>NC_065443.1:267334273-269834273 GCF_917563875.1 Diabrotica virgifera virgifera
ATATCGGTTTTGATTATTTTCATTGCTAAAAATTTATTTTTTTATTGTTACACAAAGCTATAAACACCTACGGTGTATTCCACGAATATACGACTGTTTTGGATTATCGCGACAACGAATATTTTAGTGTGCAACATAAGAAGTACGAAAGTATTTTGCCCTAATAATTACTCCAATAAACAACAATATAATTTGCAATTTACTTTCGTTCTTCATATTTTGCACAGTAAAATATTCGATGTCGCGATAATCCAAGAGGGTCGTATATTCGTGGAATGAGGTATAGTGCTTGAGTGATGTTTTCAATGATCTATCATTTAAAATGGAACGAGTAGGTAGAGTATGTACAAGTCATCATCATCATCCAGCCTCAAAAGTCCACTGCTGAATATTGGCCTCCTCCCCTCGTTTCCAACCCCATCTATCCTGCGCCGCTCTCATCCAGTTTTTATTTACCTTTCTTAAGTCGTCAGTCCATCTTGTAGGCGGTCGACCGACGCTTCTCTTGTCTTCTCTTGGCTTCCATTCCAATAACCTCTTCGTCCATCGCTCATCTGTCATTCTGGCTATGTGTCCTGCCCATCTCCACTTCAACCTGGCTATCCTCTCGATGACGTCAGTCACCTTTGTTCTTCTCCTGATTTCTTCGTTTCTGATTTTGTCTCGCAGTGTTATTCCTAACATTGACCGCTCCATTCTTCTCTGCGTGACTTTTAGTTTGGTAGCCGAGGCTTTTGTTAAGGTGAGTGTTTCTGATCCGTACGTCAAGACTAGGAGGACGCACTGATCAAATACCTTTCTCTTTAGGCATGTGGGCAACTCACTTTTAAAAGTTTCTCTCAGTTTTCCAAATGCTGCCCACCCAAGACCTATTCTTCTCTTCAGTTCATGAGTCTGGTTATCCCTGCCAATCGTAATTTCATGTCCCAGGTATTTATATCTATCTACGAGTTCTATTTCCTTCCCAACAATACTGATGTTCTGGTTGGGTACAAAATTTGTCATTATTTTTGTTTTCGAGATGTTTATATTTAAACCTACATTTTCTGTAGCCACAACGAGTTCTTGTACCATCTCTCTTGCCATACCTAGATCCTCAGCTACTATGACTATATCATCGGCGAAGCGTAAGTTGTTTAGGTATTCTCCATCTATTTTTTATTCCCTTTGTCATCCAATCCAAACTCTTAAAAGCATGTTCTAAGACCGTATTAAAAAGTTTAGGTGACATTGGGTCTCCTTCTCTAACGCTCCGTTCTATTTTTATGCGATTACTGTTAGTATGTAATTTGACAGTGGTTGTTGCCTGTAAGTATATTTTGTGTAATAATTTTGTATACCTATAATCTAGCATGCACTCCATAAGCGTCTGTAATATTTTGCTAAGCTCAACTGTGTCAAAGGCTTTATGAAAATAGATAAAAACTAGAACTAGAGGTTTATCGTATTCCACTATTTTCTCTATTAGGGTTTTTATACTTTGTAGATGGTCATTTGTTCCGTAACTTTTTCGGGATCCTACCTGTTCTCTTGATTGATAAGTCTCTAACTTTCTTTCCATTCTCTTAACTATTTTTCACGTAAATAACTTATATAAATGGCTGAGGAGGCTAATCGGTCTGTAATTCTCTAAACTGGCTTTGTCTCCTGCTTTGTGTAATAGAATCATAGTAGCGTTGTTCCAGTCTGTTGGAATATTGGCGTTGTGAAGGCAGGTATTGAAAAGTAGCTTAATTTTTTCAAGTAGTATATTTCCTCCAATGTTTAGTGCTTCTGATGCTATTCCATCTTCGCCTGGGGTTCGATTATTTTTCATTTTCTTTAGAGCCTCTTTGATTTCTGATTTTGTTATATCGGGCATTAAATCTGATCCTTGATTTAATACCCCAGTTTTTACTGTAATTGGAGGTTGCGTATTGTCATCTTTTTTTTTATTTGTATAACTCTGTGTAGAACTCTTCGACTATTGTTAATATTTCATCTCTGTTTGTAGTTTCTTTTCCAGT
This sequence comes from Diabrotica virgifera virgifera, assembly GCF_917563875.1. Taxonomy (NCBI): domain Eukaryota; kingdom Metazoa; phylum Arthropoda; class Insecta; order Coleoptera; family Chrysomelidae; genus Diabrotica; species Diabrotica virgifera. Next base: position 267,336,280 of record NC_065443.1, read on the forward strand.
TCTGTTTCTTAGTTTGTTGATTTCTATTTTTCCTTTTTGTACGCTTTTCTTCAAAACTTTCATGTTCTTATTTTGCTCTATTGCTTGTTTTGTTTTTTCTACATTGTAGTTTCTTATGTCTTTTCTTATTGCTTTTGTGATCGTCTTATTTATTTGAATTAGCGCTTCTTTGCTGGAACTGGTATCTCCTTTCATCTGTCGTCTTAGTTCTATAAGGGTTTTAGTAGGTTGACTTAGTTTTTCATCTTTTTGAGTTGTTGGACAATATTTAGTTTGAGCCTGTTGTATTGTGATGATTATTTGTTTATTCAATATATTAATAGAAAAAGACTGTTTGACTTGTACACACTTCTATATAAATCTAAACGGGAACTGGTGTATGTTTTCAAAAGACTGATAGTGTGTAAATTAATTTATTAAATCAGCTAAGTACTTTCAGCATATTAATGCCATCATCAGAACTATCGTCTTATAGGTGTAAAAACCTCAAAAGAAGAGAAAACTTCGAACAAACACATTCTATATTTTAAAATAAACCCAGGGATATAACCACTGGTTAGGGTAAAAAACCAGCTGTCAGTAACAGCTGTTCTTTGTACGAATGGTGGCCATTTTGTAAAAAAAAAAAAAAAAAAAAAAAAAAAAAAAAAAAACACATTAAATGTGATTTTTAACATTTAAGGGTTTTTTACCCTAACCAGTGGTTATATCCCTGGGTTTATTTTAAAATATAGAATGTGTTTGTTCGAAGTTTTCTCTTCTTTTGAGGTTTTTACACCTATAAGACGATAGCTCTGATGATGGCATTAATATGCTGAAAGTACTTAGCTGATTTAATAAATTAATTTACACACTATCAGTCTTTTGAAAACATACACCAGTTCCCGTTTAGATTCAATATATTAATGTCTGTTGTTGTTGTATCTTTCAATGTATCATTAACATATTTTTCGAACTCCTGAATATTAGTTGGCTTTGCCCATTTCTTTGGGTATTTCTTATTTATCATTTTGAGTCTTTCCGTTTCGATCGATATCGTTATTTTAGCTCTTACTAACCTGTGATCACTGCTTGTACTGAACTGGTTTAACACATTTACGTCTTTAAATAATTATTTTTTGTTTGTTAAGAAATAGTCGATTTCGTTCCTTGTTTTTCCATCAGGACTTTCCCAGGTCCATCTTCTCTGTTTTTGCTTTTTAAAGAAGCTGTTCATTTGATAGAGATTGTTTTCCAAAGGAAAAGTTAATAGTTGTTTGCCTCTATCATTTCTGCCTTCGCTTCCAAAATTTCCCAATATTATTTCAGAGGGGTCTTCCTTGGTACCTATTTTGGCGTTGAAATCACCGCCTATTATTAAGAAGTGGCCAGGATTTTCCTTGATTGTGTGTACAAGTGCAAGCGAGGAAATTTCTACGTTGATGCATGTAAACGCAGTATTATTACATCATCCAACCCTCTCGTTCTGGGCCTTCCTTTTATTCGCCTTTCTATCGGCTTCCATTGTAATATTTTCTTGTGTTGTTTTTTCATCGTCTTGTCTCTGTGCATATCCCAGCCATAACAGTCTTTGACTTTTCACAAATCTTACAATATCATAACCAGTCAACTATGTTGTTACTTAACATAATTAGCAATTCAGACATATTTTATGCGTTTTAACGTAAATAACTTTAAACTAATATTGTTATAATTTTTGAGTTGCGTTCCTGGGACGACTTTGTTGGAAGATAGAATACCCATCATAACAGTCATTGCATGTGATTTCTGTTTAAAAAGACAACCACATACAATGTTGTCAGTAAAGTTGTCTTGTTAGTGATCGCATAGTTTCCCATCACGAGAAAAAAAGATCCCGGAAAAATCCTCATGATACTATACCGACATGGCACATATTTGGTCTGATATTTAGTTAACTATCGATATTAACATTAAATTATGATTATATGTATGTATATTACATAATTTTAAAACATAAATGATGTTTCCTGGGTAATACACCAGTTAATAGGGAAAAAAAACATCGATTTCACGTAAAAATGTTAAGCAGGGTTTTGAAGGTTTTAAGCGATAGATGAGGTATAAATGATGATAATTCCGTGAAGACGTACAGCTAATTTTTCTTCTTCTTTTTTGAAAACAGTTATAAAGAATGAAAAACTAAGTTTTTTTACTATAAAACGTTTCTTATCCATTTTAGAGAAAAATATTTCAAATAAATATTGTAGATCTTAAAAAGTTCTTCAATTTGGTGTGACACATATTGCAATATATAAACAACTGACTGAGATAATTGTAAAAAACTCTCATTTTTGCACTAATTTTTAAATATTAATAACTGTATTTTTTGCACAACGATATTTAATTTAACTACTTTAAATTATGCCAATTAATGGGTTATTTTAGTGAGCTAAATTTCAACCAGATCGACCAAATAGTTTATAAGTTATTCAATTTCTTTATCCCAGACAGCAATTGTTTAAACAACTGTTCTTGCCCTAACAGTGACTCTAGAGATATTTTACAAATCGCAATCGATTATTTGAGACTTAAGTTTTAAGATGTATTGAAAATGTTTTAAGATTTTATCAAAATTGTTATTAAACAAACCGCCTGAAAAAGACCCTACTTTTTAGGTTATAAACAATTAAAATAACTTTGACAGTTTTTACGTTACACGCTCGTATGTAGGCTCACTGAAAAGCTGGTGAAAATATATACATTAAAATAATAAAGTGGATTTTATATGACTAATAGAAATCGAGTTAGAATTTTTTTTTCAATAAATCATATTTCCATTTTTTATAAACATTAAGAGCTGAAAATTGAATAAGTTGTCTAAGAAAGTCTATATTTTACGATCCAGTTTATAGATTGCATATGCAGTAAAAAAAATAAAAAGTCATGACTCATTAAACTGATGGTACTCGTGAAACACCGCCAACAAATGTGAAGGTGAGAATAGCTTCGTTTTATTTTTTAGAATGGAATCCCAATTTGAAACATGTTGAAAAAATTTGCAGTTTAATTGCTATTACTTGCTTTAATTTTAAAATAATTTCTCGTAAGAATTACTTATATTTTACTAATTAAAGAATATTATTTATATAAATATACAATAATAATTAGCTCAGGCCCAGAAAATAAATTGGTTGAAAACACGATCTTATCCATAAAACAAAAAATATTTTTAGCAGTTAGTAAAAATAAAAAGCAATTGATTCAACTTTTATGTGCAGAGCTCAACAAATCTGGGTACCGAACTAAAGTAGCAGATGAAGATGCAGACGTATTAATAGTGCAGACAGCTCTTCACGAACATACATATGAAACTAACAAGACCATTGTAATAATTGGTAATGATACTGATATACTCATAATATTGACGCAACTCTCTGCTCCGGACAATAACATATATTTTGAAAAAAAAGGCGCAAAAGGAAAATATATCTATTATAGTTGTAATAGTTTTAAATATTCTCATCTAAGAAAATACGTTTGGTTCTTATATATTTTTACTGCGTGTGATACAACTTCCTCTTTTTTAATCAAAGAAAATTCAAATTATTAACTGCATCGTCAGAAATTGTAGATCTGATAAATATTTTTTATGACGAGAATGCTAACAAGGAGGACATCATGAAAAACGGATGTGATATCATTGTTGCTTTGTATTCTGCTGCAATTGATGTTACATATAAAAAAAATAATAACATATTGGCATTAAATTAGTTACGTTTTTTACAATTTATAAGAAATACAGGAAAAAAATCTTTTAAATTGGAAAATTTGCCCCCAACAGAAGGTGCAGGTTATCAGCATGTACTTCGCGTTTAACACTGGTTAGGTAAAAAACTGGATGCTACCCAGTATGGATGGAAAAAAACTGATACGGGTTTTGAACCTATTGACACCTTAGATTGTTTGATACCTAAAGAGATATTAAAACAGATTACATGTAAATGTTCAACGGGTTGCAAAAGTACAAGATGTGGCTGTAAAAAATATGGTATAAACTGTACGGATCTTTTTACAAACTGTGCAGTGGAAGAAGAGGAGAAAAAATGTTGTAATCGCGCTGCAGTGGTTCTTGACGATGTCGAGTCAGACTTTGTAGAGGATAAACTGTATCTTGCCGAGAAGCGATTTAGAAGTTATAGACGTTCACTAGAATAATCAAATTAAAATTCATAAACAATGTTTTACTTTTTTATTTTTATAATTAATTATATGAATTTATTAAAATATATATATATTACTATCAAAACAAATATATGAATTTTATTCTAATTATTGAACTTAACATACATCATTAAATAATAGTGCAAACATATTACATATTTATACTTATTAGATGCCTATCTAAACAAATATTAATAGCTTCATTAAATTAAATAACATTTCATAACAATTCAAAAACAAAATAAAACAAAAATTAGTTTTTTAAAAACTATTAAGGACTTTTAAATACTTTTTAATTATTTCAAATAAAAAAAAATAAATAATGTATTGTACTAATTTATAATTATTTTATATTTATATAAAAAATATACTTTAGTTAATAATTTAAATAATTTTTAAGGAATACTTGTAGAGTTCAATAACTTTTATAATAAAATTCAATTAATTGATTCTCACGGGATTTTCCAATTGTGCAAGGTGAAATTTACACAATTTTTAGTATTTTGTTGAGCTACTCCAGTTAAAAAAGAAGGTTGTGCATGCTATGGAAGGTGATAATATATTGCAGTTTTTTCCCAAAAAAGGAAGCGAAGCTTGAACAATTCCCACCTTCACTTTCGTTGGAGGTGTTTCACGAGTACCATCAGTTTAACAGGTCATAAGTTTTTATTATTTCACTGCATATGCAATCTATAAACTGGATCGTAAAATATAGATGTTTATAAACAATGCAAAATTTGATTTATAAAAAAAATACTAACTTGATTCCTATTTGTCATATAAAATTATTTTTTCTTTTTTAATATGTATTTTTTCACCAGCTTTTCAGTGAGCCTACATGCAAGCGTGTGACATAAAAACTGTCAAAGTTATTCAAATTGTTTATAACCTAGAAAGTAGGGTTTTTTCAAACGAGTTTTTTAATAACAATTTTAATAAAATGTTAATTTTTTCTTAATGCATCTTAAAAGTAGACTCTCGGATAATTGATTGCGATTTGCTAAATATCTCTAGATTCACTGTTAGGGCAAGAACAGTTGTATAAACAATTGCTCTCTGGGATAAACAAATTAATTAACTTATAAACTATTTGGTCAATCTGGTTGAAATTTAGTGCACTTAAAGAAACCACTAAATGGCATAATTTAAAGTAGTTAAATTATATATCATTATGTAAAAAGTAAAGTTATTAATATTTAAAAATTAGTGCAAAAATGAGAGTTGTTTGCAATTATCTAGGTCAATTGTTTATGTATATTAATATGAGTACTATCAAATTCAAGAACTTTTTAAGATCTACAACACTTATTTAAAACATTTTTCTCTAAAATTTAGAAGAAACGTTTTATAGTCAAAAAACTGAGTTTGTCATTCTTTGTACCTGTTTAAAAAAAGAAGAAGAAAAATTAGCTGTACGTCTTCACGGAATTATCATCATTTATCTCTTATCTACCGTTTAGCACCTTCAAAACCCTGCTTAACATTTTTTCTTTTTTTTTTCCCTATTAACTGGGGTATAAGGAGTTGAAATGACTAATATATGGTGTTTTATTTCTATTGAAATACCCTTTTAATATGGGTAACCAGATCCGAGTACATTCATTCTGGCCGAGGCATATGCAACGCAATTATGTTTGTGATAGTTGATTTTTCTCTTTTTAACATCTGTTTCTTTCAGGACTTAGGTTGAATCTTTCCACTGAACTAAAATGTTTACTTTTCCATCGTGTTGACATATTTAAGATTATCAAATTCTCTATTTTTGATACAATATTGATGTTTACTTATTCTAACATTTAATGATCTTGATGTTTCACCTGAATCAAAATGTTCGCATTCCCAAGGTATTTTACAAAAACAAACCTTTGTTCATTGCTATGATTTGTTAAAATATTGAAAATTGATTTTATTTTTTATCGATTTAAGTTTTCCGATAACCCTTTTCTGTATGGTAATATTATTTTCATCGTATTGTGTCTTGTAAATATTGTAGAGTAGAATCCGATTCTAGATTGTTGTGATACACTTCGTCTATTGGTAAACATTTTTTATTTATAAAAGAAAAAGGATTATCATTATTTTTCTATACAACTATGAGTTGTATAGAAGTTTTGGGAGAACCTGACGTTATAAAATTCATTAAGGTAAATTCATAATCCTTAGATGGATAGGGTATGTAATCAGGCGAAAGAAAGATGCCATAGTCAGAAAAAAAGAAGGCCGATAGGCCAACGAGCAAGAGAAAGGATGAGACTTACGTACCAAGACAACTTAGAGAACAATTTATAATCTATTGGAATTAGAGCATAGAAAAGAGTTGCCAGAGAGGTGGGCGACTGGAGGATTGTTCTGAAGAAGGCTTTGGCTCGTAAAGAACTGTAACGCCAGATGATGATGATCATTTTTTAATAAAACCGAAATATATTTTTTTTATTACTAACTCCATTGAGTGCAACAATCTGCCCATTGGGCATTAAGCATTTGTTATGGTAAAAAATATAGACATGTAGAGAGTTACTCCAGCGAGTAACCTCTTTACAATTCTAAAACTAAAATTTTATCAGTCTGAATACACTTTTGATTACATTCAGTTGGTTAAGTCGGACGGCAGTTGCCGTTTTAGTCTACGCACTTCAAAGACGTCCCGCACATTTAATTGTCTGGCAAACGCATTAGGATGCACTAACACTCGTTCAAAGTATTTAACACTAAAATGTTGTATGGCTTCTTTCACGGATTCTAGGGGGATGTCGTGTTGAATCACCTCGTTGGATACATAGTATGGCGCATTGACTATGGAACACAGCCCTTTTTTTGAAATCTCTGTAATATGTTTGTATTGGAGACGCTGGCAGTGCCCCATAGCTGAATCCCATAAGTCCATATGGGCTTGAGGATGGACTTGTAGAGTAAAATTTTGTTATCCAGAGATAGTTTGGAATTGCGTCCAATGAGCCAATACATATTTCTCAATTTAAGTCCAAGCTGTTTTCGTTTTGTAAAAATATGTTTTTTCCAAGTAAGGCGGCGGTCCAAGTGCATGCCAAGATATTTGGCGTCCTCGGATTGAGGAATTAGACAATTATCAATATATACAGGGGGGCATGTTTCTCTGCGTAGCGTGAATGTTACATGTAATGATTTAGTTCCATTAGATTTGATGCGCCATACTTTCATCCATTGCTGAATTCTATTTAGGTTTGATTGAAGATTCCTTGATGCTGTTGTTGGATCTGTGTGGGATGCCAGGATAGCAGTGTGGTCTGCATACGTTGCAACTGTAGTTGTACTAGATGTTGGAATGTCCGCTGTGTATAAAAGATACAGAATTGGGCCGAGAACGCTGCCTTGTGGGATGCCTGAGTGAATAGGATATATCTTAGTGTGCTCGGTACCGTGCTTCACAAGGAAGTGTCTATTTTCTATGTAGGATTTTAAGAGCTGGAAGTGAGGATAGGGTAGGAGCTTCTTTAATTTTATTTGTAGCCCTATGTGCCATACCTTGTCAAAAGCCTGAGATATGTCAAGGAAAGCAGCAGAACAGTATCTTTTGGAGTTAAAATCCTTGTTTACTTGGTTGACTAGCCTATGCACTTGTTCTATGGTTCCGTGTTTGTCTCGGAAACCGAATTGGTGTTCTGGAATTATTTTATTTTCGTCTATTATCGTTTTCAACCTTTTTACGTACATTTTTTCAAAGACTTTGCTAATCATAGGCAAAAGGCTTATAGGCCGGTATGAAGATGCATTTTCCGGTCTTTTTCCTGGTTTAAGGATCATTAGGATTTGTGCCACTTTCCATGAACTAGGTAAGTAGTTTAGGCGCAGAATTGCATTAAATATAAAAGTGATTAATTTTATACACTTATCCGAGACTTCTTTTAGAATCTTTCCAGAGATTAGGTCAAATCCAGGGGCTTTTTTTATGTTGATTTCATCTATTATTGTTTGTTTTACTTGGTTGACTGTAAATTTTGTGTGGGGCAGATCCATTTGAAACGGTGCTGTTAGGAATCTGGTTAGTTCTGTTTCTTCCTCTGTAGATACTGTAGAAGGCTATGGCGTAAAAACTTTTTGAAGGTGCTTGCCAAAAAGATCAGCTTTTTCTTTGTCGTTCCTAGCCCAGGTGTTTGCCTCATCTTTGATTGGTGGGTTATGCTGTTGGGACCGTTTGAGCTTTTTCGTGGCTTTCCAGAGTGAATAATCTGTAGCTTCAGTTGGTGTTAAATTTTCTAAATATTCTTGTATTCCATGGTTTTCTTCTTCATGGATTAATTCCCTTAATTCCTTTGTTGCTTTGTTAAGTTTTTTCTTATTTTCTGCCGTTCTTGACTGTTGCCAATTTTTACGTAATTGTCGTTTTTCTAAAATTTTTTGTTTAATTGTGGGAGACACATTATTTCTGTTTGGAGATGGTTCGTAGCTGGGAGTCGCGTACCATGCAGCAATTTGTATGCTTTCTGTTAGTTTATCTGCAGCTGATTCAAGTTCGAGTTCATTTTTCAAGGACAGATTTAGTGAGATCAGGCTGTCTAGTTTTTCTCTAAATTGGGACCAGTTAGTCTTGGTGTTATGCAAAGTTGGTTGATGTTCTTTGTTAAAGATTTTTTCGGAGATTGTTATTATTAAGGGTTAGTGGTCTGATGATAAATCAAAGCATGATTCAGCTTTACATTTTTTGGTATCGATGCCTTTTGTGATGCAGAAGTCAACGACATCAGGTATTTTGTTTAAATCAGACGGCCAATAAGTTGGTTCGCCAGTAGAAATTTGTTGCAGGTTATTCTCTACCATTGCATTAGCTAATTCTCTGCCTCTTTGTGTTGTTAGTCTAGAACCCCACATCGGATGTTTTGAATTATAATCTCCACCTGCAATGAATTTGTTCCCTAGAGTGTTAAAATATTCTAGGAAATGTTCTTTTTTAACGACATGTTTAGGTGGGCAGTATAAGGCAGATATTGTTATTGGGCCGTGTGCTTCCTCAATTGTTAAGCTGGTTGCTTGCAGGTAGTCTTTGTTATATTTTTCAATTTCGGAGTGTTTAATAGAATCACGTATAATCATGGCGCTTCCACCGTGAGCTCTACCGTCTGGATGATTTGTGTAATGATGATTTGTGTAATACAACTTGTAGTTGGAAAACCGAAATATAAACGTTAAAATAAACTTATTTATAAGTAAAATTGTAACTTATTCCCAAAAAATTAGTAAATTGGGAAAAAAATTGTGTGTATAAAATTGTAAATTTTTGTGAATAGCATTATTTATGTTAAAAAATTATTGAGTCAATTTTGAATTTAAATTTTGTCAATACAATCATTGTTCCCATGTGTTTTTTATTGTCAACAAAATGTATATTTTGATCTACAAATATATTTGGAAAACAGTGTATAGAATTTTCGCCATGTATTTTTGTTTAACAGTAATTAAAACTTTTTGTAGAATCTAAAAATTGGGTAAACAGAGATCGATCCCGTTATATACACACCAGCCTGAAATACAGGTTTAACTCTGCGGGAATATTAAAAACCATATTTATTAAAAAACAACAAAGTTAAATTAAACCTGAAATAGCTTTTATAAAAACTTCGATAATGGATACTGCCACAAATATGGTAATATTTTGCTCATCGAATATTAAACTTTAATTTTGAAGACTAAATTAAGGGTTTGTTTACCTTTTTCTCGCTTATTATTTTTGTTTTAATGAAAGTTTACTATACATAAGAGCGACTTCTCTACCTTCTGCCATTCTTCTTCTTATTCTAGTTCCATGACCGTTATCGGTCGTTGGATATTATACAGTATGTCCCTGTAAGTTGTATCCACATGGAAAACTTTTTTATTATTAATTTTACAAAAAAAAGTTATTCTTCATAAAAAGCTCTGCATGGTCCAAAACCTAAGATTCAACCATCAGATATAAAATTTTATGAATATTATACGAGGTATGTCAAAAAGTTTGAATTTCACTCAAGAGTAAAGTAGCTTTATTTTTCACAATATTGAAAATTGCTATTATGAAAAGTTGTTTGGAATTAAAAACTATATTCTAATATGCAATTACATGCTTCTAATTAAAATTTTTTTTGATAAATTATGGATAACTATCATTATTTTTTCAGTTATTTCAATTCTGATAACTCTTTTATTATTAATTTTACGGAAAAAAGTGATTCTTAATAAAAAGGTCTTAAAACTCTTAGGTTTTGGACCATGCAGAGCTTTTTATAAAGAATAACTTTTTTTATAAAATTAAATTTAAAAAATTTTCCATATGGATACAACTTACAGGGACATACTGTATATGTTGGCTACCATATTCGTGATTATTAGCAGCAGCTCTGAATAACGATATAGTCGATTTTCCATATTATTGCCTTAGATTTTTCAGCCATCATATTCTTCTTCTACCAGGACCACGCTTACTTTGTATCTTTCCCTGAATGATCAGATATAAAATGTCAGCTTGCGGCTTTTTATTATATTGACCAGTTGTGTTGTTTGGTTCAGCCGTCTAAGGACCTCTTCATTTCTAATTTTATGTGACAATAAAACACTGAAAACGTTTGTTTTCTATACTTTCACACAATTTATTACAACTATGTGACTACAGCTGTTTCGGCAGAGTGCCTTTCTCAAGTGATTTAGATTACTATGGGTTTGCCTTCTTAAATTCTTTAACTGAAGAGGTTGAGGAGTAGGAAGCTGTTTGTCTCTAGTTGGTCATTCAGAATTATATCTGTATTTTTCAATTTATTTATTTCCATAGACTCTAATAAAGACAGCTTAAGGCCTTTATTTTGAATATGCAGAATTTGAAACTGTTCATTAAAAGAATGAATATGATCTAGAAGGTAAAGTGCGTATGTAGAGTAAAAGTGTCTGTTTTTCTATAGTTGAAAGCCCTTTTGTGTTCTTCTATCCGTTTCTTAAATATTCTGCCAGTTTGACCGATATAAGTTTTCGGACAGTCACCACAAGTTAATTTGTAGACACCACTCTGTAGTTGTTTTCTCTTTCGGCTCTTATTGTTCTTAATATATTTGCTTAAGTTGTTGTTAGTTCTGAAAGCTGGTGTTATTCCTTTATTTTTTATGCATCTGGCTATTTTTGTTGTTAACTTGCCAGTATATGTGATAGACAGAAGGAACTGGGTTCTTTCTGTGGTTGTGGATAGACTAATTTTAGGGCTTTCTTATGGAGTTTTTGGTTTAAAATTTTGTTAATTGTTTGTTCGTTATAGCCATTGTTTACTGCTATTTGTTTAATGATGTTCAGTCCTCTCTCGAAGTTATTTTTTGATATGGGAATTTCTGTCAGTCTATGTATCATGCTATGTTAGGCTGCTAATTTGTATTGTTTAGAATGGGATGATAAATTGTGTATAGTTGTGTCAGTATGGATAGGTTTATGATATACGGAGAACTCATGTTTGTTGTATAGTCTGGTAATTGTTACACCTAGAAACTTTATGGACTTATTTAACTATATCTAGATGTAACAATTACCAGACTATACAACAAATATGAGTTCTCCGTATATCATAAACCTATCCATACTGACACAACTATACACAATTCATCATCCCATCCTACACAACACAAACTAGCAGCCTACCATAGCATGATACATAGACTGACAGAAATTCCGATGTCAAAAATAACTTCGAGATAGAACTGAACATCACTAAACAAATAGCAGTAAACAATGGCTATAACGAACAAACAATTAACAAAATTTTAAACCAAAAACTCCATAAGAATCCTTGAAATTAGTCTATCCACCACCACAGAAAGAACCCAGCACTTTCTGCTCTATCACATATACTGGCAAGATAACAACAAAAATAGCCAGATACATAAAAAAGAAAGGAATAACACCAGCTTTCAGAACTAACAACAACTTAAGCAAATATTTTAAGAACAATAAGAGCCGAAAGAGAAAACAACTACAGAGTGGTGTCTACAAATTAACTTGTGGTGACTGTCCGAAAACTTACATCGGTCAAACTGGCAAAACCTTTGACAAACAGATAGCAGAACAAAAAAGGGCTTTCAACAATACAAAAACAGACACTTCTACATACGCACGTCACCTTCTAGATCATAATTATTCTTTTAATGAAGAGTTTCAAATTCTGCATATTCAAAATAAAGGCCTTAAGCTATCTTTATTAGAATCTATGGAAATTAATAAATTAAAAAATAGAGATATAATTCTGTTGACCAACTCGTGACAAACAGCTCCCCACTCCCCAACCTCTTCAGTTAAAGACTTTAAAAAGGCAAACACATAGTAAACTAAATCACTTGATAAAGGCACTCTTCCAAACAGCTGTAGTCACATAATTATAATAAAGTTTGTGGTAGTATAGAAAACAAACATTTTCAGCGTTTTATTGTTAGAGAAAATGAACTTCCATCAAGTAACGGTCGAATCCATTAATTTCTAACTTTGTCGACCCAGCTTATTTTTAGTAGTTGTTTGTATACCCACATTTCAATGGCTCGCAAGACTTTAAGCATAGCCTCACTTAGAGTCCACCCTTCTATTCCATACAGTAGGACAGGAAAGATATAGCAATATGTCATTCGAACGCAAAGATCAATATTAAGATCGTCGCTGCAAAGTATGTTTCTCATTTGGGCTTGTTTTTTCTGGCTTTTAATTTCTGCAGTTCGATCCCGGCTCTCATTTGTTTCACTGCCGAGATATAGGAGTTTCTCATCTACTCTGTGCGGTGTGGCATCTCCAACTTTTATATCGTCATCCTGTGTATAATTTTGTTTGCCAACTATCATAATACATACATATTTAGTTTTCTTAACTTGTGTGTTAATCCATACTGACCACAGGTCTTTTTTATTTTGATAATTAGGTTTCGAAGGTCTTCTTCGCAATCAGCAAGCACTAAGGTATCTTCAGGATATCTAATATTGTTCACGGTCACTCCATTCACAATACCTTTAGTTGTCTTCTTAAGACTTCCTTAAATATTTCCTCCGGATACAAGTTAAAGGTAAAGGCGATAATATACGGCCCTGTCTCACTCCTCTTTTTATATTTATTTCACCAGACAGTTCTTTTTTAACTTTTATTCTTGCCACTTGAGCTATATTTAAGCTACATTTATATGGTAGAGTTTAGGTGACAACTTTATTCAAGTTCAGTTGTCACCTAAACTGTGCCATGAAAGGTACTACCATTAAATATTCCAACCAGTATGGTTGATGTCATGTGATGCCAGGAGTTAATCTGGAAATATTTCTAGCATCCTTTAAGAATCTTACAATATAATGTAACCTTAACAATTTCAAAACAACTTTGTACCCGTATATTTTGGTGGCTTAAAACATGTAAACCTGTGATAACACTGATGATGGAATATCGATTCCGAAAACTTTCTATTGTCATATAACCCTTTTTAGAGGTTCTAAATATATCTTTTACAAGATAAGGTTTTTATTTTTAAAACAAAAACCAATAACGATCTATTGCAAGATTTAAAAAAATTGTAAATTGCGTAATTGTGATATAACACTTTTAGGAATTTTAAATATACCTTTTACGAGATAAGGGTTTTATTTTTCTGATTTATGGTATACAGCCAGTTACAAAAATTTTTCCTTGCGATATTTTTTGTTTTACTTCATTATTTTTTACTTATATTGACGATTTATATAAATTTTACTAAAATTAGTTTGTTATGGTTTTTTATGACTGTTTGTAAGCTTTGTCTATAAAATTGTACAATTTTCTATGACAATAAAGCATAATTCTATTCTATTATTCTATTCTATTCTATTCTATTCTATTCTATTCTATTCTATTCTATTCTATTCTATTCTATTCTATTCTATTCTATTCTATTCTATTCTATTCTATTCTATTCTATTCTATTCTATTCTATTCTATTCTATTCTATTCTATTCTATTCTATTCTATTCTATTCTATTCTATTCTATTCTATTCTATTCTATTCTATTCTATTCTATTCTATTCTATTCTATTCTATTCTATTCTATTCTATTCATAATATCTTTGAAAAATTTCTTATTTTACGAATAAGAAAAGCCTGAATTTATCCCATTTTAAATAATTCTGACATAATTTTATAATCTTTAGTACCGTCCAAATAAAACGAGTGGTAAATTGTTTTTAAAAGCTACTCGTACAATAATGAAAATAGTTAAACTTCAGAAAATTTCTCTCTAATTCGTAAAGCGTGATTTCGGCTATTTTCACAGTAACCGCATCGTACCTTCAAATACTCCAGGGAAATAAGGAGAAAAAAAGACTGTTCGCGACTTTTAATAATCCGGGTATATGACTTTTTAGTTACTGTAAACCTGTAGGAAGATAACCTAACTGTTTCCTGATAGGTCATTTTTAATTATTAAGGAATTAGGGGCAAAACGTGATTTTTTCGATTTTTTGCATTCCGTTAAAAAGCTAAAAATGTCGTTCATAAAATTACAGAGCTTGATTTTTTGGAATGGTTAAAAATATCGTTTTTCTACAACCGTGTTAAAAGTGCAATTTTTAGCACTCCATACCAGCGTTAAAAATGCTACTTTAAGGCACTAGTGCTTTAATAGTATATTAAGTATGGAGAACGGTAAGGGTTTTATACCGATCGAAGACAATTGTTTGGAGGAGGAGCGGGGCGACGACTCCAATTATTGTCTGAGATCGGTTACCCTTAACGTTCGACATGCTTATAACGTTTTTTGCACGATTGATACCATTATAAATTATAAAATTAAACATTTTCGTCATATTGACTAGTTTCATTCATTTTATCAAGATAGATACTTTGGTTGTTAGGTAGTAACTAGGGTGCATAACAACAATGGAGAATTGAGTTTTTATTTAGTTGTCAATAATTTTAAGTACAATTTTGATTATTATAAATTAAAATATGAGCGAAAGTGAATTTGAAGAAATTGAACGGGCTTGGGAAGAAGGCAATTATTCCCGAAAAATCCAAAATCCGTTATCAAAATACCTACCAAAGCTTTAAAAAATGGTGCAAAGGCAAGAATTTAAAAATCGAAGAAAAGACTCTATTGGCATATTTCGTTCAAAGACATATGCAGTTGAAAGCTGCTGGAAGCCTCTGGGCAGAATATTCAATGATTAAAACCACCGTTTTTCTTTATTCTTTCAAAAAATAAATTAAAATTAAGAGATATTTTAACTCGACGGCAAGTGAATTACTTACCGTCGAGTTGGAGTACTTACCGTCGAGTTGGATTACTTACCGTCGAGTTGCTAGTAAATGTCACCTACTGACGTAAAATCTGTCACGGTAAACAGTCAAAAATGATCAATCGTGCAAAAAAAATATTTTTACTAGCTACTCGACATTTGTCATTTACTAGCAGCTAGTTAGTGACATTTACTAGCAACTCGACGGTAAGTAATCCAACTCAACGGTAAGTACTCCAACTCGACGGTAAGTAATTCACTTACCGTCGAGTTAAAAAATCTCTTAATTTTAATTTATTTTTTGAAAGAATAAAGGAAACTAACGAATTATTTATTAATATTGAAACTTATGGTACAATTTGTTAATTTTTCTCTTCAAATACGCGATCAAAGTAGAAAACTTGGAAATATCAATGCCATCATAAAGAAAAATGGTGGAGTTAATCATTGAATATTCTGCCCAGAGGCTTCCAGGAGCTTTCAATTGCATATTTATTTGAACGAAATGTGCCAATAGAGTCTTTTTTTCGATTCTTAAATTCTTGCCTTCGCACCATTTTTTAAAACTTTGGTAAGTATTTTGATAACGGATTTTGGATTTTTCGGGAATAATTGCGGAACACCCTTTTTCCCAAGCCCGTTCAATTTCTTGTCCGGAAATAGATAAACCTACTAATTTTAAGCAACTTCTGTTCTAAGATTTTTCAGTCAATATTTTTTGAGTTATCTGCGAGTGAATATACTCATTTTTCAACAAAATAACCACGTTTTAGACGGATTTTCGCAAATAACTGAAAAAGTAAGTATTTTAACGCAAAAAACATTTATCATAAAAAACATTTGTAGCAAAAATATAGCCTGTAAAAAGTGAAAAAATGGCGTATACATGAGGTCTCTACACCTAGTAGAAGCAGAGTTACAGCTAATGAAAAATAGGTTCATATTCGCCAAATTCCAAAGAGAATATTTCAACGTAAAATATTCAAAAAGAAGCCTTTTTTGGGAAAAACCCATAACATGGTTTTTAAAGTGTTTAAAAAGCTTTATTCCTGTTTTTATTAAAAACGTTTCTAGCATGAAATGTAAGCAAATTACGCTTAAAATAAATTTGGTTCCTTTTTTTATCAAAAAAAATCAGGAAAATCGCCCCCTAATTAGCAACTTAAATTAAATTAATCGTTACTGCTTTACAATTTGCTTTACTTTGTGCCAATTGTTGAAAAAATTTGGTTTTACAGCAAATTTTTAATTACGTAAAAAATTCTTTTTTTAAAATAACTTAAAAATTATTCGAAATACTAAAAATCTCAAACAGTAGAAAAATCAGATCTGCTTTCCTGATTATTTGGTATTTTTGTGTTTGTCTGTAAGACAAAAATTGGCTGTTCAAAATGTGCATACACTCGTGATTAGTAACTCGCTCAAGACCTTTCAACTACAGCCCTTTTAAAAATAAGGCCTTCGAACCGGAGAAACTTACAGATCATATAAACAATACATACGCGAGTGAAGCAACTTGTGAAGTAGTAACAATTAAGCTCATCTGAGATGCTAATTAGGGGGCGATTTTCACGATTTTTTACCGAGAATTGAAGAATTGAAAATAAAACAAGCTGAAAATGCGAGCATTATCATAACGAAAACTTTGTATATTTACGTATTTTAATTCATAATATGGAACATTTCTATATGAAAAGTAGTTTAGAATTAATAATTATGTTTTAATGTGCAATTATATCATTGTAATTTAAATGTTATGAACTATAAAGGTAGTTTACTCTTGATCGAAATTCATATTTTTTATATATCTCGTATAAAATTAATAAAATTTTATATATGATGGTTGCATCATAAATCTTAGAACATGAAGAGCTTTTTATGAAGAATAACTTTTCTTCGTCAAATTAAAAATAAAAGAGTTATAAATGAAAATGTTGTTGGTATCCATAATTTGAGAAAAATCTTCAAATACTTTTTTCCATTAGAAGGATCTAATTGCATATATCAGACCATAATTTTTTATACCAAACAATATTATTTCATATACTGTCGGTTCGCTATTTTCAGACACAACTGGCTAGTGATTTTAGTCAATAATTTTGCCAATTTGACAAAAAAATAATTTCTAAATAGTTAATAATTACTAAATAATTAGTAATTTTGCCAATTTCAGCAAAATTCTCAAAAAAAAATTACCTACTAAAATCACTAGCCAGTTGTGTCGAGTTTAGCGAACCGACTAGGTATATTTTAATTTCATAGCAAATGGAACAGTCCATTTATCATAAAGGGGAGGCCGTATACTGGTATAATTCTTTTTAAAACTGTTAATAAATTGTTGCTTTTAAAATATTATACTCAAATTTTATTTTTGAACATCTTAGGTATTTATTTTATATAATAATTAAATTCACTATCAAATGCCATTGATGTTTTATTAATACTTAATTTAAAATTTAGTTTGAGATTCACGAAGTGCCAAACTCAAATGTAAATAACCTATGCTTTGCTTAACAAATCGAGATTTAAAAAACTAGCCTACTTAATAGCAACGATTTCAGCTGGACGTGTAGTGTGTCGGTAGAAAATAAACCGATTGTGACGTCACATTTAAGACTTTGAGGTCGATTATCTCGAAGACAGTTGGAAATATCGAAATGCCGTTTTCAGATTTGGATTCAGAAGAAAAAACTACATGAGAATCCATCGATAAATCTGATACGAATATTGCAGGAACGGCAACGCAATAACACACACACTTTTGCGAATTTATAAACGAAATGTTTTCGTTGAAAATGGTAGTTTAGGTTAAGTCACAGATAATACAGGCAAATTAAGCCATAAATCATCAAATAAACAAAAAAATTGCGAAGTGGCTGTAACTTTCTACACTCATAAACTAACACATTCTTTTGAAAAATCCGATGAGTCCCGAGCATTAAATGTTGTGCTCGACCCGAAATCCAGGCATAAAGACTCCGGCGCTCTCCTTCCTCAACTACGTAACGGTCACCGGCAGTCGACCAAATGCTTGCGTACTGGTTAGTTGTCTTTTAAACAGTGTGCGTCTAGTATCGTATGTTGTAAGATATTTCGGTTGAGCAGTATTAGAAAAACTTGACAATCAACAATTATTATTGTGCATTTTAAACATTCTGTGGGTGGGTTTGCATGTGCATGAACACTTTTCAATATGACTGAAAACAATGAGTGTTTTATTTGTGAAAAACCCATTTCGGATGATGCTGTAACGGTTGGTCTAGAAGCCATACACACTTTAAGTATTGCAGCAAAGAACGAGGAGATGGCAAACACCAGTTACTCAGCAAAAGTGATTTGATAGTTGTCCACAGAAATTGTAGGAAAGATTATACAAGACCAAGCAACGTGAAAGCGGCGAAGAAGATATTTTTTGATGATGAAGCATCAACGTCAAAATTGTCACCAACAAAAAAAAATTAAGAACTGAATCATCATTTGATTTGAAAAGTACATGCTTTTTTTGTACGGAAAAAATAGATGAAGCTTTTAAAGGAAAACAGAAAAAATTACCGCTAAACAGAATAATGTCAATCACTACTGTCAACAATGTAAGTACCCAAAATAGTATTATAAAACACGCTAATGAGAGAAATGACAAATGAGGAAGAGATGTCAAGGGGCGTATAAGTTACGCAATAGATTTGGTCGCAGAAAAAGCTGTATACCACGATAAATGCTGCCGCGAATTCTTTCGAGTAAAACGAGAGAAAAGTATCGAGTTGATCTTGAAGAAAATTTGCCGAGCTGCAATGACATTTATGTGATTGATAGTGGATTTTTATTGCATCGGGTAATATGGCAGACGAATCAAACATATGGACAAATATGTGCTATGTACGTTAACTACGTAGAAAACAAAATTGGGAAAAATGCCGTAATCGTATTTGATGGCTACGAAAATGACTCGAGTATCAAAAAAGCTGAGCAGCATCGACGATACCGGCATAGCCAAAGTGTAGAAATTATTTTCGATGAATGTATGACAATGTGTATCAAAAAAAATTTGTCAAACGATAAAAATGAAATCAGATTAATTTCGTTGTTAACGAAATTTTTCCAAAATAAAAAATTCGTGGTAAAACAAGCATTAGATGATGCGGATACACTTATTATCTACTTAAAACCGCAATAGAAATGTCGAATAATGGTCGAACATTTGTAGTCGGCGAGGATGTTGATCTATTTGTTCTCTTGATCGCATTATCACCAGAAAATACAGATATATTTCTCATGAAACCAGGCACAGGCAAAATCAGCAGGAAAATATTTTCATCGTCAGAAATCCAAAAATCGTACCAGCATATAAAAGATACAATCTTACTGGCTCAAGCCTTCAGTGGTTGTGATACAACGTCTAGTATATTTCAGAAGGGAAAATTACAAATTTTCAAACTCCTGCAAAATAAATTTGGATTGGCTAATGTCGTGAAAACTTTCAATAACGAAAATTCAACCCAATCAAAAGTAAGAGATGCTGGTGAAACTGTTTTTTTGATGGTATACGGTGCAAAGAAATTGCGAAATTATTCATACAGATTTGACCAATTTAAAAATTCGCTGCAAAAACAAAAATCAAGGCTTGAATTATTACCACCAACATCAGAGGCAGCTGCACAACATGCATCAGGAGTTTTCTACCAAATTCAGTTATGGCTTGGCAATAACAAAAATCCGGAACAGTGAGGATGGAAGAAAATCAACGGTTCCTTGCAACCTATTACAACACTCCTTCAGCCAGTACCAGAATCGATGCTACAACTTATTTCCTGCAACTGTACATCTGATTGTTCTTCGAGATGTGGGTGCAGAAAAGCAGGGTTAAGATGCTCGGAAATCTGTAAATAATATCAAGGAATGCAGTGCCTCAATGCATACATGGAGCCAATTTGCGAAAATCTTGACGACTCCGATACAGATTCAGCGCACGAGCATGCGAGCAAAGAATTAGAAGATATCTTTTACGAGGCAGATGCTACCGACTCCGATTTTTTTTAGGTATAAAAGATATGCATGCAATATAATATAATATTTCAATCTACTTAAAAATCGTCACTTATGCAATTAATGTGTATTTTTTACAGAATATTCACACCTAGTGAAGCAGTTCTATTAAGAAAATAAATGTACAATTGGATGAAAATATTTATCACAATCGAATAAAGTATCAAAACTAATCGAAACAGACCTCGAAAACCTCAGAGTACGATATTTCAATTTATAACTTTTTATATTTTTTGAAAAATTAAATTCATTTAAATATTTTACAATTTTGTTTATTTCAACAATATTATTAACAGAAACAAAATTAGGATACTGTATCTTTACTCATTATTTTAGATCTTAGGATGCTAAATTTACCAAACTTGTCGATATTCATAGTGATTTACATGAAAAAAAATCAAAAAATTGTACTATTTACTTGTGGGTCTCTGAGACCCGTTGTACTGAAAAAGGTGGCCACTCCAGCACACTCTTTGTGGCTAGGGACTCCTTGGTTTCTTGAAATATATACATTTTCAAAGGTCTATATAGCCTCTTCGCAATTTTTTTGTTTATTTTGGACAATTATATTGGACTGAGATATTAGTTTCCTAATTAGAGTAACTGTTTTCAGAGATTTAAAAATAGAGAACAAACAAAGCTTTCGAACAATCCGCCATTTTTATAATCTGTTTTTTATCCATACTTATCCCAATGTTGTTTGGCATTAAATATTAATAAGAACAAATGATGAAAGAGCACGAAAATAAATATCTCTGGATAATACTCATATTTTAGGAAATAAACATATACATATTTATAAACATGGAATTTTTAAAATGTGCCGCATCGCACGAGATCAGTTATTTCCCCAGAGTGTATATTGCTACACCAAAAACAAAGAAGGCGTAAAATACGCGAATAACTTAAACGCAGACAAAGACGATCACCAGTGCACAAAGAGAGCAAAAAGATTGATACAAGACCGTGGATGCAGAGCGAAAATTTTAATTATAATTCTAAACGGGAAGACCGAACTACTTTGAAGATACGATGTGGTTACTCTGAGAATAGTCGAAATCAAGCTTCAGGAATTAGAGAAGAATTTTCTGAAGTTTAACTATTCTAATAATTGTACGAATTAGTCCAGGGAACTAAGATTTTTCTCAGGACTTTGGCTAATCCGGGTATCTGAAAACTTTCTTTTAATTATTGTACACCTATAGAAAGAAAGCCTACCTGTTTGCTGCCAAGAGTTTGGAGCCGTTTACTAACTATTAACAATTGTGCAAAAACCCATTTTTTGGATTTTTCGCATTCCATTAAAAAGCTAAATAGTTAATATAAAATTACAAAATTTGATTTTTATTATTTAGATAATTCAAAAAGCTTCAAAATGAGGATTTTTGAAAATTAAAAGTTGATAGTTAAATTTGTTCAACTACAAAATAATCAAAAACGTTATTTGTTAAGGGAAAAGGCACAAAATGTCGCCTGTTAAATTTCCAATGTGCTTTAAATGTATCTATAAATATTTTCGGATCCTGAGAAAACTAATAGGTAAGTATTTTTAGACAATTTAAACGCAGACTGTAAGATTACGTTATCACCGAGGGCCGAAAGTTCCTCATAGTAAATAAAAAGTTTCTTTTGAATAAAATATTTGCATAAGTAGATATACAACGTTTGCCTCACTACAGAGATAGGGAAATCAATGTGTTAGAGAGAGAAGTACCTTTCCAATGAGTAAGACTGAGAAAGATGTTGACGTCACAGACGTCGACGGAATCTACATTACCGACTGTCATAGTTCAGCTATTATTATAAGCTAGTTAGCACCATTTTTAGTCCACTTCGCCATTTTTATTCCAATTCGCAATTTTTATTTCAATTCGCCATTTTTAATCCAATTTACCTTGACACAGACATTACGTCGAAGAAATCTACCGTCATAATTAATCTATTATCCGCTAGGTGGCGCTATTTTTAAATTAAAATATTAAATAAATTAAAATTAGAAAATTTAATCCAATTTTTCTTTTTAGTTCTGTGCTAGTCGCTGCGGAACGCTCTTCTTCTTTTTGTCAACTATCTATTCTTCTTCTTTCCACAACTGCCAACTTCTTCACACTAAATTTTCTCTTTTATTTTACCCCTGTAACTTAAAGTAAACATTAGAGAAGTTTTCAGAAACTTTCTGCCCTCAGTAATAATGCAATCCTTCATTCTGCGTTTAAATTTTTCAAGAATATTTATTAGTTTTCTCATGATTCTAAAAAAATGAATACATTTGAAACACATTGAAAATTTTGACAGGCGATATTTTGCGCCTTTCCCCTTAATACCTACTACTAATGGCGGAGGCACCATGTCTTATGGGCACATCCACCAAATCACAGTTTTAAGGCAGTTTTCTTGTTGCCCGTTTATAAACAAATAAGAAAAATAATAAACCCACAGTTAACTGTTTTGAATTATTTTCAGTAAAGCTGTCTCATCTAAAACCTTTAAAGCACTATCAAATCAGTGCAAGAAACAGAATAATTTTTAGATTTTTTCTAGGCTGTTTTTTGTTCTAAACCGGGGAAAATTTTGACAGTTTAGTTTGGTCTGGATGGTACGGTTTGTCTTTAGAAATTTAGAAAGTAAATTGTAATAAATAGCAATCTAAGGTTATAGCAATATAAGTTCTTTCGTATAAGGTACTAGTACACTTTAGAAGACCAAAAATAAGCATTTTTTAAGATTTTTTTTCTCAGAACCATTATTAAAAATGAACATAAAATTTTTTACATATTAATACCTAACTCTAATGAAATGCAAAAAATATATCTTTTTTCATTTATGCCGGTACACTAATATTGTAGAGGGCGCCAAATTCGAGGCCTCGAAAAAAAGTAGTTCCGATGGCGGACAGTTAATCTCAGGATTGGGATCTCTGAAACAAAAAAATCGTACGGCATTTGTAAAAGGAATGTTTCTAACGTGACTTCAAAAATATGTATTTTTTATTTTTTGGTCAAATTGTGGTAAATTGTCACGTAAGGAATCTTCCTTTTTCAAATGCAGTACGATTTTTGTGTTTCAGATATCCCAATCCTGAGATTAACTGTCCGTCATCATTTTTCGACGCCTCAACTTTGCGCCCTCTACAATATTAGTGTACGTGCATAAATGAAAAAAGATACATTTTTTTGTACTATCTAAAAGTTAGATATTAATGTGTAAAAAGTTTTATGTTCATTTTTAATAAAGGTTCTAAAAAAAATTCTTGCAAAAAATAATTTTTTTTGGTCTTCTAAAGTGTACTAGTACTTTAAACAAGATTGAGTAAGAGTAACGTATGTAGTTTCTAGAAACTTTCATTTGTCAAGTTAGGTTCACTAGATAAAATTATGGTTGATTCCCAATCCATATTGTGTTCGTTGTTTGTTACATGTGTGACAAGTGCGCATCTCCCCGACTGTAACCTGAAATCATTCTTGTGAGATGTGATTCGACCTTTCAGTTTTCTACTAGTCTCGATAAGATAGTGTAACTCATACTCTGCACAAGATATCCCGTAGATCACATTTGAATTTAATAACATAGGTGTTTTTCGTTTTCGTTCCTTATACAAGTTGCCCAAAATCAGTACATTTCTATGCGCGATCTAAATGTTATCATCAATTCTCAGCAACTTTATTAGACTAGGTGTAAGATCTCTTATATAAGGTAATGAAAAATATCTAGTGCCAATGGATGACTCGTCCCGTATCTTGTTTGAATTTGCTTGGTTTGAAATATTTTGTGACATCACTTTTCTCATTAATAATTTCTAAGATGTCATTCTAATGTCTAAGATTTTGGAAATAAGTACCCTTTCACACTAAGACACTGGTGTCTGGCACCGGTGTTCGCCATCGGTGTTTAATTGCATCAAAACATTGTTGAGCCACTAAGATCAGCCAGACACTCAAAGTGGCTCGTCTGTAGTCGTTCGTTTAAAACAATGCTTTACTGCAATTGAACACCGGTGGCGGACACCAGTGTCAGACACTGACCACAGACACAGACCAGTGTCAGTGTCTTGGTCTGAAAGAGTACTTAACCTCCTTTTATTACTAAATTATATTATTTTCTAGATCTCAATATTACGTCACCATTTAAGACTTCTTTCTTTCAGGGGAAAACTGTGAATTTTTTTTAAAGATTCCTCTTCTTCCTAAGGTGCCGTGCATTTCTACGTAGGCGTCCATCGTACATAACCTTGCCTGTCCATTGGCGAATATTACGCAGCAATGACATTTTTTACGTCCCAAACACCTCTTAGCCTGTATCTTTCCTCCGAGTATAAATTTCTGAAAAGTGTATCGTTCTTCTCTTAATATGTGCCCCAAGTATGCAATATTCTTAATTTTAGCATAATTAAAATACTCCCTATCCTGTAAACCCGTTCTTCTTAGTACTTCCTCATTTCTGACTCTGTCCGTCCATGATATTCTAAGCATTCGACGCAGGCACCACATTTCAAAGACTTAACGTTTGTTAACGAAACTGGCCCTTAACGTCCATGATTCCATTCCGTACAAGAACACAGGCCAAAAGTAAAACTTTAGCATCTTATATCGGAGGTTTAAATGTAACTCGCGATCAGTCAGAAATTTTCGAAGCCTCAAAAAGGCACTTCTGGCTTGTTTATTAATATTAGATATTAACAAAAGCTAAATATTTCATTACTTAGAACTATAAGAGTATAAATTTAAATTTTTAAAACATATCTTGAATATTGACCTACTAATTGGCGGGCGCATGTGAAAAGGGATGTAAGTCACAAAAGTATACTTTTGGGAAAACGGTTTTTGTGATTTTTGTGACGTAGGTAAATGCAATACATTATTATTTTTCAATAAAATGTGTATTATCTTCGGTGTATGACTTCATTATGTCGCAAGAACACATTTTTTGTAGTAAAGATGGAATATAGCGAATACTTAAAAAAAATAGAACATATACCTCTTTTCACAAACATTTTTTATTAAAACCTAGGTACAAACAAAACATTTCTAATTATTACTAGTAATTTATTATTGCTAATTACCCTCTGTTAGTTATCCTGGTGGTCAGATGCATCTGGCAAAATATTCCTTACACTATCTGACTTATATTTATTAACCCAAACGCAAATCAAAAAAATATTTGAACGCTTTTGATCATATGTGAACATATACCTCTATTCACAAAATATTTCATTTATTTTCATATATTTCACATATAAGTCTACATAAGCCCTTATTACTTTAAAAATTTCATTTTTAGTCAGTTATATCATTTTAAGCATACCAAATAGCGCGTAAATATGTGTAAAATGACTTATATCCCTTTTCCTCTAAGTGTAATATCCATTTTTGGAACGTATGATGTACTTAGCTCATTTTTCGCATTTTTCGACTTATATCACTTTTCACATACACCTGCCAATTATTATTGTTCTTATTTTCACATATTTGGGAGTTATGGTATCGCATTATGGTAGGTATACAATAGGGATGGCGGTTTTTGACAAAACACCGGTTTTCGGTTATACCGGTTTTTTGCTTACGGTTTAACCTGCCGGATATAACCGGCCAAAAAAAACGGTTTTTGGAAAAACCGGTTTTCGGTTTTTTTAATCCAATAGGTTACAAAGTTACATTTACAATACACTTTAGCTTGCGATACTCCATTCGACTCGATATCAATATGATCAAAATTAGTACTATCGAAAGGACATGTATTACTTTTAACACGTTTGTATATTTGTAGAATAGGTACATTTTAACTCATTTAATACTTCCTGTATGAGTGTATCATTTTGAAAACGTAGCGAAATTCTTGGAGATTCGTATTCGTAATCAGTAATTCGATATTCCTACTCAGAGCATTATTTTTGGTAATCAGAAAAAGTCATTCACCCACTTTCAATGTCAAGAGTTAAGTGTGAAAAATAGATGATGTTTGCGTCTAATTCAACCAGATCACTTCTTATGTAAATATTATGATTACAAATACCTTTTCAAGGAAATATTATAATAAAACTTAATAATTGTTTCTGGCTGATGTGAGATTGCACTTTCAGTTTGCTTCTGTATTTTATAAAATAAAATATGAATTATGGTTTTGTTTGGAATAATTACTTGAGAATAATAATTATGATTGGGATCCGAAATAATACCTAACCTAATCCTAATCACCGTAAAAACCTAATAACCGGTTTTTACTTTAAAAAGAAAAAACCGGTTATAACCGGGACAAAAAAACAACCGGTAAAACCGGTTATTGCGAAGTAAAAATCCGGTTTTAGGTTTGAACCGGTAGGTTTTTCCCGTCCCTAGTATACGATCCATATTTTTACATGTCATCTCCACATTTTAGTATATTATTGTATTGTACCTTAAAGAAGTAGCCAGAGCTATTTTTGTAGACCTCTAAGTGACATTGGGTCTGAGATGTGGCCCTCAAAAAGTTCGAAAATAGTCCCTTTTTGCTTTATTTAATCACTTAAGTTGTCAATGGCCATTGCAGACGAGACACATAAGTTTAATTAAAAAAATAATCACTTAATGTGACAACTAGAATTGTAATAAAAACATAGGAAAAAGGCAATATTTTACGTCAAATTAATTGTTGTTGATAGGAAAAGGTCAACATTGTACGTTGGATTTTCAAATGCAATAATCGATCCTATGAGTTTCTTCTCCAATTCGATTTTGAATATACATATACACATTTATTACACCCTCTGGTCCAGTTTCTGTCACACGAAGCTTAATTGAGTAAACTTTTTTGAACCTTTCAACTTCTGAAAAAATCATAAGTGGACATGTGAAAAAAGTCCCAACTGCCATCCAAACTTTTTTATTTGCTTTTCTCTCTATATTCGCAGAAGTACATTTAGTCCAGGCTGTATGCTCGACCTCGTTAGGTAAATTATTCCGATTCGTTTTTTTGCACCAATTTACTTAAAAAGAGGTTCTTATAAAAAATCCACAGGGTGCAAGGCGGTACCGCGGTCGGAAAATTATTTAAACAATTTTTTTTAACAAATTCAAAAATCAATTTTTTCACTTCGGACATTTTTTTTAGATTCTTTGGTTCATTTTAATCATTAAATGGCTCTTATGATTTTTCTCGAAAATTGATTGTTGTCGAGTTATACGCGATGTAAAATTAGAAAAATGCGAAAATGGCCATTTTAAAGGCTTAATAACTCAGTTAGGAATTATTATTATGAAAGCCAGAAAATAAAGAAATTTTTTTCATTATTTTATTACAAAGATGTTATTTTTAATTATTAACAATGAGCGCTAAGAGCGTATTGAGGCGGAAGTCCTCGAGAGAGATGCACCATTGGACGGGTCAATCAATACGCGCTTAGCGCTCATTGTTAATGAATAAAAATAACAGCTTTGTTATAAAATAATGACAAAAATTTCTTTAGCATCTTGTAGGAGAAGAGGGGGCTGTAAACTTTGATTTGGTCACTTTCTGACTTTCATAGTAATAATTTTTAACCGAGTTATTAAGCCTTGAAAATGGCCATTTTTGCGATTTTCAAAATTTCAAATCGCGTATACTTCAACAACAATTGATTTTAGAGAAAAATCACAAGCGAGGTTTTTTGCTCAGAATTACAGAATTACCTAAAGAATCTAAAAAATATTTTCCGAAGTGAAAAATTTTTATGATTTTGCTTAAAAAAATTGTTTTAACAATTTTTCGACGGTGGTACCGCCTAGCACCCTGTGGATTTGTTATAAGGTCCTTTTTTTGAAAGAAATACAAAAATCCAAATATTATGTTATGCAGACGACGTCGCATTTTTGCGTATTAAAGCAGAGGCGTATTCAAACCTATACGATCAACTTGATACCAGGGAAGGCGAAACGAAGATATATAAAAGAGCCAAACAGAGAGCAAAGAAAGCAAAAGATTTTAATCAGATTAGATGTATCCGAGATGAAAATAATAAAATAATAGTTCACGAAAGGGATGTCAAAAAGAGATGGAGAAAATACTTTGACAGCTTTTTAAATGAATAATTTGACAGACAGCCTGTATAGTCAACGGAGACAGTAGCAGCAATGGTCACCAAAATAACAAACGAGGAAGTGGCTCAAGCGCTTCAAAAAATAAAGAAAGGAAAAGCGGTAGGACCAGATGATATTTCTGGGGAAGTATTGAGAGCACTGGGAGAGATAGGAACAAGGTGGCTAGCAGGTCTGTTTAATAGAATTATGGAAGTTGGACAAATGCCAGACGAATGGAGAAGCAGTATACTGGTACCTGTTTACAAAAACAAGGGATATATACAACAATGTACAAACTACAGGTCTATAAAACTGCTTAGCCACACCATGAAAATATGGGAAAGAGTAATTGATAGACGGATACGTGAAGAGACCGAAATATCCGAGAATCAATTTGGCTTTATGCAGGTAGATCAAAAACAGATACAATTTTCATTATAAGACAGTTGATGGAAAAATACAGGAGTAAAGAAACAAACGCTCATATGGTATTTATTGATCTTGATTAAGCATATGATAGAGTTCCTCGAGAGATTCTGTGGTGGGCACTCAATAAGAAAGGAGTCCCTGGTGAGTATGTAAAGATTGTGAGGGATATGTATGAGGTAGTAACGACTAGTGTTAAGACAGGTGTGGGAGAGACTGATAAATTTCATGTGAAAGTAGGATTGCACCAAGGCTCTGTGCTTAGTCCGTATTTATTTTCATTAGTTTTGGACCAGATAACAGCGAAACTACAGGGTAACATTCCATGGTGCTTAATGTATGCTGATGATGTCGTGTTAGTAGGAAACAGTGAAAGAGACTTAGAACAAAAACTGAAACAGTGGAGACAAGCTCTGGAGGAAAAAGGTTTAAAACTTATTAGGACAAAAACAGAGTATTTGGAATGTTCATTTAAAGATGGAGTTACTACAAATAAAATGGTATCTTTGGATGGTGAAACGATTGTGAAAAGCAATAGTTTTAAGTACCTAGGATCGGTATTACAGAGTAATAGAGAAATAGATGGGATGCATGCAGTAGAATTAGGGCTGGATGGATGAAGTGGAAAGAAGCGAGTGGTGTGTTGTGTGACAGAAAAATGCCAATGAAGCTGAAGGGAAAATTCTATAAAACAGCCATTAAACCGGCTATGATGTACGGAACTGAATGTTGGCCAGTGAAAAAGAAAGAGGAACAACGAATGCATGTGGTAGAAATAAGAATGATTAGATGGATGAGTGGAGTGACAAAGAAGGATAAAATTAGATATGAGTATATTAGGGGAAGTCTAGGTGTGGCACCAATTGATGCCAAAATGAGAGAGCATAGGTTAAGATGGTTTGGTCATGTTCAACGTCGAGACGTTAATCACCCAATACGAACAATAGCTGAAGTGCAGATTCCTGGAAGGAGTAGGAGAGGAAGACCAAAGAAGATCTGGGGGGGACGATAAGGCGGGACATATGGGTAAAAGGGATTGACATTGATATGAATAAAGATAGAGTTGTGTGGAGAAATGCAATTAGGGAAGCCGACCCCGCATAAGGATAAGGCAAAGAGAATGATGATGATGATGCAGACGACGCCGCATCAATCGCCGAGACAGAAGAAGATCTCCAAAAATTAACACACATCTTTAATACAATAGCCAAGAAATACAATATGATAATATCAGCAGATAAAAACAAATGTATGACATCTAAATACCCACTACGATGTAAAATCGGAATTGATGGGAAAATAATAAAGCAGGAAGCAATGTTTAGATATCTGGGAATAGATATAACAAGTTACTGAGATGTTGAAGAGGAAGTACGACAACAAAACTTAAAAGCAAGTAAAGCGGCGGGATCCCTTAATGACACAATCTGGAAGAACAAACACCTAAGTCAAGACACAAAAGCAAGAATCTATAAAGCAGCCATTACACCTATATTAACATACACGGCGGAAACAAGACCTGGCACATCTAAAACGAGACGACTACTAGAAACAACAGAGATGAAAATACTCCGACGAATATCAGGGAAAAGTCTGTTGGATAGGGAGAGAAGCGAAAACATAAAAAGAAAAGCGCAGGAAAAAGATGGTGCGATAACTTAAACAATTTAGGAGGCTAATATTGAAGAAGAAACAGGCTTTAAAGCCTACATACACGAAGGAAGAAGAAGAAGAAGAACCTCTTTTTGAGTAAGTTTGTGCAAAAAACGAATTGGAATAATTTACCTAACGGGGGAGAGCATACAGCCTGGACTAATTGTAAAAGTCTGAGAAGTGGACTCATACGGTCGACATATTTTAATATCGGAACTTTTCTCTATACGTTACGTTTTGCATTTGAATGGGTTTTTATTTTTATATCGAACTAAGTATACAAAGGGTGGCTTTTAGAGAGAGTGTATTGGAGTTGGAATCGTTCAATGGATTTAGTAACCATCAATAATTCCATCGAAGTGCACTTCGGTTGAAAATATTACGATTAGTGCCATTTATGTTTCCGGTTCGTTTGAATACTTTACAATATTTTGCAGACAATCAAGCGGATGTTAGTCTACGATCCTGCTAGGTGACCGTGGCCTTTTGAGCTCTGCTAGGTCAACCCAAGTTTTTTTATGTATTTCTTGTTGCTGACTACGAATTTTGAGGGTAAATTTCGATCCGAGTGGTCAAACACTTTTGTTATAAACAATTTAGTTGTTTATAAGGCTCTAGCTGGCAAACTAAATGACATAACTTTTGTTAATAAAATATATCCCTTGAATAAAAATAAAGAAAATGGTGTTTACTAATCTTTAATCCAATAATTGGAACTCGAGATATTGTAAAATTAGTGCAAAATGGTTGCAAAATAAGTCTTTTTGGAACTTTTTCGATCGTAACTTGGCTTCTGTGCATGCAAATGAGCTTTTCAATGTCTCATCTTATACGCTGATTTATATACTTTGAAACAAAATTGGTTACATTGCTTTATCTTTATTTGTATTAAAGTGATATCCGATTAGCCTAAGCAGCATTTGGTAAATTAATCTATATATCTTTGGTGTAGAAAAATTTTATTGGCAAATATATCTAGAGAACATCCATATACTACGTCGTAGAAAATGGGGAAGGGGAGCCTTTGCTTATTACGACGGTATACGACAGGTGGAGGGAAGCCATGAGTGCACATCTGACGTCGTTTGGTGTATTTAAATTTATCGCTGGTGTCTCTATAAATATAATGTTTTACTAGCTTGGAGAATAGAAATGTATTCCAGTGACGAAGAGTTGCAGTTTTTTCGTTTGTTTATCGTAGATAAAATATTGTATGAAACTGTTCGTGAAATACTTTTTGCGCACTTACGCGATATATACGCTCGTACTCTAAACATCGCGTGCGTGCGCAAAAAGGATACTTCACGAACTGTTTCACAAATAACTATTTCATCTTTTGCTGGTTCTTAACGCTCTCATCACTCTACAGGGTGTTTCATTGGGAAAAGGAAATACTTTAACGGTGAATAGAGGTCACCGAGCCGGTTCTAGATATACTACATTTTTTGCCCTGTCGACTTTTTTAACCGAGTTACAGGGTATCTTATCGATTTTGCCCATGTCTTTCCTAAGCCATAACTTTAGAACCACCCTGTATATTTTTTTGTTATTTGGTACACATATGTCCGGATTAATAAAAAATTATAAAGTAATTGTGACCTTAAAACAACAACCTGTATATTCAGATTTTGAAAATCTGTTTGCATATTTGAAAAGAGCACAAAAAGTAAGTTTAATGGTTCGCTTAAATTTTTCGGCCAGAAAATTTTATGACTTTAATTTTGACATTATATTGAATTTTTTAAGAACTCTTGACATTAAAAAGCAGGTATTATTAACTTTTAGTTATAAATTATTAAAGTTAATGAATAAATACTCATTTTAAGAATAATCAATAATTATTTACCACATTGGAACGACCCAATTACTAATGACAAGAAAAATCCAGGTCCGGATTAACAAAAAAATATAAAGTAATTGTGACCATGAACCAACACCCTCTATATTGAAATTTTGGAAATTTTTCTGCGCATTTTAAAAGAGCATAAAAACTGTGATTAAAGGTTCATTTCAATTTTTTAGCCGTTGATTTAATTACATCAATTTTGAAATTATATTGAAATTTTAAAGAACTCTGAGATTAAAAACCAGTTATGCATTATTAACTTTTAATAATTTAATGTTAATGAATCAGTACTTATTTAAAAAATATTTAATACTTATTTACTACGCTGGCTTCATGGATTCTCTGGATTTGTAGCTGTATGCACATCATTAAAATTAGAGTTGCAAGATTGGGATATTTTAATGATTGAGTAAAGAATTAAAAAAAGAGCTATATATAATCAAAAAAAATTCGTTTAAACAATTCAACAATTTAACATAAATTAAAAATATTTGAATTATAACAGTTGCTCAAAATGTCCGCCATTTTGTTCGATGCATTTCCGTGCTCGTTTTAAAAAATTTCGAATCGATTTTCTAATTACATTGGGATTGTTCTTTTTTGGCAGCTTCTTGTGACCTTGACAGAATTAATCAATATGATTCCAAAATTGCCGTAATTAAATTATCTGCGCAAAAATTTGACATGCACCTTTTAACGCAGTTTTTATGCTCTTTTCAAATACGCAAACAAATTTTCAAAATATCAATATACAGGGAGTTGTTTCAAGGTCACAATTACTTTATATTTTTTTGTTAATCCGGACCTGGATTTTCCTTGTCATTAGTAATTGGGTCGTTCAAATGTGATAAATAGGTATTGACTATTTTTAAAATTAGTATTTATTCATTAACTTTAATAATTTATAACTAAAAGTTAATAATACCTGCTTTTTAATGTCATGAGTTCTTAAAAAATTCAATATAATTTCAAAATTAAAGTCATAAAATTGTCTGGCCGAAAAATAAAAGCGAACTATTAAACTTACTTTTTTGTGCTCTTTTCAAATATGCAAACATATTTTCAAAATTTGAATATACAGGTTGTTGTTTTAAGGTCACAATTACTTTATATTTTTTTGTTAATCCGGACCTGGATTTTTCTTATGGTTAGTATGTCGGTCGTTTGGGTTTTGAATGAGACATATGTGTACCAAATATCAAAAAAATATACGGGGTTGTTCTAAAGTTATGGCTTAGGAAACAAATGGGCAAAATCGATAAAACACCCTGTAACTCGGTTATAAAAGTCGGTAGGGCACAAAATGTAGTATACCTAGAACCGGCTCGGTGACCTCTATTCACCGTTAAAGTATTTCCGTTTCCCAATGAAACACCCTGTATATACGAGTTATTCCTCAATTCTCACAATAGAAACTACGACTTCATAAGAAGTAAATTAAATTTTAATCCCTGGATTACAAGCAAAATATCCAATTCGAAGTGAAACCCACTGGTGTAATATAAACTTTAATTATAAGTGACACACTTAGCCCCCCCCTGCCCGGCTTGTTGGCTGTACCCCGTTGTTGGAAACTCGTTAAACTTGGTAATAATGTCAAAACATTTGAAGTCTGGAATCGCAGCCATGGCAACCTTTGATCAGTCGTCCAAGAAGAGACTCAAATGCACATGGAAACTTCTCCAATTTCAAGACAACTAAACGAAAACTCGATAAAACGGCTTTGATATTTTCGATGGAACAGGTTGCTCAGAGAAAAACTAGTCTTCCGAATTTTGTACTTACAGTGGGTTGAACGTAACAGAATAAGCAAGGAAAGAAAGTTCGACAAATTAAAGCAGACTAAAGAAAAAAGGATATTAAAATATATATTTCAATACAGAGAAATCTCGTTTTTCACTTCTTTCTTATTTTGGTATTGTTCGAAAGATATCCACATGGACCTTGGTAATTTTAAATTTAGATTCAGATATACTTTAAATTTTTTGCCATAATAGTGTAATGTATTTCTCTAATGTAGTAGATATCCTCTTAAATCTTACTCTTGATATTACTTGTTGACTTCTTACTGGAGCTAATCTTAGACTCTAAATCTTATTTTCAGTGACTTTATCTTTGGTTAAAGCTGTACAAAACTTTGACATATTAATTATTTCTTGACATGTTAATTGTAGGTTTTCTAAGTGAATGTACCATATTATTTTAGAATCGAACGTTAAACCTAAGAATTTAGATTCAACGGAGTATGTTAGTAGACCAGGGCGCATCTGTAAAAATATTAGTACATTTGGACGTTGAGAGGTGACTTAAATTTTTTTGCAGAAATTGCTTGAAAATAATTCAAATAATAATATTTGAGTTATCCTCCCTCTCAAAAGGTCCGGAACATTGTTTAAATAGTCAAAATGTCAAAAAATGAAGGAAAAATTCGATTTTTTTCTTCGTTTTTTGATTATAACTTTAAAAGTATTCATTTCCGAGAAAAGTTGCACTGACATAAAAGTTGCGTAATTAAATTTCCTACAATATAGAATTGACTAAAGATTTAAAAAATGGGCACCCTTGTTGCAAAATAGCAATAATTGCGAAAAAAACATACAAAAACAAGTATTTGCATTTTACGTTTTCAGCCATTTATGCTACACTTAGGACCTTCTTTTTTTACCCAAAAAAACTTTATGATACAGTAAAATAATACTTTAAATTTTATTAAGATCGGTTCAATCGATTTTGCAAAATAAATTTTGAAATCCAGCTTTCGCAAAAAAATTCATTTTTTCAAAATGTTACAGGACTGAAAATATAGCAGATAGCAAGTTAAAGTTCTTTTGCATATAGAAGTGTACTGTACCTTTCATTTGCAATTTGCAAAATTAAAATCAATTAACTACCACGGCGTCAGGAATTTTTTTAAATAAACATTAAATTATTGGTGCTACGCGCAAGACAGCTGATAGTTTGCTCTGATTGGGCATTCAAATAACCTTTGATAATGATTGATACATTTTAATTTTTATTACATTTCGATATAAATAAATAAATTTGTTTATTGCAAAATAAAAACACATACTCTATCCTTTGAAATAACACTTTTTAACACATTTTGGGCAAAAATTTTCTTTGTTCATATATTTTAACTTAGAGAATAAAAGTTTATTATTTTTAAACATATGCAATTGTTTAAACAATATTTCACAAACAATAATAAAATTTACACCTTAAACAGTGAATACGCATTATTGTGTTTATTTTTGTGGAGTTGTCTAGTAATTCCATCCTTTTTTTATTTTTTCTAACATGACTAACTCTTCTAACAGGACTAATTGAACAGTTTTAAAACAGTTTTTAAACTTCTTTCATTAATGCATTGTAACTATTGTATTACCGATCTCGAAGCTTTTGAATGACTGTAATAATGTGGATCATATGATCCAGTCCAGCACTGCATTACTGGACTAGAATAATGTGAAACGGGCATATCACTCTATGTATAATGAACTGTTAAAACTCTTCACGTATAATATTTAGTTCGTAATATATAGGGTGAGGCAGATAAAGGGCCTATTAGAAATATCTCGAGAACTAAAGGTAAGAGAATCATGAAAATTGGAATACAGGGGATTTGAGGTATGAACTATTTAATGAAAATATTTTGGTCTGTTTGCTACTTCCGGTTATACCGGAAGTTGATTGTAACTTCGTTTTTTTTTTTTAAATGGAACACCCTATATTTTTACATTTTTGGATTCTGATCGATGTCTTCTTTCTTAAAATATGTGGTTTTTTAATATTATACAGGATAGTTTAAAAGATAATTACGGTTTTTTATAAATTTTGTAGCAAACTTCACACCTTGTAGAATTGTACTGATTTGATATCAAAAACTCCATTTATGTTTAAGTGATTTCTAATATAGTCTATTATTATAAAAAATTAATATTATAGCGAAATGTTTAAGGGTTGGTCGAAACTCGGAATGAGCATTTTCTGAGTTTTCTTAAATGCAACACCCTGTATTTTAGTATTGTAGTAAAATGATATTTTATAGTACTTTTTTATTTCGTAAGCCTTCCCTATACCTAACTGCTTTATATTGTAAGTTATTCGTAGTTGCTTAAGCCAAACATTAATTGCAACAAAAATTATGTGAGATTTTATTAGGTTTGCCGTGAAAATATTCAATCATAAATAAATATTCTATCTTATAAAAACAAACCATATTCTACCTAGTTGGCTATGGCTTTGACACTAAACTTAATTAAACATTAGAAATTATATTATTTTTATAGTTCCAGTTGCTTTATTACCATTACTAATATAAATTTTTGTATTGGGGAACTGACTAGCAAAGTTTTTGGTCTAGGAGAGTATAACAAAAAAGTACTACTAGCAATAAGAATTTATCATCTGCAACTCCCTGATCGACGACAACCAAAAAGAGAAACTTTTCAAAGTTTACTAGAATAGTTTCGACGTATACCCTATTCCACGAACATACGCCTGTTTTGGATTACTTCGACAACGAATATTTTACTGTGCAAAATAAGAAGAACGAAAGTAAATTGCAAATTACATTGTTGTTTATTGGAATAATTATTAGTGCCATTTACTTTCGTACTTCTTATGTTGCACAGTAAAATATTCGTTGTCGAAGTAATCCAAAACAGGCGTATGTTCGTGGAATGGCCCTTACCTACTAGACACTTAGATTACGAGAACTTTCATACTAATATGCAGATTCTCAGTGATACTAACATTTAATTCATTTTAATTATTCACAATAGTTTTTGTTGGATCAAATTTCTCGTCATCTAAATGTACAGTTCGTTGAAACCGCTCTATGGTTTGTTTTTTAACCAAGAGGAGTGATTCAAATTTACCGCGCTGTATTCCTTGTTTGTTATTAGTCCAACAGCAGGCAAGTTTACTCCACTGTTATAAAATTTTAACACTAACGACATTTATCAAATTTTGACACTAGTGACATTTCATAAGTTCATTAAGTTATATCGGCGATTTTTGTGTTTTCTGTATTATTCCTTTAATTTTTAGATTGTCAGTCTACTTTTATATAAAAAGCAGTTGTTTTTGGAGCTCTTTGGCGACGTATTAATTTAATATAATATTTACGGATTACCGTTTAGGGTCACCTAGATCAACCAAAAAAGAAGATTTATTTGGTTATTATTCAAGTGACTTTCTTGGCTGTGAATTTGTCTTTTTGTTTACTCCTCCTGGTTAAAAAATAAACTATAGTAAATTGTAAAAAGTTTTTCTTTTTTATTGTCATCTATTATGGAATTGCTGATGATAAATACATTTTTATTTGCTATACCCTCCTAGAACAAAAAAACATCTGAATCAGTTCCTCATTAGAAAAATTCATATTAGTAATGGTAGCAAAGCAATGGGAACTTCAAAAATAGTAGAATGTTTAAGCAACGCAAATTAATGTTTAAGAATATTTAGTGTCAAAGTCATAGCCAACTAGATAGAATATTGTATATTTTTATTTAATATATATTAAACACGTCAACAACTTTAACTACGTAGGTATTTTGATATATCATGCAGTACTAATAAACTAAGAGCCAGTCGAGATTAATATATTATGTTTATTTTCGAAAAATTATTTATGATTGAATATTTTCACGCCAAAGCTAATAAAATTTCACGTAATTTTTTGCAATTAAAGTTTGGCTTAAATAACTACGAATAACTTACAATATAAAGCAGTTAGGTATAGGGAAGGCTTAAGAAATAAAAAAGTACTATAAAATATAATTTTACTACAATACTAAAATACAGGGTGTTCCCTTTAAGAAAACTTAGAAAATGCTCATTCCGAGTTTCGACCAACCCTCTATACTAAAATTAAACATTTCGCTATATTATTAATTTTTTATAATAATAGACTATATTACAAATCACTTAAACATAAATGAAGTTTTTGATATCAAATCAGTACAATTCTACACGGTGTGAAGTTTGCTACAAAATTTATAAAAAACCGTAATTATCTTTTAAACTATCCTGTATAATATTAAAAAACCACATATTTTAAGAAAGAAGACATCGATCAGAATCCAAAAATGTAAAAATATACAGGGTGTCCCATTTAAAAAACCGAAGTTACAATCAACTTCCGGTATAACCGGAAGTAGCAAAGAGACTAAAATATTTTCATTAAATAGTTCATACCTCAAAACCCCTTTATTCCAATTTTCACGATTCTCTTACCCTTAGTTCTCGAGATATTTCTAATAGACACTTTATCTGCCTCACCCTGTATATTTACTTCATAGTATAAGAATCAGCTTTATTAAGCTTTAATACGTATTTTTTGTTACAGGTAAGTTTGGCTGATCGTCAAGAACAGGATCATTGCAAAAATAGAAGTTATTGGGAAGGCATGGTTTTTAATTGGCGAATTTAACGCACAGGTAGAAATAACCAAGAAAACTTTTGTTGGAATTTCTATAATTTATAGAATATTGAGTTATGCAGGTGTAGTTAAAATTTATTATTTAACGCTCAATATTAAAAATTTTATTATTTTAATTTGTTGAGTACAAGTAAGCATTTAGACAAGGAGAAAACGGCAGGTTCGTTAGAAAAAATATTCCCATGAGAGATTTTTGCATAATCACATTGGTGAGACATCCCAGAATAAGGTTCAAGAAGTCGCCCACGTGAAAAGTGGTCCAATTTTTTTTAACATTTTTTTTAATTAAATTGCAAAATCCATATTCTTGGCCCGTACAAATTGTTGTTAGGTTTTTTGGACCATTCTGAACAAAAAAGGTCTGTTGTAATTTTTCTCTAAAGTTGATCGTTTTCGAGTTATAAACAATTTAAAATTGAAAAAAACGATAAATGGCGATTTTCAAGGCTTAATAAATTGGTTACAAGGTATTATTATGAAAGTCAGGAAGTGACTAAATAAAAGTTTAAAGCCTCTTCTACAAGATCCTGAAGAAATTTTTGTCATAATTTTATTACTAAGCTGTTATTTTTAAGTAGCATCTTACTCGCACTCACATTTACAGCCGCGTCAATACGCTCTTACGGCTTATTGTTAGTAATTAAAAATAACAGCTTAGTAATAAATTAATGACACAAATTTCTTCAGGATCGTGTAGGGGGGGCTTTATACTTTAATTTAGTCACTTTCTGACTTTCATAATAAACATTTTTAACCGAGTGATTAAGTTTTAAAAATGGCCATTTTTGCGTTTTCTAAATTTTAAATTGCTTATAACTCTTGTGATGTTGGGGTTTGCTGGACGAAGACACTATCCCGAACAAACAAACTTAAACTTTTTACATAACTTTATTCTGATAAGGTTAAAGGTACAATTACAACTCCGTCGACCGACATTATCGTTAGGATAGGTCAAGGTGACCCATATCTCGGTAACTATATCCCCTGACTACGCGCCAGCAGAGTTCAGCGAACACACTGATCCAACAACGATGTCTCAGGTACTCGACCTTCCCACTTATATCTATTATATTAAAAACAATGCCCATATGTATTACCATATATGGTTACGCTATACGTATTTCAATAATGACGTGTGCTTTGTTTGCAATCTTGCGAATGAGTTGAATACTTTGAACTTCGCTAATGTCGTAATAAATTATACAAATTGCAACTATAATATTGACCTTATTCTTATAACAAATAAATTAGGAAAATTCCGTGAGGGTTGTCGTGTACCATCACATCTCTCTGGGCGGGGAAAAGATGAAAGGGAATTTCAGTAACAATTTCCTTTCATCTCTATTTTATATTATTTATGCTGACTGACGTCTCTCCTTTATAAGAAAATTAAACAAACATATTAAAAGAAAATGAGAAAAGAAAAAAAATGAGATATATAAATATGTACACTGAACCTTAAGTACTAATAAAAGTCTTATGGTGGACTATTATTACACTTTTACACTATAACACTTTTCAGTACTTATTCTTTTTATATATTATACAGCTTAACGTTATTCTTATGTATGACTACTTGTTTACCCTTTTTCTCAATAATTACGTTAGGCGTTTCATCTTTAATTACGGTATATGGACCCGAAAACAAAGAGTTAAGTTTTGTGTTTGGCTCATTTTTTACTAATACCTTATCTCCTGGTTTATAAGTTATT
The DNA here is from genome assembly GCF_917563875.1 of Diabrotica virgifera virgifera. NCBI lineage: Eukaryota > Metazoa > Arthropoda > Insecta > Coleoptera > Chrysomelidae > Diabrotica > Diabrotica virgifera. Next base: position 267,376,831 of record NC_065443.1, read on the forward strand.
TTACTCGTTGTGGCATCATATATTTTTTTTCTGCTGTGTTTTGTATGTGTTAGTGTTTCTCTGGCCTCCTTTGCGGCTACTTGTAGTCTGTATTTCAGTTCCATGGGATAGTCGTCAAAATTATACAGGGGTTCTATTTCGTTTTGAACATTTGTCGGCAGTCTACATATTTTTCCGAACACTAATTCGAACGGTGTATAACCCGTTGCTGAGTGTACTGAAATGTTATACGAAAAACAGAAATATTGCACCCATGTACTCCAATTTGTAGGGAATTTTGATAGTTGTATCCTAAGGTACGCATTTAAATGTTTGTGAGTATTTTCTAAAGCTCCTATTGTTTCGTGGTGATATGCTGTTGAGTTTAGTTTCTCTATTTGCAATAATGAGCATGTTTCCTTAAATGTTCTTGCCATAAACTCTGAGCCTTGGTCTGTGACTATTTTTCTGGGTACTCCATACCTCAGAATAAAATTCTCTACCAATGCCTTGGCTACTGTTTCGGCTTCTTTGTTCTTTATTACATATCCTTCTATGTATTTACTTAGCTCACATTGCAGTGTCAATATATATCTATTCCCACTGCCGTCCATCTCAAATGGTCCTACTAGATCTATAAATATTGTGTCGAATGCGCAGGTGGCAGTCGATGTGATAGTTAGAGGTTGTTTGGTTATGATAGAATGCTTATGTCTTTGACAATCGTCGCATCTCTTCACAAATTCCTCGATATCTTTTCGTAAACTATTCCAAAAATAATATTTCCTTATATTTTTGTACATTCTATTTATTCCGGCATGCCCTCCTGTTGGTAACATGTGAAAATCATTAATTATAATTCTTCTTAATTTTTCATCTGCTATATTCTGTTTGTCTTGTACTATACATATTTTGATATCTCTTTCTTTAAATATTTTAGGATCCTTTCTTATCTCTTCAATAATTGGCTGATTCTTATTATTCTTTACTAGTACTAGTTCCTTTATATTCTTTTGTGCGCACATTTGAATCAAGGCTCTCAACGATGCTCGTAGCGCAGACGTTGATCGAGGTTCTTGATATGTCGAGTTTCTCAACGACGCTCGTAGTGCAGACGTTGATCGAAAATCTCGAATCAGATAAATAATATCGTCTTCTTCGTTGTACAATATACTACTATTTGTATTTTCTTCAGCCGAATCTAGCTTCATTGTTTTGCAATCGTCCTTGTCTATCAGTTTTACCTCTACCGCACTTTTCGGGAATTTCAACAATTCGACTACGTCTGGTTGATCAGTCCATTCGTTCTTCGAATCGGCGATTTCCTCCTGCTTTTTCGTTTGTGCTCTCGTCATCACTAATATACTTTTCTCCGAGTCCTTATTTAGTTGCTTTAGTTCTTCAGATGTAACTTCTATTCGTGATAAGGCGTCAGCTGTTACATTTTCAGCTGCTTTCACGTATTTAATTGTAAAGTCGTATTCTTCTAACTTCAATCTAAATTTGGTTAATGTGCTGGAAGGGTTTGTCATACCAAATAGGTACACCAATGGTCGGTGGTCTGTCAAAATAATAAATTCTTTCTGTAGAAGGTAATGTCTCCATTTAGCAATGCTCCATACTATTGCCAGTAATTCTTTTTCTATCGTAGGATAATTCATTTCCGCTTTATTAAGTGTTCTACTGGCATATGCTACCGGTTTTTCATTCCCGTTTGACAAAGTTGCTCCTAGTGCGATGCCAGATGCATCTGTCCGTAGAATAAACGTGTTCTCCTCCGATAAATCTGGGAATTCCATTACGAGGGGGTTTGATAATGACGCCTTGAGGCTTTCAAAAGCTTTTTGGCATTCTGTTGTCCACTCAAATTTTACATTTTTCCTTGATAGTCTATTTAGAGGTGCGGCTATTTCTGCAAAATGATTGATATGTTTTCTGTAATAATTTGCAAAGGCTACGAATCTTTTTGCTTCTTTTGCATTTTGTGGTATTGGATATTGTTCCAATGCGGTGATCTTTTCCGGATCTGGTGCTATACCTGTATTCGAAATCTTGTGTGCTAAATATAATAGTTCTTTTTTCATAAACTCGCATTTAATTGGATTTAATTTCAGATTTACTTTCCTTAGTCTCTCTAATACCTTCACTAAGTTCTGATTATGCTGTTGTAGACTGTTGCCAAAGACTATCAAATCATCAAGATATATAAACATGTTTTCATAATTTAAACCTGACATTGCCATAGTCATGGCTCGTGAGAAACATCCTGGGCTTGTCTTTAACCCCATCGGAAGTCGTGTCATTTGATATTGACCTCTATCGGTTGCGAATGCTGTGTACGGTCTGGACTTAGAATCGAGTTCTATTTGGTAATATCCTTGGTATAAATCTAAATGTGAAAAATATGTTGCTCCTGATAAAGCGTCTAGGATTTCTTCTATGCATGGTAATGGAAATCTGTCATTCTCAATTTTGTTGTTTAGTTGTCTGTAATCTATCACAACTCTCCATTTCTTGTTTCCATTTTCATCGTTTTTCTTTGGCACTATAAGTAGTGGAGATGAGAATTCTGATATTGCATTTTCAACAATCCCGTCTTTTAACATTTTGTCTACTTGTCTATTTATTTCCGTTTTTTGTCCATGTGGTAATCTATACGGTTTTGTATAAGCAGGTGATACTCCTTTTTGCAATTTTATTTTTGCTTTGTATACGTCCGTCGTTGTGCATGGATCGTTTTCTAAGAAAAACATATCGGAATATTTTACACATATTTTTTCTATTGCTCTTTTTTCCTCTAGCGATAAATTTGTTGTGTTTATTATATTCAAAAGTCTTTCGGCACGACTCACCGATTGTTTTGATTCTCCCATGTGGAAAACGTCGAACTTGTCTAATCTTTCGACCTTCGGTCTAAAATTCTTAACAATTATTTCTCTATCATTGATATTTAATATCCTTATTGGTATTTTTCCGTCGACTGGTTTTGAGACTGTTCCTGCCGAGAAAATTCCTTCCGCTATCTCCTGTGGTATAGTTACAAAATCTCCGTAGTGTGTCCCGATCTCGAAAAAAAATAATTTTTCACATCTCCTAGGTATTGTTATCGTATAAATTTCTCCCATAGATAGCATTTCCAAATCTCTTCTCATTCCTTCTACATGTAACGATAATTTTAAGGATTCGTAATTTATTGTAGCAAAATATTGGTATAAAAAATCGCTACCGATAACTCCATCGACTTTATTTGTGAAACTCTTCATAACTGCAAATTCCTGTGTCAACGTTATCTTCTCTGAGTTATCTAATATTTCAAGGTCACACAATAAGGTTCCCCTTGTATATACAGTTTTTCCGGTAACGCCTCGCAAGCTAATACGTCGGGTTTTGTTTATGTCGGTGTAGTTTTTATCTAAACATTCTTCAAATAAAACGCTGACTGTTGCGCTAGTGTCAATTAATAGTTTTTTGCGTTTTCCTCTGTAATAAACATTAATATAATTTAATCCACTTGCTGTGGAATTATCTGCCTCCATTCGATGGGCCACGAAAAAAATCTACTTCTTGTATTGTGCTTGTGTGTGGCTGCTCTTGGCGGGGCTGCTCCTCTGTTGCGAAATATGCTCCTGGTGAATTTCTGTTGCTGGGGTTTCTACCTTGCGACCAATTATTATTTCTCCCTCGTTGACCATGTCCTGCTCCTCTGTTTCTTTGAGACCTACCTCTGTTATGATATTGTCTTACTTCGTTTCCATTTGTATTTCTATTATTATATGTCTTGTTACCTTCTTTTCTCCTGTCAAAACTATTTTTGTATCCGTTTGTTGTATTTCTTCTTCCGCCTCTATATGTTTTATTCATGTGGTACATTCCTGCAGTTTCCGTTCGAGTTAGCGATTCTTCGTTCTTTGCGCTTGTTATCGCTTCCGCTAAAGTGCTAAAGTTCTTGGCTTTCAAAATTGTCTTTATCTTGTCATTTTTTAAACCGTTAGTAAACACGCTTATTGCAATTTTTCGTTTACTTTGGCCAGCACTTCTTCTGCATCTCTGTTTCCCTCTGCTTGTGCTATTGTTAATTTAGCCATGAGCTCCTCTAAACTCCTTCCAAATTTTTCTATTGTCCTATTCTCTTGTTTCGCTGAGTTGATCTCCGCTGACAGAACAGGGATAGATTGTTTTACTAGAAACTTTTCTTTAATATCGGTTATTAGTGCCGCGTTTGAGTTGTAAGTAGTCTTCAGTCGTAATTTTGCTGCTTGCGTTAGTTTCACCTTCAACAGGTACTTTGTTAGTTGCGGTTTTCCCTCATTATCTAAAAATTCATCGTACAGTTCAATTGCGTCTATGAATGCTCTAATTGATTCTTCGGTGTTTCCTATGTGAGGGATCAGGTTCCCTGCTGTTTTCAGTTCGAATTTCTCTCCCATCTTGTCGTTGTTATGTTCAACTTGTCTTTTCCTTAGTTCTGTTTGGACTTTTTCGATTTTTTCTCCAATTTTTGCAATAATATCTGCAATGAATTTGTCTTCTGCTGCCTTACAGCTGTCACCTTTGTATATTTTATGCACCGTCCTAAACTGTTCCGTGATAGTCCTGAGTTTTTCCACCCATTTATCTGTGATTAGCTTATTTTTTCTTCGTTCTATAGTGTCTTTTGTGAGATTCCTATTTAATATAGTTATATCTTCCAGAATACGTTGAAATCTTTCCTCGAACATAAATTCGGCTTGGCCTGACTACGTTACTCAATAGTATATTGCCTAGTGTCTCGAAGTCTCAATTACTTCGTAAAGCTTATCATTGCCGTTAAGTTTATCAAATATAACAAAATATAACATATAAAATATTATAATAAAACATAAATGTAAGTAAAACAAAAGGATCAATAATATTGGATAACCGTCAATATTTAAAGTGTCAGTAAATAAGTAAGTGAGTAATTATATAATAAAAAAAATAAAAATGTCAATATGAAAATTAAAAAAAAAAGTCATCAAACTTACTTCATAAGCAGTTAAACTGTATTGTATTAAAAAGAAAAATTACTCACGAATATGGGTTCATGTGTCTATGCATTTGGTCCTGGATTCTGGGCGTCTAACCTCAGCATCTCCATTGATTTAGATACTTCCTGTCGGATGTGGCGTCGAAGCTGCTTCTTCCATCGTCGATACAGTAGCCATCCGACGATGATTATGGCCAGGCTGAACGATACAATTCCCAAAATTCCAGGGATTGATAGCTTCTCGTTTTCGCCGGTTTCAGCTGTCACACCTCCGCTGTTGCCTGCTTGGTTTATGAAGATCTGTTCCTCTTTTTCTTTATTCTGGTTGTTTCCCATCTTACGTGTAGAGCTGCATACCTCAATCTATATGCGAACCAGAAAACTCCATTCTTTAACTTAAGGCACGGGTCGCCATGTGATGTTGGGGGTTGCTGGACGAAGACACTATCGCGAACAAACAAACTTAAACTTTTTACATAACTTCATTCTTATAAGGTTAAAGGTACAATTACAACTCCGTCGACCGACATTATCGTTAGGATAGGTCAAGGTGATCCATATCTCGGTAACTATATCCCCTGACTACGCGCCAGCAGAGTTCAGCGAACACACTGATCCAACAACGATGTCTCAGGTACTCGACCTTCCCACTTATATCTATTATATTAAAAACAATGCCCATATGTATTACCATATATGGTTATGCTATACGTATTTCAATAATGACGTGTGCTTTGTTTGCAGTCTTGCGAATGAGTTGAATACTTTGAACTTCGCTACTGTCGTAATAAATTATACAAATTGCAACTATAATATTGACCTTATTCTTATAACAAATAAATTAGGAAAATTCCGTGAGGGTTGTCGTGTACCATCACAGAAAACCATCAACTTTAGATAGAGAAAAATTACAAGAGACCTTTTTTGTCCAGAATGGTCCAAAAAACCTAAAAAAAGTTTGTCCAGACCAAAAATAATAATTTATGCAATTTGATTAAAAAAAATTGTTAAAAAAAATTGGAACACTTTTCTCGTGGTCGACTTCTTGAACCTTATTCTGGGGTGTATTACAAATGTGATTATGCAAAAAAATCTCATGAGAATAATTTTTTTCCAACGATCCCGCCGTTTCGCCTTGTCTAATTCAAAGGTCCTATAGTTTATTTTTTAACCAAGAGGAGTAAACTAAAAAGACAGATTTACACCCAAGAAAGTCACTAGAATAATAACCAAATATATCTTCTTTTTTGGTTGATCTAGTCGGCCCTCAACGGTAATCCATAAATATTATATTAAATTAATACGTCTCTAAAGAGTTCCAAAAACCACTGCTTTTTATATAAAATCAGACTAACGATCTAAAAATTAAAGGAATAACATAGAAAACACAAAAATCGCCGATATAAATTAGTTAACCTATGAAATGTCACTAGTGTCAAAATTTGATAAATGTCATTAGTGTCAAAATTTTATAACAGTGGTGTAAACTTGCCTGCGGTTGGATCAATAATTACAAACAAGCAATATAGCGCGGTAAATTTGAATCACTCCTCTTGATTAAAAAACAAACCATAGTTTAGTCCAGATTCGTTTGCATTTTATAAATGTTTTGATACAACATTAATTATATTTCTACTAATACTTTTTAATTCGACTATATTTGGCAGTCTTAATTAACGTTTTATGTATGATATAACTAATTGATAACGGACATAAACGTTCTATGTTTTCATTATTGATATGTTCTATATAAATATGTACAAATTTAGAACTATGCAGTGGGGACAGGATAGACAGAAGAACTTTACGTGCTCAGTGTACTTATCTGACGTAACATTAAAAAGACAAATATCCAGTGTTTGTGATTTGTCAGAAGCTTTTTTCTGATGTTTTGATTGTCTTTTAATGAGTTTACTTCCGAGTGGTCCATATCTGTATTACTAGCATGTAATTGTTTATTAAGCAGCTTGTCATCATCGTTTATTGAGTACACACCCGCATGAGTTCTGGTGTTACTATTAGGGGAGTATTTAAAAAAGAAATTGTTTAACTTCAAATTTACAAACGTTTAATGTCTATTTACAAACACAAAAAAAAATTATTGATAATTCGAAAGACCGGTTAGTTCTATTTACAACAAATCAAAAAAAAAATTATTGATCTTACTTGTATGAATTAATAATAATTGCTGGTTTTTTATCGCTGGATAATAGTAATTAAGTATAATTAACAGAACGCTTTTATTTTATTTTTCTAGAAACGTTAAAATGTAATATTAACTTGACAAATCTTGCCGACTGGCAAGAAGTTTGAGCAACGAACTGGAGCATTATTTTCTTATTTATTCTTACTACCGCGTGATATTAGAAAGATTATATTTTAACAGTCACTTAAGTAAAAAATTCAAGTTTTTGTAAATAAACATTCAGTGACATTTATCACAATTAATGTTTTACAACTTGTCAAACTGAAGAGAATGAGCAGATTTAGCAAATATTCAGACGAAAATATCAATAAAATATTAGGTAAAATTATTTGTATATACAGTTTTATTCATGAAATAATCTTACCAAATTACACTTGAGCCCTTAAAATTGCCGAATTGTATTGCCCTTCCTTTTTTCTTGTGAAATTCTTCTTCTTTCTTGTTACATTCCGACAACTTGACATTAGATACGGAACTAAAAGTTTATTTTGGTTAGTTTTCTTAAATATGTGATTTTTCAAAACTATAGAACACGTAGTACTTAAACAGAAACAAAATACTGAAAATTTATTCGCAATATAATAATGTAAGTATATTATTCCCGGTATAATAATAATTCGATTAAACAAACGGACAGAATTAAACATGTGATGAAAAATCTTTCTATATGATTGGAAATTAGGATCATTAAAAAATAACCTGGAGAACTTTTTAATCTCCGCTTTTAATTTAACCGATTTTTGGCAGTGATAACTACAGAATGAAACTACGTAATAACTGGAATTTATGTATGGTTTTTGTGTAAAATTTTCTGAATTTTTCAATACGCCAGTCAATGGGACCAAGAATAGGATATTACCTCCGATTTATATCCTACTGCATGGATTTTAATAAAATTTTTGGTCTAGCCTCTACTTATCTCCTAATTCAAAGTCTACCCTATGCCGATGTGTGCTTTTATCTTGGGGGTGGTTCCCACCCCTTCTTGGGGGTGACAAATTTTTTGATTAAAATTACCACGGAATTCGCTAGAGAACCTGATTCTAAGCAAAAACTGTACTATATATATTTTTTTAAACTCAATACTTTTTGAGATATTCGTGGTTGAAAATTGGCCATTTTCATTGAAACATAATAACTTTTCGAACGGTTTTTTGCGAATACCTTAAAAACTATGCATCTAACTAAAATTAAATATTAAATATTAAATATTTTTGTAGGTTATAAAAAAAACAAAGAGACACTTGCCTTCATAAATCTTCTAGTTATAATACAAAACGAGATATGGTAGGTGAAAATAGTTTATTTTTTACTACATTTTCAAATTGGTATATTCAACTTGAAAATAACAGAGAAACGGTCGATTTTAGGTGTATAATGCTACTAATACCTTTTGTAGTGCTTGAAAAGACCTTTAAAATAAGCTATATTAAAGGTCCATTACATTAAAACTAAGCGAGATATGCTGCAAACAAAATTGATAACTAATGTATTTTAAGAAAAAATGAGAAGTAATTTTAACCCCCCTCCACCAAAATGTAAATGCATGGTTTTCTTTCTACGATACCTTTTATTATAGTGTTCTGTCTATGTTGAAAAAGTTGGACGGGTTTAAAATGAACGGTTTCTGAAAAAAAAGATCAAATTTTAGAGCGCATTTTTAAATTCCCCTAAAAATCTTCGTTTTTCTCCATGTAACTTGAAAATGATAAGAGATACAGTAATGAAAAATAAAAAGGAAATTTTTATCTGAAAAAGCCCTACATTTTTGTGTGGTATCTTTTTTTCGTATCTCTTATCTTTTTCGAGTTACATGGAGGAAAATGAAGATTTTTAAGAAAAATTAAAAATACGTTCTAAAATTTGATCTTATTTTAAAAAAAAAATTCATTTTAATACAGCCCAACTTTTTGAACATAGGAATAACACTATAATAAAAAGTATTGTAGAAGGAAAACGATGTATTTAAATTCTGATGGATGAGGGGTTAAATATATTTCTCATTTTTTCTTAAAATACATTAGTCATTAAGTTTTTTGCAGAATATCTCGCTTAGTTTGCATGTAATCGACAATTAGTATTGCTCATTTTAAAGGTATTTTCAAGCACTACAAAAGTTATTAGTATCATTATACACCTAAAATCGACAGTTTCTCTGTTATTTCAAGTTGAATACACCGATTTGAGCATGCAGCAAAAAAACAAACTCTTCTTACCTACCATATCCCTCTTTGTATTTTAACTAGAAGATTTATGAAGAAACAAATCTCTTGGTTTTTTATAACTTACAAAAATATTTTATATAGTTTTTTTATTTGATGCATAATTTTTAAGGTATTCTCAAAAATCCGTCCGAAAAGGGGTAATTTTTCAATGAAAATGGACAATTTTTAACCACGAATAACTCAAAAGTATTGAGTTTTCAAAAAATAATCATAAAACAGTTTTTACTTAAAATAAGGTTCTCTAGCCTTTTCCGTGTCTATTTTAACCAAAACATTTTTCACCCCCGAGAAGGGGTGGGAACCACCCCCAAGATAAAAGCGCACATCGGCATAGGGTAGTCTTTGTTTCTTGAGCTATTCCCTACTTACTGTGAAAATATCAAGTAAATCGATTTAGTAGGATGTAATTCGGAGCCAAATATCCTCATTGACTGCCCAACAACGGTCGTGTCAGTTTTTTTTCTAAAATTTGTATTTTCATATGTATTTTAACAAACAACTAATTTTGCAATTAATTTGTTTATTAAATAACTAAGCGCCCACTTTTGGAGTTGAACTTCTTGATATGTTGTTAATTATACATTTTTTAATGAAAGTACGATAAGTTCTATATTGTTAGATTTTTTCCGAAGCAAAAACTACATTGACTAAGCTATTAATGTTTTTTATTTACGTCATCTTCGAGCGATGTTTAATATATCCCCGATTGATCATTATCCAGAAAATAAAGAGCAAAATATAACCTACAAAAACTCCATCGTAAATTTCTCATCAAAAATACGAGCATCGCATCGCGAGTAAGATGATTTTCGCCGTCTCTTGGCATTTTTATACTTTCACGAACACGCAACAGCTTCCTATTAGCCGATCATTTTATATTTCACCTTTCAGAATATCGAAGTACAATGTACCCTTGTCATTTATATCCGTCAGTTTCCAAATAAGATCCATTTCATGCAGAGGGATGTCTAATGATCCATGAGAATTATCACGGGTTTATTAACGTAGACTCTTTTCACTATTTTAATTAAACTCAGCATTTAAAAGTAACGAATTAATTATTGATGTTTTCAATGAATACATTACTTAATTTTGTCATTTTGCTTCTTCATGGATACGACATGGATACCACATGGGAGCGAATAAAATCACGATACTATACTATGCCGATGATGCAGTACTAATTGCTGATAACGAGGATGACCTACAAAGGCAGCTCCACACTTTAAATATCACAGAAAACATACTTAATATGAGAATGTCAGTAGAAAAAACTAAATGTATAGTGATAAGTAAAGAACCGCGTAGATGCAAGTTAGAAATAGACGGCAAAATTGTAGAACAAGTAATGAAATTTAATTACCTAGGATAGAGATCACTAGTGACAGGAATATATGAACAGAGACCACAACACAAGCAACAAAAGCAGCAAGAGTAAGTGGTTGCCTCCCAGAAACCATATGGAGAAACAAATATCTGACCACGGAAAGCAAAATAAAAGTATACAAGGCAACAGTAAGACCTACCCTAACATATGCAGCGGAGACAAGGACCGTTACAAGGAAGACGAAATGAAAAATTAACAATATCGAAATAAAAGTACATATTAAGATCAATAATAGCGCGGGCATATCATTAAGAGACAGACAAACCAATAGAAGTATACGAGAACGATGCAAAATTCAAAATATTAAAAGGTGGATAAAAACAAGAAACAAAATCTAGAACGAACATGTAAACCGAATGGAACCAGATAGATTAGCGAACATCTGTAAAAATAACAAGCCGTATAGCAGAAGACCCGTTGGAAGGCCGCCGAAAAAGTAGAAAGACAATGTACAGTCAACAAAAACTAAAACAGAATAAGAGACAGACAAACAGGAGTAATCTTAGTCGCACGAAGAAGAAGAAGAAGAAGAAGAAGAAGAAGAAGAAGAAGAAGATCTTCTCGTATTACCACTACAACCCGGGGTGGGTCTTACCTGACTGCACAACTGGTTTTCATCCCGAATGGTCGTCCATGATGGTTGGGTCCGTGGGTAGCCCCATCATTCTTAAATCTGACCATAAATATGTTACCTCTCCGTTGCATTCGGGGACATCCTAAGGGCCTCCTTTCCCAGATTAGCTTGGCAAGGCGGTTATTGGGCAGTCTATGGACATCTGTGTGTGTGTGTGGTTGAAAAGAAAATGACTGCGGATTACTGGATCCATTCGCCTAACCGATTTTTATATTTTGAGCTCATGAATTGCTGCACTTTATAATTTCTTTTTCATTTTTTTTATTGTGGTTAACAAAAGCGTTTGGTTTTATATATTATATTTTTTCTTATGTATATATTTTTTCTTAATCAATTGGCGCCAAAAGTATCCACAATTCAACCTTGCGGATGGAAAACTTCTACCTATTGATATAATTAAATTTTTTTAATTCTATTTTTTTATCCTTGTTTTTTCAATTTTTTTTTTTATTTTTTTATTTTTTTTTATTTTTCAATTTTTTTAATTTTTTTTATTTTTTTTTCCTATTTTTTTTTTCTTTTTTTTATTCTATTATTATTTTATTTTTTTTCCAAATATATACATATAATTTACAATTTTAAACCTATATTACAAATGTGTTTATACAGTGTTTTATATAGTTTTATATCTTTAGATATAAGTAATTGGGCAAGATTGTACGGATTTTTAATACATTTGAATTTATTCAATTCATAATTTAAATGTTGTACCTTATCCTGTATGGTGTTACAATTTAAGATTATATGTTCCGTTGTTCCTATTTCACCGCAATCACATAAGGGATCTTGCCTTAATTTAATTTTAAAAAGATGTGATGGAACCAAAGTGTGATTAAATCTTAATCTACAAATCGTTTTGACGAATGCTTTTTCGAAAATGCCCTCTTTGAACCAAGTAGAAGAAGGAATAGAACTTTGTAAGTTTTTATAAAATTTTCCCTTGTGACTTTCACTATACCAACTTTCCCATTCCTGCTTCACTTGGTTTTTTGAAAATATATTTAAATCTGATGGGGTACATTTATAATTACTAATGTAATTTACATTTAGGGCCCCTTTTGCTAAGTTGTCGACTATTTCATTATGTTTCAAACCGCAGTGCGCTTTAATCCATGCTAGTATTATGCTTTTTCCACTGTTCGTTAATTCCATAGTTTTTTGGCTATATTTAGTTCAATATAATTTAAATTGGTTTTATTGTGGAGTTTATTTAATTTTTCTAGGGCGCTTCTGCTGTCAGAAAAAATAATGAAATCTTCTTGATGGCAGTTAGTTTCTATATATAATAATGCCTCAAAAATAGCTGTCAATTCTACGGAGTACATTGAGAAATGTTCATTTAATCTTTTTGTTACTTTATATTCGATATTTGGATCCCAAACTGCACACGCTACTCTATTATCTTTTTTTGAGGCATCAGTATATAACTGATAACTGTTAAGTACTTGATCATTAACATCTGATACAAATAATTGGTTTCGAATGAGTTGAGGAAATTGAGAATAATCCCTAAAGAAAATTGGTTCAATGTTAATAATATCTTTTGAATTTAGTTCAAAATATGGTAATATATCGGTAGTATGTACTAATTCTTTAATACTCAAATATTGGTTGTAAGCTTCTACTATTAATAAAGATTTTTTACTTTTCCAGTATGTACTGGTAAGATCTGATATAAAAAGTTGATGAATTTTTTTTATTAAATTACTGTTTCTAGAAACAATTTTCCATAGAAATTTTTCGGTTAAGTATTTTCTTCTTAACTCCAGAGGAGGTTCGCAGCATTCAATCATTAAATTAGAATTTGGTGTACTCATCATGGCTCCAATGCATTTTTTTAAACTTTTAGTTACTATACAGTCGAGTTTGTGAAGGTGGCATTTCGCAGCTTGTGAATAGAATATAGAACCGTAGTCTAATATGGATCTAATGTATGATTTATATAACAGAAGAGCAATGTTAGGGTCTGCTCCCCAGTTACAACCATTTACTGCTCTTAATAAATTGTGGTGGACATCGCCATGATCTTAAGTGGCGGCCACAACGGCCCACCGCACATCGTACCGCACCTACCCTTGACCATAGCCTCGTTAAAGCAAAATAAATAAACATTGTCGTAAATGTGCGTAGCCACAAAGGCGCATCGCACAGCGTTCCGCACATTACTGTGTACCAACGCCCCGCCTATGTAAAGTAAGCGTAGTATTTTCTGATATTCGCACTTCGCAGAGTGACTGTTCCAGAGATGGGTATAGACAAATTAAGTAAAAGACTAAGTTTTCAATCTAATAGCATATAAAATAACACTAAAAATATTACTCTACATTCCACCAGATTGAAAACAATGGGAGCCTTCTCTGGTTACACCTTCGAGGCTTCTAAAATTTTCAAGCCATAACGGATGCTGAGATTAAATAAGATGAGAGAATTTTACAATTTATAATTAACGTCCCGTCTGCTCACCGCGGTAAAGTTCCAACGAGAATGGTTCACTTCGTACTCCAATCAGAGTAAACATGTAAATCAAAAATGAATAACCATTTTAAATTTCGTTGCAACACGAAACTACAGCCGCACTATATTCTAGTTCAATCAGAGAGTGCAGCAAGCACCTCTACCGGTTTCGAAACTTATTAGTCTCTCATCAGAGGCACATATGCTGCTGTCTCTGACCCAACCAGGACAAACCACGGCGCGCAGTCACGGATTGCAACGAAAGAAATGGCAGGGATGCCCTAGCGGCAACTGTTAGCAAAAGACTAAATTTTCGATCTAATAGCACATAAAATAACACTAAAAATATTACTCTACATTCCACCAGATTGGCAGCTTTGGAGGTGTAAGCAGAGAAGGTTCCCATTGTTTTCAATCTGATGGGATGTAGAGTAATATTTTTAGTCCGTGGGTAGCCATGTTAGTTTATGTGCTATTATATTAAAAGTATTTTGCTAGCAGTTGCCGCTAGGGCATCCCTGCCATTTCGTTCGTAGCAATCCGTGGCTGCACGCCGGGGTTTGTCCTGGTTGGGTCAGAGAGAGCAGCATATGTGCCTCCTGATGAGAGGCTAATAAGTTTTGAAACCGGTAGAGGTGCTTGCTGTACTCTCTGATTGAACTAGAATATAATGCGGCTGTAGCAAATTGAAAATGGTTTTTCATTTTTGAACAAATTAAGTAGTTGTGTGTTTATGCGTGTACCAATTTGGAGCAGAAAAAACAAATGTCGCCACAATAAAACTGTAGAAAGAAAGAAGTGAATTTGCCATAGCAAATCCGCTTCTTATTTAGAGGATGCGCCGCCAAAAACACCTTGCCTTAAAATTAGAATAAAACAACGCGTTCTGCCTCCGCTCTGATGCAACGACAATCGAAAGGATAACGACGACATGATAAAAAAATAGAATAAATATACAGTGCATGGTACTTCAATATGGCCACTAATATGCAAAGCAAAGGCTAGGTGCGAGGTATTGTGCATTGCGCTGTGTTGTACGATGTGCCGTGCGCAGTTGTGGCTGTACCCTTAGATGTTGGGATCGGCATTTATTCTCATCCGGTGTTGGTTAGTATTCAGGTCGTGATAAGGTCCAATGATTCAATAAAATTGTGTTTTCACTAGGAAAGTTTTGGGGTAGTTCTGATTTCTTTCATTATATATGAATTTTGGGCTGCTGAATCCGAATATGAGGTTTGCGGACAAAATTTCTTGCCGGAACATTGAAAAAATCGCGAAAAAAGCGAAAAAATTCAGCTTTTTTCCGCTTTTTTGCTCAAATCTCGAAAACTATTAACTTTTAGTAAATGGTCTGTTAACAGAAATTAAAGTACTCAAAAATATCTACAAACATCACTATTTACTTTTTTTTTCGACGAACCGTTCGGCCTAAAGTTCAAGTTGAAAATTGCCAATTTTTAACGGTCTCGGCAAAATCCACTTTTTACATTCCAAAACTTTATTTTTTATTAGAATGCTGTCATTTGATAAATTTCTCCTAGTTTTCTGTACAAATAATAAATGTTAGTTCATAGGTATGGTATGTCTCTTGTGACAGCTTCCATGAGTCTATTTCGTCCTAAGAGGCCTGGAATGTCTCTGCTTTTCCCTTAGAGTTAGAGCCACAGAAGATCAGGCACAGATGGACTCATAGTTTCAGTTGGTGTGAACATTTCCTTCGGATCTGTTATCTTGATTTCTGATAAACCTTGAGGTTTTGTCCTTTTAAGGCGAACAGCTTCTGTATAGGATGATCAAAACCCGAAAGAGGAGACTACATCAACCTATTTGCTTGAGCCGTACTTTTTGTAGAGTAAACGTCCAACCCTGCAAGGAATGGTGAGACCAACTATCTGGGCCTTACTGCCGCTACAAGACTTTGAGAAAGCGCGTTGCTTATCTGGAAGTGTCAGCAATCGCAGGCGATCCGCAGAAAATTGACCAGCCGTGCTTTACACAACAGGTGTACGAAAACGCTGATTTTAACCCTTTCTATGCCAGACCTTAATTTGCATGTTGGTTCCTCAATCCCAAAGGTTTTTTCATGCTTAAGTATTGCCTTATATATACGTCGCATATAAATAAACAACTAAATGATCCAAAACATGTTTTTTAATGAGTTTTTTTTTAACCAACTTAAACGTTTTCTTTTCAAAAGTGCTCATCAGAGAGCAAAACCAACTTGAAAAATTGTAACTAACTTAAAAAAAATAATGTAATGTAAATTGACATTAAAAGTTTTCTTTTGTGTGGTACTCCTCAAAACATGACACTACGCAAAGGCCGACTCCGCATCTTGCACACATGTATTTCGATTCGCTTCGTTATTTTTTCTGGTCTTTTCTGTGACTACAAACGCTTCACCTTCTAGCAGCTACCTATAAGTGTTGCCACCAGTGCTACAATATAGCATATATCTAAAATATGTGAAAAAATATATACGGCAATGGGTCCGCATGACCTGTCTTAGGTGCCAACATTTTGTGGCTTTGGGAACAATAATCTAACATTTTCGGACATATTTCTACGGCATTGAAACACCAATGAGTCTAAAATTTTATAAGCAACGCATATTTTCGGCTTTGGTAAATTGAGACCATAACACTTTGAACGTATATATACGGCGGCTGGGAATAGAGACCCACTTTTTCAAAAACATATATATGCATATATATGCAGCGTTGGGACAGAAAGGGTTAACGTACATACAATCGACGGATACCACACTTTTTACGTCATGGGTGGCATTTCATGTATTGCATCAAAAGATGGAATAGCTCCTAACCAATCAATTCCTGGGCTAAAAACTAAACCCGCACCTGAGATTTATGGAAGTCAGAGAGCTGTTCAACCAATATATTTTGAAAGGACAAAACCTCAAGGTTTATCAGAAATCAAGATCCGAAGGGAATGTTCACACCAACTGAAACTGTGACTCCATCTGTGCCTGATCTCATGTGGCTCTAAGGGAACAGCAGAGACATTCTCGGTATTTTAGGATGGAATGGATTCATGGAAGCTGTGAGAAGAGACATACCATATTCATATTATGAACTAACATTTATTATTTGTACAGAAAACGAGGAGAAATTTATCAAATGACAGCATTCTAATAAAAACTAAAGTTGTGGAATGTAAAAAGTGGGTTTTGCCGAGACCGTTAAAAATTGGTAATTTTCAACTTGCACTATAGACCGAATGGTTCGTCTGAAAAAAAAGTAAATAGTGATATTTGTAGATAATTTTAAGTACTTTAATTTCTGTTAACAGACCATTTACTAAAAGTTAATAGTTTTGGAGATTTGAGCAAAAAAGCGGAAAAGAGCTGAAATTTTTCGCTTTTTTCGCGATTTTTTCAATGTTCCGGCAAGAGATTTTGTCCGCAAACCTCATATTCGGATTCAGCAGTCCAAAATCCATATATAATAAAATAAATCAGAACTACCCCAAAACTTTCCCACTAGGGGGTTCGTAGAGTACAAGTTAACTGAATCACAAAGATTCTTCTGTAATTGATTTTTCCATTTGTTGTCACAGCCTTTCAAAATCATTGCTCAGGTCTACTATATTTAGATGTTATTTAATTTCCTGTATGTAATTTTCTCAGATTAAATGATAGTTAAATTACACATGCCACAAGAAAGCAGTTTTTGAACCTTGTTAGAACACTTAGACCTTAGCTAATTTTAGGAAGGTAAAATCTCAATTATTTTCAAATGTTTTTATGATCTAGAAATGTTGCAGTACGCAGTAATAATTACGTGAGAGCTCTAAAATTATCGATTTGTATCCCGAGTGACACTTTGGCAGTTTTAATTTCACAGCCCGAAGGGAAGTGAAATTATGTCAAAGTGTCACGAGGGCAAAACAAATCGATAATAATTTTTAAAAGCTCGAGGATAATTCGATAAGATTATTTCATAAATAAAACAGTTTTATAAATCATTTTAACTAATATTCTATTGATATCTTCGCCTGAATATTTGGTAAACGTGTTCATGGTGTTCTATTTGACAAGTTGTAAAATATTAATTGCCATTCATGTCACTGAATGTTAATTTTTTGCGTAGCAACGAAGGGTGTCTGACGTAATACTTGACGTCGGGAAATTATCAAAAATTATCGGCATTAATATCACAAAAGAGTGAGAGTAAATTGACAATAATGCGACAATTTTTCGAAAACTTGTTGTCTGGCAATAGACACGAGAGCCCGCAGGGCTCGAGTGGCTATTGCCCAATGACAACCAGTTTGAGAAAAAGTGGAGCATTATTTTCTTATTTATTCTTACTGTCGTGTGATAATCGTAAGGATATTTTTTAATACTTACATTTAAAATTCAAGTCTTTGTATAAAAACATTCAGTGACATTGATCCCAATTAATGGTACACACTCTTTTCAACTTGTCAAAGTGAACAGCACAGTTTAGCAAATATTTAGACGAATATAATTAATAAAATATTAGTTAAAATTATTTATAAATACTGTTGTATTCATAAAATAATTTTACTGAAGTAAATCAAGCGCTTAAATTTGCCGATTTGTGTTCTCCTCGTGACAATTTGACATCAGATGCAGACCTAAAAGTTTATTATGGATACTTTCTTAAATGTGACAGTTGTTAAAACTAGGAAACTGGTTGCAATTAAACAGAAAAAATCTACATAAAAAAATCCCACTGTAATTGTCTACAGTAGAAAATTACCAATGTAGTAATAATCTGATTGGACAGAATTAAACACGTGATGAAAAATCTTACTACACGATTGGAAGTTAAAAGCATTAAAAAATAATCGCTGTAATTTTTATTTATGTAGCTTTCTATTGGTCAGTATCTCTATGAATGGAATAATCTTCTTCTTCTTCTTCTTTACGTACCATCTTCGCGACGAAGGTTGGTAATCATCATTTCTATTCTAACTTTTGACACTATAGCCCGAAAGAGTTCAGTTGCGCTGCATCCAAACCATTCTCTTTGATTTCTCAGCCAGAATATTTTTCTCCTACCTATGCAGCGCCTTTCCTGAATATTTCCCTGCATAATTAATTTTAGGAGTTCATATTTATTACCACATGTTATATGACCCAAATATTGAAGTTTTCTTATTTTGATGGAATCCAGTATCTCCCTGCTGTTCTGTATTCTTGTTAGTACTCCCTCATTGGTTATTCTGTCTGTCCAGGAGATTCTCATCAGGAGAAATAATCTTGGTAATTACTATAAATAAACTGGTAAATAAACTGAAAATGGTATAACTAAATCTGAGCTATTTATTTGATACCAAATGATCATATTAGTTCCACATAGTTTCAGTTTAATTGGATAAGCTTTATTATCTCTTTTCGATCTATACTCAGCTTCCATAAAGCAATCAGAGTTCCTTAACATACAAAGATAATCACACTATGCCCTTTTGGTCAATAGAACTCGAGAGAAATAATTGTCGTTTGGAGTACACGAAACATCGCCATCGTCTCTAATAGGCCAGTACATGACCGTTTTGGAGTGTAATTTTCTTAGTCACGACGGATTTGTTTGGAAATTTGGATTTAGGTTTCTCTTGCCCTCTACTTCATTTTTGGACTTAAGACCAGGGTTTCTTTTACTTGGGGGTAAAAAAACCATACGTTCAAAATAAGTCCGGAAATAGATTATTATAAGAGTCTAATTCTAAGCAATTTGTATTCTATAGAGTTTTTTGACTAATAGGTTTAGATCAAGCGTACCAAAAAATTTATTAATAGCGAGCTGAAAATTTGTTAATATTTTAACGGTCTTGTCTAGTCGGACAAACTTTGATGTACGAGAACACTGGAACAGGAGAAGTTTTGTTGTTCTGAAACTATTTCCTTGTGGCATTTTTGTAATTAACTATTCTAAATGGGAAATTAGCCACAATTTAACTAGAAAATTAAAAAAAGGGGAAGTTTTAATTGTGGAACAGGTTACAGGTTTCGAACGTCAGACTACGAAAACGTCCCATGTATTTTGTCGGACAGAACTTCCAATTGATTTGTTATCCTTTCATTAACCCGGCATTGGTCGCTAGGTTGGCTTGGTGGTTACGTTAGTGGTTGCGCGTGAGATTTTGTCTCAGATATCCAACTTTTGCCTTTTTTTACGAAACAAAATTTTCAAAATAAATTCTAGACTTAATAAAGTTATTATTAGTACATTCTTTCACGGTTCTTGCTCTAAATTTTAAAGAACCGCTTGAATTGACATGAAATTTGGCATACGCATAGCTTACATGTCACAGAAAAAAAGTGATATTGTGCCGATGTGTGCTTTTGCCCTGGGGGTGATGTTCACTCCCTCTTGAGGGTGAAAAAATATATGTATGTCCAAAATAAGTCCGGAAATGGATAAACTGACTAATGTTAAGTAACTTTTGATCTATAGAGCTTTTTCGCCAAGTCAACACTTTTTGAGTAATTTTCGAGTAAATAGGTTTATTTTTCAACAAAATAACCACAATTTTAGACGGTTTCTCGCAAATAACTTAAAAAATAAGTATTTTGCCGAAAAACTCGTTCTTAGCAAAAATATAGCCTGTAAAAAAGTTAAAAAAAATGGTGTACGCAAAAATATAGCCTTGTAAAAAAGTTAAAAAAATGGTGTACGCGTGAGGTCTCTGGACCTCGTAGAACCGGAGTTATAGCCAATGAAAAATAGGTTCACATTCGCCAAATTTCAAATAGAATATTTCGACGTAAAATATCCAAAAAATTAAGCACTTTTTGGGGAAAACCCATTATAACTTTCTTTAAAGTGTTTAAAAAAGCTTTATTTCTGTTTTTATTAAAAGTTTATAGCATCAAATTTAACCAAGTTACGCTCAAAATAAAGTTGGTCCCTTTTGATTTGGCAAAAAAAAAATCGGGAAGACCACCCCTTAATTAGCAACTTAAATGAAATTAGTCGTTACCGTTCCACAAATTATTTTACTTATGTTGTATTTATATGATATGTAAGTTTGATCGATTCAAAGTGCTTACTTTTGAAAAAATTTGGTCTCAAAATAAAATTTTCCAAAATTTTTATTTTGAAAAATATGCTTTTTTTCAAAATAATTTAAAAATTGTTAGAGATACCAAAAATCTCTAAAAACAAAAAAGTCAGCATTACTTTTCTGAATATCCTGTATTCTTTTGTTATTCTATAAGACAAAAATTGATTAAGATTTGGTGTTTCTAAATTTGCATACATTCGTGATCAGTGACTCGTTTAACCCCTTTTAACTACAGCTCTTTCAAAAATAAGGACTTTGAACCGATGAAACTTACAGATCATATAAACAATAGATACACGAGTCAAGAAACTTGTGAAGTCGTAACGATTAAGTTCATTTGAGATACTAATTAGGAGAGGATTTTCCCGATTTTTTTACCAAAAACTTTATTTTGAGCGTAATTTATTTATCTTTGATGCTAAAAATTTTTTTTATTAAACAAAAATTAAGCTTTTTTTAAAAAATTTAAATAAGTTGTCATAAGTTTTTTCCCCCAAAATGTGCTTCATTTTTGGTTATTTCACGTTGAAATATTCCATTTGGAATTTGACGAATAAGAACCTATTTTTCAATAGCTATAACTATGCTTCTACTAGGTATAGAGACGTGATATATACACCATTTGTTTAAATTTTTTACATGCTATATTTTTGCTAAGAACGCTTTTTTCGACAAAATACTTAGTTTGCGTGTTATTTGCGAAAAAACTGTCTAAAAGCGTGGTTATTTTGTTGAAAAAATGAACATGTTCACTGGCAAATAACTCGAAAAATATTGACTTAACGAAAAAACTCTATAGGACAAAAGTCACTTACAATTAGTCAGTTTATTCATTTCCAGACTTACTTTGGTCGTATATTTTTTTCACCTGGGGTGAAAACCACCCCCAGGGCAAAAGTACACATCGGCACAATATCACTTTTTTTCTTTGACTTGTTAGCTATGTGTACGCCAAATTTCATGTCAATCTAAGCGGTTCTTTAAAATTTAGAGGTTTTGCAATATTTTACCGTTAAAGAACGTACTATAATAGCTTTAAACAATATGACTGTTGATGCGCTTGTACATTTTAATCTAAAAATGCAGAAATAATATCAATTTGAATATTTTAATATACATAAATATTACTATTATGTTTTATGTAAATTTAAATTTTGTAATAGTACTTATTTTAAATAGAAAATCTCCAGGAAAGGACAGAGTATCAAACGGACTCCTAAAGTATGGAGGTCAAGATCTGACCAAACAACTATTAAAACTAATACAAGAAAATAGTAGAACAAAACACAATACCACAAGAATGGAGATCAAGCATCCTAATACCTTTCTTCAAAAAAGGAGCCCACTCGGACACAGAGAATTTCAGGAATTAACTTATTAAACACAACATTAGAATTAGCAACCAAAGTGTTAACAAACTGAATGAAAAAAAAAAACTAAAAAAAAACTGGTAACACCTCCGAAGCTTCTACAATTTGCAAGCCATAACGGATGCTGCGACTAAGGAAGATGAGGGAATTTTACAATTTATAATTCACGTCCCATCTGCTCAGCGCGGTAAAGTTCCAACTAGAGTTGTTACCTTCGTACTCCAATCGGAGTAAACATGTAAATCAAAAATGAATAACCATTTTCAATTTCGTTGCAACACGAAACTACACCCGCATCATTATTCCAGTTCAATCAGAGAGTGCAGCAAGCACCTCTACCGGTTTAGAAACTTATTAGTCTCTCATCAGGAGGCACATATGCTGCTCTCTCTGGCCCACTAGGACTAATAAGTTTCTAAACTGGTAGAGGTGCTTGCTGCACTCTCTGATTGAACTGGAATAATGATGCGGCTGTAGTTTCGTGTTGAAACGAAGGTAAAAATGATTATTCATTTTTGATAAAGTGAATGAAATTATAACATTAGCAGAAAAACAACAAGGTTTTTAATGAAGCAAGTTCAAGAGAAATCGTTAGAATACAATAAACTGGGCAAGTTCAAAAGAAATCGTTGAAATACAACAAACCGGCATATTTATATTTCGTGGACCTTAAGAAAGCATTGACAGGGTCACATTAAAGGACGTTATCCATTTGTTATACTCGAGAAAGAGTACCTTTAGGAATAATTAAAACGATCGAAAACTTCTACCAGAACAACACAATAGAAGTAAAAGTGGAAGATGAACTAACTGACCTAATTGAAGCCGGCAATAGGATAAGACAGGGGGACTCCTTGAGTCCTTTATTTTTCAACCTGATCATGGACGAAATAATATAAAAATTAGAACTAAAAAAGGATACCAAATGGAAGAAAAACAACTTAAAATAACCTGCTATGCAGACGATGCAATACTAATCTCTCAAAGTTATGATGATTTACAACGTATGCTGCACCAATTTAACATAACCGCCAGAAAATTTACTCAAAAAGAAAAAATGCATGGTTATAACAGCAGATCCAATAAGATGTAAATTGAAGCTGGAAGGTCAGATAATAAAAAGTGATGGAGTTTAAATACCTAGGCATCACAGTATCTAGCTACGGGAGGCTCGAAACAGAAGTGGAAGATCAAGTGAATAGAGCAAAGAGAGCCGCAGGTTGCCTGAATGATACAATGTGGAGAAATAAAAATATCGGAAACGAAATGAAAGGCAGAATTTACAAAACAGTCGTCAGACCAAAAATGAAATATGCGGCAGAAACACTACCCGACACAGAAAGGACAAAAAGATTGCTAGAAACAGCGGAGATGAAAACCCTTCGACAAATCGATAGTAACACTCTATGGGACAGAGCTAGCAGTACAGATATACGACGGAGATGCAAGGTGGATAACATTGGGTAAGAAACAGAAGAATAGAATGGAATGACTACATAAGCCGAATGACAACAAATATGGAAGTTAGGACAGCGAGAGACAGTTCCCCAATGGGAAGACGATCAGTGGAAAGACCACAAAAACGATGGAACGACAACTTACTAGAGGTACATTGAAAAAAACAGACAGAGCCATTTCTATTCAAAAAGAAGAAGAAGAAGAAGAAGAAGAAGAAGAAGAAGAAGAAGAAGAAGAAGAAGAAGACAATAAACCGGCATATTTATGTTTCGTGGATTTAAGAAATCATTTGACAGGATCAAACTGAAGGACGTCATACATTTGTTATACTCAAGACAGGTACCTCTAGGACTAATTAAAACGATCGAAACATCTACCAGAACAACACAGTAAAAGTAAAAGTAGAAGATGAACTAACTGACCCAATTAAAGCTGACAATGAGATAATACTTGATTCCTTGAGTCCCTTATTGTTCAACCTGACCATGGATGAAATAATAAAAAAAGTAAGAACTAGGAAAGGATACCAAATGGAAGAAAAACAACTTAGAATAATCTTCTATGCAGACAATGAAATACTAATCTCTCAAAGTGAAGATGATTCACAATGTATGCTGCACCAATTTAACATAACCGCCAAAAAATTTAGCATGTTAATTTCCCCAAAAAAAAGACAAAATGCATGGTTAAAACAGCAAATCCAACAAGATGTAAATTATAACTGAAGGGTCAGATAATAGAACAAGTTATGGAGTTTAAATATCTAGGCATCACATTATCTAGCTACGAAAGGCTTGTAACAGAAGTGGAAGATCAAGTGAATAGAGCAAACAGAGTCGTAGGTTGCCTGAGGTTGAAAGAAGTTGTGTGCAAGATTCTGAAACCGTGAGAAAAAATCTCATACAGCGACGAATGCCGGGTTAAACTCTCATGCAAAAATCAGACTTCTATTTACCACCAATATAATTCCTATCATTTGACATGTTCTACATATTGGAGTTATTAAAATGCCCAACACATTTGTCGGGCAAATATTTTTGCATAGATTATATAAAGTTGGCTATTGAAAAAACTTAAAAACAACCTGCTAGTTTTCACAATCATAAACTTGTCAGGATGACACGTTACAAAATTAAAATCAGGTTCCACAATTAAAACTTTCCCTGTTCCAGTGGTCCCATATATCAAAGTTTATCCGACTAGACACTGTTAAGCTGTTAACAAATTTTCAGCTTGCTAGTAATCAACTTTTTTTGGTACCTGGGATCCATGCCTATAGTCAATAATTTTCGAGTTATTTTCGAGTGAAAATGTTCATTTTTCATTAAAAAAACACGTTTTTGGCCTTTTTGAAGTTATACTGCTTTAGGCGCGATTGAGATAGAGGGTGAATTTATATTGATCTGCGCGCATGCGCACACCGACAGTATGGTATTAGTCGTTATACGGGCTCTGATTTCGTGTTGAAATGATCTGTCAATAATAAATAATTGTTCAATATGAAGGTAAACAAATGTATAATATATTAGTTTTATTGTTGTGAGGACAGAAACAAAAAAGTTTATAATTGTAGTGACATTTAAATAGTTTTTAAAAGCAACAGGTACGTAATAATTTTAAATGTATCATAGGTACCTACCTATTTGAACCTACCAAAATACATAGTATGTAATACTTTTATTTACATAATTTGATTACCATCAAAATTTCTATCAATGTTCACCTAATATATTGTTTTCTTACTCTATGTTTTGTTGTATTTTTTCAATTCTAAATCATTTCAATTCAAAATCAAAATAATTTAATTTAATTCAAAAATATCAAAAGCTTAATCTGTTTAGTTAGTCGATCTTCGCACATAATGACACATTGCCTCCGTGGCGAAGCGTTTAAGGCGAATGAACCCCAATATACCAACCGCGCTGATAGCTGGTTCGAATCCCAATAAAAATTTTTATTTTTTTTATACATTTTATGATTGTAAGTATATTTATTATATAATTTTATTTTCAGAAAATACGTATTTAGTTAAAAAAATTTCCGACAATTAATGTTCAGAAATCATTTGTGGCATTTTTAATGTGTTTGTGTGTGTTTTATTCTTTTATTATTTTAATTTTTGGCACTGTTTTAATAAAAATGTTTGAGAAGTATTAAGTATAAATTAATTTAATATTTAAATAAAATATAAATAAAAAGTATATTAATTTCGTTTAAATCATATAATAGAAGTATAACTTCTTACGTGCGTACAAAGTACACACACGTTCTTTTTTTTTGTAAATAACTCAAAAGTAAGTATTTTATTGAAATAATGTTCCGAGCAAAAATATAGCTTATAAAAAAGCGAAAAAATGGTGTGTGAATAAAGTCTGTAGAGCTAGTAGCATCAAAGTAGCTCATGAAAAGTAGTTTCTTATGCATCAAATTCCAAATCAAATATTTCAACGGGAAATAACCAAAAAATTGGGCACTTTTTCAGGAAAACTGGGAAAACTCATTAAAGATTTTTTAATTTGTTTGAAAAAAGCATTATTTTTGTTTTTCATAAAAGTTTCTAGCATTAAAACTAAGCCAGTTATGCTCAAAATAAAGTCGATCCCTTTTGTTTGAAAAAAAAAATCGTGAGTATCACCCCCTAATTAGCATTTCAAATGAATTTAATCATTACCATTTTATAATTTCTCACCTTCCTTATACACTCACCGACAGGAAAAACGGGCATCCTTATAATTTCTGATAAAATTACCCTGAACTTTTGATTTTTTTCATCGGTTCTTTGTACAAATTTGGCAAACAATGAACGTAGAGAAATCCCTAAAGATAGTTTTTAACGATAAATGTCGTTTAAATTGAAATTTTCCAGATATGGTTAAGGCAAAATTACACATTTTAACCGAATTAAATCATTTTGGTTGAATGGAGCACAAATGACAGCAATGCTATTTACACAGGATCTGGAAGGTGGAAAGAATTATCGCAAAGAATTAACTGATAGAAAGCTAAAGAAAAGCCGTCGTTGGTGGGTGAGTTCATGGTATTAAGAAGACAAACCTTATGAACTTCTAACCGTCTATTCTAAGAATTAGCAGAATAGAATCCAGATGCGTACCTTAATCACCTTTGTATGGATGAAGCTTTGATTATGAATAAATTAAATTTGGTGAACTTCTTACAATGGACTCCTCTAATTCATACAGAAAATATTATGATGAGGGATGTTTCGACATCTTGCTACTGTGGATTGTGTTGGACCGTTGGAAGCATTATAGAGTACCGAGATGCCCAATATCATCTTTTTTCGTTTTATCTTTGTTAACTCATAAGTATAACTATACTAAATTTATAATCAAGATGCAGTAGAAATAAACAAACCAAGACACGTTAAATGCTACCAGGATCACTCCCAAATCATAATTTACAATGTACATACATTGGAAATCCCAAATCATGATTTCCAAAGTTTATACATTGTAAATTATGATTTGGGAGTGCTCCTAGTAGCATTTAACGTGTCTTAGTTTGTTTATTTCTACTGCATCTTGATTGTAAATTTAGTGTAGTACGGATACTTTTCTCGTTCAACCGCTTTGAAGATTGAGCGCTAAAGGTGAAAATATTGAGCATGTTCAATTGTTTCAACGCCATTGAATAACAACATTCAATGACAAGAAACGATTCACTCTTATGTTTATATGGATCAAATTGGGTCCCTCCCTGAGGGACCGAATTCCAAACGAAGAAATACGTCGTAGAACAAAAACAACAAACGTTGTCGAAAAAATTGCGTCGCTAAAGTGGAATTGGGCAGAACACGTCGCCAGATTTTCTGACAACCGATGGACAAAACGTATTGTCCAGTGGAGGCCTCGAGAAGAAGCACTAGAGAGCAAAGGATGCACACCAACCAGATGGGCAGACGATCTGAAGCGTGTTATCGATAACTGGATGCAAGCCGCACAAAACAGAGACAGATGGAAAGAGCTGAGGGAGACCTACGTCCAGCAGTGGACGCGTACGCGTTGATGATGATGATGTTCTTTCACCCCCGAGAGTTGGTGGCTTTCACCTCCCAAGTAAAAGCAGCCAACGGCTAAAGTTCATAAAAAGTGAAGTCGACGGTAAGATATAATTTAGTGGTGACACTGAAAATTACATGGTATCGCTGTATTTCATGTTTATTTACTGACCTATAAAGGTATTTCTCGATTTGGTCGTGACAAAGGAGATAACTGAAGAGAAGGAAGAGGGACGGGCTTGGTGCGAACAATAAATGCTTCGATGGTTTTATGGTAGAGATTAGCGAGCCTCAATGCAGGCATCCAGAGACTTCGGGAAAACCTTGCGATTAAGAGATTTTATAGTTTCCAAGATACGAACAGGAATTCCGGGTTGTTAAATTTCTTAGCTCAACTATAAATCTGGAACAGTCTTTCAGAACTACCTCAAATAATAGATATAGAGAATTATGTACACAAGGTTTATAGTATTAGTTTGCACAGTGATCCGCAAAAAAGTGGCCACCCTACAAATTTCCGAAAATAAAATTTCATTGGAAATTTTATGTACTGCTTCATATTGCATGCTCAAGCTCAACATCTTTCATTTTTAAAACAAAAAATTGTTATTACTGCTTGTTTCCTTAGCATAATTTATTTTATCGCTAACCGTCACTAAAGTCATTCATT
Organism: Diabrotica virgifera virgifera; assembly: GCF_917563875.1. Taxonomy (NCBI): domain Eukaryota; kingdom Metazoa; phylum Arthropoda; class Insecta; order Coleoptera; family Chrysomelidae; genus Diabrotica; species Diabrotica virgifera. The sequence continues at coordinate 267,405,290 of NC_065443.1, forward strand.
ATTGTACTCATTTGACGCCATTTGCGGCAGTAAAGTAACACTTTATTGTACTGAAAGAAGAATTTTACTTTACCTGTCGCGATTAATCAAATTAAGCGAGATTTAATGTAAGTGGTCGATGGCAGTAATCGATCACAGGCCTACAGTGTTTTTGGTGCCGAAGTAATTAAAGCTGATTTTGGGTACATTTGGGGTGCTGATTCCAAATATGGCTTTAGTTTTGCTCTATCAGCTCTAGTTTTCAAGATAACGTAGATCATGCCAGCTTTTATGCATTAAAATTCGAATATGCTGATGTGAATATACTAAATTAAAATAAAAACCAAACAATTAAAAAATACGTATATCTTAAGCCATTTCATCATCATCATCCAGCCCTTTGCGTCCACTGCTGGACATAGGCCTTCCTAATTTTTGTCCATTGTGCTCCATTTTGAGCACTTTGCATCCAATTTCTTGACATTTTCTTGAGATCGTCAGTCTAACGAGTAGGGGGTCTTCCTCTACTTCTTTAGTCTAATTTCGGCCTCCACTCAAGTAATCTCTTCGTCTACCTCCAATCACTGATTCGGGCGACGTGCCCGGCCCAGTTCCATTTCAGGGTGGCAATTCGGGAAATTACATCGGTAACTCATGTTCTTAGTCTAAGTCTTAATTTCCAACTCGGTCACGAAGCGATATACTCAGCATTGACCTTTCCAGTTTCCTCTGAGTTATTTGCAGCATTTTAGAAGTTGTAGCTATCAATGTCAAAGTTTCGGCACCATAAGTCACCACAGGCAACACACATTGGTCACATGTTTTACGTTTTAAAGAAATTGGTATATCGCTTTTGAAGATGCCTTTGAGTTTTCCATAGGCTGCCCATGCCCCGTCTTCCTTGGTAGCGGTCCTCAATGATTTTTATCTCTTGGTGAAGTCTCTCACCTTGCTCATTACTTGTGTCATCTAAGTTTTCAGCAAAACGGTACAGGTGGCTGTGAAGATAGTTGGCTTTGATGCTCATGTTCCATCCAAATGATTGGAAGTCATTCAGCAAACGGTTTACCAGCTCAGCATAGTTTTCACTTTTGTGATTTCCCAGAAAATTTTTCATAATATCCACAAATGAAAGCCGAGCTTTTTTCTCTACTCATTCATTGACCCCACAAAAAGCCGGATCCTCTGTAAGAAGTCTGATCTGTGGCCCATCAAAGATTCCAGCTTTAAGTTTTTCCATACTTACCTGGGGAAGCTTCCTTCCTATGTAGGCGAAGCATGGTCCATGGGCTATGAGCCATTATTAGATGGAGGCTGAATGGGTTTACAAGTGGTAAATGTATCATTTTAAAAGTTTAAAAATACTCTCCAAGCTGTTTTATTTCCTTATAAAATAGTAATGTAACGATAATAAAGTATTATTTCTTGCATAAATAAGGCATAATGCAGTGAGGACAACAAATATATACTGAGGAATAAGTTTAATTAACAATGTTCATTCCTTTGAATAGCACATTCTTCATTATCTCAAATATTAAAGCTCTAATTTCGAAATTTTGCCATATCCATAAAACTAGAGCTGATACAAAGAAACGAAATCGATATTTCGATTTATCGCCCCTAATATAGTAAAAATCAGCTTAAGGATTCACGGCACCAAAACAATTTTTTTTTCTGTAGGCCGGTGTTATTTATTTGAGTGAACTTAAAATTTATTTACTTTAATGATTGAAAATATTGTACACAATTTACGTTATTATTAATTAAATGTATGCCAAAAAGTGAAATTCTGTAGTATTTTGCAATTATATTCATATATAATTAAACAAAATTTTACCGATTTAGTAATTATTCAATATTGATAACTATCTATCGATTAAAAATCGGAAGCGGCATGAAGAAGTCACCTGTCATCACTGTCATATTTAAAAAATTTAAATTGAAAATTGTATTTATTATAATAAAAGTGTTAAAACGAATATCAAATTATAGTACAGTAGTGCTGCTTTTGGAAATGGAAGAAATTACATGAACGCCACCTGAAATAGGCAAGAAATCGTTGAAGGCAGTTTCAGAGCTTCTCCCAGCAAAATCCATCGAAAAATACAATAGGCTATATGACATATTTGAAGCATGGCGTGAAAAAAATTGTATTACAAATTATAGTGAAAGTGTTTTACTAGCATATTTCTCTGAATTGCCTAAAGAATATTCTCCATCCTCCATCGGCTATGTGGTCCTATTATTTAATGTTAAAGGTAACTTTGACCACAAATAAAGACATAGATATAAGCAATTATAAAAAACTTACAGCTTTTTTGAAACAAAAAGGAAGGAATTACATTCCCAAAAAATCAAAAACCCTGCCGCAAGAAGAAGTGCTAAATTTCTTATTAAATGCATCTGATGACGATTATTTTTAATGATGAAAGTAATTCAACAAAAATAAAATTACTATTACATATTATATTGTACGTAAAGTTCTTTTTCATATCCTTGAATCTACCATGATTTATGTATAATGTCTTTTCATTTGATGTTAATTATTTTTTTTACATTTTTTACTTGCCTATTTGTTCTTTTTAGACCTAATATAGGCCGTGCCTAGCAAGTGGTTGCGTAGGCTAGCGGTATGTGTATCTAGCTACGGACGTGTCAGTACTTGGTTCGAATCCCCCGTAAGGAAAGTTCTTAGACTATCATAAGGACTAAGTACACACTCTTTTTTCATTAGAAGGATATAATTAAGTAAGTGTTAAGTAAGTGTTAATGTTTTTTATGATTGGCGATAAAATTTTGTATGCACCACGTCAGTAAAGACTCTTTATCGAACTCGTCTGTTATTCGCCTTGCTCGCTACGCTCGCTCGGCTCATAATATCAGACTCGTTCGATAAAGAGTCACTTTACTGACTTACTACATAAATAACTATAATCAGAAGGCTACAAAAAAATAGTGTAATATCGAAACGAATTACAAACAATATTGTTTGTAATTTCAAACAATATTGTAAGTAATCGGATAGAACAAGTCAAAGAATATAATAATATATCTACCTAGTGTACAAATTATTAGAAGAGTAGGACTAGCAGGGGCAGGAATTGGAAAACTTAGTTGGATCAGTAAGAACCCTAACATACAATAACACTTGAGTAGCAGTGTTCAAGAAGTGTTCTACCAGTGTATCCTTCCTATCATGACATATTGTTGTGAAATATGGACGCTAACTAAGCAAATATAAAAAAATTACACTTTAATAAAAAATAACTTTTTTATAATAAAAGGTTTTTGTTATTTAGAGGAGTAGTCAATTAAAATGTTACATTTAGGTTGCATTTCTTAGAGGAGTCAATTTTATTTTTTTAATGTATAGGGGAGTTCAGTAGAAGCTTAAGTTCAAGTTTTTGGGGTCGCCACCCTTGTCCCCCGGCCGCCATATTGGAAAAAGGGGTGCAAAGGGTTTTCGCGCTGTATCTTCTAAACTAGCAATCCTACAGTAAATTTAATTACACATGAAATGTAGGAAATTAAATTTTCTTCTTCTTCTTCTACGGCACTACAGCCCAAATTGAGCCTTGGCCTCCTTTATTTTTTGCCTCCACCCTTGTCTGTCTGTGGCTGCTCTTCTCCATACACGGACTCCTAAAAGGGCTTGTGCGTCGCTGTTTACTGTGTCTTCCCAGCGCTTTCGTGGCTTCCCAACCGGTCTCTTTCCTTGCATTCTAGCATTCAGTGCTCGTTTTGGTAGCCTATCCTCTCCCATTCTTATCACATGTCCGGCCCATTGCAATCTTTGTAATCTAATGAAGTCTGACAGGGGCGTTTCCTTATAAAGTTGATAAAGCTCGTTGTTGTATCGACTTCTGAAGATTCCGTTTTCCCTCACAGGTCCTAGTATTCTCCTAAGTACTTTCCTTTCGAATGTGTCGAGTTTGTTTTTGGATGTTTCTTTCAGCACCCAGACTTCACTGCCATAGCATGTTATTGGTCGAATTAAGGTTTTATAGATTCTCATCTTTGTATTTCGGTGGACACTTTTTGACCGAAATATATGGGAGAGGGCAAAATAAGCTCTGTTTGCCTGCGTTATTCTCTTACTTATTTCTCCATCTTCTGATCCGTCGGCATATATTTCTACTCCCAGGTATGTAAACTTTTCAACCGTTTCAATGTCATCTTCATGTATAATGTTTCTGGGACTATATTTCTTCTCGTCTGAGTCATTATTTTTGTTTTTTCTGTGTTAATTTCCAGACCTAGTATTTTTGTTTGTGTTTTTAACTCTGCATATGTTTCCTGTGCTCCTGTTGATGTTCTACTCATAATATTAATATCATCAGCATAAGCGGCCAGTTGAACCGTTCGGTTGGTCAGTAGATTTCCTCGTCCAGTTTGCATTTGCCTAACCGCATACTCCAGTGCCAGGTTAAACAATGTTGGGGCCAGCCCATCTCCCTGTTTTAGTCCCTGCGAAATGTTAAAAAAGTCTGTCCGGTGGTTTTGTATTCGTACACATGCCTGAGTTTCATCCATTGTGGCTTTAATGATTAAATTAAATTTTCTACAATTTTATATCTATTACTTTTTATCGTCAAGTGACCAACAAAAAAGTTATAAATAAAAATATGAGAAAATTTTGTAAGAAGTTTCCTTTTGGAGGTTATAACTTTTTTCCGTTCATTTCACAATAAAATAACATCATAGCGATTTTGTAGAGGATTTTTCAATGAAAAATTTTCGCTATAAAGTTGTTTAATTTTATTTATTATCTAGGTTTTAAAGCGCTCCAATCTTGACCAGATTCTCGAATTCTCATAGGAACACAATAAAAAAAAATATTTTTCTATCTATAAATTAGTCGAGCGGCAGCAATCTTTATGCCGACCACGAAAATCAAATTTAAGGTGAATGACCAATTTTGGTCTATTTTTATGTTTTCGAGGTCGCTGAATCCGAATATGAAGTTTATTTTTATCTAGATTTGGTGGAACATGTTCAAAAATCAAATTTTACACAAAAATGCCGAAAATCAATTTTGATGATTTTTCAAATTTACCTCGCTGTATCTTTGGTCATTGTAATTATTTCCTTTTGAAAATTTTACTGTTTAATCTCTGAAGTATGTAGATAACAATGGGATTTGTCCTAAATATTTAAACACATTAAAAAAGGAGTTGTTAGGTTTTAAACATTTTGTTATCATATTTCGTTAGTTTCATGTTTACTTAAAAAAGTTGAGTGACAAACTTTTTAGTTTATAATTTTAACCAACACAACAATAAAATATGATTCATGAAGAAGTTTTTTTGAAAATTTTAAGTCAAAATATACAATAGGAAAAACGTTATGTTACTTCATAAACAAGCGGCACACCCCAAAAAACGCTTAGATCTCGAGATCCTGACCACGGTGTGGTGAATGGCTAATTTTTATCATACTTTATGATTTGATAACAAAAATTGGTTTTTTGCTCTTCTTAAGAATTTTGCAATATGCGGTTGCGTCATTCTTCTTCTGAACCGGCGAATTTGTCCACAAACAACTTCTTGGGCCGTTTCTATATATGCTTCGGGATATAAGTTTTACAGTGGGGAGAAAGGTTAAAAACAGATTAATAATAGCATAGGAATGTTAAAATTATAATAAATTGTATGAATAAAAAATATATATATAGATAGAAAAGTAAATCTAACTTTGGTTTTTATTATATCCCTATAAGCATTCGAGAATCTGGTCAAGTTTGGAGCGCTGTAACACCTATATAAATAAATAGAATTAAACAAATTTTTAGTGGAAATTGTTCACTGAAAAACCCTCTACAAAATTACTATAATGTTATTTTATTTTAAAATGAACTTAAAAAAAGTTAAAACCTCCAAAAGGAATCTTGTTAAAAATTTTTTACATATTTTTGTTTATATCTTTTTGTTGGTCACTTGACGATAAAAAGTAATAAAAATAAAATTGTAGAAAATTTAATTTTCTACATTTTATGTTTAATTAGATTTTTCGTAGGGTTGGTAGTTTACGAGATATAGCGCGAAACTCCTTTGCACACCATTTCCAAGATGGCGGCCGGGGGACAAGGGTGGTGACCCTAAAAACTTGAACTTAAGCTTCTACTGATCCCCCTAGACATTAAAGAAATAAAATTGACTCCTCTAACAAATGCAAGGTACGGCTTCAAAATGTAACATTTTAATGGAGTAAATAGAATTAAACAAATTTATAGTGAAAATTGTTTGCTGAAAAACGCTCTACAAAATTTCTATAATGTTATTTTATTTTAAAATGAACTGAAAAAATTTATAACCTCCAAAAAAATCTTGTTAAAATTTTTTTACATATTTTTGTTTATATCTTTTTTGTTGGTCACTTGACGATAAAAAGTAATAGAAATAAAATTGTACAAAATTTAATTTGCTACATTTTATGTTTAATTAGATTTTCCGTAGGGTTGGTAGATTACGAGATATAGCGCGAAACCCCAAGAGTGGCGACCCCAAAAACTTGAACTTAAGCTTCTACTGATCCCCCCTACACATTAAAGAAATAAAATTGACTCCTCTAACAAATGTACGGCTTAAAAAATGTAACATTTTAATGGAGTAGAGAGAATATAAAATAATTTGACGATATAAAATGCGTAAAATTCCAAAAATTACACTATAATAAAAAAGTACTTTTTCCAATAACACGGTTTTGTTATGTACAGGACACATGTTTCTAAAGAATAAAATATTAATTTTTAGTAGGTGTATTAACTGTTAAAATTATGATTCCAAAAATTGCACTAGTATAAAAAAGAACTTTTTATAATGCCACGGTTGTTTAAAATGGTATATATAATAATCAACTTATAAAATATGAATTTAAAGTATATCAAGTTTTAATTATTTATTAAAAAAATTAAAAAAAGATACGCAACAGCCTGTTCGAACTAGGGCACTCTCGATCTGCAGTCCAATGCCACTGACCCACCATAAATTTGTAGATATCGATTTATTAACGTACTTTAAAATATCATTACATTAGTAACATTTTTAAAATTGTTTGAAATAAAAAAAATCTATTTATCCTTAGGAGTGATTGATTAGTGGGGTAAAGCTCCGTATAGATCCGTTATAGTAATAGATAGCAATAAAAGTTAATAACAAAAATTGTAGCCAACTTTGATTACATATTGATAATCAGTAATCGTAAATTATTAGTTTTAAAAAATTCAGTCATGGCTTACTTTAAATTTGGAAAGATTTAGACCCCTAATTAATAATTTTCTCTGAAAAATTAAAATATCTCGAAACCTAAAAAATTTAGACATAGGGAATGTTATATAAAAATTAAAGTACGGTAATGGTACTTTTCGATAGTGATATAAAATACAGGATGTTTAATTTAAAATTACTAAGAAAATAATGTACTTTCGTTTTGATTCACTCTGTATTCAATATAAAGAAAATTAGCAATATCGATCATTTATGAAAATTTTGACAATAAATAAAAAGTATGGCAATAATAAACCATTGACGTTGTGCTTATTTTTATTTATACAGGGAGTTAAACTTGTTACGGTTTTCATATAAAATTGGTTATAACCTTGTAAATACCCTATATAACATACTAAACCTTTATATTTTTGTAATATAGAAGTTAAAAGGATTTCGAATATAATATAAAATACAGGGTGTTCCATTTAAAAAAACATAAATTTGTTCTGTCACTGTGTTATCGAACACCCTGTAACATTCTAACTAATTTTGTAATGTGAAGTTCAAAGTTGACTACAATTTTTGTTATTAACTTTTATCGCTATTCATTACTATAACGGATCTACGGAGCTTTACCCAACTAATCAATCACCCTGTAGCAGTTAAATATTGCATTGTTAGCTAGTTCTAAGCTATTCTGAAAATTTCAGGTACCTAGGTAGCCCAGAACTATTTTTAAAATGAATTACAAAATTTGCGGAGACCGTGACAACAACCAAGCCAAGTATAGGAAAACGGCGTATCTGGGTCCATCGTGCAAAACGAAAAATAAAAGTTCCTTTAACTTAAAATCGAGGGTAAAATTGAAGGCAAGAGAGGAATAGGACGCAAGAAAATATCCTGGCTCCGAAACATAAGGCAATGGACAGGGATTAACGACATACAATCTCTGATACACATTGCAAGAAACAGAGAGTTAATGGAAAATGTGATCGCCGCCAACATCCATTAGTGGATTTTCATCTAAAGAAAAAGAAGAAGAGGTATTTCCTGAGAATCTTTGTTTGAGGTTTTTGGCATGTTTTGTTTTGATATCCTCGATATTTGTTTTTATCTTAACCAGTCGTTCCTCTTTCTATCTGAGTGTCGTATGTCTAACATTTCCCTTTCCATTGATCTTTCTGTTGAAGTTAGTTTGTTTATATTTGCCTTAGTTAGCGTCCAGGTTGGACCAATATGTCATGATAGGAAGAATGCACTTCTACTTCATAACGAAGATTGGAAATCATTATGATTAAACGTGTTTGAGTTTGGCAAGTTCTGTTGTGAGATCCTCGACATGTGTTTTTAATCTTACCCTCTCGTTGCTTTTTCTATCTGACAGGCATTTACCTAACATTTCCCTTTTCATTGCTCTTTCTGTTGGGGTTATTTTAAAACGTTTTTATATTATAAAAACCTTTTTTATAACATTTACCTAACATTTCCCATTAAAAGAGCAATGAAAAGGGAAATGTTAGGTAAATGCCTGTCAGATAGAAAAAGCAACGAGAGGGTAAGATTAAAAACACATGTCGAGGATCTCACAACAGAACTTGCCAAACTCAAACACGTTTAATCATAATGATTTCCAATCTTCGTTATGAAATAGAAGCGCATTCTTCCTATCATGACATATTGGTCCAACCTGGATGCTAACTAAGGCAAATATAAACAAACTAACTTCAACAGAAAGATCAATGGAAAGGGAAATGTTAGACATACGACACTCAGATAGAAAGAGGAACGACTGGGTAAGATAAAAACAAATATCGAGGATATCAAAACAAAACATGCCAAAAACCTCAAACAAAGATTCTCAGGAAATACTTCTTCTTCTTTTTCTTTAGATGAAAATCCACTAATAGATGTTGGCGGCGATCACATTTTCCATTAACTCTCTGTTTCTTGCAATGTGTATCAGAGATTGTATGTCGTTAATCCCTGTCCATTGCCTTATGTTTCGGAGCCAGGATATTTTCTTGCGTCCTATTCCTCTCTTGCCTTCAATTTTACCCTCGATTTTAAGTTAAAGGAACTTTTATTTTTCGTTTGGCATGATGGACCCAGATACGCCGTTTTCCTTTTCTTTATGTTTTCGAAAAGTTGGCGTTCTTGGTTGACTCTTTTAAGGACATCTACATCTGTGACTTTCGCCGTCCTGGGTATCTTTAGGATACGGCGATAAAGCCACATTTCGAAGGCTTCTAATGTGTTTATATCCCTTGTTTTGAGTATTTAGTAAACCTCAGTCTCAGTGTAAGATCGAACTCTGAACAGATTAGTACCTTCTTGAATTTTACGAAAGCTTGTCGAGCTTGCCCATTGCTATATTTTACTTCCCTGTCCGATACCCAATCTTCAAAAAGACAGGTTCCCAGGTATTTAAATTTGCTTACTCCTTCAATGGACTTGGTATTCAGTGTTATGGTGGGGTTTTCAAGTGCATCCAAGTTTCTGGAGATGATCATGTATTTGGTAAAGTTTGAGTAAATACTACTAGATAAAAAGACCAACGTTAAAATGTCACAATACAGTATTATATACCTTACAAATGTAGATGACTCTATGTTACTTAGAATAGAAATCGATGAAAGGGGTTGGAAGAGGTCTATGTTTAAAAATGGGGAATGGGGGCTAAGAAAAAGGAGAAAAATAGCCCATATAATGTCCAGATCCATACTGGTACGGTCAAATAATACGCATAACCCTGATGATTTCAAATATTCAATATCAAGCAAAGCTTTACAGAATAAAACTATGCCTATGGAAAGAAGAACATTTCTCTCATAAGTTTTTCAAAGATTATAGAAATTTTAGACTTCTAGACTATATCAAATCGAAGCTGTAGCTAGAAAATAAACATAATAAAATGTGTCTTTCATAGTACATATTTCATTTACTGAAAGAAACGTTTATGGAAGAAATACCCCCGTCTCAAAAACCAATTTAACAGTATGTACATAATCCCTAATCGTAAGTGAATAGCTCAAACCTGTGTGAAGAAAACCTTTTCACCGGCCGGCCCGAGAAAATAAAATTAAAGACATATGTAATATTTCAATATATCTCCTACTTGTAGACATGACTCGAGATATAGACAACTAATAGATATAAAATATATACAGGGTGTCCCAGAGTTATTTATCCAGGCCATATCTTTTAAACGAATAGATATTTTCGTAAGTTTTCGTAAGTTTTTCGTAAGATTTTTAAAATCGTAAGTGAATAGCTCAAACCTGTGTGAAGAAAACCTTTTCACCGGCCGGCCCGAGAAAATAAAATTAAAGACATATGTAATATTTCAATATATCTCCTACTTGTAGACATGACTCGAGATATAGACAACTAATAGATATAAAATATATACAGGATGTCCCAGAGTAATTTATCCAGGCCATATCTTTTAAACGAATAGAGATTTTCGAATGAGTCAAAAACTGATCTATTCCATTTGTAATGCACTTTAATATGGCGTAGAAAAAATAATCCGCTAAATATTAATCCCTTAGTTACAACCCCTAACTTTAATTTTTTTAATAGCACCCTGTACGTTATTTTGTAGTTTTGAATGTGGTCTTTTATTGTCTATTCCAACAAATTTTTTAAAAATAAAATCGGTTAGTAAGTAATCAAGAAAATATCAGTTTATTTTTGTTAATTATGTTTCCCAGACTAATTTATCCAGGCTATGTTTCTTAAACAAATAGAGATTTTCGAACGGGACAAAAACTGATCTGTTCCATTTGTAATACACTTTAATATGGCTAATATGGCATATAAAAAACCATCCCCTAAATATTCATCCCTTAGTTACAACCCTGAACTTTATTTTTTTTTAATAGCACCCTGAACATTTTTCTACAATTTTGTATGTCTATTCTATCGTCTTCTATCATCTATTCAACAGATTTTTTTTTAATAAAATGGTTTAGGGGATGATATGTTTGTAAAGTAAGGGAATAACCCTTACTGTATAATATAATATGTATCCAAATAATGTATATAATTTAGGCATAAATAGGTCGTTAAAGAAGTTGTTGTTTCTGTAATAACAAAAAAAAGCGATGGTTGATTTATGGAGTTTGTTTGGGTAACCTTGCGAGTAAGAAACGATACTCACGTACCGTTTGCTTTTAAAGTCCAAAATAAAGAAAGATATAAAAAGCCCGAAGAGGGGTTAAATAGATAATTATTATAATTAGCATTGTGCGAGATGGTACACGACAATTAGACCGAAAGCAGTAGACCGAACTTATTAGACCAGAAAGCACTTTACCGAAACCTCACTAGACCGAACAGCATTAGACCGAAATGGTACATAAATTTAAAAATAATACAGTAAATTATGCTAAGATTTTGTGTATCTGTCTTTTTGTTTATTGTATTTTTTTGTATTATTTTATATGGCTGTGTAATTTGTTACTCTGTACAGTCTGATATAAAGAAAATTCATGCGTTAAACAAATTAGTGAAGGTAAAAATAAATTAAGGGTAGAGTGACGTTAACACCATTTTAACTGTTTATAATAACCATCCAAATAACATTTAGTTGTAATTACATTAGTCTTTAATGATTTCGGTCTCTTTACAGTAAACCGTGCAAGATGGGTGTCTGAACGACTAGCCCGTGAAACAACACCTCCTTAACCTTACGCTTATGGATGTTGTAAACTTTAAATAAAAGTATAGTATAGAGTCAGTGTTTTCCTAAGTTCGAGATTTGGCTCCCTTTCCGTCCCTTAAGGACCCAACACGACATGTTATTGTTATTTTCTGACTCTAAATATGTAGAGCTTTGACCATAAAATTGTAAAATTTTCAGTGACAATAAAGCATATTTCTTCTCTATTCTATTTTTTAACTACCTATCTTGATTAATTTAACAAAAATAAAAAACAATAATAAAACGATCTGTTGAATAGACGATAGAAGACCAGATACAAAACTGTAAAAAAATGTACAGGATGCTATTAAAAAAATTTAAGTTAGTTGTTGTAACTAAGGCATGAATATTTAGGGTATGATTCTTTTCTACGCCATATTAAAGTGTAATACAAATAGAATAGACTAGTTTTTGTCCCATTCGAAAATTTCTATTCGCTTAAGAGATATAGCCTGAATAAATTAGTCTAGGACACCCTGTATATACATAATATGAAAACGCAACTATAATAGAGAAGAAGACTATAGTAGAGAAGAGGAACTAACTCGCAGGCATAAAAAATGACTAAAAATGAATATAAGAAATACAAAACCAGTAACAAAAACATAATCTCCCAGACGTATATCTATAAATAGCAATGAGATAGATTAAGTTCAAGAATATAATATTATCTCCTTCTTGGCCAAATTCTGAAACTTCACAGAGACCAACGTGCGCAAATTAGTAGAAAAGTAAGACTAACATGGGCAGGATTGGGAAAACTCAGTTAGATCCTTAAAAACCCAAACATAAATTAATACTCCTTGACGAGTAAAGTGTTCAACTAGTGTATCCCTACTATCATTACAGTAATGATAGTTAAGTAGGAATACACTAGTTGAACATTTTACTCGTCAAGTAGTATTAACTTATGTTGGGGTACAACCGAGTTTTTCAAATCCTGCCCATGCCAGTCTTACTTTTCTAATAATATATTGATGTCAAACCTAGACGCTAACTAAGGCAAGTACGAACAAGCTAGATGTATGACTGTCAAAAAGAGGAACGAATGTGTAAGATGAAAAACAATTTTCGACAGTATCTCAACAAAATTTGCCAAGCTCAAACAGAACTTTGCAGAAAGAAAGAGAAAAATAGCCCATATAATTTCGAGATCTCTCATATCTTCTCCATATTAATGCGGTCGAATGCTACCATGATGATTTCCAATCTTCGATATTAAGTAGAACGCGAAACCAGAAAATTCTATAAAAAAATAAAAGAAAGCACACAGACTAATATTGACAATATGCAAAGACAAGGACGGAGAATTACTAACAGAGAAACAAAAATTTATAATGAGATGAAAAGAATACTTCGAGAAAAACCTAAATGGAGACAATGCAAATGACCAAAACGAGACAATATATTATATGACGGAGTAGCACATTGAAAATCCGAGTTGTGAAGAAGTAGATCAAATAATAAAGAAACTAAAAAACAGTAAAACGACAGGAACGGACGGAGTTTCTGCAGAATTGTTGAAATCTGGAGGATTCTAACTCTGGGGAAGAATCTATAAAGTTGGTATGGACCAAAAAGCAAACGCCGGCGGAATGGGCAGTTGGTTTTATACAGCCAGTATATAAAAAAGGAGATTAGAGGGAATGCCGGAATTATAGTCCAATTTCATTGCCAAATGTAATATACAATATCCTTTTTGGCATTATCTACAATAATAGATTGTCAGAATACTTCAAAAATATAATTGGTGATTATCAAAATGGATTCCGACCAAATAGAGCCACTACAGACAACATATTCATACTAAAAACGATACAAGAAAAAGTTTATGAATACGACATAGAACTATATAATGTATATAGACTAGGGGTGGGCAAAAGCCGGCCCTTTTGCTTACTTTATCCGGCCCGTTGAGAAATTCCGCAAATAATTTTTTTAAGAGTATAAGTGCAATGCTTTTTATATGCATTCATTTTTTTTAATCCTGAGAAAAGCATTAAGTATTTTTGAAAAATTTAAACGCTGAATGAAATATTACATTATTATATAATACATTATTATACAGGGATGAAAGTCCCTGAAAACTTCTACAGTACGAAAAATGAAAGAATACCCACGAAGGAACATATAAACACGCTGTATTTTCCTGTCACCGTGTCACACAAAAAATTGGCCAGCGCAAGTACATGTAATAATTATTGTTACATGTACTTGCACTGGACAATTTTCTTTGTGACACGGTGACAGGAAAATATAGCGTGTTTTATATGTTCGTTCATGGGTATTCATTCATTTTTCCGACTGTATGTAAAAGTCACAGGGGTGAAAAAAAAACAGAAAATTTAATGTGTCTTGTAATTTCAAATATCTAATTCAAAAGAAACTGTTTGTTTATTCTAAGAGATTTTCGGCCCTCGGTAATAATGTAATCTTTTATTCTGCGCTTAAGTTTTTCAAAAATATTTTTTAGTTTTCTCACGTTTAAAAAAAAGGAATGCATTTAAAAAACATTGGTCCGAAATTTTGCGCCTACGCTCTTCATCACTTTTATGCGATTTTGTTTTAATCAACAGTATTAGTGTTCGTAGTGTTCAATGAAATTAATTTATATCTTCTGCTTTTCTTAAAAGCATCTATGTTTAACCCGGTCCAGGCGCGCATAATTTTCGGCCAGGGTATTTGTCGTCTACCAGGACCTTTTTCTTTCGATTTTACCCTCATAATAAGCTGCTGCAACAACTTACAACAACGTACTTATCATTTCTAAGTCTGTGCCCTTTCTCCTTGCTGTCTTTCTCTTTTTAATGATTTCTCACCATTTCGTTCGTAATATGAATATGATCGGTCCATGGTATTTTCAAAATTCTCCTAAAAAGCCACATCTCAAAAGCTCCCAGCTTTCTCATTAAGTCAGCATTAACAATCCAATAAACGAGAATAGAGTGGACATACCATTTTTATTATTATCCCGGTTTTTTATCGGGTTCTCCGCCTTCCGGTTCCGTTTCCAGCTTCGTTCGTCCGTCGTTGCGTTCGCCATGGTGAAGGTTCCTTTTTGACGTTACCTTTTGAATGCTACAGAGCTAGGATTATTTCGACGAAACCTTAATTCACACACTTGATCCAACGTTGCCAAGTCACTAAAATCTCAATATTTGACACCAATTTGACAATTGACAGATTATCTTTTAAATAAATAAATAAATGTAAATAGTTATCCTAACTCACTCTTCTATGTCCTAACTGAACAAAACAAAGTCGGGAACAATGGATTAATGGATATGTAAAAGCCATAAGGAGAACAGAACTAAAAATAAAATATGAAAGAATATGCAATAAACATTATATAAAAGTGGTAAGTAATTCAATTAATAAGGTTTTTAAAAAATGTCTACAATAATAAAGATGTACCTAAGTAATAATTCAAACTTAATTATTAGGAAAGCCAGCCACTTTAAAAAGATATTCCAAACTAAAACATGGGTTACCAAAGCAGGCAATAAAAAGAAAAGGTGATCTAGAATGCAAGAGAAGAGCTGATGAAAGAAGGAAATGTAAAGAAAATAATGAAGAGACTTCTCTCGACCATGTAAGTATAAGATATTAAGATATAGTTTATTACAATATGGTTAGATGCAAAGCTCACCATGTTTTAATGCATATAGCCTAAACTGTCCTTCAATCTTTTTCTAATGGTGCTACAACCCTTTGTGAGTCTTGGTGTGCTTAACAACATTCTGCCCTGCCAGATACTTTTCTGATGTTCATGGTTTTAAGATCCCCCTCTATATCGTCTATCCATCTTTTATGGGCCCTTCCATCTCTGGATTACTTGTACAGCTCGATTATCTGGCATTTTTCTGAGTGATCAAGCCAATTTAGTCTTTGAGATTTTACAATTCTAACAATATCTGCGCTCTGCATTAGTATTATCCAGCTCGTGGTTCATTTTAATTCTCCACAAACCATCACTGCAATGTGTAGATTTGTTTTGTAGATTCTAAGGTTAGACTTAGTAACTTACTTTTCGTCAAGTCTTTGTATGCATAAAATCACTTATTGCTGCTAAGAATCCATGCTTTTCTTGACTGGCGTTGTTGTCATTTATTATTGAGTCTGGGTAGTGAAAATGGGAGGCATATTCGTAGGTATGGTTTTCTACCTTTAGATGTTCATGTTGATTTTACTTTGTGCACTCTATATATTTTGTTTTACTTTCATTTATATATAAACTAAACATAGTAGCTTCCCATTTCAGATCTATAGCTTTTTCTTTTAATACCTTTTTGTTGTGGCTTATTATGGCAACTGCCCTTATATAAAACTAACTAAACTAACCTAAACCTTATAGGTATAACTGTCCTAATATTAAAATACAGTTGTCCCTTGATAGTCCGACAGGTATGGGACCAAAAGGTCAGATTACCGAGCATGTCAGAGTATCAAGTGTGTACTGTACTTTTGTGGTACTTTCCACATTTGTATGATTTTTATGGTACACAACGTAAAATTTTTATTTATGTATTTGTTTTTAGGAACTAAACACCAGCTATTTTATATATGTAGAAAAATGAAAAACTGCTGGAATTTTAATTTAAAGGCTTTTGACTAGTGAAGATTTGGATAAACAACAGGAGTTACTTTGGGCTATAGCTACGTGCAAATTTATTTTCTTGTGGCTTCCTATGTTTATTCTTATTAACTATATCTACACTTTGATATGTTTTTAGTCGCATGAAGATTTTATAGTTTATTATTTTATGTATATTGTTATATTTGTGTTGAATAAACATTATTATTATTATTATTACCTTAATTTCCATTAAATAAATTAACTGTAATCAATAAATCGTTTTTAATGTTGATAAATAAATTATCAATAATGATTCCCAAATATTTTATTTGTTTGACAACTTCTACAAAATAATATTTCGTAGTAATAATCAATAATCAATGCTTTGGTTTAAGAAATAGACAACTTAGAATAGAAATATGCTTTATTGTCATGGAAAATTGTACAATTTTATAGACAATGCTTACAGAGTCATAAAAAATACAAAACAATAACAAACACAAAAATCAATAACAAGTTTAACTTGAATTGGTGCTCTACACATATTATTACACATACTACATATTATTGAGTGAAAAACACTTTAACCCATTGATAACAAAAACTCCATAGAAGGCCACAATTTTTAAATCATATTTTCTTTTAATTGTAAATGGCGATCATATTCTACTGCTTATTATTTTTTTCTGTTATAAAACCCTGTATAGCATATATTTAAGTATTGTAATACTTTGTATTAGAGGTATTTTTTTAAACTGTGTAATTGATTGCACTTGACCAACTTCATGTTTGCAAAATAAATTCGGTACGACTATATACGTTCGTTTTATTGTAATCCTTAAGCCTTAAGATATTGCTTAGTTTGAAAAACACTATTTTTATATCAACTTTTACTTTTAGAAATTGATATGGCAACAACACATCACTGCCTATTGATTTCAAAGGCGGTGATTTAGAGGCAAACGCTAAATAAACAGCAAATATGTGTCTGAGTAATATATTAAAGGTCGCTGAGTTAGGCTATCTTTAGCTTATTCTTTCCATTTCACTCCTGTAATAAAAGTTAGTACTTGGTTCTGAATTTACCTGGT
Organism: Diabrotica virgifera virgifera; assembly: GCF_917563875.1. Taxonomy (NCBI): domain Eukaryota; kingdom Metazoa; phylum Arthropoda; class Insecta; order Coleoptera; family Chrysomelidae; genus Diabrotica; species Diabrotica virgifera. Next base: position 267,422,849 of record NC_065443.1, read on the forward strand.
ATTTACATAGCACCCAGTATCTTACCAAATTCTTTCCCCACTCGAGCCAACAATTTAAAGTAACCCTCTGTTATGGCCCAACAGAACAGGCCATGTCTGAATCTGTTTGATCTGTTTGTTTTTTTTTTTTTTCGTAAGCCACCTTCACAAAATTTCTTACAGTTCTTGTACATATATGTATATAGGTCTGGCTCCAGCGTATGAAAAAAAAGTTGATTAAGCAAGCTGAAAATTTGTTAATAGCTTAACCTTCGGAGTACGGAGATTATTTGAATTACTTAGATTACGAAGATGGGTCAAGCGTGACCCATTCTCATTTTATTTATAAGGATGTTTTAAATAGTCAGTATTAATAAACAGTATCTTTAATTCAACAAAAAACAAACAAAATCCTAAATTATTGTATTTAAATTTTTTAAGATGGTTACCCATGGGCATATACTAGTTCGCTCCGGCGGCTAGATTTTAATGCCTTACAGAAAACGGGCATAGGTAAATTTGCTCCGGCCATATATTTGAATACAGTGGAACCTCGATAAGTCGGATTAATCGAGACTGCGGCCGATCCGAGTTGTCGAAAATCCGAGTTAACCGGAAAATATGGTAAAAATTAATAAAACAAGGTATACTTACAGATAAACTCCATTATAATTGCAAAAACATGAAATACATAAAATATGCACAATACATCTAAATTACAAATATGCAAAATACATCTAAATTACAAATTGTACGTACAGTTGTATACAGTATTGTTTATTTCTTGGTAAAAAACTTGGTCAAAGTGAAAAAATGTTTGTTTTGTCTGATGAAAATCGGTTCGGGTTAGCCGGACTTCCGGGTTATCGGAGGCCGACTTATCGGGGTTTCACTGTACGTATACCCGTAAACAGAGACGGCTGCGATTTACGTGTACCTACAAACATATTGAAAATATCCTTCGAAATCCGAAGACCGGGTCAGGACTGACCCGGCATCATAGATGTTATGTAGAGGAAAAACTGTAATTTGCATGTTCACGAATTATATACGAAAAAATAGATTGAAACAAATAAGGAAGACTTACGATCAATCGGATTTGTAAAAAAATTATTTCATAATATATTAAGAAATAACTGAATTTCGGGTCACGCTTGACCCAGTCTTCGTACTCCGAAGGTTAAGGGTGTCTAGTCGGACAAACTTTGATATATAGGAAAAGGGGTTTTAATTATGGAACAGGTTAAAAATTTGGAACTGTCAGACCACGAAAACGTCACATGTATTTTGTCCGACAGAACTTCCAATTGAATTGTTACCCTTTCATTAAACTCTCATGCAAAAATCAGGTTGCTATTTATCACCAAATGAGAATTATAAATGAGTGGAACACGTAGAATATGTCAAATGACAGGTGATAAATAGCAGTGTGATTTTTGCATGAAAGTTTAATGAAAGGGTTACAAATCAATTGGAAGTTCTTTTGGACAAAATACATGTGACGTTTTCGTGGTCTGACCGTTCCAAATTTTTAACCTGTTCCACAATTAAAATTTCCAGTGTTCCCATATATCAAAGTTTGTCCGACTAGACACCCTTAACCTATTAACAAATTTTCAGCTTGCTATTAATCAATTTTTTTTCATACGCGGGATCCTGACCTAATAGCTTAAACACTTGAATAAACTTATTTTAGCTTGAGCTTTATCATGTATGTATATTAGTAAGACATAAATTAAACTTGAAAATATAATATGTATGACGCACGCAGTTACTGACTACCTTTAATGATTAAATTAATATATTACTAATCATTATATTATGATTGTGTCACATTGTGTGCTGGCACAATGCATCGACTTTTTTAAATTTACCGCGCATTGACTGTTACCCGTACAATTGGCAACGTTGGATCAAGTGTGCGAATTAAGGTTTCGTTTATTTCGGCCCTTCTATCTTCTTTTCCTTGGCGTCAATTTTAAAATTTGTTTTGGCAGCCTGTCGTCGTCCATTCTTTCTACATGACCATACCAGATCAATTGTCTTATTTGAATTTCGTCGATGATGGTTGACTTGACATAACGTTTTACCATTCGATATCAGATTTGCAGATTGAATCTTTGGTTACTCAGAAATTTCCTTAACTTCTTAAAGGCTGCTCTTGAATTTCTGAATTTCATTTTTTATCTGGATCCTTGTTATGGCTTAATATAATGAACCACATTAAAAATTTCGTAATTTTACTGGGAACAAATGGTTCGCATGTACACCCACACCAAACTATGACAATTTATTATTAGTATGTATTATCTATTATTAACAGTCAAATGTTTTTGTCCAAATTCTTTAAAATAATACTTATAGTACTGTTGCATTTGCGTGTGTGCAGCCTACATACTGGGTATGGTATAGGTCTCCGGCCCGGGAGACATTTTGAAAATTTCATTTTTGGCCCGCGCTTAAAACTATTTGCCCACCCCTGATATAGAGTTTAAACAAGCTTTTGATAGTGTGAAAAGAGACAAACAGCTGAAAGACCTCCGTAATCTAGGTATACCAAAAAAATATATCAGTCTCATAAAAATGACGTTGTAGGGTTTAAAATCTGCAGTTAGAGTAGATGGAGAACTGTCTCCCCTGTTTGACATTAACATGAGGGTGAGACAGGGAGACGCACTTTCAACCATGCTGTTCAACCTAGTTCTTAAGGCAGTCAGCAAAAAAACCAATGTAATCGGCCATATAAATACCAAAACAGTACAAATTACTGCATATGCAGACGATGTCGCCATTATTAGTAGAAGCACGACACGAATAATGGAAACGTTCAAGGAATTTTATCCTGAAGCACAAAAGGGGGCTTAAAATAAACAAAAAAAAACTAAGTACGTGACCATCAAAAGAACACCTGAGAATGAAAATAATATAGCAATAGACAACTGTACTATTGAACATGTGTATGCCGTTACATATCTGGCACAGAAATAAATCAGAAGAATTCCCTAAGTACCGAAATTAATGCACGTATTTCCAGTGGAAATCGTAAATATTATGCTAATAAAAGGTTAGTGACATCGAAATTATTAGACAAAAGAACCAAAAGGACTATCTACAGAACATTGATTAGACCCGTAGTAGTAACCTATGGTTGTGAAACCTGGGTAATAACGAAAAAAGATGAAGCCCAACTCAGGATATTCGAGAGAAAGATACTGAGAAAAGTATCTGGCCCGGTGCAAGAGGAAGACGGTAGATGGAGAATCAGGAGAAACGGCAAGGTTAATGAACTGAATGAAGGGTATGATATTGTAAGATTTGTGAAAAGTCAAAGACTGTCATGGCTGGGACATGTTCAGACAAGAACATACTAAAACGACAAAGAAGATAATACAGTGGAAGCCGGTAGGAAGGCGAAAAAAAGGAAGGCCCAGAACGAGATGGTTGGATAACGTGGAAGACGACCTGAAAACCATGAACATAAGACAATGGAGAAGGAAGGCCCAAGAGAGATCTGAATGGAAGGATATACCAAGACAGGCAAAGACACATCCAGGGTTATGATGCCAAAAGAAAAAGAAGAAGAAGAAGAAGAAGGATAAGAAGAAGAAGAAGAAGAAGAAGAAGAAGAAGAAGAAGAAGAAGAAGAAGAAGAAGAAGAAGAAGAAGAAGAAGAAGAAGAAGAAGATATAAGGTAGAACTTTACAGAATGAAACTCTAGGGAAAGAAGAACATTTCTCTCACAAGTCATTGAAATAATGTAGAAATCCCAGACTCGCCATTTTGTCAAAACGAAGCTGTAGCTAGAAAATAAATGTAATTTTGAGAGTATTTCATTCACTGAAAGAAACGTTTATGGAAGAAATATCCCCGTCCCAAAGACCAATTTAACCGTGTCTAATCGTAAGTGAATAGCTCCAACCGGTGTACGAACAAGACCTTTTCACCGTCCGGCCCGAGAAAATTAAATTTGAGCCATGACCCGTATTCTTGTAATATTGCATTATAATTATCTCCTGCTTGTAGACGAGATTCCAGATATATGCAACTCGATACACATTTATGAAATCTCAACAATGATAGTAGAGAAGAGAAACTCACAGGCAGCTCGCAATACGTCAGACTAAAATAAATATGACAAAAACAAAAAAGAGTAACAAACACATACGCTCCCAGATGTATCTCTAGAAATGCCCATGAGATAGAACAAGTCCAAGGATATATCTATCTATCTATGTATCTATCTATCTATCTATCTATCTATCTATCTATCTATCTATCTATCTATCTATCGTTATTCCTATTTACAAAAAAGACGATCCGGAAGACATTTCAAATTATAGACCTGTTTCCTTATTGTGTGTACTTTCCAAAGTATTTGAGAGAATTGTGTATAACCGTATGTCTGAGTTTTTGGGTAGATTTAAAATTGTAAGTGATTGCCAACATGGCTTCCGTACCGGTAGATCCACTCAGTCTGCTGCCTGCAGATTTTGTGAAAGGGTCTACAGATCTTTGGATGCAGGTGAATATGTGGCAGGTCTCTTTTTTTATCTAACCCGTGCCTTTGATTGTCTTGATAGCCGTTTTGTTAGCAATAAACTGTATAATATTGGTTTTAGAGGTACATTTTTAGATTGGCTAATCAATTATCTATCAGATAGGATAATTTGTGTTAAAATCAATGAAGCTATTTCGGAGGAACGTTTTATTAATCTGGGAGTTCCACAGGGCTCTGTATTAGGACCCCTGATTTTTTTGTTGTTTATTAACAATGCATCTAACCAGTTTGATGTTTTGGGCCTGACGTTATTTGCAGATGATACTTCTCTTGTGGTCTCAGCACAGACCTATGAGAAATTGGCATCTACTTGCAATAATTTTTTAGCTCGATTTAATGACTGGTGTCGATCTAATAACCTAATTTTAAATGTAGACAAAACAAAAGTTATATATTTTAATAACTTAAATTCTGTAAATCCTGTACTACACCTAAGTTTTAACAATGTACTACTGGATTTCTCAAATCATACAAAATTTTTAAGTATCCATCTCGACTCCAAATTAAAATGGTCAGTTCACATAGACATGCTCAGTAATTCCCTTAATAAGTCGTACTATGCATTATCCCGTATTAAAAATAGTATGCCCATCTCTGCGCTGTTAAATGTATACTATAGCCTTGTTTATAGTAGACTTTGTTACAACATAGTTTTATGGGGGAATGCAGTCAAGAGTGACAGAATATTTATAACACAAAAACGTATAATACGAAAAATGTTTGGAATTAGAACTCTTGAGAGCTGTAAGCCATATTTATTAAGAATAATATTTTAAGCTTTCCATGTATTTATATCTTCAGAATGTTACTATATGCTGTTGATAATATTCATACGTATGACAGAAATTCTAGTTTCCACAATTATTCGACGCGACGTGGCGACTTGCTGAGTGTACCTGGTCATAGATCGAGTAAGTTTGAAATGTCAGTAAAGTATAAATATGAGCATTAGATTGTTTAACTTTTTACCAAAAAAACATAGAACAATGAATAAATATTCCTTTAAGAAATCCATTAAAAACTTATTGCTTACCAAATGTTATTATACTGTGGAAGAGTTTGTTTCGGACAGAAATATTACCTAAATGTTATCAATTCTATCTACATACCTTAAAGTGTTTGTTAAATTTATAAATGTATTAATTTTATTGTTTGTTGGTTTGTAAAACTAATGACATGTCCTATACATTGTATGTCTTAAAGGATGAATAAATACGATGAACGATAAAACCATAACCCATTTTTATTCTTTTGCCATTTGCCTTTTCTTTTGCTGCTATATATCTAAGATTTTTCTGCATATCAATCTCTTTAAGTGTTAAATCGCATTCAATGTATACGCGGTGTTGTTTATAACTTCTAAGATTACTTTTTGCTTTTAGTACTCTTAGTTTGTCTTCAAACTTTCTAAACTCAATAATGCATATATTTCCGTTGATCTTTTGTACCTTATTTAACTCTGCCATTATTCGTAGCTCTTTATTTAAAACGTTTCCTATTTCATTCTTAAGATGTTCCATATCAGACGTACTTATTGGCAAACCCTTCATTATTAAATTATTTTTCTTTCTTTCTTTCTGACAGATTTCTAAAGTTAGCTCTAATTTATTAATTTTTTGTTTCATACTCATCATTTCCTTTTTTAAATTTTCATTTTCTTGAATTATTTGTTTAAGCTTTTCTTTGTACTCGCTATTCTCTTTTCTGAGAGTTTGTTTCGGACAGAAATATTACCTAAATGTTATCAATTCTATCTATATACCTTAAAGTGTTTGTTAAATTTATAAATGTATTAATTTTATTGTTTGTTTGTTTGTAAAACTAATGACATGTCCTACCTTGTATGTCTTAAAGGATGAATAAATACGATGAACGATAAAACCATAACCCATTTTTATTCTTTTGCCATTTGCCTTTTCTTTTGCTGCTATATGTCTAAGATTTTTCTGCATATCAATCTCTTTAAGTGTTAAATCGCATTCGTATACGCGGTGTTGTTTATAACTTCTAAGATTACTTTTTGCTTTTAGTACTCTTAGTTTGTCTTCAAACTTTCTAAACTCAATAATGCATATATTTCCGTTGATCTTTTGTACCTTATTTAACTCTGCCATTATTCGTAGCTCTTTATTTAAAACGTTTCCTATTTCATTCTTAAGATGTTTCATATCAGACGTACTTATTGGCAAACCCTTCATTATTAAATTATTTTTCTTTCTTTCTTTCTGACAGATTTCTAAAGTTAGCTCTAATTTATAAATTTTTTGTTTCATACTCATCATTTCCTTTTTTAAATTTTCATTTTCTTGAATTATTTGTTTAAGCTTTTCTCTCTACTCGCTATTCTCTTTTCTGAGTTCTTTCATTTCTCCTACCAACTCACCTACCATGTTTTTTATATCCTCTAGTTCCTTATCTTTCCTTTTATTATCAGTTATTAACGTTTTCATCATTTCCGTAATTTCATTCTCTCTACCACCAGCATTCTTTTTATCGGGAGATCGATACACTTTTCTGCTTTTACTAGAGATTTCATCAAATTCATTACCTTTCCTTTTAAAACCATTTTTTTTTGAGGTCGTCTGACATATGTCTCCGATGGTACTGCAGCCTCATGGGCTTATTGTGCCAACCATCCTCTGATACATAAGCATCGCTGCCGCTGTCCGTCATCTTAATTTCAATTCCTGGACGGTACCTATAAGGCAAATATAAATAAACTAACCCCAATAGAAAGGGTAATGGAAAGGAATTTTAGGCATAAGATTGTCAGATAGAAAAAGAAACGTTTGGGTAAGATCTAAAACAAATGTCAAGAATATCACAACAAAGCTTGTCAAACTCAAACAGAGCTTCGCAGGAAACAGTACTAGATAAATAGCCCAACATTGGAATGTCAAAATACAATATTGAAGACCTTACAAAGGTAGACAGACTATGTTGGTCAGGATAGAAATCGATAAAAGGAGTTGGAAGAGGCCTATATCCAAAAATGGACGATAGAAGGCTAAGCAGGAGAAGAATAGCCCATACAGAGACAAGATCTTTTCCACTTGCTCCATATTTATGAAGTCGAATGCTAACCATAACCATGATGATTTCCAATCTTCAATATAAAGTAACTAGAAGTATTTGGAAAGAAGGTCATTTTTCTCATAGATCTTTGAAAGAATGTAAAAATTATAGACTTGCCACTTTGTCAAATCGAAGCTGCAGCTAGAAAATAAATGAAATAAAGTGTGTCTTTCATAGTACAGTCAAACCCGCTTATTAGAATACCTCTTAAAGGAATATCCCGGTTTAAGGAATAAAATTTAAGGTCCCGAAACGTTTCTAATAGCAACCAGTGATCGGTTATTAGAATATCCCGGTTATAAATATACTTTTGGTTGACAAGAAGGCTATTCCAATAAGCGGGTTCGACTGTATTTCCTTTTACTGAACGAAACGTTTATGGAAGAAATATCCTCGTCTCAAAGACCAATTTAACCGTGTCTAATCGTAAGTGAATAGCTCAAACCGGTGTACGAACAAGACCTTTTCACCGGCCGGCCCGAGAAAATAAAATTAGAGCCATGAACCGTATTCTTGTAATATTTCAATATATCTCAAGATGTTTATTCTGGCTCTGTTTGTTCAGAGGCCGTTTACTTTCGATTGAGCGAGTTCTGTTGATTTTATTTCGTTTCAGCGACTAAACACTTAATATATACCGACGTATTGTGTTTGTGCAGATAATACGGCTGTTCATAATCTATTTTTTATTATCTACGATAATATTTAATGTGTCAACAGAGCGAGAAATCAAAATATTGGGATTAAATGGTATTGTCAGGCTACGGCAAGGTTTGCTATTTATAGACATAATCATGTGCGAATAAAATATATCAGTATTATACAGCTATAGAGCACGAAAATGTAAATAAAGCAAGATCGATATAAAAAAAATTGTTTAAGATGGAGAAAAAAATAAGGAGAAATATCTTTTTGATTATGATAAAAATGGCTATTATTGTTTTCCTCTGGAAAAGAGTGAATACTTTTTCCCAGATATTATAACTATAAATAAAGGAAGATATTTAATTTTATAATATTATACTACACCAAAGAAGTGGAAGGCGTGAGTTTTTGAGGGTAAACAACGGTTTATCACGATTTTCGGTAAAACTACAAATCCCATGAAAAAAAGTTATAATACAAAGTTGCAGGTAATAAAAAGATTGACAACTTTTGTCTTTATACATAAAATATAATAAAAAATTTCCACCCCCGAGATGTGGTGGCAACGACCCCCATGGTAAAAGCGCCTTTCGGCATGATATAGATTTTGATCCTTGGACTATCCACTACTTATTCTCAAATTGTTAAGCAAATCGATCCATTCTGTAAGAATTGTGAGGTTTTGTCCTATTTTAAGCTTCATTGCTTGGACTATAAAATATTAAGTTTAATACTATATTATAGACCTTTAAATTGCCTTTCAAGTGGTTGTTTAATCAACCTCTTATCATAGAAACTAACTGAGTTATTCTAAATAAACCAATATATTTTTTTTGGAAAAATTCTTGGAGTATACATTTAGAAACATTTTAGACCATTAATTTTGATGGTATAAACACTTTCTGGAGCTCATTTGGGGGATGGGTACGTATTTTCGGCTGCAATTCTATTCAAATGGGGATTTAATTTTTTCGAATCCTGAGAAAACTAATAAGGATTTTTAAAAAATTTAAACGCAGAATAAAATATTACGTTCTAACCGAGAGCCGAAAGTCCCTGAAAACTTCTATAATGTTTATTTTAATAAATTACAGGGGTGAAAAACTAAGAGAAAATGTAGTGTGATTTTTAATTTCAAATATCTCATTCAAAAGAAACTTTTTATTTATTCGATAATAATTTAGTCTTTCATTCTGCGTTTAAATTTTTTAAAAATATTTATTTGTTTTTTCAGGAATCCAAAAAAAATGGACACCATATCCGTGGTGATATTTTCTAAATCGAACATTCGCTATCTTTGTCATACAACGCACTGAGTCAAATAGAATATGATGACAAGACAGTGACAGTTTTAAATATTTGACATGACATCGGGAATATTTTGAGTTCTAGATTAAATAAAATTAATAGTGTATTTGATAAATAATTGATTTAAGACGTGAACTTTTGCAGAATGAGCGATAGCGAGTTCTGAAATTCACATGAGTGCCTTAAAAATGTACTTTTTAACACGCATATCATACAATACTTTTTCTACAAACGTAATTACAGGACAATATCTACAAAAACTTTTACTTGAACTTGACTGACATTCCATTTTTATCTTTTTTTGACATAACATCAATATAATAATACCTATACGGTCAATACGAACTGCAGTGCCTTAAAAAATTTTAAAGCACTAGTGCCTTAGAGTAGCATTTTTAACGCTCATATGGAGTGCTAAAAATTGCATTTTTAACACGGTTGTAGAAAAAAGTTATTTATTGTTTATTATTTATGGAAGATCCAAGCAGAGAATACATCAAGATATACTATGTGATCCAAGTATTTTTTTGTTAAAGATGTTCAAAATTGTAAGCGTTCCATAGTAACAATATATTATTAAAAAATCACCTTAACACTTTTTTTTTCTCGATTGAGTATTAGTTTTTGTTGTACATATAAATTATTACAATCGCTGAATACATAGTGAAAAAATTATTACATTTATTAACTGAATTAATAATTTGCAATAAAATATTTGCGAATTATGTACCAATGGCCTTAAGCTTGAATACTTATATTTGAGTACTCACTTTGAAACTCACTTTGAATCATTATTAAAAAGATTTTGAAATTATAAATTTATTCGATATTTTATTAGCTTTAATTTTGGTAATGATAACTTTTTTATAAAATCTTACAGTTTTTGAGTTATTTATGAAAAACCGCTTTAAAACATGCATATTTGATCTCTGAAATAGTATTAATTTATTTCAATAACTTCATACAACAAATTTGGTCTGGACATTTATTTTAATAACTTCATACAGAAAATTTGCTTTTTGTTCCTTTATCGATTTATGGGGTTGTTTTTAATAAAATAATTTCCACCCCCGACGAGATGTGGCTTTCATCTCCAGGGTAAAAGTGCAAATTTGTACTATGTCACTTTTGTTTCTTTCTAACCACTCACCAATTTTTATGAAAGTCGATGAAGTTTCACAGAAATCGGAGGTAGTAGTTGATTTTTACGTTCACTGACTGTAGCATTTCCCTTATTAAGCCTAACGGGATTTAGTATGTACTGTTATGCTCTACTTTATCCCTTTTATTAGATTGATTAGCAAATTCTTAATTTAATTCATTACTCAATTATTTTAATTTCTGCATATGTAAAAACAAAACAAAATTCAAATTAAATTTTCTAATAACTTCATTCTCATGGCTAATTTTGTATTCGATGCAATACCTTTGATTTGTGGCTTCTAGTATCTCTAGTTGCTTACTCCTTCCAGGATAAAGCAGGGAAATTAAACACATTTAATATCATATGAGTGTAATCTATTATTTATTTATACAATATGCTGTACAAATAAGATTTGAAAAAAGATACTAAAATCTAAATTTGTTGCAACAATTTCTTACTTAATAAATCAAGCTTTAATTCGAATGTCTCCTTGTTTTAACAAAAAAAATTATTTAAATAAATTATTGTTTATTCATACTAAATTTAATAAAATTTACTTTTCTTGTTTTGAATTGATTACTTAAAGTTGGAATGACTAATTGACTTATAGTTACTGTTCAATACAAAAACATGAGCATATGTGGTGTGGATATAAACAAGCTCTCTCCGTTTCGACAAATGATTTGACTAACCTTTTTGTTTCTTCACTCCTTCTTTTCCCAGATTACGTTGTCCTTGATTCTCCCACACGTACTCTTTTGATGTTGCGAAAAGTTCCCTCTCGTCCAAACTGTTTCAAAAACAAACAAAACCAGAACTCGCTCGAATTCTCCACTCAGTTTTCTCCTTGCTCGATATCTTGTGCAAAAAGATACCAATCAGCTACTCGTTCTAGACAGAACAAAAGACACAGGGAAATTTTACTTCTCAACCGGTCAACAATTTCATTTCCACTTGATTCTGCTCGCAAAGGCCGATTTCACCACTTTACACTGACTTCTCACTTTTCAAAAACTGGACTGCTCTCTCCAGGTATTCATCACACAGTGACTATCTTTTCTCTCCGAAATTCCGACTCCACATTTTTATCCCTTCCATCGATCTTTCTCCACCAATTAAAAACAAACTCTCTACCCAAAATATCCGTACTTTCCATTCCTATGAAAAACCAACTTAATTTGTATCCAACTTTCCATTTTGTTAAAATTCTAAGAGACATCAAATTACTATCGTTTCTTCAAAAAACTAAACAAAAGGCCTTACATTCTAAACTCAATAAAAAAATTTTATCGTTTTAAACCTTCTACGAATTATTTACAAAAATCCTATTGATGTTCACAAACGAAATAACATGCACTTTCCAATATTTTCGAACCATTGTCTGTAAATCGTTTCAAAAAACCCTCAACGAAAAACACATTAACGATTTCACCTTCCCCGAAAAAACACTGTTTATTAACTAAATTAGACTCTATACAATTTTTGGTCATATACAGGGTGAAGAAAATCTATGATCTTGTGGTCCAAGATAAAAATTTATTTTCTGAATTTTGCCACAAAAAAAAAACAATTCTACAACAGTACATAGAAAAAACAGGAATACATATTCCGTTAAAGAGTATTACAAACTATGGGCACACTATATTATAAATAGATACTCCAAATTTCGTTTTCTAGAGAAGCCGCGAGATATCGATATATTTTATAATATAAAAAATGGTATTGTATTTTTAAGTTTTGTTATAATATTGAATATGAATTTACATTGAGTATGCCCCGATTCGATAGTTTTTTTTTGCGGTCCGACCAAAACTCATAAAAATTCTATGTAATACCTACTCAGTTCCCGAGGGTCTGTACATCCTGTTCCAGACAGTTTGTTTTTTTATTTTTAAAGTATTTGGATATCATGCGCGTGAATGGAATCCGCATAAAGGTATTTGGTTTAATGGGATCATTATGCAGTAAATGGAGTTTGATATTTTTCGTTGTATAGCAGGTACTATTATGAATAAGACCGCTTTAATTTTTAATATACTGAAAGTAATTTCCGAATACCAATATGAGCGTAGACTGTTAAATTTTTATCTTTATATCACATCGTTGTATAGCATTGTTGTAGATGTTAAAATTTCAAAGTGCAGTTAAAAGTATTAATTATACAGGGTGGTTCATCTTATTCTCCTCGGTCTCTGTACGGAAAACGACTTAATATTAAAAAAAAAATTTCACAGAATTATACAGGGCCATTAACAGTACAACTCAAAATAATGTGATTTATACAGGATACTTCAAAAAAGAGTGGTATATCAAAGTTATATTTTTTCTTATGGAAAGCATAATACGTTATGAAATAAAAAGAGATGAAACTAGTAGATGTGGAAAATTATCAATAGAAATCTGTAAATATATATTTTATTGATAGTTTCAAAACATTAGACGTGTCGGAGGATTTTCACAACTGGCACACTGACATAAGAATTTTATAAAATTCTCGTGTGACAGTTTGACTCCGATACGGTGGGACAATATCAATATATTGTAATATTATAGGTTTCTATTGAGAATTTCCCACATCTACTAGTTTAATCTCTTTTTATTTTACGTATTATGTTTTACGTTTTATTTTTTGCGTTATTTTGCCGCTGCTTAGTGCACTCATCACTGTATATTACCAACGTGATAATTTATTAAAAAATGAATAGGATTTAATTAAGTAGAAAAATATTTTCGTAGTTTAGAGAAATACAAAAGAATGTAATAGGAATTTTAAAAAAATAGCAACAAATATGATTTCTTTATGGTGCTATGAATGAATTAAAAACAAATGATGTAGATTTAAATTTTACTTAAATTCCGAATTATGATTACTTTTGCTTATAGATGCAATTTCTAAAAAAAATACTTTTGAATTTATTACCTCCGTTACCTAAAATTTTACTGTTTTCAAAATCCATGCTCTATGGTCTTTGTCAATCACATGCTCTGCCAAAGCACAGGAAGGTTTTTTGATTCCACAATCACTTTTGTGGAAAATAATGCGAATAGACAAATCCCTCCAAAAAAAAGAAGTATGTACTTTGTTGATTTGGAAAAAACAATTTTGAGTTTCGGTGGGCTGGAGTCAATAAAAGGGGCTGTTAGAAGACTACTTTCCAATTACTCGAGCTTTCAAATGTGTTTACTCACATTCTTAATTATTAAACTTACTAACATAAATAAAATTACATTAAGAGGAAAATTGTTAATAATAATAATAAAATTTATTTTTATCAGACTGCATAACAAAAATTAATTGTTAGAAGATTTAAATTACTTCATCTAATTTACTAACCGTTGCACGTCATCCGCGTCATAGCCTTTGACGTCTACCAACGCGAAATATTTAGGCGGTAGGTGTGTTCTTTTTTAGAATCACGTTGCCGAATACACTGGAATTACAGCCACTAGACATATTTTATTATATACGCGTAGAAATAATATTTGAAGATTTCTATTAATGTCCCAACCGGGGTAACGCCCCGGGGCCCCCGGCCAAGGGGGGCCCCGCAGGTGCCCCTTTTTTGACCGTGCATAGAGTTTAACGAGGAAAATAAAAATATGTATTTTAAAAGCCGATCTAAATGAAATATTTTCAAATGACACAATTTTAAAAAGACCTTACAGGGGCACCCTGGAACTGAACATAAAGCTTTAATTTTTCACTGGAGAAATTAGTATTTTCGACTAAAATGCAATTGGAACAGAACCCTTAGAGGGGGTCCCTGAGACCTGAGCTGAGGTATGGCTCCCAAGACCTTAACATACAAATTTAAATTAATACTCAGGGATTAGTTATTTCGGCGTAATAAAGCCTAAAATGCTATTGGAAGAGGAACCCGGGCTAAGCTGGGGCCCCCGAGACTTTTCGTAAAGATATAAATTGTTACTGAGGAAATTAGTTATTTTGGTGAAATAAAAACTAAAATGCAACCGGAATAGCGGCCCCCGGTCCCAGCTACTTTGTCTTAACCAATCTACCCAGACCACATCTTGGTATGTGAACGGAACCACATGGTACCACATATTGAAAAGAAAGGTAAGGGTAAGATGGAATGAGCACATTGGAATCAGCCCTACCAATACCACAGCATAATAAATCTAACAGCCGTGACGGTATTCGCCTTCGAGAGAGTGTCACTGCTGAAGGTACCGGATATCGTTTTCTAATTTCCTTATCAAATAGGATTCTGCTCTCATTAGGGCTGTATACAATTACTTCCCGACGGTCTCCTCCTTTTTGACATTTTCCTATCTCCGTCAATTTTTCTTCCACCTTTTCCATATCGAATTTTACCGCATTCTTGAATTTTTCTTCCACCTTTTAAATTTTCTGCATCTCCTCAGCAATCTGATTTACCTCTTCCTGCATTTTCTCTAAATAAAACTTCATATCTTCATATTTTCCATTCGGTTTTGAAGTTTCAAGAAATTTTCTTATTATTGTTTCATTATATTATCTCATTTTGTTTTACTATCTGTTCATTTTGTTGTTTTTCTTTTAAATTTTTTAAAGCGAATAAAAAATAAGGTGATTTTAAAATTTTTTGTGTTGGTCAACTAAAATAGCAATATGTAGGTTCAAGAAACTTCAGTCATAGAATCCATTAAAATGCGTTTTCAAGGGGTTAAATATCAGACATTTTTCTAGACCCCGCCTTCCGCTGGGGGGTAAACCCCTAGACTCCCCGGCAGGGGGGCCCAGATCACCTTTGCCCCGGGGCCCCTAAAATCGTAGTTGCGGCCCTGGGTTTCATTTAATTTGTATAAATGGATTATAAAGCGTTTTTATGAAACACATTTACTCGAATCACACTGTAACTGTAATCGAACGAAGGTGACATTTTAGAATAAATTGGTAACATTTATTTGACAGTTGCGGTGATGACACTTCATATTTGTTTATATTCTTTACTATAAGTATCTGTTTTATTATATTTACTGTTTTTATTATTTACTTCACTATAAAAACATCCTCTACTATAAAAATATAAATTTCACCTAATTATATCACGACTTGGAATAATAGAGGTATCTGACAACTTTTTTTAGTTGTTATTGTAGACATATACAAAGAAACCTATAGTCGAGGAAATGAAGCATTTTGGCTCGCAATTTTTTCGTCCAGCATGGATTTACTTGAAATTTTCACAGAAGGTAGGGAATAGTCCAAGGATCATTTTCTATATCATGCCGCTGTACGCTAAAACCTTGGGGGTGGTTGCCACCCCATCTCGGTGATGGGAATTTTTTATTACATTTTAATCATATAAATCGATGTAAAAGTTAATTCTAAGAAAAAAATGTTTTTTACATTTTCTTTGTAAAACTAATATTGTTCGAGTTATTCGTGGTTGAAATTAACAGTTTTTCGACGGAAAAATCGACTCTTTTAGAGGGTTTTTTGAGAATAACTCGAAAAACATGCATTTAATCAAAAAAACTGTTGATGTCGAAAATGTATATTTTAGTAACATAAACTAAACTGTTTTTCTGTAATATTTATACGACCAATCCAAACCGAGATACGGCATGTTAAAGGTTATCTTTTTTCGTCAAATGCATAATTTGAAATAATCAAAGCCAAATAACGAGAAAACTTTGCATTATTCCAGGAAACCTTATATGATATTTTTTCAAGTATACAATAAGACCTTTCAAAAAAAAATAATAAAAAGTTTCAAGCATAGAAATCCGCAACTTATGATCAAAAAAAAGTCGGTATCTGTTTTTCTCTACGAAAAAACAGTGAAGACAACCCCCTAACTACCCTCGTAATTAAAAATTGGTTTTAGGATTATTGCAATTTCTTTTATATTTATACTATTAATACACCCAAGAAGTTTGACCTAGTTAAAAGGCCTAATGTTAGAAAAATTTGAGTTTAAAAAAAATTGATTTTTTGCAATTTCGCATTTTTTATTATTTTATTCAAAATATCTCCGAAAATACTGGAGATACGAAAAAACTGATAGATTACTAAATTGTAGCTTTATTAATAATTAAACTTTTCTTATACATATGTTTTCATTACAGTGAACAATTAGCGAGATATAGCTGTTTAAAACATCTATTACCGAGTAGATACCCCCTTATTCGAGCCTTTTAAACACACCTCAATTAAAAAGTAAGGGATCTTGCGGAATTTAATTTACATAGTCTTATAGCTCTTCAAAAATACTACAAAAAAATTATTGAAAAAACTTTTTATCGCCAAAAATGAAGGAGGTATGTTTATAAAACTTAATTTTTTTTTTCGAAAAATTCGAATAGTCCTCTTATAGGGCAGCTTCAATGTATATAATACCACAGAACCGGTTCGTATACTGGATTATGACTAAAAAACTATTTGTACGTGTCTTTTTACATATTTGTAAATTCGTATTTTTGTGTAAACAAATGTTTTTGTATTTCTTTAATTCTACTTTTTTTTGCTGTATGAATTTATTAAATTATCTACTTATAAAAATTGCAATGTTGATAAGGGTGGTTTTTAAAGGTTGAAATATTATGATATTATATCCTAAAGCATAAAACAATCATTATTTAACCAGTCAAAACCAAATTTTACCCATATTAAAATTTACAATACTTTTATATAATTTTTGACAATAAGGGGTAGTACACCCCTAAAAATAATCAATGCCCTTGAGCATGATATAGAATTATAGAATATAAAATACAGAGTAAGATGATCCTAACCCCAAATTTTTATGTAAACTGATGCAAGCCAAAATTATTCTTTTAGGATAAGTAAACTTTTTATATGTAGCTTCAACAAGGGTGGTTTTAAGGGTTGAAATATTATGATATTTTATCTTAAAGCATAAAACAATCATTATGTAACTAATAAGAAGAAAATGTTGACAATATTAAAGTTTAAAATGTTATTTTATAAATTTTTACCATTAGGGGTGGTTTTCACCCTTAAAAGACCAAAAGCGTACAACGGCTCAATATAGAAAATGAACTAGAGGGTGAAATGAGCCTAATCCCAAATTTTTGTACAAATCGGTGCTGGACGAAAAAATTGCAAGGTTTTGCCATTTTTCCAGCTTCATTTCCTCTACTACTACCGGCTTCATGCCAAGAGTTCGGAGCCGTTTTTTATTTATTAACTAGCTGACCCGGTGAACTTCGTTGCACTTTAGATAATGTGTCATAATTAGATAATGTGTCATAATTTTAATTCTAGATCAATTGGTCGAACGCAATTGCTAGAGATCAATAACTCAAAATCAACTGCTCGAAAATGAATTGCTCGATATAAAAATTGATCGAAATAAAAATTGCTCGAATAAAAAAGAAAATTATATGTCCAAATATTTATTCACAATAATGCAAAATTTGTAGGTATATAAGAGAGGTACATTTAATAGGACAAATTATTTAATATTCTACGTATATAATCACAGATATTAATTTGTGGTTCATAATATGTAATTGTTTATTAAACGCAATAACCTATCAACACTATCTCTATATCTTCTATGATCATTTTGAGGTTGTTTGCCACTTATGGATACTCGTTTTCAGAGGCATCTTTCAGTGCATCACAGGTTTTCGATTTCCTTCTAACGCATTAAGTTGGAAGTGACAGAAAAAATGGTACGTCCGTGATCACAGTTTGTTATAACATTTATTCTAGTTGTTGATAGATGGCGCTATAATCGAACAAAAAATGATTTAGGAATTATATATACGACTATAATCTGTACAATTTATAAGACTATACAAATTAAAGAAAATAACATTTTATAAATGCAATAAACACAATGGATTTGTTTTTATACCAAATTGCAAATTAAAGGGTTAAACTGCAATACCCTTTTCATATTTGGCTGATTACGATTCTGACAACTGTCACAATTAACTTAAATGTCAGATTATAATAAATGTTATAAATGTGTATTACCACGGACTTACCTTTTTTGCGGTTACTTGTGACATACTGAAAAATGCCTCTAAGAAGGACCACATTGTTCAATTTTTAGTTCATTTAAACTTTGTTCTTGTTCTAGAGCGGAAATAAATTTCTGCCGTTATTTTTCTTATATTTCCAAAGCTCAAACATATTTAAGATTTATAATAAAGATGTTTTCAGCATAAATTAATATACGATTATATATGTGGAATATCATATAATTTGTTCTATTATACTATCTTTCTTATGTCTATATTTTGTACTATTGTGAATAAATATTTTAGATATACAATTTTCTTTTTCATTCGAGCAATCAACTTTGAGTAAATGTGACCTTTCGGCAGTTGCTTTTCTCTGTAATAATTGTATAAACTCTAAAAAACGTAGGTGTTCTACAAAATATTTTATAGAAAAATTTTTTGATCAACAATAGAGTTTGATTTTATGCTTCTGTATTTTGGTAAAATTTTAAAAGCATTAAAAAGAGTAAACTGACGGACGGACCTATTGAGACAGAGAGCGAAGTGTTCTTGCGCTAGTTTTTTGGGGAAAAATTATTATTGTAGTAGAGATACACGCCTTCGCCAAAATTTTGATTATTATACCAGAGATGCGCCTCTATAAAAACATCTGCCAAAATTTTGATTATTATACCAGAGACATGGTCCTTCGGCAAAATTTTGAAATATTTTTGGTACATTAAAAATAGTAATCGATAAATTAAAAATTTCATAATTTCACGGATGTTAGTACAATTTTCGCCCGTTCTTCTCGTGTGCTTAATGTCGTCTCTCGTGCTCTCGTGTTGTCCTACGGGCTCGTTTTGTTATCTCGGAAATTAATTGAGCTAGAGAGACGATTTATATACCGTTGGATAGCGAACTCATCAGGGAGTATAACTGCCAAATTTCATAAAAATCGGTCTAGTAGTTTCGGAGGAGTATGGCAACAAATACTAAGAAAGAGAATGTTTTATATATATAGATGTTAAATATTTAAATGGCTATTAAAAAATAACGGTTGAAGATAAAAAAGTGAAAATTTAGGATTGTGTGTATATTTTGGTTCTACATCGTATAAAATTAAGAAAAAAAATTTGGCCAAAAAAATTTAAAATAATTTTGGGGGGGCAAGCCCCCTTTTCACTTAGGTAGAACGTTCCACTTCAGAAACCATCCCGGGTTCATGCACAACAACTTTGATTAAGGTCATCATACGATCAAATGCATAGTTTGCGAGTCTATACGGAACATACCTACATACAAACATTCATTTTTATTTATATAGAAGAGGTAATATTTAGATGGCTATTAAAAATTAACGGTTGGAGATAAAAAAGTAAAAATTTAGGATTGTATGTATATTTTGGTTCTACATCGTATAAAATTAAGAAAAAAAATTTGGCCAAAAAAATTTAAAATAATTTTGGGGGGGCAAGCCCCCTTTTCACTTAGGTAGACCGTTCCACTTCAGAAACCATCCAGGGTTCATGCACAACAACTTTGATTAAGGTCATCATACGATCAAATGCATAGTTTTCGAGTCTATACGGAACATACCTACATACAAACATTCATTTTTATTTATATAGAAGAGGTAATATTTAGATGGCTATTAAAAATTAACGGTTGGAGATAAAAAAGTGAAAATTTAGGGTTGTATGTATATTTTGGTTCTACATCGTATAAAATTAGGAAAAAAAAAATTGGCCAAAAAAATTTAAAATAATTTTGGGGGGGCAAGCCCCCTTTTCACTTAGGTAGACCGTTCCACTTCAGAAACCATCCCGGGTTCATGCACAACAACTTTGATTAAGGTCATCATACGATCAAATGCATAGTTTGCGAGTCTATACGGAACATACATACATACAAACATTCATTTTTATTTATATAGACAATGCAGTGAAAAAACGCTTGCACTGCAAATCTTAAAAGATTATAACTTAATTCTTGTTCTCTATTTCTTAAGTTTTTACTTATTTACATTGAATATTAATTTGTTTTGTTGTATAATCCACGTTTACAATAATTATGTGATCTATTTGATTTAAAATGGATTTAGGATTTTTTTATACTTTGGCAGCTATGTAAACTTAAATCTCTGGCGTAGATAATGACGTGCAACGGTAAGTAAATTAGATGGACTGTATATTTTTACTATTAAAGCCATTATTAGAGGACATACCTACTCTGCACAGCCAATACGGTAGGTACATAGGTATCCCTTGCCGGCAAAGTATAAGGCCTATTCGCGCTGTATACCCCAGACGTACCCAGGGGGAGAACGCCTACGCATTACAAAATTGGATGTTCAATAAGGTCGAATACTTCCCTCCGAAAACTTTGCGCAGGCGATGTCTCTCTGGGTTCAGGATACGTTCAGGGCATGCAGCGCGAATAGGTCTATAGTATCCGCGGCAAAAAATTTTTTAACACTCCTACACTTACTGATCGTCCACACTGGAGCCACACTTTTTAAAGTGATTTGGGTTAAATAATACTTTTTAAGATCTAGAATCTACAACTCACAGGTTGGACATTCTTAGTGAATCACCCTGTATATAAAGGATAAAATCAGAGAATACCAGGCAAGTTTCATAGCGGGAAAAGCAGGCTTAGATCACGTTTACATGGTCGAACAACTAATAGAATAAAGAATGGCCAAAGATAGATCCGTTCATCTGGCTTTTGTAGATCTTAAGAGGGCATATGACTCGATAACAGAACCAAACTATGGAAAGCTATGGAAGACATCTAAGTTCCACGAATATTATAATTAATGAAAGCAGTAAAAGCATTCTACAAGAATAACAAAGTAGCTATTAAAACGGGCAATAGAATATGCAGTCCATTTAAGACGACAAAGGGACTACTACAGAGTTACTCCACATCCTCTAGCCTGTTCAAAATTTTCCTGGAAAAAAACCTGAAACCATGGACAAGAAAGTGCGAAGGAATGGGTATACCAGTAAAGAACGAATATCTATATACTCCAAGATTTGCTGACGACCAAATAGTGATCGCACGAGACCAAGATGACCTTAGTTTTAAAATGAGAAAACGGAAACTTTTTGCTTATCTGTTATTCCACACAAGGTAGGAGTATTTATAGTTCCTCATGACCCACCCTGTATTCAATCAATAAAGCTAAATAATTTTCTAAATTTACTTTAAAAAAAATTGCACCACAAGCTTTGTTCTACTACTATTAGATATATTTATCTCTCTCTTTCTCTCTTTCTCTCCTCCTCTATCCAACGCTGGATCACAATCAAATTATAGCCTACTTCTAATTATTTCCTGCAGTTCGAGTTGAGTATTCGGTCAATTCAAGTTGCTGACACATAGGAGATGTATATACACGCTCTGGATAATAGTTTGTTAAGGATGTTCACATACAGAGCGGGTTTCAGAACGTCAATTTTCCTTCCGAATTGCTGCTCATTCTAGGTGATAATTTAAGATAAATCGATTTTTTTTTATATTATTCTTAGAATGTACGTGAATAACTGTTAGTCTAAGATCCAAATCTAGGTCGGCCTTCACCCATCTGTTTACCGAATGAAACTTTTAATATTTTTTCTATTAAATTTCATACATAGACAAATATGACTTACATGGGTTGCCCATCAAATAATTATTATGGTCATAGCTATCCCTAGGGGTGTGGGGTTTGAAATCAACATTGCACATTTCTGTGATTTTTTTTAAAGTATATTCAGTACAATTCAAAGAATAAGTATTCAAAAAAATAATTACAGAAAAAATATTGAAAAATAAGCCCACGGTGGCAAATTACGGTGTTAGACAACTCAAACAAAAATGGATTTTACGGTGGACATCAGAACTCATCATTGGATCATGTGAAACAAAAAATTCAAAAAGATTTTAGTAACTTCTGAGTTTCTCGGGGTAACGCTGGCGAGCTTTTTTAGTTTTAACGATTTTTGACATTTTTGGTATCACTCAGAAATCAAAACAACGAAATTTTTTGCAAAAAAGTTAAAAAAATTGTCGTAAAACAAAAAATATCTTAACAGCGTTACGTCACGAAATGACTACTGAAAATATATGCAAAATGTTAGGTCGATGGGTCCAGTAGTTTTTGAGTTACAAGGTCCAAAGCCTTTGAAAAAAGCAGGTTTGAGAAAAACGCGTTTAAGGTATTGTCAACTTTTGTTTTCGATTTCGTCTTTGTCTGTGAGATCGTAAAGTGATGCATACCGGAATATGATTTTGAATCGCGGAGTAATTTACAAAAGAGAATGGGAACAGCTGTTGACCATTTCTCACTACGCTCAAGCGCGCTGGCGCCAACCTGCTGCAAAGCTAGTCGAGGGTAACGATATTCATCACTATATGATTCCGTTTCTTATTAAAATTTAATTATTTATTAATATTTAAGATTCCTTAATAATATTTATTTTGAAATATATTTTGATTGGTTAACAGATCGGTGCAGTCACCTACATTTGCTTACATGTTTACACTGGCTTGCCCTGTAGCCATGAACGTTAACACGAGGCAGTACTACATAGACCTATTTTATTTCTGGGGCGCCCAGCCTTTTTCATCACACCTCATTACAGTAAACAATTCTGATATCAAATCACAAATTATTCACTACCTTCTAATTTTACACATATTGCTTGTTTTCCAATACACCTTCATACATCCATCCAGTTTTAAACCTATTCAATTCAACCCGATAACTTGGTATAAAAAAATAAAAAAAAAATAGAAAAAATCCCTATTTCATAAACATGTTTAGTCCTAGATGCCCATGTTACATAAAAGGACCTCATACTTTTGCCAGGTTATTAGTTCAATTGATATTCTTCTTTTTTTTTGCAAACCACACCCTTTCCCCCTTAATTAAAAAAAACTGTGTTTAGCAAGTTTCACCTATATGTTTACCAATCAAATTTTATTGAAATTAAAAGTGTAAAACAAATAAAATAGGTCTATGGTAACACTCCCTGGGGTAATTGCGGGGTGGATCGAGTAGCTCTGCGGGTCCCAAGCCCGGATAAAATGTGGAGGGTGATTGGCAAGGTTAGCAACCTACCAATCGTAAAAACAAATACTGCTCAAAGAAACAATTTGAAGCCTCGGAACATGATTGATAATATGAAAATGACCACGGCCAGAAATAAGGACACGAGAAAAACCTCCAAAACCCAGATGAGAATAACCACTTGGAACATAAGATCGCTCAACACTACAGATCAAGAAATAACCCAAGAGCTAAAAGAGAAAAAAATATAGATATATGCACTCTACAGGAGACCAAAAAGAAAGGAAAAGGCCAGTCAAAATTAGGCGAATATATACTAATCTACAGTGGAGTAGCAAAAGAAAAC
The DNA here is from genome assembly GCF_917563875.1 of Diabrotica virgifera virgifera. NCBI lineage: Eukaryota > Metazoa > Arthropoda > Insecta > Coleoptera > Chrysomelidae > Diabrotica > Diabrotica virgifera. The sequence goes on from NC_065443.1 coordinate 267,446,886, forward strand.
AGAGCCAAAGAGGGTGTAGCCTTACTAATACACCAAAGATACCAAAATAACATCGAAGAGTGTCAATATGTATCAAAAAGGATTGTCGCAGCAAAAATTAGAATGGAAAAGGAAGACCTGAACCTCATCGGAGTATACGGCCTAGAAAATAGTAAGCCCCAAAACAACAAGGGAAATATTCTATGATCAATTGCAACAAGTAATAGATCAAGTTAGAAGAAAGTTGTTAATACTGGGGGATTTTAACGCTCGAATAGGCAACCAAGTAATACCTGGAATTAAACAAAAACATAATGAAAATGTCAAAAACGAAAATGGAGAAATGATAAACTTCTGCACGAATAACGAACTTCGAATAAACAACACCTTTTTTGACCACAAAGACCAACACAAATATACATTCAATAATACCCGTGGACAAAGATCTATGATAAATTATGTTGTAACTAACAGAGATATACATCGATCAAAAATAATTGACGTAAGATTCCTCAACTCGGCAGATGTAGGTAGTGACCACAGCCTAGTATTATATAAAATTAAAATCACCATGAAATGCTTCACATCTAAGAGAGTGGCACCAATACAAACAAAAATCAAAGTCGAAAGACTAAGTATGGAATCCACTAGAAAAAATTATCAGAGAAGATTGCTGATAATGAAATACTAGAAAACGATAACATCGATTAAAGCTGGGAAAAACTCAGAAGTAACATAATTAACGCAGCAACAGAATCACTTGGAGAGAGGAAAGTAACGAATACCAATATATCAAAAAAGAAAACCCCATGGTTTCGAGAGAAAGTGAAGATAAAATATGATAAAAAGAAGAAATCCTTTTTACAATACAGAACACAACAAACACAACAGGCATACGACCACTATAAAAGAACTAGAAACGAAACAAACACTTTAGTCAGACAAATAAAAAGAGAACACTGGGAGAGTTTCTCAAAACAGATGGAACACGACTTCTACGGAACACAAAAGGAAATATGGAGAATGATCAGAGGATAAAGAAAAGAGATGAACAAACTAATAAAAACGAAACACATTCAGAAGGAAACTTGGGCAGACTATTTTCGATCCCTGTTTGCTAAAGATAACGATAACGAACCACCAACACCTGAAGTGACAACAAACGAAGAAATAAATATTGAAGAAGCAGAGGTAACGGAAGCATTAAGAAAATTAAAAAATAGAAAATCACCAGGAGAGGACAGAATATCGAATGAACTCCTAAAGTATGGAGGACAAGACATGACCAAACAATTATTAAAACTAATCCAAAAAAGTAATTGAACAAAACAGAATACCACAAGAATGGAGATCAAGCATCCTAATACCTCTCCTCAAAAAGGGAGAAAAATCGGACCCGGAGAATTACAGAGGAATTAATTTATTAAACACAACACTAAAATTAACGACCAAATAACAAACAAACTGAATAAAATTATAACATTAGCAGAAGAACAACAAGGTTTTAGGTTGGGAAGATCATGCACCGACGCTATATATTTATAATGAGGCAGATTCAGGAACAATCGTTAGAATACAACAAACCGGCATACTTATGTTTCGTGGACCTTAAGAAGGCATTTGACAGGGTCAAATTAAAGGACGTTATCCATTTATTGTACGCAAGAGAGGTACCTCTAGGAATAATTAAAACGATCGAAAATATCTACCAGAACAACACAATAAAAGTAAAAGTAGATGAAGAACTAACTGACCCAATTGAAGCTGGCAATGGGATAAGACAGGAAGATTCCCTGATTCCTCTGTTATTCAACCTGATCATGGACGAAATAATAAAAAAAGTAAGAACAAAAAAAGGATACCAAATGGAAGAAAAACAACTTAAAATAATCTGCTATGCAGACGACGCAATACTAATCTCTCAAAGTGAAGATGATTTACAACGTATGCTGCACGAATTTAATATAACCGCTAGAAAATTTAACAGGTTAATTTCCCCAAAAAGACTAAATGCATGGTTATAACAGCAGATCTAATAAGGTGTAAATTAGAGCTGGAGGGTCAAATAATAGAACAAGTCATGGAGTTTAAATATCTAGGCATCACATTATGCAGCTTCGGAAAGCCCGAAACAGAAGTGGAAGATCAGAGAGCCGCAGGTTGCCTGAATGAAACAATATGGAGAAATAAAAATATCGGAAAAGAAGTGAAAGGCAGAATTTACAAAAAAGTTATCAGACCAATAATGACATACGCGGCAGAAACACGACCTGATACAGAAAGGACCAAAAGAATGCTAGAAACAGCAGAGATGAAAACATTGCAAAAAATCGATGGTAAGACGCTGTGGGATCGAGCTAGAAGTGCAGAATATGAAGGATATGCAAGGTGGACAACATTAATAACTGGGTGAAAAGCAGAAGAGTAGAATGGAACGACCACATAAGCCGAACGACAACAAATAGAGTAGTAAGGGCGGCGAGAGACGGTTCCCCAATAGGAAGACGATCAGTGGGAAGACCACGAAAAAGATAGAATGACAACTTACTGGAGGCACATTGAAAAACACACAGAGTAATGTCTATATAAAAAGAAGAAGAAAAAGAAGAAGAAAGTATTGCCGACGTATTTACGTTCATGGCTAGCAGTGTAAACAGGTAAGCAAATGTAGGTGACTTCACCAATCTGTTTACCAATCAAAATATATATCAAAATAAAGATTATTAAAGAATCTCAAATAATAATAAATAATTAAATTTTAATAACAAACGCAATGATATAGTGTTGAATATCCCTACCTTTGACTCTATTTGCAGCAGGTTCGCTCAAGCACACTTGAGCTTAGTGAGAAACTCCAGATGACATGCCTTAGCAGTGAATCTGGGTAACAGCTGCTCCGGTGATTGGTTTTGATGGCGTATTCGTCTTCAGCAACCTCAAAACTTCAGCAACTCCCGAGTAACAAAATCTGGCCATCAATACACTTATTTTGAGATGTTTATGCACATTTGGATGCATTTTATGTACTTTTTTTTTTGAAAAATGGCTTTGGCAGAGCCAATTAGCCAGACTTGTTTCTAATTGATTGCAGATTCATAGTCATAAATTTCTTATAACATAAGTACATTCTACAATTTTATTTTTATAGATACATTGGTACATTGTGCAGCTTTTTTTTATTTTGTTTTTTTTAATTATTTTACTGTGTTTTTTTTAATATATCTTTTATTTTGTGCGAAACACTTTTTTTTACTTCTTTTTTTTCTATTCTTTTTTATTTTTGTTCCTTTTTTTTCTTTTTTTTTTGTTTATTATTTTTTTTTTGTTATTATTTTATTTTGTGTTTTTTTTATTATTATTTTTTTTTAATTTTTTCAAACCACATTAACAAATTATGCCTATTTATTACATATTACGTTTACAACTTGTATTTACATAATTTAACATGTTTATAAATGAGATGAAGAATTTCCATATCATTTGTAAATATTAAAGTATTTAGGTTTATTGGGAAAAAACATTTTAAATCTTTTAATTCCTTATAAAGGTCGTTTATGTTATTTATGTTTAAATGACATTCTAATATGACATGTGTTAGATCTCCGATTTTGCCACAAGTACAATTGGGAGTATCTGCCAAGCCGATTCTATGCATGTAAGATGGCATAAGAGCATGATTGGCTCTCAACCGATTAATGGTCTTTATAAAATGTCTGTTATATTCTGTGTAAAACCATCTTTTTGAGAATATCCTAGGGTTACAATGAGCAAAATTTGAGCCAGTATTACATTCTCTGTAATCATTTTATGCACTTTAAAATGCAAATAATCATCTATCCATTTTGCTATATTAGACTTTTTCCTGGTATTATCCTGAACACAATGCAAAAAATTGCAAGTGTCTAGGTTATACAGAGTGAGTTTTATGTATGGAAACCCTCAATTATCTCGGAAAACACATTTTTAATAGATTTTGGTGGGTATAGGTCTTCTAATGCGGCCATTATTATAGTGGTAATTAAACTGTTGTCAGATCTTCCGTTTTTTTGGAAATCTAGTGAACTTTCTTATTTCAAATGTAACACCCTATATATTTTTTGCGTTTTGAAGTTCTTAAGAAATGCTGATTATATTTCATATTATATTCCCTATAGGTACCTAACTGCCATAATTTCGGAGTTATTGCAACATTTATTTAAGAAAAATTTAAACAAATTATGCAATTTCAATTTTTTCGGTCCGGGTAGACATTTTTTTAGGTTCTTTGGATCATTGGGAACAAAAAAGATCTTTTGTAATTTTTGTCTAAGTTAATTATTGGTTTCGAGTTATAAACAATTTAAAACTGAAAAAAAAAACGAAAAGTGACTATTTTAAAGGTTCAAAAACACAAGTAAAGAATATATTTTTTTTATTAAGAAGTACATAAATTCAAGCTCAAACCTGCTTTTATCATTTCGCTATAAAAATTTTTGGCAGGTTTTATTATAAAATATTGCTTTTTAATTGGTAATAAAGCGCATATGAGAGGATCACTAACTAAGGATTAGCTAAAAAACAATATTTTAAAATGAAACAAGCTCAAATTACTGATCGGTAGCTGATAAAATAAGGCTTGAACTTGAATTTAGGTACTTAGTAGTTTCAAAAATAGTATTTTATTTGTGCTTTTGAACCTTGAATATCGTCATTATTCGATTTTTTTCAGTTTTAAATTCTTTATAACTCGGAAACGATTAACTTTACAGAAAGATTACAAAAGACCGTTTTTGTTCCCAATGACCAAAGAACCTGAAATAATGTCTACCCGGGTCGAAAAAATTGATTTTTATAATTTGTTTAAATTTTTTATTTAAAACAATGTAGCAATAACTCCGAAATTATGGCATTTAGGTATACGGAATATAACATGGAAAATAGTCAGTATTTCTTAAGAACTTCAAAACGCAAAAAATGTACAGGGTGTTCCACTTGCAGTAAAAAGTTCATTAAATTTTCAGAAAAACGGAAGATCTGACAACAATGTAATTACCAATATAATATCGGCTGCATTAGAAACAATTACATACCAAAATCTATAAAAATCGTGCAAGCCGTTTACGAGATAATTGAGCGTTTCGATACATAAAACTCACTCTGTATATTTAAAAATCGATTTATTTTGTACTAAACACAATTTTCTATTAAATACGCTATTTAGATTCGTTTTGTAAACGAGGGTCAAAGTGTAAATGTTTACAAAAGCCTAATTAATATCATTAATTGCTACGAAATTATTATGTCGAAATTACTATGTAATTATTTATTTACTCAAAAACCATTCACCATAAAATGACAAATTAAATGCAGAACAATCAAATATTTAATTTGGTTTTTGTAAAACTTCAATAAAATAGTTTTTCTACAACCGTGTTAAAAATGCAATTTTTAGCACTCCATACGTGTGTTAAAAATGCTACTTTAAGGCACTAGTGCTTTAAAATATTTTTGAGGCACTGCAGTTCGTATTGACCATATATGCAATTTTGATGTAATGTCAAAAAAATATAAAAATGGAATGTCAGTCAAGTTCAAGTAAAAGTTTTTGTAGATATTGTCCTGTAAGTACGTTTGTAGAAAAAATATTGTATGATATGCGTGTTATATAGTACATTTTTAAGACACTCATGTGAATTGCAGAACTCGCTATCGCTCATTCTGCAAACTTTCACATGCGTGCCTTAAACGTGTACTTTTAACACTTATATCATAAATAACTATTACGTGCTTTATGATTATGTTTTTTTATTCAAGATTAATGTGATCGGCTACGAAAACCTATGAGTATAATAATTATTATTGTTATCACAATATTGTACCTTCGTTTGTGATAGAATAGTGTCACTGTCACTATCGTACTGCCAACGCACTGTTGCCGCACTGTTAAAAGTTCGCAGAATTTTCGAAAAAAAATATTGATGACGCGCTGATGTAGCCTCTTAATATAAAATATTGATATACACATACAGTACGTAAATCGTTCAGCTGGACATAGGGAATATACATTGAGATAATTGTGGCAACTGCGCTAACCTGTGTTAGCTGGAGCTTCTGTTCGAGTACGAGTTTTTGGTGCAATAGAGTTGTTAGAACGAATAGAATGAGTGAGTTTTGAAGCAAGGCTGTCCATAAATAAATCAAAAACAAAGTCTATGATTACTGAGTTGATAATTTTACTTTAATTTTTAAACTATTTTTTAATTTAAAAACTAATTTCAAGACTAAACAGTTTTCCAATTCCTTTAGGCCAAAAATATTTAGCTACTACATTGTCATATTTTGACGTTTATTTGTGTCAGTCGAAATGAGTTGTCAATTTTGAGGTTAATGTTCCTTAATGCTAACAAACATATTGTCATCGAGAGAGCTCAGTTGCCACAATTATCTTAATATAATACAATGTATGTATTTATGTATCTAAATATATACAATGTATGTTCCCTATGTCCAGCTGAACGATTTACGTACTGTATATTCCCAAACAAGTCATTCTTCTTCTTAAAGTGCCTATCCGTTCCGGATGTTGGCGATCATCATGGCTATCCTGACTTTGTTTACCGCAGCGCGGAACAGTTCAGTGATAGTCGTGTTATACCACTTTCGTAAGTTTTGAAGCCAGGAAATGCGTCTTCTTCCCGGTCCCCTTTTACCATTTAACTTCCCTTGGGAATCAGTTGGGGAAGGCCGTAACGTTCTTGATTTCTCATTACATGTCCTAGATATTCTAATTTTTTTGTTTTGATGGTTATGAGAATTTCACACTCTTTCCCCATTCTACGCAGGACTTCCACATTAGTAATTCGATCAACCCAGGATATACGTAAGATGCGCCAAAAACACCACATTTCGAAAGCTTCGCGCCGATTCATTCGAATAAAAGTTTCTTATTTTTACGTAAAGAATTCAAATCGTGAATAAAAATTTGGGACTCTTATTTAAGCTTTTAAAGTAACCCCCCTAACTACGTGGGGGTCGTGTTTGGTACCATTCGATAGATTTTTAAAAAATATTGATTAAGTATATTTTGCAGTTTTTCGATCTAATATTTATTTTGCGAAATATCGCGGGATTTGTATTTAAAATTTTAAATTTAGCCCCCACTTCTCTCCGTGGGGGTCATGTTTGGTATGATTCGATAGATTTTTGAAAAATATTGAACACGTATTTTTTAGTTTTTCGATCTAACGTTCATTTCGCGAACTATTCGCTTTTTTGTGAAACTTTTTAACTCGCCCATGTCCTTAGGCCCTGCTCAAATCGTCAGATTTTTAAAATATACACTCTTTTGCATGCACTTAACTTACCTTATCTTTATCTGACAATTTCGAATATTTTTAGGATAGATTTTTTTTCGGGCCCCCCTTAACGACTCCCCTGTGTTAAGAGCCAATATATGGTAGAGGTACATCTGCAGGGCACCAGGTTTCTCCCCATATGATAATCTGACGCGCTCGAGTAACTGCAAAAATCCCCGCTTGGGCTCCCCTACCATAACACTTTAGGAACTTGATTAGTAGTTGTATTCAGCTCAGAATTACACAGTATAAATTTAAGTTTGTTTCCTAAATGTTCCTCTTGCAAATTTCTATACAAGTTTAAATTTTTGTATCAGGAATTAGTATCTCAATCCAACATCCTTAGGATTTAAAATGGTTAACTTTTGTAATTGGCTCATTGTTGACAATTATTTGCATAGGGCCAACGTCTTGTTTACTAACCACAAGTAACTTTGTGGTTGATATGTTTATGCCAATTCCGTTAGTGGCGCATTCTTTAGTGAGTCAATCTATAAATAATTATAAAGATATTCGATGCTTCTGGACATGATCGCTGCATATATCTGATGTTGTTAATAGTTTATCTCCCAATTCTATCCACACATTGCCCTTCTATTTTCTTCGTAAACTTTTTAATCACTAGTTCTGAAATAAACTATACATACAATGATAAATAATGAAACAGGAAAATAATAGTTATTTATGATATAAGTGTTAAAAGTACAATTTTAAGGCACGCATGTGAAAGTTTGCAGAATGAGCGAAGCAAATTCTGCAATTCACATGAGTATCTTAAAAATGTACTTTTTAACACGTATATCATACAATATTTTTTCTACAAACGTTATAAATTTATAAAATACAATATTTTGTTAATTGCTGAAACCATGAAACCTATGACCCGTAAAAGGTAGAACTGGTTGTCTACACTCGATGGGAATGTCTAAAAATTTTTAGCGAAAATATTATACCGTTGCATAAACTTGTTTTTTCTACAAACGTGTTAAAAATGCAATAATACAGTTTAAATTAAATTTTAAAAAACCTTTTAAACCACCTTTAACAAATTGCGCAAGTTGTACTATTAATATTAATGTTAATAAATGAAATATAAATATTTTGATGTTTCACAATTTGATAATTCACTTTTAACTGCAGTGCCTTAAAAATTTTAAAGCACTAGTGCCTTAAAGTAGCATTTTTAATGCTCCCATGGGGTTCTAAAAATTGCATTTTTAACACGGTTGTAGAAAGGAATACATATGATCCAAATATACAAAATAAATGTGGTAATTTATTTTTATATATTGTGTTCTAAACTCGTATTCTGCTGATTACAGTACACTGTTTCACGGTTTTTGCTCCAAATTTTAACGAACCGCGTGGATTGATATATGAAATTTGGCAAACACATAGGTAACATGTCAAAGAAGAAAAGTGATGTACCAATGTGTGCTTTTGCTCTCGGGATGGGTTTCATCCCTTCTAGGAAATGAAAAAATATACGTTCAAAATGAGTCCGGAAATAGATAAACTGACTAATTTTAAGCAACATTTATTCTATAGCATTTTTTTACTAATTTAATACTTAATGTTGTTCTGAAGCTATTTTCTTGTGGCATTTTTATAATCAAGTATATTCAAATGGGAAATAAGCCACAATTTTACCTAAAAATGATTTTATTAACGTTTCGACGCCCAAGTCGGGTGTCGTTGTCAAAATACAAAATAATACATTATTTTGTATTTTGACAACGACACCCGACTTCGGCGTCGAAACGTTAATAAAATCATTTTTAGGTAAAATTGTGGCTTATTTCCCATTTGAATATACTTAATTTAATACTTTTCGAGTTATTTGTGAGTAAATACTATTGTTTCGAACAAGATAACTTTTACTTTAGTTTTACTTCTTTATCTCGTTCTACTCCTTAACTTGCCAGGTTTCGAAGTAAAAATCAATCAATTTAGGTTAGCTGCAATTGAATAATAGAAATGCAATCAAATTTAGTTCTTTTTTACAAAGTTTCCAACTTTTATTACTTCTCTGATGACACTCACAATTATCAATTTTTATATATAAATAGCTAAATAGGAGAGGCTTAAATACTAACTTAACAAATCGTAGATAGCCGACTGAAAAAACTACCTGATTTGACTTCTTCACTAACTAATTTTCTAATTGTTATTAGTCCAAAGAAATGGTTTAAACATACTGAAACATTCTCCCTCTCTAAGATTAATTAATCTTAAAGAAATTTAAAACCAATTAAAATGGATCACAAATAACAACCAAATAAATGAAAAATAATGAAATTATTGAAATTTAAATAATTATTTAAATTTTCAATCTTCTTGATTGATTTCCATCCAAAATGGGTAGAAACTTGACTTAATCTGGAACTCCATCGCACTTTCTTAGCCTTCCTTCCACGACCATGACTCCGTTTTCATTCAAAAATGGAATGGATTGATAAAGCTTACTTTTAGTGGAGACGGTTCCTTTCTGGAGCAACTGTTTTATTTCTTTAGCAAAACAATTCAGTTGAACTTGTTTCACCCAAAATAGCTCAGCTCGTTTCACATCAGCAAGGCTCACATTATTTTCTCCAACTTTTTGAATCTTAAATCGAAAAGATCTGATGAAGCTTGCTATTTTCATAATCAGTTTAGGATACGTTGAATATTTCTTGACATCCGGAACAGGCATTTTCCGTAACGGCTCCCTCTCGTGAATGAAGTTGATTATTGCCCGTTTCTCAAGTAGACTATCATCAGCGGTTGATAATGTCGAAATCCTTGACCATTTATTTTCCTTTAATTTTAAAAAAACTGCTTCCATTGAGCCAACGACAAGAAGTTGACATCTTTGTTGAGCCTCTTAAGCGTGTGGCATCATCGGCAACATTTTCCTCCGTGTTGATCCAATTCCACTGATCCAACGTAGAGTAGTCCATAATAAGGTTTACTCGATTGTTTACATATTGGCTGAATTCTCCCGTTCGTGAAGTCAACCAACACATTACAGTTCTTGAATCAATCCATAGAAAAGAGCTTGCAAAGTTAAGTTCTTGTCCAAAAGCTTTTTCCACATACGCCTTCAACTTGGCTCCTTTAATAGCAGCATCGAGTTCCAATTTTGGTATTGGCATTCCTTTGGCTTTTGCTACTTTTTCTTTTCCTGCGATGATTGAAACGCTTAAGGTCCCTCTCGCATGATCTCGTACGTAAGCCACAGTTGCAAACGCATCTTCGCTAGCATCACAAAAGGAACATATGTGAAGTTGGAGTTCTCGATTACAATTATTCATTTCACGATACAAAAGCGTCTGGGCTGGTCGATCTTCTTTTCTCAGTGCAACTTGGTGAAACATCTGCTTTATGTCTCCAGAAATAGCAAATCGATGTTTTCGGAATCTCATAAGAACAACAGCAAGTTGTAGCAGATCAGGTCCAGTGTAAACGAAATCATTAAATGACTTTCCTTTACTTCTTGCAGCTGCATCAAATACAAGTATTGGCTTTTTACTCGGGTGAAAAGTAAAGAAATGAGGTAGGTACCATCGCTTGTCTTCTGTTTCGTTAGGGTATACTTTAACCTTTTGGAGAAATCCAGCTGAGATATATTCTTCGAAATTGGTTGTGTATAACTTAGCAAAAGGTGGATCCTTATCGGCTTTGATTTCCATGGTTAACAGTCTCTTTCTTACCATTTCTTCAGACGAAAGTAAAGGTAGAACATCATTTTTCCACAGTAAGCTTGTTTCCCAACGCCCTTCTTTCTTAATCGTTGTTTCTTCCAAAATATTCAAAGCTTCCACATCCTCTTTTGACATTAGTGTCGCAGATTTGAATGTTGTACAATCTTCGGTTGCAATGAAGTCACTCATGACTTCAGAGAGATCTTCGTTGTTAGTTTTCTTGCGAGTAAAAATAGAGAAATTTCCTTGTTTTCCTCCAGTTAACATTTCACCATTTCCAGCAAGAGTCCATCCTAACTTTGTTTTCACAGCAATTGGTAGATCAGGAGATTGTTCAATGTAATCTCGTGACAGGAACAAGGAGATATTATCATTTCCAATGATCAGTGATGGGGTTGCATTCTTCAGTGATGGGAAAGGTGCTCTTCGTAAGTACGGATACTTCTTCTTTAGCTCTGCAGCAGAATAGGTCTGAGAAGGCAAATTCATTACTGGGACAGTATGACACTTCAAAAGATAAGTCTTTGCATTTGGAAAGTCGCCTGAGATCTCTATTCTCGTTGTCATTGATGGGTCCGTGTTATCTTGTCCGTTGAACCATCCAAGTGAAAGATCTCGCCATCTACCATCTATACTAAGTTTCTTCACATTTTCTTCCAGAATGAGAGTCTTTTGAGCTCCCGTATCAAACATAGCAATGACGGAAATTGTGGTTCCATTAGTTCCTTTAAGTTGAACAGGGGCATACCATAATAACGTTTCTTCAACTTCATCGTCTGTATCTGTAACTGCTGATTCCTGATGGTAGTGCATATGAGTAGCTGGTGGGGCTGAATGAGGTTGAGATTTTGATTGATCTTGAAGGAAGGCTTCATCTTTTTCTTGAACTTCATTGAATCTTGAATTATCATGTAGGAATGTATGATGTCTTCCTCTACATCCTTCAACTTTATAAGTCATTCTTGATTTGCAATTCTTGACAGCGTGATTTTTCTTTAAACAGCGGAAGCACGTACGATTCTCCTTTACAAACTCGTCTTTTTCCTTAATTGGTAGTGCAGAAAACTTTCGACAGTCACTTACATGATGATTTTCAATTTTGCAGTACACACAGTATTCTTTTCGATCCGGCTTGGGGTTCGTTGATACTGTTCCAAGATTAGTCTGCTTCTTCTTTCTATCTTTGTCATTTGTATTTTCAGAAGCTGTAGTGGGAGTTGACACAAGATACGCTACAGACTGTTTTATAGAAATCCATTGTGAAAAATATTTCAGATTCTCTTCTCTTGAGGTGTCTTGTCGAAGCCAGGTGTACCACTCAGTTTCCATTTCTATCGACATCTTCTTGACCAGAGTGCTCAGGATTTCAATGGAATATAGATACTGGCTACTTTTATAAGACGTGATGCTTGCCACTAATGCTTGAACGGCGATTCCGAATTTGATTGTTGCTTCAGGTTTGGTTACTGATGGAGAAGGGGCTGCTCTTGCTTTAGTTAATAACCCTTCAATCAAAAACTTTGGTTGTCCAAACCTATCTTCTAGGGTCTTCATGATGCTTTCTACATTATCGATGTTTGGTAGCAGGAATGAAACTGTCTCCAAGGCATCTCCTTTCAAAGCTTCTCTTAATCTTCGAATGTTGATTGAATTGTCAACTTTGTACTCTTTTGTTGATCGATCAAACTCAGCTTTGAATAGTGGCCAATCTTCTGAACAACCATTGAACTTTGGCAGTTTCTCTTCTTTACGAGAATGGGATTGTGTAGCAGACACCTGTGAAATCGCTTGAGCCATTAAAACGATTGGGTCAACTAGAACATTTTTTGATTCTGGTAGACACTTCACTTGTGGTATTTCTTCCACTCCAGTTTGTATGTTTACTTCATTTGAAGGATTGGTTTCGACGACTTCACCATCATCATCAGATCCTAAATACTGGTCGTCGGCAATTGATTGTCGAATGGCTTCAGCTTTTTTTTTTAAGCTCTTCAAGATCTTTAAGCTCTTCTTCTTGAACTAAACTTAACGACTGAAGGCCTTGTAGTTTTAGCTGAAGGTACCTCAATGTCTTCTTACTTTCTTGTAGGTTTTTTTGCACATTGACTAGCTTCTCAGCATCATCTACACTCAGGTCTTCTGGAGAGATCTCTTTTAGGGTTGAAAAGTCCTCAGAGCGTTGTTCAACCTTTTCTTCTTCTTCTATGATCTTAATTTGTAATTCAGCAATCTTTTTCTTTGTCTCGGAGTGTTTGCCTCTTGAAGCGTATTCTTTTTCAAGGGCAATTACGGATTGGTTACTGCTTGTTGAGTATACTGATGAAGCTAGTGACAATGAGCTTCTTCGGCTTGAATTGACTTTTGGTTGTCTTACTCTCACTGGAGTTGGGGCATCTATTGGATTTCCAAACTCGTTGTATGTCATTTTTGGAGGGGGTCTTGATATACGCTTACTTTCACCTTCGCTTGCTGACATCGTTGTAAATAGTAGTTTACCTTTGAACTTAAAATGACTGTTTCCTTCCTCTGGAGAGCAGCTAACCTCTTCTTAATTACTTCAATTCCCTGGTTTCGGCACCAAAATGTTTCGAACAAGATAACTTTTACTCTAGACTGATTTCTTTATCTTGTTCTACTCCTTAATTTGCCAGGTTTCGAAGTAAAAATTAATCTAATTAGGTTAGCTGCAACTGAATAATAGAAATGCAATCAAATTTAGTTCTTTTTCACAAATTTTCCAACTTTTATTACTTCTCTGATGACACTGACAATTATCAATTTTTATAAATAGCTAAATAGGAGAGACTTAAATACTAACTTAACAAATCGTAGATAGCCGACTGAAAAAACTACCTGATTTGACTTCTTCACTAACTAATTTTCTAATTGTTATTAGTCCAAAGAAATGGTTTAAACATACTGAAACAACTATGTTCATTTTTCATTAAAAAAACACTTTTTTAGGAGGTTTTTTGCAAATAACTCAAAAAGTACGTTATCGAGAAAACATTCTTAGCAAAAACCTAGCATCTTAAAAAGTTACAAAAATGGTGTACATAATATGAATTCTCTAGACCCAGTAAAAGCTAAGTTGTTGTTAATAAAAAATAAGTTCGTATCCGTCTTTCAAAGCGAATATTTCAACGTGAAATAACGAAAAAATGATGCACTTTTTGGGGAAAAAATGCTTTTTTTCCAAAATAACTTAAAATTTATTAGTGATACCCAAAAACACAAAAAAATGTAGATTTTGCTTGTCTGAATAATATTGAATTTTTTTGTTTTTCTGTAAGGCAAAAATTGGTTAAGATATGGCTGTTCAAAATTTGCATACTCTCGTGATTACTGACTAGTTCAAGCCCTCTCAACAACAGCCCCTTAAAAAATAAGCAAGTAGGAACCAGGAACGATAAAACTTACAGATCATATAAACAATACATACACGAGTAAAGCAACTTGTGAAGTGGTAACGAATAATTTCATTTGGGATGCTAATTATGGGGTAATTTTCACGATTTTTTTACCAAAAAAAAAGGGACCAACTTTATTTTGAGCGTAACTTCCTTTCTTTTATTGCTAGAACCTTTTTTAAAAAATAAAAAGAGCTTTTTTAAAACTCTTTCAAAAAGTTATTATGAGTTTTCTCTAAAAAGTGCTTCATTTTTTGGATAGTTTACGTTGAAATATTCGATTTTGAATTTGGTGAGTATGAACCTAATTTTCATTAGTAACAACTCTTCTTTTACTAGGTGTAGGAATCTCATGCGTACACTATTTTTTTCAATTTTTTTATATGCTATATCTTTGTCCAGAACATTTTTTTTATAAAATATTTACTTTATGAGTTATTTGCAAAAAAAAACCGTCTAAAAAGTCTTTTCTTTTATTGAAAAATAAACATAATTACTCGCAAATAACTGTAAATATATTAACTTAGTGAAAAAATGCTATATAACAAAATAAGTTGCTTAGAATTAGTCAGTTTATCCATTTACGGACTTATTTTGAACGTATATTTTTTCACCCCCGAGAAGGAGTGAAACTCGCCCCCATGGCAAAAGCACACATCGGCACAATATCACTGTTCTTCTTTGGCATGTCTGTTACCTATGTGTGTGCCAAATTTGAGCGGTTCTTTAAAATCCATAGGTTTTGCAATATTTTACTGTCAAATAACGTACTAACATTTTTTAATTTAAGCCTTATTTTTTGAAGCACTTTATAGTCTGGGCTGATTATCGGAGAATAGGCCATTTTTGGGAAAAGTTATTTACCAGCAATTTTATTGTTGGAATCGAATTATAAGATCCTATATATTAATAATATAGGTATGCAAAGTCCTCAGATAGTGTGCTACTTTTTTATAAACAAAATTGCGCACGAAAATCGTGTTTTTTTCAATTATTGCTCTATAACTCCGAAGATTTTAACTTTACAACAAAAATACCCAAATAAAAATTCACCGTGATTAAATTCTGCATAGAGTCGCGTTTCTCCAGATCTGCTCCGACGAAAATTTTCCTCGGAAAATGCGGGTTTTCCCAACAAAATCTTTAATTTTCAAATAAAGTTTTAGATAAGTAATTATCTATCAATAATTAAATAATTTGGTAACTTAAAAGCCTTTTTGGTTTAGATTATAGTTACAGAAGCTGATGAAAATTAAACGAATATTTTAGCAACAATTCAATTGTTAATTAATAATTTACGGTCGCAATAATAACCAAAATAATTATGATACACTGATCAAGCTTTGAAATCTTATAAAGATGAGATGCCTGTTTAATATTTTGTCGACAGAATATGAATTTTTTATTTTTTTGCATAATCTTTAAATGTTTTAAAAAAAATAGTTATAAACAAATTAACGTTTCTCAGAAAGTTTTTATTATATTATAATTTTAAAAAATAGCTAAACTGCACATTTTAAATATCTTTAAAATAAATGCATTAAAACTTTTTTGCAACCATTTGTAAAAAAGTTATGAAACAGCAAAGTTAACATACGATTACCACTGTGTTTATAATTTTTTTTAATCCTTTCAAAGCGTAGAAGTGAGTTTAAAGTACAAGCTAATTATTTGCAAAAAAATATCGATTATCAGTTTAATAGTTATATTTTAATTAAAGATTATAAATATATTTTTTTGTAATTTACACGCGCGAAAGTAGAGTAACACAGTACTGTAGTAGCTAAAATTTTCACTCGGAGCGACGACCGGCCGCGTGATGTACACCTTTAATAAATAATGCATGCTGCGTGTCAGTCGCTTTGAGTGAACATTTTAGCTCCGACTCTGTATCAGGCCTACGTTTGCGCTAAAAATTACAAAAAAAATTATTTTTAATCTTTGATTAAAATATAAGCATTGCACTAATTTTCGATATTCTTTGTGAGTAATTAGGTTGTACCATAGACTAACTTTTAAGATTTGAAACAATTAAAACAAATTATAAACAACGGAGTTTTGGTATATTTATTTTGCTGTTTCATAACTTTTTTGCAAATGGTTGGAAAATTTTTTTAAAGCATTCGTTTTCAAGACCTATGAAATACGCATTTTAAGTATTTTTTTAAATTAGAATATAATAAACAATTTATGAGAAATGTTAATTTGTTTATAACAATTTTTTTTAAACATTTAAAGATTATGCAAAAAAATGAAAAATTTATATTTTGTCGACAAAATATTAAATAGGCATCACACCTTTATAATATTTCTAAGTTTGATCAATATCTCATGATTATTTTGGTTGTTATTGCGACTGTAAATTGTTAATTAACAATTGAATTGTTGCTAAAATATTCTTTTAATTTTCACCGGCTTCTGAATTTATAATCTATAACAAGAAAGCTTTTATTTCACCAAGCTATATAATTATTGATAAATAATTACTGACCCAAAAAATTTATTTGAAAATTCGAGATTTTGTTGGGAAAACCCACATTTTCCGAGGAAAATTTTCGTCGGAGCAAATCGGGAAAAACATGACTCTATGCAGAATTAAATTGGGGTGAATTTTTATTTGAGTGTTTTTGGTGTAAAGTTAAAATCTTCGGGGTTATAGAGCAATAATTGAAAAAAATACGATTTGTCGGCGCCATTTTGTTTATAAAAAAAGTAGCACACTATATGCGGACTTTGAATACCTATTTTAATAATATATAGGATCTTATAATTCGATTCCAGCAATAAAATTGCTGGTAAATAACCTTTCTTTGTACTTTACTAATTAGACCAACGTATTATAACTATTTTTTTTTTTCAAATTTAAAGATTATGCAAAAAAAAGAAAAATTTATATTTTGTCGATAAAATATTAAATAAGCATCTCATCTTTATAATCTTTATAAGTTTGATCAATGTATCATGATTATTTTGGTTATTATTGCGATCGTAATTTGTTAATTAACAATTGAATTGTTGCTAAAATATTCGTTTAATTTTCACCGGCTTCTGGAATTACAATATATACCAAGAAAGCTTTGATGTTACTAAGTTATTTAATTATTGATTAATAATTACTTACCTAAAACTTTATTTGAAAATTAGAGTTTTTGTTAGGAAAACCCGCATTTTCCGAGGAAAATTTTCGTCGGAGGAAATCGTGAAAAACATATCTCTATGCAAAATTTAATTGCGGTGAATTTTTATTAAAGTGTTTGGTTGTAAAGTTATAATCTTCGGAGTTATAGAGCT
This sequence comes from Diabrotica virgifera virgifera, assembly GCF_917563875.1. Taxonomy (NCBI): domain Eukaryota; kingdom Metazoa; phylum Arthropoda; class Insecta; order Coleoptera; family Chrysomelidae; genus Diabrotica; species Diabrotica virgifera. The sequence goes on from NC_065443.1 coordinate 267,464,583, forward strand.
ATAATTGAAAAAAATACGATTTGTCGGCGCCATTTTGTTTATAAAAAAAGTAGCACACTATCTGCGGACTTTGCATACCTGTATTATTAATATATAGAATATTATAATGTGATTCCAGCAATAAAATTGCTGGTAAGCAATAAAATTGCTGGTAAATAACTTTTCCATGAATTTTGCTAATTAGCCCAGAGTATTTAGTCCAGTCGGGTTAGACGAATAACAGGCCTAACCTTGCATTAGAAGCTGCCCCAAATTTTATTTTTCTAATCTTTAGGGAGGGTCAATATTAGTATAAATTTCAAATCTCGACTGAATTCCACCGTTGCGTTAGCCGCCATCTTGATTTTAAACGAGAACCGTTTTTGCTCAATATCTCCGCCATTTTTAATTTTTTGACAAAAAGTGTAGAAACTGAAATTGTTGAAAATACGATTTTATATAATTTCATTTAGTATAATTTTTTTCGTGCGGTCGATATTTTCCGAATTATGAGGGGAAAATAGTGACAGTTGGAGCATGGTTATTAAATTATTGAATTATCTCGTTTATTATTAGTTTTACGACAAATATGTACCTGTACAAAACTGAATAGAATTAAATTCTACACCATTTTGATCTCTTTCATTTTTTTGCTAAAATTAATATTTAAGGTAGTACGTATGCGGTAATGGCGCGAGCGTAAGACCGGATTGATTTTATAGCAATTGTTTTTGTTCAATATCTACGGCATTTTCAACTAAAATTGTTCAAAATATAATTTCCTACAATTTCTTTGTAACAATTTTTTTAATGCGGTGGATATTGTCCGAGTTACATGGGAAAATAGTAAAAAGTTGTTGGGGGAGCATAATTATTGAATTGAATTTTGTATCCGAGCTTCCCCAAATTTTATAATTATATCCTTTAGGAGAGATCAATAGTAGTGTAAATTTAAAATCTCGACTGAATTCCGCGGTTGCATTAGCCGCCATATTGATTTTAAGTGAGAACTGTTGTTGCTTAATATCTCCGCCATTTTCAACTTTTCGACATAAATGGTGGGAAAGAATATTATCTACAATTTCTTTGGCACAATTTTTTTATACGATCAATATTCTCCGAGTTAAGGGGGAAAATAATGGAAGCGAAGGGAAAGCATAATTATTGAATTGTCTCATTTATTATTAACTTTACGATATAATTGTACATAAACAAAAATAAAGAGAATTATATTTTATACAATTTTTGAAACTTCCAATGAAACATCAACCAAACTAAGTATATAAAAGACATAAAAACATTATATACATTAAGTTTACTTAATTTTATTAACTAGCGATTTTTATTGGTTGAATTTGTCTGTCGATATTTTAAGTTTTATGTCAGCTAATATATCGTGATGTTCCAACAATTTTTTTTTATTTTGGACCCTGTTGGGGGAATTTCCCCATTCCCCCCTCCCCTTGTAGACCCGCCACTAGTTCTCTAGAAAAATTGTAGTAAATCGTAATTGCAACAATTTCAGTTCTTACATTTTTTGTCGAAAAGTTGAAAATGGCGGAGATATTGAACAAAAACCATTGCTACAAAATCAATCAGGTCTTACGCTCGCACCTTTACCACATACGTACTACCTTAAATATTGATTTTATCAAAAAAATAATCGTCATCAAAATTGTACAAAATTTAATTCTCTTCATTTTTGTATAGGTAAATATTTGTTGTAAAACTAATAATAAACGAGATAATTCAATAATTCAATAGTTATGCTACAACTGTCACCATTTTCCCCTCATAACTCGGAAAATATCGACCGCACGAAAAAAATGATAATAAATGAAATTATAGAAAATCGCATGTTCAATAATTTCAGTTTCTACAGTTTTTGTCAAAAAATTGAAAATGGCGGAGATATTGAGCAAAAACGGTTTTCGTTTAAAATCAAGATGGCGGCTAACGCAACGGTGGAATTCAGTCGAGATTTTAAATTTGTACTAATATTGACCCTCCCTAAAGATTAGAAAAATAAAATTTGGGGCAGCTCCTAATGCAAGGTCAAATGCTATCCCGACTGGGCTACTTGTTGGGTTTGAATGATACGATCTGTTTTGATTATTGTGTATTTTATGCAAATTGAGTAAAACCTGTCCTTCGAACCACTGCATAAAAGTTTGATTATTTATTTTACTTTTTGTTTTCGAAGCGGAAACAATCTCTACTCCAGGAACAAAACCATCTTTACAACCCGCGGGTGAAATAATAAACCTTCTCCTCCTGTCTTTACCTTCTTAACATTTTGTTGGTCTGCATCCTGTCGCGAACGATCCACAATGTTATCTTTAAATATCTATATCTGATAAAAAAACAAACTGTCACATACCTTTCATTTTCAAACTTATAAAAATATTTTGCTGAAAAATGTTTATCTCTCCACAATAATCTCAGGTGATTCCATTAGATAATATTCTTCAAGGGTCATGTTTCCTATAGATAAATCCAATATTTTTTAAAGTTTGAATAATGAAGTAATACAGTCGTTAGAAATTTCATTATTTGCTTTTGTAGTATCTCTTAGCTTAAGTCGTTTTAGTTCTTTATTAATATTATTATGTCAAATAATATAAATAAAAAAAATAATAATGTCAAAAATGATTTATTACAAATGTCACTTATAAATGTTTAAATTGAAAATTATGGTAAAAATGGATAAAACACCTTCAAAAAATCATTATAATTCTCATAGAAAACGAAGTTCGTCAAAAGAATCCCATCAGAAATTATTTGCAATCCTTTCTTGAATAGTATGAGAGATTTTCGGAGGTCCCATAACAAAATTTAACAGTAACTGAATTAGGTGAGAAGAGGAGCCCTTTGAAGTCAGATGATCGAAAAAGACTATATTTTATTCCTTTTTGTTGTTTAATATGCTTAATCAAAATTTAACCCTCACGCACAAGTTGTAGTCTATGTGACTAACAACTTTAGTGAGAAACTGGGTTTATTTATAATGTTGTTAGTTGCTACAAATAAACTCTATTATTGTTATATTATATTATTATTAGTATGATACAATTGATCCAAATAATGGCATAACCCAGACATCCAAAGTGAAAGTTATCCTCCAACACCAAATTGTTCTTTATGGTCCACATAATAGGTCTGGATCCCGCGTATGAAAAAAAAGTTGATTAATAGCAAGCTGAAAATTTGTTAGTAGGTTAAGGGTGTCTAGTCGGATAAACTTTGATATATGGGAACACTGAAACAGGGGCAGTTTTAATTGTGGAACAGGTTGAAAATTTGGAACGGTCATACCACGAAAACGGCACATTTATTTTGTCCGACAGAATAGAATTAAACTCTCCGAACAGAGATTAAACTCTCATGCAAAAATCAGGCTGCTATTTATTAGCTGTCATAATTTCTGTCATTTGAAATATTCTACATGTTCCACTCATTAAAACGCCCATTTGGTGATAAATAGCAGTCTGATTTTTGCATGAGAGTTTAATCTCTGTTCGGAGAGTTTAAGTCTGTTCTGTCGGACAAAATAAATGTGCCGTTTTCGTGGTCTGACCGTTCCAAATTTTTAACCTATTCCACAATGAAAACTGCCCCTGTTCCAGTGTTCCCATATATCAAAGTTTATCCGACTAGACACCCTTAAGCTACTAACAAATTTTCAGCTTGCTATTAATCAACTTTTTTTTCATACGCGGGATCCAGACCTATAATGTTCAGAAAAAAGTCACACCATTTTGAGCATCCGGTTTGGGGGGAGGAAGGGGGAGAAATCGGTAAATTCGTAGTTTTTTACGTTTCTCGTCAATATTTCTAAAACTATGCTATTTAGCATAAACAACCTTCTGTACAAAAATATTCTACATTAAATTTGAAATAAAAAAGGCTTTATGCATAATCCTTCTAAAATGAACGGATCCAAACTTACGGAGGAAGTATAGTATAATTGGTCCAAAAAAGGTCTAACCCAGATATCAAAAATAAAAGTTTTCCTCCAACACCAAATTGCTCTATATAGTCCACATATTGTTCAGTAAAAAGTTACACCATTTTTAGCGTCCGGTTTGGGGGGGAGATGGGGGAGAAATCAGTAAATTAGTAGTTTTTTTACGTTTTTCGTCGATATTTCTAAAACTATGCTTTAGCGTAAACAATGTTCCCGCTTTGTGTTCCCGTTCATACTTCGGGGTGTTGGCTACAGACTGTATGGCTCGTCCAGCATAAATATCAAATACGTCCACTCTCTTTCAAAGTTTAGATGAAACTTTATAGTTGGAGAGATAGAAGCGGATTTTGCTCATCATAGGTAATATGGACAAACTATACGGGGTTATGTTGAATTAGTTGTGCCCATGACTTTCTTCAATAGGCGGAAACCAGAGTGGGGGACAAGGATAGTTATGAGGGGTCAAAGCCGCGGTTTTTATTTTTTTTTTTGTCATGCTCATGATCGAGATGCTGCACTAAAATTTGGGAATACGTAGTTCGTGACGTAACTAAGTAAAATCTCTAGGGGCGGAACGCTGCGTGGCCGACAAAGGGGTGGGGACAGAGGTGAACATAAAAATTATAAGGGGTTTTTTGTGACGTTGGTGATCGAGAATAGTGACCAAAATTTGGGATTAAGTAGGTCATGACGTAACTAAGCAAAATCTCTAGGGGCGGAACGCTGCTTGGGAAACAAACGGTTGGGGTCAGCCGTGAATATAAAAATTATAAGATGTTTTTTGTGACTTTAGTGATCGAGATAGTGCACCAAAATTTGGGAATAAGTAAATCATGACGTAACTAAGCAAAATCTCCATGGGCGTAATGCTGCATGGGGATAAAGGGATGGCGGGCAGGGGTCAATATGTAAAACTTTTGGGTGATGCTAGTCGTCGAGAATATGTCCATAACTTGCATGCTCTACTTATTTCCAAATTTTGGTGAGATCACATATGTCACACAAAACCTCTTATAATTTTTTGTATTCACCCCTGCCCCACCCCTTTGTCCTCCAAGCAGCGTTCCGCCCCTGGAGATTTTACTCAGTTACGTCATGACCTACTTATTCCTAAATTTTGGTGCACTATCTCGATCTTGAGCGTCACAAAAAAATAATAAAAATAGCTACTTTGACCCCTTATAACTACCCTCTTTCCCCACTCTGGTTTCCGTCTCTGGGTATTTTATTAAGTTATGTCATGGTCTACTTATTCCCAAATTTCCCAAAAACCCCTTATAATTTTTATATTCACCTCTGCCCCACCCCTTTGTCGGCCACGCAGCGTTCCGCCCATGGAGATTTTACTTAGTTATACGTCATGACCTACTCTATCTAACTACAAAAACTATATTAAACATTTTTGTAGGTTATAAAAAAACAAAGAGACACTTGCCTTCATAAATCTTCTAGTTATAATACAAAAAGAGATATGGTAGGTGAAATTAGTTTGTTTTTTGGTACATTGGTGGATTCAACTTGAAATAACAGAGAAATGGTCGATTTTAGGTGTATAATGCTACCAATACTTTTTGTACTGCTTGAAAAGACCTTTAAAATAAGCTATGTTAAAGGTACATTACATTAAAACTAAGCGAGATACGCTGCAAACAAAATTGATAACTAAAGTATTTTAAGAAAAAATGAGAAGTAGTTTTAACCCCCATCCACCAAAATGTAAATGCTTGGTTTTCCTTCTACAATACCTTTTAGTATAGTGTTATTTCTATGTTCAAAAAGTTGGACGGGTTTATAGAGCGCATTTTTAAATTTTCTTAAAAACCTTCCATTTTCTCCATGTAACTTGAAAATGATTGGAGATACAGTAATTAAAAATAAAAAGAAAATGTTTATCTGAAAAAGCCCTACATTTTTGTGTGGTATCTTCTCTATCTCTTATCTTTTTCGAGTACATGGAGGAAAAGAAGATATTTAAGAGAATTTAAAAATGCGATCTATAATTTGATCTTATTTTTTTTTAAACTATTCATTTTAATCAAGCCCTACTTTTTAAACATAGAAATAACACTATAATAAAAACTATTGTAGAAGGAAAACGATGTATTTAAATTCTGATGGATGAGGGGTTAAATACACTTCTAATTTCTTCTTAAAATACATTACTCATTAAATTTTTTGCAGAATATCTCGCTTAGTTTGCATGTAATAGACAATGAGTATTGCTCATTTTAAAGGTCTTTTCAAGCACTACAAAAGTTATTGGGGTCATTATACACCTAAAATCGACAGTTTTTCTGTTATTTCAAGTTGAATACACCGATTTGAGCATGCAGCAAAAAAACAAACTCTTCATACCTACCATATCCCTGTTTGTATTTTAACTAGAAAATTTATGAAGAAACAAATCTCTTTGTTTTTTTATAACCTACAAAAATATTTTATATAGTTTTTTGTTGGATGCATAGTTTTTAAGGTATTCGCAAAAATCGTCCGAAAAGGTGTCATTTTTCAATGAAAATAGCCAATTTTCAACCACGAATAACTCAAAAAGTATTGAGTTTTCAAAAAATAATTATAGATCAGTTTTTGCTTAAAATTAGGTTCTCTAGCCTTTTTCGTGGCTATTTTAACCAAAACATCTTTCATCCCCGAGAAGGGGTGGGAAACACCCCCAAGATGAAAGCGCACACCGGCATAGGGTAGACTTTGTTTCTTGAGATATTCCCTCCTTACTGTGAAAATATCAAGTAAATCGATGTAGTAAGATGGAATTCGGAGCCAAATACCCTCATTGACTGCCCTATACAAGGGGTCCCGAAAAGATTGGTCATACATTATACCACACATTCTGGGGTCAAAAATAGTTCGATTGAACCTAACTTACCTTAGTACAAATGTGCTCATAAAAAAAGTTACAGCCCTTTGAAGTTACAAAATGAAAATCGATTTTTTTCAATATATCGAAACATATTAGAGATTTTTTATTGAAAATGGACATGTATCATTTTTATGGCAGGAGCATCTTAAAACAAAATTATAGTGAAATTTGTCCACGACATAAAAAATTTATGGGGGTTTTGTTCCCTTAAACCCCCCAAACTTTTGTGTGCGTTCCAATTAATTCATTATTGTGGTACCATCGGTTAAACACAGCGTTTTTAAACCTTTTTTGCCTCCTAGTATTTTTTCGATAAGCCAGTTTTTATCGAGATGCGGCTTATTTTTAAATATATTTACATAAAAATTTTATGGGGATTGTGTTCCTTTAAACCCCCCAAATGTTTGTGTACGTTCCAATTAAACTATTATTGTGGTACCATTAGTTCAAATATTAAGACTTACCGAATATATAGTAGATGGATTCAATGACCAACAATATAGGGGAGCAGCCTTTCTGGATGTAAGCAAAGCCTTTGATAGAGTGTGGCATGAAGGACTGACATACAAAATGAGAGAATATGGGTACAGCGGGGCCATGACGAAACTCATCTCCTCGTACTTAAGCGACCGGAAGTTCAGGGTCCGGATAGGACCAGTTCTGTCAGAACACGGAATGCCGGAAGCTGGAGTACCACAGGGGGCAGTTTTATCACCCCTTCTGTATAGCATATATACAGCAGATGTTCCGAGAACACCCGGGACATTGATCAGCCTTTATGCAGACGGCACTGCAATTGCTGCAAAACACATGAACCTAGATATAGCTGTAAGAAATCTACAGACGGCATTGGATACAATAGAAGAATGGAGTATCCAATGGAAAATAGCAATAAATTCAGATAAGACCCAAGCGGTTATCTTCAAAAAGAGAAGAGATAACCCAGAACAACAGCTAACATTGCAAGACAGACCCATCGAATGGCAAAACAAAGCTAAATATTTAGGAGTCACAATGGACCAAGGTCTAACATTCACATCACATGTCAACGCAACAGTCCAGAAAACAGCAGCGGCCAGAGCGGCAATAAGAGGACTCACAGAAAGAAGAAGCAAATTAGCTATGAAAACAAAATTAAGACTTATAAATAGCATTATACTGCCAATAATTACATACGCATCTCTTGCATGGGGTCACACGAGTCAAAGTAACAAAAAGAAGATACAAGCGGCACACAACAACTGCCTCAGAGAAGCTGCAAACGTGCCCAGATATGTAGCCGAACGGTTCTTATTTAGAGACCCAAAACAAATAAGAGTACTGGATATTATGGAGGAAAAATCCAGAACAAAATTTGCTGAGCTAGAAGACCACCCAAACCAGATCCTGCAAGAGATATTAAGGTATGATGTGTATCATAGATGGAAACACAGGAGACCCAAACAGCAAATATTAGTTAATATATAATAAAGGCTAGATAATCGTAGCTCAATCAAAAGAAAACAACTTGCTCACCTTTGGCATCTCATTATATTTATTAATGTTGATTTTTATACGTTTCAGACATCCCTCAAAAAAAATATACAAAAACTTCAAAACGGCTTCAGCCACTAAACAAATCAATAAAATATTAACAATAGGCGAAAGCCACAAAAAAAATATTAGTAACAAAACCCAAAAAACGGGCATGAGGGGCCCACATCCTCGAGCGCCGAGTCACCGAACTGGACATAGCCCAGAGCGGGGACTCCGCGCCCGAGCAAGCAAAACAGATCGAAGATAAGTCACTAGAGATAGCGGGAATAGAGCGCCTCACGCCGGCCTGCATTGATCGGTGTAGGATTTCATATGGGAGTCCGTGTACCCAAGACTCCCATATGATAAGCACTTTGCTGATTGAGAGCCCCTATAGCGCATCAGAGTGCTATCGGGGGGTAAGTGGATGGTCTGGAGCATTGAAGCGGGGTGGAGTGATTCCTGATTACGGGAGTTAATCCTCCTCGCCCCAGTGAATTGTATAACCCGAATGTCATTCTCTAGGGGTGAGCAAGTCTCTCTGGCTGGGTTAAATCACTATGCTTGCTTGCTTGGTACCATTAGTTAATCACAGTGTTTTTAAAACTTTTTTGCTTCTTAGTCTTTTTTTGATAAGTCACCTTTTATCGAGATGCGGCTTCTTTTTCAAAATATACCTAAAAATGTAAATTATAAATAAATTTTCAGGTTATTAACAGGTCTCTATAATCGTACTTAACCATATACAAATATGTGGTGGATTAGACAAATATTCAAAATATCTCGATAAACACTAGCTTATCGAAAAAGTACTAAGAGACAAAAAGCTTTAAAAACATTGTGTTTAACTAATGGTGCCACAATAATAATTTAACTGGAACGTACACAGAAGTTTGGGGGGTTGAAGGGAACAAAACCCCCATAAAATTTTTATGGACTGCACAAATTTCACTTTTATTTTTTTTAAGATGTTGCCGCCATAAGAATGTCACATGTCCATTTTCAATAAAAAATCTTTTTCGAGTTTTCGATATATGAAAAAAAATCGATTTTCATTTTGTAACTTCAAAGGGCTGTAACCTTTTTTGTGTGCACTATTGTTTATAGGTAAGTGAGGTTCAATCAATTTATTTTTGACCAAAAAATCTGTGGTATAATTTATGACCAATATTTTCGGGACACTCTGTATAAGGTAATACTTCCCAAATAAATATTCATAATCCACAGCTCAGTCATATCACAATGTGTAGGAATTAAACTTTAACATGCGGAGAAACTTGAAAATGCGTGTCCACACTTTGGCAGATATACGACACTCCAAAATAAATTTCTAAATTGAACATTTAATCTGAAAAGTAATAGGTAAATGAAACAAATATAAAAAGAAACAGACCATAAAATGAAATAGATTAAAATAAACGGTAAACCTGCGAAAGCTTAAACTAACAAATTCGTAATACTTAGGATAGATTTTATAAGTTAAATGTCATTATATGACAATCTTAACACATATTTTCAATTCATCATATCTTAACAGTTCAAGTAAATTTCACTTGGTTATACAGGGTGAGGCAAATAAAGGGCCTATTAGAAATATCTCGAGAACTAAAGGCAACAAAATCATGAAAATTGGAATAAAGGGGTTTTGAAGGATGATCTATTAAATGAAAAAATTTTCATCTCTTTCCAACTTCCGGTTATACCGGAAGTTGCTTATAACTTCGTTTTTTTTAATGGGACACCCTGTATATTTTTACATTTTTGGATTCTTTTCAATGTCTTCTTTCTTAAAATATGTTTTGTAATATTATACAGGGTATTTTAAAAGATAATTACGTTTTTTTATTAATTTCGTAGCAAAATTAACACCCTGTAGAATTGTAGTAGTTTGACCTCTAAAACTCTACTTACATTCAAATGATTTTTAATATACTCTACTATTGTTAAGAATCATTAGTATAGCTGAATTTTTAATTTTAGTATACAGGGTTGGTCGAAACTCGGAATGAGTATTTTCTGAGTTTTCTTAAATGGAACACCCTGTATTTTAGTATTGTAATGAAATGATATTTTATGGTACTTTTTTATTTCTTAAGCATTCCCTATACCTAACTGCTTTAATTTGCGCTTAATTGTTAATCGCACCAACAATCTTAACTAAGTAGGTATTTCGATAGCTAAACCATTATTGGTAATTTTAAGGACCAGTCTGGATTAATATGTGTTTATTTCTGAAAATTATTATATATGTGTTTATTATCACGACCAACCTAATAAAATTTTACGTATTTTTTGTTGCAATTAATGTTTAGCTTGAATCACCAATAACTCACAAATTAAAGCAGTTAGGTACTTATAGGGAATGCTTAAGAAATAAAAAAGTACTATAAAATATTATTTCATTACAATACAAAAATACAGGGTGTTCTATTTAAAAAAACTCAGAAAATACTCATTCCGAGTTTCGACCAACCCTGTATACTAAAATTAAAAATTTAGCTATACTAATGATTCTTAACAATAGTAGAGTATATTAAAAATCATTTGAACGTGAGTAGAGTTTTAGATGTCAAACTACTACAATTCTACAGGGTGTGAATGTTGCTACGAAATTAATAAAAAAACGTAATTATCTTTTAAAAGACCCTGTATAATATTACAAAACCTTATATTTTAAGAAGGAAGACATCGAAGAGAATCCACGAATGTAAAATTATACAGGGTGTTCCATTTAAAAAAACGAAGCTATAAGCAACTTCAGGTATAACCGGAAGTTGCAAAGAGATGAAAATATTTTAATTTAATAGATTATCCTTCAAAACCCCTGTATTCCAATTTTCATGATTCTGTTGCCTTTAGTTCTCGAGATATTTCTAATAAGCCAGTTATCTGCCTCACCCTATATAATTTATGTAGTAATTCATACCGTCAGAGTTAGTAAACTTATCCCAAAGTTCATGTTGTTCAAGTTAACACCATACCTTTGCACAACAAATGCACAAACTTTAAAGTGCTTATCACCATGATTTCCAAACAACGCGCGTTCAGACAGGATACACACAACATCTTCAACATTCTCCTTGTATAAAGCATTTTATCCGGAAACTCGCCTGCCGCAAAGCCAAAACCAACTCTGGAATGCCTAGACTAAACAAATATATAAGGGCCAGAGTGAATTAGGTACAGGCCAAGCTTGGCTGACCGCAAAATAATTGCCATGAAATGGAAGTGTGTCAGGATAGAGTGGAATGGGTACGGGAAGATAAAACAAGGATTAGCAAACTTACCAGACCGTTCGGGACGGGAATATGATTTTAGAATAATTAAGTGCAAAAAGTTTGTGATATCTAACTAATCCAATAAGTTGTATCTTTGTTTAATCGATGATGTAACATGAAAATAGGAATTTAGGATTTAATACAATGGCTAAGAGATGCTATTTAAGAGAGATTTTTAATTGCCTATGCACTTTAAAATAAGGAATATATGGATATAGGTATTTTGTAAACTATTGCTTTAACAACAAAGCAAAGTGGCGAAGTTAAAAAATCAAAGTTTATAATGGGTATTTCCTCCTCTTTGTTGTAGTATCCTTTCCATCCGAGAACTTGAGAACCTTATTAAGTTTCTGACTAATTCCTGAAGAATCGCTTTCTACTCTTCATCTAATGTAGTTTTTAGCTCCGCTACTGTAGCTGATACTGGATTACGGACCCGAACCCTGCGTTGAGCTCATCCTATAGGTGGTCGATGGGATTCGTTTCCAGACTCAATTGGTGCCAGTCCATTGTTGTTATATTGATGTGGGCCAGGTAATCTTTCGTCATCCGCGCTGTGTGACATCAAGCGTTATTTTGTAACGGCCTGTGTAGCAGGTTTAGAAGTAACATGCTCTTAGAGAATATCCTTAATCTTCTTCTTGCAGCACCGTCTCCTATCGGAGGTTGGCTACCATTACAGCAATCTTAACTTTGTTGGCTGCAGCTCTGAACAACTGTATTGAACTGCACCCATACCACTCCCTTAAATTTCGCAACCGGGAAATCCTCCTACGTCCCACATTTCTGTTTCCCGAGATTTTTCCTTGGAATATGAGTCTTAGCTGAGAGTACTTTTCTCCTCTCATTATGTGGCCTAGATACTCCAGTTTTTTCGTTTGTATGGTTTTTATGACTTCGCATTCCTTCCCCATCTTCAGCAAAACATCTTGATTTGTTACTATTTCTGTCCATGGTATTTTCCACATTCTCCTATTCCCCTGTAACAACACATCTCGAATGCCTCAATGTTTTTGATGTTTATCTTTTTCGGTGTCCAAGCTTCCATGCCGTACAGCAGAACGGAGAAAACATAGCACCTTAACATTCTCGTTCTTAAGTTTATATTTATGTCCCGGCTGCATAGGAACTTTTTCATTTTGACAGACGACTGTCTCCCTATCTCAATTCGCCTCTTGATTTCTCTTGTTTGGTCATTAGTATCAGTGAAACAAACCCCTAAATATTTGTAGGACGTAACTCTTTCAACTGGCTGATTATTTATGAATTTAGTCTTTTTGATGTTCAGTTTTAGACCATACTTATTGGTAGGAGTGTTTATGTTTTTCATCAAATACTGTAAATTTGCTAGGTTATCTGTTACTATTATCGTGTCATCAGCGTATCGTATATTGTTAATTAAATCTCCGTTAATGTTCATACCAATGTTTTGCTCTAGAAGCGCTTCCTGACATACTGTTTCGCTATATATATTGAATAGTAGTGAAGAAAGCACACAACCCTGACGCACACCTCGACGAATCTCAATTTCTTCGGTTAACTCATTATCAACCTTGATTTTTGCTGTTTGTCCCCAGTACAACCTGGATATAATGTTAATGTCGCGACTGTCGATGTTTTTGCTTCTTAGGATTTCATACAGCTTTTGATGTCTGACTTTATCGAAGGCCTTCTCAACATCTATGAAACCTACGTAGAGGTCTTGGTTTACATCCAAACATCTTTGCATTAACACACTCAGACCAAACAAAGCTTCCCGTTTTTCCAGTCCACTTCTGAATCCAAACTATGTGGCGCTTATGTCCTCTTCTAATTTATTAAATATTCTTTTGTGAATTATTTTTAAAAATACTTTTAGTGTGTGGCTCATCAATGCTATAGTTATGTGGTCTTAACACTCTCTGGCGTTATTAGTCTTCGGGATTGTGAAAAAAGTAGAGTAGAGCCATTTCTTTGGTATGATGCCTGTTTTATAAATTGTGTTAAGGAGGTTCACCATTATTTCAAGTGTGTCGTCGTCTATAAGTTTCAACATTTCTACAGGAATTTCAACTGGTCCTGCAGCTTTACCCCCTTTTGTGTTTCTTATAACATATTCTATCTCGCTTTTTAGGATTTCAGGCCCTGTTGTGTCGTCTGTAGGTTCTGCCACTACTATTTCTGGTCTTTCGTCTGCAAAAAGTTCTTCAATGTATTCTGATTCTGTCCATCTTGCCAGTATTTCATTTAAATCTGTAATTATTTTACCTTTTTTGTCCTTTACGATGGATGCTTGTTTCACTTTTTTACCTGTTATTTCCTTGATCTTTTTATGCATGTTAAAGCTGTCGTACTTTCTTTCATATTCTTCTATTTCCTTGCAGTTTTCCAGAACCCACTTCTCTTTGGCTTCTCTATTTTTTCTCTTAATCCCACGGTTCACTTCTTTGTATTTTGTCTTGATGGTTTTGTACTGTTGGTCAATGTAATATACCAAACCACAACTTACACGAACGACCTCCATAGCTCACTGTTTTGGCACTATAGCACTGGACAAATGGTTGTCGGGCCCCCTATAGACACACGTCTTCTGCCATTGCTTTACAAGCACTTATATTAGCTTATTTCGATGTCAAAGTGTCAGCCGTAAGTCTTCTCCTAACTATCCACTGAGTCACTGAGTGACGGTAACACCTTTAACATTCCCCAAGGATTGTTAACTCTTGTAAAGGCACTCAGGACAACGAATCGATCATCTCTCTCTGGCATTATACTTCACCTAACCGAATCTGGTCGTCGATTATAGCAACCGTTCTTCTGGTATCGACGATAAGCCCTTAAGACTGCAGACCGTGTCATAGTAATTATGTTATTACCTGGGCCACCTTCACTTTTGGAATATCCATTTATAAAATATTCACTTACTGCACTTCAAAGTGTACACATACGTCAACACTTGAAAAGCGACTGAGACGACCAACGGCAAATTCATAGAGGTATAAATTGCATAGAACCAACATGCATTCCTTATATCATACAGAAGTAGGAAAATTTTACGATACGTTGCCAACCTACATAAAACATTTATTTATTCAAAGAAGATAACATAAAACTACTAAATATAAACTACAATTCATTCGAGTGAGTCGATTGTTTGGCTCACAAATGTATATGTTACCGGCCAAACCCGATTTCAGGAAAAAATAGTTTGGCCTAGGCCAAACTAGCTCAACCTGAAGGCGTAAGGATAAAATAGTTTGGCCTAGGCCAAACTAGTTTGTGCTAAACGCGTTAGGATAAACTAGTTTAGCCTAGGACAAACTAGTTTATCCTGATATTAATACAGGATAAACTAGTACGGCCTAGTATAAACATTATAATATACCTACAAAGCCAAAATAAATAGATAAACTGAATAAAATACTCTGTAATTGGAAAATAATCATTTTTATTAAAACAATACTGATTCGTCGTTAAAACTAAGCTTTATTTTTAAACCAAGAGGAGTAAAACTAAAAGGCAGATTCACACCCAAAACAGTCACTAGAAATAATAATATCACCAAATACATCTGCTTTTTTGGTTGATCATATCGGCCTTTTACGGTAATCCAATATTATATTATACATCTCTAAAGAGTTCAAAAACAACCGTGTTTTATATAAAAACAGATTAAAATTCTAAAAATTAAAGGAATAACGTAGACAATACAAAAAATCGCTGATATAGTTGGTTCGCTAAACTCAGACACAATTGGCTAGTGATTTTAGTAAGTAATTTTGCCAATCTGGTAAAATTGGCAAAAAAAATAATTACTAAATAGTTAATAATTACTAAATAGTTAATAATTACTAAATAGTTAGTAATTTTGCCAATTTTGGCAAAATTGGCCAAAAACAAAAAAATTACCTACTAAAATCACTAGCCAGTTGTGTCTGAGTTTAGCGAGCCGACTATATAACTTAATTAACCTATAAAATGACAGAATATGTCAAAATTATATAAATGTCATTAGTGTCAAAATTTGATAACAGTGGAGTAAACTTGCCTGAGGTTGGACCAATTACAAACAAGCTTTACGGCGTGGGAAATTTGAATTACTCCTCTTGGTTTAAAAACAGACTATAACAGAAAATTGGTAACATAAACAATCATATTATAAAAAATAATCAAATTTTTTTTTATAAAAGCAAAAATTATTATACCTCAATTATAAAAATTATGGTTTATTTTCCCATGGAGTGCTTTGCTGACACTTAGAATTGCGGAGTATCATTGTCTTCTTGTACGTGCATCTGTTTGTGGAACGGTTTTTGTTACAGCTGCCTTTGACAAATTATTATCCTTATTCAACTGTATCTCTCATAGCTGCAACCTTTAACGATATTTTAGAGCCTAGGTTTATATCCTGCTTCTTCTCAAAAAGTTTGGTGGCGGATGTCGAATTCTGATCTGAAAAAAAATATCAAATGCAGCTGCAACAAAAAGTGTTCCACGAACAGATGCAAGTGCAAGAAAACAATGATACTTTGCCATTCTAAGTGACAGCAAGCAAAGCACTCGATGGAAAAATAAATAATAATTTTTATAATTGAAGTATAATAACTATTGCTTATTTTAAAAAAAATATTGATTAGTTTTTACAGTGTGATTGTTTGTATTACAGAGTATTTTATTCAGTTTAAATATCTATATATTTATGCTCTGTAGAGTAGGTACACTATAATGTTTATACTGGGGCGTACTAGTTTATCCTGCAGTGTCCCTATTAATATCAGGATAGTGTGGTCTAGGCTAAACTAGTTTATCCTATCGCGTTCAGGACAAACTAGTTTGGCCTAGACCAAACTGGTTTATTCTGAAATCGGGTTTGGCCGGTATATATACAAAAGGGCTTCAGTTGCTTCATTTCAATAGTTTTCTCGGATTCATTATTTTATGGAACAAATATTTTCTTAATTACACTCGACAACTCTGAAAATTGTTGGAATTTTAAATTCTGAAAACCGGCGAAAGCGAAACATATTCAACAACTCTTAATCCCTCGGTTGGGCGAAAATCTCGAAAGGTTGCAAAGGACAATGAGGAGTGATCTTTATGTTCCGACATTTCTGTTTTTACGTTGTGATTGCGGATTTCGTAAAATTGAGGAAGTCTATAAATTCGACGAAGGTCTCTATACACTAAAAAAAATTTATGTATTTTTTAGTATCTTGGCAAAATCTAAGTTAAAGTTTAGAAATGTAATTTAAAAAGGCAAAACAATTTTGGCAAGGAACTACATACCGGATGATGAATCGTCAAACGGGCCGTAGGAAACTCAATGGGAAAAATGGGAAGTTGTTTTTATGTTAATACAATTATCACACTCTCCTATGCAAGATATCTCTAGAAAGTTTCTCTTAGTGTAGTTTTTTTCGATACCTAAGATTTTATAGAAACTATAGTCCATCTAGTGATTATTACCATGTACCTGTGTGGCAAGAGTACAGTCACTTTTGTGGGAGGTAATTCGATCTTTTATAGATCTTGAACCTCATCCAACATATTCTTAATTACAATCTGTACAAGGGATACTATAGATTACATTTGTTGTTAATTCTGTAGGATGTTTATTCTACCTGTTCAGGTCTCTTCGTGAAATTAGATTAAAGGCAAGACAAGAAATTAAAGCCCAGCCCAAACTGTAAAGCTGTAGTAGAGTATTGGTCATCGATAGACAATTTATATGTCCAGATTTTGTCTAGTATTAAGTTGTAGAAGTAAAAGTGATGCATAGAATATGAAGATTTTACATCTTACTATAATTATATTATACATTAAAATTAATTATATTATACATTAAATTATAGTATACATTAAAAAAAGAATGTGTGTGTACCTACTCTGTACTTGTACGCACGTAAGAAGTTATACTTGTATTAAACTTAGAATTAAGCATTTGTGTAGAAAATCTTACCTTTTTTTAGATTTTCTACGATTCCTCAAGGGAAAAGCAATTGCGGTGAAGCTACAGTTCATGAAAAATTACTTATTAACGTTGTTTTTAATTTTTGGTAATATTTTAAGTATTAAAGTTAGTTTGCTATTTAAACAAAAATACAATTAAAATGTTTAAAATATATTTCTTTCGTTGAAATCATAATAAGAGAAGTATAACTTTATAAATGCGTACAAAGTACACACACAGTACCGACGCTAGGGGAAAAACTAGCACCGGCGCCACACCCCACTCCCCCTACCCCCCTCCCCACAAACACACACACATACTTGTATAACACTAGCCTCAGGAGACATATGTGTGTTCTAATGGAACAGTCGGACCCACATGTCCGAAGATCAAACCAGTCACACTCCATAATGGAGTGGTACCTAGCTGACCCCCACGCTGTACCCAGATTAGGGTATTAGGGATGGAATTTAAACAACATTTAAAAAACTAATTTTTCTATCTAAGTATTTTCTATAACACCAGCAGAAAAAAAGCCCATTTTGGCGCCCCTCCCACCCCATGCAGAGTCGCCCACCTGCAGTGCATCCCTTGCAGGCCCGTTATCGCCGGCCCTGTACACACACTCTGTTTTATATGAATGAGTCCAAAAATATATATACAAAAACTACTTAAAAAGTCGGTACAACTATAAACTCATTTTTGTTTCTGTTCTCACAACTTTTAAAACACAACTTAACCCAAACCATAAATAAAAATGACAACAACACATTCTTTAACCACAGCCGCCAATTTTTGACATGTCATTGGAATGTCCAATTAGAGCGAACGTACCTATAACGTATCTGCGCGTAGGGCTAACAATTTTTGATGAATTCGCTCAGATTTACATTTATTCCCAATCCCAACATTTTTTCTTTCTTCTTCTTAAGGCGCATTTAAATCAAAGAGAAACACGAACGAACGAACGAATTCGTATGTGTTCGCTTGGTCATTCGTTCGCTACAAAGTAGGACCATTTACATTGAAGCCAGGGCCGCGTTTAGGTCAATTGACGCCCTAGGCAATTCTCTAGTAGCCGCCCTTTAAGCATGTACAATTTTTGCGAAAAAAAAAATTGCAAGCAGATTTTTTTATTTAAATAAGAATACATAAAAATTGTCATTCCAGTTCGATCGCATCAGATTTCTTTCTTGATTTTTCTTTGGAAAAATCATCTATAATATCTTCATAATTTATCGCCTTTGTTACGTCACTTTCTATGGGCAAAATCGACAAATTGTTAAGAAGTTCTTGCGTCATACTTGATCGGAAATTATTTTCATGACTATTTTCAATTCTTGACATTTTCGAAAATGACCTTTAAGCGGACACGTTGGTTGGCAACTGGGAGGCACAAATAAATGCGCAAAGCAATATCAAAATTAGGGAAAATATCTTTCAATCCACTCTTCTTTAAATATTTAGATATGTCAATTATTGGTGATTGGTGATTTTATCGTGGTATCCAAATGACCCTTTAAGTGAATGCATTCATGTATGAATGATGTAGGTATCTATTAGTGCAGTCAGTGAGGGTATTTGGCTCCGAATTCCATCGTACTGCATCAATTCACTTAAATATTTTCACTGTAAGTAGGGAATAGCTCAATAAATAAAGCCTACCCTATACCCTATGGCGCTTTTAACTTAGGGGTGGTTTCCACCCGTCCTCGGGTGTGGAATTTTTTTTTATCAAACTAACACTGGAAGTGACCAGAGACCTAATTCTAAGCAAAAACTGTTTTATAATTTTTTTTTAAACTCAATACCTTTTGAGTTATTCGTGGTTAAAAATTTGCCATTTTCATTGAAAAATGATAATTTTCGGAGACTGTTTTTGGGAATACCATAAAAATTGTGCATCTAACGAAAATAACTATATAAAACATTTTTGTAGTTTATGAAAAATCAGAGAGATCAATTTTCTCAAAAATCTTCTAGTTTTAATAAAAAAAAGAGATGGTAGGTAAAAAAATTTTTTTTGTGCATGCTCAAATCGGTGTATTCAACTTAAAATAACAGAGAAATGGTCGATACCTTTTGTAGCGCTTGAAAAGACCTTTAAAACGAGAACTGTTAAATGACGGTTACATTCAAACTAAGCGAGATATGGTGCAAAAAAACTTATGACTAATGTATTTTAAGGAAAAATGAGAAATATAAAATAAGAAATATGTATAAATATAAATATAGAAAAAAAAGTATACTTAACCCCTTAGTAGAGCACATTTTTAAATTTCCTTAAAAATCTTCCTTTTTCTCCATGTAATTCGAAAGTGATAAAAGATACGTAAAAAATACCTTACAAAAATGTAGGTTTTTTTTAGATAACAATTTTATTTTTCTTTCAGTACTGTATCTCATTATCATTTTCGAGTTACATGGAGAAAAAGGAAGATTTTTAAAAAAAATTAAAAATGCTCTCTATAATTTGATCTTATTTTTTTCAAAAACCATACATTTTAAACCCGTCCAACATGTTGAACATAGAAATAACACTATAGTAAAAGGTATTGTAGAAGCAGCACAATGCATTTAAATCTGGTGGATGAGGGGTTAAAATATACATACTTCGCATTTTATCTTAAAATAAATTAGTCATGCTTTTTTGTTGCACCATTTCTCGCTTAGTTTGAATGTAATCGAAATTTAACATTGCGGTCGTTTTAAAGGTCTTTTCAGGCAGTACTTACAAAATATATTGATAGCATTTACCCTTAAAATCGACCATTTCTCTGTTATTAAGTTGAACACACCAATTTGAGCATGCACAAAATAAATGTCTTTTCGCCTACCATATCTCATTTTATGTTATCACTAGAAGATTTATGAAGGAACGAATCTCTTTGATTTTTCATAAGCTACAAAAATGTTTTATATAGTTTTTTTTTTCGTTAGACGCATAATTTTTAAGGTACTCGCAAAAAACCGTCCGAAAAGGCGATATTTTTCAATGAAAATGGCAAATTTTCAACCACGAATAACCCAAAAGGATTGAGTGAGTTTAAAAAAAAATAAATAACAGTACACCCGAGCCTTTGCGGTGCTGCCGATGGCCCGATAATCCCTAAATTTACAACTTCTCTCCTTTTTGAATGAATAGTGTTAATAAAATGCAATTTGTTTTCTAGAAATGAATGCCCACTTATATTCCATTGATGGATGTACTGTACATACATAAATGGAATGATGTACTTGTTATTCGATTTCAATTTTTATATAAAAATTTTTGTACAGTATTTTTGCCGCCCTCTCTTAATTAGCCGCCCTAGGCAACGGCCTATATTGCCTAATGGATAAAGCAGCCCTGATTGAAGCGATCGTTCGCATTCGTTGATGATCGGGAGTGCATATTGCCCGCAGATGTATTTAAGATGGACCAGTCACACATTGTGTTTAAGTTTATTGGCGTGTTTCTTGGTGGGTAAAATTTAATACAATAATAGCTTATAAAATGCAATATGTGTTCTGTAAGGAAAAAATATGTCATATTCATAAATATAAGTACGAAATTTTGATACGACTTCAATAATTTCATTTTGTCCTGTCTCTAGTCTATAATTATTTAATTTAAAAAATTTGATTTTAATAATTAAAATAAAATAAAAATTATTTCCAGACTCAAAAATAATTTATCCAGGTATCTTTTATTATTTTGTGGAAAATTTTGATAAGTTTTATTTGTTAATATTTTATTTAAATCGGGCATTATCAACTAAAGTTTGAGATAAATAAAACGTCCAAAAATGTCTAGCAATTATAAATTCATATTTCTTCTTAAAATGCCATGTATTTCTGCGTAGGCGTCCACCGTACATTGTCTTGTTAATAAAATATTACTGTTTTAAGCAGCATTGCAGAGCATTTCATAGCCGTGGATTTTTGTCAACTGGCGGTGGCGATTACGCAGCCATGACATCTTTTTTCCAGATCCCTCTTACCCTCTATCTTTCCGTCGAGTATCAGTTGCTGAAAAGTGTATCGTTCCCCTCGTAATATGTGCCCCAGGTATGCAGTCTTCTTACTTTTAACATAAATAAAAAGTTCCCAATCCTGTAAACCCGCTCTTCTTAGTACTTAAACATTTCTGACTCTGTCCGTCCATGATATTCTAAGCATTCGACGTAGGCACCACATTTCAAACACTTCAAATTTGTTAATGGAATTGGTCTTTAACGTCCATGCTTCCATTCCGCACAAGAACACAGATCAGACGTAACACTTTTTAGCATATAAATTACTGACAAAATATTTGTATTGATATTTCTATAATGACAAAAGTAATTACAAAATTAGTTATTTTCCTAACTAGTGCGGAAAGTGATACTTTCCCGCACGCGGCTGCCGTTGACCCGAACGACGCGATAGCGGAGTTCGGGCAAGCAGTCGAGTGCGGGAAAGACACTTCCCGCATGAGTTAGGAACAATATTTTTTCTACGGCCGTATGCTTGGAAAAAAGTCACAAAAAATAGAGTTATATCAATTTTTATTTACTAGTAAATACATACAACAAAATATTTAGTGATAAATGAGCAATTGGCAGCATTCTGCAAATTTATAACGGATGAAAGCTGATCCTTGAATTGGCACTGTGTATTCTCCCTCGACCTGTGCTCGCTGTGATCACTCGACGTAGATGTAGATAGTTCTAAAGAATCGATAATTAAAATTTTGTTACACACATCTCTTTTTTGCTTTTCGGGGTCTTCTAGGTAGCCTTCTGCAGAAGCCTTGTTTCTCCAGAATCGGCTAGGAAGGTTGCTGATGAGCGTCTGTAGCTGTGTCCTGTGTCACGTTCAGGATTGGGCAGACGCAAAAAGGCTGCAATTTCGGAGGGGATTTTTCCAAATGTATTAATTCCTACACGTTGCACTGTACATTTTCCTTTCTGCTATTTTATAAACAAACGCCGATGAGTTGTGGTTGAAGGTCGCAAACTGACGTATTCTCTGTATAGCTTCAAAAACATTCCATTGTTTATTTGTTCTGAGACAACAAATGATCTCGCAGAGTTGTTTTTCGAGTCCGTAATTTTGACGAGTATTAGATTCGCTTAGTCTTCAATATCGTCGAGAGTGATTTTCGTAAGTTCGGCTCTACGAAGCCCCACATAAACCAAAAATGGTAACTACTTTTATCATAAGATATATCTCATTTGGTGAGTCTAACATAAATTTGGCTATATCTTCTTTACTAAAAATTTTTGCTTTTTTTGTTCGAAAACCAAAATTTTGTTTTTTCAAAAAAGTTGTTAGTTTATAAAACTTACTTATATCAATATTGTGCTTTATTTTCATTAAACTTTGCAAGCACATTGCTCAATTCTAAAAAGTATCCCAAAAATACTTCCTCTTTATTATAGCTCCTTATTTTCATGGATTCGCACCAGTTCACAAAATGGACAAATTGTTTTTGATACCTCTCTTTGGATTTGGCAGGCAACAAATTTAAATTTGCTTCCGCGGCGGCTATCAAGACAGCTTCCGGAATCTCTTCGTCCGATGAATCCATGTAATTTTTTAAAAATTGCAACGAAAACACATAAATTCATACGTTCTTTGCAGGTTTTCAAAATCAAACTTTTAATAAAATTGGTTACTATGACGACGATAATGGTTTAAATTACGACGATATTCAAAACCATTGTGATTGTCCACTGATTTGACTTCGAATATTATGTCAAAATAATTCTATTTCAAAGAATTTTCGCGTTAATTTCATTAAAACACGAACACAATAAGATAAATGTGAAATAAATTAGTAAATAATATCTAAATATTAGTTTATTGAATATATTATAATATATTATAATCCCATATTACAAGGTATTCTACTTTCCCGCACTAGTGCGGTAAAGTGCAACTTTCGGAAACAAAATGCGTGCGGGAAAGTGGCTGTTTAGGCACGGCCGTAGAAAAAATTATTTTCTAAAATAATTTTGAATTCAATATATTTAGGTAAGTACCTGTAATGTGCTTCGAACTAATGAACGCAATCTGTATCAGGAGCCAGGTAGTATTATACGCTGTTTGAGGGAGCATAGAGAATAATAATGTAATTAACAACCAGATTTCTTAAAATTCTTCCTCGAAAAAGTTGCTTGCTCTTGGTATTATGACTATGACTATATTATGTGCAAATAATAAATTGTAAAATTGGTGTATCAAAATAAATTTGCTTTTAATTCATTTTAGCAATTAATTTGATTTGATTACCTCATTAGTCTTTCTGGGTTGAAATTTATCCAATTAAAACATTAGGCTTTTAAAAGCAAACCACTTCGAACCCTCTTTTTGTCTTTCTCATCTAAATGATGCCAGAAGCTAATTCATTTTTTTTTAGTTCAGAGACATCACGACCCATTCCTATAGAAATGTAAACACAATCATCAGTTTTTTTTTGTTTTTTATTTTATATAGCTTCGATTTCGGGTTTCATAGGCATTCTTCATTTCTATATAACTCAATTAATTGAAGTATCATTTCATTGGTCCATTCCATATTGCAAAATTATGTTTTCACGACTACACACTAAACAACCCTCTCAAACTAATGTTTGTAAATAAATTAAATCAGTACTTCTAAACGAATTCGTTTGCTACCGTCTATCCACTGTCCACATTGAACAACGATTTTCTTTGATGATTCGCTAACTTACCGACATCGGTTGGAACATGTGCGAATGTGAACGAATTCCTTCGGTCGTGCTCGATTCGCTGTACAAATACAATAAAGTTAACGAACGAATTCGTGGGTTCGTTCCTGTTCGTTTTGATTTAAATGCGCCTTTAGGGTGCCTGACCGTTCCGAACCTTGGCGATCATTCTTGCTGTGATGACTTTGTTGGTGGCTATACGGAATAGTTGTGTTGAGGTCTTTCTATACCATGCTTGCAGGTTAGCAAGCCAAGATATTTTTCTTCGTTCTTCGTCTTTTTCCCAATCTCGCCTAAAGAAGTATAACTTCAATAATAGAATACAGTAAAAACAAAACAGAGACTAACATTTTTCCGGAATGGGACGTTTCGGCGTCGCCGTTTCGGCGTGGCCATTTCGGCGTGGCCGTTTGGGCGTAGAGCCGTTTCGGCGTAGGCCGTTTCGGCGTAGGCCGTTTCGGCGTCCGCCATTTCGGCGTCAGAAATTTTATTTTAGTTGACTAAATACCTACATTGAGGTTTATTGGTCAGGCAATTTTTTGGAAAAAAATCTTTTAATATAGTTATTTAAATACATTGGAGTTCATTGGTCACACAATTTTAACATTAATGGTCAAGTAGAAAAATAAACTAAATATATTTCTTTTATAAACATTTTGTTATATTTTATTCTGCAAATACCTATATTGGATTTTTTATTAATGCATATTAATAATAATTGCTGTTCTCTTAATTGTCCCAGAGCTAATTAGATGATAACTGACATTTTTCAACTTTAATTAGACATACATTATATGGTATATAGACGGAGAATTTTAATATTGTTAAAATATCTTTTTTAAGCAAAAATATTTGCAGAATGTATATTTTTAAAAAAAATTAAATTATACAATATTTTCTTGAAAGGAATCTGCTTTTAAAATATTTACCATTAGTTAGTATAATAATAGTTATCCCTATATTTATTGCAGTTTCTTCGAAAATTTAAATACAAAATTCTATAAATCACATAATAATGTTATTAACATTTCCTCGAAAACTAAATTACCTGTTAATTCCAAATGACATTATCATGTATCAATTAGTTGTTGATTTCAAAAATTACATTATAATGTCATTAACGAGAGATGCAAGTTATTTGTTGATTTTAAATATTCGAAAACTAAATTAGTTGTTGATTTCAAAAATTACATTATAATGTCATTAACGAGAGATGCAAGTAATTTGTTGATTTTTAATCTTAAGGGAAATTTTAAGTAGGTACCTACCTATTATTGATTTGATTGGTTGGATTATTGAGGGTACAGCTATATAAACAGAGATCAGTTTAAGAGTTTATGTAGTGTCTTATAATATTTCATAGTAGTATTTATACGATATACAGACGAAGAATTTTTAAGCTATGGAACGAAAAATTTTATCGACCAGAGGAAGAGAGAAATTTACCACTGATGGTTTCATGTATGTTTTTGACGCTGTTAGTAAAAGCGATGAATCCCTAAAATTTTGGAGGTGTGAGAGGAAACAAACGTGCAAAGCAAGAATACATACAAGAGATGGTGAAGTCATCAAGAAAGTAAATGTTCACACTCACGACTCCTCGGCGATGGACGTGGAAGTAGCACAAGTTGTTACAAAAATGAAAAAGCGTGCTACAGAAACAAACGAAGGGACAATAGTGGTAATCAATGAGTGCCTGAGAAATACAAGTCAAGCTTGTCATGGTCGGCTCCCAAACACTGGCGCGATGAGAAAATTCATCAGACGAAAACGTAACGAAGTTCATGCAGCCCCATCAAATCCGACAACTGTTGAAGAGTTAGTAATTCCCGAGTCTTATCGTGTTTACACGTTACAAGATGGTGTAGAAGAAAATTTTTTATTAGCAGATGATGGAGAAGGATTGCAAAGAATTTTGATTTTCGGGAGAGAATCGTGGCTGCAACATCTACAGACCTCAGATGTGTGGTATGGTGACGGTACATTTGCTATAGCACCATCTCTATTTTTACAAGTATACACAGTTATGGCCACAAAATATAATGGAGTCCATCCAATATTTTATGCCATGCTGCCGAATAAAACAAGATCCACATATACCCGTATGTTTGAATTGATCAGACAAATTGTACCAAATTTGCAACCCAGAGCAATCCATTGCGATTTCGAACAGGCGGCATTTAAGGCAATGGAAGATTGTTTTCCAGGCGTCGACATCAATGGATGTTTTTTCCATTTGGCACAAAATATGAAGAAACAAGTGGCTGCTATGGGAT
Organism: Diabrotica virgifera virgifera; assembly: GCF_917563875.1. NCBI lineage: Eukaryota > Metazoa > Arthropoda > Insecta > Coleoptera > Chrysomelidae > Diabrotica > Diabrotica virgifera. The sequence goes on from NC_065443.1 coordinate 267,491,102, forward strand.
ATACGAGAGAGTATAATGCTGATCCACAATTCGCTTTAAATTGCAGAATGTTGACAGCATTAGCATTTGTTCCTATCGAACATTTAGATGATGCCTTTGCCGTTCTAGCGGAAGCTCTACCTGCTGAACACCAACCACTTGTAGACTGGTTTGAAGACTACTATATTGGACGTATGAACAGAAGAGGAAATGGCAGAAGACCAAGTTTATTTCCCCAAAGGATGTGGAACCTCTACCAGAGAACTCTGGATGGAGAAGACCGGACAAATAATCACGCTGAGGCCGCCCATAGAAGACTCAAGATGGAATTGGGAGCAGATCATCCAACCATATGGAAATTTATAGATGGCCTGCGTCAGGTGCAGAAAGGTCGAGATGTCTATTTCGAGCAACTTGTGGCAGGTAATCTCCCACCATTGAAATTAAGAAAATACAGAGACGCAGATGATCGCATTTCACGGCTTGTGGGAAATTTTGATGCAAACGGGGATGTTTTAGAATTTTTAAGAGGACTAGCACATAATTATAATATGTAAGTAGGTACTTTATTTTAATTAATATTTCGTGAATAAGTTTTGTAGGTTAAATATAAATGTCTTGTATGTAATTATAAATGTTTCAGAATTTTTAATTGGACTAGCACATATCTAATTATAACATGTAAATACTTTATTTTAATTAATATTTCGTGAATAAGTTTTGTAGGTTAAATATAAATGTTTTGTATGTAAATATAAATGTTTCAGGATTTTTAATTGGACTAGCACATATCTAATTATAACATGTAAATAATAACTAAAATAAAATATTCATTTTTCCAAAATCTTGTTTATTCATTTATTTATATATAATATCTACAGCTAGAAGCCAATTACAGATATTACATTAACTATGAGCTAAATAACAAGCACACACACATAAGTATAAAATTGACATATACAAATCTACCATTAATATTAAAATTTTGTGATCAATGGACTCCAATGTATCTATTTAAATAACTATATTAAAAGATTTTTTTCAAAATAATGTCTTACTAATAGACTCCAATGTAGGTATTTAGTCAACTAAAATAAAATCTCTGACGCCGAAATGGCCGACGCCGAAACGGCCTACGCCGAAACGGCTCTACGCCCAAACGGCCACGCCGAAATGGCCACGCCGAAACGGCGACGCCGAAATGTCCTAGACCCACATTTTTCTGCTATGTTAGAGCAATATTCTACGTACATATTTTATGATAAAACTTATTCAAACCAACAACTTGAGGCAAAGAAATGTATCAAAAAACATTTTCCGAGGTATACATTTTTTAACGTTTGACCTGAGTCAATCCGATATCTCGCCTTAATAAATATAAAGTATAAGCACGACGGTGTAGCGGCTTTCCTTTAACTTTCAGGAAATCCTGACTGATCTAAAACGAGCTGGGGAAAGTGCCGGAAACTTGATAAAAGCTACACTACAAAAATGTTCTTATAAAACGTAAAAAATGTTGAATTCAATATAACTTGATGTAAGTATACTATTTCTATAGTTTAGGTGTTATGTTTCTTGAAAGAACTTGAAAATATTTAATTTTTGTTGTTGTTTTTTACTATCCAGTGCGATGCACATAATATAAACAGTTCCTTTTTCTTCTTCGTCAGTTTTTCCCTCCTCAGGAGACTGTTACATTTATACGCTACTCATTTATGTACATCGTGTGTTCCTCTTTTAAACCTTTCTCTATTAAGTCCTCTGCCACAATGTCCTTCCATCTTCTCGGTTTTTCTCTACATCCCTTTCACCTTTTATTTTGCTCCCTTGTCAGGGCTAGGTACAACAGGGCATATTTTTTTAGTAAATATATCTCAGATTCAAAGAGAGGTAGGAAAACCGGAAATATATTCCAGGAACCAAAGCTTTTTACCTCGCAATTTTTACAGAATGGATCAAATTGCTTGAAAATTTGAGAATATGTAGTGGATAGTCCATGGAACAAAATCTATATGATGCCGACAGGTACTTTTACCATGGGGGTGGTTGCCACCCCATCTTGGGGGTGGAAATTTGTTATTATATTTTGATAGCAAAAGTTAATAAAAACATTCATTCTAAGCAAAAAATGTTCTACACTGTGGTCCGAAATAAAGGAGTACATTTTTTAATTGAAAATAACTTTTTGTTTTTTGGGCGATTTAATTTATTTTTGTAGGTATAATAGCTTAACGTGTCCTCAATATGACTACAAATTTGAAAGCAAAAATAACATACAGGGTCGGACTTATAAAAAAATTTATTTAACGGTGCATTTGAGCTCGTTGCAAATGAAAACTGACTTAGCTAAAATTGAACCGATATACTCTTTTGGTAGGTTAACTATCCATAACACTTCAGTAAAAAGGAAATTTTTTAAAATTACCGGATTCACAAAATATATATATATTTTTTTTTAATTAAGAAATTATAACATTTTAACAAATAACACATTTATGAAAACAGTTTAACAATTTTAAAACTTAGATCAAAATATTATGAATGTGGCCACCATTATTGTTTAATACTTCTTGAAGTCGTCTGCGCCATAAATTGATAGCCCCATTTATTACACCCTCTTCAAAATTGTTCCAAACAAACTGCATTCTTTCTTTGAGCTGTTCGATGGCTTCTAATTATTGTTGTCCGTCATACAAATTTTGTTCAAAAATTACCCAAATTGAATAGTCAACCGGATTTAATTCTGGGCTTTTAGGTGGAAACATCTCTAGCTCAATATAGTCCGGGCAATTTTCACTCAAGAATATCCTTGTACTGTGGGAAGTGTGCGAAGGAGAATATTGCTGGATAGTGTAATTATTACATACTTACATTGTACGTCAGAATACACCCTATTATTTTGTATATTTTTAGGAGGCCGTAAATAAAACATTGTTTCATTTGAAAACCATATAGTTCTGGATCCCGCGTATGAAAAAAAAGTTGATTAATAGCAAGCTGAAAATTTGTTAATAGCTTAAGGGTGTCTAGTCAAATAAACTTTGATATGTGTGAACACTGGAACAGGGGCAGTTTTAATTGTGGAAGAGGTTAAAAATTTGGAACGGTCACAGCACGAAAACGGCACATTTATTTTGTCCGACAGAACAGACTTAAACTCTTCGAACAGAGATTAAACTCTCATGCAAAAATCAGACTGCTTTTTGTCACCAAATGGGCGTTTTAATGAGTGGAACATGTAGAATATGTCAAATGACAGGAATTATGACAGGTAATAAATAGCAGTCTGATTTTTTCATGAGAGTTTAATCTCTGTTCGGAGATTTTAAGTCTGTTCTGTCGGACAAAATAAATGTGCCGTTTTGGTGCTGTGACCGTTCCAAATTTTTAACCCGTTCCACAATTAAAACTGCCCCTGTTTCAGTGTTCCCATATATCAAAGTTTATTCGACTAGATACCCTTAAGCTATTAACAAATTTTCAGCTTGCTATTAATCAACTTTTTTTTCATACGCGGGATCCAGACCTAATATTTTTCTAGTGTCTTCACGAGAGTCGAATTTTCTTATAGTAGCAAATTACATCTTTTAAGTGGTTTTTATCTTACATTGACAGTAAGTTTGACAGTAAACTTTTTTAAATACTTTAAAATGGCAATATTCTTTATTGATTCTTCAAACTGATGTGCGGGAAATCCTAGCTTCTTTTGCGATTTTCATTGTTTCAACAGATTGGCAGGTTGCAAATTTCCTAAAACAACCCTTACTCTAGCAATATTTTCTTCAGTTCTTGAGCTTCGCTTCCTTAATCTTCCACGTTTATAGACCAGTGGGATTCCCTTAGATGTCTTAAGAACTTTTCTATCGTTCCAATATGCCAATTTTTCTCAGGAAATGCATTTACAATTTTTCTTGCATCATAATTATATTTTTCACAGTAATATTTAATTAATATTCTGTCCTCTTTGCTTAAAAGTGGCATTATGAACTGGCCAACTTACTTATTTAACTATAAATGTCAAACAAATTTGATGGCAATCTAAGCGGTCATGGCTTACTAAGTAAAATTTACAAATTTAAGCGATTGAGAAATTCTTAATGACATTAACCAAAAATTACTGCTAATATGAGACAAAAACGATGGAAAAGATGTAATTCAGTGTTAAGAGGGTTTCGTTCTGGTGAACATGTTAGAAAAGTACTCGAATAAGATTTCCTAATTTAAGTAAAAAAATAATATTTTGCAAATTCGGAATTTTTTAAAATTTTATGGCGAAGGCGTCTTCTGAACATTATTTAAATAAAAAATGATATTTTGTGAATCCGCTAATTTTGAAAAATTTTCTTTTTACTGAAGTGTTCTTGAAAGTTAACCTACCAAAAGAGCATATCAGTTCAATTTTAGCTTAGACAGTTTTCATTTGCAACGAGCTCAAATGCACCGTTATATACATTTTTTTAAAGTCCGAACCTGTACGTTATTTTTGCTTCCAAATTTGCAATCATGTTGAGGACGTGTTATGCTATGAGCGCTGAAAAAAAAATTAAATCGCCCAAAAAACAAAAAAGTTATTTTTAACTAAAAATGTACTCCTTTATTTCGGCCCACAGTGTATAATATATATTTTTTTGATAAAATAATAGTAGTTTTTGATTTATTAGCTATCGAAAGTGTTAGTTTTATATCTAAAAAATCAATGTTTTCCGATGGTATACTCATTTACGATTCACTCAAATTTTATCAAAGCAAGTTCTTGGGAATTAAATTACCTACAATTTCATATAAATATTTTTTCGTATCTCTGATGCTAATCTTTCTATTCTGAAGAAAATGGACTTTTTTACCAAATTGCAAACATTCGCTATTCGCGTTAAACTTCAGTTTTTTTTTAAATTAATCATTCTAAGCCAGTCAAACTTCTAGAATCTATTAATAATACATAAATAAAAATAGTAAATTAGGCCAATAACTAAAAGCACCGCTAATTTACATTATTATGCTTCAAATTGTATTTTTCCTTGTTTTTCAAAAAAATATATTGATTTTTTAACCGTAACTCTTTTATTTTTTATCTTATAAAGTTCGTTAAAAAGAATTTTGTAAGTTTTTACAAGATCTATAGGGCTATTTATTTATATTAAATCTTTTTAAAATTCTCAGTCACAAGAAGAGGTGGCATTGAAAGGGTAGGTAAAATTGGTTTTTGCATGACAAGTTTTAATTGTCAATAGCTCACTCAATTTTTGCCATAAAAAAAATTTTGCAAACCAAGTTCTTGGGAATTAAAAAATAAGCTACAATTTCATATTTAAATATTTTTTCGTATCTCTGATGCTTATCTTTCTATTCTGAAGGAAAGGGCATTTTTTACCAAACTACAAAAACTCGTTATTCACTTTTAGCTCAATTTTTTTAAAAACTAATCATTCTAAGCCAATCAAACTTCTAGAACCTATTAACAATACATAAATCAAGAAAACCAAATCAGGTCACTGACAAATTTTAATTAGGGTGGTGATTAGGTGGTTGTTTACGGTCACTTTTTTGCTGAAAAAAATAGGGACTGACATTATTTTTATTATAAGTTACTTAATTTTTTAGCTAGAGATTTTGTTTTAATTCTTTAGATACATATTTTTAAATGCTTTAAATTAGTTTTAACAAGTTATCCTCGAAATATGCATAGTTTTCCCGTCCTTTGACTTTGAAGCTACAATACCGGGTGTCCACTTATATTTTCCCCCATTTTAACTGCCTATAACTTCTAAACGGCTCAAGATAGAAATATGCGGTTTTCGCTGAAATGTTTTATTTTAGTAAAAGTTTTGTCGAAATGGACTGAATTTTTTATATCGCTTTCAAATACGAAAAGAAAAATGGCAGATTTTTGAAAAAAACGTTGTTGAATTTTTTTTAATGGAACACCCAGTATATATTTTTTTAAATTGAAAGAAAGGTCATTCAACTAACCAGCGATATAAACTTTTTTAAAATCGGTTGTCAAATCACTGAGTAATTAATTTTGGAAATGAGAGGTGCAACGTGGATATCACATACCTAAATAACATAATATGTGATTTCCACATTGGATCTCTCATTTTAAAAATTAATTTCTCAGTCATTTGACAACCGATTTTAAAAAAAAAATTCTTGAAACACCCAGTATATTTTTTTAGCTTAAAAAAACGGTCATTTACCTATCCAGCGATATTAAATTTTTTAAAATCTGTTGTCAAATGACTGAGAAAATAATTTTTAAAATGAAAGATGCAATGTGGAAATCACATAACATAATATCATTTTGCTTAGTTATGTTATTTAGGTATGTAATATCCATGTTGCACCGCTCATTTTAAAAATTAATTACTCAATGATTTGACAACCGATTTTGAAAAACTTTATATCTATGGATAGGTTAATGACCTTTATTTCAATTTACAAAAAAATACAGGGTGTTCCATTAAAAAAAAGTCAATAACGTTTTTTTCAAAAATCCGCCATTTTTCTTTTCGTATTTGAAAGCGATATAAAAAATTCAATCCATTCAGACAAAACTTTTACTAAAGTAAAACATTTTATCGAAAAACGCATATTTCTATCTTAAGCCGTTTAGAAGTTATAGGCAGTTAAAATGGGGGAAAATATAAGTGCACACCCGGTATTTAGCGTTTGACGAAAAAGAGCCAACATATAATAAAGTATAGCTCGATTACTATTGGTCTTAAAGAAAATAAAAAAAATGGTTTTGTTTACTTTTTCAAAAGGTACATTTTTGTTAAGAAAAGCTGTTTTGATAAAACGAAAGATTTTTGAGTTATTAGCAGAAAACTGATTAAAAACATTGAAAACATTGATTTTTTCGATATAAAACTAACACTTTCGATAGCGAATAAATCGGAAACTGTTAATTTTATCAAAAAAGTGTATAGAATGTTTTTTGCTTATAATGAATGTTTTTACCAACTCTTGCGGTCAAAATATAATAAAAATTTCCACCCCCGAGATGGGGTGGCAACCACCTCCATGGTAAAAGCGCCATTTGGCATGATATAGATTTTGATCCTTGGACTATCCACTACTTATTCTTAAATTTTCAAGCAAATCGATCCATTCTGTAAAAATTGCGAGGTTTTGTCCTATTTTAAGCTTCATTACTTGGACTAATATACTGAATCGGTTGCGCTTGAGTTCAGCTTTCAAACAATCCCTAAGTGATTCGGATCGGATATGCATACGGCCCAGTTAGCTGAAAAACTGAAAAAAATTCGAAACTTCGAAAATTTTTACACCTACGAATTACGCCAATAACTAATCGTTTATAGGACGACTCTAGACGCGTCTAACGGTGTATGCCTAATATTTTGGAAAATTCGAACGATCAAGCTGGCAGTGAAAAACTGCCAGCTTGATTGATATTATTTATTTAAAATATTTTGATAGGTTTTCTGCTTGTTTCAGGTAAGTTTTGGTGATCATCAATTAACAAGATCGTCGTAAGGAGCGAAGTTATTGGGAACTTAAGTGTGCATCAATTGGAAAATTCAATTCAAAGGTAGAAGTAGAAATATTCAAGAAAAGTGTAGTTGCTATTTTTTATTCGACAGTTCACGTCGTTAAAAATAAAACTGTGTGTTTGATAAACTTCTTGAATACAAGTAAGTATTCAAAAGTTTTAGTTTGATCAAATATTACTGACATAGCCCAACAACCATTTTGGTGTCAGGAAAGTAAGAGCTGAATCTAAAAACTTGTGATTCTGCGATTTTAAAAACAGATCTATTTTTTTCGTAACCACTCTAAATAACTTTGTAGATAAAATATTGTTTTACTTTCTATAGATTTCCAACATTACTTGCCAATAATAATAAAAAAATATGAATTAGGCTAGTAATTTAGATTATCTACCAGGTACATATAAAATGTACACGGTTGGACATTCAAAAGATTCCAGATGAGTCGAAGTTAATGCCACTAATCCTTTTTACCACTGTAAGAATATTTGATTGGTGTAAATAATTATTATCTAGTGCAAACCCATGCCACGAACTGGTATGGGGATTTTCTTGAAAGGCTAGTACAACGTCCAGTTTCTTGGCTTTCGGTATTGATTTTCTACAATTTCTGGAAAAAAATTTTACAGTGCCTGTTTTTCGATTTTTTTTTTCAATTGGGCTAATTGTAGTCTATTGATTATGTTCAAAATATGAGAGCTGAAAGAAACTACAACGTTAACGGAGTTTTCTTGTTTCATATGGTCAATGGACCTCCAAATATGAAAAAACCGCGGAGTGCTACCATTTAAAGCGGTGCGTTTTTGAGAAAGGGGTGAATTAGTCCAGGGTGCATTAGGGTGAGTTCTATCACTAACCACTACCACTAACAGCATTTTTGGGTAATTTTCTCTATTATTTCGAAAACATTTTTTTGTAACTTTTCTATACGTAGTTTTAGGTATATGCAATAGTACATTTGGTAGGAATAGAAGTATTACAAAAGGCTGTGTGACTATTCTTAAGCAAAATATGGTTTTTCAAAATTTGATACTTTTAACTATTTTAAATTTCTCATTATAACTTTTTTTCTTTTACATTTAGGTATACAGTGTGTCCATAAAATAGCGCATAAATTCGTTATTTCGTAAACCGGCGACTTTAAGAAAAAATCCCAAAAGAGGTCGATTTTTATTTTTAAATTACGTTTTTTGGGAATATATATCGTACTAGTGACGTCATCCGTCTGGGTGTGATGACGTAATTGATGAATTTTTTAAATGAGAATAGGGGTCAGGTGATATCTCATTTGAAAGGGTATTCAATTCTCCATTCAAAAATGTAAACATTTACATAATTATTTATACAAGGTGTTCAAAAAACATTTTTTAAATTAAAATAATTGAGACAAAAAGAAGAATGTATGTAATTTATTTAAGTCAAAATGCATTTTACTACTGTCAGATAACAGAAAAAAAATTATTTGACAAATAAACATTGATTTTTGCTTAAACGAAATGTTCAAACTTGCAAGAGGCAAGTGCGGGACAGATTTAACATTGAATTGAAGCGAAAACCAATGTTTATTTGTCAAATAAACACTTTTTTCCTGTTTTCTGACAATATTAAAACGTATTATAAATTAGATAAATTACATACATTCTTCTTTTTGTCTCAATTATTTTAATTAAAAAAATGTTTTTTGAACACCTTGTATAAATAATTAAGTTAATGTTTATATTATCGAATAGAGAATTAAATACCCTTTTAAATGAGCTATCACATCATGACCCCTATTCTCTTTAAAAAAATATCGATTACGTCATCACTCCCAGATAGATGACGTCACAAGTATGAAATATATGCCAAAAAATCGGAAATTAAAAATAAAAATCGACCTGTGTTTGGATTTTTCCTTAAAGTCGCCAGTTTACGAAATAATGAATTTATGCGTTACTTTATGGAGGCACTGTATACATTGCTAGATCCAAAAGAAATCCTATTTTCTTTACTTTAAAATGGTGTATTGGAAATAATTTTAAGATTATTTTTAAACAAGATAAGCTTTTTCAAAATGTGACATACACATGCAATATGTCCCACTAAATTAGAGCCATATGGAAAACTTTTTTATTATTAATTTTATGAAAAAAAATTATTCTTCATAAAATGCTCTGCATAGCTCAAAAAATAAGAAGCTATCATCAGATATCAAATTTTATCGATAGTATACGAGGTATGTTAAAAAATATGAATTTCGCTCAAGAGTAAAGTACCTTTATATTTCACAATATGGAAAAGTGTCATTAATAAAAGTTATTTGGAATTAAAAATTATGTTCTAATATGCAATTATATTCTTCTGATTAAAAAATAGAATTTCAAAAATTTTCTCAAATTACAGATAACCTTGGATAACCTACGGATATCTTGCTTAAAAATAGTCCTAGAATTTTTTACAATATGTACACCATTTTAAATTAAAAAAATAAGCTTTCTTTTTTATTTCACAATGTAAAATGTACAATAAAAAAAGTTATAATGAGAAATTTAAAAAATAATCGAATAAATATAACAAGATCGTTAAAAGTATAAAACTTTAAAAAAATCATAACTTAAAAATAGTCATACAACCTTATACAATAGACAATTTTAGAGGTAATTGACTTCTCTTTCTATTAAATGTACCATTGCATATACCTAGAAATACGTGGAAAAAAGTTACAGAACAATGTTTGCGAAATAATGGGGAAAATCGCTAAAAAATGCTGTGAGCGGCTAACTTTGAAAAATCATAATATTTCGAAATCTATAAATCCTACAGACTTCCACCAAAAATCGTTTTAAAGAGGAAGGATGAACTTTTTTCAAAGCAATGCCTATACCTATATCCATGTTGAAAAAAGTTATGGGGCAAAAAACAAAATTGCTTTCTTTCGTGTTATTTTTTGCTCTTTGTTTTGAATATATTTTTGTAAAAACAAATAATATTTGACTTTAGGGGGTGATACTTCGATAGTAAATTTAATCTGGAATAATTTTTTTGTAGACGTGTTCGTACCAAAAGTTCATAGAACTTACCCTAATGCACCCTGTGCCTAGGGACTAATTCACCCGTTTCTCAAAAACGCCCCTGTTTAAATGGTAGAACTCCACGGTTTTTTCATATCTAGAGGTGCATTGACCGTATGAAATAATAAAACCCCGTTAACGTTGTAGTTCCTTTTAGCTCTCTTATTTTTAATATAATCAATAGTCTATTATCTCAGCTAATTTTTTATTTGAAGCATCTTCTGATTTTTGCTTGCGCCCTTCCGATGGGGGTTTTAGGGGATGTCCCTAAAACTGCCCTGGCAAACTTTCTTGCAACTTTTTTGGGGTCCCAAAATTAACAACTCAAAACGGGAACTGGTGTATGTTTTCAAAGACTGATTATAAAGTGAAACTTACGTCTTATGGTTGTAAATACCTCAAATGAAGAGAAAACTTCGAACAAACACATTCTACTATTAACAATTAAACCAGGGATCTAACCACTGGTCAGGGTAAAAACCCTTGAATATATAAAATATCACATTTAATGTGTTTTGAAAAACATTCTTTTTAAAAACATTAAATGTCATATTTTATATATTCAAGGGTTTTTACCCTGACCAGTGGTTAGAACCCTGTTTTAATTATTAATAGTAGAATGTGTTTGTTCGAAGTTTTCTCCTCATTTGAGGTATTTTCAACCATAAGACGTAAGTTTCACTTTATAATTTTTTATGAATAAGATTGTTCAACTTAGTCTTTTTATAGGATAGCTCTGATGATGGCATTAAAAATGCTGAAAGTACTTAGCTGATTTTAATAAATTTATTTACACACTATCAGTCTTTGAAAACATACACCAGTTCCCGTTTTGATTTATATAGAAGTGTGTACAAGTCAAACAGTCTTTTTCTATTCCAAAATTACAATTCTCAGCAAAATTCTCAGCAAAAGGTACATATTCAATAGCCTATTGTTGATTGAGAAATCGGTTCGCGATTAGGGTATTTACTGTTAAATAAATTACAAGCTTCTGCCAATTCTCACTATACCTTCACAACCAGTTAGGGCGAAACCAGGCGGACCACTCTGCAGCGCTACTCTTTGGATCCATAAAGCAGCTTCCGATGATTGGCCGTGGTTCTTATGTGAAGTGGACGTTGCACCCAGACGAGCGACTGTGGCCAGCCACAGTCGCCAGCCTCGCTGCTAGTGGCGTCTACTAGTGGCAAACCCCATTCAGGCGGACCACTTTTGTAGCTGCCGCAGACGTTTACGAGAGTTTATAGGGTGAGCACCTAAAATGAATTTCGATTAGGGACGGTTTTTGATTGAAGTGCAAAACCGGCTATATGGGATACAAGAACCCGATGGCATATTTATAGCGCATTAAAAGGAAAAGCGTGGAACGTCATCTTTGAATTAATTGTTCCTGATTTTAAAGAAGGTAGCCCTATCGAAAAGATGAAATCCCATAAGCAATGTTTTCTCTATTGATATTTACATTTTATTATACATTTGATACATTTGAACTGAACAAAACAAATACTCACGGTCTTGTTTGTTTATTTATAATCCATAAGGAAAAATTTCCCGTTAATGGCGGTATACCATTAATTACAAAAATTGAAGAAAAACTTATGTGTAAAAGGTATATTTATTAAAACCCCAATAAAGGGCTACATTAAAAGACAGAACGTTTTCGCTCTAAAGAGAGCATCATCAGTGTTCTAAGCAAGCTCTACATGCTAAGCCACCAAAAATACATAGGTTAAAACCCTTAAAACGCCGACCAAAAGTCTTACATTGGCGTGTATTATGTTAAACCCTGGCGATGGGTGAAAATGAAAAAGATATACCTCACAGCATTATATGACTCTACATACACGTGGTAGAGTCATATAATGCTGTGAGGTATATCTTTTTCATTTTCACCCATTGCCAGGGTTTAACATAATACACGCCAATGTAAGACTTTTGGTCGGCGTTTTAAGGGTTTTAACCTATGTATTTTTGGTGGCTTAGCATGTAGAGCTTGCTTAGAACACTGATGATGCTCTCTTTAGAGCGAAAACGTTCTGTCTTTTAATGTAGCCCTTTATTGGAGTTTTAAAAATATATCTTTTACACAGAAGTCTTTCTTCAATTTTTGTTTATTTATGTTAAATAGTGGGGTCCCATCCTAGGCCAAAAAAGGTTTTATTGTTTGTTATTGAAAACGATAAGATATCAGTTAAGAGTGGGTTGCAAGCTAACATGTTTAGATATATTCAATGTCATCATCTCCTTAAGGGACTCTTTCACTCAGTTGTCAGGTTGTACCAAACTATTTTACGCCTGTATGATACCAGATGTACTGGTTGATTTTTTTATGTGTTTCTTTCTGTGATATAGCTGTTTTGTCTGGTTCTTCTTAATTCCATTTATGGAGTTTATTGGTATTTTTTCAAAAGCGTCGAAATTTTATAAAATATTTAAAACTATGGACATTACAAACACTGATTTTGACGAACACACTTTTTTAAACAAAATATTAGCCGGCAAGTTTTTAATCATTTGAACAAACTTACTGTTTTTTCTCACCCATTACATTAAATGCCGCACCCTTCCAAACGATCCACTTCGCAGCGTAGTTACCGACGCTAGAAAATCACCTGTTTCAGCCACTCTATGGATACACAGAGTGGCCCGTCTGGTTTCGCCCTTATGATTAAATCAACAAAAGTGTTGCGTCTCACCGTCCTCAGTGTGATACAGGGTGAGTCATGAAGAACTGTACATACTCCTACCTGGTATAGAGGCCCCTATGGGGAATAACAAATGACCATTAAAAAGTGTCTGCTCCCATTGTTTAATAATATACAGGGCGAGTTTCGCATTTTGACAGAAATTTATATTCGTTATAATTTTTGAACGGTCAGATCGATGTGTCTCCTGTTTTGGTCAATCGTTACACTATTACCACCTAATCAACTGATTTATTCAAACTAGAAAAAAATCAGTTCCGGCTTTAAAAAATTAGTTTGTTTGGGTCTTAGAAAAAATTTCACCCTGTATACGCTTTTTGAAAACTCTAATATGAATTTTACAAATTAGACAAATAGGCAATTAGAATGGCATATTTATTTTTTTCCCCACACGATTACTTAATTTTTTATAAAAAGATCAAATTTGACTATGAATTAAAGATTTGGTAAAGTGAACCATAGATTTAAAAAAAATTAACTTTTATTACAAAAATTAATTTTATTAAACATATATTTAATTTATGTTACCACCCAATCAACTGATTTATTCAAACTAGAAAAAAATCAGGTCCGGCTTTAAAAAATTGGTTCGTTTGGTTCTTAGAAAAAATTTCACCCTGTATAAGCTTTTTGAAAACTCTAATATGAATTTTACAAATTAGACAAATAGGCAATTAAAATGGCATATTTATTTTTTCCCCACACGATTACTTCATTTTTTATTAAAAAATCAAATTTGTCAAAATCGCAATTTCACAATAAAAATAAAAAAAATTAAACAACGTTTTTCTTAAAATTAAAAGTCTCACCATTTTTTTCTATAACACGTCGAGATCTAAAACTCCCCATAACACTTCTCTTTGGACTCTATAGTTTAACATAGACGTGATCAAATAGATAAATTTTAAATTTTTTCACTTAATTTTTGCGATTTAACTTTGCAATTCACGAAGCTGCACCTGTTATTTTTTTAAATTTGTAACATTTACGAGAAGAAAACTGAAAGTCTTCAACAATTGTCATAGTCTTCATAATGGTAAGAGATATGTGCTGTAAAAATTTCAGAAAAATTTTTTTTAAATGGAACGTTGTAGCGAGTTAAACCGTGATTTCATCTTTTTTCCATTTTTAGGTTAAAATTCCGATTTTGACAAATTTGATTTTTTAATAAAAAATTAAGTAATCGTGGGGGGAAAAAATAAATATGCCATTTTAATTGTCTATTTGTCTAATTTGTAAAATTCATATTAGAGTTTCCAAAAAGCGTATACAGGGTGAAATTTTTTCTAAGATCAAAACGAAAAAATTTTTAAATCCGGGCCTGGTTTTTTTCTAATTTGAATAAATCAGTTGATTGGGTGGTAACATGAATTAAATATATGTTCAAAAAAAATTAATTTTTGTAATAAAAGTAAATTTTTTTAAACCTATGGTTTACTTTACCAAACTTTTACTTCATAGTCAAATTTGATTTTTTTATAAAAAATTAAGTAATCGTGTGGGGAAAAAATAAATATGCCATTTTAATTACCTATGTGTCTAATTTGTAAAATTCATATTAGAGTTTTCAAAAAGCGTATACAGGGTGAAATTTTTTCTAAGACCCAAACGAACTAATTTTTTAAAGTCGGACCTGTTTTTTTTTAGTTTGAATACATCAGTTGATTAGATGCTAATAGTGTAACGATTGACCAAAATAAGAGACACATCGATCTGACCGTTCAAAAATTATGACGAATATAAATTTCTGTCAAAATGCGAAACTCGCCCTGTATATTATTAAACAATGGGAGCAGACACTTTTTAATGGTCATTTGTTATTCCCCATAGGAGCCTCTATACGAGGTAGGAGTATGTACAGTTCCTCATGACTCATCATGTATAATATTGTCTATTAAGCAACCAACGTGCCTTGTGGGGGTCATATAATGTCATAGCCTTAGGAATTCTATCAATCAATTGAATTTTTCTGTGACAAATAGAGCCCTTTTTGGGATTTTTAAATAAATATACCTTTTCTAAAGGAATTTTTCATTAAATTTATTTGTGATTAATGGTATATAGCCAGTTACAGGAAATTCTTCCTTGTGGATTTCTAGAGTGATAAGTTCTTGCCGCAAAGTAGTAGCATCATCATAGTAAATGGTTGATGACGTCTTGGTTGATAGTTTCTTCAGCTCGTACAATTATTTATTTAAGGCAGTAACAGGTCCAGCAGGACAACCTGAAGTGAACAGGCTTGAGAAACAAACTGGAGCATTATTTTCTTATTTATCCTACTGTCGTGTGATATTCGAAAGATTATTTTCTAATACTTACATAAAAATTACAAGTCTTTGTAAATTAACATTCAGTGTTACTTATCACAATTAATGTTTTACAACTTGTCAAAATTAACACCATGGGCAGGTTTAGCCAATATTCTGACGAAGGTATCAATAAAATATTGATTAAACTTATTTAAAAATACCGTTTTATTTGACCCTCGTGACAATTTGACATTAGGGGCAGAACTAATAGTTTATTTTGGTTCATATTTTTAAATGTGACAGTTGTCAACGCTAGAAAACTCGTAATGAAACGGAAACAAAATACTTTTTATTCTCAGTACGACCACAGTACGACAATGTTAGTAGATTATTCCCAGTATACGCTGTGAGCTCGTACGTAGAGGGGATATTTATAAATTCGCGAGCGCCAGTAGTGGCAAATCTGTAAACGTTTACCGGAAATTTGACATAAATGTCAAAGTGATTAATTTAAAATTAAAATTAAAAACATTAATTATAAAAAAATATTAGTTGATCAAAGCTGTGGTATATATTTTTACCTTAAATATACTTTTTAAATACTGAATTTACGTTTTTTTAATGTTCCGTAATATGTAATTATAAATTATTAGCGCCATCTACACGATAATTGTGAAAGTATCCGAAGTAAGAAATTAATATTTCATCAATAGAACGTCAAATTGATTAGCAAAATCTTAAAAAAATCTATTACAATTTAATTACTTTTTAGCGTTGTAAATATTAAGCGATAACAATTAAATAATAAATTTAAAAATTACCGGTGAAAGTTGAATTAGTAATCCGCCAGGAGCGACACCAGCGAAGCTCACAGCGTATAATATGTAATAATCTGATTGAACAGAATTAAACACGTGATGAAAAATCTTACTACACGATTGGAAACTAAAACCATTTAAAAATAATCATCAGAAAAATGTATTTTCTCTTAATAATTATACTAGGTCTGCATCCCGCGTATGAAAAAAAGTTGATTAATAGCAACCTGAAAATTTGTTAATAGCTTAAGGGTGTCTAGCTGGACAAACTTTGATATATGGGAACACTGGAACAGGGGCAGTTTTAATTGTGGAACAAGTTAAAAATTTGGAACGGTCAGACCACGAAAACGGCACATGTATTTTGTCCGACAGAACAGACTTAAACTCTCCGAACAGAGATTAAACTCTCATGCAAAAATCAGACTGCTATTTATCACCAAATGGGCGTTTTAATCAGTGGGACATGTAGAATATGTCAAATGACAGGAATTATGACAGGTGATAAATAGCAGTCTGACTTTTGCATGAGAGTTTAATCTCTGTTCGGAGAGTTTTAGTCTGTTCTGTCGGACAAAATAAATGTGCCGTTTTCGTGGTCTGACCGTTCCAGATTTTTAACCTGTTCCACAATTAAAACTGCCCCTGTTCCAGTGTTCCCATATATCAAAGTTTTTCCGACTAGATACCCTTAAGCTATTAACAAATTTTCAGCTTGCTATTAATAAACTTTTTTTCATACGCGGGATCCTGGCCTATACCCCTTAGGTTGGGTGGCAATGAAAATTTTTATAGTACTCAATACAGAATTTACATCTGCAATAAAACTTGCGGTTTCCTTATAAGTTTTCAAATTGCCTCGTGTCCTATCCCCAAGGGGTGGGGTAGGGGCCGTATTTAGTATCATTCGATTGTTTTAAAAATGTATTAAACAGTTGTTGTTTTAGTTGTTAGTAACCATTTCTAAAATGTTCCTAAGAGATCGGAATAAATCGAACTTTCCCGGTTGTAGTGCCATCCATCAACAATTCGAATAGGCCATTATTAAAGTTATTTATTTTAAAAGTTATTTACCTATTTTCATTTTTAATTTTTTATAAACAATCCAAATTCCACTATAGAGGGTCCTGTTTAACGTCAATCGATAGATTGTTAAAAAATATTGAGTACGTGTTTGTCAGTTTTTTGATCCGATGTAAATTTTACGATATATTCGACTGTCTCGCTTCTTTTAACACACTACAGTTTCAGCGAGAAAGTTTCGGAACATTGCATTGACCACATGTACGGTTGAACTGCATTTAACATAGTGGACCAATATAAAACTTCGACACACAGAAATCCATACCATGTTGAAAGACATTGTGTAAAATATCGTTCAACTATCTGTCTCCTTTGAGGAGGTGCTATTATAGCCCATAGCGCCGCCCAAAGTCAATGTTGCCAAGCGATCTATAATAATACGATTTGCGGATCCTTTTGAAAGTTATATCTGCTTCATGTCTTCGCATAAATCGGATATTTGTCTATATTTTTCAGTGTAACTACCAATCTACTACAAAAGACTAATAACAAAAATAAACTTAATGCTTAATGGTTTGTAGTTATTTCCTATCTTTCCTGTAAACTGTAAATATTTTATGGTTAAACGTTATACCTTGTTTGAGAGAAATATCTACAGAAATGCGATTGACAACACTGTCCAAACGTCTTACTGCTCAGAAAAGGAACGAGCTTGTCTAGAGGTGCAAGTCTAGAGGAAGCGGTTTTTGGGCGGTTTTAACTAAGTCGTCAGTCAGGTTAGTCAGTCCTGCTTTTGCCCTTCGCAGTGTTACTAGCTGAAAAGTCCGTAGCGTGAAAATAAAGTAATTTCGTAAATACATTAAAAATGTATGAACTTGAGGCAAAATTTCAAATTTTAGCTCGGTATTTTGGAGGTCACTCGATTCGAGATATAGCAGATAATTTATTCGTTGTTCGTTTTGCGAATAGGACGGCTCCTTCGATTTCCACAGTCGAAAGAATAATTCAAAAATTTCGCAGATGTGGATGTATTCAAAACTGCCACAAGTGTAACAATCTTGGTGAACCACCTATTCGTCAAAAGAGTGAACAACGTATAAATAAAGAAATTAATGTTTGTGGTGCTGTTGAAGCCAGTCAACCATGTTCAAGCAGGGAAATTGCTGAACAAGTAAATTTAAGCCAAAGTACTGTTCGAGGTATTTTAAAAAGGAATGGATATCGATGCTATAAAGTTCAAACAACCCAAGAACTTTTTCCCGAGGACAATACTAGACGAATGGTATTCTGTGAAGAGATGATGAACAAGCAAAATGCTGACCAAAATTTTTTAAAGAACATTTTATTTACTGACGAGTCGACATTTTCTCTTCACAGAAAACACAATTCATCGATTGTTCGGTATTGGTCTCGAGAAAATAAACATTTAAGCATTCCTGTGCGAACACAATACCGGCAAAAACTTAATGTTTGGTCGGGTATTTTGGGTGATTATGTAATAGGCCCCTTTTTTATTGAGGGCAACCTCAACGGCACTAAATACCTCGAACTGCTACAAAATCAAATTGTTCCGGCAATTCAGCAACTTCCGAATATGAATCTCGGAGATATTTGGTACCAGCATGACGGATGTCCCAGTCATAATACAAGGGCAGTTACCGAATATCTCCAAAGGACATTTCCAAATCGGTTAATTGCAACAAACGGTACAATCAAGTGGCCTCCAAGATCAGCAGACCTCTCCCCAAATGATTTCTTTTTTTGGGGCTTTCTTAAATCAAAGATTTATCGGCACAATTTTGAACGTGCCCAAAATTTAATGGAGTTAAGAGCGAAAATTGTCCAATATTGTGCTGACATTACGCCAGATCAACTCAGACATACAAGAGAATCTTTGTATGATAGATTCACCCATTGTTCGTATGTTCGAGGTGGATTATTTGAACCTTTACTCCATTAAATTTTGTGCCTAAATAGGTTTTTTAAGTTGTTTTTAGAATTTAATCTTGTTAAGTTTTTTTTAGAAATTAAGTTTTGTTAAGTTTCTTTAAGAGTTTATTTTTTGTTTTTTTACGAAATTACTTTTTATTTTCCAAACCGTTACGGCAAAAAAGAACCACACACCTATTTTATTAAGAAAAAATATTTGTAAATCGATTTTACAAATAATTTTTCAAAACGGAATAGGTACGTAAAAATGCGCGTTTCAAATAATAATTTTATTGACATGTTCTCCCAACGATGAATGACTGATTACTGACTAGACTAGTGTTTTGGTAGTGATTTTGACGACCACAGTCTCGGCTGGTCCTCCACAGGCATGGCCGTGTTGCCAGGTCGTAAAAAATATTGCACGAGAAATAATTCGACAACGCAGGAGAGATGTTTTTTGTTTGAAGCATGGGATTTGTTTATTCAGTAATATTGCTGGTTATTTGTTTATTAGCTTAATTTATATCATGAAATTCAGTATAACAATGCTTAATTTACCTAAAAATAACAATAGCGAAAATAGCGATAGCGAAAAGAGCAATTTAAAAAAACCTAAAATGTTTAATGTTTCACCCTTAATGACCAAGCTGAAATAAAAAAGAACTATAATTTTCCATCTAAATAGTTAATTAGAACGAATCCATTAATGCATCAGTTAACAATGCATTTAGCATCAGTTAATAAAATAATTATAGACAGAATGACCGCCAATATTCGAAACGAATAGGCACTAGAAGAAGAAGACGATTAATGCATGTTTATTAATTGTAACTACCCTGCTCTAAACTTCAATAATGAATACTTAGGTAAGAATAAAGAAAGTACCTATCTACCAAACCAAATAAGACAATTTCGTTTGGTTTTCGACTATAATCTGTAATACTGTGATTCATTCATAAGAAAAGAGAATAGGGATTCTCCGAAATACACCGATATTGAATTCGCCTATCGAATTTCATGACATGCGAATCTTCTCATCAAACGTGACATAAATAGATAAAAAAGGGAAATTTCCCTCCGATTGGCAACACCGCTGAAATTTAAACAGAAGCAGCGTGTTCGCAAATTTTTGTATGTAATAGGCGGGGCCAGGGCAACTATTTGGGTGGAGTTTAATTTCGACTTATTCCCGAATGAGTTCAGAATCCAGCAGCCCAATAAAGTATTGGATTTTTTTATATATAATTATTTAAAAATCTTTTGTTGGCCAACCGGCTAGAGCAGAATTGAGCCGAAATACACGTAAAGTCAATGTTCCGAAATTTAATGAATGTACCTGTATATATATATATATATATATATATATATATATATATATATATATATATATATATATATATATATATATATATATATTTGTATGTTATTATACAGGGTGTTTCATTAATAATTGTCCATATAGTAACTGGAGAAACCTCAGCACAAAATACGAAGTTTTATCCTAAAACACTTAAATAAAATGTGGTTCCTTACTGAGTTATCTAAAGAGTTTTATCTAAAAATTTAAAAATTATTTTTGCTCAGCTTTCTAAAACTATTCGACGTATCCTTTTCATACTGGGCAGAAAGTGCGACTACTAGACATCCTACTAAATTATGATATACAAACGTTTCTAGCTACTATCAGAGGCGTACGACAGGGGATGGTGAATTGTTGACCCTTCTCAAATTTTACGCCGCTGGAGGAATTACTATTTTAGTACCATTTTTAGATTTTCTAATACTTTCTACGTAAATAATATACTCTTCGTTAGTAACGATAAAGTAAATAGTTTTCGAGATATTTGAAGTTAAATATGAAACGGCACAGTTATTTTGATTAATTTATGACATGATTCATATGATTAAAATTTAAACATTATTTGTACCCAGTACTTTAAAACTATTTGGCGAATCCTTATCATACTTGGCACAAAGTGCAGGTACTGTACACCCTACTAAATTAAGATAAATAAACGTTTCTAGCTACTACCAGAGGCGTACGACAGGGGATAGTGGCTGGTTGACCCTTCCCAAATTCTACGCCACTGACGAAATTGCTATTTTAGTCTAATTTTTCGATTTTGCAATACTTTTTATGTAAACAATATATACTCTTCATTCGTAACGATAAAATGATTAGTTTTCGAGATATTTGAAATTAAAAATGAAGCGACACAATACATTAATCAAAATAACCGTATCATGTCATTTTTAACTTCAAAGATCTCTAAAACTAATGACTTTATCGTTACGAATGAAGAGTATATTATTTTCATAGAAAGTTTTGGAGAATCCAAAAATTGAACTAAAATAGCAATTTCGCCAGTGGCGTAGAATTTGGAAAGGGTCAACCATTCACTTTCCCCTGTCGTACGCTTCTGGTAATCGCCAGAAATGTTTGTTTAACCTAATTTAGTAGTTTGTACAATACCTATACTTGCTGCCAAGTATGAAAAGGATATGTCGAATATTTTTAAAATTCTGAGCAAAAATATTCTTTAAACTTTTAGATAAAACACCCTGTAACTCAGTAAGGAACCACATTTTATTTAAGTGTTTTTGGTTAAATCTTCGAATTTTATGCTAAGGTTTCTCCAGTTACTATATGGACAATTATTAATGAAACACCCTGTATTATATATTAACAAGGGCTTTTATTTTTATTTTTAAAAACTGTAATAAAATAGTGCTGGTTTATTCCTCTTTTCCTCGAATAATGTTGGTGTTATTATTTATGCTTTTTGCTTTTTCTGCCACTTATTAGTACGAGATAATGAGATTCTTCAAAACTTTTAATTTAAAATAAAAGTAATATTTAATGAAATTTCCTTGGAATTTCGGAATATTAAAAATAATAGCATCTCCCTACTATAAAGACTTTAATAGTTTTCAAGGGCTCAGCTTTCTTGTAATGACAGTTCTGAGCATACAAACCCAGATTAAAACTCTTAACTACGAAGTTTCAAGTTTCAAAATTCCACCTTATAGTTGAAGCATTGTTGAAGTCTGAAATATGGGAACGACTCTTAACGGATTATTGTGGCAGATGTGCTGGGTGTTATAACAAACAAAAGTATTTAAATGCCAATACAGTCAAAATCGTTTATAACGACACCGGCTACAACGTACAATCGGATATAACAAACAAAATAGTAGGTCCCGTGAAATGACATGTAAAAAAAAGCATTTACATTGCTTATAACAAACAAATCGGTTAAAGCAAACATATTTCTTGGAACACTAGCAGTTGAAATATTGGTTACAGCATACATATCTGTACCTCGGAGAGATACAACATCAATTTTTTCAATTGACCTTTTTACACTCTATATAAGAAACAATTATAACAAATGCATGATTTAAATGACAATAGATTAGACAATGTCCTAAAATAATGTTGTGTCCATATCCCAATAAATAACTTTAGCAATAACACTTTCTGTTGAAAAAAGTTTAAAATTGCTTTCCTGTAAAGTTACGAAAATGGGCATTGTATTGTACTTCTCCGAGGTACCGATATTACCACGAAATGAAAAGGAAGGTTTTATAAATTTATGGAAAAGGCCCAGTGGTGTAATTGACATTATTTGGTCTTTTTAAAAATAAATAGTGTATTGTTTATCGACTACCTGTACTAATTCCAAATATCTTCATATTATTATTATATGTATGTATGTACGTATTTAGATTTACGTAAGTACAATAAACACATATGTTAATAACATATTAACATATGTGTAATATGTTATAACATATTATAAGTACCTGTAGATTAAGTTACACATTTTTGCATCATAAAGTTACAACGAACTGACTGTATTACCAGTGTAATATCGTTTATAGCAACCTGTTCGTTATAGAACTGCTTACAGAGAACACTGGCTACAACGTACAAAAACCACCAGTCCCCTGAAGTTCGTTATAAACGGTTTTGACTGTATTTACATTATACTGGGATTGATCGAAAAGTTCGTATATAATATTATATGAACTTACAATTTTTATTACAATATACGAGAGAACTTAGGGTTTAGTAAATAAGGGTTTACATTTATAAGCAACTTCCAGATTACAACTGGAATTACTGGAGAAGCAAGTTTTCATTTAGTTTTTTTTATTTATTTAGCTAATGCCTTGGCAACTAGTGGCCACTGGCATTGTACGTACGGTGAATTTATGCAGTTAGGTACCTAGTGTCATGTGTAGTGTGTGTGTTGAGTAAGTGTCTTGTTACTTTGCAAAGTCGACGTCATAGTCTTTGCAAAGAGACGCTAATTGTATCCGAACGTCTGCGGTCCCTCCGGTGAGTACCGATCCCACAAGGACAGAAACTATTTTTATTTATTAATTATAATAAACGAAAAATCTTTAACTCTGGTGGGATTCGAAATCACGATCATTCGGACTTTTTGATCCAAAGGTAGGCGCTCTTACCACTCAGCCACAGAGGGGGTTTTGATTTAGTTATAATAATTGCCGGGTTGGAATTCTTTTGTGTTTATTCCAATTTTTATTTTTACTTTAAAAAATTTCAAAACTGGATATAGTCCAGGAATTGAAGCTTTTCACCTCTCAATTTTTACAGAATGGATCTATTTGCTTGAAAATTTGAGAATAAGTAGTGGATAGTCCAAGGATCAAAATATATATGATGCCGAAAGGCGCTTTTACTATGGGGGTGGTTGCCACCCCATCTCGCCGGTGGATTTTTTTTGTATTATATTTTGACCGCAAAAGTTGATAAAAACATTCATTCTAAGCAACAAATGTTTCTACATGTTTTTGTTAAAATTAATATTTTTCGATTTATTCGCTATTTGAAGTGTTAGTTATCTATCGAAAAAAAGAATGTGTGTGTACTTTGTACGCACGTAAGAAGATATTCTTCTATTATATAATAGGTAATTTAAACGAAGTAAATATACTTAAAAGGTTATTTGTACTTATTTTATTTAAAAATCAAACTAACTTTCTTATCTACCACTTTCAAAAAAGAAGAATATCTTCAAAAATTGTATAATAATATACTTACAATCATAAAACCTATAAAAAAAAATAAAAAATAATAATTTGCTTGGGGCTTGAACCCACTTCACGTCTACCGCGCCGTACGAAAGTTGACGCCATTTCAAACTGCACCAAACTCTCGTATACGTCATGTGGGAATATACACAAACTAAACGTTTACACCATAAATCTATATGAATTTAATAAAATTATTAGTTTGATTTTTGTCGAAATAAAATACAACCAAATATAGAGTAAGAAAACGATATATGAGATGAAGATTTATAGAAAGTTTGTTCGTAATCAGATTATGTAAATTAAAGCATTGCCTACTAATAGATAACTACATTATTTTGTTTACATTTTCCAAATAGATAGGTATTGAAACTATTAGGTATTTCTAACTGAAACATTTAGAATTACGTACCTGCGGCTATTCAAAACTATTTAAAAAGTCACTATAATTATAAATTTGATTTTATTTCTGTCCACACATCAATAAAAACTAATATTATACAATATTTTTGTTTACCGATAACCTCCATATTGAACAATTATTCTTGGCGAATGGATTTAGTGTCCGCAGTCATATAAACCCAAACAAACAACAACAACAATTATTGACAGATCATTTCAAAATTTCAACACCAAATCAGAGCCCGTATAACAACTAATACCATACTGTCGGTGTGCGCATGCGCGCGGATCAATCAAATTTTACCCTCAATCGATTCGCCGCTAAAGAAGAATATCTTCAAAAAGCAATGTTTTTCGATAATACTCATTTATGATTCACTCAATTTTTGCCGTAGAAAAAATTTTTTCAAACCATGTTCTTGGGAATTAAGTAACCTACAATTTCATATTTAAATATTTTTTCGAATCGCTGATGCTAATCTTTCTATTCTAAAGAAAATGGCATTTTTACCAAACTACAAAAATTCGTTAATCGCTTTTAACTCAAATTTTTTAAAAACTAATCATTTTAAGCCAATAGAACTTCTAGAATCTATTAATAATACATAAATAAAGAAGAATGAATAAGGTCAGTGACTAAAAACACCGCTAACATACGTCATTATGCTTTCAATTGGATTTCTCCTTTTTTTTAATATATTGATTTTTAACCGTAACTCTTTTATTTTTTATTTTAGAAATTTTGCTAAAAAATAATTTTTTAGGTTTTTACAAGATCCATAAGCTTATTAATATTAAATCTTTTTAGTCCTTAGTCGCAAAAAGAGATGACTTTGAAAGGGTTGGTAAAGGTGGTTTTTGCATGTTATTACAAGATTTAATTGTCAATAGATCATTCAATTTTTGCCGTAGAAAAATTTTTTGCAAACCAGTTTTGTGGGAATTAAATATGCTACAATTTCATATCTAAAC
This sequence comes from Diabrotica virgifera virgifera, assembly GCF_917563875.1. Lineage (NCBI taxonomy): Eukaryota > Metazoa > Arthropoda > Insecta > Coleoptera > Chrysomelidae > Diabrotica > Diabrotica virgifera. The sequence goes on from NC_065443.1 coordinate 267,516,810, forward strand.
ATTTTTTCGTATCTCTGATGCTAATCTTTCTATTCTGAAGATAAGGCCATTTTTTTCAAATTACAAAAATATGTCATTCGCTTTTATCTCCATTTTTTTAAACGAATCATTCTTATAGATCTTAGAGAACTTATAGATCCTATTAATAATTTTTCATAAGTAAAGACGTCCAAATAAGGTCAATGCCTAATTTTAATTAGGGTGGTGATTAGGCGGTTGCTTCCGATCACTTTTTCGCTGAAAAAAATAGGGACTGACATTATTTTCATTAAAAGTCACGTACTTTTTGAGATAGATATTTTTAAATACTTTAAGTTAGTTTTAACAAATTATCCTCGACAAATGCATAGTTTTCCCCTCTTTTGACTTTAAAACTACAATATTTAGCATTTGACGAAGAAGAGCCAACATATAATAAAGTATAGCTCGATTACTATTGGTCTTAAAGAAAGACTGAAGCAATATTTTCTTATTTATTCTTAATATTGTGTGGTAGTCGAAATATTATTTTTTAATACTTACATACTCAAGTCTTTGTAAATAAATATTCAGTGACATTTATCACACTTAATGTTTTGAAACTTGCCAAGTGAACGGCATGAGAAACTTTAGAAAATATTCAGACGAATGTATCAAGAAAATATTAGTTAAAATTTCTTAAATATAGTTTTCTTCACGAAATAATCTAACTGAATTACACTCGAGCTCATTCATTCAGTTTATTTTCTAAATATGACAGTTGTCAAAACTGGAAACAGGTTTCTATTGGTCATAATTTCTATGAAAGAAATATTCAAACCAATTAAAAAGGTGAAATAAAAGTAGTTAGCGTATTAATTAATTGTAAATATTGTTAGCTGGCTTTTGTCAAGATTATTAAAATGGGTTTACATACAACATTATTTTTATTAGCCTCCTTATGTATTGTTCAAGAACTTCGGGTGCTTCTATGTATTATAGGTCACTGCTCGCTGAAGTAATCGCGGTGTGCAAGTACTTGGAGGCGATACGAGAAACGATCGTGCGAGAATAGCGGAGAAATATTGTAACTTTCTTAAATAATTCATTTTCAATTGAAATTGTCAAATTGACGTTTATTTCATATCTACTGTCAATGAAGAAGAAAAATTATATATTGCTCCACAATATTGATATGATATGCAATTATTATATAAAGGTAAATGTAATTAATTGTATTTTGCTTGCATTACTGCATTTTAATAACTAGTTTTATTTACTACATACAATTGTTTACGTTTTAATAACATAACCTGAATCTTATTTTTTCTTCTTATTATTTTTTTGGACTATGGCCTTAACAATAATCAGCAACCAGGACCATATGATTGGCCAATATAATTAAAAGTGCGAATAAAAGTGCAGAGCGAAGAAACCAGGTGTCGCTTTTCCGAACTTGCACGGTCCCATCCCGGGCATCCAAATATTTGCTTTTAGTAAAGTATGTTCATTCTTTAGTTCAGTTTCTGCTTCTTTAAATTTGGTGGGTTGCTATTAACCTTGTTCCAGATTCTTTTACAGGCATGCAAACTTACTTACTCCATTCTTGAGTTTCAAGTAGTCATTCCTATGCACTCTTATTCTCGATGTTTATTTAAGCCAATCATATAAGTACTTTTTCTTCTATATTCCTTTATTGTTACCATTGACTCCAACGTATGCACTCATTATTCCTTTTGCTAGAGTTTAGTGTGTTTTTTACTTTATTTTTTGCTTTTACTATTTTTTCCATGCTCTATATTCTCTGTTATTATTTTTTTATGAGTCTAAGCACTCCTTAGCCCATTTATTTATTATTTACCATAATTTAATCATATCGGCCTTCAAACGCGACGCTAAAACATATATTTGACAATACCTAAACCCCTATTTTCTTTTGAAAACGATATATTCTCTTACATATATATATTTCCTTAAAGGAGCTATGTTTAATGTAAACAACCTTATGAATATCTTAATTGGGTCTTAAGCCTGCTAATACATAATGTATTAACGATACCGGCTTTTGCAGGTTTTAATCTGCAAATTTTCCCCTTGCGTCGTTCACAAAATGAGCGGTTGGAATATTCAAATGGCCTATTGAACTTCCATTTCAAAAATTTTACTTTCAGATTAAATCAACATGTAACGGTATTTTGGCTTTCAAATTATGAAAATTTGACAGATTTTACACATTAAGAACGGTCTAGACAGGACCGAATCCAAAACCACTACATTTCTCTAAATTGTTTTTATGCAAACGGTTTACATATATACAGGGTGAGCTCGAAAATATTGCGTTCCTTAAAGGTATAGATAGGAGGCGCCATGCAGAGCAAAAAATTCTTATAAAGTTTATTTTTCTAAATTCAACCATTTGACCAAAAACCGAAAATACATTTTGGTATGTAAATTGACTTATGTCAACTACGTGCAGTATGAAAATCTAAACGTAGGCAGTCACAAATTAGGTAAACAGCATGCCCCGCGCACTCTAATAAAATAAATGTAATCGTATTTATTTTTCTTCCAATTTGTCAGAGGCGCTGATGTCGGCATCATGATTGGTGGAACATGACTTTTGACAAATCCTGCGCTATCTGTGTGTGAATCTGTGTTCAGTTTCAGTCATTATATGGTCGGTTATGTGATGTGTTTGTGTCACCATAAAAAGCTGATATTCAGTCGTGTTTTTTGATATTTTTGTTGTTTAGTAATCGAGTACCTTTTTAAAGGTAAGTTTTTCTGATTGTAAGGTAGAGATTTTCTGATTGTAGGTACTGTTTATCCAACAGTTTTAAAATACACATTTTATTTCGCGTTTTGTTGTTAGGTCTAATGGCTCCGATCAGCTGTTGTGTGCAGACGGTGGAAAAATTCAACAAGTAAACATATATTCAATCCAAATTAAATACTCATATTTCTATGTAAAATGTCAAATTATTGTATAAATAAATAATTAAGAAACAAAAGTTGTTTGTGTTTTACCTTTATTGTCCACTTGAATAAAATATTAAATATTGGAAGTACCGTATGGAGGCTATGATGTACCTAGCATAAAGGCTAGATTACGCTATTTTTTTTCTCATGATCATCTTTCAGTGCGTCACAGTTTTTCGATTTCTTTCTAACGCATTAAATTGTATGTGACGGAAAAAAAGGCACGTCCGTGATAACAGACATTTACAACATTTATTCTAGTTGTCTATAGATGGCGCCATAATAAAAAAAAATATTTTTTTTAATTAGATAATAATATTACAAATATAATCTGTATAATTTATAAGACTATACAAATCAAAGAAAATACCATTTTATAATTGCAAGAAACACATTTGATTTGTTTTTATTCCAAATTGAAAATAAAATGTGACAACTGTCAGATTTAACTAAAATGTCATGTTAGAATAAATGTCATAAATGTGTATTATCACGGACTTACCCTTTTTCCTATCATTTGTTATGCACTGAAAAATGCTCATGAAAAGGACAATACCCTTCCTATCCAATCAACAACAAGAACATTTAAAATTTCACACCTATCATGTCGAAGCTACAGACCACTTATGTGGAGGCCAGATTTGTAGTGTCCTTCCAATTAACCAGGTGCTGAAATGGCGATGAAATACGTGACATATTTTTTGAAGAATAAGATCGCGTTCTACCCAATCACACAACACTTTTATCTATGGTAAATAGATAGTTTGGAGTAATCGTGTTTAGTGTCAAGCCGAAAAGATTTTCGATTCGTGACTTCGTGAGTATCACGATATTTTGATTATTTATGACAGAACACTAAATGGAGAGGCCTACTAAAATTTCTTGCAAAACGTTTTGCCGGTACTTCTTGAAGTACCTTTGTAAACACGTCGTGAAATGTGTATTCTCGTCGTTGGATTGGCAGGAATAGGCCCATTCTGTGGTTACCAGGAATTCCCAAATGCAATGTACTGAATATTTATTTTTGGGGCTATCTGAAATCGTTAGTTTATGATAACTGAGATGAAATCGAAACAGAAGCTGTATTACGGGAATAAATTTTTGTTATAGGTCTGGATCCCGCGTATGAAAAAAAAGTTGATTAATAGCAAGCTGAAAATTTGTTAATAGCTTAAGGGTGGCAAACTTTGACATATGGGAACACTGGAACAGGGGAAGTTTTAATTGTGGAACAGGTTAAAAATTTGGAACGGTCAGACCACGAAAACGTTACATGTATTTTGTCCGACAGAACTTCCAATTGATTTGTTACCCTTTCATTAAACTCTCATGCAATAATCAGACTGCTATTTATCACCTGTCATAATTCCTGTCATTTGACATATTCTACGTGTTCCACTCATTATAATTCTCATTTGGTGATAAATAGCAGCCTGATTTTTGCATGAGAGTTTTGCATGTGACGTTTTCGTGGTCTGACCGTTCCAAATTTTTAACCTGTTCCACAATTAAAACTTCCCCTGTTCCAGTGTTCCTATATATCAAAGCTTGTCCGACTAGACACCCTTAAGCTGTTAACAAATTTTTAGCTTGCTATTAATCAACTTTTTTTCATACGCGTAATCCAGACCTATTACTGTGTGAAAAATAAAGTTATTTACTCCTCATCTAAATTCATATTTTTAACATACCTCGTATAAAATTGATAAAATTTTATATTGGTCCAAATTATGTAGTTATCTTTTATTAAAAATAAATTTAATTTTATAATGAAAAATAAAAATTAAATACTTATAGGTATACTTTTTAACCCAAGAGCACGATATCTGTGTTTCATCATCATCATCATCTTGGTGCTACAGCCCTTAGAGGGCCTCGACCTTCTCAAGCTTTCTACGCCATTCTCTTCTGTCCCTTGCTTGCATTTTCCAGTTGCCGACTCTGATCTTCTCGGCATCTTGTGTTACCCCGTCCATCCACCTCAACTTTGGCCTCCTCGTCTTGTCATTCTCACGGGTTGAGCTGTTGGAATCTTTTTTATCATGTTCGATTTAGGGGCCCGGGCTATATGACCTGCCCACTGCAGGCGGTTTCGCTTAATTACAGTGATCATATCTTTTCCACCAAACGTATTTTTGTAGATATTCTGCAGTTCAAAGTTATATCTACGCCTCCATATTCCGTTCTCACAGACTGCTCCGAATATCTTGCGTAGCACTTTTCTTTCAAAAATCGATAGAGCGGATTCATCTGTTTTAGTTAGCGTCCATGCCTGTGATCCATATGTAAGAACGGGGACTATCAATGTTCTATACAGCCTTATACGAGTTTTTTTAGATCGATGTTTGTTAGATAAGTACTTCGATATACCATCACCTGTTTGCAATTATTATTCGCTTTTTATTTCCTCAGATGTATTATTATTGGGGTTAACCGATGTTCCTAGATATATGAACCCTTTGACCGCTTCGTTTTGGTCATTGATGATTAGATCTGCGTAAACATTTCCATCTTTTGTGTTTGTGTTAGTCGCCATGAATTTGGTTTTATTTTGATTTATATGTAACCCCATTTGTTCTGCTGCTGCTACTAGGTCGGTTAGGCTTTCCGCGATATATGTATAATTTTATCATTACCACTTAACAAGTTACTTTGCTTATGTATTATTTATATGATCTTTAAGTTTCATCGGTTTAAAGTGCTTATTTTTGAAAAACCTGTATTTAAAATGGCTTAAACGAGTAACTAATCACGAGTTTAGGTAAATTTTGAACAGCCATAGTATAACCAATTTTTCTCTAACAAGAAAACAAAAAATCAAAAATATTCAGAAAAGCAAAACGAACATTTTATTACTCTTTGAGATTTTTGGTATTACTAATAATTTTTAAGTTTTTTTTTCTCTCTGATTCTGGCCTTGGTTTAGAACTATAACCTTTAGACACGTAATTGTGTACTTATCACTAACTCAGGTGTAATGTGTAGTGTGTGTGTTGAGTAAGTGTCTTGTTACTTTGCAAAGTCGACGTCATTTCTTTGCAAAGAGACGCTAATTGTATCCGAACGTCTGCGGTCCCTCCGGTGAGTACCGATCCCACAAGAATTTTTAAGTTAATTCCATAAAAATTTCATTTTTTTTAAACATAAAAAAAGTGTTTTATTTTAAACCCAATTTGTTTCAAAAATGGGCACTTTGAACCAATGAAACTTATAGATAATATAAACAATACATAATAATTAAAGTAACTTGTGAAGCGGTAACGATTAATTTTATTTAAGAAGCTAGTTAGAGGGTGATTTTCGCGATTTTTTTAGCAACAAATAAAAAAGACCAGCAATATTTTGAGCGTAACTCACTTACTTTTAACGTTAAAAGTTTTTTTAGAAAAAAACAAAAATATACTTTTTGAAACACTTTAAAAAAGGTGTAATTAATTTTCTCCGAAAATAGCACTGTTTCAAATTGAAATATTCGATTTGGAATTTGACGAAGAAGAAACTACTTTTCATTAGAATAGAATAGAAATATGCTTTATTGCCATGAAAAATTTTACAATTTTATCGACAAAGCTTATAAATAGTCAAAAAACAAAACAGTAACAATCCAATTTACTAAAATTACATAAATCGTCAATATATTTAAATAATAATAATAATAATAATGAAGCTCTAAATGAAGTTAAAACAGAAATAATCAATTGCAAAAATTTAAATAAATTACAAATGCATAGTGTACCTAATAATTAATAAAAAATGTTTAAAAGTTAAAAAGTTAAAAAGTTAAGCTGCTGCATATGACACCCAAATATAGATAAATAATAATAAAAATACTACTTGTGAAAGGGTACCCTAATTTCTTAGTTATTGACTAAAAAAATCTTCTACTGAATAATATGGTCTTTCAGACAGGTAGGCTTTTGTCAGTTTACGGAATTTGTGGAAAGATGGTGCCGATTTTAGTTGTAGGAGGAGATGGTTGTACATTTTTTTTGCGGAATATAATATCGATTTCTTTACTAACTCCGAGGACGGGGTCGGCAAATAGACGTCAAACGTAGAATTTCTCGTGAAGTAGTCATGATTAGGTCTTGGTGGAAGGACATGTAGATGTTTACGAATTAAGCAAACAGTTTCTAAAATATACAAAGATGGAAGGGTTAAAATTCCGTGATCTTTGAAATAACTTCTGCAATGTGTTGTCCTTCTGAGGCCAAACAGATATCTTATTGCTCTTTTTTGTAATTTGAAAATAACATCGAACTGGGCAGCTGTACCAGAACCCCAAAAAGGAAGACCATAACGAAGATGTGACTCGAACAAAGAAAAATATGTTATTTTGGAAGATACTAAATTGAGTTCATTCGAAACAGATCTTATAGCATAGCAAGCTGAACAGAGTTTCTTCCGTATCCGTAACAAATCGATATGGAGGGACCATTTAAGGTTGCTGTCTAAAAAAGCAACTAATTAGCTACAACTCTGCTTCTACTGAGGCTACAGACATCACGCATACACCATTTTTTTCAGTATTTATAAGCTATATTTTTATTAACAACATGTTTCCCTAAAATACTTATTTTTTGAGTTATCTACGAAAAACCGTCCAAAAACATGTTTTTTTTTTTGTTAAAAATGAACATATTTCACTACCAAATAACTCGAAAAGTATTAACTTAATGAAAAACTTTATATAATAAAAGTTACTTAGAATTAGTCATTTTATACAATTTCGTACTTATTTTGAACGTATATTTTTTCGCCCCCGAGAAAATATTTTTCACCCCGTATTTCCCAATTTTTGTAAAATGGTGGGGATGTAGAATTGTAAACTTTTTCTTATATAATAATAGACAATTTCAACTACATATTCCCAAATTTTCATCCTTCCTTTATTTTTTTGGAGGTTTTCGTAAAATTTTGTATTCCCTGATCGGGCTATTACTAATATTTGTATTTTCTTTCTATTTATTTCCTTTTTTTATGGGTAACCACATTCTACTGCATCCTGCCTAGGAATTTGTGACACAAATATTGGTTTCATTTTACATAATTAGAGCCGCTTCTTTGATTTTCTCTTTTTGTCATCTGTTTCTTTCAGGGCTGTACATGAATCTTTCCACCGAACTCTATGCTTATTGTTCCATGCGTGTTTAGATATTAAAGATCTATTAATTTATCTATTTTTAATAATATATCGCTCATTTACCAGAACAACGTGACATTTCAAAATATCTGATTTTTGTATTATTCGTTAAATAAATCCGCCGTATTTCATTCTATATACTGAAAAAACGTGGTATCTTTACCATTAAAGTAAAGTGAGTTTTGGAGGGACAGAGACAGAAATAATGTGAAAACTCATCTTGTAGCGTTGTTTCTTTTGGACACCTCGTTATTTTCGATAGTGTGACATATTAGTTGTGATCTGTTTGGCGTAGGGTAAAGTGCTCTCTGTTTTCATAAACAACGTGACATCACGACTATACCACCCTGTTATTGCAAAGGTAAGCTACAATCAAATGTTTAATTTTATTTGTAACATGTAACAAAATTATTTGACCCGTTAATCCAGAAAAAATTCAGTAACATGTGAAGTAGTCTTATCATTGATATCACGTTATTGTTGTAAAAATATTCTTTTTCATATGTAATATCATAAGAAGAACCAGTGTTGATGATAAACTGGATATTTTTGTTTTGATTATTTATTGTTGTGCACTTTTTCCAGAAAAATTATATTATCTCACAGTCTACTATGTCATTATATCACGTTATACATACTAATAAAAATTCACAATGAGCGTTATTTTTGCAGATGAGATCGCGGACTAACAACATACTCAAGTTAGCATTAGAAAATACATAATAGTGCTGTTGCTGGATCGTCTGATAATAAGGTTGTTAATACTAAACAATAACTCTGATTTTGATAATGTTTTTGGTAAATGAGAATTTTATGAATTTTATTATTTGCTATTGATATAAATATTTTGTAAATAATTAATGTCGTTAATCCCAGAAAACATGACCGCTGCGAATCGACAAGTAGCAGCAATTCATTAAGTAGTTAAGTAGTTCTATAAAGAATATCTCGTTATTCCTCGAAGGTAAGTACTTTATTAGTAAAGTTATACAACAATCGCAATCAAGATGTACTAGAAATAAACAAACCAAGACAAGTTAACTGGTACAAGGAGCACTCCCGAAGTCCCGAATCATGATTTACAATGTATAAACTTTGTAAATCATTATTTGGGATTTACAATGTATATACATTGTAAATCATGATTCAGGAGTGCTGCTTGTAACAGTTAACGTGACTTGGTTTGTTTATTTCTAGTGCATCTTGAGTGTGAATATAGTATAGTTTGTTATTAGTTTTTCTCTATTGCAGAACAATATGCATTAAGTAGATTTTTGTTACTGTTTTCACTGGTCTACATATTTTTTTTATTTTGTACATAGTGATTATTCTGTCAATGATCTCAATTATGAACTAGAAGAGCCAGAACGTAAGACTGAAAGTTTTGATGATGATATTGAAAACTGCTGTGACAACATTCTATATTCGACAAAGTACACAGAAATTCCTCCTTCTATATCGATTACTATTGAAACTTCAGACAAAGATACTTACCAAGATAAAATGTTACAGGACAACTTAAAAAATGTACATTTAACTAATGTAGAGGAATCGATTGAAACAGGAACGAAAAAGGAAAAGAAGATAATAAAACAGAGAAGTGAATGGAAGAAAAATGTTGTGAAAATATTAAGAAATAGTGGAAAAGCATACCAATCTCCAAAATCCAGTAAAATTTTTCTGGAACGCTCTTTAAAGTCACCATGCAAAGATACCTGCACGTTTAAATGTCAAGTAAATCACAGAGAGTCAACGGCAACAACTTTTAGCACAATACTGGGCTCTGGGGGATATTGAAAAACGATAATTATTATTGTCCATACTTAGCGAACAACGTCGAAACAGTTGTCCCAAAACATCGTTATGTCAAAGTTGACTCTCATGGATGTGTTGTTCCAAAGCGTAAAAATAAGAATGCCTATTTTTAACTGTGTCTGGTATGAAAACCCGAGTATGCAAAACCTTTTTTAAAAACACATTCAGTATTAACAACTGTCCAATCGAAACAGCTTTAGAAAAAAAGAATAAAAATACTAATATTTCTTCCATGAAAGTTTGTGCCATGGAAATCATAGAAGTTAGATGAAAACATAAAGAATGGAGTTCTAGAGTTCATAACAGCAATACCGAAAGTTGATTTAATTACTTAATACTCATAATACTATTATCTACTCTACTTAATTGTTCATTTACAGCATTTTTTTACTTCTGGTGTTCACAGAATATTCATGAATGATCGTTATCACAATTTATTTTAAAATATTTTATAACTTTCAATAAACATATGAATAAGAACCATGTGGAGGCCGATCCTGACTGTATGTCGGAACGGTGTGTTTATTTTGGCTCTACAAAATAGTTCAAATCAAGTGAGAATAAGTTTTCAAAATTTAACCAAACTTGGTGAAATTATTAGTGATCAATTGAATCTCAACTTTCCAAATTTGTAAGTACAGTTTTACTGTAATTTCCACAGAAAACATCTAATTAGTATTTAACATTATTGTAAATTTTTATATCGAAATCTGCTTGATGTTAAACAAAAACATTTAATTACCATCGACCTGTGTGTCCACTCGGCTTTTTTCCCAGCCGGGGACAGGTCCGTACTTAGAAATGTTTAAAAATCGATCAAGATGTCACAAAGCGGTGAAATAAATTTACCAGGAAATTCTCAAATGGATAATTCTACACCAAGAAGTTACTCTACCGCCCTTATTCAACAAAAACATCCCTCTAAGCGCCAGGCAATCATTTTTAATTCCATTGAAGATGCGAAAATACAAGATTACCTCCTCCCGCTGGGAAAAATCATTCATCCAAAAAATATACTATTCTGCTCTAGATTATCAAACAATAGAATATGTTTGTATTTATCATCTGAAAATATCGTAGAAAAATTCATGACTGAAAATAACGGCAACATTGTGGTTAATAATCAGATTATACAAGCTCGAAGGTATATAACTCCTTCCGAAAGAATTATTCTCTCTAATGTTTGTCCATCAATTCCTCATGATGTATTAATTAAAGAACTCGAGTCCATGGGACTTGTTATTCAATCTACAATGTCCTTTTTAAAAATTGGTGCACCGTTACCTGAATTTAGTCATATAATGAGCTTCAGAAGGCAAATCTTTATCAGCCCAACAGACCTCACAATTCCAGAATCGTTTTTAATCAACTACGATAATACTTCATACAGAATATTCTTATCGAGTGGCAACTTGACATGTTACAACTGTAAACAAAATGGTCATACGGTAACTAACTGCAAAAACCCTATCAATCCAAACTCAAATCCTATCGCTTCGACCTCGGTAGAAAACATCCCAACATTCACTCCTCCAGAAATATCAACCAGCATACCAGAACCAATCAATCCAAAACCAAATCCTATTGCTCCAACCACAGCAGAAAAAAACCCAATATTAAATCCTCCAGAAATATCAACCATCACACCAGCATCTGTTTCAATTCAATCAGCTACCCCAACTACAAACAATCAACTGAACCCCAAAGAAACTGAGAGCGAATCAACTACCTTACATATGAACATTGAGTCTTCACAAAATAGTTCAAAAAGAACGATTGACGATACCTTAAGTCCTCCCCCGCCCCCTAATGATACCACTGATAAACCGATGTTTACCAATCCAGCAGAAATAGCACTTAATCCCAAGAAAAAGAAAAAACAAAATAAAGGAAAATCTCTAGAAGCATTCATAAACCAGCAGTCGCCACCATTTGTTCTAAGCTATGTTCAGATAACAGACCTATTCGAAAACATAAAGAGTTCACCCGATCCACTTATTACCGTTGAAAATTATACAGATAACTTTACAGCTCTCATCGATATGTTAAACAAAATATATCCCTATACTCAAGACAGATCTACAAAGACCCGAAATACCAAATTAAGGAAAATTCTTCTAAAACACTTACAGATGCAAATCCCACAGGACCTAGTATCCGATACAGAAAGTGACTCCTCACAAACAAATCAATAAATAAATTTAATAAATTAAAATGGAATTTAATAAATTAATACAGTGGAATATAAATGGCTATTTCAATAATTTACCCATGCTACAGATCATTCTTTCAGAACAAAATCCAGATTTTGTATGTTTACAAGAGACCAATTTTAAACCAAATCAAAATATAATCTTAAGAAACTATGTTTGTCATAATCAAATAAGACTTAACCAAAACATTGCTAGTGGCGGTGTATCAATTTTAATTAATAATTCATATGACTCGATAAGAATACCTCTAAATACTAACTTAGAGGCCATTGCTGTCACCGTTATTGGGAAAACTAATATAAACATTTGCAACATATATCTACCTCCTGGAGCAGTAATTTCCAGAAACGAACTAGAGGATCTTTTTAAACAAATTCCTACTCCTCGAATCATTTTGGGTGACCTAAACGCATATAATCACATCTGGGGATCCACATATAAAGATCAACGGGGTACCGCCATTGAAGAAATTATAGATCATCTTAATTTGTCTCTCTTAAATGACGGAAGCCCGACTAGATTTAATATAAGAACTGGAGAAGCTACACCACTTGATCTAACAATATGTGACAGTGATCTTTACCCACATTTGTCTTGGTATCCAATGCAGTACACATACAACAGTGACCATTATCCATTAATTATAGAAAACAATCAACATAAACGCACAACCCATTTCTCTCCCAAATGGAAAATAGATAAAGCCGATTGGAAGCATTTCGCCCAACAGATAGAATCATATATAAACAAGTGCTCGACAACAATAATTAATGTCGAAGAATGTCTAGACAATTTGACCCAAATAATTATTAAGGTAGCTGAAAACTCAATCGGTAAAACAGCTCCAACGAAACATTCAACACCAGTTCCATGGTGGAACTAGTCTTGTAAAAAGGTCATTAGAGAAAGTAAAACTGCCTTTAATAAATATAAAAGAAATAAATCACTTGAAAACCAACTAGAATATAAGAGAACTCGAGCCATAACTAGATTGACAATAAAGACAGCTAAACGTCAATCCTGGATTGATTATGTTTCTAAAATAAACAGCTCTACTCCTATGAGTGACATATGGAAGAAGATAAAACGAATATCGGGAAAAAGTTTAAATTTAAAAATCAACTCACTAAATATTCAAGATAAGGTTATTACCTCCGACAACGAAATCGCAGAAGAAATGGCTAACACTTATAAACACAGATCTAGTAATACCCAGTATAACCAGAGCTTTATTACACTTAAGCAACATGAAGAACGTAATCTAATTAACTTCGATGAGATAGATAAAAGTCCTATAAACTCTCCTTTTTTAATGGAAGAATACAACGAAGCCCTTAACTCATTTAAAGATTCGGCAGCGGGACCTGATGATATTCCGGTAAAATTTATAAAAAATTTACCTTCGAACGCTCACCAGTACTTACTAAGGTTATTTAATTTAATCTGGACTCAACATAAATTTCCACCAAAATGGTCAGAATCTATTATTATACCAATTTTAAAACCAAACAATCCAAAAAGTAATCCAAATGCATATAGACCAATATCTTTGACATGTGCTATGGGTAAATTAATGGAAAAAATTGTAAATAAAAGGCTTTTATGGACTCTTGAGAATCGAAACCTAATCATTCCAAATCAAAGTGGTTTTCGTAGAAATCGATCAACAATAGACAATATTTTAGCATTAGAAAATGACATACTTGAAGCTTTTGCTGTCAATCAAAAATGCGTCGCTATATTTTTTGACATCGGGGGAGCCTATGATGTCACTTGGAAACACCTAATAGTCAAGAAACTACATAATTTAAATATCAGGGGACACTGCCTAGCGTTCATTAACAATTTCCTTACCAATAGATCATTCCAACTTAAAACTAATGGTATGCTATCACCAAAAACAAAACTAGAGAATGGTATTCCACAAGGATCAGTGTTAAGCCCTACACTTTTTTTAGTAGCAATAAATGATGTCCTAACCAATATGAACTTACCACTGAAAGGTCTCTTATACGCAGACGACCTTGTTATCTATGCGAGAAGTCAAAATATGGAAAACATCACGAATATGCTACAAACGTTCTTACATCAACTAGAGAAATGGTCGCAAAGTTGTGGGTTTCAATTTTCTACAGAAAAAACACAATTTATATTATTCTCAAAGAAAAGCTGCCCTAATCACCCTTCACTCTCACTATATAACAATTCGTTAGTTCGGAAAAATACTGTAAAATTTTTAGGAATGACATTCGACCAACATCTAAATTGGAAAGAACATATTAAGAAACTGGCAATCGAATGCCAAGGAAGACTTAATATCATTAAATCATTGTCAAAAAAAGACTGGGGAGCAGATAGACAAACTATGCTCTCTCTCTACAGAACTCTAATCAGATCTAAATTAGACTATGGCGCGATAGCATATTCATCGGCTACTGAGTCTTCTCTTAAAATTTTAGATTCAATCCACAATACTGCACTCCGCATTGTCTTGGGAGCTTTCAGAACCACACCAATAGAAAGCCTGTATTGTGAAGCAGCTGAACCATCACTGTATTACAGAAGAATGTACTTAAAGTTAACCTATGCAATTAAATCAAATGCAAATCCTAATAACCACACCTTCAAATATGATTACCTTAACCGATTATCAACATTTTTCTCCAATAAACCACGTCTACACAAACCTTTCTACCACCGAATCAAAATGGATCTCTCATCTCTTAACACCACCTTACCTCCTTGCTATCCTGTTAGTTTTGAACCTGCTACGCCATGGAATTTGGGAGTACCAAAAATAGTTACCACCTTAACTTCATTGGACAAACATACTACTAACCATAGTATAATACATCAAAATCTGCAAAACTTATTATCAAAGTATACAAACTTCTCTCAAATATATACAGATGCTTCAAAATCAACAGATGGTGTGGGAGCAGCAGTTATATCCTCGAATATGTGCCAAAAATATAAGTTGCCAATACACTGCAGTACTTTTAATGCAGAATTATATGCCATATACGGGGCACTGACATATATTATATCCTCACCAAATCAGAAATACATCATTTTGACTGATTCACTAAGCTCACTACAATCCATAGGAAAAATATACCCAGAGAATTACATTCTGGGAAAAATAAAACAAAATCTGATCGAGATACAAAATCGTAATAAGGAGGTAATCTTCATCTGGATCCCGTCACATATTGGTATAAGAGGCAATGAAGAAGCAGATAAGTGTGCGCGTGAAGCCGTCAACTCAGCTGACTCTACTATCGTGCAATATGTGACAACTAGTGATGTTTCAAGTGTTATCAAATCGCGTATCCTAAGTGAGTGGCAAAACCGGTGGCAATTTTCAGTGTCCAATCTTTGGAATATTAAACCAAACATTAAACCATGGACATGTTTCCCCACCAAAAGAAGGGATCAAGTGACAATAACCCGCCTTAGGTTAGGTCATACCAGTGCCACACACAAGTTCTTAATAACAAAAGAACCTGAACCGAAATGTGATCAGTGTAACGTTAAACTCTCGGTAAAACATATAATTGTAGACTGTCCAGTTTTCTCCACAGCAAGAAGAATTTACGGTATTCCAACAAACTTAGAGAAAGCACTTGGTGCAAATTGTTCGTTCACAAATATGTTAAACTATTTAAAAGCTATTAATTTTGTAAATATATAATATTTAATATTGTAAATCTGCTCCTCGCTAATAACCTTCGGGTTGATGCGAATTTCTCAATAAAAAAAAAAGAACCATGTGTTTTATTTATTTAAGTTACCTAAAACCAGAAAATTTTATCATCTACAATGTTACAAGTTAATTTATTGCATTACTTTCTTTCTATATTTTCAGAAAGAATGTGATATATATGTTCATTTTTTTTGCATGTCTTAATTCTATAAGTGTAATGATAAAATCTAGGTAAAATGACTAATTTTATTCAAAGCTAATAGTTAATCTATACTTCAATTACCATTTCAAGCAAATTAATTTAGTCATTACCAGTTTATGATTTTTTTAAACATAAAAAGTGCTCTCCTGTAAAATTGTACTTTTTGTGATGTCACGTTGTTCTGGTAAATGAGCGATATACTCCATCTAATTTACTTACCGTTGCACGTCATCCTCGTCATAGCCCATGACGTCACATGATACCAACACGAAATATTTAGGCGGTAGGTGTGTTCTTTTTTAGAATCACTTTGCCGAGTACACTAGCATTACAGCCACTAGACATATTTTATTATATACGCATAGAAATAATATTTAAAGATTTCTATTAATGTGAACTTAAAGAAATACACAATAATATGTTTAATTTAATTTGTATAAATGGATTATAAAGCGTTTTTATAAAGCACCTTTGTTCGGAATACACTGTAACTATTATCGAACGAAGGTGATATTTTGGCATAAATTGGTAACATTTATTTGATAGTTGCGGTGATGACACTTCATATTTGTTTATATTTTTTACTATTAGTATTTATTTCATTATATTTACTGTTTTTATTATGTACTTTAACGTAAGATTATAACTTAATTCTTGTTTTCCTTTCTAAAGTTTTTATTTATTTACATTGATTATTAATTTGTTTTGCTGTATAATCCACTTCCGCAAAAATTATGTGATGCATTTGATTTAAAATGAATTCAAGAATTTTCTGTAATTGGGCAACAATGTCAACTTAGATCTCTAACGTAGATAATGACGTGCAACGGTAAGTAAATTAGACGGACTGTATAAGGCTGATGTTCACTCTAACGTTTTGAAACAAATGAACGCGATAATTACCTCAGCTAATTGAAACAATGTTCGAAAATAATATTCCAATCATCCAAGAGAGTTATCGTTTACTCTAGCTTAGCTCAGTCTCTCATGTTGTGTGTTCGTCTTGTCCTAATCTTAGATATGAACTCTGAAAATTTAGAATGAAAACAAACAAAACAATATTTGAACCAATCATGTTTATTGTTTAATAAAGATATAATAAAAATGTGACTTATTAGATGCATCAACAAATATATTCAAATTCTAGCCAAAAACTAACAATTCTTGGATTATACTTATGCATGGCTTGTGGTGTTGGTTCGATGGTTACTCCTTGATGTCGAATGGTACTGCTTTTGGTTCTGCAACTGGCTCTGGCGACGTGGATGTTCTAGGCCAGGGGTCACCAATTAGCGGACCGCGGTCCGCATCCGGACCGTATGCTAGTTTTTTGCGGACCGTGATTAGATTCAGAATATAGTGTTTTCCAATTTTGAACATGTTTGGCCATGAAATTGTTTACATACTATGTTTGGCTCAACTTGTTTGGCAATATGTGCGAAGCCGCTTTTTCAAGAATAAACTTTATTAAAAATCGGTGCAGATCTCAGCTAACAAATAAATCTCAACTCCCTATAGGCCAGGAACTCAGGCTTTTCACCTCGCAATTTTTACAGAATGGATCGATTTGCTTGAAAATTTTAGAATAAGTAGTGGATAGTCCAAGGATCAAAATCTATATGATGCCGAAAGGCGCTTTTATCATGGGGGCGGTTGCCATCCCATCTCGGGGGTGGAAATTTTTAATTATATTTTGACCGGAAAAGTTGATAAAAACGTTCATTCTAAGCAAAAAATGTTCTATACATTTTTTTGATAAAATTAATAGTTTTCGATTTATTCGCTAACGATAGTGTTAGTTTTGTATAGAAAAAATCAATGTTTTTAGATATCTACTAATTAACAATACACTCAGTTTTTGCCGTAGAAAAATTTTTTTCAAACCAAGTAAGTTCTTGGGAATTAAATAATCTACAATTTTATATGGAAATATTTTTTCGTATCTCTGATGCTAATCTTTCTATTCTGAAGAAAATGGCATTTTTTACCAAACTACGAAAATTCCTTAATTGCTTTTAACTCCAGTTTTTTTAAAACTAATCATTCTAAGCCAGTCAAACTTCTGAAATCTATCCGCAATACATAAATAAATAAAAATGAATAAGCCCAATGACTAAAAATACCGCTAACTTACATTATTATGCTTCCAATTGGATTTCTCCTTTGTTTTTTTCAAAAATATATATTGATTTTTTAACCGTAACTTTTTTATTTTTTATCTTAGAAAGTTTTGTAAGAAATAATTTTGTAGGCTTTTACAAGATATATAAGTCAATTAATACTAAATCTTTTTGTAATCCCCAGTCGCAAAAAGAGGTGACTTTTAGAGGGATCGTAAAGGTGGTTTTTGCATGTTATTACAAGCTTTAATTGTCAATAGCTCACTCAATTTTTACCGTAGAAAATATTTTTGTAAACTGTGTTATTGGGAATTAAACAAGCTACAATTTCATATTTAAACACTTTTTCGTATCTCTGATGCTAATCTTGCTATTCTGAAGAAAAACCATTTTTTCCAAACTACAAAAATTCGTTATTCATTTTTAACTCCATTTTTTTTTAACTAATCATTCTAACCCGATGAAACTTCTAGAACCTATTAAAAATACATGAATAAAAAAGACCAAATAAGGTTAATGATTAATTTTAATTAGAGTGGTGATTAGGGGGTTGCTTGTGATCACTTTTTCGCTGAAAAAAATGGGGACTGACGTTCTTTTCATTATAAGTCACTTAATTTTTGAGCTAGAGACTTCTTTTTAATTTCAGGATAGATATTTTTAAGTACTTTATATTAGTTCGAATAAGTTATCCTCGAAAAATGCATAGTTTTCCCGTCTTTTGACTTTGAAACTAGAATATTTAGCATTTGACGAAGAAGAGCCAACATATAATAAAGTATAGCTCGATTACTATTGGTTTTTAAGAAAATTTAAAAAAACGGTTTTGTTTATTTTTTATAAAGGTACATTTTTTTACATAAAGTTGTTTTGAAAAAACGAAAACTTTTGGGGTTATTAGCAGAAAACTCATTAAAAACATTGATATTTTCGATATAAAACTAACACTTTCGATAGCGAATAAATTGAAAACTATCAATTTTAGCAAATAAATGTATAGAACGTTTTTTGCTTAGAATGAACGTTTTTACCAACTTTTGCAATTAAAATATAATAAAAAATTTCCACCCCTCAAATGGGGTGGCAACCACCCCCATGGTAAAAGCGCCTTTCGGCCTCATATAGATTTTGATCCTTGAACTATCCACTACTTATCCTCAAATTTTCAAGCACATCGATCCATTCTGTAAAAATTGCGAGGTTTTGTTCTGTTTTAAGCTTCATTACTTTGACTACTAATGAAAATCAGTTGCACTGTTGAACTAAACTCATTCCGAACTTGAGGCAGGTTGTACTTTTTTTACATAGACATAGGAAACAACTTTTTTTAAATAAATTTAAAAATTATCTTTTTGCCCCAAAAATTGGGGTGATTCCCCAATCGCCCCAATTTGTAAAATTGGGTGATTTTAAACAAAAAGGGTCTCTTGTCATTTTTATAAAAAGTTGATAGTTTTCGAGTTATAAGCTGTTTAAAATGTGAGAAATGCGAAAATCGCATAGGTACGTATTTTCGAGGCTTGAAAACGCATGTGTAAATTATTAGTGCTCCGGTTAACAAATGCCTTAAAGTTAAACTTATACATTAAATTTCAAGATTCACGGCTTATTTTAATATAGACTGTTGTTTTTTAATTGTTAATTGTCGGGCGTCTCATTTTATGATGCGTCTCTGTCACATGTATGTACTTATGCGAAAAATTTCCAACAAATATTTGACATTTACTAAAATTTTATGGTATATTATTAACATAGTTTTTTTTAATAATTTATTTATTTATTCAATTAATTATTGCCAATATGCTAATTAAATACGCCAATCATGTAGTGCGATAAGCTCCACATAGTGCAGGGTCGAGGACGCGCATTATTAACAATTAAACAACGGTCTAAATTTAAATACATCTCTATTACTCAGCTTAATTTTGAAATTGAATGTTTAAGCTTCAATTTAGGCACTTGACAACCTCAAAAACAATAATTTACACATGAGTTTTCAAGCTTCGAAAATGCTTATTTTCGCATTTTACAGATTTTAAGTAAATCGCTTAAACTCAAAATCTATTAACTTTTGAGAAAAGATCTTTTTTCTTTAAGATGGCCCAAAAATGTTAAAAAATAGGTATTTTCGGGGGCAAAAAACGTGATATTTTGAATTTGTTAAAAAAGAATGTTAAACAATTTCTGCCTAAAAATTTCGCCCGGCACCCTTTTGATTTGTTATTATGATAGGATGATATGTTTTAACAAAAATCCGCAAGGATCAGCACAACCGGACACAGGTAGCATTAAGTCCGGACCCCGAAAGTGTCATAGGTCTTCGAAACAGACCCTCAGGGAATATAATTGGTGACCCCTGTTCTAGGCAACCAGGCCTACAGGTGTTGGTTAGTTGCAGTCTAGATGAAATTCATTGAAGTCTGGATGAGGGAGGTGATATTTATCTCAAGAACTAGAGAATAACAAAACACATATCAAATATCAAGAAGAAGAAACCAAAATGTGCCAAGTCTGCCATTCTTTTAAGAAATAATCGTCCGAAAGAGTAGCAGATGACAAGAATAAATTAAATGGAATTAAGATTGATACTACTAGTTAAAATTTGATTACTAAAAGCATATTAATAGATGAAAAGAATTATAGAAACCAAACACATGGTTGGACATTTGGAGGTTACAGAAGAAAATATTATAAAACCTGTTATAAAAAGCTATGGATGCATGTCGGAATATAATGATTGTAATTAATATGATAAGAACAAAAACTCACCCCAAGAGAATAAGTGTTGATGGATAAATAAATCTACTATTCAAATTTCATGCCTTTAAATCAATTAATTTTTCCCCTCCATTACTAATTGCCACTCTCATTGACATGACAGCGCAAAGTATTAGGAGATGGACAACCATGTTCCATACTAAAAGACAGATATTTAGAGAGTAAGTATATACGGAGTATGTTCAGTGTGATGACTTAGATGTTAGATGAAAAGAGAGAAAAGATAGATAGGAAATACAGGATAATAAAAGAGGGCGCCAACGAGTTTTTAACGAAGAAAACAGGTAAAATAAATAGAAGAAGATTATCACTAATGAAATATTAAAGAAAATAGAATAAAATAATTATTTAAAAATAAGATAGCAAAGATGTGACGTTTGTAACGTTACAGTTTAATGATCTTCATTTTAATTGATTTTGTTTCAAATTTTCATAAGACTTCAGGAGATGATGCCCATTCTGGGCACCAGTTTCCTCGTAGGCCATTGCCGTGGGTCATAATATTCGTGTTCAGCGAGCACAAAAACACCCATGTACTAATATTGAATTCATTTCCAACGATTGTTTCTTAATTACAATTATATCATTTTTTATCACTTCGAAATGCATTTTTAGTCTGGGCAGATTATCGGAGAATAGGCCATTTTTGGAAAAAGTTATTTACCAGCAGTTTTATTGCTGGAATTGAATCTTATGACTGTATGTATTAATAATATAGGTATGCAAAGTCCGCAGATAGTGTGCTACTTTTTTTATAAACAAAATGACGCCCGAAAATCGTGTTTTTTTAAGTTTTTGCTCTATAACTCCAAAGATTTTAACTTTACATCAACAACACCCAAATAAAAATTTACCGTAATTAATTTCTGCATAGAGACGTGTTTTTCCCGATTTACTTCGACGAAAGTTTTGCCCGGAAAATGCGGCTTTTTCCAACAAAATCTTTAATTTTCAACTAAAGTTTTAGATAAGTAATTGTGTATCAATAATTAAATAACTTAATAATGTAAAAGATCTTTTCGTATAGATTATAATTCCAGAAGCCGATGGAAATTGAATGAACAGTTTACCAACAATTGAATTGTTAATTAAAAATTTACGGTCGCTATAATAACCAGAATAATTATGATGCATAAGAATAATTATGATTTTTGTATATAAAGACACTGTACCTATGTACTGTACTATTTAAGCGGCCTCAGGAATATTTTAAAGTTATTAACAATTTTTTAGCTTATAAACAAATAGTATATCTCGGTAAATATTAAATTAAATTAAATCACGAAAACGGCATTGGAAAAAAACGGCAGGGCACTTCTTTTAAAAGAAAAGTCTTTTAATTGTGATGAGTGGTTCCTGAGATACAACCGGTCAAAGTTGACCGGCATTTACGGCAACGATATAAACAATAGGATCATAATTTTTAAACCATCATCACCTTTCTATTTTTGTCGTCTTTCTCCACACCAATTTTCATATCTTTAAAATAGTCATGACATATATTATTATAATAAAATCTATCGATATTACGAGTGAAAATTGCCAAAAATAGCAAAATTTCAATAAAAAATTGGGTTGGAGAAAATGTAATCTCAAAGTTCAAAATCGGTATACGTTAAAAAAAATGCATTTTCTCGGCTTCCCATCGAGCAATTTCCTTCATTCTTTTTTTGTTTCGAAGTAACTCGAGTAGAGCCATCTAACTAACGCATTATTAAATGTTCTTTTGTTCCGTTATAATAAATTAATTTATTTATTATAACAAAATTTTTAATTTGTTTAAATAAAGATTGTTTAAATAATTATAAAGCTTTCAAATGAGAATATTTGTGGTTTTAACGTTAAAAGGTACACTTGTAGTAAGTTTATCTAAAAAAAGGCTACAACTGGAAAAAATATGTAGTTTTCTTTTCTTATAAATAAATTAATCAATTGTAACAAAACAGAAGCAACTTTGATATATTTAATAATGCGTTAGTTAGATGGCTGTACTCGAGTTACTTGGGAACAAAAAAGAATGAAGAAAATTGCTCCATGGGAAGCCCAGAAAATGCATTTTTTTAACGTATACCGATTTTGAACTTTGAGATTAGTTGTATCTCAGGAACCACTCATCACAATTAAAAGATTTTTCTTTTAAAATAAGCCTCCTGTCGTTTTTTTCAAATGCCGTTTTCATGATTTAATTTAATTTAATATTTCCCGAGATATTCTATTTGTTTATAAGCAAAAAAAAATTGTTTATAATTTGAAAATATTCCTGAGGCCGCTTAAATAGTCCAATTTCAATTCTGTAAAGTAGATTAGATAGGTACAGTGTCTTTTTATAGAAAAAGTATAATTATGATTATGTATCATAATTATTGTGACTATTACAGCGACCGTACATTTGTAATTAACAATTCAATTGTTGCTAAACTGTTCATTCAATTTCCATCGGCTTCTGGAATTATAATCTATACGGAAAGAGCTTTTATATTACCAAGTTTTTTATTTATCGATATACAATTACTTATCTAAAATCTTTGTTGATATTCTATTTATTTATAAGCCAAAAAATTGTTTATAATTTTAAAATATTCCTGAGGCCGCTTAAATAGTCCAATTTCAATTCTGTAAATTAGATTAGATAGGTACAGTGTCTTTTTATACAAAAAGCATAATTATTCTTTTCTATCATAATTATTGTGATTATTATAGCGACCGTACATTTTTAATTACCAATTCAATTGTTGCTAAACTGTTCATTCAATTTCCAACTGGAATTATAATCTATACGGAAAGAGCTTTTATATTACCAAGTTTTTTAATTATTGATAAACAATTACTTATCTAAAATTTTAGTTGATTATCTAAAATTGCTGGTAAATAACTTTTCCTTGTATTTTGCTAATTTGCCCAGAGTATTTGTAAAATGCATCTTCCTTGTTCAATAATGCAATTTTCATTTTAACGTATGACTTTAGTCGACAAAGTTTCCTTAGGCTCTTACAAATCTAATACAAAAACTTGTACTCAGAAACTATATGAGTAGAAGTAAATAGGAATGGCATAAACTTAACTAATATCTAGATCTCGACTAACATACATATAAAGACCAGAGAACTTTCAATTTTTGGAGCATCATGGACGGCTTATTTTTAAAAGAATTATTTTGAATTTTCTTGTCCAAACTTGAACTTTTAGTAGTAGGGGAGGAAATTTTGCTAAATTTGTAGTTACTCGAGCGTTATGGGGACATATTGGGTTGTGATTATTAGGTCCTCAAACCAAAAAAAGTTAAATAAAGTTTTCCATAGAGTGGGTTACTTTCTATTTTATAATTTAATTTTCCATTTCCAACAGTCGTTTTTTCCGATTATAGCGCCATCTATCCATAAATCGAAAAAATGTTTCGAATAAAGGTTGCTTAATTTTACGTAAAGAATCCAAACCTGCAATAAAAATTGGGGGCTACTATTTAAGATTTTAAATTATCCCCCCACCCCAACTCCGTGGGTGGTCATGTTTGCTGCCATTCGATAGATTTTTCAAAATATTGAAAAAGTATATTTTGCAGTTTTTCGATCTGTTGTTCATTTCGCGAAATATCACGGGGTTCGTATTTAAAAGTTTAAATTTACACCTTACCCCTCTCCGCGAGTGTCGTGTTTAGTATCATTCGATAGATTTTTGAAAAATATTGGAATTATTTTTCTGGCGTTAATTTCGCGAAATATCCGCTTTATTGTAAAATTTTGTGACTCACCCATGTCCTTACGCCCCACATCGTCAGATTTTTGGAATATACACTCTTTTGCATGTACGTAACTTTCCATACCTTAATCTGACGATTTCGAGTTTTTCTAAGTATAGATTTTTTTTTGGTCCCACCTTAACGAACTCCCCTTTATTAAGAGTCAATATATGGTAGAAGTACATTTATAGCTTCAAAAATCCCCGCTTGAGCTTCCCCACCATAGTCTTTTAAATGATGGTTTTAAATTTCCTAATTTTTATAAACCAAGTAAATTTTTGAAAAAAAAAAACATGACTAACTCGGGTTTTAAAGGTCGTCAGGCATTATTTTTCATTTCAATCTGTATAAAAATACCAACATATCGAATAAAAAAAATTATATTCCTTCATATTAATGCGTCTGAATTGTTTTAATTGTTTATAAGCTTAAAACCACACTACTTTTTCAAAACTATTTTACAATATTTAACATAAACCGGTTAATATCTGGAGGTTTATTTGGAGGTCTACACGCATATAATAGTATAGTCCATATTAAATTTTATAAGTTTTTAATAATTTAACACTTTATCACTTAAAATTATTAACGTCTCCAAATAAAAACCCCCAAAAATACAATTACCTTTTATATTTTTCTTGGTTCCTGGGAATAAAAAACTATTAAGGATCAAATAAATCGGGTTTTACAACCTCAAAAGGTATTACTTCACTAATAAAATGGTAATTAATAAGAAATCTTATGCGTATATTGATATGTACTTAAAGCAAAGAATATATACTCTCCTTGCTTATAGAATATATTATATACTCTACTTGCTTAAAAATAAGTTGCAGAGAATCTTCCTGCTTAGGAAGAGAATATTGTTAAAAGAACTTCTCAATACAAGTTTTTATTTCGTGCTATGATTCCAAGTATCTATAATATTGCAGCCCAAATAACATATTTTTTCACTCTTTCTACCGATGTATCGCTTATTGTAATTTGGGCGTTTATGTTGGTGTTTTTACTAATGATCATTGATCATTATTTTTGTGTTCTTGCAATTAAGATTTAGGCCGTATTTGTTACATGCTATCTTCAAATTGTTATCTCCAAAGCATATTGTTATCTCCAAATTTACACAAAGTAGTTGATAAAAACTACAAATCTTAATGTACTAGTACACTTTAGAAGACCAAAAATAATAATTTTTTCAAGAATTTTTTTCTCAGAACCTTTATTAACCTTCGGATGACCAAGCGGGGGAAATTGTGACCCCAGCGTATGTTTTTATTTAATAAATTCAAAAGTATTTTCAATTTATAACTCATTATTTTTTTATTTGACTTTAATATCATTCTAGATATCCCCATATTTTGAAATAAAAAAAATCCCTATATTTTACAAATAAAAAATATATCCTGAAGTTGATGTTTAGTAAAATACCGTCTATTATGTGTAATTTCAAGTAGTTTTACGCTAATGACGTCGACTTTGCAAAGTAACAAGACACTTACTCAACATACACACTACACATGACACTAATACTCATGTTGTGACTGGCTAAATGACATAAAGTCCATGCCATAAAAAAACTTCATTTTTATGTTAATTGTCATTTTTGATATTTTTGACCTGGGGTCATTTTTTCTCATCCATGTAACAAAAAAAGGTTGGTCATCGGAAGGTTAAAAATGAACATAAAACTTTATACATAGAGAGTACAAAACTTTATATATAAAGAGTACTCCAGCTCTTAGAAAGTACAAAAATATATCTTTTTTCGTTTAAGAACGTAAGCCAAAGTCGAGGTCTCGAAAAAATGTAGTTCCGATGGCGGACAGTTAAACCTTAAGTACTAGCATCTTAAATCAATGACGTAAACACTAACTAGCCTGACAGACGGGTTTAACATTTCAGTGATTATTTCATTCATAGGAGATTCTGACCAATAGAAAGCTACAGAAATCAGAATTAAATCGATAATTTTTGATAATCTCCCGTCGTTAAGTATATTACGTCAGATGCCCTTCGTTGCTACGAAAAAATACATTCAGTGACATTAATGACAATTATTGTTTTAAAAATTATAAAAGTGATGCCTTTCAATCGTCAAATATTTATAAAAACTGTGTGTTTAATGGTACTTACATAAATAAATTACAATAAAATTTTGGTTTTGAACAGATTTATTCATGAAATAATCGCAACAAATTGCACTCGACCTCTGAAATTAATATAGAATTTTTGCTTTCGTGACACTTTGACATAATTTCACTCGCCTTCGGCTCGTGAAATTAAAACTGTCACAGGGTCACTCGGGAAAAATTCAATAATTTCAGAGCTCTTGTGCAATTACTACTGATAATTCTTGTGTTTATTAAATATTTTAATGCAAAAAGATATCTCGATGACTTACTGAAAGTATGGGTTATCTAAAAAAACACAGTAATTAATCTAGTTTTTCTGTATTTGTTAAAATAAAAAACATTATAACAAGAATGGAAGGATTGTTTGTGTACCTTTTTACTCCTGAAAAAAGTGTGATAAAAATTAAACAAATTAAAGAATCTTAATAGAAATTTATAATCGAGTTAAACAAAGAGTAATAAAAATGAAAATAAAAAGGTTTTTAAAAAATGTTAAAACAAAATAAAAACTGACAGGTATTATAGTTAGTACAGTGTAGCAATGGAAGTCATTGACAATATTTTCATCACAAATTGATTCCACTTCGTTTATGTCGTCTTCTACCTCATCAAACCATTTTAAAAGAGTTTTCTCAGGGTCTTTATTCCCTTATTTGATGTTTTTTGACGAACTGGTGCCCACTATGTGTAATGACGAACTGGACACAAACACTAACACCCCGTCTATTAGACGGAAATCACGCGTTGAGCCTAAATATCTTTCGAATAACAACCTGCCGCAAATTGCCGAATTCAATACTACTAAAGAACAACCCAACTTGAAAAGTCATAAACTGGTGGCCTTCAAAATTGTATAGGAAGGGAAATATCCTACTTTCGACAAGCGAAGTGCTTAAGCTTTAGAAGCTTTAGTACTTAAGGGTTTATCTTAGGATTGGGATATATGAAACAAAAAAATCGTACTGCATTTGAAAAATGAAGGTTTCTTACGTGACAATTTACCACAATTGGAGGTAACTGCAGGAAAGATCGAAGGAAGAAGCAAAGGGGGCAGGAAACAAATGTCATGCCGTCGTAATGTCAAACAGTGGACCAGGCTAAGAAATATAGGAGACCTAAGATACACTGCAAGGGATAGAGAAAAATGATCAAACGTGATCACGAACATCCATTAGTGGATTGCATAAGAAGAAAAAGAAGAAGTTGATACATATCTTGTAGATAGATATCACGAGAAAATCCTTAATTCCCTGGTCTAATATGCTCTGATACTACATATACTTAAACGGACTCAGATTTTTTTGGCGTAAAACATTTTAAATAAATTTGGAGATACTTCTAAGAAGTTTAGAACTAAAAACACCATATTTATGATTTTATACCGAGAAAATAAAATCTATGATCATAAACCACGAAATTTTAGTTTATGAATACCATTACCTAGAATGTTACACTAACTTTAAATTGGGTTAGGAAAAAGAGGTCAAGGACAAGATAGTTCAAGCATGAATAACTTTATAAAGTTACAGCTAAGATTAAAGCTAACAGAATGTTTTTGGAGTTTAAATTCCCTAGGTACATAAAAATATTATTTTCTTAAATGCTACCTAATTTTCCTGTGATCAGCGTTTTGTTTAAAGAAGAGTAATCCTTTTAATAATATTATATTATTTTTCCATAAGTTTTTTAATGTTACAACTGATTTCCAAAAAATGCAATACCTAGTAGGACGAATATTGTTTTAAATATTTATTTATGGAAGTATACATTATAATAATGTTCTTATTTGATAACATAATTTATAAAAAAAATAATAATGAGCGGCTCCTTCTTGATGTTCATTACACTCACTTACACTATGGAGTGTGCGAGGAGTGCGTCAAGGGTGCATTCTGCCCCCTCTACTATTTAACATCTATGCCGAACATATCATCAGAGCTGCTCTTAAAGATCGCCCTGAAGGTGCCAGAGTCAATGGAAATATCATTAACAATGTAAGATATGCCGATGACACCGTAGTATTAGCAGAAACAGAAGACCAACTAAAAATATTGATAACATACTATCAGAAGAAAGTCACAAACTGGGCTTGGATATTAATCTTTCCAAAACCAAAATCATGGTATTCCACAAGAACCCCCATGAACAAATTACACCCAACATACAAATCAATGGTATCACCCTTCAGAGTTCCCAAAGCTTCATATACCTGGGCAGAGAGCTAAACAGTCAGCT
Organism: Diabrotica virgifera virgifera; assembly: GCF_917563875.1. Taxonomy (NCBI): domain Eukaryota; kingdom Metazoa; phylum Arthropoda; class Insecta; order Coleoptera; family Chrysomelidae; genus Diabrotica; species Diabrotica virgifera. The sequence goes on from NC_065443.1 coordinate 267,545,827, forward strand.
AGACCACTCAAAAGAAATTAGAAGACGCATTGAAATAGTAAGATCTGGCTTCATGAACATGCGTAAAATGCTCTGTAACCCCAAGCTATCAGTCACAATAAGATTGAGAACACTAAAGTGTTATGCGTGGTCTCTTTTACTATATGGCTGTGGGACCTGGACATTAAAACAGTATGACGTCAACAAACTGAATTCATTCGAAATGTGGATGTACCGCCGAATGCTAAGAATAAGCTGAACCAGCAAAACTACAAATGAAAAAGTACTGGAAATAATGAACACACGTCCTCATCTGGTCAACACAATCAAAATTAGAAAGACGTCATATCTAGGACACATAATGCGCCATAGGGAATTTGAGCAGCTCCAGGTAATATTAGAAGGCAAAATCGAAAGTAAAAGGGGTATAGGAAGAAAGAAAAAATCCGGGCTCCGAAACATCAGAGATTGGACCCACACAACAGGGAATGAATTAATTTATCAAGCCCAGAACGGAGAGAAATTTGTCATATTGATCGCCAGCCTCAATAGAGAAGGCACTTAGGAGGAGGAAGGACTCTATGGGGCATTAATCGAATTAAGTGGTCTATATCATATTGCGAAATACTCATCCAGATTCTTCTCATGGCATGCAACAGGTCTTCCAAGTTTGATGGAGGACGTGGCAATAGGCTTAGGTTTCGACCTACCATATGTCACAAATGTTCAATGGGTAACAAATCACCCGGTCTTAATGGTCACTCCAAAGTCTCTATCAAAGTATCTAGACCAGATTCTTGTATAAACTTCGTGGTTCAACTGGCAATATGAGGTCTTGCGTTATCTTGTTGAAAAATCACATTTAAAATGGTTTGTAGATAGGGATTTGTTTGCAGGGGTTTTGTAGATAACGAGGAATATCCCCAACAAGATGTATCGATCAAATCACAGGAATATGCAAAAGACCTATGCATGAGTAAAAAGAAATGACCAGAGACATCTTTGGGGACGAACAATACACGACATCACGTCGAAAACTATATTCCCTCCGGGGGGCTAGGATTGAAGAGAGAGAGCGTAGATAGGGATGTAAAACCGGTTGCACTACTTCACCAATATATCGTCAAGCTGTCAAAGTAACGTAAGCAAGAAACCCATTATGAACGGCCGGAACGGCACAGCTCGGCACAGCCCGGCCCGGCACAGGACAATTCAAATTCATTTGTATAGTTTTAAATGCAACGTAACCCATTATGAGCGGCCGGCTCGGCCCGGCACAGGCCAGCACGCAAACGGAACGGCCAAAATTTTCCGAGGAGAATAAAATCCGTTGAAGTCGGACGGCCTGAACGGCCAGTCGGCACCAGTGCGTCATAATTGTTGGTAATAAGCAGATATATTGTTGATTTTTTAATTTAAAGCGCGTTGTTTCTTTTGAAATAAAATAATATGGAAGAACTTTTCATTGAGAGTGTCAGAGAATACCTATTTTTGTATGATGCATCGGACTCAAGTTATCATGATAGTAAGAAAAAGGACAATACATGGGTACAAATATCCGAAAATTTTGATCAATGGAGAGGTACGTACATTATCTTTAACCTTGAATTCGTTTTTTTAACATGATGCATATTCATTAAAATTGTGTAGTTTATGTCTTTTAAAAACTTTTATTCTACGATAGTTTTTAAAATATATGATCATTTTTCCGGTGCCGTGCCGTGCCGGCCGTTACAAATGGGTTTTTGGACGTGCCGGCCTATGCTGTGCCGTGCCGGGCTGTGCCGTGCCGGGCGTTCATAATGGGTTTCTTGCTTAATAAGTACTAGGAGTAATCTGCTTTGCAAACATAATATAGTACCCATACCATAATGCTTGGTTGTCTTGCTAATAGCTAAGTCTATATTTCTTCTCTTACCTTGAAAACGGCTTACGCTTATGCGCCCATAAGAGCCACCCAAATAAAACCTAGATTCATCACAGAAGCAGACAATCTTGTTCACAGGTAGAGCCGCTAGCTAAATATTTGTCCTTCGAGGTCATTTTTTGGCCATTAGTATATTAATAAAAATGTGAATGTAAAGGATTTTCCTTCATTAAACTCCTACGCTAGACTAATAATGTGACACTGTACTTTCGTTAGTGTCCTTAAAATCCAAATAAACGATCTCCTAAAACTAAACCATTAATTTTGATAACAAAATTCTCGAAATTAGTAACGAAAGCTCATAAATGAGGAATATAAAACGAATTTAATAAAAAAAATGATCATACAAAGTTCTACACAAATTATAGGACGACATGGTAATATACACAATAGTGTGGGCTGATTATCGGAGAATAGGCCATTTTTGGGAAAAGCTATTTACCATCAATTTTATTGCTGGAATCGAAGCTTATGATTATATATATTAATAGAATAGGTATGCAAAGTCCGCAGATAGTGTGCTACTTTTTTTATTAATAAAATGGCGCCCCCAAATCGTGTTTTTTGCAATGTTTGCTCCATAGCTCCAAACATTTTACACCAAAAGCACCCTAATAAAAATTCACCGGAATTAAATTCTGCATAAAGACATGTTTTTCCCGATCTGATTCGACGAAAATTTTCCTCGGAAAATGCGGGTATTCCCAACAAAATCATTAAATTTCAAATAAAGTTTTATATAAGTAATTATCTACCAATAATTAAATAACTCGGTGACATAAAAGCTTTCTTGGTTTAGATTATAGTTTCCGAAGCCGGTGAAAATTAAACGAATATTTTAGCAACAATTCAATTGTAAATTAATAATTTACGGTCGCAATAATAACCAAAATAATTATTATACACTGATCAAACTTTGACACCTTATAAAGATGAGATGCCTATTTAATATTTTGTCGACAAAATATAAATTTTTAATTTTTTTGAACAATCTTCAAAAAAAAATAGTTATAAACAAATTAACGTTTCTCAGAAAGTTTTTATTATATTCTAATTTTAAAAAATAGCTAAAATGCGCATTTCAAAGATCTTTAAAATGAATGCTTTTAGAACTTTTTTGCTGCTATTTGCAAAAAAGTTATGAAACAGCAAAATAAACATACGACTACTACGTTGTTTACATTTTTTTTAATTCTTTCAAAGCGTAAAAGTGAGTTTAAAGTAGAAGCTAATTACTTACAAAAAATATTGTTTATTAGTTTAAATAATGGTTATATTTTAATTAAAGATTATAAATATATTTTTTTGTAATTTACATGCGCAAAAGTAGACTAATATGGGCCATTCCACGAACATACGTCTGTTTTGGATTACTTCGACAACGAATATTTTACTGTGAAACATAAAAAGTACGAAAGTAAATGGCGTTAATAATTATTCTCATAAACAACAATGTAATTTGAAATTTACTTTTGTTCTTCTTATTTTGCACAGTAAAATATTCGTTGTCAAAGTAATCCAAAACAGGCGTATGTTCGTGGAATAGGGTATACAGTACCGTAGCTACCCGTCCACATACACAACTCGCGCGAATTTAAAGCGTGTCAGTCGCTTCGAGTGAACATTTTATCTCCGGCTCTATATCAAGCCTACTTTCGCGCTAAAAATTACAAAAAAAAACATTTTTAATCTTTAATTATATTATAACCATTGAACTAATATTTGATATTTTTTGAGAGTAAGTAGTTTGTACCATAAACTCACTTTTAAGCTTTGAAACAATTAAAACAAATTATAAACAACGGAATAATCGTATGTTTATTTTGCTGTTTCATAACTTTTTTGCAAATAGTTGGAAAAAATTTTTAAAGAATTCATTTTCAAGACCTTTGAAATACGCATTTTAAGTATTTTTTAAAATTATAATATAATAAACAATTTCTGAGAAATGTTAATTGTTTATAACTATTTTTTTGAGATTTAAAGATTATGAAAAAAAATGAAAAATTTATATTTAGTCGACAAAATATTAAATAGGCATCACATCTTTATAATCTTTCTAAGTTTGATCAATGTCTCATGATTATTTTGGTTGTTATTGCGACGGTAAATACATAATTAACAATTGAATTGTTGCTAAAATATTCGTTTAATTTTTACTGGCTTCTGCAGCTATAATCTATACCAAGAAAGCTTTTATTTCAGCAAGTTATTTAATTATTGATAAATACTTACTTGCCCAAAAAATTTATTTGAAAATTAGAGATTTTGTTGGGAAAACCCGCATTTTCCGAGGAAAATTCTCGTCGGAGCAAATCGGGAAAGGCATGCCTCTATGTAGAATTAAATTGGGGCGAATTTTATTTGAGTGTTTCTGGTGTAAAGTTAAAATCTTCGGAGTTATAGACCAGTAATTGAAAAAAAACACGATTTGGGGGCGCCATTTTGTTAATAAAAAAAGTAGCACACTATTTGCGGACTTTGCATACCTATGTTATTAATATATAGGATCATAATATTCGATTCCAGTAATAAAATTGCTGGTAAATAACCTTTCTTTGTACTTTACTAATTAGACCAGCGTATTATAACTATTTTTTTTTTCAAAATTTAAAGATTATACAAAAAAACGAAAAATGTATATTTTGTCGATAAAATATTATATAAGCATCTCATCTTTATAATCTTTGTAAATTTGGTCAATGTATCATGATTATTTTGGTTATTATTGCGATCGTAAATTGTTAATTAACAATTGAATTGTTGCTAAAATATTCGTTTAATTTTCACCGGCTTCTGGAATTACAATCTATACCAAGAAAGCTTTGATGTCACTAAGTTATTTAATTATTTATTAATAATTATTTACCTAAAACTTTATTTGAAAATTAGAGACTTTGCTGGGAAAACCCGCATTTTCCGAGGAAAATTTTCGTCGGAGCAAACCAGGAAAAACATATCTCTATACAGAATTTAATTGCGGTGAATTTTTATTTGGGTGCTTTTTTTGTAAAGTTAAAGTCTTCGGAGTTATAGAACAATAATTGAAAAAAATACGATTTGTCGGCGTCATTTTGTTTATAAAAAAAGTAGCACACCATCTGCGGACTTTGCATACCTATATTATTAAAACATAGGATCTTATAATTCGATTGTAGCAATAAAATTGCTGGTAAATAACTTTTCCATGAATTTTGCTAATTAGCCCAGAGTAAAGAGCTAAAAAAGCGTAGAATACTAACTGGGGATTCTGATAGAAAAAGCGAAATTTTTAGAGAACTAAAAATAAATGAAGGAAAAACATGTAACATAGATAATATAAAAATGAACGATATACAGTTGTGGCAATTGAATAGTTTACAACCCTTGAGTATCCAGTGACCAATTTTTTTACCTCGATTATACGTTTCAAAGTGACATTACCACTGAAGGACCCAGAATAGGATGATTCTCAAAAAATCAAAATACGATAAATCTATTTTCCAAAATGTAACATTAAACTCCTACGCTAGACTAATAATGTGACACTGTACTTTCATTATTGCTCTTAAAACCCGAATAAACGATCTCCTAAATCTAAGCCGTTAATTTTGAAAACAATTCTCGAACTTAGTAAGGAAAGCTCATAAATGAGGAATATAAAACGTTTAATGGTCGTCTGATACTTTAATTTTATACAGCAACATCTACACCACCCTTGATTAAAGTGTTATTCTGCGAATAAAGTTAATTGGAGGGAAAGCTCACGGTATTGTAATATATTGAAATTGCTCGGATTTAACAGTAATCAAGAGATCCACAAAATTATCGAACACATTTTTGAGTAACTAAACTGCGCGTCAGAGAAATCGGACCACCCATAAAATTTAAGAATTCTATATTTTTATTTTATTTTTATTCATATCAAATTATATCTATTATGTATGGAGTCTGTTACCGTTGTAGCACGTAACCCGGCATTATCATTAGTAATAAATGAAAACAAGGAAAATTTTGAGAAAATAATAAATAGGTATTTTATGTATTGAATATTTCGATGTATCGCTCGTTTCACTAATGTGTGTAGTGTGTAGCCACAAAGCTTCTGGATAATAGTCCAGAAAGCCACTGCGCATCCGCTAGGAGAAATATTCTGATTCGGATATTTTGCACAATCTTACTCAAAAAGGACCCCTTCTAACAATTTGTTTAAGTGTTTTGGATCATTCCAAACAGAAAAGATCTTTAGTGACTTTTCTCTAACGTTGATAGTTTTTGACATATAAGCAAATTAAAATTTAAAAATTGCGAAATCGGCCATTTTTAACCCTCATAAACTATGTGAAAAACTGAAAATTTCAATGTTGCCAAGGTAGGTAGATATTCTTTAAACATCGATTGTTGAAATGCCGAGGAGTTTTTTGCAATACAGTATCTAAAACCCCTTTGCTTTTCAATTGCTAATCAAGCGGGTGCGACACTATTTTCAACCGTTACATGTATTATGTAATATGCGTAAATATATGTGCTGAAAAATATTCTGATTAAATTTTTTTTCGCTATCTTGCTTGAAAATGTTTCCTATTAACAGATTTGCATGTTGCCAGAGTCAAAAATGGGTCAAAAAAAATTTTTTTAACAATTTTTTTTTAAACTTCAAATGTTTTCCGATTACATCTACAAACATGCAACGGTTGAAAATAGTGTCGGGCCCACTTGAATAGCAATTAAAAAACAAAGGAGTTTTCGATATGGTATTGCAAAAATCTCTTTGGGATTTCATCAATCGATGCTCATAGAATATCTACGTACCTTGGTAGCATTGAAATTTTCGAGTTTTCACAAAGCTTTTAAGGGTTAAAAATGGCCGATTTTGCAATTTTTAAATGTTCAATCGCTTATATCTCGAAAACTATCACATTTAGAGAAAAGTCACTTGAGATCTTTTCTATTTGGAATGATCCAAAAAACCTATAAAAAATTATCCGATGCAAAAAATTAGTTTTAGGAAAAAACAAAAAAAACGTTTAAAAAAAATTTGACTGCCTTTTGATCCTGGCAACATGAAAATTTGTATAATGGAGAACTTTTCAAGCAAGATGGTGAAAAAAATTGAATCAGAATATGTTTCCGCACATGTATTTACGCATATTACATACATGCAACGGTTGAAAATAGTGTCGCGCCCGCTTGATTAGCAATTAAAAAACAAAGGGGTTTTCAATATTGTATTGCTGAAACCTCTTCCGAATTTCATCAACTGATGTTTAAAGAATATCCACCTACCTTGACAACATTGACATTGTCAGTTTTTCACATAGGTTTTGAAGGTAAAAATGGCCTATTTCGCAATTCGTCGGCTTAGAGACACAAAAATCTAACTACATTTCAGATTTTGAAGTTCAATCTACGAAATTGAACTTACTTTAGTGAGTTTCGTAGTGAGGAGTTTTCGTAACTCCTCACTGGGGTTTTAGGTGTTTAGAAAGAGGTGTCACTCAAAATAACTCATTATGGTAAGTTCAGTGATGTAGATATCTCAAAACGAGACAGAATGTAGTTACATTTCTTTGTCACTAAGCCGGCGAATTTTTAAATTTTTAATCGCTCATATGTCAAAAACTATCAACTTTAGAAAAAAGTCACTACAGACCTTTTCTGTTTGGAATGATCCAAAAAACCTCAAAAAACTTTGTTCGATGCAAAAAAAAATAATTTTAGGAAAAAACAAAAAAAAACGTTTAAAAAATTTTGACTCACTTTTGGACCTGGCAACATGCAAATTTGTTAAAAGGAGTAGTTTTCGAGTAATATTGTGCAAAAAATCCGAATCAGAATATTTTTCCTAGCGGATGCGCAGTGGCTTTCTGGACTATAATACTCATCATTCAATTTGGCATAGAACTGATCGCCTTTTGTATGTCCCTTTGGAGATAGATTCATTCCTCAATGAGAACCATGCGAAGCTCTTCGCATGTCGTTTGAGCAGGTATACGACGTCTTAAATGCCTTTCGAGAAGGTTCCATGTATGTTCAATAGAGATTAAGGTCTCGACTTGGGGAAGGCCAATCCATTTTTGAAATATTCGTTCCTCGTTCTATCATTTTCTTATTGATGGTTAATTGTATTTCTCCAATTCTTGCTTTGCTCATTACACTGGTAAACACACAGTTTGCTGCCGGAAATTTTTTTACTGTTTCTAGGTAATTTGGGTCTGCTGAATCCAAAAATGCTACCATATTTGCTCCATCAGATCGCTTTCAGAAAATACGACAACAGATTACATTTCTAACATATAGGGTAATTTGACGCAGCACTACCTAGATATATGTAGTGATGCTACCCATGAAATAAACAAAACACGGATAAAAAGTAAGATATTTATTGTACAACAATATACTTACAAAAATCATGACACATATCTGCCAAAAAACTTAACTTTCCATCTAATCCTGCCAGCGTCGCAGCTTCCTTTTATATGATTTTCTTGCAAAGGCTTTAAAAGGACGGTCCCTTTAAAGACTCCAGCAGTAATCTGCCATCATGTGATTGCCCAATCTCCCCTGATACCTCTCTTCCATCGTTTTGATATCTTGGTGGAAGCGTTCCCCTTGTTCCTCGCTAAGGTCATTAAGATTTTCTGGGAAAGAGTCTAAATGGTTGTAGAGGTATTTTAATTCTCATATGACAACCGTGTTTGTTAAAGTTGTTGAGCATTTCTTCCACTCTAATACCCAATTGATATACTTCCATATTTGTTGTCATTATGTAGAAGGGCACACTTTAAACTTCGTTTGGAATTGTCTATAAAAAGATGCCAGTGATCTGGTGTATACTCCGATACACCTATTTCTTCTAACAGTCCTTTAATATTGTTATAAAAAACCATATCATCTTGCTGAGAAAAAAAGGCAAAAGATATTTTTCTCTATTACGGTAGTATGTAATTTTGGTGTTTGGGTGAAGAACATTCCTTTGTTTTAGTCTGGAGGCAAGCAACTCAGAAGAATCCTTTGGAAGGTTCAAAGCTCTGTAAGATCGTTTAGCTCTTCCTGAATAAAGCGCTCAAGACGTGTTGAATCCCCTTCAAAATCACTGTCGTCTTCCAAATCTATTAGTCTGTAGTTCGTCAGATAACATTTCGACATTATCCTCTGGTAACGAAAGTAGACTGCTAAATATTGGAATGGGTATCTGCTCAAGCTGACGTGGAATTGATCTTATTGCTGAATCCAGGTTAGGATGGTCTTGGCTGAATCGTTAAAATGATTTTTTGGTTCTCTCCATACCATTGGAACACCAAACTTTAAACATTTTCGTTGTCCTTTCTTTCACTGTCGCAAGTTTTCAAGACAAGTTTTGCACACTACATGTGGAACCCAGGATTTATCTTGATCTCCTAAATGAACACCAAAATAAGCTTGATATGCCCTTTTCTCCATTTGCCCATTTCTCTTAGAAATTGTTAAGTTTGTTTATAAACATATTGCAATTATAGTGGTGGAATATACAGAAATGTAAGAATATTTAAGTATTTGATGAGTATGATATATCTCGAAAACTAGAGCTGATACAAAGGAAAGGTTTGTATTTTTGGAATCAGCACAGATGAATTAACTAAAATCAGTTGATTTTTTTTCGGCAGCAAGACAAAAATTTTTTTGTTGGGCTGTGTTATCAATACTTTTGTTTTTTGGTGTTAATTTCTATATCATATTTCTTACTAATTTCTTACTAAAATTGAAATTCTTTAAATGCAACAGCAAGTCACTTGCTGTCACTTGCTGTTGCGTTTAGTAAATTTCAATTTCCGACTTATCATCGACTTATTTCGTATGCTTTAAATGATGACGCACGAGTAAAGATTCTCGGACTCAACTGTAGGAGGGGTTTGCGGTACCAGCGAGAACTGCCGTTCTGTGGGATTGATTCTCATAACGAAATCAATATAAACTTCTACTCAATGAATTGTTTTCCCCTTTTTTACAAAGAAATATTGCATTTTATATCTATTTGTTTTAAAACATTTAATCAACGAAAGGTCATACATCAAGTTTCAAAACGACGTATTATCCAAATTAAACAACACGAAACTTTTCCGTTCTTTTTGAATCGTATGATAACTTTTTCTTTCTACTTTTTAGATCTGAAAAGTTGTATCCCCATTTACTAACAACGAAATTAATTTGAAAACTGTCTCGAACAGTTTGAATCGAGCGCTTAATAAAACAACTTGGAAATAGAAGGCCGTGTTGTTGGTCTGTATATTGTTCAAAAATTAAATTGCTGTTTCTGATGTTTTCTGCTGCTGCTGCGAGAGTAATTAAATTTTCATAAAAATTAGTCGTGATTCTGATTTAATAAGTTATTGTGAGCAGAGATAATTGGTAATAATAATTGGGAAATAGGAGACACTGCAAACGAAACGTTTTTTACTCAACTTATAGTACGTCTAAAAAGTATAAAATAATAGGTATTTATGTACCAAGTCTGATATTATGAGCAGAGCGAGCATAGCGAGCAAGGCGAATAACAGACGAGTTCAATAAAGGGTCTTGAGTGACGTGGTGCATACAAAATTTTATCGCCAACAATTTGATATTGGTTTTAACACTTACAATTTACAATTTAAAATTTTTTTAAATTTTAGACGTCATAATTATTTCATGACAGTGATAACTTTTGCAATATGGCCGCTTTCGATTTTTATTCGATAGTATATCAATATTGAATAATTACTAAATCGGTAAAGTTTTAATTTAATTTATATGAATATAATTACAAAATACTAGAGAATTTTCTTTTTTGCCATAAATGTAATTGATAATATCGCCAATTGTGTACAATATTTTTAATATTTAAAGTAAATAAATTTTTAGTTCACTCAAATACTCTCCATTCGATTACTGCCACCGACCACTTACATTCCATCTCGGTTAATTTGATTAATCGCGGCAGGTAAAGTAAATTTCTTCTTTCAGTACAATAAAGTGTTACTTTACTGCCGCAAATGAGGGCAAATGAGTACAATAATGAATGACTTTAGTGACGATTGGCGATAAATTATTTTATTTGGGAAAAATTTAACTCTACAGGTAAAAAAAGTAAATTTACTAAAAATATATTTAGAATAAAACAGAATTCATGGGACAGCTCCAGAAGCCCTCGGGGCAAACGAAGTAATAGATCACCATTAAGATTAGAAGTAAAGGAGTATAAGTGACATTTTTAAAATATTAAGATAACGGCATCGCTGAACGAAAATATGTATCCTTCTACATAATATTTGGAATTAAACATATCTAAGTTATGATACAAACAAGCGCTGGATACAAGTGCACTATTGCAAGATACAGTGGAAGGGAAAAGATACAAGTGCACTTATAGCCTTGTGCTAGTTTGACAGACTATCAGTGAATTTTTATTTTGATGGGTAACAACATTTTTGCTCTAAAGCAATATTTTTTTAAGTGAATACTTCTTATCGCTAAGTATGATGTTTTTGCACGCGTCCGAGATAATATTTAGCGTGACGCGAAATATCGAGACGCGTAGTGACCTTGCGGTATACAATAATATACATATTATACAGGATGTAACAAAACTACAAGTCATAAATTAAATCACATATTCTGGAACCAAAAATAGTTCGAATGGACCTAACTTACCTTAACATAAATATGCACATAAAAAAGTTACAGCCCTTTGAAGTTATAAAATGAAAATTGATTTTTTCGAATATATCGAAAACTATTAGAGATTTTTTATAGAAAATAGACACGTGGCATTTTTATGGCAGGAGCATCTTAAAGAAAAATTATAGTGAAATTTGTGCACCCCATAAACATTTTATGGGGGTTTTGTTCCTTTTAACCCCCCAAATGTTTGTGTACGTTCCAATTAAATTATTATTGTGCTACCATTAGTTACACTCACTATTTTTAAAACTTTTTTGTCTCTTTGTATTTTTTCGATAAGGCACTTTTTATCGAGATATGGCTTCTACTTTAATATGGTTCAAAATATACCTAAAAATGTGCATCATAAATAAATTTTCATATTATTTAGTCTCCATAATAGTACTTGTCTTAACCATATACAAATATGTGGTGGATTTGACAAATATTCAAAATATCTAGATAAAAACTGACTTTTCGAAAAAGTAATTGGATGAAAAAAAATTTTAAAAACATTTTGCTATAAATGGTATCACAATAATAATTTAATTGGAACGTACACAAAAGTTTGGGGTGGTCTAAAGGAACAAAACCCTCATAAAATTTTTATGGGGTGTCCTTTCACTATATTTTTTCTTTAAGATGCTACTGTCATGTCATAAGAATGCCACATGTCTATTTTCAATAAAAAATTTCTAATAGTTTTCGATATATTTATTTTGTATGTGATTAAATTTATGACCTGTTATTTTGTTACAGCCTGTATATATAGGTACACTTATTGTGAAATTAAAATGACGTTTAACAAATACTGAGAACCACTGGAAAGATTTGGCTAATTTTGATTTTGAAATATTTGTAGACGTCCAAGAATGGTTTAAAATGTGAGAAAATATGATACAATAAAAGAATAGGAAAAAAACAAGCTTATATTCACACACAAACAGTTACGTTAATGCTTTATTATAAACTAGATCGTTTTTAAGAAAAGCGTACAGCGAACGCTAGTTTTTTTAAGTTGTTATTGAGAGAAAGACACATATGAATCAAATCCAGAAACGGAAGGTAAATTAAAAATACTGTTTACTCTACTGCTTACTGTAATTAAAAATAATTGGCAATAAGCTAAGGATACTGCAAAATTATTCTAAATTGCTTTATTAATAGCTTCTACTCTACTTTATATAAAAAAGATTAGGTACTTAAATATTAATAGAAGTCGTGTTATTTAGTTTGAACTGTCTAGGCCTATACTCTGGGCTAATTAGCAAAATACAAGGAAAAGATATTTACCAGCAATTTTATTGCTGGAATCGAATATTATGACTGTATATATTAATAAGATAGGTATGCAAAGTCCGCAGATAGTGTGCTACTTTTTTTTAAAAAAAAAAATGGCGCCCGAAAATCGTGTTTTTTTCAATTTTTGCTCTATAACTCCAAAGATTTTAACTTTACACCAAAAACACCCAAATAAAAATTCACCGTAATTAAATTCTGCATAGGGACGTGTTTTTCCGATTTACTTCGACGCCAATTTTCCCCGGAAAATGCGGGTTTTCCAACAAAATATTTAATTTTCAACTAAAGTTTTAGATAAATAATTGTTTATTAATAATTAAATAACTTGGTAATATAAAAGTTCTTTCCGTATAGAATATAATTCCAGAAGCTGATGGAAATTGAAAAAACAATTTAGCAACAATTGAATTGTTAATTAAAAATTTACGGTCGCTGTAATAACCACAATAATTATGATATATAAGACTAATTGTGATTTTTGTATAAAAATACACTGTACCTATCTAATGTACTTTACAGGATTGAAATTTTAGTATTCAAGCGGCCTCAGGAATATTTTAAAATTATAAACAATTGTTTGTCTTATAAACACATAGAATATCTCAGGAAATATTAAATTAACTTAAATCATAAAAACGGTATTGGAAAAAAAGCGGCAGGACGCTTCTTTTAAGAGAAAAAACTTTTAATTCTAATGAGTAGTTCCTGTGATACAACCGGTCAAAGTTGACCGGCATTTACGGCAAAGATATAAACAATAATATCATAATTTTTAAATTATCACCCTTTTATTTTTGTCCTCTTTCTCCACACCAATTTTCGTATCTTTGAAATAGTCATAACATATATTATTATCATAAAAACTATCGATATTACGAGTGAAAATTGCCAAAAATAGCAAAATTCCAATTAAAAATTAGGTTGAAGAAAATGTAATCTCAAAGTTCAAAATCGGTATACATTAAAAAAATGCATTTTCTCGGCTTCCCATGGAGCAATTTTCTTCATTCTTTTTTTGTTCCCAAGTAACTCGAGTAGAGCCATCTAACTAACGCATTATTAAATGTCAAAGTTGCTTTTGTTTTGTTATAATAGAATAATATATTTATAAGACAAGAAAACTACAAATTTTTTCCATTTGTAGACTTTTTTTAGATAAACTTACTACAAGTGTACCTTTTAACGTTAAAAACACAAATATTTTCATTTAAAAGTTGTATAATCATTTAAACAATCTTTATTTAAACAAATTAAAAATTTTGTAATAAATAAATTAATTTATTATAACAACACAAAAGCAAATTTGACATTTAATAATGCGTTAGTTAGATGGCTCTACTATACCGATTTTGAACTTTGAGATTACATTTTCTCCTACCTAATTTTTGAATGGAACTTTCCTATTTTTGGCAATTTTCACTCGTAATATCGATAGTATTTATTATAATAATATATGTTATGACTATTTTATATATATGAAAATTGGTGAGGAGAAAGAGGACAAAAATAGAAAGGTGATGGTTCAAAAATTATAATCCTATTGTTTACACCTTTGCCGTAAATGCCGGTCAAATTTGACCGGTTGTATCTCAGGAACCACTCATGACAATTAAAAGTTTTTTCTTTTAAAAGAAGCGTCATGCCGCTTTTTTTTCGAATGCCGTTTTTTTACTTAATTTACTTTAATATTTCCCGAGATATACTATTTGTTTATAAGCCAAAAAATTGTTTATAATATTAAAATATTCCTGAGGCCGCTTAAATAGTCCAATTTTAATTCTGTAAAGTACATTACATAGGTATAGTGTCTTTTTATACAAAAATCATAATTATTCTTATGTATCATAATTATTGTGTTTATTATAGCGACCGTATATTTTTAATTAACAATTCAATTGTTGCTAAACTGTGTATTCAATTTCCATCGGCTTCTGGAATTATAATCTATACGAAAAGATTATTTAATTATTGATAAACAATTAATTATCTAAAATTTTAGTTGAAAATTAAATATTTTGTTGGAAAACTCCGCATGTTCCGGGGAAAATTTTCGTCGAAGTAAATCGGTCAAAACACGTCTCTATGCAGAATTTAATTACGGTGAATTTTTATTTGGGTATTTTTGGTGTAAAGTGAAAATCTTTGGAGTTATAGAGCAAAAATTGAAATAAACACGATTTTCGGGCGCCATTTTGTTTATAAAAAAAGTAGCACACTATCTGCGGACTTTGCATACCTATATTATTAATACATACAGTCATAAAATTCGATTCCAGCAATAAAATTGCTGGTAAATAACTTTTCCCAAAAATGGCCTATAGACCAAAAGTCTGTGAACGTCAGTGTAAATTACTATAAAGTTTCAACAAGAGTTTAAAAGTTACATAACCTATCTGCAACATGGTCAGAAAATATATAATTTATTATTTAATATTTTTAATTATTATGACAAACCAATACTTGGAGATCACGACTCAGATGCTGAGCAAGATTATGTTTCTGATGAAGATGACAACTGCAGTGATAGTTTAGGTGAAAATAAATTCCATATTAGCTTATTATCAATTTATTTTCGGCAACAGTTTCTACATTAAAACTGCGATTTGGAGGAGTCGCCTATACGAATTAGCGTTGACGCCTCCACCAAATTAGAAGGTTCGTTTTGTTAATTTTCAACATTTTTTTGATGGATGCGCGACGGCTTGTCAGATCACAGCGTATACTTCATTGGAAAGGGGAGGAAGGAATATAATATAAGGTAGAAAAACAAACGGTGACTACTAAAAAGGCCCTATACAGTTACTCGAAACGTGTAGTGACATTTGAGATATCACAAGACAGTGTGGATGATAAAATATGTACAGTTGGGTCCGGGAATCTTTACCCGTGCGTGATCATTTAAAGCATACGAAATAAGTCGATAATAAGTCGGAAATTGAAATGTACTAAACGCAACAGCAAGTGACAGTAAGTGACTTGCTGTTGCGTTTAGCAAATTTCAATTTCTGACTTATCATCGACTTATTTCGTATGCTTTAAATGATGACGCAAGGGTAAAGATTCGCGGACTCAACGGTAGATACGGTAGATAAGGTAAATTATTTGCTTTATTGGCATGAAGGAGCCTCTGAGTACAATATAAACAACTAGACGAATCGTAACATGCGACATATCAAACGAAAGGGAACGATGTAGTGAATGTATTAAGATGGAAAGACAAACATGGTGACTACTATAAGGGCACACTATCTTCGTTATTATTAAACTTATAGTGACATGTGAGATATTCCATATTAGTGTGGATGATAATAGAAAGATTATAAGGAAATTTGATTTATTCACCTAGATAAGGCCTTTGACTGAGAACAAAATATACAACTTATTGAATCCTAACATATGATACATGAAATGAAACGACATGAGACTACATATAATGTATTTCTGTCGTTAATTTTTAACATCTTCTCTACAGAAATATGTTCTTTGTTTTCATACCTTTTATAAAATATTACGAATTTCAAACTTACCACCCTCAAGAAGATCTTCACTCCTAGAGTCTGGTCCAGGTTTACATTGTGAGGTCTCTACTTCCCTATATACACCTTTTCTGTTTTTCAAACCTGAATTGAGTTTTGTCTAGTCTAAAAAAGGTAAAGCTACTAGTCAAACAAACATTTTCGCGTAAAATGTACAGTTCACATGAATCGAATCAAAAGGATTTACTGTAAATAAGTTGTTATTAATCATGTAAAAAAGTGCTCATAAAATGATTTTTTTGGTCATTGTACGATGGAACCAAAAAAGTATGCAAGACAAGTTCGATTCTTGAACATGATAATTTTCATTATTATTATGATAAAATATGTATATGAATTGATCTACATATTTTCAACATTAATATCACAACAGAGTGAGAATAAATTAAAAATAAAGTGACACTTTTTCGAAAACTTGTTGCCTGGTAATAGACAGGAGAGCCCGCAGGGCTAGAGTGACTATCTCCGAATGGCAACAAGTTTGAAAAGAAACTGGAGAATTTTTTTTTATTTATTCTTACTATCGTGTGATATTTGCAAGATGAATTTTTAATACTCACATACAAAATTCAAGTTTTTGTAAATAAACATTCAGTAAAATTTATCACAATCACTGTTTTACAACTTGAGTTGGTAACAAATATTTAGACAAAGAGATCAATAAAATATTAAAAAAATAAAACTTGATAATACCCGAAGGTTGGCTGTATACCATCTAGTTAAATAAAATTAACATGAAGTAAAACTCCCTAGTGTAGTTGGTATATTTAATAAAAATTATAAAAAATTTTAAAAATCCAAACGGAATACGTTCATCATAACGTTTTCGAGCTTATTAGTCCATCATCAGTGAACCTAAGAGTAAGTAATCTCACTTAATAATATTGAAAGGGTGACATTTTGAATGTTAAAAAATTGAAAAGTGTGGTTAAGATTACTTACTCTCTGTCCTTGCTAAATAGCCACAATGCCAAACACTGGCTAAGATGTATGTTCTAACTACATAGTGAAATTTGTAAAATAATTTGGCTTACATTGAATGCCAACGGATTAATACTAGTAACATGATGCTCTACTCCATTAATTAAGATTCTTAAGAAGATTCTTAAGATTAAGATATCTTAATTAATGGAATAGCGCATCATGTTGCTAGTATTAATCCGCTGGCATCCAATGTAAGCCAAATTATTTTACAAATTTCACTATTGGCATTGTGGCTATTTAGCAAGGACAGAGAGTAAGTAATCTTAACCACACTTTGCAATTTTTAACATTAAAAATTTCACCCTTTCAATTTTATTAAGTGAGATTACTTACTTTTAGGTTCACTGATGATGGACTAATAAGTCCGAAAACGTTACGATAAACGTAATCCGTTTGGATTTTTAAAATTTTTTATAATTTTTATTAAATATACCAACTACACTAGGGAGTTTTGCTTCATGTTAATTTTAAATAAAATATTAGTTCATCATCATCCAGCCTCAAAAGTCCACTGCTGAACATAGGCCTCCTCCCCTCGATTCCAACCCCATCTATCCTGCGCCGTTCTCATCCTGTTGTTATTTAGTTTTCTTAAGTCGTCAGTCCATCTTGTAGGCGGTCGACCGACGCTTCTCTTGTCTTCTCTTGGCCTCCATTCTAATAACCTTTTTGTCCATCGCCCATCTGTTATTCTGGCTATGTCTCCTGCCAATCTTCACTCCAACCTGACTATCCTTTCGATGACGTCATTCACCTTTGTTCTTCTCCTGATTTTTTCGTTTTTGATTTTGTCTCGCAGGGTTATTCCTAACATTGACCGCTCCATTCTTCTCTGCGTGACTCTTAGTTTGGTAGCCAAGGCTTTAGTTAAGGTAAGTGTTTCTGATCCGTACGTCAAGACTGGGCGGACGCACTGATCAAATACCTTTCTCTTTAGGCATGTGGGCAACTCACTTTTAAAAGTTTCTCTCAGTTTTCCAAATGCGCCCACCCAAGACCGATTCTTTAATTCAGTTCATGAATCTGGTTATCCCTGCCAATCGTAATTTCATGTCCCAGGTATTTATATCTATCTACTAGTTCTATTTCTTTCCCACCAATACTGATGTCTTGGTTGGATACTAAATTTTTCATTATTTTTGTTTTCGAGATGTTTATATTTAAACCTACATTTTCTGTAGCCAGATCGAGTTCTTGTACCATTTGCCATACCTAGATCCTCAGCTATTATGACTATATTATCGGCGAAACTTAAGTTGTTTAGGTATTCTCTATCTATTTTTATTCCCTTTGTCATCCAATCCAAACTCTTGAAAGCATGTTTTAAGACCGTATTAAAAAGTTTAGGTGACATTGGGTCTCCTTGTCTAACCCACCGTTCTATATTTATGAGGTTACTGTTAGTATGCAATTTGACAGTGTTTGTTGCCTGTAAGTACGTTTTGTATAATATTTTGTATACCTATAATCTATCTAGCCTGAATTCTTTAAGCGCCTGTAATATTTTGCTAAGCTCAACTCAAAAATATTAGTTAAATATAGTTTTATTCATGAAATAATCTTACCAAATTACACTCGCTTAAAATTGCCGATTTTTATTTCCCTCGTGACAATTTGACATGCAGAACTAAAAGTTTATTTTGATTAATTTTCTTAAATATGACAGTTGCTAAATCTATAAAACTCATTGTAATTAAACAGAAACAAAATAGGTACATAAAAATTATTCTCAGTATGATAATGTAAGCAGATTATTCCCAGTATAATAATAATCTGATTGGACAGAATTAAACTCGTGATGAAAAATCTTACTACGCGATTCGAAATTAAATTCATTAAAAAATAATCAGTAGTAATTTCACAAGAGCTCTAAAATTATCGAATTTTTCCCGAGTGACACTTTGACAGTTTTAATTTATGTCAAAGTGTCACGAGGGCAAAAATTCGATAATAATTTTAGAGATCGAGTGAAATTTGCTGCGATTATTTCATGAATAAAACTACTCAAAACCAAAATTTTATTGTAATTTATTTATGTAAGTACAAATTAGTACAATTAAACACACAGTTGTTATAAATATTTGACGGTTGAAAGTCATCACTTTTGTAATTTTTAAAACATTAATAATTGTCATTAATGTCACTGAATGTATTTTTTCGTAGCAACGAAGGGCATCTGACGTAATATACTTGACGACGGGATATTATCAAAACTTATCAGTTTAATTTTTATTTCTGTAGCTTTCTATTGGTCAGAATCTCCTATGAATGAAATAGTCATTATAATATACTAATAATAATATTGATATATTTAATAATTTTCTTGTTTAGAAAACAGTGCTATATCTATCCAGCTAAACCCAGCGTTCTGGTTTTTAAAACTTTCCGACACCTATCAATGTGTTAAGCGCTAAATTATCAAGAAGGTTTTATCACGTCAACTTCTTTTATCGACCGCCAAACCGGGTAACTTTATTTCAAGGCTTAAGAAAGACGACAACCGACACCTTTTTAATGTCCAAAGAAAAACTTCTATTATACCCAAAGAGATTAGAAGGATCTAGATAAATCCAGACTAATTTTTCGTGACAATAAATCTTTTTGAATTGTTAATAAGAATTAATTGAGAAATTTTTTTATTTCTGTTTCTAAACTTGGAATAATTTTGTCATTAATATAACGGTTCTTAAAATGTATTAAAGCAAAGACTATTGACTGTAATACATCCAACTCCCACAGAAATCTGGAAGCACGTTGCCACTAGCATCACTGTCGGCTTGAGTTGAACTACGTTTTGACAACGTAAAATTTGACGTAACCATTCAAATTTAATTTTATAAATTTTTGAATAACGAGCTAATTTTGCTAAATTAAATTAAAATAAAAATAGTTCAAACACTTATACAAAAACAATATGGCGATATTTTTTGCTTCCTAAAATTATTGGGAAATTTCAAGAATTGTATGTATTACAGTCTACAGTATTTGATTAAAGTGCTAATAATAAAACATTTTTTCTTCTAGTTCCATGACCGTTACCGATCGTTGAATATCATGTTGACTACTATATTTGCTATCGTGACTTTATTGACAGCAGCTGTGAATAACGATGCAGTCGATTTTCCATACCTTCCTTAGATTTTTCAGCCATGATGATGTTCGTCTTCTACCAGGACCACATTTACCTTGGATCTTCCCTGAATGATCAGATGTAAAAAATCATGTTTTAAGGATGTCTCATAATGTGACCTTTACACCAGAGTTATGATCGAAGGTTCCACATCCGTAGAAGTAAAAATTACTAGGAGAGTTAGACAAGGATGTGTTCTGCCACCTCTACTGTTTAATCTTTACTCCGAGTTTCTATTTAAAGAAGCACTGGAGGATTCCAAGGATGAAGTCAATGCCAATGGAGTAAATATCAACAGCATTAGATACGCCAATGATACGGTGTTGATTGCGAATTCCGACTTTGGTCTTCAACGACTCATCGACAAGATCAACTCGACCTGTAAGCAATTTGGTATGAAAATAGACATTAAAAAACCAAAGGGATCAATCCAAAAAAAAACAAAGTATACCTCAATCTTGCACAATAAGTGGGCACATTTTAGAACAGGTCAATACATTCAAGTATGTGGAATGTTGGATCGATAGCAACCTAAATCCTGATCTAGAAATAAGATACCTGATAAATCAGACACCTGATCTAGAAATAAGATCGAGAATAGAACAGGCCAGAAAATCTTTCGAAAAAATCAAGAAACTGCTGTGTGATTCTCAAATAAAACTCGAAATTTGACTACGTTTTTCAAAATGCTACCTACGTCTGGTCGACTCTTCTATATGCAGTTGAGACATGAACTCTTAAAGCATAACCCGTAAATAAATTGGAATCCTTTGAAATGTGGATCTACCAGAGAATCCTTAAAATGTCATGGACATCGCACACCTCAAGCGAAGAAGTGCTGCATAGAAAAAGCAAGGAAAGAGAACTTTTCGACACAGTGGAAGCTATAAAGACATCATACCTAGGCCACATACTGAGAAATAATAAGTATCAATATGCTCAACTAATAGTAAAAGAAAAGATCGAGGAAACTAGAGTACTAGGTAGGAAAAAAACATCCGACAATAGACAGAGCTAAATTTGGAACAGCTAATAAGAACAGCCGAAGATAGAGAAGAGTTTGCAATTGTAGTGTAGCCAATCTCCATTGAGGGGAGGGCACTTTAAAAAGAAGAAGTAATACTTAAAAAAAGCAAAATAAAATAATCATATATATATGCACCGTTCTTAGGCGTGAACGCCCTTCGGTAGGGATCTATGGAGGAGTATCATCAAGCCGCAAGTCCTTATCCCTTGCCGTACCGCTCCTCCTTAGGCCGATCAGACACCAGTTTATTCCAGACAAAGTCGTAGACTCTATTGAGTTTTAAACTACGGCGTTGGCCTTTTATTAATTTCATGACCCAGCTGAGGCTCGAACCAGCGATCGCAAATCGCAAATCGCAAATCCACTAAACTTGTCGATCGACTGCGCCTCAGCTAACTGGACCGTCAAGACCGTCAAAATAATCAATATCTTTAATTTGTGAGAAAATATGTATAATTTTATCGTCTACAGTACGCCAATGAATTAAGCAAAAAGTGTTTTCATACCGTCTCGGACGGTATAAATGACGGAACGAAAAGCCTAGTTAGATTATTATTCTCGGAGCGTTGATCGGGGAATAATAAACAACCAGAAGGGTAAATCCCGACGATTTTCCGAAACCCTACAACCCCCGTCGTCTTGGTGCGTTGAACGATTTTGGCGGTTTAATTTTACCCATTCTATACAAAAGGTGATCGTAATCCCTTACATGTCTTTCCTCCTGGCGAATTAAGCGAGATGTTCTCTCCTTATATGTCCATTTCATATTAATAAAGAAATGTAATTCCTAATCCACGCGATCGTCGGTGTTATATCGTCACATCGACCCGAACTGAAAATCTGATACGTAGATTATAAATATATTTTATTAACAAAATTAACGAGTAATTAAGAGCAAACAGTAGCGACCAACAGGTAGCAACAAACGCGTTCCAAGATTGCGGCTCTAATTTTGAATATTTTGTCGAGATATTTGGTACCCATATTCGTAATATAATAAAGAATGGCGGTACAGAGCCCAATTTCAGAAATATGTTAATATGTGGAAATTACCCTATAACTAAATAGAATATTGAAAAAAGAAGCATGTACCGCCATTAAGAAAGACAAAAAATACACTTTCTTCAAATAAACTTTTTTATCCCGTGCCTAGATTTTGTGTCACATTGGAACTACTAAAAATCGATTTTTTGATAACAAGAAATCGAACATCACTGACTTGGCAACATTTGGCAACATCTGACTTGGTATAAACGTCACTGTCAGTGTCGAATTACCGACGCACTGTTGCCTCACTTTGGAAAGTTCGCAGAACTTTCGCAATCTTGGACCGCGTTTGTTGCTACCTGTTGATCGGTACTATGTGCTCTTAAGACTAATTATCTTTTCTTTTATATGTTTTGATACTAAATAAAAATGTCTTAAAAAACGAACCTTGTCTTCGTTATCCGAGAGAACATATTTGTTACATTGAACGAGAACGTTACAAATTCGATTAACGAATTATGGCGCGTCCGCAGTCCGCATTGGTTAACTTTTCTTGCGAGTTGAACTAATGGTTCGCCGCAAGAATTTGAGTCGCAAATTTTTACCAGTGAGGACACGGTGCTTAAATCATTTGATCTTCGCTAGAAAACGATAACCGATGGAGCGTGTGCGTTGTGTGCGTTGTGTGCGTTGTGTGCGTCGAAAATTCTTGCGTCCGATTTATGCGATGAACACGTCCACACTAGCACAATTTACTTCAAACACGCATATATTTGCGACGAACAGCTGGTACGCACAAAAAATTTACCAATGCGGACGTGGCATTATACACTAAGCATCAAAATTAACGCACCACCTTAAAAATGGGACATATTTGATGTCTTGTATATCCTAAATCTCTTGTCCGATTTGAGTGATTTTTTTAATATGCTACATTCTTCAAGAATATCGATGTAATAATATTGTTGCAAAACAGATAAGTGTCATTGTATACCGGGTGTAAAAATGATAGTGTGTTTTTTCCTCAAATTTTGGAACACCCTGTGGAATATTCTGGCGTATATAAAATATTGAAATTAAAACTTAACTATAGCTTTAGGCTTTCTTAACATTATTATTTTTGATTCATTCACTTATGTCGGATAATCAAAAAGTTAGGTACTTTAACAACTAGCAACGTTCTTCATCAATACAGGTTGTTTCTAAATAAGTGCGACAAAATTCGCACTTTTAGTTTTTTCATTATTTATAGTAAGGATCCTAAAATCGCAAAGGAGCCTGCTGGCCGGAAAATCTCACTTGCTAATGCTCCGCGCAGCTCAGCAGCGTTTAAGCATGGTAGTTTAAGGAGACCCGGTCTCCTAAGGCTAAGGCTCCACGGGCGACAAATTTACGCTATCACTAGCCGTAAAACGAGCTTAAGGTTCCGCGGAACGGAATAGGAATAGCAGAACTGGGCCCAGAGCACGTCAAATAGAATTCTATTTTTCTGAGGTCACAAAATAGAATTCCATAATGGGAGGATCGACGGTTGCTAGGCAATGTGACGTCACTCAAATATAATTCTATTTGGGGTGCTTCCGTACCTGAACCGACTACGCACAAGTCCTGTAGTCGGTACAGTTCGGCTATTCGTATTCCGTTCCTCGGAACTTTAAGTTCGTTTTACGGCTACTGCTAGCGTAAATTTGTCGCCCATGGAGCGTTAGCCTTAGCCTCAGGCTAAGGCTCCACGTGCGGCAATTTTACACCAGTAGTGGCCGTAAAGAACTTAAGGTTCCGCGGAACGGAATAGGAATAGCCGAACTGAACCGACTACAGGACTTGTGCGTAGTCGGTTCAGTTCGGCTGTTCCTATTCCGTTCCGCGGAACCTTAAGTTCGTTTTACGGCTACTGCTGGCGTAAAATTGTCGCCCGTGGAGCCTTAGCCTGAGGAGTAATTCTGCATCAAAAAATAATGACCATTTGCTTTATAGACGTTCGCAATTGCTTCGTTTCCGAGATACGGGATGTTGAAGTTTTTCTTATAAACTGACGATTTATTTATTGCTCTAAGACCGGTTGCGATATACAAATGAAATTTCTTAAGTTTTAAGAGGTAGTTATTGCGCATTTTTTGGCATACAATTAAGAATTTTATATTTACCATTGGCTTGCATACGGGTAATATGACAGGATAATATGACCGGGTAATATGACCCGTATGCACGTCAATGGTGAATATAAAATTCTTAATTTTATGTCAAAAAATTCGCAATAACTACCCCTTAAAACCTACTAAATTTTATTTGCATATCTCAACTGGTTTTAGAGCAATAATTAAATCGTCACTTTGTCGCACTTATTTAGAAACACATTGTATAGATGAAAGTTAGTTGTTAAAGTACCTAACTTTTTTATTACCTCATATAAGCAAATGAATCGAATAGCAGAATGTTAAGAAAGCCTAAGGCTACAGTTAAGTTTTAATTTCAATATTTTATATACGCTAGAATATTCCACAGGGTGTTCCAAACTTTGAGGAAAAGTACAATATTATTGTTACACCCGCTATACAATGACACTTACCTGCTTAGCAATAATAGTAATACATCGATATTCTTGAAGAATAAAGCTATAATATACTTAAAAAATCACTCAAATCTGACAAGAGGTTTAGGAAATATGAGATATCAAAAATGTCCCATTTTGGTGGTGCGTTAATTTTGATGCTTAGTGTAGTTTATACTCAGTTAGCGTTTAAAAAATGGCACATGAAAAACAGTGTCATGGCAAAAAATATTGCTTTCTCTAAACCAGCCTTTAAGTGACAGCGTTCGCGGATATTCTTTTATATACTGTATTACAAAAGTTGTAAAAACTGCACTTTAGAAGGCACTAAATCAACTTAAAGCTCCTTTAAATATCTCAAATTGGACAGCCGGAGATTTCTGTCGTGTAAATTTGAAATAATGGCTAAACTTAACTTGGAAACTTTGACATAAGGTATTTGTATAGGAGTTAATTTAAAACGCAAAGCGGATTTGGCCTTTTTGTGAATACTATAATTTTTCATTAAGTTCAGATAAAACAGGGGCGTTGCTCAATATTTTGCAGTCAGTTTACGATTCTTTTTATTTAGGAAAAATTCGTCATTTGTAATACAGAAAAATAATTGATTGCAAACCTTTATACAGTACAGGCAAATGGAATAAATTCATTATTTCGTGAATGAGAGACTCTTTTTTGACATTAACATGACAGCGATTTTTTGGCATATATATCATATTAATGACGTTATCTCTCTGGACGTGATGATGTAATCGATTATTTTTTTGATAAGAATAGAGGTAGTAAGTGTGCTTGCTTATGTGAAAGGTAATTCAATTCTCTACCGAGTAATGTACACGTTAACATAATTAAAACATCTTATGTTTCATTTCAGTTCAGATATGATCCAACATCCCCATAACTACGTTTCTATCTCTCCAGCCGTCTTCAGTAGGGCTATATGAACACCTTTGAATCGAAACGAAACCAAGCTGCATATTTAAGTAGAATTTCAAATAGTTATTTATGAAACAGTTCTTGAAGTATGCTTTTTGCGAAGGCACGCGGTGTTTAGAACACGAGCGACAACGGAGCGAGTGCTATACATCGCGTAAATTCGCAAAAAGTGCTTCACGCACAGTTTCATACTGTTGGAGAAATAAATTCCCAACATTAATATTTAGTAAAACTATATTTTGTTTCAATATTTTATTTAGTGGTTTGCGCCTTGTGTACACTTCACAAAGATGTTTCTATGTTTTTATGTTCTATAATTCAAAGTGTACACAAAGGCGCAATATTCAAAAAAAAAAGTTCGTTGCCAAGGTGTTGTTATATAGAATAATAAGATAATAAAAAACGGGAAAGTAGGGCGTGTGTCCGATCCCACACAAAAATTACTTTAATACCAAAAGTTTGTGTTATTGTAATAAAATATTAGTTGTGAAAAGTGTCTTTAGTTATTCCTAGCTTCAGAAGTGTAAAACCAGTGTAAAATTATTTCCTTGGTGTTGCAAAAATCCAACATCAAGTTTGATCCAGTCGAGCCGGAAATAAAAAGAAGCTAGGAATTACTCAATTTCCAGAAGGTAAGAAACACACCTAATAAAAAAAAAAGAAGAAATTATTGAACAAAAAAGAAATTATTAGAAAAGAAATTACAAAAAAGAAAAATCATTAAAAAATTAATTTTGTAAAACGTCAAGCTCATACAATAGCGCCATCTATGTAAAAGAGGGCGAACGACCGACGTCGAATGGTTATCAAGCGATCGAGAGAAATAATCGATGTTTTATGAAATCGATCATATATGAAGTGACAGAAAACTGACATTGACAGTGAATACAAAATTAAATAAATTGACTGTTTGTGTTTTGGTTTGTAAATAATCGTCAACATTTTTGTTATTTTGATATTTAAAATAGTTTTTTTTACCTTTAAGTTTTAGGTAGATTCATATAAAAAAAAAATGCCCGCTAAAAAGGATATTGAAATGCTAAAAACTAAAAAATCTCAAGAAATTCAGTCTATTAAAACTATTACAAGGTTTGTTGAAAAACATTTGGACAAAGAAATTTCTGAATTAATAATTAATCAATTACAAACTAGGAAAGACTTACTAATAGAAAATTTTAATAACCTTCAAGATCTTCATTGTGAAATTTTATGTTGTGAACAGGGGTATGCAGATTCCATTGATAATATTAGAGAGGAATACTTTGACACATTAGCTAAAATTAATAGTCAACTCTCAAAAACAGTAATACAGAGCGTAAGTACTAATCCACAAGATGTAAATAATTCTTTTTATTCTTCAAATATTCCACGAATAGAAATTCCTTGTTATGACGGCAAAGATTTAACAAGTTATAGACCTTTTATAGATTTATTTCTAGCTGTTTTTGATAGAAATAAGTCACTGCAAAATGTTGAAAAACTTTTTCATTTAAAGAATCATTTGGAAGGAGAGGCAAGAAGCCTAATAAATGATCTACCTCTAACAAATGACTCTTATAATGATGCATTGAGAATGTTAGATAACCGTTATAACAATGAAACAATATTAATAAATTCTCACATTTATTCACTACTTGACATTCCCTCCATTCAAAAAGGAACTTCCACCGCCTTACGTGAGTTCATTAGTAAAGTGAGGCAGCAGTTAGGTGCACTAAAAAACTTAAAGCAACCCGTAGAAAGTTGGGATATGATCCTTATTTGCATTTTAACTAAAAAACTAGATCACTATACTAATAGATCATTTCAAATTGATAGGGACAACTCAAAATTGCCAAATTTAAAAGATTTCTTATCTTATATTGAAAATAGGGCTACAGCTTTAGGAACTGTAACCACTCCAGATAAAAAATGTAGCACTAACAAAGAAAGGTATCAAAAAACTCACTTGGCTACAAGTAAAGTCAAATTAGAAACCAGGTGTAGCTTTTGTTCATCCTCAGGCCATAAAATTTATAATTGTTCCAGTTTCAAATCTGTTTCAGTAAATGATAGAGTGTCTTTTATAGACAGTCATAAGGCTTGTCGAATTTGTTTGAATAATCATCCTGGTAGGTGTAAAATGAGTTTCAGGTGTTCAGTTTGTCGAAAAGAACATAATTCTCTTCTGCATGTGGACAGACAAACTCCATTAGACAGCACTGGACAGGGTAACAGTGGTAATGCAGACGATAGGGTGACTACATTTGGTTCAATAAATGAAAACATTAATAATGTTCTGTTACCAACAGTGAAGGTAAAAATTAGAACAAAAAGGGGTGATTATATCACTGCCAGAGGTCTCCTGGATACAGGATCTCAAATATCATTAGTAACAAGTAGATTGGTAAGTAAATTAAACTTAAAAACATTTAATAATAATGTCAATATCTTAGGTATTTCTGAGAATATTACCAATGTGCAAAAAGCTGTAAATTTAAAAATTGAGTCATGTGTGTTTGATTATAGCACAAATATAAAATGTTCTGTGGTTGATAAAATTACTAGTGATATACCACAAACAAATTTCAATGTTTCAAATTTAAATATTCCTAAAAATATTAAATTGTCTGATGATGACTTCAATAAATCTGGCACAATTGATATATTGTTTGGGGCAAATATTTCATTTCATATTTTGCTCTCCGATAAAATACAAGTAGACCAGATTATATTACAAAATACTCTATTTGGGTTCATAGTTAGTGGTTCTGCTCCATCACTACAAATTTGTAATTTTTCTGCTTTTCATTTAAGCATGAAAAATAATTTAGAAAATATTGTTTCTCAATTTTGGGAAACCGAGAAGGTTCCAGAAATTTTTCCGGAATATTCGACAGAGCAGGAAGCTTGTGAGATTAATTTTGAAAATTCTTTGCAAGTAATAAATAATAAATACCAAGTTAAATTACCATTAAAACAAAATCTACCTGATTTGGATTTAGGAGATTCATTTTCTGTAGCATTAAAACGCTTTGAAAATCTAGAAAAAAGATTTAAAGTCAATCCTGAGCTGTACTCTCAATACAAAAGTTTTATTGATGAATATTTAGCTCTAAAGCATGCAAAAATAGTAAGTCTTAGTACATATGACTTAAATAGTGGTTCTTTATACTTCATGGCTCACCCTCCAGTGATACGTGAAGACAAAAAAACAACAAAATTAAGAGTAGTCTTTGATGGCAGCATGAAATCAAAAAAGAAAAAATGCATCAATGATTATCTCTATAATGGTGCTGTAGTTCAAAATGAGCTCTTCGATATTCTTGTTCTTTTTAGAAAATATAATTACGTCCTTTTGACAGATATTAAACAAATGTATAGAATGGTTTTGGTACATCCAGACCATTGCCAGTTACAAAATATTTTGTGGCGAGAGAAAAATGGCAGTTTACAATGTATTCAACTTCAAACTGTAACATATGGTTTAAGAAGTTCTTCCTTTTTAGCTACCAGATGTTTGGTAGAATTAGCCCGAACTGAAGGTAAACGCTATCCTTTGGCTTCTAAAGCTCTTCTTAATAACACCTACGTTGATGATATTTTGTGTGGGTGTGACACAATCGAAGAAACGATAAAACTAAAAAATGAACTTATCTCGCTGCTCAAATTAAGGTCCTTCGAGTTGCACAAATGGTGCTCAAATAATTTACAAATTTTAAATGATATTCCTAAAAATAAACAAAATTTTGATGAAATTAACATCAGCAAAAACGATTTAACGGTAAAGACTCTGGGATTGACTTATGATACAAAAACAGATAATTTTAAATTTAGTTGTCCAAAAGTTGATATAAATGAATGTGTAACTAAAAGACAGATTCTCAGTTTTGTTTCCAAATTTTATGATCCTTTGGGATTAGTGGGCCCAGTTTTAGTAGCTGCTAAGGTAATTATGCAAAAACTTTGGTTAAGTAAGGTCAAATGGGATGCTATAATTTCCAGTGAGTTACTTGACACTTGGAAAAATTTTGTTGAAAGCTTAATGAGCATGCCCACAGTGACTGTCCAAAGAAATTTAAACTTTACTGGTGCTCTTCATATTGAAATAGTTGGCTTTTGTGACTCCTCCTTGATTGCATATGGAGCTGTTATTTATGCGAGGACTATTTTTGAAAATAAAGTACATGTAAATTTGATTTGTTCCAAATCTAGGATTGTTCCTATAAACAAAAAACTAACTATGCCAAGACTTGAACTGAACAGTGCTTTGTTGCTTTCAAAACTATCTCACAAGGTTTTTGAACTGTTAAAAGATAAAGTCAGTAAGGTATTTTTATATTCAGATTCAAACATTGTCTTAGCTTGGATAAAATCCGAACCTTTGAAATTGAATCCCTATGTTGCCAATAGAATTATTAAAATTCAAGAAATGACATCCGAATTTAAATGGTTGTATATAAACACTAAGGAAAATCCAGCAGATTGTCTTTCTCGTGGACTTGAACCTCATGAAATTAATTCAAACAATCTTTGGTTTAATGGTCCTGAAATTCTTTCAAATATTGAATTCTTGCACTTTGAAATTCCATTTTCTACTCCAGACCATTTGCCTGAATATAAAGTTGTCACTTTAGCTAAGGTCAAACCAGAATCTTTCTTCATAAAATTCTCTAGCTTAACAAAACTTCAAAAAATAGTGGCTTATTGCCTACGATTTGTAAATAATATAAAAAATAAAAATAAAAAGATTACTGGAAGTTTAACAGTTGTAGAACTAGAAAATAGCCTTAAAACCATTATTAAGTATGAACAAAGTTTTCATTTTTCTGAGGAAATAAAATGTCTAACCAACAACACAGCAATTAAGTCTAATTTAAATTCTTTACATCCTTTCTTGGACTCTCAGGGACTGTTAAGAGTTGGTGGTAGACTGGAGAACTCAGATATTTCTTTTAATAAAAAACATCCTTTGATCGTTCCCAAAAACAATCATATCACTGATCTTTTGATTCACAGAGAGCACTTAAGACTTTTACATGCAGGTCCGAAACAAGTTTTAAGTTCATTAAATCAAAATTTTTGGATTATTAGTGCCACTAAAGAAATTAAAAGGATTTTGCACAAATGCGTAACCTGTTTTAAATGTAAGGCCAAGTGCAGTGAACAGTTAATGGGATCTCTTCCTGAACAAAGGGTACGTTCATCGAGGGTCTTTCAGAATGTTGGTATAGACTTCTGTGGTCCCTTCCAAATTAAACAGTCACGGATTAGAAAGTCTATAACGACAAAGGCATATATAGCATTGTTTGTTTGCTTTTCTGTGAAGGCAATTCATATGGAGTTACTCTCTGATCTAACAACAGATACTTTTTTAGCTTCATTAAAAAGATTCATTTCTAGAAGGGGTAAACCATCCAAGATCTTTTGTGACAATGGTGCCACATTCAAGGGAGCAAATAATCAACTTCAAAAACTTCTAAACGACAACATTAAGTTAAACAACTTTTGCCTTGATGATAAAATTGAATTTTGCTTCATCCCAAGTTATTCTCCAGTATTTGGGGGTCTATGGGAGGCCGGGGTGAAGAGTGCTAAATATCATATAAAAAGGGTGATGGGAAATAATATTTTAACATATGAGGAGTTTAATACTTTGATTACTCAAGTTGAAGGAATATTAAATTCAAGGCCTCTTATGGCAATTAATAATGATTCCTCTGACTTAGAATATTTGACCCCAGGTCATTTTCTAATAGGTGCTCCTTTGACAACTTTCCCTGAAACTAATTTAACTGAGATTCCTGAAAATAGATTAAAATTTTGGAGGTTGTGTGTTCAAATGCAGCAGCATTTTTGGCAAAGGTGGTACCAAGATTATCTAACACAACTTCAAAACAGACCTAAATGGAGAAAATCGTTGCCAAATTTACAAGAAGGCATGCTTGTGCTTGTAAAGGAGGACAATGTTTCTTTTTTTGGGTGGCCTATAGCAAGGATTAATAAAGTTATTCCTGGTAAAGACGGAAAGGTAAGAGTGGTGGAAGTAAAAACTAAAAAGGGAACATACTTACGTTCTGTCACAAAAATTGCTGTTCTTCCAATTAACGATGAACAAATTTAAATTATTTTTTTTTTTTTTTCAATTTATAATAATAAATAAAATTTAACTTTATAACTATTTCTATTTAAATTTAAAACTTTGTAAAAGTTTTATACTTATATAAGCAATAAATTCTTTAAAAAATGTGTAAAAAAAGGGGTGGAATATATTGTTTTGGTATCAAAACCAAGGCCCCCCAGCATGTTGGAGAAATAAATTCCCAACATTAATATTTAGTAAAACTATATTTTGTTTCAATATTTTATTTAGTGGTTTGCGCCTTGTGTACACTTCACAAAGATGTTTCTATGTTTTTATGTTCTATAATTCAAAGTGTACACAAAGGCGCAATATTCAAAAAAAAAAGTTCGTTGCCAAGGTGTTGTTATATAGAATAATAAGATAATAAAAAACGGGAAAGTAGGGCGTGTGTCCGATCCCACACAAAAATTACTTTAATACCAAAAGTTTGTGTTATTGTAATAAAATATTAGTTGTGAAAAGTGTCTTTAGTTATTCCTAGCTTCAGAAGTGTAAAACCAGTGTAAAATTATTTCCTTGGTGTTGCAAAAATCCAACACATACAATATTTTATCTACTCTTATCTATAAAATTATTTTATCTCTATATCATATTATGTATAAGTTTTTAGTTTGTGAAAACTGTCCATATAGATAGCAGTGCGAGAAGGATTTAAAGTGTGCGTGAAGTAACAATGTATTTTAAATGGGATTTACTTTTT
The DNA here is from genome assembly GCF_917563875.1 of Diabrotica virgifera virgifera. NCBI lineage: Eukaryota > Metazoa > Arthropoda > Insecta > Coleoptera > Chrysomelidae > Diabrotica > Diabrotica virgifera. The sequence goes on from NC_065443.1 coordinate 267,578,667, forward strand.
CGCACTGTTTTTTTTTGGCACACTTTCATATAATCAAATATCCTTAACTTTTGCGTTATCATGGTGATGATATCAAGCATATCAAAAAATTTATATTTTTCTTTACATCAAGAACTTCCTCCGCCACCTGAATACATATTTAAGTATAACCTGCCAAAGCAAGATATTTCTACTATCGTCAGATTAAAAACTCGACACGGAAAATATGAGGCACATCTGCACAAATTAGGAATAGTTAATTCATCAGTCTGTTTTTGTGATAATGTTTCGATTAGAGATTTGAACCATATTTTCTTTGAATGCAAAATTAACGAGAGATATATAAATCAATTGTATTACAATTTACGACAAACACAAGTTCATTTTACAATTAGTATAGAATATCTACTAAGTTGTCATAAAATGGAAATATTTAAATTACTCATAAACTACTTGAAAGAAGCAAATATAGTCATTTGAGTCAGATAGGTGGGAAAATAACAAAACTAATAAATTGAGGTAAAAATAAAATAAAAATCTGTGGCTAAGGACCCGCATCCAAGCCATTTTTTCACACACACACACACACACACACACACACACACACACACACACACACACACACACACACACACACACACACACACACACACACACACACACACACACACACACACACACACACACACACACACACACACACACACACACACACACACACACACACACACACACACACACACACACACACACACACACACACACACACACACACACACACACACACACACACACACACACACACACACACACACACACACACACACACACACACACACACACACACACACACACACACACACACACACACACACACACACACACACACACACACACACACACACACACACACACACACACACACACACACACACACACACACACACACACACACACACACACACACACACACACACACACACACACACACACACACACACACACACACACACACACACACACACACACACACACACACACACACACACACACACACACACACACACACACACACACACACACACACACACACACACACACACACACACACACACACACACACACACACACACACACACACACACACACACACACACACACACACACACACACACACACACACACACACACACACACACACACACACACACACACACACACACACACACACACACACACACACACACACACACACACACACACACACACACACACACACACACACACACACACACACACACACACACACACACACACACACACACACACACACACACACACACACACACACACACACACACACACACACACACACACACACACACACACACACACACACACACACACACACACACACACACACACACACACACACACACACACACACACACACACACACACACACACACACACACACACACACACACACACACACACACACACACACACACACACACACACACACACACACACACACACACACACACACACACACACACACACACACACACACACACACACACACACACACACACACACACACACACACACACACACACACACACACACACACACACACACACACACACACACACACACACACACACACACACACACACACACACACACACACACACACACACACACACACACACACACACACACACACACACACACACACACACACACACACACACACACACACACACACACACACACACACACACACACACACACACACACACACACACACACACACACACACACACACACACACACACACACACACACACACACACACACACACACACACACACACACACACACACACACACACACACACACACACACACACACACACACACACACACACACACACACACACACACACACACACACACACACACACACACACACACACACACACACACACACACACACACACACACACACACACACACACACACACACACACACACACACACACACACACACACACACACACACACACACACACACACACACACACACACACACACACACACACACACACACACACACACACACACACACACACACACACACACACACACACACACACACACACACACACACACACACACACACACACACACACACACACACACACACACACACACACACACACACACACACACACACACACACACACACACACACACACACACACACACACACACACACACACACACACACACACACACACACACACACACACACACACACACACACACACACACACACACACACACACACACACACACACACACACACACACACACACACACACACACACACACACACACACACACACACACACACACACACACACACACACACACACACACACACACACACACACACACACACACACACACATGGTGATCAAAATGATCAAAATATGATCAATAAATTGCAACAAAAGTTATGACAGTCTTGTGGTTTGAAAGAAGTTAGCATTTTTAAATGTCAAAGTTCTAAAAATTGTAGAATAGAAATGAATTCCAGTGACGAAGAGTTACAGTTTTTTTATTTGTTTATCGTAGATAAAATATTGTATGAAACTGTGCGTGAAGTACTTTTTGCGAACTTACGCGATATACTTACTATAGCACTCGCTAGCTGTCGCTCGTGCTCTAAACGTCGCGTGCGTTCGCAAAAAGCATGCTTCACGAACTGTTTCATAAATAACTGTTACGTATCGGGCGTTGTACCGTAACGACATCTATTAAGGGAATAGGCGCAAAATGTCGCCTATCAAAATGTTCAGTTTTAAATGTATTAAGGTACGAAATTATTTAAATAGCCCAGATTTTCGTAGGTACGTAGATAAATTGAAATAAATCTATAGAATGGCCGACAAGGTCTTTATTTTTCCCCGTTACATTTTTAATGTGGATATTTCAGGATCAAAGTAAATCAAAGGAACATAGGTATATAGTACAGACAAAAGCAAACAAATAGGTACATTAAGTTTCTCTGTGTTATCTGTTGTAATTTTTTGTTGCTTGATTTTCTTCCTATACAAATTTATTTTTGTATATTCGCCAATTTTTACAGCTCAAAATCACTTTTTCATCTTAATGTCAAATACATAGTGTTGTAGACATATCGCACCTTGAAAACCATATGGCAATATCTGCAATTTTTTCATGAAATGATCTTTGAATGCAGTCTAATAGAATAAAAAATCTATTTTTTAGTGCTATATAGCAGCATCTGCAAAAAAATTTTTAAGTTCAGCACTAGAAAGATACATCCCTATGGCTTTTTTCAAAAATCGATTCTTCTTTTTATACCATCAGGCATTATCTGCAGTTGATGCTCTACGGTTCTAAAGTTGGAACAAAAACTCAGATCTATATGGCAATATATGCAAAATGTGGCCCACGCTCGTAAAATAAAAGCAAGACGTACTAAGGCAAAATCCTTTGAATGCAACAAAACATAGAGTACTGCATAGAGATTTCCTTGCAACACTGGAAATAAGCGACAAGACTATAACAAATTAATATACAACGTCGTACTGCAGATGGGTTTATCCCAAAAGAAAAGCGAGGAACTCATAAGAATAGAAAAATAATCAACGAAGTCATGAAACAAAACATAATGATTTACATCGAGTCCATTCCTACAGTGGAATCTCACTACCTAAGGAAACAAACTACCAGATAATTCGTCAGCGATGACAAAACTCTTGCTGATATTCATCGTGATTATATAAAATTTTGCAAAGAAAAAGGTTCGGTGTTCGGAAATTACGCTACGATGATGACCATATTTCACACGGAATTTAATATAGACTTCTTTAAGCCCAAAAATACCTTTGCTTGCTGTGAGAAACTTACAGAAATTAATTTGATAAATCGACATTAGAAACAGCCTATAATACTCACCGTCAGGAAGTGGAACTTAATAGGAAAGAGAAATAAATGACTTAAAATCTGCAAAATCCAACACTTGCATCACTGCTTGTTTTGATTTACAATCATTAGGTACTACCGATGCCTCCAGGAGAAGTCTCTTTATTTTATTACAAAAGGAGATTATCAACATTACAGTCGGAAAAATGAAAGAATACCCATGAACTAACATATAAAACACGCTGTATTTTCCTGTCACCGTGTCACAAAGAAAATCGTCCAGTGGAAGTACATGTAGCAATAATTATTACATGTACTTGCACTGGCCAATTATTTGTGACACGGTGACAGGAAAATACAGCGTGTTTTATATGTTTGTTCATGGGTATTCTTTCATTTTTCCTACTGTATTTAATTTCACAATTTTTTATCTGACCACAAATGCAGGACACTTCTGTCTTTGGTTCCAGCGAATTGCTAATCGTGATTCAAATGAAATAGCGTCGTTCCTGTTACAATTTCTGAGGAACCATGCCAGGGAAAAAGAAATAATATTATACTCAGATAACTACTGTGGGCAAAATAAGGAGAAGTATATTGTCTATCTTTATCAATATTGAGTACAGAAATTGAACATACCTAAAATTACCCACAAATTTTTGATAACGGGTCACTCCCAAAATACGGTAGATAACGTGCATTCTTTGATTGAGAAACAAAAAAAGGCTTTAAAAGATGACCAATTTACGTGGCTGCGCATTGGTTCATAGTAGTTCAAACAGCGAGAAAACCAGGTGAACCTTATAAAATTAATGAAAGGTGTAGATCGGATATATTGGACTTTAAAAACGATGTAAGGAAATGGGAAACAATTATAACATTGACGAAGAAGGAAATCGGGTCGTCTGGAATGACATAAGATGAGCTAGGTGGAGAAGACATTTAAAAATAAGTTTCAGCTTAAGGCAAGCTTCAACGATACAGAGTTCAGAACCATTAATATAAAGCAAATAAGCAAATACAACGAGGGATTGTGGCTAATATGAAACTAAGTAAAGTATATTCTCATCCACCAGGAATATGCAATCTCAAAAAACAAGATATAGACTCTCACTATGTAAGGCTAATGTTATTCAAGAGCACTAGCATAGGTTTTATGCAGATTTGCATGTGACCAATGCAACAATAGAAACCGAACAGACAGGTTATAGTATGCAAGACTTTGATTAAGTATTAACACTAAAAATTTGTAATAAATAAGTACAATCTTAAATAAAAAAACTGTTATTTGATATGCATTTTTACTGCGTCATTTGCGAAAATTGATATATTTTTTAAAACCATATGGCCGTATGTGCTAAAATACCTATTTCCTGGAGGAAATTTTATGTACTTCTTAATTCATATAAAAATATGCAAAATTAAAGACAATTATACCAAATATCATGTTTGTAGGTTAATTTTTGGAACTACAGGAAATAAAATTAAATTTACAAAAACTAAAAATGCTCATAACTCGATATTATGATTTTTGCAGTTACTGCCCTATGGTTTTCAAGGTGCGATATGTGATTTTCAAATAATAAAAGAGTAAAACAAATCAACGATAAAAGCAAATACAACACATCTCACGCGAGACTCTATTCTTAACGTCTAAAATGCACTTGTTACACCAAATACGCTCGCTTTTACTATCTCTCGAAATCTCTGTTATTCACGTCAAACGTGCTTGTGTTTATTTATAGTTCCAAAAAGTAAAAAGAACAAATTCACAACCAAATACACCGAGAATGCTTCATTTGGCCGTTAAAAATGTTTTTTCTAACCGTTGACTTTAATCCGGCAAATTTCAACTATGTGCCTTTAAGGCCAGTCATTGGCCGTTTTGGATTGTAATCTTTCTCGTCAAGGCGAATTTGCGTAAAAATTTAGATTTAGGTTCCTCTTACCCTTTACCTACTTCACTTCTGGACCTATACCCAGAGTTACTTTTACTTTTACTGTTAAAAAAAAATTTTGAAGTTATACTTCTTTAGGCGCGATTGAGAGTAAAATTTCATAATACTGCGCGCATGCGCACACAGACAGTAATGGCGTTTAGTTGCTGAATCTTTCAAGTTATGTATAAATATATCAGTGCAAGAAAAGGTGTGAAAAGGATATTTAGTCGAGGCATTGAAGGATTGAAGTGTCGATTTTTTTGCAGTAAGACGGATTTTAATGCGGATTCGTGCGTTGGATTCGTGAGAATGTCAAGAAATTTTGTGAACTAATGTAATGAATAAGAAATCTCAAATTGCATTTGTGCATAAGAAAAATGCATTTCAAAAGTGCATTTTGAAATAGGCAATTATTATGTGCAGGTACCTACATGCTTTTGTGTTTACGAATGTTTTGTATAAATGTAGGTACCTATTTACGAATGTTTCTTCTAAAATTTAGGAATATATTAATTTTATAATACATTTAAGTATGTACATAGTAATTTTCTTTACAATTTTTACTTACCTATTTGTTTTTTTATACCTAATATCGCCCGTGTCTAGTAAGTGTCTGCGTAGGCTAGCGGTATTTGTATCTAGTAACCCGTTGTCCTAGGTGAATGACAAATGCGACAACGCGACACGACGCGACGCGACGCATAAATATCACGTAATGGTTGTATTTTGTGTGTGGCCTACGTTTTCGGGTTAATCAGTCTACGACAATACGCGACGAAGTGCGAACTTGTTTTGTTCGCGACGAGACACGACGCATTGTCAAGCTTGCAGTGTCAAGTGCAAGTTGCTTTTTTCAATTCAAATTATGCTACTCAATAGTTTATTAAATAAATCAAATCTAATATAGTACCTACTAGTAACTATATTAGTGGAGTCACTGAAGGTGGATATGAGTTATTACCTCCGATTTCGTTGAACCTCCATCGATTTCCATGAAAATTGTGAGTGGTTAGAGGATATCTCAAGGAATAAAGGTGACATGGTGCTAACTTGCGCTTTTACCCTGGGGGTGGATGCCAACCCTTCTCGGAGGTAAAAATTACTTTATTAAAAATAACCCCATAATTCGATAGGGGGACAAATTTCAAACAAAATTTGTTCTATAAAGTTATTAAAATAAATCAAAACTTTTTGAGTTATTAATGATCAAAGATTTTAATTTTTCTTGAGAAAAATGCATGTTTTTAACCAATTTTTCATCAATAACTCAAAAAGTGTAAGTTTTTACAAAAAATATATTATTATCAAAATTAAAGCTAATAAAATATGAAATAATTCCCATACCAGAAAAACCTTTTAATGTTAACTAAAAGTGAGTTATAGATAATTGAATATATATATTTTTCGGGGAGTAAAAAGCTATAAGTATTCAAGCTGAAATAACGGGAAATTGATGCATTTTATAACATAAACTTATTAAACATTTGTCAAAGTACTTAATAATATCTATCAAATGAGCCCCCGAACATGTTGATAGCGTTAAAATTTATGCTCCAAAATTTTTTCAAAATTTATCTTTTGAAAACTTTTCCAAAAAATATTATTGTTTTTTTTTTAATAACTCCGTTCGTGTTTATGATATCAGGTTTATCTAAAAACTTTTTAAAAGTTAATTCCAAGTGTTATTTAAAAGCGTTAAACCTAATCTTCTAAACCCCTTACTTTTTTAAAAAATAAAATGTTAAATGACCCCGGTTGCATGGTTCCCACAGCAAAATTTAAGATTTAAACGTTTCTATCTCGGTTATTTTTTACCCTATAGAAATATAGGTCTGGATCCCGCGTATGAAAAAAAAGTTGATTAATAGCAAGCTGAAAATTTGTTAATAGCTTAAGGGTGTCTAGTCGGACAAACTTTGATATATGGGAACACTGGAACAGGGGAAGTTTTAATTGTGGAACAGGTTAAAAATTTGGAACGGTCAGACCACGAAAACGGTACATGTATTTTGTCCGACAGAACAGACTTAAACTCTCCGAACAGAGATTAAACTCTCATGCAAAAATCAGACTGCTATTTATCACCAAATGGGCGTTTAATGAGTGGAACATGTAGAATATGTCAAATGACAGGAATTATGACAGGTGATAAATAGCAGTCTGATTTTTGCATAAGAGTTTAATCTCTGTTCGGAGAGTTTAAGTCTGTTCTGTCGGACAAAATAAATGTGCGGTTTTCGTGGTCTGACCGTTCCAAATTTTTAACCTGTTCCACAATTAAAACTGCCCCTGTTACAGTGTTCCCATATATCAAAGTTTATCCGACTAGACACCCTTAAGCTATTAACAAATTTTCAGCTTGCTATTAATCAACTTTTTTTTCATACGCGGGATCCAGACCTAATAGTAAAACAGACAAAATATTTGGCACGGAAAAAACTAAAATTTAATTATATATAATTTTTTACGTATATTGAGTATTTTTGGAGTTATTATCAAAAGAATATGAGAATTAGACTAATATATATAATTTTAAAAATTATGATTTTTTTAAAATACACCTTTTTTTCAAAAATATGCATTCTAAACCAATTAAAATTATCGAAAACATTACTTATGCTAATATAAAGAAGTTTTTGTAAGGATTACTATAAATTTTAATTTTTGTGGAAATGGCGTATGTTTTATTTTTCTCTTTTTCCTAAAAAATTCGAAACGGTTATTTTATTTTCATTATAACTTGCTTAATTTTGACGCTATTACCTTGTTCTGAAGCTCATTTGATAGGTATTCCGAAGTACTTTGACAAATGTTTAGCAGGAATATTTTATACATTGCATCGTTTTCCCGTTATTTAAGCTTGTATATTTAGATTTGGGCACTCGTCGAAAAAAATACACATTCAATTGCTAATAACTCACTTTGACCTAACATTAGTTTAGTTCTTTATATGGGGAATGTATTCAATTTTTTATTGTCTTCAATTTCAGTAATTATAACTTTTTTTGTAAAAGCTTATAGTTTTTGATGTATACGTGAAAAACCGATTTAAAACATGCATTTTTTTACGAAAAAATAAAATCTTTGGTCTTTGATAACTCAAAAAGTGTTGATTTATTTTAATAACTTTATATAACAAATTTTGCTTATAATTTGTCCCTCTATGGACTTAAGGTATTATTTTTAATAAAATAATTTTCACCCACGAGAAGGGGTGGCATCCACCCCCAGGGTAAAAGCGCAAGTTGGCATCATATCACTTTTGTTCCTTGAGGTATCCTCTAATTGCTCACCAATTTTCATGCAAATCGATGGAGGTTCAAAGAAATCGGGGGTGAAAACCTTCAGTGACTGCACTATATTTATTGTACCAGTTTTTTTTTTTCATTAACACACCTTAAAGCCAGTAACAGCGTCTCCTCAATAGAAATTGGTTTTTGAAAATTACTAGTATTGACAGTTGAATACTGGGTTTAACAGCTGCAGTAATATGATCTAAAGTGAATGGTAATAAGCCACAATACATTTTAAACCAACGTGGATTATTTATTAATTTCGAATATAAATGATGAAACTCTCCAAATTTATTTCGCTCTAAATATATGATATTTGTTGTCTTTCTTCTTCGTTTATGGAATTTTTTTAAAGCTAAGTATTTAATATGAATTTTCTAGTAACACTGCCGTATACTTCCCCATACTTAAGAATAGGAATGAATTGACATCATAAGGTTTGCCCTAGATTGAGCGATGGAAAGCGACGCTACATAAGCCACACGTCGCGTGAATTACTGGTCGCATCACACCGCATCGCGTCGCGTCGTTTTCCGTCTCTCACCTAGGACAACGGGTCACGGACGTGTTAGTACTTGGTTCGATTCCCCATAAGAAAAAACTTTTTGTTTATTATTAATGGTTATTGACATCTTGGACTATTATATGGACTTAAAAAATGATTAAAAATAATTAAAATAATTAATCGGGATGTTGCCCAACTATTTATCGAGTTGCAAATTTATAATATTTTCCTATTTCAAAATGCACTTTTAAATGCATTTTTCTTATGTACAAATTCAATTTCAGATTCTTATTCATTACATCAGTTCACAAAATTTCCTGACATTCTCACGAATCCAACGCACCAAACTGCATTAAAATCCGTCTTACTGCGCTAAAAATCGACAGTAATTCCTTTTTTTGTGCTTCAATGCCTCGACTAATTAGTGTTTTTAGTAAATATATTTATTATAATTTTTGTGTCTTTGGATTTGTCTTCCTCAGGAGTAACATGAGTATTATTAAAACATTTTATTGTATATTTATTATACTTCACCTTGTCTGTTTGTTACCGTGAATTGTCATTAGGTACGTCCGAACCGATACAGACACAGTCCTCGTAGCGTATTTGGTATAGCATTCGGCTAGAGATCGAGAGGTCTTGAGTTCGAATCCAGAGCAATCCTATACTTTTTTAATTTTTTTGAAAGCGGTAAGCACAAAATTAGTTTGGTGTTTAAAAAAAATTAAAACAAACTGTTTAAAGTATAGTTATTTTTAAAAAATCATATAATAGAAGTATAGCTTCTTACGTGCGTACAAAGTACACACACATTCTTTTTTTTTCTATGAATGCTATACAATGTGCAACTTCTCTCACTACTTACATACATTCAAAACGAACAATTTATCACGCAGTGAAAAAAGTCGGCCATTGCAGTGAAAAAAATTTTTTCTCAGGAGTTCTCCTACGGTTTTGCATATATGATCGCCGTTTCCATGATAACATTCACAATATAAACACAATTAATGTTGTCAAATAAAATGTGTTGAATCAAAACCTACCAGGAATTACCTTTCAAATCTGTTCAAAAATAACTGTTAATTATAATTTTAAATAAATAACGTATATAAATTTTAAGAATATTGAATACCTACATGTGCGTATTAGGGATGGGAAAAACCTACCGGTTTAAACCTAAAACCGATTTTTTTACTTCGCAAAAACCAGTTTTACCGGTTGTTTTTTGTCCCGGTTATAACCGGTTTTTTCTTTTTAAAGCAAAAACCGGTTATTAGGTTTTTACGGTGATTTCAAACAATCATCTATTTTTCACACTTAACTCTTGACATTGAAAGTGGGTGAATGACTTTTTCTGATTACCAAAAATAATGCTCTGACTATGAATATCGAATTACTGATTACGAATACAAATCACCAAGAATTTCGCTACGTTTTCAAAACGATACACTCATACAGGAAGTAATAAATGAGTTAAAATGTACCTATTCTACAAATATACAAACGTGTTAAAAGTAATACATGTTCTTTCGATAGTACTAATTTTGATCGTATTGATATCGAGTCGAATGGATTATCGCAAACTAAAGTGTATTGTAAAATGTAACTTTGTAACCTATTGGATTAAAAAAACCGAAAACCGGTTTTTCCAAAAACCGGTTTTTTGAATGGTTATAACCGCCAGGATAAACCGTAAGCAAAAAAAACCGGTACAACCGAAAACCGGTGTTTTGTCAAAAACCGCCATCCCTAGTGCGTATATGTATTTTATTTCAATTTATGCATATAATATACCTAAAGCACATGGTACATAGTGTACAGCACATGGGAAAATGACATATTTCTCCCTCGTTTGATTTGTGGCACTCGCCTCGTGCCTCGGTTCGTACCAACAAACTTCTGCGCTCGTGAGAAATATGTCTTTTTTCTCACTTGTTGTACAATATACTATTATTCTATTGAGACCGTGCAAGTTCGGAAGAGCGACACCTGGTTTCATATCTCAGCAACATTTATAGCACTTTTAATTATATTGACCAATGGACCGTGATAGTCGTGACGTCAAATCAATGTTGGCTACTCTGGAAAGGTTTCCAAACAAAGCAAATATACACACGTGGTGTTTGTTTTCGTTTTTAAAATTGGAATATATTGCTTGTAGGATGTTTAATTTTTACAAAATAGTAATGTGTTGAGTACCCGTGATTGTAATCAATGCTCACAGTATATTTTATCACCATATTTCCAAATAGGACTGGTTAAGAAGCTGAAGAAACGCAGTAAGTACTATGTAGTGTGTAAATCCTTGATTTTGTGTAAGTACATTTATAAAATTAAAAGCAATATGATTGATATGACTAACAAAGATTGTGTCTTTAGAAAAGTGTGCAGATTATTGTTAAAACAAAATAAAATTAAAAATGACACAAATCACATCTATAATCAATTGCCAGACGTCAAACTTTTAATTTGTTTGGAAACCTTTTTGACGTTTTGAAGTCACACTATCACGGTCCATTATATTAGTCCTGGTTACTGGATAATTGTCAAGGCCATAGCCCAAAAAAAAATAAGAAGAAAAAGTAAGATTGAGGTTATGTCATTAAACGGTAAACATTGTACTACAAGCAAAATACCATTAATTAATTCACTTTAATAATTGCATATCATATCAATATTGTGGAGCAACATATAATTTTTACAATTTATAACACATCATTTGCGAAATCAAATTTCCTTCAATGACACTATGTATGAAATATACGTCAATTTGACAATTTCAATTAATAACATGAATTATTTAAAAATTATATGTTAAGAAAGTTGCAAGATTCCTTCGTTACTCGTTTCTCGTATCCCTTCCAAGTACATGCACACATCGAATAGAGTTTTTCATTAAGCCAATACTTTTCGAGTTATTTGCGTGAGAAAATCTTCATTTTGCAATAAAAATAGTATATTGTAGAACAAGTGAGAAAAAAGACATATTTCTCACGAGCGCAGAAGTTTGTTGGCACGAGCCAAGGCACGAAGCGAGGGCCTCAAATCAAGCGAGGGAGAAATATGTCATTTTCTCATGTGCTGTACACTGTACTTTTTCTATGGATGCGGTTTTTGTCAAAAGTTCAAACTTCAAAATTAAATAATTTAGGTCCTTTTAGGTATAGAATATGCATAAATTGAAATAAAATACATATACAGCGTGTCTACTTGAGTTGGAAACATATGGGAAACTTTTTTATTATTAATTTTACGAAAAAAAGTTATTCTTTATAAAAAGTTCTGCATGCCCCAAAACCTAAGATTTAATTATCAGATATCAAATTTTCTCAATATTATACGAGGTATGTCAAAAAATATGAATTTCGGCTAAGGGTAAAGTACCTTTATTTCTCTCAATATCGAAAATTCTTATGATAAAAAGTTGTTTGGAATTAAAAACTAAGATGAAATATGCAATTACATGCTTCTTATTGAAAAAAAAAATATTTTTCTCAAATTTATGGATACCCAACATCGTTTTTAATTATTACAAATATCATAACTCGTTTATTATTCATTTTACGAAAAAAAGTTATTCTTCATAAAAAACTTTGCATGGTCTAAAATCTAAGACACAACCATGATATATCAACTTTTATTAATTTTATACGAGGTGTGTCAAAAAATATGAAATTCGCTCAATATTATAGCACCTTTATATTTCACAGTATTTCAATTAGAAGGATGTAATTGCATATTCACACATAGTTTTTAATTCTAAACAACTTTTTTAATAACCGTTTTCAATATTGTGAAAAATAAAGGTACTTTACTCTTGAGTGAAATTCATATTTTTTGACATAACTCGTATAAAATTAATAAAATGTCATATCTGTTGGTTGAATCTTCGGTCTTAGGACATACAGAGATTTTTATAAAGAATACCTTTTTTTCGTAAAAGTAATAATAAAAGAGTTATCGTATGTGTAATGAATAAAAACGAAGTTAATATCAATAAATTTGAGAAAAATTTGGAAAATATTTTTTTCCAATTAGAAGCATGTAATTACATATTTGAGCTTGGTTTTTATTTCCAAACAACTTTTCATAATAAGAATTTTCGATATTGAGAGAAATAAAGGTACTTTACCCTTAGCCGAAATTCATATTTTTTGACATACCTCGTATAATATTGAGAAAATTTGATATCTGATAATTGAATCTTAGGTTTTGGGGCATGCAGAACTTTTTATAAAGAATAACTTTTTTTCGTAAAATTAATAATAAAAAAGTTTCCCATATGTTTCCAACTCAAGTAGACACGCTGTATATGTAGGTATTCAATATTCTTAAAATTTATATACGTTATTTATTTAAAATTCTCTTTAACAGTTATTTTTGAACAGTTTTGAAAGGTAATTCCTGGTAAGTTTTGCTTCAACACATTTTGTTTGACAACATTAATTGTGTTTGTATTTTGCATGTTACCATGGAAACAGCGATCATATTTATTAAAGGAGAACCCGTGAGAAAAAATATTTCTCACTGGAATAGCCGACTTTTTTCACTGCGTGAGAAATTGTTCGTTTTGAATGTATGTAAGTAGTGAGAGAAATTGCACATTATATAGCATCCATAGAAAAAAAAAAGTTTTCAGACGATTTTTCGCTAATAACTCAAAACGTAAGCATTTTATCTAATAAAATATTCTTAATAAAAATCTAGCTTATAAAAAAATTAAAAAAGACTGGTGTACGTATGAAGTATATAGACCTAGTAAAAGCAGAGTTGTAGCTCATGAAAAATAGGTTCTTATTCGTCAAATTACAAATCGAATATTTCAACGTGAAATAATCCAAAAATAAAGCACTTTTCGAGGAAAAATTCATCAAAACTTTGATGAGTGGAAGTTTTTAAAAAAGCTTTATTTTTGTTTTTTATAAAGTTTTCTAGTAAGTATCAAAACTAAGTGAGTTACGCTCAAAATAAAGTTGGTCCCTTTTTTGATAAAATATCATGAAATTCATCTCTAATTAGCACCCCAAATAAAATTAATGGTTACCGCCTTACAGTTTATTTTACTTACGATGTTCATAAATATGATCTATAGGTTTGACTCATTCAAATTGCTTATTTTTGAAAAAAATTGTGTTTAAAGTAAAATAGTTATTTTCCTGACTTGTGCGAAAAGTGATACTTTCCCGCACGCGACTGCTGTTAACCCGAACGACGCGATAGCGGAGTTCGGGCAAGCAGTCGAGTGCGGGAAAAATACTTTCCGCATGAATTAGGAACACTATTCTTTCTACAGCTGTACGTATAGAAAAAAAGCTATAACAAAAATAGAGTTATATCAATGTTTATTTACGAGTAAGTACAACATACAATAGGCATATGCAAATTTAATAATTTCGAAAAAACAAGAATGTTTTTACTTATTGCTCGCATTAAACGAGCAATTCGCTCGGCATTTTTCAAATGTATCACTGATGCAAGCAGACCCTCAAATTGTTCAATACGTTCTCTGACAAGGTTAAATATATACAACAGTGATGAATCAATAATTCATAAATAATCAAGTCTGAAATAATTCGGTCTCTTAGACCTGCCACTCCAAATCAGTAATTGTGTGCAACTTCGACCGGCAGATCTGATAATTATTCTCCTCAACCTGGCACCAGTAAGCTGGCTGATGCAGATATCAATGCTGGTTCTTTCACAAACATACTTCAACAACTCTCTTCAAAACCCAGCCAACATAAGAAAAGACACAAAACCAATACTAAAAAGGAAATATCAAAAATTTTGACAAATTAGATATAGATTATTTAATATAAATAAAGATTATTATAATTTAATATCATAATAATCAATTATTATAACAAAAGCAAAATAACAAAAGAAAAACAAAAAAGGCAAGATAACAAATCGCAAAAAGTTGCAGAAGCAGGTTCAAAATTTTGCAGCTTGTGCCAAAAAAACAGTGAAGGATAGCAGCGATAGTAGTGAAAATTCAGATTCGGAATGTATCTATTGCAATGAATCTTATAGTCGAAGCAAGAAGGAAGAGGTCTGTATAAAGTGTCAGCAATGCAATAAATGAGCACATGGTGTATGTGCTGGTGTGGAAGAAGACGAAGATATGTTTTTATGCGAATTTTGCAGACACTAGCTGATGGTCACATTTGCCCCGCATACTGGGTTATACAGGACCAGACGCCATTTTCACTTTAAGATGTAGTTTTTTTTTAAACGTGTTACTTTATTTGCATTTTTTGTTAAGGATTATAATGTAAAATGTTGTTGACTATGGCTAGGGTGGTGTTTTCATTACTTATTAAGTTTGGCAGAAGTCCCAAGTAACACCGAAAGGGTTTATTAAGGGTACATTCCATGTCAAATCACTCAGGCAAAAAATTTTGGATCTCCGACTTGTCTGAAAATTGGTACATAGCTTCTGCGGGACGTAAAAATAAGATATTTAAGGTCAAAAAATCTTCTTCTTCTTTTTTTTTCAAAATGTTATTTTATGCGATTTTACAGTGATTTGGTGTTTATTTAAACAAATTTGCATTTTCTGTCGTAAAGTATCAATGAAAAACATAATATTTTAATAGGAAGGACTCAAAAATGTCATTATATGGCATTATAACAAGTTATTTTGAATCAAATCAAGTGTTTGATCAAATTATATAGTGTAAAAAACGTTAAAATACCGTTTTTTACATTTTCCTCCATTCCCAAAATACATCATTATCGATTTGGCTGAAAATTTTTCCACAGATAGCCAAAAGATAGGACTTTAGGTGGTTAGGATTTGAATTATATTACAATACCAAAAAAGTTACATGCAGTAATATCAGACTCAAAAGTATATATTAGTCCAGTCGGGATAGCATTTGACCTTGAATGCCGAGCTGCCCAAAATTTTATTTTTATGATCTTTAGGGGAGTCAATAGTAGCCTAAATTTAAAATCACGAATGAATTCCTCCGTTACGTTAGCCGCCATCTTGATTTTAAAGGAGAACCTGTTTTGCTCAATATCTCCGCCATTTTTAACTTTTCGACAAAAATGGTAGGAACTGAAATTGTTCCAAATAAATCGTATTTACAATTATTACAATTTCTTTTTAACAATTTTTGTCGTGAGGTCGATATTTTCGAGTTAATTGTACTTACAGTAGATGCCTATATTTTTGACTACAATATTGCATGTAATTTTTTGGTATTGTAATATAATTCAAATCCTTCTCACCACTTAAAGTCCTATGTTTTGTCTATCTGTGGGCCAAATCGATTTCAGTCAGGCAATATTTCAGCCAAATCGATTATGATGTATTTTGGGAATGGAGAAAAATGTAAAAAACGGTATTTTAACGTATTCTACACTATAAAATTTGATCAAAAGCTTGTTTTGAATCAAAGTAACTTGTTATAATACCATATAATGACATTTGTGAGTCCCTTCTATTAAAATGTTGTTTTACATTGATACCTTACGATAGAAAATGCAAAGGACATCGCACACATCTTATGGAAAATATAATGTCACTCAAATTCAATAAAATTTATACGAATAGATTCGTTTTAAATTAACGGTCAAATCTTATCATTGCGCCAACTCTATATTAATAATAAGAGCAGAAATTGATATAAATAAATCTGAAATCAAATGGATACGTACATAAGTTAGAGAGAGAAAAAATATTTTAAAACACCCAAATTGTCGGTACTCCATAAATCAGAGGATTAGTTTCACTAATTCGCTTAGGCCCAGCGGGGGGTTTAAGCTCTTTTGAATAGCACCCAGAGCAATAATGATGGTAACTGACACTTTTACTGACTCAAAAAATGTGATTTCGATAAACTTTAATTGCAATTTGCGCCGTAATTAATCATAATTAAGAGTTGGCGCAATGATAAGATTTGGCCGTTAATTTAAAACGAATCTATTCGTACAAATTTTATTGAATTTGAGTGACATTATATTTTCCATAAGATGTGTGCGATGTCCTTTGTATAAATAAACACCAAATCACTGTAAAATTGCATAAAATAACATTTTGAGAAAAAAAGAAGAAGAAGATTTTTTGACCTTAAATATCTTATTTTTACGTCCCGCAGAAGCTATATACCAATTTTCAGACAAATCGGAGGCCCAAATTTTTTTTTGCTCCAAAATTGAGTGATTTGAAATGGAATGATCCTAAGTCTTTTAAGGATGCTTTAAAACTGTAGAATAAAACTAACATTAAAACCATTTGTTTTTAAATAAACCTTAAGGTTGCAATAAAAACGCTTTCAGCATAAAAGGGCCCACTCTGAAAGAGGTCAATAAAACCAAAAATAAAAACCTTAAAACTTTGTTTTCTTAAGCAACTGGTTTTAAAGCTGCTGTGAAGGTGCTTTTAAAACCATGTTAAAAGACACTTTAAGTGCAGGCAGTTTTATAGCAAACTTAAAAAGGTTTCTTAAATTGAGACTTTTAAAGACAATTTACCATATTAAATGATTCTTTAAACCCATATACTCTACATAGGCCTACAGATTTTTACATGTGTTATGATAGGTAGATACGTATTTGTAACCATAAAATAATAAAATGTACTTGGTTATTTCGGTCAATCAGGGTAGAAAAACACTTGTGCTCTCAACTTTATTGATAATGTTAAAAAAATAGGTCTAAATAACTCACGCGCCGTAAAATTTCTGACTTTGGCGATACATACAGGTCATAAATTGAATCACATATTTTGGGACCAAAAATAGTTCGATTGAATTTAACTTACCTTAATACAAAATGTGCACATAAAAAAAGTTACAGCCCTTTGAAGTTACAAAATAAAAATCGATTTTTTCCAATATCTCGAAAACTAGTTGAGAGATTTTATTGAAAATGGACATGTGGCATTCTTATGGCAGTAGTATCTTAAGAAAAAATTATAGTGAATTTTAGACACCCCATAAAAGTTTTATGGGGGTTTTGTTTCTTTAAACCCCCCAAACTTTTGTGTACGTTTTGTGTAAGTCGAGTTTTTATCGAGATATTTTGAATATTTGTCAAATCCACCACATATTTGTATATTATGGTTAAGTACGATTATGGAGACTTGGTAATAATATGAAAATTTATTTATGATTTACATTTTTAGGTATATTTTGAACCATATTAAAATAGAAGCCACATCTCGATAAAAGGTGCCTTATCGTAAAAAGACAAAGAGGCAAAAAAGTTTCAAAAACACTGTGTTTAACTAATGGTATCGCAGTAATAGTTTAATTGGAACGTACACAAACATTTGGGTACAAAACCCCCATAAAATTTTTATGTAAACATATTAAAAAAGAAGCCGCAACTCGATAAAAACTGCCTGACCGAAAAAATACTAAGAGCCAAAAAAGTTTTAAAAATATTGAATTTAACTAATGGTACCACAATAATAATTTAATTGGAACGTACACAAAAGTTTGGGGGGTTTAAGGGAACAAAACCCCCATAAAATCTTTATGGGGCGGACAAATTTCACTATAATTTTTCTTTAAGTTGTTCCTGCCATAAGATTGCCACATGTCCATTTTCGTTAAAAAATCATCTTTAATAGTTTTCGATATATTTGAAAAAATCGAGTTTCATTTTGTAACTTCAAAGGGCTGTAACTTTTTTTATGTGCATATTAGTACTAATTTAAGTTAGGTTCATTCGAACTATTTTTCTTCCCACAATATGTGATTTAATTTATGACCTGTATTTTTGTTACACCCTGTAATTTTTTTGTATTGATAATATTATTATTTTTTTTAATAAATAATTCTTTTTGATTATGGCGCCATCTACCGACAACTAGAATAACTAGAAGAAATGTTATAAATGTCTGTAATCACCGACGTGCCTTTTTTCTGCCACATACAATTTAATGCGTTAGAGAGAAATCGAAAAACTGTTACGCACCAAAAAATGGTCGTGAAAAGGACTATACTAAGTTATTTGTGGGATCTTGGATTAGCTCGTTTAATTAGCTCATATAATATATGTTAACGCACGTGATGGATTTATTTTGTGGACTGTAATTTAGGTCTGCTATTGGTACTTCCATGCACTAACATCCAAATTTGATATCGATAGATAAAAAGATAAAATGATGTTCCGCCAAACACACAACTGATATAAAAAATTGGGTACTAACCTTTAGTGTCGTGGTTTTCTTCTAATGTGGGGCCCCAGCGTTGCGCACTTAAATGCACCAAACCAGCAACTTTAGATTCGTGTATCACGCCGATGATTGATTTTAGACGAGAATTTTTGATACACGCGGACGGTGCTTAGATGTTAATTCTTCGCCGGTTTTAGAATGTCTCTATACTCGTAGTACTTCTAGCGCCTATGCGCAGCAATGGTACCCTGCGTAGAACCAGCTGTGTGTTTTTTGAAGCTTTAAATTTAAATATTTAGCGGCAAAGTGTTGCGCTAACATTACCGGCCTCCAAAACACACAAAATTGATGTAGATTTGATAAGATTTCATATTGAATAAAGTTAGATACTGAAGAAATAAAGATTGAATTGATGAGATTTGATATTGAATTGATCGGATTGAATTTAGAACATGTAACTTAAAATAATAAATATTAAACTCAGTTTTAAAAAACCCAAAAAAAAAATAATAAAAAATTCTAAAGTATAATCTATTGATTTGTTTAGCTGAAAATCAATAGAGAAGAAGAAAATAATAAAAATTAATTTTCTATAGGTAAGGGACACAGTTTAACTACCGGTCTCTTGTATGTACTTGTAGCTGTTTTTACAGTAGCAACTCGAACGCAGCCATCTTCACCCGGATGCAATTGTAAAACACGACCTAACGGCCATTTAAGTGAATTTTTGAGATTGTCACTCGAAATAACTACTAAGTCGTTAACTTTTACTTCTGGACATGAATCATACCATTTATATCTCTGTTGAAGAGTATGTAAATATTCACGCGAATATCTCTTCCAAAAGTCGTTATGAAGTTGTATAAGTTGCCATCTCGAGAGCCGATTAATTGGAACTTCGGATAAGTCAGATTCTGGTATGACTGAATTTAAAGGTTCGAGGGTTAGAAAATGTGCGGGGGTGAGAGGCTGAAGATCATTAGGATCGGAAGATGCCGCTGAAAGGGGTCGTGAGTTAAGGACAGCCTCGATACGACACATAAGAGTTGACATCTCCATAATGGTTAGTTTTTGCTCTCCTACAACTCTTATGAAATGGTTTTTAAAACTCTTCACGCCGGCTTCCGCTAAACCATTGAAGTGAGGGCTAAGTGGAGGTCCCAGATGCCAACGGATAGATAGTTGGTCTGATGCTTCCTTGGCATATTCCAGTAATTGATTATGAAACCCTAAGAAATTGCTACCTCGATCGCTCCAACAGTCGCTCACTCTACCACGACGAGATACAAAACGGTGAAACGCAGCCACGAAACCTTCGGTGGACAACTCCATGGTAAGTTCGAGGTGTATACAGTGTGTTGTCGTGCAAACAAACACACAGACATACGACTTAAAAGATTTAGAACCCCTATAACGATGCGGGAGAACATCAAAAGGTCCACAAAAATCTATAGCCACATTTGAAAAAGGTTTAAGTTTATTGATGCGATGAAATGGCAGAGAGCTCATTATTGGAGGGTTGTAAGGTTTAGGGTTGATTCTAAAACAACGCAAACATCTCGATAATGCTCGATTAATTGCATTTCTAGCAGATAAGACCCAGAATTGCTGTAACAATAAATAGTGCATTGTTTTAAAACCTGGATGTAAGTTTTCTTTATGCGTGAATTCTATGATAAGGGTAGTGATACGATTTTTATTTGGAATTAGTAAGGGATGTTTTGCAGTGAAGGATATAAGATCTGATTTTTGTAATCTACCCCCTACCCTAATGAGGCCATCGTTATCTAAAAAAGGGGAAAGCTTGCGATAGATTTTCGATATTGGTTTGCTGTTAGATAAAGAGGAATATAGATCTGACAATGAAACAAATTGTACTCGTTTGATTAATAGATGAAGGGCGCTTTGCATTTCATCAGGGGTAGGGTTTTCGATAGACTCCAAGGATGTGTTATTTGAAAAATTAGATTTTTGATGAGAATGATTTTTTGTTTTATAAATAAATCTAACTACATAACAAACGATGCGTTGTATTTTTAATAGAGAAGAATATTTCTCCAATAGACAATCCAAGAAATTAGACTCTGTAAGGGTAGTTAGAGACAATTTAGGTTTTTCTTCAAGATCGAAGTCCTCAAATTGCTCCTTTTGTTTCGCTTTATTAAAATTGGGCCATTCATTTTGAGATAACCATAAGAAAGAAGGCGCATTCCACCACATTTCGTGTGAAAGCAATTGCGAAGGAGTTGCACCCCTAGATGCAATGTCTGCTGCATTCAATGCCGATGGAATGTACCGCCAAGAAGTTGAAGGTATGATTTCTTGGATGTGGTTTACTCGATTGGCCACAAACGTTTTGCAACGACTAGGTGGGGATGATAACCAATTTAAAACCACTTGAGAGTCACAGAACGTAATTATCTCGGTGACTGTTAATTGATTTGAATACGTAGATAAGATAAAATCGATAAGATCACTTAAAAGATAAGCGCCGAGGAGCTCTAATCTCGCTAAGGTTTGTGTTTTGATAGGTGCAACTCTCGATTTTGCACAAGTGAGAGAGATAGATATATGGTTTTCTTCTTCCACTCGAAAATACACAACGCATGCATATCCTCGGTTGGAAGCGTCACAAAAACCGATTAATTGACAAGATTGATTTTTTGATAATTTGATTTGTCTAGGTAGAGTGATATTAGATAATAATGGAAACTTTGAATGAAGATTATTCCAACAATCGATAATAGCTTGGTCTGGAGTGTCATCCCAGCCAATGTTTAAAATCCAAAGCTGTTGGAGAAGAAATTTAGCTAACAAAAGTATTGGACATAAAAAACCCAAAGGATCGAAAATAGTTCCAATGATAGATAAGATAGAGCGTTTTGTAGGAGGCTTGTTTTTCATTTGACAATTATAAGAAAAAATGTCATTTTTGGGGTGCCATTGCAACCCTAGGACCTTGATAAAATGTGGTTCTTCTTTATCAAAGGAAAGAGGCATTTGCCGATCAGATTCTGGCAGGGTAGATAATAATTCTGGGCAGTTACTAGCCCACTTTTTAAGTTCAAACCCCCCAGATTTTAATAAGCCAATAAGTTCCTTTTGAACCGTTAACGCATGCGCAATAGAAGGACTGGTTCCTAATATGTCATCACAATAAACTGATGATTTTAAGACCTCACATGCCAAAGGAAAGCTTTCTTGTTCTTGACAAGCCAGTTCATTCAATGTGCGCATGGCCAGATAAGGTGAACATGTCATGCCAAAAGTGACAGTATTGAGCTCATATTCCGAAATAGGATCGTTGGGCGAAAAGCGCCATAATATCCTTTGAAAAGGACGATGTACAGGATTAACTAAAACTTGCCTGAACATTGCTTTGATGTCTGTAATATAAGCTATTGGATTTAATCGAAAAGTAAGCAATAAAGAACCGATGTCCTTTTGGAGTTTAGGGCCTGATAATAAGGTGTCATTGAGAGAAATGTTTTTGGGGCCTTTCGCTGAACAGTCCCAAACAACACGCAATTTTGTGGATACGCTCTCTGGTTTTAAGATACAATGATGCGGCAAGTAACATGATAAGATAGGTTTTTCCGAATTACGTAAAACCAAAGACATATGATTTGTGTCTAGATACTCTTTCATGAATTCTGAATATGATGAGTAAAGATCAGGATTTTTGATAAGACGATTTTCGAGAAGAAAAAACCTGCGAAGTGACTGAGAATATGTATTTCCTAGATCAGGGATAATTTCATTTTTGAAAGGTAAGTCTACCATAAACCGACCTGTCGAAAGACGCTGCACAGTCGATTTAAAAATAGATTCTGCTTGTTGATCCTCAGGTGATAATATTTGTAAAGAAGGGATTTTTTCCACCTCCCAGAATTTGGCAATGATATTTTCTATGGACGGTGAGGAGTTAGTGAGATAACAGTTTGTTTGTGATAAACTACCAAGATTTTCGTCAATTTTACCCATGATTACCCAGCCGAAAATTGTCTCAAGGGCAGAAGGTTGGCCTTCTGGACCTTCCACTTTACCTCCTGTAAGAAAGTTTACAAAATATTCACAGCCAAGGAGGACATCTATAGGTTTAGATTCAAAATACTTAGGATCAGCTAACTTTAAATTTTTTAAATGTTCCCACGGACCGCAAGTATAAGTAAATGAAGGCGCCCTTGCCGAAATGGTATCTACAACAACGGCCTGAAAATTAAATAAGGGTTTGATTTGATTTTGAGGCTTAATCTGACACTGAACGAGTCCCTTTGATGTAGATGATGACATTTGATTTATGCCGCCAATTTCAGTGGAATAGTTATATCTAGGTAAATTTAGACGATTCAAACATTTCTCAGTGATATAACTTACTACAGAACAACAGTCCAATAATGCCCTTATTGGTTGAAAATTACCATACTTATCTCTGATATCTATGACAGCTGAACCAAGCAAGAATTTTCCAGTTAAGGTAGAAAAAGTGTGATAAGTAGTAGATGTGTGTGGTTGATTATTTTGCACCACATTTTCTGTGCTTGACATCTGAATGGATGGATTAGTTTCTGAGATATGTAAAAGTGAGTTATGCCATTTTGACGAACAGGAACGAAGTTTTACAAGAATATTTTGATGAACAGGAATCCACTGTATGAGAATGATGAAGACACGCTAAACAAAGCTTTTTTTGTTTAACGAATGATAAGCGATTAGTTGGGGATAAATCTAGGAATTTTTTGCATTTTGACAGCACGTGACCCGATTCGCCGCACTGGAAACAGCTGATAGTGTGATTTTTGGTATTTTCAGTGTTAGTCAACGCAGAAAAAGTTTGATTTAATTTGAAAGGTTGTTTTTGAGATTTCTGATAATTATTTTGATTATTTTGAGAAGAATTTTGATTTGTTGATTTAGATGGTTTGTTAGAATGTAAATGTTGGACTGATTCTAAGGCCTTACATTTATTTTCTAGAAATTTATAGAGTGACTCATAGGTATTTAAGGAAACTGAGGTATGTGCCATTTCAAAATCAGTGCGTGTGTTGACATCCAATTTTTCGGCCAAGATAAAGTATTTTATATAATCGTAATAGTCAGGGAGCTGAAGGGAGTTTAAGATTTCGATAGATTCTGAATATTTATCTAGCAATGATCGTAATTCTTTGGGCGAATCATTTTTTAAACTACTTTTTAGCATAGTACCAATAGAATTATCAGCAATAAGCCTTTTGTTCTGATATCTGTTTACTAATTTATCATAACAAATTTGATAATTATCTGATGTGATTTGAATACCCGAAAGCAATTTTAAGGGCTCCCCTTCAAGGTAAGATAGTAAATATTGCAATTTTCTGACGTTAGATGTAATGTTTTGATTATTGTGAACAAGATTATTAAAGAGCTCAAAAAATGTAGGCCACAGATTTCTGTCCCCTCTGAAAGTAGGTATTCCCAATTCTTTCAAATGAGGGGCGGATTCCGCACGCACATAATCTGCCTTACTTGAAGAACTGGTATCTGGAAACAGCTTGGAGAACGCAATTTTGCAGGAATAATAGTACTTTTGGACTTCCGACCTTATTTTATCCTGGGTTTAAATTCGTCCTCCTCCTTTTCGTCTATTTCCATGATGACCTCGTTGTGAGCCTCCCCAAAGCTTTCGTAAATGTTTTCCAAGTCAAGAAATCTTACATGAAACTGTTCCTTTGCTTGTGCATCGGTGGTGGCTTGTTGAGAAAAAACATAACACTCTGTAATCGTGTTTGTGTAAATATCCCGTTTTCTTACAGCTTTTTTAAGAGACATTCTGATACGATTTGATTTTAATAGATTTCAAAGATAATAAAGATAATGATTTTAAAGATAAAGATAATTTTAAAGCTAAAATAACGATAAATATTACACTAGATATGAATGATGGGATAGATAATTGATAATTGTATAATATTTAATCACTATGATCGAAAATTGACTTATTTTATAATTTTAATTAGTTAAATATTACACTAGATGCGATCGATAATTGATATTATAATATTTAACCACTATGATTGAAAATTAATTGATTTTATGTGATTTTAATGGATATTCGATATAAATGGTCTAATTTACAAAAACTTAAAAACATTTAATGATAGGCAGATACGATAGATTATTTTTAGAATATAAACAAATAGGTACTAGTGCGATGCTCGATTTGAGTAGTTTGGGCACCTATGATTTTTACTGACCGGCGTATACTAAATATATCGATCGCTAGCGATGAATGGGAAAATGGCTGATACGAGTTGCTTCTGACTGTATAAACACGTTTGAATTTAAAAATTATTTAATTACAGTAGAGGGTTGAAAATATCCGGCTCGAAGGACCATAAATGTTAACGCACGTGATGGATTTATTTTGTGGACTGTAATTTAGGTCTGCTATTGGTACTTCCATGCACTAACATCCAAATTTGATATCGATAGATAAAAAGATAAAATGATGTTCCGCCAAACACACAACTGATATAAAAAATTGGGTACTAACCTTTAGTGTCGTGGTTTTCTTCTAATGTGGGGCCCCAGCGTTGCGCACTTAAATGCACCAAACCAGCAACTTTAGATTCGTGTATCACGCCGATGATTGATTTTAGACGAGAATTTTTGATACACGCGGACGGTGCTTAGATGTTAATTCTTCGCCGGTTTTAGAATGTCTCTCTACTCGTAGTACTTCTAGCGCCTATGCGCAGCAATGGTACCCTGCGTAGAACCAGCTGTGTGTTTTTTGAAGCTTTAAATTTAAATATTTAGCGGCAAAGTGTTGCGCTAACAATATATGTAATAAACTCTTCTAAATGGGAAATAAGCCACAATTTAACTAAAAATGTATTTTATTAACGTTTCGACATCCGATTTGGGCTTCCAAACGTTAATAAAATCATTGTTTAGTTAAATTGTGGCTTATTTTACATTTAGAATAGTTTATTACAAAAATGCCACAAGGAAATAGCTTCAGAACAACATTAAAATCTATGTTTTTCATGTACAGAATTTAAAAGACCCTCCGTCATCCACTCGTTTTTAAATGTTGTTCCCCTCGTTTTAAATGTTGTTTTTAGATAATTTCACGCAAGACGCGACGGCCGCCCTACTCCAGTCTTTACCCTATTGGGACCGTGCAAGTTCGGCAAAGCGACCTCTATTTCTACGCTCTGTACTTTTATTCGCACTTTTAATTATATTGGCCAATTATATTAGTCCTGGTTGCTGGATAATTGTCAAGGCCATAGCCCAAAAAAATAATAAGAAGAAGAAATAAGATGCAGGTTATGTTATGCAAACGTAAACAATTGTATGTAGTAAATAAAATTAGTTATTACGATGCAGTACTGCAAGCAAAATACAATTAATTAAATTTACCTTTATATAATAATTGCATATCATATCAATATTGTAGAGCAATATAAAATTTTTCTGCTTCAATGACAGAAGGTATGAAATATACGTCAATTTGACAATTTCAATTGACAATATGAATTATTTAAGATAGTTGCAATATTTCTCCGCGACTCGAGCACGGTCGTTTCTCGTTTCCCTTCCAAATACTTGCACACGGCGAATAGAACTAAATATAATTTCGTAGAATTAAAAGGTATAGTTATATTATATGGAGTGAAATCACATTATAGCGTTGTGGTTACTTTATTGTCGAAGAAAGAGAAATAAGAGGAACCAAGTTCATTGGGTCCATTCTATGAACGCAAAAAGATACGATTTATAGATTTTTATGTTCACACATATTGATGGAACACCATCCATACTCAACCTTAATTGCAATTATGTAAAATAAAGTTTATTATAATATACTTAGCAGTTTTAATTACTGTTGTTATCAGTAACATATAATTAATTTTGCTGTGCTTACCAATTGTGTTTTTTCTTTATCACCTAATTCGTCAAATTCACTGTTAAGTGCACGGTATACACCATTCCAAGCATTTCTTGTCAAGTTTCTATCTTTATATATTTCTATATAATAATATAGTGTAAATAAAAATAATATACCAAACAATACAGCAAAATATCTTCGTGCGACTCAATTCTTATTGTGTGAAAAGGACAACTGCGTCAAAACTATCGCATGAGAAAAGCCTCGCACGTTCAAAATTCTTATAATGTGAAACAGCACTTTGGTTTCTGAAACGGTATGGGTACCCGGGAATCTTTTCTGCATGCGAATACTCTTACAAAAGAGCATTGAGATTAGGAAAAATATTTACGTATGCTTCACAGAGTTGAAGAAGCCTTTTATAGAGTACCACATTACTATTTTAGTGCTTGGACTTAGTTGGTTTGGACATGTATGACATTAGATTGCTCAAAAACCTGTAATACAATCAGACCGCTTGAATTAAGTTGGACCAAGAAGTTTCAGTTAAAGTTTCTATTAAGCGTGGTGTCAGACAGGGATGTGTTATGTCACCGACATTGTTCAATGCCTACACCGAACCAATTATTGAGTAAACAATTAACAATCGTCATGAAAGTGTTAAAATCGGTGGTGAAATCATTTATAACATCATATACGCAGATGACACCGCCGTAATGGCAGAGTGTCTGGAATACCTTCAAACCCTGTTAAACGCTGTAAACAACGAATGTTGGCTTAACAATCAACGCAAAGAAAACAAGATGTATGGTGGTCAGAAAAATTAATATCGAAGACTCTGTACTAAAATTATTAGATAACAAAATTCTAGAAAGGGTGGAACACTTTAGATATCTGGGTTGCTGGACTGAATGCAGGGTGGAAAGTGATGAGGAAATTTTGACCAGAATAGAACTTGTACAAAAAAGCTTTATTAGCTGGCGTTCTGTATTATGCAGTAAAAGTCTGTCATTGACCACACGCCTAAGAGTATTGAAGTGTCTGGCCCATTTTATTCTATGGACGTGAAACTTGGACAACAAAAGTGAAGAATCTATCTCAACAAATTAGAAGCGTTCGAGTTGTGGTATTACCGTTGCATGCTCAGAATCCCGTGGACAGCACACATATCCAGCGAATGTGTGGTGGAGACCATGCACAAAGAGCGAGAATTTATCATCGTCATAAAAATGAGAAAGGTTCAATATTTCGGTCATGTAATTAGCAGAGGCGGCTTTACCTATTGTGCAGGGTGTGCGGTGCACACTGGCGCCGGGATGTTGGGGGCGCCGAGGAGTCCTCTACTTTGTTTCAACATACAATATACGTTAAAATGGTTAATGAAAAGTTGCATTGGCACTTAAGCACGATTTATAGATAGCCGCCCGTCCGCTGGACAAACAACAATGGACTGGCTGTCCGTCCAACGGACGGGCGGCAATCTTTTGATTCGTTTGAAGACACACCGACAATGATTCCGAAATCGGTTGTGGAACCTATAAAGGTCAAATTTCTTGAATGTTCATCATTTATGTGTTAATTATAGTGCAGTGTGAAACAACGGTAAGTTAAATTGTTTTAATATGTATAAAAACAAGTCATGAGGGGTAGGGACGAGGCATTCTGTAGGTTTTATTTAATTAATTATAATTCTGTGGCTTGGTTCTAAAAGGGCCATGTAAAATTTTTGTTTTTTTATACAGCTTTCTTTTGAATTTATATATATAATGTTCTTGAACTCCTAAGTGGAGCATAGAGCTTCAGTGAAAACGCGCCATCGGGTTCTATTTTGCGCTAGGGCTTTCACCTCATTCCAAGACTTTCCTTGACTTCTTATCTCGTCCATGATGGATCTTCTCCAAGTTTGTGCTGGGCGACCTCTTTTTCTCTTTCCTTGGGGATTCCACTCTATGGCATTTTTTGCAATACTGGAACTATCTTTTCGGAGTGTGTGACCTATCCACCCCCACTTTCTGTATTTTATTTCATTTTCTACCCTCTTTTGTTGGGTCAGGTGTAGCAGATCTTCGTTTCTGATGGTGTTTGGCCAGAAAATACGAACAATTCTTCGTAGACATTTGTTAACAAAGACCTGCAATTTGTCTGTAAGGTATTTTGTCACTTTCCAGGTTTCACATCCATAGAGTAGAACAGACATAACATTTGACTGGAATATTCGGATCTTTGTCCTTGTAGTATATTCTCCAGACCTCCAAACAGGGTTAAGCATGCTGAAAGCTTGTTGAGCTTTTCGTATCCTCATACGAATATCGTCTTCTGTACCTCCGCTTTCTGTTATGACACTTCCAAGGCACGTGAAGTTCTCCACATTTTCAATCTGCTTGTTGTCGATATTAAATAGCGTGTTGTTCCTTGCATTTATTCTCATCGACTTGGTTTTACCAATATTGATTTTTAAACCTATTTTATTGGCCTCAGTGGATAGTGTTTCCAATTGGTCGGCCACATCCTGGAACCTTTGTCCTAACAGGCAGATATCGTCGGCGTATTCCAGATCACTTAGGCGTGTGGTTAACGTCCATTCTATCCCTTTTGTGTCGAAGTCTAGTTTGGAGAGAACATAGTCCAGAGCTATGTTAAACAGAAACGGAGAAAGCACACATCCCTGTCTGACTCCAGTAAGTACGTCAAATTCGTCACTGTTGACCCCATTGTGTGTCACGCTGCACGTCGCCTCAGTGTACAGTGACTTTATAATGGAAATTATTTTATGAGGAATGTTTCTTAGCTCTAAAATTTTCCATATAGCAGCATGAGACAGGCTGTCAAAGGCACGTTCGAAATTGACAAAGACCATGTATAGAGGTGTGTTCCATTCAACCGATTGTTCCATTATTACCCTCACTGTATTAATGTGATCTATGCAGGAAGATGCTGGTCTAAAACCTGCTTGATTCGCTCGAAATTCAACCTTGTTTGTTAATCTTTTATGTATGATGATCGTAAAAACCGGCTTTACCTATTGTTCAGGGTGTGCGGTGCACACTGGCGCCGGGATGTTGGGGGCGCCGAGGAATCCTCTACTTTGTTTCAACATACAATATACGTTAAAATGATTAATGAAAAGTTACATTGGCACTTAAGCGCGATTTATAGATAGCCGCCCGTCCGCTGGACAAACAACAATGGACTGGCTGTCCGTCCAACGGACGGGCGGCAATCTTTTGATTCGTTTGAAGACACACCGACAATGATTCCGAAATCGCTTGTGGAACCTATAAAGGTCAAATTTCTTGAATGTTCATCATTTATGTGTTAATTATAGTGCAGTGTGAAACAACGGTAAGTTAAATTGTTTTAATATGTATAAAAACAACTCATGAGGGGTAGGGACGAGGCATTCTGTAGGTTTTATTTAATTAATTATAATTCTGTGGCTTGGTTCTAAAAGGGCCATGTAAAATTTTTGTTTTTTTATACAGCTTTCTTTTGAATTTAATATTGACCAAACAAAATGCAAAAAATTGAAATTGGCCATTTTAACACCAAGTCACATAATGTGGCTTAATGCTAAAAGGGCCAGTGTCAATTTTGTGCATTTTGTTTGGTCAATATTAAATTCAAAAAAAGCTGTACAAAAAAACAAAAATTTGACATTGGCCCTTTTAGAACCAAGCCACAGAATTAACATTGTAATCAGATGCGGATCCAGAGCTAGTTAGCTGTTATTGGGAAGGGAGGCCATGCTTATAAGATACGACTAAAAAAGAGCGATTTATGGAGAAATGGGTATATTATTTAATACAACAGCGAAAATTTAAATAAAAAATAAACCGATTTTTAAACATTATATCCTTTTTAATTATATTCAAATGCCATTTTATATAATTCTTACCTATTTAGAGTGATTTATTTTTAAATTTATGACGTCGAATTTTGCTGGAGGGGGACGATCGCCCTCTCCCTCCCCTGATTGTAATCTTGGGCGTTTCGTCACTTCCTCGACGCAGCTCTTTATCACGTTAGTAGCAGCTCTTTGTACATTAATAATTTTTCCCTTTTTAAAATAGATACTTAAAATTTATTATTCATTTTATATGTTTGATAGCGATCGAAAAAAAAAAAGAATGTGTGTGTACTTTGTACGCACGTAAGAAGTTATACTTCTATTATATGATTTAAACGAAATTAATATACTTTTTATTTATATTTTGTTTAAATATTAAACTAATTTATACTTACTACTTCTCAAACATTTTTATTAGAACAGTGCCAAAAATTAAAATAATAAAAGAATAAAACACACACAAACACATTAAACAAGCCACAAATGATATCTGAACATTAATTGTTGAAAATTTTTTTAACTAAATACGTATTTTCTGAAAATACAATTATATAATAAATATACTTACAATCATAAAATGTATTAAAAAAAACAAAAAAGAAAGTTTCTATTGGGACTCGAACCAGCGCTGATAAGAGCGGTTGGTATTGGAATTCATTCGCCTTCTCCGCTTAGCCACGAACACTATGTGTCATTATTTACGAAGATCGACTAACGAAACGGATTAAACTTGTGATATTTTGATATTTTGAAAATTGATCAAATTATTTTAATTTTGAATTGAAATGATTTAGAATTGAAAAAATACAACAAAACATGGAGTAAAAAAACAATATATTAGGTGAATATTGATAGAAATTTTGATGGTAATCAAATTATATAAATAAAAGTATTACATACTATGTATTTTGGCAGATCAAATAGGTAGGTTTATACCCATGATACATTAACAATTATTACGTACCTGTTGCTTTTAAAAACTATTTAAAAGTCACTACAATATTATAAACTTTTTTGTTTCTGTCCTCACAACAATAAAACTAATATATTATACATTTGTTTACCTTTACCTCCAAACCACAGCTGCCATATCGGATAATTTTTGACATGTCATTTGAACATCCAATCAGAACAAAGTTATAATGCGCATGCGCCGGGCTGATAGGTTTTAACGTATAAAAAAATCACCCTCTATCGCCGGTAAAGAAGTATAACTTCAAAAAGAAACTTTCTGGTGCACAGCATCGAAAAAAAAAGCTGCAGAAGGAAGTATCTCTGAAAAAAAATACGACTTCTATCAAAAAATTTATTCTTTGACCCGCTCCATCTAGAGAAGAACATCTTGAAGCAAATGAAAACCAAGGTAATTCTACACCAGAACTCCTCTCTTCAACGTCGTCACCGATATTCTCTTCGTCCTTGGTAGTGGAAGAAGACGAAGAATTTTCTTGTGCCAAAGCGTTCCTGGAGAATATACTTCAATATGATGTAGTGAATGATCTTGCGTTACGGCCACACATTTTATCCGACAAACAGACGATATTTTGAATGTAGCGTGGACCAGTACAAGTAAAACAGAGTTCCTATCCTTCGGATAGTTCGAAAAGATCTTATTCAAATACGTATTATACTAAAAAAAATTTAAATAATGAAACCGTTTTAAGAACTTGGCTGGTTTACTCTAAATCGGCTGATTCTGTTTTTTTTTTATTGTAAACTTTTTCATACTGATGTTACTCCTTCTAATGGTACCTAAGATAGGTTACACAGACTTGCAGCATTTGTCTATAGCTTTAGAACGTCATGAAAAAGCTTAGAGCACCTATCATGTCTTAAGAAACAAATTATATTTGATTCTACAAACATTGTTTGTAGAAATTACAAACTTGTTTCTACATTTCGCTGCAAAGGGCGCCAGGGCATCGATTGCACACGGGCGCTACATGGGCTAGAGACGCCTTTGGTAATTAGAGGACCTAAACATTGTTTACTCCGGTTGATCATTCAGGGCAAAATCGAAGGAAAACGCTGGGTTGGAAGAATACCACTGTCCTGGCTGCGTAACATTAGACAATGGATAGATAGGTCGAACGGTCGAGGAATTGTTTCATATAGCTGCCAACCGAGAAACATTTCATCAGCTTGTTAATACGACGAAAACTTGAAACATACTTGAAAACAGGCACGTTACACAAAGAAGAAGACAGAGTGGACCAAAAGTCTGTAAACGTTTAATTATCTCTCATACCCACTTTATACCAATAATAAATTCATGAAGAAATTTACTAAGTTTTTCAAGGTCAAATTTGACGTGTAGAAAGCACAATTTGGCATCCAATTTTGGCGTGCATAAAAAGTAAATAAAGAAAGACGAAATAAATCATGTCATGTAATAGAACATGCTCTAAAGAAGACACGTCGTAGAGCAGGCTTACAGGATAGGGAACTTTTTAATTATGTTAAAAGTAAGAAAACTGCATACTTGGGACACATGTTACGCGGAGAATGATACACATACATATTACGAGGAGAAGGAAAGATAGAGGGTAAGCGGGTTCTGGGACGTGAAAAGATATCATGGCTAAATAATATTCGCGAATGGACAGGAATACACATCTATGAAATATGAAATGCTTCGCAATGCTGCTAAAACAGAATTATTTAATCCTGACGAAGATCTAACCTGAGAAGCCAATGTACGGTGGACGCCTATGCAGAAATGTACGCCACAACAAGAAAAATAAATGAATTCTTATGTAATAGACGCTTGTAATGTAATAATGACTTATGTAATAAACGCTTGTCGTTTGCACCAAGCATACAAATTAGTATAAGATTTATAACCTTCTCGCTTAATTATAAACAACATACAACTGCAAAAATATTCGTAACCAAATCCCAAAATCCCCTTTGTTTAATTTCGTACACTGCGTGTTTCGTTATTAATTTTTTATTTGTGGATTTATCTTATTAAATGCGAAGATCAGCATAAACGCTAAACGCTCCAGGCCTTCGGCACTGTTTCATTTTGAATCTATTTGCTCCAAACCGTAAAAGGTTTTAATAAATGAAGCCTCATTCAGATTCTGGAAGAACGCAGTTTACAAATTAAGCATCGTAAAAATGTGTCCGTGGTCTTATCTTAATTTATTTCGGCACATAAAGAAGGAGATAAAAGAGCATAGTTTAAAATTTTGAATAATTTACTTGTACTGAGTAGACATTTTATAGATGATCACAAATAGGCATTCAATGAAAATTAGTAGGAAAATTGCAATATAGGAGGAAGATGAAATTCGTCACTTTAATAAAAATACGAAGTCTGTCCCCTATACGAATCATGCTATTTCTCAATACGAAATCAAAATATTAATAACTACACATAGACTTGTACATCGACTAGACCCCCCACTGAAGCCGGGTGATCGCTCAATGCGCTATCACCAACGAAGCAATTCTTCAATGCAGAATCTCTCCGTGGCAGGCTCAATACGTCGGAACCCACTTGGTTCACTACCTGAATACGTTAGTTAATCAGGAAGTCTAGTAGCTCAATGCGCTACAAGACTCCGGTTGTTCCCAACTCATTTCGTTGGGAACTGGGTGGCCATCGGCTGGTGCCTAGATGAGTTCTTCAGCTCAGAACGGTGGGTGGAGCTGATTTTCTGTTGCTCCGCCCTCTGTTAAATACAATTTAGGCTGCCTATCTCCTGGCATCCATCGATAATAGTGGAAGCTTAGTGGGACAGCGTGGGTATCGATGCGCTTTCGGTACTTTCGGGTGGACTGAATGACGATCTGATAGTCCAATCGTTACAGGACTATAAAACCACATTGATCGCATCACTAAATCTTTTCGTATCTCCTATAATTTTCGAGTTACACGGAGAAAAAAAGCAGATTTTTAAGAAAACTTCAAAATTGCTGTATAATTTGATTTTTTTAACCAGTTAAACTTTATGAGCATATAAATATAATAAAAAATATAAAAAAAAATGTAAGAAACGATTTTTTTAACGCAAAAGTAAAAAATCAAACTCGAAGGATTATTCGAAAAAACTGTTAGACATATTAAATATACAAAAATCTCACACATTTGTTAAAAAATTTAAAAAATCTAACACATTCGTTAAAGAAGAGCGTGGGGCGCGTCTTCGAATAAACGGTTTTAACCCCACGCTTTCTTTAACGAATGTGTTAGATTTTTTCAATTTTTTAACGAATGTGTGAGATTTTTGTATATTTAACCTTTCTAACAGTTTTTTTTTTAATAATGTTTCGAGTTTGATTTCTTTTTTTTTTTTTGCCTTTTGGATGATTTTTTTTTTAATATTTTTAATTGTAGTCACTCCTAATTAAAGAAAAGCGTTTCTTAAATTTTTTTTGCATATTTTTTTATTTTTTACATAACATTAAAATAGATTGTCATGTTTATTAAAATATATGTATAAAACATATTATGATGTAGAAACATGAAAAGTAGTCGAAATCGGCAAAAAATTTGAAACTTTATTGTTTGTTTATGATTAATAACGTAAAAAGTGAAATTATGTATAGTTCATATAATTAGCTACAATCTGCAAAAGTTTCAAATTTCTTCATTGTAAGAAACAAGAGAATTTAAACATTTTCCATTAAAATCGTTTTTTTTTATTTAAAAATTAATAAACATAAAAAAAAAATTATGAACTCTTCGTGTATTGTTCCCGCGAATGCATATGTCTGCAAATTTTAATTCATTTGCATTGAAGAAAAGGCAGTCAAATTAATGTCTAAAAATTTGACCCAAACGATTGAACTAAAGAAAAGCGTGTAATAAAAAGCGTGTAATAATACTAAAATAAAACCTACTGTACCAAGGAAAACGGGGTCTACCCCAAAATCCCGACAGCCAAAATCCCAACAGCCACAATCCCGACGGCCGAAATCCCGACACGCCAGAATCCCGACAGGCCAAAATCCCGACAGGCCAGAATCCCGACAGGTTTGATAAGTTTCTTTTTAACATATAATTACATTTATATTTTGTTTTTTGTTTATGGCCATCTGTTTTTTATTTTTTGTTATTAAACAAAAGTATTTTGTAATAAATGTATTAAACAAAAGTCGGAATTTTTACTTATGCGAGGATTGTTGCATGTCGGGATTCTGGCGTGTCGGTGATTTGGTCGTCGGGATTTTGGCCGTCGGGATTTTGGCCGTCGGGATTTTGGCTGTTGGGATTTTGGGCGGCACCGAGGAAAACGATGTATTTAAATTATGTTAAATATACTGGTAATTTTTTTGCACTATATCTGGCTTATTTTGAATCTAATCGACATTATTTAACAGTACTCATTGTAAAGGTCTTTTCAAGCACTAAGAAATATTTACATTTACGTAGAAAACAAAATTAATATTTTTAATTATAGTTATTAAGGTACCAAGGGTATTATAAGGATAGTAACGCTTGAGGTCAATGGTGTATTTACCGAGGGCTTAGGCCCGAGGGATATACGTTGACCGAAAGCGTTATTATTATAATACCCGTGGTGTCTTCAACGTTTAATGTCCGACTAAATTATTCTTTATATGCGAACAATTTGAATGACGTTTGAATTAATTAGTTTTAAATAAGTACATTTACCAGTAACAGCAGTAACGTAATTGTGGTAACCATAGTTTTACTTAGGATATTTGTCAACTTGGTAGTATACCCCATTCCACGAATATACGACAATATACGACCCTCTTGGATTATCGCGGCAACGAATATTTTACTGTGCAAAATATGAAGAACGAAAGAAAATTGCAAATTATATTGTTGTTTATTAAAGTAATTATTAGAACAAAATACTTTCGTACTTCTTATGTTGCACACTAAAATATTCGATGTCGCGATAATCCAAAATAGTCGTATATTCGTGGAATACACCATAGCTAAGTCGTTATTTAAATTTAATGCCCAAGGGCGTTATATAGTACTTAACAGACTTAGAAATAATGTCATTATTTGTTAAATAATATACCAGTCGGACATTAAAAATATTTTTTTTGCGTAGCTACTTTTTCGTAATTTCGTATCAAATTAACCCTTGAGACAATTGCCTAGCAACAGCCAAGAGTTATAAAGACACTGTCAGCGTCACCGGTGTCATTTTGCATCACTTACAATACCTTGGATTTCGTCGTCGAACTTAGAAAAACAAACTCTGGAATTGAAACAAAGCGAAGTCGATTCAGAACCTTTTTTACTCAATTACAGTAAATACCAAATAATGCGAAACGAGAGCTCCAGACGATGAGAAAGACGAAAGTACAAAAGCAAAGGGGTAAAAAATTTGTGAAATATTACAGTACACGGGAAAGGTAAGCGTCCATTAATAAATTCACAGTTTTCTTTTTTGTCGCCTTTCATATTTCGCATAGAAATAATGTAGAGTTTGATTAATTAGTCTGAGCACCTTAAAACGTCTGTTTGTATTATTATATAAGTATAAGCATTTATCTAAATGATGTGAAGAAAAGTCGTAATCTGATTGTGATATTTTAAATAAATGTAGAGAATAGTTTATCAGTTATAAAGTGTTTTTAATCATTTACAAAGAAATAATTGTGATAAGCTTAGTAAGTTAAATGGGCATAACAATAACATTGAACATTTTGTTATAAAAGATTTACTTAAAACGTGTTTTTTAATATTTTCGTGTTGTTAAAATTGTTTTTTTATTTAGATCAGCGTTTCCCAACCGGTGGGTCGCGACCCACTAGTGGGTCGCGGGCAGATTTCAGGTGGGTCGCGGCGTGGCTCTCTTACAGTAGCTGAGTAGCGTATCCTAGTAGCCATCATGGGTGAGGGATGGGTCGCGAATATGAAAACACATCAGAAGGTGGGTCGAAAGACATAACAGGTTGGGAACCACTGATTTAGATTATAAAAAAATGGCTTTTTCAGCACCACAATTTATTTTTTCTACAATCACTTGATAAAGAAGACTTTTTCGCTTGTCAATGGCAACAAAAAGTTGACGTTTACTAAGTGCCGTCACTTTATCTCTCTAGGGCGTAAAGTTTGATTTTACGCTCGTCGTCCGTAGCAACCCTACAACCATATAATACAAACACATTGAACATTAAAACTGAAAGATATAAATATATATAGTTATAATAAAATTAATGATTTAAAAATAGTTTCATTTTATTAAGTGAGAATATATCACTTTTAATTTCAATAAAGAAATAAAGAAATTTCAATAAATAACAATATTTTTTTGTTAGTAAGTAGCGATTACAATTTCATTTTCGTAACAAATGTAATCCTATGACCCACAAACACCGACATAATTAATGCATTAATCAAAATAACTGGATATTAACTTCAAATATATCTCGAAACATAATTATTTTATCGTTACAAATGAAGAGTATCTTATATACATAGAAAATATTGGAGAATCGAAAAATTGGACTAAAATAGTAATTCTGCCAGTGGCGCAGAAGTTGGAAAGTGTCAACTATTCATTTGCGTCTCTCGTACGCTTCTGGTAGTAGCCAAAAACGTTTATTTAATATAATTTATAGTAGGGGAGGAACGTATGCTAAATGTGCAGTCACTCTAGCGTTATGAGGACCTATTGGGTTGTGAAGATTAGGTCCTAAAACCAAAAAAAAGTTAAGTTCAGTTTTACATTTTAGTGGGGACTTTCCATTTTTAATTTAATTTTCCATTTCCAACAATCGTTTTTTCCGATTATAGCGCCATCTATCCATAATTCGAAACAATGTCTCGAATAAAAGTTACTTATTTTTACGTAAGGGATTCAAATCTGCAATAAAAATGGGGGCTTCCATTTAAGATGTAAAAGTAACCCCGACCCCACCTCTGCGGGGAGTCGTGTTTGGTGCCATTCGATAGATTTTCAAAAATATTGAATAAGTGTATTTATCAGTTTTTCGATCTGATGTTCATTTCGCGAAATATCGCGGGATTCGTATTTAAAATTTTAAATTTACTCCCCACCCCTCTCGTGGGGAGTCGTGTTTGGTATCATTCGATAGATTTTTGATAAATATTGGGTACGTATTTTTTAGTTTTTCGATCTGTCGTTTATTTTCGCGAAATATTCGCCTTTTTCTTGTGAAACTTTGTGACTCACCCATTTCTTTACGCCCCGCTCAAATCGTCAGATTTTTTAAATATTATACAGTTTTGCATGTACTTAATTTACCTTATCTTAATCTGGCGATTTCGAGTTTTTCTAAGGATAGATTTTTTTAGCCCCTCCCCCCTTAACAAACTCCCCTGTATTAAAAGCCAATATATGGTAGAGGTACATCACTCCATAGGAGCGTTAAAAATGCTACTTTAAAGCACTAGTGCTTTAAACATTTTAAGGAACTGCAGTTAAAAGTGAATTGTCAAATTGTGAAACATCAAAATATTTATATTTCATTTAATAACATTAATATTAATAGTACACCTTGCGCAATTTGAAGAAGGTGGTTTAAAAGGTTTTTTAAAATTTAATTTAAACTTTATTATTGCATTTTTAACATGTTTGTAGAAAAAAAGCTATTAAAATTTGTTATAATATACAACAATAAAAGTAAGATGTTATTCTATAGTTGTTATGATTTACGTATTGAGAGTTTAGGCAGTTTTGATGTAATGTCAGAAAAATATAAAAATGGAATGTCAGTCAAGTTCAAGTAAAAGTTTTTGTAGGTATTGTCCTTTATTGAGATATTTATATAAGAAGTTTGTAGAAAAAATATATTCGCTTCACTCATTCTGCAAACTTTCACATGCGTGCCTTAAAATTGTACTTTTAACACTTATATCATAAATAACTATTAAATAAAACTCCCTAAAACTCAGTAGTAGCCACATTTTATTTAAGTGATTTGGGAGAAATGTTAATATTTTGAGTTCTAGAATTTATAACTCAGATGGACATTATTAATGAGTTATTCTGTATCTAGCAATCCAGGCAGAAGATGTTATTTATTTTTTCTACTACTTACAAAAGATATTTTAAATTGCAGTTGACAATTTTTTCCATCAATGAACACTAGTCGATATGACAATAAACTTCCAATTCCGGAGAATTGTGTAGTATCGTTTTTCCGAAAAACTAATTTCCAAGGTTTCATCTTCGTGGAAGTAGTGAATGGGCTATATCGAGAGCGAGCGTTCCTGATAATTTCCTTTTTTTAATATCCGAAGTCTACAGAAATACTCTGATTTCTCTCATTTCTTAAAAATTTATGCATCATTTCCAGAAAATGCTTTTTCGAATCGAACCTTGAGCGGTCGTGTATAAAGATAGTAGAGTTGGTCGTTATTATATTAACTCCAGTTCCAATTTTATATTTTTACTATTATATTTTTAGAATGTCATTTCGAATAATAGAAATCTAAACTTCACAAACTAACAAACATTTTATATTATTCGTTATTAAAGTCCGGATTATAAGCATTTTGCTTTTTTTGCTTATAATTAGGATTTTTAGTAAAAATGTTTATTTTAAAGATATGTTGCTTATCTTTGTTTATTATACTTCTTATGATAAGCTATAGTGAAATTTCGTGTTACTTCCTGTCTTAAGCAAAATTGTATGAAGTATACAGAGCAATAAAACTTTAATAATTCAATAAACCATAAGAATTTTAATCCCTTAGGCTTAGGAGATAAACAGGAAAACCCATCGTTATACCTGTCATGTAATAAACTAATATTTGTCTGCAGACAGCCCAAATTTATTATATTGTTGTAAAATAGTACCGGTACATTTGTCTAAATTTAAATACGCGCCAATCACATCTGCAGATGTTAAAAGAACTTTTTCTACGTATAAATATATGTATACAGATAGAAGACATTGCTTTTTACCAGAAAAATTTGAAAAACATATTATTGTTAATTGTTTTTTTTTTGCTAATGGCCATGCAGTAAAAATAAATTAATTTTAATTATTTTCGATTTTTTTATTATATTATAGCTTAACATTTTGGTAATTTTGTATTTGTTGTTAATAATACGATAATCAAAAATAAATGTAATTTAATGTTAGGGTCCTTTATTCATATTTATATCATTATATCCATGTTTACTTACACCATTTTTTCTTGAACCTTGCTTATTTCATAAAAACTTTGCTTATTTTTGCGACATTTTTAACCTATATGTATAAGTGCTTATTTTGATCTTTCTGTCATGCTTATACAGAAGACCTACAGGAACTAGGAAAGATGGCGGCGCGTGATACAACCACGTTAACGACTGAGTTAAATAAATTAAAGAAAAATGAACTAATCGACATAATTGTGATCAGTTCATTAATTTAGTAGAGGACGAAAAACCTACTAACGATGAAATACCTATAAATGAAGCAGAAAATGATCAAGAATGGAAAACTATTAGGCCTATGCGACATCAGTTTAACGGACGAAGAAGAATTATAGTAGAAAGCAATAGAAATAGCGGTGAGGTTAAGGGTGTTCCAAAAATTTCAACTCTACATGTTACAAGAATTAATAAAGAAACTACAACTGACTCTCTAACCGAGTTAATTAAAATGAATTTTCCTGAAGCAATATGTGAAATGATTCAATCGAAACATCCAACAATTTACTCATCGTTCAAAGCAAATATATGCTCAGGGAACTTCAACAAGGCCATGAATCCCGAAGTTTGGCCTCACGGAGCTGTTGTAAGCCGTTTTTTTTACCACAAGAAGAAACAGACAGAAGAAGCTTAGTTTTTGATCCAGATATTACATTATTAAATATCCCAAGTGTTAGTCAGAAGACTGGTTTTAAATTGGATAAGTTAGAAGTATTCAATTCTCCTAATTTTGACACAGTTGGTAAAAATGCTTCAACTATCAATCAAAAAAGTTTTGGCTTACTTCATCAAAATATACAATGTGTATCAACAAGCATTGAAAAACTAGAGTTCTTCCTGCAGTGAGAAGGTCTACATAATGTATGTGTCTGTTTAACTGAGCACTGGAAATCTAAAGAACAACTAGAACTACACCATATAAATGGATTTTCTCTGGCTTCATCTTTCTGCCGTGACCAAGGGGAACATGGAGGGTCTTCAGTCTATGTGAAAGAGGGTGTGGTTTGGAAGGAACGTTCTAATATATGTTCTCAATCTGAGAAATATAATTTTGAAGTGAGTGCTGTTGAAATAGACTATTGCCTTTTTAATTGTGTTGTGTTGTGTATTTATCTGCCTGAATGTGGCTCTCTTGATGTTTTTATGTCAAAACTGGATCTAATACTTGATGTACTAGTCTCCGAAGGTAAGGCTATAATATTAACAGGTGATTTTAATATAGATTTCAAATCAAATTCACTAAGTAAGCAGAACTTGGTAAATGTTTTAGATTCTTATGGCTTAACCGTAACTGTGAATGATTATACAAGAGTAACTGCAACTAGTAAAACTCAAATTGATTATATTGCTACAAACATAAATCACCAACAAAAAACAATGGTTGTGGAAGGTTTTATCTCTGATCATCGTTCGCAATTGTTCCAATGTAGCATTAACACAGACAATGATGCCTATATACAGTGGCGGCTCGTCAGAGGAGGCAAGGGAGGCTCAGCCTCCCCATAAATTTTTTACACACTCTATACTGTTTTGTTTATCATGAATCGCGAAAACAACAATTACTCTCACTATTATACAACGTGTAAATTCCATATTATCACTAATTATCCATACGTACGGAGCATTAGCATTAGAACGCATGATCGCGTCTCAGTTTTATTACATATTATTGTAGGCAGGACCCTGGGTTATCCCGAGATGCACGAACGGAGCCGAGAAGCCCAGCTTTCTCCGTTGCTAATGCTCCGTGCAGCGCAGCAGGCGTTTAAGGAGACCCGGTCTCCTAACAGTGGCATCTACGGCGCCATCACACGTTGCCCGGAGATATACCAAGGGAGGCAGTGTAGCTTCTCAGCTCCGTTGGGTGGTTGGGTGCGTCTCGGGACAACGAATTTTAGGGTCGTGACTAAATATAATGAAAAATCTAAAAGTGCGAATTTTGTTATGAAATTTGGTATGTGGGGTTATAATAATATTTGGAACAACTTGCTCAAATAACTTTTTCCGATATCTCTAACTCAAAGCAAAATATCGGTAATTTATCGTGTTTTTGAATTCGCAGTAGGCCGCGTTTAGAATTAAAAAGTTCAGTTGAGTATCTTAAAAATTTGAAGCTTCATTATGTATGGACTGCAAGACTTCAAATCTGTATTTATTTTGATATGCATAGGTATCTATTAACAAATAGATGGAATTGTTAACAAATAAACGACACAAACTTTGGTATTAAACTTTTACTATTAGACTAACTATTTTTAAAATGATGATATCATGAAATTATGAATTAGGATGATATTATGAAATGTAAATAAAAAATGGTCAAAAGATGGGGCCTTAAATTACATTTTTTGGCGCATTTTTTTGCTAGTGCAAATTTGTCTAGATATTTTACAGTTAGGTATAGCCTCCCCTATTGTAAAAATCACGAGCCGCCACTGCCTATATATTCATCCGTTCATATAGTGAAAGGAACATAAATCGTTTTGTTCAAACCCTTGAGTCAACAAATTGGTCAGAGGTATTTATACTATGGGCTAATTAGCAAAATTCATGGAAAAGTTATTTACCAGCAATTTTATTGCTGGAATCGAATTATAAGATCCTATATATTAATAATATAGGTATGCAAAGTCCGCAGATAATGTGCTACTTTTTTATAAACAAAATGGCGCCGACAAATCGTATTTTG
Organism: Diabrotica virgifera virgifera; assembly: GCF_917563875.1. Taxonomy (NCBI): domain Eukaryota; kingdom Metazoa; phylum Arthropoda; class Insecta; order Coleoptera; family Chrysomelidae; genus Diabrotica; species Diabrotica virgifera. The sequence continues at coordinate 267,622,999 of NC_065443.1, forward strand.
TTCAATTATTGCTCTATAACTCCAAAGATTTTAACATTACAACAAAAACACTCAAATAAAAATTCACCGCAATTAAATTCTGCATAGAGATTTGTTTTTCCCGATTTGCTCCGACGAAAATTTTCCTCGGAAAATGCGGGTTTTCCCAACAAAAACTCTAATTTTCAAATAAAGTTTTAGGTAAGTAATTATTAATCAATAATTAAATAACTTAGTGACATCAAAGCTTTCTTGGTATAGATTGTAATTCCAGAAGCCGGTGAAAATTAAACGAATATTTTAGCAACAATTTAATTGTTAAATAACAATTTACGATCGCAATGATAACCAAAATAATCATGATACATTGACCAAACTTATAAAGATTATAAAGATGAGATGCTTATTTAATATTCTATCGACAAAATATAAACTTTCCGTTTTTTTGCATAATTAAATTTTGAAAAAAAAAATAGTTATAATACGCTGGTCTAATTAGTAAAGTACAAAAAAGGTTATTTACCAGCAATTTCATTGCTGAAAGCGAATTTTTATGATCCTATATATTAATAATATAGGTATGCAAAGTCCGCAGATAGTATGCTACTTTTTTTGTTAACAAAATGGCGTCTCCAAATCGTGTTTTTTTCAATTATTAGTCTATAACTCCGAAGATTTTAACTTTACACCAAAAACACTCAAAATTCACCCCAATTTAATTCTACATATAGGCATGTTTTTCCCGATTTGCTCCGACGAAAATTTTCCTCGGAAAATGTGGGTTTTCCCACCAAAATCTCGAATTTTCAAATAAATTTTTTGGGCAAGTAATTATTTATCAATAATTAAATAACTTGGTGAAATAAAAGCTTTCTTGGTATATATTGTAACTGCAGAAGCCGGTGAAAATTAAACGAATATTTTAGCAACAATTCAATTGTTAATTAACAATTTACAGTCGTAATAAAAACAATGCCGCAATGAGACATTGATCAAACTTAGAAAGATTATAAAGATGTGATGCCTATTTAATATTTTGTCGACAAAATATAAATTTTTAATTTTTTTGCATAATCTTTAAATGTTTAAAAAAATAGTTATAAACAAATTAACATTTCTCAGAAATTGTTTATTATATTCTAATTTTAAAAAATACTTTGTGTTTTTGTTGTAAAGTTAAAATCTTCGGAGTTATAGAGCAATAATTGAAAAAAACACGATTTTCGGGCGCCATTTTGTTTATAAAAAAAGTAGCACACTATCTGCGGACTATGCATACCTATATTATTAATATATATAATCATAAGCTTCGATTCCAGCAATAAAATTGGTGGTAAATAACTTTTCCCAAAAATGTCCTATTCTCCGATAATCAGCCCAGACTATTAATACAATTTCTGCTGAGGATAAATCATTAGCTTTTTTAAATACTATCCAAAATTACTTTCGGTCCCATTTTCCACTACTTAAATGTAAACCTAAAAAATGTACACATTCTAATTGGTTTACGCAGGAACTGTACAATTTAAGGGATCAGCTAAATCTTTTAGAAACGATCTGTCAGCAAAATAGTAATCTTAGGCAAAGACAGAATAATCAAATAAATTAAAAGCAGCAAAAAGTAGTCACTTCATGAGACACGAATCATCAAATAAAATGAAATGTATTTGGCATTTAGTAAATTTAACAGTCGGGAAACAAAACAACTCAAAAGTACCTAGTGATAATAATAATAACTTAGCAGACAAATTTAACCACCATTTTGTTGAAATGGCTCCAAAGTTACTTGCCGCTTTGGATCCTACTAAAATAGGTGGGTTTACATCAGCATCAAAAAACCGTAATAGTTGTTCTGTGTTTTTATATCCAACTAACCCACAAGAAATAACTAGTATAGTCGGAAGTTTTAGATCCAAACACAGTTGTGGTTTTGATCAGATTTCCCCTAAGTTATTAAAACAATGCATTCACGCTCTCGCAGATCCACTGACTGATGTAATGCTTCTTTTCAACAAGGAATATTTCCTAGTATGTTTAAACTATCTATTGTAATCCCTTTATTCAAAAGTGGTGATAAAGATGACCTTAACAATTACCGTCCCATAAGTCTCTTATATGTGTTTTCAAAGATAATTGAAACTCTGGTTTATACTAGAATAAACGCATTCCTAAAAAAGCATAGTATCTTGCATAATTTTCAACATGGTTTTACATCTTCTAAGTCTACAACTACAGCTCTTGCAAATTTCGTCAGCTTAGTATTGGATGCTTTGGACAGACGAGAGAAGGCATGTGGTTTATTTCTCGATTTGTCCAAGGCTTTTGATATTTTGGATCATAATTTGTTGCTAATAAAACTTGAGGGGATTGGTATTCGTTGTGTAGTTCTAAAATGGTTTACTTCCTACCTAGAAAATAGAAGACAAAAAGTAAAGATAACATCTAATGGACTTGTAAACGAATCAAACACATTGATATCCATTATGGTGTCCCTCAGAGTACTGTATTGGGTCTTATTCTCTTTATAGTATATATTAATGATATAGCTTTGGTACGTAATTCACTGAGTGGAGTTAACATCATCAGTTATGCGGATGATACCAACATTCTAGTCACAGCAACATCCGATCAAAATTTGCAAAATAAAACTACACAGATACTATCCACCATCAACAGTTACTTCTTATCCAACAAACTAGTTTTGAATGAAGAGAAATCAAAGTATATGATTTTCACGTCAAATAATTTATTAAACCATCAAGCCACTATACAAGCAGCAATAGATAAAACAGACTGCACGAAGTTGCTGGGGGTCCTGTTAGACAGTAATTTTAAATGGTCAAACCATATTTCTAATTTGAAATCCAGATTAAGTAGCGCATGTTATGCATTGAGAATTCTTTCACGTCTCTTTAATACATCAATATTAAAAACTGTATCATCATCATCATCAGTAGCTCGACAACCCTTTTTGCGTCCTGGCTTGTTCTAGGATTTTCCGCCATTTTGTTCTGTTCCTTGCTTTGTTTTTCCAGTGGGTAATCTCAAGTGTTTTAAGATCTTGTTCCACTTGTTCCATGTATCTAAGTTTGGGTCTTCCCTTTGACCTTCTCCCTACTGGTGTTTGCTTCATTATATGTTTTGGTGTTTCGGTCTCCGACATTCGTTCAACATGGCCCATCCAGCGCAGACGTCCGATCTTTATGGATGTTATGACGTCGGGTTCGTTGTATGCTGCGTATAGTTCAAAATTATATCTTCTGCGCCTTACGTCATTTTCTTTCACCCCCTTATATAATATGTGTCTAAGGATTGTTCGTTCAAACGTACCTAATAAGTTCTCATCGCTTTTCGACAGTGTCCATGTCTCTGATCCATATATAAGGACCGGTTTTATCAGGGTTTTGTATATTTTGCATTTGGTTTTTCTCGTGATGTTGTTAGATCTTAGATGTTTAATGAGTCCATTATATGTTTTAAATTAAAAACAGTATACTTTGCCCATTTTTACTCAATAGCCAAATATGGCATTGAAGTCTGGGGTTGTACCTCTGAATTAGAGCAGATATTTGTACTTCAGAAAAGAGCTCTTAGGATAATGTATAAAATGAAATTTAGAGATTCTTGTAGAGGCATCTTTAGACAAAACAATATTCTTACAATTCCTGGTCTGTATATATTTTCGTGTATAATGTATTTACATTGCAAAATTTATGAATTCAATAAATTTCAATTTAACCATGTTTATTCAACAAGATTCAGAGACAATCACTTTATGCTTCCACAACATCGTTCTGTTTTGTTGGAAGGTAGCACACATTATGCAGCCATAAGTTTCTTTAACAAATTGCCAATAGATATACGAATGAATTTACATCAGCCAAACTTTCGGAGGTGTGTACATCAATACATTTGTGAGCTAGAGCCATATTCTAAAAATAACTTTTAAGTATGTTTTGTCGTATTTATTAATTTATATACTTTTAAGGTGTATGTCTGTAACTTTGACTTGTCTCATACATGTACTTTGTACAATGTCGCATGTGATGAATAAATTTTACTTGACTTGACTTTACTATAATCCGGACTTTATTCATCATAATCGTCATCAACAGCTAGTCTATGCATCGTCGGATGTAAGCCTCCCTTAGGTGTGTCCTTTTATATCTGTTTCCAGTCATCAGTATATCAGTCCATCTTGTTTGAGGTCTGCCTCTACTTCTTTTGCTTGCCCTTGGTCGCCACTCGGTAATTCACTTTGTCCAGCAGTTCTCTTCCATTCTTCTTATGTGTCCTGCCCAGTTCCATTTTAACATGGTAACCTTCTGGATCACATATGTTACTTATCTTTAGACTTAGGCAAATATGCAAACAAAAAGGTGTGAAATATGCGCATACATTTAATATACAGTATTTTACCCAACAATATGCATGTTTATCTAGAAAATATGCATGTAATAAAAAATATTTACAGTATCTTCACATGTTTTTTAGTCAACATGTACCTATGTATTTTACAAACTAAGCTTATGTAATTAAATATTTGAATATTTTGACAAATAAATGACATTATTGTGAACTGTGGTAACAATAAATTATTAAATTCTGTTCAAAGTTTTCTAACAAAAATTTATGGCTTCCGTCTGAGTACAAAGAAAAACTTCTTTCGACATAAACTGATGTAACTGGGGCATTTTTCAAATTTACGATAATAGTTGGTTCTAAATTAAGTGGTTCGGAAAATGTTCCAGCTAATACTAATGTAGCTGGGGCATTTTTCAAATTTACAATAATAGTTGGTTCTAAATTAGGTGGTTCGGAAAATGTCCCAACTAATATTTGAACCACTTCAAAAAAAACCTGGTAATCACTGTTTTTCCCATGGTTGCTTTAAATTTTTGGAAAATTGTATGTCCTACTTTTAACGTTTTGACACAATGATTCAAAATCTTTTATTAAAAATGTACTGTCTAGCAATGATAGTTTGGAGGATACTAATTGGCTAATAGTTTTCTGAAGTTAGTGGTTAAAGTACCCTAACTTTTTTATTATCCAACATAATCGAATGAAAAAACAAAAAGAATGTTCAGAAAACCTGAGGCTATAATTGGGTTTTAATTTCAGTATTTTATAAATGCTAAAACATTCCACAGGGTGTTACGAACTTTGAGAAAAAAACACAGTTTCATTGGTTCACCCAGTATACAATGAAAATTTATATGTTTAGCAACAACATTATTACAACGATATTACTTAACAACAAGACTATAAAATTTTAAGAAAATCACTTGAATCGGACAACAGATTTAGGAAATTCGAGACATGAAAAATGACCAATTTTTTGGGACGCCCGTTTCTTTTTGACGCACAGTGAAGTTTGATTTTATGGATCACTTATTTCCGGCATTTTCAAAGCACAATAATCATTCACAATTATAAAGACACGGGTTCACAGCTTATTTTACAACAAAAGTGAAATGTACCTTAAAAATAATAGCTATTTGTATAGCAAGGGAGGAAAGTGCTACTTTTTCTACCGAGAATGAAGTTTACTGCCGACGCGTAGCGGAGGGCAGTAATCATTCGAGGGAGGAAAAGGCACTTTACTCCCATGTTATACATATGATTTTTCCACCTTCCTCAAATATCAAGTAGTTTTTTCATTTTTAAATAATTTATTTATATAACTAACTGACAAAATTTATTGTCCTTCACATAACATTTCGAACATTTGTACTTATGTTAGGGTAGTGGTCTTTTCGGGCCGCTGATCACAGTTTAAAGAAGCAGAAGAAGAAAAAGAAGATTATTAAGCTTCTTGACAAGTGACGTCCGCGCATCACTGTTTTTTTTTTCTGTGCGTGTACTGATCACAAGTGCTTTCCAAATAGTTTTATAAAAATTATTAGACAGTGTTTAAAATACCACAAAAGTCATCAGAGAATAATTGTGTATCCCGAAAGAGGCGGAAATATGAAAATTTGCAACAGAAACTGGTAGCGTTAAGGTATTTATATGATATTTTTGGGTTTTATCCCAAAAGACCAAGTTATTTATAAGATATTTTTGAATCATTTTATGTTAGATAAATTAAATTATGTGTGAATGGATCGAACTATAAATATTTAATATTTACGAAATGACAATTTTAACCAAATTCAAACTTGGGGTCCTTTTTTGTTGTTATCAATATATTTTCTCTGTTGTCATAGTTACTATATCTCGCCTTCTTCCCTATTCGAAATACTCAAAACGTCAATAGTATTTGTCAAAACACACAGAGATGTAACAGGCGCTATGTTGCCACACTGCACTGGTTTTCCTATTAATGTTTATTTTGTAGCAAAATGTCCGACAGACATGATATTATGCAAAAATTTATATTGTTTGTGTCAATAAGGATACCTTAAGGTAGCCCAAAGTAATACAGACTACATTATTAGGGGTTTAAAAATAAAATTATAGCCCAAAGGTTTAAAATAGAACAAAATAAAGGGTTTACCAATAAAATTAGAGCAGGGGTGCTTTTAAGCAGCCCAAAAAATCTTTATAATTATTTGATCTGCCTCTATTTTTCAGAGGTACTCTACAGTAGTCCAGAAGTTTAGAATAGAACAAAATATATTAGTTTAACTGCTTTTGTAAATTTTACTTCGATTTCACGTTACAAGCAAGTTTACTTGCACTAAATTATTTGTTTGGTTTTGTGTTCAAACAATAAAACTAGAGCAGAGGTATTTTTTAGTAGCCTAGACAATCTTTATGATCATTTTATCTGCTTCTATTTCTCAGAGGTATTTTTACAGTAGCCCAGCAGTTTGGAATACAATAGAATTATATTTATTTCACTACTTTTGTAAATTCTACTTCGATTTAAGATTACAAGCAAGTTTAATTACACCAAGCTTTTTGTTTGGTTTGTCTTCAAACAATAAAATTACAGCAGAGGGTACTTTTTAGCAGCCCAGACAATCTTTATGATTATTTTATCTGCTTCTATTTCTCCGAGGTACTTTAATGTAGCCCAGAAGTTTAGAATACAATAAAATGTATTTATTCAACTACTTTGTGCACATTTTGCCTAGATTTCATATTACGAGGGTAGTAAGTTTACTGCTTACATTAAATGTTTGTTTGGTTTGTCCTCAAACAATAAAACTAGAAGAAGGTACTTTTTTTTAGTAGCCCAGAAAATCTTTATTTTGAGCTACTCCTATTTCGCAGAGTTACTTATAGTAGCCCAGAAATTTAGAATAGAATAACATATATTTAACTACTTTTTGCACATTCTGCATTGATTTTTATCGTCTACCTTAATATTACAAAGTTAGTAAGTGTACTTACAATAATTTTTTGTTTGGTTTTGTCAAAAATATTAAACAAAGATACAAAATCAGCTTTATTAAGTCATCTCGAAGTCATTACGAAGCCACAAAAGACCACTGTTTATCCAAAGACTATACCACAAAGCCAAGCTGCTGTTTCCACTCAGCATCCATCAAGAGTTCTTTCAGAATCTAGCAACTTTAATCAGCAGCGTTTAAACTTCAATCCAACCTTGAGCAGACCAAGAATTGGACAAAGTCAGTACTCAAATCACCCTCTACTAGCATCGAGATGCAAACAATCGAACAGACAGCAGTACCAAAAGCAAATGAGAACAACCAGGATGTCATACTAAATGTCAATAAAAATTAATAGGGTAATATGGTTAACTGTATTAAAATATGGAAAGGGATTACTTCAGATAAGAAATTTTTTAAGTTTGGTCTAAGGTTTTAATATTTTATTTAAAACAACGCCCTCTGAAGAGAGAGCACCAAAAGTTCTCATAGACCGAAACTGGTCGTATGACAAAAAAAAATTACTTGAAAAGTAATTAAAAATTACTATTTCTCCTTCTTCACATACAAAAGGACAATTTATTTTTCGTAGTTTTTTGTGCCTAAAAAGACGGAAATCAGAGATTTTGTTTTGAATTTAAAACAATTGAATTGCTTTATAGAAGCCACATATTTTAAGCTGGAAGAATATAATAGGTCAGTCCTCAAGCTTATTTTCAAGGGTTATGGCAAAAATAGATTTAAAAGTTGTCTATTTTGCTATTCCTGTTCATTAAAATTCTAAAAAATATTTAAAATTTAAGTACAGAACTTTTTTATATTAATTAAACTGTTTACCGTTTGGTTTGAATAATATCTCGGCTTTTATATTTACAAAAACTTTAAAACCAGCCCTAAATAATCTAATAACAGGAGGCTTTACTTTTGTCAATTTTTTAGAGGACCATTTACCAATTTCAAAATCATATTTAAAATGTAAAGAAAATATTGTTTAAACATTTTCTATGTTTTTTCTGCTTGGGATTTACTATAAATAAAAAAAAAAGGAAAAGTATACTTTCACCCCCACAAAATATAACCTTTCTTGGTTTTACGTTTGATTCGAACCTGATATATTTTGCACCTGCTGACAAAAAAAAAACTAATAGTATTCAGAACATCAAAAATAAAAGTACATGTAAAATAAGATTATTTGCAGCCTTAATCGGTCAGTTTGTAACAGTTCGTCCATTTATGGAAGTTAAATATGGAAAATTATACTAAAAAAAAACAATATATAAATAAATACAAAAGAAAAGTAGCCTCTTTCTTAAACTAATAGTTATAACACTAAAATGACCATACCTAAATACTTAAAAATGATTACAATTGGTGGTTAAATAACATACCAATTAGTGAGCAAAATATAAAATAATCCAATTATGTACTTGAAATATTTTGCGATGCATATATCTTTTAGCATGGCGGGTATGCTGCATTGATAACAAAACTCATGGTTTTTGGAGTCATGAACAACAACTACATATAAATGTACTTCAGTTACTAGCAGCATATAGTGGCTTGAAATCCTTTTTCAACGAATATAGGAATTGTAACATTTTGCTAGGAATAAATAACGCAACAGCTGTGTCTTGCATTAACAAGATGGGTAGTGTACAGTACTCAACATTTGCAGATAAGTTTAATAATTCTGTGAAAATAGGAATTTAAAAATTATTTTTGCATCTGTAACAGTAAAAAAAATGCTTTTGCCTGACTCGGAATCAAGATCTTTAAAAATAGAAACAGAGTAGGTATTCTTTAAGTGATAATTGTGTTACTATAATTTTTGAGCAGCTTCTTATTCCAGAAATCGATATGTTTGGCACATATCCTAAAAAAAAAATGTGCAAGGTATGTAATTTTGAACCCTGACCCCGGATCAGAGAAAGCCAATGCCTTAACTCTAGATTGGCATGGATATAAATTTTATGTTTTTCAGCCTTGGTACACAACCTTTGACCACCATACCTTACACAACCAAAAAGATAATTATGGACCTGATAAAAATTTAATCTAGAATTTTTTTTGGGGTTTTATATCCAGGACATCCTTTGGGTTTCCATATTCTTGTCAGGCAAGCTTTTTAAGAAAAGGCATTGCTGAGGATTCTATCCCATCTATTACAACAAATCACTAAATCTGTATGATACAGTTTTCAAGAGATGGTGACGGTTTAGTATAAAATAGTAACCATTTTGCTTATGAATTATCAAATTTTAATTTTATTAAATCTATCGTAGAACCGGATTATAATTATAGCTCGTATTAACATTCACAGTGCTGCATTGGCGTTGATAGAAGATATCCTAGAATATTATAAAAACATTTTTAAATTTTTTTACAAATGTATATATAACATCAAACCTTAATTGCCCAAATATTAATTAACTTGGGACCCTCTACCAGTATTACCTTATTTAGAAACATTATTTCGTCTCACAAGCCTTTCCCTGAAAGATCTTACTTACAAACTTGTAATGTTGATTGCACTCACTTCAGTTCAGAGGTTGCAAACCCTGTACCTAATAAAAATTCAGAATATTTTCATGGATCAAGATAAAATTGACATTTTGATATAACATAGGATAAAGACTTCCCCAAAAAATAATAATAATAATAATAAATAAACAAATATTTACCTATATATAAACCTATTTAAAACAAAAAACACAGTTGAGAGTGTTTAGAGATTTCTAAAACATTCGTCCTCAATCGGAAGACAATTTGTTTATAACTAAAAACAAAAAAAAGAGACGTATAAAGCAACATCTACCCAGGCGTTGAGTAGATAGATATAACATTTTTTTAAATTAAAAATATAGACACTAATATTTTTAAAGTGTATAGTGTCAGACATGCATCTACCTCAGCGGGAGTTAGAACTGGATTATAGAAGATATTAGAGAGACGGCGAGATGGACAGAAAATTCTCAAGTATTCAATATTTTTTATAATAAACCTCTAGCAAAAGATTACGGACTCTTTGCAAAACCGTATTGTCTGGTGAGTCCATGTAATTGTATGTAATTGTAATTATATTACATGTGTAGGTTACTAATATTAGTAAGAACATTAATTTTCTTATTATGTTTATTTGTACCTGGTTGAAAGTACACATCTCATATAATTAAAATATAAACATGAATCTTAATTAATAATTGCTCTAATATATTAGTTAGGTATACATATGTATATATTGTTATATTTCTATTTGATATGAAAATTAAATTTTGATAATTATAAACAAAATTCAATTCAATATAAAATATTTTCAATTTTCTCAACCACGGGCATATAAATTTAAAACAACCTGTATACAACAAATTGTTATATGTAATTTTAAGAAGTGATTAGAATAAGCGTACGAAACTCGGAACAATGTGCTTAGAATAAACAAAGTGAATGACGCGTACCATTATCGTTTCTTCGCGGAAGGTCGATCATTATCCTATGCTAAATAAAACTCAGTGAAATAGATGATAGTTCATTATCGTTTTTCGCGGAAGGTTTCGATCATTAGCCTATGCTAAATAAGACTCATTTGAAAGAGAGAATAGGTCATTAAAATTTGTAAATAGTTAGAAAGTATTTTAGAATGGGAATTAAATATTTTCTTTTGAAATCCATTAAGCATATTTAGAAAGATTAAAAATTGGTTTTGAGGAATATTACGAATGAGAGTTGGTGGTGGAAGATTGATTTGTGAATTTGGAAGGGATATTTAGAAAGTAGGGGAATGAATGACAAAGTGAGAGCAGAATGTTTTGAGCTGTCGAGAAGTGAAGTCGAGTAGTAGACGGTAGTGTTCGAGGAGTGAGAAAGCCGGTGAAGTTCCGTGAGTGTGGAGTATCTATCGTGGAACGAGAAGTAGGCCAGGTCGAGAGTAAAAGAACCTCCTTGAGCCCAGAGTGTCCCGGTAGCTGATAGCAGTTTCGAAAAAGGTAGAACACAGCATCACGACAAAAGCAGGAACGAGAGCTATTCGAGCTAGTTTTTCAAAGGAGAACATCACTGGAAGCCACGACGACGTTTGATCGCAGCCAAGGATAGCAGGAAAGGGTTTTGTGTGAGGACATTTTCAGTTCACCAGGAAAAGGTCAGTCTCATTTGTTTGGACATGAATGTATGGGTTTTTCGTATTAAATTCCACATAAAAAATTGAATAACATAATCAATAATATCAGAAAAGCTTCATCAAACTTAAATAGAGTTGTTCCTAATAACTCCTAATAGTTAAATGTTAATAAAAACTTTCAATTGAAAACCAAAAGGAAATAAGATTCCCATTTGTAAATGTTATGTTTAAGAATAATAAGAAATAGCAAATATTAAGCATTGGTTGCCTTTTAAATAAAATAAAAAATATTTTGATTATAATTGTAACCCATATGTGTATTTTTTTTACTCTTTTCTTTTCTATCCCGATTAGGAACCATTAAGAAATATTTAGAAGCCACGGAAGTAAGTAATTAATTTATAATTCGCCCTGAGATTGAAAACATATTGATATGTGATCTGGTTAATTAATTGGATTAGTATTAATACATTGATTAAATTAAGTAACATATAAGAATATTATCTCATATCAATAATCAAGATCACATCAACTGTCGTCCAACGTGGGGCATTGTAAAGTATTTCTAGTGGCAAATTTGAAGGATAGAAAGAGTAAAGCCGGTATTTGAAAATTTATATGCCTGTGGTAAAAAGTGAGATACTTACATTTGATAACATAAAATTTTAGATCTCTTTAGGTACAAATTTTACATAACTGATTTAATATTTTATTTTTACGATATTTACATTTGATATATTTATTGACAATTTATAATATTTGGGTGAGAAAAAGTCGTCTTGGTAACATACTAGTAAAATTTCATATTTGGCGGGGACAGTACTTCTTGAAAACAAATGTCTGTGACAAGAAGCCAAAGCAAGGACAACAAAAAACAAAAAGAACATTCAGACCAAGAAGATATTTTAGACAAGACAATCATGGCATCAGAACAGCAAGAATTATCAGGAATAGATAAACTATTACAACTGATGCAACTCCAGTCACAAAAAATGGATGAAGCAAAAAGGACAATGGATAAAAATCAGGAGGAAACAAAACTAGCAATGGATGAAGCAAAAAGGACAATGGATAAAAATCAGGAAGAAACATCAAAGAAAATGGATAAAGTGGATCAAAAAATGGAGGAAACACAACAAAAAATGGAACAGAAAATAGATAAAGTGGAGAAAAAAATGGATGACAATCAACAGGAAACAAAACAAGCGATAGAAGAGAACAATAAGAAAATAGAGGAACGCATAGAAAAGTATGAAATGAAAATTAAAGATCACATGCAAAAACAAGAAATGAGAATGAAGGACCACATGAAAGAACAAGAAATGAAAATTCAAAATAAAATGAAGGAGTTAACGAATTGCCAGAAAAAAGAAATGGAAAGTTTGGAAAACAAGTTGCAAAACGCTATTCAAGCAGACATAGAAGAAGTGGAAAGAAAGATTGCGGAAATCAATACGCAACAAAATGTCGGAGAAAGAAGAGAAATGGTTATACATAGCACAGATGACGTGAAGATAAGGTTTGGCGGGGATGTAAGAAGATTACACCCAGTGCCGTTCATTAATAGCCTGAAAAAGAAAATACAACACATCGGAAATTTCGATACAGCAAAAGAAACTATCAGAAACCATCTCAAATATGAAGCAAGCCTATGGTTCGATAGTAAAGAAGAAGAATTCGGCAATTGGCAACAATTTGAACAAAAATTTTTGAATTATTTCTGGGGAAAGGTCCAACAATTGGAAATTAACAAGGAATTGCAAAATGGGAAATACAATGATAGGATGGGTGTATCAGAAAGGACATATGCTTTGCAAATTTACAATAATGCAAAACATTTACAATATAATTACTCATCGGAACAATTAGTCGAACTGATTGCAAGACATTTCGAGGAAACGCTGGAAGACCATATCACATTGCAAAATTACAAAGACATAGATAGTTTATGCCAATTCCTACAAATAAGAGAATCACGTCTAAGAGAAAGAAAATCAAGAAGGTCGCGAGAAGATTACAGGCCCCGAGAAACACAAGATTACAGAGATAGAAATCAAAATAGGAGGGACTATACAAGACGAGATTTTAATCCCAGAAGGGAAAACGAAAATAGAGACAACGGAAGAGGAAATTATGAACAAAGAAATAGGCAATGGAATGAGGACAGAAATCGAGAATACCAGAATAGAAACACCACACGCTCAAATCAAGAAAACAGAAATAATGGTAGACAAAATGAACAGGGATATCGAGAAAACCGAAACAGATCCGACAGACCAAGAGAAAATAGAAGAGAAGTGAATAATACCCAGACAGATGAATATGACGGAGAGAGACATTATGACGAAAATATAAACAACGATGAGCAACCGGCGTCTTTTCACGACGGCGCTCACTAAAAACCAAAAATCAAACAGGAATCTTTTGTCACCCCAAGGAGTTTATTAAATTGGCAGGAAACAACGAAAAGAAAAATGGAGTTAATTTAAAATTTGTGGATGGATTTATCAACGGGAAACCAATTAAAATTATGATAGACACTGGATCTGAAATAACATTGGTCAACAGAAAACTAATAGAAGAAGTTAACTTAACAAATTTAATTTATAAAATACCTAGGGTAAATTTAGTGGGCGCAAACAAACGGACATTGGCAATTATAAATGAAGGCATACGAGTAATGGTACGACTGGGCAAGAATATGTATGCACTACAATGTGTAATAATGCCAAACATGTCACATGACATGATAGTAGGAGTGGACGAATTGGCAGAAAAACATGTAGTGATAGATTTTAAAAATAATACGATGAAACTAACAGAAGAAAAAGAAAAAGAACAGGACAAGGAACATGAGAAACAAAATACGGACGAATCAGGTAAAGAACAAACAGTGGAAATGAATTTGGCAGCGAAGCAAGGACAAAGAAGAAAAAGGAGAAAAGGTCAGAAAAAGATAAAAGAAAATGAAACCTGTGGCTCCTCAAAAGAAGAGTTGAGCCCAGAAGAAGAAAATTTGAGAGTATCAGAAACAAAGGAAACCTGGGATTCCTCAAAAGAAGAGACGGGCTCAGGAGAAGAAGAAATAAAGCTAAAAAATGAAAGTGAAAAGAATATGATTGAAACAGTGGTATTTGAAGAGGAGGTATATGCAAACGAGGATGCAGAATGCACGGTAAACATGTGTGAAGAATCTGAGAAAAAAGACAGAAAATTGATATGTGGAGAAGGGAAAGAAAAAGAATTGCGGTTGATGTTAAGAAACTACGAAAATTTGATCAATGAGGAAAACAGAGTGGCTAAAAAGTACGAACATTCATTTGAGGTGAAAAACTTGGGAAATTTTCGATCAAAGACTTACCCGATTCCATACAAGTATCGACAAGAGGTGAAAGAAGAAATAAATAAAATGTTGGAAGATCAAATCATCGAAAGATGTGATTCACCGTATGTTAACCCGATTGTGATAGTAAAGAAAAGCAGTGGAGAATTGAGATTATGTTTAGATGCCAGGAATATCAACCAGCACACTGTATCACAATATGAATCACCTCTAAACATCGAGGCCATTTTTGGAAGAATCACCGGGTCACACATATTTTCGAAAATTGACTTAAAACACAGTTTTTGGTTGATACCGTTAGCTGAAAAGTGTAGAAACTACACCGCTTTTTCTATTGATGGTATTGTCTACCGGTTTAAGGTAGTGCCGTTTGGATTGCAGAGTGCTTGTGCTGCACTCGTCCGAGCTCTACATACCATTTTGAATCGCCACGAAGATTTCATAGTTCATTATATCGATGATTTATTAATTTTTTCACAAGATACTCAGAGTCATCTGAAACACATAGAAATAATTCTGGAAGAATTGGACACAGCGGGATTGAAATTAAACATTGAAAAATGTCAATTTTTTCAAAAAGAAGTCATTTATTTGGGTTTTCAATTGGACACCAAAACAGTAAGATTATCCGAAGACAGAGTCAAGCTCATAGATGAATACCCAAGACCAACGAATTTGAAAACATTGAGAGGTTTTCTTGGCACGATTAATTATTTTAAAAAACTGATTCCCGATTTGAGCCAAAAGGAAATCCCTCTGATAAAGTTGCTTCTTCTTAGCCTTCTATCGTCCACGTTTGGACATAGGCCTCTCCCAACTCCTTCCATCGGTCTCTATCCTGAGCAACATATTTCCAATTCGTTCCAGCTACTCTTTTAATATCATCAACCCATCTCATCTGTGGTCTTCCTCTCGGTCGTTTACTTTGGTAAGGTCTCCAATGTTGTATCGTGGCATTCCAACGTTGGTCTTTTTGTCTAACAGTGTGGCCTGCAAAGCTCCATTTAAGTTTGGCAACTTTTGTTGTTATGTCCTCGACTTTTGTTTTTGATCTTACCCAGTCGCTCCTCTTTTTATCTGACAGTCGTATACCTAACATTGCTCTTTCCATAGCTCTTTCTGTTGTAGCTAGTTTATTCATATTTGCCTTGGTTAGGGTCCAGGTTTGACACCCATATGTCATGATAGGAAGGATGCACTGGTTGAACACTTTGGTCCTCAAATATTGATGTATTTTGCGGTTCTTAAGTATCCAACCAAGTTTTCCAAATCCTGCCCATGCTAGTCTTGCTCTCCTATTAATTTCCGCACTTTGGTTTTCTTTGTCAAGTTTCAGGATTTGGCCTAGGTAGATATATTCCTGGACTTTTTCTATCTCACTGCCATTTATAGTTATGCGTCCGGGGTCATCTGTGTTTGTCATTATTTATAAAGTTGCTTAAAAAAGGAATAAAATGGAATTGGAAAGAAGAACAGGAGGAAGCTTTCGAAACATTAAAACGAGAATTCGCAAAAGGAACGAAAATATACCACCCCATTTACAATTTACCTTTTATACTCCGAACTGATGCGTCCATACAAAAATTTGCAGGAGTTCTGTCTCAAATACAAAACGACCAAGAAGTGCCGATATGTTTTATATCGCGAGTGACTAAAACACATGAGAGAAAATATAGTGTTACAGAATTGGAGTTTGCCAGTGTACTATATTGCGTGAACAAATTGAGGTTTTACTTATTGGGAGCAAAATTCACAATCGAAACAGACCATGCAGCTTTAGTACATATCATGAAGAATAGATTAGTAAAATAGAATACATAGAGGTATTCTATTATTACAGGAGTATGATTTTGAGTTCCGATATATAAAAGGAAAAGACAACATAATAGCCGACGCTCTAACACGGGATGAGGACACGGGAAAAAAGGAAACAATTACTCTACAGGTGGGACTAAATAGATTAATACAAGAAGAAGGGATATATTCGTTAAATGAGATAAGGACAAACCAAGAATACCTAGAGGAAAGAGAGAAAAGAAGAGCGGAAGTAGAAAATGACATATATTTTAAGAGAATAGACGGAAAGGAACTATATTTAGTGACACAGACATTGGCCGAAAAGACAATAAAGAAATTACATGAGGACAATGGGCATATCGGTAGCAGAAAAGTTTGGCTCGTTTTTAGGGAAAATTACATCAGCCGACAGGATTACCGCATTGCAAAGGAAATTACCCAGAAGTGCGATGTATGTCAAAAATATAAGAGTCGGAATTTCAAAAACGAAAATGTTGCCAAAAATATTGAAGCCCGAAACAAACTAGACATTGTAGCAATAGATATGTTAAGCGATCTAATTATGACCACTAAAAGGAACAAACATATTCTGGTAATGGTGGATGTGTTTTCAAAATACGTAAAATTATATAGTTGCCGCACCACAAAGGGGGAGGAAATATTAAGAAAAATCGACAATTTTATAGCCATAGTAGGAACACCAAAAAAGATCCTACTGGACAATGCAACGTATTTCCAAAATGATCGTTTCAAGGGACAACTTCGAGAACGAGGAATAGAGACAAATTTTGTCAGCATCAGGCATCCACAGAGTAATCCTTCGGAACGATTCATACAGGAAGTGACGAAATTTCTTCGCATTGCAACAGATGGTCAACATCGCCACTGGGACAGGAAAATGGCGGAAATAGAAAGGTATCTAAATACAATTCCGAGCACAGTAACAAAAGAGACCCCAGAATACATCATGAAGGGTGTATTGCCGATAAGGCCATGGGAAGACCAAGAGCCAAAAGAATATCAACAGGTGATTGAAACCGTACAAAGAAGATTACGGCGAAGCAACGAAAAATATATCCAAAGACAGGAACAAAATAGAAAAAGAAGACCAGTGACTTTCCAAAAGGGTGAAAAAGTACTCGTGAGGGCATTACGAGTATCAAATCTTCCTGGGGGCATTTGCGCAAAGTTGATGCCTGTTTTCGAAGGCCCGTACATCGTGAATAATGAAAATGGGATAAATAGTTATGAGTTGAGGCACAGCAACTCGGAAAAGATCCGAGGAATTTATAATATTCACGATGTATACAAATATCACGAATAAAAGAGAGAATTACATGAAGTAGATAGTAAGTTAGGATATAAGACGTAGATTAAAGTAAGGAAATATACAGGGAGTTGGTTTTGCCTCGAGAAAATTTATTTAAAAATGCAGATAAATTTTATCGAATACAAGGCGGGGATTTGTTATATTTCTATTTGATATGAAAATTAAATTTTGATAATTATAAACAAAATTCAATTCAATATAAAATATTTTCAATTTTCTCAACCACGGGCATATAAATTTAAAACAACCTGTATACAACAAATTGTTATATGTAATTTTAAGAAGTGATTAGAATAAGCGTACGAAACTCGGAACAATGTGCTTAGAATAAACAAAGTGAATGACGCGTACCATTATCGTTTCTTCGCGGAAGGTCGATCATTAGCCTATGCTAAATAAAACTCAGTGAAATAGATGATAGTTCATTATCGTTTTTCGCGGAAGGTTTCGATCATTAGCCTATGCTAAATAAGACTCATTTGAAAGAGAGAATAGGTCATTAAAATTTGTAAATAGTTAGAAAGTATTTTAGAATGGTAATTAAATATTTTCTTTTGAAATCCATTAAGCATATTTAGAAAGATTAAAAATTGGTTTTGAGGAATATTACGAATGAGAGTTGGTGGTGGAAGATTGATTTGTGAATTTGGAAGGGATATTTAGAAAGTAGGGGAATGAATGACAAAGTGAGAGCAGAATGTTTTGAGCTGTCGAGAAGTGAAGTCGAGTAGTAGACGGTAGTGTTCGAGGAGTGAGATAGCCGGTGTAGTTCCGTGAGTGTGGAGTATCTATCGTGGAACGAGAAGTAGGCCAGGTCGAGAGTAAAAGAACCTCCTTGAGCCCAGAGTGTCCCGGTAGCTGATAGCAGTTTCGAAAAAGGTAGAACACAGCATCACGACAAAAGCAGGAACGAGAGCTATTCGAGCTAGTTTTTCAAAGGAGAACATCACTGGAAGCCACGACGACGTTTGATCGCAGCCAAGGATAGCAGGAAAGGGTTTTGTGTGAGGACATTTTCAGTTCACCAGGAAAAGGTCAGTCTCATTTGTTTGGACATGAATGTATGGGTTTTTCGTATTAAATTCCACATAAAAAATTGAATAACATAATCAATAATATCAGAAAAGCTTCATCAAACTTAAATAGAGTTGTTCCTAATAACTCCTAATAGTTAAATGTTAATAAAAACTTTCAATTGAAAACCAAAAGGAAATAAGATTCCCATTTGTAAATGTTATGTTTAAGAATAATAAGAAATAGCAAATATTAAGCATTGGTTGCCTTTTAAATAAAATAAAAAATATTTTGATTATAATTGTAACCCATATGTGTATTTTTTTTACTCTTTTCTTTTCTATCCCGATTAGGAACCATTAAAAAATATTTAGAAGCCACGGAAGTAAGTAATTAATTTATAATTCGCCCTGAGATTGAAAACATATTGATATGTGATCTGGTTAATTAATTGGATTAGTATTAATACATTGATTAAATTAAGTAACATATAAGAATATTATCTCATATCAATAATCAAGATCACATCAATATTTTGTGTAAAGTTTCTAAAAAAAAAATTGCTAAGTACTATTCATTTTTGGATTGCAATGTACTTTTGTTTATTTATCGCACAATATTGTTTAATCTTTCAACAGCCTACCATAAGTACAAATGTTCGAAATGTTATGTGAAGGACAATTAATTGATTGGTTGACTTACCTGTTAAGGAGGGACAATCATAATTGTCCTATCTTACATTTCGAACGTTTGTACGCTCCCCCCCATTGATTGTTTTGAACCCACCCATGTCTTGTGCGATAAAAATAAAATAAAAAAAAAACAGTGATGCGCGGACGTCACTTGTCAAGAAGCTTAATAATCTTCTTTTTCTTCTTCTGCTTCTTTAAACTGTGATCAGCGGCCCGAAAAGACCACTACCCTAACATAAGTACAAATGTTCGAAATGTAAGATAGGACAATTATGATTGTCCCTCCTTAACAGGTAAGTCAACCAATCAATTAATTAGAGCACTAAAACTAACAAGTAAGTACAGCATAACTGTAAACTGTCAAATATAAGTCAAATTATTAATGTAAACATTGTTAAATCAAAATAACAATTTACTGTTTTCACCATTCTGCAAAATACAGGGTGCTCTATAAATAAACGTTAAAATGTATAGATGCTTACGTAATAGATAATAGAATATTGTACAGGGCGTCAATAAGTTATTTCATCAATGACGTCACTTTTACTTTTCCTCCCAAGAAAGGGAAAGTATTTTTGTAAAAGTTTGCAAAGTACGACTTTGCTCCCTACAATCAGGTCAGGAAAAGTATACTTTCGATAGAGGTGGAAAAAATTTTCACCTAGAGATATAAATTGGCAGATTTTGGAACCCTTGTGTCAAGGTCAAAACTATGTATAAATAGCATAGAGCTTATAAAGCTTTTATTAGCTACTACATTCCGATACCAAAAATTTTAATACCAAGAGATTATAAAACAAAATGAAATGTTGAGATTTCCAAGCTATTTGTTACATGAATATAAAAAGATATGTATAGTTACAATCAAAATTTCAAACTATATGCACTTTATGCACACTTATATAAAAATATGCAAAATTGGACATTTTTGCATTTTTTATGCATAATATGCAAAATATGCAATTTGCATATTTGCCTAAGTCTACTATATTATTACGTCGTTCAACAAATTCTGGTCCTAACTATTAAAACATGTTTTTGCAAAAAGTATTCTTTATTCAACAAAATAATCTCTTTTGATGACAATACAATTATTTCAAAGTTTTGCTAATTTTTCGATGCAGTCTTTGTAAAACGATTTATCTTTGCCTTTAAAATAGGTTTCAGTTTCGGCAATTTCTTCCTCACCGGAGTGATATCTCTTGCCAAGGAGCATTTTTTAGATCGGAAAAAGATGGTATGATGGTATAAAGATGGTATAAAGCTGGATGTGAGATCTGGACTATACGGTGAGATCGGAATCAATTCCAAGCCCAATTCGTGCATTTCACCATCGTTTGTATCGACGTGTGACAAGATGCATTCTCTTGGTGAAACAACAATGTTTACTTCAACAAATGAGGCCTTTTCGTTGAGATTTCGGTCTGCAGATGCTCCAATGAACCAATATAGTAGTCGCGTTGATTTTTTCTCTATGTTTCAAATAGTTAATAAATACAGTTCCTAGGGGGTCACAAAATACACAGGACATACCATTTCCGACAGTTTGTTGCGTCTTTGATCGCTTTGAACGGTTTTCTATGAGTGATGTTCACTCAAATGACTAACAATTTAATTGCGAAGTGAACTTATGGATCTATTTTTCATCCATTGTTATATACCGATGCAAAAACTAAGACTTGTTCTGGTCAAACTTGTTCAAACAGAGTCGAGATTCATCAATCCGTTGTTGTTTTTGCTCTGGTGTGAGAAAACGCAGAACTCATTTGAAAAACAGCTTTCTCATATCGCAAATATTCATGTCAAAAAGATAAAACACTAACATTTGGTAACTTTAGAGTGTAAGCTCCCTTGTAACTTCACTTTGCGGTTTTCCATAACAATTTTCAGAGCGTTCCTGATATTTTTTTTAATTTGACGTTTATTTGAACTTATTATTTGTACTTATTATTATTTGCACTCGAACACTCGAACTTATTATTTGTATGCTATTTTATCAAAAATTGTAAGTAAATCATACATATTAACGTCAAATATGACATATTATTATGTGTATCATATGTTTAACGTCAAATTCTGGTCGCCAAAGATGTCAGGCGACTACGCTAGATGCCTCATCCGTCATGCATTGAGCGAATATATTTACTGAAGTTTAAGACGCCACTAAGCTTTTTTTTAAACC
Organism: Diabrotica virgifera virgifera; assembly: GCF_917563875.1. Classification (NCBI taxonomy): domain Eukaryota; kingdom Metazoa; phylum Arthropoda; class Insecta; order Coleoptera; family Chrysomelidae; genus Diabrotica; species Diabrotica virgifera. The sequence goes on from NC_065443.1 coordinate 267,644,796, forward strand.
AATAAGAGTAAACTTAAAAGACAGATTCACATCCAAGAAAGTCACTAGAAATATCATCAAATACATCTTCTTTTTTGGTTGATTATATCGGCATTTGACGGTAATCCATAAATATTATATTATACTAATACGTCGCTTAAGATTCCTAAAAACAACTGTTTATATATAAAAACAGACTAAAAATCTAAAAATTAAAGGAATAACGCAGAAAATACAAAAAATCGCTGATATAACTTAATTAACCTATGAAATGTCAATAGTGTCAAAATTTTATAAATGTCATTAATGTCAAAATTTGATAACAGTGGAGTAAACTTACCTGAGGTTGGACCAATTAAAAACAAGCTTTACGGCGCGGAAAATTTGAATTACTCCTCTTGGTTTAGAAACAGACTATAGACATAAAATTAAACACTGCAACAAGTGAAGGGTCTTGGACTGTATAAGCTCAATATACCTATGTGTTTATTAAAGTTATATCACTCAGAATTCAAAACAACGAAATTGTTTGTAAAAAAAGGGTGAAAATCAATCTATTTATTATTGTTATACAAAAAATAAGCACGTTGTTAAACATAAAACAAAAAACATTTTAAGAACGTTACCTCATGAAATATCTAAAGAAAATATCTTTTACAAAATTTCAGGTAGATCGGATAAGTATTTTTTGAGTTACAATGTCCACCGCGTTTGAAAAAAACAGTTTTGAAAAAAACGCATTTCAAATTTTGGCAATTATGTTATTATGTTATTATCAATTTCTTTTTTGTCTGTCAAATCATAAAGCGATAAAGCGCACACCGAAATATGCTTTTTGAATCGCGGAATAATTGACAAAAGAGAATGGGAAACAGCTCTTGAACGTTTCTCGCTACAATCAAGCATGCTGGCGCGAACCTGCTGCAAAGCAAGTCGAAGGTAGAGATATTCATATATATAAATTCGGGTTCAAAACGTCCTCCGACGTTGTCCGATGCCTTGTTGCCAATATCTTCTATCATTGCAGTTTTCATCTTCTGATCCTCGTACACTCATTTATCGTCTTACTCCTTGTATCCATGTCGTTCTTGGCCTACCTCTTTTTCTGTTTTCTGTGGGTATCCATTTCATAATTTTCTTTGGCAGTCTTTCCTCCCCCATTCTCTGAACATGTCCGTACCACGTTAATTGTTTCTTCTCAATGCATTCTACAACCGTTTCCTGTAAATTCACTCTTCGCCTTACTTCCTCGTTTCTAACCCGGTCCAATCTCGATGTTCTACTTGCTCTTCTTAGGGCGTCCATTTCAGTAGCTTCTATTTTTCGTTTTAGGTGTTCCTTTATTCTCCATGTTTCGGATCCGTATACCAATGTGCTCTTAATCATGGTGTTGTATATTCGCATTTTTCTTTGTTTCCCTATCTCGGTACTCCACAAAACTCCGTTCAATGATTTAATTATCGTTCTTGCTTTATTTATTCTGCTCTTAATTTCTGCATCGTCAGTACCTTCCTTGTTGAAATTAATGCCCAAATACTTATATTTATCACAGCTAGTTATTTTCTGATTATTGTCCAATATCATATCAGTTGAATCCTCACCTAGGCATAAACATTGTGTTTTTTCTACATTCATCTGCAATCCCCATTTTTCGTATTCTTCCTTTAATTTGCGAGTCGTATATTCCAAATCTTCTTTATCGTTTGCACATATTATCTGATCGTCTGCAAACTGAAGGGTGTACAGTCAGGTGTTGTCGTCGATTTGGATGCCCATTCCACTGCATTTGCTTTTCCATATTGCAAGGGCTTTGGCGATATAAATCTTAAATAGACTCGGTGATATGCAACATCCTTGTCGTAGACCTTTGTTGACTGTAAACAAATCTGTTATTTTGTTTCCTAATTTTACTGCAGATTTCATGTCACTATATAAATTTTGGACAGCTTTTATGAGAGTAAATTTAATGTTGGAGTTTTGCAGTACTTCCCATAGTTTCAGTATCGGTATATTGTCATATGCTTTTTGTAAATCTATAAAACTAGGTGTATTGGCCTATTCCGTTCTAATTTTTTTTCGATGATTTGTTTTAACGAAAATATTATTATTATTATTATTATTAAAGAAGAAAAAGGAGCCGAGGTCTAGGACCTATATAGCTCCATTTGACTAAAAAGAACTATGCAAAAAGAAACCTAAACTTAAGACTACATACGACTTATAAATTAATTTAATTTAAGAAACGAAAAATTATTGTTCCCGTGGTACAGAACTAAAAGAGTCATATTTATTTTTGAAGCAATTTACAGATACATATTATTTACAAATACATTATCCGTACAGGACCTTCCAGCTCTAAACCCGCATTGCTCGTCTTCTTCGTATCCTGAATATTCTTGTTCAATCAGTTCTCTTAAAATTTTTGTATATACTCTGCTTATTGTATTTGTTACTGATATTCCGCGATAATTGCTACATTTTAGTTTATCGCCCTTTTTATGAATCGATGATATATAAGCTATTTTCCAGTCACTGGGTACATTTTCGCCATTGATGTACTTTTTAAATACATATGCCAGAGATTCGAAAAGTTTTTTAGTTCCATTTTTCAGTAGTTCGGCATTGATTCCACCTGGACCAGGAGGTCTTCCATTTTTTAGTTGTTTAATTGCATTTTTAACTGCTACACTGTTTATGTTTATTTCTTCCCCTACAATTTGTATTTCCATCTCTGTTGGTTGTGAGTATTCGGGCCTTTGTTCAGTTAATAAGTCCTTATAATGTTGAACCCATTTATCTGTTGGTATTAATTGTAGTTTGTCGTTGCGTGTTTCGTTATTCTTGATCTTGTTCAGAAATTTCCATGATTCACTGCATTTTCGTCCTCCTATGTGTACTTCGATTTCTTGGCACTTTCGATCCCAGGTCTCTCTCTTACTTTGAATGATTTTATGTCTTGATTCTCTTTTCTTTTCTCTATATCTGTTGTAGTCTTCTTCATTTTTTGTGTTAAGCCATTTTTGGTATAGTATCTTTTTTTCCTTGACTAGTCTCTGTCTCTGGATTCCACCAGTATTTGTTACTTTTTCTAATTTCTCTGATACCAAGGGCTTCCTTTGCAGCTGCTTTTATGCTGTATACTATATTATTATAAACCTCTTCTGTTGTTAGATTATTCGGGCTTAGTATGTAATTGTCGAGTCTCGTTTGATAGAGATATTTAACACTTTCATGTAATAGGCTCTCTAAGTTATATTTCTCGTCTGTTATATTTGATGTATTTTTGTCTGCATCCGGGATTGTTTTCGTCTTCGTTATTGTGTGTCTTATCGGGAAGAATATTTTAGCTCTTAGGAAATGATGATCTGATATGTTACATGCTCCTCTGCATACTCGTATATCTTCAACTTTCAATAAGGTTTGTTGTTTTAGTATTGCGTAGTCAGTTATTGATCTTAAATTTCTTGTCGGCTGTGTCCATGTATACTTATGTACCTCTTTGTGGTTAAAATAGCCGTTGTTAATTCTTAACTGAAGTTGGTCGCATAAGTCTATAAGTCTTTCGCCATTGTCGTTGACTATTTCTTCACCAAAAGGTCCTATTATGTTGTTGTTTTCCATTTTTCCCGTTCGACTATTGATGTCTCCTAATATAATTATTTCTCTAGTGTCACCAATTTTCGATATCTCTTGATGTAACGTTTGAAAGAATATTTCTTTTTCACTGACGACACTATCATTTGACACACCGTATACTGCAAAAACAGTGAGTTTATGATGCAAGATGTTTATGTTTACTCGTATGATATTTTCATTTATTGAATCCCAATCTGTTATTTTATTCTTTAATATCTTTCTAATTAATACCGGTACACCTCTACTTGCATGTTTATCTTTTGTGACGCCACTGTAAAGATGAAGGTAACTGCCAATTATTTCGATACCGCTTCCTTTCTTCTTTGTTTCAGTTAGTGACACTATTTCTAACTTGTGTTTATCAATTTCGTGTACTATTTCTGTTAGTTTTCCTCTGCAACTTTGCGTATTGATAGTTCCAAAATTCATCATCATTTTTCTATGCCGTTGTCTTTTTCCATTTTGTCCGTCCTTACTTCCGAGGCAACCATTAGGCTTTTTTGCATTTTATCGTTTTTACGTGAAATGAGGAGCAGGCCCATTGTCACAATCCCCAACCTGGAGAACCAGGAAGAATTTCTGTCGGGGTCTTCTACCCTTAGCTGATGTGATCCAGATTTCGAGCGCTGGATACTCGCTCTTCACCCTCCCTCGTCTGCAGCACAACGCACATCCATTGTACGCCATGCCCCCAGCAGTTACGCGACCCATAAATGGATCTTCGAGGACGTGAGAGTAGGATTCGTTGGCAGAGCTGAGTTTGATTTCTCAAACCCCTGACTCATGTCAGGTACCACTAAGCATTTCTCAGAGTTTTATTGCTATATAGATATCAGCAGTCCATACAACCTCTGAGACTCCTTACCAACATTTAACAGAGATATTCAACATGCCGTAATTCCTGTAATTTTCAAAAATTAAAATTAAGAATAAAATTTAAAAAAACGAAAATTCCAAAATTTTCAATCTATACCCCCTCCCCGTCCTTAATTAGTCGTCCTGGCCAGGCAAGTCGTATTCTCCTATGAGTGAAATTTTTTTTTTTTTTTTTTTATATTCCCAGTATAACTCCCAGTATATTTACAATCTGTCACATATATAATATTGAAGGACAATAAGTAAATGATCGGATATTTACATTGGACATGTAGGAAATATTTCCAGTGAATTATTTCCTTTACATAATTAACCTATTTATTTAAAACCGTTATTTGTTTGTTATTCTGAGTACACTTAGTTAAACCTGCTTATCAGGTCCGTTGGTTTAAATTTTTTTAAGCGGCGCACCTCACCTACTGTGTTAAATAGATCACTCGCGAGGGGGTTCACATGCGTATTTGCTCTATCCCGATATTTTTCACTCTGTCGTTTTATTTCACTTTTGATGGTGGGGATTTCCAAGTCTCTTTCTATTGCTGTATTTGGCACGTACCAAGGGGCATTGACTATTATTCTTAAAACCTTATTTTGGAACCTTTGAAGTATTTCTAAGTTTGAATTTGACGCTGTGCCCCATAGCTGGATTCCATATGTCCAGATTGGTTTTAGAATTGATTTATATACAAGTATTTTGTTTTGAATGGTCAGTTTTGATTTCCTGCCGATAATCCAGTATAGTTGCTGCAGTCTAAGTCCTAGTTGTTTTCGCTTGTTGAATATATGTGTTCGCCATGTGAGGCGTTTGTCTAGGTGCATGCCTAAGTATTTCACACTATCAGCTTGTGCTAATTGGCTGTTATTTAGTTTCACTGGTGGACACTGATCTCTTTTCATCGTGAAAGTAACGTGAATTGATTTGGATTCATTCGCTTTTATTTTCCACTTTTTTAACCATACTCCTATTTTGTTCAAGTTTGTTTGTAGGTTTCTTGTAGCTCCTGCAGGATTGTGATGGGAGGCTAGTATTGCTGTATCATCAGCAAATGTTGATACTGTTGTTTGTTCTGTAGTGGGAATGTCTGCCGTGTACAATAAATATAATATTGGGCCCAAGGTACTACCCTGTGGTACTCCAGATTCTATGTGGTAGATGTTAGTATATTCAGACTGCTGTTTTACTAAGAAAAATCATTCACCGCATTCATAGATATTAGCCAAGCTTTTGATAAGGTGTGGCATCCTGGACTATTGTATAAAATAAAAAAAGGTTTACCTCACAACTTCTATCCATTATTAAAATCATACCTAACTAACAGATTTTTCTTAGTAAAACAGCAGTCTGAGTGAAATTTAATAAAAAAAATATTCCATTCAATAAACAGAAGGACGCAATTATAGCCTGGCAATTCATAGCCTAAAACAATATTAAACTAATAAAGAGTCTCGGCGCTACACCAGCAGAAAAAAGCTCATTTTGGCGAAAGGGGTGCCCGCATTCAGTGCATCCCTTGCAGGGGCTGTAATCCCGGTTATGCTAATAAATTTAGTTTTCAACTGGAAAAACTGATATTCATTTCAATACGTGAAGCAAAAAATGCTCACAATTTAGATTAATTATTGCAAATGTAATGTTTTTAAAAAGTCTTCTCCAAACATTCATCAAACCATTCTCGTAGATAACACGAGCGAAACGTGAGTGATAATAAATCAGTTTGGAGTTTGCATAGAACTCGGGATCGGAGAATTCCTTAGTCCTCTCACTCACGGTAAAATATTGCAAAACCTCCAAATTTTAAAAACCGCTTGGAAAAAAAAGTGATATTGTACAGATGTGTGCTTTTCCAATGGTACCCCAGGCTGTGGGTGAAAAAACGTGATATATTTCAGGAATTTTTGAAACCTATCAGGTGTTGTAAAGGACGATGCCAGGAATAACTTGTACTAAAATGTAACCAAAAATTTTGTGCGGTTTTTTATTTATGACGATTTTCATTTGTTAAATTTACAATTTTTAAAGATTTTTAATTTTGCAGCTTAGGATATTCATTTTAGAAAAAAACTTTTAACTAGCAAATTGTAGTAAATTAAAAAACCTACAATCTGAGCTATGGCAAGTTTAATTTCGTTAATACGTTATTGCAAAACAGCCTGCGAAAATCCAAAATGGCCGTTTTTTGCAATTGCCTTATAAAAAACGTAAAAATAACTGTTATGTATTTTTTAAGCCTTTAGAATGAAAATCTTTCAATACTAAACACAAAAAAAATTTGTAGTGCCTGATTGGTGAATTTGTTGTTTAGATATCATAATTTGTTTATCCCAAGAGGTCAAATGTCCAAGGCTATAACTTTTTGAAAAAAAAATCGTACAGAGTTAATCCAAGATCCACTCTCCTTCTAAAGACTTATATTTTCATATTCTGATGTAAATAAATGCGTGTAACATTTTTCAACCTATTATTTCGGGTTTGAAAATAAGGGGGCAAATTTCGTTATAAACATTTAGAACTGAAGCCGCCCCTGTACATCCTATGAGTTTTTAACTTGCAGGTTATTGTTGCTGAAGACAAAATAAAGATTCAAAACTAAATAAAGTATTTCTACAACCAACTGAAGCCGAGATAATTGTTTTTGTTTTCTTAAATCGTAGTGACTTCATTTATAACAATTAAGAAATTATTTCAAAGTCATTGACTAGAGAAAGACTTATATTATCTTCAAATAAAAAATTTTTTAACCGAAAATTACATTTAATTATTAAAAATGATTTTTAAAATGTAATGGAGATTTATTTTTCGTTACGACTATGATTTATTGTGTCGGTTGCCCTTAGCAACGGCTAGCAACTTATAATGCATTGTATGACGGTTTTTGCTTTAAATTTTAAAGCACAACTTGGATTGACATGAAATCTGGCTAACACATAGATAACATGTTAAAGAATAAAAATGATATTGGGCCTCTGTGTGCTTTTGTCCTGGGGGTGAGTTTCACCCCTTATGAGGGGTGAAAAAATATATGTTCAAAATAAGTTCGGAAATGGATAAAACGTCTAATTCTAAGCACTTTTCGTTCTATAGCATTTTTTCACCAAGTTAATACCTTTCGAGTTATTTTCGAGTAAAAACCTTAATTTTTCAACAACAAAAAAAACACGCTTTTAGACGGTTTTTGACAAATAACTCAAAAAATAAGTGTTTTATTGAAAAAATGGGTTTTAACAAAAATATAGCAAATTAAAAATTGAAAAAAATGATGTATGCATGAAATCTCTAGACCCAGTATAAACAAAGTTCTAGCTAATGAAAAATAGGTTCATATCCGTCAAATTTCAAAAAGAATTATTTCAACGTGAAATAATCAAAAAATCATGTACTTTTTGGAAAAAAAATCATTTTTTAAAGTATTTAAAAAATATGTATATCTGTTTTTAAAAATTGTTTATAGCATCAAAAGTAAGCAAGTTACTCTGAAAATAAAGTTGATCTCTTTTTTTTTGGTCAAAAAACTCGAAAGTCAACCCCCAATTAGCACCTTAAGTCAAATTAATCATTACCGCTTCACAAGCTACTTTGCTATTGTATTATTTATATGATCTGTAAGTATCAGCGGTTCAAAGGGCTTATTTAAAAAAATGGTTTTAAAGTAAATCTGTTTTAATATTTAATTTAAAAAAAAATGTTTTTTTCTAAATAACTTAAAATTTATTAATGTGACCAAAAATCACAGAGTAAAAAAATTAATTTTTGCTGTTATGAATATTTTGGAGTTTCTGCTTTTTTTTGGAAGGCAAAAATTTGTTAAGATATGGTTGTTCTAAATTTGCATACACTCGTGATTTTATTGACTAGTTCAAGTCCTTTTAACTACTGCCCCTTCAAAAATAAGCACTTTGAACCGATGAAACTTACAGACATAAACGAGACATACACGAGTAAAACAACATTGAAGTAAAATTGATTAATTTAATTTTTGATGCTAATTAGGGGGTGACTTTCCTGAGTTTTTTGACCAAAAAAAAAAGAGATCAACTTTATTTTCAGCGTAACTTGCTTACTTTTGATGCTATAAACTTTTTTTTAAAACAGATATAAATATTTTTTTATACACTTTAAAAAAGTTGTAATGATTTTTCTCGAAGAAGTACATGATTTTTCGGTTATTTCACGTTGAAATAATTCACTTTGAAATTTGACGGATATGAACCTCTTTTCATTAGCTAGAACTTTGTTTCTACTGGGTCTAGAGATTTCACGCGTACATCATTTTTTTAATTTTTAATTTTCTATATTTTTGTTAAAACTCTTTTTTTCAATAAAACACTTATTTTTTGAGTTATTTGTCAAAAACCGCCTAAAAACGTGTTTTTTTTTTGTTGTTGAAAAATTAAGGTTTTTACTCGAAAATAACTCGAAAGGTATTAACTTGGTGAAAAAATGCTATAGAACGAAAGGTGCTTAGAATTAGACGTTTTATCCATTTCCGAACTTATTTTGAACATATATTTTTTCACCCCTTATAAGGGGTGAAACTCACCCCTAGGACAAAAGCACACAGAGGCCCAATATCATTTTTATTCTTTAACATAGTATCTATGTGTTTGCCAAATTTCATGTCAATCCAAGCGGTGCTTTAAAATTTAAAGCGAAAACCGTGATTCAATGTATTATAAGTTGCTAGCCGTTGCTAAGGGCAACCGACACAATAACTCACAGTCGAAACGAAAAATAAATCTTCACTACACTTTAAAAATCATTTTTAATAATTAAATGTAACTTTCGGTCAAAATAATTTTTATTTTAAGATAATATCAGTCTTTATTTAGTCAATGACTGTGAAATAATTTCTTAATTGTTATAAATAAAGTCACTACGATTTAAGAAAACAAAAACAATTATCTCGGCTTCAGTTGGTCGTAGAATATTTTTATTTGGTTTTTAATCTTTATTTTGGCTTTAGCAATAATAATCTGCAAGTTAGAAACTCATAGGATGAACAGGGGCGGCTTCAGTTCTAAATGTTTATAACAAAATTTGCCCCCTTATTTTCGAACCCGAAATAAGAGGTTGAAAAATGTTACACGTATTTATTTACATCAGAATATGAATACATAAGTCTTAAGAAGGAGAGTGGACCTTGGATTAACACTGTACGATTTTTTTCAAAAAGTTATAGCCTTGGACATTTGGCCTCTTGGGATAAACAAATTATAATATCTAAGCAACAAGTTCACAAATCGGCACTACAAATTTTTTTTATATTTAGTATTGAAAGATCTTTAAGGCCTTAAAAAATACATAAAAGTTATTTTTACAATAAATAACGCAATTGCAATAAACGGCCATTTTGGACCTTTTGCAGGCTGTTTTGCAATAACGTATTAACGAAATTAAACTTGCAATAGCTCAAATTGTAGGTTTTTTAATTTACTACAATTTTCTATTTAAAACTTTTTCTCTAAAGTGAATATCCTAAGCTGCAAAATTAAAAATCTTGAAAAATTGCAAATTTAACAAATGAAAATCGTCATAAATAAAAAACCGCACAAAATTTTTGGTTACATTTTAGTATAAGTTATTCCTGGCATCGTCCTTTACAAAACCTGATAGGTTTCAAAAATTCCTGAATTATATCCTGAAATCGACCTATTTTTCACCCACAGCTTGGACTATGGGGGTCAGTTTGAACACTTCTCGGTGGTTAAAACATATACTTTCAAAATAAGTCCTAAAATAGATAAACTGACTAATTCTAATCAATTTTTCTTCTAAAGTAATAAGTGTACTAATAACCGACAAAATAACGGAAAATACCGAAAACACAATACGTTGTGAAATAAAAACGCATGAAACAAATAAAGGTGGGAAGTTATCAATAGAAATCTAGAAAATTTACATTATATTGATAGTTTCCCACCTTTAGACGTATTAGAGTCTAACTGTCACAGGAGATTTTTATAAAATTCTCCTTCACAGTGGCAGTTGCCAAACTCATCTGATAGGTCAGGTAGGAAAACTATCAGTAGTAATTGCACAAGATCTCTAAAATTCTATATTAATTTTAGAGATCTAGTGCAATTTGTTGCGATTATTTCATGAATAAAACTGTTCAAAACCAAAATATTATTGTAATTTATTTATGTAAGTACAAATTAGTACAATTAAACACACAGTTGTTATAAATATTTGACGGTTGAAAGTCATCACTTTTATAATTTTAGAACATAAATTGTCACAGAATGTATTTTTTCATAGCAACGAAGGGCATCTGACGTAATATACTTGACGACGGGAAATTATCAAAAATTATCAGTTTAATTTTTATTTCTGTAGCTTTCTATCGGTCAGAATCTCCTATGAATGAAATAATCAATATAATATAAAGTTTATATTGATAATTGACCACCTCCACTATTTTCATCTCTTCTTATTTCAGAACGTATTATTTTCTGTCTTTTGTTTTATTTTGCTGGTTAATAGCGCACTACTGTATAGCGTTTTTCACTAAGTTAATACTTTTCGAATTATTTGCGAGTGAATATGTTTATTTTTTAACAATAATTACACGTTTTTAGACGGTTTTTTGCAAATAACTTTAAAAAAAGTAAGTATATTATCAAACAAAAAACATTCTTATCAAAAATATAGTTTATAAAAAAGTGAGAAAAATGGTGTATGTATGAGGTCTCTAGACACAGTAGAAGCAAAGTTGTTGTAGCTAATAAAAAATAGTTTCGTATTCGCCAAATTCGAAATCGAATATTTCAACGTGAAATAACCAAAAAATGAAGCACTTTTCGGGGAGAACTCGTCACAACTTTTTAACGGTTTATTTTTATTTTAAAAAGTTTCTAGCATCAAAAGTAAGCAAGTTGCGCCAAAAATAAAGTTTGTCCCTTTTTTTTGGTAAAAAAAAATCGTGAAAATCACCCCCTAATTAGCATCCCAAATGAAATTAATCGTTACCGCTTCACAAGTTGCTTTACTCGTGTATGTATTGTTTTTATTATCTGTAAGTTTCATCGGTTCAAAGAGCTTTAGTTGATAGGGCTTGAACAAGTCACTGATCAGAGTATATGCAAATTCTGAATAGCCATATCTTAACCAATTTTTGTCTTACAGGAAAACAAAATATTCAAAAAAGCCAAATTTATTAGAAAGGCAAAACCAACTTTTTGACTGTTTGGGATTTCTGGTACCTATCACTAATAAGTTTTAAGTTACTTTGAAAAAAAAAGGATTTTTTTCAAAATTAAAATTTGAAAAAAGTTTACTTTAAATCAATTTTTTTTTTCAAAAATAAGCACTTTGAACTGATGAAATTTACAGAACATATAAATAATAAATAAGTAAAGCAGCTTTACGGTAACGATTAATTTGATTTAAATCCTAATTAAGGAGTCATATTTCCGATTCTTTTTACAAAAAAAACTATCTTTATTTTGAGCGTAAACTGTTTTAAATTCTTAAAAAAAAGTTATAATGAGGGTTCCCCAAAAAGTGCTTCATTTTCTGGTTATTTCTCTTTTAAATATTCTGTTTGGAATTTGACGAATTTGAACCTATTTTTCACTATATAGCTATAAATCTGCTTCTCCTGAGTGAGTAAATGGACTAATCGGAAAATTCATATGCAGCCTTCATGTGGATGGAAATGCGAGTCATATAAACTGGCACAACTTTTATACAGAAAAATCGTGTTTTAATCTGCATAAATTGATCTGTTAAAATTTGTCAATATTAAACTACTTCATAGGTCATAACTTCTATATAGTGGTGCAGTCAAAATGCGCCGAATTCGAATTTTAGGGGAAGAGATGAGGAGCTTTTTCATATTGTTAAATGCTGCTCCAGCTCGTTCTATCCTCGCGTTAATTTCTGTGCCCTGTTCCCATTTTTCATTTACGTTGGTGCCAAGATGTACATAAGATTCTACATGGTCAATTAGTATGTTGTTTATCCGTAACTGTCGAGCACGTTGTTGCTTTTTTTTATCATCCACTTTTTCTTTTAGAAGTTGAGGATAAGGCCGTATTTAACATTAACTAAATTAACCCTTTCCATTGAATGTTGTAATTCATCTATGCTACTGGCAAGGAACATCGTGTCATCGGCATATCTTATATTATTCGTTAACTCACCGTTTATTTTTATGCCCTCATTTCCATTTTTATACATTTTTTTAAATATTTACTTGGAATAAATATTGAGTAGGAGTGGGGATGAAATACACCCCTGCCGAACACCTCTTTTGATCTACACACTTTCCGTAAGTTCGTTTCCAATTTTTGCTCTTCCTGTTTATCCGAATATCTTGAAAAGTTGTTTACTTAATCTGTTCTTAATTAAAGTGATGAAAGGGTTGCCAATGCGAGTCCATTATACTACTCATCATCATCACGTAGCGCTACAACCCTGGGTGGGTCCTGGCTGACTGTACAACTTTCTTCCAATTTGTTCGGTCTTCCATCAACCTAGGGTCAAATGGGATGTTCATTTTCGGAGATCTGCTTGGATGTTATCTCTCCATCGCATTCTGGGACGTCCGAGTGGTCTTTTGCCTGTAGGAATCTCCTCCCATACCAGTCTTACAAGTCTCTCGTTATGAAGTCTGTGTACGTGGCCTGCCCATCTTAGTCGCTGTGATTTAATTTCTTGGACAATATCGGTGTCATTGTAGAGTTCTTTTAATTCGAAGTTGGTTCTGATCCTTTACTGGTTCGTGTTAATGTCGTGGTGAGGTCCGAAAATTCTTCTAAGTATTTTTCGTTCAAAACGTCTGAGCTTTTCTTCGTTAGATTTGGTCATGGTCCACGTTTCGCAACCATATGTTAGTACAGGTCTGACGATGGATTTATAGATTTTGATCTTGGAACTTCTTGTAAGATTTTTTGATTTTATAAGCTTATCCAGTGCGAATAGACAGCGATTTGCTGATTGGATTCTTTTTTTATTTCTTCAGTAACATCGTTGTCAGCTGTGGTTCCGGCCCCCAGATACTTAAAACGTTGTACTCTTTCGAAATTGAAGGTGTTGACCGTCACATTTTGTCCTATCTTGTCTCTTCGTGTCCATTATATTATATCCATTATTGGATGTTCATTATATCCATTATACTACTGGATATAGAAAATGAGTCAATACTCGCAATCTTAGAGTTTGTATGTTTTTAATAGTTGTTATACAATCATGGGGCAACCGGTTTCGAGGCTTACAATTTATGCCTTATCTTCAGGCCCAGTACATAGAGTCTTTGCCTATATAAACTACTAGCTAAAATTAACAAAAAGACCAAAATGTACATACGTATAAAAACATAAATACAACTATGTATTGGTTTTGATTAAAATACATACAATAAAGCAAAACAACTGTAGAGTATTGAACTTAGTAGTCCATAGGGTGTATATTGAGACATTTTGCTATTGGGAGTGACCAGTCTGATGGAAATTGCTTGGTATATAATTTAATATATACTACCATCAATCCTTAAGTGGTTAAAGGTTGATGGGGTCTTGACAAGATTACGTATTTTTTATGGGAAATAAGCCACAATTTTACTAAAAAATGAATTTATTAACGTTTCGAAGCCCAAATCGATAACAACTCAAAGAAGGATACTGGATATGAGACTCAAGTGTATAGAAAACCAACACACGCCAACAGATATCTCAATTACAAATCAAATCACAACATCAACGTTAAAAAGGGAATCATTAAATCCTTATATGATAGAGCCAAAATTACTTGTTCTAACGAAAATTCATTTTTAGAAGAAAAACAATTGTTAACATCTGTTTTATTAAAAAATGATAATCCTTTATCGTTTATAAATAAGGAATTGACAAGATTAGATCGAATGGAACAGAACAACTTAGAACGGGATCCTACAACATTCACAAGAAATAATACGAGGAAAATAACCATACCATATATAAAAGGACTATCCGAGAAACTTAAAACGATAGGAAATAAATTCAACATTTCAACAACATTCAAAACAACAAACACATTGAGATCTATTCTATCTAAAACTAAACCTAACAATGAACAAGAAAGAACAAAGAATTGCATTTATAGAATACCTTGTGAATGCGAACAATTTTATTTAGGTGAAACATCAAGACCATTAAACGTTAGAATAAGTGAACATCAGTCTTATATTAAAAACAGAGAATTTGATAGATCTCAGATATGTCAACACGCATGGGATAATGAACATAGAGTTCAGTGGAGAGATTCAAGTATAGTCCTGAAAGAATCAGATAGTAAAAAGAGAAAAATCAAAGAAGCGGCTCTAATTATGCTAAATGAAACCAATTGTGTTGCAAATTCCTCGGTAGAATGCAGTAGGATGTGGTTACCCATACTGAAAGAGGAAGTCAATAGAAAGAAAATACCACGATTAGTAAGTCAATAACATATCGAGTTAGTACAAATTTTATATTTTAGTATTACTTATTGTATATCTATGTAATATTAATATTATTTATAATTTAAACATATTAAAGTCAGAATTTGGTATTAGTTTTTTGAAGGTAGATTAAATGTAAGACCAAATACTTACGATGTCGGGATAGTATCACGAGGTTTTTTCCTGGTTTTCCCTCGTGATTTACTATGGAATCTCTAACGCAAGAATTTTACTGTCATCGTTGCATTTGGTTGTCTTTTTAAAGACAGATCACATGCTATGATTTTTTTGCGACGGATATTCTTGAGTTGGGATTGATTTCATGTAATCGAATGAACTATCTTTTAGTAAAGTCGTCCCAGGAACGCAACTCATAAATATTGGCGATATCATTTTAAAGTCTTCTACTTTAAAATGTATAATATACGTCTGAATTACCAATATAAATGAGTCAGATTAAATAAATTATTAGAAGAACTTTTTTACTTAGCAACATGTTTGTTTAATTTCAATAATATTTTGTATTTTGACAACGAAACCCGATTTGGGCTTCGAAACGTTAATAAATTCATTTTTTAGTAAAACTGTGGCTTATTTCCCATAAAAAATACGTAATTATAAAAATGCCACAAGGAAATAGCTTCAGAACAACATCTTGACAAGATGTTAACCCTTAACCCCTTAACCACTTAAGGATTGATGGTAGTATATATTAAATTATATACCATAGCAGAATGTCTCAATATACACTCTATGGACTACTAAGTTCAATACTCTACAGTTGTTTTGCTTTATTGTATGTATTTTAATCAAAACCAAGACATAGTTGTTTTTATATTTTTATATGTATGTACATTTTTGTCTTTTTGTTAATTTTAGCTAGTAGTTTGTATATGTGAAGACTCTATGTACTAGGCCTGAAGATGAGGCATAAATTGTAAGACTAGAAAACGGTTGGCCCATGATTGTGTAACAACTATTAAAAATATACAAACTCTAAGATTGCGAGTATTGACTCATTTCCTATATCCAGTAGCCTAATTTAAATATTGTGTTTATAAGGGATTTAGTCACAATTATTGGTGTAGGTAATGGTAGTGGAGCAAAGTATGCTAAATGTGCAGTCACTCGAGCGCTTTGGGGACCTATTGTGATGTGAAGAGTAGGTCTTAGAACCAAAAAAAGTTAAGTAAAGATTTTCATTTGAGTGGGCGCTTGCCATTTTTTAATTTAATTTTCCATTTCCAACAATCGCTTTTTCAGATTATAGCGCCATCTATCCATAATTCGAAAAAATATTTCGAATAAAAGTTGCTTATTTTTACGTAAAGAATCGAAATCTGGGATACAAATTTGGGGCTCCTATTTAAGAATTTAAAGTGACCCCCACCCCACCTCCGTGAGCATCTAAACATTCCGTATATGTATTTGGAACCTAGGAGTTTTCTATTGGTTCGTTGCAGCACGCGGTCGTATTTTAATCAATAGGCGGCGCAATCAATCCCAAACGCATATACGGAATGTTATTCGGTTCCAAATTCATATACGGAATATTAAATATTCGTACACCGAAAAAGATAAGTTTTTATTAGAGTCTGTTAAAAGGAAATTGATTTTAGAGTACTTGTTACTATATTATTAAATAAAAATAAAACAATTATAGTATTTGGAATGTTATTTGGTGCGAAATTCATATACGGTATGTTAAATATTCGTAGAACAAAAAGACGAATTTTATTAAAGCCAATTAAAATGAGGCTGGTTTTTAATAATATATTATGCAACGAGCATTTAATGATGGTCATTATGAAGCGAGTATAAGGGATACGAAACGAGCCGCCTAGCGGCGAGTTTCATATAGAGTACGAGCTTCATAATGATAATTAAATGCAAGTTGTTTACACGATTTTTTCTATGATAATTCACAAAAAAATATATTCAAATTTATTAATTTTGTAACGCAAACAAATTAAGTAGTTTGTCAGTCTGACACTTTGTTAACATATTGAGAACTGTCAAAGAGTATGTATTTGATTCGCCATTGGTTACTGCGCGTGTGCCACCTTTATCGCGAATGTCATATCGCGTTTCTATTGGTTAAAAATCTGTATCCTAATGAAAATATGTATCATAATGAAGTTCATTATGATACAGCTAGTGACATCATAATTGATATATTATAGTATGAGAATAGAAAAAATTATTGTTAATGTATTATTAAAGATCCACTAGGAAAAATGTTTTCCTGCAGTTGGCTGTATACCATATAATACAAAAAAACGAATAAAGTCCTTTATAAAAAGTCCTATATTTAAAATCCCTAAAAAGGGCTACATCACAGAACTAGTTTTAGATTGATTGACCAATCATCATCAGTGCTTTCCTAAAATGAATATAACCTGATAAAATGGGCTTTAAAATTTTGACTACGTTTAAAAAAAGTCGTAGGTTATAACTACTCACGTGTCCTTACCATGCTAACCACCGAAATATAATATTACAAATTTTATTTACATATATTACATAATTACAAATATTTTGGTGGTTAGCATGTAAGATCACGTGAGTATAACGTACAACTTTTTTAACCGTAGTCAAAATTTTAAAACCTTTGCACCATTTTATAAGGTTATATTCGTTTTAAGAAAACAATGATGATGATTGGTCAACCAATCAAAAACTAGTTCTGTGATGTAGCCCTTTTTAGGGATTTTAAATATAGACCTTTTATGAAGGACTTTATTCGTTTTTTTGTATTATATGGTATACAGCCAACTACAGGAAAACCTTTTTCCTTATGGATCTTTAATAATACATTAACAATAATTTTTCTATTCTCGTACTATAATATATCAATTATGATGTCACTACCTGTATCATAATGAACTTCATTATGATACAGATTTTTAACCAATAGAATCGCGATATGACATTCGCGATAAAGGTGGCACACGCGCAATAACCAATGGCGAGTCAAATATATACGCTTTGACAGTTCTTAATATGTAAACAAACTGTCAGACTGACAAACTACTTAATTTGTTTGTGTTACAAAATTAATAAAGTTGAATATATTTTTATGTGAACGATCATAAAAAAAATCGTGTATACAACTTGCATTTAATTATCATTATGAAGCTCGTAATCTATACGAAATTCGCCGCTAGGCGGCTGGTTTCGTATCCCTTATACTCGCTTCATAATGACTATCATTAAATATACTATTAAAAATGTATAATAAAATGTATAATAAAATGTATAATAAAATGTATAATAAAATGTGTAATATATTATTAAAAACCAGTCTCATTTTAACTGGCTTTAATAAAAATCGTCTTTTTGTTCTACGAATATTTAACATGCCGTATATGAATTTCGCACCAAATAACATTCCAAATACTATAATTGTTTTATTTTTGT
The DNA here is from genome assembly GCF_917563875.1 of Diabrotica virgifera virgifera. Lineage (NCBI taxonomy): Eukaryota > Metazoa > Arthropoda > Insecta > Coleoptera > Chrysomelidae > Diabrotica > Diabrotica virgifera. The sequence continues at coordinate 267,663,122 of NC_065443.1, forward strand.
TGTTCTGAAGCTATTTTCTTGTGGCATTTTTATAATCAAGTATATTCAAATGTTAATAAAACGTTAATAAAATCATTTTTAGGTAAAATTGTGGCTTATTTCCCATTTGAATATACTTGATTGTTTTATTTTTATTTAATAATACAGTAACAAGTATTTTAAAATTAATCTCCTTTTAACAAACTCTAATAAAAACTTATCTTTTTCGGCGTACGAATATTTAAAATTCCGTATATGAATTTGGAACCGAATAACATTCCGTATATGCGTTTGGGACCTCGCCGCCTATTGGTTAAAATATGACCGCGTGCTGCAACGAACCAATAGAAAACTCCTAGGTTCCAAATACATATATGGAATGTTTAGATGCCCTCCGTGGGGGGTCATGTTTGGTAGCATTCGATATATTTTTCAAAAATATTAATTAAGTATATTTCGCAGTTTTTAGATCTAATGTTTACTTTGCAAAATATAGCGGGATTTGTATTTAAAATTTTAAATTTACCCCCGCCCCTTTCCGTCAGGGGTCATAATTGGTATCATTCGATAGATTTTTGAAAAATATTGAACACGTATTTTGTAGTTTTTCGATCCAACGTTCATTTCGCGAATGATTCGCTTTTTTTGTGAAACTTTTTAACTCGCCGATTTCCTTACGCCCCGCTCAAATCATCAGATTTTTTAAATATACCCTCTTTTGCATGTACTTAACTTACCTTATCTTAATCTGAAAATTTCGAGCCAATATATGGTAGAGGTACATCTGCAGGGCACCAAGTTTCGTCCCATATGATAATCTGACGCGCTCGAGTAACTGCAAAAGTCCCCGCTTGGGCTTCCTATCATAATGAGAATTGCACAAACAAGTTAACACAAAAACAGTCAGAATTTAATACTCCTTGACATGCCACCTGAAAAAAGTTTCAGAACCTTGCTGAATATTATCCGTTACACATGGAGCAGTTCCAGTTCCAGTTCCAGTTCCAGCAGACCGAGAAGCCATCATCCCGAAATTTGTGATATTGTAGTAATGACAGCAACGTCGGCATTATGCCGCTTCTCTAAGGAAAATTAGAGGAGGAAATTTAATCGAAAATTCAAATTTACTTCACAACACTACAGCCGGTTGCTGATTATTGTTCTGGTTCGTCGATATTATTAATTCAGCGTTAAGTTTGAACGTATTTAACTGTTTAGTAGATAGAAAGCGCGTATAAACAGCATACAAAATGGAATACATGAATGGCTAAATATGTTTATGTCAGTCCTATCTGGGAGAGTGCCCGAGAACATTTTCAATAGTCATGAGTTTTATGACAATTTTTGCAAAGTAAATATAATAAAAAATTAGAGATCTAGTCCAAGTAATGAAGCTTGAAATAGGACAAAACCTCGCAATATTTACAGAATGGATCGATTTGCTTGAAAATTTGCATCAAAATCTATATGGTGACGAAAGGCGCTTTTACCATGGGGGTGTACCCATCTCGGGGGTGGAAATTTTTTATTATATTGGGACCCCAAAATTTGGTAAATAAATTCATTCTAAGCAAAAAACGTTGTACATATTTTTTGATAAAATTAACAGTTTTCGATTTATCCGCTATTGAAAGTGTTAGTTTTATTTCGAAAAAATCAATGTTTTTAATAAGTTTTCTGCTAATAACTCAAAAATTTTCGTTTTTTGAAAACAACTTTACTCAACAAAAATGTACCTTTTGAAAAAATAAACAAAACCGTTTTTTTAATTTTCTTTAAGACCAATAGTAATCGAGATATACTTTATTATATGTGAGCTCTTCTTCGTCAAATGCTAAATATCGTAGTTTCAAAGTCAAAAGACGGGAACCTATGCATTTTTCGAGGATAACTTGTTCAAACTAATTTAAAGTTTTTAAAAATATCTATCTCCAGAAATAAAAAAGTCTCCAGCTCAAAAATGAAGTGACTTATAATGAAAAAAATGTCAGTCCCTATTTTTTTCCATCGAAAAAGTGATCGGAAGCAACCCCCTAATCACCACCCTAATAAAAATTATTCATTGACCTTATTTGGTCTTCTTTAGTTATATATTATTAATACGTTCTAGAAGTTTAACCGGCTTAGAATGATTAGTTTTTAGAAAAATGGAGTTAAAAGCGAATAATGAATTTTCGTAGTTTGGAATAAAATGGCATTTTCTTCAAAATAGAAAGATTAGCATCAGAGATACGAAATAATGATTCGATATGAAATTGTAGCCTACTTAATTCCCAAGGACATGATTTGCAAAAATTTTTTCTACGGCAAAAATTGAGTGAGCTATTCCTAATTAAAACTTGTTATAACATGCAAAAACCACCTTTACCAAACCTTTCAAAGTCAGCTCTTTTTGCTACGGAGGATTTCAAAAAGATTTATTATTAATAGGCTTTAGATCTTGTAAAAACCTACAAAACTGTTTTTTAATAAAGTTTCTAAGATAAAAAATAAAAAAGTTACTGTTAAAAAATTAATATATTCTTAAAAAAAAAGTAGAAATCCAATTGGAAGAATAATAATGTAAGTTAGCGGTATTTATAGTCATTGGCATCGTTTAATCTTCTTTATTTATATATTATTAATAAATTCTAGAAGCTTGACAGGCTTAGAATAATTAGTTTTTAAAAAATTGTAGTTAAAAGCGAATAACGATTTTTGTAGTTTGGTAAAAAATACCATTTTCTTCAAAATAGAAAGATTAGCATCAGAGGTACGAAAAATTGTATAAATGAAGTTGTAGGTTACTTAAGTCCCAAGAAATTGGTTTGAAAAAATTTTTTCTAAGGCAAAAATTGAGTGAATTGAGTAAATGAGTATATATCGAAAAACATTGATTTTTTCGATATAAAACTAACACTTTCGATAGATTATAAATCGAAAACTACTAGTTTTAAAAAAATGTATTTTTTGCTTAAAATTATTGTTTTTATTAATTTTGTGACGGGGGGGTGGCAAAAAAAATTTCCACCCCCGAGACGGAGGGTGGCAACCACCTCCATGATAAAAAGCGCATTTCGGCATCATATAGATTTTGATCCTTGGACTATCCACTACTTATTCTTAAATTTTCAAGCAAATCGATCCATTCTGTAAAAATTGCGAGGTGAAAAGCTTCGGTTCCTGGACTAAGAGTGGGTATTTGAATCTCTCTGAACCACTAAAATACGGGTCTCCGGTATCGGTTCACAACGAAACAACATGATGGCATGGATACCGTGGCGGCATCTGCTAAAGACGAATGAACGTTTTATTTTTAATATCAACAATATCAAAAATAAAATATTATTAGAACTAATCTTCTGGTAACACCATTCGTTGCTTCTAAAATTTGCAAGCCAACGTATTGATGGAGCTAATAATGCCGAAGGAGATCTATCAGGTTGCATCTCACTTCCCGCCTGTCCAGTACGGTAAAATTCCAACAAAAATCAGTTTCCAATACTCAGATTAGGAGTAGAACCAATAAAAATAATAAATAAGTATTTCGTTGCGAAGCGAAACAAGAGCCGTCTTATTTTAGTTAGTTTAGAGAGCGCCAAAAGTACTCAACTAGTTTCAACCCTTCTTAGAGTTTCTTCAGAGAGTGCATTTGATATTTGATTTTCTCTGAACCACTCAAATTTCGGGCCTACGGTATCGGTTCACAATGAAACAACCTGATGGCATGGATGCCGTGGCGGCATCTGCTAAAGATGGACGAAAGTTTTACTTTTAATATCAACATAATCAAAAATAAAACTTAGTTGACTTAACTATCATTGATTAGGCATATAGTATGATAGCTGTGCCTTATTTCTTGAGTGCTACCGTCTGCAATCCTAATCCTCTTCTTCGGTTATGTTATCCTTTAACAGTGTCTTTCGAGCTGTTTCCCCGATGAAAGATTTCTGTGATCCAGTATCTAACAGTGCTTGAAACGTTTCTCCGTTTGTGAACGTCAGTGAACAATGCGGTCTGTTGTCAAAATTGGTTGTCTGATTACGGCAAGATGTGACAGAGGACCTTAATTCTGGTTTTGGTTCGAGCTGCCTCTGGGTGTCTCGACTCTTGTGTCGTTTCCCGGATTGGGACAACTGCAATCTCTGTGTGAGATATTTAATGTTCCGCATCTACTGCAGAAAAGTGTCGGCGTTGAACGGCATGTATTACGGTGGTGGCCCCTCTTTCCACATTTCCATCAGCATGTTCGTCTATCGAATTTGAATAGTTTGTTTCTTGATGTTTCCTGGGACACTCTATTAGAACGGGAGCTTCTTCTTTGTGTAGTGTTGTCTACCTCTATTTTACTTATGCTACTTCGAATCGTTTCGTATTCTTCAGTCTGGCAGTCTGGCAGTCTGGCAGTCTGGTCTTTGACGGACGTGACATATTTTTCCTTGATGTATAATTTGTAATTTGGGCGCATGTTTTTGTGAAATCGTTTTAATTCTTGTGTTTTGTCCATTTTGCCGTACCTTCTGATTAGCGTTTGAAGCTCTAATAGAAAATCTTTAAACCGTTCGTTTGTTTTCTGCGTTCTCGTTCTGATTTGGTCTTCCAAATCGTCTAACCAGTTTGCTGATTTAAAAGCAAGGTTAAAATCCTCCGTAAAATTGTTCCAGTTTTCCCAGGAGTCGACGTTGTTTCGGAATCACAGTATCGCTTTTCCTCTTAATACTTCTGGTAGTGCTTTCAATAAAGCATCGTCTAGAATCCGGTAACAGCTTTTTAGTTCGTGTAGCCTCTTCAAAAATTCTGTGGGGTCTTTGGATCCGTCAAAATGTAAGCCCCATAAGTATTTATAGTAATAGTGTTTAATATTAGTATGTATTTATAATGTAGTGTATGTAATATATGTATGTATTTATTACAATATAATGTATATCAGGTAAAATAAGGAAGTTGTGTCTATGAAAAAGATAATATAAAAAAATTTTGAGCTGGCCAAGTGGTTCAAACCAAGGTCATACATCTAAAACCCACACACACAGGTGCAGTGAAGTTTTTTATATTTAATTATAATTTATTCTGAAGTATGCAACTGAATATTAAAATATTGTTTATTATATTTTTATTTCAATTATTCTAATTGTTTAAAAATAGTAAACTTTGTATCTGGGGCTTTTCGTTGTTTTCCTCGTAATACGAGAGATGTCGCTGATTTGCGTCTCAAAAGGTGGGTTCATTGCATCGCGATGTTTTGCCTTAAAAGAGGCAGAATGTTTATATTCCCTTCAGAGTTGTGACTGCATAATCTTCACTGATGATGCATAAGGATGCTGAAATAGTTGCTATATGGAGATGGTAGTCCAACTCTGAATCGAATATAAACAAAACCTGCCTTGAACCCTTTTTAATCTGAATATTTGTTATTAATTTAAATATATTTTCTTTAGTATATAATTTTAACTTCATTTTTATTATCTTCCAATTTAATTTTAATTTTATGTTGTTGTTTTTTTAGAAATGATTGATGACGCACGTTTATCTTCTCACTCAGTTAATTAAAGGAACAAAAGCTCGAGAATTCGATTTTTGTTAAGAATTAAATCCTTTTAATGCTTTACCATTTACATGCTTCTACGACAAACACCTATGGTAATAATCCTCTGAATCGCTGAAGGTTCAAAGCTCATCGTGTAACAGGCGGGAATTACCAGGCAAATCCCATTTAAGGCTTAAAATCGACAAAGTGAAATTTATCCTAAGTGTGGTATATTTCATGAGAAACAACCAACTAAAGGGAATGTTTCTGGAAACAGTTTGGAGTACAGCAACGACTTTAATGTCGCTTTTATGCTCTGGTATCGCGAATTAGATCGTGTTTATGAGATATAGAGATCGTGGTGTTAAAGCTCTTTTGAACAGTATGTTATATATTATGAGGAACGAGGACATCTGCTTAATTTTAGAGTTAAGGGGGACCGTGAGATACTTAAACTAATAGGTGAGATGTCAGGTTTTTCGGTCAAAAAATTGAACGAGTCTGTTATTCGTCAAACTCAATAATTCCCCGATGATAACCGGCTTTATCAGGACAGCACTAAAATTTTTAATAAAATGAATTATTCAATAGAACATACATTATATAGTCAGGGAGCCCAGGTCTATTTTCACCATTTACTACTAACAAGCTAATTTTCGTGAGTAGCTTCATTTTGACGAGACGCCCAACTTTTTTCTTACAACAATTTTCGTATGTGGTATATAACAAAGATAGTAGGGATAGTCCAGTCGGGTTAGACGAAAAACAGGCCTAACCTTTCATGTCGGGCTGCTCCAAATTTTATTTTTCTAATCTTCAGGGACGGTCAATAGTAGTGTAAATTTAAAATCTCGACTGAATTCTGCCGTTGCGTTAGCCATCATTTTGATTTTAAACGAGAACTGTTTTTGCTTAATATCTCCGCCGTTTTCAACTTCTCGGCAAAAAGTATAAGAACTAAAATTGTTGAAAATGTGATTTTCTATAATCTCTGTGATTTTCGTTTCTAATAATAACTCTCATTATTTTCCCCCATAACTCCGAAAATATCGATCTCACGAAAAAAAATTGTAAAAAAAAATTGTAATGAATCTTTCATATTTTTTGGGCCTTCAGGCTCAAGTGCCCATTCAGCCAGTAGCAAATGTGTAACCTATACTAACTAAACTAACTACACTATTATTCTGGAAATTAAAAGAAGAACTACGATGGAGAGAGGAACTAGGATTACTTTTCACACCTAGTGGTCATTAAAGGTGACTCACAGAGAGAAAGTGTAGACCACGGATAGTATAGGTAAATAGGTAAAATATTTGGCGATGTAAAGGCTGTATGACACTATGCATTTTCTTGTATCATTTCTAATATCGTTTCTGATATGTCAAAAATATGCATAGTGTCATACACAGATACAAGAAACGATATCAGAAACGATACAAGAATTTGTGTCAGGCACAGATTCTTGTACAAGAACTGCGCCAATTTCTGCGCAAAGAGCAAAAATGTAAAACCTGCTGGTAAAACATCTAAATGTCATAATGGCGGCTGAAAATGAGATCATATGATTTATGTCCTGATGAATTTATTTGTTTTTTGTAGGTATTATTTATAAATCTTTTATTGATACTTAATATACCGTTTGGTATGGGCTACTGTTCTACTAATAACCATATATTTAGCTCCTAGTAAAGTTCAAACTATGTATAACTTTGGGTTTCATGTTGCAAGTTTTTAATAGAGGAAAATACAATATCAAAACAAAATAAAAAACACAAATAATCAACAGTCAACGTAAAAATTCTGGTTAACATTAAAATGTTAAATTTATGTTTTTAAAAGTTTATAAATTTTATAAAATCCTTAAAATCAGCTGTAGACGCAGTACTACCATACCAATTGTAACGTGACAGGGTGACAAACAAAATTTCGACCATTCACGTGCCGAATTTCATACAATTTTCGATACAAGAACTTGCATAGTGTCATACACAGGGCCTATTTTACCACTAGGCCCGTGAGGCACCTGCCTCGGGCCCGTATTTGAATGGGGTCCGGAAAGATCACCAAACAAAACATGTTTATTAAAATAACAAAACAAATTTTCAAAATTCTTTCATTTTACGAACGGGCAATGATAAATGATAACCATAAGAGTTATAATTAAGTGGATAGGCGCAAACTTTCGGCTTCAATGCCCTTTAAATGCATTCATTTTTTCGAATCCTCAAAAAACTAATAAATATTTTAAAAAAATTTAGGCGCAGAATGAAAGATTACATTATTACCGAGGGTCAAATGTCTCTTAGAATAAATAAAAAGTTTCTTTTGAATGAGATATGTATTTAAAATTAAAAATCACACTCAATTTTTTTTTCACCCCTGTAACTTATTAAAATAAACATTATAGAAGATTTAAGGGACTTTCGGCCCTCGGTAGTAACGTAATCTTATTAGTTTTCTCAGGCTTCGATAAAAACGAATGCATTTAAATAGCATTGAAGTCTAAAGTTTGCGCCTATTTTCTTAAACAATGTTTAATTGTTTAAATATAAATTTTATTTATTGTGAATAAAATTTTTATTTTGTTTTGCAACTATATTTCTATTAAATAATTAGGTAATACATTTAAAAAAGTTATTATTAGGTATTATTAATAGTTATTTATGATATAAGAGTTAAAAGTACACGTTTAAGGCAAGCATGTGAAAGTTTGCAGAATGAGCGAAAGCGAGTTCTGCAATTCACAAGAGTGCCTTAAAAATGTACTTTTTAACACGCATATCATACAATATTTTTTCTACAAACGTAATTACAGGACAATATCTACAAAAACTTTTACTTGAATTTGACTGACATTCCAATTTTATATTTTTTTTTTGACATTACATCAAAATTGCATATACGGTCAATACGAACTGCAGTGCCTTAAAATTTTTTTAAAGCACTAGTGCCTTAAAGTAGCATTTTTAACGCTCGTATGGAGTGCTAAAAATTGCATTTTAATTGTGTAGTGCCTCGGGCCTGATTTGAAGTAAAATAGCCTCTGGTCATACAGGGCACAAATGTACGTAAAAGAAACGATACAAGAAAATGTATATCAAAAACGATATCAGAAACGATATTAGAAATGATACAAGAAAATGCATAGTGTCATACAGCCTTAACAGAGGTAACGAGCTTAACACCTACACTTAATCTTTCATTATTTTGTACAGTTTTCAATTGTAATGAATTTTATGAAGAATAACTTTTTTCGTAAAATTTATAATAAAAAAGTTTCCCATATGGTTGCTAGCTACGCAGATATACTGTATTAGAGCTTCTGTATAACAATTTTCAAATTGTACTGCCCTATTCGCATTCAGCATAATCAAAAACAAAATAGAAACATATTTTATCAAAGTATAATGAATTTAAAAATATTTTTAAAATTAATTATACTAAACAATTGTTAGTGTTTAAACAATTAATAAAGAATTGGCATTCATTACAATCTTTAATACATTTTAAACACGAAAATTTAAAAGCGAAATTCATATTTTTTTACATTCCTTGTATAAAATTAAAAAATTGTGATATCTGATGGTTGTATTTTAGATTTTAGACCAGGTAGAGCATTTACAAAAAGTTACAGTCCTTTGAAATTATACAATAAAAATCGATTTTTTCCTATATACCTTTCGAAAACTAGTAGAGATTCTTTATTTAAAATAGACATGTGGCATTCTTATGGTACGAACATCTCAAAAAAAATATCATTGAAATTTGTGCACCCCATACAAATGTTATTATTATTGTTCCCTTAAACCCCCAACATATTTGTGTACTTTCCAATAAAATTAATATTTTGTTACCATTAGTTAAACACAATGTTTTTTAAAACTTTTTTCCCTCTCAGTACTTTTTCGATAAGTCAGTTTTTATCGATATATTTTGAACATTTGTAAAATCCAACATATATTTTTAAATGGTAACGGAAGATTGTAGACTATTATCAATTTCATATTAGTGGTCTCTACAATCTTACTGTTTCATAATATTAGTGGTCTCTATAATTATTAACTGTTAATCCTAAGTACAGTTGAGTCCGCGAGTCTTTACCCGTGCGTCATCATTTAAAGCATACGAAATAAGTCGGAAATTTACTAAACGCAACGGCAAGTGGATATTATTCCGATCACGGGTTATAGTATAAAATTTGACGTTATCAAATAAATAGAATGTCAAATTTAAGTTTTGCTTTAAAATTTTGGTGCATAATTACAGCTACCTTATAAATTATTTTATTATCATTGATTATTAAATAAATAAACAATTTATAAAAGAATTCAATAACATATTTTCTTTTTGTTATTTTATTGACTTTGGCGGAACCTTAAACACAAGTATTCAACTGTGTCAACAATGAGGTTAGCTTTGTACGTTGTGAAAATTTATCGTAAAATAACATAAACTTATTACAAAATTTCTAACTGCAATATAAAATTAGTTGTGAAAACAACTGTTTGTATACTATAAAAACTTCAAAATGCAAAAATTCGACAAAATAACAGCAAAAAATTCAACAAAGTGACAGCCACAAAAGTAAACAAACCAAAACGTCAGAAATTGTACTTTAAAATATGTGAAGACATCCCCAATCGTCTTTCTTTGTACCTATGTCTTTTCAATACACTGAGTCTAAATCGTTCATAAAAATAACATGTGTTTTTAATTAAATAACAGTCGGCAGCTGGTTTGTCATTAATCTCATGCGTGGAAGAGAATGATGCTAAATAAAAAGTATGTGTTTTATCTCGCCAGGTATTAATGACGCATGGGTAAAGACTCGCGGACTCAACTGTAGATGTACGAATCCACGTGTTCAATTCTTTGATTGTCTAGTATCAGTTGTCTTGGTCGTTGATGGGTCTTACTTATCTTACTTTACCATTTAAAAATATTACTTTACCATTTAAAAATATGTGTTGGATTTTACAAATGTTTAAAATATCTCCATAAAAACTAGCTTATCAAAAAAGTGCCAAGAGACAAAAAAGTTTTAGAAATATTGTGTTTAACTAATGGTACCACAATAGTAGTTTAATTGGAACGTGCACAAATATTTGGGTGGGTTTAAAGGGACAGTGCACAAATTTCACTTTTATTTTTCTTTAAGATGCTTCTACCATAAGAATGCAACATATTTATTTTCAATAATAAATCTTTAACAGTTTTTTAATATTAGATAGAAAATTTAGAAGTTAATATTAGAAAAAATCGATTTTTATTTTGTAATTTAGTGGACTGTAACTGTTTTATGTGCATATGTGTACTGAGGTAAGTTAGGTTCAATCGAAGTATTTTTGGTCCCATAATTTTGTGATTTAATTTATGACCTGTCTTTTTGTTACACCCTGTATCTACATTCATACTGACGATCTTTAATTATAAACTAGTGAGAATAAAAAAGCTTCACTGCATCTATCCATCTCCTTTACCCAAATTGTCCACTGCTGGATGTAGAGCTGCCTAGGGTTTTGCCACTCCTCTCTATATTGTGTTCTTTTGTTATCCAGTTTCCAGCAACTGTCTTTATGTCGCCGGTCCATCTTTTGGGTCAAATGGCCAGCAGCCATTTTACTATCTCTCTTGTCTCCCTCTCATATGTCATTTTACCTACATGCCCAACCCAGTTTCATTTTATATTCAAAATAGCATGGATAGTGTCTCGCAGTTGCCTGCGTCTTCTTGTAAATGTCAAATAAAAATCTAAAATAATTAAAAAACGCTGGACGGAAGAGCCGCCCGAGAACTTTATGTACCGATCTATTATCGTTATCGTACTAGATACTGGCATTCTATAAAAATAACAAAGTTACTCGTTATTTTAATATTTTAGAAACACTTTGTATACTTGAAAATATTTTATGGTTCTATGCATCATTAATTCCTGCATTTGAGAAAATGTTCGATGTCATGTTTCGAAGACACACTATAGATGTATAGATTATTGCATAAATCAATAGAATATTATAGTCATATTTTCATTTCAAATTAGTTCATTTTTCTGAGAAATTAATAGTTTACAATATCTGCATTTCATTCTATTTCTATTACGCCAGTCAATGCGCGAGATTAAGAACAAGATATTACATCCGAATTCTATCCTACTGCATGGATTTTAATGAAATTTTGGGTGTACCCAATCTCCTAATTCAAAGTCTATCCTGTATACTATGGCGCGGGGATGGAACATGTTTATTTTAGAATTACATGGAGAAAAAGAAAGATTTTTAAGAAAATTTAAAAATGCATTCTATAATTTGATCACATTTTTTACAAAAACCATTCATTTTAAGCCCGTTCAACTTTTTGAAAGTAGAAATAACACTTTATTAAAAGGTATTGCAGAATAAAAACAATGCATTTCAATTCTGGTGGATGAGGGGTTAAATGTATGTACTTCTCATTTTTCCTTAAAGTACATTAGTCATATATTTTTTTTGCACCATATCTCGCTTAGTTTGAATGTAACCGACATTTAACGGTGCTCGTTTTAAAGGCCTTTTCAAACACTACAAAAGACGTTTGGTAGCATTATACACCTAAAACCTACCGTTCCTCTGTTATTTCAAGTTGAATACACCAATTTGAGCATGCACCAAAAAACAAACTATTTCACCTACCATATCTCTTTTTGTATTTTAAATAGAACATTTACGAAGAAACGAATCTCCTTGTTATTTATAATCTAAAAAACGTTTTATATAGTGTTTTTAGTTCAATGCATAGTTTTTAAGGTATTCACAAAAAACCGTCCGAAAAGGTATCATTTTTCAATGAAAATGGCTAATTTTCAACTACGCATAACTCAAAAAGTATTGAGTTCTCAAAAAAAATGGACCAGTTTTTGCCTAGAACTAGGTTCTCTAGCCACTTCCGTGCTTATTTTGACCAACAAATTTTCCACCCCCTTGAAGGGTTGTGAACCGCCCCAAGATAAAAGCGCCATAGTATATAGGGTAGATTTTGTTTCTTGAGCTATTCCCTACTTGCTGTGAAAATATCAAGTACATCGATGTAGTAGGATGGAATTCGGATCCAAATACCCTCATTGACTGCCCTATAATAATGCTCTGCTCTGATCGCCTGAGAGAGGACACACACAAGATTATAGCAAAATTTCTATTTACTGTAACTTTTCAAGTTTTTGAGCTACAGCAACGAGTTTTATGTCATTGGAAAGGTAATTTTGTATTCTTTCAAAATATGTAAAAATATACAGAGCATATCTAAAAAAATAAGATTTTTTTTTCATTTCCGGTTCAACCGGAAGCCATATTTTAGGTAAAAATTTATTGTAATAATAGATAATAAAATACCATATATGTGTGCAAAATTTCAAATTATATTTTATATTACAAAGGAAGTTACGGGCACTCGAATATTTTTTTATGAAAAATTCATAACTCCCCTCCTATGGGGAGTTAAGGAATCTGACTAATGTCACTCAATTTACCGATAGGATATCAAGGATTTATCAAAAAATAAACAAATTTCTTGGAGCCATTTTTGAGAAAATCTAGTTCAAACTTACCTATGTCAAATTTTGACCCTTTAGATATAGGCAACCCATAACTTTTTCTGAAAAACCATAATATTCTTCATATAGCCCCATCTTTAGGCTATATAACGACTTTTTCAAATTAAACTTATCTTAAACAAGTTTTTAGACAGGTAGGGAAATGTGTCGGGTAGGCGGTCGGCCATGTTGGCCGCCATTTTGAATTTTGAAATGTCAAATTCTGTACATCTATTTACCTGTCGATGAGCTAACTTTGAGTTAAATTTCATTCGTTTCGGTAAAAATTTGCAAAAATGGGCCCTAAATAACCCCCCTATTTCGGGCCCCCTTTGAGAGTTTTTTTTTAAAGCTTAGTTTCTCAACAAAATTCTCTTAAACTTACTCATACCGAATTTCATCGAAATCGGTCTGGTAGTTTTTGCTGGGCGGTGGCGACATACGTACGTACGTACATACTTCCGACATGTTTTTTTTTTATTTGCTTTTTAGACTCAGGGGGACTCAAAACGTCGAAAAAAAGTAAAATCTGAAAAAAATTGTTTGTACGATCCTATAACTTTATCTATTATACTATACTACGTATGTAGTACGATAAAGTAAAAAATAGCGGAATCCATTAATCTCTTCACGAGAAAATCAAGTTTGAAAATGAGCATGCTTTTTGGCCGTGCAAAACTTTTGCGGTTAAGATTTTTGAGGTTAAACAATTCACAAAGGCTTTTGATATTGTAAATATGAATTGATATAATAGATATTATTATAAATATAATTTATAATATTCCATAAAGTAAGGAATTATTATAAGCCGGTACTGTTAACAAAGTTATCAAAAAACCACAATTCTGATGCCGAACAAATAATTACACGCATGTTTCAGAAAACCACAACAGAATAATATTAAATAATTTATAGCCTCACGGCCGGGCATATTTGATGAAATATTTTAAAATTTAAATGCTGGAATTCGAACAGGAATATTTCATATAACTAAACATTTATTTATTTCCCTCAATGGTTATTTTGACAAAAATTATTAATTATTACTATGCAATGTTTAGTGTTTTTATGTAAATATATTAAAATTTATACATTGTTTATGGAATTTTCGGGTCCAGGTTGTTCGTGTTTGATTCTATATTTCAGCGTACTTCAGTTTTTGTACCCTGGTTATACTCTCTGTAAATGGGGTGGTTTTTACATCTTTTGACACTTTAGAGAAAAATAAAAAAATATAAACTGTATTATCATGTATTATAAGCTCGATATTGTTATCGATTCGACTTTGTGACTGATTCGAAGGGGATGGGTACGTATTTTCGGCTGCATTGCTGTTTAAATAGGGATTCATTTTTTTCGAATCCTGAGAAAACTAATAAGTTTTTTTGAATTTAAACGCAGAATGAAAGATTACGTTCTTACTGAGGGCAGAAAGTCCCAGAAAACTTCTATAATGTTTATTTTAATAAGTTACAGGGGTGAAAAACTAAGAGAAAATGTATTGTGATTTTTAATTTTAAATATCTCATTCAAAAGAAACTTTTTATTTATTCTTAGGGAATTTCGGCCCTCGATAATAATTTAGTCTTTCATTCTGTTTTTAAATTTTTAAAAAATATTTATTAGTTTTTTCAGGATTCGAAAAAAAATGGACGTGGTGATATTTTCCAAATCGAACATTCGCTATCTTTGTCATACAACGCACTGAGTCAAATAGAATATGGTGACAAGACAGTGACAGTTTTAAATATTTGACATGGCATCGGGAATATTTTGAGTTATTGATTAAATAATATTGATAGTGTATTTGATAAATAATTGATTTAAGACGCGAACTTGATAAAAAGTTATTTATTGTTTATTATTTATGGAAGATCAAGCAGAGAATACATCAGGATATATTCTGTGATCAAGTATTTTGTTGTTAAAGAAGTTCAAAATTGTAAGCGTTCCATAGTAACAATATATTATTAAAAAATCACTTGAACACTTTTCCTCTTTTCTCGATTGAGTATGAGTTTTTATTGTACATATAAATTATTACAATCACTAAATACATAGTTAGTGATAAAATTATCATATTTACTAACTAAATTAATATTTTGCAATTATAAAAATAACAGTTATCCAAGAACATTCAAAAGCCATCTCTTTAAAGTTAATGATGATATTGTCAAGTAGAATGACATTCTAGTAATGTATACATATCCATACCAGTGTGAATTTTACTACACGTAATTTGACGTGTAAAGACAGAAAAAGTAGGGATAGCCGTAAAATATTTGCGAATTATGTACCGATGGCCTTAAAAAAACTTAAACTGACTAATATCTAATAATTTGCACTGCCATTTATTTCCTTTACGTAGAGGAAATCAAACGTTGGTATATTCTAGCCATGTTTTCAACTAATTGCTAACTTTTTGTGGAAACTACCTTCCGCCCCATTCAGTTTTTTACTTCTTGTGCATTTCTTAATAATTTTTTTCATATATATATTATAAATATAGTGTTGGGCTAAATGCTTCCCAGTATTTATATTGTAAACGCATCTGATGTTGAATTATTACTAATTACGGCATTGTTGTTCTCATTGTATATTTTTGGTATCACTCTTAACCCGGTTACTCACGATACTACGGCGTCGTTAAACTTTGTCGAATTCGACTAATTGACAAAAACTTTGACCATGAATCCAACAAAATCGTACAATTTGACCACAGAGAGTCTGGCCTATCTGCTGCAATACTGCATAATTGATATTATCGACCATCTTGTCGAACGACACCGCAGTACCATGAGTGGCTGGCTTTAGAAGCTAGTTTTTCATTCCTTTTTCTCTTAGTATTTTCCATAGGTCTTGGTACTTTATCGAAGGCTTTTTCTAGGTTAAGAAATGCTACGTATATTTTCTTTTTCTCTTTCATAGCTTTTTGTGTTATATGTTTTAAAGTAAATATTATGATCCTGTATATTTCTACCACTTTTAAATCCACTTTGTGCTTCGTCTAGTGTGTGCTCTGTCATTATTCTAAAAATTGTTGTTTATTGTTTTTTCGAAGGGTTTCTTAAATCCTCGGTAGCTTTGCTTTCTATTCTTTATTCTTTTTTGTATATGGGTAAGTACTATTAGTGACATTTTTCAAGGTTCCGGTAATACTTTCACTTTTAGTAATACTTGATCTCCATTTTTCCCATGTTTTTTTCATAATTTCTGTTGAGATTCCCCAGTAACTTTTACATATTTCAAAATCTTTATTGCTTCTTCCAGCTATTATGCTTTTATTGAGTTTTCTGTGTTTATCTTTTAATATATTATTTTCTTAATTATAAATATAGTCTTGGTTTATATCTGTTAATAGTTTTTTTGTATTGTTTCCATCTTTTTATTATTTGTCTTGTTTCTCTTATCAATTTTGCATTTTTACCTTAAATGCTGTATATATCTTGCTTTTTTATGTTCTTATCGTCTTCAGTGTTCTGTAGAATAGCTTTTGGTTACGTTTGTTATTTTCTTCCATTTTATCTTCGAATTTTACCAGTTATCTTTCTTTGCTGCTGTTGCAAATATTTTTTAATTTTTCTTTAATTTTTCTTTAATTTTTATGGGTACCTATTGTAGTTCCCTTTGTTTTATCTTTCGGATAGTTTCCATACTTTTTTCTTTACTTTTACTTACTGTTTTATTTCTTTGGACCACAAAGGCTGTCTGTCTCTTTGTTGAGTCTTTTTAATTAGTTGTCTTCCTTAGTTGCCTCCAGTAGTAGATCCTTATAGTTGCCGTAGGTTGTTTACATCATTATTGCATTTTTTTTCTTTTATTGTTCTAACATTTCGTTTATTTTTTTTTAAATATTTTGCCATTTTTTTTTGTTTTTCCACTTAAACGTTATTATCGTCTCTTTTTTTTTCCTTTTGTGTACTTGGTTTTTATTCCTTTTTATTTCTTCCCGTATCTTAGTCACGACCATGTAATGAGCACTATCTATTTCGGGCCATCTGTATCCATTACTTTTATTCTAGCATTGCTTTCAATTATTATAGGCCTTTTTGAAGTTATACTTCTTTAGGCGCGATATGAGGGTGAATTTTAATATGATTAAAACCTTCAATCTGGGCGCAGTCGCATTATAACTTTGTTCTGATTGGATGTTCAAATGACATGTCAAAAATTATTCAATATGTCGGCTGTGGCACAGCTGTGGTTTGATTATTTATGGTTGTTGCGTTTTGAAATTTGTGGGAAAAGAAACAACAAACAAAAGTTAGTTAATAGTCATACTGCCCTTTTAAATAGTTTTCATATATATTTTTGGACTTTTGGACTATTTTGGACAAGGAAAACTCATTCTAATTTGGCAAGTAGTTTTTATTATAATCATATTGTAATTATGAATTTGGATTAGGTTGGAATAAATTTATTTTCTCAAGAATGGGGATTTTAGAGAGAAATCCGAAATTAGGTCCGATTTTATTTTAAATTATGATTTTTTGGCGTAGATTTATTTATCTAGTAGGTATGTAATGCTTTGATTTACATACTTAATTTGATTGCCAACGAAAGTTCTACCAATCTTCATCTAATATATTGTTTTCTTACTGTTTTGTTATTGAATATTTTCTTCCACAAAAATCAAACTAACATAATTTGATTAAATTCAGAAAAACTGTCAAGCAGTGAAACGTTCAGTTGCCCTATTTTTCCACGTGACAAATAATGTGTAATTGGATGAGTGAGTCTAGGCTTCGATTACGAATCAAAGCGTCCCCAAATTCGCGGGTTCGAATCTCGATGCAAGTTTTTATTTTTTTATGCATTTTATGATTGTAAGTATATTTGTTATATATTTTTTTTTTCAGAAAATGCGTATTTAAAATTTTTGCTAACAATTATTATCGTTCAGAAATCATTTTTCCTTTGTGGCATTTTTCAATGTGTTTGTGTGCGTTTTATTCTTTTATTTTTTAAATCTTTGATATTGTCTTAATAAAAGTTTTTGGAAAGTAGTAAGTATTAAAATTAATTTAGTATTTAAATAAAATATAAATAAAGTGTTTAAAGTACATTATATCAATCTCGTTAAAATCACATAATATGTAATAGAAGTATAACTTCTTACGTGCGTACAAAGTACACACACATTTTTTTTGGACCAATAATTATACTATACTACCTCCGTAACTTTAGAACCGTTCATTTTAGAAAGAATATGCATAGGACATTTTTTGTTTAGAATTCATTGTAGAACATTTTTGGATAAAACATTGTTCACTCTAAACCGCATAGTTTAAGAAATATTGACGAAAAACTTAAAAAACTACTAATTTACCGACTTCTCCCCCACCTTCCTCCCAAACCCGACGCTCAAAATTGTTTAACTTTTTACTGAGCATTATGTGGGCCATATAGAACAATTTGGTGCTGGAGGAAAACTTTCGCTTTGGATGTCTGAGTTGTGCCTTTTTTTTGATCAATTGTATCATACTTAGTGTGACCAACTAGCCCGAAAAATCCGGGACATGGCCCGAATTATGAAGTCGTGTCCCGGCGTCCCGGACCAGGCTTCCGGGCCATCCGAATTTTCAATGTTTTGGTAAAATTCTATGTTGAAATTTTGAATATTCTTCTAAGAATTCATATCAAACTGAATTGGTAGGACGAAAAAAAAGTCGACAATTTCGAGAGTGTAATATTAAGGTCAATGCTCGGGGTGAGGCTTATAGATAAAAAAAACAAATAAATGAATTAGAAACAAAACCGAAGTAAAAGACGTAGGAGAACATGCTGCCAAATTAAAATAGAGCTTCGCAGGACACAATGCCCGACTGAAGAATAAAAGATGGAATCATAAAATACAACAATGGAGACCGTGGTTAGGAAGAAGAAGGAAAAGAAGGCCACAAATAAGATGGGCTGATGACATAAAGAACTTTAAAGAACACAACTGGAAAAACGTGGCGCAAAATAGACAACACTGGATTGAATTGGGGGAGGTCTATGTCCAAAGTTGGATTTCTGAAGTCTGAAGAAGAAGAAGAATATTAATACCACATCCAAAATGCTGCATATTGTGGTATTTGGTATTATAGTTCTCCAAAACCTCAAACTGTGAACTTTTTTTCGTTTCTGTATTTTAATTATCGCCATTATCATTACAACCAATTATTGTGGCTTAACCTCATTAAAATTATCAATGTCAACATAAAAATGTTTAATAGATAAAATGATGATATTATAAAAGTTCTATATTAAAAAAAAGCCCGATTTTCATTGAAAAGTCCCGGATTTCAAGTATTTTTTTCAGCCGTGTCCCGAATTTGACTGAATAGGAGTTGGTCACACTAATCATACTACATATAAATAATCTGAATCTGACAAAATTATCGAAATTTTCCATATTTTTTTATATTATAGTACCTATATTATATCTTATCGTATTACTTTTATGTTGACTCTTTGTTTCAGAAGAAGCCCTAACTTGTAACGTATGCGATCGAATGTTTGCCTGTCCAAAACAGTTATCGTCACATAAACAAAAGAAGAGGCATTTTGGGTAAGTATCGTAGTTTAATATTAAAAATCTTCATCTCCAAGTCCTTTAGATTCTATACGTATTACAAAAAATTGATTTTTCTCTGCATTCTTCAGCGAAACTATTAGAAGACAAGCCTACTATTCATTCTGTATCTGTGTATTTTAGTTTTTTTATTAGTACGTTCTTTAACGGTAAAATATTGCAAAACCTCTAAATTTTAAAGAACCGCTTGGATTGACATGAAATTTGGCATACACATAGCCAACAAGTCAAAGAAAAAAAGTGATATTGTGCCGATATGTGCTTTTGCCCTGGGGGTGGTTTTCACCCCCTCTTGGGGGGTGAAAAAATATTCGTCTAAAGAAAGTCAGGAAATCGATAAACTGGCTAATTTTAAGTAACTTTTCCTCTATAGAGTTTTTTCACTAAGTCAATACTTTTTGAGTTATTTAGCAGTAAATATGTTCATTTTTTCAACAAAATAACCACGCTTTTAGACGGTTTTTCGCAAATAACTTAAATAGTAAGTATTTTGTCAAAAAAACATTCTTAGCAAAAATATAGCGTGTAAAAAATTAAAAAAAAAATGGTGTATATATCACGTCTCTACACCTAGTAGAAGTAGAGTTATAGCTAATGAAAAATAGGTTCATATTCGTCAAATTCCAAATGGAATACTTTAACGTGAAATAACCAAAAATAAAGCACATTTCGGGGAAAACTCATTACAACTTATTTAAAGTGTTTAAAAAAAGCTTCATTTTTGTTTTATAAAAAAAAATCTAGCATCAAAATTAAACAAGTTACGCTCAAAATAAAATTAGTCCCTTTTGGTTTTGGTAAAAAAATCGAGAAAATCACCCCCTAATTAGTATCTTAAATGAACTTAATCGTTACGACTTCACAAGTTTCTTGACTCGTGTATATATTGTTTATATGATCTGTAAGTTTCATCGGTTCAAAGACCTTATTATTGAAAGGGATGTAGTTAAAAGGGTTGAACGAGTTACTGATCACGAATGTATGCAAATTTAGAAACACCAAATCTCAATAAATTTTTGTCTAACAGGAAAAATTGAAAAACGAAACGTAGAGCAATATTTCTTGGGTTACACACAAAAATATGGGAGCAAAAATGATGTTTTTCAGATTTTGTTGAATAAAAAATTAAGCACAAGCTTTGCGTCTGGCGGATAGCGTGATTATTGATACGATATTATACATCATGAAGTGATTCCAGCAAATAAATAGACTTTTATGGAAATTGTCCAATTCAAAAGAGATTCCTCCTGGACTATCAAATTTTTAGTTTTTTAAAAATTTAAATAAATATTTTCCTATCTTAGCGTCAAATGTAGATTTCAAGTCTACGAATGCTATTAGTACTAGTCCCTCACCTGTCTCTACTTTTCTAAATATATTTTAAAATTAAAAATGTATATTTTTCTATGGATGCTATACAATATGTAACTTCTCTCACTACTTACATACATTCAAAACGAACAATTACTCACACAGTAAGAAAAGTCGGCCATTGCAGTGAGAAATATTTTTGCTCACGTCTTCTTCTACGGTCTTTCATACTATGATCACCGTTTCCATGGTAACATGCACAATACAAACACAATTAATGTTGTAAAATAAATGTGTTAAAGGAAAACTTACCAGGAATTACCTTTCAAAACTGTTTAAAAATAACTGTTAATTACAATTTTAAGAAATAAGGTATATAAATTTTAAGAATATTAAATACCTACATGTATATTATGTATTTTATTTCATTTTATGCATATAATATACCTAAAAGCACCTAAATTATTTAATTTTGAAGTTTGAACTCTTGACAAAACCGCATCCATAGAAAAAGTACCTACAGTGTACAACACTCGCTTGATTTGCGGCACTCGCCTCGTGTTCTGCGCTCGTGAGAAATATATATTTTTTCTCACTTGTTGTACAATATACTATAATCAGTGCAAAACTACTAACAATTTTATTTATTTTTATGTTCCAGAAAATGTTGTCTAACGTACAATTATTTTGTAGGTGCTCAGCATGCGACAGTATCTTTCCATCTCTGATGTCTTTAGAACACCATAAGGACGAGTTCGAGCATTGGTCCGACGAAGACGATTATCTAACAGATACAGAAGAAGACGACGAGTCAGTTAGTGAAGAATGTGAAAGACTTATTTAAACTTCTTAATATACCCCAGTCTCTGTTCTCCAAAACTTGAATTTATAAATTTGTTTGGGTTTGTACACGATATAATACAGTCATGAGTGCGCTAATCGGCAAAATAACGCAAAAGATGGAAAACATATTAAGTTGTGAGATAAAAAGAGATTAAACTAGTGGAGGTGGGAGATTTAGCGATAAACACCTATAAACTTACATTCTATTTATCGTTTTCCACCTTTAGACGTATCAGAGGAGTATGTCAACTAAAACTGTCACTGTGGCAGTTGCCAAACTCGTCCGATAGGTCTAAAGGTGGAAAACAATTCTAAAATGTAAATTTATAGGTTTTTATCGATAAATCTCCCACCTCCACTAGTCTCATTTTTTTTATCTCACAACTTAATGTGTTTTCCATCTTTTGCGCTATTTTGCCAGTTATTAGAGTGCTCATCACTGATAATTTATATCATTATTGTACATTGTTTTTGATAGCTATAATAATAGGAGTTATAATAGCGGCAGAAACTAGAACATAGACTGATTTGCATAACTCCCAATATTACAAATAAAGGCAAATTCATTTGTTAAATGTATTCAGTTCGAAAACCTTTATGAATTTTAAAAATCTATATCGCTGTATTTTGTCAGTGAAATAAGCATTGAAAGTATCTACCAGGTCGTGGAGTCACAGAGTAACAGGTAGAAAAGTGCACGTCTATAAGTACATAAGAAATAAACTATTTAAAACAAAAATCAAATATAAATCTTAAAACTCATATTAAAATTGTTTTTATGAATCTTAAGATACTTATTTGTTGCTTACAGAACGTCAAAATTTTAACACGGATTCTATTTATTTACAATTATTATGGTAAAACGTTAGCATCAATTTCTGAAATAATTTAGGTGTTTTTGTTTTAACATTTGTCTGAAAAAAAGTTATGTAATAGCTATTTGTATAACAAGGGAGGAAAGAGCTACTTTTCCTCCCGAGAATGAAGTTTACGGCCCGACGCGTAGCGGAGGGCAGCAATCATTCAAGGGAGGAAAATGCAATTTACTCCCATGTTATGTTATACATGTGATTTTTCGACCTTTCTCAAATAACAAGACATTTTTTCATTTTTAAATAATAATTTATTTAAATATTGAATGGGTTGCATATGTGAGTCCATATTAAAAGTAGTAATGAAACACAGACTTACTCACAATCATTTAATAATACTTTGACGACCGGTTTCGATCTCTACACTATTCAGATCATCTTCAGGTCGGCGCTACAAGTAGTTAAATGCTACAATTAAAGAAAGCCAGAGTTAGAACATTATCTGGTTGTACAAATGCTAATAGAAAGCCAAAATTTGGAAAAATATATATGCAACTGTTGACATTTCAGAACAACAAACAATGCACACATATGAGAAACAGATACTCATAAGCATGTATACGCACATGGATGCATGCGGTTTATGACTATTTGTTGAACGAGTAAAATTTATAAATCATTAAAAACTATTAAAAATCTTTTAAAAGGTTTTCAAAATTCAAAAAATAGTAAATAATATCATTTTGATCCACTTACATGCCGTTACAAGGGATGCGTTGCCAGTTCGTTGATAACATGTTTATACGTCCAACTTATGCTAATAGGATAGCTAGGTAAGGGACAGGACAAGCAGACATGCTTCGTAGGTCAAAACAACTTTTACTACTAATAATTTATTTATTTAATTAACTAACACAATTTAGAAAACTAAAACTAACAAGTAGGTAGAGCAGAACTGTCAACTGTCAAATATACCTAAGTCAAATTTTTAATGTATACATTGTTAAATCTGTTTTAACTGTTAATTTGTTACTGTTTTTTCCATTGTGCAAAATACGGGGTGTTTTATAAATAAACGTTAAAATGTATAGATAGGTACTTACGTAATAGATAGTAGAATATTGTAGACAGCGTCAATAAGTTATTTCATCAATGACATACCATGACGTCACTTTTACTTTTACTCCCTATGTTGCGTAACAATTTTAGTTGTCAAGAATTTTTTGGGGAATAAATATACAAGTAAAATCAAAAGATATTCCCGAAATGTAAATAACGAAATAATTATTCAACGATTTGTGATTTTTTTACGGATCTGAGATGCTACAAACAGCTTTGGAAGCAAACTATCTTAGAACGACTTTCTTCGAAGACAGTTCTTCGGAGAGTAGTACAAGCCAAGTAATATTCTACGTTTGAAATGGAAAACACGCGAAACAAGACTTATCCAAGTTTGGCATAAAGTGTGCTGCAAGAATAAGACCAGTTTTCAAAACTTTTCTGATAAACCGCCCTTGAAAATAACAAACATTGAAGACCTACACGAAAAAATTCCAAACTAGTTCTAGTCTTCTTCTTCTTCTTCTTTTTTTTGTGTAGACATAAGTCTGTCTGTTTCTTCAATGTGCCTCCAATAAGTTGTCGTTCCATCGTTTTCGTGGCCTTGTCAATAATTGTCTTTCTATTGGGGAGCCATATCTCTCCGTACTTACTACTTTCATTTCTTTTTCAATATTTTTATTTCTCCATATTGTTTCATTCAAGTAACCTGCGGTTCTGTTTGCTCTATTCACTTGATCTTCCACTTCTGTTTCAAGCTTTTCGTAGTTACACTTATATATAGGTAGTGTGATGCCTAGATATTTAAACTCCATCACTTATTATATTATCTGACCCTCCAGCTCTAATTTAAATTTTATTGAATTTGTTATTTTTATATGCCATTATGTTGTTTTATATGTCATTAGATTGAAAACTTAGTCTTTTTGCTATTTCGTTCGTTGCAATCCGTGACTGCACGCCGGGATTTGTTTTGGTTGGATCAGAGAGAGCAGCATATGTGCCTCCTGATGAGAGACTAATAAGTTTCGAAACCGGTAGAGGTGCTTGCTGCACTCTCTGATTGGACTAGAATATGGTGCGGCTGTATTTTCGTTTTGCAACGAAATTGAAAGTGGTTATTCATTTTTGATTTATTGAATTTGTTGTTATAACCATACATTTTTTCTTTTTTGGAAAAATTAACATGTTAAATTTTCTGGCGGTTACATTATATTGGTGCAACATACGTTGTAAATCATCTTTACTTTGAGAGTTTGGTATTGCATCGTTTGCATAGCAGATTATTTTAAGTTGTTTTTCTCCCATTTGGTATCGTTTGTTAGTTCTTAGAGAGTTTGTTAGTTAGGTTCAACAATAGAAGACTTACGGAATCTCCCTGTCTTCTCCCATTGCCAGCTTCAATTGGGTTAGTTAGTTCTATTCGTACTATCAAATATAATTGCTTCGTAAAATAATAGAATAAAACGAAGTTGTATGCGAACCAAATACTAATGTTAATTATATTATATACTCAATGCCTCGTTAATAATAATTAAATCCACGGTTTTGAAATACATTGTAAATTTAAATGAATGTTTACCAAAATGCTTAATGTAGCTATATAGTAGAATAGTATTTTCGGTGGTGAATTTTGCGGTTTTGTGTGATTTTGTAAAATATTTGTTTAAATAATTGAATTAAAACGTTTAGTTCGTGATGTCGTTTTACAAAATAATTGATAAATGTATCTAGCGATTTAAGAACATTGTGTTGATAGTATAATTTTATCGTCTAGAGTACGCCAATGAATTAAGTAAAACACGTTTTTGTACTGTTTCAAACGATATAAAAATCGGATCGAATAGCCTAATTGATTATTATTATTCTTGGAGCGTTGATTGAAGAATAATAGACAACAGCGAGGTACAAGAGTTGAGTTTATGTAGGTAGTATTTCCCGATTATTTTCCGCTGTAGTTTTGGCGAGCTGAGCGAATCCGACAGTTTGCTTCTTACCTATCCTTTTACCTATCCTTATAAGCGGTGATCGTATATCTTTTAAATGTCTTTTTAATCCGGCGAGGTGAGCGGGATCTCCTTTCTCCCCTTTCCTTATACATTCATGTCGTATTAATAAAAGCAATTCCTATTTCGCGCGATAGTCAAAATTATTCATTCATGTACAAAAATATCGTCACATCGGCCCGAACAGTAAGCTCGATGCGTAGAAATTATAAATATATTTTGTTAACGAACTTAATGAGTAATTAAGGCTAATTATCTTATCTTCTGTTTATTTCGATTCCAAATAAAAATGTTTTAAAAAGCGAACTCTTTTTCTTCGACTGATAGTTACCTGGAGCAACAACGACGCAACGACCTCGTTACAACATCCACTGCATTCTAAAGAGTAAACGCCATTGGATTTAATCATCAGCACGTAGCGCTCCAACCTTGGGTGGGTCTTGGCTGACTGTACAACTTTTTCCAATATTTTCGGTCTTCTATCCACCTAGGGTCAAATGGAATGTTCATTTTTCGGAGATCTGCTTGGATGTTATCTCTCCATCGCATTCCGGGACGTCCGAGTGGTCTTTTGCCTGTAGGAATCTCATCCAATACCAGTCTTACAAGTCTCTCGTTATGAAGTCTGTGCACGTGGCCTGCTCATCTTAGTCGCTGTGATTTAATTTCTTGGACAATATCGGTGTCATTGTAGAGTTCTTTTAATTAGAAGTTGGTTCTGATCCTATACTGGTTTGTGGTGATGTCGTGGTAAGGTCCGAAAATTTTTCATTCAAAACGTGTGAGCTTTTCTTCGCTTGCTTTGGTCATGGTCCACGTTTCGCATCCATATGTTAGTAGAGGTCTGACGATGGATTTATAGATTTTGAAATTTGAACTTCTTGTAAGATTTTTTGATTTTATAAGCTTATCCAGTGCGAACAGACAGCGATTTGCCGATTGACTTTTATTCTGTCTTTTATTTCTTCAGTGACATCTTTGTCAGCTGTTATTAAGGACCCCATAGGATTTAATGTTTATCTTTAAAACGGTTGACACAGGAAGCATATTTTATATTGGCAACGGCGCTTCTTTAACTCACTTACCGCAGGATCCAATGTAATAAGCGATACGACACCAGACAACAAAGATCTTCTTACTAGCCCAAATGCAAGACCAAGACGAGACTAAGACAGTCTTGGTCTTGCGCCAGTACACCTGGTCTTGGTCTTGGTATTGCGCTCCCAGTCTTGGTCTTGGTCTTGGTCTTGCAGCAAAAGTCTTGCAAGTCTCGCAGTTGCCCATTAGCCTATTGTATATCTTAGAACAACGTAACAAAGAGGTACATTTTAAGCTTGAATATTATAGCCATAGTAAAGACTAGCCAAATTAATAAATATCTAAACAACTGACACCGGGTGGGGTTTAAACCCACGATCTAAGTGATCCCTGCCTATGTTCTAACTAACTGAAGTTAAAACTACCTCTTAAAACCCACAAAAGTTCATTTGCATATCTCAACCGGTTTTAGAGCAATAAATAAATGGTCAGTTTGTAAGAAAAATTTCAACCCCCCCCCCCCCATTTGATAAACAAAGCATTTATAAATAAACGTTTATGAAGCAAACTGTCATTACTTTTTCGTACAGAATTACCCATTAAAGTTTGGTATATATTGATGAAAAACAAGGTTAGTTAAAAAAGTACCTAACTTTCTTTATTATCCAATATAAGTGAATGAATAAAAAAACATAATGTTAAGAAAATATGAGGCTATAGTTGGGCTTAAATTTCAATATGCTATTTCATGCTAGAATAATAAGTTAGCATAATGCTAGAATATTCCACAGAGTGAGAAAAAACACAGTTTAACTGGTACACCCGGTATACACTGACAATAATAATTGACCTGTCTAGCAACAATATCTATTATTACTGCAATATTTATAAAGAATAAGACAAAATATTTTAAAAAATCACTTAAATTGGACAACAGGTTTAGGAAATTTTAGACATTAAAAATGACCCGTTTTTTAGGTGGTGCGTTAATTTCTTGTAGAAGTGAATATCGTTAAAATAATATTTCGGTATTATGTTTACACGATATCCAGCATTATCTCTATACTTTTGTCTGGTTATGATACTTGTAAGAAATAATAGCCGCGCTGTTTCGGCAAATTTTGTTTAGCCGAGTGACCTCATAACAAAGGACACAGTCAGCAGAAACAATACATAATAGTCTTACTATAATAATGTATATTGATAAGATGTCTGGTGTTTAGATTCCTAGACAACTAATAATGAAAAAATATTTATGTAAATTTATATAAGTGCTAAGGTGACATATTTTTAAAAAGTTTGGTTGCGATATTCGATATTACTGTAGGCGTCGTAACGCAGGAATGTTGTGTTATATGAATATGATTAGTAGACGACTATTCTCCAAACCAGAACAATTGATTTCACAGCAAAAAATCCGCTGCTGAGAAAGAATTTACTTAAAAATTTTATTTTTACATTATAATAATGACCTCTGACTACATGTCAAATGTGTCGAGTGTTCCTTTAATTGATATTTTGATTCGCTATGTATGTTTATGGTATTGTTCGTAATGCGCATAAATCCAATTTTTGTTGCAATTTTTTTCTCATAGAGTATCTAAGAGTATAGCCGAACTTATATACTCCCTAAAACGACCCTCAGTTCTAACTGCAAGACGCAAGAGTCTCGCAGGCTTAGTCTTGTTCTTGCTTAAGTCTTGCACGGTAAGTCTTGGTCTTGGTCTTGCTAAAGTTACGCGGTATTGGTCTTGGTCTTGGTCTTGCGAAAATGGAAGAACAAGACGAAGACTGCAAGACCAAGACCGATTTTGGGCAACACTACTTCTTACAGTGCATATCGATTCCGGATGTTGACGAACTGCAAGGCTATCGTACATTTACTTGAAGCTAGTCGGAATAGTTCGATTGTAGACGTAATGGACTACTTTCCCAGGTTTTGAAGTCAAGATATTCTTCTTTTCCCCGTTCTACTCTTTCCAAATATCTTTCTCTGAAGAATGAGTTACAACAAGCCGTATCCCTCATTTCTGATGACATGATCAAGATTATCTAATTTGGGCTCTTTGATTGTGTTAATAATCTCGCATTCCTTGTCCATTCTACATAGGTCGTCCTCAATATTAATCTCACAATCCACTCATGAAATTGTTAAAATGCATCACAATGTAACATCACATCTCCAAGGTGCTTTCCTTAAGAAGCTTCAGAAATTGTCCAAGCCTCTACTCGGTATAATAACGTAAAAAATACATGGCATTTAATGATAGAGACATGGGTACTAAGCGGTAAAGCGTGACTTCTGATATAATTATTTATATGGAATAAGTATCAAATAATATGTAACACTCCACTGTAATTTTCAGGATTTACTAACGGTTCCATCAACTGAATGCATCTAACTAAAATTTGCCAAAATAAAACAAAACCAAGAGTAAAGGAGGGTTGATATCTGATTACATTTTTTTATTCTGAATTTAATCTTTTGAAAGTATCTACCTTACAACGTTTTCGTTAGTCATACCATCTGTAATTTTAATTTTAATTAAATAGTGATTTATTAAAAAAATACAGTAATTCATGCAAAATAGGCCATATCAGATAGTTTTTGAACTAGTTTATTATATTTGGTTTACCTTATTAATTTCAGATCACGAATAAAAATATGTTTGCGTAATTAAGAACTTTTGTAGCTATAATATATAAAAATTTTAGTAAATTGTTTAAAAAAATTTCGACAAAAACGTCAGAAGGTAGATCAAGTATATTAATTTATTTGCATGGTAGCTAAAAGTTTTTGGAGAACTGTCAAAAGAGACGTAGCTAAAGGACCCCTAAATATGTGAATCAAAGCATAATCATATTGTATTAAGTTTATAACATTTGGAACCAAATATGATGTAAATATTACGTAAGAGGTAGACCATTGGTGCTAAGAAAAAAATTACTCATTTACCAGAAGAGATATGGCATTAAATAATCTATAAAAGTAGAATTTAGAAATCAATTTGAAATTATGTAGGTAAACTTAGAAGGGCTCACTATAGTTCTCTTATTCTACATATCAAACTCTATATCCCTTCATTCTTTTTAAAAATAGTAGCAAGTTACGAAGTTCAAGTTGCTTCATAGCAAATTGAAGCAACTCTTCATCAAAAATATGACTCGGGTACATCCTATAGTTATGAACGACAGAATTTATTATGCGTTATAGTTCTAATATGGACAGTTATTTATATACTTTTCCTGTTATCTATGCTTATTTTGACTTCTTTTACTTCTACTTCTTTTTCAGCTAAAAATTGGATATTCAAATTTTATATTCTACTTTCTTTTTGGGGGTATAATAAGAATAATATATATTAGAAAAATGTAAAGGTGTACTAGATGGTTTGATAGAAAACTCTTTGAAATGAAAACATCTTTTTTAATAATACGATTCCGCAAAAGAGGTGTTGGTTTCATCAATTATCTTTTCGTTGGAGCTAAACTTTTTATTTACGTGCCTTACCTGCAGCATAGCACTGACGACCACTTACTGGTAATAAAAACCTGATAGAGAAGTCTGCAGAATACAACAAACTGATATTCGTGGAATACAACAAACTGATAACTGAATATTGGCACTGATATTCGTGGACACGAGAAAGCATTCTATACCATAAGCCAGCAGAAAATATTAAAAGTATTGATAGAATGCCGAACAGACCATGGCTACACTAACATGATCAAATATATCTACTAAAAGACGGCTAGCGTAAGACTATCTGAACAACAAACAAAGAAAATCTGTATACAGCGAGGAGTACGGTAAGGAGACACCGTTTCACCAAAGCTATTCACAACCCTTTTAGAACAAACTTTTAAGAAGGCAGATCTGAACGAATATGGCATTAATATAAATGGACAGAAGCTCAGTCATTTGAGATTCGCAGATGACATCGTCCTTATAGCCAATCGTATGGATGATGCAATAATAATGTTGAACAAATTATATCAACTTTCCTTAGAGGTCGGACTAAAGATTAACATCAACAAGATGCAAATAATGACTAATCTGCTGCTAAATCGTAATATTGTTGTTGATGAAATGGATATTCAGCAGACTGCATCTTATAAGTACTTGGGACATGAAATTCAGTTGTGGGAAGCGATAACGATTGTCGCATAGGATTAGCCTGGGCAGCGTTTGGTAAACTGAGTTATGTATTTAAATCAGACTTACCTATATGCCTGAAAAAGAAAATCTTTGACCAGTGTGTGTTGCCTGTACTCACTTATGAAGCCGAAACATTAACACTCGCAAAAAAGGTAGTGAACAAGATTCATTTGCCTAACTCAGAGGGCTAGGGATCGCCAGATTTTGGGTGTATCCCTGAGAGACCGAATCATAAACGAAGAAATACGTCGTGGAACAAAAACAACAGACGCTGTCGAAAAAATCGCCAAAGTGGAATTGCACAAAAGTGGATGCAAGACGCACAAAACAGAGACAGATGGAAAGAGCTAAGGGAGACATATGTCCAGCAGTGGACGCGTATGGGTTGATGATGATGATATCTTCAGAATTGGGAATAAATACATAATAATCTGATGAGGCCAAATCAGGAGAATCAGCCGGATGATAAGCAATAATTAGAAGCTCTAATCATGGATTTTTGCCCCTGTCATAATAGTCTTGTTAGCTCGTGCACTGTCTGCATCTGTAAGAAACATTATTTTTTTCGTCTGCATAAATATGGGTCTGTTTCTCACTGAAGTCCTATTTAAATTTTTCCAATAATGCATAAAAGTATTGGCTATTGATAGTTACAACTTTCTCAAGAAATTATGTTCAAAATATTCCTTTTCCATTCTAAATACAATGTCTCTAACCTTTTCCACGTTTTGAGTTCCTGTTGGGTATTTCGGAGCACTTTTGCCAGCTTCAAGCCACTGCTCTGCCCTCCTAAGGAAAACCATCGTATCTGCAGTACTTATAAAAATGAGTAAATGGACTTCAAAGAATCTGAAACTTTTAAAAGGTGCTAAAATTGTTACAACAATGCGGTTAGAAACAATTTTACTGTATATCAATAAGTCTGTAAATAAGCTGTGCTTTTTTAAAAAAAGAGCAGTAATTTATCCTAATTTTATGCCTATTATGGCAGATACTGGGAAAAAAATTGTAAGTAATATTAGGAATTGCTAAGTAAAACTACAGCATCTACAGATATTATGTATATGCGGTGCTTTTTCTTAGCATAATGTTACAGAAAATATAATTAAACAACAAAATTAGTTTTTGAACAATTTATTAAATCTACATATTTAATAAAAAAAAACACATTTATTATACCGAATAAATATACAAAGAAATTATTTTATTAATTCTTATCTTCCTCAAGGTTTTGTCAAAATTGTAACCTATTTGAAGTCATTATGGTTTTGAGATTTTAAATAAGGGTTTCTTTTTTATTTTTTGATACTCCAAAAGAAGATGTAAATGCCTGAGGGCTGGGAAGTTTTTTATTTAAAACCTTATTTTGAAGAAAATTCATTTTAAACATACTATCGGATTTATTTGTGTACTTGTACTTAAGAGAAAATGATCCCCGGTTTGCAACAATTTCTGTTATTTTCGCAAAGTAAGAACGTGGCTCCATTTTTTTAATTTTAGCTTGTGACGCAAAATCTTGCCACTTAAAAAAATCTGTATACTACATTGTTTTTATTGTAACCTATTTTGAATTTGCATTTCCAACAACTGTCATAAAATCATTAAAATCATAGTTTTTTTAAGATAGTTCCATCTGATGGTAGAAGCTATCAGCGGACATGACTAACAGTTTACTTCTGTGAGACATCTGCCTGTACAGAATATTGTTTATTAGTTTTACATACACGCAGATTTTAAATACCATACCACCCTCATTTAAAAAAGAGTACTTTCGGTGAATTAAATTACTATGTCGTTTTACAAAAATAAACATAAATTCAATGAATATGACTAAAACATCTTAAATTTTTTTAACTTATGTACCTACAAATAACTTGAAAAAAGTATTTAGGCCAATTTTTTTTAATCTTGGCTACTTACCCTACTTGCTTTTCAACATTAAAAATTTTACGTTGTTTCTTAATAAATTTTGCAGACACAAACTAACAACCGCACCATACACAAGTTGAGAAAAAACTAAATAAATTGATAAACCGCGCCAATTACGTAGCAAAAACACCGCAATTGGGTATTGCTTAAAATAAATACAGTAACTGCAGACTCCGACAAGTATATGCGGGGTTTTACCTAAGTAATGTTATAGTTGCGGGGTTTTTCCTTAGTTCCACGCATGTTTTTGTAGATGCTAGGTTTAGTATTTCTTTTAGAATATATAGTTGGGGTTGTAAATACTGTACTTTTCTTAAATAATCATGTAATATAAACCCTCTGGATAAAATTTTCGCTCCTAACTCAATTTTCATAATTTTTGCATATACGGTGTTTTTCCTAAGGACGGCAGAGCTGCTGTGCACTCATTCTGTTCTCTAGTTTCAGATATATTTTTTGATTATGTAATAGGCAGATTACATCGGTTGATTTTTCTTTAATTTATAGAATTATTAAATATTATTTGTCTATTCTGACACTATTAGTTCTTGGGACCACCATTAAAAAATGTATTACTTCCCTCATAGTCAGTTAACCTTGTCGAGTCATACAACTTTTCTATTCCGGAATATTTTCAGGAGTGGGGCGTTTCGTAAATATAGACGTTTCTAGACTTTGGTGCGTCCGACAACTCGAGTGCCCTTAAAAATTTGTCGGACAGTATTACCAGTAAATTTTAAGTATTTTTATTAAACAATCCTGCAAAAAAAATCATCATTTATCACACCATAGTGCGCCCCACATAGAGGGCAGCCCGCATCATAAAGAGTCATAAAATTTGTACCCTCACAGCTGATTTTTGCAGAATTGTTTGATAAAAATATTTATCTACTCTATCTCATATTATGCATAAGTTTTTAGTTTGTAAAAACTTTCAATATAGATAGCAGTGCGTGGAGGATTTAAAGTGTGCGTGAAGTAATAATGTATTTTAAATGGGGTTTGCTTTTTCGCACTATTTTTTGGCACACTTTCATAACGAGCGATCCACAATTATTGGGATCAAAGCTAGCCGTGCAAAAAAAATTACGTATGTCTTGTTTTAATCTGAATTTATATCATTGGTTTTTCAATTAATTTTGATTAACATTATAAAACATAAAAAATCAGTCAAAACCTATAACACAGAACTTTAATCAAAAGTAAAAAGAATTAACAAAATTATAAGTAACAATAGTAAATAAAATCAAACAATATGCTGTATATGTCCACCACCAACATCTCTACATAACCTAACACCTAACTTTTCTTGTTAAGTTGACATAGTTGACGTACACTACTGGAAAGGTGAGGTAAACTGGAAAGTATATCTGAATTAAAAATAGTCTGTCTCTGTCGTTATAATCAAATATCCTTAACTCGCGTTGTCATGG
This sequence comes from Diabrotica virgifera virgifera, assembly GCF_917563875.1. Lineage (NCBI taxonomy): Eukaryota > Metazoa > Arthropoda > Insecta > Coleoptera > Chrysomelidae > Diabrotica > Diabrotica virgifera. The sequence goes on from NC_065443.1 coordinate 267,697,338, forward strand.
TGATGACATTTGAGCAATAAACAAAAGATTTGACAGTTTTGTGGTTTGAAAGAAGTAGAATTTTTAAATGTTAAAGGTCTAAAAATTGTAGAATAGAAATAAATTCCAGTGACGAAAAGTTACAGTTTTTTTAATTTGTTTATCGTAGATAAAATATTGTATGAAACTGTGCGTGAAGTACTTTTTGCGAACTTACGCGATGTATAGCATTCGCTCCGCTGTGCTTTAAACGCTCTAAACGCTTGTGCTCTAAACATCGCATGCGTTCGCAAAAAGCATACTTCACGAACTGTTTCATAAATAACTATTACAATTTACTGGTAACATTGTCCGACAAATTTTTATGGGTGCTCCAGTGGTCGGACACGCCAAAGTTTAGAAACCTTTATATTTACGAAACGCTCCCCTCCCCAAAAATATTTCCTAAATAGAAAAGTTGTCCGACTCGACATGAATGCCTAACTCAATAAAAAAAGTTTCATGAGGAAGATAATATATTTTTTTAATGGTGGGCCCAAGACCTATGTATATGAATCACTCTACATATTTCAGAAATATTCTGATGTGTATACATTGGTATTAATGAACTGCTTTATATGATATGTTTTATATTTCTTAGATAAATGAGTAAAATATACATCTTAGTACTAATAAATCACCCTGTATATCAAAATCAAATATTTTTTAATATTGTCAACTTGAGAAGTAGATTAGTATCCAAGATATTTTTTCTTTATGTGAATAAAAAGTATATCCAATTTATTCGTTTTTTTTTTCTTTTAGTGCTCCCGTAGACAAATTGAAGGGAACGAAGTTTTTGTGAATGAAATAAAATCAGAGGAATATATTTTATTTGCTGATTGTATTAGGTACATCAAAGGAGCAATGAAGTTCTTACTAAATCATTCTTATGTCGTTTGTAGATTTTATTCAAGTCAAAGTCAAGGGCAAGTTAAACTAGTTTTTTCTTTGGTAAACAGTTGGGTATTTTTTTTATCAAAAAATTAAACCAGGCAGCTGCTCGGGGAGCAAAAATCGTACTAGCCTTCGCAGTAGGTGCAGTAGCACAATCAATATTTATTAGATATAAGAATATTTTCTAGACCTTTGAAGAAGCTGCTAAATATCGGTCTAAAATCAAAAATCGGTCAAACAAAATACATGGCCGTTTCAAAACAAGAACAACTGCGAATAAGGAGAAATATTAGAAACAATCATAATTTCGAAGTGGTTGATGAGTTTGAATATCTGGGAGCAACATTCACCAATGAAAACAAAATAGAACGAGAAGTTTAATTGCGAATAATAGCGTGGAACAGATCTTTCTTTGCAATGCAACATCTAATGAAGTCAAAACTTCTCTTACGAGGTGTAAAAATTCAGATATATAAGACCATAATACGACCAGCAGTAGTGTATGGAAGCGAAACATAAACCCTAACAAAAAGAGAAGTCTTCCTCTTCTTTTACTTCTTGGAGATCTTTTGATCTGTTTAATTCTGAAGCTGCCTCTGGTTAATTTCCTGGGAGGTAGATTTCCAACTATCCCTCCATCTTTTAGGTGATATTATGGGGGGTCTTGAACCGGGCGGGTTATTTTCTAGGGCAATTTTTGGGAGCCTATTCTCATCCATTCATCTTACATGGCTGTACCACGTCCTCTTGCGCTGCCTTCCCCATCTTACCATATCTTGAATTTTGCATTTCTCTCTAATGTCTGTATTTCTTACTCTGTCGCTTCTTGTTTTCCCCACTATTGTTCTTAGGGTTATCATTTCGGCAACTCTTAGCATCTGTTTCGTTTTGTTGGTGTCTTCGCGCACTTCTATGCCATATTTCATGATCGGTCGTATGCAAGTCTTATAGATTCTAATTTTACTATCTATGCGCTTATACGGATTTGACCAGACTATCTTCCGCAGACATCCTGACAATGCAGATGCTTTGTTGATCTGACTCCTCAGGTCCGTTACTAGGTCGTGAGTGCTTGATATATCTATGCCCAGATATCTGAATTGCATCACCTGTTCTATGGGGTTGTTCTCAACCACAACTTACATCTGAGCGGATCTTTTGCTATTGTCATACATTTAGTTTTGTTGGTAGAAATGTTCATATTTAGTTGGCGGCTTACTTGAAAGAACTGAAAGAGCTGTCTCTGAAGATCATCTTCTGATTCAGTAATAATTGCTGCATCATCTGCGTAACACACCATACCAATTCTTTTGTTGCCCATTCTATATCCGAGATTAAGAGATGTTACTTTGTTTATAACTTTGCCCATGAGTAGGTTAAATAATAAGGGGCTTAAACTGTCTCCTTGTCTAATTCCTCCCAGTGTTGAAATATTTTCAGTGAACTGGTCTTCTGCTCTAACTTTGGTTACGTTGTTGTTATTTAGGTTATGGACTACCTTTGTTATGCTGGTGGGTGTTTTATTTTCTATTAATTTATTTAGAATGTCTTCCAGGCGAACTCTGTCAAACGTCTTCGTCAGATCAATGAAGCAAATATACGCTGGCATACCGAACTCTATAGCCTTTTCTTTTATTTGCTTTATTATAAATACTGCGTCTGTTATAGATCGCCCCTTTGTAAAACCTTGTTGTTCTTCAGCATTAGTGATTTGTCTTTCCAGTTTGTCCTTGAGAATACCCGTGAAAAGTTTTATCGTTGTATTTAAGAGGGCTATTCCTCTGGAATTTTGAAAAAGAGAAGTAAATACTTAAATTGCTGGTGTGGGAATGTAAAATCCTTCGAGTGATATATAGCCCAGGCAGAGACAACGTGACAAACAAATGGAGGCGCAGACACAATAAGGAGTTACAGTATCTCTTCGGAAAGAAAAATCTACTCAGATATAAAGGCCACTAGACTAAGATGGGGAGTGCATGTATGTGTTAGGTAGTAACGAAAACCGCCTTACAAATAATGTATTTTGGGAAGTACCAGATGGGAGAAATTCTGTAGGATCGCCCAGAAAAAGGTGGAAAAATGCAGTCAGAGTAGACCTAGAGAACATGGGAGTGAGACAATAGGAAATAGTGGCACAGGACCATAGGACCGACAAACATGGAAGGCCATCGTAAACGCAGCAAAGACTCACGAAGAGTTATAACACCATTGATGATGATGATTTTATTTATTGTTACCACCTTGATCGTAAAATAGTCAATTAAACTGATATTGGTTAAAGCTGCACCGTTGGTTGAAAAAGGTAAATCTTATAGTGACGTTACCAATATGTTTGGTAATTCAAAATCAACGATCCATTGTAATTTTATACCTTGGAGAGGAATGCGAGAATATGTTTGAACACAGTGTCAAGGCAGAAAATTTAATTTTACTCCTACAAGTTCTTTTGAAAAAGGTTTAATTGTGATTTGGTGGAACTGGTATTGTTGTCATTTTGCAATATATGCTACCCTTTCGGCTCACGTACATATTAAAAAAAATTCGTCTTCATGTCAGAATTGTCGCTTTACAACCTTGTTTTTTTAACTATAGCCGTTTTTCAATCAACACTATAGCTAATTTATTTATTTGGCATATACCTATTTAATATCATTATGCTGGTATTTTACATCTTCGTATTTGTGAAGACATGACCGTTTTTCATTCTTCTTCTTCATGTGCCATCTCCTTTAAGAAGATCGGCAACCATCATGGCAATTCGCACTTTCGATATCGCTGCTCTAAACAGATCAGCAAAAGTGCAGTTAAACCAAACCAGAAGAAAATAAAGAAAATAAAAATTATAATCATCAATATAGCCTACCTATTGAATGCTCAATATATACAGCAGAAATGATAGCAGTAATGTTTGCTGTTCAGTATGTACTACTGAATCCAACTAGCAATTATGTTATATTTACTGACAGTAAAAGTGTGGTGGACAGATTAAGTAACATTCAAACATTCAAACACATAAACCACATTGAATTGAATATACTTAAAACTCTGTTTGAAATTACACAATTAGGAGTAAATGTAACAATTGCTTGGATTAAGGGTCATTCGGGAATAAAAGGCAATGAAATAGTTGACAATTTCGCTAAATCAGCTTATGTAATCGGAGAAAAAATAAACAAAAATTTAATTCCAGCTTCAAATATTGATACTTTTAGCAGACAAAAACTTAAAAATAATTGGCAATTGCATTACAGAGAATGTAATACTGGCTCAAATTTTGCTCATTGTAACCCTAGGATATTCTCAAAAAGATGGTTTTACACAGAATATAACAGACATTTTATAAAGACCATTAATCGGCTGAGAGCCAATCATGCTCTTACGCCATATTACATGCATAGAATCGGCTTGTCAGATACTCCCAATTGTACTTGTGGCAAAATCGGAGATCTAACACATGTCAAAAGATTTAAAATGTTTTTTCCCAATAAACCTTAACACTTTAATATTTACAAATGATATGGAAATTCTTCATCTCATTTATAAACATGTTAAATTATGTAAATACAAGTTGTAAACGTAATATAATAGGCATAATTTGTTAATATGGTTTGAAAAAATAAAAAAATATATACATAAAAAAACACATAATAAAATAATAACAAAAAAATAATAAATAAAAAAAAAAGAAAAAAAAATAGAAACAAACTTAAAAAAAGAAGTGTTTCGCACAAATTAAAATATATATTAAAAAAACAGTAAAATAATTAAAAAAAAAAACAAAATAAAAAAAACTACACAATGTACCAATGTATCTATAAAAATAATATTGTAGAATGTACTTATATTTATAAGAAATTTATGACTATGAATCTGCAATCAATCACAAACAAGTCTGGCTAATTGGCTCTGCCAAAGCCATTTGTCAAAAAAAAAAAAAAAAAAAAAAAGATGCGTCTTCTTCCACGACTCCTTCTACCCTGTATTATTCCTTGTTTTATTAATTTCAACAAGTTATAACGCTCGTCTCTCATGACATGTCCCAGATATTTACTTTATAATTATTTAATTATATAATTTATTATTTAATACTGCTTTCTAACTTTACATACATACATAGACAGGGTGTCCCGAAAAGATTGATCATAAATTATACCATAGATTCTGGGGTCAAAAATAGGTTGATTGAACCTCACTTACCTATATACAATAGTGCACACAAAAAAGTTACAGCCCTTTGAAGTTATAAAATTAAAATCGATTTTTTTTCATATATCGAAAACTCTCAGAGATTTTTTATTGAAAATGGACATGTGGCATTTTTGTGGCAGCAGCATCTTAAAAAAAATTCAAGTGAAATTTGTGCACCCCATAAAAATTTTATGGGGGTTGGTTCCCTTAAACCCCCCCAAACTTTTGTGTACGTTCAAATTAAATTATTGTTGTGGCACTATTAGTTAAACACAATGTTTTTAAAACTTTTTGGCCTCCTAGTACTTTTTCGATAAGCCAGTGTTTATCGAGATATTTTGAATATTTGTCGAATCCACCACATATTTGGATACGGTTAAGTACGATTATAGAGACCTGATAATCTGAAAATTTATTTATAATTTACATTTTTAGGTATATTTTGAAAAAGAGGCTACATCTCGATAAAAGGTGACTTATGAAAAAAAGACTAAGAGGCAAAAGTTTTAAAAACACTGCGTTTAACGGGTCTAGGACGTTTCATCGCCGCCAGTTCATCGCCGCCGTTTCGATGCCGCCAGTTCATCGCCGGCCGATTCATCGCCGGCCGTTTCGATGCCGCCGGTTCATCGCCAGTCAGTTAATCGCTAACTGATATATTTCCGAATATTCGACCAATTTTCGACAGTTACATTTATTATTTATTTTTAGTATTAATTAGGAATTCTAGGAATTGCGAGATATGACCATTCCCGTTGCCATACTTAATCTTTTAATAGACTTTTAAACTTTTATAATATAAAATATAATTTAACACTACAAATTTAATACTGTTTAGTATCAAATTTAGGGGAAGTAGAAATAGAACAGTAAATTAATATAATAATATTTTTTATCTATTTATTTGTCATAAGTTTTGAACTGAATTTAACGTCATGTCGTGTCATCTCCCATAATACAAGATCAACTGACTAACTGGCGATGAAACGGCCGGCGATGAAATGGACTGGCGATGAACCGGCGGCATCGAAACGGCGGCGATGAACCGGCGGCGATGAAACGTCCCATTCCGGCGTTTAACTAATGGTACTACAATAATAGTTTAATTGGAACGTACAAAAACATTTGGGGGGGTTTAAAGGAACAAAATACGTAAATTTATTTACGTAAATATATTGAAAAAGAAGCCGCATCTCGATAAAAACTGGCTTATCGAAAAAATACTAGGAAGCAAAAAAGTTTAAAAACGTTTTGTTTAACTAATGGTACCACAATAATAGTTTAATTGGAACGTACACAAACATTTGGGGGGGTTTAAAGGAATAAAATACGTAAATTTATTTACGTAAATATATTGAAAAAGAAGCCGCATCTCGATAAAAACTGGCTTATCGAAAAAATACTAGGAAGCAAAAAAGTTTTAAAAACGTTTTGTTTAACTAAGGATACCACAATAATGAATTAATTGGAACGTACACAAAAGTTTGGGGGGGTTTTAGGGAACAAAATCCCCATAATTTTTTTATGTGGTGGACAAATTTCACTATAATTTTGTTTTAAGGTGTTCCTGCCATAAGAATGATACATGTCTATTTTCAATAAAAAATCTGTAACAGTTTTCGACATATTGAAAAAAATCGATTTTCATTTTGTAACTTCGAAGGGTTTAACCGCTTAACAGCTTTTTTATGAGCACATTTGTACTAAGGTAAGTTAGGTTCAATCGAACTATGTTTGATCTCAGAATGTGTGGTATATTTTATGACCAATCTTTTCGGGATACCCTGTATAATGGATGTTCTTCTTATACCGAAAGGTGTCGACGTGTTTTCTTTATTCGTTATTCTCTGCGAACTCACGCCAATTTTTTCTGTCTCTAGCTTATTCTTTGGCTACCTACCACGATTCTCCTCTATTCTTCAATATTTCCATCACACTTTTATTACATGTTTTCCTTGGTCGGCATCTCCTATTTTTCCCTATCGGCCTCTCCTCCCATGTCATTTTAACATGTCTATTGTCATTCATACTAAATAAGTGTCCAGTCCATTTTAATTTCTTGTCATAAATTTTTTTCTTTAATGTTTTTACTTTTAATTGTCTTCTAATATCTTCGCTACGTTTTATCCCCTATCTCCTAGCTCTAACTTTAATTGTATTTAAAACCTCTCTTTCTTTTCTCATTATTCTTCTCAATACCTCGACATTCGTGACTGTATACAATCCACCCAACTTATTCTTAATATTGTTCTGTAGGCCCATAACGCGAAGGCTTCTAATGTGTCTTAAGCATCTTTCTTTAAAGTCCAAGCCTCCAACTAATAAGTTATCGTTCCATCGTTTCCGTGGTCTTTCCACTGATCGTTTTGCCATTGGAAACCGTCTCAAGCCGTCTTTACTATTTAGGTACTTGATTTGTTGTCATTAGGCTCATTTGATCATTCTATTCTACTCTTTTCTTTCTTTCTTTAAATTCTGTTTATGTCTTAAGTTCTTAAGTCTTAATGTTATCCACTTTGCTTTATCGTATATTTGAACTTCGAGCTCACTCCCATAGTATCTTACCATCGATATTTCTAAGTGTTTTTATCTCTGCTTGCTGTTTCTAACATTATTTTTGTTCTCACTATTCTAAGTTGTGTTTCTGCCGAGTATAGGTATCATTATTTGTCTGATGACTATATTGTTAATTCTGCCTTTCATTTCTATACCGATATTTTTATTTCTCCATATTGTTTCATTCAGGCGTCCTGTAGCTGTTTGCTTTATTTACTTGATCTTCGACTTGTTTCGAGCTTTCCATTGATAAATTGTTTGATGCTTAGATGTTTAAACAAAACTCACGTTACTTGTTCTATTATCTAACCATTCAGCTCAAATTTACAGTTTCATTCAGGCGTTCTGTAGCTGTTTGCTTTATTTACTTGATCTTCGACTTGTTTCGAGCTTTTCATTGCTAGATTGTTTGCTGCTTAGACGTTTAAACAAAACGCACATCACTTGTTCTATTATCTAACCATTCAGCTCCAATTTACGTATGGGCCATTCCACGAACATATACTCTGGGCTAATTAGCAAAATTCATGGAAAAGTTATTTACCAGCAATTTTATTGCTGGAATCGAATTATAAGATCCTATATATTAATAATATAGGTATGCAAAGTCCTCAGATAGTGTGCTACTTTTTTTATAAACAAAATGACTATAACTTCGAAGATTTTAACTTTACAACAAAAACACCCAAACAAAAATTCACCGCAATTAAATTCTGCATAGAGATATGTTTTTCACGATTTGCTCCGACGAAAATTTTCCTCGGAAAATGCGGGTTTTCCTAACAAAAACTCTAATTTTCAAATAAAGTTTTAGGTAAGTAATTATTAATAAATAATTAAATAACTTAGTGACATCAAATCTTTCTTGGTATAGATTGTAATTCCAGAAGCCGGTGAAAATTAAACGAATATTTTAGCAACAATTCAATTGTTAATTAACAATTTACGATCGCAATAATAACCAAAATAATCATGATACATTGATCAAACTTTGAAAGATTATAAAGTTGAGACGCTTATTTAATATTTCATCGACAAAATATAAATTTTTCTTTTTTTTGCGTAATCTTTAAATTTTGAAAAAAAAATAGTTATAATACGCTGGTCTAATTAGTAAAGTACAAAGAAAGGTTATTTACCAGCAATTTTATTGCTGGAATCAAATTAGAAGATCCTATTTATTATTAATATAGGTATGCAAAGTCCGCAGATAGTGTGCTACTTTTTTTATAAACAAAATGGAGCCGACAAATCGTACTTTTTTCAATTATTGCTCTATAACTCCGAAGATTTTAACTTTACACCAAAAACACTCAAATAAAAATTCACCCCAATTTAATTCTACATAGAGGCATGTTTTTCCCGATTTGCTCCGACGAAAATTGTCCTCGGAAAATGTGGGTTTTCCCAACAAAATCTCGAATTTTCAAATAATTTTTTTGGGCCAGTAATTATTTATCAATAATTATATAGCTTGGTGAAATAAAAGCTTTCTTGGTATAGATTATAAATTCAGAAGCCGGTGAAAATAAAACGAATATTTTAGCAACAATTCAATTTTTAATTAACAATTTACAGTCGCAATAACAACCAAAATAATCATGAGACATTGATCAAACTTAGAAAGATTATAAAGGTGTGATGTCTATTTAATATTTTGTCGACAAAATATAATTTTTTCATTTTTTGCATAATCTTTAAATGTTTAAAAAAAATTGTTATAAACAAATTAACATTTCTCAGAAATTGTTTATTATATTCTAATTTTAGAAAATACTTAAAATGCGTATTTCATAGGTCTTGAAAATGAATACTTTAAAAAAAATTTCCAACCATTTGCAAAAAAGTTATGAAACAGCAAAGTAAATATACGTTTTCTCCGTTGTTTATAATTTGTTTTAATTGTTTCAAAGCTTAAAAGTGAGTCTATGGTACAATCTAATTACTCACAAAGAATGTCAAAAATTAGTGCAATGGTTATATTTTAATCAAAGATTAAAAATACTTTTTTTGTAATTTTTAGCGCAAAAGTAGGCCTGATACAGAGTCGGAGCTAAAATGTTCACTCGAAGCGACTGACACGCAGCATACATTATTTATTAAAAGTGTACGTCGCGCGGCCGATCGTCGCTCCGAGTGAAAATTTTAGCTACAGTACTGTATTACTCTACTTTCGCGCGTGTAAATTACAAAAAAATATATTTATAATCTTTAATTAAAATATAACTATTAAACTGATAATCGTTGTTTTTTTGTAAATAATTAGCTTGTACTTTAAATTCACTTCTACGCTTTGAACGAATTAAAAAAAATTATAAACACAAAGTTTTAAAGCATTAATTTTCAAGATATTTGAAATGCGCATTTTAGCTATTTTTTAAAATTATAATAAAATAAAAACTTTCTGAGAAACGTTAATTTGTTTATAACTATTTTTTTAAACATTTAAAGATTATGCAAAAAAATAAAAAATATATATTTTGTCGACAAAATATTAAATAGGCATCTCATCTTTATAAGATTTCAAAGTTTGATCAGTGTATCATAATTATTTTGGTTATTATTGCGACCGTAAATTATTAATTTACAATTGAATTGTTGCTAAAATATTCGTTTAATTTTCACCAGCTTCTGGAACTATAATCTAAACCAAGAAGGGTTTTAAGTCACCAAATTATTTAATTATTGGTAGATAATTACTTATCTAAAACTTTATTTGAAAATTAAAGATTTTGTTGGGAAAACCCGCATTTTCCGAGGAAAATTTTCGTCGAAGCAGATCGGGAAAAACACGTCGCTATGCAGAATTTAATCACGGTGAATTTTTATTTGAGTGTTTTTGTTGTAAAGTTAAAATCGTCGGAGTTATAGAGCAATAATTGAAAAAAACACGATTTTCGGGCGCCATTTTGTTTATAAAAAAAGTAGCACACTATCTGAGGACTTTGCATACCTATATTATTAATATATAGGATCTTATAATTCGATTCCAGCAATAAAATTGCTGGTAAATAACTTTTTCCAAAAATGGCTAAGCCGATAATAATCAGCCCAGACTAATACGCCTGTTTGGATTACTTTGACAACGAATATTTTACTGTGCAACATAAGAAGTACGAAAAGTAAATGGCGCTAATAGTTATTCCAATTCCAATAAACAACAATGTTAAGTCTGACGTCACAAATGTCACAAAATTGGGAGGAGCTTATATTGGCTCCAAACAATTTTGTTTGTAAGTTTAAATGGTCATAAGGAATGTTTTATTTACCTATGTGCTTTGTGTGGCAAAATAAGACTTCATTTAGGTATTTCGTTAAAGAAACGTGTTAATTAAGAGATTTTTATTCGTTTTTGCTCAAGTGGTTTTTAACTCCTTAGTGATTGAAAATAAATATAACCTCAAAACTGTTTACGTTCTAATCATTGCATTAAATTAACTCACCTGGGCAAAAACGAATAAAAATCTCTTAATTGGCACGTTTCTTTAACTAAATAGCTAAATGAAAAGTCTTATTTTGTCACACAAACCACGTAAACAATAAATTAAAAATTCCTTATGAGTGTTTAACATTATAAACAAAATTGTTTGGAGCCAAATATAAGCTCCTCCCAATTTTGTGACGTCAAGACTTAGGAAGTCCATTTGCAATTTACTTTCCTTCTTCTTATTTTGCACAGTAAAATATTCGTTGTCAAAGTAATCCAAAACAGGCGTATGTTCGTGGAATAGGATATATTAGTATATATTTGCTTTATAACCATGCATTTTGTCTTTTTTTTTTTGAAAATTAACATGTAACGACTTCAAGAATTGTTCTCCCAAGAATTGAACTAGTGACAAGAAGGAATTGGAAAAAAGCAAATTGGCGTAATATAGAAGACCAACTAAATGATATGCACATACAGAGATAGTTCGAATCCGTAGAAGAAATGGAAAGAAAAATAGAAGAAATCGCAAAAAAAAACTCAACAAGCTATGTAAAACACCATTCCAAAAGAATTCACTAACAGCAGACGACTCATTATTCCGAACCAGCTAAAACAAGCCATAAAAGAAAAAACAGAACCAGAAGAGCATACTAAACGACAAAAAGAATAATGTAGGGGAGAGTAGGGTAAATTGTATTTTGATTGGCCTTGACGTGTTACTATTGGTCTTTATAGGCAATAAACATTTTTATTTTTATTATTTGAGTTCGAGTTTCTCAAAGTCTTGGTAATTCTTTGGAAGTTCCAGCTTATAGACTTTTTAGATAGATGCCCAATTATTCTAAAATATTTAGAGCTGCCTACCGTTTAAGCATTTCGACAATAGGTAATTTAGTCTTTTTTTTCTTCTTTTATGGCCTTTGGGAACTGCGCCCATTTAGCCAGCAACACTTCTTAAAATCAACGCCTGACCATACACCAAGATAGTCCATGTGGTGAGATCGCTCCCGTGTGAAAAAAATTTGATTCGGTTTCTTTGTGGAGTCCTATTCAAAAATGTCCACTTTAAACAAATCTGAAGGGTGCCGGGCGGAATTTTTGGGCAGAAATTGTTTAAACAATTTTTTTAAACAAATACAAAAGATTAAGTTTTTTTGCTCTAGAACTAAATTTTTAGGTTTTTTGGGTCATTTTAAACAAGAAAAGTATGTTGTAATTTTTCTTAAAAATTGATAGTTTCCGAGTTATAGGCGATTTAAAATCTGAAAAATGCGAAAATACGCATTTTCGAGGCCTAAAAACTCATATTTAAATTAGTATTTTTGAGGTTGTCAGATACTTAAATTGAAGACTAAACATTCAGCTTCAAGATTATGAAGAGTGGTTGCGTCTAACCTTAATTTATACCGTTGTTTTTTAATTGTTAATTATGCGTGTTTATCCGATTTTTTTGCCAGTGCGGCGAGCTCTATTTCAAAAATCTCCTATTTTCCTCCGAAAAATATTTTTTCTAGATTTTTTGGAATATTCTAAATAAAATAAGTTTCTTGACATTTTTCTCAAAAATTAATAGTTTTAAAGTTATAAGCGAGTTAAAATCCGAAAACTGCCAAAAAACACATTTTTGGATTTTAAATGGCCTATAACTTTAAAACTCTTAACTTTTGAGAAAAATGTCAAGACACTTATTTTATTTAGAATACTCCAAAGAAACTAGAAAAAATATTTTTCGGAGGAAAATAGGAGATTTTTGAAATAGAGCTCGCCACACCGGCAAAAAAATCGGATAAACATGCATATTTAACAATTACAAAACAACGGTATAAATTATGGTTAGACGCAATCACTCTTCAGAATCTTGAAGCTGAATGTCTAAACTTCAATTTAAGTATCTGGCAACCTCAAAAATACTAATTTAAATATGAGTTTTTAGGCCTCGAACATGCGTATTTTCGCATTTTTCAGATTTTGAATCGCCTATAACTCGAAAGCTATCAATTTTTTAGAAAATTTACAGGATACCTTTATTGTTTAGAATTACCCACAAAACTTAAAAATATATGTTCCGGGGCAAAAAAACGTAATTTTTTGTATTTGTTTAAAAAAATTGTTTAAACAATTTCTGCCCGGCACCCTTCAGATTTGTTTAAAGGGGACATTTTTGAATAGGACTCCACAAAGAAACCGAATCAGAAATTTTTCCAGACGGGAGCGGTCTCACCACATGGACTAAGACCATTACGAATCAAATCGAACAATCAAGGGTAGGGAAGGAAAAAAAACTTTTCGCACCCAGATCGTTCAAGGTGACTAACCACAGACTAAATAGGGATACAGGGTATTATTAATTTACACGACTAATTTTATAATATAAAGTTTCAATTTACACGACCACATAATCTACAAGAATCCTAAAGATTGACGGTTTGCTCAAAGCTAGTAAGTTCATCAGATTATATGGGGGATAAACGTTTTCTTGCAATAGCTGCATATTCAATAGATTTCTTTGTGTCACATGCAAAAATATATGATCCCAGTGACTTTTTGTATTGCAATTTTTGCACAAATCCGACTGTATTACATTGATTTTATATAGATGTGCGGGATAACAGGCGTATCCAATGCCTGTTTCCAGTTATCATGTAGTCTGGTTTTACTTATGGTTATACATTCTTGAAGTCCAGCATCATTCAATGTTTCCTCGCCACTGAAAATGCTGTCTTTTGCCAACTGATCTACTTTTTCATTATTTTCAAGACCAATATGAGCTTTTATCCATGTGAATACTATATTACACTGCATAGTTGTTAGATTAGATAATAGTATTTTTAATTCTTTGATGTAGGGATTTAGTTAACATAATTTTCGTCTAGCTGACTCGAGAAACTTTTTAAAACTGACGAGTCGGATAATATGTTTATTTGTTTGAGATTTTTATTTTCGTCGTATTGACATGATTTTATGATAGCTATGGTTTCTGAAAATATTGATGTATTGGAATTAAGTTTAACATCTAGTGATGGTATATAAAAGGCACAGCCCACACCATCACTTTGTTTTGAAGCATCGGTATATATTTGTAGGTGATTAGGGTATTTTGCAGTATAATTGTTAAGGGTAGTTTTGCTAAGTGTGTGAAGTTCAGAATATGAGGGAATTAGAAATATTGATGTTTCTAAAGCCTGAAAGAAATCCGATTGAGGTGGCTTTTTAATAATTTTGCTAATATTGCAAGTATTACGAAATGCTGAACATAAGGTGGGAGAGGTTTTTTTAGACCAATATTTTATTGTTAAATCGAGGTAGTTTAGTGCAGAAATTTTCTTACTTAATATTGGATCTTTTATATAAGATTTTAGAATAAACTTTTCAGATAAAAATTGCCATCTGAGTTCTAAGGGAGGTTCAAGAGCTTCCACACGCAAAGGTTCACAGGGAGTAGAGCTCCCAAACATAGTCTTAAAGCAGTATTTTCTATTGCTTCTAACCGTTTTAAAATGTATTTAGTCTTATCTTCTAAAATATTTTAGTGGGTTCTGACAACTTCATGCCATTCAAATGTTATATCCAGTATTAAATATCACATAAAATAAAACAAGTTACTGTCTTTTTACTATTTATTAACAACAAATTGTACACAAAAAACAACAGCTAAAATTAATATCGCAAGCCTCTTATAAACAAAATTTTAGGAATAAAAATTACTAAAATTGATTAAAAATTACTAAAAATATATTACATCTTTTATAACGTATATAACTTCATAATTGGGTCAAATAAAGTATGTATGAACTATTCTAAGCCTAACTACATACAAAAAATTACGCTAAAATGGTAAGCACCAAAATCACACGATTTACCTTATTAAACTGTATTGCATTGGTAAAAAGATTGCTCTTTTTGCTAGATATCATGGAAAACTCATTGAATACAAAAAAACATGCCAGAGGCAATTAATACGATATACTATAAATCAAAAATTAATACAGAATACCATAAATACAAAAGAATCTAAAGAGACTAGGAAACAAAAATCATCAGCGAAAATACTATTACCAAACGTACTTAAAATGAGTACGAAGCGACGAAGCAAATAAGGAAGTATACGGTTATATTAAATATTTAAAAGTAGTCTATATAGTAGGGAGGAAAAGAAAGGGTTATCAATTTTTAATAACTATGCCGCAAAGAGGTCTATAAATAGGAATTGACAAAAAATATATTAAAAAACATTAACATTATTAGAAACATAATTAATAATACAGGGTGTTTCATTGGGAAAGTAACATACGTTAACTGTAGAAAGAGGACACTTAGGCGGTCTCAAAAATACCATACTTAATGGGTCTTACTCCATTAATAATAAAGATACTGGGTGTTTTATCTATTTTGCTATTTTCTTAATTGGTTCATAACTTTTTAACCACACTGTATATGTATTTTATATTTGGCACGCAAATATCATTTAAGGTGTACAATAAATTAATTTATTTACAATTGTAAAAAATCCAGGTCCGGATTAAAAAATATTGGAAAAACGTTCCGACCCCAAAACAACACCATGTACATTAAATTTTTTTAAAATGAATTTTTCAGTTGAAAAGAGGATAAAAACTAAATTCAGTGGTGTACTTTGAATTTTCGGCAAAATGATTTTTCTGGTGAAATTTTGAATTTGAATTCTGAAATTAAGTGAATTGCGAGTAGAAAAAAATTGAAATACAACTTACAACTTGTCAAACACACTGTATATTGATTTTATATTTAACACCCGAATATTCTTTTAGGTGTCCAATCAATTAATTTACTTACAATTATAAAAAATCCAGGTCCGGATTAAAAAATAATGTGTAAATGTTCCGACAAAAAAAACACCTTGTATATTAAATTTTTTTTAAATGGATTTTGCATTTGAAAAGAGGATGAAAAACAAAATTAGTGGAATACTTTCAATTTACGGCAAAATGATTTTTCTGGTAAAATTTTGAATTTGATTTCTGAAATTATGTCAATTGCGAGAGCTCTAAGTAGAAAAAATTAAAATGTGACTTAATTTTAATTAATACCATTATTTAATCTAAATTGGTAAAATGTTAATATTTTAGTGTTTTTTATTATGTGTGAAAAATAGTTTTTGGCGAATATGCATCTTTAAATAATGAATAAATAATAAAGGGTCAATAAAGAATACATCACTTTAATCAACAAAATAGCTAAAAATTATAACAAAACAGCGAAAATTTGCAGCATAATAACTATTCAAAACTAAACTACTTATTCAAAATTACCACCATCAAAAATTACTTTTTTTATACGTAAGTACGGTAAATTTTTGTAGTTAGATACCTAGTGTCATGTGTACTGTGTGTGTTGAGCAAGTGTCTTGTTACTTTGAAAAGGCAACGTCATTGTCTTTGCAAAGAGACGCTAATTGTACGAACGTCTGCGGTCCCTCCGGTGAGTACCGATCTCACGAGGACAGAAACTATTTTCATTTATTAATTTATAATAAACGAAAAATTTCTGACCCTGGTGAGATTCGAACTCACGACCATTCGGACCTTTCGATACAAAGGTAGGCGCTCTTACCACTGAGCCACAGAGGGGGTCATCAAAAATTATTGTTATGTGTGCAAATGTTAATATTTTACCAATTTAGATTAAATAATGGTATAAATTAAAATTAAGTCATATTTTAATTTATTTTACTTTGAGCTTCGCAACTCACATAATTTCAGAATCCAAATTCAAAATTTTATCATAAAAACCATTTTGCCGAAAATTCAAAGTATACTACCAATTTTGTTTTTCATCCCCATTTCAAATGCAAAATCCATTTTAAAAAAATTTAATATACAAGGTGTTTTTTTGGGTCGGAACATTTACACAATATTTTTTAATCCGGACCTGGATTTTTTATAATTGTAAATAAATTAATTGACTGGTCACCTGAAAGAATATTCGCGTGTTAAAAATAAAATCAATATACAGTGTGGTTGACAAGTTGTCACTGGCATTTCACTTAATTTCAGAATTCAAATTCAAAATTTCACCAGAAAAACCATTTTGTCGAATATTCAAAGTATACCACTGAATTTAGTTTTTTATCCTCTTTTCAACTGAAAAATCCATTTTAAAAAAATTTAATGTACAGGGTGTTGTTTTGGGTCGGAACATTTTTCCAATATTTTTTAATCCGGACCTGGATTTTTTACAATTGTAAATAAATTAATTTATTGTACGCCTTAACTGATATTTTCGTGCCAAATATAAAATAAATATATGGTGTGGTTAAAAAGTTATGAACCAATTAAGAAAATGGCAAAATAGATAAAACACCCGGTATCTTTATTATTAATGGAGTAAGACCCATTAAGTATGGTATTTTTGACACCGCCCAAGTGTCCTCTTTCTACAGTTGACGTATGTTACTTTCCCAATGAAACACCCTGTATAGATTGAAACATAGATATCGGGTTGTTAAAACTAATGCGATCTACGAAAGATTAGGTATTGTTAAAAATTTAAGAACAGTAGGAGATGATCATGATCCGCAATAATGTGTAAATAAAAACAATTGTGGAAGCAGCTAGAAACTTGGCAGATTATCGACGAGCCTAATGCCGAATCCAAAACAAAAAAATTTGTTGACTATAAGCAAATGTATGAAACAATGAGCAAAATGAAATCTTGAGGAAAGATGGGAGAACCAATGGGCACTTTGATTCCTTTGTTACAACTATGAATATTTAAACTGAAAACACAACATTTAAATTATAGAAACAGATTACGCATTTTTATTAAAAACCTCTTAAGAATATAGAAAGCAGCTTACAACCAGTAAAATCATAAGAAAAACGCAGTGTGACTTCATTAAAACATTAGTAAATATAGTCATTACAGAGTTAAGCAAGGTAACAAAAAGGAAGCGGTAGAGATAAGTAAGAACACAAAATATTCTGTCCAAAGAAGCAGATTGTATAATGTACTAACTCCAAATTGTAAGTGAATAAGGGATTTTTCCTTTATTCCTCCACGATGAGCTGGCTAAATACTGAAGTAGGGGAGGACAATAAACTAAAGAAGAAGAGGAAGATGAGGGAACACAGGAATTATAATGCCCAGATAAAAAAACGAGACCAAGAGAAACATAAAAATCACAGAATAATACTGAACATCACATACACAGGTTTAGAAAAAATAATATGAAGATTAAAAAAAGTGCAGAACAAAAATGGACTAAGGAGACTGGCAAGCAACACCGTACACTGTAAAAGAAATAGTTCAAATATAAGGTAACACAATAAAATATGACCGTAATATTCGTCGATTACTTTCAATAAAGGCATACGTTCCAACTTGACGAGAGACTTATACTAAATATACAATCAAGATGCAGTAGAAATAAACAAACCAAAACACGTTAAATGCTACTATGCCACTCCGGAATCATAATATACAATGTATAAACTTTGGAAATCATGATTTGGGATTTATAATGTATACAGGGTGTCCCGGAAAATAGTGCGTTCCTTAAAGGTATAGGTAGAAGGCACCATGTAGAACAAAAAACTCTTATAAAATTTTTTTCTAAATGCAACCGTTTAACCAAAAAATTAAAATGTATTTTGGTAGGCAAATTTAAATCTGACAACTATGTGCGGTACGCAAATTAGAGCATAGACAGTCCCATGTAAATAAATAGATAGAAGATAGATAGTAAACAGATAGTTTTAAAGAATCCTGTTTAGTGTCAATGCCGAAAATGTTTTCGAATAGTGAGTGTATTACCTATTATGTTATTACCTATGAATGGTGTTTGTGAAAGGTTACTTGAAACATCTATTCGGTATAATAATTATTTTCAAGTAAGTACAACATAGTTATTTCAGTTCACAAGTAAACAAATTACTGAGACATTATCTGGTGTATTTAAGTTCCACTGTAAACTATTAAAACTATGTAATTCAGTTAAAGCTCTCAGCAATACTCAGCATTCAACCCATTTAAACCTTACTAAATACATAATACTAGTTCAGTTAAAAGATGTGTTTTTATGTTAAAAGATGTGTAATTCGTTTAAAATTATGCAATAGGTATTTCAATACATTTCAAAAAAAAATAATTTTAAAAAAAAATAATATAAAAAATAATAAAAAAAATAAAAAATAATAACAAATAGTAAATACATAAGTATTACCTACTATTAGGTTGGAATATTTTAAATACTGTTAATCACAATCACAAACGAGTTCTTATTATGTTATTATTCCGTAGTGCGTACGATGTTGCCAGTTTATTAAAATTTCCAAACATTAAAATACAGGTATATGGAAAACAATGTTAACTTTTTTTTGGAAACGGTTAACTTTAGAAAAAAAATGGTATAGGACTTTTTTGTTCCAAATTGTGTATTCTCTCCATACCTTAAAGGAACGCACTATTTTCCGGGACACCCTGTATACATTGTAAATTATGATTCGCGAGTACTCCTAGTAGCATTTAACGTGTCTTGCTTTGTTTATCTCTACTGCATCTTGATTGCAAAATAGACAAGCTCAGAATTCCAATAACTAAAACAGTGACACTTATTAAAAAAGAACGATAGCCTTCTGTAAATTGGACCAAATGTACCAAGTAACGAAGAAAAAAAGTAAAAACAAAATGAAGGAATTGAAAAATAATTAAAAGGAGAAAACACTGTCAAAAATATAAAGTCACTTCGCGTATAATGAGTTGGACATATAAAGGAGATCGCTTTCTGAGATGTTGAGAAACTAACTGGACTGCACCATAGCCAGATGCCGAGAAACATGTATCAACACTGGAAAGCGCAATGCAGAGACGTGGAGAAAGTGAAAAAAAATCACGAGAGCTGCGAAAACAGACGAAAAACTATTAAGAAGAACACTCCATCTCAAAATAACGCCCAGGCCATAATTAAAACGAGAAATATATGGCTTTGATGATGATAATGATGAACTGTCACCTATGTAGTAAAAAAGATTTAGTATACACGTACATCTTCTGTTTCATATACCATCTCCCCTAAGAAGGTCGGCAACCATCATGGCAAGTCGCACTTTCGATACCGCTACTCTAAAGAGATCAGCAAGAGTGTAGTTAAACCAAGCTCTCAAATTATTTAACCAGGAGATGAATCTTCTTCCACGACTCTTTCTACCCTGCATTCTTCCTTGTATTATTAATTGCAATAAGTTATAAAGCTCGCCCCTTATGACATGTCCCAGATATTGCAGTTTTCTACTGCACTGTAGGTATGTACACATTTACATACATACTCCTAATTACTTTTATCAACCCTGCAGTTATCACTATCTAAGAAGTACTCTGACTTGTCGCTTGTGAGTATTTTGTTCACAGTATGAATTAATAGGTTTTTTGTAAGATAAAAACACCAAATCCGGATTCTTTTGAGATACTGGTAAAAGTTTATTTAAAAAAAGATAAAACGTAACATTATAGTTACATATACCATAAGAGATAAAGAGAACACGACTCCGAGGTAAAAACGACTCCATTCGATACAGACATTGTTGGCAATTTGTATATTCGTTACGTAAATGTTTTGCGCAATAGCAACAGATTTATTCAGTTTTTCTATTAGGGACATACGGAAAACGTACAATAATTATTAACTATTGGTTCCGGTTATTGCAATTTTTAATTTTGGAAACAATTATTTACGGTTAGAATTATTTTGCGATCAAACGACAAAAATTCTATTTATACATTTCCAAGTCATAGTTTTACTTCCCATAAAGTATGGTTAAATGTTACAAAAAATCAAATGTTAAATTGACCTCGCAATTACTTTTCAGTTTGCTATAATACTAACTCCACAGTCTTTCCCCACGGCTAGACATATATCTAACCAATCAGCAAAACACACGTAAATTTAGAATCCACAAGACAAATTGCTAATTTCTTGTATTAAATCACGTACAGCAAGACCGTTTATTCGTCAAACCAATACACCCTTAAACCAACCAACCCCTAGAAACTACATTTTTTCCTAAACCAAATACTCTTAACCCACTTAACCCAAGAAACCATATTTCAGTCCACCAACAATAAACCCGGCTAACCTACGAACCCACAAGATTAACTGATTTTTTGTTATACCCATCCCTTTTAATTCAGAACTAAACCTCATTTGAAACAGAAAGAGTCACTTTAAGGTGTTATGCGTATTATTTTGGATAGAAAAAAATTAACGGGTCTACATAACTGTTTTCTGGATTTCAGGCTTGTTGGTTTGTATAAGATCACCTGAACAAGAACAACCAAAAAATTCTATTTAGCGTATCACAAATTTAACCAACGTCGTTTATCGTTTTATGAGGAAAAAGTGTTTTAACTAGAATACTAAAATAATAATTACAACAGAAAGGATCAACTCACAACCTTCAAGTACTCATCCAAAGCAAGAAAGCAGTCAAGACAGCGTTATCATTTTATGACGATTTTCTATTAAATGTTAGCAAAATGCTCATATGGCGACAAACGTCAGGCTAGTACCAAGTTTTTAAACCAGAAGGAGTAATTCAAATGCCTGTTTGTAATTGGTCCAACCGCAGGCAAGTTTACTCCACTGTTAGGAGCTTTTGACACTATTGAAATTTATGTAATTTTGACACTATGGTGTTTCATAGGTCAATTAAGATATATCAGTGATTTTTTGTGTTTTCTGGATTATTCCTTTAATTTTTAGATTTTTAGCCTGCTTCTATATAAAAAAACAGTTGTGAATTATGGATATTTATGAATATTTATGGATTACCGTCGAAGGCTGACATGATCAACCAAAAAAGAAAATGTATTTGGTGATTTTTCTAGTGACTTTCTTGGGTGTGCATCTGTCTTTTTAGTTTACTCCTCCTGGTTTAAAAACAAAGCATAGTAAACGTATGCAAACAAAACGTAACCATTTTTTACAGAGAGGGAGTATCGTGTCTTCCACAGAAAAACTATAAATTTTCCAAAAAATTGGATAACACGAACGACAAAGTAAGAAAATAGTAGATGCAGTTGTTTTTAATGGCTTTAATATACAATTGTAGGAAGATAGGAAGAAAACGCGATAAACTGAATAGAAAATGGAAGTAAATAGAGGACAGCACATGTTAACAGATTATTAAAATACAATAAAATGCGTCTTAAAGCACCATACTCAGTTATAAACAATACATTATTTGTATTCAATGAACAACATCTGATTTAATATTTTCGAAATAATTTTTAAAGCTTCTTTATCGTCGTAACTATTAAATTTGTAGCAAGCTAATTTTTATTTATAGACAGACATAAATACAGAATGTCCACTTGTTTTAATATTATTCTATTCATTCCATTCATTTTTTCCGTAGTATTGCTGTCCTACAAACTTTTAAATTTTTAACATGCTAATTTTTTAAGAAACATAATAGAACAAGTAAGGTAATTATAGAAATATATGAGGATGCTAAAAAAATCCTTCATTTAAAAATAAGTATGTTCTTTAACAAATTATATAAAGGAGTTACAAAGATCTTGAAGGAATAAGCATCTTCTTCAAAGAATTGTATTTTAAAAACAAAAAATCTATTTTATTTAAAATTTCCCGACAGAAGATCAGTTTCATCTCAAATTATCAAATCATGTTTAAAATTATCTATTAATGTTGTTCTGAAGCTATTTTCTTGTGGCATTTTTGTAATTAACTATTTTTAATGGGAAATAAGCCACAATTTTACTAAAAAATTATTTTATTAACGTGTCGACGTCCAAATCGGATGCCGTTGTCAAAATATAAAAAATATTAATATTAAACAAAAATGTTGTTGCTTGGTAAAAAATTCTTCTAATAATTTATTTAATGTGACTCATTTATATCCGCAATTCAGACATATATTATACATTTTAAAGTAAAAGACTTTAAAATGATATTGCCAATATTTATGAGTTGCGTTCCTGGCCGACTTTACTGAAAGATAGTTCATTCGATTACAAGAAATCAACCCCAACTCACGAATATCCGTCACAAAAAAAATCATAGCATGTGATATGTCTTTAAAAAGACAACCACATGCAACGGTGACAATAAAATTCTCGCGTTAGAGATTCCATAGTAAATTCTACTTTAAAATGTATAATATATGTCTGAATTGCCGATATAAATAAGTCAGATTAAATAAATTATTAGAAGAATTTTTTACTAAGCAACAAAATTTTTGTTTAATTCATTACTATTTTTTGTATTTTGACAACGGCATCCGATTTGGACGTCGAAACGTTAATAAAATCATTTTTTAGTGAAATTGTGGCTTATTTCCTATTAAAAATAGTTAATTATCTATTAGATCAAAATATATTACAAAATATAACAATCTGAAATATCAATCTACAATAAACGTACATCTATGTATTGCTTCAAGTTTTAATTCAGGTTAAGATTGTAAAAATGTGATGTTACCCATCTATTAGTCTTATTCTCTAAATAAAAATACATAGCGGGTTTCAAAATTTATACTTTTACTTTTTGCATTTGGTTCGGAAGTCTACCACAAACTTTAATTCGAATTTCGAAGAATCTAAGAGAATTCTTTATAGAAAAAGAGTAACTAACTGCAATTGGATCAAAGCAGCCGAAAAATAGGCTGATTGTAATAGAGCTTCAAGGAGAGGATATTTTGGCCAAAACAGCCAAGGGCTGTCAGAGGAGCCAAGACGGGAGGAGTGCTTCCTCCCCTCCTGTAGTCACTCCTGGGTTGCATTTTCGAATTCAATCTAATTTCTTCGCATACAACTCGAATGAAAAATTTCGTAGACGAATCTGAATGTGTATTTTTGAACGTCCTTCGAAATGTAATACGTATACGAGAAGAATTTGCACCGGCAACTCTGCAAATTCGAACAACATTGGACTTAACCTTCATCTGAAGAGTCACAGTGTTGCCATACTTTTTTGTTTATTTCATGTATAATTTCAATCAATGGTATAATCACAGTATTAAAAACAAATAGCTAAAATATTAGCTGCAATCGATTCTTAAGCTTGCATAATATTAGTAATATCGGTTTACAATGTCCACTATTTTGTTTATTATTATTTTTGTATCCAGTATTTACACTGAAATTTTACTACTTTTTTTGGTGTTTCAAAACGATTTTTTAAATGCACCTTTATGTAATGTGATAGTATGAACAAAATTAAGAATTTATATTTTACTATTTACCTTTCAAAACTTTACTTTTTTGGGTGTTTCAAAACTATTTTTAAATAACTTTATATAATGTGATAGTATGAAAAAATTGAGGATATGGCAACGGTGTCATATGTCAAGCTTAGAGCTTAGTTAGACCGAATGCTAAAATACGTACATAAAGTTAGGGTTAGGTTATATTCAATGCATCATCGTAAAGTATGTCCATTCTGTCTATTAAATAATTATTTTAAACCAGCAATTGAAAAGAAAGTTCAAGGTAAAAATATTGTATACAACAACGATTAAAACTATCAATGACAACTGAAATGACAACAATTCGTATATGAGGTATTCGAAAATACAAGAAACTGAATTTTCGAGTAAAATTCTTCTAATTTCGTATGCGAAATATGCTCGAATGAATTCGAAAATAGGAGAACTGGTGGATGACCTGATCTCGCTCCATGACGCACAGAAGCAGAAGTGCAGGCTTGGATAATGTAGTAATTACGGTAATCGGAAATATTCACATTTGAGTACTAAGGAAGCAGAAATCTGTTGGATTTTTATATAAATAAGCAGACAGGTGACGAATGCAAATTATAGATTCTCCCATGTCCGCTATTTATCGGTCTGTTGGTTTTATAAATTGTAACAGGCTCAGACAATATATTGTTACCAAGGATTCTGCATTACGACCTGAAAGAGAATTTTCTATTTTCTCTTTTGTTTAAATAAATGTCGCTAATGCGTCCAGTAGCGAATAATTGTTTATTATTTTGCTAAGTAGACAGCCAGATTAAGTTCGCTTCAGGTTCGCCACAGGCAGTTCTGACGACACTAAAAAGAAACGTATGTTACTGATAGTGGTGGTCACTGAATCGAATTAAATCTAAAACTGTCTATCGTTATTTTATTTTACTCATATTTGAGTACTAAGGAAGCAGAATTCTGTTGGATTTTTATCTAGATAAGCGGACAGGTGATGAATGCAAATTATACCCATTTCCGCTATTTATCAGACTGATTGCTTTATAAATTATTGTAACAAGCTCAGACAATAGATTGCTTCCAAGAATTCTGCAAGATTTAATTTCCAATATTTAATAAAATGTAATGGTTTTCCACCTTTCAATATATCCTATCTATTCTCTCTGAACAGCAAAAATATATATGATTTTCCAATGAAATTTATTGGTGAAAGTAAAATTAACCTTTAAACTTGTTCTTCTTCTTCTTCTTTTATATAGGCAGTACTGCCTGTTTTTCTTCAACGGTGCCTTTCATTCTGCCCCTAAGTTGTCGTCCCATCTTTTCCTTGGGCGTCCTATACTTCTCCTGCCTAACGGTGACTTGTTCCTGGCTATTCTTACTATCCTTGATTCAGATATCCTGCTTATGTGCTCATTCCATTCTTCTTTTCTGTTCTTTACCCAGGTATTTATATTGTCTACCCCACATATGCGTATGATTTCCTCACTTCTTACCCTATCCTGTAGTCCTTTTCCAGCAATCCTTCTTAAGATCTTCATTTCGTTGATTTCCAGATGTCTTCGTGTTTTGCTTGTATCTGGTCTTGTTTCGGCCGTGTAAGTCATAACTGGCCTAATAACTGACTTATATATATTCGGGCCTTTGTTTCCACTCTTAGGTGTTTGTTTTTCCAAATTGTGTCGTTTAGGCATCCGGCCGTTCTACTGGCTTTAATTATTTGGTCTTTTACCTCTTATTCGATATTGTTGTCGGCTGATAGATTAATTCCCAGATATTTGAAAGTCATTACTTGTTGTATAATTTGATTGTCTAACTCCAATTTGCATCTTATTGGTTCTTTGGTAATTACTAAGCTTTTTGTTTTTTGGGCTGATATTTTCATATTAACTTCTCTTGCGTTAATGTTGAACTCGTGCAATAATCTTTGTAGGTCGTCTTCGGACTTTGCTACTAACACGGTGTCATCAGCGTAACAGAGTATTTTTATCTCTCTATTTCCCATTTTGTACCCTCTTTTTTTTCACTTGTTTTATTATTGCATCCAACATTATGTTAAACAGTTGAGGGCTTAGTGAATCTCCTTGCCTGATTCCTGTGTTTGTTTTTATGGGTTCTGTTATTATTCCATTGACTTTCATTTCTGTTTTATTTCTTACATATATGTTTTCTATCAGTTTCAAGATATACAGTGGATATTAAAGTTATTTAAACTTTAAACTTATTAATCCTGATAATTTATATATTATGTATGTACATTTATGTATAATGGAAAAATGTGGTGAGCAACTTGGATAGTCCATAGCGGGCCAGCTGAAGCTTTTAAACTGAGTAGAGAGCTGTGGAACTCTGAGGACCTCATTGCCTTCTTTATATATGAACAGGAATTAAAAAAAAAGTTATGACTGGCTAAATGACACCGTCTATGCAATAAAAAAAATTATTTTGCGTTCCGACTTAAAAGAGAATTTTCTGTTTTCTCTATTGTTTAAATAGATGTCGCTAATGCTTCCAGCAGCAAATATTTATTTATTATGTTGCTTAGTAGACAGCCAAATTTAGTTCGCTTCAGGGTATACCATAGGCAGTTCTGATGACTCCAAAAAGAAGAAACGTATGTCAACTGATAGTGGTAACCCCTGAATTGAATTAAATATAAAGCTTTCCTTAATTATGTTAATGTTTATATTGTTGCATAGAGAATTGAATAACTTTTCAAATGAGCTAGCACGGGATCCCTATTTTTATTTTAAAAAAATCTTCGATTACGTCATCATTCCCACATTGATGACGTCACTAGTATGATATATAAGCCAAAAAAATTATAATTTAAAAATAAAAATCGACCTGTTTCGGGATTTATTTCCAAAATCGCCCATTTACGAAAAAATGAATTTAATCCTTTAACCTTTACGGTTCATAAGAAGTATAAAAATCATATAACAAGTTGGCAAGCAATAAACGATAGAATAATAACAGCGAATTTGACCGTCAAGGGGCGTCGTTTATCAATTGTAGGGGTATACGGACCGACTGATGATGCTAAAGTGGAAGAGAAAGAACAATATATCGCAACCTTAGAAGACACCATAATAGAAATCGGTAAAAGTCGGGAGCTCTTAGTTTTAGGAGATATGAATGCACGCGTGGGCAAAAAAATAGGAAGTAATGTCATTGGAAGGTATGGAGAAGAAATCCTAAATAATAATGGCGAGCGGTTAATAGAACTTTGTACGCGAAATGAACTAAAAGTCATGAACGGATTCTTCAAACACAAAGATATACATACTTACACGCGGATTCAAACAACACGCAATTTGAAATCGATTATTGATTATCTAATTGTGGCCCAAAAAACTAAACTGAGAATCCTTGATGTTAGAGCATACAGAGGAGCAGAAACTGGAAGTGACCATTACTTGATAAAATCCAAAATAATACTGCCTTCATGGGCCCAACAGAAACAGGGTGTCTCAGACTCAGGGAATGGACAGAAAATTGAAGCGGTTCGATATACTCTAGAAAGTTTAGAACACCACAGTACAAAAATGCTATACAGAAACCGACTAGATAATATATTGGATGAAGGAACACTGACACAAAACATAGAAAACGTATACCAACACATTATTTCAAGTATACACCAAGCCGCCAAAGAGGCGCTAGGTATAAAAGAAAATAGAATACATAAAGGTAATAGCTGGTGGAACGAACATCTACAAACACAAAAAGAAAATAAACAACAACTATACCAAAAATGGTTAAACACTGGCCGGATAGAAGACAAGGAAAAATACAGAAACGCCCTCAAAAAATTTAAACAGGACGTATGGTAGATAAAAAATGATTCATGGGAAAAGAAATGTAATGAGTTGGAAACATATATAGGTGGTAGGAGAAGTAGAGAATCGTGGAGGTTTATCAAAACATTGAGATCAGATACAACAGAAAATGTAAAGCTTGACAACATAACAACAAATACATGGGAACAGCATTATAAATCCTTGCTGACTGAAGACCGCCCACAATACATACAAGAAGAATCAAGCCCAGTAATAGTAGAAGGTGAAGAAATAACAATAACAACAGAAATGGTACAGAAAGCTATCTCACAATTAAAAAATGGTCGGGCACCTGGCCCTGACAATGTTCCCGCAGAACTAATAAAATCAGGTTCAAAGAAATTAATCCGAATGATCACAGAATTCCTTCACAGAATTATTAACGGAGAACAAGTTCCAAAAAGCTGGAAAGAGGGCTGGATCTCTTCAATACACAAAAAGGGAAGTAAAAGTGATGTCAACAATTATAGGGGAATAACTGTAACAAGCACAATGAGCCGTTTATATGGCAGAATACTGAAAACCATTATTTGCGAAGAATATCAACCCTATGAATCCGAAGAACAGTGTGGTTTCAGGGCCGGCCGATCTACGATTGATAATATATTCTGTCTAACACAGGTTATGGAAAAAAGACTAGAACGTGGACAAGACACACACATACTTTTTGTCGACCTAACGAAAGCATATGACACAGTGCCCGTGAAAAAATTGTGGGAGGTTTTGGACAATACACACATATCTGCAACTGTCATCAAAGCCATACAATGCCTCTATAAAGATTCTATGTCAAGGGTAAAGAGAGGTAACCATCTGTCATCTAGCTTCCAAGTAACAAAAGGCCTTAAACAAGGGTGTTGCTTATCTCCCATTCTTTTCAATATATATACCGACGGTGCTCTCAGACTTTGGAAGCAGAAATGCAGTGGTATGGGTATACCAATCGGAGACATAACATTATACACTTTAAATTACGCAGACGACCAGGTGGTAGTTGCCAAGATAAGGAAGACTTAGAATATATGACCAAAAAATTGATGGAAGAATACAGGAAATGGGGTTTAGAGGTAAACATAAGAAAAACACAATATCTACACATCGGTAACCAAATACAGCAGGAGGACCTAGATCTTGACGGAAGTGACTACATCAGGGGTTGTACAGAGTATATATATCTAGGGATTAAATTAACAAATAGTGGAAGAACGGAACCCAGTATAGATGATAGAGTGACGAAGGCTAGAAAGGTTACTAGAGCCCTAAACCCTGTCTTATGGCAACATAACATAAATTTAAATACAAAAATGAGGATGTACGACGCTATTCTGAAACCAATTTTAACGTATGGCTCCGAAGTGTGGCAAATGACAAAAAAATCCGAAAATAAGCTGCTTACTACTGAAATGGATTTTTTTAGAAGATCTGCCAGAATATCGAGATGGGACCATGTTCGAAATGAACAGATCAGAGAAAAAGTAGGTAAGCAGAAAACAATAGTGGACGAGGTACAACGAAACCAACTTACTTGGTATAGACACGTCCAACGAATGGGAGATGAAAGATTACCAAAAATTACAATGAGATGGATACCGCCAGAAAAACGGAAAAGAGGAAGGCCACCGACCTCCTGGAAACAAGGAATTACAAAAGCCATGTCAGAAAGAAATCTTCAAGAAAATGACTGGCTAGATCGACAGGCTTGGCGATTGGGTACCGGAAGGCGTAGAACGCTATAGAACCGGTTATGTATATATACCTTTACGTGCTCACTGTATATTTTTTGAAAATAAAAAAAATTAAACAGTATTTGAATCAACTTAATCCTCCGTGAACTAAATTAATAACAAATGCATTGGGGTAAATTCTGAGATACTTTGGCTGTTCTTCATTGCAAGGAAAAGAAGCTTTAAAAATCAATTACTGTCATTTGTATAAACAATAACAATTAAATATATACACAATAAAGGAATAAAAAGTATATTATGGCCACAAAGTAAAATAAAGACTCTTCACGAATCCTAGCAGCAACAAGATCGACTTTCTGTTTCTCTTAATTATACGTGTCTTTTTAATTCATATCTAAAATACGTCAATCTGTTGCTGTTATAGACTAAGAGCCGGACCGGAAAAATTTTCTAATCATTTTAGACGCCGCAAGAGCCCATAATCTAAAAGAAAACGTATGAACACTATGCCGTTAATTTTCAGTGGCACGTAGGTCGACGGTGGAAAATCTAACTTTCCACTTATGGACCGGATAAATCAATTATAGAGTACTAGTGATGTAAGAAGAGAATATTCTCAAGAGAACTTTCCACTTATGGACCGGATAAATCAATTATAGAGTACTAGTGATGTAAGAAGAGAATATTCTCAAGAGAATATTCTCGAGCACGAAAATGTTCTTGGGCAGAACATTATTTTCGAGAATTTTCCATATTGTTTTTGCTCATTTACCTAGTATATTTTTTGCATCCCAAACATTATTCTTGAAGCTCAAACACCTACTTGTCGCTCCGCTCATGAAATGCTTTTTCGCTTTCACGCGATTTTAGATCAAATCCCCGAAAATCTGAGTAGCCGGGCTGGGGAATCCCATGAATCACTAGCTAGGGTGTTTACAGTGTCAGTATTTATTGTTTTGGTGCTATATTAACGTGCTAATCTTTAGAATGGATCGAAGTAAAGCATAATTTACTAAAAAACTTAAAACGCTCACCTCGAAGTCGATCGAAGTTCAGCGAGTACGAGAGTGTATGTAGACAGGTTGTTCATGCGACTTGCTTGTCTCGGCCTACTTGAATTCTGTGGCAGTTTTTGAGACCAAGTCAGAGGAATCGAAGTCCTTATCGCCCGGGGTGAATGTGTTCCTCGCGAAGTAGAATGAGGGTGTAGTGACGGGTACTTCGGACTTGGGTGAACTTCCCCGAAGTAACTTTGCGAGAGTGTGGTGCTCGTTTTAAAAGGAATATATGGAATTACTGTAAAATTAAAAGTGTACAAGGCAAAACAAGTACTTTTGCAAATTTTGGGATAGTCAATAGGTACTTGAAAAATCTTGTTAAATGTCCGGTTGGAGCGAGACAATTATTTGAAAAGAATCAACAGAAACATTCATCAACTGGTTTTCAGCCAACACAGTTGTTACGTTCGTCCAATGACGGTAAGCATGACTTCATCCAGTGCATCGACTGAAAGAAGTTTCAGTACTTATTGTTTTATCCACTCCTCTAAAAGAAACTGGGTTACTGGTGAACGGGCTGATAAGGTAACTTTTATTACTCACAATTTAAAATTGTTAGGGGTATACCAATCCATGACTGTGCTGGCGACTAGTGAAAAACAAAATCCCAAAACTTCTCATCAGTACATTGAAATGCAGAATGTAGATGACTAGGATGAGCTAATGATAGAAATAGATTCTGAATCTGAGGCCTCATCTTTTTCAGATTAGCTCACCACATCCAGTATTTGCTGTTAAGAAAATTTCATTTTTTTTTTGTCAAATAAATTTTGTTTTCTGTTGTTTTTGTATTTTCTTATAAGAACACTGTTGTTTCGTCTCATAATTTTGTATATAATTTAATGATTTTTAATACCCTATTTCATCTTTAACAATATCCATAAGCGCGTCATAAGGTTCATTCTCAGAAAATTCTCCATATCGAGACTCCGATTCTTCTTCATTCACCCGATAAATAGGCAAAATGCCCTCACTCCCAGAATTCAATTTTTTACATTCTATGTGGGTGGTCCGATAAGTAGTTAGCCTCTCCGCCTGATAGCTCCACTACAGCAAGAGAAATATACCATTAAGTAATACATTCTTGTAGAAGGCCTATGTCAAAATTTCAGCCCCATCGGACGAGTAGTTTTATTTTGCAAGCGTGTATAAGCCTGCGTGTCTGGCAGTTTTAAAAAAATGGAAAAAGAACAATAACTCTCGGCGATTCGACTCTTGTTTTGGAAGGGAAATAACCCAGCGAAATCAAAGGGCGCTTGGATGCTGTGTATGGTGACTCTTGTCTTTCGGCGGCGACCGTCAAAAATTGGTTAACGAGGTTCAAAGGGGTCGCAGATCGGTATTTGTTAAGTCACACCCAGGGGCCCCGAAAACGGCTACCACAGAGGATAACGTGAAAAAAACCACGATCTCGTATTGGTCGACAGCCAACTGAAGGTGCGCGAGATAGCTGAGACAGTTTGCATCTCAAAACATTACGTGGGTCATATCCATATCCGACATGAAATTTTGGACAATAAGCTTCGGACAATAAGCGCGAACATGAGACCACTTCAAAGCAGTATCTGAGTCTGTTTAAGCGTAATCTAAAGGAGTTTAGACGGTGTTTAATAGCCACCGACGAAACATGGTTCCACTAGTATACATCAGTGACCTAGGAACAGTCAATACAGTGGACGTCACCTCGCTAACGTGCTCCGAAGAGGGCGAAGAGCGTCCAATCGACGGGAAAGGGGACGGCCACCATTTTCAGGGATTCACAAGATGTGATCTATATAAACTTCCAGTAAAAGGTCAAAACAGTCACAGGGCTTTACTGATCCGCATTATTTTGCGGATTCGAGGCCGAATTTCACACAAAAACTTCCAGTAAAAGGTCAACACAGTCACAGGGCTTTACTGTGCCGCATTATTTTGCGGACTCAACGCCGAATTTTACAAAAAACAGCTTTAATTGGGGAAGAAACCAAAATCTTCCACCATGATAACGCACCGGCTCATACCTCCGCCGAAGCCATGGCCAAATTGGACTACGAACTGCTGTCCCATCCACCGTATTCTTGATATTTGGCCCTGTACAACTTCTTCTTGTTTCCAAATTTGAAAAAGTCATTCGCCGGGCATAAATTTAAGTCGAATGAGTAGATCATCACTACCACGGAAGCCTACTTTGCAGACCTCGAGAAAATGTAATTTTCAGAGGAGTTTTAATAAAATAGGTTTTGGTAAGGAGTTGAACGTCCCTCTGCTAGGCGTTGGATGTCAGGAATACTCTAAATACTTATACTATGTTTATTTAATCACTATATACGCTAGTAACGAGTTGGTGGACAAAGTCTATGTTCCAACTACATTGATATCTAAATAATGAATGATGAATACTGACTGATCTCTTTATTTACTTTCTACGTATCTATAAATAAATCCCAATTGTTTGTTATGATTGACGACACCGTTGTGGCCGTGAAATACTAATAGCACATAATTGCTGACTCCGTTGTTTTTCAAAACGAGTGGCCTACATTGCAGAAGCAATGTCACCTAATTTATGAAATCAAAACAATGCATATAAATAATATTTGTTTGAAACTTTTAAAAATTAAATCGATATGGATTACTCTTATTTTTTGAATGTTAATATAAATCCTGTACAGGGTTAAGGAAGGTGGAGCATCACTGGATGGAGCATCACTGAGCTGAAAGGAGACTACATTCAGAAATAAATCATCACTACTTCCAAATTTTAGTTCTTCTTTTGACGGCTAGGTACTTATCGGACCACCCTAATATGTGATTAAAAAATAAGACTTAGCGCAAGTTGTAAGACTCAGCGTAAAATTGCGCTGAGTCTTATTTTTTAATCACATAGCATGCAAAAAAATTAAATTCTGGGAGTGAGGGCATTTTACCTGTCTCAATGGGGGGTATCCATTAATTTATTTATCCGGTCCATAAGCGGACAGTTTGATTTTCCATCGTCGACACGTGTGAAAATTGATAACATAATGCTTAAACGTCTTCTTTTAGGTTCTACTATATAAGTTATAGACTCTTACGGTGCCTAAAATGATTAGCAAATTTTTCCTATGCGGCTCTTAGTCTATTAGGTATTCATGAAAATAATTTGGTAGTATGTAGTGGGATTACGCCATTGCGGATACCGGCAGCGAGCTGTGTTTAGGCTTCATTTTGTTCACGAATACTTTGATGCATCCGTTGAAGTCGGCCGAGATTAGAACGTAACCTCCGCATCCTTTGGTGTGCTGTTCGACGACAGGGTCCTCGATCTAAAAAAAACAATTTTATTACTCACAGTATAAACATGGTTTTAGGTAGGAAATATCATGTACCGAGGCCATATTTTACAATGAGGCAAGTTCAAGAGAAATCATTATAATACAACAAACCACCATATTTATGTTTCGTCGATCTTAAGAAGGCATTTGACAGGGTCAAATTAAAGGACGTTATCCATCTATTGAACGCAAGAGATGTACCTCTAGTAATAATTAAAACGATCGAAAAGATCTACCAGAACAAGAAAATAGAAGTAAAAGTAGAAGAACAAACACCCAATTGAAGTTAGCAATGCGATAAGACAGAGGGATTCCCTGAGTACTCTATTGTTCAACCTGGTCATGGATGAAATAATAAAAAAAGGTAGAACTAAAAAAGGATACCAAATGGGAGAAAAATTAAAATAATCTACTATGTAGACGACGCAATACTAATCTCTCAAAGTGAAGATAATTTACAACGTATGCTAACTTCCCAAAAAAAAATTGTAACCGTACATGGTTATACATAACAGCAAATCTATCAAGATGTAAATTAAAGCTGGAGGGTCAGATAATAAAACAAGGGATGGAGACTAAATTTTTAGGCATCACACTATCTAGCTACGGAAAGCTCCAAAGAGAAGTGGAAGATCAAGTGACAGAGCCACAGGTTGCCTGAATGGAACAATACAGACAAATAAAAATATCGGAAAAGAAATGGAAGGCAGAATTTACAAAATAGTCATCAGACCAATAATGACACGCGGCAGAAACACGATCTGATAAAGAAAGGGCAAAAAGAATGCTAGAAACAGCAGAGATGAAAACCCTTCGAAAAATCGAAAGTTAGACACTATGGGACAGAGCTAGAAGTACAGATATACGACGGAGATGAACGTATGAGAACATTAATAACTGGGTAAGAAACAGAAGAGTAGAATGAAATGACCACGTAAGCCGAATGACAACAAATAGAGTAGTAAGGAGGGTGAGAGACGGTTCCCCAATAGGAAGACGATAAGTTGGAAGACCACGAAAACGATGGAGCAACTTACTAGAGACACATTGAAAAAACAGAAAGAGTCATGTCTACACAAAAAGAAGAAGAATTTCCCCAACAAAGACAAAATGCATGGTTATAAGTTATAACATCAAATCTACTATAGTTCATTTTTTCAATAGAAGTAATTCAAATTTACCGCGCCGTAATGCGTGTTATGAAATTTTGTCACTATTGAAATTTATGAAATTGTGACACTAATGGCATTTAAAATTCATATGTTAATTTAATTAAAGTTATATCAGCAATTTTTTGGTTTTTTTCTGCGACATTCCTTTAATTTATATATTTTTAGTCTGCATTTATATAAATAACAGTTAGACTAGGACGGATCTGTTTTGAGGTGGATGTGAGAGGTGGCATTCGGATTTTTGCAGATAAAATTAGGTGACAACTTCGTTAATTGTAATTGACTTTTTTTTTTTTTTTTTTGAAAAATGGCTTTGGCAGAGCCAATTAGCCAGACTTGTTTGTGATTGATTGCAGATTCATAGTCATACATTTCTTATAAACATAAGTACATTCTACAATATTATTTTTATAGATACATTGGTACATTGTGTAGCTTTTTTTTATTTTGTTTTTTTTTAATTATTTTACTGTTTTTTAATATATATTTTAATTTGTGCGAAAAACTTTTTTTACTTCTTTTTTTATTCTTTTTTTATTCTTTTTTTATTTTTGTTTCTATTTTTTTTTCTTTTTTTTTATTTATTATTTTTTTGTTATTATTTTATTATGTGTTTTTTTATATATTATTTTTTTTTATTTTTTCAAACCACATTAACAAATTATGCCTATTATATTACGTTTACAACTTGTATTTACATAATTTAACATGTTTATAAATGAGATGAAGAATTTCCATATCATTTGTAAATATTAAAGTATTGAGGTTTATTGGGAAAAAACATTTTAAATCTTTTAATTCCTTATAAAGGTCGTTTATGTTATTTATGTTTAAATGACATTCTAATATGACATGTGTTAGATCTCCAATTTTGCCACAAGTACAATTGGGAGTATCTGACAAGCCGATTCTATGCATGTAATATGGCGTAAGAGCATGATTGGCTCTCAGCCGATTAATGGTCTTTATAAAATGTCTGTTATATTCTGTGTAAAACCATCTTTTTGAGAATATCCTAGGGTTACAATGAGCAAAATTTGAGCCAGTATTACATTCTCTGTAATGCAATTGCCAATTATTTTTAAGTTTTTGTCTGCTAAAAGTATCAATATCTGAAGCTGGAATTAAATTTTTGTTTATTTTTTCTCCGATCACATAAGCTGATTTAGCAAAATTGTCAACTATTTCATTGCCTTTTATTTCCGAATGACCCTTAATCCAAGCAATTGTTACATTTACTCCTAATTGTGTAATTTCAAACAGAGTTTTAAGTATATTCAATTCAATGTGGTTTATATGTTTGACTGTTTGAATGTTACTTAATCTGTCCACCACGCTTTTACTGTCAGTAAATATAACATAATTGCTAATTGGATTCAGTAGTACATACTGAACAGCAAACATTACTGCTATCATTTCTGCTGTGTATATTGAGCATTCAATAGGTAGGCTATATTGATGATGGTAATTTTTATTTTCGTGGAATACTGCACAGCCCGTTCCATTTGCGTCTTTTGACCCATCGGTAAATATGTACTGAAAATTTGACCATTTTTCTCTAATAAGTATATCAAACATATTTGGCGGTAAATGTGAGTTTAAATAACATGTTTTAACCTTGTTAGAAAATAATGTTTTTGTCATTGCACTGTAGTAAGGCGGAATTTGGCTTTTATAGATAACTTCACTGTACTTTACCGTACTTTGATAACTTTCTACCAAAGGTATAGATTTTTTAGTTCTCCAGTACCTATGAGTGAGGTCTAAAACGGATAGCTCATGTAGATCTTGAAGGTATTTACATTTTTTGGACAGAATTCGAGTTGTAAATTTATAACTGAGAAATTGGCGGCGTAAATGCAATGGAGGTTCCACTGCTTCATTTTCCATTATTTGGACTGGAGTGGATTTTAAATAACCTAGGCATAATCTTAAGCATTTATTTTTTGAATTTCAATTTTATTTAGAAGTGTATTGGTCGCTGATCCAAATAAATGACAGCTATAGTCGAGAATGGGTCTGATCATGTTACGGTAAAACATCAAAGCAATATTTGGGTCTGCTCCCCAATTTGTTTTACAGAAAGTTCTTAAAATATTTATTGAGTTTTCTGATTTTTTAACAATATGATGAATGTGATCTTTCCAAGACAATTTCCTGTCTAGATAGGTACCAAGATAATTAACACAGCTTTTAATTGGAAAATTAAATTTTCCAACGTTAAGATTGCCATGTGGAACTCTACGCTTTTTTGTAAAGTAACACACCTCAGTTTTTGTGTCAGAAATTGATAATCCTACTTCTTCGTAGCACTGATTTACGATTTCTAATGCGACTTTTAAATTATCCTCACATCTACTTAACAATTTTCCTTCTGTATATAAAACAACATCATCAGCATATTGAAGAATTTTTGTATTGTTGGGTATACTAACTTCAAGTAATTGACTAATGCTCAAGTTGGGTAATTGACTTATGCTCCTTCTGAAATATGCCCGGAACATTAATGAAAAAAATTAAAGTATTTAAAAATTTCCATAAACATCGAAATTTTTCTACTTTCTTTGCTTATAACTTTAAAACGATTTATTTTGGAACAAAGTCTTAGAAAAATAAAATAAAGATAATTAAATTTTGTATGACATACGATTGATTAAAAATGTCTTAAATTATTACCCTTTCTGCAAAATAGCAATAAATACAAAATCAGAGGACAAAATAAGCCTGTGTTTGTTCAATATTTTTCAACCACTTTGGTTGCACTTAAAACCTTTGTAATTCGCTTAAAAATTTTTTATAACACACTTAAACCGTCCACCAAATGTCATTAAAATCGACCCAATAGATTTTGCATAATAATTTTGAAATCTAAATTTTTTTAAAAAAGTTCAAATTTTTTAAAAACCTTCTGAACAAAAAGTAGACCATTTAAAAATTTTCTATTTTTTTTTACATATAAACAGGCACTTTACCTATCTAATACACCTTGCAGCATTAAAATCGGATTATTTAAGCAGCCTCAGCAATGTTTTAAAGTTATAAACAATTTTTTGGCTTATAAACAAATTAGTGCTGTCGCCAGGAGGGGGTGCAACGACCTCCTTTATTTAGATGGACTTGCTTAAGTTCTTTTTTACGTATTTTGACCCGTAGAACACGGTTCTACGGGTTCATTTTTTGGGTAACAGTTGATCCGGATGTCGATAAGATTGTTATAAACAAAGAACTTGAGAAATTACATGACATCGATTTTTTCCAAAATAAAACATTTTTTTTGTATTTCTTGGGTCACTGTAACCAAAAAAAGAATGTGTGTGTACTTTTTACGCACGTAAGAAGTTATACTTCTATTATACGATTTCTTAAAAATAAATATACTTTAAACAGTTTGTTTTCATTTTTTTTTAAACACCAAACTAATTTTGTGCTTACCGCTTTCAAAAAAATAAAAAAAAAGTATAGGATTGCACTGGATTCGAACTCACGACCTCTCGATCTCTGGCCGAATTAGTCGAGGCATTGAAGCACAAAAAAAGGCCTTACTCTCGATTTTTGGCGCAGTAAGACGGATTTTAATGCAATTTGGTGCGTTGGATTCGTGAGAATGTCAGGAAATTTTGTGAACTATTGTAATGGATAAGAAATCTGAAATTGCATTTGTGCATAAGAAAAATTCATTTCAAAAGTGCATTTTGAAATAGGCAATTATTATAAATTTGCAACCCGGTAAATAGTTGGGCAACATCCCGATTAATTATTTTAATTATTTTTAATTATTTTTAATCATTTATAAGTCCATATAATAATAGTCTAAGATGTCAATAACCATTAATAATAAACAAAAAAAATTTCCTTATGTGGGAATCGAACCAAGTACTAACAGGTCCGTAGCTAAAAACACATACCGCTAATCTACGCAGACACTTGCTAGACAACGGCGATATTAGGTATAAACAAAACAAATTGGTAAGTAAAAATTGTAAAGAAAATTACTACATACTTAAATGTATTATAAAATTAATATATTCCTAAATTTTAGAAGAAACATTCGTAAATAGGTATTATTAATATCTATTAATGTTACTAAATGAAATATAAATACGTATTTTGACGTTTCACAATTTGACAATTCACTTTTAACTGCAGTGCCTTAAAATTTTTAAAGCACCGGTGCTTTAAAGTAGCATTTTTAACGCTCCTATGGAGTGCTATAAATTGCATTTTTAACACGTTTGTAGAAAAATATATTTAAAAACACTAATATATTCTTTCCTCACCTTTTCTGGACTGATAAATACATAAATTAAAACATTTAGTAACGAACACCATACTGCCTGTGTGCGCAGATTACTAAAATTTC
Source organism: Diabrotica virgifera virgifera (assembly GCF_917563875.1). Classification (NCBI taxonomy): domain Eukaryota; kingdom Metazoa; phylum Arthropoda; class Insecta; order Coleoptera; family Chrysomelidae; genus Diabrotica; species Diabrotica virgifera. The sequence continues at coordinate 267,737,039 of NC_065443.1, forward strand.
ACCCTCAATGAAATCACGCCTAAAGAAGTATAACTTCAAAAAGGCAGTATAACTATTAACTAATCTTTGTTTGTTGTTTCTCTTCCCACAAATTTTAAAACACAACAACCATACATATCCAAACCGTCAACCGTCCACACCACAGCTGTGCTACAGCTGCCATATTGGATAATTTTTGACATGTCATTTGAACATCCAATCAGAGGTTATAATGCGCATGCGCCCGGATCGTAGGTTTTAACATATAAAAATTCACCCTCATATCGCGCGTAAAGAAGTATAACTTCAAAAATGTTCTTACAAGTTTTTTCGTAGGATGCATAGTTTTCGAGAAAAGCGCGGTCGAACTTTCATAAAAACGAAAAATTGCAGTTTTTGAACCCGAATAACTTTTGATTAAAAAATAAAATAGTTATCCTTCTGACAGCATTTGAAACTTTAAGTCAAATTAAACCGGTTTTGATTATTTGCATTGCTAAAAATTAATTTTTAATTTTTAAACAAAGCTATTTGTTTATAAGCCAAAAAATTGTTTATAATTTTAAAACATTGCTGAGGCCCCTTAAATCATCCGATTTTAATTCTGTAAAGTGTATTAGATAGGTAGAGCGCCTCTTTGTATGTAAAAAACTTAGCCAACTTCTAAATGGTCTACTATTTGTTCAGAAAGTTTTTAAAAAATTTGAACTTTTAAAAAAAAATTTAAATTGCAAATTTATTATGCAAAATCTATTCGAGGTTAATGAAAGGTTAAAAGTCGATGTTAATGAAATTTGGTAGACGGTTTAAGTATACTATAAGAATTTTCTAAGCGAATTACTAAAGTTCTAAGTGCAACCAAAGTAATTAAAAAACATTGAATAACAACAGGCTTATTTTGCCCCCTTATTTTATATTTATTGCTATATTGCAGAAAGGGTAATACGTAATACTTTAAAACATTTTTAACCAGTTGTATATCATACAAAATTCAATTATCTTTATTTTATTTATCTACGACTTTGTTCCAATACGAATCGTTTTAAAGTTATAAGCAAATAAGTAGAAAAAAATCGATGTTTTTGGAAATTTTTGAATATTTTAATTTTTTTATTAATGTTCCGGGCATATTTGAGAAGGAGCATAAGTCAATTATTATTATTGAAGGTATCACCTAACTTTATGTGCAAAAATCCGAATGCCACCTCTCACATCCAAAAATAGACGTTATTACCGTCGACGGCCGATATGATCAACCAAAAAAGAAGATGTGTTTGGTGATTTTTCTAGTGACGTTATTGGGTGTTACTCTGTCTTTTGAGTTTACTCCGATTTAAAAAATGAATCATAAGATGTAATAGTAGAGGATCCGATATAAGGTCGACCTTGACTTTTAGCTGTTTATGAGATAAAAATTATTGGATACCTATAGTATTTTTACTACAAAAACGATATTACGTAGGTCAAAATTTTTGACGTAAGAGAACTGTCAAAACATTAGATTGTGACTTTTCGTTATTGCCATGTTTATTATAAACATGGCAGTAATGAAAAGTAACATTCTAATGTTTTGACAGTTCTCTTACGTCAAAAATTTTGACCTACGTAATATCGCTTTTGTAGTAAAAATACTATATGTAATTTAGCATGTTAACAATTACAAAAACTTAAAAAACGGCTTCGGCCGCTAAAATCAATAAAACATTAACAATAGGCGCAATCCACAAAAAAAAAATAGTAACAAAACCCTAAAACTGAGCATGAGAGGTCCACATCCTGGAGCGCCGAGTCACCGAACTGGACAAAGCCCAGAGCGGGGACTCGGCGCCCCAGCAAGCAATACAAATCGAAGATAAGTCACTAGAGATATAGAATAGAGCGCCTCACGCTGGCCTGCATTGATTGGGGTAGGACTCCCATATGATAAGCACTTTGCTGATTGAGAGCCCCTATAGCGCATCAGAGTGCTATCGGGGGAAGTGGATGATCTGGAGCATTGGAGCGGGTTGGAGTGATTCCTGCTTACATGAGTTAATCCTCCTCGCCCCAATGAATTGTATCACCCGAATGTCATTCTCTAGGGGTGAGCAAGTCTCTCAGCCTGGGTTAAATCACTATTGCTTGCTTGCATTAGAAAAAACAAGGGGTGCCCGATCTAATTTTGTTTTAACTATAATTAATAATTAAAACCTGACTTTTTTTATAAATTAAAGAAAATTCGACCCGCGCTGATATTATTTTTGATTTTTTGGATCATTCTAAACAAAAAAGGTCTTTTGTAATTTTTCTGTGTTAAGTTGATCGTTTTCGAGTTATAAACAATTTAAAACTAAAAAAGAATGTGTGTGTACTTTGTACGCACGTAAGAAGTTATACTTCTATTATATGATTATATGATTATAAACGAAATTAGAATACTTTTTATTTATATTTTATTTAAATATTAAATTAATTTATACTTACTACTTCTCAAACATTTTTATTAAAACAGTGCCAAAAATTAAAATATTAAAAAAATAAAACACACACAAACACATTAAAAATGCCACAAATGATTTCTGAACATTAATTGTCGGAAAAATTTTTAACTAAATACGTATTTTCTGAAAATAAAATTATATAATAAATATACTTACAATCATAAAATGTATAAAAAAAATAAAAAAAATAAAAGTTTCTATTGGGATTCGAACCAACTTACCACGTGGCTGGTATTTACGTTGTATTGGGATTCACTCGCATTAAAACTTCGCCACAGAGACAGCTTGTCATTATGTGCGAAGATCGTATAACTAAACAGATTAACCTTTTGACATTTTTAACTTATGTAAATCAAATTATTTTGATTTTGAATTGAAATGATTTAGAATTGAAAAAATACAACAAAACATAGAGTAAGAAAACAATATATTAGGTGAATATTGATAGACATTTTGATGGTAATCAAATTATGCAAATAAAAGTATTACATACTACTTATGTATTTTGGTAGGTTCAAGGTAGGTATCGGAGCCCGTATAACGACTAATAAATTTTGCAATCACTTGCGTCGTGCAAAGTGGCTATGTTCAAATATCATAACAAAATTTGATCAACTATTTATAAAACACTTACTAGTGAAAGATTCTTTAGCTTTGAATAAGCGAGATCTGCGGCAGGCATACTAGTGACAGTTTGATGAGCTTTCACATTGGCATGCAACAATCATCTCTTCTATGTAAATAAGTCCAAAAATATAATATGAAAACTATTTAAAAAGGCAGTATAACCATTAACTAACTTTTTGTTTGTTGTTTCTCTTCCTACAAATTTTAAAACGCAACAAGCATACATTATAACCAAACCACAGTCCCACAGCTGCCATATTGGATAATTTTTGTCATGTCATTTGAACATCCAATCAGAACAAAGTTATAATGCGCATGCGCCCGGTCGCTAGGTTTTACCATATAAAATTTCACCGTCATTACGCCCGTAAAGAAGTATAACTTCAAAAAAGAACCAAAGATGACGATTATCAACGTTCAAAACACAAGTAAAAAATATCATTTTTATGATCATCAAGTACCTAAATTCAAGTTCAAACCTTCTTCTATCAGGTCCCGATAAGAATTTTAGCCATTTTCAACGAAAACTTTTCGTTTATAAATTTGCAAAAGTCTGTGTTATTGCGTTGCCGCTCCTGCAATACTTAGAGCAGGTGTATCGATGGATTCTTATGTAGTTTTGCCTTCTGAATCCAAATCTGAAAACGGCATTTCGATATATCTAACCGTCTTCGAGATAATCGACCTCAAAGTGTAAAATGTGACGTCACAATCCGGTTATCTCCTACAGACGCACTAAACGTCAGCTCAAATGGTTGATTAGGAAGTAGGCTACTTTTTTTTTAAATCTCGATTTGCCAAGCATAGGTTATTTACATTTCAGTTTGACACTTGACACTTGAATGTCAAACTAAATTTTAAATTAAGTATTAATAAAACATCAATGACATTTGATAGTGAATTTAATTATTATATAAAATAAATAAGATGTTATTGGCGAATGGATTTAGTGTCCGCAGTCATATAAACCCAAATAAACAACAACAAATAAGATGTTCAAAAATACAATTTGAGTATAAATATTTTAAAAGCAATAATTTATTAACAGTTTTAGAAAGGTTTATACCAGTATAAATACGGCCTCCCCTTTATGATAAATGGACTGCTCCATTTGCTATAAAATTAAAATTATGTATACCAGTCGTTCCCTGAACTCGACACAACTGGATAGTGGATAGAAGGTAATTTTTTTGTTTTTTGAGAATTTTGCCGAAATTGGCAAAATTACTAATTATTTAGTAATAATTATTAACTAATCAAGTATATTCAAATGGGAAATAAGCCACAATTTTACCTAAAAATGATTTTATTAATATTGATATTAATAAATTGATATTTATTAATATTGATTTATAATATATTATATTGATATTTAATATTGCGGATATTCTTGAGTTGGGATTGATTTCATGTAATCGAATGAACTATCTTTTAGTAAAGTCGTCCCAGGAACGCAACTCATCAATATTGGCAATATCATTTTAAAGTCGTCTACTTTAAAATGTATAATACGTGTCTGAATTGCCGATATAAATGAGTCAGATTAAATAAATTATTAGAAGAATTTTTTACTAAGCAACAACATTTTTATTTATTTAGTATTATTTTGTATTTTGACAACGACACCCGACTTGGGCGTCGAAACGTTAATAAAATCATTTTTAGGTAAAATTGTGGCTTATTTCCCATTTGAATATACTTGATTATAAAAATGCCACAAGAAAATAGCTTCAGAACAAAATTATTAACTATTTAGAAATTATTTTTTTGTCGAATTGGCAAAATTATTGACTAAAATCACTAGCCAGTATTGTGTCTGTGTACATCCTTCTAATGGATCTAAAGATTTTTCTCAAATTATGGATACCAAGAACATTTTCATTTATAACTTTTTTATTTTTAATTTGACAAATAAAAGTTATTCTTCATAAAAAGCTCTTCTTGTTCTAAGATTTATGATGCAACCGTGTCCCAAAAGTAGGGGAACGGTCGAATATTTTTCGCGAACTAAACATCGGATGGAAAACTGAAAGATACTTGTTCAATAATTTTCAAAAATCTATCCAATGACACCAAACACCAACTCCCACTACACCCCCTGGAGGTGGGGTGGGGGGTAACTTTAAAATCTTAAATGGAAACCCCTAGTTTTTCTTGCAGATTTGCATTCGTTACGTAAAAGTAAGCAACTTTTATGCGAGACATTTTTTTGAACTGTGGATAGATGGCGCTATAATTGGGAAAAACGATTTATCCTGATACCATAGGTAAATTATAGAAACGGTCTAATATCTCGAGAAATACACTTCCAAATAAGAAACCAAAAAACAGGTTTTTAATATTTTTCGAAAACCTATCGATAAACACTAAACATGACCCTCCAGCCCACCCCCTGGACGTGGGATGGGGGGTAACTTTAAAATCTTAAATAGCAACCCCCACTTTTTATTGCAGATTCGAATTCGTCATGAACAATTAAGCAACATTTATTCGAAACATTTTTTAAAAATGCTGATAGATGGCGCTAATAAATCGTATTTTTCCAATTAAAGCGCCATCTATCAACAATTCTAAAAAATGTTTCGAATAAATGTTGCTTAGTTTTTCATGACAAATCCGAATCTGTAATAAAAAGTGGGGGTTGCTATTTAATATTTGAAAGTTACCCCCCACCCCACCTCCAGGGGGTGGGTTGGAGGGTCATGTTTAGTGTTATTCGATAGGTTTTCGAAAAGTATTAAAAAAATTTGTTTGGTTTCTCATTTGGAAGTGTATTTCTCGAGATATTAGACCGTTTCTATAATTTACCCATGGTATGATAAATCGTTTTTCCCAATTATAGCGCCATCTATCCACAGTTCGAAAAAATGTCTTGAATAAAAGTTGCTTACTTTTACGTAACGAATCCAAATCTGCAAGAAAATCTAGGGGTTTCCATTTGAGATTTTAAAGTTACCCCCCACCCCACCTCCAGGGGGTGTAGTGGAGGTTAGTGTTTGGTGTCATTGGATAGATTTTTGAAAATGATTGAAAACGTATTTTTCAGTTTTTCGATCCGATGTTCAGTTCGCGAAATATTCGACCGTTCCACTACTTTTGGGACACCTTGTATAAAATTTTATTAATTTTATACGAGGTATATAAAAAATATGAATTTCGATCAAGAGTAAACTACCTTTATAGTTCATAACATTTAAATTAGAATGATATAATTGCACATTAAAACATAATCATTAATTCTAAACTACTTTTCATAATAGAAATTTTTCATATTATGAATTAAAATACGTAAATATACAAAGTTTTCGTTATGACAGCTTGTTCAGCTTGTTTATTCTAAAACATTTTTTTTTAATTGTTAATGAGGAAGGTTTCTTATGGGGAGACGGGCATTAACAACTAAAAAACAATGTTTCAAAATGAAATAACTCCAAAATACTTATCAAGAACTGATAGAATAAGGTTTGAACTTGAATTTAGGTACTTCGTAATTTCAAAAATGATATTTTCTACTTATGTTTTTGAGCCTTGAAAATCGTCATCTTTCGTTCTTTTTTCAGTTTTAAATTGTTTATAACTCAAAAACGATTAACTTTAGAGAAAATTACAACAGATCTTTTTTGTTTAGAATGACCCAAAAAATCTTAAATAGTCTCTGTCTGGGTCGAAAATTTTTTTTTATTTATAAAAAAAGGCATTTTTTAATTACTAATTAATTATAGTTAGAACATTAGATCGACCATCCCTTGTTTTTTTTTTAATTGTTAACATGCTGAATTACATATCCAATAATTTTTATCTGATAAACAGCTATGTGAAGTTCTACCTTATATCGTATCTTAGACCAGGGCCGTGCCGTGCTATGATGCGGCGAGGCAGTCGCATCAGGCGGCATCACAAGGGGGCGGCATAATCAGTAAAATAAAAAAAAAATGTCAGATTGTGTAAAACTGTTGTCAGAAACTATAGAAAAAATGAAGATTTAATGAAATTGCAGAAAATTTTGATATAACTTCCGAATTTCCAGCTAAAAATGAAATTTGAGGCACGATAAAAAGCGTTTATTTGACTACGAAAAATGTGTGGACGAGCTCTTAACAGATGAAGCTAAATTTAACAAAAATGAAAAAATGAATAACCATTTTATAACCAGAGAAGGTTCCCATTGTTTTCATTCTGGTGGGATATGTTATATGCCATTAGAGTGAAAACTTAGTCTTCTAAATTTAACATTTTGTTCATCTATATTTTAGACATTGCCGTTAATGCTTTGATTGATCGATTTTCGTTTCTAGAAACTCATAATAAAATTTTTAAATTTTTATATATTTTTAAATTGGGGGACATAGACGATGAAACACTAGAAAAACATTGTATGAATCTTACTCATTCAATATTTTCAACAGAAAAAGAAAAAAATCTGATGATATAATGATCTTCTAGAAGAATTGCGTGATATATTTCAAATGATACCATACTCCATGAAACCTTTAGAGGAGCGGTTCTCAATCTGTGGTACATATTATTTGCGGTGGTACGCAAAACGCAAAAACACAGCCAAAACCAGCACCACTGTTATAGTTAATTAGATTACCTAGTTAGATTACCTCAGTTGGGTGGTACCAAATAAAAAATAAAAAGTGTTTTGTGGTACATGGCTCAAAAAGGATGAGAACGTCTGCTTTAGAGGTTTTGAACTATTTGTGACAAAATGACCTAATTTATTTATACCCAAATGTAGTTGTAAACTAAGAATTTTATTAACACAGTGTGGGTAGCTAGTGGGGAAAGAAATTTTTCAAAATTAAAAACTATTTACGAAGCCCTATTTTACTCCGTAAAACAAACAAAACTAAAAAATTTAGCTATTTCAATAGAGTTCTCACTAGCTGCTACACCTATCTATCCTTACTAGACTACACCAATCTGATTGACGAGTTAGCCAAAATTAAAGTCAGAAGAGTAAAATTATAATTTTTGTAAGTGTTACTTAAGAGCATAGGCGCAAAATTTGCTTGCAATGCTTTTTAAATGCATTCACTTTTTTTTAAACTTTTAGAACTACACTTTTTGTATAATCCTGAAAATCTAATAAATATTTTTGAAAAATTTAAAGGCAGATTGAAAGATTACATTATTACCGAGGGCCGAAAGTCCCTTAGAATAAACAAAATGTTTCTTTTGAATAAGATATGTGAAATTAAAAATTACACTCAATTTTCTATTTTTTTTTTTTCACCCTGTAACTTATTTAAATAAACATTATAGATATTTTCAGGGACTTTCGGCCCTCGGTAATAATGTAATCTTTTATTATTAAATTTTTTACTAAATTTTTCCAAAATACTAATTAGTTTTCTCACGATTCGAAAAAAAAAATTTATGCATTTAAAAAACATTGCAAGCAAATTTTGCGCCTATCCACTTAATTTACTGTTAATATAATATATTTCATTTAATTTAAATTATGTTTTGTTTTTAAAATAAAAGTTTTCGTTCATTTTGTTTAGTTTTTTTAATAAAAATAAAAGTTAAATTTCAATAATATTTAAGGGGCGGCATTTCGATGACTTGCATCATATTGAAAATATGTACCACACGGCTCTGTCTTAGACTATAAATTAGAGCTGGAGGGTCAGATAATAGAACAAGTGATGTAGTTTAAATATCTAGGCATCACTCTTTAGAGCTACGTAAAGCTCCAAACAGAAGTGGAAGATCAAGTGAATAAAGCAGTCACAGATTTCTGAATGAAACGGGCGGAATGGGCGGACTACCATGCACGATATTTCATCGTAACTTGTGACTGTTGGCAGATAGATTAGATAAAACGATATGTCGAAATCCCAGAGAATGATAAAATAGGTTTAATGGAAGATGTACAATAAGCCAATTGGCTGAAAACGATCGGTCTAGAACAGAGCTCTGAAAGAAAAGAAAGTTGAACAAAAGAAAAACAGTTGTGAATAAATATTTTCTTTGTTAAATATATATAAAGTGTACGTACCTTATGTTCACCCTCTTCCTCCTCGATTAGCCTTCTTTGGTTTTCCTCCATCATCTTGATGATCGCCTCTGGATTTGGAGCAAAGATAGCACAAGTCACCGTAGCGTTATGAGCCTTAATTGCCTCCCAGAAATCGTTTCTATCTCGCCTAACTGACGAAAACTTGGAGTAATCGTGATTGGTCTTCCAAATATAAATATCCCTATTTTCAGATCCACTCACGATGTATTTCCCGTCGTGACTGAAGCTCGCTTTGATCTGGCTGCTCATGTTCACGTAGCCCTTGTATTTGCAAGAGACGTTGAGGTCCCTGAGGTCATACAGTCTAATTCTACTGTCGTTCGACGTTACTAGGATTTTGTCTTCGCCCGGCATCGGTTCGATTCCGCTAATCTTTCGGCCAACGGCGTTGCGGCCTCTAGAGGAACGGACGTGAATCTGGGTGTGGTACTTGAGTTGATCGGTGATGTAGAATATGCAGCGACCGTCGTAAGTGCCGACCACAGCGAATTTTCCGTTCTGACAGAAGTTCGCTGCCGTTATAAGTTTCGGGTTGCCTTCTACTTCGTTCCACACAGCCACCTAAAACGTGTGTTATTACATTATTTCAACGAAATCAAGTTGGAAGTGGAAACAATGTGATATGCGTAAAAACTAACCACACTAATAAAGGAGAGTAGACTTTCGCAACTAGAAATAATGTGCGATTTAAGATTGCGCGGAAAATACACTCACCGGCACAAAAAACGGGCACCCTAAAAAATGGGCTATTTTAACGACTTGTATTTCGTAAACCTGATATCCGATTTAAGTAATTTTTAATATGTTATAGCCTTATTCTTTAACAGTATCGCTGTAATAATATTGTTGCTAGACAGGTACATTGTCATTGTATAAAGGGTGTACGAATCAAACTGTGTTTTTTTTCTCAAACTTTGGAACACCCTGTGGAATGTTAATTAAAGCCCAACTATAGCCTCAGGTTTTCTTAACATTCTATTTTTTTATTCATTCGCTTATGTTGGATAATAAAAAAGTTAGGCACTTTAACAACTACCCCTTTTTTCGTCAATACAGGGTGTTTTTAAATAAGTACGGCAGACTTTAAGGGGTAATTCTGCATGATAAAATAATGACAGTTTGCTTTATAAACGTATGCCCGCAAATGCTTCGTTTCCGAGATAGGGGGTGTTGAAATTGTTCTTACAAACTGACGATTTATTTATTGCTCTAAAACGGTTTGTGATATGCAAATGAAATTTGGTAGATTTTAAGAGGTAGTTATTGCGCATTTTTTGGCATACAATTAAGAATTTTATATTCACCATTGGCGTGCATAAGGGTATAAACATTTTAGATATATCCCGTATGCACGCCAATGGTGAATATAAAATTCTTAATTGTATGCCAAAAAATGCGTAATAACTTCCTCTTAAAATCTACTTAACTTAAATTTCATTTGCATATCACAAAACGTTTTAGAGCAATAAATAAATCGTCAGTTTGTAAGAACAATTTCAACACCCCTATCTCGGAAACGAAGCATTTGCGGGCATACGTTTATAAAGCAAACTGTCATTATTTTATCATGCAGAATTACCCCTTAAAGTTTGCAGTACTTATTTAAAAACACCCTGTATTGACGAAAAACGGGTAGTTGTTAAAGTGCCTAACTTTTTTATTATCCAACATAAGCGAATGAATCAAAAAACAGAATGTTAAGAAAACCTGAGGCTATAGTTGGGTTTTAATTTCAGTATTTTATAAAAGCTAGAACATTCCACAGGGTGTTCCAAAGTTTGAGAAAAAAACAGTTTGATTCGTACACCCTGTATACAATGACAATGTATTGTCTTTTTCATGAGCATTTTTCAGTGCGTAACAAATGACAGGAAAAAGGGTAAGTCCGTGATAATACACATTTATGACATTTATTCTAACATGACATTTTAGTTAAATCTGACAGTTGTCACATTTTATTTTCAATTTGGAATAAAAACAAATCAAATGTGTTTCTTGCATTTATAAAATGATATTTTCTTTGATTTGTATAGTCTTATAAATTACACAGCGGGAATTTGTACATTATATTTGTAATATTATTATCTAATTAAAAAAAAATATTTTTTTTAATATGGCGCCATCTATCGACAACTAGAATAAATGTTGTAAATGTCTGTAATCACGGACGTGCCTTTTTTCTGTCACATACAATTTAATGCGTTAGAAAGAAATCGAAAAACTGTGACGCACAGTTCCAAAATAGTACCAAAATATTACATAAAAATAATTGTGGGATATATGAATGCGGAAGTAGAAAGAGAAGATATTTATATGAATATAACAGGGGGTAAAAGCATACATAAAGAAAATGATTGCAATGGGAAAAAAATAACAGAATTTTCAATGGAACATAACTTAAGATATTAAGTACATAATTTGATCATAAAGATGTATATAAAATAACCTGGATCTATCCTGATGGGAAAACGGGAAACCAGATAGACCAATGCAAGAAAACACAATATGCTTTTTCTCATGAGGATCTTTCAGTGCGTCACAGTTTTTCGATTTCTTTCTAACGCATTAAATTGCACGTGACAGAAAAAAGCGCACGTCGGTGATTACATTTCGTCGGTGACATTTATAACATTTATTGTAGTTGTCAATAGATGGCGCTATAATCGAAAAAAAATTATTTACCAATTGTATAATATATCTACGAATATAATCTGTACAATTTATAAGACTATATAAATGAAAGAAAATACCATTTTATAAATGCAATAAACACAATTGATTTGATTTTATGCCAAATTGCAAATAAAATGTGACAACTGTCAGATTTAACTAAAATGTCATGTCACTAAAATGTATATTATCACGGACTTACCTTTTTTTCTATCATTTGTGACACACTGAAAAATGCTCATGAAAAGAAGCATAGATTCGTGATTGCTTGCAGAAGCTACAGAGGAGCAGATGCGGACAGTGGTCATATATTGACAATAGACAAACTTAAGCAAGAAATTCCTAAACTACAAAGAAAATGAAAACAACGGAACATAGAGGAGGAATGGGGACTAATACAAACAGCCGCGATAGAAGCGGCAGACCTTAGCATTGGAAAAGCGGAAAAGAAAAGAGAGAACACTAGTTTGATAAAAACTGCAATAGATTTCCAGAGGAACAACGCAAAAATGAAAACTATTAGAATCAACAGAGAAAAAAGTAAGGACACTATAAAACCAAAAGAAGAGAAGCTAAACTATTATACAGGCAAAAGAAGAGAAACTTAATGGAAAACAACTAGAAATAATAGAAGAAAACTATGTCCACAAAGAAATTTTTATAAAGGAATAAAAAGACGCAAGGGGCACAAAATACATGCACAATGTTTGCAGAAATAAAGATGGTATGTTACTGGCTATTTCGAATGAAGATAATAGTAGTACAGTGGAACCCCGATAAGTCGGCCCCCGATAACCCGGAAGTCCGGCTAACCCGGACCGATTTTCATCAGACAAACATTTCAACAATAAAAATGTATGTAATATAATATTTGAGAGATAATGTGTATTTGTGTAATTTTAACTATACGATAGTAAAAATGTATCATGGCACACGGTGGCAGAGCCACGTTCATTGTGTCGGATTATCGGAACCAACAGGCACGTGTAGTATTCCTTTATTTATTTCAAACTGTCTTAGCGTTGTTTAAAAAAGACTAAAAGAATATTTAAAAAATTATTTTTTAAACAATGGTCTTAGTTTTCACTGTTCTTAAATAAGATAACATCGTTCCGATTGTGACTGTATTGTGTGTAGTAGAGTCTTGTATTGTTCGCTTCTGTTTGCTTAGGTTTGCGTTTGCGTGTTTTTAGTAATTTAGATGTCAGGTACTGTGCATATATATATTTCATATTATTTCAATTATAACGGAGTTTATCTGTAAGTATACCGTATTTTATTAATTTTTACCATATTTTACGGCTAACCCGGATCGGCCGCGGTCCCGATTATTCCGAGTTATCGAGGTTCCACTGTAACAAAAGCCCTAAAGAATAATAAAAGTACCGGAGGATGCGGAATGCTAGCAGAGATATTAAAGGTAGGAATAGATTATACCGAAGCAAAAGATAGCTCGACGTATAACAAAAATATGGGAAAACGAAAAAATGCCGGAGCAATCGAACACAACACGTATCTGCCCAATTTACAAAAAAAGTGATGAAACTAGCTGTGACTATTACAGAGGAATCGCACTGTTAGGAGTTGTATACAGGTTGTTTGGTAAAGAATGGGCCATAGCTTAACCTTAGATTCCTGAGCTTAAAATAGGTCGATTTAAACTAACTTACCTGAGTACGAAAGTTGATAATAACCGAAATACAGGGTGTCAAAGTTAAACTTTTATTTTATTTATTCTTGAATATTCTAACAACACGAAATTTGGCAAGCGGGAGTTTTTTGGGACGAGAAATCTAAATTCGCCACAAAAAATTATGTATTACCCAGAGGGAGCCACACACATCTTCGGGTAACGGAGGCTAATGGAGAATGGCGCAGAATAACAAAGTTATGCTTTATAAGTTATATATAAGTTGGAGCTAATGGAGATGAATAAGAGACCTAAAATCAGGGTTGGCAGCAACATGCTTAAAACCATGGTTTAAACCAAGGTTTAAACCAACTGTTTTTTTTTTATTAAGAAAAAAACCTGGTTTTTTATTGAGTCTCCAAAATGGTGTTTTTATTTAAAGTTTTTAATACAGCTGCCGAAAATGAAAATTATGCTATTTTTTTTTTACTTTTGAACTTAGTTATTTTGAATATTATTAATTATTTTCTGTATGTGTAAATAAAAATAAAAGTTGTCTTAGTAATTATTGTGAATTAATTGTGAATTAGTAATTTTTTTCATTGTTTATTACAATTATTATATAAAATACTTTATTCATTTTTAACTTGTTATTTTGTATCAAATAAACCTGGTTTAAAACAAATAAATCTGGTTTAAACCAAAAAACCTCGTTTTTTGGAAAAATCCTTGGTTTTTGCCAACCCTGCCTAAAATAACACATAAAATCATGGGGCAGACAGTTAGATGGTTGGGACATGTTTGCCACGAATGACACAAAAAGGACACGTACTAAGAGTTTTGCAAGCAGGAGAACACAGGAAGAAAACAAGAGAGAGGCACGAAAGAAGCGGTTTGATCCATACTGACTAACATAGAAGAAATGGGTACAAGGAACTGGAGAGAACAAGAGAAGAACCAGAAAAAGTATTCTCTATACTCTATACGAATGGCCTGAATATTGGTAGGAATATTTGTTTGTAATAACTTTTGAGAAAAATACCAAATAAATTTAAAATCTTTATTAATACTTCGACTTTCAAAGAAGCTTATGTCAAATAATAATTTTTAAATAAAGAAGTAAACAGAAAAAACATCTTTCAAACAATACGCAAATGTATGTTCTAGAGATCTTGAAATATAGGAAATATTTCTAAGTGATTTTGGAAACTTAGCTGCTATTTACCTTTTTATCTGGAATGTTCCACAACCTCAACTTCCCATCCAACGACCCGCTGAGGAAATACCTATCGTCTCTCGGATGAAACACTATCGCAGTCACAAAATCGATATGCTGGAAACAACACAGGCATTCTTTCCTAGAAATGTGCCAAAGTCGTACAGTCTTATCCATGGAAGAAGAAAGTATGAAGTAATTTTTAGACCAAGAGACGTCCAAAAGGTCGGAAGTGTGGCCGGTGTAGGTGCAGAACGGTTTCGGCATGAATGTCAATTTTGCGGCTTCTTCCGGTGTCATCCCTTCGTAAGCTGCGTAATTGGATATTTCAGCAGAGTGGTGAGACACTAGAGACTCTTGTGATGGTGTTGGAGAAACTTTTTCAGCATTATACTTCGTCCTCATGTCCTACAAAAACGTTTATAGTCAGAAAGGAAAAAAGAGTATACAGAGTGAGTTTTACATATGGATTTTACAAAATGTATTCTATATTTATATCTAATTCGTATACCTATTTTTTTACTTTTAAAGGGGGTGTAAAGCTAGTTCGCGTCCGCAGGATAATACTGCACGTGCACCCTGGATAATCTAAATGGACTAGCACAAGAGGCACCAGACAATCTTTTCCAAGATCTCCTGGCAGAAAGATATCACAGTTTTTTAAGTAATTAAAGATGAGACAACTACTAATAAATGGACTGTACGAGCGTGCCAATTTAATATCGAAGGTACCTATGAGAAGAGCAAACATTTAGTGGAGGACTGTCCGATCATATCCTACGGTGGCAGTTGATTGAATATGTCAACTAAATTTTTGTATGTAAAAATTAATTATTATTTACAATGTATTGTTCTTTTTATTTATGTACAAAAACTGTGATGTAGCCATACGCTAAATAATAAATTTACATATGGAGCGCCTCAATTACTCTAACAACACAAAACATTCCAGGAATGTACTATCAAAGTTCTATTAATGTTTGAATGTCCTGGACATTCAAGGAACATTCGGTGAACATCTGATTAAATTATTGGTGGAATGTTACCACAAGACATTCTATGAACATACTACCAATGTCCTATATTTTAAGAGAGGCCATTTACTATTCAATTTGCGTTCATTTTCAAATTTTCCGCTCGTATCTATGTATTAGGCAATCCAAAACACGTGACGTCTGGTTGGCATACAAAAAGCTACAGAGGTTATGTTTGTAATATCTATTTTTCATTGTTTATGGTCGTATTTTGTCTATTTTGGATTCATTTGGATTTCGTTTGCTGTATTTTGTGAACTTTATAAACTTTACCACAATGCAAAGTGATTATTTAAGGAAATTATTATTGGAAACTCCAGATGTTGAAGAAAGGTAGGGGAAAAATTTTTTATTTACTGATCATTTTTCCCTGATATTTATCAATATTGATAAATTTTGAAAGCAATAACATTATTTCTTTTATTGTTTTAAATATTTATTGAAGCTGAAAATAATTGGTGATTTAGATCCATATACAATTCAGTCAGAATTGGATTTTATAGTAAAGTGCATTCCACCAAATTACTATTATAGATATTTATACATATCTGGTGGAGTCTCACAGTTACTACTCTAAGCCGCAGATGAAAGTATACAAAAGCCTGCAGGCACATAAATATTTTACAGCTGGATTTGTTTTTTAAGTTGGAGTAAAGTTGGAAGTCACGAGCAACAACTTCATAAGTACCTACAAGAATATTGAGGAGATCCAGCTTCTCGATACTACTGGGCAAACTAGAAGATTGAAGAGGACAAAGCCTTTTAAACTAGTTTGAGTGATAGGTGATAGTGAAAAGCAGAGCATAGTGCTTGTGTGCCTGTGAATGTTAGAATAGTGCACGATCTTGTTAGATTAGATAAGAGACGCTATGGGGTAAGCTCTTCATTTTAAGGAACAGTAGTAATTTAGGTTAAATTAAAATTGCTCATTGGTCAGTTATGACCAGATTGTAATTGTAATGTACAATTCAATACAATGAATCATCATCGTAGTGATGATTATGGAAAAAAATATATGACAAGATTTTGTGCAATAAAAATGTTTATATTTATCAAGGATGTATTATTTGGTATGGCCACATATACTTCTGGTATATCGTCGGTGATGTGACAATACATCCTATCTGCTTTTTCATGAATTTTGTAGGAGACGAAAAACCATTTTATTTAGGGTCATCTCCTGTTTTCACATGTAAATTTTGACATGTTTTGTAGTAAATAGATAGTTGAATTTACTACAAAATATGTCAAAAAATATCATATGAAAATAGGAGGTGACTGTAAAAACAATTTTTAGTCTCTCTTACAAAACTCATAAAAAAACAAATCGGAGGTATTATATCACATCAGTGACTATATCCAGGGAATGTATAAAAATATACTGTGAATGTCCAAAGAACATTCGTAGACATTCATGGAATGTTCCAACAAGACATTCAAGGAATGTTTAAAATGCTGACAGAGGACTTTCCTGGGACATTTAGGGGACATTCTTGTGCTTTTGAGGACATTCCAGGAATGTTTTTAATATCCTGTGTGTATGTATATTCTAGGAAAATATTTGGTGTTACTAGGGTATCTGGGAAACGATTTTCATAGGTTTTAGTGAGTATGTAAGGCTCTTGTGATACGGCCGATTTTATGATGGAAATCTAATGAACTTTCCTATTTCAAATGGAACCCCCTGTATATTTTTTGCGTTTTAAAGTCCTTCACAAATGCTGATTATTTTTCATGTAATGGTCTCTATACCTAAATTCAATAGTTTCAGAGTTATTGCTACATTCATTTAAACTTTTGTTTAAAACATTATGAAAATCAATTTTTTCTACGAGCGTGCAAAAATGTCTACTTTCGCGCACGCATTTTAGTTTAGAAAGTTTTACTTTTCCGCACGCGTGTTACTTTTCCGCACGCGTTTTACTTTTCCGCACGCGTTTTACTTTTCCGCACGCGTGTTAATTTAGATATGTTAATATGGCCTTAAAGTAATTATAATACATGCAATAAACTAATATTTAGATATTATTTACTAATTTATTTCAAATATATCTTATTGTGTTTATGTTTTAATGAAATTAACGCGAGAATTCCGTGAAATAAAATAATTTTGACATAATATTCAAAAGTCAAATCAGTAGACAATAACAGTGGTTTTGAATCGTCATCATGGAAACCAAGATCGTCGTCATGCTAACCAATTATTTTCAATAACTTTGTTTTTGACAACCTTGTCAAAGAATTAATTTGTGTATGTATTTTCATATTAATTAAATTAATTGATTAAGATTTGGTCATTTTTTAAAGACTCGTAGAAAAAATATTGCTCCTAACGCTTGCAGAAAGTCTCTTTTCCGCACTTGACTGCTTGCCGAACTCCCGCTTCGCGTCGTTAAACTGCAGTCGCGTGCGGAAAAGTATGACTTTCTGCACTTGTTAGGAAAATAACTATTTCGGCCCGGACAGTTATTAGAAAGTTGATCTTGTTCGAGTTATATTATTCGAACAAATTCAAACTAAAAAAATCTAAAAATGACGATTTTCAAGGCTTAAAAACACAAGTAAAAATATTATTTTTGAAATTGCGAAGTGCCTAAATTCAAGTTCAAACCTTCTTCTATCAGCTCCCGATGAATGTATTCTAAAATATTGGTTTTTAATTGTTAATGAAGTGTTATTTAGAGGACGGGCGATTGGGATGCATTAACAACTAAAAACAAAGTTTTAAAATGAAAAAATACCAAAATACTTATCGGAAAGTGATAGAATAACGGTTGAACTTGATTTTAGGTACTTCGTAATTTCAAAAATAATATTTTTTACTTGTGTTTTTCAGCTTTGAGAATCCTCATTTTTCGTTTTTTTTTTTTAGTTTTAAATTGTTTATAATTCAAAAACGATTAAGTTTAGGGAAACATTGCAAAATATTTTTTTTTTGTTCCGAATGATCCAAAAAACTTAAAATAATATCTGTCCGGACCGAAAAATTAATTTGCATAATTTGTTAAACAAAAGTTATTTAAATGAATGTAGCAATAACTCCGAAATTATTGAATGTAAATATAGGGAACATTACATAAAAAATATCAGTATTTCGTAAGGACTTCAAAAAGCAAAAATTATACAGGGTGTTCCATTTGAAATAAAAAAGTTCATTAGATTTCCATAAAAACGAAAGATCTTACAATTATTAGGAAGATCTACTCATTAAAACCTATAAAAATCGTGCAAGCCGATTCTGAGATAATTGAGAGGTTCTATACAGTGATGAACGTAATAATAACCAAAATTGCTCAAAACATGGGAAACATAATACATTGCGAAACAAAAAGAGATGAAACTAGTGGAGATGGAAATGATCGTTATAAACGTACAAATTAACATTATATTACATATAGAGTTTCCCATCTTTAGACGTATCAGACGAATATGACAACTGTCACTGTGACAGTAGAATTTTATAAAATACTCCTGTCACAGATGTCTAAAGGTGGGAAAGTATGTAATGTAATGTTAATTTATACATTTATAACGATCATTTCCACCTCCACCAGTTTCATTTCTTTTTGTTTCGCAATCTATTATGTTTTCCATCTTTTGCGCTATTTGCCGGTTATTAGCGCGCTCATCACTGTATATAAAACTCACTATATTTAGGGATGGTTATTATTTACCTGGAAGAACGGATAGGCATCCCGAACTACCCATATCCTAAGAACCTTGTCTTGTCCAGCGGTCGCCAGCAACCTCCCGCAACAAGAAAATTTCATGCACCAAATAGGCCCCTCGTGCTGATCGTCGTTTAGTTCTTGAACGTGTTCAACTTTTTCAAATTCGTAGGGACCTTTGTGTGAATTGGCAGCCTGAAAGCAAAGAAATGCATAAGAAATTAAATAAAAATTGCATAACAGATAACACATTTCTTTAAGTCACAACTTTAAGTCATATAACTCCAAGGAAAAAAAAGTCACAACTTTGAGAAATCGCTATTAACATCAGCTTAGTCAAGAAATCCAAATCAGCAACCAGATTCTGCTCATATTCTCCACACGGCCGTAATAGACCAAGAGACAGAGCTGAAAAATCTCTTTGAATTCACTAAAGCTAGATTTTTCACAGTTGATTACTGTGAGTGTGTAGAGAAACATACTGCGGTCGGTCAAGCGAAACGTAGAACAGGGGTTACTGAGAGGGTATCAAAGTTGCTTTCCTACGAAGATAATTAAATCCATTTACTAAGGCTGACTAAGGCTGTGAATCGGTACACACATTCTAAATTAAATATAAATAAAAGTTATTATAGTCGGTCAGCTGTATGACGGGACAGAGCCCGTCGGTCGGCCCCAATGATCGATTGAGGAAATGAAGCATTTTATCTCGCAATTTTTTCGTCCAGCATGGATTTACTTGCAACTAATTGTCAGTGATGAATCAATAACAAAAGTTAACCATTTTAAATACCTAGGATGTTGGATAAACGAGACACTAAATCCGGATGAAGAAATTAAAACTCATATAGAAATTGCAAGAGGAGCATTTATGAAACTTATATCTATTCTGAGCAACTCTCAGTTGAATTTACAACTAAGAATCAAGTTCCTAAAACGTTATGTGTATCCTGTATTACCATATGGATGTGAAACCTGGATCATGAAGGTTAACATGATGAACAAATTAGAAGCCTTTGAGATGTGGTCGTATCGTAGAATGCTCAGAATATCTTGGGTTCAACGCATTTCAAACAGAGAAGTCTTAAACAGAGTAGGTCAAGGCGAAGGTGACTTAATGAAGATGATAAAAAAGAGAAAACTTGAATATCTGGGGCATATAATGAGAGGTAGCAGATACAGGATGCTGCAGTTAATACTCAATGGAAAGATCGACGGAAAAAGAGGAATTGGTCGAAAGAAATATTCATGGCTCCGAAACCTTCGTCAATGGACTGGCTTATCAGCAGATCAATTGTTACATGCCGCACAAGATCGAGAACGATATCGGCAAATTGTTATGGAAGCTACCCACGCCTAAAAATTTGGGCACGGTACTTAAAGAAGAAGAGGATTTACTTGAAATTTTCACAGAAGGTATGGAATAGTCCAAGGATCATTTTCTATATCATGCCGATATCATACACTAAAACCTTGGAGGTGGTTGCCACCCCAACTCGGGGGTGGGAATTTTTTATTACATTTTAACCATGTAATTCGATAGCAAAAGTGATTCTAAGAAAAAAATGTTTTTTACATTTTCTTCGTAAAACTAATATTTTTCGAGTTATTCGCACATGAAAATAACAGTTTTTCGACGAAAAAATCGACTTTTTTAGAGGGTTTTTTGAGAATACCTCGAAAAATATTCTATATATTTTTGGCGATAAAAAGTTTCTTCAAAAATGATTTTGTAGGATTTTTAAAGAGCTATAATAAGACTGTAAATTAAATTCCGTAAGATCCCTTAGTTTTTAATTGGAGTGGGTTTAAAGGAATAAGGGGGTGTTTGCTGGTAAATAGCTTTCTTAAACAGCTATATCTGGCTAACTATTCACTGTAATGAAAATCTATGCATAGGGTAATTTTAGTCATTAAAAAGCTACAATTTAGTAGTTTGTAATTTTTTTCGTATCTTCAGTATTTTCGGAGATATGTTGAAGTAAAAGGTGAAAAATACCAAATTGCAAAAAATCAATTTTTCATTAAACTCCAATTTTTTCAAAATTAGGCATTTTAAATAGGTCAAACTCCTGAGTGTATTGATAATATAAATATAAAAGCAACTACAGAAAGGTGAAGACCAATTTTGAATTAGGAAGGTAGTTAGGGGTTGTTTTCACTGATTTTTTCGTAGAGAAAAGCAGGTACCGAAATTTTTTTGATTATAAGTCGCTTAATTTTCATGCTAGAAACTTTATATTATTTTTTTTAAAAGGTCTAATTGTAAATTGAAAAAAGATTATTTAAGTTTTTCTCGAAAAATGCAAATTTTTCCCATTATTTGGCTTTGAATATTTCAAATTATGCATTTTTCGAAAAAAGCTAACCTTTAACATGCCGTATCTCGGTTTGTATTGGTCTTAAAGATATTATTGGAAAAGAATTTGGTTTGTGTTACTAAAAGATACAATTTTGATATCTACAGATGTTTTGATTAAATGCATATTTTTCGACGTATTCTCAAAAAATCCTCTAAAAAGCCGATTTTTTCGTCGAAAAACTGTTATTTTCAAGCGCGAATAACTCGAAAATATTAGTTTTACGAAGAAAACATTTTTTTCTTAGAATCACTTTTTCCATCGAATTACATGGTTAAAATGTAATAAAAATTTCCCACACCCGAGATTGGGTGGCAACCACCCCCAAGGTTTTAGCGTATGATAGCGGCATGATATAGAAAATGATCCTTGGACTATTCCCTACCTTCTGTGAAAAATTCAAGTAAATCCATGCTGGACGAAAAAATTGCGAGCCAAAATGCTTCATTTCCTACATCGACTATTGGGGCCGACAGACCGGCTCTGTCCCGTCATACGGCTGACCGACAATAGTAACTTTTATTTATATTTAATTTAGAATGTGTGTACTGATTTTCAGCCTTAGTAAATGTATTTAATTACCTTCGTAGGAAAGCAACTTTGATACCCTCTCAGTAACCCCTGTTTTACGTTTCGCTTGTTCGATTATTCCCTACCTTCTGTGAAAAATTCAAGTAAATCCATGCTGGACGAAAAAATTGCGAGCCAAAATGCTTCATTTCCTACATCGACTATTGGGGCCGACAGACCGGCTCTGTCCCGTCATACGGCTGACCGACTATAGTAACTTTTATTTATATTTAATTTAGAATGTGTGTACTGATTTTCAGCCTTAGTAAATGTATTTAATTACCTTCGGAGGAAAGCAACTTTGATACCCTCTCAGTAACCCCTGTTTTACGTTTCGCTTGACCGACCGCAGTATGTTTCTCTACACACTCACAGTAATCAACTGTGAAAAAACTAGCTTTAGTAAATTCAAAGAGATTTTTCAGCGCTGCCTCTCCGTCTATAAGAGATTCACATAGTGCATGTTCAGTCCCCGTCTAAGCTATGAAGTAATGTGGGAAAGAATAAACAGGGGGAACAGCACTGAGTTGGTGATCATCGATGGATGCTTGATGGCATGCTTAGATCACTTTTACACAGCCGAACAACTAATAGAAAAAAAAATGGCTAAAAATAGATCCATCCATCTTGGTTTTGTAGATCTTTAGAACCTGATACTGTGAGATAAGAATATCAGTTTAAAAACAAAAAGAAGATTATATAACACCAAGACAAGAAGTATCCTGACTTATGGGTGTGAAAATTGGATAATATGAAAACCAAAAATAAAATAAGAGCAACAGAGATGGAATTCCAAAGGAGAAGCTGCAGAATAATAAGAAAACATAGAATAAACAACATAGAGATTAAGAAAAGAATAGAAATGAATTCAGATATAATAGATTACATAGAACAGAAGAGATTAACCAAGTACGGACGTGTTAGAAAAGCAGACAAAAAAAAAACAGATAGGAAGAAGGAAGAGAGGCGGACCCCGAAGATATTTCAAAGATGAAGTGGACGAAGCAATGGGAAGAAGAAATCTGCAGGAAGGGGACCGGCAAAATAGAAAGAACTGGTGAGAACGGTCGAGTGAAGAAATACCCTGAAAACTGTGGAAATTCTTAGTAAATTCTTAGTATATAATATATCAAGATGATGAAAATGATGTCTATTTATATAGAAAAAAAATGGAAATAAATATGATCTTTGGAAATGACGCTTACCTTTAATTTACACGTTTGTTCTCCGGGATGAACATTATCAACTATATCAATAGCATCCTCTTTATGACGAGCATGCGACACTTCCTGCGCAATTGATTTCGCCTTGTGCATTGTTTTCTTCACCGTAGACCCTAGGAAGCGTTTCAATTTGGCCGTCTTTTGCCTTATTCCTCCAACTTCCACGTCGTTTTCTCCTACTACAGGTATCTCAGACTTCTTTCCCACACTTTCTTCGTCAGACTCTTTCTCTTTCTCCATGCTGGAACTGCTCACGTACTCTGATGTTATGCGCATTATATGCAAAGATAAAGGGTTGATGCATTGTGGCAGTTTGTCTTCGGCGACGCTTAAAGGAACTCTCTCTCCGGTGTCTAGGTTTAGTACTGTCACTTGCTCTAGGATTTCTAAGTCCGACAGTTGTTTGCCGGAGTCGGTGTGTGTGCGGACATGTGTGGTTAGGTTTTTGAGGAAGTTTTCGTCACCGGCGGATTTTCTGCGTTCTTTGGATGAGTGTTTGCTATCATTTTGATGTGTTCCCCTATAAAGAAATAGACACATATACATACAATACAATACATCAATATAGCCTTATAAAAGGAAAACTTGAAAGAAATCCAATTATACAAATAAGAGGGAAAGCAATAAAAAGAACAAAGACAACTAGATATCTTGGTATAATAATCGATGAACCGAGACTCTTTACAAACCATATAAATAGCGTCTGTGAGAAGGCAGCGAAAGTCATGCATTGCATTGCAAGCCTAGCACAAAGGGAATATAGAATTCCGTTCCAGCATATGCGCATATACCTGAGTACGATACTTGCCTCAATTGTAGGGTACGGTGCAAGTGTATGGGCACACAGACTAACAAATAATAAATATATTGAAAAACTAAATAAAGCACAAAGAGGTTTCCTTGTTAGAATGACAGGAGCCTTCAGTACTACAGCAACACCAGCATTAACAGAGTGTTAACTGGTGTAATGCCCATTCACTTGGAAGCACAAAAACGTGCATGTAGATATTGGCAAAGAAAAGAAAATTATGAAAAAATAATACAATTAATGGGAATATAAATAAGAACAAAAAGAGAATTGGAAGAAATATTAAAGAGAAAATGGCAAAACGAATGGGATAATTCCCCTAAAACAAGACGTCTCTATAATTTTATTCCAAATTTAAATAATATACCACATTATTTTAACCCAAAAAAAAAGGATTAATACATTTTCTTACAGGACACGGTCCGTACCCTACATACCTGCATAGATTTAATTTAAAAGATAATCAAAATTGTGAATGTGGAGAAATAGGTACACCAGAACACATAGTATTTAATTGCGAAAGGCAAACAAATACACAATAATTACAAAGAATGAGAAGAGACCTTGTTGGCATAAATATAGAAAATATAATACAAAATGAAGAATTATTTAAGACACTAAATAATTTAGCGGACATAATATCAAAGAAACAATTAGAATTATATAATATTAGGCGAAGAAGAAATCAAGTAAATATCCAACCTCTATGAATTTGAATAAGAAATTATAAAATTAAAAATTAAAAAAAAAATACAAATAAAAAAAAATAAAAATTAATATCAAATATGAAATAAAATAAAATAGAATAAATCAAAGATCAAAAATTATTAATCAAACAAAAAAAATATAACAAAAAACCTGATATTTTAATGGATATTTTCGGCTAAGGGTCTGAGGCTCACCGAAATACCATTGGGAATACCATACAAGTCGATTAGACCTGCACTTGAAATTATTCTTGACTATTTTTAGATAAATAGTGCTGGCGTTTCTCATCTGAGAATGAGAGCTGGGAGCACTTTTATAAAAATTATAATGTGTTCACACAAATAGTTAAAATTTAAAAAAAAATCATAATTATATTTTGTTTATTCGAATTGTTATTAATTTTTCATTAGAATTGTTTATTAGAATTGTTTATAATTTGTAGTTTTTCAGAATTAGTTTTGTTAATTGGGGATGTTGTTAATTAGTCAAATAGAAAATTGTTAAAGTAAAAATTATGTAAAGATAAAATACTGTAATCCCAACAGGAAACGACCTGAATTAGTCACAAGAGGCCAGGTCATTTGTATAGTACTATAAATAAATAAATAAAAAAAAAAGAATGTGTGTGTACTTTGTACGCACGTAAGAAGTTATACTTCTATTGTATTTCTTAAAAATAAATATACTTTAAACAGTTTTTTTATTTTTTTTACGCCACCAATGCTATACCAAATACGCTACGAAGACTGTGTCTGTATCGGTTCGAACGTACCTAATGACAATTCACGGTAACAAACAGACAAGGTGATGTATAATAAATATACAATAAAATGTTTTAATAATACTCATCTTACTCCTGAGGAAGACAAATAAAGACACAAAAATTATAATAAATATGTTTACTAAAAACACTAATATATTCTTTTCACACCTTTTCTTGCACTGATATATTTATACATAACTTGAAAGACTTAGCAACTAAACGCCATTACTGTCTGTGTGCGCATGCGCGCAGTATTATGAAATTTTACTCTCAATCGCGCCTAAAGAAGTATAACTTCAAAAATAAATAAATACATCAATTTAATTGTGTGCTAAACGCAAAATGATTTATGTTCAGAAGAAACTATCTTCCACATAGTACTGTTCCATGTTGACATTTTGAAAGAAGACATACAAAGATACAACTGTATAAAACAATCATAAGACTCGTAGTGATATATGTAGCGAAACGTTGACGATAACAAAGGCAAACGAAGAGGGACATGTTTGGGAAAGAAAAATGGATAATGTAGATCTGTGTGCATAAGCTTGATGAATCAGCTGGAAAATATAGGATAAGAACTAACAAAGAGCTTGAACAACTATACCCAGAGCGCTAACATAATAAAAGAAATAAAGTCCAGAAGCCTCCAGTGGGCATGACACCCCAGAAGACAGTAAGGCTGGTATGGGAAGAAATCCCAACTGGAAAAATAACACGTGGACGCCCTCGAATCCGGTGATGAGATAATATAGCAGGAGACCTTAAGGTACTAGTACACCTTACAGGACCAAAAATAATCATTTTTTTCGAGAATTTTTTTCTCAGGACCTTTATTACAAATGAACATAAAACTTTTTACATATTAATCTCTAACTCTTAAGGTAGACTTCCGCACCAAGCGACCGAGACAGGAGACCGCGACAGGCGACAGATAGGTCGCGAATAGACGATAGTTGGTCGCTGGTCTCGGTCGCGGGCTGCAGAACTACCCTGATATAATTGCATTGAGAGCAGTCGTGGGGAGACCTCGTCTATCAGTCGTGGGGAGACCTCGTCTATCTGTCGCCTGTCGCGGTCTCCTGTCTCGGTCGCTTGGTGCGGAAGTATACCTTTAGAGAGTACAAAAAATATATCTTTTTTTATTTATGCACGTACACTAATATTGAAAGAGGGCGCAAAAGTCGAGGTCTCGAAAAATGATGGCGGACAGTTAATCTCAGGATTGGGATATCTGAAACAAAAAAATCGTACTGCATTTGAAAAAGGAATGTTTCTTACGTGACAATTTACCACAATTTAACCAAAAAATAAAAAATAAATATTTTTTAACCATGAAAAACTGAAGAAAAACGGGCGATTTTTTCACAAATTTTTTTTCAAATTTCCGTACAATAAAAAATCCACGAGGAAAAAAAATTTGCTGTAGTTGGATGTATACAATTTATGACAAAACAAACCGTCCTTTGATATAGTTAACCATATGTTCACCCTCTCCCCTATGGTTAACTATATCAAATGACGGTTTGTTTTGTCGAACCCTTAGAGTTCTGAGTAGCCTGCAGGGCCCTTGGGAATTAGTCGCTTGAGTCTGAGCTTGTCTTATACATCCCTTCCAGATTATGAGACAATTTTACACCTGTCACCCCAATTGTGATCTTTTATTGAACTTACACATACTCTAACAACTTCCAACCATTCGAATAAAATCGATAACTTAAAATCAACATAAATAGTATAGTATAGTTGATCCAAAAGATGGCATAACCCAGACATCCAAAGTGAAAGTTATCCTTCAACTCCAAATTGTTCTATATGGTCCACACAATGTCCAGAAAAAAGTCACACCATTTTGAGGGTCGGGATTGGGGTGGAGAGGGGGGAGAAATCGGTAAATTCGTAGTTTTTTAAGTTTTTCGCCAATATTTCTGAAACTATGCGGTTTAGCATGAACAACTCTCTATACAAAATTGTTCTACATTAAATTTGAAATAAAAAAGGTCCTATGCATAATCTTTCTAAAATGAATGGTTCCAAAGTTACGGAGGTAGTATAGTATAACTGGTCCAAAAAAAGGCCTAACCCAAACATCCAAAGTAAAAGTTTTCCTCCAACTCCAAAATGTTCTATATGGTCCACATATTGTTCAGTAAAAAGTTACACCATTTTGAGCGTCCGGTTTGGGAGGGAGATGGGAGAGAAGCCGGTAAATTAGTAGTTTTTTTAAGTTTTTCGTCAATATTTCTAAAACTGTGCTTTAGCGTAAACAATGTTATATACAAAAATGTTCTACATGAAATTTAAAACAAAAAATGTTCTATACATAATTGTTATAAAATCAACGGTTCCAGATGTATAGAGGATGAAAGTCGATGTTTTCGATACTTTTTATATTTTTTTGGCAATATTTATGATATAACTATACCAAAAACCCAGACATCCAAAGTGAAAGTTGTTTTATATGGTCCACATAATGTTCAGAAAAAAGTCACACCATTTTGAGCGTCGGGTTTGGGGGGGAGAGGGTGGAGAAATCGGTAAATATAAAAAGTATCGAAAACCTCTACTTTACACCCTCCGTAACTCTGGAACCGTTGATTTTATAACAATTATGTATAGAACCTTTTTTGTTTTAAATTTTATGTAGCACATTTTTCTATAGAACATTCCTTACGCTAAAGCATAGTTTTAGAAATATTGACGAAAAACGTAAAAAAAAACTACTAATTTACCGACTTCTCCCCATCTCCCCCCCCCCCCCCCAAACCGGACGTTCAAAATGGTGTAACTTTTTACTGAACAATATGTGGACCATATAGAACAATTTGGTGTTGAAGGAAAACTTTTACTTTGAATGTCTGGGTTAGGCCTTTTTTTGGACCAATTATACTATACTACCTCCGTAACTTTGGAACCGTTCATTTTAGAAGGGTTATGCATAGGGCCTTTTTTATTTCAAATTTAATGTAGAACAATTTTGTGTAGAAGGTTGTTCATGCTAAACCGCTTAGTTTTAGAAATATTGACGAAAAACGTAAAAAACTACGAATTTACCGATTTCTCCCCCCTCTCCACCCCAAACCCGACCCTCAAAATGGTGTGACTTTTTTCTGGACATTGTGTGGACCATATAGAACAATTTGGTGTTGGAGGATAATTTTCACTTTGGATGTCTGGGTTTGAGTCTAACTATACCATACTAAAAATTGCTTTTCTAAACCCTAGGTGTTCACACAAGAGGGCTTAATAACGTTTCTCAAGTTTTCGATCTAACGTGTAATGTGGTTTGCCTATCACTTTCATTGCAAACATTCCAACTATTACATCAAGTTTATTTTCATTTTAACAGATTATTTACCACAGTGGGAGTGGCTGTTTTTATTGTTCATAATTTAACAAGCTTTACAATAAATTTCACAAAACTAACAGGGAAATTTTAACTTCCTGTGGAACTGTCATTTCTGTCATGTCATCCTTCAGAATTTCCGCTATCACAGCCACTTGCTACCATAAAGTCATGATGTGAACAAGTCAGATTCGAGCTCAATGGTACCTAGAGCATGAAACATTGGATATTTTAAACATCCATGTTTAATTTTACACTTTATTTCTATGTTCCTATGGCGGATTAATTGTAAAGGGTTTTTACCCAAATATGTTATACTTTGGTGGTTAACATGTTAGATTCACGTGAGTATAACCTATAACTTTTAAAATCGTAGTCAAAATTTTAAATACTTTGCATTATTTTATCGAGTTATACACATTTTAGGCAAACACTGATGATGATCGGTCTACCGATTGAAAACTAATTATGTTTTGTGATGTAGCCCTGCGTGACCCGTCAAAATGGCCCAGTCAAAACAGCCCCGTCAAAATAGCCCGGATACAAAATAGCCTCGGCAAAATAGCCCGTAAACAAAATAGCCCCGACAAAATAGATCGCACACAAAATAGCCCCGGTCAAGACAGCCCTGGCTAAAACAGCCCCGGCGAAAACACCCCCAATAAAACGGTTTACCTTTTAACGGAGTACCATTTATTTTAAATCACTATTATAATTGGGAAATAAGCCACAATTTAACTTAAAAAATGATTTTATTAACGTTTCGACTTCCACTTAAGACGTCGTTGTCAAAATACAAAATATTAATAAATTAAACAAAAATGTTGTTGCTTAGTAAAACAATTCTTCTAATAATTTAATTTAATCTGACCCATTCCTATCGACAATTCAGACATATATTATACATTTTAAAGTAGAAGACTTTAAAATGATATTGCCAATATTTAAGAGTTGCGTTCCTGGGACGACTTTATTGAAATATAGTTCATTCGATTACATGAAATCAACTTTAACTTAAGCATATCCGTCACAAAAAAATCATACCATGTGATCCGTCTTTAAAAAGACAACCACACGCAATGGTAACAGTAAAATTCTCGTGTTAGTGATTCCATAGTAAATCACGAGGAAAAACCAGGATTTTTTCCCCGGTTTTCCCTAACAGAAGACACAGGGTTAGAGTTCTCTGAAAAGACCATTTTTATTTAATGTAGTTCAGACAAACATCTGAATAGAGCAGGGGTGGGCAAAAGCCGGCCCGCGGGCCGGATCCGGCCCTTTTGCTTTCTTTATCCGGCCCGTTGAGAAATCCCGTAAGCAGTTTTTTAAGAGCGTAGGCGCAATGCTTTTTAAATGCATTCATTTTCTTCGAATCCTGAGAAAACTAATATGTATTTTTGAAAAATTTAAACGCTGAATGAAATATTACATTATTGCCGAGGGCTGAAGGTCCATGAAAACTTCTATGTTTATTTTAATAAGTCACGGGGTGAAAAAAAGAAAATTTAATGTGTTTTTTAAATTCAAATATCTCATTCAAAAGAAACTATTTGTTTATTCTAAGGGATTTTCGGCCCTCGGTAATAATGTAATCTTTCATTCTGCGTTTAAATTTTTCAAAAATATTTATTAGTTTTCTCAGGATTCTAAAAAAAGGAATTCATTTAAAAAGCATTGGTCCGAAATTTTGCGCCTACACTCTCCATCTCTTTTATGCAATTTTGTTGAAATCAACAGTATTAGTGTTCGTAGTGTTCAATGAAATGAATCTATCTTCTGCTTTTCTTAAAAGCATCTGTGTTCAACACGGTCCAGGCTCGAATATTTTTCGGCCAGGGTATTTATCGTCTACCAGGACCCCTTTTTCTTCGATTTTACCCTTCATAATCAGCTGCTGCAACAACTTACAACAACGTACTTATCACTTCTAAGTATGTGCCCTTTATCCTTGCTGTCTTTCTCCTTTTAATGATGGTCAAAAGTTCTCTGTTCCTTTTCCATTCTGTGCAACACCATTTCGTCCGTAATATGATCGGGCCATGGTATTTTCAAAATTCTCCTAAAAAGCCACATCTCAAAAGATTCCAGCTTTCTCATTAAGTCAGCATTAACAATCCAATAAACGAGAATAGAGTGGACATACCTACCATTTTTATTATTATCCCGGTTTTTTAGAGGGTTCTCCGCCTTCCGGTTCCGTTTCCAGCTACGTCGTCCGTCGTCGTTGCGTTCGCCAGGGTGAAAGTTGCTTTTTGACATTACCTTCTGAATGCCACACAGCTAGGATTGCTTCGGCCCTCCTCTCTTCTTTCCCTTGGCGTCAATTTTAAAATTTGTTTTGGCAGCCTGTCGTCGTCCATTCTTTCTACATGACCATACCAGATCAGTTGTCTCCTTTGAATTTCGTCGATGTGGTTGACTAACATAACGTTTTACCATTCCATATCAGGTTTGCGGATTGAATCTTTGGTTACTCAGAAATTTCCTCATCTTCATAAAGACTGCTTTTAAATTTCTGAATTTCATTTTTTATCTGGATCCTTCTTATGGCTTAATATAATGGACCACATTAAAAATTTCGTAATTTTACTGGGAACAAATTGTTCGCATGTACACCCACACCCAACTATGACAATTTATTATTAGTATTATCTATTATTAACAGTCAAATGTCTTTGTCTAAATGCTTTAAAATGATACTTATAATATTTTTGTCAAACAATTTCTTGGGCAGAAAAACCTCCGCCAAAAACATCAGCTTGTGCGCATCGTACATACTGGGTATAGGTCTCCGGCCCGGGAGACATTTTGAGAATTTCATTTTGGCCCGCGCGTAAAAGTATTTGCCCACCCCTGGAATAGAGGATAATTACCATTTCCGAAAAAATGTATTTTTAAGGGATTATTTCATGATGAATTCTGAAGGGGGCTTTTTTGTCGTGGACTATTTTGTCGGGGGTATTTTGTGGGCGAGCTATTGTTGGGCGAGCTATTGTTTCGCGGCTATTTTGTCTGCAGGCTATTTTGTCGGAGCTGTTTTGTGTGCGGGATATTATGTCGGGGCTATTTTGTCGGAGCTTTTTCGACGGGGCTATTTTGACGGGGTACCGTAGCCCTATATAAGGATTTTAACAAATATACCTTTTATAAAAGATTTTATGGTTTTTTTCCGTAAAATCTTTCTTTTACGGAACTTTTCACTAACGGTGGTAAATTGTCACGTAAGAAACCTTCCTTTTCAAATGCCGTACGATTTTTTTGTTTCAGATATCCCAATCCTGAGGTTAACTGTCCGCCATCGGAGCTACTTTTTTTTCGAGGCCTCGACTTTGGCACCCTCTACAATATTAGGGTACTGACACAAATAAAAAAAGATATATTTTTTGTATTCTTTAAGAAATAGATATTAACATGTAAAAAGTCTTATGTTCATATTTAATAAAGGTTCTGAGAAAAAAAATCTTGCTTATTTTTGGTCTTCTAAAGTGTACTAGTACCTTAAAGCTATGAGCCTGGAGAATTGGATGGAGGTTGCTCAAGACAGAGAGATATGGAGGCATGCATGTCGAGTCGTCTAAAACTCACGAAGAGTTGTAACGCCACGAAGTAAGTTGCTAACCTCATCAAATATGGCACATAGGAATAAGGTAGTAAATGAGCTAATAAATAGTAAAAAATCCAAGCTATAGCTTCTAAGACTAATTCAGTAAAAACTTACTTACCTATGAGGTCCTAAACTGTAATGTCCAACACTGCTACGATTTCCAGACCCCCTCGGACTGCTATTAACGTTCGTCTTGTCCGTGGAAACGGTCAACTTATCCTGACTGTCAGTATCTACGTCTTCCTTGGAACTCTGCCGGGCCCTTAGACTCTCATTATCCTGCGGCTTCACCACGAACTGCCCTTTCAAAGCTTGTTTGATGTCCAAAGAATGGCCGGACCGTAAGGTGGAGCTCTGCGACTCACTCCCCAAGATCTTATCAGATTTGGTCGACTTTATCGAGGGCAATCTATCTAAAGAATGTTCAAACTCTCTAGTTAGTGATTCTATAGTGGTAGCAGGACTAGCAAGTTCAGAGGACTCGAAATTAGTGCTAGAAGTGGATTTCTAAAATAAAAATCACCCGTGAGTAGAATCGAGGGGTGAACCGTTGCGTATAAGAAGCATAACATAAAAAACTAACACACAAAACATAGATCGTGTAGAAACTAAGCTTAATTAAAAATAAAACAAGCCTTTAGCTACAAACAAAACAATAAATACTGATAGTACTATTTCCGAATTTATTATATTTATATTATGGTTTTTTACTACAAAAGTACGCTTACGTCACTCGAGATTTTTGACATCAGAACCAAACAGTGTTGCCAAGTTGACATTTGGAAAATGCCTCACATTGCTTTACTATGTATTTTATTTTGGCAGCGCTGTGGAATTCTGACGTCACAAATCTCGAGTGATGTAAGCGTATTTTTGTATTAAAAACAGTATATCTATACTAAATTTGCAATCAAGATGCAGTAGAAATAAACAAATCAAGACACGTTAAATGCTACTAGGAGCACTCCCGAATCATAATTTACAATGTATATCCATTGTTAATCCCAAATCATGATTTCCAAAGTTTATACATTGTAAATTATGATTCTGGAGTGCTCCTATTAGTAGCATTTAACGTGTCTTGATTTGTTTATTTCTACTACATCTTGAATGTAAATTTAGTATAGTTCATTTATTCCAATAATGGAACATAAGTTAAACAGTAACGCTAGAGCTGATCAGCAAAACACTAGTTCATATAAATATCTGACATATTTTGAGTTTGTAAACTAATCTTCAAAAACTACAGCTAGCCACAATGTTCTTGTTTTAGTCAATATAATATATATGTGGTATAATGTATTTAAACTGATATAGTGTATTCAAAGTAACCGCCTCTGGCAGCAACTGGATGGATTCAGTAGCTCAGCAATTACCAGTGTCAGTATCAAGCTCGGATAAAGGAGGAGGGTTTGCATCAGGAAGAGTGTCAGGCAATAAAACGTTAAAGCTCGTTAAAACCATGGAAAGAGAAATGCAGAAAACAGTTTAGGGGCTAGGGCGTTCCCCGTAAGCTATGAGCAGATGCGGCCTCCACTGACTCCTGCGAAAAGTGAGTTAGGGCTACCACTTAAAGAATCTAAAGGGCCAAAGAAGCTAGTCCTGAGGATTGGAACTCTCAACGTTGGAAGTAATGACAGGTAAAGGAAGAGAGCTGACCGATTTTATGCAGGGGAGAAGGATTGATGTACTTTGTATACAAAAACTCGTTGGAAAGGTAATAAATCCAGAGCTCTTGGAGATGGATGCAAGTTAACATAGAACAGTCATAGCCGAAACGAAGGGGGTGTTATTTTGAATGAGTGGAAGGAACAATCAGTTTATATAAAACTAGAAATGGTAACCTTCAAATTATTTGTAGATTTTACATTTTATTTAGATGAAGTTGGACTTACATGTAATATTAATTAACTAATTATTATTTCAGCTTTAAAATATGTACTTATTGCCCAACAGAAGAAATGAGAGAATAGTGAGTGTCCACCTGAATACAGGCGATACCAACGTTAAGAGGAAAAGACCCATCCAGGATTAGGATATCCAAAGAAGCTTGTTAGAGAAAGAGCGGGAATAGAAAGAATTCATGCAGGTTATGGGGTGTGAATAAGAAATGATAAAGGAAATATTGTGATTGGTAATGCAGTGGCATGGGAGTTGGCTGTGATTAATATGTTCTTTGTGAATACTAACATCAGTATATACCCATAGTAGAGAGGGAAGAGAAAGTTAAAGGTGAGGAGGAATGGAATACTAGTAAGGCCTGCTGCACATTTGCGTGTTTTTAAGCTGCGTGCCCGCAGGCAGTCAGCAGTACATGAGTTGATGTTATTCACTGCACACTCGCGTGCACGCCGCGGATCAGCTCGAGTGTGCAGTGAATAAATTAACAGGAACGCAGCTTGAAAACAAGCAAATGTGCAGCCGGCCTAAACCATCAGAAAGTAAACTAAGGAAGTTAAAGAATAAGAATCTGGCAAAAGTCTTCAGAAGCAGAGTTCTGAGAGAGTTTGAGGAAAAAGATACGGCAAATGACTGGTGAGAAATCAACAACAAAGTTCTCGTACGAGTGGGAGCGGAAGTTCTACGAAAAACATCTAGTAAAGGGCATCCTAGCGACAAAGACATTTGGTGATGGAACTATGAAGTGCAACAGAAGATTATGGAGAAGAAAGAGGCTAGAAAGAAGTATGAGAGGTCTAAAAGAGAGGAAGATAAGGAAACATACAAGATAGTAAAGAGGGAAGTAAGGAGCGTAAAAAAACCCGAGGAAATAAAAAGGTTATACAGTGTAGCTGAAATAAGGGACAAGTCATCAAAGGATTTCATTCAAGTACGGCAGATTAAGAGTGCAGATTAAAGCAAAGATGGTAAGAGTATCTATTACAATCCTTTATTACGTTCCTCTATTACAATCAGCGAGCAATAGTAAGAATTGAAAAGGAAACATTTGAAGAAATGGAAATAAAGAGAGGAGTCAGGCAAGGCTGCATACTATCACCTCTATTATTTAACGCTTATTCTGAACAGGTAATGCGAGAAACTCTGGAAGATGAAACAGTCGGCATAAGAGTAGATGGAGTCTTAGTTAACAACATCAGATATTCAGATGATACAGTAATAATAGCCGATAGTTTACAAGACCTGCAAAGACTCATAAGTAAAATAGTAAGGTGTAGTAGGGAGTACGGACTCTCCCTCAATATTAAAAAGACGAAGTTTATGAAAATTAGTAAAAACAACCATAATACTAACGAAATCTTGATAGTAGAGGGCCAGCAGATCGAAAGAGTAAAAAAGTACACTTACCTAGGAACACTTATAACAGAAAATAATGACTACACTACAGAAATAAAAGTCAGAATCGAAAAAGCACGTTCTAATTTTATCAAAATGAAAAAGGTCCTATGTAGTAAAGATTTAACATTAGCTCTTAAAGTATGTCTAACAAAATGTTACGTCTACAGTGTACTATATTATGGAGTGGAATCATGGACGTTAAATGTAGAGACAATGAGACGACTTAACGCCTTTGAAATGTGGACCTATAGAAGAATTATGAGGGTTTCCTGGGTAGATAGTTACGAACAATGAAATACTGAGAAAAATAGGTAAATAGAAGGAAGTTGGACTTACAATTAAAGAAAGAAAGCTACAGTATCTCGGACATGTGATGCGGGGCGAGAAGTATGGCATCCTACGACTCATAATGCAAGGAAAGATAGATGGCAAACGAAGCATCGGAAGAAGACGAATTTCATGGCTGAATAACCCGAAAGAATGGTTTGGATGTAGCTCAAAACAACTTTTTAGAGCTACTGCCTCAAAGATTAAAATAGCTATGATGATTGCCAACCTCCGTAGCGGAGATGACACCTGAAGAAGAAGGTAAGAGTATTTTAAAAAGTTACTAAATTACGAACACCACGGGAGAGACAGATACAGGATGCCAAATGAGAATGTAATATTGCAGATAACGAGAGATAAGGTTGTCGGGGCTTTAAATAGGATGAAGAAGAGTAAAGCAGTAGGGTTTGATGTGTTGTGGCAAATGATGAGGAGAATATATGAGGACGAAAGGATGCCCAATGAGTCGAGAAAGTGTGATGATACCAATGTATAAAGATAAAGGGGTCATTCAGGACTATAAGAACTGTTAAGATGTATGAGAAAGAGAGAGAGGAATGGGTTCCTGAGAAGTACGTAAGGATCGTGAAGAATATTTATGAGGGAGCATTCACCAAAGGAAGGACTTATGTTCGATTGACAGAAAATTTTCGAGTAACGGTTGGTTTGAATTAAGGTTCTTCACTGAGTTCTTATCTTTTTAATCGTGTGATGTATGTACTGACGGAGAAGGTGAGGAGGAGGGACAGAGCAAAGAAATGGAGGAGAAATTAGAGGATTGGAGAAGGGCTACTGAAGAGTACTTAAGGTTTGCAGGTCAAAAGTGGAGTATAAGTGGTGGGAAAAAAACAGAAACGGTTTAAAATTAAATAACTTGGCTCCTTGGAAATTGATCAGTAGGTTCAGGAACAGGAGAGGAAGGTAGTCGAAACAAAATCTTACGGTGGATGTTGGATAAGATTGGAAGGGACAAGATCAGGAAAGACTACGGTCTCAAAAGAGGTTCAAGAACAAAAACTGCAATGGTTTGGTCACATATACGTAGAAACGAGATCTATATGGGACAAAGGATAGAACAACTGTTAGAGGTTGGGGGAAAGAGAAGTAGGTGAAAACCCTTATTGCCGACAGCAATTAACATTTAATACTGCCGCAACTTCTGAAATTTGGAGAAAAATGTTCAAAAAGTTGCATAATGATGCATTGAAGCAATTAGGCAATCAGTTTGAATGGCAGATAATAATTTTGTAAATCAGTTTACAAACTACACACAGCGGAAAAATTAACGAAACATCTTAAAAATGGGACATGTTAGATGTCTCGAATTTACTAAACCTTTGTCCGATTTGAGTGATGTTTGAGTATGTTAGACCTGTTATTTAAGAAAATCGATGTAATGATATTGTTGCCAAATAGTTAAGTATTATTTTATACCGAGTATAATAATCATGCTCTTTTTTCCTTAAAGTTTGAACACCCTGTGGAATATTCTAGCATAATATATAAAGTATTGAAATTAAAACTCGATCGTAGCCTTAGGCTTTCTTAACATTTTGTTTCTTAATTAATTCGCTTATGTTCGATAATAAAAGAGATATGTACTTTTATATTACAAATGAGGTATGCTACTGTTTCTACCTCTTGTAAGGTTCTAGGAGGTGGCAAACGCTGTCGTAGTCTTCTGCCAATTATTTCTCACAAATATTCGATCGGGTTAAGATCTGAACTATGCGATGGCCAATTAAAAGTGCGAAGATTTACCTGTTGTAAATATTCGAATACAGTTTGTGGACGTGAGGTCTTGCATTATCGTGAATTAGCAAAAAATTGTTACTAATATAAGGAGCCGATAGCATGGTAGGTAAGTCCTTCGCTAGGTAAGATCACTGATTGAACACACTCATCGCGGGTGTAACACTCATTCCTTGTAGCGCGTTCCATTTCCATCAAACAACAAAAAAAATACGGACTTAATTGAAACTTTAAATAATAAATCTACTAATTTTCACAACAAATCTTTTTGACAACAAAAACTTTTTGACAAAATCACTAACTTTTTGACTGTTAACAATTTGACATCTATTAAATTGGTAATTTTTCATAACCTATTGAGAAAATGAGGATTTATTGACGGAAAACATGGCTAGTTGTTAACGTACCTAACCTTTTTTATTATCCGACATAATCAAATGAATCAAAAAAGAGAATGTTAATAAAGCCTAGGGCTACAATTGAGTTTTAATTTCAATATTTTATATGTGCTAAAATATTCCACAAGGTGTTCCGAACTTTAAGTAAAAAAACACTGTATGACTGTCACACTCGGTATAAAATGACACCTGTCTAGCAACAATATCATTACATCGATTTTCTTAAATAATAAGGCTATAAGTAAGTCCGGATTATAAGCATTTTGCTTTTTTTGCTTTTTTTAATTATATAGGATTATAATTAGGATTTTTAGTAAAAATGCTTGTTTTAAAGATATGCTTATATTTGTCTATTTTACTTCTTATGATAAACTATAGTGAAGTTTCATGTTACTTCCTGTCTTAAGAAAAACTCTATGAAGTATACAGAGCCATAAAACTCTAATAATTCAATAAACCATAACAATTTTAATCCCTTAGGCTTAGGAGATAAACGGGAAAACCGATCGTTATACCTGTCATGTAATAAACTAATATTTGTCTGCAGACAGCCCAAATTTATTATATTGTTGTAAAATATTACCGGTACATTTGCCTAAATTTAAATACGCACCAAGCACATCTGCAGATGTTGAAAGAATTTTTTTTACCTATAAACATAATGTATACAGATAGAAGACATAGTTGTTTAGAAGAAAATTTTAAAATACATATTATTGTTAGTTGTTTTTATGCTAATAGCCATGAATAAAAAATATATTAATATGTTAATTATTTTTCTTATCATATTATAGCTTAACACTTTGGTATTTTTTTATTTATTGTTAATAATACGATTCACTGAAGCAATGGAGAAAAAACTTGAAGCCTTCGAGATGTGGCTATACAGGCGAATCCTAAGGATATAATTAACGGACAAGATAACCAACGAGACCGTATTACGAAGAGTGGGCAAAGAAAGAGAGGTGATGTATACCATTAAAAGGAGAAAGTTGGAATATCTCGGACACATAATGAGAAACGGCACTAAATACAGATTACTGAACGTAATCCTTGAAGGTAAAGTATTCGGAAAGCGAGGAATTGGGAGAAGAAGAATATTATGGTTAAAGAACCTGAAGAAATGGTTCTCCACAACAACTAATCTATTTAAAGCATCAGTTAATAAAATAATTATAGCCAGAATGATCGCTAATATTCGAAACGAATAGGCACTAAAAGAAGAAGAATAATACGATAATTAAAAATAAATGTAATTTATTGTTAGTGTCCTTTATTCATATTTATATCATTATAATCCATGTTTACTTACACGTTTTTTTTTTCTTGAACCTTGCTTATTTCATAAAAACTTTGCTTATTTTTGAGACATTTTTTGCTTATATAAGTGCTTATTTTGACCTTTCTGTCATGCTTATAATCCGGACTTTGGCTATAACATACTAAAAAAATCACTCAAATCGGACAACAGATTTAGGAAATTCCAGACATCTAGCATGTCCCATTTTAAGGTGTTGCGTTAATGTTGCCGCTGTGTGTATCAAAAGAGTAAAATTTTAATATTTTTAAATTTCCGTATGATTTGTGTGTCATTTGCCTACTTCTACCAAAAAAACAACCTTACTGTGAGCGGCAGTGTTTCAGTTGGCGTTTTGTTTTTCTTTTTGCGCCTAGGTGGAGCGATTGGTGCATCTAAACTGGACGTAGCGTGAGGATGTGATGGATCGAAATTTTTTTGTGACGATTTTGTGCTAGCGATCACGTCGGGTTCTTGCAGCGGAAGACATGCTTTGTCGGAGGAACTAGCTTGCGTGGGACCTGTGGAAAACACTTAATTTTTTCAGAAATTTACTAAATACTCTTATAGAAACCTGAAATGGTGATAAAGATTTTAAATTTTAAATACATAGATTAATAAATAAGTGCAACAAACTTCAGGGGGTAATTCTACATAAAAAAATAAGGACAATTTATTAGTTAAACGTATGTCCACAAATGCTTTGTTTCCGATATATTTAACCCTTATCCGGGCAACACATTTTACTTACGTAACCCGGCAACTCGGTTCCGTTGGGCCCACTACTGTTCTTGAATGTACTATTCATATTTACCCATATATTTCTAATCTTTTTTGATTTTTTATTAAAGTTAAATTTAAATTATCTAGGGTAAAAAAGGTGCTACTATAGTATGCGGTCTACCTCGAGGGTGCGATCTATCTGAAGGATTTGCACAAAATAATAAAATGTAAGAAAACTTTTGTAGAAAAAATATTTATTCACAAGTAATAAACATTTGGAGCCAAATAAAGACTACCTCGATACGGAACAAGTTGCTCATCTACCGTTATATGTTTTCCTTGTAAATATTATTTCTGAAAGTTTTGGTTGACTTGATTCCACACATCGAGTATTGCTGCTAATTGGTCGCTTCTTCGTTCAGACCTCGTGTCCTTATCGTCAAATCGAACAAATCTTAGCAAATTTTTGAATCGTTTTAACCCCATGGTAGCTTTAAATATGGTAGGTCCATAAAACTTACTCCAAAGTATATCTACATTATGGATGTTGGCACTCAGGTGTCCTGCAGTTAGTAGTAGTCCAATAGAGGCATATAGCTCTGTAGAGTCGCAATATTTCCAGTTCGCTATCCCCAGGACTTCTTAGGTTTCTTTATTTGTACACTTCACTATTTCGTTCACAATTTTTTCGTCCACAAACAAACAAAAGGAATCAACAGGATCATCTACACTTTGACCAGGGACTAACATTACTTTGTGCACTTTGCTTTTTATTATGTCGCAGTATCGCATACGTCCTGTCGGTTGTGGTTAACTCTTCCAGTTAATTCCATCCTTAGTTTCAAAAATTACACGCTCTGAAATCTGGGAACTTGTAGCTACACATTCTTCTTCATTATCACTCAATACTACTTGCTGATCATCCTCTTCACTTGCTTCCGAAAGATGATCTTTAATTTCAGAGTCACTTTCAATGCCACCTACTTCAGGAGATTCTTTATCATAGGAATCCCATAAATTATTAGCAATATCTTGCAGTCCTACAGCTGATAATTGTTTTAGGGACATTTTATTAGCACTATCTACTTTCACCATCACATTACCCGGATGGACGTCAATGATGAATATAAATTTCTTAATTGTACGTCAAACAATGCGCAATAACTACCTCTTTAAACCTACCAAATTTTATTTGTCTATTGATTGTATCAGCCGGTTTCAGAGAAATAAATAAATAATCAGTTATAAGAAAAATTTCAACACCCCGTATCACAGAAACAAAGCATTTGCGGACATACGTTTATGTAAAAAAACTATCATTATTTTTTCATGCAGAATTGCCTCCTGAAGTTTGTCGCACTTATTTATTAACACCCTGTATAGTGTATGATCAAATTGTAAAATGTGCTTTATGAAGGACTACAGGCTTCCATGGTCGGTGTTTTGTAATAATACTTGGATTTACGGGTTTATAGAGTGTGGTCTTGAATTATTTAATTCTCACGTTTTATCTGAAAGTAGGGTAGACGAAATCAAACACAATGCTTTACTATACAGGGTGTCCCGAAAAGATTGGTCATAAATTATACCATAGATTCTGGGGTCAAAGATATGTTGATTGAACTTAGTACAAATGTGCACTTAACTTAGTACAAATGTACACATAGAAAGAGTTATAGCCCTTTAAAGTTACAAAATAAAAATCAATTTTTTCCAATATTTCGAAAACTATTAGGGATTTTTTATTGAAAATAGGCATGTGGCATTATTATAGCCGGAAAATCGTAACAAAAAATTATAGTGAAATTTGTGCACCCCATAAAAATTGTATGGGGTTTGGTTCCCTTAAACCCCTCCCAAACTTTTGTGTACGTTCCAATTAAATTATTATTGTGGTACCAATAGTTAGACACAATATTTTTAAAACTTTTTGCCTCTTAGTCTTTTTTCGAGAAACCAGTTTTTATCGAGATGCGGCTTCTTTTTTATTAAGTTTACATAAAAATTGTATGGGGGTTTCGTTCCTTTAAACCCCCCAAATGTTTGTGTACGTTCCAATTAAACTTTTATTGCGGTACCATTAGTTAAACACAGTGTTTTTACAACTTTTTTGCCTCTTAGTATATTTTCATATCATAAAAATGTAAATTATAGATTGTTCATATTATTACTAGGTATCTATAATCGTACTTAACCATATACAAATAGGTGGTGCATTTGACAAATATTCAAAATATCTCGATAAAAACTGGCTTTTCGAGAAAGTACTAAGAGGCAAAAAAGTTTTAAAAACACTGTGTTTAACTAATAATACTTTAAGAATAATTTAATACGAACATACACATAAGTTTAGGGGGGTTTAAGGGAACAAAACCCCCATAAATTTTTTATGGGGTGCACAAATTTCACTATAATTTTTTGTTAAGATGTTCCTGTCATAAGAATGCCACACGTCTATTTTCAATAAAAAATCTCTAATAGTTTTCGAAATATTGAAAAAAATTGATTTTCATTTTGTAACTTCAAAGGGCTATAACTTTTTTTATGTCCATATTTGTACTAAGGTAAGTTAGGTCCAATCAACATATTTTTGACTCCAGAATCTGTGATATAATTTACGACCAATCTTTTCGGGACACCCTGTATAAAGACTACATATTATTTAATAATGTCTACCAGAATTTTGCAGACTAAAACCTTGATTACACGTAACGAGTATTGTAGCGAGACAGTCACTCGGATCTTGTTTTACTAGGCCGAGTCTTCGACCTCCCACCCTTCAATCGTATATTCGGCAATCCACTCGGTATGTGTAAACAACACTCGCTGTGTAACTTTGCATATTACCATTTCATCAGAGGAGACGACTTGTGTTAATCAATGTGATTTGTGATTCTCAAAAATAGCTAACAAATGGAACTCAGATAGGACAAACAAGTTCAGTTCAATTGTATAAATAAGTCACACCCGTGCTTATGAAATTTCAAATCTTTGGAGTATAAAAATAAATAAAAACGTGATGCAGCATATGTCTCGATTGTAGAAGAAATAAATATTGTTGGTTTTAAAACTCAAGAAGTCAAATAAAAAAAAAATTAAATTCGACATATAGACAAGAAATAAAACAATCAATGAATCGAAGAAAACGGGAGCAGCGAGATTTGGTCTAATGTCTAATCCATTGTCTATAGTCCAAAGACGCTTATCTCCTTCTCATAATATATCTGTCAATTCTTGTATAAGGAGTGGTATAAGCCGTTTGATATATTTTTAATGTTAGCTTTACGATCCATAAGTACACTACTCATTGTTTTTGTGGATCGAAACTGAACTGACTCGTCTCCAAATTCAAAAATTGTGAAATACGTATAAACCATCTCTCGCCCTCACCACTGTCTCGGTCCATGCCCCGGAATCTCATATGGAAAAATTGGGGAATTTCCCCCACCACTTCCACACCGCTCAGCTAAAGAAAGAGAAACGACAGCCTTTCTCGCTCACGAAGACTTTAACCAATCATTTATGTTAAAACACCATAACACCATACCTGAATGGGCTGAATGTCACAAATAAAATAATCAAACGAGGCTTAACTCGACGATGTCAAAAGTAATGACAGTTAGAGTTAGTAGTGCAAATACAAATAATTTTCTATTAGTTTACAGTTTTTATTGTATTATCTGTAACGATTTATTCTTAGTAATTTCAATTTCAGTTGGTTCCTTATCCTTCGTTTATAAAGTGTAGTGTGTAGTTTTGTTTTAGTTGCGAAAGAACTTTGGTATTGTGTTAAAAAAAATAAACATGGTTTATTATTGTTGTGTACAAATCATAGAAAAGTTAGAAAATGCATAGGTAAATAGTAATTAGTTTATAACTGTTTTATCTGAAACAACAAATAAATACACGTACCTATATTTAGAAAAAAATTGTCTAACTTTTTTATATCCCTTTTCCTTACTAAATTTGACAGCAAAAATAACATATTTTGCAACTTGATAATTCCGAATAATTTATGAGTATTACTTAGATATTATTTAAATAAAATACTTTAACAAGCTTAGTAAGTTTTGGTATTTTATTTTAATAATATAGGTGAGATTATTTCTTGTAAAATAACAAGATATTTTAATTAGTAACGAAATTGCCCGCAAGAGGCGCTAAACGGATAAAATTAATGCTTGTCCATTTGAATTTCCCGCCAAATGGTGATTAGTTAACACATCGCTCGCAAATGGCCTAAGAAACCAAATTTTTACAGTGAGTTGCCTATCTATCTGGTAATACTATATATTATTTATCTATGGTCTCGGTCCAAGGTTCATAAATAGACAGGTTGCATGGTAACTTTCCACCAATCAGCATCAAGAATCTAATGGCGGGAGTGACGTCACCCAGAATGCTGCATTTAAATTCATTCACTTCACTCATTGAAATGAACTCGGA
This sequence comes from Diabrotica virgifera virgifera, assembly GCF_917563875.1. Classification (NCBI taxonomy): domain Eukaryota; kingdom Metazoa; phylum Arthropoda; class Insecta; order Coleoptera; family Chrysomelidae; genus Diabrotica; species Diabrotica virgifera. The sequence goes on from NC_065443.1 coordinate 267,781,993, forward strand.
AAGTAGGAATGTATTGAAAATGTGTATATTTAAAAAAATATGTTTTGATTTTTAATGACTATTTATTTCATATATTCTTTAAAAAATGTGGTAGATACCTGTAAAGTTACAAAAATCATAGAATATAATTGCAATTAAATATATGCAGTAGAATAGCATTACTACTTAATTAAAGCAGAAGGGGATTCTTTCTTGTGTATATATGGGACTAAATCATTCAAATATCCTAGGTATATTAATAATGGGTTGAATACAATTTACTTTTTTAAATGATTTTGAGTAGGTATATAATAATTTTGAATTTCGGATAATGCATGTAGTACATTATTATAAATTCCTCCATGTAAAATTAACATGTAAACCATGGTGAAAAAGAAATTCAACTAAAGATTTATGTATCAAAATTAGTAGTTTTCCCTTAAGTTTAACATAAGAGCATCTGATTACGTTAGGTACTGGATCATAATATCTAAAACTATTAAAACATTATGATTCCATTCAATAGGTACCTGTGAAGTTTTAAATTAACAGTAAATTATAAAAAAATACAATTTCAGTGCAATAAAGGGAATTTTCCCCATTTTATATATTCATTTAGTTTATAATTGTTTATTCAAACGATCTTCAGATGGCTGCAATATTGGTTATAATTTTATATGAAACAATTACACATAATAGATCTATTATATCTATAGAATTAATTAGATATATTGTTCAATAAGTCTAAGCAGATTGTAACCTACACAGATGATGTAAACTTAATGTGAAGAACCGCAAGAGACATTACAGAACTGTAATGTCTCTATACAAGAATGAAGAATGTCCTTTATTATACAATACAGCAGAAAGAAAATCCAGTAAGTAAGTAGGTACTTATACAACCACATTAAAATGTATCTTAACACTTGTAAAAGAGTTTTGGGTTTAAGTTATTATACTAAAAACACTTAATGATATCTATAGATACATTAAATCTCAAGATATAAACACAAATTAAAACACTAACGATATTTAATAACAAAATATAGCCTCCAAACCAGGTATCCTATTATGTTTACAAACAATTCGTAAAATTGATCGTCTGGGTGACGTCACGATGACAATATTTCATTTGTCAATGTCAAAGTTACCATACAACCTATGGTATAGGGACCTTGGTCTCGGTCTAGTAACAATTTGCTGTCTCGCCACTGTACTCGTTACGTGTAATCAAGCCATTAACGTCAGAAACAAACAATTGAGGAGTTTGCTACAAGAAGGATGCAGCTCCATATTTGGTAATTGTTGGGAAATTGAAAAAAACTGTTTTTTAATAAAAGTTTTTATTTTAACCCTAAAGACATAATATCAATCGATGAAAAACAGATTTAGTCAATATTTGAGGCTATTTTTAAGTAGATAATTTTTGAAAAACTAAGAAAAAAAAATTGCAAAAAAGTGGGACCTGCATCTTTCTTGCACCAAACACGTACTCTTACTCTTGCACAAACGAGTATGGTTTGCCTACTACACAAATACAAAAAAATCTGTAAAAAGAAATGTTGGTGTCAAAAAAATAGCATTAAAAAAAATAAAACATTAAACACACGGGCAAACACATCCTTTATTCATCTACCTGGTCGTCATCATCCGTTCCAGATGATTCGGTTTTCTGGTTCTCTGCCATGGCTGCATCACTTGTGAGGCGGGTGTAAAAAGCCATTTGGTCCATAGGAACGAATCGTGTTGTCAACTGCATTACATCTGCATATTTGGCTTTTTTGACAGGTATAGGATTGCAATAGACAGGAATATCAGAAAAAACTGAGAGATTTGGAACAAGTGAAAACTCGGAAGGCCAGTAGATATACTGACTTTAATACCATATAAATGTTCATTGCTGTACTGGAAAATTCGGTATTTGGAAATCTGGAATTTTTGCTTTTCTGCATTTGAGATAACTTTTTTAAAATGTCCTTCGTAGTGAACACTAAAATTCAGGATCATATTTTGTTTTACCAGAATAGAAATAAACTGTTTGGATGATTGTTTAACAAAATCAGCATATTGTTGGGGGCTAAAAACGTAGTCCTTCCTTAAAAACTTCTCAATAACTCTAAAGCAGCGATCATAAGGAAGAAAGCTATGTCCTGGCTCAGGAAAGCGGTGCTCTATCTTATCAATAGACCTAGTTCACACCAGCAAATACAGAAACTGAATCATTACTGAGTTTTTGTTTTGCGCAGCAGCGTTATCGGAGAAAAGATATAAAAGTTTAACATTTTTAGGGAGTATATTTTTTATATAGTGGTATAAAAATGACACTACCTCGTTTGGTGACTTTCGAGCCGTAGTTTCATCATACATATAAAAGTATGCTTGATTTGTCTTACCAGAATGGACGCTGAAGTTTTATGTCCACAACTAGCGTTTGTAGAATGCTTCCCCAGCAGGAATCTTTGGAAGCGGAAGGTTTTCCGCTTCCCTCCCAAATAGGTATTTTGCAAATCTTTGTCGCCTATTTTGTTAAACTTTTGTAAGACAACTTCTCTTGTTTCTTCGTCCACATTCTGAAAACACTTGTACCTGCAGTTGCAATTCGATCCAGTTAATCTCGGTCCCTTCTGTATTCCTTTCCAGTTCGTATTCATTTTCCCTTCTGCAATTGATTTTTTCCACATTTCTTTTCCATAGAGTGGGGTTGGTACTTTTTCTATTTTTGGTTACAGGAACAACTGGGGGCTCTTCCGTGGGCTCCATGTTGACAACAGGTTCAATGTGTTGTGTTTTTACAGAGGTACGTTTCTTCTTTAGATGCTTCCTCCTAGATGAAGGTCCTGCGACATCACTATTAAAACAACTTTCATCAGAGCTTGTAGGTTCATAGTCTGACTCACTAGCGCTAAACGGATCTGACTCGGTTTCACTCATTTTTTCACCACGTTAAATTTTTACACGAAAAATTAAACCGCATGAAACGCAAAATTAAACGCACGCCACGCAGTAATGATAGCGACTAACAAGTCAAAACAAATCAGCTGCCCTGCCGGCCCAGCGCCAACAGAAGATGACCTTGCATTCCACGAAAATCACGGAAAATTCACAATCGTTTGGTGCAAAAAGGATGCAGGTCCGGAGTTGCACCCTTCTTGCACCAAATGAGTGAGGAGGCAGATACATAAAGACGTATAATTCCTTTATTTATTATCGGATCTGCATCGTTCTTATACCAGTCAATCCGCCAATTTTTTTTAAATATGGCATATGTTTCCACCCAAAACGGTCTAAAAATGGAGCTGCATCCTTCTTGCAGCAAACTCCTCAATTGTAGACCACAGTCTACAAACCCTGAAAATACCTACAGCGATAGCCTACACGCCTTGAAAAGGGGATAGTACTGTGGAAGAATTAATTACGGAATAACTGTTTTTTCTTTTTCATTTTATATATCAAAATTATTTTCATTCAATATAGGCAAAAATAACCAAAAATTGTAGTGTCTATAGTTTATTTTGTAACCAAGAGGAGTAAACTAAAAAGACAGATTCACACCCAAGAAAGTCACTAGAAAAATAAGTAAATACATCTTTTTTTTTGGTTGATCATGTCAGTCCTCGGTAATCCATAAATATTATATTTTATTAATACGTCGCTAAAGAGTTCTAAAAACAACTGCTTTTTACATAAAAGCACACTAAAAATCTAAAAATTATATAACTTAATTAACCTATGAAATGCTAATATTGTCAAAATTTGATAAATGGCATTAGTAGAGAGATATCGAAACCCTATTTAACATCGTCCTTTAATAAAAGATCCTTTATTTTGACATAAATAACCATGCTTATATGTCAAAAGTGTCAAAATAAAGGATCTTTTATTACCAAACGACGGTTTCGATATCTCTCTAAAGTCAAAATTTTAACAGTGAAGTAAACTTGCCTGCGGTTGGACCAATTACAAACAAGCATTACAGCGCGGTAAATTTGAATCACTCCTCTTGGTTTAAAAACAAACCATAGTGTAGTCTACACTGTCTACAGTATATTATTATAGTATTTCCTTGTTGATATAATAAGCTTACCTGGAGACAAAGTTAGAGTGCTTGGATATTGTTTGTTAGAACTTTGCGTCGATTCTGAATCCAAAGAACTAGATGAAAGCGCTGAAACAGATGCAGTCTTCTTTCCTGGATCTAAAACAGTAAATATGGACAAAGAGTGACTATAGGTGGTAATAAGTCAATTGTATACAAGAACAAAGATAACAGAAGGTCAACTCTACATCAACCAAACCCCTGTAGAAAGAGTGAGGCACTACAACTACCTCGGCACCACAACAAATGAAGAATGGGCCAACAATTAAGAGATAAGAGCGCGCGTCGGAAAAGCTAGATGCACCTTCAATCGGATGAGGGACTTCTTTAAGAGCCACAACGTCGTTCTTGCTATAAAAATAAAAATGCTGCGATGATACGTCTTCTCTGTCCTTTTTTATGATGTTGAATCGTGGACATTGAACAAAGATATGTGCAGAAAATTGGAAGCATTTGAGATACGGCTATATCGGAGAATACTTAAAATCCCGTGGACTGGCCGAGTCACAAATGAGCAGATCCTCAGAAGAATGAAGAAGAACCGAGAGATACTGACCACCACCAAATCTCGAAAGTTACAATACTTCGAAACACATTATGCGAAATGAATCCAGATATGCCCTCCTACAAGCCATCCTGCCAGGAAAAATATTTGGAAGACGATTTTTAGGAAGAAGAAGAACATCCTGGTTAAAGAACCTCATCACCTGGTTCAACACAACATCTGTGCAGCTTTCGTCAGGGATAGACACATCAAGAAGAACAATACAAAGTTTTTCCAACTTTAGTTCTTTACTTAAACTAATTGTCGAGAAACTTTTGTAAACTTTGCAGTGGTGAGTATGGTTATTATTCTATAGTAATGTTAGATTTGAATTTGGTTAATTTCTAATCATAAAACGAGACAATTTAGTCCGACTAGAATGTAACTGTAAAGATCCTTCTGTTGAGCAATTCTCTCCTACCTATATTCAAAGAGAAATATACCACCTCTATTCAAAGAGAAATAGCAATAAAGTGTGGTGTATATAAAGTCAGTTCAAATGTTGACTCCAAAACTTAAAGACAAACGTCCTGTTACGTCACAGGCGAGCGGCAGGCAACCCCAAAATGACCAGGTACTGATCACGGAGAGGTGAATGGCCAATTTTAGACATACTGTATGTTTTTGACGGTGCTGAAAACGAAAATGAGATTTATTTTGAATTTCATGTTGGGGAACATGCAATGTCAAAATCGCAATTTTACCCTAAAAATAAAAAAAAATCACTTTTTTGCCTTTTCCTCGCTACAACTCTGTTCCATTTTAATATTTTTTCTGAAATTTTTACAGTATATAGCTCTAACATTTCTGAAGACAACGGTACCTGTTTCAAGCTTTTATTCTTATTCTAATAAAGGTTATGAATTTTTCAAAGGAAAAGGTGCTGATTTGTGCATTGCAAAGTTTAATCGCAAAAGTTGAGTGACGAAATTTAAAATTTAGCCTTTTATTCACGTTTATGTTAAAATAGAGAGTACAAAGAAGTTTTCTAGAAAATTTTAGATCAAAATGTTTTATAGAAAAAAAAAATAGTGCAACTTTTATTATCGACATGAGAAATCCCCAATATAACGGTTATTTTTCGAGATACTGACCATGAGTGGTGAATGGCTAATTTTGGTCTTAGATTATGTTTTTGACGGTGCTGAAAACGAAAATGAAATTTATTTTAAATTTTAGGTGGGGGAATATTGTCAAAATCGCAATTTTACCCTAAAAATAAAAAAAAGTGAAATCACGTTTTTTTGCGTTTAACTCGCTACAACTCTGTTCCATTTTCATATTTTTTTCTAAAGTTTGTACACTATATGTTGCTCACTTTTTTTGAAGACAATGGTATCTGTTTTAAGCTTTTAGTCTTATCCTAGTAAAAGTTATGAATTTTTAAAGTACAAGGTGCAGGCAGATTCGTGAATTGCAAAGTTTAATCGCAAAAGTTGAGTGGTAAAATTTGAAATTTATCTTATTAATCACGTTTATGTTAAAACATAGAGTACAAAGAAGTTTCCTGAAAAGTTTTAGTTTTAAATGTTTTATAGAACAAAAATGCCGCAACTTTTAATATAGACGTTATAATTCCCCAAAATAACGCCTATTTTTCGAGATACTAACCATGGGCGGTAAATGGCTAATTTTGGTCTTATTTTATGTTTTCGATGGTGCTGACAATGAAAAAGAGGTTTATTTTGAATTTTATGTGAGGGAACAATGTCAAAATCGCAATTTTAACCTAAAAAATTAAAAAAAAAATAAGGTCACGAATTTTTACGTTTAACTCGCTACAACTCTGTCCCATTTTAATATTTTTTTCTGAAATTTCTGCAGCATCTATTTCTCACCTTTGTGAAGACTATGAAAGCAACTGTTGTCTTTCAGTCTTTTCTTCATAAAAGTAATGAATTTAAAAAAATCAAAGGTGCAGATTCGTGATTGCAAAGTTAAATCGCAAAAATTAAGTGACAAAATTTAAAATTTATCTATTTGATTACGTTTATGTTAAACCATAGAGTTCAAAAAAGTTTTATGGGGAGTTTTAGATCTAGATGTGTTATAGAAAAATATGGTGCAACTTTTAATTTTAAGAAAGAGGTGGTTTAATTTATTTTTATTTTTAGGGCAAAATTGCGATTTTGACCATGTTCTCTCACCTAAAATTCAAAATAAACTTGATTTTCGTTTTCAGCACCAATAAAAACATAAAGTAAGGCCAAAACTAGCCATTCACCACCAATGATCAGTATCTCGAAAAATTAGCGTTATTTTGTGGATTTATAACGTCGATGTTAAAAGTTGCAACATTTGTTTTCTATAAAACATTTTGATCCAAAACTTTCCAGAAAACTTCTTTGTACTCATGTTTTGAAAAGAATTCAATATAAAATCTTTATTTCAAATTTTGTCAGTCAAATTTTCGATTAAACTTTGCAATTCACGAATCTGCACCTTGTACTTTAAAATATTCATAACTTTTACTAGAATAAGACTAAAAGCTTAAAGCAGAAACCATTGTCTTTAAAAAAGTAAGCGATATATAGTGTACAAACTTTGGAAAAAAATATTAAAACGGACCAGAGTAACTCCGTGCTTAGCCAAAACGCCGTATCTGCAAAATTCTGAAAAAATTAAATTTTTACTTCATTCTAACCCAAATGTGCTAGTATAAGAGCTGTGAGACATTTTTGAGTAGGTATTTTAGGCAACTTGAAAATTTTTCAGGTGACTCTTCTATGATAGCCTAATACAAAAATGCCGGTCTGGCTGGAGGGTAGCGGTTATTTTCCCCAAAAATCCCCCCCCCCCCCCACAGTTAAAAAAGGGTAAAAATTGTTATTACAAAAAATATCATTGATATGACTTGAAAGTAATTTTAAATATTCAAATATAAAGAAAATAGACAGGCCAGGCGATTTGAGGGCGATTTTAACTCTGCAAGATACTTTCATGGGCACCCCAGGATTATTTTCAGGGGGTGCATCTGAACTTCAGAAGATTTCATCTGAATCTGTACATACTATTAACGAGTATAAAATATACAACTATACATGCATTGACATGTACATTCCTTCCGGACAGGGAGGTGCAATTGTTATTTTGACAGGGTATTTTTTAATTTTAAAAATAAATGTTCTAAAAAAGACAGGTTTTTTTGGTGAAATTATCCAATTGCCATGTGATCAAATAAATTACGCGTACATATAAATGAAACCGCTATAGGTAAGCAGCAGTGTGAGAAAGAGCGTATACCGATAGCTGTTTGCGTCCTCTGTTGTAGCTGAGCGAGTCCGTTCTCTCGAGAAAATCGCGTGACTTGGTGATATCCATGTTGTTGTGCCTCGAAAAGTTAGAGTAATTACTATCTATATTATAGTTTTTTAAGTAATTTTTCTTAATCAACGGAAAATAATACATACTATACAATAGAATTTGCAAATATGATAGAAAAAGAAAAATTTATTATTATAAATATATAGGCAGAAAAGTATAAAACTATAAACTGAATTAATTCTGTGTCCGAATCTTGTACTTCTTCTTCAAACTCCTCATCTGAGCTTAAATAATGTTCATTCTCTTCTTCTACGTCAGACTCCCCTCGAGACTCAGATTCCTCTTCTTCATGATCTGTAAATAGTTGTAATATATATTTAGAATTAATTAAAAATTAATTAGTGATTAATTGATTGAGTTGCTACGTATTCTTACTTATATAACCAATGCTTAATACTTTTCCTTATATAACCAATCACATCACGTTTTTTATTTCTTAGTATATGACCAAAGTAGCTCATGTTTCTTTCCTTCATAGTGTTGAGTATTTCTCTTGCCTTTTTCATCTTTCTTAATATTTCCGTGTTTGTTACGTGTGTCCATGATATATTTAACATTATTTAACCGCAAGTCTTTCTTCACATGCGCCCGTGATTGTCCAGGCTTAGACTCCGTATAAAAGGACGGAGAATACGTAGCAACTCAACTAATTAATCACTAATTAATTTTTAATTAATTCTAAATACATATGACACTATTTACAGATCATATAGAAGAGGAATCTGAGTCTCGAGGGGAGTTTGACGAAGAAGAAGAGAATGAATATTTAAGTAGATGAGTTTGAAGAAGGAGTACAAGATTCGGACACAGAATTAATTTAGTTTATAGTTTTATACTTTTCTACCTATATATTTATAATAATAAATTTGTCTTTTTCTATCATATTCGCAAAATCTATTGTATGCACGTATTATTTTTCTTTAATTAAGAAAAAGTTACTTAAAAAACTATAATATATAATAATTAATCTAACGTTTCGAGAAACAACAACATGGATATCGCCAGGTCACTTGATTTGTGTCTAGCGAACGGACTCGCTCAGCTACAACAGAGGACGCAAACAGCTATCGGTATACGATCTTTCTCACACTGCTGCTTACCTATAACGCTTTTCATTTATATGCACGCGTAATTTGTTTGATCACCTGGCAGTTGGAAAATTTCACCAAAAAATCCTTTTTGGCGAAATTCTAAAAAAGTCTTTTTTAGAATATTTATTTTTAATATTAAAAAATACCCTGTCAAAATATCAATTGCACCTCCCTGTCCGGAAGGAATGTACATAGCTATGCATGTATAGTTGTATATTTTATACTCGTTAATAGTATGTACAACAGATTCAGATGAATTCTTCTGAAGTTCAGATGCATCCTCTGAAAATAATACTGGGGCGCCCATGCAAGTATCTTGCAGAATTAAAATCGCCCTTAAATCGCATGGCCTGTTTATTTTCTTTATATTTGAATACTTAAATTTTCTTTAAAGTCACGTCAATGATATTATTTGTAATAACAATTTTTACCCTTTTGTTTAACTTTGGGGGGGATTTTTGGGGAAAATAACCGCCACCCTCCAGCCAGACCGGCATTTTCCTATTAGGCTCTCATGGAAGAGTCACCTGAAAAATTTTCAGGTTGCCTAAAATACCTACTCCAAAATGTTTCACAGCTCTTGGACCATGCATATCTATCTTATTTGCTTACCAAAAATGACGTAAGTTATGTCAAAACACATTAAACACACCGCATCTTACGCCTAATCTTGTGTAAATGTATACGAATACTTAATAGTCGAGGAAATGAAGCATTTTGGCTCGTAATTTTTTCGTCCAGCATGGATTTACTTGAAATTTTCACAGAAGGTAGGGAATAGTCCAAGGATCATTTTCTATATCATGCCGCCGTACGCTAAAACCTTGGGGTTGGTTACCACCCCATTTCGGGGACGGGAATTTTTTATTACATTTTAACTATGCGAATCGATGTAACAAGTAATTCTAAGAAAAAAATGTTTTTTACATTTTCTTCGTAAAACTAATATTTTTCGAGTTATTCGCGCTTGAAAATAACAGTTTTTCGATGAAAAAATCGACTTTTTCGAATCGGTTTTTTGAGAATACCTCGAAAAATATGCATTTTATCAAAAAAATTGTAGATATCAAAATTGTATCTTTTAGTAACAAAAACCAAATTATTTTTCTGTAATATCTTTAAGACCAATAGAAACCGAGACACGGCATGTTAAATGTTAGCTTTTTTCGTCAAATGCATAATTTGAAATATTCAAAGTAAAATAACTAATTAATTAATATTAATTAATATTTATTGACGGAAAACTCCATTTTACAATTAAAATTAAAAGTCAAAATTAAACATTGAACACAAGTTAACTTACATTACTTACAATTAAACTAACGACATCAAAAAATTAAAATCAAATTAAAATAATTCACGTGAAATAGTCCTTTTAAAAGCATTTAGTGTGACTTCCATAAAGTCTATATTTGGAAACTCATTTACACTAGAATCAATTCTATTTAAAGGCATATTTTCTGCATGACGTGTATTGCACGGATCTAGCGGATAGCAAGGGACATCTTCTCAAATTCCTAGCTGGAACATAAAAATCTATTCGATCCAGAATGCTAGGTGCAACAATAATATCATTTAACACCTTAAATACGAAATTAAGGTCAAAGTATCGCCTGCGATCCTCTAGACGGTGCAAATGAAACATCTGCATGACCTGACTGGAATTCAATTGCATTCCTCTAGTACCTAATCTATACCGCAGATATCTAACGAATTTATTTTGAATCGATTCAATTCGATATTTGTGATTCTCATAACTTGGACTCCAAATCACTGAACAATACTCTAGTAATGAACGAACATAACTCAAAAACAATCCCACAATTACAAACAAATTATTAAAATCATATGACATTCTGATGACTAACCCTAATGTCCGATTAGCACGCGTAATAATGGCATCATAATGGTCCACGAAACTTAGCTTACTATCCAGCAACACACCTAAATCCTTAATTACCTGAACCCTAGATAAATCCACATCTCCTATCTTGTATTTAAAATCACTGGTGGTCTTATTACGTGAAAAAATAATGTATGAGCATTTCGAAGCATTCAATCTAAGATTATTTTCCTGGCACCAATGTACTAAAGAATCCAAGTCTCTCTGCAAACCCTCACAATCAGATTCTGACCTAATGCATTTAAATATCTTCAAGTCGTCTGCAAATATCAGATATTCAGATTTAAAGTTCCTACCAATATCATTTACCAACAACAGAAAAAGCTTAGGACCCAAATGGGAACCCTGCGGAACCCCTGACACGGCTTCAAATCCATTAGAAACACATCCTGCTGATCTTACTTGCAATGTTCTTCCTTGCAAATACGAAGTAAACCAAGCTAATAAAGAACCAGTGATACCAAAGTTTCTCAGCTTGTAATTAAGACATTATGATCTAGTAGGTCAAAGGCCTTACTGAAATCGGTGTATATAGAGTGCACCTCGTAACCCTCATCCATTGCTGTACCTATACTATCGATATACAAAAAGAGGTTAGTGAGAGTAGAACGTCCGCCTACAAATCCATGTTGGTTGTCCGTAATAATGTTCCTAAAAAAATTATCCAAACTTGGCAAAACCATTTTTTCAAATACTTTAGATAAGGCTGACTGAATACAAACTGGCCGATAATTTTTGATATCACTATGATCTCCTGCCTTGAAAATAGGACACACAAAGGAATGTTTCCATCTGTTCGGGAAAATTCCCGTCTGGAGAGATTTATTAAGAACATATACTAATGGTTCACACAAGGACACTGCACTTTCTCTTAGGAACAAATTCGGTATCAAATCAGGGCCAGCCCCTTTATTGACATTTAATGACAACAACACATTCAGTAAATTGTCAAAAGTGACTTCGAGGTTACTAATTTCCACCTCCAGCTGTTGTGAGAAAATTTCATTACTCTCCAGGTTATCCAGAGATTTACAATTAAAAGTGCTGTATACAGTACCAAAATGTTTCGCAAACAACTCTGTTATTTTAACGGAAAAACTTTGCATTTTTCGAAGAAAACCTAAATAATCTTTTTTTAAGCACACAGCTAGGCCTCTCAAAAAATAATAATAAAAAGTTTCAAGCCTGAAAATTAAGCGACTTATGATCAAAAAAAGGTCGGTACCTGCTTTTCTCTATAAAAAAATCAGTGAAAACAACCCCCTAACTACCCTCCTAATTAAAAATTTGTCTTCACCTTTCTGTAATTCCTTTTATATTTATATTATCAATACACCCAAGAAGTTTGACCTATTTAAAAGGCCTAATTTTAGAAAAATTGGAGTTTAAAGAAAAATTAATTTTTTGGAATTTTCCATTTTTCACCTTTTACTTCAAAATATCTCCGAAAATACTGGAGATGCGAAAAAAATGATGGCTTACTAAATTGTAGCTTTTTTAATAACTAAAATTACATTGTGCATAGATTTTTATTACAGTGAACAGTTAGCGAGATATAGCTGTTTAAAGCCTCTATTTACGAGCAAACACCCCCTTATTCGAGCCCTTTAAACCCACCCTAATTAAAAACTAAGGGATCTTACGGAATGTAGTTTACACAGTCTTATAACTCTTTAAAAATCCTACAAAGTCATTTTTGAAAAAACTTTTTATCGCCAAAAATGAAGGAGCTGTTTATAAAACGAATTTTTTTTTTCGAAAATTTCGGATAGTCCTCTTATGGATAATTTTCAATGTATGTATAATACCACAGAACCGGTTCGTATACTGGAAGATGACTAAATAACTATTTGTATTTTGTATTTGTTCATTTTTGTATTTTTGTTAGCTTATTAAATAAATTTTTTTGTAATTCTTTAATTCTACTTTTTTTCTGTATAGATCTATTAAAATATCTACTTATAAAAACTGTAATGTTATTAAGGGTGGTTTTAAGAGTTGAAATATTATGATATATCCTAAAGTATAAAACAATCATTATTTTAACCAATCAAAACCAAATTTTACCCATATTAAAGTTTACAATGTTATTATATAATTTTTGACAATAAGGGGTAGTTTAAACCCCTAAAAATAATCAACGCCCTTAAGCATGATATATAATATGAAGTACAGGGTGAGATGATCCTAATCCCAAATTTTTATGTAAATCGATGCAAGCCGAAATTATTCTTTTAGGATAAGTAAATTTTTTATATATAGCTCCTACATGGGTGGTTTTAAGGGTTGAAATATTATGATAGTGTATCTTAAAGCATAAAACAATCATTATGTATTTAATAGGAACCAAATGTTGACAATATTAAAGTTTAAAATGTTATTTTATAATTTTTTACAATTAGGGGTAGTTTTCACCCTTAAAAAACCAAAAGCGTACAACGGCTCAATATAGAAAATGAACTAGAGGGTGTAATGAGCCTAATCCCAAATTTTTGTACAAATCGATGCTGGACGAAAAAATTGCGAGGTTTTGCCATTTTTTCAGCTTCATTTCCTCGACTATAAACAAAAATCGATTTTACTCAAATGTGATGTCTCTGTAGATACGGTGTTTTGGCTAAGGACGGCAGATGTTGTAGCGAGCTAAACGCAAAAAAGTGATTTCATTTTTTTAGGGTACAATTGCAATTTTGACAATATGGCCACCTAAAATTTAAAATAAATTTCAATTTCGTTTCCTCACGGTCAAAAACATAATCTAAGACCAAAATTAGGCATTCACCACCCATGGTCAGTATCTCGAAAAATAAGCGTTATATTGGGGATTTCTAATTTCGACATTAAATGTTGCACTATTTTTTTTCTATAAAACATTTTGATCTAAAACTTACCAGAAAACTTTTTTGTACTCTCTATTTTAACATAAACGTGATTAAGAAGCTAAATTTTAAACTTCGTCACACAACTTTTGCGATTAAACTTTACAATGCACAAATCCGCACCTTTCCCTTTGAAAAATTTATAACCTTTATAAGAATAAGAATTAAAGCCTGAAGCAGGTACCGATATCTTCAGAAATGTTAGAGCTATATACTGTAAAAATTTCAGAAAAAAATATTAAAATGGAACAGAGTTGTAGCGAGGTAAAGGCAAAAAAACCTGATTTTATTTTTTTTTTTTTCATTTTTAGGGTAAAATTGCGATTTTGACAATGTTCCCCCACATGAAATTGAAAATAAACCTCATTTTCGTTTTCAGCACCATCAAAAACATACAGTATGACTAAAATTGGCCATTCACCTCTCCGTGGTCAGTATCTCGAGAAATAAGCGTTTTTTTTTTTGGGTGTTCCGCTCGTCTATCAGTTCTCGGCTCGGTGTGACAGAAAGCTGTCAGTCACCCCAGAGGGTACATAATTTTAAAGAACTTGGCTATAAAACACAGAAAATCCATCCATAGAGATAAAGATATAAGGAATAAAATGGAAGAAGCAGGGTGTTCACTATCGGTAGTCACTGTAAGCTGAAATTTGTATAGCATGGGGTTCAAATGTCGCAGGAATGATAAGAAGCCAAAACTAGCTCAAGAAACACTTAGCAACTTGCATAAAAAGACTGGACTATTGATAATAATTAAGATAATCCAAATCATTGTATTTTCATAGTTTTTATTCACATTGCAGATAAGGCTCAACTTGTTAGAAGACGTATAGGGAAAATATGAGAAGGAATGTGTAATAAAACCAATTCAACTTCAGTAATGTCAGATCTGCAAAGAGCCTTGTAAATAGCATTGGTTCCACCAATGAACGAATAATTTGGTAATGGTCATACGGCTACAAGCATCAAAAGTTTTTTGATAGGACAAGAAATTCCTCTTTTCACATGGCCCGGCAACTCACCAGACATGAACCCCATCAAAAATGTCTTGAGTATGCCTAAAAAGGAAATTGGTCAAGGAAGTAATAAGAAAGACGAGCTGGTTAATGGAGGGAACTATTTTTCATTGGAATGATAACGACCGATTAAAAGAAATATCATCAAGATTTATATGTAAATAGCATCCCTAGAAGAGTGGTTGCACTTCTTGAAGCCAACTGTGACTTAACAAAATATTATGCTTTGTTTTTAAACTAGGAGGAGTAAACTAAAAAGACAGATTCACACCCAAGAAAGTCACTAGAAAATCACCAAATACATCTTCTTTTTTGGTTGATCATGTCGGCCTTCGACGGTAATCCATAAATATTATATTATACTAATACGTCGCTAAAGAGTTCTAAAAACAACTGTTTTTTTATATACAGGGTGATTGATTAGTAGGGTAAAGTTCAACAGCTCCGCTATAGTAATAGATATAAAAGTTAATAACAAAAATGTTAGCCACCTTTGAGCTTCACATTACAAAATTAGTTAGAATGTTACAGGGTGTTCGATAACACAGTGGCAGACCAAACTTATGTTTTTTTAAAATGGAACACCCTATATTTTATTTTAAATTCGAAATCCTGTTAACTTCTCCATCACAAAAATATAAAGGTTTGTTATGTTATACAGGGTATTTACAAAGTTATAACCAATTTTATATGAAAATCGTAACAAGTTCAACTCCCTGTATAAATAAAAATAAGCAAAACAACAATGGTTTATTAATGCCATATTTTTTAACGTATTGTCAAAATTTTCAAGAATGGTCGATATTGCTAATTTTCTTTATATCAAATACAGGGTGAGTCAAAACGCAAGTACCTTATTTTCTCAGTAATTTTAAATGGAACACCCTGTATTTTATATCACTATTGAAAAGTACCATTACCGTACTTTAATTTTTAGATAACATTCCCTATGCCTAAATTTATTAGTTTTCGAGATATTTTCATTTTTCAACGGACCAGTAGCGTGGCCACCCAAATCACCAGAATTTAATAAACTGGACTGATTTTTTTGGGATTACGTTAATAATGAAGTTTATAAAATACCTCCAACAACAAGGGATGAGATGAAAAATAGAATACAAAGTGTATTTCGATGTGATAATTTACAAATTCTCCGTATAGTAAGTAGCTCATTCAATGATCGTTTTTAGGCGTATATAAATGTGTTAGGAGATAATTTTGAACACCTTATGTAATTAAATATTAAAAATATTTTATTAAAAGTAGCTTCTAATTTTTTCAAACATGTTTTTTGCAAAATGTATTACTGATAAATTATGTTTCGTTCTTTATTTGTTACATTGTTACATTTACATACAAAAGTAGTGTTTAATTGTCTTCACAAAATATTGTATTTTGTGTTTGTGTGTTTTTTTGTAAAATTTATTACTAATTTTCTTTGTTTATTTGTTGCATTTACATAAAAAGACAGTTTTTAATTGTTTCAAAAATGTTGCATGTAGTGGTTGTGTTTTTGTTTGTAAAATGTATTACTAATAAATTATTTTTATTTATTTATTTGCTACAGTGTTACATTGATTACCGGACTGATAATAGGTAATCTTCAATTGTCAATTCAGTCATGGCTTACTTAAAATTTAGATAAATTTAAACACCTAAAATAATTTGCTCTGAAAAATGAAAATATCTCGAAAACTAATAAATTTGGGCATAGGGAATGTTATATAAAAATTAAAGTACGTTAATGTTACTTTTCAATAATGATATAAAATACAGGGTGTTCCATTTAACATTACTGAGAAAATAATGTACTTGCGTTTTAACTCACCATGTATTTGATATAAAGAAAATTAGCAATATCAATAATTCTTAAAAATTTTGACAATAAATAAAAAAATATGGCATTAATAAACCATTGCTGTTGTGCTTATTTTTATTTATACAGGGAGTTGAACTTGTTACGATTTTCATACAAAATTGGTTATAACTTTGTAAATACCCTGTATAACATTACAAACCTTTATATTTTTGTGATTGAGAAGTTAACAGGATTTTGAATTTAAAATAAAATATATAGTCTTCCATTTAAAAAAACATAAGTTTGGTCTGCCACTGTGTTATCGAACACCCTGTAACATTCTAACTAATTTTGTAATGTGAAGCTCAAAGGTGGCTAAAATTTTTGTTATTAACTTTTATTGCTATCTATTACTATAGCGGAGCTATTGAGCTTTACCCTACTAATCAATCACCCTGTAGAAGCAGACTACAAATCTAAAAATTAAAAGAATAACGCAGAAACACACAACAAATCGCCAGTATAACTTAATTAACCTATGAAACACCAATAGTGTCAAAATTACATAAATGTCAATATGTAGTGTCAACATTTCATAACAGTGGAGTAAACTTGCCTGCAGTTGGACCAGTTACAAACAAGCATTACGATGCGGTAAATTTAAATTACTCCTCCTGGTTTGAAATCAAAGTATAGTATTATAGTAAAATTATGTGACAATTTCAATTTTTTTGCTTAATAAGTATACCACCATTTATATTATAATCCTCGTATATATAGTTGTTATGTAATATGTATATCTATAATTATAGCTGATTATAAAAAAAGAAAACCAGAATTTGCAAATTTAATCTAATAATACGAAATCTAGGTACTTAATAGAGTGGATGATTCGGCTAAACCGTTAATTATTAAGATGAATATTAATCATCGGACGAGTTTTCTTCAAACGATAATCAATATTTTGACTTCCTGCGGATATCGAACTACCTTATCAATATTGATTTCATATCAATATTATGCAAATTTATTTTGTGTACACACATTTTTCAGATTAAATACGTTTTCTCTCAATACAATATACTGTATTCCTTTTAAACAGCAAGACGAACCTCATATCCTTTATTCATATTTTAAATTAACTTCAAAGGTGTATACTTATACATATACACATATGGCACTTATTGTTAGGTGAAAGGTTTAAGTGAGTGATATATCTCCTCTCTGCCTCAGAGCAAGGTTGATATAATTACATATAAATATATGCAGCATCGCCATATATTATTTTTACATACGAAAATTACCGCACTTTAGATTTGTTAGTAAATATTATGTTATTGAATATAATTTATGTGAATACAACACCTTGGTTACTCTATGAATACTTAGCTTCAGGTGAATAGTGAATATCTGTGAACAACAAGATTTAGATAAACAATCAAAATAGTCCTGTTGCCAGGGGGGTACAACGGCCTCCTTTATTCAGATGGACTTACCCAAGTTTTTTTTATGTATTTTGACCCATAGAACACGAATTTTTTGAGTAACACTTGATCCGGATGTCGATAAGATTGTTATAAACAAAGAACTTGAGGAATTACATAACAGCGATTTCTCTCAAAACAAAACATTTTTTTTTTGTATTTTGTGGGTCATTCTAAGAAAATAATGTTTTAACAAGTTTTTCCGTAGGATGCATAGTTTTCGAGATAAACGCGGTTGAACTTTCAAAAAATCGAAAAATTGCAATTTTTGAACCCGAATAACTTTTGATTAAAAAATAAAATAGCAATTCTGCTTACCGCATTTGAAAGATCGAGTCAAATTATATCGGTTTTGATTATTTGCATTGCTAAAAATTTATTTCTTTATTGTCAAACAAAGCTATAAACACATAGTGTTTCCCGTTCCCAATACATGCGTTTCAATGCATGCTACGTAGAAATTGCCTCGCTTGCACTTGTACCTACTCTACTTACTTGTTCGATTTTAAATGAGAATTCATTTAAAACATCACTCAAGCACTATGTGTTTATAGCTTTGTTTAACAATAACAAAAAAAAATTTAGCAATGCAAATAATCAAAACCGATATAATTTGACTTGAACTTACAAATGCGGTAAGTAGAACTGCTATTTTATTTTTTAATCAAAAGTTATTCGGGTTCAAAAATTGCAATTTTTCGATTTTTTGAAAGTTCAACCCCGTTTATCTCGAAAACTATGCATCCTACGAAAAAACTTCTCAGAACATTTTTTGCTTAGAATGACCCAAAAAATACAAAAAAATGTTTTGTTTGCGAGAAGTCGCTGAAGTCCATCTGAATAAAGGAAGCAGTTGTACCCCCCTGGCAACAGCACTCTGTTTGTGATTTAATTTAAGCGAAAAGAAATATTTATTTATGAAATAAACATTTTTTTCTAGTTTCTGACAGCAGTATAATGTATTTTGGGTTAAATAAATTACATACATTTTTCTTTTGCATCAATGAATTTAATTCAGAAATTATTTTTTTGTTCACCCTGTATAAATAATGATATTAATGTTTATATTACTGAATAGAAAATTGAACACTGTTTCAAATGAGCTACCACGTGACCCCTATTCCCATTTTAAAAAATCATCGATTATGTCATCATGCTCAGATGGATGACGTCACTAGTATGAAATATATGCCAAAAAATTGCAATATAAAAATAAAAATTGACCTGTTTAGGCATTTCCTTAAAATCTAATTACTGTCAAATTAATATCGAGGTTGACTCTTTTCTTTGGCCCACCCTCTGTATGTATTTTTTTATATCTCACATGGAAGTTTACAAAGCGAAAACCAATTAAAAAATAATGGCAATAATACTCACCATTTTCTTGAACTCCTCCTAGTATCCTACCAATTCTGCCTAAGGAATTAAGACTCTGCAAACTAACGGTGTCCTGTTCTATAATACGGAAAGGATGAGTAGCTCTGCTTGAACCCGCAAAGACTCCATCTACAGATGAATTCTGGCTATTCGGTGGTGTAATATTCCCTCCTGGCTGATAATCCTCATCGTCGTGTTGAAGTCTTTGGCGAAGTTCCTTAAACTTTTTCCTTCCCCCAATTGGAACGTCTTTTGATCTATCTTCAGTCTGTTTTGTAGTATCATATTCAGGCGGATTAGGGCCTTGTTGTTTTTCTTCTTTTAGGCCTGATATGTTTGGTTCAGAACTTGCTCGTTTGGCTACATTGTTATCCTTAGAAATTTTCCTACTTCTCCTTAAATCAAAATATTACTTTTTTACTCATTCTTTAAAACCTTAAAACATTGAACACATTCAAAAGAATTTATTTATCTAAAAAAAGTAATTGATGCAGCAAGAAAAATCAGAGGCACAAAAAAATACAAAGGAGAATGGTTCAATGATGGGTGTAAAGAGGCCATACATAAAGGAAATCAAGAACAAGGAAATATATGGAAAGAAGAACCAGAGAAAGAAGAGCAATTTGCGAAGATGCAAGACAGAGGTCCGATAAAAGAATTCCGAACAGAGAAAATAAAATATGAACACGGAAATACAGTAGAACCCTGGTTATCCGGGTGCGGATTATCCGTGCTATGATTTTCTATTACTTAAATTGAACTTTTAAGGTTTTATCAAAATATCGACATCGTAAATCACTCGACAGAAACTCTATATGCCGAAAGAGATACTCATAATGAAAGATTTATTTTTTCTGTTATCTTTTTATGGTAGGTACACAATATGTATGTGTATACGTATGTATTATACATAAGAAATACATGTTCGGATTATCCGTGCTTTTCAATTATCCCTGCCACCTCCGGTCCTGAGGAGCACGGATAATCGGGGTTCTACTGTATACAAAAAATGGAAGAAACTCTGTAAAGCAACTATATAGTCGGAAAAATGAAAGATTACCCATGAACGATCATATCAATCACATATTTTGTATTTGCTGTCTTTTTCTATAAATAACAAACTAGAGTAATATATTATTAATAGTCTTGATGTACAACAGTAGGACGAACTGGAACATATTCCGGGACAAACTAGATAATTTAATTTTCCTAGACTTACCGTTAAAAACTGTACTAGACATCGAAACAGCAGTCGAAAAACTTACAAAGAATATACAAGAAGCATCTTGGTTAGCCACTACAAACTATGAAACACCTCTAGGCAAAAGTGAAACATCCCCTACAATTAAAGAAAAAATTGCTGTCAAAAGACAATTACGGAAACAATGGCAACAGGCAAGGACTGATGGAAACAAGAAGAAACTTAATAAAGTAACCAAAGAATTAAAACAACTAATTCAAGAAGAGCTAAACCAAGGCATTCAAGAGTATCTAGAAAGTCTTACACCTACAGAAGCAACGGAATATTCATTATGGAAAGCAACAAGAAAACTGAAATCGCAACAACTTCCTAATTCACCAATCAAAAACTTCAGCAATACATGGGCCAGAAGCAATAAAGAAAAAGCTGAAGTCTTCGCGGAGCACCTAAAAAATGTATTTAAACCATTTCCTTCCGAGGTATCCACCGCAGAAGAAAAAGAAATAATGGACTACCTAGATGCCCCATTTCAAATGGACTTGCCTCTACATAAATTTACTGTAAAAGAAGTCAAACACATTGTAAAGCATGAAATCAACATAAAAAAGGCACCTGGATTCGATCTAATTTCTGGAAAAATCCTACAAGAGTTAACTGAAAAATGTTACAAACTTATAACCTGCATATTCAATGCAATGCTACGGACGAGTTACTTCCCCTGCACCTGGAAGGTTGCACAAATCATCATGATCCCTAAGCCCGGAAAAAAACCAGAAGTCGTCTCCTCATATAGGCCAATAAGCCTGCTCCCAATGTTATCCAAAGTTTTTGAAAAGCTCTACGCCAGTAGGCTCGAAATAATAATAAATTCAAAAAAATTGATTCCAGATCATCAGTTTGAATTTCGAAAAAAGCACGGAACAATTGAGCAGGTGCACAGATTAGCTAACCAAATCTACAGGGATCTGAACGGTAAAAGATATTGCTCAGCAGCCTTCTTGGATATATCACAGGCATTTGACAAAGTATGGCATAGCGGCTTACAATTTAAATTGAAAGAAGTCCTACCCTATCCCCACTATCTACTACTAAAATCCTACCTTTCAGACAGACATTTCTTCGTGAAACAAGGGAGTGAACTTACTGCATTACATCCAATATATTCTGGCGTTCCTCAAGGCAGCGTCTTGGGACCTATATTGTTTCTCCTTTATACAGCTGATCTGCCAAGAACAAGAACCACCACTGTAGCAACATTCGCTGATGACACAGCGGTCTTGGCATCCCACACCAATCCAGCCTCAGCCTCAAAGAACCTTCAGACAAACCTTGATAAAATCCAAAAATGGCTAAAAAGATGGCGTATCAGAGTTAATGAAACGAAATCTACACAAGTGACATTCACTTTACGCAGAGAAACATGTCCACCAGTAAAAATCAACGACTGCTACCTCCCACAAGCTGACGATGCTAAATATCTTGGCATGCATTTGGACCGACGGATGACTTAGAAGAAACATATCGTCGGTTCCCTGCGAAAAGTCACTAACTGACATTTTACTGTTTTCGAGATATATTAATTTGAAGTAATAATTTAAATTTATAAATAAACCGTTGACAAAATATTTTCCATGTTTATTGTTTCTAGTGAAGCTGCAATAAGTGAATAATGAGTGTTATGTATAATCGGAGAGTAGTTAGTAATACGTCTGATTTTTGGCAAAAAAAAGCAGTTAGTGATTTTTTCCAAATACTAAATAGAGCTCATATGCTAGTAATGATTTATTAAAAATTAAGACAATATTATTATTATATTTAGTATAGTTATAACAAGTTAAAATCAGTTGTTATTCTGATAAGGCTTCTTCATCATCGTCTTCTTCATCAACGGCTGGTTCCTGTGTTAAATCCGGTGCATTCACTGTTGGTAAGGAAGCATACCAGGCATGAAGTTCCTGAGGTATTACTTCTTTCTTGCAAAGTTGTAACAAATCCTTTTTTTTTAATGAACTGATCGGAATAGGGTGCTGTTATGCTTTCTTAATTTCGGTAACATGGGGTTGATGAACTTTTCCACTTACATTGAGTTTGACCTAAGGTCCAGTGTACCTATATCTAAACTTTATAACTCGTGGACAAGCTTTTTCAAAACGTAATTTGAAGCCATTTAACTGTGTCCCAATTTTCATCTTTTAAACGATTTTTTTATTAAGAGTTTAGCAAGATCTTTCAAATCCAACATATCGAAAAAATGAAGCTGTTTGATTTGATACGGATTGGCGGAGTTTCTCTTTCATTTGGATCTAGCTCTTTTCATGATATTAATCCAATCCATAACAGAAGTTACAGTGGTGTGCTTTTTTCTGACTCGATGGCGCTGTGCATACTGTCCACCTCCATAAAGGAATGTCCAGATTCCAAAAATTTATGCTCAATGACATCCAGGTGGGAATTTTGTGACACAAAGAGAAAAAGTGCTGCTATGTGCTGGTTCCTATTCTGACCTCCGCATGTGTCAGAAAACAACGAAATTTCTTTAATACTATTAGGAAGGCCAGTAATCCACTGCATTAAGGCGGTGCCAATTTCATTAGTACCTCTTTTGCCATTAACTTCAGACCATACCATACAGTGTGCTTCATTTGGAGGTGTAGCTTCATAAATGCATAAATTGTAAATACACAGTTAACGGCTGTAATATAATAAAATACATTTCCTGAGGGTATCTGAAGAACAGCTTGCATATCAAATGTTGCTGACATAAATGTAGCATCTTCTTGTGACCTAATTTTGTCATTGGTTTTTGCCTCATAGGCTGCTTCTTTTCGTTGAATATGGTCACTAAAGTGCTGTTTCAGCTCTTCTGTTAGTTCTCCTGCTAATTTTGCCTCAGAAACTTTATTACACAAAGGGCACTAGTCTTTCTTTGGTACAAAAAATGACAAATTGTACGATTCACAAAAAACTTTTCGGTATACTGAATGACCTACTGGAACTTTATTTTTTTTCTTCACATAATATAGTATAAAGTGAGTACATTTTGCGAATAGATAACTTGGAGTCCAAGTAGTGTCTCTTTGTACTTTTCCTACAGTAGTGCGACTCTATTGAAGGAAACATATTAATATGTTCTTTGGCAAAGTCAACATCAGCGACTTTGTTTTATTTTTTGGAGAGTGTTTACCACGCTTGTCTTCGTTCACAAAAACTCCATTTTTACAACCTTCAAACGCTTTATTAATGGGCCCATTGCTAATGTTCAACATCTTTTGGAAAAAGTTTTGACACACTCTTAATTTTTTATTATTCTTTACAAAAAAGTATGATCTGCTACATTTGCGTTTTTAGGAGTATTTACTATAGGCCTCACAGGTAATTTTCACTCAACTAATTTTAAAATAAAGTCTTTCTGACGATTATAATCAGCAAGAGCCCAGAAAGATTCACAATTATGTAATCTCTCCGCCTCATCAAATTTTTCCTGACATTTAAATTTACATAATGCACATTTTACTGGTTTTGGAGCTTTTGCTGATTTTAATACATTTTTTTTAGTTCTGTATGATAAACAAGTAAATTTTTTTTTCGACATTACGAGATCATTCTGATGGATTTGATTTACGCCAATGAGAATGTTTAGGTGACGATGTTGTTGGTTGTTGCAATGGATGATGTCCGCCATTTTCAATGTTGTTTTCATACTCTGCAATCTTGGTATTATCTTTTGGAGAGTGTACTTATAACTACTACTAACAGAGATCGATGTTGTGGTGTTGTGCTGTTAATAATGTCAATATCAATTTTTTTATGTTTGTTTATTGATAATTTATAGGAGCTTTGTAACTGACACATATATTACACTTCGCAATCCTGTTTTCAATGTCAGCTATGGTTATAAAGTTCCAAACTGGGTTACTTTTTTGTCTTTTGTATCTTGATTGATACACCTTCTAGTGCAGTGCAGCAAACCACAACGTGCCGCAACACTGTGTTAGAATTGGAACAGTTTGGAACTGAAGTAGTTTTTTTGAAACACATAATTTTTGGAACTGAAACAGATTGTAACAGTTATTGAAAAACCCCTGTTCCAACCATCCCTAGCTAGGTAATCTCGTTTTGTCGAGAACACTATTGAAAGGTTGTACGGGATGAAAAATGAGAAGCGAGGACACCAGCCAAAAATTATAAAGAAAAGAATTTTAGAAAAGAACCAGAGATATTAGAATGTTAGAAGCAGTACTTTGATAAGCCTTTAAATAGAGCTGAACAGACAGATGATAATAGTGGGGAAGCAATGGATCTAGAAATTAAAACACAAAACCAACAGAGAAAAGAACAAGCTCAGACTATAAGCAAAATTTAGAATATCACTGAGAATTTAAAAATGAACAAAAGCCCAGGAAGCGACTGCATAACGGATGAAATGATTAAATTTGGAGGACATTCGTTAGTAGATAAAATCCAGAAACTAATTAAGTTGTTCAGTGGGTTGTTAGGAAGCAAAAATATATCTCAAAGAGTAAAATTAAGAACCTACAAGACCATATTAAGGCCGATAGTGACCTATGCTTATGCAGCATGAGTCACAATAAAAAAAACACCAAGAGTTGTTATTAGTTTGGGAGCGGAAAATACTACGCAAAATCTTCGGTGGGAAAAACTGAAATGGACAATGAATAAGAAGAAAAAATAAATTAACTGAGATCTGTCAAGAACCTAACATATTAGCGGTAATTAAGACACAAAGACTTATATGGTTGGGCCATGTACAGACAATGATTCCATCCAGAATTCCCAGAATGGTACTACATATTTAGTGCATTGGTAGGCAAAAGGCGAAAAGAAAAACTGAGGTCCAGATGGAGCAACGGAGTTAAAGAAGATATGAGAAGACTTTACATAACAAACTTGGAAAGAAAAGCAACTGACAAAAGGGAGTGGAAAAGAATAGGTACATCAAGCCATTGGCCTACTAGGCTCATAGTGCTTACATATTATTATTATTATTATTATAAGAGAAGTGTATAAATATCTACACAATTAAGAGAAGGATACACACCCAAAACATATCTGCAGAAATCAAGAAGGGCAGATAACCAGAGATCCAAAAGAAATAAAATCAGTTTGTAAAACCTATTTTCTAATCTTTTAGGGATGTGACAAAATAAAAAGCATAATATGGACATTTCATAATAATAAAAAGCATAGCATTCAGGGAGACACCAAAAATACAGACCTCACATAGATGATGGAAGAGGTAAACAAACAATATTAGCCCAAAAGTATAACAAGGCTTGAGGTATTGACTCTCTCTAAACTAAAATTAGGTTACGAACATCTAGTAGGACAAAAGCATATGCTCATACACATAAACAAGATTTGGAATGATGAAGAGACCAGATTAGAAATAAACATTCAAAAAAGCTAACACAGCAGAGAGCTAGGGGAAGGAGCAGCACAATTGGGAGAAAGAGATAAATATATCTACTTTATTGATACTATGTACCAAAAGGTTACCTATCAACCAAAATCTTTCAGGCTTATATGAATAGAATAGAATACTTTATTGGTATAGCTTTACAGCTGCCATCATAAAGATGGATATACACGTCAGATATACAACACAATATAGTCACAGACACATAATCAAATACCTATACATACACTTAAATTTTAGATTTAACATAATGTACATTGATAAATATGAAAATTATTAATATTAGACAGAACTCATAACAGCAATCTAGTTGCTAAGTATTCTTCTACACTGTAGAATGCATGTTTACATAGTATACTTTTCACAACTCTTTTGAATTTCACCGGATGCAAAGATCTAACTTCATTTGGAAGATGATTATATAGCCTGACCCCCACATAATCTGTGGACTTCTCAAATTTGGATAGTTTGTGACCAACAGTAACAAACTGATTGGCATTCCTAGTTGAGTATGCATGTAAATCAGAATTTCTCTTGAATGAATGTAAATTATGCTTAATATACAATATGGATTTCAAGATATATATGGAAGGCAACGGTAAGATATTGTTATTAATGAAAACTTGCTTACAAGTATGTTCAAAAGGAATATTGAAGATAAGTCTAATAATTCTCTTCTGTTTAATAAACACTGTGTCTGATTTTGTGGAATTACCCCATAACGTAACATTATAAGTAAGGTGACAATAAACCAAAGAATAATATACATTAATGAGAGTTTTAATACTGAGTGTTCTCTTCAACTGTACTAAAGCATAGAATGAACAATTTAGTTTCTTATTAACATATTCAACGTGAACATCCCAACTCATAAACTGGTCCAAGAATACACCTAAAAATTTTATGTTTGGAATATTTACAATTTCAGGAATAGACACAACTGGCATATTTCGTTTGCATCTAAAATGTATATACGATGTTTTATCAATATTCAGTTGTAGCAAGTTTTGTGTACACCATGTTTGGAATAATCTGATAACCCTTGACACTCTATTTTGAAGCTCTACGTATGTATGTGCTGATACAATCACAGATGAGTCATCTGCGTACATTACAATGTGGTCATGAGTAATATGATCGGGTAGGTCATTGACAAAAATAAGAAATAGCAGTGGTCCCAACACAGATCCCTGCGGCACTCCTACATCTACACTGAAGATGTCTGACCTTTCCTTGTTTAATTCAACATAGAATTTCCTCTCCAGAAGATATGAGTTCAATAAATTTAACATGTTACCTCTTATTCCGTGGACATACAATTTGTTAAGGACAAATTCAAATTTAAGACTGTCGAATGCTCTGGAAAGATCAAAGAAGATACCCACTACAAGAAGACCATCATCAAGATGCCTATAGACAGATTCCATAAATACTTCAGTAGCCCCCTCTGTTGATCTTCCGGATCGAAAGCCATGCTGTTCTGAACACAGTGCATTATTTTTGTCCAAAAACTGTATGATCCTAGTGTAGTAAGCTCGTTCAAAAATTTTTGAAATTACATTTAACAAAGAAATAGGTCTATAATTATCAATACAAGTGTGATCGGATTTTTTATATACTGGAACAATTTTACTTAATTTTAGGTTTTCAGGAAATTCACCTGTGTTGTATACTAGGTTAATTAAATATGCCAGCGGTTCTGATATAACATCCTTGATGTGTTTGATCATTCTTGTGTTTAATTCATCATTTCCAAAAGAATGTTTATTTTTAAGACCACAAATAATATCAAGAACTTCATCAGATGTTACTGGAAAATAAACAAAACTGTCTATAGTCCACCTATGTGATAAAGTACAGTTTTGAGGGTTATTGTCAAGCCTATTTTTTAGTGCATTATTTTTGTCATTGAAATGGCATGCAAAATATTGAGCTAAATTTTTATCATCTGATATTAGTTTGTCTTCAATTTTGAGTTTAATTTTATTAGTACTTTGCTTTCTCCCTATAGTTTTATTTACTATACTCCACATAGTTTTTTGTTTATTATTACTACTTATAATTTGAAGATAATTGAATTCCCTTTTCTTTTCAGCAATAAGATTATTGTATTCCTTCTTGGTAGCTTTATACTCATTCCAGATGTTACTATTATTAGAGTTTTTAGCTTCATTAAATAGGTTTTTTAATTGTTTACTCCTAGCATATATGTCATGATCAACCCAACCTTTACTTTTATGCACGTCCTTACCTATTTTACTTTTAAGGGGACAGTTTGAAGTAATAGCAAAGTTTAAAGTATCCATAAATTCGATAAAAGCGTTATTAATATTACTTTCATTGTATACCTCGTAAAAACCAATCCTCATTAAGTCTTGTTTTAGGATGTCTAAATTATTATCATTTAAACACCTAAAACACTGCTGTTTTATATTAGATTCCATCCTATCCTGATTACGACCTACAACAATGTCAAAAATAATGGCAAGATGGTCACCCATATTGGGTTGATTGACTTGACAAGTATGATTCATAGTGATATTATTAGTAGCAATGTAGTCAATTTTTGTTTTTGTTACTTTATTGTTATTCATGAAAATACGTGTTGGTATATTTGGGATATTAAGAGACAAACCAAACGATTGAAAAAGATCATCTAATCGAAGTTTTTCATTGCTCTGAATTAAGTAGTTGATATTAAAGTCTCCACAGAGATAAATTTTATCAACACGGTTGTGAAAATGACCTAAAATATTAAAACAATTATTTATAAAAGAATCTAGATTGCTGTTAGGCGTTCTGTACACATTAATGACTAGAAATTTACAGTTACTGATTAAAATAGTCACAGCACAACATTCAAAGCTTTCTTCCTCAGAGAATTTACGGCAATCAACGACTGAGACTGCATACTTGTCTGTCCCAGATTTAGATAAAATAAGAGTTCCACCATGTATTTTATTTTTTCTAGTAAAATGGGTTACTAAAGTGTACCCTGGGATATAAATAAGATTAATATTATCCTCATTACACCAGTGCTCCTGAATACATAGAATGTCAGGTTTTTCAGCATTAGAAAAAAGCTCAAGATTTAAAAGTTTGTTTGTTAAACATTGTACATTAACCGAGATTAACTTCAATTTAAAGTCATTTACTATACGTGAAATAGTTGTATTGCTTGAGGACCCACCTAATGCGACAGCGTCCTCCTCATCTTGAAAAGGATATGCATAGTTGAATGCATAGTTGAATTAGAGGATGATATTGAAACTGTAGAAAGTTTCACATATCTGGGAGTTCCACTAACCCATTCGGTGCTGATTACGCGCCAGCACGTGATATGGTTACTCCAGTCAGGTGCCGTTCCCACGCCAGTGTGTGATATGGTTAGTTCAGTCAGGTGCGGTTCAACAGAATGGCTCCTAGCCGAAATCCATCCTCTTCGATAGGCAGCGAATGAGTTAAGGAATAATACAGGAAGGTGGAACAGAAGAGCCAGACATTCAAAGAAGAATATTAAAAGGAAACAAAGCATATTTACCACTTACCCATGTTTTCTTCAAAAACACTGTAGATAGAAAATCAGGGTCTACATAACTATTATTAGCATATTATGGATGGGCAATATTATAGGTGATAAGATAACAGAAAACACAAAAAGAAAGCTGGAAATCTTTTTACTTTATTTACTTTATCCATAATATATTTCAGTTATACTGCAAGTTATAACTTATTTTTATTGATACATTATAATATAGATAAGTTTTATTTGTAGGCACAGTTAGCTATTAAACTATACACATACAGCCTATGAATTGAAATATAAATATTTTCAAAACCAACAATACATCATTCAATATAAATAAGCCCAATGACATGTATCTAAAAATCAAATTATTATTCTTTAATCAAGAACTCATGTAAAAATTTATTGTCAAATAGTAATTTGTTTATCATTTGTCAAAAACAGAAGGCGAAGATTTTGAAGGGCGTTTTAAAAAGCCTCCAATTTAAAGATTGTAGGCATATGCGTGGATTATTTAATGTAAGTTTTTAATTATTGCAATAAACATTTAGCTTAAACATTGTACCTTGCACTACTGGGTGAATTATCCTCAGCATCGTAAAATTCCTCAGAGTCACTATCACTAGACATTATTATCACGTTGAACATTCATTTCAAAATCTTAAAATGTATAAAAGGCCAACATTTTTGCGTGGGTGTATCACCAAAATTTTGATAAAAGTCTATTATTTTTTTGATTTTCAACTTGTCAACAAAAAGATTGATAGTTCATAAATTTGGTGTATTTAGAAAATCCTACATTACCAACGTACGTCTTTAAGTAGAGCCTACACGAGCATATCAGGGGAATTTTCGAGAGTACTCTTTAAATAATAATATTATGTTCTTGAAAAAATAAATACAAAACTTACACAAATCTACCATATTTACATTAATTTATTAAATAAACGTAACCTAACGCAAAGCTTTTTAAAACAGTCCATTTTAAGAGTTCATTTGATTTATTTAATTTCTACCATTTTTAATAAAATTAGGTGTTTTTTCATAATTAATTATGAAATATTAAGACCCGGTCTTTTCACCTCCGAATAAAATTTATTCGGAGGTTTATTTGACAGATTTACATGTAATCTGCCGAATAAACTTCCTAAATAGTTATTCGGAGGTGAAAAGACCGGGCCTAATTAAATAATTAATAATTAATTAAATAATTAATAAATAATTAATTAGAAATATTTTTATTTCGTTAGCAAAGTGCAATTTACTGATTCGAAAAAAGTTTTAAATATTAAGACAAATTAAAATAAATAAAGTAATCCTTTGATCGTACTTTCTACATAACAGGATAGCTGTTTATCCAAAAATTACCCTGACCGATATTATTGTCCAAGTTTAAAAAATTGTTTCCTTGCTTTCATTGTACCTAATCAAAATCAGGAGGTGCAGTCTAATTTCATTTTAAGTATGATTTTACTTACAAACAATTTTGCTGATAATGTTTTTTACACGTAAATTATTTCGAAAAATTGTATATTTATTATACCTAGTTAAAATGGAATTTTGACAATTTTTAAATTATATGTGGGAGAGTTTACTTACAAGCATGATACTATAAATTATGAATAATAACATGCTTACAAGTATGATACAACATACTCCATCTAATTTACTTATCGTTGCACGTCAACCGCGTCATAGCCTGTGACGCCACATGATACCAACACGAAATATTTAGGCGGTAGGTGTGTTCTTTTTTAGAATCACTTTGCCGAGTACACTGACATTACAGCCACTAGACTTATTTTATTATATACGCGTAGAAATAATATTTAAACATTTCTATTAATGTTAACTTAAAGAAATACACAATAATATGTTTTATTTAATTTGTATAAATATAAAGCGTTTGTATGAAGCACATTTGTTCGGAATACACTGTAACTATAATCAAACGAAGGTGATATTTTGGCATACATTGGTAACATTCTTCTTCTTTAGTTTATTTGGCCTCTACCTACTTGGGTATTTGGCCAGATGGTAACATTTATTTGACAGTTGCGGTGATGACACTTCGTATTTTTTTATATAGGGCTTTTCAATCACAGTCATTTGTTTCGAGCTTCTGTCATGTGTCATCTAATATTAATATATCTACGTCATACGTTATTGGTATTGCCAATGATACAAACCAAAGACGTATGACGTAGCTATATTAATTATATGTTATGTGACACATGACAGAAGCTCGAAACAAATGACAGTCGATGAAAAGCCCTATTCTTTACTATAAGTATTTGTTTCATTAATGCTGAAATAGCTATATGGAGATGGTGGTCCAACTCTGAATCAAATATAAACAAAACCTGCCTTGATCTTTTTTAACTTAATTCTTGTTTCTAAAGTTTTTATTTATTTTACATTGAATATTAATTTGTATTGCTGTATAATCCACTTCCGCAAAAAATGTGTGACGTATTTGATTTAAAATGAATTCAAGAATTTTTTGTAATTGGGCAACAATGTCAACTTAGATCTCTAACGTAGATAATGACGTGCAACGGTAAGTAAATTAGACGGACTGTAGCCAGGGCCGCCGAGAGGGTGGTACAGCCCGTACATTTTACCGGGGCCCGGCGATGTAAGGGGCCCGACGTCGACCAGACCAAAGACGTAATTTTTCCCGTTTTTTTTTGCTCTTTACTTTAAGTCCATAATTCGTTTGATTTGGTTTAAAATTTTAACAGCAATAAATCACATGAGTCAAATAAATACTAAAGTGCAGTCAGATAAAACTATGGTATAAATATGGAGATTAAAAATATATCATTGCTTCTAGAAAATTTACAAAAAATCAGAAGAATCTATGTTGAAAAATCTAAATTAGTTACCAGCCATTATGGAATAAATCCAGAATTTACATCAAATAAAGAAAAACGGCGCAAAAAGCCTGTGAGATTTTTTGATGATTTGCCTGGGCCTAGTAGTGATGCGACTGATCATTTTGAGCCCGACTCAATATTTCGCTGGGAAATATTTAATATTGTTATATAAGCCTTTTAACCAGAAGATTTAATGCGGAAAATAAAATTCATTCGCTATTTAACATTTTATGGATATTCCGAGATGAAGATGATGACAATATTAAGAAGAAAATTGATATATATCTATGTATTGCGATAGTTTTATGAAGAAGACATCAGTAAAGAAATGAGAGATAAAACTTTTCATTTGAGAGCGATATACAAGGATAATATTGGTGAATCTCAACTTTCTCTAATAGATTTGCTTAATAAAATTAAATATCTCAAATTTGAATAGTTATTCTGTTAATTGTGTTAATATTTTGCACATTACCGGTGACAGTCGCAGAAAGATCCTTTAGTTTTCTTTTTCGCATAAAAAATGGTATGAGGTAATGAATGAAAGAGGATCGGTTAGCTGCCTTTCAACTTTGTGAATCGAAAATGATTTGGTAAAGTCATGCGATTTTTGCCAATTTAGAAAACTCTATAAATTAAATTAAAAAGTTAAATTAAAAAACTCTACCCAAGTAGCAATTTTTCGACGCATTGGTTGTCAGTACAAACAAATGCACTGTATATAACGTTGCCCGAGAGCATTTTCAGTTGTTTCGGCCAACGACCCCTAACCCGACTGACATTACGATGTTACAACGTTAAGTAATATCTTTAGTTATATGGGCAACTAAGTTATTACTATTGTGACAACTACATATCACAGTCAAGTTTTTTCAACAATCGCAACTACTTAAAAACGTTATAATGCTAAACTAATTTACGCCCATGGGTTTTCTGGCCGACTAGTTAGTTGTCTCTCACGACCACAGGGCCTTTACGTATAGTTCTATAGATATGTGAGACGTTTACGGCAACTTCAGGAGCAAAAAAATAATTTACTTTATAACCTTACTTTTTTCTTATTATTTTATATTTTATTTTGCTGGAAATTTTCGATTTATTTAACAACCTGTTTATTTGTTTTTTATTAGCTGGTTTCTCCATTGTCCATTGTTTTATCAGTAGATTTGATAAGCTCTAATCTTTGTATCAGCTTTGCTAGACAGGGTTGCCAGGCCAGTTCTTACTCTTTCAGTACTATATCCGTTGCAAGATAATTTGGCTGAAACTCCGACAAAATATGTACTTTTTGTACATATTTTGTCTGAATTCCATCCGAATTATCTTGCAGCGGATAGTAGTTTTGCTTTCAAAAAATCAATAGAAATCAGTAGATTCTTTTTAGGCCCTGTAAATACAGTAAAATCTGTGTTAACGGTTACCTGTCAAAATCGCCCGATTTCATAATCAACTTAAAGTAAACATTAAGTAAAGTTCACTTTAAAGTTGACATTTACCCATATATGAATTGTGATAAAGGTAGAGGTACCAACTTACTTAAAATTTAAAAAACTGATTATGAAACTTACAATCATTTTGAAAATTCTCCAAACCAATTATATGAAGATCTCCTTATTTAGATCTGGTATTTACCAGTTTCATTTCTAGACAAGGCGAAAACGGCGGGTTCGAAGGGAAAAACATTCCCATGAAATTTTTTTGCATAATCACATTCGTGAGACATCCCAGAATAAGGTTCAAGAAGTCGCCCAAGTGAAAAGTGGGCCAATTTTTTTTAACAATTTTTTTTTAATCAAATTGCAAGAATCAATATTTTTGGCCCGAGCAATTTTTTCTTGAATTTTTTGGACCATTCTGGACAAAAAAGGTCTCTAATAATTTTTCTCTAAAGTTGATCGTTTTCGACTTATAAGCAATTTAAAATTGAAAAAAACGAAAAATGGCGATTTTCAAGGCTTAATAACTCGGTTAAAAGTTATTATTATGAAAGTCAATATATGACTAAATCAAAGTTTGAAGCCCCCCCCTACAAGATCCTGAAGAAATTTTCGTCATTATTTTATTACTAAGGTGTTATTTTTAAGTAATAATAATAAGCGCCATTCACGTGTGCGGGGCTGTAAATGCTGAGTGCGAGAGAGAAGCTATTCCAGCAGTCCTCGCACTCACATTTACAGCAGCGTCAATACGATACAACCACTCATTGTTATTAATTAAAAATAACAGCTTAGTAGTAAATTAATGAAACAGATTTCTTCGGGATCATGTAATGGTGACTTTAAACTTTGATTTAGTCACTTTCTGACTTTCAAAATAATAATTTTTGACAGACTTATTAAGCCTTAAAAATGGCCATTTTCGCGTTTTTCAAATTTTAACTTGCTTCTAACTCGAAAAAGATCAACTTAAGAGAAAAATTATAAAAGACCTTTTTTGTCCAGAATGGTCCAAAAAATCTAAAAAAAATTAGTCCGGGCCAAAGTATTTATTTTTGCAATTTGATTAAAAAAAAATTGGCCCACTTTTCTCGTGGGCGACTTCTTGAACCTTATTCTGGGATGTCTCACGAATGTGATTATGCAAAAATATCTCATGGGAATATTTTCCCAACGAACCCGCCGTTTCCGCCTTGTCTATTCTCTGTCCATCTATTATCATCATCTACGTCCTGAATCTTATTTTCGGTAATGACATTGGGAAATTGTAACAAAATGTCTGAAAATTAATTTAGAAATGGGGTGAATACTATTAAAAAGCAAATTTTATTTTAGTGATAACAAAATATTGAAATATACCAAACATCTAATAAAAAACATTGCCTACTAGAATTTTTTAAATAATATCAAAAATATACCAAAACAGTAGATATCTACTAAATGTGGCAACGCTGTTAAGGAGAATGATGCACTTCATTGCACTGGTCACATGACCTCTGTCACCCAATAAGAGAGTGCGTTCTAAAGTGGTTGGGATAGTCGGTCCAGGCCGTGTTTGGTCGGCGATTAGACTTCTCGGTTGTATCATCCGTCTATGGTTGGTAATAAGGTATATTTTAAGTAATATTGGTAATGTTGTTTAATGCACCATTTTGGTTTTTTTGGGATGTAAAGAAAATAAAAACACAAAATATAAAAAATGCAGGCATTTTCTAATACCTTTAAAAGCACCATCAATACATTAAATTTATACAAAACATCTTTAACATAAATTCTGGCTTTTATATTAAAATTAGATTTTTTAAATTTACATATTTTTTGTTAAAAAGGTGATAAAAAATGAGCGCGTGTGTTTTTTAAAGGTGGAATATCCATATTTGACGGTAATCTGAGATGCGTTTATAAATTTCACATCAGGTAATTTTGTTTAAGTCCTTATTTATGTAATTATATAAATTTAAATACCTGATATGATGTCAAAATAGTTTACTTTTTATATAGGTAAAAAAACATAACCAGTCCGACTCTTTGAGCAACCATTGCACGCAGGCACTTTTATAGTCGCTTCAGTTGTCTTATGCAACGCTTAAGGTTGCCTAGGCAACGTCAAGACAACTCAAAAATCGTCCACCAAATTAGTGCAGAATTGGGTCGTCTTCTAGGCAATAACTACGTTGTAACAAAACGTTGCCACGCGGTAGACAACGTTGTCGCGTCGACAAATTGCTACTTGGGTATAAATTAAAACTCTATAAATTAATAATTAACTCTAAAAAGCACCTGTATTATAAATATCACTCTTATAAATTGAATAAAATTTTGTATAGATAATTAAAATTTAATAAAATTTATATGTATTTGAAATGTTTCTTATTATTTATTATTTATAATTTATATTTCTATAAAAATTAAACAATTTTTTCGCTCTTCACTTTTTGCCGGGGCCCGCTTATCCCTCTCGGCGGCCCTGACTGTAGCTAATTCGTAGTTTATATAAAGTGGTCATATAATTTTTAAATTTTAATCTTTATCATTTTTGTACACCACTGTGTGTGACGTCACTACAGACAACCAATCAAAAGTTTGTTTGGTGACATTTGAAAGATTTCTAAAAATTATGTTGCCACCCTGAAGATATACGTCTTAAACCCACCTTAATATTTTGATCTTTTCCTCAGAACCACAGCAAACCTCAAATACGCTCTCCGCTCAAGGTTGTTTTCTCTTCCAAGAACCAAATCAACATGGAGGACCTAACTGTGGAAGTATGCGGCGAAAACGGAGCTCTTTATAAGGTCTGTATCATTTTATACGTGTTAATTTTTTGATAAAAATCGCCCGATAGGCTAGCTAACGATCTAGTAAATTATTTTTGGTATTGAGTCACGATTACTTGTTGTACTTCTTTGGTATTTTCGGAAAATGTGATTCACTAAACGCGGTTCTTTTGACGCCATGTCCATTTGACAGGGCGTGAGTTCACCATGTGTCTTAATATTGTTAAGAAAATGGGTTTTCTATTGATAATTTATAACACAGATTTATCAGATACATCTAACCCATCGATGGTTATCGCGAATCACTAGCCTAAAGGTTAGGTTTAGGGTATCATATTACTATAGTTTCCCAGTACATACTCAAATATTAATAATTTCCTATTTCAGGGTTTTGTTA
Organism: Diabrotica virgifera virgifera; assembly: GCF_917563875.1. Classification (NCBI taxonomy): domain Eukaryota; kingdom Metazoa; phylum Arthropoda; class Insecta; order Coleoptera; family Chrysomelidae; genus Diabrotica; species Diabrotica virgifera. The sequence continues at coordinate 267,819,137 of NC_065443.1, forward strand.
TAGACGTTTTCGATGATGAGGTTCTTATACACTTCGAAGATGGGTAAGCTTTGTGTTTAATTATATTTCCTACTTCATTAATTATTGGCTTTTTCTTAGTTGGCAGCCAGACTCAAAATTCCCCTTTAGTCAAGTTAAATTACCCCCAAAACCAGATCCCAAGGTAGAATTTACAGAGAATATGGAAGTAGAGGTATATTCTAGAGCTAATAACCAAGAAGCCTATGGATGGTGGAAATCAAGGATAAAGGTAAATACAATTTTTTCTTATTCAAGTATACACACCTACAGATAAGTTGGATTATTAATCAGCAGTTTTATAACTATACATGAATAGTTGCAACAAACTGTTTGTTTAGTTTCATATTTAGATTAGAAGATTCATTATCTTGATGTAAATGCATATGTCATAGTTGATCTTTTAATATTCAGGACATTAACAACAAATTTATTGTTGTGATTGAATATTTTAAGTAAACATTAATATATTTTAAATTCTTTTCTGTCCAAAGGAGGTGTACTTCCTGTTCAAATTTAGATATAATTATATCAGTATTATATTGCACAACATTTCCATAATAGAAAAATAATATCACATTTATGTATAGTTCAATGCCATGTCATATTTTGTAGTATATGCATTGTTCTCAGCCAATGTAATACATAAATAAATATTTCGAGGGGTATAGGAGCAAATTGCACTAAGTCAAAAATCACTGTTTTGAGAAAATCAAGTTTTAGTAAAATTTTTAAATGTAAATCAAAATTACACAAAAATATTACTTTTAGTTTAATTCTATTACTTGTATAGAAATAGTAATGGCATTTTAAAGAATGTGGTATATTACAACAACAGTTATTGTTTTTGGTTACTTAGTAATTATTTTTTAATAAATAATTAACTGACTTAGTGCATTCTGCTCGTTCATAATGTTACTATTTTACACAAGTAGACACACAACTAATCCCATTTTAATGTTAATTTTAGTTGTATCAATTTTACCATTATAATGTTCTATCCTATAATCTTAGACAACTAGAATTTTGGCATTAAAAAATCCTGTTGAAAAATAAAAATAAAAAAGGACAATAGAAATTTTCAGAAATTTAATTATTAGATACAAAAAACAAGTAGATGATTGGTCTTCTTTATCTAGACCAGGGCTATTAGGATTTTTAAATACTGCAAATAGAAACTTATAACTTTTTGATTTGTGTTCAAGATGATAAAGTCATAGCCAGAAAAAAAATCTACAATAGAAAAATGAATGAAAATGCATACTTGCATTTTAAAAGTGCAAAGAATGCATCCAAAGGTGCATAAACATATCCAAATAAGTGTATTGAGGGCCAGATTTTGTCACTTGATGGTTTTTTGGTCGCTGATGCCATCAGAACCGACCACCGGAGCACCTGGTGCCCAGGTTCACTAAGGCACATGATCTGGAGTTTCGTGGGTTTTCAGCAAATTTATGCAAAAATATTAATCGAGGGTTCTTGGGGCCGCTGAATAAGAATACGATATCAGACCCGACCCCCGATGCACAAACACCCTCCAAACTCTCTATAAGCTAACATGCCTTAGCAGTGACCTTGGGCACCAGGTGATCCGGGTTCCTTTCTGATGGTGTATTCGTACTAAGTGACCCCAAAACCGCCTAGTAATCTATTTGCATGCATTAAGTGCCGAAATCCCTCGAAACTTCAAAAATGGCGTGACCCTAGACACCAGGTGTTCGTTCTGAAGGTGTATTCGTCTTCAGCACACCCAAAGGACTCCCTGAGTAATCTGTTTCCATCAATTTAATGCTGAAAACCCTCTAAACTCCAGAAGATGATGTACCTTAGCAGTGACACTGTGCCCTAGGTACCCGAGGGTCGGTGCTGATGGCGAATTCATATTCAGCGACCCCAAAAGCCCCTGAGTGACAAAATCTGGCCCTTACTTATCTTGACATGTCTACGCACTTTTGGATACATTTTATGCAGTTTAAAATGTCATTATACATTTCCACCCATTTTTCTATTGTAGACTTTTTTCCGACATCATCCTGAACACAATGCAAAAAGTTGCAAGCTAGGTGCTGTATTTAAAATCTATTTACTACAGTGATTTTAATGCTAAATGATCTAATCTGAATCATAGACATCAGATTCCGGCAGAACATTGATAATTTTTTCATCAAACGGCAAATCTTCGTACCACCTGTGAAATACTTCTGGCTTCTGGTATTACTTTCTTCTCGCATAACTGTTCTTCTCGCATAACTGCATTAACTCATTATTTTTAGCACAACTAATTTTAATCGGCGTAGAGTACAATTTTGGAAAATTTTCAATATTCAAAAATAGTTGATTAGCACGGCTTGATCTATGAGTTGTCACATTTATGGCCCTGTAATTAGGTAAAAGGTTTCTCTTTTTCGTACATTAACCTTTTGATTTAAACCTAACGATAGGTATACAGATTGTACAACCAGAATGTTCTGTCAAAGTTAATGCAGTGTTGTATCTTCGGTTTTCGCAAAAATAGTACAAGCAGACTGAATTAAGAGTACTAAATGCATTCTGCTAGTAAATGAAACAGTCAAACTGACTTAGTATTAAATTTTTATCTGTTATTATAATAAGTACAAATTTTTATCTGTTATTATAATAAGTATGACTTAGTGTGTTTTTGCAGTATATAGAGCATACCTTTTTATATACGACTGCATTAATAGTTGAATAATTAAAAAAATTGACTTAGTGCGTTCTGCTGGTATACCCTCGATTTGTCATTTTGAATAACATAAAATTAACAGGGAAGATTTTTAGCTCTTTTCAAATTTTTTAATGGGTATGGAGATGGAGATCTGTTTCGATATGGCAGTTTTCTAGTTTCAATGGTCTGCCAGGAACTAAATTGGTCATCATTTTAGTTTTCGTAAAGTTTATTTCCAACCCTTATTTTTTGGAAACTTGTAGTGTACAATAAATATATTATACACGGCTCACTAAAATAATTAGTTACGCCCCTGTACTACTGATTACTTAAAATTCAAGTAGTATTTATGTAACCTTTCTGGAAACTCCAGGTTATTGTTGAGACTCGCATTTGAACCCCTCGCCGGGGCAGATCGTCAAAAGCTTCCTAACGAGAATCATCTCTAATCTATCGACGCTCCCGCTATTCGTAAAAAGGCCGCATTTTACCGGCTTTTTTTTGCTATCGTTTTATACCGCTCAGATAATTCAATCTGCTCAGTATTATCGACGATGATTTATTTAGCGTATTAGTGAGTGCCTTACAAATGAACCAAATGGATTATGGAATTCAATCAGAGCTCTGATGTGACACGTCATCAAGGAATAAAACTGTAAGTACTCTACATGTATGTGAACATAACTTATTAGTCGTGATACTGTATGCATTTTGAACCATATACCTCTCGTAGCAAATATTCTTTGTGCCATTTATGCAGATAATACTTTAAATTACATATGAAAAATCGTTATCTACTCTTAACCAGCTTACCTATGGGAATATACTCTATAACCGTACAATAAGTATAGGTTACTATTGTTAAGGATACTTTACGTATTGCCTAAACATTTCTGGTCCTTCGAGCCGGATCATATTAATTATTTATTAATTAAATCCTCAAGGTCCTTCGTATTTGCATATTTTGATAATCTCTATTCTGAGAATAACGGTTTTTCATTTATAGTGTCTTTCTGTTGCATTTGGAAATTTCCAAGCCACGCCGCCCCGGCACAAAAATAAAATATTCCTCTCTTTCTGCACTCAAATTCTCAGTATTTAACCCAGCACGTCTCTACAATAGCTGGTAGGTTGTTAAGCCCGGTCTACACGTGCAATTTCAGAAACTACTTGCTTTGTTCAAATAAAGGAGTCGTTTTGTTTGTATGAAAAAATATTTGCATATATTACATTATTTTATTTTCGTAAATATATTTTTCTGTTTATAGTATACAAAAAGTGTACTCATTTCTTGGCTGATAGTACGGGTGTTATAATTTTAACATTGTTTGTTCAACCTTTTGATTTAAATTAAATTTATAATTTTGAATCCGATTAAGCCTGGTTCACAGGTTACAAAAATTATTAAAAATAATTTTGTTTTCTTGCATAAATTGTAAGTTTTTGCTACATTTAGCTTCGCTTAAGCTCATTTTACACTTCTAGAAAACTATAGAAAATAAATAATTGTTTTTTCCTTCAATTTAATTAATTTAAATACTTGTTAAGGGTGTCTCACACTTGCTGAAAAATACCCATTTTGGAAAATTGCATATATTTTGAAATTTTATAGTTTTGCATTTCATATACTAATCTGCGCTCATACAGGGTGATACTATTAAGCCAATCTCACACTATTAAACGTGTAATATATAATATATTGTACATATTCTCTCATTTTCGCATCGATTTATAGGTTTAGACATTTGCAAATAATCTATCTAATCTCACATTCTCGCAACATGGCTGACCGATCAAAATATAACCGACAGAGGCTCACCGCAAAACTTGATATAACCAAGTTGGCTGATTCGGTTCCCACAACTCTTAATTCTCTAAACAAATATAAAATTCGTGAAATAATTTCACAACTCAAACATTCTTACGGACTTTTCCGCGATGCTCAAAATGTGCTGGAGACGATCCCCGAGGAACCTACCCCCTCTACTGATTCCTCTGTGGTTTTTGATAAATATTTGGATACAATTTCTCTATTGGAAGAAAGGTTAGAGGTCATTGAAAGTTCTAATGTGACTGCTACCCCCTCCCTCCAATTTGACCCTAATTCTTCTCTAACCTCACAGTCTATGGCTAGGCAACGAACAGTAAACCTCCCTCGTATTCAGTTAAAACCATTTAGTGGCTTAGTTACTGAATACAATTCATTCATTGAGACCTTTGATACAATAATAGGATCTGATACTACATTAAGTGATCTGGAAAAACTCATTTACCTCAAAAGTTTTCTAACTTCCGAGCCTTTGACGCTTCTCGAGCATATCCCACTCACAGGTGACAATTACAAAATAGCCCGGGATAACCTGACACAAAGGTACGCCAACTCTAAATCGCTTATCAAAACTCTCATCTCTCAAATTCTTGATGCGCCTCCTATTTCTGGAAACGCAAATCACTCACAATTAAGAAATTTTCATACGGTCATGTCAAATAATTTCAAGGCCCTATTGAACTTGAATAGGCCCCCTTCAGATCTCTTGCATTTACTTCTCATACATATCGCTACTCAGAAACTCGACGCACCTACCATTAGGGCTCTTGAGTTCCAATCCGGTGGTAGCCAAGCTACCCCTGATTTTGTCCATTTTCTAGGGGAAATCGAGACACGCGTTGTTCATCTTGAGAATATTCAATCTCAATCAAAACCAAAATCGACTACTACTTCCAGACACTCTTTACACCTAGCCTCAGACACTTCTACCAGTAACCTTTCGCCTCGCTTAGGTCCTAAGAAATGTTCCTATTGCAACGACTCTCACTCGATCTACTCTTGTCCTCAGTTCAAGCAGTTGAATTCTAAAGAACGTTTTAGTTTTGTCAAACAAAATAAATTTTGTATTAATTGTCTTGGGTCTCACATGCTCGATCAGTGTAAATCCAAATTCTCTTGCATAGTTTGTAAATCTCGTCATCACACGTTGCTCCATTTCGACAAAACGGGTCATAGTAACCCTTCCGCGGCTGTTGGCCAACACAACTCAAATAATCATAATAAAACCGCTATCTCAAATAACTCCCATACACAGGGTAATTCACAACAGGGGCCCTCACATGTTAGAGCTCCTGAAACGGAAGTTAATCTTCAAAATTCGACTCCACATTCAATGGCTCTATCTGCAGCCTCGCTTGATAATCATTTGGTGTTATTAAGCACACTCCAGGTCTATCTTGTCGCTCCTAGCGGCAAGAGGGTCTTCGCAAAGGCACTTTTAGACTCGGCCTCACAGGTTTCATTTATTAGTGCTGACCTCGTAAAGGAACTGTCACTCACCACTAGAGATGGAAAATTACGGATCAATGGAATTAACTCCACCTCATCCTCGTCTCAATCTATTGTAGATACAACAATTTTCGCTGTCGCTAACGACGTTCCTTTTGACATCTCGTGCTCTGTACTCCCAAAGATAACAAATCCGCTTCCTCAAATTTCTATTTCGGCGAGCAAACTAAACATACCCTCAGAGATACCATTAGGTGATCCGATGTTCCATGTAACATCCCCAATTGGTATCCTGCTCGGTGCAGACCTGTATAACGATATCATTCAACCTGAAATAATTCGTTTGGGAAAAGGTCTTCCCGTTCTTCAACGCACTCTACTCGGGTACACGATATCAGGGTCAGTTCCAGACTTTGCTCTTAAGTCGAAAAATACTAAAAAGGCTTTGGAATTTTATTCAAACTCTCTCGTTACTTGTTGTTCTCATAACACTCCTTCCGCCGTAAATGAGCCGGTAGTGTCCAACGAGGAACTATCCGATCATTTACAAAAATTCTGGGAGCTGGAAGAAGCCGCTCCTCAGAACACCGATCTCATTAATGATCACCCCGCTGAAATTAATTTTGTAAAACATGTTAATGTTCTCCCCAATGGACGATATGAGTCCACACTCAATCTCAAACTCCCTATCGAAGATATAGACATGGGAAATTCGTTTCTCTCGGCAAAAAGACGTTTTCTCAGTCTCGAGAAACGTTTTCAACTCAACCCTGATTTATTGGAAAAATATCAGGACATTATATCGGAATATCTCAATAACGGACAAATAATTCAAGTGCCGTTAAAAATGCTAAATGACTCAGGTAAACCTAATTACTTTCTCCCTCACTTTCCCGTTTTCAAATCCAACTCTACTACTTCCACTCGTATAGTTTTCGATCCAAACAATAAATCGTCTACGGGAATCTCCCTCAGTGACGTCATAGACAAAGGTTATGTCGTCCAACATGAACTTTTTGACATTCTCGCTAAGTTTCGTCAGTTTAAATTCGCACTAGTAGGCGACATCAAGGCTATGTTCCTACAAATCGCCATTTGTCCCACTGAAACATTTCTGTTAAATTTTCTCTTTAGGGACAATATTCAGCAGCCTTTACGGTGCTATCAATTTCAAAGATTACCCTTCGGGCTCCCAAGTAGCCCATTTATCGCTCAAAGAGTTATCAAGCACATCGCTGACAACAACAAACATACCCACGAACTTGCTACTAGTGTTCTGCAAGAATCTATCTATATGGATGACCTGATCAGCGGAGCTGACAGTCTTCATGAATTAAGTTGTCTTTTCGAACAATTAACTTCTTTGCTAGAAACCCATGGTTTCCTCCTCCACAAGTGGAACTGCAGTTCTTCAGAATTTCTGTCTCAACACAATTTAAATCCCGTCTCTGAAGTCAGTCTTAACTTCACGGGATCTGATAAAGTCTTAGGCATATTCTGGGATTCAGAACGCGACCACTTTTCGTTTAAAACTCCTATCTTCAAATTGGCTAATGTTGTTACTAAACGTACTATTCTCTCCTACATTGCTACTTTGTATGACCCGCTAGGATGGTTATCCCCTGTCCTTGTGAACGCTAAGCTCTTGATACAGGAAATATGGTCCCAGAAATTGGACTGGGATCAACCCATTGACTCACCCATCATTATGAAAAATTGGCAAAACCTCTTATCGACATTCAAAACTATAGAAGAGGTCAAGGTACCTCGATGCTTACTTTTACAAAAGAAAGTTGTTGATGTTCAATTAATTATTTTCACCGACGCATCGGAAAAAATATACAGCACTTGTGTGTATCTCAAAGCGACATACTCAGACTTTTCTGTATCGTCGCGGCTTATCGCTTCTAAAAACAAAATTTCTCCGCTAAAAAATAAACTCACCATCCCCAAATTGGAACTTTGTGGAATAGTGTTGGGAGTCACTCTGGCTCATAGACTTTTTCACATCTTCAAGAAAAATTTGAGTATATCTTCATCTCATCTCTTTGCTGACTCTACAATTGCCTTGTCTTGGATACTTTCTAAAAAACACATTTGGAACATTTTTGTACAAAACAGAATTCAAAAGGTCAATTCCTTGTTGGAAACTTTTCCTTGTGATTTCCATTTCGTCAGAAGTCACGAAAACATCGCTGACCCCGCTTCCAGAGGGATAAATGTCTTTGATAATCCCCAGACCACCGAAGACTGGTTATGCGGACCTAGCTTTATTAGAGACAATCCCATCGATTTTTCTCTTCATCAAATTCCTCATTTTCAGGATGATCTTCCTGAATTAAGGAAGTTAGTTGTCTCAAACATAGCAACAAATCACGAACTCAACGACACCTTTGAAAATCTATTCGCTAAATCTTCTTCTTTTCGTAAAATTCAAAGAATTGTCGCTTATCTTTTTAGATTCATCAGTAATATTAAAAAGAAAATAAATAATTCTCCACGAGATACGGATATATTGACGCCACCCGAAATGGAGATCGCTGATCACGCGATCATCAGGTATATCCAAAGTATCTACTTTAAAAAAGAGATTCTTGAATTGAAAAATGCTAAACTCGTGACCAATAAAGCCATTCGTAAACTCAACCCCTTCCTACAACATAATGATGGGCTGATTCGTGTGGGAGGACGTCTCCGACACGCCCCCATATCGTATAATCAAAAACACCCCATTCTACTTCCTTCTAAATGTCGAGTTGTAGAACTAATCTTGACTCAAGCTCATCATAAGTTATTACATTCAGGCGCGCAAACAGTACTTTCGTATGTCAAAATGAAGTACTGGCCAATTGACGGATTAAGACAGATTAAACGCTTAATTCGTAAGTGTGTAAACTGTTTCCGATTCATGACACCCAATTCTGTTCAACAGATGGCAGATATGCATCCCGATCGTGTACTCCCCACTAGACCCTTCCAAGTCGTCTCAGTGGACTATGGGGGGTTCTTCTTAATTAAGTCCTCACATTTGAGGAAGGCACCGCTTTACAAAGCATACGTAGCCTATTTCATTTGCATGAGCACTAAATGTGTTCATATCGAACTCGTCACAGGATTAAGCGCAGAAACCTATATTCTTACTCTGAAAAGGTTTATTGCCAGAAGATCCACGCCCAGTATTATTTGGAGCGACAATGCCACAAATTTCCATGGGGCAAAAAATGAAATGCGCGAATTCTATGATTTTTTCTTAAATCAAAATAATTCGGAACAGATTAAGGAATTCTGTACTCAAAACTCCATAACTTTCAAGATGGGTGTTCCCCGCAACCCCCATCAATTCGGCCTCCATGAGGTAGGAATAAAGAGTGTGAAGTATCACCTCTATCGAATTATAGGAAATTCCCACTTCACCTTTGAAGTGTTTAACACAGTATTATGCCAAATCGAGGCTATTCTAAATTCGAGACCCATCACTAGGATGTCGTCTGACGCCAATGACTTCGCTTTCCTATCTCCAGCTCACTTCTTAGTTCAAAGAAGTTTAACCGCGCCCCCTGAACCAAGTGTTTCAGAGATACCTGAAAATAGGTTGAATCTTTTTCAGCGTATTAGTAAAATTCAACAGCAATTTTGGAAATTGTGGAAAAAAGACTATCTTTGCCTCCTGCAGCAAAGAAATAAATGGACCGACCCTACTGACCCTGTCAAGATCGGGGATTTGGTTCTGTTGAAGGAGGATGGTACTCCTCCACTCTTATGGCCAACTGCCAGGGTAATAGATGTATTGCCTGGTAAGGATGGTCTAGTTCGTACTGTCAAGATTCACACTACTCACGGTGATTTTCTTCGTGGTATTACGAAAATCGCTGTGATTCCCCTGGAAGATTAAAATCTATCCCTAGGGGGAAAACTTATCGTTTTCCTCCATTTTATCGTTGTTACCCCTTGTGTATATAAACTCTAATTTCTTCAAACATTTCTTATCGTTGTGCACATCTTTGCCAATCCCCTCTCTTCGAGGTGATATAGGCCATCTCTCTCGCCTGTCGCCCCCGGCAATATGTACAATAAATATATTATACACGGCTCACTAAAATAATTAGTTACGCCCCTGTACTACTGATTACTTAAAATTCAAGTAGTATTTATGTAACCTTTCTGGAAACTCCAGGTTATTGTTGAGACTCGCATTTGAACCCCTCGCCGGGGCAGATCGTCAAAAGCTTCCTAACGAGAATCATCTCTAATCTATCGACGCTCCCGCTATTCGTAAAAAGGCCGCATTTTACCGGCTTTTTTTTGCTATCGTTTTATACCGCTCAGATAATTCAATCTGCTCAGTATTATCGACGATGATTTATTTAGCGTATTAGTGAGTGCCTTACAAATGAACCAAATGGATTATGGAATTCAATCAGAGCTCTGATGTGACACGTCATCAAGGAATAAAACTGTAAGTACTCTACATGTATGTGAACATAACTTATTAGTCGTGATACTGTATGCATTTTGAACCATATACCTCTCGTAGCAAATATTCTTTGTGCCATTTATGCAGATAATACTTTAAATTACATATGAAAAATCGTTATCTACTCTTAACCAGCTTACCTATGGGAATATACTCTATAACCGTACAATAAGTATAGGTTACTATTGTTAAGGATACTTTACGTATTGCCTAAACATGTAGTTTTTGTAGCATTTTGTGGGCTTCCTTTAAGTCGTCGGTTATTAATGTTTGTTTTTTAACCAAGAGGAGTGATCCAAATTTACTGCGCTGTATTGCTTGTTTTTATTGGTCCAACCGCAGGCAAGTTTACTCCACTGTTATAAAATTTTGACACTACTGACACTTATCAAATTTTGACACTAGTGACATTTCATAGGTTAATTAAGTTATATCAGCGATTTTTGTGTTTTCTGTGTTATTCCTTTAATTTTTAGATTGTTAGTCTGCTTTTATATAAAAAGCAGTTGTTTTTGGAACTCTTTAGCAACATATTAATTTAATACAGGGTGTTTCATTGGGAAAGTAACATACGTTAACTGTAGAAAGAAGACACTTAGGCGATCTCAAAAATACCATACTTAATGGATCTTACTACATTAATAACAAAGATACTGGGTGTTTTATCTATTTTGCCATTTTCTTAATTGGTTCATAACTTTTTAACCACACTGTATATTTATTTTATATTTGGCATGCAAATATCATTTAAGGTGTACAATAAATTAATTTATTTACAATTTTAAAAATCCAGATCCGGATTAACAAATAATTGGAAAAATGTTCCGGTCCCAAAACAACACCTTGTACATTAAATTTTTTTAAAATGTTGAAAGGTTTTTCAGTTGAAAAGAGGATGAAAAACTAAATTCATTGGTATAATTTGATTTTTCGGCAAAATGATTTTTCTGGTGAACTTTTGAATTTGAATTCGGAAATTCAGTGAATTGCGAGAGCTCTAAGTAGAAAAAAATTGAAATACAGCTTACAACTTGTCAACCTCACTGTATATTGATTTTATATTTAACAAGCGAATATTCTTTTAGGTGTCCAATTAATTTATTTATTTACAATTATAAAAAATCCAGGTCCGGTTTAAAAAATATTGTGTAAATATTCCGACCCAAAAAAACACATTGTATATTAATTTTCTTTAAAATGGATTTCGCATTTGAATAGAGGATGAAAAACAAAATTATTGGTATACTTTGAATTTTCGAATTTCTGGTAAAATTTTGAATTTGAATTCTGAAATTATGTCAATTGCGAGAGCTCTTGTAGAAAAAATTAAAATGCGATTTAATTTTAATTAATACCATTATTTAATCTAAATTGGTAAAATGTTAATATTTTAGTGTTTTTTATTATGTGTGAAAAATAGTTTTTGGCGAATATTCATTCATCTTTAAATAATGAATAAATAATAAAGGGTCAATAAAGAATACATCACTTTAATCAACAAAATAGCTAAAAATTATAACAAAACAGCGAAAATTTGCAGCATAATCACTATTCAAAACTAAAGTACTTATTCAAAATTACCACCATCAAAAATTATTTTTTTTTATACGTAGGTACGGTAAATTTTCGTAGTTAGGTACCTAGCGTCATGTGTACTGTGTGTGGTGAGTAAGTGTCTTGTTACATTGCAAAGTCGACGTCATTGTCTTTGCAAAGAGACGCTAATTGTATCCGAACGTCTGCGGTCCCTCCGGTGAGTACCGATCCCACAAGGACAGAAACTATTTTCATTTATTAATTTATAATAAACGAAAAATTTCTGACCCTGGTGAGATTCGAACTCACTACCATTCGGACCTTTCGATCCAAAGGTAGGCGCTCTTACCACTGAGCCACAAAGGGGGTCATCAAAAATTATTGTTATGTGTGCAAATGTTAATATTTTACCAATGTAGATTAAATAATGGTATTAATTAAAATTAAGTCATATTTTAATTTATTTTACTTTGAGCTTTGCAATTCACATAATTTCAGAATTCAAATTCAAATTTTTACCAGAAAAATCATTTTGCCGTAAATTGAAATATACCACTAATTTTGTTTTTCATCCTCTTTTCAAATGCAAAATCCATTTTAAAAAAATTTAATATACAAGGTGTTTTTTTGGGTTGGAACATTTATACAATATTTTTTAATCTGGAGCTCTCGCAATTCACTTAATTTCAGAATTCAAATTCCAAATTTCACCAGAAAAATCATTTTGCCGAAAATTCAATGTATACCACTGAATTTAGTTTTTTATCCTCTTTTCAACTGAAAAATCCATTTTAAAAAAATTTAATGTACAGGGTGTTGTTTTGGGGTCGGAACATTTTTCCAATATTTTTTAATCCGGATCTGGATTTTTTACAATTGTAAATAAATTAATTTATTGTACACCTTAAATGGTATTTGCGTGCCAAATACACAATAAATATACAGTGTGGTCAAAAAGTTATGAACCAATTAAGAAAATGGCAAAATAGATAAAACACCCAGTATCTTTGTTATTCATGGAGTAAGACCCATTAAGTATGGTATTTTTGAGACTGCTTAAGTATCCTCTTTCTACAATTTTAACTATTTATAATGGGAAATAAGCCACAATATTATTAAAAAATGATTTTTATTAACGTTTCGACGCCCAAATCGGGTGCCGTTGTCAAAATACAAAGTACTGTTTTTGTATTTATTTTTTATTTATTTTATTTTTTTATTTATTTTGTATTTTGACAACGGCACCCGATTTGGGCGTCGAAACGTTAATAAAAATCATTTTTTAATAATATTGTGGCTTATTTCCCATTATAAATAGTTAAAATTGTAAAAATGTCACAAGAAAATAGCTTCAGAACAACCTCTTTCTACAGTTATGTAACGTATGTTACTTTACCAATGTACCACCCTATATAATATTTATGGATTACCGTTGAGGGCCGACTAGATCAACCAAAAAAGAAGATGTATTTGGTTATTATTCTAGTGACTTTCTTGGGTGTGAATCTGTCTTTTTAGTTTACTCCTCCTGGCCTGGTTAAAAAATAAACTATAGAACTATGTCATCTGCAAATCGTAAGTGGTTCAGCCTTTCGCCATCGACATTCAAACCTCTGTTTTTCCATTCTAACATCTAGAATGCATGCTGCATTACGGCATTGAATAGTTTTGGTGAAACATTGTCACCTTGTCTAACTTCCCTTTTTAGTTTTATTTTTTGAGTTTGGGTGTGAAGGTTTATTGCTGTAATGACAATTGCATATTATATGTTACTTCACGTTACTTAAACAAAAACATATAAATTCAAAAAAAAATTGCTTGGCATGTGTATATTTCATTGACTGACCATTACGGTAAGGGAGCCCAAGCAGGGATTTTTGCAGTTTCTTGAGCGCATCAGTTTATCACATGAGGAGAAACCTTGTACCCTGTAAATGTACCTCTACCATATATTGGCTCTTAATCCTAATACAGGGGAGTTCGTTAACGGGGGTCCTAAAAAAAATCTATCCTTAGAAAAACTCAAAATCGTCAGATTAAGATAAGGTAAGTTAAGTACAAAAGAGTGTATATTTCAAAAATCTGACGATTTGAGTGGGTGTAAGGAAATGGGTGAGTCACATATTCAATATTTTTAAAAAATCTGTCAAATGGCAACAAACACGACCCCACGTGGTGGGGTGTTACTTAAAATCTTAAATAGGAGGCTCTCATTTTTATTGCAGATTTGGATTATTTATGTAAAATAAGCAATTTTTATTCAAGGCATTTTTTTGAATTATGGATAGATAGCGCTATAATTGCAAAAACCATTGTTGGAAATGGAAAATTAAATTAAAAATGGAAAGTCCCCCACTTTATGGAAAACTTAACTTAACTTTTGTTGGTTTTAGGACCTACTCTTCACAACCCAATAGGTCCCCATAACGCTCAAGTAATTGCCAATTCAGCATACTTCCCTCCCCTACTATTACTACAATATAATAAAATTTGCACACTCCTGCAAGTACGGGATATGACAGCCAAAAAAACATTTAGGATAGAAACAGACCCATATGGAAAAAATAGAAAAGTACAAATAAAGCGCATCATTTATTCTTTATTCAAATAATAAAAACAGAAAGAACAATTTTTGTAAGAGTCATAATAGCTAAAACAAAGGATTAAGGACAAATCGAAAATACTATGAATTAAACATCTCACAAAACACAAAAAGATATTGAGGAAAATATCGTGGGCATTCTGGAAAAATCCACGAACACCATTTTTTTCAATTTTGACATTTTAATGCCATTAAATTTACAAACACCCATATGTTAACAGGAAAATTCTGTATATCTCCAAATTCATTATCCACTGTGCTTAAATCGTTAATTTCACTGACAAAGAAAATCAACTAACTCCATCTTTTTCCAAGTTTTCATGAATAAAATAATGTTTTTCCAAATATTTTTATGTACATGTATATGCACACCACCTGTGGTTAACATTCTTCAAAATTGTATCGTGGTACCAAAACCTGAACAGCCAGTATAAACGATTTTTAAGAGGTAAGCCATAAAGTATAATAATGTTTAAATGCGTTTTTCTCAAAACTTTACTTTTGTGAGTTAGTGGATTTTCCCAGTAAGCCCACGATATACAGGGAGAAGAATGTACAGCTGGTTCCTAAAAAAACTGATATGACTCTTAGTAAGATTTGATCATTTTGAGCAGTGTATGATTGGTCTGACGTTATATTTATTATCACAGACAAATAATAAAATAAACAAACAAACAGCCATTTTTTGAGGTTGAAGTTATCTGACAAATTTTAAGATTTGGCAGTGACAGTGACAGTATGTAAATAATAAGTATTTATCCTTCAAAATATAATAATAATAATATAATAACCTCATATTCATTATATCACACCTCACCAAAAGCTTTGTACAAGAACATAGTCAGCGATTTTGATATGGCTTAGAGCCACACTACATCAAGATCGCCTATAAATCGTGCTGGTAATCGCCTTGTAGCGAGACCAAAAACAAAAAGAAGAAAAAGAAAAAAATACACTGCTCAATTTTCTATAAAATACGCTTTAAGAGTCGTATCAGTTTTTTTTGCAACCAGCTGTACAAGAAAGACTGAAAAAAATAGTGAAAATTAAAATTTTTAGGAACAAAACAGAACTTGTGAACAGGAGGTCGATCCCCAGTGAACAGGGTTTTCAATATACTCATTCTTTTTGACTTTCTCTGCCAGCCAAAATAAGGTTGTACATGGCTCACTTGTCCCTAAGTTATGAATAAGAATAGATCCAGTGTGATCCTTACCTGCATATTACGACTCTACGATAGTATGAGAAAACAACTGTAAACATGAAAATCCCTAGGGCCTTTTTATTTTACCTCATGATCACGTTTTCAGCATTTTACCTCAGTTGTGTACGACTACGATTTTAAACAGTGTCATGTGAAAGTTTACATTTAATCAATGAGTTAACTGCTATACACATACACGTTATCGTTGCCTTACATGACTACGACGAAATGTCGTCCGTCTGAAAGAAGCCTAACTCATTGAGCTACTACTGTAATCCTAAATCTAACAGAACATGGTTCCTAGTGGAAACAAAAATAAGTATATGATGCTAAATTATTTTTTTTTTCTTTTATGGCATAGACTTGGCTGTCAATTAGCCAGTCACAACTTTTTGTTTTCTATTCATACATAAAGAAGGCAATGAGGTCCTTAGAGTTCCATAGCAAACTCTTCCACAGCTCTCTACTCAGTTCAAAAGCCGCAGCTGGCCGCTATGCACTGTCCAAGTTGCTCACCACATTTTTCAATTATACATCTTCTTCTTTTTTCATAAGAACATAATATATCAAAATATCAGGATTAAAAGTTTAGAGGTTAATTTTAGTTTCACAGATAAATTTCATTAACAATCATATCAGAGCCTATTTTACTTTAAATCAGGCCCGAGGCATTACTTAATTTTCGGGCCCCTAACAAAAATGTATATAAATAGTAATAATAATAATAACTTTTTTAAATGTATTAATTATTTAATAGAAATATAGTTGCGCCAAAAAATTAAATTTTTAAAAGTGCAATTTTTAATTAATAAAATTTTTAATATATAATATGTATTGCAATAAATAAAATTTATATTTCAATAATTAAAAATTGTTTAAAGTGCAAAAACTACCGTGGAGTTTCTCTATACTATGTACAGCATATAAAGTCCTCACGTAAGTATTATAAACCAGCGGCTCCAACCACTAGCAGAAAATATTATTGGAGAGTTTCAGACGGGGTAGATCGACAATGGACCAAATATTTACAGTCAATCAGGTCTTTAGCAGATCATGGGAACACGGCATTGATGTTCACAACGTGTTTGTAGACTTCAAACAGGCATACGACTTAGTCCAATGGAAGAGAACCTACTTTGGCTGAATTCGCAATACCACACAAGCTAATTAGGCTAATTAAAGACACAATGGATGAAACTCAGGCATGTGTATGAGCACAAAACCACCTGACAGACTTTTACAAAATCTCGCAACGATTGAAGCAAGGAGATGGGCTGGCCCCAACATTGTTTAACCTGGCCCTGGAGTATGCGGTTAGGCAAATGCAGACTGGACGAGGAAACCTACTGACCAACAGAACCGTTCAACTGGCCGCTTATGCCGATGATACTAATATTATGAGTAGAACATCAACAGGGCATAAGAAACATATGCAGAGTTAAAAACGCAAACGAAAAGGGTAGGTTTGGAAATTAACACAGAAAAAAAAACAAAAATAATAATACAGACGAGAAGAAATATAGTCCCACAAAACATTATACATGAAGATGACATTGAAATGGTTGGAAAATTTATATACCTGGGAGTAGAAATATATGCCCATGGATTAGAATATAGAGAAATACGGAGGAGAATCACACAAGAAAACAGAGCTTATTTTGCTCTCTCCCATATATTTCGGTTTAAAAGTGTCCACTGAAATACAAGGATAAGAATCTATAAAACCTTAATTCGACCAATAGCATGCTATGGCAGTGAAGCATGGGTCTGGAAAGAAACATCCAAAAACAAACTCGACACATTCGAAGGTAAAGTACTGTAGAGAAAACTAGGACCTGTGAATTCGATAGAACAACCAGCTCTATCAACTTTATAAGGAAACACCCCTGTTAAACTTCATCAGAATACAAAGATTGCAATGGGCCGGACATGTGATAAGAATGGGAGAGGTTAGGCTACCAAAAAGAGCACTAAACGCTTGGATGCAGGGAAAGAGACCGGTTGGAAAGCAAAGAAAGCGCTGGGAAAACACAGTAAGTAGCATTGCACAAGCATTTTTAGGAGTCCATGTATGGAGGGGAGCAGCGACAGATAAACAAGGCTGGAGGCGAAAAATAAAGGAGACTAAGGCTCAATTTCGACTGTACTGCCGTAGAAGAAGAAGAACAGGATGGGAGGATGAACTTCCTTTTTGCACACTGTTGTGGGTTGTAAAATATGATAATATTGCATCTTTTTGTGCCAGCCGTTCCTGTTTTCTTGATTTTTGTTTTTCTTTTCGTTTTCACTGCCACTTAAATGTTTGTAACTCACGATAATATAGAAACGATTACTTAGTTAAGAAAAATAAGTGTTCAAAGAAATTTAATGAAACGACTAGGTACTGATTAATGACTATTGTCCTTTTCATGATCATTTTTCAGTGCGTAACAAATGATAGGAAAAATAAGTCCGTGATAATACACATTTATGACATTTATCCTAACATGACATTTTAGTTAAATCTGACAGTTGTCACATTTTATTTTCAATTTGGAATAAAAACCAATCAAATGTGTTTCTTGCATTTATAAAATGGTATTTTCTTTGATTTGTATAGTCTTATAAATTATACAGATTATATTTGTAATATTATTATCTAATTAAAAAAAATTATTTTTTTATTATGGCGCCAGCTATCGACAACTAAAATAACTAGAATAAATGTTATAAAAATGTCACCGACGAAATGTAATCACCGACGTGCCTTTTTTTCTGTCACATACAATTTAATGCGTTAGAAAGAAATCGAAAAACTGTGACGCACTGAAAGATGATCATGAGAAATACTGTAGATTAATTGAGCTAACTTAAAAAGAACAGGACTGAAAACTAATACAAGCAATCAATACTTTATCTTTGCAAAAAACGGCATCAAACATAAAACTATATATTAAATTTAAAAGTGCATTTTTTAATAAATATTATGACAAATACGTGACTATATCTCTTGTAAATCGTATCCTCTTGTTGTTAATCCTTGGGAGGGGTGTTTAAATTATGCTTATTTTTAAAATGCCGACACGGCAATCTACCTACTCTTATTGCAGTTTTATGATAAGAATGGTTTATGGTTTATGAATATAACTCTAACCAATTTTGTTATCATTTCCTGTTTGTAAAATTAAATAATTTTGAAAATTTAATTTGTTTTTTTCAATAAAAATATTCTTTTGGTTATCTTTTCGGGCCCCATTAAAATGCGGGCCCGAGGCAGGGGTCTCATGGGCCTAGTGGTAAAATAGGCCCTGAATCATATACAGTAGGAAAAATGAAAGAATACCCATGAACGAACATATAAAACACGCTGTATTTTCCTGTCACCGTGTCACACAAAAAATTGGCCAGCGCAAGTACATGTAATAATTATTGTTACATGTACTTGCACTGGACAATTTTCTTTGTAACACGGTGACAGGAAAATACAGCGTGTTTTATATGTTCGTTTATGGGTATTCTTTCATTTTTCCGACTGTATATTTTTGCTATTCAGAATATTTGCTAAATATATTTGCTGAATTATTGGAAACCAACATTTGCAACTACTGATTACTACTTTTGATTAATCTAGAAATTGTTAACAGAAAAATATGATTAATAAAAGTTGAAAATGAAAAACTTAATATCAATAAAGCAACTGTTTAACAATTTCATGAGCGTATAAGGAATGTAAGAATATAAAGAAGGCATATATAAGAAATAACATCTACTGAAGTTGAATTTGTCTTGTATTGTTAATTGAATAATGTTCCAATGGACTGAGCAATAAATGATATTATCATTATGGATATGTTTTCATAGGAAACATACAATCTATACATGAATTAAAAAAAAAAATTAAACAAAAATCCATTTATTAAGGGGGTAGGCACAAAATTTGAAATAATATTTTTGAAAAATTTAAACGCAGAATGAAAGATTACCTTATTACCGAGGGCCGAAAGTACCTGAAAACTTCTATAATGTTTATTTTAATAAGTTACAGGGGTAAATAAAAAGAAAAATTTAGTGTGATTTTTAATTTCAAATCTCATTCAAAAGAAACTTTTTGTTTATTCTTTTGGCCCTCGGTAATATTGTAATCTTTCATGCTGCGTTTAAATTTTTCAAAAATATTTATTAGTTTTCTCAGGATTCGAAAAAAAAATGAATGCATTTAAAAAGCATTGGAGCCGAAATTTTGCGCCTACGCCCTTAAACTGAGGATTGAATGCTGTTGAAAGTGTAGGCTTTCCAAAATAATTATTTTGGCAGGACTATCTCCTTGTCAATTGTAATGTTTGTTTACAAAACTGAAAGTTATAAATTCAATGAATTAAATATTCTTCTTACCTACCTAATAGCCACTCCTAATTGCATTATCATTATTTTGTATTTTTATTTTCATTAGAGTTTAGGTAATAGATAAACTTAATGGTTTATTGGCTTCCCTATTTACAGAGCTTACTCAAAAATAAATATTGTTACTTTGATAAAATGTTAAAAGATCTAAATTTCTAAGAATAATCTTAACATTTTTTATGGGTATGGGGTTTTGTGATGAGTATTTTATACTTTGTGATTTATATATGCTTGTATTAGGTTGTAGATGATAGTAGAAATTATAAATAAATACTAGTAATTTTGTGTCTAATATATTAATTTAAGTTACAAAATGCTCATTAACACTTTCACTGCTGACAACCTTATACTAGCTTAAGTGGGAAATACACCATTCAATTTGGTTGAACAATGTGGATGATTCAACCAAAATGAATCATGTATTTTTCAATTCAATAAAACTGTTCAACAAAATTGAACTTTGAAAGAAGTTGAGACAATTTCTACTTTCGTTCAACTGCGTTGAACAAGGGGGATGATTCATTCACATTGACACGTCATTACAAGTTTGTTGATTGTGTTCGATTCAACTTTTTATTTTATTTTGACTTGTGCTGTGTGATTTTTGTACTTTATTACAAGAAATACGTAATAATTTCATTTAACATTGGTGCATAGATTTAAAGACGAAGATACTCCGATATTTCACGACTTCTATAAAAATCACAAGTGCATTTGGAATAACAAATTAGAAAATTATAAAAACAGGGTATTGAGAGAGAAGGCAATAAAGACTCCTTTTAAAAGGATTGAATATTGCGGAACTTTCGGAAAATGACATTAAATTAAAAATAAAAAGTATTCGAACAAGATATACAGTATGGTGCAAATGTTTGGAATAAATTCGGTATTTCGTAAACCAGCGGCTTTCAGGATAAATCCGGAGACAGGTCGATTTTTATTTTTGAATTATGATTTTTTGACATATATGTATATCATACTAGTGACGTCATCCAACTGGGTGTGATGACGTAATCAATGATTTTTTTAAATGTGAATCGGCGTCGTGTGCTAGCTCATTTGAAAGGTTATTCAATTATCTATTCAGTAATATAAACATTGATATAATTATTTATACAGGATGTCGAAGAAAAATTATTTTTAATTAAATTAATTGACACAAAAAGTTGTTGAAATGTTTATTTCACAAATAAACATTATTTTTCGCTTAAATTAAATGTTCAAACTGTCAAGGGGCAGATGGGTGGCAGCTCGAACATTGAAATTAAGCGAAAAACAATGTTTATTAATCAAAAAACATTTCTTATGTTTACTGACAGCAGTAGAATGTATTTTAAATTAAATAAATTACATACATTCTTCTTTTGTGTCAATTAATTTAATTCAAAAAATTTTTCTTGAACACCCTGTATAAATAATTATTTTAATGATAAGATAAAGGCAGTTTTTGTTTATATTCGATTCAGAGTTGGACCACCATCTCCATATAGCTATTTCAGCATCCTCATGCCTCCTCAGTGAAGCTGTGCAGTCACAACTCTGAAAGGAACATAAACAATCTGCCTATTTAAGGGAAACCATCGCGATACAATGATTCCACCTTTTGAGACACAATCTAGCGACATCTCTCGTATTACGAGGAAAACAACGAGAAGCCCTAGATACAAAGTTTACTACTTTTTAAACAATTAGAATAATTGAAATAAAAATATAATAAACAATATTTTAAATCTAAGACTTTTCGTTAATAAACTGCTTTCTGGCTGCATCCCGTATCTCCGAATTTTACAATATATAATCACAGAGACGACGAAAATAGGAGAAAGCAAATAGAGGACACTTAGGCCACGCATTTACCTTCTCTTCGTCTAGGAAAAGGACCGAAAGACAGTTTCTAAATACTCAAAACTGAGTAAAAATGTAAAAGATCAAGGCAATTATGTTAATGTTTATATTACTGAATAGATAATTGAATAACCTTTCAAATAAGCTATCACACGACCCCTATTATCATTTAAAAAAATCATCGATTATGTCATCACGCCCAGATGGATGGCGTCACTAGTATGATATATGTCACAAAAATCATAATTTAAAAAATAAAAATCGACCTGTTTCAGGATTTTCCCTTGAAGTCGCTGGATTACGAAATAACGAATTTATTCCAAACATTTGCACCATACAGTATATGCCAGAACTACTAACAACAATGTAATTGAATCATCCACATTGTTCAACCGAATTAAATGAAGAATAAATTGAAGCGTGTATATGTATGCTTTTCAATTTGATTGAAAAATGTCATTGAGTCATCCACATTGTTCAACCGAATTGAATGGTGTATTTCCGCCTTTAGCACAGAGGCTGACGATATACTAAAGTAATTGACGTGCCCGTGCCGATGGCGTCGAAAGACGTCATGCGCCTGTGACTTCAGAAACGAACGACGTCTTTCGATGTCATTTGCACGGAAAGGTTTAAGCAATGACAAAATATCCTGTGTGATTCACATAACTATCGGTATTTTTACTTTTTTTCCTATTCATACCTGCTTTTTATAATAACTTATTGATTTCTTCATACGTTCTACTCTAAACATAGCCCAGCTATCTTTGACATTATGTTCCTTGTCATTATTTTTTAATTTTTCATATTTCGTTATTGTCTATTTTTCCATTGCTCTGCAGTAGGTACTTATATCCTTTTTACCTATTTTTCTTTCTGTGATCATCATATTCAAACAAAAATAAAGACTGTCATCTGAGTTTAACTGAAAAATTTGGAAGGCAATGAATCCATTACACAGAAAAAGGGCATATCTTGACATAAAAAAAAAACAAGAAAATGTTAATAATAAAGATATATAATATATTCAAAACCTAAATAGGAAAGATTAGCAAATGAAGAACGGAGACGAAAGTATTTTCCTTCTCTCATTTCTGTAATATACATATAGGCGTTTCTTATTGAAAGTTTTTAGTTTTTATTATTTAGTGACACAAATTTACCTCCACTGTGCCACAAACATGATTAGGTTAAGTTTTCATTACCACTATTTGTAAGGCAACTCCTTATTCTATTAGTTTTATTCTGGAGAATGCTACAATTCTATTTTTGGGAAGAAAGGAGGAAAGACACAACTGTATTATATTTTAGAAAGTCCAGGAAGTATCTTTTACTTCTATTTTCATTTAATATTAATTATATTTATTAATTTAATAATATTTATTTTCATAAGCCATTTCTACTAGGAAATGGCTATAATGGCTCTTTCACACATTTATCCCTCTCTCTTTCCCCTTTCATCCTCACTCTTCACTGAAACTGCAGCCCAAATTGGGCACTGGTTTACTCCATAATTTGCCTTCAAGCATTACTTTCTTCAGCTGCTTCCCTATAGTTATCCACCCTCAACATCCCTCTAGCAAAGTTGATCACTTCATCTAACCACATTTTTCCTATCACGTTTTCCTACGAAAATTGCAATTTTTGAACCCGAATAATTTTTGATTAAAAAATAAAATAGCAATTGTGCTTACCGCATTTGAAAGCTCAAGTCAAATTATACCGGTTTCGATTATTTGCATTGCTAAAAATTAATTTTTTTATTGTCAAACAAAGCTATAAACAAATAGTGTTTCCCGTGCCCAATGCATGCATGTTAACACATGCTACATATAGACAAGGCGAAAATGGCGGGTTCGTTGGGAAAAATAGTCCCACGAGATTTTTTGCATAATCACATTCGTGAGACACCCCAGAATATGGTTCAAGAAGTCGCCCACGCGAAAAGTTGTCCAAATTTTTTTTAACAATTTTTTTTAATCAAATTGCAAAAATCAATATTTTTGGCCCGGGCAATTTTTTTAGGTTTTTTGGACTATTCTGGACAAAAAAAGTTCTGTTATATTTTTTCTCTAAAGTTGATCGTTTTCGAGTTATAAGCAATTTAAAATTTGAAAAACGGGAAAATGGCCATTTTCAAGGCTTAATAACTCGGTTAAAAGTTATTATTATGAAAGTCAGAAAATGACTAAATCAAAGTTTAAAGCAACCGCTACATGTCCTGAAGAAATCTGTGTCATAACAATGAGTAGTTAGATCGTATTGACGCGGCTGTAAATGTGAGTGCGAGTAAGATGCACAAGTGGGCTGCCGGAATGGCATCTCTCTAGCACTCAGCATTTACGGCCGCCTAACACGTGCATGGCAAAATAGCAATAAATTCAAAATAAGGGGGCAAAATAAGCCTGTTTTTATTCAATGTTTTTCACCACTTTGGTTGCACTTAGAAAATTCTTACAACATACTTAAATTGTTCACCAAATTTCGTTAAAATCGACCTGATAGATTTTGCAGAATAATTTTGCAATCTAACTTTTTTTTTAAGTTAGATTTTAGAAAGAACAAGTAGACCATTTAGAAGTTTGCTAATTTTTTTTTTACATATAAAGAAGTTCTCTACCTATCTAATACACTTTACAGAATTAAAATCTGGATTATTTAAGCAGCCTCAGCACTGTTTTAAAGTTATAAACAATTTTTTGGCTTATAAATAAATATGTACAGTGAGAACATTTGAGTTGGCATAAACAGGTCGATTTTTATTTTTAAATTATTCTAATTTTTTGGTATATATATCATACTAGTGACGTCATCCATCTGGGCGTGATGATGTAATCGATGATTTTTTAAATGAGAATAGGTGTCGTGTGATAGCTCAATCGAAAGGCTATTCAATTTTGTATTCACTAATATAAACATTAACATAACTATTTATACAGGGATTGAATTAAACAATTTTTTGAATTAAATTAGTTCCAATATTTAGATTCCGTCATCACACCCAGATGGATGACGTCACTAGTATATTTATGCCAAAAAATTATAATTTAAAAATAAAAATCGATCTGTTTCGGGATTTATCTCCAGAGTCTCCCATTCTCAAGAAAATGAATTTATTCCAATTCAAACGTCCTCACTGTATTTGTTTATAAGCCAAAATATTGTTTATAACTTTCAAACAGTGCTGAGGCCGCTTAAATAATCCGATTTTAATTCTGTAAAGTGTATTAGATAGTTAGAGAACCTCTTTATATGAAAAAGAAATTAGCAAACTTCTAAATGGTCTACTTTTTGTTCAGAAAGTTTTTAAAAAATTTGAACTTTTTAAAAAAAATTTATATTGCAAAATTATTATGCAAAATCTATTAGGTCGATTTTAATGAAATTTGTTGGACGGTTTAATTATGCTGTAAGAATTTTCTAAGTCAATTATGAAGGTTCTAAGTGCAACCAAAGCGGTCAATTATCTTTATTTTCTTTCACTACGACTTTGTTCCAAAATGAATCGTTTTAAAGTTATATTCAAAGAAAGTAGAGTAAAATCGATATTTTTCGAAATTTTTAAATATTAAATTTTTTTTTATTAATGTTCCGGGCATATTTGAGAAGGAGCATAAGTCAATTATAATTATTGAAGTTGTCACCTAACTTTATCTGCAAAAATCCGAATGCTACTTCTCACATCCACCTCAAAATCGATCCGTCCTGGTCTATTTGTAATAATATTGTGTCCTATAAATAATAAATCTTGTTATTATAAAAGTTCTTTTTTATATAAGTGTAATTATTAGCTAATTGTATGGCTCTCTTTTCCTCAATAAAAGTTACTGGAGAACCTTTCAAAGGTTTAAATGTGGTCTTTCCTGACAATGATTACCTCTGAATGTACAGTATGCGGCAAAATAAACAGTACTGAAATAAATATTGAAATGTTTATTGTTTCATTTATCAGATTTAGCCACACGGCTCACACTTCCTCTAAGGGGAAAATTTACTCATCCCAGATACCTACGGTATTAAAAGGATTAAGCTCTGGTGGGACTCTTTCCGTGCTATCGAGCCCTAGGTGATTTGGTATGCAGGTGTATCTCCCAAAAATTTTCGTACACATCTGGCTGTTGCGAGTAGTACAGCTTTCTGCATGGTCTTGTAAAGGTGTTCATTTAGACCCAGCTTTTTTATGCTTTTGAGGAGGTTCTTCGGAATGACTCCAGTAGTAGACATAATAATAAGTATCGTCTGGGTACTTTGCATTCTCCATTGTTTTCGTATTTGAATTTCCAGATCTCTGTACTTGGCGATCTTTTCAGTAAATTTACTACGTAGATTATTGTTGTTAGGTATCGCCACATCAATTAGTGTTGTTTGTATTGTTAATTTATTAACTAGTACGAGATCTGGTCTATTATGTGCCACTGGGCACATAATAGTCCCATTATGGGATGGGCTGCATTCGGAAAACTCTCATATATACTAAAAGACAAAAAGATACCACTACCTTCGAACCAAAGTGTTTGATTCTTGTATCCTTCCCGTTCTCACTTACGGAGTTCAAACCTGGACATTCACAAAAATGAACATGGACAAGATTAGAAAAACTCAAAGAGCCATGGAACGACAGATGCTTGGTATCTCACTCATAGATCGGCAAACAAACGAAGCAACCTGAAACAAAACAAAAGTAAGGGATGCCGTGGAACAAGCAGCTAAATTAAAATGGAAATGGGCAGGACACAACGAACGTCTCGAAAATGGTAGATGGAGCAAAGAAGTTGGAAACTGGCGACCGTACGAAGCGAAGAGACCATGAGGAAGACTTCAAATGCGCTGGAGCGATGACATCAGAAGAGTCGCAGGACCAATGTGGAAACGCCTCACACACAACAGAGGTGAATGGCGAGAAATGGGAGAGGCCTTTATTCGACATTTCGAATAGAAAAAAAGGCTATAAAAAAAATGTGCCACAGTTTGGTCTGTGAGCACAGTGCGGTCCCAGTATAGCTTGTAGTTGCCATCCTCAAACATACTCTCAGGGACGTATTGATAATATGGGAGATGGTCCGTTTGGAGAAGTTCCAGCTTGATAGCTATCTCCTGATGAAGGATTTTTCCCACTGCGTCATGCCGTTCCTTGTATTCAGTTGCAGCAAATGTCTGGCAGCCCCCTGTAATATATTGGATGGTTTCTTGGGCTTGACATCCATATCGGCATCTGTCGTTTTGAACCTGAGGGTCTTTGACAATATATTTTAGGTAATTTCTGGTTGGTATAACCTGATCCTGAATGGCCAGTAATGAACCCTCCGTTTCAGGGAACATCTTTGGCTTTTGGTTTAGTGCCTTGTTTCATTATTATTATTGTATCATATTATGATTATTTATATATTTAGTATACATGATATAACCTTGTAAACGTTACTCACGACGACGTTCCCGATAAAACAGATGTTAAAGATATCCTCTTGTACGAAAAAATCTTTAATTCTAGTCCACAATTCCAGAATGTCAGATGGTGGATACGTTTGCCC
The DNA here is from genome assembly GCF_917563875.1 of Diabrotica virgifera virgifera. Lineage (NCBI taxonomy): Eukaryota > Metazoa > Arthropoda > Insecta > Coleoptera > Chrysomelidae > Diabrotica > Diabrotica virgifera. The sequence goes on from NC_065443.1 coordinate 267,846,687, forward strand.
CCCTTCAGCATTCCCCATATGTATGGGCCATTCCACGAACAGACGCCTGTTTTGGATTACTTCGACAACGAAGTAAATTGCAAATTATATTTTTGTTTATTGGAATAATTATTAGCTCCATTTACTTTCGTACTTTGTAAAATATTCGTTGTCGACGTAATCCAAAACAGGCGTATGTTCGTGGAATGGCCCATACGCATCAGGTGGCGCTAGGACCGGTGAGTGGCGATCTCCCAAAATCATCTCCCAGTATTCGAAGAGACTCCCTAGCCGTGTGACAGGTTGCCCCGTCTTGCTGAAAGCATTGCTGATTTGAAGCTTGGATAGTTTTCGCGACATTTTCTGTATGACCGAAAATAGCACTTCACGATAAAAAAATTTTCTGCAAAACTGAACCATCCTGAAACACCTACACGACATTCACAATTCACATACGTTATAACGACGTGTGTAAACCACTCAGTACGTTTCAGTGCATGACACATACAAAGAGGCATACTTACGCATTTCAGTACTGTTTATTTTGTCGCATACTGTATATTGAATGTATTCTGCTAAAAACAAGTGCAATAATTTTTTCTTCTTAAAATAAAAACAAAGTGAGTAATGGTGTTCACAAATTTGTATTATAAATCTTATTTATATTTTAGATGATGAAGGGCGACTTCTATGTCCTTGAGTACATGGGTTGGGAAACAACCTACACAGAAATAGTTAGTGTGGACCGTCTTAGAGCTAAAAACAGCAATCCTCCAATTGATAAAAATATGTTCCACAAATTTGAAATCGAAGTTCCTGAAGATGTTCGTGAATAGTAAGTATTTTTTTATAACTCATGTTTTTAAATTCCTACTATTCTGTTCAAAACAATGTCAAAATACCAAGTCTGATTGTTTAAAATAACAAAGCGGTTTATCTTTTAGTGCCAAGATAGACAGTGCTCATAAAGAGTTTCAAAACTCAATACATGCAGGAATCATAACCTATAATGCTGAAAAGGGAGTTTTGAACGTAGTGTCTAGGTGTGAGCAAAGCAGTAAGTTGGCGGCGATGCTGCAAGACATGCATTTCAGAAGCCTCTCACAAAAAGTGCTCTTATTAAAACGTACAGAAGAAGCTGCCCGTCAACTGGAGAGTACCAAATTGGCGACAATAGGAGGGTAAGTAATATCAAAAAGTTTCAGTTGTCGTAAACGTTCATGTTTAGATATAGGTAATGCGTCATCATTTCAGATTCAGATCCTATTGTGCATAGTACGCGATCCCAGGCCCATTTCGACCATTTATTACTAACAAGCTAATTTTTCGTGAGTAGCTTCATTTTGATGAGACGCCCAACTTTTGTCCTTACAAAAGTTTTTGTCTGTGGTAGCTAACAGGACTAGCAGGGGTGAAATATGTTAATTTGACGATTCTCAAAAATTTATTACTAACTGGGTTATTTTTTTGTTAATTCTCAAGATAATTATCTAAATTATCCGAAAAAATATGTGTCTTACAAAATGCAAGGTTTTATCAAAGAATCCCACTGTTCAACATGTATCATTAACTAGGTCATGAAAAATGATTAACCACCTGATTTGTTTCTGTTGGTTAGTTAATAATTATACAGTGAGCACTTACAGATTGGAATAAATTCATTTTCTTGAGAATGGGCGATTTTGGAGAAAAATCCTGAAACAGGTCAATTTTTATTTTTAAATTACGACTTTTTGGCATATATATTATACTAGTGACGTCACCCGTCTGGGCGTGATAACGTCATCGATGATTTTTTTAAATAAAAATAGGGATCGTGTAATAGCTCATTTGAAAGGTAATTCAATTCTCTATTTAGTAATATAAACATTAACATAATTTATACAGGGTGTCCAAAAAAAATTTTTTTGAATTTAATTTATTGACATACAAAGAAAAATGTGTGTAATTTCTTTAATTCAAAATACATTTTACTGCTATCAGAAAACAGGAAAAATGTTTATTTGGCAAATAAATATTGTTTTTTGCTTAAATTCAATGTTAAGGCAGCCACCCACCGGCCTTGTGATAGTTTGAACATTTAATTTAAGCGAAAAGGCATGATTATTTTTCTAAAAAACTTTTTCTTTTTTATGTTAATGTTTATACTACTGAATAGAGAATTGAATTGCTTTTCAAATGAGCTATCACACGACCCCTATTCTCATTTAAAAAAATCATCGATGACGTCATCACGCCCAGATGGGTGTCATACGTCACTAGTATGATCTATGTGCCAAAAAGTTCTAATGTACAAATAGAAATTGACCTGTTTTGAGATTTTTTCCAAAATCGTCCATTCTCTATAAAATGAATTTATTCCAACCTTTACGTGCTCACTGTATACTTAACACCCACATTGTCCTACCAATTGTGTGGTACGTTACAGGTATGTATCGCAAGTCCGACAAGAATTGTCATGCGCACAAAAAAATGTGATGAAAAGGCCTATGCGCCTATAGTCGTTGCCAACACACTGTAAACAACACTGTGCGCATGCGTATTTGTACCAGTGTAACTCAGCTCTAATAGCAGAAAATAAATTGATTTTTAATTTCATGAATTTCAAATATGTATTTAATTGGAGGACCGGAATAACCGACCATTCAATTTCTAGGACAACATTTATTTATTTATTTATTTATTTACGGGCAAGCCCAATTCAGAAAATATTATTACAAAAAAAATATTACAAAGACAAAAGCAAAAACATAAACAGTGTCAACACAAAGAACAAATATTACAATATCTATTGGATAACAAAGCTAATAAGTTAAAGAAAAAAAAAGAACATCACGATATAAAAAACAAACAATTGTATGTTCAACAAATGGTTTTTGAATCTATCCAAGGAATTACAGAATATATTTAAGTCATTTAGAGAATTCGCAAGTCTAAGTGTTCGTGGTAAAAAATTGTTGTAAGTATAGTTATATACAGGGTGTTTCATTAATAATTGTCCATATAGTAACTGGAGAAACCTTAGCTCAAAATACGAAGATTTAACCTAAAACACTTAAATAAAATGTGGTTCCTTACTGAGTTACAGGGTGTTTTATCTAAAAATTTAAAAACTATTTTTGCTCAGCATTTGAAAACTATTCGACATATCCTTTTCATACTTGGCAGAAAGTGCGATTACTATACACCCTACTAAACTATGATACACAAACGTTTCTAGCTACTACCAGAGGCGTATGACAGGGGATAGTGAATGGTTGACCCTTCTCAAATTCTACGCCACTGGAGGAATTACTATTTTAGTGTCATTTTTAGATTCACCAATACTTTCTACGTAAATAATATACTCTTAATTGGTAACGATAAAGTCATTAGTTTTCGAGATATTTGAAGTTAAATATGAAACGGCACAGTTATTTTGATTAATTTATGATATGATTCATATATGATTAAAATTTAAAAATTATTTGTAGCCCAGTACTTTAAAACTATTTGGCCTATTCTTATCATACTTGGCAGAAAGTTTCGGTACTGTACAGCCTACAAGAGGATATTATTTTCATAGAAAATATTGGAGAATCCAAAAAATTAAACTAAAATAGCAATTCCGCCAGTGGCTTAGAATTTGGAAAGGGTCAACCATTCACTTTCCCCCGTCGTACGCCTCTGGAAACAGCCAGAAACGTTTTTGTAACATAATTGAGTAGTTTGTACAGTACTTATACTTCCTACCAAGTATGAAAAGGGTACGTTGAATAGTTTTAAAATGCTGAGCAAAAATAGTTTTTAAATTTTTAGATAAAACACCCTGTAACTTAGTAACGAACCCCATTTTATTTAAGTGTTTTAGGTTAAATCTTCGTATTTTGTGCTAAGGTTTCTCCAGTTACTATATGGACAATTATTAATGAAACACCCTGTATATGGAAGCTTATGTGAAAAGTTTGGGTTTATCTTGTTGACCGAGTAGGTACAAAAAGACTAATTTTTGAAAGAAGATCGGGACAGCTACTATTACCATTAATAATGTTGAATAAGATTGTCAGATCTTGTCTTTTTCTACGGGTTTCTAATGAAGTAATATTCAATAATAATTCAATATCCGTGTAGCTACGATAGTAATGGATCCAAATATAAGACCTTTTTTTTTAAATCTTGGTAATCGTAAAGTTTAAAGATTAAAGAAGTCTTAAAATAGATACATGTCAGATAATTATGCTATTATATTGCAACAGGTTCAAAATTAATTTTAAACTAATATTTTTTTACCATTAAATTAATTTTTTAAAAATGTCAAAATTCCCAACTTAAAAAAGGTGTCTTAATATGAGACCATCTGGTATCCTAATTTGAGACACCACGTTATATAGGTTAAACAGGCGATACAAATTATTTTAACGCATTGTTCTGGATATAAACTGTATTACATGCTGTAGACATGATTCTATTGTTCTGAAGCTGTTTCTTTGTGGCATATTATATAATTTTCTTTTTTTTTTTAATAAGCCACAATTTAAGTTAAAAATAAAAATTGGAAGTCTAAACGTCAATAAATTTCATTTTTAACTTAAATTGCGGCTTATTTCCCAATAAAATAGTAAAAAGACATGATGCTATACTCAAAACATTACAGTACCATAATATGATATATCTCATATTAGGCACACTTGAGGGTCTCATATTAGGAGCAACCACGTGTGAACTTTTTAGTCCGTGTTTTGAGATTAGGATTCTTTTTTGCGCCACTATAATTGCGTGTTTCTGTAACCAATTTAAGTAGCTCTCAACTAATTACTAAGGTGATTTTTTTCTCTCACCTTAAAAATAAAAATTCAGTTTGAGCTACACTTAAAAAACTTTTGACTTGCAAAAAACTTAAAATTTTCACTGACTGGTAATACTAAATCACAGACACTCGATTTATTCACAGCCTACTGGAAACACTACCAGAGCTTAGTTTTTACCCCACTCACCAGGCTGCAGCACTTACAAGACTCGTAGAGATAGGGGTCTCATATTAGGAACGGGTCTCATAATAGGATCCTTAACCGTATATGTTGTTTAAAAGCTAAGTATCTGAGAAAGGTATGCTGAACTCTATCAAGTTTATTTTTATGAACTAGATAATATGGAGACCACACAGTGGAACAAAAATCAAGATGAGATCTAACGAGGGAGCAGTATAAAATTTTCATTGAATTTGTATCTGTGAAATCATGAGATGTTCTTTTAACCTTCCGATGACCAACCTTTTTTTGTTACACGGATGACCAACCTTTTTTTGTTACACGGATGACCAAGGGGGGGAGGGGGTGAAATGACCCCAGGTCAAAAATGACAATTAACAAAAAAATGAAGTTTTTTTTTTATTTTTTTTGTGGCATGGACTTTATGTCATTCAGCCAGTCACACATGAGTATTAGTGTAGTGTGCATGTTGAGTAAGTGTCTTGTTACTTTGCAAAGTCGACGTCATTAGCGTAAAACTACTTGGAATTGCACATAATAGACGCTATTTTACTAAACATCAACTTCAGAATATATTTTTTATTCGTAATATATAGGGAATTTTGTTTATTTCAAAATATGAGGATATATAGAATGATATTAAAGTCAAATAAGAAAACAATGAGTTAAAAATTGAAAATACTTTTGAATTTATTAAAGAAAAACATACGCTGGGGTCACAATTTCCCCCGCTTGGTCATCCGAAGGTTAATGAAACCAAGCATTTTCATAGACTTTTGGGAAACGGCACTAATGTGATGTTTAAAGCTGAGTGAAGAGTCTAATATTATGCCTAGGTCTTTGATTTGTGTGCATGATTGCAATGCTTGATCGTTAATAGTATAGTCATAATGTGTTAGCAAATGGTGATTCCTACAGAAACGCATAATATAGTCCATTCTTTCACGGTTTTTGCTCTAAATTTAAAAAAACCGCTTGGATTTACATGAAATTTGGCATACGTACAGCTTACATGTCAAAGAAAAAAAGTGATATTGTGCCGATGTGTGCTTTTGCCCTGGGGGTGACTTTCACCCCCTTTTGGGGGTGAAAAAATATTCGTTCAAAGAAAGTCAGGAAATGGATAAACTGGCCAATTTTAAGTAACTCTTGTTCTATAGAGCTTTTTCGCAAAGTCAACACTTTTCGAGTTATTGCGAGTGAATATGTTCATTTTTCAACAAAATAACCACATTTTTAGACGGTTTTTTGCAAATAACTCTAAAAGTAAGTATTTTGTCGAAAAAAACGTTCTTAGCAAAAATATAGCCTATAAAAAAGTAAAAAAAAAATGGTGTACGCATTAGGTCTCTGGATCTCGTAGAACCAGAGTTATAGCCAATGAAAAATAGATTCATATTCACCAAATTTCAAAAAGAATATTTCGACGTGAAATATCCAAAAAATTAAGCACTTTTTGGGGAAAACCCATTATAACTCTTTTAAAGTGTTTTAAAAAAGCTTTATTTCTGTTTTTACAAAAAGTTTCTAGCATTAAATTTAAGCAAGTTACGCTCAAAATAATGTTGGTCCCTTTTGTTCTTGCAAAAAAAAAATCGGGAAGACCACCCCCTAATTAGCAACTTAAATTAAATTAATCGCTACCGCTCCACAAATGATTTTACTTATGTTATGTTTATATGATCTGTAAGTTTCATCGATTCAAAGTGCTTATTTTTGAAAAAATTTGGTTTCAAAATACAATTTTAAAAAATTTAAATTTTGAAAATATGCTTTTTTCAAAATAACTTAAAAATTGTTAGAGATACCAAAAATCTCGAAAAACAAAAAGTCAGATTTGCTTTTCTGAATATCATGTATTTTTTTGTTTTTCTGTTAGACAAAAATTGATTAAGATTTGGTGTTCTAAATTTGCATACATTCGTGATCAGGAACTCGTTCAACCCCTTTTAACTACAGCCCTTTCAATAATAAGGACTTTGAACCGATGAAACTTACAAATCATAATAATATAAACAATATATACACGAGTCAAGAAACTTGTGAAGTCGTAACGATTAAGTTCATTTAAGATACTAATTAGGCGGTGATTTTCTCGATTTTTTTACCAAAATTAAAATGGACTAACTTTATCTTGAGCGTAACTTGTTTAATTTTAATTCTAGAAATTTTTTTATAATACAAGAATGAAGCTTTTTTAAACACTTTAAATAAGTTGTAATGAGTTTTCCCCGAAATGTGCTTCATTTTTGGTTATTTCACGTTGAAGTATTCCATTTGGAATTTGACGAATATGAACCTATTTTTCATTAGCTATAACTCTGCTTCTACTAGGTGTAGAGACGTGATATATACACCATTTTTTTAAATTTTTTACAGGCTATATTTTTGCTAAAAATGTTTTTTCGACAAAATTCTTACTATTTGACTTATTTGCGAAAAACCGTCTAAAAGCGTGGTTATTTTGTTGAAAAAATGAACATATTCACTGCCAAATAACTCGAAAAGTATTGACTTAGTAAAAAAACTCTATAGATCAAAAGTTACTTAAAATTGGCCAGTTTATCCATTTCCTGACTTTCTTTGGACGAATATTTTTTCACCCCAAAAAAGGGGTGAAAACCACCCCCAGGGCAAAAGCACATATCGGCACAATATCACTTTTTTTCTTTGACTTGTTAGCTATGTGTTTGCCAAATTTCATGTCAATCCATGCGGTTCTTTAAAATTTAGAGGTTTTGCAATATTTTACCGTTAAAGAACGGACTAATATAACACTTACCAACATTTAATTCCATGCCATTAAGAGAGCACCACTGGGATAATTTATTAATATCTGATTGTAGTCCAAGAGTATCATCATGAGATCTTATTATTGTAAAGCACTTAAGGTCATCAGCAAAAAGGAGAGCTTTTGTATCTGAAAAACAAGTGGTAATATCATTAATGAATAGATTCAAGTAGTAGCGGTCCCAGGTGTGAACCTTGGGGAACACCTGAAGTTACAGGAAAAATGTTGGAATAACAGTGATTTAGTCTAACCATTTGAGTTCTGTTCTCTAAATAACTACATAACCACCTAAATACCAGACCATCAATACCATAAGATTGTAATTTATGTAATAGAAGGTCATGGTTTATCTTATCAAAGGCTTTAGAGAAGTCAGTGTACACTGAATCAACCTGCAAGCCCTCCTCCAGAGCTTCAGATAGGTAGTCAGTATAATTAAGTAGACTTAGCTCAGCAGATTTACCGGAAGAAAACCCAAACTGTGAGTTAGTAATAACACTAGAGCAGTCGTAAGTAAGAAATTCAGTTATAATGCTTTCAAATACTTTAGGGATAGTGCTTAGAAGAGATATGGGGCGATAGTTCTTAATATCAGATTTAACACCTGATTTATAAATAGGAGTTACATAAGATTGTTTCCAGAAGTCGGGGAATTCACCAGAATCGAGAGAGGCATTGAAAATATGATAAAAGTGGTCTAGGCAGTATAAAGCTGCATTCTTTTAGAAGAATAGAAGGAATCCCGTCGGGTCCAGGTCCCTTATTAATATTCAGTTGTGACAATCTATCATATATTTTTGATATTTGAATGTGGTAGGAAGACACACTAATGTTGAAGTGGATTTGGTTATGGAACATGGGTGTTTAATTATACAGGGTGTCCCGAAAAGATTGGTCATAAATTATACCACACATTCTGGTGCCAAAAATAATTCGATTGAACCTAACTTACCTTAGTACAAATGTGCTCATAAAAAAAGTTATAGCCCTTTGAAGTTACAAAATGAAAATCGATTTTTTTCAATATATCGAAAACTATTAAAGATTTTTTATTAAAAATTGACATGTATCATTCTTAAGGCAGGATCATCTTAAAACAAAATTATAGTGAGATTTGTCCACCCCATAAAAATTTTATGGGGGTTTTGATCCCTTAAACAACCCCAAACTTTTGTGCACGTTCCAATTTATTCATTATTGTGGTACCTTTAGTTAAACACAACGTTTTTAAAACTTTTTTGCCTCCTAGTATTTTTTGATAAGCGAGTTTTTATCGAGATGCGGCTTCTTTTTTAATACATTTACATAAAAATTTTATGGGAGTTTTGTTCCTTTAAACCCCCCAAATGTTTGTGTACGTTCCAATTAAACTATTATTGTGGTACCATTAGTTAAACACAGTGTTTTTAAAACTTTTTTGTCTTTTAGTCTTATTTTGATAAGTCACCTTTTATCGAGATGTGGCTTCTTTTTCAAAATATACCAAAACATGTAAATTATAAATACATTTTCAGATTAGATAGATAGATAGATAGACATTTATTGTTTTTAAAAACTACAGTTTTATAACAATCAGTTTAGTAAGTACAGAATATAACTAACAACTAGTCTAGAACATAAATAACTATTAACAAATTTAAACAAAAGTTAAGCGCTATCACTAACTGAAATGGAGAACTTGGTTTTTTTAATAAACACCAATGAAGGAGAAACTGAAGTACAGAATATAACTAACAACTAGTCTAGAACATAAGTAACTATTAACAAATTTAAACAAAAGTTAATCGCTATTACTAACTGAAATGGAGACTTGTTTTCTTAAATAAACACCAATGAAGGAGAAACTGAAGCTTATTCATTTAAAACAAAAGATCTAAGTTTTATGATATTCCAAATATATATTGAAATTGCTTTCAGAGATATTATAGTTACATTATTAAGACAACCAATAAGGTCGGTGCAATTATTAAGGGGGGCCATATTAACCGGTTTCATTGAACTGTAAATGGGACATTCAAACAGTAAATGTTCAAGAGTTTCCAACTTGTTTGTGTTACAAATAGTACAGATTTCAGATGGTCGTATATGATATGTTATACCATTATAGGTAAATTTTAACACATGGCGATTAGATGTTCGAAGTTGCGCCATGGCACGAATGTATTTTATGGGAATTTGAAATTCCAGATATTTCTGTACTGAGGTATCTACGGATAAATGTTTGTAAATAGTTGAGAATGTTGACATGGAGACTGCTTGAATGTCTTCTTGATGAAGCATATCCATATACTTTTTTAACATGCTTTTCTTGTTTTTTAATAGCCAATCAGAGATGTTTTCATCCCAAGAAAATTCATAATCTAATATTTGAAAATATTGCTTAAACTGTGAAACCCAGTTGTATCTGTTCGTATTTATTGAATTATTTGCTGAAGAAATTTGAAGCTGACGCAGAAAACAAATAAGAGGAAGTCTTAAATCATGCATTTGCGATAGCTTGATAAGCCAATTTAAAGTTAGCTTGAAAATAGTAAAAGAAATTTTTACTCTTCCTGTCTCCAACCTAACAGCATAATCAGGTGTATTGATACTGAGATGTAAAAGTTTTTTAAAGAAAGTTATTTGTATTCTTTCTAACTGGTCAGCATATCTCATTCCCCAAACGGGCACACAGTTCATAACAAGGCTTTGAACTAGCGAATCGAAAAGTTGCACACGAGATGTCCAAGAATTCATTTTGGTTTTAGCCATTAAACCTATCACGTTACCAATTGCGTGTTTTGCTCTTTCCACTGTTGTATCGGCCATTGCTTTAAAAAGTGATGTTGTGGTTAGGGTGACTCCAAGATATACAAATTTGTTAACAACTTCTATTTTTTCATTCTTATATAGGAACTTATAAGTCACCTTTTATCGAGATGTGGCTTCTTTTTCAAAATATACCAAAACATGTAAATTATAAATACATTTTCAGATTATTAACAGGTCTCTATAATCGTACTTAACCATATACAAATATGTGGTGGATTCGACAAATATTCAAAATATGTCGATAAACACTGGCTTATCGAAAAAGTACTAAGAGGCAAAAAAGTTTTAAAAACAGTGTGTTTAACTACTGGTGCCACAATAATAACTAAATTGGAACGTACACAAAAGTTTGGGGGGGTTTAAGGGAACAAAACCCCCATAAAATTTTTATGGGGTACACAAATTTGACTTTAATTTTTATTTAAGATGCTGCTGCCATAGGAATGCCACATGTCCAATTTTTATGAAAAATCTCTAAGAGTTTTCGATATATGAAAAAAAAATTGATTTTCATTTTGTAACTTCAAAGGGCTGTAACTTTTTTTGTGTGCACTATTGTATATAGGTAAGTGAGGTTCAATCAACCTATTTTTGACCCCAGAATCTGTGGTATAATTTATGACCAATCTTTTCGGGACACCCTGTATAAATATTAACTAACCAACAGAAAAAAATCAAGTGGTTAGTAATTATTTTTCATAACCTCATTCATGATACATGTTGAAAAGGGGAGACTCTTTGACAAAACCTTGCTTTTTGTAGGACAAAAATATTTTTTCTGCTAATTTAGATAATTATCCTGAGAATTAACAAAAAAAAACAGTAGTAAATTTTTGAGAATCATCAAATTAACATACTTAATCCCTGCTGCCCCTGTTAGCTACCACAAACGAAAATTTTCGTACAGTAAATTGTTGGGCGTCTCATCGAAACGAAGCTATTCACGAAGATTCAGCTTGATAGTAATTTTTACATCAGGTATTTTTACTACAACTTTTTAACGTAGGACCAGCGTTGCCAGTGTACCACGCAATTTGTAGGACAATGTGGGTGTTAAATTATATAATTATTAACAAATTAACAGAAAAAAAATCAGGTGGTTAGTAATTATTTTTCATGACCTCGTTAATTATACACATTGGAAAGGGGGGACTCTTTGACAAGACCTTTCATTTTGTAGGACAAATATGTTTTTGGCAATTGAGATAATTATCTTAAGAATTAACAAAAATAACCCAGTTATTGTCCTTTTCATGAGCATTTTTCAGTGCGTAACAAATGATAGGAAAAAGGGTAAGTCCGTGATAGTACACATTTATGACATTTATTCTAACATGACATTTTAGTTAAATCTGACAGTTGTCACATTTTATTTTCAATTTGGAATAAAAACAAATCAAATGTGTTTCTTGCATTTATAAAATGCTATTTTCTTTGATTTGTATAGTCTTATAAATTACACAGATTATATTTGTAATATTATTATCTAATTAAAAAAAAATATTTTTTTTATTATGGCGCCATCTATCGACAACTAGAATAACTAGAATAAATGTTGCAAATGTCTGTAATCACGGACGTGCCTTTTTTCTGTCACATACAATTTAATGCGTTAGAAAGAAATAAAACTGTGACGCACTGAAAGCTGATCATGAGAAAAAGAATAGTAATAAATTTTTGTGAATCGTCAAATCAACATATTTCACCTCTGCTACCCCTGTTAACTACCACAAACGGAAATTGTTGTAAGGAAAAAAGTTGGGCATCTTGTCAAAATGAAGGTACATACTCACGAAAAATTAGATTGTTAATAATAAATGGTGAAAATGAGCCTGGGATCTCGGACTAGCATTGTGGTCAATAAAAAAAAATATTTTCTTTTTTCAGGACAAACAAATTCACACATCAACGAGCTTTTTATTCAGGACGAGCCAGCAGGTGAGAATGTGAGGATGCATGTCGTATTTTTTAAATATTGTTGTTTTTTGGGTAGAAAGTACTCTGGCTCGTCCTGTCACTTGTCGTGTATGTATTTAACAGGTGTAAAGTGTGAGAGCATGGACGTAGAAAATGAAGTGCACGTTTTTGAAAGTAGCAATATTTGTACCCTCTCACATGTGTGGCAAAATTAGTTAGTATACGTATATACAATAAGGCAAAAATTAGAGAAACTTAAACCCACAATAATAGGAACAACAATGTAAATATATATGTTTCCTATCTACATCTAATTACTTTTTAACTGTGTTATTCTCCAAATAAGATGTGTACAAAGAAGTAATCATTCTCGAAACCTGGCGATGCGATGTAGCGAGTATGATGATAACGTCTATAATGATAATTGAAACCGCATGTACCGATACCGGTACAAGTGGTTTCAATTATCGGGGATATGTCACGGCAGGGCTAAAAAAATATATATTCAAAATACAGTAGAAAATTTGTCCAAAATGAAGAGACCTGGTGACTTTCTGGACATCTAAAATTTCGATAATATAGTAATAATTTTTATTGGTCTCATTTTTATTCTTTTAGCCATCACTACGATCATTTCAGCTTTTTCGGATATACATACTGTCGTTAACAGTTTATCCTGTATTTGTTCTCTATTCGGACCATATTGTCTCTTTGATTGCCCATAGTTCTAGTCTTTCTCTCTAGTGTACTTGTCAACAGAATTGAAGATTCTTGAAGTAGGTAAAAAGAATTGAAAATTAACTACTATTTTTGCTGCGCTTACACATTCGGTCCCCGAATTTTTTAAAGTTTTTACCTCAAAAACAGAAAAGAGGACTCAGGTGTCGGCAACCCCTCATTTCTTTCATCATACTGCAGCCATCACTTTAACGGATTATAACTTTACTCTTTCACTGTGTATGTCATATAAGTTGGAACATGAAATTTAGATTTTCTTTTATTATCTGTTCAATTTTCAGCTATTAATGTTAATAAATAATGGAAATATGATTTTAAGAAAAAAATTGCAATCTTGGTTATTATTGGTCATAGAAAATTTTATTTTTTTTTATTACAAATTGTGTTTTGTCACCGCCTTTTCAGTGAGCCTAGTTACAAGCGCGGGGCATAAAAATATCAAAGTATGTAATTATAAATGTTTATGAGCTAAAGAAAAAGAAAGCCCTTTGAAAAATGAATCAAATCTAGTTAATGCAAGACAGTGTTGTAAGACACTGTTCCGACCTTTTAGATATTAGCCCTTTCAGAGAAGTGAACGTAGATACTGGTCACTATTTGGTTAAGGCACAATTTAACACATTACGGGCCACGCTTTAATCGGGAAACTACTCTCAGGGGCCACTGATATCCACGGCCATGAAAGTTAGTCATAAGTGTATATCAAAAATGAGCGACGTGGCCCCTGGCAAAACATCTGTGTCTCTCATATATGAGCGACGTGGCACGCAATGTGTAAAGAAAGAATAACCAATCAGAAAAAGGAGAGAGAAAATAAATATTCACAAACTAAAAGATCCAGGCATAATGAATATAGAAAAACAAGATAAAATAAGGACAGAAAACATAGAAGGTATTAACCAGCTATGGATAAGCATATGGGATATTTTATTGCAAAAATCAGTTAAAATATTGGTTAAAAGCAGGGCAGAAAAAAGAAGTAAGTGGTTTGAAACTGAGTGCGAGATGACACAACAAACGTGGCAGGTATATCAAAAAACATTGTAAAAGTAAAACATTGAACTCTGTGTTCTGGATGGAAAGGTGCATCAATAGTCATAAAAGAAATATACAGCGAAAGGAAACAAATCAAAGAAGATTAATCAACAGAATGTAGCAGACTCTGGTTACCAATACTAAAAGAAGTAAGCAACAAGAATATAACAACATTACTGGATTAATCGAGACACATTAATCAGAGACACATTACCTACTATTAACTACATACCTAAACACAAAATCAGAATTTGATAGCCGTCCAAGGATACATCACCATCAGAAGGCAGAAAAAGTAAAGGTAGAAGGTGGATTGATGATGTAGACAACCTTAAGATTCTGAGGATCGGAAGATGGAGGGAAGTTCTAGGCATCGACAGGAGTGGTGACTTTACTGCAAGCAAGTCAAGTTCAAAAAGAATTGTCAATTGTCATATATCTGAAATACTCTCGCGATCACAAAAATCGGGTTACTCAATGAATTATACACGTTTGAGGTCTCGACTTTCCTAAACCAGTTGTCCGATTTGAGTGCTTTTTTTAGTATGTAGCCTTATTATTTAAGAATATCAACGTAACAATATTGTTGCTAGACAGGTAAATGTCATTTTATACCGGGTGTAACAATCCTACTGTGTTTTTTCCTTAAAGTTCGGAACACTATGAAATATTATAGCATAGATAAAATATTGAAATTAAAACTCAATTGTTAGGCTTTCTTAAGGCCATCGGTACATAATTCGCAAATATTTTACGGGTATCCCTACTTTTTCTGCCTTTACACGGCAAATTAAGTGTAGTAAAATTTACACTGGTATGGATATGTAAACATTACTAGAATGTCATTCTACTTGAAAATGTCATTATTAATTTAAAGAGATGGCTTTTGAATGTTCTTGGATAACTGTTATTTTTATACAGTCGAACCCGCTTATTGGAATAGCCTTCGTGCCAAGCAAAAGTATTCCTATAGACGGGATATTCTAATAACTGATCATTTATACCTGGTAGAAACGTTTCGGGACCTCAAATTTCTATTCGACTGTAATTGCAAATTATTAATTCAGTTAATAAATGTGATAATTTTTTCACTAACGATGTATTCAGTGATTGTAATAATTTATATGTACAACAAAAACTAATACTCAATCGAGAAAAGAGGAAAAGTGTTTAAGTGATTTTTTAATAATATATTGTTATGTACTATGGAACACTTACAATTTTGAACATCTTTAACAACAAAATACTTGGATCACAGAATATATTATCCTGATGTATTCTCTGCTTGGATCTTGCACAAATAATAAACAATAAATAACTTATTATTAATTTCACGTCTTAAATCGATTATTTATCAAATACACTATATTATATCAATATTATTTAATCAACAACCCAAAATATTCCCGATGCCATGTCAAATATTTAAAATTGTCACTGTCTGACTGACAGTATACTGACAATATTCTATTCGACTGAGTGCGTTGCATAACAAAGATAGATTTGGAAATACACACACCGGCAAAATTAGCCGAACACCTTAAAAATGGGACATGTTTGATGTCACGAATTTCCTAAACCAGTGGTCCGATTTGAGTGATTCCTTTAGTATGTTATAGCCTTATTATTTAAGAATATCGTTGTAATAATATTGTTGCTAGACAGCTAAATATCATTTTATACCGGGTGTAACAATAAGACTGTGTTTTTTTCTTAAAGTTTGGAACACCCTGTGGAATATTCTAGCATATATAAAATATTGAAATTCAAACTCAATTATAGCCGTAGGCTTTCTTAACATTTTCATTTTTGATTCATTTGCTTATTTTGGAAAATTAAAAAGTTATGGGCTTTAACAACTAGCCATGTTTTTCATCGATAAATTCTCATAGTAGGGGAGGAAACTATGCTAAATTTGCAGCTACTCTTGCGTTATGGGGACCTATTGGATTGTGAATTGTATGTGCTAAAACCAGAAAAAGGTTAAGTTTTCTATATATTGGGGGACTTTTCATTTTTTAATTAATTTTTCATTTGAAACAATCGTTTTTTTCGGATTATAGCGCCATTCATCCATAATTTACAAAAATGTTGCGAATAAAAGTTGCTTATTTTTACGTCAAGAATCCAAATCTTCAATAAAAATTGGGGGCTCCTATTTAAGATTTTAAAGTAACCCGCCAACCCCACCTCCGTGGGGGGACGTGTTCGGTGCCATTCGATAGATTTTTGAAAAATATTGAATACGTGTATTTCGCAGTTTTACGACCTGATGTTCATTTCGCGAAATACCGCATTTAAAATTTTTAATTTACCCTTACCCCTCTCCGTGGGGTGACGTGTTTAGTATTATTCGATAGATTTTTGAAAAATATTGAACACGTATTTTATAGTTTTTCAAAGTGACGTTTATTTCGTGAAATATTCGCTTTTTTTTGTGAAATTTTGTAACTCACCCATTTTTTTACGCCCCGCTCAAATCGTCAGATTTTTTAAATATACACTGTTTTGCATGTACTTAACTTACCTAATCTTAATCTGACGATTTCGAGTTTTTCTAAGAATAGATTTTTCTCGGTCCCCCTTAATGAATTCCCCGGTGTTAAGAACCAATATATGGTACCTATAGGTACATTTACAGGGTACAAGGTTTCTCCCCATGTGATAATCAGACGCGCTCGAGTAACTGAAAAAATTCCCGCCTGGGCTCCCCTACCATCATTATCTGCTTAGTTTAATAAACAAGCCTATAATAATTCAATAGATGTATTAAATAAATAAATTAATAAGCGATGTCACAATGACGAACTCCCGTGGATTTCATCTGAACTAGCTGAACATCAGATCAAAAAACTGCAACATACACGTATTCAATATTTTTGAAAAATCTATCGAATGACACCAAACACGTGCCCCCACGGAAGTGGGGTGGGGGATTTAATTTAAAATCTTAAATAGGAGCCCCAATTTTTATTGCAGATTTGGATTCTTTACGTAAAAATAAACAACTTTTATTCGACACATTTTTTAGAATTATGGATGGATCGCTCTATAATCGGAAAAGAACGATTGTTTCAAATGAAAAATAAATTAAAAAATGAAAAGTCCCTCAATATATGAAAAACTTAACTTAACCTTTTTCTGGTTTTAGCACATACTATTCACAATCCAATAGATCCCCATAACGCTCGAGTAACTGCAAATTTAGCATACTTTCCTCCCCTACTATGAGGATTTATCGATGAAAAACATGGCTAGTTGTTAAAGCCCATAACTTTTTTATTTTCCAACATAAGCAAATGAATCAAGAAAGAAAATTTTAAGAAAGCCTAAGGTTATAACCTAGTTTTAATTTTAATATTTTATATATGCTAGAATAGTCCACAGGGTGTTCCAAACTTTAAGAAAAAATCACAGTATTATTGTTACACCCGGTATAAAATGATATTTAGTTGTCTAGCAATAATGTTATTACAAAGATATTCTTAAATAATAAGGCTATAACATACTAAAAGAACCACTCAAATCGGACCACTGGTTTAGGAAATTCGTGACATCAAACATGTCCCATTTTTAAGGTGTTCGGCTAATTTTGCCGATGTGTGTATTACCACGGACATTGTGTTTATTTTTTTCGAATCCTGAAAAAACCAATAAATATTTTTGAAAAATTTAAACGCAGAATGAAAGACTATATTATTATCGAGGGCCGAAAGTCCCTTAGAATAAATAAAAGTTTCTTTTGAATGAGATATTTTAAATTCAAATTCACACTACATTTTTTAGTTTTTCAAACCTGTAACTTATTAAAATAAACATTGTTGGGACCGTGCAAGTTCGGAAAAGCGACACCTATTTCTACGCTTTGCACTTTTATTCGCACTTTTGATTATATTGGCCAATCATATGGTCCTGGTTACTGGATAATTGTCAAGGTTATAGTCAAAAAAAAAAAATAATAAATAATAAGAAAAAATAAGATTTAGGTTCTGTTATCTAAACGTAAACAATTGTATGTAGTAAATAAAATTAGTTATTAAAATGCAGTACTGCAAGCAAAATACAATTAATTAAATTTACCTTTATATAATAATTGCGTATCATATAAATACTGTGGAGCAATATATAATTTTTCTTCTTAAATGACAATAAGTATGAAATGTACGTCAATTTGACAATTTCAATTGACAATATGAATTATTTGAGAAAGTTGCAATGTTTCTCCGCTATTCGCGCACGATCGTTTCGCGTATCCCTTCCAAGTACTTGCACACCGCGAATAGAAGTTATCAGTGACTTTCGGCCCTCGCCAATAACGTAATCTTTCATTCTGCGTTTAAATTTTTCAAAAATACTTATTAGTTTTCTCAGGATTCGAAAAAAATAAATCCCCATTTGAATAGCATTGCAGCCGAAAATACGTATCCATCCTCTTAGCATTTTCTTTTTTGGTTCATTTACTTATGTTGGATAATAAAAAAGCTAGGTACTTTAACAACTGGCCATGTTCTTCATCAATACAGGGTGTTTCTAAATTAGTGCGACAAACTTTAAGGGGCAATTCTGCATGAAAATATAATGACCGTTTGTTTTATAAAGATATGCCCGCAAATGCTTAATTTCCGAGATACGGGATGTTGAATTTTTTCTTACAAACTGACGATTTATTTGTAGCTGTAAAACTGGTTGAGATATGCAAATGAAATTTGGTACGTTTTAAGAGGCAGTTATTGCTCATTTTTGGACATACATACAAATAAGGATTTTATATTCACCATTGACGTGCATACTGTTATAAACATTTTAGATACATCCCGTATGCACGCCAATGGTGAATATAAAACTCTTATATTCATCTTAGATTCATCTTATATTCTTATACCTACAGCCGAGAGGGTAGAAGGTTTACAGATTATATGGACATCTTGCTAATATGTCTGTGTAGATTTTGGCATTGGATCCGACCCTCACTTGTAACACCGTTGCCGTATCCTCTATTTTTTCATACTATCACGTTACATTTTTTTGTGATAATATACACGAGCGAGGCACCCTCAGAAAGCGCTTAGTTTTCGAGATACTGACCACGGAGGGGTGAATGGCTAATTTTAATCATACTTTATATTTTCGAGGGTGCTGAAAACGAAAATGAGGTTTATTTTGAATTTTATGTGGGGGAACATTGTCAAAATCGCAATTTTAACCTAAAAATAAAAAAAAAATGAAATCACGTTTTTTGCGTTTACCTAGCTACAACCCTGTTCCGTTTTAATATTTTTTTCTGAAATTTTTACAGTATATAGCTCTAACATTTCTGAAGACAAAGGTACCTGCTTCAAGTTTTTATTCTTATCATGATAAAGGTTATGAATTTTTCAAAGAAAAAGGTGCGGATTTGTGCATTGCAAAGTTTAATCGCAAAAGTTGTGTGACGAAGTTTAAAATTTAGCTTCTTAGTCACGTTTATTTGAAAGTAGAGAGTACAAAGAAGTTTTTTGGTAAGTTTTAGATCAAAATGTTTTATAGAAAAGAAATAGTGCAACTTTTAATGTCGACATTAGAAATCCCCAATATAACGCTTATTTTTTGAGGGACAGACAATCTAGGTCAAATTTCTCACCTTTAGTACTATCTTTGGATTATAAGCTTTCATTTGACACCTCATTTGTCATTCTACCTAGTATAATGACGAATAAGTAAACGTTCTTATTCTATTATTCTTGTAGGTACATTTAACATTGATTGAAATTATGAAAGAAATGGCATGGCAACACTGTGACGCACAAACATAAGATTCAGCTGTGCGTTACATAGGGTGCACTAATATCTAAGATGTCCGATTATATATACATTGGCGTGCATACGGGATGTATCTAAAATGTTTATACCCGTATGCACGCCAATGATGAATATAAAATTCTTATTTGTATGTCAAAAATGCGCAATAACTACCTCTTCAAACCTACCAAATTTCATTTGCATATCTCAACCGGTTTTAGAGCAACAAATAAATCGTCAGTTTGTAGCAAACGGTCATTATTTTTTCATGCAGAATTACCCTTTAAAGTTTGTCCCACTTATTTAGAAACACCGTGTATTGATGAAGAACATGGCTAGTTGTTAAAGTACCTAACTTTTTTATTATCCAACATAAGCAAATGAACCAAAAAAGAAAATGTTAAGAAAGCCTAAGGCTACAATTGAGTTTTAATTTAAATATTTTATCTATGCTATAATATTCCACAGAGTGTTCCGAGCTTTAAGGAAAAAACACAGTATGATTGTTACACCCGGTATAAAATGACATTTATCTGTCTAGCAACAATATTGTTACGTTGATATTCTTAAATAATAAGGCTATAACATACTAAAAAAATTACTCAAATCGGACATGTTTAGGAAATTCGAGACCCCAAACGTGTATAATTCATCCAGTGACCCGATTTTTGTGATCGCGAGTGTATAAACCCCAAATATTAGATGTTATAATATTAGATGTAATGTTTATCATATTATTTTTAAAGAATACTTATAGCGGTATTATCGGTAAAAGTGGCGATGAAATCTTAAAATGAGAACTTGTGCACTACAGTCCCTGTGTCATCTATGAGAGTTTTAGGGCCGGTTGTTCGAACGCTAATCAACAATGATCATTATCAAATATTTAATTACTGTCACCAAAAGTGTCAATGTCAACTTTGTTTCGGTTGCTGAAAACATAATTAATTACAATTATGAGATTTATTATTAATTATGTTAATAATTATTGTTATATTAATTGATTATAGACTCCACAGACTTTTTAACAACCCAAACAAAGTTGACATTGACAGTAATTAATTATTTGATAATGATCATTGTTGATTAGCGTTTGAACAACCGGCCCTAAATGTACTCATTTTGGTTGTTGTGTGATTTGATTTTTGTAAAATTTTGGAATTTGTTTACTTGTCATCAAGGAATTATTTATGAGTGCTAATAATTTATAATACTACAGTAGACTCGCGATTATCCGAGTCTCGGTTATCCGAGCCCCTCGGTTAACCGAGGCAAAAGTCATAACAGGTGAGTTACAATTTTCAACCTTGACGTAACATCGCCGCCTCAAAATCAAAAAGAGGAATAAAGCTTATGCAAAATCAAAAACTTTTTTAAACAGTAATATTGATAAGGTAAATGTTTTTATCTTTTATAGACAGTACTGTATTCATTTTGTCATTAAAATATCCACAGTTATGATTGTTTACTTGTTTTTCTATCAATATAACCAATCTCAGTGTTAACCGAGTTTTTCCGTATCCGAGGTAGTCACTGTCCCAGTTACCTCGGATAATCGCGAGTCTACTGTATTAGCAAATATCTTTAGGTTTTATGATAAGTAAATATCCTCTGATATAATAGCAGGTCATGCAACTGTTTGGCAAATATGTTTCTATTTCAAATGCTACCACTAAGATGAAATGACTAACATGATGTTTTGCTTCAGGTATTCAGATGAGTTCATCGTTAGAGAAGATTTAATGGGTTTGGCAATCGGAGCGCACGGTGCTAACATTCAACAAGCTCGAAAAGTAGATGGAATTACCAATATTGAATTAGAGGAGAATTCTTGCACGTTTAAAATTTATGGTGAGACTGATGAGGCTGTGAAAAAGGCGCGATCCATGTTAGAATATAGCGAAGAATCTCTCCAAGTTCCCAGGGCGTTGGTCGGCAAAGTTATAGGCAAGAATGGCAGGATCATCCAAGAAATTGTCGACAAAAGCGGGGTGGTAAATATAGTATTGAATTTTTTTATTAAAATTTAGAATAGTGAGGATCTCTTTTCACTTAACGAATCTGAATTAGTCAAAATCAATGCAAGTTGAGGTGAATCTGTCCTCACCTCAGTTATGGATCCTTACCAAACATCAAACTCTAAATATTAACTTGCAGTATTAATGGATTGTTTCCAATAGGGAACTTGCATAAAATTTTAAATTTTAAAAACATGTTATAAATCACAACAGAACAAAATTTAAAACATGTATCAAAGATAAAAAAGTTGTTTTTGTGTTCCATTTGGCCCCTAAAGACGATTCTAAATTCAAATTCTGCACCAACAAAGTAAACAAAATTGTATATAATTATAAAATTAGACATTATAAAAAATACGTTTCATCATTTGAACTATTTTAAATTCATAGAAAACTTGTACTCTTACAAAATGGCACTAGACAACACTTATAGTGTTTTCTTTTATTTTCCATAGTAAACCTAGATCTAGACGTAGGTAAAACCTAAATCCTTTCCTTCAAAAACTGTATCAAACTCCAATCTCAACAAACTGGTATACAGTCACAGTATAAAGAAGGACAGTAGAACCACTCTCCGAAAAATTGGAAATAAAATCTTTAGTCGCGCTTGGCGACCGCGCAATGTTCCCAGTCGCTTTTGTCCCACTCTCGCATTGCTAGTCGCATAGAAACGTACGGGTTTTAACAGGGAAAACCCACATCCACCACTAGTGAATTACCAATTGCGTACTGCCGGTATTACTTCTTGAAATCAAAGTGCCGACATGGAAGAGGTTTTACTGTCCCTCTTTATACTGTGATACAGTGATGAGCGTACTGATAACCGGCAAAATAACGCAAAAGATGGAAAACATATTAAGTTGCGAGATAAAAAGAGATGAACCTAGTGGAGGTGTTCAATTTAGCGATAGTAACTTATAGATTGACATTATATTGATTGTTTCCCACCTTTAGACACATCGGACGAGTTTGAGAAATGCCACTGTCACAGTGACAGTTTTAGTTGACATACTCCTCTGATACGTCTAAAGGTGGGAAACAATCAATATAATGTCAATTTATATGTTACTATCTAGCAATTTAATATTTTTTCCATCTTTTGCGCTATTTTGCGGGTTATTAGCGCGCTCATCACTGTATATTATTACAATGACATACGGTAAACGTCATTAAAATATAAATATTTTCCCTTATTCCGCGACGATTAGCTAGCCAAATACCCGAGTAAGTGGAGGCCAATAAGCTAAAGAATAAGAAGAAGAATATACCTAAATATAACCATAAAGTTCAACTTTGTGACGTCACGTGTCGTTTGAACTATTTTAATTCACAGAAGATTTTAAATTTGTACTTCTAAGTTATTATGAGTTTTTGAAAGGTGAAATTTTGGAAATCTTATTTTTAAACAAAACTGAACATTATTATGTAATAAAACAAATGTGCAAGTTCCCTATTAGTTCTCGGCATAACAAGATTACTAATTAATATGCTGTTGATTTATATACTATGTCAAAAGTGCCAGTGTATAGGTAATGTTTATATTATTTCACCTTCTGATACCAAAAGCTCGAATTTAAAAAAATGTTTCTATTAGCAACAGTTCATTGTTTTAGGATTTACATAATCAAAAGTGCCAAATTTGTGATACACTGCACAACTAAAACATCTTTTCCCATGTTAATATCTTTGAAAAAACACATTTGCGTTAAAATCTACCAATAATATAAGAGCAGTCTCTCTTTCAAAGGCGTTAGTGGTCTCATTGTCTCTACATTTATTTAACGCATTTGAAATGTGGACCTATAGAAGAATTATGAGGGTTTCCTGGGTAGATAGAGTTATGAGTTATGAACAAAGAAGTACTGAGAAGAATAGGTAAAGAGGGGGAAGTTGAACTTACAATTAAAGAAAGAAAGCTACAGTATCTCGGACATGTTGTGATGCTCGGCCAGAAGTATGGCATCCTGCGGCTCATAATGCAAGGAAAGATAGTTGGCAGAAGAAGCATCGGAAGAAGACTAATTTCATGGCTGAAGAACCTGAGAGAACGGTTTGGATGTAGCTCAAAACAACTATTTAGAGCTACTGCCTCAAAAATTAAAATAGCTATGATGATTGCCAGCCTCCGTAGCGGAGATGGCACCTGAAGAAGAAGTCTCTATACCGCTATTGCAGCTTTAGGATTATAGCAGGGTAGTGTGCTATCTCTTGGTCCTATGGTATACAAGAAATGTAACAGGGCCAGTGCTGCGCTTCAATCGCCTATTATTATCCCTGGTTTTACCCAAGGTACTAATTTTATGCAGGTTTAGTAGACCTATATAAAAAAAGACGACAAACCTGTAGGAAAGAAATATGGTATCAGAATCAGCTTCACCTTTATTTGGATTGATTTTATTTGTCAGTTTGAAGGGATCTTAACCTAATTTTTAAAATTGAAGCAAAAATAGCTAAGATTATTTATCAATTTATTGTTATCAGTACAAATCTTTATGAAGCCGTTAGTGGCTGTATATTGAACATAGCTATTTTCATTTCACAACTTAATATTAGTACAACATTTTTCGGCTCTATTTGTGAAATTAATTTCCATTACACCTTCATTATACGAGCTTCTTCGAGCCATATATGGGTCATACTCATTTACCTATGAGTTGAGAACCATATGTGAGTCGCATATGCGTGGTTTTATTGTTTCGTAATATTAAAAAGGATTTGTATATTACTAATTTTTTGAAGAGAACTGTCAACACAAAAAATACTGCATTTTAGCTGTTTGAAGCATTTGTTCTGTTATGCACAATAATTCAGTACACAGAAACTAATACAAGAACAATCTAAACATAAAAAAGAGCACGTCATCTGTGGAATAAAAGAAAATAAAATAAAAATTAAAAAAGTTAAATTTATTTGAAACATGGCTGTAACCCTTTTTGGGCTTGTTATTTTTTCGGAAAGAAATGAAAAGAGGAATAAAATTGATAAAAGTCTATTTGCACAAAAAAAGTAACTATCGAAAAAAATATGTATAACTGAAATCATTGCCACTAAAATTTAAAATCTGAGAAAGTTACGTTACACAAAAAAAAACTATTTCAAATTATAATCTGCACATATTGATTAAAAATATTCATTATTATTAAGAAAAATAAGTTCAGCTTGATTCACGAATGAAAATGAATTTCAGCTCATTCTGTGCACTTCAAGACATCTTGTTACACATCTAGGCAAAGTTGAAACTCATACTTTTAGATGTTTACAGGTTCTCGATTCTACACACCAAAATAAAGAAAAAGGCTGGATGCACTGAATGCATAAACAATGGATGATGGAACATGTTACTTGACTATGGAATTAAATCTGCACTCTACTGGCAGAAAAACTTTTTTTGCTTTTGATGGCTTTGGACTTCCAAAGCAAACTGAGTGATAGACTGATTGTTCGCCAAAGAATATACAAATTAAATATGTTGGGCTATTTTGACCTCTTATGCTGTTGTCCGGTCTAGTTGCTTTCTTGGTTTTGGCTGATTTTATTGCATGCACAACTTCGGATTCTAAAATTTCAAGTCCTTCTTGATTTACGTTGCACTGTATGTTTTAGTGCTGTCGCCAGGGGGGTTCAACAACCTCCTTTATTTAGATGGACTTTTGACCCATAGAATTTTTTGGGTAACAGTTGATCCGGATGTCGATAAGATTGTTATAAACAAAAAACTTGCAAAATGACAAAAAAGCAATTTTTCGCAAAATAAAATATGTTTGTATATTTTGGGTCATTCTAAACAAAAAAAATGTCCCTACAAGTTTTTTCTTGGATGCATAGTTTTCGAGATAAATGCGGTTGAACTTTAAAAAGATGAAAAGTTGCAATTTTTGAACCTGAATAACTTTTGATTAAAAAATAAAATAGCAATTCTGCTTGCAGCATTTGAAGGTTCAAGTCAAATTATACCGGTTTTGATTATTTGCATTGCGAAGAATTAATTTTTTATTGTTAAACAAAGCTATAAACAAATAGTGTTTGAGCGTTTTCACGCGTGCCCGCTATGCATGCTACGAAGAAATTGTCTATTTGCAGGCGCTTTTTTATTGGAGAAAATACCAACGTCAAATATCAAAAGAAATTTGTTCTGTGACTGGTTTGTTTTTATTAATATTTTTGAGGTTATATTAGAAATACGTTTTTCTTATAGTATCACAAAAGCGCCTTCAACTAGGCAATTTCTTCGTAGCATGCATATCGGGCACATGTGAAAACGCTCAAACACTATTTGTTTATAACTTTGTTTAACAATAAAAAAAATTCATTTTTAGCAATGCAAATCTGCGAAAGCTGAATTGTTATTTTATTTTTTATTCAAAAGTTATTTCGGTTCAAAAAAAGGCAATTTTTCGATTTTTTTAAAGTTCAACCGCATTTATCTCGAAAACTATGCATACTACGAAAAAACTTGTAGGAACATTTTTTTTTGCTTAGAATGACCCAAAATATACAAAAAATTGCTTTTTTGTAATTATGTAAGTTTTTTGTTTATAACAATCTTATCGACATCCGGATCAACTGTTACCCAAAAAATTCCTATTCTACGGGTCAAAATACGTAAAAAACATGGGTAAGTCCATCTAACTAAAGGAGGCTGTTGTAACCCCCCTGGCGGACAGCATTATTTGGACTGCCATCTTGGAACAATTCAGTTATATGGTCACTCCAGGTTTCAAGTAGTTTACATTCATCAATAATTACTTTTCCTGCATTATGTACTAGAGTATTAGTAGTGTTTTTCTTATTATACAGGCCAGCCACTTTACAAACTTTATTATGCATATTGAACATGTCATGTTTCTTTTCTAATTCTTCCTTTCTGAACATCTATCTGCTATACATCCATCTTTTTTTAGCCACTCGTATTTTTTGTCAGCACAAATAAGTACAGTTAATTATTATATAATAATGTTTTAGGTACGGGTTAAAATTGAAGGTGACAATGAGCCACAACCGACCATTCCACGTGAAGAAGGGCAGGTACCTTTTGTTTTCGTAGGAACTGTAGAGAGTATATCTAATGCAAAAGTACTTCTGCAGTATCATTTAGCACACCTAAAGGTAAGTTTGGCAATCCATTTCCTCCTTGAAATTACATTTTCTTGAAACATACAGTTTTTTTGATTTAACAATAAATGGATATTAGGATGATCTCTATATTCTATAAGGAAGATTAATACCACCGAAGAATATGAATGATAGTCGATAGTCCAGGAACGTACTAAAATAAACATTGTAGAAGTTTTCAGGGACTTTGGGCCCATCAGTAATATAGTACAGGAACCGAAGGTTTTCACCTAGCAATTTTTACAGAATGGATCGATTTGCTTGAAAATTTGAGAATAAGTAGTGGATACTCCAAGGATCAAAATCTATATGATGCCGAAAGGCGCTGTTACCATGGGGGTGGTTGCCACCCCATCTCGGGGGTGGAAATTTTTTATTATATTTTGACCACAAAAGTTGATAAAAACATTTATTCTAAGTAGAAAATGTTATATACATTTTTTTGATAAAATTAACAGTTTTTGAGTTATTCGCCATCGAAAGTGTTAGTTTTATATGGAAAAAATGAATGTTTTTCGATAACTTTCATTTACGATTCACTCAAGTTTTGCCGTAAAAAAAATTTTTTCAAAATAAGTTCTTGTGAATTAAATAACCTACAATTTCATGTTTAAAAATGTTTTCGTATTTCTGTTGCTAACTTTCTATTCTGAAGAAAATAGCATTTTTTACCAAACTACAAAAATTCGTTATTCGCTTTTAACTCCAGTTTTTTAAAAACTAATTATTCTAAGCCAGTCAAACTTCTAGAATCTATTAATAATACCTAAATAAAGAAGAATGAATAAGGCCAATGACTAAAAACACCGCTAACTTACATTATTATGCTTCCAATTGGATTTCTCATTTTTTTAAATGTATTGATTTTTTAACCGTAACTTTTTTATTTTTTATCTTAGAAAGTTTGGTAAAAAATAATTTTTTAGGTTTTTACAAGATCTATAAGCCTATTACTATTAAATCTTTTTAAAATCCTCAGTCGCAAAAAGAGGTGACTTTGAAAGGGTTGGTAAAGGTGGTTTTTGCATGTTATTACAAGTTTTAATTGTGAATAGCTCACTCAATTTTTGCCATAGAAAAAATTTTGGCAAACCAGGTTCTTGGGAACTAAATAGGCCACAGTTTCATATTTAAACATTTTTTCGTATCGCTAATCTTTCTATTCTGAAGAAAATGCCATTTTTTTCCAAACTACAATAATTCGTTGTTTGCTTTTAACTCCATTTTTTTTAATAATCTTTCTAAGCCGGTCAAACTTCTAGAATCTATTAATAATACATAAATAAAGGAGGCCAAATAAGGTCAATGACTAATTTTAATTAGGGCGGTGATTAGGAGGTTGCTTCCGATTACTTTTTCGCTGAAAAAAATAGGGACTGGCATTCTTTTCATGATAATTCACTTAATTTTTTAGCTAGACTATTTTTTTTATTTCTGGAGATAGATATTTTTAAATACTGTAAATTAGTTTAAACAATTTATCCTCGAAAAATGCATAGCTTTCCCGTCTTTTGACTTTGAATCTACAATATTTAGCATTTGATGAAGAAGAGCTAACATATAATAAAGTATAGCTCGATTACTATTGGTATTAAAGAAAACTAGAAAAAACGGTTTTGTTTATTTTTTTAAAAGGTACATTCTTATTAGGTAAAGTTGTTTTCATAGAACGAAAACTTTTGGAGTTATTAGCAGAAAACTTATTAAAAACCTTGATTTTTGAAGATATTCTTCTTTAGCGACGAATCGATAGAGGGTGAAATTGTACATTACCGCGCGCCTGCGCAC
Organism: Diabrotica virgifera virgifera; assembly: GCF_917563875.1. Lineage (NCBI taxonomy): Eukaryota > Metazoa > Arthropoda > Insecta > Coleoptera > Chrysomelidae > Diabrotica > Diabrotica virgifera. Next base: position 267,875,621 of record NC_065443.1, read on the forward strand.
ACTGACAGTATGTAGTTCATTGCTAATCTTTCAAGATAGGTATCTATGTACCTGTAACCGTGCAAATAAGTCATTAAAAGAATATATTAGTGTTTTTAGTAAATGTATTATTTATTATAATTCTTGTGTTTTTGGATTTGTGTTTCTCTGTAGTAAAATAATAAAATGTGTAGGCATAACATTTTTACACTTTGTCGCCGTGTTGTGTAATTATATCCGAAACTTACGTCTCAATTCAAGTGGCTCGATGGCGTAGTTGGCAGAGCGGTGGGCCAGAGAATGGAAGCACGCGGAAGGTCGCGGGTTCTAATCCCGGACGATTCATATTTTTTTTATTTTTCGTTATTTTAATAAACATTTTTTGAAAGTGGTAGATAAGAAAGTTAGTTTAATTTTTAAATAAAATACAAATAACCTTTTAAGTATATTTACTTCGTTTAAATTACCTATATAATAGAAGAATATCTTCTTACGTGCGTACAAAGTACACACACATTCTTTTTTCAATATAAAACTCACACTTTCGATAGCGAATAATTCGAAAACTATTAATTTTATCAAGAAAATGTATAGAACGTTTTTTGCTTAGAATGAATGTTTTTACCAACTTTTCCTGTCAAAATATAATAAAAAATTTCCACCCCCAAAATTTGGTGGCAACCACCCCCATGGTAAAAATACCCACTACTTATTCTCAAATTTTCAAGCAAATCGATCTATTCTGTCAAAATTGTGAGGCTTTATCCTATTTTAAGCTTCATTACTTGGACTATGAGTGGAAGTTAGCAGAATGCAGGGAAAGGGATGAAAGATACAAAACATATTAATGACGATGAATATTGGATGGTGGATGTGGAGGAAGTAGAATAAACTGCTGGTAATTGAAAGGAAGTTTCTCAGAATGATATTTGGCCCTCAGAGAGATGAATTGACAGGAGTGGAACACAGTGTTAAGGCAGTGTTTTTTGAGAGACGAGACTGTAGATCAGCAGACCGTCAAAAAAAAGATGGAAGCTGATATATCTAGGATTGGGCTACAACAACTGGAAATGGAAGCGCAAGATCGTAGAAGATGCAGGGCTATAGTGGATACAGCGAAGACTACAGCGAGTTGTAAAGCCAGTCAAGAAGAAGGAGGAGGTATAATGATGATTCATTACTGAAAATGTTAATAATCTCAGAGGGTAAAATAAGTAAATCTATGGTTTCGTTTTGATTTAAATCTGTCTCCCTCCATCCTCCGATAGTACTATTTCTAGGTCTACCTGTTGTCAAGGAGGATCTGAGGAAGACAAATTATTTACACAACCGTAGTTTCTCGACATAAATTAAAACTATTTATATCGCAGTATGGTTAGAATGCCCTCTAACGGGGAATAAGTGAAATGATTTTCGACTCTATTCAAGTTCTTTGTTTAACCCAGGTATGACAACATATGAACTTGAATCGAGTCGAAATTCATTTCACTTAGTCCCCGTTAGAGGGCGTTCTAACCATACTGCGATATAGTTTTAATTTATATCGAGAAACTAGGGTCGTGTTGGTGTAAATTTGTCTTCCTCAGGGCCTCCTTGACAACAGGTAGACCTGGAAATAGTATAATCGGAGGATGGAGGGAGACAGATTTAAATCAAAACGAAACCGTAGATTTTCTTATTTTACTAATGCCATACTCTGTATTAGAGTACACAGACTCGTTTCATACAGGTTCTCTGAACTGTAAATTGGAATATTTTCCTAACGGTGCCTTTTGGTATTGTCATACCTGGGTTAAATAGAGAACTTGAATCGAGTCGAAATTCATTTCAATCTCAGAGGGATTGTAAAGGAAACAAATGAAGTAGTTAACAATGCATAAGCTCTACTGAGTTCCTCCTAGATTAATGTTTTTTTTTCTAATGTTGGATGGATAAAATGTTTGTTTTTTTTTTTGTAGGAAGTAGAGCAGCTTAGACAAGAAAAATTAGAAATCGATCAGCAACTGCGCAGCATCACCGGTTCAAGCTTAGGTTCAATGCAAAGCCTCTCTATGAGTCGCCGAAACGATCGAGGCTACAATTCAGACATGGACGGCAACAGTAGATCTGGCAGAGGCGGTTCGATGAGAGGGCGAGGCGGCCGCGGAAGGGGTGGCAGAGGAGGAGGCGGCGATAGATACAATTCTGGTAGTAATTCAATTTCAGATTATGTTAACAATGTGGATAAGCGCAAACATATCGGCAATACCAGAGGACGGGGCGGTACCGGTGGCGGCAGCCATACCGCCAACGGTCGACCGCCCCGAGGAGGCGGCATGAACCGCGACAGATCGCACAGAGTTGATGGCGAGAGCGTGGGGAACGACAGGGAACGAAAGTGATTTTCATTGAATGTCACATGGCCTATTCGGTCGACTTCCATTAAATCTGTTTTTTGTATCGGATTCTGACTCGGCTTTACGCATCACGTTGCTTTTGTACAGTTGTAATTTTCGTTTTGTTAGTTGTTCGGAGCAGTTTTTGTATATAGGATTTGAAAATTGATATCATTTGAATGGAAACACCTGTAAATAATTTACAATATATTCAATATACATTGAATTTCTCGAACTTCCTATACCCATTGTGATATTTTAAATGTTTTCTAAAGCATATTGAAGGTATTGATGTAACAAAAAGTAAAAAAGATATTTAACTCAATTAATATACCTGTTTTACTGTACTTCTCTTAGGTCCGGTTTCACCAACAACAAATAAATCAATGAATAGTTATTCGTCGAATAAAATTTATTAGACGTTTATATTTATATTTTGTTTCAATATAATTTTGATAATTTAAAGTTAAACTGGCAAATTTACTTTCTTATAAATACACTTGGGTGCAAAATTAACTGGACACCTTAAAAATGGGCATTTTTGATGTCTCAAATTTCCTAAACCTGTTGTCCGATTTAAGTGATGTTTTAATATGTTATAGCCTTATTCGTTAACAATATCGCTGTAATAATATTGTTACTAAACAGGTAAATTTTCATTGTATACCGGGTGTACCAATGCCACTGTGTTTTTTTCTCAGACTTCGCATCACCCTGTGGAATATTCTAGCATTCATAAAATACTGAAATTAAAACCCAACTATAGATTCATGTTTTCTCAACATTCTGTTTTTTGATTAATTCGCTTATGTTGGACCATAAAAAAGTTAAGTACTTTAACAATTACCCATGTTTTTCATGAATACATGGTGTTTTTAAACAAGTGTGACAAACTTCAAGGGGTAATTCTACATGAAAAGTAGTGACACTTTGCTTTATAAACCTGTGTTCGCAAATGCTTCGTTTCTGAGATAGAGGGTGTTGAAATTTTTCTTACAAACTGACGGTTTATTTATTGCTTTAAAACCGCTTGAGATATGCAAATGAAATTTGGTGGGTTTTAAGACGTAGTTATTGTACATTTTTTGACATACAAGTAAGAATTTAATATTCACCATTGGCGCGCATACGGGTAATATGAGCGGTTATATTACCCGTATGCTGCGCGCCAATGGTGAATATTAAATGCTTAATTGTGTGTCAAAAAATGTGCAATAACTACGTCTTAAAACTGACCAAATTTCATTTGCATATCTCAACCGGTTTTAAAGCAATAAATAAATCGTCATTTTGTAATAAAAATTTCAACACCCCCTATCTCGGAAACGAAACATTTTCGGGCATATTGTTTATAAAGCAAACTCTCATTATTTTTTTATGCAGAATTTCCTCTTAAGTTGGCCATACTTATTTAAAACGCCCTGTATTGATGAAAAACATGGCTAGTTGTTAAAGTACCTAACTTTTTTATAGTCCAATGTAAGCGAATGAATCAAAAAACAAAATGTTGAGAAAACATGAGGCTATAGTTGGAATTTAATTTCAGTATTTTATAAATGCTAGAATGTTCCACAGGGTGATGCGAACTTTTAGAAAAAAAACACAGTTTGATTGGTACATCCGGTATACAATGAAAATTTAACTGTTTAGCAACAATACTATTTCAGCGATATTGTTAAAGAATAAGGCTATATAAAAAAATCACTTAAATCGGACAACAGGCTTAGGAAATTCCAGACATCAAAAATGACCCATTTTTAAGGTGGCCGGTTAATTTTGCACCTCAGTGTATTTACAACGAGAATAACTTACCAATTTATATGAAGAGTAAGTATTTATTTGATAAATAAATAAAATAAAACTTTGATGTTATTAAAATGGAAAAATGTCAGTTTATTGGTCGAATAACTTTATTCATAGAATAAACTACTATTTGTCGTGTGTGAAACCGGCCATTAAACAAGTAGTCTAGTTTTGTGTTAGTTAACACGTTCGGTTCCCATGACGCACGAGTGTCGTCACGGCGGTTTCATCGAGAGTACCGCCGACGCACGAGTGTCGTCAGTAGTACTGTGTTACTAAATGAACGATTGAAGTACGTGGTACCAGCCAAGTGGCGCTTGTTCAAGATTGACACCGAACGTGTTAAGGGCAAAAATAAAGCAAAATTAGTACTCGAAATGTCATAAAACTTGTATCCGTTATTGAGACAAAATGTGATATAATTTAATATATATATTCCGATTTAGTTTAATCTACTTTCCTAATAATTTGGTAATAAAAATATCAAAAAAATAGTTTTTTTTGTGATTAAGAATTCTAACATTCAATAATCCTGGATGGGTAAAAGGAGGCCCAGAAGTTGCTACTATTTTGAGTAACGAAAAATTAATCCAAAGGGTTGTTCGTCCTTCAATTTAGATTAAACAAGGGAACCCAGGTTTAAAAATGTCCACAATGCTCACTCAGGTGTTTTGGGAAGTAGATTTAAAAAATTGAACTAAATAAAAAGGGCGCCATCGTATCTTCCTCTCTGAGAGACAAGGAAAATTCAACGATGTTGTATGTTAACCTTCGGATTACCAAGGGGGGTAAATTTGGACCACAGCATATGTTTTTCTTTAATAAATTCAAAAGTATTTTCAATTTTTAACTCATTATTTTTTTATTTGACTTTAATATCATTCTAGATATCCTCATATTTTGAAATAAAAAAAATTCCCTATATTTTACGAATAAAAAATATATTCTGAAGTTGATGTTTAGTAAAATACCGTCTATTATGTGGAATTCCAAGTAGTTTTACACAGCGCGTTATCAAAATCTATTTTTAGACTGTGGTGCCTGTTTGTACGAATCATGACATTCCTGTCTGCTACAGTTAGTCATTATTATCATTTCCTGGCGTATATTATTATAGTTTCTTGGTATTTTGTGTACATATAAGATTTGGCCCGCAAATATCTTACTGAGGCTGAGTTACAGGAAATTGTTACTGCTAGCGATTTTTATGATGATATAGAAGATGAAATAGTATCAGAAAACGGGGATGTATTGTTAGTTGAAGATTTAAATGCTGAAAACATTCAGTCCAGGTCATTTTTGACCCGGGGTCATTTTTTACCCCCTTTGGTCATCCGTGTAACAAAAAAATGTTGGTTATCGGAAGGTTAAAAGATTCGTAATCAATTAAAAGATACAAAACAATACCAAAATAAGTTTAGTTTCTAAACCAATATGTAGCTAAAGAAACAGAGACAATCACACTTACCTTATATGGTCGTTTAATTTACCTCTTAATTTAATCTAATACTTTCATTATTAATTTTTGAGACAGTAAACTAAAAATAAAAAAAGAAGTGAAAATATAAAATATACCCCTGATACACTTATAGATATTTTTAACACTTCACTGGGCAAGTATGATCTTGGACAGGTACATGAAGAAAATGTCGGCTCTTGTTAATTTTTATTAGCAAAAATACTAAAAATAGATTAGAACAAACAGTGAATTATGAAGTGAATTACCATGAAAAAAAAAAACTATTGATAATCTCAATTTTTGTTATTCAACACCTTCAATATAAAAATATAATATAAGAAAGTTTCCATTCTATAGATTTTATTTTCATACTAAACGTGATGGTTCGTGAGAATTGACTGCTCTGTGCTCGATTACCAATAAATGAAATAAACGAAAATAGATGACATTTGACACGAAAAGATGTGTAAAGCCAGAAAACAATTTTCAAGTGACATTATAGACTGACCCGGCCGATGACAATTTTTTTCAACTCCAAATGAAACTCCCGTCGGCTTCTCATGTCAAACATGAGTCTTCGGCACCTTTAAAGATGTGGACTATTTGACTCTTTCAATCACCAACTCGTAACTGTTCTTCGTAATGTAACTGAATTCAATTCATTTTTGGTTATAAAATAGAACATTATGAAACTTAGAGTGTTAAATAAATTTTGTCGCTCGATAAGAATAACACGTTTTATAATCTGAAATACATTTTCTTATTCATTATAATCTTTCCGAACTTCAATGCACTTATAACTTCTCATAAACTCATCGACAGCTGCTATTACCTCTTTATTTTATGAAAATCGTTTCTCAATAATGACTGTTTGGATGGGTGAGACACGCTTCCCAGGGATCTAAATCTGGTCAATATATTGGATGTTGCAAAAATCTTTACTAGCATTCACTGATTTTCGCTATTTTTTGTAAGATGGATTGTTGTGAAAAAATTGTGTAAACCAGGTCTTGGGATGCTTTGGGCAAGATTGTTGGTGTAAAGCAGGTCTGTCCTCACGAATTTTTACATACAACTAGTCTAAAAGGTTACAATAATAACACAGGTTTACAAAAAAAAATAAATTGTGGACTATTTGACGAAACCATATGACAAGGGGGTTTTTGGGGTCGCTGATCACGAATCCGGGGTCCATTGATCTCTATCGCGTCAGGTAAAGGTCATTTCAAGGTCAAATCAAGATATATCGACAATCGCTCTGAAAAAGTATACTAAGGTGTTCTCTGAATGGACACAATCGTTCTGAAAATGTATATTAGGGTTTTTTTCGGGTCGCTGATCACAAAACTTATTTGACCTTGAAATGACCTTTATCTGACATGGTATAGCTCAACGGACCCCAGTTTTGTGATCAGCGACCCCAAAATCCCCTAATTTACTTTTTCAGAGCGATTGTGTCGATTTATCTTGATTTGGCCTTAAAATGACCTTTACCTGACGTGATCAGCGGACTCCGAATTCGTGATCAGCGACCCCAAAAACCCCCTAGTCATATGGTTTCGTCAAATAGTCCACAATTTATTTTTTTTCTGTAAACCTGTGTATCATTTCGCTAGATTGTAGGTAATAAAAAAATTGTGCGAACATTTCTGATCTGCAACTTGCTTCATAGTTGAAGTACCGATTTCATAATTTATTTTCTGAGTTTTGATTTAGGTAGTGATACCCAATTGTCATCCGTAATGATGAAACCATGCATAATATTCTTTATCACTTCTAAAACACTCAAACAATCATGTTCGGGTTGGTGTTAATGCACTTTTTCGATGTTATACACTTGGATGGTTTTTTATACATTTCACCAAGTAGTCCATCTTCTCTCTGTTCTATCTCAAGGCGATAAGTCCTAATATACTGTCAGAATTCGTCCGTGAATTTGATTTGATGCTAAATCTTCCAAAAATAATCATCATGGTGCTACAGCCCTTATAAGGCCTCACCTTCTCAAGCTTCCTGTACTATTCTGCTCTGTTCCTTGCTTGAATTTTCCAGTTGGTAACACCAATCTTCTGAGCATCATGTTACCCCGTCTATCCACCTCAGCTTTCGTCTCCCGGTCTTCTCATTCCCACCAGTTGCGCTGTCAGACTCTTTTTTTATCATGTTTACTTCAGGGCTACATGTCCTCCCCCACTGCAGATGGTTTCGCTTGAATATAGTGGTGGTATCTTCTCCAGTAAACTTATGCTTGTAGATATTCTGTACTTCAAAGTTATATATATGCCTCTATATTCCATTTTCATAGACCACTCCGAATATCTTGCGTAGTACCAACTGGTTCATCTTGCTACTATTCTAATTAAAAGTGAAGAACCCTTATACAGTGTCAATATTCGTTCATAAATTTGATTGGATTCTAAATCTTCCAAAAATAAATCAATTTAAACTTTTTTCATGAAAAAAAAATACTATTACCTGCCAACTTTGAACAGCTTGTATATATACGAATGTTTTGACAGCTATACATGAAATGTCGCTTTTTTATGAAACAGTACTACTATCGCCAGGAAAAATTAAACAGTATAGCTCATAGCTCCATCTTTTATCGAACGACAAAATTTAGTGGACAATATTTAAGGATACAATTAAAAATACTCTGTGCATTATGACAATTATTGTTATTGACATATATAGCAAGTGTCACAAATCGTAGTCAACATTTTCTATAATGTAAGAATTTTCTTTGAAATGGTGCGTTTGCTATTTACGTTTTTTTATGATTTCTCACTTAAAAGAACATTTTGAACATTTGACCCAGCACAAATGTTAGGTACTTTAGTATCTAAAGCAAGTACCGATTAGTATAGTTACTGTCACTCGTGTTTGAAAGAAATCACAGAACAAGATACTTTCATTAAAAGGTACTCTGTATATGACGACAATTTTTATTGATGTATACAAAGAAAAAAAGCGACAAAAACCCATTTATCCTTAAAAATTTTGACATATTCTGTATTGTAAAACCTGTATTGTGCAATCGTTCTTGAAATTGGAGCATTTCTAGGATGTGTACATTAAAAGGAACATTTGTTTCAGGTATCTAAAGTAAGTACCGACTGGTATGACAATTACTTATATTTGGGAGATATCACAAAACAAGACAGTTGAAAGACAGATGTCGAATAAAAAATAACTCCGTGTATTATGACAATAATTATTATTGGCATATAACACGTTACGGAAATAATCTTGAAATGCATTTGCATTTACAGTTTTCTATCATATGTCCATTAAAAAGAAACATTTTGAACATTATTTGTTCCAGGAATGGGAAGTAAGTTCCTAACAGTTTTACAAATCCACTACTATTTGCCAGATAGCACAGTACAGGGTATTTTTTTGATAATTTTGAGAGTTGTTTATTATAATAGACAAGGTGATTGATAGAGTTAAACAAAAATTTAAATTTTGTGCTCTTTAGCATATTAAAAACTATGCTTATATTCGTATAAATGTCTGAATAAATTCATGATTGCTTTACCCCTGTCGTCCTTTATCGCAGGCATCAACTTTTGTTCTCTGTTGATATTATTTTTTTTTTAATCTGGTGGCAGATTGTCGATATATTGTATATATGTATTACTTTTGGCCTATCCATTATTATTTTCAGTGGCTTTTACAGTCAGGTGAGGCGGCTGTACTAAAAACTATTAGTACTGATTCGGAAAGAAATTCGTTTATGGTTTTTGTATTATTTAAAAATTGATATACCATACATTAGATAAATAATGAGAAACCTTAAACGATAACCGAAATTAAGAATGTTACATTTGGAATGAAATTGAGGATTTCTATATAACTTTGTTATAATAGTGTCATTATATTATACAGTGCTAGTCAAAAGTCCGTCCCACCTCGTATCTTTTGAACGGGTATATCTATAATAGGGAAATTTGGAGGGAGGAAATAAACGGACGTAAGCTTCTTAACCAGTGATGGCAGGTGACGTAATAGTGACAGATGACTTTACAGCGCCACTGTGACAGATAATTTTAAATGGGACCTTATGGCAAGTGATACCTCGTTTGAAAGGTATTGAAAATACCTAGTCAGTCATACTAATTTTGTTTGAGTTTGATCTCATTTTGATAAAAAAATTAAATAATATAAAATTGTAGTTTGGCATTTAATTAATAAAAATTCAAACCTTCGCCTATGGTTACTTGTCAAAAAGGTAGACGTTAACGTAGAAACTACTAGAGAACTGAAAAACGTCAACTTTTTTGACAAAAAAAACATAGGTGGACATTTGAATTTTTATTAATTAAATGCGAAATTACAGTGTTATATTTATTTAATTTATTCACCAAAATCAAAATCAACTTAAACCCAAAAAAATAGTATAACTGAATAGGTATTTTGAATACCTTTCAAACGAAGTATCAGTTGCCATAAGGTCCCATTTAAAAGTATCGGACACAGTGGCGCTGTAACGTCATCTGTCACTATTACTTCACCTGTTATGACCAGCTGCTATGCCCACGTCTGTTTATTTCTTCCCTCCAACTTTCACTATTATAAGTGTACCGTTCAAAAGATACGAGGAGGGGACAGACTTTTGATTAGAACTATAGTAAAAGTACATAAAAAACAGGCGTCATACAAGATTAAGGTATGTTTCAAATTAAAGCAATGAATTTAGATGTATCCTTCAATTTTCCAAATCAAAAGTTCCCGAGTGAATCGAAAAAAACTACTTAGGTGTAGGACTAAACTAAAAAAGGGTAGAATGGGGTAAATGAAAACAAACATTTACATTTGTCCCATTCAAAATTCAAAACATATATTCAATTCTCATTATCTTCATTTAATGAACTCATTCAATGACCTCAGTGCCTATGATGCCAATTTCACTATCATCATCACCCTTCTTGTCTACCGATGTATTTATGCTCAGGATATTTCCGTACAGTGCTTTTTTTGTTTCAGTACAGGAATTTTAGTAAGTCCTTTAAATTTTGCTTTAATAAAGGTGTCTTTTCTCAAGGCATTCTTATATTTGGCAGTTCTGAAGTTTGGTGAGGTTAGACAATTTTTATAAATATTGAATGAAAGTGGTATAGCATCATCATCTGAGTCATTTTCATTATATAATAAAACTATTTCTGAGGTTCTCTTACAAAATCACTAAATTTCAGTGTTTTCTTTACCTTATTTTTATGTCGTTCTCATAGCTGCCTGGGGTGTCTTTCTTGATCTTTTTTCTGTATCTTTTTTTGGCTCAGCTTCTTGAAGTCTTTCATAATTTCTGGTGTTGTTAAAACCTCACCATAAGTGGATTGTTTTTCAGGAACCAACTAGGGTAGAAAATATGTTGCAAAGTGTTTCCTTCCTGCAATTTTTGACTCAAAATATAAAAAATATTTGGAGAAGTCAGTACGATAGCAGCAGGTGGTACCATCTGATTTGGAAACGTTATAGCATGGTTATTTTGATCCTATATGGGACTCTTAGCGTTGGTTCAGAGAATCTAGTGTATACTACATTTTTGTAGAAGAAAATGCAAATACTTTCTCATATTTTACTCATAAAAGCGTTTGCGTGACGAATAAAGTCACAAACCATTAGTAAAAATGTGATTCTTCCATCCATCCGTTTTTATTCGCACCATACAGTGTTTTTGGAAAGGCATTCTCCGATACCAAAAGTGCTTGCACAACACTGCTTTCTAGCAAAATTAATGGAGTATACGAATATTGGCACAGTAAATTGCCTTGAGCTTGAGCTACAAGACAGTTTGCTGGTTTTCTGCCTTTTAATTGGTGAAATTTAATAGCCACCTGAACATTGTAGGCTTCGTGTGCTTGTCTATAAGTTTTACTCTTCTTCAGTATATCATTGACAAAAAAAACTGATCCTCCAATTGAAGGCTTTTATTTAACACATACCTCGACTTTGTATGACGACCATGTTTATTATGTAATAAATTAATAACCTATAAATCATTGTAGTCTATTCCAGGAATATACTACTGTTTTGGTTTATCGCGACAACGAATATTTTACTGTGCAACATAAGAACTACAAAAGTAAATTGCTCCAATATTATTTATTCCATTAAAAAGTATCTTTTTAAAAAGTCACTTTTGTACTTCTTATGCTGCACAGTAAAATATTCGTTGTTGCGATATTCTTCGTCCGATATAACTTTTCCCATGCGTCACGATTCATTTTCAAACAAATTAAGTCAAAACTTAAAGTGAAACGAACGTCGATGTGTATATACATTTTGTATACTGTATGTATACTACACACATCGGCGTACGTTTCACTTTATGTTTTGACTTAATTTGTTTGAAAATGAATCGTGACGCATGGGAAAAGTTATAGCGGACGAACAATAATTCAAAACAGTCGTATATTCATGGAGACTGTGCACTATTAGCCCAAAGCATTGCAGCATATTCATTCTAATTTTAAAAATTATATTACCGCTGAGCTCTTAACAAGTTTTAGCTAATAATGACAATTTTTGTTAGAATCACTGGTGCACTGTTGGATATCATTTGGTACAGTTGCCTCTCTTTGCCAATAATACAGCAAATTCTGTCTTTGAAATGTTAGTAGCAGAAAGAAAAACAGACCTTTAGTATATTTTTACTTCTAACTTTTGACATTATAAATTTCCTTATGATGTTTTTCAAAAGTTGTATCATCCAAAAACAAGTACATCCTTAGATATTTGGTCTTGGTACTAAGATCTGTAAGGTATATAATTAACTTAAACTTCTTACTTCCAATTGCGAGAAAACTAAAAACAGATTTACTCATAAACTATGATAGCGAGAACAACTTTCATAAAGTATTATGGTGATATACTTATTTTATTCTATAAACATTCGTGGAAGTTAAACTTACCCCTTGATAAATTGTCTTGCTTTATTATGTAAGACATTTTCGATGTTTGTAAAAAAATCAGTTTAATATAAATTAACCAATCTATATGATTAATTGCAAATGATAGATGAAAATTTAAGAATACCTCATCAAACTTTTATGAATTAGTGATTTGATTTTACGAACGAGAATGTTTTATTGCATAAATCTGCTGCATAGATTTGTATCAATAGGTAAATAGTGTCAAATAGAGCCATTTGTGGTGGAATCTCTCAAAGACATTGACAAATGATCCTAGTCACAGGACTTGCTAAGGTTAGTAATTATTTGACCGAAATACTTCGAATGAATCGAATGTGTTCTCTATATCCACGGCACAACGCAATGAATATAACGAACGGTCTGGATCTGTGAAGTTTTCTGGTTTATGTTCTACTCGTTTATTGCAGTATTTTGCTCAATTATACAGGGTGTTAGTAAATAAGTATGAAAAACTTTGAGGTGTAATTCTACAAAAAATAATGGCAGTTTGCTCTGTAAACGTATGTCCGCAAATACTTCGTTTCCGAGATATGGGGTGTTGAAATTTTTATTTCAAGCTGCCAATTTTTTTATTGCTCTAAGACCGTTTGAGCTATGGAAATTAGATTTGGTGGGTTTTAAGAGGTAGTTATTGCGCATTTTTTGACATACAAATAACAATTTAGTATTCATCATTGGCGCACCTACGGGTAATGGTCTGAATTTTTTTTTTTTAAGAAAAAAATAGTATGCCACTGAGATATTTCAAAATAATTTTTTTTTGTATTCCACGTTTAATTTATAATAAAGAACCTTTCTAGTCTTTTCATTTGGTGCACCGTTGTTATGCAAAAAAATAAAACATCTTCGCGCGTATTTTTCATTTCTTAATACATTATCAAGAACTCTCCAATATAAATACTACCAAACTAGAACAATAACAGAAAATATTACTAAAAAGATTTTAATTAGGTGCAAAGCTACAACAAATGTTCAAAATTACCTTTTTTAAAGGTGGCAGAATAATTTTATATTCAACATTGGCGCGCGTACAGGTAATGGTCTGAATTTTTTAAAGAGAAAAAATAGTACGCCACTGGGATATGTCAAATTATAAATCATTTTTGAATTCCTCGTTCAATTTAAAACAAAAAATCTTTCTTACCTTTTTTTCATATAAGGCGCCGTTTTTATACAAAAAAATAAAACATCTTAACGCTTACAATAAATTATTCGAGGTAGATTCCATATGCATAGAAACTTATTTCAAATACTTTGTAAGCGTTAAGATGTTTTAATTTTTTGTATAAAAACGGAGCCTCATATGAAAAAAGACAAGAAAGATTTTTTGTCGTAAATTGAACGAGGAATTAAAAAATGATTTTTAATTTGACATATCTCAGTGGCGTACTATTTTTTTCTTTAAAATAATTCAGACCATTACCCGTACGCGCGCCAATGGTGAATATAAAATTACTCTGTCACTTTTAAAGGAGGTAATTTTGAACATTTGTTGTAGCTTTGCACGTAGTTAAATTTTTTTTAGTAATATTTTCTGTTATTGTTCTAGTTTTGTATTATTATATTGGAGAGTTCTTAAAACGATGCACCATATGAATAAAACACAAGAAAGGTTGTTTATCATAAATTAAACGTGGAATACAAATATAATTTTTAATCTGAAATATCTCAGTGGCGTACTATTTTTTTCTTTAAAAAAATTCAGACCATTACCCGTAGGTGCGCCAATGATGAATACTAAAATGTTACTTGTATGTCAAAAAATGCGCAATAACTGCCTCTTAAAACCCACCAAATTTAATTCCCATAGCTCAAACGGTCTTAGGGCAATAAAAAAATTGGCAGTTTGAGATAAAAATTACAACACCCCGTATCTCGGAAACGAAGCATTTGCGGACATACATTTATAGAGCAAACTGTCATTATTTTTTCATGTAGAATTACCCCTTAAAGTTTGTCATACTTATTTACTAACACCCTGTATACCCTTCTTTGGGTAGAATAATGGAAGACAAGAACAAAAAATATTGTATTAGAGACCAAATTAATACGGGCAAGGCGTTATAAGATTGATTAAAGGGACAACTTGCCAGTGGATTAATCTAGTATAGCGGTACGATCGGAGAGACACAAGTAAAATTTAGAATGAATAACACACATACGTAGATGATGGTTTAGATACATTCAAACTCGATGTTTGACTTGGTTTTAAATCTGTACATAAACGAAATTTTTGTTTTACTACACTCTATAGTCAAGATGTATGTATTTAAAAGTACTACCCTATTTGCTATGTCAATGAATATGCTCTGTTGAGCTGTTGCAAAAACAAACTGTATGTTTGTATTATCTGCCTGAAATCCTTGCTTGTATGTCCAAAACTTGAAAGTTTACATACTCGCTTAGCCATCAAGCCTTAGTGCATCCATTTTTGGACAGTTGTACCCTCCTCTAGTTTCTACCCTATTCATAATTATTGTCCTATCCATCTTGTTTCATATCTTCTCTCCATCTCATTTGGCATCTTCTCTTCCTTGTCACTTATTCTATAGCTCCCGAAATATTATCCACATATTCAATCTCTCATAATTTTGCCGAATAGCAAATTTTCAATAAATTTTACATTTTCTGCAATATTCAGTTACTTCTGCAATGCATTTTTTTCTTTGTCGATCCTTAAGTCTGTCGAAAGTCTGTGGGTTCGAAACTAGCTTTTGGAACGTTGAATGGGGCCAATAGAAGAAATAGGTAAAGATAAGACAAGAAAAGGTAGATTAGAGAAGAGAGAGAAACACATAAAAAGATAGATAGGTAAAATTACCAAAGATAAGGGAAGATAGAAAGATGATGCCACTTAACTTTTTGGGGTTACAAGGGGAAAATTAAAAAACCTTAGAGACGAAAACAGGTAAGGAAAGATAAATAGGTTCTGAGACCAAATACACGAAAAGATATGAATAGTAGTAAGAGAAATAAATGTTGTTAAATACTACATAAAGAAATAAATATATTCGGTGACAGTCGTCCACATACTTACCTACAAAACTTATTCTGCAAGATCTTTCTTCTGGTCGAAGATAATATAGTGATAGTTATGTTACTTAGCAAATATTTAGAGGTAATCTGTTTTCAGGAAACTTATTAGGAGTAGATAAATAAAAATCGTGAAATAAAGAAAACACAATAGATTGAACAAATGTTTCACCACAAGGGTGAATCCCAAAAAAAAACAACAAGAAATAAAGAGGAAACTATATACACAAATAAAAACTGCACCAATTATTAATGTGTGTTTGGGTACAGGTAGAAATAAACAATAAATATGATAAAAGAAATACAAGTATCATATCATAAAATCATGCACAATTAAAAATACAGTAAAGAGAGCCTGGTTATTAATTAAAAAAAGAATGTGTGTGTACTTTGTACGCACGTAAGAAGTTATACTTCTATAATAATATAATTTCAACGAAATAAATATACCTACTTAACAGTTACAATACAAAAAATTAACAATAATTACCAAAAATGAACCAAAACTTAACAATGCCAAATATTAAAAAAAAAAAAAGAAAAAAGTATGAATCGTCCGGGATTTGAACCCGCAATCTCGCGATTTTTTTATCTCTGGTCCAATGCTCTACCAACAAGGCCATCAAGCCGCATGCTACTTACCTTTCAGATATACATAATTCTACATCACGGTGACAAGTGAAATATAAAAATAGATGTTTTATTATTTTACGCCCAAGGAAGACAAATCCAAAGACACAAAATTATAATAAAAAACCTTTTAAACCACCTTTTTCAAATTGCGCAAGTTGTATTATTAATATTAATGTTAATAAATGAAATATAAATATTTTGAGGTTTCACAATTTGACAATTCACTTTTAACTGCAGTGCCTTAAAAATTTTAAAGCAGTAGTGCCTTAAAGTAGCATTTTTAACGCTCCCATGGAGTCCTAAAAATTGCATTTTTAACACGTTTGTAGAAAAATATATTTAAAAACACTAATATATTCTTTCCACACCTTTTCTGGACTGATACATACATAAATTAAAACATTTTGAAGTATAACTTCAAAAATATAATATGAAAACTATTTAAAAAGGCAGTATAACTATTAACTAACCTTTGTTGTTTCTCTTCCCACAAATTTTAAAACGCAACAACCATACATAACCAAATCGTCAACCGTCCAAACCACAGCTGCGCTACAGCTGCCATATTGGATAATTTTGGATAATGCGCCCGGATCGTAGGTTTTAACATATAAAAATTCACCCTCATATCGCGCGTAAAGAAGTATAACTTCAAAAATCAATTCAAGCATCTATCATGAAAAATCTCTCTTTACTGTTTTAGGGCTTATCTCGAGATAACTGATATGGTAAATTTAATGATGGATAGAAAATATAAAGAACAAATATATAATAAAATTAAATGCAAAGCATACAAAGTTAACAAAAGTTTATAGTTCAAAATTCAGAAACCACCCCGCACTCGGTTTTATAAAAAAATAGCCAATTGCACAGCTTTTAATTAAATAGTTAATGTTTGTAATTAATATTTGGCAATGAAAAGTTCTTATTTAATGAATAAAAAGTTCTATTAATGAAATCGCTGTCCTTTAGTGAACTAGATTACATGGGTGATTAGCCTTAACCACAGATGAAGGAAGGTTTGAGGTAGATAGCCCGTAGATTTTGGAGATAATTGGATGTATGTTTAATTAAGACACTTACAGTAACTCTGAAGATGTTGCTTCTTAAATTGCACTGAATCTAATTTTACTTAGTAATCAAGCACTGAATTTACTTATATTGTGATTTGGATCTAATCGTATGTTAGACCTCAATCAGGAAGATGATAGAGTGAGTTCACACTCAAATAAGATATATTGTAGATAAGATATTAGATACTAGAGACGCACGTCTGCACTCCCAGATACTGTCACCAAGTCCTTCTCATAGCAATATTTTCGATGCTTTTTCTTAAAAAAAGTGGGGATATATCCCCTCTCAAAAAAACAGGGCAACTTTTAAAAAAGAATCGACCTATTTTGGTTTTTAGGTAAAGTAACGGTACATGATACAGATACCGAAAAATGAAGTCAAGAGACCTAACGGTTGTTTTCAGAAGGGAAAGTTATTCAGTCAAAAGGTATTTAACACTATTTCGGTAAAGAGCTTTTATTACTCTATTTCCTATGTTATAAAAACGGGACTAGTTTTATGATGCGAATACTCCCTAGTTGAAATTTGTGTTTATGCAGAAAAATTCGAACAATACTAGTTTATTAGGGTCTATATAAGCTATTTGCGTTTGTCATACCGACACGAAATGTGCCAGTACCGCTAGTTCCTACCGTTATGATAATAAAATTAGCCAAGGGTAGTTATTTACAGAAACGGCCATAGGCGTACCCGTAATGAGGGCTAGTGGGCTTAAAATTTAATCCAAAAGATATATTAATTATTTACTAATCCTATTATATAAAAAATATGTTACAAGCTCACCTATTGTTTCTGATAATATGTCCACCACATTAACCATTTGTACACTTGGCACGTTTATGATTTCTTCCATGGCCACGTTACAATCGGTGAGTTCTATCTTACTAACATTTTTCAGACAGAATCTGCTATTTTTACTATTAATAGTTTTCCTTTATTTTGCTTTACATACTCGCTCGATATTGGCTTGTGTGTACTATAAACTTAATCATTTATAAGTTTGTTTTTTATCTTGAAATAACCAGCTCACGAAGAATAGTTTATTAGAATATTATACCCGGTACTATATTATATGGTATTTGTAATATGTAA
Organism: Diabrotica virgifera virgifera; assembly: GCF_917563875.1. NCBI lineage: Eukaryota > Metazoa > Arthropoda > Insecta > Coleoptera > Chrysomelidae > Diabrotica > Diabrotica virgifera. The sequence goes on from NC_065443.1 coordinate 267,894,007, forward strand.
CATGAATTTCTTGTTTCTTTTGATAGTGAATTGAAACATTCGCTGAGTTTGTTTTTTGAATAAATGGACTTGTAACTTTCAATATATAAATGTAATGGTAGGTGCAGTTGTGTTTTTAACAGGGTTTTTGAAATACAGTTCATAGTTGAAACTATCGAATGAACTTAAGGACCCCTCAATGACACTCGATACTGTTCATTTCAAATACAAGATCATCTTCTGATGGAAATAATTTCAGCACAAACTAGCTGTCAAATTTGTTTTTTGGAATTTATGGTGGAGGACAAAATATCTTCCTAATATAATGGAAAATTTAAACAAAATTTTACCAGAAAATAAAATTTAAAGACAGACTAGGACTGTACTTTCCTTGGGTTTTTTTCGGATGTACATTAACATAAATTTTTTTTGCAATTATTGACAGTTTTTAGGAAATGTCGAGTAGTGTGTCCTCCGGAAAAACAATAGAGCGACGATATCTTGTTACATCTGCCATGAAAGTCTTATTTAAAATTTATCAATAAAATCTGACACAGTGTATCGATATGATTTTCTGGTTTATGGAAAACTAATACAATACATTTTTTATTACCAGCTTTAAACACATTAACTGTGACAGAATGAGGAAAATCTAGGAACTAACATGAAACTTTTACGTCATTGTACTGACCGAACACTGCAGATTCCTCAGATAATTTTAAGACAATTTAACCCAATTTACTTAGTCCGAAAATACTTCTTAGGGGAGCTAGATCTCTTTCTAGAAATACCTCCGGAACGCTTCTATTAAAAAAAAAACAAAAACCGGTACGCCTATTTATCTCCCAGAGATAAATCCGTTTTGGGTAGGGAACAGATATTTTTTTATCGCATAACTTTTAAGCATTTTTGACACCGGATTATTGAACTGTGATGTATTCTAGTACTAGAAGGTACTTTTGCTTTAAGTCATAGAAAAATTGATTTGAAAGTTTTTGGTTTTTTTAATTGGAAAAAAAATTTCAAAAATTTTTCTAAAAAAGTGGTGTATTTTACCGACTTTAAGCAAGGGTAACTTTAAGAACTAGAATACTTCATAATTTAATAATCTAGTGTCAAAAATGCTTAAAAATTAAAGACAGAAAAGTTATGCAATAAAATAACCGTTGACCTACCCAGAACGGACGCATATTACCGGTACTAAAAATTTACAATTGATGAAATCGATTCATCTCTGGAAGATAAATAAACGTACCAGTTTTGGTGTTTCTAAATAGTTTGTTTTTTGAAAATTGTTTTCAAATTCAAAAAAGAAAAATTTTCAAATTGATTTTTTCAGAAAACGATGTATCTAACCGTCTGGCTTAAAGCTAGAGTACCTTTTAGTATTAGAATACCTTAGAATTTCATAATCCAGTGTCAAAATTTTTTAAAGTAAAGACAAAAAAGTTATGCGATATAATAAGTTGCTCTATCCAAAACGGTCGCCTATGACCGGTACTAGAAATTCGCAATTGATGGGACCGATTTATTTCTGACAGATAAATAGGCGTACTAGTTTTCGTTTTTCTAAATAGAACCGTTCTACTAAATAAAAACTATTTTATGTATTCTAGTATACCATGTATTATAATGTAAGCATTGGTTGATACAACTATAAGGAAACATGACTGACTTTGCCAGTGCCATTAACTTAGAAAAAAAAATAGAAGCATTCTAGAGGTATTAAAAAAACTAATTACAAGAGGCCATCTTCAAAGAGCTCTAGCTCCCTTAGGAAGCAATTTCGGACTAGGTGAATTGGGAATGGTCTTATAATTATCCGAGGAATCTCCGGTCTTCTTTTGTTAGGAGAGTTTCTGAACGCCCCTGTATATTATTTGAAATGAACAATATTTATAGTAAAACACTTGGATATTCAAAATCTGCATTGTATATATTTCCACAACAATATAAAATTCACACAAAAAATTCCTGCAGTGCTGGTATATCCTACAAAATATATTTCTGAGGAAAAATATAACGCTTTAGCGATAACATCTGCACCTCCCCTTATCTGGATTGTCACACCAACTAGATATACACCTTCAACAGCAAACAAGCTATTTTGCATGCTTTTCGTTTGTGTGGATTTTGCGTATAAACCCAAAATAATGTTAAAATGTTTATTTAAATCTGATTTTGTGGACATTAAAATTTTGCAAATATATTTCTGTTTCAAACATGTGAACATTTTTATAGTAAAATAAATGTCCTAATGAAAAAAAAAAAAGAAAGTTGATTAATAAATGATCAATATTATTTTACCTGTAGATTTTATAGCAGAAAATATTATTTTGCTTAAAAGCAGTGGATCAAATCATAATGTATACTGACTTAGAGGGGGCCAAAAAATAACTTGCTATAGTGTTTGTCACTCCGAGAAGTCAGTACAGGTTCTTATGGGGCGCAACGATGCCAGTTCGCAGCATCGCATGCCAGTTCGCGGCCTCAGTTTATAAACAGTAAAGCCGATGCCGCACTGCAGGATGCTAGATGGTAGCTTGGAGGGTGGATTTTAAAGGTGGATGGTGGAGGGTCGCTGCATCCTGGACGCAGTGAAAGAGTGAAATGAAGTCAGAAGTCAGTATCCAACTGACTGCTGAGGAATCGTTTGTTTCATTTGTTACGTTACATTTGTTTTGTTTTTTTAGCATATCGTCATATTAGAGGTAAAACTCACTCACTAAACTTTTCAGAAAGTAAAGAAAAATCGACTTAAAGGCAAAAATTGTTTTTTAAATTCACCTGACTTGAATATTAAATTTTTTTAATGCAACTGCAAAGAATAAATAAAACAGATATTTTAAGCCATGTTTCGTCACATAGTGGGTCTGCTGGGTCCCAAATTGCCCTTCTTTTATACACAGCACTTATTACGCTTTCATCTATAGCGAGGCTACCCGGATGGATTATCAAACACGACTGATATGGGTGGATAGACGCCTGGCGGACCACCGGGTGGGTAGATGGTAGTGGGAGGCCACTGCGGCTACCGTCGTTGTATTATTCGTGGTATAAGTAGCTGGATGGTCGCCAGGCGGGTATCTACCATCCACCATCCTAGCAAACTTCCTGCACTGCGGCATCGGCCTAAGCGCTAGCGAAGCGGACCAGGTTAAATTCGCTGTATTTAAAAGCCATATCTGGTGCCTGTACCGATTATGTGGCAACACGGTTCCTTAACTTCTCATTTGAAAAGCATTGCCGTATACAAGCAGTACTGACAAAAAAGCCATATCTGGTGCCTGTACCGATTATGTGGCAACACGGTTCCTTAACTTCTCATTTGAAAAGCATTGTATACAAGCAGTACTGACAGCGTAGTGCAAACACTATAGTACCTAATATTATTATTATTATTATTATAAAAACAAAAGTGTCTTTCAGGATACATTTTCTATATGGCTAAGTCATGGCTTTTCTATATGGCTATCCAGTCATTGTTTTTTAGTCATTTTCGCAATGGTTTTCTCTTTCTTCGATATTGCTCTCTTTTTTTTGTTATACTCATAGTACACTTTGTTAAATTCATCTTAAATGCTTTTAACTGACTTCCCTTTTCCTTAGTGATTTATTTTCTGACCTTTTTCCGAATCTTGTTGTTCTCTTTTTGCTATACATATACTCATAGTATATTTTGTTAAATATGTTCTTCTTAAATGCTTTCAACTGACTTTTCCCTTTTCCTTAGTGATGTAGTTTTCTGACCTTTTTTCCGAATCCAATTTACAGTAAATACAGCATCCCAAGTACTTACATTCGTAAATTTATTCCTATATTTTTATTTTCATATGTAGTAGGGCTTTCTGTTTTCTTGGTATAAACGTAGGTTTGTTCTTTTGAACATTGATTTTTGTTTCTAACTTTTCACAGGTATTTTTCACCTAATTTAAATCCTTTTATGCTACCACTATGTCCTAGGGCTTTTTACATAGAAGTTCCGAATACAAATTAAATAACACAGGTGACAATGCACAGCCCTGTTTTACACCTGTGTAGATATTTATATTGCTGAATATTTGTTCAGTAATTCTCATTTTCTGATCGCGTAAGGATTATAGTAACGTTAAGTTTTTGACTAGTCCGAAAGCCTTTTCGCAATGTAAAAGAACAAAAGAACATATTTTTGCTGATCATACCAATTTTAACATAAGCTTAAAAGTACTTCCTTTGTTTTCGTTCTTCTTTTGGCATCATAACTCTGGATTGGTCTCTGACTGTCTGTCCTTCTACATTGTCTTCCATTTCACCTCATAATTAAAACTCATCAGGCTGATCAATCTGCAGTCCTCAAACAAACAAATCATTTCTTTTTCTGTAAGAAAGCATTGTTCAAGCTCTTTCCACGCGATATTGAAGTGGCTGGAATGTGTAAAAAATAATATTCTCTAATGGACGCTTATTTTTTTTTTCTCGGGGTTATTATGCAAAAAATAATATTTTCCAAATCTGCAAGTAAAACATGCATTATTTATTAGTCACCCATATGAAAAGATTTTTTGATACATTTTTCTATTATTTTGATACAATCTAACAAATGTGTGATTTTACGCATGTATGATACGATTAGAACCAAATACTGAGCTTCAATAAGCTTAAGATCCCTATGGTTTGCTGTTGGGTGGATACACATTAGGCTAAAATGAAAATAACAATTTTTAAAAATACTTGTATTGTAGAATATTTACAGGAAAAACTTGACAAGATTTTTATTATAGAAAAATTCATTTTTGTCATTTATATCTTGTTCTATAGCCTGGTGACATGTTTTGGAATAATTTACCAAACATTGCATTTTTCGTTTTCAATACACAAAATCTACCAAATTTGACAACTGACAAGTAAACTTTGACAATTGATGTTTGGCAGTAGTATTATATTATGAATTTGAACCATCCAATATCATATCACACTCAAATATATACAAATTATGTAATGGAAAACTGCGCTGACCAGCTTAAGCTAACAATAATGCTTCCGGCATAAAGTTTTTGATTTGCTACTAAACTTGCGAGTATGAAAAGAGTGATATACATTGGTGTATACGCTATATCCTGTAAAACGCTATTTCACAATGTGTAAGAGTATAAAGCGTTACGGGTATAGATTTGATTTTTTGAAAAAGAAAAGTTATTTTCAGTTTAGCCTAATAAATACATGTTAGTGAACCCAAAAGCTTTTAAATATGTCAACATATGTTAAAATTTGCTGGAAGGGTACCGACGCAAGCTACAAGTATATAGTCGAATAGTGAGTAATTCAAGTTTGTAAATTCTATACATCAACTTTATACGAGCACCATTCGTAAAAAAAAGTTCTCTCTGCTGCTGAGAACGAGTGTGACGAGCTGGGAGAAATCTGGCAACACTGCCTTACACATCAACTCTCCTTCTTTCTCACTCCACAACTTTCGTCTCGCTACACTCCTGTGTCGGCCTAGCAGCCTTGGAAGATGGGAGTCTCGGTCGTTGTTACCCCCAATGTAAAATTCAGGCTGTGATAGGTTTTTTAAATGCAAAATGGATTTCACCTATTGACGTTCACTTCAGTTTTTGTGTAAAAGTGAATATCAGAAGGCCTTCAGATGCATCGTGAATTTCCGTTCGGCAATTACTGAATGCTCTACATTATTTGCGAACATGTTGAAGAGATATGCACTTTTACCCATAAACTTCGGTTAACTGACAATGAATGTCAATAGGTGAAATCCATTTTGCATTTAAAACACGTATCGCAGCATGAATTTCACATTGGTGGTAACAGCGACAGTGACCTCCATCTTCGAAGGCCGACACTGAGCAAAACAGCGTAGCAAAAGTGGTGGGATGAGAGAGAGAAGGAGAGTTGATTGTAAGGCAGTGTTGCCAGATTTCTTCCGCACGTCGCACTCTTTTTCAGCGTAATAGGGAACCTTTTTTTATGAATAACATCGTACGTCTGAGTCGTTGTTGCCAAATCGCTCTCTGATTCCGGTCATTCGGATTTGTCAGTTTTGTACGAAAACAATTTTATAGTATATTATAGACCGTCGAGAGGGAGTGATTTCGTCCTTCTGACTCTTTTTTGAACGTTACAGTTGATTTGTAGAATATGCTTTCGGTGAGTTTGCTAACGTTTTTGTAAAATCGACGATATTGAACGCCAAAAGGCAAAGACTGGCTCACTAATTATGTCTTGTATCTTATTGTGAGACTTTTTTTAGAAATATAACTTGATTCAAATAATAGATTTTGTTTTATTTCTATTAGATGAGCTCAGGACTATAGTATACCCTTTCAGCAAGACGATAGATATGTTGAAGATATTTTTAACGCTTGCTAAATTTTTGATGTTTGTTTCTATTTACTAATACCTAGCAGGTTGTGGCATGTGCATGAATGCTCAAAGGGTTGGTACAGTCCTTTGCTCAACTATTTGTTCTTGTGACTTAATTTTCTGCAACTTCTTAAACCTCAATAACTTTCAATCCATGCTGCTTTAACCCTCTAACAATCAAGATTGTAAAAGTGATATCAAGGCGAAAGAAACTTCAATTTAAATTTTCTGCTGAAAATTATGCCTGAAATTAGTGCGAAGTTAGACTGACTAGTTGATTTTATTTCTTATGATTCTTACACCTAGTTTGAAATCCTGAACCTGAGACAACTCATTAAACAGTCGAGAGAATTTGAAGTAAGTATGATAATATACTGTAAGCTGAATATCTGCAGGTTGAAAGTGATGAGGAAATTTCGACCAGAATAGAACTTGCACGAAAAAGCTTTATTAGCTGGCGTTCTGTATTGTGAAGAAGTCTGCCAGTGACCACACGTCTAAGAGTATTCAAGTGCTACGTGTGGTCCGTTTTGTTCTATGGATGTGAAACTTGGACAACAAAAGTTTTATTTAGCGTATGGCTTAAGTATATCACAGAATATATTTAGATTTATGCATTATACAATGCATCACAAACAGATGTCCAATTTTTTTATATGAAGAATTTTTTTATACAACAAAAGTGAAGAATCTCAACAAATTAGAAGCGTTGGAGTGGTGGTGTTACCGTCACATGCTTAGAATCCTGTGGACAGCACAGCTATCCAACTAACGTGTGCTGGAGACCATGCAAAAAGAGCGAGAATCGATCAACGTCTTAAAAATGAGAAAGATTCAATACTTCAGTCATATAATGAAAGGACCTAAATATTGCTTACTCTGGTTGATCATTTGGGGCCAAATCGAAGGAAAACACTGGGTTGGAAGAAAACAACTGTCCTGGATGCGTAACATTAGTCAGTGGACAGGTTGAACGGTCGAGGAATTGTTTCATATAGCTGCCAACCGAGAAACTTCATCAGCTTGTTAATAAGACGAAGTCAACGCTTGAAAACAAGCACAGCACACAAAGAAAGAAGAAGAAGCTGGATAACATTTTGGTTCATTGTAATAGAAATGAGTGGTGATCTTGTACTCTGATACACCTATAGTCCGTCCCACCTTGACTTTACAGTAAAAGGAACATAGGCAATGCAGTCCTTATGAGAGTTTTTAGGCGGTGATGTCGATTTTATTAAAAAGAATTTGTAATCGAACATTGGAGATATTAAATTAAAACTGTTTTAGAAAGGCAATGTACCATTTTAGGATCCATATGCGTTTAAGTTTATTTGATACACCTAGTTATTACGCATACGAATCCTAAAATTGTCTTTCTAAAACAGTTTTAATTTAATCTCTCTAATGTTCGATTACAAATTATTTTTGATAAAATCGGCATCACCGCGCTAAAAACTCTCATAAGGACTGCATTGCCTATTTTCCTTATAATGTAAAGTCAAGGTGGGACGGACTATAGTAACAAAAATATGTACCAGTTCAACTAGATCAGACATACTAAATCTCCGTCTAAGATTTGAGTGTGGGAGCATTGTAAGTTAAAAAGTCTTAAAATTAATAAATACAAGACGAAAATGATGGTGACCGAATGATTCAACACTATTCGGCTGACTAACAACTTACAGAAATACCAGATAGTAGATAGCCTCAACTATCTTGGATATCACGTAATTCACAGTGGCAACTGCGAAGCAGAAGTTTGGAGATGCATGGGTTTGGCAAAAAATGCATATTTTATAGTACGTTCTTTAACAGTAAAATATTGCAAAACCTCTAAATTTTAAAGAACCGCTTGGATTGACATGACATTTGGGATACACATAGCTAACAAGTCAAAGAAAAAAAGTGATATTGTACCGATGTGTTCCCTTTGGGGTTGAAAAAATATACGACCAAAGTAAGTCACTTTGTAACTTTTGTTCTATAGAGTTTTTTCATTAAGTCAATATTTTTCGAGTTACTTGCCAGTGAATATGTTAATTTTTTCAACAAAATAACCACGCTTGACAGTTTTTAGCAAATAACTCAAAAAGTAAGTATTTTGTCGAAAAAAACGTTCTTAGCAAAAATATAGCCCGTAAATGTTTTTAAAAAATGGTGTATATATCACGTCTCTATACATACCTAGTAGAAGCAGAGTTATAGCTAATGAAAAATAGGTTCATATTCGTCAAATTCCAAATGGAATACTTTAACGTGAAATAACCAAAAATGAAGCACATTTCGGGGAAAACTCATTACAACTTATTTAAAGTGTTTAAAAAAAGCTTCATTTTTATTTTATAAAAAAAATTGTTAGCATCGAAAGTAAACAAGTTACGATCAAAATAAAGTTAGTCCCTTTTTTTTTGGTAAAAAAATCTGGAAAGTCACCTCTTAATTAGTATCTCAAATGAACTTAATCGTTACGACTTCACAAGTTTCTTGACTCGTGTATGTATTGTTTATATGATCTGTAAGTTTCATCGGTTCAAAGTCTTTATTTTTGAAAGGGCTGTAGTTAAAAGGGGTCGAACGAGTCACTGATCACGAATGTATGCAAATTTAGAAACACCAAATCTTAATCAATTTTTGTCTTACAGAAAAACAAAAGAATACAGGATATTCAAAAAAAGCAATGCTGACTTTTTTTGTTTTTTGAGATTTTTGGCATCTCTTTAAGTTATTTTGAAAAAAAGTATATTTTTCAAAATTAAAATTTTTGAAAATTTTACTTTGAAACCAATTTTTTTTCAAAAATAAGCACTTTAAATCGATGAAACTTACAGATCATATTCGCCGTGTGCAAGTACTTAGAAGGGAATTGAGAAACGATCGTGCGCGAATAGCGGAGAAATATTGTAACTTTCTTAAATAATTCATATTGTCAATTGAAATTGTCAAATTGACAAACATTTCATATCTACTGTCATTGAAGAAGAAAAATTATATGTTGCTCCACAATATTGATATGATATGCAATTATTATATAAAGGTAAATTTAATTGTATTTTGCTTGCAGTACTGCATACTGCATTTTAATAACTAATTTTATTTACTACATACAATTGTTGATGTTTTCATAACATAACCTGAATCTTATTTTTTCTTCTTATTATTTTTTTTGGACTATGGCCTTGACAATTATCCAGTAACCAGGACTAATATAATTGGCCAATATAATTAAAAGTGCGAATAAAGTTGCAGAGCGTAGAAATAGGTGTCGCTTTGCCGAACTTGCACGGTCCCAATAAACAAAACATAAGTAAAATAATTTGTGGAGCGGTAACGACTAATTTCATTTAAGTTGCTAATTAGGGGGTGGTCTTCCCGATTTTTTTTGCCAAAACAAAAGGGACCAACTTTATTTTGAGCGTAACTTGCTTAAATTTGACGCTAAAAACTTTTTATAAAAACAGAAATAAAGCTTTTTTTAAACACTTTAAAAAAGTTATAATGGGTTTTCTCCAAAAAGTGCTCAATTTTTTGGATATTTCGCGTCGAAATATTCTATTTGAAATTTGGCGAATATGAACCTATTTTTTATTGGCTATAACTCTGGTTATACGAGATCCAGAGACCTCACGCGTACACCATTTTTTTTACTTTTTTTACAGGCTATATTTTTGCTAAGAACGTTTTTTTCGGCAAAATACTTACTTTTTGAGTTATTTGCGAAAAACCGTCTAAAAATGTGATTATTTTGTTGAAAAATGAATATATTTACTCGAAAAGTGTTGACTTGGCGAAAAAGCTCTATAGAACAAAAGTTACTTAAAATTAGTCAGTTTATCCATTTCCGGACTTATTTTGGACATATATTTTTTCGCCCCCAAGAGGGGTTGAAAGTCACCCCCAGGGCAAAAGCACACATCGGCACAATATCAGTTTTTTTCTTTGACATATAAGCTATGCGTATGCCAAATTTCATGTCAATTCAAGCGGTTCTTTAAAATTTAGAGCAAAAACCGTGAAAGAATGTACTAATAGGTTGTTTAACCTTTAACTACACGCGCTGGCGTATTTTGTACGCCAGATATAAGAATTCTACTGCAAATGTATTTAAAATTTAATTTTTGACCTTGTTTATCTCTCTAACCTATCACTGGAATGTGCTTTACAATTTGGTTTTAGTTTCGTTATAATCGGCGTTCTGGGAAGATCGTAATGTACAGTTTATTATTTGTTGTTTCCGGTGGTGGACAATATACGCCACGATTATATTGATATAAGTCGTAATATGAGTACACATTTCAATTGTTTTTTAGTCATTATGGCACAAAATATATTTTTCTTTATAAACAATACTTTTTCTCCTGTAAAAAATGACATTTCAAAAAAAATTTTATTAGTAATTTAATTTATCATGGAATCCAGTTATTCCATGTTTCCAGTTATAAATCCCAATTGGCTTACTGAGAAGGAACTCTCGCAAGTATTCACTGATGCCGAATAAGGTTTATAACAAACAACTAAGTGTATTTTTTCAAAAAAAAAATAATAAACAAATCCGCTGTTTTTAAGTGTATTTTCTTGTGGCGTATAAAGTACGCCACGCGTGTAGTTATGTTATAACTTGATGCGCGGGTAGTTAAAGGTTAATTAAAATTTGGCAAGACAGATCTATTTCTCAAAAAAAAATACTATTGACATTAAACTTGAAACCAAAAAATTGAAAACTTGACATTAAAAAAACGCTATCTACAACATGTGTGCAGCGAATTCCACAGTTCTTTGGTAACGTGGTACGCACAGGTGACGATAATTTAGAGAGATTGGGTGTTTCTGGAAACGTCCCGGGAAGAAGATCCAGAGGACAGTCACCAACCAGATAGTTCGACCAAAGCTGAAGATAGAGATTAATGGAGAAAATTTTTTGGTAGTATTGGAGGAAATCAGGATCTATAGCAGGGGTGGGCAAAGTGCGGGCCGCATGCGGCCCTTTGGACATTTTTTTGTGGCCCTCGGAAAAAAGTGAATTATTTTCATTTAAAGAATGATTGTTCCACAAATTTTCAACCTAACGCGGTCAATTATTTGGGTTTCCGATACAGAGTTTTGAAACATTAAAATATTTGTCACTGGAATAAAATGTTTTTTTAAAACAAAATAAAGAATGTGAAGATACTGTAAAAGCAAATTTTATAATTACCCAAAAATTAATTAAAGTGAACAAACCGTTCTCAGATACTATCGTTCAGAACTATCGTTCTGAAGACTTGAAGTGAGGAATAATAATGTACAAAAACAACTAAATCCATTTTAGAAGGTAAATTGATGTGGTATTCAATATTGCATTGGATGAAAGTGTTGATAGAACTGACACAGCTCAATTACTAATATTTATTCGAGCAACTAATACCGATTTTAATATTTATGAAGAAATCAATCCATGAAATCTCTAACAACTGGAAAGGATATTTTTGAAGTAGTCAGGAAATATTTGGAAAATTATAAATTACTCCTTAACCAACTAACTAGTACAAGAAAACTTGTCTGTTAATCAACGCTGTTAATTGAAATTGTCTTAATTTATTTTAAGATTTGTTTAATATCATATACACGAATATAAGTATATAAATACTATTCACATCGCAGAATATGAATTTTATATTATGTGTTATTTGCGTTGAACAATACGGGAGATGACATTTATTCTACACAATGTGGACATGTATTCCATTTTGCCTGTTTGATGAACTGGTTAGAAACATCCGAAAGTTGCCCGGAGTGCAGAGATACAGTAACCGAGGAAAGTATTCACAAAGTATTCTTTACCATAGACAATGTAGATACTGATATTACTGAGAAAACTTAAATATTACGTTCATTAACAATTTTCAGAACATGATTTATTATTTTTCACTGCGTCATCAGCAGGTATTGTGCACACATATTTTGCAAGTAGACAACGTCATTTCAATTATTGTAACTAATATTGTTAATTTTTTTTCAATTTTATTCGTTTACGAAATTAAATCATCGTGAATTCGTAGCATTTTTGGGAGAGTTAGAACCAAAACTACTGATGTCTTATATTTATCACAATCATATTCACTATCATATTTTTTAATTTGCTATATTTACTTTTTGAAGTAATGAAAGTTTTCAACATCCATGTGATTTTGCGTTTACACTGAACATTTAAATATTTTAAGCATAACATTGCAGGGCAAAATGCACACAATATGATAACAGATGAATTCTTTTAAAATTAAACTATTCATTGATCATAAGAGTGAAAAAAGAATTAAGGTATATGCAGGTAATAACGCCAGCTTGGTAATATCGCCAACTCGTGATTTCTCAGAAAGTACGTTTGCTAAATAATAAATGGCAACATGGATATGTTCCTCATAGTATTCTAAATCACGTGATCATGTTTGCGATGACCTTAGATTCGCCAGTGGTGTTTATGACAGCTGAGTATCAGTGTTCAGTATAGAAGGAGTACCGTTTATAACTTTACATCCTTGGTGTTTATTAGATTGGAGCGGCGTTATTGATGAGTAATATTATTTGATTTCAGTGATTTGTACTTTGTTTCCTAAAGAATAAAATGATGCATTCAGATGTTTAAGATAGTTTTGCTTATCTTCGAAAACCAAATTACAAACCATTTATGTGCATGTCGGTAATATCGCCAAGTCCAATGGATGGTAATAACGCCTTAGCGTTACCATCCCTACTTGGAGAAGGTTGCCTTGGCAACCTTCTTCAGATACGTCGAAGGTTGGAAAAATTAAAAAGCGCTCTGCCGTAGAGTCATCGACAAGCAACAGTGATTCTGATGATATAGAGTTAAGTGAGATGGAAACATCAGATGAAGAAAAACATGACATTTCATTTTCAGATATATGCTAACCACTCCAGATTATGGTACAAAAATCTTATTGTTCTTAAATACTTACTTATTGTTATTTTTCAGCAAATATATAATTTTGAAGTATAATGTTCAATTGTTAGACCGTATTGCATTCGAAATAATAGGTTGGCGATATTGCCAACAAGGGTTGGAAATATCGCCAAAGATGACATTTTTTTTTAAATTGTCCAGTAAATGTGTAAAAATACCCAAATTATTATTTTAGTGGATTCTACGTAATTTCAAGTAGTTCATTGAATAGCTCAAGTTGTGACATCTTTTTTAATATGACCCACTATCTAACAAAACAATTCTAAACCTTAGCTTGGCGATATTACCTTCAGATACCTTAGTTCATTTTCAATCAATAAATAATGTACCAGAAAATAAGTTAAAAGTTTACAAAGAACTTGTAATTTGCCACGGTCCTCAAGGAATTTGAAAATCATTTCAAAGATTTTGAAAATAAATATGTATATCATTTTACTTATCACTTGTCAGAAATCATTCTTCAGATCAAATTGATTCCGTACCAGTTGACAAGGAAGACACATATGTAAAAAAGGAGATATTTTAGCATTTTACAAATCTTTATGTAGAACAATGTTTGCAAATTTTAATAATTATTATTGAAAGTTTGTAAATAATAAATAATATGTCTCATAAATATTTGTTTATTATTTAATTCTTTCAAAGAGAGCAAAAACAACGAAGGGGATCTAAGATTTTTTCAAACCTATATCGTTGTTTATTTTTATGTATACAGTGTGTCACATTTAAAATGAAAACACCCCTTATATTTCAGCTATCAAATAAATAAAGATTTGAAATTTTGCAGTCATACAGGTTGATGTTTCATAATTTGTAAGATAGTCAACTGAAATTTAAATTTTAAACGCGGCCTACTGCGAATCCACAAATAGGGGAAATTTTCGATATTTTGCTTAGCGTTAGAGATATCAGAACAAGTTATTTGGAAAAGTTTTTTTTTATTTTATTTTTTTATTTTATTCTGGCCTTGGTTCAGAACCTTTAGCCACGTAACTACATATACAATTATTATTCGTTCATAAGTATAAAATTGTCTAGTATACACTTAAAAATAAAAAATAAAAAAAAATAAAGCTTACAAATAACAATGCCTACGTACTATGTTAATAAATACAACTATATTAATTTTTTTTTCTTTTTCACTACGGTAAGAACTAAAAACATACATAGGTTACAAAATAATATAATTAATTACAGTAAATATCTCATTCATACATTACACAATACAAAAGAAATACCTATTCATTCAAACGATTAGTTTTACATTCACACTTTTAATTTAATTTTTTGAAGAAATGTCATAATTAGTTTAAAAATTTTAATGTTATCCACACTTAATAGCACATTTAAGTCTAGGGGAGTACTTAAACCTGCTTTCAGCAATTCTTGTAGCAGCCAAATACTTGCATTGAGATTATTTGGAAAAGTTGTTCCAAATATTATTGTAAGCCCACATACCAAATTTCATGCTAAAATTTCTTTTAGGTTTGTCAGTATTTTTAGATAGAATCCTAAAACCTACAATTGGCTGTCCCGAGATACATCTCGGGCCAGCCAAACTTAACTGTTAGGATCTGGAGTAAAAACACTGAAAAAACTAAAAGTGCGAATTTGGTCATGAAATTAAGTATGTGGGGTTATAATAATATTTGGAGCAACTTTTCTAAATAACTTTCCGACATCTCTGACGCGAAGCAAAATATCGAAAATTCACCCTGTTTGTGGATTCGCAGTAGGCCGCGTTTAAAATTTAAATTTCAGTTGACTATCTTAAAAAATGTAAACCATCAAAATTTAAAATCTGTATTTACTTTGATAGCCGAAATCTAGGGGTGTCTTCATCTTAAATGCGACACACTGTATGACGTTTGCATCTATATAAGCACGGAATTTCCTTTCAAATATATAAGTAACTAATAGCAATGTGAAAGTAAAATAGATATTTTGAGGGGGGAGGGGAGAGATAGCATGCCTAAATAACTGCGAACGTCATTTACACAAAATTAGAATTAATAGTAAAAAAAGTATATTTGAAAATTTTACCGTAGGTAACAAATTTTGCGGCCCTCAGTAATAAAACAAAAACTTTTTGTTGCCCTTACCACAAAAAGTTTGGCCACCCCTGGTATACAGTATACAAAATGTATACAGTGATGAGCGCGCTAATAACCGGCAAAATAGCTCAAAAGATGGAAAACATAATACATTGCGAAACAAAAAGAGATGAAACTAGTGGAGGTGGAAATTATCGTTATAAACGTCTAAAATAACATTAAATTACATAGTTTCCCACCTTTAGACGTATCAGAGGAGTATGACAACTGTCACTGACAGTAGAATTTTATAAAATACTTCTGTCACAGACGTCTAAAGGTGGGAAACTATGTAATGTTAATTAATACGTTTATAACGATAATTTCCCCCTCCATTAGTTTCATCTCTTTTTGTTTCGCCATATATTATGTTTTCCATCCTTTGAGCTATTTTGCCGGTTATTAGCGTGCTCATCACTGTATACACATCGACGTTCGTTTCACTTTATGTTTTGACTTAATTTGTTTGAATAAGAATCGTGACGCATGGGAAAAGTTAGAGTGGAAGAATATCAACACACATTCTGGGCTTTCCTTGACTATCTGACCACTTTACCAAGAGCTATGCTGTAAAGTACTATGTTTTAAATATTTTTTCTTGTTTTGTTGATATTATTTCCAGACAATGATCCATACAAATTATACCGAAAACAAATTATGTAACCTTAGTAGGTCTTTTATTTTTGAGTTTTATTAGAAACCTTTACTAATCCGCTACCGAACTCACTTCAAAGTGAGTAGTTTAGTGAGTTCATGGATCGACTCCTGGCTCAGTCCAAAATAACAAAAAGTTTAACGTAGTATAAAATCAAAAACGTATGTGCGACTAAACAAGAAAGGTCTATGGATTAGCCGTATGTTAAGAAATGGGGACTTCCACCTCGATGTTATCTATTCCATTGATCCCTACCAGCAAATCGTGTTAACGCTATAAAAACCGATAAATATATATTACATTTAATCTGTTATTTTCCGCACATCTCTAAATGAAGTGCAATACCACTTTTGTTCTGGGTGTTTTTACTTCGTTTTTCTAATATAACGGGCCTTTACAATGAGATCTATAATTAAATTTCTTAGGTTCGAGACATCAAACGCCGGACACAACAGACGAACGCGTTCACGACTTACCGCCACGTTATTACGGAGGACCTAGAGGTAGAGGTGGGCGTCGAGATCTGCGGCGTGACGACAGAAGGCGCACAACAGATGACGAGGATACTGTCCTAGACAGCCAAGAGGTTTCCAGTGTCGATAGAGGTAAGACAATGTTTTTCTAGTTGCTAGTTTTAAGAGTAAGGCCTGGCGCATATTGAATCCAGCTAAGCCATAACACGAGGTACCGTACATACACGAGGTACCACAAATTGTACCACTCTACGGGCAGCTCATGCTGGTCGTAGAGTCATGAGCGTACAATTTTCGTGGGTCGTGGTGCGCGTGTCCCACTCCCACTACTCACAGATGTTTACTTTTACAAATACTTCTCTATTGAAGTCATTTTAGCCACTAGCCACGGCTTGGTTATGGTAATATGCGCCAGGCATTAATTGCTATGTCCTACTGGTTTGCTTATTATTTATTTATTTACAGCACAGTGAGTATTCGATCAACTGTAGTTATCTATATTATAAGTTAATCAAAAGATTATTTTTATTTTAATCAGTACAAATATATAAATAAGAATTTTGTCAATGGCTCTGTACAGAGTCAGTATCTAGCGCAGATGTGTCACTACCTGCCGATGGTGGATCCCAGCGCAGGCGCAGACGTCGTGGAAGACAGCGTAGCCGTACCCCCTCCCTATCAATGACCCGTGAACCAGGTAACGAGAGTAAGTGTGGGTTGAATCGAAATATGATTGAAACGCATACGACATTCACGGTTTTCCAATTAATGGAAAATAATGATTGATTATACGCAATTTAGCTGACAAGACTTCTAAAGGAAGATTTTTATCATCGTGGTTACACCAGATAAAGAACGCGACTGGTTATTGGATCAAGTCCCCTTGACTGTCTCTCTCTCTCTCTCGAGCTACTGTAAATAGTTGCTCTGCTTTCTTTATTCCTGTCTACTCCCTGATATTCTTTAACCAAGGGGCCTATTTCCTACCAATTCCTATGCTTCCTTCGATTTTACTTATCATAATAAGTTGAAGAATATTATATCGGTTTCCCCTTACTACGTGTCCAAAATAGGTCAGCTTTCTACATCTGGTATTTATCTAGTAGTGGTATATAACGGAAAAATATGTCTACCTAAACCAAATTCTGAAATTTTACTAAGACAACCAAAGTGCGGAAGTCACGAGAAGAGCAACACTGGTATAAGAATGATTTGGAAAAGTCTGTTGGATACTTAAGAACCGCAAAATACATCAATACTTAAGGACCAAAGTGTTCAACCAGTGTATCCTTGTTATGACATATGGATCTCAAACCTGGACCCTGACCAAGGTGAAAATGAACAACAGAAAGGGCAATGTTAGGTATAGGATTGTGGTTACTGAGTAAGATCAAACACAAAAGACGGGGATATCACAAGAAAAATTGCCAAGGGAATGAATGGTCACTTCACATAAGGCATCGCATGATTGGCAAATATTAATGACACCTGGAGTTGAATAATTCTTAGCTGCAACTCAGTCGTGCTCATCTTACAAAGTAGCTACCACAATCAAGTATTATGATCTCGCGTTTTTGCAGAAACAGTGTAGAAAGTGACATTTTGACAATCAGAGGATCAATTTTTGCACTGATACATTGGAAAAAGCCATCCAGCCAGATGAATGGAAAACAGCATATATGACTCCAATATATAAAAAAGGTGACAGGAGAAATTGTAAAAACTATAGAGGGATATCGGTCACAAGTTCAATGAGTCGGCTATATGGTCGAATACTACGGGACCTGATACAGGAAGATTATCAATCGTCTGAAGACGAAGAACAAGGATTTAGAGCAGGTCGTTCATGTACAGATAACATATTTTGTCTTAAACAAATTATAGAAAAGAAAGTTGTGACAAATAGAGAGTTACATATGACTTTTGTAGATCTTGAGAAGGCATATGACACCGCTAAATAAACTATGGGAAGTCCTGGGCACATCAAACATACATCAATCATTGGTTAGTGCTCTCAAAGATCTATATTACGGTTCAAACTCCCAAATGAAATTCGGAAACCTCTTAGCTGAAAAATTTGCAGTTACTAAGGGTCTCAGACAGGGATGTTGTATCTCTCCGACTTTGTTTAAGATTTATATCTCTGCAGCTCTGAAACAATGGAAAAGGAAAGTTAAAGGAATAGGTATACAATTGAACGATCAGGATTGCATATTATATACTTTACAGTTTGCAGATGATCAGATGGTGATCTCAAATGACAAAGACGACATGGAATATATGCTTAGAAAACTAATTGAAGAATACCAGAAATGGGGATTAAATATTAATTTAGAAAAGACAAAATACCTCTCAATTGGCGCTGAAGCAGAACAACTCGATATCAAAGACAATCAAAAAATAAATCCATGTGACGAATATAAATACCTGGGCGTCATCTTCGACCGTAATGGAAAAGACGAACGAGAAATACAAGAGCTATAGCATGTCTAAACGGAATTCTATGGAGTAAAGAAATATCAAAGAAAAGAAAATGGAACATATATGAAACAATGGTTAAAACTAGCCTACTTTATGTAGCCGAGACATGGAGAATAACGGAGAAATACAAGAAAAAGGTTGAAGCCATGGAAATGGATGCCATCAGAAGATCGATGAGAATATCAAGAGCCGAAAGAATAATGAATGAAGTATTAAAACAACAAATGGGTGTAGAGGGCACTATAGTTGAGGATATTGAAAGAAAACAGCTCATATGGTATGGGCATGTGAGCCGAATGGGGGACGAAAGATTGCCTAAAAAAACTATGATGTGGCAACCCCCGAGAAGAAAAAACGAGGAAGACCACCACAGAGCTGGAATCGGGGAGTTAGGAAAGCGATTAGCGCTAGAAATCTAAATGAACACCTAACTCAGGACAGAATACAGTGGCGTTTGGGAGTCTGACAACGTCGTAAGACGTTATGAAACCGAATATATGTATGTATACATTGGAAAAAGCCGTTCTTAAAATACGAACATATTTCCAGAGAATTTTATAACTGAGGTCATTTTACAAAAAAATTTCCATTTTTCTAAATTATTTAATATACATAAGTACCAAACGTTTCAATCATATGTTGAAAGAATATCATTAACCACAATTTTGGAGTGCCCTTTACAGATATTGTTCATTGATAACCACATAGATTATAGATTACTGCATACAGTGGGCCTGGAAACCATAAAGAGAACATAAAGTTAAACCAAACGAAGAAAATTAATTATCACGACACAACTTGTTAAAAATCATGATAATGGTTTTCTTTATGGTTAGAGGACCACGCCTATTTTGTATTTAGATCACATTCTAGGTTCAATTTTAACTTTACCATTTACTTACTATGTAACACCATTCATGTAGTTTTTCCTGTTGTAATTTCGAATGGAAACTATTTCCATATTTTGCTGCTTTTTCTAACCAAAACTTAATATACTGTACAATTATTACCAATTATCTCATTGAGAACAAACTGCAATAATTATAAAACAAATTGTTTACGCAAATTATTTACTCACTGAATATTGCCTCCGAAATAGGATGTATATTCTGCAACAAATATATTTATTTATGTTTATGTTTATTATTTCACTGAATACTGGAGAAGGCTGCGAAACCACGGAATAATTTGTTAAGTTCATTCGCAATTCAAACGAAGCCGTTGCTTTTCGATCCATTCAAAATTGTTCCGATCTGGGGTAGTGTAAGGATTTTGTTTAGTTAATAGGCTTCTTCAAAATTTCCGTTCCCTTTCATTCCTTTCCGCGATACTGGCGACCTGGATTAGAGTAATTTATTTTTTTTACCGTATATTGCTTTGAAAATATTTGTATCTCGGTTACACACAATTATGCAATTATATTACATAATATATGCAAGCATATTACAGAATTATACAAGGTCCTTTTCATGAGCATTTTTCACTGCGTCACAAATGATAGAACAAAAGGTAAGTCCGTGATAATACACATTTATAGGGCTTTTCATCGATTGTCATTTGTTTCGAGGTTCTGTCATTTGTCACATAATATTAATATATATACGTCATACGTCTTTGGTTTGTATCATTGGTTATATCCATAACGTATGACGTAGATATATTAATATTATGTGACACATGACAGAAGCTCGAAACAAATGACTGTGAATGAAAAGCCCTGTAAACATGACATTTTAGTTAAATCTGACAGTTGTCAAATTTTATTTGCAATTTGGCATAAAAACAAAGCAGTTGTGTTTATTGTATTTTAAAATGGTATTTTCTTTGATTTGTGTAGTCTCATAAATTGTACAGATTATATTCGTAGATAAATTATATAATTCGTAAATGATTTTTTTTATTATAGCGCCATCTATCGATAACTAGAATAAATGTTATAAATGTCTGTAATCACGGACGTGACTTTTTTTTGTCATATACAATGTAATATTTAATGCGTTGGAAAGAAATCGAAAAACTGTGACGCACTGAAAGATGCCTATGAGAAAAAGAATATAAGCTTAACTTATAAAATTGGCTTAGTCAAACTGTAATAGTAGTAGCAAGTAGTAATAATCCAGTCGAAAGTTGCCTAAAATTAATATACTCATACTTGTCAAATTGAACTTTAGATTAGTAAAGACACACACGCAGATGAAATATCAAAATTACGGTTATACATTATATAACAAGAGAGACTATAATTGTCTTCTCCGATCTTCTTTTTGTGTAGACATGACTGTCTGTTTTTAAGGTACTAGTACACTTTAGAAGACCAAAAATAATTATTTTTTTCAAGAATTTTTTTCTCAGAACCCTTATTAAAAATAAACATAAAACTTTTTACATATTAATATCTAACTCTTAGAGAGTACAAAAAATATATATTTTTTCATTTATGCACGTACGCTAATATTGTAGAGGGCGCAAAAGTCGAGGCATCGGAAAATGATGGCGGACAGTTAATCTCAGGATTGGGATATCTGAAACAAAAAATCGTACTGCATTTGAAAAGGGAAGGTTTCTTACGTGACAATTTACCACAATTTGACCAAAAAATAAAAAATAAATATTTTTTAACCATGAAAAACTGAAGAAAAACGGGCGATTTTTTCACAAAATTTTTTCAAATTTCCGTAAAATCTTTTTTTTGCGGAATTTTTCACTAACGGTGGTAAATTGTCACGTAAGAAACCTTCCTTTTTCAAATGCCTTACGAATTTTTTTGTTTTAGTTAGAGATCCCAATCCTGAGATTAACTGTCCGCCATCGGAACTCCTTTTTTTCGATGCCTCGACTTTGGCGCCCTCTACAATATTAGTGTCCGTGCATAAATGAAAAAAGATATGTTTTTTATATTCTCTAAGAGTTAGATAATAATATGTAAAAAGTTTTTTGTTCATTTTTATTAAAGGTTCTGAGAAAAAAATCTTGAAAAAATGCTTATTTTTGGTCTTTTAAAGTGTACTAGTACCTTAAATGTGCCTCCTCTAATTTGTCCTTCAATCGTTTTCGTGGTCTTCTCACACTGATCATCTTCCTATTGCGGAACCGTCTCTCGCCGTCTTTAGTACTCTATTTGTTGTCATTATTTGATCGTTCCATTCTACTCTTCTATTTCTTAATAATTTCTTGATGTTTTCCACCTTGTATCTTCGTCGTATATCTGTACTTCTATGGTTCTTTTCATGAGCATTTTTCAGTGCGTCACAAATGATATAAAAAAAAGGTTAGTCCGTGATAAATACACATTTATGACATTTATTCTAACATGACATTTTAGTTAAATCTGACAGTTGTCACATTTTATTTGCAATTTGGTATAAAAACATATCAATTGTGTTTATTGCATTTATAAAATGGTATTTTCTTTGATTTGTATAGTCTTATAAATTGTACAGATTAAATTTTTTTATGTAGAATAATATATTATTTAATATTATATTATTAGCGCCATCTATTGACAATTAGATTAAATGTTATAAATGTCACCGACGAAATATAATCAGCGACTTGCGTTTTTTTCTGTCACATACAATTTAATGCGTTAGAGAGAAATCGAAAAACTGTGACGCACTGAAAAATGCTCATGAAAAGAACCATAGCTTTGTCCCATAGTGTTTTCCCATCGATTTTTCAAAGGGTTTTTATATCTGCAGCTTCTAGCAATCTTTTTGTTCTCTCTTTCAGGTCCTGTTTCTGCCGTGTATGTAAATTGGTGTGATGACTGTTTTGTGCCTTTCATTTCTTTTCTTAAAATTCTACATTCTCAGATTATTTTTAAGTTGTTTTTCTCCATTTTGGTACCATTTTAGGTCTTACTTTTTTCATTACTTCATCCAATATCAGCTTGAACAATAGAGAACAACAGAGAATTTCCTCGTTATAATTTCATTCAGTTTATTTGACATCTCTTTGTCTTTTTGAAGGGAGGTATTAGAATGCTTGGGATGAAAGTAGAACATGAATTTCTTTATTATTTCTGTTTTTCAGTATAATGCTAATTTTAATAACGGTAAAAGGAAGATAAAAGAATGTTCCGAAACATAAGAGCCCCTTTTTTATCATTGAACTTGAAGAAATGCTTTAATTTTGTGGCGCAGTGTATATTGTAAGAAAATGATTGTACAGTAAATCCGACTAACCCTTAAGGTACGATTCCGAAAGTGACTGCAGACCGCAGACTGCAGCGACAGTGTCGTCTGCGGTCAGACCAATTCCGAGCAGAACTGCACTGCATCTACATAATAGCGACAACAGCATTGCACGATGGGAATTTATAATAGTATAATATTAAAAGTCGTATAAGTATGTCAGACGCAATGAACAACGATGAATTAATGTTATATCTGTTGATGGAAGAAGATCTTTTACTTTTGCATTATAAAAGAAAAAGGAAGTCAACTAGGTCTCTATTTAAAAATGGACAATTTGAAGGAAGCTTGCGTCGTAAATAACTGAATATTTTGCTACAAAATTAATTAATTGCTCTTCTTCTTCATTTGAAATACTCATTTTCAAAAGAAATTCAATTCTTTTCACTTTTCAGTCAATTTGGAAACAGCAAAAATACGTGTTGTCGCTCTGCGGTCGGCGACACCACTGGTTCTGGTGCAGTCTTCGGTGGCGACGTTCTGCGTGCGGCGGCGACAGTGCCGCTCTACTCGACATACAGCTCAGAAGAAACGATATGAACCAGTAGGTCTGTCGCTGCGGTTTGCGGTCTTGTTCGGAATCGCCCCTTTAAACATATAACTTCAAATCCCACCCATCTTATTCAAAGTAGTCTTTGTTGCAGTAAATAACCACCACGGCGCTACAGGACTCAACGATGCTTCACATAACGACAACGGCCATCACGACAACATATCCAAGCCTCGAGACACCAAGAACCGCTCTAACAGACCTCCCCAGACGCGCAGGAACGATCCCAAACCCAAGGAAACGTTGGTGAACGGTACCGCCACGTAGAGCCCAATGTTCGCATCCCTTGAATGTTTGTGCGCTATCGTCTATTCTCGGTAGAACGAACTCTTAGGTTTAATTCACTGTAAGGTTTTCTTGGATGATTCCTAATAGAGGGTGGTATGGCGGTTATATGATATTTTTAAGGCGGAGAAAATTTAGGCAGTTTAGGCGGAAAGGTCTAGATGCAATTTTTGAAATTATTAAGGGGAAAAAGTACTTAATTAAGTTACTTAAGTATTGTATGAACGATTGCAAAGCTGCAATAAAGTGTTTTAAAAGTTTATTAGGTGATTTTGTCATGCTATGCATTTTAAATACTGTAATTATCTTCAGCAATTGTATATCCATTTGTTTCTGTTTTTGAAGTTTTTTTTTTCTATTTTATCCTTTTTATCGTGTTTTTTGTATAATTCTATATTTCCTAGTTATTTGATTTTTTTTTATTTTATGTAAAAAACACTCGGTTTTTTCTTTCTAATTCTACGGTCCTTATCGTAAGTCTAAGAGTTAACATGTTTACTTCATTTTTGTGTCAACGCTTCACTTTATTTCCGTATATTATTTTTCTCTTATATTTCTTGAATATAATTATATAAACTGTTGGTGAAGTAGTTACCACGTTTTGGGTTTGGTTTTGTTTTCATTAGCATTTTTCTTACTTCCCCTGTTTACCATATCTCTTTGTTGCCTAATTGTAGTATCTTCTTGTTTTATGACGTTTTTGCATAGTCAACTTCGACATCAATAGACTTCTTAAAATATTTCTAATATTTTAAGCATCGTGAGGAATACTGTACATACCACCAATCACTTTGCTCTTTAGGTTTTGTATATTATATCGTAGTTTGAAGAGAATTTCTACTTGTAAGAGTTCTGTACGTAGTGGGTTCCAGAAGTACCTAACTCAACAACGAAAGCAAAGAAATTGAAAAAAATTATTTATTTTTCAACATAATCTCTTTTCAGTTCTATATACTTTTCACAGCGATGTTCAGTTTTGATTGTTCGGTTGTCTAGGATGTGAGGTGATGGACCTATGTTTACTCCATGGCTATGAAACGGCGCAAAAATTCTTCTTTATTGCTGTGAAATTTTGCGAAACACTTATTGAAACACTTGATTTGCAGCATTTTTTGCAATGCTTACTAAGACTCATATTGATTGGGCTGAGGCGAACAATGTGGTGTTTTCAAACTTGAAACAGAGGCTTTATAGATTGTGTACTTTTTAATTCAGTTATATTTTTTTAAACAACTATCGCTGTCTCTGTTAAAGGCCGTGTACTTCTGATTCCACCCAGATATAGTGCTGCTAAAGTGTAACTTCATTATCAAATCTTCAATCTAATTGAAGATTTTTCTACCAGTTACTCCATCGACCCATCCTTCTAAAGCCATCTTCATGACATATGACATGTTCGCCACAAATGTCAAAGCGCATCCTTGTCTAACCCCTCGCTTTGCTCTGAATTGGCTTAAGAATTTCTAATCTAATCATACTGTGGATTGATCTAGTTGGACTGGTACATATTTTCAATAAGTGTCAGCAGATGTATTAGTGTACCAGGTTGCCACTCATTTATATTAAAATGGACTAAAGATTCTGAATGCCTTCTGATAGTTAACGAATTTTCTCGACTTTTCGATGAGTTGTCCTTAGTTCAGAATTTGCTCCCGGAATTCTTTTCCCTTTACTGTTTTTTTACTTATTTCTTATGTAACTTATCTGTTTTTTGTCTAGTAGAATATAAATTAAGATACACCAATCAAATGGTCATTTTCCAGAATTCCAAACAGCGACACATATAATGGATATGTCCTTTGTCACCTAGTGACTGCATCATATCTGCTGGTTTTGTGTCAGTGCCTGGGGATTTATTCTTTTTAGCGCTTTCATTGCATCTTTTACTTCAGAACCGTAGATTCTCTAGGGTACTAGGAGGGCCATATATTTCTGCTGGAGTCTCTATAAATCTATATAAATTCCTCATAATAATAGTTTTGCCTCGTTTCCAATATTTCGTTATTATCGGTTACCTTGCTTATCCATCAGAGACCACATTTGAGTTGTAAACTCTTTGTTAAGGAGTTTGACCTTTTGGAATAAATCTTTCAGTTCATTCGAACAACCATGTTCTTCTAAATATTATAGGTATGGGTGTTTAAAGCGATTTGTTTTAGTTAGTACAACAGGGTTAAGCAACGACGTTTCTAATATCTGTTTATAGAATTTCTAATTTCTTTTTATAAGATAGATATACAGTACGTAAATCATTCGGCTGGACATAGGGATTATACATTGAGAGAATTGTGGCAACTGCGGTAACCTGTGTTAGTTGAAGCTTCTGTTCGAGTACGAGTTTTTGGTGTAATAGAGCTGTTAGAACGAATAGAATGAGTGAATTTTGAAGCAATGCTGTCCATAATTAAATCGAAAACGATTAATGAGTTAATAAGTTTACTTTAATTTTTAAAATATTTATTTTTAAAAACTAATTTCAAAACTAAACAGTTTTCCCATTCCCTTAGGCCAAAAATATTTAGCTACTACATTGTAATATTTTGGCGTTTATTTGTGTCAGAGTTGTCAATTTTGAGGTTAATGCCCCTTAATGCTAACAACCATCATGTCATCGAGAGAGCTTAGTTGCCACAATTGTCTCAATATAATACAATGTATGTATTTATGTATCTAAGTATGTACAATGTATGTTTCCTATGTCCAGCTGAACGATTTACGTACTGTATTTATATACTTACGTTGAGTGCGTTACGAGGCATATATGTCCCGTAGTGAACCTTTGCCACAGTTCGTTAGGACAGAGTCGACGCAGCCAACCGTTAGTGTAATACGAGGTCTGTTTGTCTCGTAACGCAGCCAAGGTGTTAACTTTCAGCATGCATGTTTTACCATTAAAAAACATGAGATATGCAGGTGAACTTCAAATAGTTCGTCGAATCTTAAGATAATTTACAGTGTTTTCATCAAAACACTTTATTTAGTACGAAATTTTTGTTGCCTAATAAGTCTTTATGATCATATTAAAATAAACGTTGTTACCCCTCTACAGAAAACCGTACAGTGGTTAAAATTGGAATATTTGCGCTACCGTTTACAGAATAAGAACATTATTTAGTTTTCGTTATTGTTAATTTTTGTGTTGCATATCTTTTCCCGGTGTAGTCATGAAATAATATTAAAATAGTGGGTGGTCTGCTACCCCACCTCGGATGAGACCTTGAAAGACTGCTTGGTTCTGTGAACCATCACACCAAGTTCGCTGCTAGAAGACTGTGAGTGTGATTGACTTTTAGTAGATATAACCTGGAAGATTTGTGACAACTTTTCTAATTTTTCATACATTGATGTTACTCTCCCTATCTGCGCACACGATAAGATTTGTTATCGGTAGGTACTTTGCTAGGGGGCATCAATATGAAGCAACTTCGGTGAAATGATGAAGGAAATTAGATTTTAGTACAGGGTGTATGTAAAGAACGTTCGAATGGTTTGCGAAATGAACATCGGATCGAAAAACTGAAAAACATGTGTTAATATTTTTTAAAAATCTATCGAATGACACCAAACACGAACCCCCAGCCACGCCCCCTAGAGCGGGGAGGAGGCACTTTTGAAATCCTATATAGGAATCCCCTTTTTATTGCAGATTATAATTCATATAATTCAGATATCCTCATAAAAAAAAATAAGTAAATTTTATAAGGAACATTTTTTCTCATTGTTGATACGTGGGGCTATAATCGTCAAAAAGTGAGTATCGTCATACCATAGGTAAATTATAGAAACGGTAATATTTCGAGAAATACACTTCCAACTTAAAAACAAAAAACACATTTTTTCATTTAGAAGAGTATTTCTCAAGATATTAGACCATTTCCATAATTTTTCTATGGTACAAGGATAAATCGTTTATTTTTACAGATTATAGCGCCATCTATCAATACTTCTAAAAGTTCCTCGAATAAAAGTTACTTATTTTTGTATAAGGAATCCAAAGCTACAATTAAAGTCGTGTTTAGCGTCATTCGATATATTTGTGAAAAATATTGAACACGTGTTTTTCAGTTTTTCGATCCGCTGTTAGTTTCGCGAAATATTCCACTGTCCCGCTTCTTTTCATACACTCTATACAATGTCCGTCTTTCTGTTGAAGAGCTTGTGAGAGTCTACAGCTTGGTTGCTTATTTCTCTGCTTATAGACCAGGGCGCACCTGTAAAAATATTAGTACATTTGGATGTTGAGAGGTGACTCATATTTTTTTGCAGAAATTGCTTGAAAATAACTCATGTAATAATATTTGAGTTGTCCTCCCACTCAAAAAGGTCCGGAACATTGTTTAAATAATCAAAATGTCAAAAAATGAAGGAAAAATTCGATTTTTTTCTTCGTTTTTTGTTTATAACTTTAAAAGTATTCATTTCCGACAAAAGTTGTACTGACATAAAAGTTGCGTAATTAAATTTCCAACAATATAGTATTAGTTAAAAGTTTTAAAAATTGTCACCCTTGTTGCAAAATAGCAATAATTGCGAAAAAAACCATAAAAAACAAGTATTCGCATTTTACGTTTTTCAACCATTTATGCTACACTTAGGACCTTCACATATGCAATTGTTTAAAAAATATTTCACAAACAATAATCAAATTAGTTTGATTTTTGTGGAATTAAAATATTAAAATACAACAAAATATAGAGCAAGAAAATAATAATATAATATGGTAAAGATTGGAAGAAATTATGGTGGAAATCAACTTGTGTGAATCGAACACTGCTGTCCTGCGCGTCGCACCAAAAATTAATGTTGATTTAAAAAAATTCCTGACGCCGTGGTAGTTAAGCGATTTTAATTTTGCAAATTGCAAATGAAAGGTACAGTATTCTTCTATATGTAAAAACAAAAATTCAACTTGCTATCTGCTTTATTTTCAGTCCTGCAACATTTTGAAAAAATGAAATTTATTTGCGAAAGCTGGATTTCAAAATTTATTTTGCAAAATCTATTGAACCGATCTTAATAAAATTTACAGTATTGTTTTACTATATCATAAAGTTTTTCTGGGTAAAATATGAAGGTCTTAAGGGGCTATCCTAGTGTAAAAGTACGAAATTCATATACTTTTTTGGGAATTTCTAAAATAAAAAGTACTGTACCAATTGTTTTGAAAATTGTCATGAGCATTTATTGGATAAAGAAGTACATATAAAAATATTTTCATAACAAAATATTGAAAATTAAACGATTTATGCGCCATCTACTGGCACCGTGAAAATAAAAACATAGCTCCACTGCTGCAGTGATTGGGACTAATAGAGATCCTGAATCAAAAAATTTCAAAGTTATTATTGAAATATAAGTTATTTTCTATACCATCAACTAGGGGTTTTTGATCGGATAAAAAATGTCAATTTGACAGTTTTTGAAACTGAAAATGTTTTAGCTAATCTTAAAAGAAATTTTCAACACTTCGTCATTTTTCCAAATTTTAATATTTTTCAAAAATCCTAGTTGATGGTATAGGAAATAACTTATACTTCAATAATCACTTTGAAACTTTATGTTTCAGGATCTCTGTTAGTTCCAATCACTGCAGCAGTGGGGCCGTGTTTTTATTTTCATGGTGTTAGTAGATGGCGCATAAATCGTTTAATTTTCGATATTTTTTTATGAAGATTGTTTTACATGTACTTCTTTTTATAATCAATGTTCGTGCAAATTTTAAAAACAATTGGTATAGTACTTTTTATTTTAGAAATTCCCAAAAAAGTATATGAATTTCGTATTTTTACACTAGGATAGCCCCTTAAGTCTAGCATAAACGATAAAAAAACGTAAAATGCAAATATGTACTTGTTTTTTTATGTTTTTTTTCGCAATTATCGCTATTTTGCAACAAGGGTGACATTTTTTAAAGAATTTAACTAATCCTATATTGTAGGAAATTTAATTACGCAACTTTAATGTTACTGCAACTTTTCTGGGAAGTGAACACTTTTAAAGTTATAATCAAAAAACGAAGAAAAAAATCGAATTTTTCCTTCATTTTTTGACATTTTGATTATTTAAACAATGTTCCGGACCTATTTGAGTGGGAGGATAACTCAATTATTATTGTATGAGTTAATTCTAAGCAATTTCTGCAAAAAAATATGAGTCACCTCTCAACGTCCATCTCAAAACAGATGCGACCTGGACTATTAGACAGACATAAATATGACAAAATTTATGAGAATTTAATGAAAGGGGAATTATTTTTATACAAAGGATCGATGAGAGCAATGTTTTGAGGTTAGGAGCTCAAGAAGTATCACCAACAACAGAAGCCTAAAAAGTGTACATTGGTTTGAAAGGTTCTGTTGTAATATCTAAAGTCCTTTTTCTGAAATTGTTTCTTTGTGGCATTCAATGCCTTCTAAAGTCCTCAACTATCAGATCATTTTTGGGATAACTTCCAAGGTTGATAATGAGCGGTTCTAGGAATTATAAAAAAACACTTGGACCAGGAACTAAAAAATAAATAAAATAATCAGCATCCTTTTGGATTAATTTAATAGGTTTTTCCAACTCGATACAAAACCGTTCTTGAATCGTTACGCGCATGCGCATACTCGTAACCGCTCAAGAACGGTTTTGTATCGAGTTGGAACAAACCTAATATTTACTTACCTATTTCGTAATAGGAGAATTCTTTTAGAAACGGTCTTAGCTAACTTTTGTAAACTACAGACAAAATATCGTTTGTGAAAGGGCTTAGTAAGGGGTAAGTTTATTTAAAAAAATTTGTCTTATGAATGTAGTAAGTAAATAGTAAATTAATGTGCATTATTTTTTTTAGTTTGGTGATCCAAGTCGTTTTTTTTTTCGATTATTTCGGGGAGCGTTACCTAGCAAAATTGGAGGATACACTGAAATTGATCTTGAATACATACCTTGACGTTAAGTATCGTCTAATATTTTAAATCTGACAACATAAACGTCAAATAAAAAAGATTATTTTATAATTTATGGTAAATCATCAACAAAATATTTGAAAAAAGTCGTAAAGTTTCAACAGTATAGATCAGGGTATACTTCTCGTACATTGAACAGTATTATAAAACCTTACAAGTCCTCAGATATTGCTTTTATATGATGTATAATTTACAAAAAATACACTATTATCATCATTTCACCGATTTGCCTTCGACCTGTGCCCTAACCATGTATATTTTCGTTGTATAACGAAACTGTAATGACCTTCTACCTGTCGAATATTATTTGCCATCGGTTAACTAAATATTTCTGTGACAATTTGTATTTATAAACTTTATTTATTATTTTTTATTTTGTTTCTTGGTAGTTTGTAGCACTGTAAATTACTTACAGGTTGTTCTTTTCTTTTGTAATATTTAAGTGTAACAATGTAAATACACGTCCTGATTTTTTTGTAGATTTTATGGCGTTTTGATCATTTGCTCATGTTATTTTCAAATTACACCAATATGTTTATCTGCTGTGTATTAACAACACATTTTGCATCAATAAAATGAGTCAAAAATCAGGTGATTATTATTTTTTTTCCGATGTTCTTCCTTTACTTCGTCAATCTCTCTCATATTCGTTGACGACTGATGTATATTCAACATTAAAAGGTACGAAATTATGAATCTAGGGGCCGGTATTTCCAACCGCACTTAAGCCAAAGCTTACTTTAAGCATGAGCTTAAGCTTAGATGCCTGAAGCATAGGCTTAAACCAAATAATTTTAAGCTCGCGCGGGAGTTGGTTTAAGCCTTTGCTTAAAATTTGTTTTCTGTTTTTTGAGGTTGTTTCTATAGGTAGATTAATAATTCTATAGTCCGTTCCACCTTGACTTTACAGTATAGGGAACATAGGCAATGCGTTATGAGTGTTTTTATCGCAGTGATGCCGATTTTATCAAAAATAATTTTTAATCGAACATTTGAGAGATTCAATTAAAACTATTTTATAAAGGCAATCTACAATTTTAGGATTCATATTCGTAATAACTATAGTATATCAAATAAACTTAAACGCATACGAATCCTAAAATTGTAGATTGTCTTAGTTTTAATTTAATCTTTCTAATGTTCGGTTACAAATTCTTTTTGATAAAATCGGCCTCACCCAGCTAAAAACTCTAATAAGGACTGCATTCCCTATGTTCCCTATACTGTAAAGTCAAGGTGGGACGGACATTAAGTTATTTTGAAAACCAACTTTTGCGTAATAATGGTATTATTGGATTATTAACGGTTATTAACCTTCGGATGACCAAGCGTGGTAAATTTTGACCCCAATGCATGTTTTTATTTAATAAGTTCAGAAATATTTTCAATTTTAAACTCATTATTTTTTTATTTGACTTTAATATCATTCTAGATTCCCTCATATTTTGTAATAAAAAAAATTCCCTATATTTTACGAAAATTTTTTTTTTCTGAATTTGGGGTCAAAGACGAACTCCCTTGGCCTTCCATATTGTTTGTTAAACCTGTGGCGACATAAATTAGTAGGTATATTTTAAAATTTCTTTATTTCTAAGTTCAGAACGATGATTCTTGTTTTTGTTAATTTGTAATTAAAATATGTTTTGCTAATGTTTATCATTTATTGATAAAATAGTAACATTAAAATTATAAATACAAAATTTTATTTCTTAAAACAACTTAATTTTTTTGTCAATTGTTATTTTTAACTGGGGTCTGTAATGCTTGGTATATTTATTTCACAAAAGTAAACTTACATTCCAATTTGCATTACATTATTGGCATTACATGCCAACTTACATTATTTCAGGAGGCACCATGGGAGAGAACTGAAGGGAGCATCATTAATAACATAAGATTTGCAGACGACACCGCACTCATGGCAGAGAATACGGAAGATCTACAAATTCTTCTAGAAATCATTAACAGAGAAAGCAAAAAGATGGGACAATCAATGAATATGTATAGATAAAACCAAATAAATGTGATCTCGAAAATCCCTGTTGACGACATCTGACATTGGAGGGTTAACCGTGAGAGAGGCTCGACAAGTATAAATACCTGGGAGCAATTATAAACTCACAGTTAGATCAATATTAGGAGATGAAGGCCAGAATAGAAATAGCTCGAAAAGGATTTGTGAAATACAAGTCAACGTTTACAAATAAGAAATTGATTATGTCTATCAGATTGAGGATTTGTCGAATGTTGTTTGGTTGCAGCTTTTATATGGGGTAGAAGCTTTGATTCTGAAAGCCCAATCCGTAAAAAAATTGGAAGTCTCAACCAGGGCCGCCCGTGTGCAACTTAATATTTGCCGCCCCCTTCCAGTACTTTAGTCGTGTCAACATACATACTAGTATTTAAAGAAATGTGCAGGACACCGTAACGCGTATATGAATGATAATTGCTATGATCTCGACGTTACTTTTAGACCTGGATCCCGCGTACCAAAAAAAGTTATTATTATTATGTTAATAATAATATATACAGAAATGCAATCTTGCACTAATACCTACATGTGTAAGTTTTGTTTACAAGACTACTTACAACATTCAGCATGCTTAGTTGTTTATTAATATATTTAAATATATATGCCTGAATCCCGCGTACCAAAAAAAAGGTTGATTAATGCAAGCTGAAAATTTGTTAATAGCTTAACGGTGCCTAGTCGGACAAACTTTGATGTATGGGAACACTGGAACAGGGGAAGTTTTAATTGTGGAACAGATTAAAAATTTGGAACGTCAGACTACGAAAACGTTCCATGTATTTTGTCTGACATAACTTCCAATTGATTTGTTACCGTTTCATTAAACTCTCATGCAAAAATCAGACTGGTGCTTGTCACCAACTGGGCATTTTAACCAGTGGAACAAGAAGAACATGTCAAATGACAGGAATCATGTTGGTTAGTAATAGCAGTCTGATTTTTGCATGAGAGTTTAATGAAAGCTAACAAATCAATTGGATGTTCTGTCCGAGAAAATACATGGAACGTTTTCGTAATCTGACGTTCCAAATTTTGAAACTGTTCCACAATTAAAACATCCCCTGTTCCAGTGTTCCCGTACATCAAAGTTTGCCCGACTAGACACCGTTAAGCTATTAACAAATTTTCAGCTTGCTTTAATCAACTTTTTTTGGTATGCTGGATCCAGGCCTATTTGAAATTCAGCAGTGTGCAATAGAAACGGGCACACTACTAGGTATATTATATTACAAACAAAATCGTTTATGAATAGCGTGTCTAAAATCATCAAATTCTCAACTTAGACTGAACTATAACCCATCTATAACCATACATAAGCATAAAGGAACAATATTATAACAGAGCAACCATCGAGTAATAAAAAAAGACTTTTATTAATCAATGAGAGCAACTTAACAAGCACTTATCTAAATTCTTGGAAAGTATCCTATTCTGGTATCGTACTCTCTTAACAAATCATAAATGTTCACAATTTGAAAAAATCGCATATGGACCACGTAGATAAAAATATGTTAATCCGAAAGCCGCCAGCCACTTTGAACTAAAAAGCATTCCCGGAACTACTTTATGACTACAGCTACCAAAGGGCAGTTAATATAACAAATAACATTTTCTGGCATTTTTGTTTAGAATATTAGAGTTTATAGAAATATCTGAATCTACTATTTAATGCTTTGAATTTATTTTCGTTTTAAAAAAAGTGTTTTCATCAGTGGTAGCGGCGGCCCTGTCTCAAACGAAGAAGTGTTAAGAAGAATTGGAGAGGGCAGAAAGCTTATGAACAAAATTAAAATAAAAACATCGTATCTGTATCGACCAAATATTTCGAAACGATAATACTCTCGTTATTTGGTAATATTGATAATATTATATTGATAATATTCTCGATTTGGGCGTCGAAACGTTAATAAAATTATTTTTTTCATTTTAATTGTGGCTTATTTCCCATATAAATAATTAATGATAATACTCTCTACTACGCGTCATCATGCAAGCGAGAGTAGAGAGAAGAAAAGGCTTGGGAAAGAAGAAGAAATCTTGGCTGAGGAATATCAGAGATTGGACTAACCTTAATGTTGAACAGATATTTCAGGTTGCAAGACAGGGAAGCGTTTAAAAAAGTGATCGCCAACCTTCGTTAGAAGACGGCACAATAAGAAGATTACTACGCGTCTTTTTGGGTCTTGGCCTGTTCCAGCATGCTTTTCCATTCTAATATATCTTGCGCTTTTTTCTCAATTTTTGTTGTTAAAATTGTTATTAGGAAAATAGCCCAGTAAATGAACGGAAATTCGGCGATACCATGTTATTTTCAGGGGCAACTCCGAATTGCATGAAAATTTGGATTTAGGTTCTACTTACCCTCCACTTCAAAGTTGAAATTGTGCCGTTGGTTGCTTTTACTTGGGGGGTGACAGTCACCCCTTCTCGGGGGTGAAAAAACATACGTTCAAGATAAGACCGGAAATGGATAAATTGACTGATTTTAAGCAACTTTTGTTCTATGAGTTTTTTTACTTGTCAATACTTTTCGAGTTATTTGCCATTGAAAATGTTGATTTTTCGACAAAAAAACTACGTTTTCAGACGGTTTTTCGCAAATAACTCAAAAAGTAAATATTTTATCGAAAAAAATATCCTTAACAAAAGTGTAGCTTATAAAAAACCCAAAAATGGTGTATCAATAAAGTCTATCAATCAAATAAAAACAAATTTGTAGCTCATGAAAAATACTTTCCCATTGGTCTAATTCCAAATCGAATATTTCAAGGTGAAATCACCGAAAAATTAAGCACTTCGGGAAAACCCCATTTAAACTTTTTTAAAGTGTTTATAAAAAGCTTTGTTTTAATTGTTAACAAAAGCTTTAGCATTAAAAATAAGCGAGTTACGCTCAAAATAAAGTTGGCCCTCTTTTTTTTTTTTTTTGTACAAAAATCATGAAAATCTCGCCGTGTTTAGCTTCCCAAATGAAATTAATCGCTACCACTTTACAAACAATTTACTTTTTTTTATTTTTTTTTATGATCTGTCAGTCTCACCGGTTTAAAGTGTTAATTTTTGAAAGGGTTATAATTGAGAAAGCTTGAATGGATCACTAATCACGAGTGTATGCAAATTTTTAACAGCCATATCTTAACCAAATTTTTTGTTACGGAGAAACAAAATGAAACTAGTATATTTATAATAGCAATACCTACATTTTTTTACTCTTTAAAATTTTTCTTATCACTAATACTTTTTAAGTTATTTTGAAAAAATGAAATTTTTCAAAAATTTTTAGAATTTTTTTTTATTATAGAACCAAATTATTTCAAAAATAAGCACTTCAAACCAATCAAACTTACAGATCATATAAACAATACACATACAGTTAAAATAGATGGTAAAGCCAAACGATTAATTTCATTTAGGGTGCTAAATAGAGGGAGGTTTTCACGATTTTTTTTTACCAAAAAAAAAGGGCCAACTTTTTTTCAGTGTGTAACTTGTTTATTTTTGATGCTGTAAACTTTTATAAAAAAAGAAATAATAAAGCTTTTTTTCGATACTTTAAAAATGGTAATAGGGTTTTCCCGAAAACCGCTTCTTTCTTCGGTGATTTCGCGTTGA
The DNA here is from genome assembly GCF_917563875.1 of Diabrotica virgifera virgifera. Taxonomy (NCBI): domain Eukaryota; kingdom Metazoa; phylum Arthropoda; class Insecta; order Coleoptera; family Chrysomelidae; genus Diabrotica; species Diabrotica virgifera. Next base: position 267,930,622 of record NC_065443.1, read on the forward strand.
ATTATTCAATTTGGAATTAAACGAATAAGAACGTATTTTTCATGAGCTACAACTTTGCTTCTACTCAATTTGTGTAGACTTTACTGGTACACCATTTTTTTCGTTTTTTATAGGCTACACTTTTGCTAAATATTTTTTTTTTCGATAAAATATTTACTTTTTAAGTTATTTGGGGAAAACGGTCTGAAAACGTAGTTTTTTGTCGAAAGATCAACATTTTAAATAGCGAATAACTCGAAAAGTATTGACTTACGTAAAAAACTTTATAGAACAAAAAAGGTGCTTAAAATAAGTCAATTTATCCATTTTCGGCCTTATTTTAAACACGCGTTTTTCACCCCCCCGAGAAGGGGTAAATGTCCCCCCACCCAAGTAAAAGCAACCAACGGCACAAATTCAACTTTGAAGTGGAGGGTAAGTAGAACCTAAATCCAAATTTTGATGCAATTCGGAGTTGCCCCTGGAAATTACACTCCAAAACGATCATTTATTGGGCTAAAAGTCAAACAATAAAGGTTGCTCGCAATTTCCCCTTGTCATATTTTTTTAAATTTTAAAAAATATATAGGGAACAATCAGATTTTCTTGACATGCCATTCCTATTACAGCTAGCATTTCATTGGCTAGAACTATTAGAGACGAGTTTATGACGTCATTAGATTTGGTGAAATTGGAATCAATTTAAAGGTTAAACATGATACACTGTATATGGATCATAGATATATACTTCACCTAGACTGCGCGCTGCAATCTAAAATTGTGACAAAGAATGTTTGTATTTATGGTAGGCATCTCTTTCTAATCGACGGGGTTTATCCAATGTGGTTGGGTTGATCGACCACGTGACTTTCCCACTGCCTTAGAAAGACGGGTCTACCCTAAATATAAAAATTTTTCTCTGTCTCACAATTTTAGATTGCAGCGCGCAATTTCTTGGCATCTCTCCATTGCTTCTTTTTCTTTCGCTTCTCTAATTTTCCTGAATGAAATGCATGACAATGCCGTTGTCATACCGCAAGATTCACCCGTGAGTACCTTACTGAGTTCGGTATTTAAGTTTTACCATGGCCGGCACGCAGTCCCGATCTTAACCCAATTAAACACATTTGGGACAACCTCAAAAAACGGATAAGAGTAATAGTAGCAGCCCCGGTACATCCTTCGGAGAGCTCAAGAATGCTGCGACAGAGGAGGGGCACAAGATCCCCCAATCCGATATCAAGGATATCATGAATGGATTGCCAAACCGCCTCCAAGAAATCCTAAGAGCCAGAGGCGGCAAAACATATTAATACTCATATATTTTTTTAATTAGACTATGATTTTCAAAATAATATTTGTTTGAATTTTCTTCGAGCATTTTTAAACATTGGATTTTTGCTACGATTCTCTTGATAAACGACTTTTTTTAAGTGTACTAATATTGTTCTGAAGCTATTTCCTTGTGGTATTTTTATAATTAACTATTTAGATGGGAAATAAGCCACAATTAAATTGAAAAAATAATTTTATTAACGTTTCGAAGCCCAAATCGGGTTTCGTTGTCAAAATACAAAATACTACTAAAATAAACAAAAATGTTGTTGCTAAGTAAAAAAATTCTTCTAATTTATTTAATCTGACTCATTTATATTGGCAATTCAGACGTATATTATACATTTTAAAGTAGAAGACTTTAAAATGAATATCACCAATATTTATGAGTTGCGTTTCTGGGACGACTTTACTAAAAGATAGTTCATTCTATTACATGAAATCAATCCCAACTCAAGAATATCCTTTACAAAAAAATCATAGAATGTGATCTGTCTTTAAAAAGACAACCAAACGCAACGATGACAGTAAAATTCTCGCGTTAGAGATTCCATAGTAAATCACGAGGGAAAACCAGGAAAAAACCTCGTGATACTATGCCGACATCATAAGTATTTGGTCTTACATTTAATTTACTTTCAAAAAACTAATAAGTTTTAAAAGTTCTAAACCAAGGCCAGAATAAAATTTAAAAAAAAACTAATACCAAATTCTGACTTTAATATGTTTATCTACGACTGATACATAATATATGTATTATACTTGTGGTGTTTGCAATATAATGCCACATAATAATCCCTTAGGGATTAATAATGCGGGATTAATAGCTATTAATCCCTCTGGCACAACAACCACAAAATTCACCACGGAAACAAAATAATCAACCTCAAAAAGTGTCACTGTCAAACGAATAGTATATTTGTTATTATATATATATATATATATATATATATATATATATATATATATATATATATATATGTATATATGAATAGTATAGTTGTTCATTAAAAATCTTAAATTAATTAATTTGTCGTAGATAAAGTAGAGTATACTACTCGCAATAATGGCTCTCATTCCCTCGGAATGTTACTCCCTCGCCGCTAACGCGGCTCGATTCGTAAATATTCCTCGGGAATAATAGCCATCATTATTGACTCGTGGTATAATCTACTATTAAATTATAAATAATATTAATATACAATAAGTAATACTAAAATATAAAATTTGTACTTACTAACTCGATATGTTATTGACTTACCAATCGTGGTATTTTCTTTCTATTGACTTCCTCTTTCAGCGTGGGTAACCACATCCTACTGCATTCTACCGAGGAATTTGCGACACAATTTGGTTTCATTTAGCATAATTAGAGCCAAAATTGTCTGAATTGCCAATATAGGTAAATGAGTCAAATTAAGAAGAAACAGTAGCGATCAACAGGTAGCAAAATCGCGTTCCAAGATTGCGGCTGTAATTTTGAATATTTTTTCGAGATATTTGGCACACGTATTCGTAATATAATAAAGAATGGCGGTACAGAGCCCAATTTGAAAAATATATTAATATGTGGAAATTACTCTGTAATTAAATACAATATTAAAAAAACGAGCCTGTACCGCCATTAAGAAGAACAAAAAAATACACTTTCTTCAAATAAACTTTTTTGTCTGATGCCTAGATTTTGTGTAATTTGGGAACTACTAAAATTTTTTATTTAGTTCCAAAATGACACAAAATCTAGGCATCGCATAAAAAAGTTTATTTAAAGAAAATGTATTTTTTTGTTCTTAATGGCGGTACAGGCTCGTTTTTTTAATATTGTATTTAATTACAGAGTAATTTCCACATATTAATATGTACCGCCATTCCTTATTATATTACGAATACGTGTGCCAAATATCTCGAAATAATATTCAAAATTACAGCCGCAATCTTGGACCGCGTTTTCCTGGACCTGTTGATCGCTACTGTTTCCTCTTAAATAAATTATTAGAAGAATTTTTTTACTTAGCAACAACGTTTTTGTTTATTTTAGTAGTATTTTGTATTTTGACAACGAAACCCGATTTGGGCTTCGAAACGTTAATAAAATTATTTTTTCAATTTAATTGTGGCTTATTTCCCATCTAAATAGTTACTGATTTAAGTTTACTGTTTTGTTTTAATCACAGGTTGTTTTCACCTTATCTTTTATAAAATGTGGTCCAAGATTGAAATTGAAGATTTCTGCAAATTGAAAGAAATACAAGGTGGGCGGTTAATTGTGCCGGTGAGTGTAGTTTTTAATAATTTTAAGTTTTGCAAACGACCACTCACCCGTAACTACAGTAAAAGGTAAAGTTAGGAATATATGATTTGAAAATACCGCATATCGACCACGTAGAGAAAAATATCTGAAAGTCCGAAAACCCGAAAGACCGCCAGCCGCTTTGAATGAAAAAGTATTCCCTGAACTGCTTTATGACTAAACCTGCAAAAGGGCAGTTCATAGAATATATAGTTATTTATGTATCAAGTCAGTAAAGTGTCTCTTTATCGAACGAGTCTGATATTACGATCAGAGGGAGCGAAGCGAGTAACAGACGAGTTCGATAAAGTTTCTGACGTGGTGCATACAAAATTTTATCGTCGATCATAAAAAATATTAACACTTACCTACTTAATTACACCCTTCTACGTCATTGTTTATGAACTGTATCCTTCCGCAGTTGCTTTTCTCTTGATGAATCGTAGGAAATCTAAATAGTCATATTTTGTTTAATCTTTTTATCGTACAAACATACAAAAAATGAATAGTAATAATTTTATATACATAATAATACTAATTTTATTTTTGTTAGGTTATATTAAAAATTAAACAATTTGACATATTGTTAAAATTAATTCCTGAGATGACGTTTGCATGCTGCTTTCGATATTTAATCGATATTTATTAATATTGAATAATTACTAAATCGGTAAAGTTTTGATTTATTTTATATGAATATGATACATACTACGAAGTTTCACTTTTTGACATAAAATTAATTAACAGTACCGTAAATTTTGTAAAATATTTTTAATAATTAAAGTAAATAAATTTTAAGTTCACTCAAATAAATAATCGATTACTGCCATCGACCACTTACATTCAATCTCGGTTAATTTGATTAATCGCGGCAGGTAAAGTTAAAAATCTTCTTTCGGTACAATAAAGTGTTACTTTACCGTCGCAAATGAGGGCAAATGAGTGCAATAATGAATGACGGTTGGCGATAAATAATATTTTCTGAAATTTTTGTAGATTAGGATTAAGAACTATAAATGATAACTGAAACGCATTTTAGTATTATCAGGTGATAATAATAATAATTATTGTTTGGAATGTTATATCTGAATGAAGTTTAGAGAATTATCTGAATCATTACTATTTATTTATTTGAATTCATTTTCATTTAAAAAAAGTATTCATCAGTGAACTGCTTTTGGCCGCCCCTATTGTTGGCCGCCTGTGTGCGATGCACACTTAGCACACATGGTAGCGGCGGCCCTGAGCCTGTCCGGAAACCCTAAGGCTAAGGCTAAGGCTCCACGGGCGGGAAATTGACGCTAGCAGTAGCAGTAAAATGAACTTAAGGTTCCGCGGAACGGAATAGGGATAGCCGAACTGTACCGACTACAGGACTTGTGCGTAGTCGGTTCAGTTCGGCTATTCCCATTCCGTTCCGCGGAACCTTAAGTTCATTTTACTGCTACTGCTAGCGTCAATTTCCCGCCCGTGGAGCCGTAGCCTAAGGCCAGACACGCGATAATTTACGGCGCCGTAAGTACCGTAAAATGAAGCGAGAAAATCGGTCCCACGGTGAGAGTATTGGATGGCCAGACTAAGCTGTAAAATATCGTGCAGCAACATCGAACGGGCCTATCTTCGGTGTGTGTCGCAAACGAATGGATCTGGGTCTAAATTTGGAGCTCATCTAGCCACAACAACGACCAAAACACTGTATTTACATTTCGCGACACACGCCGTAAATTACATCCCTGTCTGGCCATGCTTTTTACGGAGGCTACTGCTCTTACGGCGCCGTAAATTATCGCCTTTCTGGCCTTAGCGAAAGGTCACACGTGCGATAATTTACGGCGCTGTAAGAGCAGTAAACCCATTGGTTGACTAACTCCTCCACCAATTTTAGATGAAATAGGAAATAGAAATAGGAGTTAGTCAATCAATGCTTCGTCAGGTTTCCTGCTCTTACGGCGCCGTAAATTATCGCCCGTGTGGCCTTAGCCTAGGCTACAAGTTTACGCCAGCAGTAGCCGTAAAACGAACTTAAGGTACTCTGCGGAACGGAATAGGAATAGTCGAACTGAACCGACTACAGGACTTGTGCGTAGTCCTCCAAAATTTATTTGGGTTTATTTCAGATCTAATACTATTGGGAAGATGATTGAAAAGATGATTTTTCGTATCGTCCAGTATTATGTTTTGGTAGTAATATACATGGTAGCTCTTCATCGTCAAATGCTAAATATTGTAGTTTCAAAGTCAAAAGGCGGGAAAACTATGCATTTTTCGAGGATAATCTGTTCAAACTAATTTAAAGCATTTAAAAATATCTGTCTCCAGAAATAAAATAAAGTTTCTATCTAGCTCAAAAATTAAGTGACTTATAATGAAAAGAATGCCAGTCTCTATTTTTTCAGCGAAAAATTGATCTGACACAACCCCCTAATCACCACTCTAATTTAAATTAGTCATTGAGCTTATTTGATCTTCTTTATTTATGTATTATTAATCGGTTATATAAGTTTAACCGGCTTAGAATGATTAGTTTAAAAAAATGGAGTTAAAAGTGAATAACGAATTTTTGTAGTTTGGTAAAAAAATGCTCTATTATTCAGAATAAGAAGATTAGCATCAGAGATATGAAAAAATGTTTAAATATGAAATTGTAGCTTATTTAATTCCCAAGAAGGTGGTTTTTTTTCTACGGCAAAAATTGAGTGAGCTATTGACAATAAAAACTTGTAAGAACATGGAAAAACCACCTTTACCAACCCTTTCAAAGTCACCTCTTTTTGCGACTGGGGATTTTAAAAGGATTTAGTATTAATAGCCTTATTGATCTTGTAAAAACCTACAAAATTCTTTTTTACCACACGTTCTAAGATAAAAAATAAAAAAGTTACGGTTAAAAAATCAATATATTTTTTTGAAACAAAAAAAGGAGAAATCTAGTTGGAAGCATAATAATGAAAGTTAGCGGTGGTTTTAGTCATTACCCTTATTCGTTCTTCTTTGATTATGTACCTATTATTAAGAGTTTCTAGAAGTTTGACTGGCTTAAAATGATTATGTTTTAAAAAAACTGGAGTTAAAAGCGAATGACGAATTTTCGTAGTTTGGTAAAAAATGTCATTTTCTTCAGAATAGAAAGATTAGCATCAGAGATACGAAAAAATGTTTAAATATGAAATTGTAGGTTATTTAATTCCCAAGAAAATGGTTTGGAAAAAATTTTTCTACGGCAAAAATTGAGTGAATCGTAAATGAACATAATATCGAAAAACATTGATTTTTTCGATATAAAACTAAAACTTTCGATAGCGAATAAATCGAAAACTGTTAATTTTATAAAAAAATGTATAGAACATTTTTTGCTTAGAATGAATGTTTTTATTAACTTTTGCGGTCAAAATATAACAAAAAATTTCCACCCCCGAGATGGGGTGGCAACCACCCCCATGGTAAAAGCGCCTTTCGGCATCATATAGATTTTGATACCTGGACTATCCACTACTTATTCTCAAATTTTCAAGCAAATCGATCCATCCTGTAAAAATTGCGAGGTGAAAACCTTCGGTTCCTGTACATTACTGATGGGCCCAAAGTCCCTGAAAACTTCTATAATGTTTATTTTAATACGTTACAGGGGTGAAAAAGAAGAGAGAAAATTGAGTGTGATTTTTCATTTCAAATATCTCATTCAAAAGAAAATTTTTGTTTATTCTAAGAGACCTTGGTAATAATATAATCTTTCATTCTGCGTTTAAATTTTTCAAAAATAGTTACTAGTTTTCTCAGGATTCGAAAAAAAAATTAATGCATTTAAAGAGCATCATCATCATCATTGGCTCTACAATCCGTGGTGGGTCTTGGCTTGTTCCAAAATCACCTTTAATTACTTCCTCTCGTTCGCCTTGGCTTTCCAATTTTGCACTTCTAATACTCACAACCCAGGCAACCAAGTGACGTCATATAACGTTGAGGAAACGTCAGTTTTTGGTTGAATATAACACGTGTTTGAACATTACGTCATATAGACGTCTTTTGTAGGTGATTTTAAATGCGTAAGATTAATGACGTTAAAATTACGTTTAAAAAACGTTTTAATTTCAGACAGCCTAAGTCTGACGTCACAAAATTGGGAGGAGCTTGCTTGTTTGTATTGATTCCAAACAATTTCGTTTAGGTATAGATAATGCTAAATGTTCATAAGAAATTTCTCATTTATTGTTTACGTGGGTTGTGCCTTGTGTGATAAAATAAGACTTTTCATTTAGATATTTAGTTGAAGAAACGTGTAAATTAAGCGATTTTTATGTGTTTTTGCTCAGTGAGTTAGTTTATTGCAGTAATTCTTCTTGACAACTATTTGAGGTTATGTTATATTTGACAACTAATTAAGATATTAGTATGCTGGATAACTTGTTAATAAATTATTTATTAGTTTCATATATATGTTGTTTCAGTTTTGACACAGTAAGTAGGTATATATAACTAGTGAAAATTCTTAAATTTGAGGGCTGGTACAATCATGCAGAATCAATATGATGCTTCTAGCCTAGCGCACAAGCGATCTTAAACAAGTGGTAGTACTTATATCTTCGACACATGGGACGTAGGCCTATAGGTTTCATGTTATGTACCTATTTTTTATACTATTTTGAAACATCTGAAAGAGGTCACTTTTTGAAAGTTTTAAAGACGTGATTTTACCGACGTGAAAAAACGTAGATACGATTACGTATTAAAATCGTCACAATTATGGCGTCAAATCGATGAGACAAATACACGTGATTTTCAACGTCAGTACTACGTCATAGAAACACGTCAATTGGTCATTTTTATGACGTGTTATCTACGTTATAAAAACGTCATTTGGTTGCCTGGGAAGTCGTCTTCCACCTGGTCCTTAAATCGTGCTCTGGACCTGCCTTTTCTCCTCACTCCATCCGGTCTCTGGCTATAAATCTGTTTCGACGGCTCTACCTCATTCATTCTCTATAAGTAGCCTAGCCACTGCAGCCTGTTTATTTTGATAGATCTACCAATACTAGGCTCAATATAATGGCGGTAAAGCTCAAAATTATAGCGTCTACGCCATAATCCGTTTTCCTGCACGTCTTTATAAATAGTCCAAGGTTTTACGTTCAAAACAGCCTAACCATTCTTCATCACTTTTTGTTAATGTTCACGTTTCTGACGCGTAAGTGAGGACGGGCTGAGTATTTCCGTTTACGTGTTCATTTCAAGACAGTGCGGTTTTGAAATAGACACCGAAACGGTAATACATATCTAGTTCTAAAAAGGTGCTGATTTGAAAGAGCCAACCTCCGAAATGTGCACGGGTTTGTACCGAAACATGTGTCGTAGGAATGCTACAAACAAGTACATAGAACTAGGTCTATTCGTTGCAAGTGCTATTTGTCAACTTGGCTTTGAGGATTGTGTTTTGTGCTGTTGTGTATTTAAATCAATTTAAACGTTATGGAGCAGTTTAAAAGTGTTTTTACTAATATCTAGCAAGGTTTTGAAATTCTGTTGTTTGAACAAAACTCATTTGAAGAAAACAGTAACTATAAGTGCAAAGTTCAGTGTTCGTTATCTTATACCGGTAACTACAATGACATTTGTGCTTATATTATTAACAAATTTGATCGCCAAGTAAGTTATTTGTATGAACAATGGCGACTAAAAATTACGGTAGCAGAGACAGTATGGATATAAGTATTAGACATTTTAAAAATAAAACAGATAGGATAGAACTTCTCGCCCTCAATATTAGATTGCCTCTTAAGGAAGATGGAAGATCCTATTTGTGTTTTGTATTTGTGTTTTGGTTGCTCGTTACTCCAATAATGCAAAGATTTTCCTTAGCTGGGTTAGCTGATGAAATGGTATTCATGGATAAAAGTGGATCATGTGATCAAACTAACACGTGCGTAATTTTTATATTCGCGGCTACTAAGGTTGGTGCATTACCTATAGCTGCAATTTTATATACTTACAAGTAAAGCACAGTAAAATAAAATTATACTGTTGCTTTTCAAACAGCTGAACAATAATTTTTCAGCTGCAACTAAAATATGTTTTTTTATAGAGTACTAAAGTTTTATTGTGCATTACTAGATTACTAGATTGTGAGATGTGGCGATGGTTACAAGCTCTTCTACTCAGGTGTACAAGAAATGGAAAGAGCAAAAGAGGGAGTCGGTTTTATAATCACGGATGATCTGAGTGGGAGAGTTGTAAAATACCAAGCAATAAACTCTAGAATAATTACCGTAAGTATAAAACTAGACGAGTTAGTTAGCATAATACAAATATATGCACCAGTCGAGGGCACAGAAGAACAGAAAATGTCTCAATTCTATAGCGAACTCCAAACAGCTTTAGACGAAGTGAGAGAAGATACTGAGAACATAATTATTATGGGAGACTGGAATGCTAGAGTTGGAAATGACATCAACAAGGGACTTGGAAGCCTTGGGCGGTATGGAGAAAAAGCTGAGAACAGAAATGGGAAGAAGATGATACAATTTTGTGTAAATAACGACTTAAAAATTGGAAATACATTCTGGTATCAAAATATGGAGGACAGATACACTTTTGAAGCACAGGAAAGAAATGCCAAAAGTCTAATAGATTACATCGTGATTCCTGCAGAAATGAATATTATCAAAAATATAAAAACAGAAAAATTTGCAGAACTTAATACTCAACACAAGCTACTCGTAGCCGAAATGACTACAAAGAAAAAGCAATATATAGTCGATAAGTCATACACTAAGATAAATATTAAGAAGCTGAAAACAGAGAAAGAGAAAAGTGACTATAAACAAGAAATATATGAGGAATTGCAAAGAATGGAGCTGGAAAGAGAGCAATTGGATATGGAAGAAAGATGGAAAATACTAAAAGACACACTATATAAAACAGCAGAGAAAATTTGTGGAAAAAAGTCAATAAATAAATATCATAAGAGAACAGAATGGTGGAGTCAAGAACTAAAGAAAATAATAAAGGAAAAGAAGCAAGCCTGGAAAAAATATCAACAATGTAGAAATGAAAATAACAAAGTAGAATACATGGAGAAACGTAATAGAGCAAAGATAGCAGTAAGGAAAGCGAAAAATATGAGCTGGGAAGAATTCGGAAAAGAATTGGAAGCAAATTACAAAACAGATAACAGAAAATTCTGGAACCGTATAAAGGGTCTAAGAGGGAAAAAAGGTAGGGAACAGTATGGAATCAAAGATAAAAATAACCAATTGAAAATAGAGACTACAGAAATAGTAGAAGTATGGAAACAATACTACGAAGATAAATTCAAACACGAAGAAGTAGAAATATATGAAGCAGGAAGAAATAGACCAGAACTGGAGGAGGAAGAGGAACCAGAGAGTATAAGGAAGGAAGAACTGGAAGAAGCTATAAACAATATTAAACTTCTACTAAATCAGAAATGATAAAATGGATGGGTGAAAAAGGAGAGGACTGGCTATTACAGATATGCAAGGAAGCATGGAGTACAGAGAAAATCCCAGATGACTGGAAGAAGAACATAGTTCTACCAATATACAAAAAAGGACAACATAATGAATGCGAGAATTATAGAGCAATATGCTTGTCATCGGTCGCCTTCAAGGTATACACGAGAATTATAGAGAAGCGTCTAAGATCAGTGATAGAGAAAGAATTGGAAGACGAACAGGCTGCATTCAGATCAAACCGTCAAACAAACGATAACGTCTACATCATAAGAAATATAATAGAGAGACAATGCCGTAAAGGGAATGAACTATTTCTCATGTTCGTCGATCTGAAGGCGGCATTTGATACGATAAACAGAGAAATATTGTGGAAAATATTGGAGAGCTATAATATACCAAAAAAGATGATAAAAGTCATAAAATCTATATATATGGAAGTAGAAGGCCAAGTACAAATAAATGGAGAAAGATCAGGCACTTTTAAATGGGATAAGGGAATTAAACAAGGAGATGGACTAAGCCCCCTCTTGTTTATAATAGTCATGGATACTTTAATCAAAAATACCAAAGATCAAACAAGAAACCTTCAATACATAGTAGGATATAAAAACTTAAATGCAATAAAGATCAACTCCCTTCTATACGCTGATGATATAGTTCTAATCACAGACACAGTAGAGAAAATGCAGAAACTAATAGATATTTGGCAAAAAGAGATACATAAATTAAAAATGGAAATGAACCTCAACAAAACAAAACTTATGATAATAAATGAAGATGAGAAAAGAGAAAGGAATACTAATATAATAGTAAGGGAAAAAGTAATAGAACATGTATCTACTTTTGAATATCTGGGAAATATAATAACAGATGATGGGAAAACGGACTTGGCAATAAGTAATAAACTGAAGAAGGCAACTAGCGTGTATTACTCTTTAAATAATACAATTTTTGGAAAGTCAGAAATAAGCAACAAAACTAAACTCAGAGTATATAACAGCATAGTAAATCCGATAATGACATATGGGGCGGAAACATGGATTGTCCAAAAGAAACATGAATCAATGATAAACGCGACGGAGATGAAATACATGAGAAAAATAGCCGGAGTTACGAAGTTTGACAGATTCAGAAATGAAGATATAAGAAGAGAGTTGGAACAAGAACCGATAATTAGGAAGATCGAAAACAAACAATTAAGCTGGTTTGGACACATACAACGAATGGAGCAAAATAGACTTACAAAGAAGGTACATGAAGCCAAAATGGGAAACAAAAGAAAAAAGGGAAGGCCGAGGAAGACATGGATGGACCAGATCCAAGATATAGGTGAAAGAAGACACATCAGTATGAGGGATATGAAGAAACTGGCCACCAATAGAAGCAATTGGAAGAAGTGGATAAAAGGCGGAACCCGACATCCGACGCCCTGAAGGGCACTAAGGATTATGAGAAAGAAAGAAAGAAAGTGCATTACTAAAAAATGTATACGTATCATAATACAGTAGACTCGCGATTATCTGAATCTAACATAGGTCATCCGAGCCCCGCGGTTAACCGAGGCAAAAGTCATAACTGGTAAGTTACAACTTTCAACCTTGGCGCACCATCGGCACCTTAAAATCAACAAGCTGAAAATGCGAGCATTATCATACCGAAAACTTTCTTTATTTACGTATTTTAATTCATAATATGGAAAATTGCTATTATGAAAAGTAGTTTAGAATTAATAATTATGTTTTAATGTGCAATTATATTATATATACTAATTTAAATGTTATGAACTATAAAGGCAGTTTACTCTTGATCGGAATTCATATTTTTTATATACCTCGTATAAAATTAATAAAATTTTACATATGATGGCTGCATCATAAATCTTAGAATATGAAGAGCTTTTTATGAAGAATAACTTTTCTTCGTAAAATTAAAAATAAAAGAGTTATAAATGAAAATGTTGCTGGTATCCATAATTTGAGAAAAATATTCAAATATTTTTTTTCATTAGAAAAATGTAATTGCACATATCAGACCATAATTGTTTATACCAAACAATATTCTTTCATATACTGTGAGTTCGCTAAACTCAGACACAACTGGTTAGTGATTTTAGTCAATAATTTTGCCAATTTGGCAAAAAAAAAATAATTAGTAATTAGTTAATAATTACTAAATAATTAGTAATTTTGTCAATTTTGGCAAAATTCGCAAAAACAAAAAAATTACCTACTAAAATCACTAGCCAGTTGTGTCGAGTTTAGCGAACCGACTATATTTTAATTACATAGCAAATGGAACAGTCCATTTATCATAAAGGGGAGGCCACATACTCGTATAAACCTTTTTGAAGTTGTTAATAAATTATTGCTTTTAAAATATACTCAAATTGTATTTTTGAACATCTTATTTATTTTACTCGTATATAATAATTAAATTCACTATCAAATGTCATTGATGTTTTATTAATGCTTAATTTAAAATTTAGTTTGATATTCACGAAGTGTCAAACTCAAATGTAAATAACCTAACCTAAGTCTTAGGTATGCTTTGCTTAAGAGGAAACAGTAGCGATCAACAGGCAGCGAAAACGCGTTCCAAGATTGCGGCTGTAATTTTGAATATTTTTTCGAGATATTTGGCACACGTATCCGTAATATAATAAAGAATGGCGGTACAGAGCCCAATTTGAAAAATATATTAATATGTGGAAATTACTCTGTAATTAAATACAATATTAAAAAAACGAGCCTGTACCGCCATTAAGAACAAAAAAATACACTTTCTTCCAATAAACTTTTGTATCCGATGCCTAGATTTTGTGTCATTTTGGAACTACTAAAATTTTTTATTTCATTAGTAGTTCCAAAATGACACAAAATCTAGGCATCGGATAAAAAAGTTTATTTGAAGGAAGTGTATTTTTTTGTTCTTCTTAATGGCGGTACAGGCTCGTTTTTTTAATATTGTATTTAATTACAGAGTAATTTCCACATATTAATATATTTTTCAAATTGGGCTCTGTACCGCCATTCTTTATTATAATATTACGAATACGTGTGCCAAATATCTCGAAAAAATATTCAAAATTACAGCCGCAATCTTGGAACGCGTTTTGGCTACCTGTTGATCGCTACTGTATCACCTTAACAAATCCAGATTAAAAAAACTAGCCTACTTAATAGCAACGATTTCAGCTGGACGTGTAGTGCGTCGGTAGAAAATAACCCGATTGTGATGTCACATTTTAGACTTTGGGGTCGATTATCTCGAAGACGGTGAGAAATATCGAAATGTCGTTTTCAGATTTGGATTCAGAAGAAAAAACTACATAAGAATCCATCGATAAATCTGATCTGAGTATTGCAGGAGCGGCAACGCAATAACACACAGACTTTTGCGAATTTATAAACGAAATGTTTTCGTTGAAAAGAGGAATAAAGCTTATGCAAAATCAAAGACTTTTTAAACAGTAATATTGATAAGGTAAATGTTTTTATCTTTTATAGACAGACAGTACTATATTAGTTTTGTCATTAAAATATCCACAGTTATGATTATTTACGTATTTTTCTATCAATTTAACCAATCTCATTGTTAACCGAGTTTTTCCGTTATCCGAGGTAGTTACGGTCTCAGTTACCTCGGATAATCGCGAGTCTACTGTAATTTACTTTAATACAGGATATTTTGGTACTACTTTGAGTTTGTTGAAAATGTATAAAGAAAAATATGTAGAAGGAAACTTTGGTAACAAAATTGCTTTGTTTCGACAGATTCAACGAATGATATTTCGATACCTAAACTCCAAAACCTTTTTAACTGTTTTTGTTCGTTTTTCCTATTTTGGTCTTTATATAATATATAAAGACCAAAATACGAAAACCGAACAAAACCAGTTAAGAAGTTTTTGAGTTTAGGTATCGATTTGTTATTCTGCAGATAGGAGCCATTTGTGATAAACAGTTCAAATAAAATAAAATACCGTTGCAATTTAACATGTATTTGTGAACGTCTTGAAATGCACACGTGTTTGGAACCATATTATAAGCTCCGCCGTTCCCGTGCCTATTTCAATATACTACTGTGTCTTGAAATGAACACGGAAACTTCAATACGCGGACGGGCTTGATTAGAGTTCTGTATATCAATATTTTTGTTCTTTCTGTGACTAAGTTTGATGTTAAATGTTTCTTTAATCCATAGTACGCTCTATTTGCTAGATATATACGTCTGTTAATTTCTGCAGTTACTGTATTACTCTGGTTGATTTGTGAGCCTAGACATGCGAACTCTCTTACTCCTTCGAAGTGTATGTTCCAATCGTTAGATCTTCAGGTTTGCCTACTTAATTATTCTTTGTGACCTTCATAATATACTTAGTATTATTAGTATTAATCTGTAGCCTCATTCCTTTTGCTGCTGCTTCCAATGCCGTGAACGATTGAACCAGGTCCGCCTTTCTTCTTGTTATGATATCAATGTCATCTGCATACCCTGGTATTTCTACACTCCTATTAATAATGGACCCTTTTGTTGTTATTCCAGATCCTCTAATAGCTTTCTCTAGGGCAGAGGTTCCCAAACTATTTTTTCTCGTAGACCACTTTAAAAAATATACTGGTTTCGGTGGACCCCCTGCTGCTACATTTTTACCATACTTCCAATGAAAACATGGGGGGTGGGGTAAAAATAAGACATTGAAGGTCTTTTTCGTCTTCCTTTCTTTTCTCAAAATATCATTTTAAGCGATTTTACAGCGATTTTGAATCGATTAAACAAATTTGCATTTTTTATCGTAAATTATCAATTGAAAAAACAATGTTTTAATAGAAGGGTTGTTAAAAATGTGATTATTAGGCATTATAACAAGTTATTTGTTTTAAAACAAGTTGTTGGTCAAACTTTAGCGTAGAAAACGTTAAAATACTGTTTTTTACATTTTCCTCCATTCCCAAAATACATGTTCTTCTATTTGGCTGAAAATTTGCCCACAGATAGCCAAAACACAGAACTTAACCGGTTCAAAGAATTTGTATACTTTTACAATACAAGAAAAGTTACATGCAATAAAGAGTCAAAATTATACAGTACAGTCGGGTTAGCATTTGATCTTGCATGCGGAGCTACCCAAGCAAGATTCTATTTTTCTAATCTTAGGGGGGTCAATAGTAGTGTAAATTTAAAATCGCGAATAAAGGAGAACCATTTTTGCTCAATATCTCGGCCATATTTAACTTTTCAACAACAAGTGTAAGGACTGAAATTGTAGAAAATATGATTTCGTATAATTTATTCTATTATAATTTTTTTTGTGCCGTCGATATTTTCCGAGTTATGGGGGAAAGAGTGTCAGTTACAGCATAATTATTGAATTATCTCGTTTATTATTAGTTTTATAACAAAAATGCATCTATACAAAAATGGAGAGAATTAAATTTTATGCAATTTTGATCTCTTTCATGTTTTTGCTAAAATCAATATTTCAGGTAGTACGTATGCGGTAAAGGCATAAGCCGTGATTGATTTGATAGCAGTGGTTTTTGTTCAATTTCCGCAATTCTCAACTTTTCGACAAAAATGGTACGAACTGAAATTGATCCAAATAAATTGTGTTTACAATAATTATTATAATTTTCTTAACCATTCTTTTCTTAACCATTCGTATGGTCGGATATTTTTGAGTCACTACTATTAAAATATTATTTTTTCCATTGATATTTTACAATAAAAAAATGCAAATTTGTTTAAATAAATACCAAATCGCTATAAAATTTTCGTGGACCCCCACTTGCAACTTGTGAACCCCCATTTTTATTTCACGCCAACTTAGACCTCCGTTGAGTCCCTCGTGGACCCCTGGGGGTCCATCTGGACCACTTTGGGAATCACTGCTCTAGGGCAATGTTGAATAGAAGGCACGACAGGCTATCTCCCTGTCGAAATCCAGTTTGTGTCTGGAAAATTCTTGATATTCCATGCTGCACTCTAACCTTACACTCGACTGTTGAGAGCTTGTCAAGACAAAGCTTGTCTTAGAAGGAATAGGAAGGAATTTAAAAAGCATTGGCCCGAAATTTTGCGCCCACTTCTTCTTCTTTAGGTACCGTCTTCTCGAAGGAGGTTGGTAATCATCACAACTATTTTCACTTTTGAGATTGCAGCTCTGAACAAGTCGATGAAACTGCAATTATACCACTTTCTCAGATTGTTGAGCCAGGAGATGCGTCTTCTTCCAATACTTCGTTTTCGCTGTATTTTCCCTGCATTATGGTTTGTAGCAACACGTTCATCCCCTTTCATAACGTGGCCGAGATATTGAAACTTTCTTATCTTAATCGTATTCATGATTTCCTTTTTCATCTTTCTGATGACCTCAACATTTGCTATTTGGTCTACTCAATTCATTTTTAATATTTTTCGGTGGGTCCATATCTCGAATGCTTCAAGCCGGTCGTTTATTTCTTTCTTTAAGGTCCATGCCTCTTCCCCCTACAGAATCACCGAAAACACATATAATATGAACGTAATATTATTAGTGTAGTAAAGAAAAGAGAGACGTTCTCACAAACAATTTATTTTACTACTGACGACCGGTTTCGCTGTTTACAATTTATACAGCATCATCAGGTCCGGTTAAAGTAAAATCAAATGCTACAAAACAAAAAACCAGAGTTAGTTAGGTGGTCTGGTTTGAATAAATTTTTAATGATACAGCCAATATCAAAGTACATCTGTCAAAGCATGCACATGAATACCCACATGTACGCGCGCATGGTGTACAATCCTCATACTCACAAACATGCACGCATCCATGTGCAGCGGCAAACTATAGTATGTCAAGTATAAGATATATACTTACTTTCCGGTATAAGGGAAAAAAGTAGTAGTATTCAATATCATACTTTTCATGCACCTTGCTAGAGGGATGGTTGGTGAAGGGAAA
This sequence comes from Diabrotica virgifera virgifera, assembly GCF_917563875.1. Classification (NCBI taxonomy): domain Eukaryota; kingdom Metazoa; phylum Arthropoda; class Insecta; order Coleoptera; family Chrysomelidae; genus Diabrotica; species Diabrotica virgifera. Next base: position 267,948,638 of record NC_065443.1, read on the forward strand.
GATTTCAATGTAATATATTAACTAAACATCGATGGGGTCTTGAAGGGTTTAGTAGGAAAATACGACATTAACCCTGCTGTCCTGTTCGGGTCTATTTGACCCAAAAAATAATTGATTTCTTATTTTACAAATTATTACGCGGCTTAACGATTTGGTGTTTCGTGACTTTATTACCTAATATGAGGTCTGTCAATGGCATATGAGATAAACAATCAACTTCCTGATTTTTTGGATAAAAATGAAATTGTTACCTAGGGTACGTTCGGGTCAATGTGACCCGCGTATTTAAACCTGTGTATGTGTGTTTAGTTGGCAGTATTCTATATTAGCAGTATTACCTGTGTATTTGTCAGCCGGATACGTCTGTAAAGAAAAACAGGTTTCTGCAAGCTAAAACTTATAAAATAAACTTGTAAAATAACCAAATTATAAATATGACCAACATGAACGGACAGCATGTATTTGGAACCAACTAGAAAGACATGAATAAAGTTGGTTTCCAAGCATACATTGGTCTTTTATTTTTAGCTCGAGTTTATGAGTCCCATGGTGAATCAACTAAAAGTTTATGGAATGAAGAAACGGGTCGTACTATATTTCGATCAACAATGTCGCTTGATATATTTACAAAAAGTTTGCAAGTAATACGTTTTGATAACAAAACTACTAGACAGGATAGAAGACGTTTTGATAAACTTGCAGCAATACGTGAAATTTATGCAACATGGGTAGAAAATGTAAAAAATAATTTTAACCCTGATGAAAATGTTACCGTAGATAAGCAACTAGTTGCCTTTAGAGGCCGCTCTCCCTTCAAATGGTACATTCCAGCAAGCCAGCGAAATATGGCACAAAACTTTGGGGTTTATGTAATTATGAACAGTAAAACTTCTTATGCTCTAAAATTGCAGATTTATACAGAAGTGCGTGTGATGTGTGACTTGAGTATTGATTTGGAATGCTACAATATTACGTATAATAACTTTTTTACATCGTAAAATTTAGGACAATTTCTTCTAAAACAAAGTAGATACAATGCTGGGATTTTAAGTAAAATTAACCGAAGCTTTCAGCAAAAATCGCGAGTAAAGAAGTTTATAGCTCGTCTTTTTTGCTTCATGCAAGATTTGACAATACAGTACAACCTGCCATATCCGGACCTGTCATATCCGGACCTCCCCATATCCGGACGGTTCTGCGCCGTCCTGATCTACTGAAATCTACCGAGAAAGGCAATCCTGCTGTTGGACAACGCACTAAGAAAAGAACTAAGAGATGGCGAAATAATGTATTATAAAATCTATAAAACGTGTATATCGACGAAAGTTATTGAAGGCGTTGATTACTGGAATGTATGAAGGAGAAAACGTTTCAGAGACTGTAAAAGAAGTAGTGGTCTTGATATCCGGATTTTGTCATATCCGGATTGGTCTGTCGCCACATTGATCCGGATATTACAAGTTTTACTGTATTCCTAAAAATAATAAAAATGTTGTTCTTATGAGTACTTTGCATCATGAATCGATGCATCATGCATCACTTTCATCAAATGAAAAAGCCTCAAATGATTTTATATTACAATTCCAATAAGGGAGCAGTGGATACTCTAGATTAGCTTGTTGGTATGTATACATGTGAGAAGAGATAAATCGCTGGCCAATGATTTTTTTTCTGATCTGCTGGACATTTCTGCCTACAACGTGTTCTTGTTATGGACATCAATAAATATATTAAGAATTTTTCTTGAGGAATTGGGAAAAAACTAATGAAACCAGTAATAATATAATAATATATTTCCAGAAAAAATATACTAATAACTAAAGGCTCTTACGAACTGGTAAAAAGGACACGAGCAGGAACAAGTAGACAAGATTAAAATGCTAGTGGACCGTCTATTAAATCTAACTCCGCCTGCTAAACGAACACGCTGTAAACTTGCCATAAAAACGATAACAAGACTAATTGTTATGTTGTATATATCACAAACATATTTGTAAAATCCATTCTTTTTATTACTGTCCCAGTTGTAAACTAAATTAAATTTTTGTAAATATTTGTTACTAGGCTTTTTTGAAAGAAAAAAAGAATGTGTGTGTACTTTGTACGCACGTAAGAAGATATTCTTCTATTATATAATAGGTAATTTAAACGAAGTAAATATACTTAAAAGGTTATTTGTACTTATTTTATTTAAAAATCAAACTAACTTTCTTATCTACCACTTTCAAAAAAGAAGAATATCTTCAAAAATTATATAATAATATACATACAATCATAAAATCTATAAAAAAAAAATAAAAAAATAATAACTTGCTTGGGGCTTGAACCCACTTCACGTCTACCGCGGCGTACGAAAGTTGACGCCATTTCAAACTGCACCAAACTCTCGTATACGTCATGTGGGAATATACACAAACTAAACGTATACACCATAAATTTATATGAATTTAATAAAATTATTAGTTTGATTTTTGTCGAAATAAAATACAACAAAATATAGAGTAAGAAAACGATATATGAGATGAAGATTTGTAGAAAGTTTGTTCGTAATCAGATTATGTAAATTAAAGCATTGCCTACTAATAGGTAACTACATTATTTTGTTTACATTTTCCAAATAGATAGGCATTGAAACTATTAGGTATTTCCAACTGAAACATTTAGAATTACGTACCTGCGGCTTTTCAAAACTATTTAAAAAGTCACTATAATTATAAATTTGATTTTATATCTGTCCACACATCAATAAAAACTAATATTATACAATATTTTCGTTTACCGATAACCTCCATATTGAACAATTATTGACAGATCATTTCAAAATTTCAACACCCAATCAGAGCCCGTATAACAACTAATACCACACTGTCGGTGCGCGCATGCGCGCGGATCAATCAAATTTTACCCTCAATCGATTCGCCGCTAAAGAAGAATATCTTCAAAAATGCCTTTTGTTTTTGTTAACAAGGTTTAATTTACATTAACAACATAATTTTTGTTGAATTAACCATAATTTCTTGTTAATAAAGTTTTATTTATCACAATTAGCTTATTTTATTTCGATTAAGGAGCGTAAACCATAGTTGGGTCATATTGACCCGAACAGTACATTTGTGTAGTTGACTCGAACGGGACAGCAGGGTTAAACCGATAATCCAATTTGTTAGTTATTAGTGCTTAACAATCACTTTCCTTTTCAAAATTCAAAATTCCAAACTCCTGTTTGTCTATCCTATGTGTTTGTTCAAAAGTTTTGTTATGTGTTGTTTATCAAAGTTAAAAAACAAAAGAAAAATTTTTTTTACCAATAAAGAAACCATCAATGCAACAATAAAGGTAATGTTTCACCATAAATTTTTAAATTAAAATAAATTTTGATCTACACAACTATTCATTAAACTAAACAAATATTTCTATACAATAGGAAAAAAGTTTTTACATAGCTTTTTTCATCATTCATTTATTATTAAATTTTTTCTACATTTTCACTTTTTTAAACTTCTTAGTGATATTCCATAGTTTTTCATTATACTATAGATAATTATAACTTCACATTACAATTGGTTTAATTTAATTTAATTTACTTACTGCATTACCTTAACACAGCTTCAACTCTGAGTCAGTTATGAATGATTTTAAATTTTGACTAATTTTGACAATTTTAATATTTTTAAATATAAAAAAGTTTTAACAAATTACTACTGTTCAATTTTATATTCAACTACAATTTTTAAACAGAGAAAATAAATATTCACAAACAGATAATATTTATTACACAAACGAACAACTTTTCTTAAAGTCGCACACCCAACACAACATCTAACTATCATATAATAAAAGCTACATTTATAAATAAGATAACATCAACATAGATATAATTACTATATATAACTAACAAATTGGATTATCGGTTTAATGTCGTATTTTCCTACTAAACCCTTCAAGACCCCATCGATGTTTAGTTAATATATTACATTGAAATCTTTCCCTTCACCAACCATCCCTCTAGCAAGGTGCATGAAAAGTATGATATTGAATACTACTACTTTTTTCCCTTATACCGGAAAGTAAGTATATATCTTATACTTGACATACTATAGTTTGCCGCTGCACATGGATGCGTGCATGTTTGTGAGTATGAGGATTGTACACCATGCGCGCGTACATGTGGGTATTCATGTGCATGCTTTGACAGATGTACTTTGATATTGGCTGTATCATTAAAAATTTATTCAAACCAGACCACCTAACTAACTCTGGTTTTTTGTTTTGTAGCATTTGATTTTACTTTAACCGGACCTGATGATGCTGTATAAATTGTAAACAGCGAAACCGGTCGTCAGTAGTAAAATAAATTGTTTGTGAGAACGTCTCTCGTTTCTTTACTACACTAGTATGGACTCACACATGCAACACATTCATTATTTGTAATATTATTATTTTGCGCCTACGCTCTTAAGTAACTTTTTATTTATGGTACAATTTGGATCAGTAGAAGATTATTTATTCCATATAATTTAAATTTTGGAATAATACTGGATTTATGCATATTATAGGTACAACGAACAACAGAATGGCTCTTGGTGTCATTTAGGTTTAAGACATTCTATGGTAACTCATGAATATCACTCAAAAATGTCTTGTATGTATCTACATAAGGTTAACTCTTTATACATTGCCTCTTTAGTTCAGTCATTTGGTGAAAAAAGGGGGTTACCTGGAAAGTTTTCCGTGAGTTTTGAAAAATGGTTATATGTATTTCAGTATGCTCTTTTCGAATTTCAACTTTGCCACCTAGTATCTCCGCCGCCATATTGATAAAAATGGCGCCCAATAAGAGTTTTTTGGAATATCTCCTTTCCGACGCATTTTACGAAAAAAAATAATGTACAAAATTAAACTAGAAAAAATTTCCCACAATTTATGTATATTTTGGTTATATATTGTTTTTATATAGGTATATATTTTTTTGATAATCAATAGTATTCGCATACCAGTGTCACAAATTATTATTCGTTTATACCAGGGGTCACCAATTATGTTCCCCGAGGGCCCGTTTCGAAAACCTATGGCGCTTCCGGGGTCCGGATTTCATGCTACCTGTGTCTGGTTTTTCTAATTCGGTTTCTTTATGTATTATTGTTAAAAAATATCTTCTTTAAACAAATCAGAAGGGTGCTGGGCGAAATTTTTGGGCAGAAATTGTTTAACAATTTTTTTAACAAATTCAAAATATCACCTTTTTTGCCCCCGAAAATATGTTTTTAGCATTTTTGAGTCATCTTTAACAAAAAAGATCTGTCATTTTTCTCAAAAGTTGATAGATTTCGAGTTTAAAGCGATTTAAAATCTGAAAAATGCGATAATATGCATTTTCTAAGCTTGAAAACTGATGTGTAAATTATTTTTGAGGTTGTTAAGTGCCTAAATTGAAGTTTAAACATTCAAGTTGTTTTTAATTGTTAATTATGTGCGTCCACTCGACCTTTAAGCCGCCACAGCGGCACGTCTCATTATATGGTGCGTATCGCACTATATGATTGACGTATTTAATTAGCACATTAGAAATAATTAATTGAATAAATAAATTATTTAAAAAAATGTGTTAATAATATATTATAAAATTTCAATAAATGTCAAATATTTGTTGGGAATTTTTCGCATAAGTACTTACATACATAATATAATACAGTGATGAGCGCACTAATAACCGACAAAATAACGCAAAAGATGAAAAACATATTGAGTTGTGGGATAAATAGGGATGAACTTAGTGGAGGTGTTAAATTTAGCGATAGTAACTTATAGATTGACATTATATTGATTGTTTCCCACCTTTAGACGTATCGAACGAGTTTGAGAAATGCCACTGTCACAGTGTCAGTTTTAGTTGACATACGTCTCTGATACTTCTAAAGGTGGGAAACAATCCATACAATGTCAATTTATATGTTACTATCGCTAAATTTAACAACTATACGAGTTTTATTTCTTTTTATCTTACAACTTAATATGTTTTCCATCTTTTGCGTTATTTTGCCGGTTATCAGCGCGCTCATAACATTATGTATACGTGCGACAGAGACAAACCAAGTAGTCCAGAAAGCCACTGCGCATCCGCTAGGAAAAATATTCTAATTCGGATTTTTTGCACAGTCTTACTCAAAAAGGACTCCTTTTAACAAATTTGCATGTTGCCAGGACCAAAAGGTGGTCAAACATTTTTTAAACGTTTTTTTTTTGTTTTTTCCTAAAATTATTTTTTTTGCATGGAAAAAAAGTTTTTTTAGGTTTTTTTGGATCATTCCAAACAGAAAAGGCCTTTAGTGACCTTTCTCTAAAAATGATAGTTTTTGACATATTAAGCGATTAAAAATTGAAAAATTGCGAAATCGGCCATTTTTAACCCTCGAAAACTATGTGAAAAACTGACAATTTTAATATTGCCAAGGTAGGTAGATATTCTTTAAACATCGATTGATGAAATCCCGAAGAGTTTTTTGCAATACAATATTCAAAACTCCTTTGTTTTTTAATTGCTAATCAAGCGTGCGCGACACTATTTTCCACCGACACTATGGTGCAAATGAAAGGAATAAATTCGTTATTTCGTAAACCGGCGACTTTAAGGAAAAATCCCGAAACAGGTAGATTTTTATTTTTAAGTTATGATATTATGGCATATACAGTATACTAGTGACGTCATCCATCTGGACGTGATGACGTAATCGATGATTTTTTTAAACGAGGATAGGGGTCGTGTGCTAGCTCATTTGTTAAATGAGCCTGTATAAATAATTATGTAAATGTTTACATTACTGAATAGAGAATTGAAGAACCTTTCAGATGAGCTACCACACGACCCCTATTCTCATTTAAAAAAATCATCGATTACGTCATTACGCCCAGACGGATGACGTCACTAGTATACCATATATGCCACAATATCATAACTTAAAAATAAAAATCGACCTGTTTCGGGATTTTTCCTTAAAGTCGCCGGTTTACGAAATAACGAATTTATTCCTTTCATTTGCACCATACTGTCGGTGGAAAATAGTGTCGCGCACGCTTGATTAGCAAATAAAAAACAAAGGTGTTTTGAATATTGTATTGCAAAAAACTCTTCGGGATTTCATCAATCGATGTTTAAAGAATATATACTTACCTTGGCAACATTAAAATTTTCAGTTTTTGACATAGTTTTCCAGGGTTAAAAATGTCCGATTTCGCAATTTTTCAATTTTTAATCGCTTATATGTCAAAAACTATCATTTTTAGAGAAAAGTCACTAAAGACCTTTTCTGTTTGGAATGATCCAAAAAACCTAAAAAAACTTTTTCCATGCAAAAAAAATAAGTTTAGGAAAAAAACAAAAAAAAAAAAACGTTTAAAAAATTTTCGACCACCTTTTAGTCCTGGCAACATGCAAATTTGTTAAAAGGAGTCCTTTTTGAGTAAGATTGTGCAAAAAATCCGAATTAGAATATTTTTCCTAGCGGATGCGCAGTGGCTTTCTGGACTAAAGCGCGTCGCGCGACGATTAACAATTAAAAACGGTCGTTATTATAATATGCCCTGATTACTCGTTAGGATATTGAAATTGAATGTACAAGCTTCAATTTAGGCACTTGTCAACCTGAGCATTAAATAATTTACACATGGGTTTTCAATCGTCGAAAATGCGTATGCGTATTTTCGCATTTTTCAGATTTTAAATCCCTTATAACTCGAAAACACTCGAATCAACTTTTGAGAAAAATTACAGGAGACCTTTTTAAAGTTATACTTCTTTACCGACGATAGAGGGTGATTTTTTTATATGTTACAACCTATCAGCCCGGCGCATGCGCATTATAACTTTGTTCTGATTGGATGTTCAAATGACATGTCAAAAATTATCCGATAAGGCAGCTGTGGTTTGGAGGTAAAGGTAAAGGTAAACAAATGTATAATATATTAGTTTTATTGTTGTGAGGACAGAAACAAAAAAGTTTATAATACTGTAGTGACTTTTAAATAGTTTTTAAAAGCAACAGGTACGTAATAATTGTTAATGTATCATGGGTATAAACCTACCTATTTGATCTGCCAAAATACATAGTATGTAGTAATACTTTTATTTATATAATTTGATTACCATCAAAATTTCTATCAATATTCACCTAATATATTGTTTTTTTACTCTATGTTTTGTTGTATTTTTTCAATTCTAAATCATTTGAATTCAAAATTAAAATAATTTGATCAATTTTCAAAATATCAAAATATCACAAGTTTAATCCGTTTAGTTAGTCGATCTTCGTAAATAATGACACATAGTGTCGGTGGCTAAGCGGAATGAATTCCAATACCAACCGCTCTTATCAGCGCTGGTTCGAGTCCCAATAGAAACTTTCTTTTTGTTTTTTTAATACATTTTATGATTGTAAGTATATTTATTATATAATTGTACTTTCAGAAAATACGTATTTAGTTAAAAAAATTTTCGACAATTAATGTTCAGACATCATTTGTGGCTTGTTTAATGTGTTTGTGTGTGTTTTATTCTTTTATTATTTTAATTTTTGGCACTGTTCTAATAAAAATGTTTGAGAAGTAGTAAGTATAAATTAGTTTAATATTTAAACAAAATATAAATAAAAAGTATATTAATTTCGTTTAAATCATATAATAGAAGTATAACTTCTTACGTGCGTACAAAGTACACACACATTCTTTTTTTGTTTAAAACCACCCAAAGTTAGCCTATCTGAAGTTTCGAATGAGTTTAGTGCAACTGTTTCTCATTAGGGAGTTGAGATATTCATCTGTTAGCTGAGAACTGTATCCGTTTTTAATAAAGTTCATTCTTGAAAAAGCGGCTTCACACACATAAGTTGAGCCAAACATACCTAATACATAATTTCATGTCCAAACATTTTTAAAATTGTAAAACACTATACCTATTCTGAATTTAATTGCGGTCCGCACAAAACTAGCTTACGGTCCGGATGCGGACCGCGGTCCGCTAATTGGTAACCCCTGATTTACACCACCACGTGTTTTTCATATATTATAGGAGATGGAGGTATTGAGAGCCATTGGAGCCAGAAGATTGGAATGCCTTAATATAACTGCTGAACGCTCTCTAAGGTTGATCTTGAGTTGTGACGGCTCATAGGTATTGCGATTATTTGCATCAGTTCGATTTAAACTGTTGGCCGGAGTTGAGTTAAATTATGCAATATTGTTCTAGCGATACTTGGTAACAATTGAAGACATTGGGACCAGAAGGGGGCATGCCATCAAACAATATTTTGGAGAAAATATCATTTTAAACTTATTTTCAAATCCTGAAATCCAATTTTTAAATTTTTCTTGGTAGTAAGGCCCATAATCGTTTGGAAATATGATATTAAATACACAATAAAAGTAACACAGACGTTTATTTAACGGTTTTTGAGTTTTTGAACATTTTTTGAAAAAATATGAGGCTTATCCCCTTTTGTATAAAAAATTATATTCTAAAATATGAACATAAAATGCAACAATAAAATAATTCAGTTGTCAAAATTTTCAATATCTGAAAAGTCGTCCAAATGTTCAATGTCTTCCAGCGGTTCATTATTCTCAGTATCTGGTAGAATCTGTTGGCAAGCACCAATTTCTGCCTACACTGTTTTTTGCAACAGCAAGGTGCACCTAATTTTTTTGTTCTATTTTCTTTCCTTTTGTATTTATGTACATATTCGTAAACTAGATTTTTTTAGTCTTGCGCTTAATTTTTTATGTCGTTGGGAATCCTTGTGTCTCCATCTAAAAGGCGCCTTCTTTTCTGGAGTTGTCAAGAGGACTCGAGAAGTCTGTGGGGTATAAACCTATTCATTTTCCTACATACAATACATAAGCCACAAAAAACCTTTAGAACAATCCTAATATTTTTAGGTTCGAAAAATATAACATAAGGGGACAAGCCACACAGTAAATAAACTTACTGTTCCTGAGTTTATATTTTCCCAATCGCTGCTACTTCCGGATACTGTATAGTCTTTGTCATCTTCGCTTTTATTTAAAAATGGATCTTGGTCACTGTGTTCAGAATAAAACTCAAAAAGTCTATTTTCCGTTTACATGCACGGGAATGTTCCGCCGCCATGTTGATTACTGCTGTGGCTTGTCTCCTTCTGTTGCAATATAAAGTAATGGTGACACAACGGGACTTAACTACAGTGGCTCCATTTTCTGTTTGGGACATTAATATGGTCCTAAAGTGTGCGATTTCTACTTGACTCTTTTTTGACGAAATTGTGGCTTGCCCCCTTCTGGTCCCAAGGCCGTTAGTATTACTGGCTTTTGTCAGATCCAAATTAGTTTATCGCTATAGATTTGTAAAAGTATGTACTTTCATTGCATCATATCTGATTATCTGTTAAACTGTGCTGTTTTTTTATTTTAAACATTTTAAATTAAATATGCACCTTGGGGTAATGAGAGCCCATTACCCATTATCCCATTACCCCAATGTGGTAAATACAATGGTTTTACCAATGTGGTAGTAATAATGTAAAGTGTAAAGTGGTATAATATTAAAGTGGTGGTACAATGTAGTAATACCAAACAACTAGTAAAAACAGCAAACAAAAAAAAAGTGATGAAACCCCCAAAGAAAAAAAATGGCACATTTTTGCTTCATCGCCAGAAAATAAACAAGCCGAATTAGAGTTTTTTATCATTTTTGTTCTTGTTTTTATTATTTTATAATTTAGTTTATAGGCCTGGATCCCGCGTACCAAAAAAAAGTTTATTAATAGCAAGATGAAAATTTGTTTATAGCTTAACGGTGTCTAGTCGGACAAACTTTGATGTATGGGAATGGGAACACTGGAAGAGGCGAATTTTTAATTGTGGAACGTGATTTTAATTGTGGAACTTGTCATTCTGACAAGTTTATGATTGTAAACATTAGCAGGTTGTTTTTAAGTTTATTTAATAGCAAACTTTATGTAATATATGAAAAAATGTTAGTCCGACAAATATGTTGGGCATTTTAAAAGTCCGACACGAAGAACATGTTAAATGACAGGAATTATGTTGGTGGTAAATAGCAGTTTGATTTTTGCATAAGAGTTTAATGAAAGGGTGACAAATCAATTGGAAGTTCTGTCTGACAAAATGTATCCCAGCAAACAGGTTTGAGCCCAGTTACGTGATGATTACGTTAAATTTACGGCAAATTTCAACGAATACGTAACTCGGTGATTTATGACGGGAAAAAAACGTATTTCAGTGCCAAATCATTCACCTATATATTAGTGCTTCCTTTATACATGTTTGACAGAATAATATAAAATCATAATGACGAATATAATACATGTTTTTTATAATAGGTGTGAATGTCGGTTACATCGCAAAGGTACGTTTATTTCACGTAATAATCACGAAACAGAAATAACTTCCTTTGGTTAAATTTTGAGAAATATTTTGGAAAACAAAATTTTACAACGGTGTTGATTAAATAGGTATCGCTTGAATTTTACTCACTGTATTTTATGGACGTCGAAGAATTAGATGTATTTCACGTAAAAGTAATGTAAATAATACCAATATTTAAACAAAAAGTTTATGATTTCGCTTTTAAAACCATTTAGCATAACTATCTCAATCCAACCTTGATTTGAAGCTATTTTTGTTATTTTTTTCTTTAAAGGAGCTAAAATGATGTTGAGTCTAATTTTCAAATCGCGCGCGGTGATGAGGTACATACTACCAAGCCTTTCTCCTCCTTTAAATACTATCACGTGACCACGGTACTTGACTAACATAGTTGATTCTAAAACTAAATTAATCGATTTATCGAATAATAGATACGTTTCGATATGATTATTTTTTTTATATCATTCTGGTATTGAAATAGATTTTTAGTAAGACCAATTAGTTAATAATAGAAGAAATTTAAAAACAAAAAGAAAATACGTAATACTAATTTAAAGTAAGTAGAATAGTTTAACTGTAATTTAAAAATAATCGATTTTTATAATCGATGATCATAACCTCTAATATCAGCTTCTCACATTTCTCACAACAAAAAGTGAAACGTGAAGAGCTTTATTTCACTTGTTTTATTTTAGGCGGGTTTATTTATAATAATGTCTTTCGTATTAACGTTTACCTCACTGCTCGAGGGTTGAAGTGCCGATGATGCAATTAGAAAAAACAAGAAAGTGTCGAAGTGTCCTCCTCGAAATAAAAAGTGACCTGTGTTGTGTTTTGTGTTGGCAAATTTTTTAATGTGTCTTTAGGTCGGTACCATTTTTGGTTCATTATCTTGTATAATAATTATAAAAGACACATATTTTAAAGTCTCTAAATTCTACTAAATAAATACATTGTTAATACTTTATATGCTTGTTTTATTTATATCATATGAGGATAATAATTACGTGATTCATAAGTTAATTAAGGTCGAATTATTTACGTGAACCGAGGACGTATCTTTTACGTGAATACTAATATATACATTCCCTAAAAGATACGTTAATCAACATATATTTGCAACGTGAATTTCCCGAAACATTTTATTGCTATTTAAGGTAAATAACACGTCTATTGAAGACGAGTTATTCACGTAATTTAAAGACGTATTTGCAATGTGACATTCCAACCAAATTTTCACGTGAAATTCACGTAAGCAATTTACGTATATTGGTGACAAATGTACCAAAAATTCACGTAATTAACACGTCGGTCTGTTTGCTAGGATGTACCTACATGGACGTTTTCGTAGTCTGACGTTCGAAACCTGTAACGTGTTCCACAATTAAAACTTCCCTGTTCCAGTGTTCCCGCTCATCAAAGTTTATTCGACTAGGCACCGTTATAACAAATTTTTAACTTGCTATTAATAAACTTTTTTTTGGTACGCCGGATCCAGGCCTATTATTATGTGGCCTTTGTTATAAATTATCTTTACTTTTACTATTAAAATAACTGGTTGTCCCCATTGTCCAAATGATGGGGTAATTAGTACCAAATCCTTTTTTTAAATTATGAATCACTCTGTACGATATACAGGGTGATTCATGAAGAATGTCTAATCTATGAGATGTAGATTCTAGAACTCAATAAGATTGAACCCAAATCACTTAAATAAAAGGGCTTCTGGCTTCATATTGAGTTACAGGATGTTGTATTTAAAGATTTAAAACTATTTTTACCCAGTACTTTCAAACTATTTGACATTTCCTTGTCATACTTCACAGAAAATGTAGGTGCTGTACGCCATTGTACACTGGGTAACCTGGGTATAGGGGAAAGGCGGGAAAAATGGGGTACTTAAGGTTTAAATTGGGATTTAAAAAAAATCTGTAACTTTTAAGGTCTTAAAATAAGACAAATATCATTGTTATAGTAGTAACTATTTTTTAATATAATTTAAATTTAAAAAAAAATCAAAGTTTTTTTATTATATGAAAAAACAGAAACTAATGTAGACTGCCCCATTATGCCCGTCGTATAGGGTAAAATGGGGTACCAAATTGAAACCAAGAAAAGCCTATTGACAAAATTCGCATACAAGTACTACTTTATCATCCTCATCCTCTACACTTGCACATGAATTTTTAGCCCATTTAAGGCAACTGGATCAGCTTATCCATCCTTCTGTGGAACTTAAATAAAAGTTTCCGCAAAACCAGTCAGTGTCACTATCTTCGCCTTCTGAATCTGACTCTACTTTTTTAGTTTTATTCAATCGCGATTTCTTACTCGTCTGTGATTTGGTTTGATCATCGGCTATCTTACTTGGTATGGTAAAAAGGGTAAAGACTACCAATAGGTATGGTGAAAAGGGTACCCCATTTTACCCTACCTATTGATACCCAATTTTGCCCAAATTGCAGATTTTGAGATTATGACCTGTTTAAATTATTACAAGTTTTTATTTTTTAACATAATGGCAAACACTCTGGAACACATTCACTGTTAGTTGGAAGTAATGATATTAAATAATAAATTGTTTTAGTAATACTAACGATGGATTATTTTTCGGCCGATATTATAACTTGGTTAACTAAAAACGCACATGTACTCTTCACAACAATCGACTAACAGTTAATTATATCTGATTTATGACAGAAGGCGTAAGCAGGCGTCTATAATATAATTTCATTAACGTCGTATAGATGGAGCGAGTGATATTGAAAAAAAAGGGGGTACCCCGTTTTAGGCAGCTACCCCGTTTTGCCCGCCTTTCCCCTACTGGTTACTACCAGAGGCGTACGACGGGGTAAATTGAATGGTTGACGGTTCCCAGATTCTACGCCACTGACGGAATTGCTATTTTGGTGTAATTTTTAGATTCTCCAATACTTAGTATGTAAATAACCTACTCTTTATTCGTAACGATAAAGTCATTATTTTTCGAGATATTTGAAGTTAAAAATGAAACGGCACAATTAATTTGATTAGTGTATTGTGCCCCTTCATTTTTAACTTCACATATATCGAAAACTAATAATTTTATCCTTACGAAGGAAAAGTATATGATTTACATAGAAAGTATTGAAAAATCGAAAATTGCGCTAAAATAGCAATTCTGCCAGTGGCATAGAATTCGGGAAGGGTCAATCATTCATTGTCCCATGTCGTACGCTTCTGCTAGTAGCCAGAAAAGTTTGTGTATCATAATTTACAAGGGTGTATAGACTTTCTGCCCAGTATAACAACAATATGTCAAATAGTTTTAAAGTACTAGGTACAAATATCTACGTTTTAAATAAAGTACCCTATAACTCAGTAAGGAGCCACATTTTATTTAGTGATTTGGGTTAAATCTTAATATTTTGAGGTCTAGAATCTACAATCTACTGGACATTTTTAATGAATCACCCTGTATAAATTTACTGTACAGTTAGGACTGGGATGAGCGAATGGAGTAGGTATACCTTAATAATTATCTTTTTACTATGTTTCTTTCTACCAACTAAATGGAGCTACAATTTATTCAAATGTTGTCTTTAAACTTTTCAAGCTTTTAACTATGGTTGTTTTATTTGTATTACCTATTATTTGTTTGTCATATAAACAACAATATTAGGTATAAATCAGTGTTCAGAATATTATACATTTTTCATAATTAATGTAAGATAATAATCACCTACAATAATTTGGTGAATTTCCGGTGTGTCTTATCGATCTGACTCTCAAAAGCTTTCTTTCCCATTCATTATTTTCAACAATAATAAGACAAGTGAATACGCCTAATAGTCCATGTCGTGAGGCCGCTTCCATATGAAAAAATTGCAGATTCGAGAAAAGAAAAGAGAATAAATACATAGTCCCAGAAAAAAAAATTTAATATTAAAATAATTTTTTTTTGTGACATCCATTTTATTGCAATCTATTTATAAAAAATAATAAACAATACATATGACTGTTAAGAGTGTGACACAGTCAGTATTCACCCAGTGGTGAATACCTAAAAGAGTACAATAATGATTGAATTAGTCCAGTTATTAATAAATTAATTGAATTAATTTGAATAGTACAATAGTAATAAGTGGGAATGATTAGTTAGTGTTGAGGTCAAGAGTGTCTGTTCTTTTTAGTCTTCTGTTCTGTAGGGGTATCAGGAGATTGGTGACCAATATGTTTGGGTGAACCTGTAGTCTATTGTGGTACTTGGAGCACAGAGAAACAATTTCTTCTTTGACGGTTTGGACTTGGAGATCCCTATGTATATTATCGTTGGAAATGTACCAAGGACCTTGGCACAGTTGCCTGAGAACTTTTGATTGAAAGCGCTGTATCTTGAGTAAATTTGTTTCACTGGCAGTTCCCCAGATTTGGATGCCATACGTCGAGATGGGTTTCAGTACACATTTGTAGATCAGAAGTTTATTGTCTAGACTTAGGCGTGATTTTTGATTCATGAACCAGTACATCTTTCTATAAACGAGTCCCAGTTGCAGTCGTTTGTTCCAAATATACTTTTGCCATGTTAGGCGGCTGTCTAGGTAAAACCCCTAGTATTTGACGTCACTTCTTATTGGCAGTGGTGTGTTATTAAAGGTAACAGCTGGATTAGTGTAAATGCAAGGACACTTCCTTGGGGTACGCCAGAGTGGATGGGATATAGAGTAGTGAGGGCCTCCCCTAGTTTTATCTGATACGATCTGCCGATGAGGTATGATGTAGGAGCATGCAGATTGGATGAGGCAATTGGCTTTTAAGTTTTGATATTAGACCTTTATGCCATACCTTGTCGAAGGCTTGGGAGACCTCCAGGAAGGCTGCTGTACAATATTTCTTGTTCTTAAGTGCATCTCTTGCGGTTTTGACTACTCTATGGACCTGTTCGTTTGTGCCATGTTGTTGTCGAAATCCGAATTGGTAATGAGGTATTAGGTTTTTTTCTGTAATGACAGTGTCTATTAAAACAATAATAAATAATTATTTAAATCTAAAACTTTTCTTATTGAAACCCCTTTCTGATAACATCCTTAATTATTTACTTTTACAATTTATAAGACAAGAGACGACGAATAAAGAAAGCGAATAGGAGTCTACAATATGCAGTCACATTTCGCTTTCATTCGTCTAATAAATGGTCCGAAAGAAAATTCCTAATACTCAAAATCTGAGTAAATTTAAAAGTGAAAATGAAAGACAGTTTGTGTTTCGTTTCGATTCAGAGGTGATATACAATCTCCAGACAACTGTTTTGTTTTACCACGTCCTAAGTGGAGCTGCGTGCATACCTCTGAATCAGAACGAAACCAAACTGTCTATTTAAGTGTAATTTAAAAAATAGGATTTCCACTTAAATATACAGTTTGGTTTCAATACGCTTCAGAGGTGTGCACTCAGCTCCACTGAGGACGTCGTAAGACAGAAACAGCGGTCTGGAGATTGTGTGTCGCCTCTGTAGTGGGAGCACGCAAAGCACGCAAAATAGAATTCTATTTTAGTGACGTCACGTTGCCTAGTAACCGTCGATTCTCGCATTGTGAAACTCGTTTTATGACGTCAGCAAAATAGAATTCTATTTTGCGTGAAAACATAAACTGTCTTTCATTTTCACTTTTATCTTTACTCAGATTTTGAGTATTAGAAACTTTCTTTGACAATTGAAAGCGGAATGTGACTGCATATTGTAGAGTCCTTTTCGCTTTCTTTATTCGTCGTCTCTTGCCTTATAAATTGTACTAGTCATATATTAATGATGTTACCAGAAAGAGGTTTAAACAAGAGAAGCTTTTGAAATTCCACTTAAATAGACAGTTTGGTTTCGTTTTGATTCAGGGGTGTGCACTCAGCTCCACTGAGGACGTCTAGAGACAGAAACAGCTGTCTGGAGACTGTGTATCGCCTCTGAATCGAAAGGAAACATAAACTGTCTTTCATTTTCTGATTCGGTTTCTTTGCGAATTCCTATGCAAAAGTGTCCCCTTCAAACAAATCAGAAGGATGCCGGGCAAAATTTTTGAACAGAAATTTAAAAAATGTTTTTAACCCGGGAGTATTCGCGCTCACTTCTGTAACGTGAATGGTCTATCTCAAAATACGAATTTACAATAAATTTTTATTTGATACTATTTTTATTGAAAATGAAAATAAATATTGAAAAAACAAAAGCTTTAGTAATCGAAAACACAAGAAAATATAAATTTTAAGTTGAATAATCAGACCATTACACAAGTTGAGGACTTCAAGTATCTAGGATCAACAATGAATGGGCAAAGAAATATAGAACCAGAAATAAACAGCAGGGTAATGAGTGCAACAAAATTATACTATGCACTAAATAAAATTTTTATTAGGAAGAAAGAAGTAAGCCTGAAAACCAAAATGAAAGTATTTCAAACCGTATACGAGCCGGTGCTACTCTACGGTAGTGAAACGTGGACAGTGAACGACAACATCCGTAGTAAAATTCAAGCATGCGAAATGCGATATTTACGTGCGGTATCCGGGGTGACCAGACGTGATCATATAAGAAATGAAGACATACGTGAAAGGTGCGGTGTTGGAAGGACCTTAGACAGACTTGAAACGAAACAGTTATCGTGGTTCGGACATACGGCGAGAATGAGTGAAGGTAGAACTGTAAAGAGTGTATGGAAAGCGGCATCTGACAACAAACGACGAAGAGGCAGGCCAGCAAGAACGTGGAATGCAAATATTGGAAAGGCTTGCGGAAAAAGAAATATTGGGTGGAGAGAAGCAGAAAGACTAGCTACCGACCGAAAGGCATGGAGACGTCTCATTTCTCCACTTACCTCGACACCGTAAGGTACAAGAGGACGGCTTAAGTAAGTGAGTATTTTTATTTACTTGTTATGTCAGAAATATTATTTCTAACAATAATCATTAAGAGGAAACAGTAGCGATCAACAGGTAGTCAAAACGCGTTCCAAGATTGCGGCTGTAATTTTGAATATGTTTTCGAGATATTTGGCACACGTATTCGTAATATAATAAAGAATGGCGGTACAGAGCCCAATTTGAAAAATATATTAATATGTGGAAATTACTCTGTAATTAAATACAATATTAAAAAAAAACGAGCCTGTACCGCCATTAAGAAGACCAAAAAAATACACTTTCTTCAAATAAACTTTTTTATCCGATGCCTAGATTTTGTGTCATTTTGGAACTACTAAATTTTTTTATTTAATTAGTAGTTCCAAAATGACACAAAATCTAGGCATCGGATAAAAAAGTTTATTTGAAGAAAGTGTATTTTTTTGTTCTTCTTAATGGCGGTACAGGCTCGTTTTTTTAATATTGTATTTAATTACAGAGTAATTTCCACATATTAATATATTTTTCAAATTTGGCTCTGTACCGCCATTCTTTATTATATTACGAATACGTGTGCCAAATATCTCGAAAAAATATTCAAAATTACAGCCGCAATCTTGGAACGCGTTTTGGCTACCTGTTGATCGCTACTGTATCACCTTAAAGCTAATTGGCTCTCCCCAAATCCATAAATTCCACAAAAAGAAGAAGAAGAGGAAAAAAATAAAAAGAAAAAAAAATCCTACGCATTACTACACCCTTCCTCGAGGCACTTACTAAATTTTTTCAAAATTGCAAAATTGTTCATCAAGTTATTGCGAAAAAGGATAAAATGTGAGATTCTATCTAACGGCGCGACTATTCGCGGGTTAAATAAATTCCAAACTTGCAACTTTTTGCTCCATCTTTTTCAAGTGCCATCTCCGTGACGGAGGTCGGCAATCATCATAGCTATTGGGGCTTTAAATACGGCTGTTCTGAAAAGTTCATTTTATGTACATCCATACCATTCTCTCAGCTTGCGCTGCCACAATATTCTGCCTCTCTGTATTCTTTTTTTCCTTGAATATTTCCTTGCATAATCAATAGACGGCCGGAGTGTGACATCACGGTCAACTGCGGCTATATTCAGTAGTGTTATGATCACTTTCCAAACAAATATTGTAAACACGTTGAAAAGTAAGGTTTTACCGAATCTCAAGACTTTTTAATTAGTATAAAATCTAAAAAAAAATAAAATAAAATATAAAATATAAAATTTCTAAAAATCAAATAAATTCTAACCTTACTTCACCCATACATACATTTTATTGCTATTTATATAAAACATCATGCTTTATTATTTACACTACCTTGTAAAATTGTTGTAGTAACAATAACAATACTTACATATTGCAAAGAACGGAAATATTCTCTGTAAAAACTGAAAAAATAATAAAAAATACAAATTTGCCACACTAAACAACGTTTGTTTGGAAAGGTTTGGAAAAATCTGACATGACATATGTCAATAAAAATTGACACTTCTACGTCATCACTCCAGCCGTCCATTGGAGCAAGTTGTATCTCTCTCCACATGTAATATGTCCAAGCTATTCTAAGTTTCTTGTTTTTATGGTATTTAGGATTTCCATTTCTTTATTCATCTTTCTCAGAACCTCTTTGTTTGTGACGTGTTCTGTCCACGATATTTTCAGAATTCTTCTGAACACCCACAGCTCGAATGATTCCAGTTTTTTCATTGATGCCGCAAGGTCCAATGTGGTTTTTTGCTCCGAAAAATAGTTTTTTTTAGGTTTTTGGGTCATCTGAAACAAAAAAACCTGTTTTAATTTTTCAGTAGTTAATAGTTTTCGAGTTATAAGCGATTTAAAATCCGAAAAATTCGAAAATACGCATTTTCGGGATTTGAAAATATATTATATTTGAGGTGGCGAAGTATTTAAATTGAAGTTTAAACATTAAGTTTTAAGATTCTGATGAATAATTTGGTCTTTTACCTCTTCTTCGATATTGTTGTCGGCTGATAGAATAATTCCCAGGTATTTGAATGTCATTACTTGTTGTATAATTTGATTGTCTAACTTCAATTTGCATCTTATTGGTACTTTGACTATCACTAAGCTTTTTGTTTTTTGGGCTGATATTTTCATATTCATTTCTTTTGCGTTAATGTTGAACTCGTGCAGTAATCTTTATAGGTCATCCTCGCACTTTGCTACTAATACGGTGTCATCAGCGTAACAGAGTATTTTAATCTCTCTATCACCCATTTTGTACCCTATTTTTTCTTCACTTGTTTTATTATTGTATCCCACACTATGTTAAACAGTAGAGGACTTATGGTAGGGGAGCAAAGTATGCTAAATGTGCAGTCACTCCAGCGTTATGGGGACCTATTGGGTTGTGAAGAGTAGGTCCTAAAAACCAAAAAAAGTTAAGTACAGTTTTCCATTTTAGTGGGGACTTTCCATTTTTAATTTAATTTTCCATTTCCAACAATCGTCTTTTAGATTATAGCGCGATCTATCCATAATTAGAAAAAATGTTTCGAATAAAAGTTACTAATTTTTATGTAAGAAATCCAAATCTGCATTAAAAAAATGAAGGCTCCCATTTAAGATTTTAAAATAACCCCCCACCCCACCTCCGAGGGAGGTCGTGTTTGGTACCATTCGATAGATTTTTCAAAAATATTTAATAAGCGTATTTTTCAGTTTTCGATCTGATGTTCATTTCGCGAAATATCGCGGGATTCCTATTTAAAATATTAAATTTACCCCCCACCCCTCTCCGTGGGAAGTCGTGTTTAGTATCATTCGATAGATTTTAAAAAAATATTAAGCACGTATTTTTTAGTTTTCCGATTTGTCATTCATTTCGCGAAATATTCGCTTTTTTCTTGTGACATTTTGGGACTCACTCATTTCCTCACGCCCCGCTCAAATCGTCAGATTTTTGAAATATACACTGTTTTGCATGTATTTAACTTACCTTATCTGAATCTGACGATTTCGAGTTTTTCTAAGGATAGATTTCCTTTTTCGACCCCGCCTTAACGAACTCCCCTGCATAATGAGCCAATATATGGTAGAGATACATTTACAGGGTACAAGGTTTCTCCCCATGTGATAATCTGACGCGCTCGAGTAACTGCAAAAATTCCCGCTTGGGCTTCCCTACCATTAGTGAATCTTCTTGCTTGATTCCTGTGTTTGCTTCTACTTATGGGTTCTGTTATTATTCCATTGACTTTCATTTCTATTTTATTTCTTACATATTATATGTTTTCTCTCAGTTTTATGATATCCAGTGGTAAAATTTTATCATATAGTAGGTGTATCACATCTTTTAATTGTATTTATTTCCCCTTTTCACCTGTTTTAACCATTTCTTTTGGTCGAGATGGCTCTGGAATTGTTTCGTACATAATGTGAATCTAAACTGACATTATAAAAACATTTCTATCTACGTACTCCATAGAAAGACAACTAGTTTTAGTCAAAATCAAACAAATACTTACCTGTAAACGAATATTGTGCATATCTGCATATGACGCGTGAAGCCGTCATGCTCACCTGACAGTAGTAACGGTATGACGTCCTTAGGCGTCATCAGCATTGATAGGGTTAAATAACGCTATCACTTAAGTGGTTCTCCATTCTTCTGGAATTCTTCCTGTATTACCTTCCTGCAAAGAAACCGAATCAGAAATTTTTTGATACGGGAGCGATCCCACAACATGGACTACAAGTAGAGTTAAAGTAATAAGCACTCTTGAAGTATATCCGTCGAAGAGTTACTGTGAAATCATTATAGGCAATTTGTGTGTGTGGTGGCATAGGTCGTTACTTAGCAGTGCCGTAAAGAGACTATCGGCATACCATGCTGCCGACATTGTTCACATTACTTGCTTCTTAGGTTAGTGGAAGCAGGAATGGATTAGCCAAGAGTAAAGAGTTTTAGAAAAATGTTTTCATAAATTTATTGGACTAGCCACCAGAACTTTAAATTTTAGATATAATGTTGGGTGTCATAAGTAAAATATGGGCTCTTATTTCACTTTTTTATAAGCTATATTTTCGCTAAGAATATTTTTTTCGATAAAATACTTACTTTTTCAATTATTTGCGAAAACCCCTCCAGAAGCATGTTTTTTTTGTTAAAAATGAACATATTCACTCGCAAATAACCTTTTAACTACAGCCTTTTCAAAAACAAGCACGTTGAACCGATGAAACTTACAGATCATAATATTATAAAGAATACATAAGCAAAGTAACTTGTGAGGTGGTAACGATTGATTTTATTTGGGATGCTAATTAGGGGGTGTGTATAATTACGTAGGATGTAAAAGACGTAAGTAGCGATAAATACGTTTATTGATATAGACGAACACAAGGATATATTTCAATCCCGGGAGAACCGCCGAACACTGTAACTGATAAATGATACGCGATTAGCTGAAGACTGAATGAGAACTCTATTTGAAGTTACATCTTGACAGCTTGAGTTGATTCTTGAGAATGATTCTAAATGAGTATATTTTCTCAGCGGTGGCACTTAGTATTGGTGTCAAGCCACGCGCTAAGTATATTTACAAATATTGAGAACAAAGAAATATATTTGATCATCAAATTAAATAATGCAATTGCCCGAATTATTGTTTACAATTTACAATTCGTGAACTAAATTAGAAACCCGTACATGTATTATACCATAACAAATTGGCTCATGTGATATACGGGGTGATAAAAATATACTGTTCAATATCGGATATGAATAATGAATGTTTGATATTGGACATGCTGCGGACGGCCAAGTAAGTACTGCCCGACGAAATAAGTAATAACGAATGTAGTCAGTGTTCAAAGTTTACAATAATCATGATACATTAGGTTACCAAGATAGGTTAATAAAATGTGTGATGTAAAGACCCTAGTCTTTGAACAAATACTACTTTTCCAACTGCAACACCTTAGGTAATAAATCAAGGTTAAATCTGAATCAGAATTTAAATCAAAACATTCAAATAAAAGTTTATAAAGGTATTGAGTGGGATATGTTTCAATATGTTAGTTAAGAATAATATTATTATTGTATTCTCTTATTATTATAATCGTAGTATTAGTTATTTTATTATTAATGTTATAGAATTGTACTACGAGCTCTCTGTCTATAATTATATGTAGATATTTTTAATTGTAGTTTATTTCATCCAAACAAACTTGAATGGAATTTGCAGAATATGTTTTCTGTTACTCGTTTTATATTATATCATATTACATGTGTAATGAAAATAAAGTCGTGTTTTCTAACGATAAATATTTTGAAATACGTAAAGTTATTAGATTTTATTATTAGAGTATTTAATATTCTTCTTATTATAGCATTGTATGTGTGTGTTTAAGTATTAATTATATTGGTCACCTTTTCGTCTTAGTTTCTTCTATGACCATAATCGAATTATTAGTTTATCAAATTAGTTTATCAACCCTTTAGTTGTGTACAAGAGGTATAAGTTTTGTAGAATAGAGTAAAGTAAAGTGTAAATAAAACCTACTGTAAATAGTAATCTTTAGTAAACAGATCGTGGAAAGTTCTCCACGTTTCATATCTTCCTTCATACACAGGGATTTTTACCTGCGGTAATGTCACACCATCTCTTCTCTGTGTGCTGTCTGGCCGTTGCATCCCAGGCCGTATTTTCTTTACAGTTTCCCTGACCTTCCTCCTTAGCTGATTTATTCTCTCTACTTCTTCACTGTCTAAAACGTCTAGCTCCTCATTTACTGTTGCTTCGATGACGAGTGTATTTATTTTCTCCATGTGTTCTTTTAACTCTGCTTGCATTTCTTCATCCTACTGCAAGTCTTGTTCATATTCTTGTAATAATTCCTCGATTTTTTGTGTTCTTATCTGTATCTCCTTTATTTTTGTTGTCTTTCCTCTTTTCAAGTTTCTTCATATTCTTCCAATAGGGTTTTTCCCTCAATATATGTCTTAAAGACCTGATCGTAGTATTTTGTTTCGAAGTATTTGTCTTTCGTTACTCCTTCTTCTTCTTCTTTAGGTGCCGTGTCTGTATTCAGACGTTGGCCGTCATCATGTTTACAATTTACAATTTACAATTTCGTTACTCCACCCTCTAGTAATTTCTCGTGGTTATGCACAAATCTTGTCCAATAATCCTCCAACCTATCCTGACGCTCTTTAATATATTGTTGATTCTTGCAAGATCCTCTTAAGAGACGATACTTGTTTACAAATCTCTGATCCGATCTCCGCCTGCTTGCTGTGTACAGCTTCCATGTTAAAATTCACCTACTTTTATCCAGTAGTAAGTGTTTTTATTGTATTTTTAAAATGTTGTTTATATTTTCAATTACTATGATTCACGTTTAAATGATGAGGGAATGTTATTCTGTTTGACCTTGCTGACACTCAGTTTTTCTGTAGGTCAGTTATAAATGTAGGTGAATGTTATATAATATTATGTTACACAAATATAAATTGAAACTTCTTGGCTACGATGTTTAATTAAATTATGCAATATGAATGAACTACAAAAGCAATATGTACCTATTAAAGTATACGTTTTTTCTTTATCAAATTTTTAAATAAAATAAATATGTAGTAAATATTTTTAGGGATAAATACCGTTTATTATTATTATATAGGCAAAAAATATATATCTATGTATAAGTTAAATAGTTTGGGTTTAAATGACAAATATTGTATAGAATGTACTAAAAAAAAATATTGTATATATGTATAAGTTAAATAGTTTGGGGTTAAATGAAAAGTATTTCGGTATACGATACGTAAAAGTTGGAAAAATATTAACTTATTCAAAAACTTACGGTTTTTTATTTTTTCTTTGAGCGTTGAGTCGCTCTTATGGTTGTAGATTCTGCTCTGGATGCTCTCTGGCTCTCCTGGCTCTTCTGATTCTGGTTTCTGATCTGGAAGCTGTCCGGCTCTCCCAATTCTGGTTTCTGATTTGGAAGCTGTCCGGCTCTCCTGCTTCTGGTTGATCTGGAAGCTGTCCGGCTCTCCTGCTTCTGGTTTTTGATCTGGAAGCTGTCCGGCTCTCCCGCTTCTGGTTTCTGATCTGGAAGCTGTCCGGCTCTCCTGCTTCTGGTTTCTGATCTGGAAACTGTCCGGCTCTCCTGCTTCTGGTTTCTGATCTGGAAACTGTCTAGTTGCTGTTTCTTTTCCAGTTTATTTATTTCTAGCTTGAAGTTGTTAATTTGTGTGAGTTTTATCACTTTTAACAATGTTTCCTCTAATTCTCGGGCTGTAAGTTGTCCTTGAGTTTTGTCCTTCTTTCTGCAGTTGTTTGCAAATATCATACAATATGATACCACTCTTCTCATTTTTTCTAAATTCGAGAATCTCTCGCATATGTCTTCCTTTATCGTTACCATGTGCGTCGTTACTTTCGTTTTGACTTCCTCCTCATTTGTTTCAGGTATATCCTCTGCCGGTAACCTCAGTGCTTTTTTACTCGTTAGCCAAGTTGGTCCCTTCCACCATAACTCTGCTTCTAATAACTCTGAAGCGGTACTTCCACGTGAGAGGATGTCCGCTGGGTTTTCTTTCGTATCCACTTTATGCCAATTTTCTGGCGCTATAACTCCTTTTATCTCCTCTATTCTGTTGGCGACGAACATTTTCCATCTTTTTGATGATCCCTTTATCCAAGCCAGGGTTATTGTTGAGTCCGACCATGCATATATTGCCATGTTCTCCCTGTTCAATGCTTGTAGGGTTTTCTTCATTAAATTTGCTAATAGTACCGCGGCACACAATTCCAATCTTGGTAATGTCGTTTTCCCTTTCAATGGTGCGACGTTAGATTTTGCTATCAATAGATTTGTTTTAATTTCCGGGTCTAATACCCTTGAATAAATTACCGCTCCATATCCTTTCAGAGACGCATCTGCGAATCCATGTAGTTCTACTCTGTTTGTTTTATTTAAATTGTTCCACCTGGATAGTGTTATTCTCTCAAGATTTATTAATTGTGCCTGATATGCTTTCCACCGGCTTTGTTGCGCGCTAGTTAATTCTTTGTCCCAACTGGTCTTTTGCTCCCAAAGTTCTTGTATGAACATTTTCGCCTGAATTACTACTGGTGCTATCCATCCTAATGGGTCATATAGTTTTGCTACTTCTGACAGTATGTGTCTTTTCGTTATTTTCTTTGTCGTCGTTATTTCTATCTTGAATCTGATTGTATCTTCTTTGGGTGACCAATGTATTCCTAACGTCTTTCGTATTTCTTCTTGCTTGAATGCTTTTGAGTCTACATTCCTCATTTCTTCCGGTACGTTCTCCATTATTTTTTCTTCGTTGCTCAACCATTTTCTAAGTGTAAATCCACCTTTTTTAAAAATTTGTATTAGTTCCTTTTGGGCTGCTTCTGCCTCTTTTAACGTCTCCGCTCCTCCTAATATATCGTCTACATACATATTTTCTTTTATTATTTTCGCTGCTGTAGGGAAATTCCCTCCTTCATCCTCTTGTAACTGTTGTATTGTTCTTAATGCTAAAAATGGTGCTGCGGCCGTGCCGTATGTCACCGTCTTCAATTTATATTCTTGCACTGGATCCTTTGTGTTCTTTCTCCAGAGTATTTTTTGATACATTTGGTCTTCTTCTGCCATTCTGATCTGTCTAAACATTTTCTCCAGATCCGCTGAGTATGCTACCTTATGGGATCTCCATCTCAATAGTATATCTGTCAAATCCTGTTGTAATTTTGGCCCCGTGTGCATAATATCATTTAGGCTTACTGTTGATGAGCTTTTACTTGATGCATCAAACACGGCTCTTATTTTTGTTGTAGTGCTGTCCTCCTTTCTCACTGGATGATGAGGTAGGTAGTAACCTCCTCCCTGGACTTCCGCTATTGCCATATGACCTTGGTTTTCATAATCTTCCATGAATTGTCTGTAATTCGTTTCTAACTGTTTGTCTTTTGTGAACTTCCTTTCTAGTTGCATCAATCTGGCGAATGCCTGCTGCTTAGATTCTCCTAACTTTGTGACGTCTTCCTTAAACGGAATTCTCACTTCGTATCTACCTTCTTCGTTTCTTTTTACTGTCTGACGATACATTTCTTCACATTCTTGCTCTTCTACTGATAAACTTGTTTCTTGATTCACTTCTTCTAATTCCCAGAATTTCTTTATTTGTATGTCCATTTCTTGTCTGGATATCATACAGCATACTTCTGCTTTTGTAGTCTCCCTTTCTTGCGCTATCCCCGAAATTATCCATCCTAGTTTGGTGTTTTGACTTAGTAGTCCATTACTTCTTCTGTGCATCCCTTCTGTCAATATGTAACTATATTCTTTTACTCCTAGCAATAAGTCTATTTTTCCTACCCTGTAGTATCTTGGGTCTGCCAGTAGCACATTATTCTCGTTGTAATCCTGTAGGACTATGTCCTGTTCCGGTAAATCCCTTGTTATTTTCGGTAGTACCAGTGCCTCTATTTCCATCTCGAAGTCACTTTGGTAATGATTTCCGATCAATAGTTTCATACTCCAGTTGGCTGTCTTTTCCCCTGACGAGCCTATTCCGGATATGGTCGCCTGTATTGGCTGCCTTTTTGTTCCTAGCGCCGTCGCCGCTTGTTCCGTTATAAATGCACATTGTGACCCTTGGTCGATCAATGCTCTCATTATGTGAGGCTCTCCATTCGCATCCCTTACGCGTACCACTGCTGTGGCTAGTAATGCTTCACCTTCCTTATGGCTTGCACAGTTAACTGAGTTCTGTCCTCTTTGCTGTGTGTTGTTGTTTCTTTGCCCAATGTTCCCTTGCGT
Organism: Diabrotica virgifera virgifera; assembly: GCF_917563875.1. NCBI lineage: Eukaryota > Metazoa > Arthropoda > Insecta > Coleoptera > Chrysomelidae > Diabrotica > Diabrotica virgifera. Next base: position 267,976,762 of record NC_065443.1, read on the forward strand.
ATTGTCTCGTATTCCGTTATTTTGTTCTCTGGCGTTGTTGGAATAATTATTTCCTCCTCTGTACCTGTCCGATTGGTACCCGTTTCTTCTACTGTTTGATTCTCTTCCATTTCTTTCCTGTATTTGTTCTCCTCTTGTTTCATTTGTGTTTCTTCTGTTGCCTGTGTTTCCTGTTTCATAATGCAACATTTGGTGGTGGTCTCCGCCACAGTGTTTGCACCTAACCTGTGAAAAGCATTGTTTCTCCTTCTTATGTGCTAGACAATTCGCACACCATTCTTTTTCTCGTATTATCCTGTTCCGGTCTTTTGCCTTGAGTTCCAGAAATTCTCTGCAGTATGGTACTCCGTGATCTCCGTTGCATATCACGCAACCCATTCTTGTTTTCTTACCCGCTCCTCCTTGTTTCTCTTGTCTCTTTTCTGACTCCAGCAGTTCCAGTGTTTGGAATCGTCGCTGTAGAAACGTTTGTGTTGACTTGAACGTCGGTATCTTTCTACTGTCTCCGCTGTGGTTTTCGTATAGTCTCCTTGTCTCATTGTCCCATTTTGTTATGCTAATTCGCGCTATCAATGGGCTCCACGCTTCCGTGTCTGTTCCCAACCCTCCTATGGCTTCCAGGCACTCATGGAAGGTGTCATGTAGTGATTTCAGTGCTCTAGCGGAAGAATCCTTTACTTCCTGTGCTAGTAACATCCTGTCTATTAGTTTAAACAGTATCATCCTCGGATTCTCATATCTTTCCTTTAACATGTTCCATGCCACTTCGTAGTTGGCTTCGGATATGTGCAAGTGTTGTATCATCCTGTGGGCTTCCCCTCTTACTTGTGTTTTGAGGTACTGCATCTTCTCTGCTCTCGACAACTGTTCGTTTTCATGTATTACCTTTGTAAACAGATCCGGCTCGAAGGACCATGTATAATTACGTAGGATGTAAAAGACGTAAGTAGCGATAAATACGTTTATTGATATAGACAAACACAAGGATATATTTCAATCCCGGGAGAACCGCCGAACACTGTAACTGATAAATGATACGCGATTAGCTGAAGACTGAATGAGAACTCTATTTGAAGTTACATCTTGACAGCTTGAGTTGATTCTTGAGAATGATTCTAAATGAGTATATTTTCTCAGCGGTGGCACTTAGTATTGGTGTCTTAGATAAAAATATACTGTTCAATATCGGATATGAATAATGAATGTTTGATATTGGACAGGGTGATTTTCGCGATTTTTTTACCAAAGAATAAAAGCGACGAACAATATTTTGAGCGTAACTCACTTACTTTTAATATTAGTTAAAAAAAAACAAACATAAACCTTTTTAAACACTTTAAAAAAGTTGTAATGAGTTTTCTCCGAAAAGTGCTCCGTTTTTTGGTTATTTTACATTGAAATATTCGATTTGAAACTTGACGAAGAAGAACGTACTTCTCATTAGCTACAACTCTGCTTCAAGTGGGTCGACAGACTTTATGCATACACCATTTATTTTACTTTTTTGTAAGCTATATTTTCGCTAAGAATATTTTTTTCGATAAAATACTTACTTTTTCAATTATTTGCGAAAACCCGTCCAAAAGCATGTTTTTTTTTGTTAAAAATGAACATATTCACTCGCAAATAACCCGAAAAGTATTGACTGAGTGAAAAAAGTCTATTGAACAAAAGTTTCTTAGAATCAGTCATTTTATCCAATTCTGGACGTATTGGATTCTTATTTTGAACGTATTGTTATGATTTACTGTTTATTACTTTAATATCACTTAATCTTTATTTGATTACTCCAATTAATTATTTAATCACTTATCTAATTTTGTTCTGAAGCTATTTTCTTGTGGCATCTTTATAATCAAGTATATTCAAATGGGAAATAAGCCACAATTTTACCTAAAAATGATTTTATTAACGTTTCGACGCCCAAGTCGGGTGTCGTTGTCAAAATACAAAATAATACTGAAAAATAATTTTTATTATTAATACTAAAAATGAAAAAAATCATTTTTAGGTAAAATTGTGGCTTATTTCCCATTTGAATATACTTATCTAATTGTCGCAAATCATACAAAAAAATTAATAAAAAATCTCAGGGTGCCTTTTTATAATACAAAAATATGTCTAAATTATCTTATGTTATACTTATCTTCTCTCGTGGTTTCAGTATCTCTTAGTTGGTTCTAATCGGGAAAAAATATTAGGAAAAGGAATTAAATAGAAATATAAAATAAGCATTCAGAATTTTATTATCAAAATCAATACTAAATTTAAAACCTGTGGACACAGCTGTCCGAATGAAATTTTTACTGATATGATTTTGATTGATAAATTGAAACACAATAGTATATTTTCACCCAAGAGAAGGGGGCATTCCCTTCCATTTTACAAAAATGTGGGGATGTAGAATTGTAAACTTTTCCTTATATAATATGTAATAGACAATTTCAACTACCTATTTCCAAATTTTCACCCTTCCTTTATTTTTTTGGAGGTTTTCGTAAAGTTTTTTGTTCCTTGATCGGGCTATCAAGTCTATACGCACCTTTATGAGCCCCTTCCCATATCAGTTGGCCCAATGTGGATTTAAAGAAAAATCCAATTTTATAGAACAAAAATTAAAGTCCAGCATACCTAAACTTTGAAAGTTTTAATTCATCAATAATTTTTGGATTTCCATAGGTATACAAAATATGTTTTAAATTAATAAGAACGATTAATTAAACTAAATAATAACGAATTTAAAAAAAAACGCAAAAAATATCTAATTTTAACAAAACAAATGTGGAAGTTTATAACAAGTGACATCTTTTTTATTTTTAATTAGATTCAAAATACTTCCAGGCATAGTTTTTTTAAAGTTCTGACAACATTCTGTTGTAATGGATCCCATATTTTTTGCAAATTTTGCTTCAATTCTTTGACAGATCTAGCAAGTTGTTTTCTCAATGTTTTTTTATTTCGCGTAAAAAAGAGGCGCAAAAGTTTTTCTCGGGGACAAGTCGGGACTGTTAGAAGCGTATTCCAGAAGTAGTATGCTATGGTCACCAATCCAGTTTGAACTGTTTTTTGGGTATGGCAACCTACGCCATCTCGTTCGAAGACAAAATCTTTCGCTAATTGAAACGCACTTATTGAAACGACTATGTTCCACAATCGGTAAGAAATTATTTAAAACCTTAAAATAATATTTACCCGTATTTAAAATTCCATCGATAAAATACAATTTTTCCAAACTATTCGATGCCATGCTGCCCCAGACCATGAAAAACGTAGGAAATTTGACTTTTCTGTTAAAACATTAAGATGAAAAGCGTTACTTTTCCTGCTTATAACTCGACTCCTACTGTATCCAACTCGACTCCAACGCAAACTTCAAATCTGGATTCATCACTCCATTGTGTTGTATCCTTTAGTGAATTTGTCCAACCTCAATGCTCTTTTGACCATTTTAACTTATTTTTCTTGCGTTGTAATGTTAAGACTGGATTTTCGTTAGGCTTAGATAAAACTAAAATTTTCACAAAGAATTCGTATTGATTTTTTAACTTTATCAATCACTTTGTAAGTAGAAAATCTTAATTTGTGGATCTCTCAGTGACATGTCGATCTAAAAACGTGTGTTCCAACCAGTTTACTCCAAAAACTACTTAAATCTAGATAAGTTGCACGTAGGTTTTTCACTATAATGCGTCTTAATCCCCTTCTATCTGTTTCGCTTATTTTACTTTTCCCTACATTTATAGGTTTTGTGATGACAAAACTTGAGGTTTTGTATCTCCTAACTATATTTCTTACACTATACTCTGACAATTGAAACAATTCACGATTTTCGAATTGATTTTCGAGAATTAAAAAATCTATTGATGATTGAACAAATGTTCTCATCCCTAACTTTACCTTCACTCATTCCCATCGATGACTTTATCCCGACAAACGGCAATAGGCTTTATAATATCACAAAATCTATTTGACATTAATTGGCAATTGTTTTGATATCATTTTCCATAGCCTAACTCTGCTTTTAAGATAATTATGAAAAAATCAATGTATGTTCATGTAAATGATAGCCCGATCAAAGAACAATCTAACCCCCCCCAAAAAAAAAATAAAGGAAGGATGAAAATTTGGGAATAGGTAGTTGAAATTGTCTATTATTATATAAGAAAAAATTTACAATTCTACATCCCCTCCATTTTTCAACAATGGAGGGTAATACCCCCCTCTCGAAGGTGAAAAATATTCAATCAAAATAAGTCAGGAATTCGATAAAATGACTAATTCTAAGCAACTTTTGTTCTATAGAGTTTTTTCCCTAAGTCAACACTTTTCGAGTTACAGTGGAACCTCGATAACTCGGATTAATCGGGACCGCGGCCGATCCGGGTTATCGAAAATCCGGGTTAGCAGGAGAATACGGTAAAAATTAATAAAATACGGTATACTTACAGATAAACTCCGTTAGAATTGAAATACCATGTAATACATATAAATATGCACAGTACCTACACATATAAATTACTAAAAACACGCAAACACAAACGTAAGCAAACGCAAGCGAACAATATACAAGACTGTACTACACACAATACAGTCACAATCGATGTGATGTTATTTAAGAACAGTGAAAACTAAAGACCATTGTTTGAAAAAGAATTTTTAAATATGTAGTCTTTTAGTCTTTTTAAACAATGCTGTTTGAAATATATAAATGAATATTACAGACAGGTGTCTGTTGTTTCTGCCGGCGCGGCGTGTGCCATGAGTCATTTTTACTATCGTATAGTTCAAATTATTTTTGTTTTTCCAAAAAAACTTGTAACATTAAAAGTAAGTGAGTAACGCTCAAAATATTGTTGGGCCCTTTTATTTTTTGGTAAAAAAATCGCGAATAACACCCACTAATTAGCATCACAAATAAATTTTATCATTACCACTTCACAAGTTACTTTGCATATGTATTATTTATATGATCTGTAAGTTTCATCGGTTCAAAGTGTTTATTTTTGAAAAAGCTGTATTTAAAATGGCTTGAACGAGTAACTAATCAAAAGTTTAGGCAAATTTTAAACAGCCATAACATAACCAATTTTTGTCTAACAAGAAAACAAAAAAGAAAAAAATATTCAGAAAAGCAAAACGTACATTTTATTACTCTTTAAGATTTTTGGTATTACATACTAATAATTTTTAAGTTAATTCCATGAACAATTCCATTTTTTTTTTCAAAATAAAAAAATGTTTTATTTTAAACCCAATTTTTTTCAAAAATGAGCACTTTGAACCAATTAAACTTATAGATAATATAAATAATACATAAGTAAAGTAACTTGTGAAGCGGTAACGATTAATTTTATTTGGTAAGCTAATTAGGGGATGATTTTCGCGATTTTTGTACCAAAAAATAAAAGGGACCAACAATATTTTGAGCGTAACTCACTTATTTTTAATGTTAGAAGTTTAAAAAAAAGATAAACCTTTTTTTAAACACTTTAAAAAAGTTATAATGAATTTTCCACGAAAAATGCTCTGTTTTTTGGTTATTTCACATTGAAATATTCGATTTGGAATTTGTCGAAGAAGAACCTACTTTTCATTAGCTACAACTCTGCTTCTACTGGGCCTGCAGACCTCACGCGTACACCATTTTTTTCAATGTTTCATACGCTATATTTTCCCTAAGAACATTTTTTTCGCTAGAATACTTACTTTTTGAGTTATCTGCGAAAAACCGTCCAAAAATATGTTTTTTTGTTTGTTAAAAATGAACATATTCACTCGCAAATAATTCGAAAAATATTGAGTTAGTGAAAAAACTCTATAGAACAAAAATTGCTTAGAATTAGTCATTTTATCCAATTCCGGGCCTATTTTGAACGTATATTTTTTCACTCCCGAGAAAATATTTTTCACCCCGTATTTCCCAATTTTTGTAAATTGGAGGGGATGTAGAATTGTAAACTTTTTTTATATAATAATAGACAATTTCAACTACCTATTCCCAAATTTTCATCCTTCCTTTATTTTTTTTGAGGTTTTCGTAAAATTTTGTGTTCCCTGATCGGGCTATAAATCAAAAACTACGATTTAGCGATTTTTTTTTATTATTGTTTGAAATAAATAAAAAAAGCCATAAGGATATTGTTTTCAATAAATATTAGTAAAAAATGAAATAATAATTAATATGGGAATTTATAAAATTATGTTGATTATCACTTAAGGGGCTCGTATACAGGGCGTCCCAACTAATTTATCCAGGCTATATCTCTTAAACGAATAGAGAGTTTCGAATGGACAAAAACTGATGTATTCTATTTGGAATCCTCTTTAATATGGCGTATAAAAAATCATGCTCTAAATATTCATACCTTAGTTATAACCCCTAACTTTAATTTTTTTAATAGCACCCTGTATATTTAATTATAGTTTTGGATGCGATCTTCTATCGTCTATTCAACAGATTTTTTTAAAATAAAATCGGTTCGTAAGTAATCAAGAAAATAACAGTTTATTTTTTATAATTATGTGTCCTAGACTAATTTTATCCAGGCTATATTTCTTACACGAATAGAGATTTTCGAATGGGACAAAAACTGATCTATTCCATTTGTAATATACTTTAATACGGCGTAGAAAAAATTACCCCCTAAATATTCATCTCTTAGTTACAACCCCTAACTTTAATTTTTTTAATAGCACCCTGTAACTAAGGAATGAATTTTTTCTACGCCATATTTAAACGTACTACAAATGGAATAGAAAGGTTTTTGTCCCATTTGAAAATCTCTATTTGTTTAAGAAATATAGCTTGGAAAAATGAATCTGGGACAGATAATTATCAAAAATAAACTGATATTTTCTTGATAACTTACGAACCGATTTTATTTTTAAAAAATCTGTTGAATAGACGATAGATCACATTCAAAACTATAAAAAAATATACAGGGTTCTATTAAAAAAATTAAAGTTAGGGGTTATAACTATAGGGATGAATATTTAGGGGATGATTTTTTCCCGCCATATTAAAGAGTATTACAAATGGAATAGATCAGTTTGTGTCCCATTCGAAAATCTCTATTCGTTTAAGAGATATAGCCTGGATAAATTAGTCTGGGACACCCTGTATAAATATTATTATTTTATCTTTTTGTCTTTTCGTGTCGTTATTTATTTATAAGGTTATGGAGGGCCACTTTGTTGAAAATCAAAAGGGTCAGAAGTTCTCTGAGCCCTCAATTGCTGTTCATGCGCCGGAATGCCAACAAACATTGACGCGGTGTTGAAACTTTATTATTAATTAGTACTGTAAAGGGCTACCCTGTTTACATACGCGCATGATCACCACTGTATTGTTTTCTCAGTACGACTCTGGATCTCCTATGATAGGTTCATAACATGTGGTCTTTTCTTGTTCTGTCTTAAAAAATGTGATATAATCTCCAAAGAAAAACAACTACCTACCGGGGTATATGTCCTTGACTTTTCCGTGTTTTAATTACATCAAATCTTTGTAAAAAAATATGTGAAATTCTAAAAGGGAGAACCAACATTTCTTCCGTTTTATAGATTCTCAGAAGACACTAGTGGAACTGTTAGTAATTTTAGATATTTGTTACTATTATACAGGATGATGTTGAGTTTGCTGTTTGAGTTTTATTTTCATTATTTTTCAGTAATTGCAATAAACTTTGAAGGACAAACACCTTGTCATTATTAAGCGATCCGTTAGTACACTATGTTACAACCGAAAGTGGTTAAAAAAGAATAATCTATAAATCTATATAAATAAAAAAATTGAAGGCACTCGCGGGAGTGCCGACAGAAGTGAAAACTTCTTATAGTATATAAATTACGAGCTCAATGTTTTTTCCCCATCCAAAAAGAAGTGCTATACCTATATCATATTCGCGGTGTGCAAGTACTTGGAAAGGGAAACGTGAAACGACCGTGCGCGAGTCGCGGAGAAATATTGCAACTATCTTAAATAATTCATATTGTCAATTGAAATTGTCAAATTGACCTATATTTCATACCTTCTGTCATTGACTTAGAAAAATTATATATTGCTCCACAATATTGATATGATATGCAATTATTATATAAAGATAAATTTAATTAATTGTATTTTGCTTGCAATACTGCATTTTAATAACGGATTTTATTTACTACATACAATTGTTTACGTTTGCTAAACATAACCTGCATCTTATTTTTTTCTTCTTATTATTTTTTTGGACTATGGTCTTGACAATTATCCAGCAACCAGGACTAATATAATTGGCCAATATAATTAAAAGTGCGAATAAAAGTACAGAGCGTAGAAATAGAGGTCGCTTTGCCGAACTTGCACGGTCCCAATACGCGATGCGTATGCCCTATGCTATTTATGTATACATACACATAATTTATATACATACAAAATTTATTTCAGCGAAGTGATGACGGTCGCAAATTCAATAATTTTTCCCCATCCAAAAAGTGCACAACGTCCCCCAAGAAGTTTTCACTTCAAATATTTATTTCGTCGAAGCGATGATGGTCGCAATGACGATCGCTAATTTAATACTTTTTTTCATCCAAAAAGTGCACAACGTCCCTAAAGAAGTTTTCACTTAAAAAATTTATTTCGTCGAAGCGATGATGATCGCGATGACGGTCCCTAATTCAATACTTTTCCCCCCATCCAAAAGTGCACAACATCCCTGAAGAAATTTTCACTTTAAAAATTTATTTCGTCGAAGTGATGAAGGTCACTAATTAAATATTTTTCCCCATCCAAAAAGTGCACAACGTCCCTCAAGAAGTTTTCATTTCAAATATTTATTTCGTCGAAGCGATAACAGTCGCGATGACGGTCGCTAATTTAATACTTTTTCCCATACAAAAAGTGCACAACGTCCCTAAAGAAGTTTTCACTTCAAAAATGTATTTCTTCGAAGCGAGAACGGTTGCTAATTTAATAATTTTCTCCATCCAAAAAGTGCACAACATCCCTCAAGAAGTTTTTACTTCAAAAATGTATTTTATCGAAGCGATGACGGTCGCTGATTTAATACTTTTTCCCATCGAAAAAGTGCACAACGTCCCTAAAGAAGTTTCACTTCAAATATTTATTTCGTCGAAGCGATGACGGTCGCAAATTTGTTACTTTTTCCCAGCCAAAAAGTGCACAACGTCCCTAAAGAAGTTTTCACTTTTAAAATTTATTTCATCAAAGCGATGACGGTCGCTAATTTAATACTTTTTTAAATCCAAAAAGAGCACAACGTTCCTACAGAAGTTTTCACTTCAAATATATATTTCGTCGAAGCGATGACGGTGGCTAATTTAATAATTTTTCTCCATCCAAAAAGTACACAACGTCCCTCAAGAAGTATTCACTTCAGAAATTTATTTTGTCGAAGTGATGACAGTCGCGATGACGGTCGCTAATTTAATACTTTGTTCTATCCAAAAAGAGCACAACGTCCCTAAAGAAGTTTTTACTTCAAATGTTTATTTCATCGAAGCGATGACGGTCGCTAATTTATTACTTTTTCCCATCCAAAAAGTGCACAACGCCCGTAAAGAAGTTTTCACTTCAATACATATACGTACAAAATTTATTTCGCCGAAGATATGACGATCGCGATGACGGTCGCGAAATAAATTTTTTCCCCATCCAAAAATAGGTTTTACATTTATTTTAAATTTAAATACTTCTATACAATTTATATAGATACGTACAAAATCTATTTTGCCGAAGCGATGATGGTCGTTAATTCAATACTTCTTCCCCGTCTAAAAAGTGCACAACGTCCCCAAAAGAAGTTTTCACATCAAAAATTTATTTCGTCGAAGCGATGATGGGCGCTAATTTAATACTTTTTCCCCATCCAAAAAGTGCACAACGACCCCCAAGAGGTTTTCACTTCAAAAATTTATTTCTTCGAAGCGATGACGGTCGCAATGACGGTCGCCAATTTAATACTTTTTCCCATCCACAAAGTGTACAACGTCCATAAAGAAGTTTTCACTTCAATGCATATACGTACAAAATTTATTTCGCCGAAGATATGACGGTCGTGATGAAGGTCGCGAAATAAGTCTTTTTTTCCCCATCCAAAAATAGGTTTTACATTTATTTTAAATTTAAATACTTCTATACAATTTATGTATAGATACACATAATACAGTTACGTACAAAATCTATTTCGCCGAAGAGATGACGGTCGTGATGACGGTCGCGAAATAAATCTTTTTTCCCCATCCTAAAATAGGTTTTACTTCAATCCTTCCCCATCCTAAAATGGCTACTATGTGCGTGGCAGACTCATATGCACAGGTAAAGATAGGAAACAGAACATCGATGCCATTTAGTATAACATCAGGGCTTAGACAAGGAGACCCTTTATCACCATTGCTATTCAATTTGGCTTTAGAATACGCAATAAGTAAAATATCGTCTGAACTAACAGGGGGATTCGCAAATCGAGGATCAAAACTATTGTTGGCCTTTGCCGATGATCTAGATGCAGTCGCTCATTCTACAAGATACGTAAGAGAGATGTTTTCACAGCTAGAGGAGGAAACAGGTAACCTGGGTCTTCGAATAAATGAAGAGAAGACGAAATATATGCTGGTGACCAAAAATCCAAGACCAAGAGTTAGGCAGAACGTAACTATTAATGACCACAACTTTGAAGTAGTACAAGAGTTTAAATATCTGGGAGCAGTAATCACAGAGGACAATCACATAGAAAAAGAGGTCTCAGCAAGAATAGCTGCGGGAAATAGAGCATTATACTCCCTATCGTCATTATTAAGATCTAAGCTGCTGAAAAGACAATCTAAATTAAGACTGTACATGTCAATAGTTGTTACATATGGGAGTGAAACATGGACTCTACATCAGCGAGAAATAAATAAATTGCTGATATTTGAAAGGAAAGTCCTCAGAATGATATTTGGTCCTCAAAGAGATGAATTGACAGGAGAGTGGAGAAGGCGCCGCAATGCTGAATTGGTGACTCTATATGGTACTGAAAACATCGTCAGACATATAAAAGCTAATCGGATAAGATGGGCAGGTCATGTAGTAAGATCAGAGGAAGACAGAGTGCTAAAGACAGTGTTCTTCGAGAGACCAGACGGTAGAAGATCAGTGGGCCGTCCCAGAAAAAGATGGAAGGATGATGTTGAAACCGATCTATCTAGGATTGGGGTACAACAAGGGCAAATCGAAGCGCAAGATCGCAGACGATGGAGGGCCATAGTGGATGCGGCGAAGACTCACCCCGAGTTGTAAAGCCAGTCAAGAAGAAGAAGAAGATGATTTTGTGTATTATTGACCTGTAGCATATGGGAACTCGTAGATCCAGCTTCATTTGTTGTTCTGAGACTTTCGATCAACTTCTGGTGGTAACTGGAATCCAGCTGCAGATATGGTTTTAGAGAGCTTTTATTTGAGTAACCCGTTAATTTAATTAACTCCTGTTCAGAAACACCTTGTTTAAACAAGGCTGACACAGCTGAAGATCGATGAGAATGGTTTGTTATTTTATGTTTTTTGTCTCTATTCCAATTTTTTCAGATGACATTTTTGTTCACTTAGATACGATGCTGATTCCAAGTGGAAAGTTTTTGAACCAAGATCCATCCTTTCAGTTGGAGTGAATGTTAGTGAGTCTGAGTCATATAAAATGTTTGGTCCCCTTTTTTCCATTAATTTCAAAAATAATCTAACTGGGCATAAATTTTCGTTTGATGAATTTCTTACCAGCCATTTGCTGCTTGCCAAACTTTTCTAATCGCCTTGATTTGTTTTAGAAAAAATGCTGCTGTATTCAATTCGGCAAGTAAATTCTCCCATAACATTAAATTCCTTCTGGAAAAAGTGAATCTTGCAGTTTGCGGCCTCATTGCCTCTCCAAGAAAGTTCAAATGAGCAAAGGTGAAAAAACTTTTTTTGTGCTCCATCGGGGGTTTCCTCGTCGTAGCTTTGGATGATTTTTAATATTTCTTTGGTAAATAATGCTTTTGAACTGAGTTTTCTTCTTTCTTGAACACTTTGAAGCTGCCTCCGCTTGGTATCTCTGATCAATCTTGCACATTTGAAAGACATATCTGTGAAAGGGTCGATTTTTATGCCGTACTTCGTAAAATATTTTTCTTGTACCATTTTTGCTGTAGTATGCCACATTTACTTTACAGAAGACTCTTTATAGTCTGCGCCATTGCCTTTTTTCATGTTAAAGGCATAATCCTCGAGAATTTTTGCTAGTTCCGTTATGGTAGTATATCTTTCAAGCGTAAAATTTCTCACCCGTAGGAACTAAGAAAAATTGGGTTCAAATAGAGCTTCTAGACCTCTGCATGTTCAATGGGACATTTTGGTCCAAAACGAATTTTTTGATTTCTTCACCTGACTGGCATCCAAATCTTGATTTTTGGTCTGGATTCATTATATCTTCACCTATTAAGATTGATTACGCCTCAATGACGTTTGTCAAACTGACAACAATAGAATTACTAGACACCTTCGTGAAGGATCTGACATAATTTTGTCGCTGAGAAATCACGGACAGGAAGGAGTTTTGTCAGTTAGAAACGTGGCATTGCTATGACGTTTTATCAATTAAAAATAGTCTAGTAAAATAGTCTAGTAAAATAGTCTACCAGAAAAAAGTATTCACAATATTTTTAAGTATTTTTTTTTTGTTTTCTGTTAATTTCTAGTTATACAACTTTTAAACATTATTTAGTTCTAAGGCGTTACTAAGTTCGCCAGGAGAGCTAGTAATTTATAAAATACATTCAAATTACGGGGTGACTATAATTTTATGCACGGCAGTGTAAATTCACAAAAACAATGATAATATAGTTTATTATTTGATAATTTAATAAAATACCTGAAACATTAATTGTAACATTAATGCCCGGTTGCACCAACAGATCTTAAGCTTAAGTCGAGAATATCATAAGAATTAATATAATATAATTATAATATATTACAATAAGAATACCATTATATAATAATAGATATAATTGATAATAAGGTAAGAATCTAAAATTATGGTGCAACGTAAGTGATACTCAAGGAGGCCCTATCTATAAGTAGAGCTTAGCTAAGTGGAGCTTAAGATCTGTTGGTGCAACCAGGCATAAGTCTCCTCCAACATTAATTGTGACGGTCACGGCATATCGTCACGATGTGCCGTGACCGTCACATTATTCACATTTATTTTATTTTTGCAATTTTACTGATGGTAACGTGTTTTTTATACAAGATGTTTATAATATGAAATGCATTGTTTGGCGGATTTTCTTTTTATTATTCTTATGAACAGAGCTTAGGTTGTTGTTGTCCGATTTTATTATTACTGTATTAGTTCTGCTGGTGTGCTGCCTATTTTTCTCTTTATTTGGACTAGTCTCTCACCATCTATTGGTGTAATATGCTTGTTCCATTCCTATCTTTTTAGAATTAGAATAAGAAAGTTGCTTTATTGTCACGAAAAATTGTAAAATTTTATCGACAACGCTTATGAAAAGTCACGAAAACAAAACAATAACAATACAATTATTTACTAAAATTACATTAATCGTCAATTAAATAAAAACAAGCTGAAAATGCGAGCATTATCATAACGAAAACTTTGTTTATTTGCGTACCTAATTAAATTCATCATACGGAAAATTGTTATTACGAAAAGTTGTTTAGAATTAAAAACTACGTTTTATTCTGCAATTATATCCTTTTAATTGTAATAATGTAAACTATAAAGTTACTTTATTCTAGAGCGAAATTCTTATTTTTTTACATACCTTGTATAAAATTGGTAAAATTTGATATACGATAGTTATATCTCAGGTTTTGGACCATGAAGAGCTTTTTATGAAGAATAACACTTTTCTTCGTCAAATTAATAATAAAAAGAGTAAAAATAAAAAAAAATTAATAATAAAAAGTATAAAAGAGTTTTATACATGAAAATGATTTAAGGTATCCGTAATTTGGGAAACATCTTCAAATTTTTTTTTTTTTTCATAAGAAGGATGTAATTGCATATACTAGAATATAATTTTAATTTAAAACAACTTTTCAGAATAATAATTTTCAATATTGTGAGAAATAAAGGTGATTTATTCTTAAGCGAAATTAATATTTTTTGGCATACCTACCTCGTATAAACTAGATATAATTTGATATCTGATGTCTGAATCTTAGGTTTCAGAACATGCAAAACTTTTTATGAACAATAACTTTTTTCATAAAAATAAAAATAAATCTGAAAATGCGAGCATTATCATAACGAAAACTTTGTTTATTTACGTATTTTAATTCGTAATATGGAAAATTGCTATTATGAAAAGTAGTTTAGAATTATTAATTATGTTTTAATGTGCAATTATATCATTCTAATTTAAATGTTATGAACTATAAAGATAGTTTACTCTTGATCTAAATTTATATTTTTATATATCTCGTATAAAATTAATAAAACTTTATATAATATGTTGGTTGCTTCATAAATCTTAGAACATGAATAGCTTTTTATGAAGAATAACCTTTCTTCGTCAAATTAAAAATAAAAGAGTTATAAATGCAAATGTTGTTGGTATCCATAATTTGAGAAAAATTTTCAAATATTTTTTTCCATTAGAATTGCACATATCAGACCATAATTTTTTATACTAAACAATATTATTTCATATGCTGTCGATTCGCTAAACTCAGACACAACTGGCAAGTGATTTTAGTCAATAATCAAAGAATAGTAATTACTAATTAGTTAATAATTACTAAATAATTAGTAATTTTGCCAATTTTGGCAAAATTCACAAAAAACAAAAAATTACCTACTAAAATCACTAGCCAGTTGTGTCGAGTTTAGCGAACCGACTATACAGGGTGTCCAGAAACTCTACTGACAAACGAAGACAGGAGATTCCTCAGATAATTTTAAGAGAATTTAACCACATTCACCTAGTCCGAAAATGCTTCCTAAGGGAGCTAGAGCTCTTTGAAGATGGCGTCTTGTAATTAGTTTTTCTTAAATACCTTCAGAACGCTTTTAGTTAGAAAAAACGAAAATTGGTACACATATTTATGTTCCAGAGATAAATCGATTCCATCTATGGTGACTTTGGGTGGTGGTTTTGGGTGGGGCAACGGTTATTTTATCGCATAACTTTTTTGTCTTTAACTTTTAGGCACTTTTGATACTGGATTATTAAATTGTGAGGTATTCTAGTACTAAAACGTACTCTTGCTTTAAGTCGGTAGGACACACCGTTTCCTAGAAAAATCAATTTGAAAATTTTTCGTTTCTTGAATTTGAAAAAAATTTTGAAAATTAAAAAATAAACGGTGTATTTTACCAACTTCAAGCAAGAGTAACTTTTAATGCTAGAATACCTCATAATTTAATAATCTAATGTCAAAAATCCTTAAAAATTAAAGACAAAAAAGGTATGCGATAAAATAATCGTTGATCTACCCAAAATGGACGCATATGACCGGTACTAGAAATTCACAATTAATAAAATCGATTTATCTCTGGAATATAAATAAATGTACCAATTTTTATTTTTCTATATTTTTTTAAAATTTTTTTTTGATATTCAAACAACGAAAAATTTTCAAATCGATTTTTCTAGAAAACGGTGTATCCTATCGACTTAAAGTAAGAGCACCTTTTAGTACTATAATGCCTTACATTTTAATAATCCAGACTTAAAAGTGCTTAAAAATTGAAAACAAAAAAGTTATGCGATAATATAACTCATGCCCTACCCAAACGGACGCCTATGACCGGTACTAGAAATTTGAAATTAATAAAATCGATTTATCCCTGGAAGATAAATATGTATACCAATTTTCGTTCTTCTAAATAGAAGCGTTCTGGAGATATTTAAGATAAACTAATTACCAGACGCCATTTTCAAATAGCTCTAGCTCCTTTAGGAAGCATTTTCGGACTAGATGAATTGGGTAAAATTATCTAAGGAACCTCCTGTCTTCGTTTGTTGGTAGAGTTTCTGAACACCCTGTATTTTAATTTCATAACAAATGGAACAGTCCATTTTATCATAAAGGGTAGGCCGTATACTCGTAAATATATACCTACTTAATAAATTATTGCTTTTAAAATATACTCAAATTGTATTTTTGAACATCTTATTTATTTTATATAATAATTAAATTCACTATCAAATGTCATTGATGTTTTATTAATACTTAATTTAAAATTTAGTTTGACATTCACGAAGTGTCCAACTCAAATGTAAATAAACTATGCTTTGCTGAACAAATTGAGATTAAATAATAATTCAAAATAACCAAATATTGTTAAAATTATTCAAATTCATTAATTACAAACGTCACATAATATTGGTACCTTGTTGTGCATTACGTCAATGGTTTTTAATTTCAAAAATAATTTATATACGCTCTGAGCTTCGCTGGTGGCGCTCCTAGCGGATTACTAATTCAACTTTCACCGGTAATTTTTAAATTTATTATTTAATTGTTATCGCTTAACATTTACAACGCAAAAAAGTAATTAAATTGTAATCGTTTTTTTAAAATTATGCTAATCATTTTGACGTTCTATTGATAAAATATGAATTTCTTACTTCGGATACTTTCACAATTATCGTGTAGATGGCGCTAAGATTTTTAGATTAAATTATAACTACATATTACGGAACATTAAAAAAACTTAAATTCAGTATTTAAAACGTAAGTATATTTAAGGTAAAATATATACCACAGCTTTGACCAACTAACATTTTTTATAATTAATGTTTTTAATTTTAATTTTAAATTAATCACTTTGACATTTATGTCAAATTTCCGGTAAACGTTTACAGACTTGCCACTACTGGCGCTCGCGAATTTGTAAATATCCCCTCTACGTATGAGCTCACAGTGTATAGGTACAATATTTATAACCTGAATTTACAAATAAATTAAAGGAATAAACGGTTTACTTACACAAGATTCGATATTTGATGTAAGATGTAAGAAGGTAGGTAAGATAATAAATTGATTTTTTTATAGTCACACAAAAATACGACAGCGCTTGTTCAATTCTGGAAGAGAAATGTCAAACATTTGTAAAACTACTAGATAATTATTACTAGTCTACTCGTAACTTATTGAGTTTGATGTTTAGCTTTTTGAAAAGTAGCCTACTTCCTAACCAACCACCATTTGAACTGACGTTTAGTGCGTCGGTAGGAAATAACCGGATTATGACGTCACATTTTAGACTTTGAGGTCGATTATCTCGAAGACGGTTAGAGATATCGAAAGGCCGTTTTCAGATTTGGATTCAGAAGGCAAAACTACATAAGGATCCATCGATATACCTGCTCTAAGTATTGCAGGAGCGGCAACGCAATAACACACAGACTTTTGCAAATTTATAAACGAAAAGTTTTCATTGAAAAAAGTTACCCATAATAAATTATGTATTTAACTTCAGTAGACACGCTGTATACATAACATAAATATAATATATATTGGATAAACAGCTCAAATAAAAAAATAACAATTTATTCAAATATGAATAATAGTTATTTATGTACCAAGTCAGTAAAGTGACCCTTTATCGAACGAGTCTAGCGAGCGAGACGAATAACAGACAAGTTCGATAAAGAGTCTTTACTGACGTGGTGCATACAAAATTTTATCGCCAATAATAAAAAAAATTAACACTTACTTAATTACATCCTAATGAAAAAAGAGTGTGTGTACTTGGTACGCACGTAAGACTTTATACTTCTATTATTATGATTTCAACGAAATAAATATATTTTAAACAGTTAATCGTATTTTTATTTAAATATTAAACCAATTTTAACACTTAAAATAAAATACCAAAAATTAAAAATACCATTAATAGTTACGTTATGTCTATGAAGTGTAGCTTCCCACAGCGAAGTTGCTTTTCCCTTGATGAATAGTAGAAAATCTAAATAAATATATTTCCTAACAAATTATCATGAATATATGTCACCGTCCTATATACATAAAATCGAATTAACAAAAACACCATTTCATAATATACAATTTGTATTTGCATTAATACAAAATTTAAAAGATTTAAGAATTTTATTAATTTTAGACGAAATAAAAATTTCGTATGACAGTAATTACGATGACAGAAAGCTTTTGCATGATGGCCAATTTCGATGTTTAATCGATAGTTGTTATCAATATTGAATAAGTACCTAATTACCAAATCTGTAAAGTTTTGATTTATGGTAGGGGAGCCCAAGCGGGGATTTTTGCAGTTACTCGAGCGCGTCAGATTATCATATGGTGAGAAACCTGGTACCCTGCAGATGTACCTCTACCATATATTGGCTCTTAACACAGGGGAGTTCGTTAAGGGGGGCCCGAAAAAAAAATCTATCCTTAAAAAAACTCGAAATTGTCAGATTAAGATAAGGTAAGAAGTACATGCAAAAGAGTGCATATTTCAAAAATCTGATGATTTGAGCCGGGCGTAAGGAAATGGGTGAGTCCCAAAGTTTCACAAGAAAAATGCGAATACAGTCGAACCCGCTTATTAGAATCCCTGTTATAGGAATATCCCGGTTTATGGAATATAAATTCAAGTTCCCAAAACATTTCCATTTACTCCTTAATAAATTTATCTGTTTATTGGAATAGGATCTAACTAGATAATACCGCTTATTAGCATATTTTGCAGGTCTAAGAATATTTTTTTTACAATTTACGAAAAATTTAAATTATGTTTGGTATTATGGTTTGTCGTCAACGGCCTGTAGTGCTGGATTAAATATTATTAGGGTAATAAATATTTATTACTTTGTTACGAATACCAATTCGATCTTTAGCATGGCCGACAAATGCATGGGTCATAAAATAATTTTTATTTGTCTACACAAAGGCACTGTTGCCTGTTATAAAGTTGTTAGAAGCAGTTTATTTAGAATTCACTCAGAGAGTACCTACCTGTTTGCAAGATGTAAATTATGGCTTTGTTAAATTCGAAAAGAAGAGAAAAGAACAAGAATGTAACAATCCATTTCTTGACGCCAATAAAACTTCTATTCAACCAATGGATTAAGGATGACCACACGGATTAACAACGAAAAAGCTATAATTACCAATAATTTCTCAAGAAAAAAAAAGTAATTTTGTTATATATGCATTTTAATAAGAAAATATTTACATATCTACATATTGCATACATTTCATATTAATTACCTAATGTATTCATTCACATACATGTAATGTAATTTGGTATTTAACACATACATAGATAAGTACTAGTTACACTACTGTATTATTGACGTAAAAAGACCTAAAACCATTTACATACACTGATTATGTAGGTACATAATATATGATATACATATTGGCATAGTATGTAAAACTACACATTGGCATAGTATGTAAATAATATTATTACGTATATTCGGTAACACTTATTTCGACTAGCCACCAATGATCGGTTATTAGAATATCCCGGTTATAAGAATATTTTTGCCTTGCACAAAGGCTATTCCAATAAGCGAGTTCGACTGTATTTCGCGAAATGAATGACAGATCGAAAAACTAAAAAATACGTACCCAATATTTTTTAAAAATCTATCGAATTATACCAAACACGACTTCCCAGGGAGAGGGGTGGGGGTAAATTTATTATTTTAAATAAGAATCCCGCGATATTTCGCGAAATGAACATCAGATCGAAAAACTGTTAAATACACTTATTCAATATTTTTAAAAAATCTATCTAATGGCACCAAACACGACCCCCCACGGAGGTGGGTTACTTTAAAATCTTAAATAGGAGCCCCCATTTTTTATTGCAGATTTGGATTTCTTACGTAAAAATAAGTAACTTTATTCGAAACATTTTTTCGAATTATGGATAGATGGCGTTATAATCGGAAAAAAAATTATTGGAAATGGAAAATTAAATAAAAAAATGACAAGCGCCCGCTAAAATGGAAAACTTTACTTAACTTTTTTTGGTTTTAACACATACTCTTCACAACCCAATAGGTTCCCATAACGCTCGAGTGACTGCACATTTAGCATACTTTGCTCCCCTACCATTATGTTTTATGAATATAATAATTGCAAAACACTACAGAAGTTCACTTTCTGACATAAATTTAATTAATATTAACGTAAATCTTGTACAATATTTTTAATAATTAAAGTAAATAAATTTTAAGTTCACTCAAATAAATAATCGATTACTGCCATCGACCACTTACATTCAATCTCAGTTTATTTTCATTAATCGCGGCAGGTAAAGTAAAATTCTTCTTTCAGTACAATAAAGTATTACTTTACTGCCGCAAATGGCGTCAAATGAGTACAATAATGAATGACTTTAGTGACGGTTGGCGATAAATAATATTATCTTATCCTTATAAGTATTAGGTTTTGTTTAGAAGTTACTGCTTAACAATTATTTTTATTCAATAGACCCAATAGATGGAATTGGAACAGTCCATTTATCATTAGGTACTCTCATTAAAGAGGAGGACGTATACTCGTACAAACGTTTTTAAAGTTGTTAATAAATTATTGCCTTCAAAATATACTCAGATTTTATTTTTAAGCATCTTATTTATTTTATATAATAATTAAATTTACTATCAAATGTCATTTATATTTTATTAATACCTAATTTAAAATTTAGTTTTATATTCACGAAGTGTCAAACTCAAATGTAAATAACCTATGCTTTGTTTAACAAATTCAGATTAAAACTAGCCTACTTACTAGCAACGGTTTCAGTTGACATTTAAAAATAAAAGGATTGTGACGTCACATTTTAGACTTTGAGGTCAGTTATCTCGAAGATAGCTAGAGATATCGAAATGCCGTTTTCAGATTTGGATTGAGAAGAAAAAACTACATAAGAATACATCGGTAAATCGGCTCTAAGTATTGAAGGAGCGACAACGCACGGACGAATAGACTTTGAGAATTTATAAACGAAAAGTTTTCGTTGAAAATATAATAATAATGAAGTAAACAAAAACAATCAACATGAAAAATTTAAATAAATTGCAAGTAAATTGAAATTTTCTTTATCTTTCCCGTCGTACAAATATTGTACTCTTTGAGACGCTCAATTTGAGTTTGAAAATTTTAGTACTGATATCATCGACTTTTGTTTTTGATCTTACTTAAGTATTCAACTTAAGTGTTTAATTGAATTTTCCAAATCTTGTTCGTCAGTCTTTTCCTTCAAGTTATTTCCGCACTTTGGTTCTCTTCAATGACTGCCACCGTGTATCTTCCTACAGAACCAAACTGTAATCGTACTATATGCAATTTGAAGGAATGAGAAGTCCCAGATCTAAACAATATATCTGAAGCTTCCCGTGGAATCACTTTCTAGTAACATCCTTAATCTCTGCTTTTACAATTTATAAGGCAAGGAGAAGACGAATAAAGAAGACGAAAGGGACTCTACAATATGCAGTCACATTCCGTCTATTCGTCTAGAAAAAATTCCAACGAAAGTTAATCCCGTGTACTCAAAATATGAGTAAAATGAAATATTAAAAAACAGCCCTTGTTTCATTTCGGTGCAGAGGTGATCCACCATCCCTATACCTACATTCCTGTCTCTCCAGACGTCTTCAGTGGGAATACATGAACACCTCTGAATCGAAACGAAACCAAGCTACCTATTTAAGCAGAATTATTAAAATAATTCTGATTATTGAATAGTGCAGCCAGCCGATATGTGAAACAATTGTGCATTTAATAATAGAAGTATATAATTTGGACCACATGTACCACACATATAAAGGTTTAAATTTAGATATGAGGCCATCTCAGATTTTGCCTTTTACAAAAATGGCAAGCATTCAACATGGCGACTATTAGACAAGGCGAAAACGGCGGGTTCGAAGGGAAAAATATTCCCATGAGATTTTTTTGCATAATCACATTCGTGAGACATCCCAGAATAAGGTTCAAGAAGTCGCCCAAGTGAAAAGTGGGCCAATTTTTTTTAACAATTTTTTTTATTCAAATTGCAAGAATCAATATTTTTGACCCGAACAATTTTTTCTTTAATTTTTTGGACCATTTTGGACAGAAAAGGTCTCTTATAATTTTTCTCTAAAGTTGATCGTTTTCGACTTATAAGCAATTTAAAATTGAAAAAAAAAACAAAAGATGGCGATTTTCAAGGCTTAATAACTCGGTTAAAAGTTATTATTATGAAAGTCAATATATGACTAAATCAAAGTTTGAAGCCCCCCCTACAATATCCTGAAGACATTTTTGTCATTATTTTATTACTAAGCTGTTATTTTTAAGTAATAATAATAAGCGCCATGCACGTGTGCGGGGCTGTAAATACTGAGTGCGAGAGAGAAGCTATTCCAGCAGTCCAATTGTGCATCTTACTCGCACTCACATTTACAGCAGCGTCAATACGATACAACCACTCATTGTTATTAATTAAAAATAACCGCTTAGTAGTAAATTAATGACACAGATTTCTTCAGGATCATGTAACGCGGTGACTTTAAACTTTGATTTAGTCACTTTCTGACTTTCAAAATAATAATTTTTGACCGAGTTATTAAGCCTTAAAAATGGCCATTTTCGCGTTTTTCAAATTTTAACTTACTTATAACTCGAAAAAGATCAACTTTAGAGAAAAAATATAAGAGACCTTTTTTGTCCAGAATGATCCAAAAAACCTAAAAAAAATTAGTACGGGCCAAAATATTGATTTTTGCAATTTAATTAAAAAAAAATTGTTAAAAAAATTGGCCCACTTTTCTCATGGACGACTTCTTGAACCTTATTCTGGGATGTCTCACAAATGTGATTATGCAAAAATATCTCATGGGAATATTTTTCCCAACGAACCCGCCGTTTCCGCCTTGTGTATATACATATGTAACTAATATCACGATAACTTTTGAACGAGACGTCAGATTTCAACCAAATTTGCTATATAATAATAATAATAATAATAATAATAGCAGGGTGTTGAGGAGGCGGGCCCCTGTCATACAATCAGTTACAGCCCAACAACAACAACAACCACAAGCGAGCCAAACAACAGCAAGAGCTCCACCCGCTGAAGGTGCTGCGCTGGAACATCAGCCGGCGCTCACTCAAGCGGGACGACCGAGGCAGCGCATGAAATGGACTGTGTCCATTAACGAAAGCATTTTGCGCTTCTATTATAAGGTGACAAACCTCGGCCAAGAAACGATCGGCTACAGACAACAGCTGTATGCCGAATTTTGCAGGGAGTACCCAGATATTCAAGTATCGGAGCAAAGAGTATCAGATCAATACCGGGTAATCATAAGAAACAACCTTATCCCAGAGGCTAGACGCAACACGATCAAAAGCGAAGTCGAACGGGAGATTAACAACCAAGGGCTAGTTTTAGGTCAAGTCCCTAATGAAATCCTTGATGAACAGATTCCTGAGATTCCCATACCAGAAACTCAACCTGACAATACACAGCAGGAAAACAACGAGTTGCGCGATAGTCTAGAGAACGAAATGGCTCGTGCCGTACAAGAGTTTAATGGAACCAATCCACTTAGCAGACCACCGCTACCACGAATAAACTCTTGTAAGAAACTAGGTGCCCTGTTACAAATTGTGAATACTGAAGTCCTACCCAATTATGTCGTAGAAGCCCACACATTGGAATATCTGCATATGCTAATCTACTGTGCAGCTACAGCAATTGCCAATGTAATGGGTGTTAAGATCAGAACACGACGGGGTACTAATAACGGAAGGACTGGTAACAGAATTGCACCCTGGGAAAAAAGACTTCTCGGAAAAATTGAATTACTGCGTAGGGATATTGGTCAAGTCACAGAATATATAAGAGGTGTTACAAGTAGAAAAGTCATTAAAAGAGCTGAAGAAATAATGCGGAGCACTGCAAGACACTCAAGATACGATCCAGAAAATAACACAGCCCAACAGTGTCTGGATACATTAAAACAAAAACTCTCCGTCTATTCAGGACGATTAAGAAGGTATAAAGTTAGTAACAGCCGAAAATGTGACAATGCACTTTTTGAGAACTCTGAGAAGGCGTTCTACCGAAAACTCATTTCCACCGTGGAAAGTGTCGACAAGTCTTACCCAAGCCAAGAAGAAATTCATGAGTTTTGGGGAAATCAACTTTCCACACCAGCTGCTTTTAACAACAATGCTGGCTGGATGGAAGATACGACGCACAACTGTAACCACTACGTCACTGCTAACTACGAACCATTCACGACTGAAGAAGTCTCAAATGTCATCAAAGAGCTTCATAACTGGAAATCTCCTGGACCAGACGGAGTTCAGAACTTCTGGCTTAAAAAGTTTTGGAGTATTCATGAGTGCTTATCAACATTAATTAATCATGTTATTTCTAATCCGCAGGAATTACCATCATTTCTAACTCAGGGAACTACTTATTTAATACCCAAGGATCAAAATAACACCCAAGATCCATCCAAGTACCGCCCAATTACTTGTCTTCCAACTTTGTATAAATTGGTCACATCCTGTGTAACCCGGCGTATCTACCAACACTGTGCTCTAAACAATATCATAGAGCCTCAACAGAAAGGATGCGCTAAGGGTTCCATGGGTTGCAAAGAACAGCTTATCATCGACTCAGTCATTTCTAACCAGGCATTCACTAAAAAAAGGAACCTTTTTACTGCTTTTATTGACTATAAAAAGGCCTTTGATTCAGTACCGCATGAATGGCTAATAGATATATTGAAAATATACAAAGTCGATGATAACATAGTGACCTTTTTAAGGCATATAATGAGAGATTGGAAAACTAAAATTCACCTCCAAATACCTGGTGAAAACAATATCGAAACCGAAAATATCGCAATCAACCGGGGCCTATTTCAAGGAGACTCGTTGAGTCCATTGTGGTTCTGTTTAGCTTTGAACCCCCTTTCCCGGCTATTAAACTCCACTGACTCAGGTTTTAGCATTAAAAGCAATAATACTGTGGTAGAGAAGCTCAATCATCTGTTGTATATGGATGATTTGAAATTAATGGCTTCCACTCGAGAACACCTAGAAGAGATGCTAAAAACTGTAGAAACATTCTCTAATGATATTAGTATGCAGTTCGGTCTAGACAAGTGCCGTGTTTTGAATATAGTCAGAGGAAAGGTACAGCCCGGTGGATTCGATATGCAAAATGGCCAGAACATCGAGGCCATGGGCGACAACGATATGTACAAATATCTTGGAGTAAAGCAGGCGCGGAAAATTGACCATAAGCAAATGAAAACTGAGATAACTACTGAGTTTATAAGAAGGGTAAAACAGCTGCTTCGTTCACAGCTTAACAGTAAAAATTTGTTTAAGGCACTAAACACCTACGCTTGTTCCGCGCTTAGCTATTCATTTGGTATTGTTAAGTGGACAAAAACGGATATAGAAAATCTTCAGCGAAAAGTACGAACACACCTCACAAAGGCACAAAAACACCACCCTAAAAGTGCAGTAGAACGAACGACATTACCCCGGTATTTAGGAGGAAGAGGGCTTATGGATATAGGTGAGCAATTAGATAAACAAATTGCTAATTTAAGAACTTATTTTCAGAAGCAGGCTGAGACATCTACTCTACATCGCGCTATCTGCGCAGTAGATGACACAACACCGATCAAACTGAGGGAAGCAGAACTACGCATAAACCACCATACTAAGGACGAAAAAGTGCGCGCCTGGATGGGTAAACCTTTGCACGGGCGACATCCCAATGAGGTCAGCCAAGATTATGTCGACAATATAGCGTCGAACTACTGGTTGACATCAGGAAAGATGTTCCCTGAAACGGAGGGGTCATTACTGGCCATTCAGGATCAGGTTATACCAACCAGAAACTACCTGAAATATATCATCAAAGACCCTCAGGTTCAAAACGACAGATGCCGATATGGATGTCAAGCCCAAGAAACCATCCAACATCTTACAGGGGGCTGCCAGGCATTTGCTGCAACTGAATACAAGGAACGGCATGACGCAGTGGGAAAAATCCTTCATCAAGAGATAGCTATCAAGCTGGGACTTCTCCAAACGGACCATCTCCCGTATTATCAATACGTCCCTGAGAGTATGCTTTAGGATGGCAACTACAAGCTATACTGGGACCGCACTTTTCTCACAGACCAAACAGTGGCACATAATAGACCAGATCTCGTACTAGTTAATAAATTAACAAGACAAACAACACTAATTGATGTGGCGATACCTAACAACAATAATCTACGTAGTAAATTCACTGAAAAGATCGCCAAGTACAGAGATCTAGAAATTCAAATACGAAGGCAATGGAGAATGCAAAGTACCCAGACGATACCTATTGTTATATCTACTACTGGAGTCATTCCGAAGAACCTCCTCGAAAGCATAAAAAGGCTGGGTCTAAATGAACATCTTTACAAGACCATGCAGAAAGCTGTACTACTCGCAACGGCCAGATGTGTACGAAAATTTTTGGGAGATACACCTGCATACCAAGTCACCTAGGGCTCGATAACACGGAAAGAGTCCCACCAGAGCTCAATCCTTTTGATACCGTAGGTATCTGGGATGAGTCAATTTTCCCCTTAGAGGGAGTGTGAGCCGTATGGCTAAATCTGGATAATAATAATAATAATAATAATGGAGTTTATCTTGGAGTAAATCTTGTAGTAATCTTGGAGTAATCTTGGAGTAAAGCAAGCGCGGAAAATTGACCATAAACAAATGAAAACAGAGATAACTACTGAGTTTATACGAAGGGTAAAACAGCTGCTTCGCTCACACCTTAACAGTAGAAATTTGTTTAAGGCACTAAACACCTACGCATGTTCCGCGCTTAGCTACTCATTTGGTATTGTTAAGTAAACAAAAACAGATATAGAAGCTCTTCAGCGAAAATTACGAACACACCTCACAAAGGCACAAAAACACCATCCTAAAAGTGCAGTAGAAAGAACAACATTACCACGGAATCTAGGAGGAAGAGGACTTATGGATATAGGTGAGCAATTAGATAAACAAATTGCTAATTTAAGAACTTATTTTCAGATGCAGGCTGAGATATCTACTCTACATCGCGCTATCTGCGCAGTGGATGACACAACACCGATCAAACTGAGGGAACCAGAAATGCGCATAAACCACCTTACTAAGGACGAAAAAGTGCGCGCCTGGATGGGTAAACCTCTGCACGGGCGACATCTCAATGAGGTCAGCCAAGATTATGTCGACAATATAGCGTCGAACTACTGGTTGACATCAGGAAAGATGTTCCCTGAGACGGAGGGTTCATTACTGGCCATTCAGGATCAGGTTATACCAACCAGAAATTACCTGAAATATATCATCAAAGACCCTCAGGTTCAAAACGACAGATGCCGATATGGATGTCAAGCCCAAGAAACCATCCAACATCTTACAGGGGGCTGCCAGGCATTTGCTGCAACTGAATACAAGGAACGGCATGACGCAGTGGGAAAAATCCTTCATCAAGAGATAGCTATCAAGCTGGGACTTCTTCAAACAGACCATCTCCCGTATTATGAATACGTCCCTGAGAGTATGCTTGAGGATGGCAACTACAAGCTATACTGGGACCGCACTGTGCTCACAGACCAAACAGTGGCACATAATAGACCAGATCTCGTACTAGTTAATAAATTGACAAGACAAACAACACTAATTGATGTGGTGATACCTAACAATAATCTACGTGGTAAATTTACTGAAAAGATCGCCAAGTACAGAGATCTAGAAATTCAAATACGAAGGCAATGGAGAATGCAAAGTACCCAGACGATACCGATTATTATGTCTACTACTGGAGTCATTCCGAAGACCCTCCTCGAAAGCATAAAAAAGCTGGGTCTGAATGAACATCTTTATAAGACCATGCAGAAAGCTGTACTACTCGCGACGGCTAGATGCGTACGAAAATTTCTGGGAGATACACCTGCATTCCAAGTCACCTAGGGCTCGATAACACGGAAAGAGTCCCACCGGAGCTCAATCCTTTTGATACCGTAGGTATCTGGGATGAGTCAATTTTCCCCTTAAAGGGAGTGTGAGCCGTATGGCTAAATATGGAGTTTATTCGTAGAAAATAAATTATACATATAATAAACTCAGTACCTCACTGAAGTTGTACGTAAAACTTGTGCGTGAGGGTTCAAGAACAGCTTATCATCGACTCAGTCATTTCTAACCAGGCATTCACTAAAAAAAGGAACCTTTTTACTGCTTTTATTGACTATAAAAAGGCCTTTGATTCAGTACCGCATGAATGGCTAATAGATATATTGAAAATATACAAAGTCGATGATAACATAGTGACCTTTTTAAGGCATATAATGAGAGATTGGAAAACTAAAATTCACCTCCAAATACCTGGTGAAAACAATATCGAAACCGAAAATATCGCAATCAACCGGGGCCTATTTCAAGGAGACTCGTTGAGTCCATTGTGGTTCTGTTTAGCTTTGAACCCCCTTTCCCGGCTATTAAACTCCACTGACTCAGGTTTTAGCATTAAAAGCAATAATACTGTGGTAGAGAAGCTCAATCATCTGTTGTATATGGATGATTTGAAATTAATGGCTTCCACTCGAGAACACCTAGAAGAGATGCTAAAAACTGTAGAAACATTCTCTAATGATATTAGTATGCAGTTCGGTCTAGACAAGTGCCGTGTTTTGAATATAGTCAGAGGAAAGGTACAGCCCGGTGGATTCGATATGCAAAATGGCCAGAACATCGAGGCCATGGGCGACAACGATATGTACAAATATCTTGGAGTAAAGCAGGCGCGGAAAATTGACCATAAGCAAATGAAAACTGAGATAACTACTGAGTTTATAAGAAGGGTAAAACAGCTGCTTCGTTCACAGCTTAACAGTAAAAATTTGTTTAAGGCACTAAACACCTACGCTTGTTCCGCGCTTAGCTATTCATTTGGTATTGTTAAGTGGACAAAAACGGATATAGAAAATCTTCAGCGAAAAGTACGAACACACCTCACAAAGGCACAAAAACACCACCCTAAAAGTGCAGTAGAACGAACGACATTACCCCGGTATTTAGGAGGAAGAGGGCTTATGGATATAGGTGAGCAATTAGATAAACAAATTGCTAATTTAAGAACTTATTTTCAGAAGCAGGCTGAGACATCTACTCTACATCGCGCTATCTGCGCAGTAGATGACACAACACCGATCAAACTGAGGGAAGCAGAACTACGCATAAACCACCATACTAAGGACGAAAAAGTGCGCGCCTGGATGGGTAAACCTTTGCACGGGCGACATCCCAATGAGGTCAGCCAAGATTATGTCGACAATATAGCGTCGAACTACTGGTTGACATCAGGAAAGATGTTCCCTGAAACGGAGGGGTCATTACTGGCCATTCAGGATCAGGTTATACCAACCAGAAACTACCTGAAATATATCATCAAAGACCCTCAGGTTCAAAACGACAGATGCCGATATGGATGTCAAGCCCAAGAAACCATCCAACATCTTACAGGGGGCTGCCAGGCATTTGCTGCAACTGAATACAAGGAACGGCATGACGCAGTGGGAAAAATCCTTCATCAAGAGATAGCTATCAAGCTGGGACTTCTCCAAACGGACCATCTCCCGTATTATCAATACGTCCCTGAGAGTATGCTTTAGGATGGCAACTACAAGCTATACTGGGACCGCACTTTTCTCACAGACCAAACAGTGGCACATAATAGACCAGATCTCGTACTAGTTAATAAATTAACAAGACAAACAACACTAATTGATGTGGCGATACCTAACAACAATAATCTACGTAGTAAATTCACTGAAAAGATCGCCAAGTACAGAGATCTAGAAATTCAAATACGAAGGCAATGGAGAATGCAAAGTACCCAGACGATACCTATTGTTATATCTACTACTGGAGTCATTCCGAAGAACCTCCTCGAAAGCATAAAAAGGCTGGGTCTAAATGAACATCTTTACAAGACCATGCAGAAAGCTGTACTACTCGCAACGGCCAGATGTGTACGAAAATTTTTGGGAGATACACCTGCATACCAAGTCACCTAGGGCTCGATAACACGGAAAGAGTCCCACCAGAGCTCAATCCTTTTGATACCGTAGGTATCTGGGATGAGTCAATTTTCCCCTTAGAGGGAGTGTGAGCCGTATGGCTAAATCTGGATAATAATAATAATAATAATGGAGTTTATCTTGGAGTAAATCTTGTAGTAATCTTGGAGTAATCTTGGAGTAAAGCAAGCGCGGAAAATTGACCATAAACAAATGAAAACAGAGATAACTACTGAGTTTATACGAAGGGTAAAACAGCTGCTTCGCTCACACCTTAACAGTAGAAATTTGTTTAAGGCACTAAACACCTACGCATGTTCCGCGCTTAGCTACTCATTTGGTATTGTTAAGTAAACAAAAACAGATATAGAAGCTCTTCAGCGAAAAGTACGAACACACCTCACAAAGGCACAAAAACACCATCCTAAAAGTGCAGTAGAAAGAACAACATTACCACGGAATCTAGGAGGAAGAGGACTTATGGATATAGGTGAGCAATTAGATAAACAAATTGCTAATTTAAGAACTTATTTTCAGATGCAGGCTGAGATATCTACTCTACATCGCGCTATCTGCGCAGTGGATGACACAACACCGATCAAACTGAGGGAACCAGAAATGCGCATAAACCACCTTACTAAGGACGAAAAAGTGCGCGCCTGGATGGGTAAACCTCTGCACGGGCGACATCTCAATGAGGTCAGCCAAGATTATGTCGACAATATAGCGTCGAACTACTGGTTGACATCAGGAAAGATGTTCCCTGAGACGGAGGGTTCATTACTGGCCATTCAGGATCAGGTTATACCAACCAGAAATTACCTGAAATATATCATCAAAGACCCTCAGGTTCAAAACGACAGATGCCGATATGGATGTCAAGCCCAAGAAACCATCCAACATCTTACAGGGGGCTGCCAGGCATTTGCTGCAACTGAATACAAGGAACGGCATGACGCAGTGGGAAAAATCCTTCATCAAGAGATAGCTATCAAGCTGGGACTTCTTCAAACAGACCATCTCCCGTATTATGAATACGTCCCTGAGAGTATGCTTGAGGATGGCAACTACAAGCTATACTGGGACCGCACTGTGCTCACAGACCAAACAGTGGCACATAATAGACCAGATCTCGTACTAGTTAATAAATTGACAAGACAAACAACACTAATTGATGTGGTGATACCTAACAATAATCTACGTGGTAAATTTACTGAAAAGATCGCCAAGTACAGAGATCTAGAAATTCAAATACGAAGGCAATGGAGAATGCAAAGTACCCAGACGATACCGATTATTATGTCTACTACTGGAGTCATTCCGAAGACCCTCCTCGAAAGCATAAAAAAGCTGGGTCTGAATGAACATCTTTATAAGACCATGCAGAAAGCTGTACTACTCGCGACGGCTAGATGCGTACGAAAATTTCTGGGAGATACACCTGCATTCCAAGTCACCTAGGGCTCGATAACACGGAAAGAGTCCCACCGGAGCTCAATCCTTTTGATACCGTAGGTATCTGGGATGAGTCAATTTTCCCCTTAAAGGGAGTGTGAGCCGTATGGCTAAATATGGAGTTTATTCGTAGAAAATAAATTATACATATAATAAACTCAGTTCCTCACTGAAGTTGTACGTAAAACTTGTGCGTGAGGGTTCAATTTTGATTGTCTTAAACAACACTAATTAATTTTAAAATTTACAAAAAGGAATCAAATAAAGTTTTTTTCCGCAAATCGCCAGGAAATTTTGACATTCCTGTCAAAATTTCTTGAAGAAAAAGTCAGGACTTCCTTACTGTAAGGAAATGATATTTCCGTACAGTTGTTAGTGTTCTACATACATAATTAAAATTCAACCTCAATACGTTTCCATAGTAACCCAAGTAATTTTATTAGGAATTTCAAAGCACCATTTATTTGGGAATAAAATTATCGCGTTTTTTTTAAATCAATCAATATCTGTCGAATTTTAAACGATTTGCGGAAAAATAGTATGTTTACCTCGTAGGAAAAGCCACATTCCTGGACTCTGTGTTGCTAAGTCTCGGCTTGCGCCTCGACTTAGCAATCTTCACAGTCGTCCAGGAATGTTAAGCTTTTCCTAGCCGGTAAACAATGTACTATTTCGTTCATCTGTCTCGAAATTTGGGCTCCTCTTCTCACTAATTTAGTTACTATTACATGTTGTTTTTCGGACCTACGAAAATTTCTCATAAAATTCAAGAAATGATTGCAAAACGTTTTCTATGGGACTTCTCTGGTGGGACTTCGTTTTTTATGAGCATAATCATTACATATAGGTTCTCTTTTTGACGTATAAGATCGAGGTCTTAAGCCGGAAGAATCGGTTTACCAGAAGTTTTGTTTTCCTGGTTTTTATGTAAAAATTTGTTGTTTTTTTTTAATTCTTTCATCCTGTATGTACTAATTTTTCAAAAAGTTAATACCGCCATGGTCCTGTCGCCAGGGGGGTACAACGGCCTCCTGTATTCAGATGGACTACCCAAGTTTTTTTAATGTATTTTGACCTGTAGAACACGAATTTTTTGGGTAACAATTGATCCGGATGTCGATAAGATTGTTATAAACCAAGAAGTTGAGGAATCACATAACAGCGATTTCTCGCAAAACAAAACATTTTTTTTTGTATTTTTTGGGCCATTTTAACCAAAAAATGTTCCTTCAAATTTTTTCGTAGGATGCATAGTTTTCGAGATAAACGCGGTTGAACTTTCAAAAAATCGAAAAATTGGAATTTTTGAACCCGAAAAACTTTTGATTAAAAAATAAAATAGCAATTCTGCTTACCGCATTTGAAAGTTCAAGTCAAATTATATCGGTTTTAATTATTTGTATGGCCAAAAATATATTATTTTATTGTTAAAACAAAGCTATAAACACCTAGTGCTTGAGTGATGTTTCAATGATTTCTCATTTAAAATCGAACGAGTACGTAGAGGAGATAAAAGTGCAAGCGGGGCTATTTGTAAGTAGCATGCATTAAAACGCATGTATTAGGCACGGGAAACAGTATGTGTTTATAGCTTTTTTTAACAATCAAAAAATAAATTTTTAGCAATGCAAATATTGAAAACAGATATAATTTGACTTAAACTTTTAAAGGCGGTAAGCAGGATTGCTATTTTATTTTTTGTTCAAACGTTATTCGGGTTCAAAAATTGCAATTTTTCCATTTTTTGAAAGTTTAACCGCGTTTATCTCGAAAACTATGCATCGTACGAAAAAACTTGTAGGAACATTTTTTGGTTAGAATGACCCAAAAAATACAAAAAAATGTTTTGTTTTGCGAGAAATCGCTGTTATGTAATTCCTCAACTTCTTTGTTTATAACAATCTTATCGACATCCGGATCAACTGTTACCCAAAAAATTCGTGTTCTACGGGTCAAAATACATAAAAAAAACTTGGGTAAGTCCATCTGAATTAAGAAGGCCGTTGTACCCCCCCTGGCGACAGGACTACCATTGAAAAGAGCGTAAAAATATTTTTTAGGAAATATTTTTTACTTTTTAGTTATGTTAATTACCATTTAATGAATACATAACGTATCTTCACATGAACCTATGTGCGGCAGATTTAAAGGTAGAAGCGTATAATTTGGACCACATATACTACACATACAAAGGTTCAAATTTAGATATGAGGCCATCTCAGTTTTTGTTCCTTTTACAAAAATGGCGGGCACTAAAAATGGCCACTATACATATGTGACTAATAGCAGGATAACTTTTGAACGAGACCAGATTTCAACCAAATTTGGTATATAGGTTCTCTTTTTGACGTATAAAATCGAAGTCTTAAACCGGAAGAATCGGTTTTCCAGAAGTTGTGTTTTTACTGTTTTATATGTAAAAATATGTTGTTCATTTTTCAATACTTTACAACATATATACACTGCTATTTTGTGAGAATGAGGGAAATCGTTCATACAAAACGTTCCGACAAATAAAATAAAACTAGACGTAAGAGATTTAATAGTATTTTGTTAAAGATTTTCATTATTCCTCCAGGGAAATAAGCTAGAAATAGACCATGTTCGTGACACTCAAAGATCCAGGTAGATGACTACTTTTTTTAGTTATTGTTTGACCTATAGGAAGAAAACTTACCTCTTTACTGCACAGAGTTCGCGTCTTTTTTTAATTATTAACACTTTAGTGCCAAAAACCGCGATTATTTCGATTTTTTGCACCCCATTCAAAACCTAATTAGTTGACATAAAATTACAAAATTTAATTTTTTAGAACATTGAAAAACCTTCAAAATGCCGATTTTTTAAAGTTAATAAGTTAATCTGTTGCTACGCAAACGCAAAATAAGTGAAAATCGTTATATGTTAATAACTTTTACTAAAACTACCTTAGAACTTTAGTGTTTCACCCAAAGTAGGGTATTGGGGTACTTAACAAACCCTCAAAATTTGAGACCGATCCATTAATTAGTTTAAAAGCTATTCTAGTTGTTTATCACAGAGACCTTTATTTTGCAATAACATAAGACAGAAAATAATGAAGATAATAGATCTCTCCAATACAACTGCAGCACTAAACCATCTGGAAACAACAGGGAACTTAATCACAACAGAACATAATTTAAAATATATATCGAAGAAAAAGAAGTTGTTTTTGTCTTTCGTTTGGCCCCTAAAGACGATTCTAAACTCAAATTATAGCAGCCAGCTCAAAACGCGTCATGCCGTCATATGATTATAATGTTTACACTCCATACCAACAATGTAAACAAAATTGTATATAATTTTAAGTGAGACATTATAAACGTCAGTAGAAAATACAATGATGTGACGTCACAAGTGTCTTTGATCGTTTGAAATGATTTAAACACATAGAAGATTTTAAATTTTTAGTTCTAAGTTTTATGAGGTTTTAAGGCGTGAAATTTTGGAAATCTTATTTTTGAACAAAAATGATTATAATGTTTACACTCCTCACCAACAAAGTAAACAAAATTGTATATAATTTTAAGTGAGACATTATAAACGTCAGTAAAAAATACAATGATGTGACGTCACAAGTGTTTTTGATCGTTTGAAATGAATTAAACACATAGAAGATTTTAAATTTGTAGTTCCAAGTTTTATGAGGTTTTAAGGTGTGAAATTTTGGAAATCTTATTTTTGAACAAAACTGAACATTGAATAACACAAAAATGTGCAAATTCCCTACTCTGGTAATTTAGCGTAATTAATGTAGTCGTGCCAAAGTAAGACAAACAGGTAATTGTTGTGTCGTTTCTGGCGGGGTGAGCTGCAGGCACTGCCCCTTCTACATGCTGGCCATCGAGGTGATTCAATTAAACCTACGTTTGTCTTCGACAAACCTTACAAAATCGAAACAAGACAGCATACGCAGTCAAACGTGGCAAATCCCTACACTCAAAAAAATTTAGTTCGTAATATTGATTAACAGTGATTACTGAATAGTATTTCGTTGTCACTACAATTTAATTTGTTGTTTCAACGAACTTTTAGACATTGACGAATGTATTTGGTTATTGTCACAATGATTGAATAATAATTGTGAGAATAACTAGAGTACATTAATCAATAATACTCAATTTATTCAGCCAATAACTTAGTTTCGTATATTTAATAAATACTGTTAATTCTGGCAGCAACTCACGTTCTTGATTTCGTAGATGACAAGCAATTACTTTGGTTTATCGTGACAACGTACAGATTTCATTAAAACAATGTACAAATGTTGTTAATATAGAGTAATATATGATTATTGAATAGATGTAAATTGATTGTTGTGACAACGAATGCATTAATCAATCTACTGTTGCATTTAATACCCACAATCAATGCGTTCATTGTGACAATAATCGTACTTGTTAAGACAATAAATGTTTTGCTTTTCCTTATCGTGATACCCCTAGCTTCTCTGTGTTACCGAAGTGCCGAATAATAATTGCATTTCGTTTTCAAGTGTAGGCCGTAGTAGAAGGAAGTTTTTGTGTGTCTATTATCGTGAAATTTCGGTCGAATTTTTTTTAAATGTGTTCATTCTTTTCGAATCCTGAGAAAACTAATTATTATTTTTGAAAATTTAAGTGCAAAATAAAATATTACAGTATTATCGAGGGTCTGAAGTCCCTGAGAACCTCTATAATGATTATTTTAATAAGTCACAGGGGTGAAAAAGAGAAAATTTAGTATGATTTTTAATTTCAAATAGGCATACCATTTAACAGAAACTTTTTGTTTATTCTAAGGGCCTTTCTGCCCTCGGTAATAATGTAATATTTTATTCTGCGTTTAAATTTTTCAAAAATACTTATTAGTTTTCTCAGAATTCCAAAAAAAATGAATGCGTTTAAAAAGAATTCGATGGAAATTTTGCACCTGCGCTTTTAAAAAGGATTAAAGTGTTATACATTTTTGGAATCACTATTTCAAACGCTTTTAAATAATCTGTCACATGACGTACTTTCCCATTAAAAAAAATCAAAGTTACGCCGCGCCTGTCACCTGAAGAGGGTGTATCGTGTAAAGTTCGAAACATTGATGTTATAATATACTTTGATTATTTTAAAAATCGACCTGTCCGAGCGTTTTGCTTATGTGCTAAAAATAAATAAGTTAATAAGGGGGCGGGGGGAGTGTAACACTTATTCCAGTACACTGTATAAGCGAAATCATATGAAAAATCACACAGTGTAAAGTCCTTTAGGTTAAGGACAAAAAATGGGGATTTAAAAAATTATTATTAATCAATTAATATCATACATTGGGCTATTGCATTCAGTAATTATTAATATAAAATACGTTCATAGTAGGAATGAACCAAACTGATTGTAAGAATGAATAGAATTGATTGTAAGAAAAACCGTATTTATTGTGGGAATAAACGGAATTAATTGTAACAATAAACGGAAATAATTGTAGAAATAAACGAAATACGTTAGGAGAAATAACACTGTTATTGGCACAACGAATAGTCTTCGTCGGTCAATTAACGACGTTGTTGTTTCAATAAATAGTGTTCGTTGACTCAGTGAACAGAGTTCGTAATATCAATAAATAGTGTTCGTTGACTCAGTGAACAGAGTTCGTAATACCAATAAAGTGATATTATGGTATACATAATGAATCTTCATCCATTCAATAAACGTAATACATTGGCTCAACGAACGAAAGTAATGAATTGATGAACATCGTTTTGTTGTCCCAATAAAACCAAGAATTGGACAAATTTTAAGTATTGCGTTTGTTGTCTGAATTAACATTTTTATTGATATTATGTACCTTTTTCGTTGAGTGTATTGAAAATACACTATACACCGATTGCTCCAAAATGGAAGAAGGCTCAGGATGCGGGATATATTCCAGATCACTGAACCTTGGTATAAAATGGGGTATGGACAAAAGTAGTTCAGACTGAACTGGCTGGTTTCTCCATAGCCGCAAAGAGATAACCCGAAAACACATAGCCGGTAAAACCATAATAATCCGCACAGACAGCAGACAAGCGCTACTAATCCTGAATAGACCACGTGTCACCTTAGGGCTAGTCATGAAGTGTCATGAGTCACTATGAAAGCTAGTGACTTTGGATGGTAATAACATTTTCCTGAGTTGGATTAATGGACACAATGGAAATAAAGGCAACCACATTGCTGACCAGCTAGCTAGGAAAGCAGGCCTAAGACTCTTAGGGCTTGATGTTCTTTTTAGCTCATCCTGGCCAACTATAACAATCGCAGACATTGCCAAATGTTACCCCCATACGCAAACCGTCAAAAGATGAGAACAATGGCCTGGATGTAGACTTGCCAAGGTAACATTAAGGAACCTTGGGAAGTCAGCATCAGAAAAGTACTTGAGAATGACCAGAAAAACCTACGCTTGGCAGTCGGTTTTTTAACTGGCCATTGTCAACTAAGCAAACACCTCCTCTCACAGGGGAGAGGAGGCACACCTCTGTGCAGGAAGTGTGAACGAGGTGACGAAACTGTCGAGCATATCCCATATAAATGTCTAGATTTATCGTCGATACAAGAGTATGAGTTCGGCGAGCCTTGGCGTATACCTGCTGACATAGGGGAGATGTCCCTTGGTGACTTGTCTACCTTCCCAAAAATTGCAGGTTGGACAATGAGCTAAGGATAACAGACCCCTGGGAGGATGTTCAATGGGTCAATTATGGCCTAAGTGCTGTGCGACTTGACTAGCCCTCCCTACTCTACAGATACAGATAGCTTGCCGTGTAAGATTATTAAATTCATTGTTGTACATTAAAATTAAATATTCAATGTGGTATGGTTCTTCTCAGAGGCATTTTTCAGTGCGACACAAGTGACAGAAAAAAGGTACGTCCGTGATACATACACATGTATAACACTTATTCCAGTTGTTAATAGATGGCGCTATAATCGGAGAAGAAATGATTTAGGTATTTACCCATTATTTATTTATTACATATCTATAAGACTATAATTTAAAGTTCTTCTTAGTCTTTCAGTGTGTCATTAATAAAGTAATATATGATTTTAAGAATGTATAGAATCATAGCGTGACATTTTAGTTAAATCTGACAGTTGTCAGAATCGTAATCGTAATTTGGTATAAAAAAATCAATTGTGTCTATTTTATTTATAAAAAGATATGTTCTTTGATTTGTATAGTCTTATAAATTGTACAGATCATAGTCCTATAGATAGTAACCAGATTTAGCCATACGGCTCACACTCCTTCTATGGGGAAAATTGACTCATCCCAGATACCTACGGTATCAAAATAATTGAGCTCTGGTGGGACTCTTTTTGTGTTATCGAGCCCTACGTGACATGGTATGCAGGTGTACCTCCCAAAAATTTTCGTACACATCTGGCCGTTGCGAGTAGTACAGCTTTCTGCATGGTCTTGTAAAGATATCCATTTAGACTTAGCTTTTTTATGCTTTCGAGCAGGGTCTTCGGAATGACTCCAGTAGTAGACATAATAATCGGTATTGTCTGGGTGCTTTGCATTCTTCATTGTCTCCATATTTGAATTTCCGGATCTCTGTAGTTGGCGATCTTTTCAGTAAATTTACTACTTTGATTATTGTTGTTAGGTATCGCCACATCAATTAGTGTTGTTTGTCTTGTTAATTTATTAACTATTACGATATCTGGTCTATTATGTGACACTGTTTGGTCTGTGAGCACTCATACTCCCAGGGACGTATTAATAATATGGGAGATGGTCCGTTTGGAGAAGTCCTAGCTTGATAGCTATCTCTTGATGAAGGATTTTTCCCACTGCGTCATGCCGTTCTTTGTATTCAGTTGCAGCAAATGCCTGGCAGCCCCCTGTAAGATGTTGGATGGTTTCTTGTGCTTGACATCCATATCGGCATCTGTCGTTTTGAACTTGAGGGTCTTTGACGATATATTTCAGGTAATTTCTGTTTGATATAACCTGATCCTGAATGGCCAGTAATGAACCCTCCGTTTCAGGGAACATCTTTCTTGATGTCAACCATTCGTTCGACGCTGTATTGTCGATATAGTCTTGACTGACCTCATTGGGATGTCGCCCGTGCAGAGATTTACCCATCCAGGTGCGCATTTTTTCGTCTTTTGTGAGGTGGTTTATGCGCATTTCTGGTTCCCTCAGTTTGATCGGTGTTGTGTCATCTACTGCGCAGATAGCGCGATGTAGAGTAGATGTCTCAGCCTGCATCTGAAAATAAGTTCTTAAATTAGCAATTTGTTTATCTAATTGCTCACCTATATCCATAAGTCCTCTTCGTCCTAGATTCCGTAGTAATGTCGTTCTTTCTACTGCACTTTTAAGATGGTGTTTTTGTGCCTTCGTGAGGTGTGTTCTTACTTTTCGCTGAAGATTTTCTATATCTGTTTTTGTCCACTTAATAATACCAAATGAATAGATAAGCGCGGAAACAGCGTAGGTGTTTAGTGCCTTAAACAAATTTTTACTGTTAAGCTGTGAACCAAGCAGCTGTTTTATCCTTCGTATAAACTCAGTAGTTATCTCAGTTTTCATTTGCTTATTGTCAATTTTCCGCGCTTGCTTAACTCCAAGATATTTGTATATATCGTTTTCACAAATGGCCTCGATGTTCTGGCCATTTTGCATATCGAATCCACCGGGCTGTACCTTTCCTCTGACTATATTTAAAACACGGCACTTCTCTAGTCCAAAGTGCATATTAATATCATTAGAGAATGTTTCTACTGTTTTTAGTATTTGTTCTAGATTGTCTCGAGTAGAAGCCATTAATTTTAAATCATCCATATACAACAGATGATTAAGTTTCGCTACTACAGTATTGTTGTTTTTAATGCTAAAACCTGAGTTAGTGGAGTTTAGATAGTAATATTATTAATATTATTATTTATTATATAAATCATTTTTTGTTCGATTATAGCGCCATCAATCAACAACTAGAATAAATGTTATAAATGATTTTAATCACGGACGTACCTTTTTTTCTGTCACTTCCAACTCAATGCCTTCCCAAAAGCTGTATCCAATGCCTTTCCAAATGCCAACTGTATCAAATATCGTATTGAAATTAATGGGCACCCTGTATACTGAGAATCTCTCCGACACAACTGCAACACTAAGCCATCTGGAAACAACGAATCGACAGCAGTGGCAATTCTGGTAATTTAGCGGTTCCTGCAGTCGTGACAAAGTAAGACAAACAGGTAATTGTTGTGTCGCACGTAGAACTAGCCGACGATGATTGAAAGATATCTTTTAGTTGCTTGTTTGTCCTCTATATACCGGGTCGATCACTTCTCTAATAGTTATCTTTCGTTTATTTTTTAGGATTATTATGTAAACATTTTAGAGCTGTAGAGGAAGGAATTATATTTATCCATGATTATACAGGGTGTCCAGAAACTCTCCCGACAAACGAAGACTGGAGATTCTTCAGGTACTTTAAGACAATGTAATCCAATTCTCCTAGTCCGAAAATGCTTCCTAAAGGGAGCTTTAGCTCTTTGAAGATGTCGTCTTGGAATTGGTTTTTATTAAACATCACCAGAACGCTTCCATTTAAAAAAACGAAAACTTGTACCCTTATATATCTTCCAGAGGTAAATCGACTCCATCAATTGCGAATTTCTAGTACCAGTCATCGGCGCCCGTTTTGGGTAGGGTAACGGTTATTTTATCACATAACTTTTAGTCTTTAACACTTTCTTTTTTTTGACACTAGATTAATAAATTATGAGGTATTCTAGTACAAAAAGTTACTCTTGCTTTAAGTTGGTAGGATGTACCGTTTTCTAGAGAAATTGATTTGAAAATTTTTCGTATTTTGAATTTGAAAATAATTTGAAAAAAATTTTCACAAAAAACGGTGTTTTTATTGACTAAAAGCAAGAGTAACTATTTGTACTAGAATACCTCATAATTTAATCATCAAGTGTCAAAAAGGCAAAATTACAGACAAAAAAGTTATGCGGTAAAATAACCGTTGACCTAACCAAAACGAAGGCATATGACCGGTACTAGAATTTCGCAATCGAGGAAATCGATTTATCTCTGGAATATAAATCAACGTACCAGTTTTCGTTTTTCTAAACAGTTTTTTTTTGAATTCTTCTTTCAAATTCAACAAACGAAAAATTTCCAAATCGATTTTTCTAGAAAACGGTGTATCCTACCGACTTACAGTAAGACTACATTTTAGTACTAGAATATCTCACAATTTACTAATCCAGTGTCAAAAATGCTAAGTAGTTAAAGACAAAAAAATTATGCGATAAAATAACCGTTTCCCTACTCAAAACGGGCACCTATGAGCGCTACTAGAAATTTGTAATTGATGGAATCGATTTTTCTCTGGAAGATAAATAAGCGTACCAGTTTACGTTTTTCTAAATAGAAGCGTTCTGGAGATATTTAATAAAAACTAATTCCAAGACGCCCTCTTCAAAGAGCTCTAGCTCCGTCAGAAAGCATTTTCGGACTAGGAGAATTGGGTTAAATTGTCTTAAAATTATCTGAAGAATCTCCGGTCTTCGTTTGTTGGGAGACTTTCTGGACACCCCGTATACACACATCGGAAAGGTCTAGGGATATTTTTAGAAAGAGACGTAATTTCTTCTTTTCTTTAGTTGTTTTGGATAAATAATAATCGATTTGTAGTTATTAATAGTCCATTCACGAACGGTAAAATATTGAAAAACCTGTAAATTTTAAAGAATTACTTGGATTAGCATGAAATTTGGTCAAAGAAAGAAAAAGGTAAAAAAACTTAAAGAAAAAAAGTGATATTGTGCCGATACGTGCTGTTGACCTGAAGGTGAGTTTCACTCCTACAGAGGGGTGAAAAAATATACGTTTAAATTAAATCCGGAAATCGATAAAGTGGGTAATTCTAAGCAACTTTCGTTCTACAGCGTTTTTTCACTAAGTTAATACTTTTTGAGTTATTTGCGAGTAAATATGTTCGTTCTAAAAAGTATTTTTTCTACAACCGTGTTAAAAATGCAATTTTTGGCACTCCATACGAGCGTTAAAAATGCTACTTTAAGGCACTAGTGCTTTAAAATTTTTTTAAGGCACTGCAGTTCGTAATGACCGTATATGCAATTTTGATGTAATGTCAAAAAAATATAAAATTGGAATGTCAGTCAAATTCAAGTAAAAGTTTTTGTAGATATTGTCCTGTAATTACGTTTGTAGAAAAATATTGTATAATATGCGTGTTCAAAGCACATTTTTGAGGCACTCATGTGAATTGCAGAACTCGCTATCGCTCATTATACAAACTTTCACATGCGTGCCTTAAACGTGTACCTTTAACACTTAAATCATAAATAGTAACTATTATCGAAAAAACATTCTTAGCGACAATATAGCTTATAAAAAAGTGAAAAAATAGTGTACTTATGCATGATGTCTCTAGATCCAGTAGAAGCAGAGTTGTAGCTAATGAATAATAGGCTCATACTCATCAAATTCCAAATCGAAGATTTCAACGTGAAATAACCAAACAATGAAGCATTGACTAGGGAAAACTCATTACACATTTTTTAAAGCGTTTAAAAAGCTTTATTTTTAAAAATAAAATAAAATTTTTATTTTTAATTCAGTTGCAATGCGAAGGCAAAACAATCTTACTTTTCAATTAGAATACGGAGCCCAGTCCAGTCCCTTGAATCGCAATTTTCGGCTCTTATTGGAGCCTCATCGGAAAGAACGTAGACTTGTTCTCCATGATTTGTTCTCCAGCTTTGTTTTTGTTTATTAAAAAAGTAAGTTCGCTGCATCAAAAGTAAGAAAGTTACCGTCTGCAAACATGGTTTTGTGTTAATAGTAGGGAAGGAAAGTTTGCTAAATTTGTACCTAGTTA
The DNA here is from genome assembly GCF_917563875.1 of Diabrotica virgifera virgifera. Taxonomy (NCBI): domain Eukaryota; kingdom Metazoa; phylum Arthropoda; class Insecta; order Coleoptera; family Chrysomelidae; genus Diabrotica; species Diabrotica virgifera. The sequence goes on from NC_065443.1 coordinate 268,020,242, forward strand.
CTCAAGCGTTATGGAAACCTATTGGGTTGTGAAGAGCAGGTCATAAAATTAAAAAAAGTAAGTTAAGTTTTTCATAAAATGGGGGACTTTCCGTTTTTTAATTTAATTGTCCATTTCCAAAAATCGTTTTTTCCGATTATACCACCATCTATCCATAATTCGAAAAAATGTCTTGAATAAAAGTTGCTCATTTTTACGCAAGGAATCCAAATCTGCAATGAAAAATGGAGACTCCTATTAAAGATTTTAAAGTAACCCCCCACCCCACTTTCGTGGGTGGTCGTGTTTGGTGTCATTCGATAGATTTTTCAAAAATATTGAGTACGTGTATTTCTCAGTTTTTCGATCTGATGTTTAATTCGCGAAATATCGCGGGGTTCATATTTAAAATTTAAAATTTACCCCTACCCTTTTCAGTGGAGGGTCGTGATGGTATATCATTCAATGGAGTTTTGAAAAATATTTAACACTCATTTCTTAGTTTTTCGATCTGAAGTTCATTTCGCAAAATATTCGCTTTTTTGTGAAACTTTGTGATTCGCCCATTTCCTTACGCCAGGCTCAAATCGTCAGATTTTTGAAATATACGTTTTTTTGCATGTACTTATCTTACCTTATCTTAATCTGACGATTTCGAGTTTTTCTAAGGATAGGTTTTTTTTCGGGCCCCCCTTAATGAGCTCCCCTGTATTAAGAGCCCATATACAGTAGAGATACATTTACAGGGTACAAGGTTTCTGCCCATGTGATAATCTGACGCGCTCCAGTAACTGCAAAAATCCGCGCTTGGGCTTCCGTTCCATAAAAAAATTAACAGATTCACTCGTAAATAACTCGGAAAATTGTAACTTTGTTATGAACGCATGTTTTTCCCCCAAGAAGGGGTGAATTTAACCCCCAGGGCAAGAGCACACATCGGCACAGTATCACTTTTTTATTTATTTTTTATTATCGTAATTCGTATGTAGAAATTTTGAGTAATTGTCGCAAATCCAAAATTTTCTAAATTCAATTTTTCAGTTTTTTGATTATAGTGAGCCGTGTGTATGTTTAATCGTGACCGCTTGTGCACCATTTAAAAGCTAAACTCATGGGCTACCGATTTGATGTATTTTATACTACAGTAGAAAACTACAGTTTTCCTATCTCTCTTTGAACCTGAGATACATTCACCCAGAAAATATGCCCTATTGTACCTACTCAGTGCTATAGCTGCCTTACGACTGGTCAAAAGTCACAAACTACACCAGTTCTGAATCAGTCCTAGCCGACTCTTGAAACAGAAAAGAAGATCAGATCGGTGTAACTTTTTCCACACACAAACATACAAACATCTTCTTCTTCTTCTTCTACGTCTAGCCATTCACGTCCACATCTGAACATAAGTCTCTTCAGGTTATGTCTTCCTTTCCATTGTTTTTTGTTGTACGCTATTTGTAGCCAATTTTTCCCGGCAGTTCGTTTCAGATCATTTGTCCATCTCATAGGAGGTCTGCCTCTAGGTCTTTTGAGTTGGTATGGTCTCCAGGTTAGAATTTTTCTGTGCCATTTGTTTAGATCGCTCCTAGCTACATGTCCAGCGTATTCCCATTTCAATTTTAATGATTTTTGTACCACATCAGTGACTTTGGGTTTCTGTCTTATCCATGTGTCTGTTTTCCTGTCCTTAAGTGATATGCCAAGCATTGCTCTTTCCATCGCGTGTTGAGTGACTCTGAGTATGTTTATATTCTTTTTTGTGATTGTCCATGTTTGTGCCCCATAGGTTAATATTGGAATAATGCATGCATCAAAAACTTTAGATCTCAGATGTAGTTGAATTTGCTGATTTCTGAGTATATAGTTCAGTTTGCCGAATGCTGCCCATGCTAACTTTCTTCTTCTTTTTATTTCTTCCGTTTGAATTTCCCTATTTAGTATTATTTTTTGTCCTAACTACATATTATATTCTTCAACTTTTTCTATAACTTTGTCGTTTATTATTGTCACGGTTTCTTCGGAGTGCATGACTTTTGCTTTGTTTAAATTCATTTTGAGTCCTATTTTAGAAGATTCTGTGTGTAGTTCTGAAAGCATGGTTTTCAGTGGTTTGCAGACCATACATACATACAAACATATATACGTACAAACATTTCCCCTTTTTAAATAGAAATCGAGTCAAATTTCTGAGCTCGGTAACTTTTGAATGGTATAACCGATTTTCAAAATTAGGCATTCGTTGGAAAGGTAATGATCAATACTATTAGAAATCGCAGAGATCGAACTAAGATTTTCGAAAGTTTTGGGAGTTTTGGGGACGAGAACGAAAAACTGACCAAGAATGGGGAGGGCTGTAAAACCCACACCCTTGGACCAAAATGGGTGGTTGATAATATATGAATTGATGGGTTTTTTCCTAAACTTTAAGATGGGATTTGGCCCATTTTTCAGTTACTTTACCAGAATCGAAAAATTTGCGTATATGACGCATGTAGGGGGTAGTGCGCCACTAGCGAGAACTGCTGTTCTTTGGGATAGTGCTCCAAAGAAAATAAACGTTATTATTTTTTCAAGAAAATTATGAACACATGCATAGTATTAAAAAATGGTGGATGTTCTTACAAAATCCTTTATAAACTGAATTACATACAAAAAAAACTTAAGTATTGGTAACTCAAAAGTAGTAAAATAGTGCTTTTCACTTGAAGGTAGAACAACTGGATGCACTCGCTGGAATACTAATAGCGAAAGAATACACTTTACTACTTTTAACTATGGAAACGTTAACACTAACATGCGGTACGTGATACCGCAAGATAACTTTACGTCAACGTTGCTCAAAGACTTGTAAGTAACGATGTGATGCCACGACAAGCAATGAGCTGTTCTACCAGAGACGACCGGAGGAGCATCCGTGTTGGCGCATAGCGCCGCTGGGGGAAATCGAAGGAGTAGTGGCAGCGAGAGCATATTTAAGGCGAGCCAGGAGAATGATAAAATCAGTGGTGGCTAGCGTATTGAACTAGCCATGGCTCGACAGCTGCTGCTAGTGTATTGAACTAGCATTAGCTGGCTGGGCAAAAGATGCACCGTATGTGAGGTGGAACTATGCCTAGGCGGACGCCACAGTAGTGACGTGGAGTCTTGCGAGTGAATGAGTGACTGCATTGCAGTGGAATGCGGGGCCTCCAGGCTACGTTGATTTAACGTAGCGAGATTGTTATTGTATATATTGTGTATCGTATTATTTTAGTGTTGCTATTATGATCGAATGACTGTAATAAAGCTTAATATTGTTTTTCCTTTGCAGAAGATGGAATTGTATTTTATTTTATTTGTTTTAAACTGTATATAATTATCTTAAATATATTTGCTTTATTTTTAACCTGTGTTTTACCGAGTCTGTCGTCCTTGAAAGAACTACCCGTTACAGACTAACCATACTAAAACTGCAGCAGTTGACAGCAGGTACAATTACACACCACTTGAAGGTACACAGATGGTGTTCTAGGAATCTTTTATATAGTACGTTATACAACAAAATATATTTTCAGCACGGTATGACATACCGCATGTTAGTGGTTAAGGGATAAACCATATCGGAATTTCTCAGAAATCAACAATATCAGTGAGAGCTCTCTACAATGATCACAAATCAAAATAAGGCACATACTATACAGCCCATTCGACAAAAGGACTATTCTTCTTCTTTGTGGGCCTCATTCTCTAAGGACATTGGCTTTAAAGGCCCATCATGGTTCATTTTACTTTTTCTGCAGCGGTGTTAACAATTGAGTTAACCAAGTGTCCAAAAATCTTGAAAAGATCTTGGATTAGAGATGTACAAGCACAGGTGCAGGATCGTAAATAGAAGAGCTCTTGCTTTAATATCGAAATATCAATATTGTGCCTCAAAAGAAATACTGTAGATGGCAAAGGTACTAAAGAGAAAAATGAGCTGACATATAATTCCACTAAAGCTAAAGATAAATTAAAAAGAACGTATAACTAGGACAATTGTATATTGTAAATGAGAAAAAACAAAATAATAGTGAACAAGAGTACAAAAAATATATAGTTAAATGAAAAAACCTGAAAACCCTACTCTAGCTGAGCTTTAGAAATAAATATAACAATAACTTAACTTACAAACTTACAGATGTTGACTAGTCCGTGACATAAACTTACTAAAATAAAAAACGGAAAAAAAGTTCGTCTTTAAATCCCAAAGGGTGTGGAGAGTGAAGGGTGAGGTTGTCCAATCTGAGAATTTTCACTATAATTCTTGGAGTATCTGGAGTCAGGTGGTAAAATATTGCGTTATCTTGAGAACAAAAACTTGAAGAAACGAAGTATTGCTTCTGATCAGTAAAAAACTATTATTTTACATAAAGTAATATGTAAAACTTGGAGAGAAACAAAGTATTGTTTCTTGTGAGTGCAAACTTTTAGAAACAACGTATGTCTTCAAGAGAAAAAATTCATCTAACTTTTTTATAATTTTCTGACTTTTCTTGTTGAAGTTTTTTGTGACAGTCCAGAGCACGGTGAATTGTTTTCATGTCCTTACACATTGTCACTTATTGCTAATCTTAAACTATACTTACAAATATATTATAATGACAAATTGACATTAAAGAAAATGGAACTTGACGAAATATTTTAAATTATTTCGTATGTTTAAATGAAATTTAAACAAGCGGTTATGAAGAGTTTATTATCAAAAATGTATAAACATTTTCAATTTCTTTGCAACACGAAAATGCAGCAGCTGCATAATATTCTGGTTAAATCGGAGAGTGCAGGAAGAGTCTATACCGGTTTCGGAGGTATTTTCCCCCTTATCAGTAGTCCCATATCTTCTTCTCTCCGACTTCTCCAGGCATCATACATTGGGCCTTTCCGAATTGCAAAGAAAGAAATGTCACGGATGCACTAGAGCCATCTACCGAAAGACAAAATAAGTTATCAATCGAAGTAGCACAGAAAACGACAATAAATATGAACTGCTAACTGCAAAAAGGGGACTTCCAACAAATTTTCATAAATTCACTTTCTGTTATTTTTGCATTCTTTACATGTAAACACATCGTTTTCAACAAAAAGGGGACTTCTGCGTCTATTTTAAGTACAAGAATAAAAAACCGCTAAACGCCGTAAAAATGAGTGGCGCATACAATATTCCAGCTACAAAAGATCTGATATGAATATTACGTGGCGCGAAAATGTATTTTCATTTTGATGCAAAACAAAATTCTAGTTTTATTTTAAAAGATTTTTCCATAATATTTGTTAAATTTAAAGTAAACGCGCCACAAAAGAGTAACTTTGATATAGTTTGAATTTTGAAACTCTCCTAGGTCTACATTTTGGTCTTCCTCTCCCAGCAATTGAAATCTGTTGCTTATGGCTACTTGGTACTCCAGTTCTTTATTTGGTGTTTGAAGAGCTTCTATGTCCCATCTTTCTCTTTGTTCTTGTTGCTCCATCTTCTGTACTGATATTCGTGTTCTCAACTTTGATTTTACAAGAAAATGATCACTATCGCTGTCAGCTCCTTTCATACTTCGTGTATTAATAATGCTACTAGAGTGTCTTGCATCAATGAGGACATGATCTATTTGGTTACGTGTTCTTTCATCATTTGACACCCATGTGACCTTGTAAATATCTTTCAAATTGGGTGGATTTAATAATCATGTTATTAGATATTGCGAATTGTGTTAGCCGGTGTCCATTATCATTTGCTGTATCGTGTAGGCTATGTTTACCAATTACTTCTCTTAAATAGTCTTCCTTACCTAGTTTATCATTACAGTCCCCCATTACTATTTTGATGTCATATTTTGGCGCTGCTTTATACTGTTGGTCTAGTAATTCGTAAAATTCGTCCTTCCTATCTTCTTCGGCATCTTCTGTTGGGGCATAAATTGAGAATATAGTGAGATTGAACCACTTACCTTTGAGTCTAATATAGCAGATACGTTCGTTTATTGGCTTGAAATCTATCACTGCCGTTTTTAATATTTTATATTCTCCTTGCTAATAATCATTTTATTGGTTAGAGAATCCGTAGCATCTCAATATGCTAGTTCTAATGTCTATTCCCAATTTTCCATTGCATACTGCTGCTTTCATATTATTGACAGCGCTTCTGGCTATCTCAATGCGTCTTTTTAATTTAAGGCTGCGGTCCCATTACCAGAGAACGGCAGTTCTCGCCAGTGGCGCACACCTACACCCCCTACACGCGACACTACCCAGATGACACAAAGACATCTTAAAGAAATCTAAAAGATAACTTACTAAAGATGTTTTAGGCGTCTTAAAGATGTCTGGTATTTTCAGAAAGATATCTTTATGACGTCTTAAAGATGTACGGATGTTACAAATCCTTACATCTTAAAGATGTCTTTTTTTGTCTGTTATTAAGGTGTTTAGGATAGCTTTCTTTTTAATTTTTTATGAAATATTTTAAATGAACTTTTATAAAAATAATTAGGTTTTAAAAATACGTTTATTGCTATTTAAATTTTACATGTAGGACTTTTGGTTGCCTTTTTGTCCCAGCCAACTGTTAGGTACTTTAAAGCTTGCTCATTGCTAATCATTAATTTTCCAACTCTTGATACAAAATCATAGGCTTTTGATCCTCCTACTTTAACAAGCTTTGATACCTAAAAAATATATTGTTAAGAGCATATTGTTAAGGTAAGCTGTTGAATTGGAGGCATGCATTTACTCTTGATAACAAAGTTAATTTTTAACTTTAATAATATAACAATCTAAATCTAAGCCTACTATTAAAATCTGTGGAGTCTTCTAAATATCCCTCAAATAAAACCATATATTCATCACAAGATATGGGAAATACCACTGAAGTCATTGATGTGAAAAAGCTTTTGTTTGGAGTTTGTCTTTTAGCTACCAGCTCTTGTCTTGTTTTACTAACCTAACCTAACTTTTAAATTCGTAATTATAACCTATTTTTAAGAAAAAATGTCTTAAAGATGATGTTTAAAAGATATCTTAAATATGGCGTTTTAAAGATATCTTAAATTTGGCGTTTTAAAGATATCTTTTAAAAGTCTCAAGACATTAAGACCATATTTGGTTTTAAATAAGATATCTTAAAGTTGACCTGTGCTGTATAGGTATATATACACGAAATTTTCAATTTTCTAAATCTGACTGAATTGAAAATTGGGCCAACTCCCACCTTAAAGTTCAGGAAAAGACTCACCTATTCATATATCAACCATCCATTTTGGTCCAAGGGTGTGGATTTTACGACCCTTCATATTTAGGGTCTGTTTTTCGTTCTCGTCCCCAAAACTCCCAAAAACTTCAAAAATTTAACTCCGACCTTTGCGGCTTCTAATAGAAGCGATCATTACCTTATCAACACATGTCAAATTTTGAAAATCGGTTATACCGTTCAAAAGTTACCGAGCTCAGAAATATGAGTCAATTTTTATTTAAAAAAGGGAAAATGCTTGTGGATATGTATGTATTATTGTGTTTTCAATTTATCAATCAAGGCAAAATGAAAATTAAACTAAATTTTTTTTTAAATAACGCTGGCACATAAATTTGATACACCCTGTATATTGATCTGTAAATATTTATTAGATTTAGTTTGGATGTAAGTAGATTTCTCTTTTAATGAGCTTTCCGATGAACCATTAAAGACTTTTGTGAATAATTAAAGTGAAAAGGACGATGTATTTAGTTTTAAAATGGAAAAAGATTGTTTATTACGGGAACTATAGAATCTACAGGTAGAGGCATTGATCATTTTCTAGAAAAATGGTTTAAAAGAAAGTTTGGAATTTTAATATCTTTGTTTCAACCCGAGTAAATGTTGTAGGGTTCCCCGAAAGTAATTAGGAGGGTCGGAATAATTTTGAAAATGACTGTTTGTCGAGTGGAAAAGAGAAATGTTTAGGATTCTTGGCAATTTGGAAGGGGAAAAGTGGTTTGAATGTTGAGTGAATTTGAAAAAGAAGGCATTATGTTTTTGGCATCGCTGAGGAGCAGTTCGACGTTTTCGTGGATAAGTAGTTAGCAAGTATTAGTGGTTGTTTGATAGTGGAGAATAGTGCTGAAAAGTGGAACGAGAGACAGATCAAATTGAAACGAAATACCTCTTTGGTTCTGTATTATTGTGAGAAGGAGAGCAGATAATTTTTGGAGTTTGTGTGAATCGAGTACTGGTCAAAAGAGGCTTTGGCTCGTTGGAGAATTGGTGCTGGTATGCTGATAGTTTTGAAGCTGGAGAACGGAGAGGGCTTTGATGAGTAGCTTTTAACATGGTCAACGAGGGAGAGCTGTTTTTGGGTCACGAGAAGACATCAGAGTGAGTGAAGCAAAAGGTCAGTCAACTTATGTGAAAGATATTTTTATGTTCGGAAACTAAAATTTTGAGTAAAAAACATATGAATTAAAATTTCAATATTTCAAAAAGTAAATAGGAAGTATAGGTGATCTTGCGAATACATAAATTGTTTTGTTTAGTTTGTTTTACCAAAGTCATAGGGAACAAACCGATACATTGTTTTTTTTTAACTAGAATAAATTTAAATGGTAGAAATTTCATTCGGACATCTGTGTCCACAGGTTTTAGATTTGATAGATTTTTAGAGTATTGATTTTGATAAATAAAAGACAATTCTGTATGTTTATTTTATATTTTGCTTTATTTCTTTTTTCCTATTTTATCCCGATTAGGATCAACTAAGAGATACTGAATCCACGAGAGAAGATAAGTTAACGTAAGATAATTTAGACATTTTTTTAATATTATAAAAAGGCACCCTCAGATTTTTTATTCATTTTTTATGTATGATTTGCGACAATTAAATAATTAATCAAATAAATAATAATTAATATAAAATTAATAAGAAGCAGATCATAACAGTATGTATGTATGTATGTATGTATGTATGTATGTATGTATGTATGTATGTATGTGTGTGGAAAAGTTAAACCGATCTGAATTTTTTTTTCTGTGTTTGAAGAGGGGGTGAGGGCCGATTTAGAACCGGTGTAGTTTGTGAGTTTTGACTACCCATAAGCCAGATATAGGACTTGGTAGGTACAAAACGGCATATTTTTTGGCGGTATATATCTCCGGTTCAAGAAGAGACAAGAGAAGAGTAAATACACCAAATCAATAGGTTGAGTTAAGCTTTCAAATGTTGTCTAATCTGTCAGGATCAGACATACACACGGCTCAGTATAGCCAAAAATCTGAAAAACTAAACTTTGAAAATTTTGGTTTTTCGACAATTACTCAAAATTTTAACCTACCAATTACGCCAATAACTGAGCGTTTGTAGAAGGACTCTAGACGAATCTAACGGTGTATACCTTATATCCGGGAAAATTTGAATTTTTAAGTTATAGGCTTCATAAATATGATCAAATCTATTTCTTATGGGAAAAACGGTTTTTTAAGCTCAATAATTCCTGTAATAGCTTCAGTTATCATACTTGACCTTAGATGCATAAGATACTACTTGTCAAAACGTTTAAAACTCATCTTTAGTGAAAAAAATCGGTTAAGCGGTTTAGAAGTTATTAAGCTACAAAAGTATAATCCAATTAACGATTATTCCCTAAATGGTTTATGTAGTTGTAGTGGTTACGATGCTTATTTGATCTGGCAACGGGCAATCCGAGTTCGTTTACCGGCCATCCCAATATTTTTTTCAATCTATTTTGAATAGAAAAAAAATCTAAAAAAAACTAAATTTTCAATCTAATAGCACATAACACAACATAAAAAAATGTTACTCTACATCCTACTAGATTGAAAACAATGAGAAACTTCTCTGGTAACACCTCCGAGGCTTCTACAATTTGCAAGCCATAACGGATGCTGAGACTAAGGAAAATGGTTATTTATTTAAAAAAAAATCTAGTGTACATTCGATGGACACTAGATCATTTGGGAGATAATGCGACAAAGGCGACCATTTATAAAGCTTGACGTTTAATCGAGAAACATTGCATTTAACTTTATACATTTAATTTATAAATAACTTTGAAAAACTCCTGATACAAGAATAAAAACCGCCAAACGCCGTAAAAATGAGTGGCGCATACAATATTCCAGCTACAAAAGATCTCATATAAATATTACGTGGCGCGAAAATGTATTTTCTTTTTGATGCAAAACAAAATTCTAGTTTTATTTTAAAAGATTTTTTCATGATATTTGCTGAATTTGAAGTAAACGCGCCACAAAAGAGTTTCAAAATTCAAACTGTATCAAAGTTACTCTTTTGTGGCGCGTTTTACTTCAAATTGGGCAAATATTATGAAAAAATCTTTTGAAATAAAACTAGAATTTTGTTTTCAATCAAAATGAAAATACATTTTCGCGCCACGTAATATTCATATCAGATATTTTGTAGCTGGAATATTGTATGCGCCACTCATTTTTACGGCGTTTGTCGGTTTTTATCCTTGTTGTTTATTTAACTCACATCCTAAGTAATTGTATCCGGGTATTTTTTTCTAAAGTTTGTCCATCTTGTTCTAACTGACAATCATAATTTTTTTTGTGTTTAGAGCCATTCCACACTACTCCCAGTACTTCATGTGATCAACCAAATAAATTTGCAACCCTTCTATGCTGTCCGCAAGGTAGTCCTGTCGCCAGGGGGGGTACAACGGCCTCGTTAATTCAGATGGACTTACCCAAGTTTTTTTTATGTATTTTGACCCGTAGAACACGAATTTTTTGGGTAACAGTTGATCCGGATGTCGATAAGATTGTTATAGACCAAGAACTTGAGGAATCAAATAACAGCGATTTTTGGCAAAACAAAACAATATTTTGTATTTTTTGGGTCATTTTAAGCAAAAAATATTTCTACAAGTTTTTTAGTAAGATGCACAGTGTTCGAGATAAACGCGGTTGAACTTTCAAAAAATCGAAAAACTGCAATTTTTAAACCCGAATAACTTTTGATTAAAAAATAAAATAGCAATTCTGCTTAGCGCCTTTGAAAGTTCAAGTCAAATTATGTCGGTTTTGATTATTTGCATTGCTAAAAATTTATTGTGTTATTGTTAAACAAAGCTACAAACAACTAGTGCGTGAGTGATGTTTCTATGATTTCTCATTTAAAATCGAACGAGTAGGTAGAATAGGTACTAGTGCAATCAAGACTATTTCTACGTTACATGCGTTAAAACGCATGTAAAAGCACGGGAAACCCTACGTGTTTATAGCTTTGTTAAACAATAAAAAAATAAATTTTTACCAATGCAAATAATCAAAACCGATATAATTTGACTTAAACTTTCAAATGCGGTAAGCAGACTTGCTATTTTATTTTTTAATCAAAAGTTATTCGGGTTCAAAAATTGCAATTTTTCGATTTTTTTAAAGTTCAACCGCGTTTATCTCGAAAACTGTGCATCCTACGAAAAAACTTGTAGAAATATTTTTTACTTAAAATGGCCCAAAAAATACAAAATATTGTTTTGTTTTGCCAAAAATCGCTGTTATTTGATTCCTCAAGTTCTTGGTCTATAACAATCTTATCGACATCCGGATCAACTGTTACCCAAAAAATTCGTGTTCTACGGGTCAAAATACATAAAAAAAACTTGAGTAAGTCCATCTGAATTAACGAGGCCGTTGTACCCCCCCTGGCGACAGGACTAAGGAGAGTATCGTCTACATATTATTATCTGAGTTTATTAACTAGGTTTCAGTTAATTGATATGCCTTCATTCGTCTCTTCTAGTGCCTCTTTATACATCTCTTCTAAGCACATACATATTAAAAAGTAGAGGGGATAGTACCTATACATCCTTGTCATACTTCTCTCCTTATAGGCATCTATTTAGATATTTATTGGTCTACTCGTACTATAGCTAACTGATATCTGAATAAGTTTGTAATGATTCTTACATCCTGATCATCTATTTCTGTGTTCCGTAATATTTTTGCAAGCCGTCTGTGCTGAATTTTGTCGAACGCTTTCTTAAGGTCAACCATACATAACATGAATACGTCACAGTTGATATCTCGGCACCATTCTATGTGTGTGTGTTTGTATAGTAAATAATGCCTTTTAGGCTTGGAAGCCTAAAAATGCCTTTAAATTCTTGACTTGGAAGCAATAAATGCATGGATTATTTATAAATAAATAACTGGAAGTAGACTCAGTCTTCGTAAGTTTATTCTTCGGCTGTGTAAAGAATTATGGGCCCCATACCTTGCCTCCCGAAATCTGGCACTACGCCTAGCAACACCAGGTCTACCAATTGAACGAAAATAAATAAACTAACTTTTGCGTCCAAAAACGAAAATATGTATCATTTGGGGTTATAGAACTTACAACGAGGAAAGATTATTGGTCTTGTGGAAAAAGTAATCTTCTCAGAGGGACATAGCTGTAGAGCTAGGCGTGATACAGGGCGTTCTGTCCAAAACCTATACTAGGTAACAGGAACTAGGAAAGCTCAAAAATAAAGCAAGGGAAAGTCGTCAAAAGTAATAACGGCTCTCCACGATCGTTTTATTGTCCAGTCAGCTGGAAGTCACCCAACCATTACTCACCTGCAGCTCCAAAGGCAGCTTTTTGGAAGCTACAGGTGTAACTTTTTCAGTTGAAACGATAAGAAGAAGAGTTCTTACCAAGAAGTATACAGCAGGAGATAGTTATGGGTTCCCGAGTTATCCAGGCAGCACAAGATTGATCGCCTAAATTGGTGTCTTCGCCACCAAAACTGGAACATTGGGAATTGACAAAATGTGCTATTTTCAAAAAAAGTCAGGATTTGTGTAAAATCAGATGACCCACGAAATCGTGTACTTAGAGGACGAGGAAGACATAAAGATAAGCAAGAACGAAAACTGTCAGATCTGTTCACAAATATATAAGGGGAAGTGTTATGTTCTGGAGAGGAAAGTGTAATTGTGATCCGTAAAAAACTCCTTTAATTTTCATCCAATTAACTTTAACTGCTCACATGTATGTTGATAACCTGTAGTCAGACTCTGGAGAGGTACAACAGGAAAAAATTTAATTTTATTGCATAATAATGGACCTCTACATACCATTAGAGTGACTACAGAGATCATTGAAGCAGAAGGTATCCCTTGTTTGGAGTAGCCTGCTTGCTCACCCGAGCTTAATCCTATAGAATGTTTGTGGGATATGCTTAAAAGAAAAATTAGAGCTCGCCGGGATAATCCACAAAACACCACATGGCTAGTACAAGCTGCTCTTAAAGGATGGAGCAACCTACCACAACAAAATGTTGATAATTTGATTAGGAGCGTGCCCACGCAAACTGAAGCTTGCATAAGGACTAGAGGGGATAACACTGATTACCACAAAATACAAAAAAATAAATAAAAACAATTTAAACATTAATCGTTTTACATTTAAATTTTGTATGCTATTGACTTTAAAACAACTACTTCCAATTTGTTTGTTAAATACTTTATTGTTTTATTTAATAATTGTTCTGCATTTGTTATTAAATTGCTTTAAAATAAATATTGGTAGGGGAGCCCAAGCGGGGATTTTTGCAGTTACTCGAGCGCGTCAGATTATCATATGGGGAGAAACCTTGTACCTTGCAGATGCACCTCTACCATATATTGGCTCTTAACACAGGGGAGTTCGTTAAGGGGGGCCCGAAAAAAAATCTATCCTTAAAAAAACTCGAAATTGTCAGATTAAGATAAGGTAAATTAAGTACATGCAAAAGAGTGTATATTTCAAAAATCTGACGATTTGAGCCGGGCATAAGGAAATGGGTGAGTCCCAAAATTTCACGAGAAAAAAGCGAATATTTCGCGACATGAATGACAGATCGAAAAACTAAAAAATATGTGCTCAATATTTTTTAAAAATCTATCGAATGATACCAAACACGACTTCCCACGGAGGGGGGGGGGTAAATTTAATATTTTATATACGAATCCCGCAATATTTCGCGAAATGAACATCAGATCGAAAAACTGTAAAGTAAAATATACTTATTTAATATTTTTGAAAAATCTATCGAATGGCACTAAACACGACCCCCCACGGAGGTGGGGTGGGGGGTTATTTTAAAATCTTAAATAGGAGCCCCCATTTTTTATTACAGATTTGGATTTCTTACGAAAAAATAAGTAAGTTTTATTCGAAACATTTTTTCGAGTTATGCATAGATAGCGTTATAATCGGAAAAAACCATTGTTGGAAATGGAAAATTAAATTAAAAAATGGCAAGCACTCACTAAAATGGAAAACGTTACTTAACTTTCTTTGGTTTTAGGACCTACTTTTCACAACCCAATAAGTTCCCAAAGCGCTCGAGTGACTGCACATTTAGCATACTTTGCTCCCCTACCATATTGTTTGACTTCGTGTGTTCGTTTTTTTTTTAATTCGCACGAAATAGTAAGAAATATTAGATGATTCCATATAAGTTTGGGTGTGTGTATCACTTGCAAGAAGATTTATAAATCATAGTTCATTAAGCTGATCGTATTATATTCTTCACATTTCATCGAGTTGGGTTTTTTTTGGATATTGGGATGAACTCAGATATTAGTCAAATCTTTCGGAATTTCCCCGGACTATAGCAATATTTTTAATAATGATATAATAATTAGCAAATCCACTAATTAAATGCTGTTCCAGGTATACATTTAGAGATCCTCTATCCATTTATTTCTGAAATTTCATTATTTCTTGGAAACTACTACTTAATAGGTTTTGCTCGGAACACCTAACCTAATTTAGCGACTCAAAACTTGTTCACAAAATACAAGCGCTACTTGAAACTTAGATAGTTCTAGGGGGAGTTTTAATATAATTAATTTACTTTTAAATGGGAAGCTGCTTACTGAGATGGTGTTATCAATTAATAGAAAGATGTAATACAGTTTTAGATCGTTCAATACTTTAGGCTAAACCTTAATATTCGTCGTTAATACTGATAAAGTAAAAAAAAAAGAACATGGCACTTAGTGGAGTCACTGAAGGTGGATATGAGTTATTACCTCAGATTTCGTTGAACCTCCATCGATTTTCATAAAAATTGGTGAGTGGTTAAAGAATACCTCAAGGAACAAAGGTGACATAGTGCCAACTTGCGCTTTTTGCATTTTAGGGGTGAAATACACCCCTTTTTAAAAATTATTTTTTAGATTTCTGAAAGTGCAGTCACTGTAAGTTTTCACTTCCTATTTTGTTGAACCTTCATCGATTTTCATGAAAATTGGTAAGTACTTAGAGGATACCTCAAGCAATAAAAGATATATAGCATCAACTTGCGCTTTTGTATTTTAGGGGTGTAATACACCCCTACTTTTTAAATTGTAAAAAATGCAGATTTCCGCATTATGGCGCAAGTAATATCGTTTAATTAAGAAAAATTAATATTTTTTTTATATTTATGTGCATGAATTACATTTTTTTTAATTTTTCAAACCTTATAGGAACCAAAAATCCGAAAATTAACAAGTTGAACATCACGAAAACCTTATTCTTCTATATTTCTGAAAGTGTAGTCACTGAATGTTTTCACCCACGATTTCTTTGAACCATCGATTTTCATGAAAATTGTTGATTAGTTAGAGGATACTTCAAAAAACAAAAGTGATATGGCACCAAGTTGCGCTTTCTGCATTTTAGGGGTGAAATCCACCTTTTTTTAATGATAAAAATGCAGATTTCAGCATTCTGGCTCAAGCAATCTCGTTTAATTAAGTAAAATAAATATTTTTTTACATTTATGTGCATGATTTATAATTTTTATTAATTTTTTAAACCTTATAGCAACCAAAAATCAGAAAATTAGCAAATCGACAATCACGAAAAAAATTAATCTTTTATATTTCCAAAAAGGCAGTCACTGTAGCTTTTCACCCCTGATTTCGTTGAACCTCCATCAATTTTCATGAAAATTGGTAAGTAGTTAGAGGACACGTCAAGAAACAAAAATGATGTGGTACCAACTTGCGTTTTTATCCTGGGGGTGGATGTTGCCCCTTCTCATGGGTGAACACTATTTTATTAAAAATAACCCCATAATTAGATAGAGGAGTAAATTCTAAGCACACTTTCTGGTATCAAGTTTATAAATTTTTTATTTAAATAATATTTCATAATTTAACAAAATATTATTGGTACAGTAAAACCTGACAATAACGGCCACTAAAAATAGAAAACAATTGGCCGTTATAGAAATGTGGCCGCTAATGCTAGGTTTCCTTTTCCACAAATACATAAAATATAATTGAAAATTTATTTATTTTAGTAATTAAAGCAAATCTAATTAAATATAATTCTACAAACAAACGGAACATACTAAAACTAAATTCAATTTACTACAATATAAAACAATATCTATACGAAAAAACAACTACAAGAAAAACAGAATTTTTGTTTGTTTTACATTTTTTTAGATAAACGAAACATACTAAAACTAATTTAATATAGATAATACATAATATAAAACAACATACTATAACTACTACGAAAAATACGCTTATCACTAAAGTATCGTCGTGCTTCCATTCAACAAAACCAACTTGGTAGGGCCTTTAATTAGATATCGCAAATCACTTTGGCTGATTTTGTCTGCATATATATTATGTTTGAGGAATCCTTTTTTTTTGTGAGACTGGATATAGGACATTTCTCAAGTATGAATTCACATTCATGGTATATCGTTGCGTCGTTGCTATACAGGGATAATAATCTGTGCAATGTTATGGTACAAGCTACGTTAAATATGAAGTAAATGTGGAAGATATACACTGGTTATTCATTTCAATTTAATTTGATTGTTTTTTAATCGTTTACAATATTTAAAATAATTAAAGACATAAAGTTAGGGATTTCAAAAATAAATTCAGTTCCCACTGGCAGGGTGGGAAATAATAAAGTGCCATACAATAGCATTTCATTACAATGCTCATTACAGGCATTACAGGCTGCTCCGTTTGAGAAAACTCATACTCTCAAACTTTGGGAAAACACTCATTCAGTTTCGACCAACCCTGTATTAGCTAAAATTAAACGTTTTGCTAGATTAATAATTTTTAACAATAATAGATTATATTAAAAATCACTTGAACATAAATTGATTTTCTGATGTCAAATCACTACAATTATACAGGGGGTGAATATTGCTATGCAATTTGAAAATAAAAACGTAATTATCTTTTAAACTACTTCGTATAACATCACAAAACCTGATATTTTAAGAAATAAAACATAGAGGAGAATCCAAAAATGTAAAAATATACAGGGTGTTCCATTAAACAAAAGATAATTTTGTTTCACGCTGTCAATATGGGTGGCCCTGTATATTTGGAAATGTATTTAAATTCTGATATTATCTATGCCCCAATCTCACCTAAATAAACTTTTTTCGTATCTCCTACAACAAACGACTAATTGGACTTCCCACAACCTGTATACATACACAATCTCCGCTATAAAATTTTTTCAAAGAAAATGTTATTGGTTTTTTTAAAATAACTCCGTTAAATTTTGAAATATGAGATTTATCAAAAAACCATTACAAAGCTAAGTAAAAGTTCCATAACACTGTATTAAACATAATTTTCTAAATCCTTTATTTTTTTTTAAATACAAGGTGAAAGGCCCCGGTTACATGGTTCTCGCAGTAAAATTTAGGTTTTAAATGTTTCTATCTCGGTTATTTTTTGTCGTAAAAAAATATTAAAAAAAGAAAAAGCTTAAATAAAGTTAAAGCTAAAATTTTGTTCTCTACCATTTTTTAAGTATATCGAGTATTTTTGGAGTTATTATCAAAAGAAAATGAAATTCACGAAAATTTGAAAAATTCTAATTTTTTTTAATCGTATTTTTTTTTTAAAATATGCATTCTAAACCGGTCAAAATTGTTAAAGTTATTGCTCATGTTAAAATAAATAAAGTTTTAAGTGGGTTACTATAAATTTTAATTTTTGTGGAAATGACGTATGTTTCATTTTTCATTCTTCCCTAAAAAATCTGAAAGGGTCCTCTTATTTCCATCATAACTTGCTTAATTTTAATGCTATCGACTTCTTATATAGCTTTTTGATAGTTACCTTTAAGTACTTTATTAAAATGTTTAATATCTATATTTAACAAAGTGCATCGTTTTCCTGTTACTTAAGCTTGAATACTAAGATTTGAGTACTCGCGGAAAAAAATATACATTCAATTGCATATAACTCACTTTGTATATGTAATAAAGGATTTTTCGAATAAGAAACTTATTTATTTTTATATTATCTTCGATTTTGATATTTACAACTTTTTTGAAGAAACTTATGGTTTTTGAGTTATTTATGAAAAACTGCTTTAAAACATGGATTTTTTTCAGGAAAAATCAAAACTTTTGATCTTTAATAACTCAAAAACTATTGATTTATTGAAATAACTTTATATAACAAATTTTACTTATAATTTGTCCCTCTATCGATTAGTGGTATTATTTTTATTAAAATAATTTCCACCCCCGAGAAGGGGTGGCATCCCCCCCAGGGTAAAAGCGCAAGTTGGCACCATGTCACCTTTGTTTCTTGAGGTATCCTCTACATACTTACCAATTTTCATGAAAATCGATGGAGGTTTAACGAAATCGGAGGTGAAAACCTTCATTGACTCCACTAACTCGGAGAGTGCTGATAGAAGTGAATACTAATAAAAAGTATTAATGCTATAACATCATGTAGGTTAATGCAATTTTTTAAATGTTTATTCCTGAATTGATATTATTTTTTATAATTACACTACACATGTTATAACGAAAACCATTTCTAAAATAGGAAGAGCTAAATAGTCCAAGTAACGAAGCTTAAAATAGGACAAAACCTCGCAATTTTTACAGAATAGATCGATTTGCTTGAAAATTTGAGAATAAGTAGTGGATAGTCCAAGGATCAAAATCTGTGAGGCCGAAAGGCGCTTTTACCATGGGGTGGTTGCCACCCCATCTCGGGGGTGGAATTTTTTTATATTTTATTTTGACCACAACAGTTGGTAAAAACATTCATTCTAAGCAAAAAACGTTTTATACATTTTTTTGATAAAATTAATATTTTTCGAAAGACGAAGCAAGTTTTCAATCCTAATAGTAAATTAATAATATTGAAAAATATTAAAAATCACTAAAAGATTTTTAAATTGAAAACTTATTGGTACATTTTCATGGTAACACCTCCAAGACTTCTATAATTTGCAAGTCATATGGATGCTGCAGTGAAGACGAGAGGGAAGGAATTCTACACTTTGCAATTCACTATTAGGATTGAAAACTTGCTTCGTCTTTCAATTGCCAGATGGCGCTAGCCACCTATTATCATCCATTTGGTTGCGATGTGTTGTAAAACCTCTCGATGCAATTTAGTTGGATTATGGAGAACAGTGCCTACGTTTCTTCTGATGAAGCTCCAATAAGAGCAGAAAATCGCGGTTAAAGGAACTTGACTGCACTCCGTATTCTAATTGAAAAGTAAGATTGGTTTGCCTTCGCATCGCAACCGAATAAAAATGGTACACATTTTTATTTTATTTTCGTATTAATCCGTAGAGTAACCAGGTGCATCTTTCAGTTGGAATTTTGCCGGCTGCAGACGGGGGATGTGAATTGAAAAGTGTAGAATTCCTTCCCTCTCGTCTTCACTGCAGCATCCATATGACTTGCAAATTATAGAAGTCTTGGAGGTGTTACCATGAAAATGTACCAATAAGTTTTCAATTTAAAAATCTTTTAGTGATTTTTAATATTTTTCAATATTATTAATTTACTATTAGGATTGAAAACTTGCTTCGTCTTTCAATTGCCAGATGGCGCTAGCCACCTATTATCATCCATTTGGTTGCGATGTGTTGTAAAACCTCTCGATGCAATTTAGTTGGATTATGGAGAACAGTGCCTACGTTTCTTCTGATGAAGCTCCAATAAGAGCAGAAAATCGCGGTTAAAGGAACTGGACTGCACTCCGTATTCTAATTGAAAAGTAAGATTGGTTTGCCTTCGCATCGCAACCGAATAAAAATGGTACACATTTTTATTTTAATATTTTTCGATTTATTCGCTATCGAAAGTGTTGATTTTATATCGAAAAAATCAATGTTTATAATCAGTTTTTTGCTAATAACTCAAAAAGTTTTCGTTTTATCAAAACAACTTTGCTTAACAAAAATGTACCTTTAGAAAAAATAAACAAAACATTTTTTTTTATTTTCTTTAAGACCAATAGTAATCGAGCTATACTTTATTATATGTTAGCTCTTCTTCGTCAAATGCTAAATATTGCAGTTACAAACTCAAAAGACGGGAGAACTGTGCATTTTTCGAGGATAACTTGTTCAAACTAATTTAAAGTATTTAAAAATATCTATATTAAAAATAGTCTAGCTCAAAAATTAAGTGACTTATTATGAAAAGAATGTCAGTCCCTATTCTTTTCAGCGAAATAGTGATCGGAAACTTCCCCCTAATTACCACCCTGATTAAAATTAGTCATATAGTCATTGACCTTTTTTGGTTTTCTATATTTATGTATTATTAATAGGTTCTAGAGGTTTGACGGGCTTAGAATGATTAGTTTTAAAAAAAATGGAGTTAAAAGCGAATAACGAATTTTTGTAGTTTGTTCAAAAATGCATATTTCTTCAGAATAGAAAGATGACGAATGATCGGAGATACGAACAAATATTTAAATATGAAATTGTAGCTTATATAATTCCCAAGAACTTGGTTTGCAAAAAATTCTTTACGGCAAAAATTGAGTGAGCGGTTGACAATTAAATCTTGTAATATCATGCCAAAACCACCTTTACCAACAATGTCAATGCCACCTCTTTTTATGACTAAAAATTTTAAAAGGATTTATTATTAATAGCCTTATAGATCATGTAAAAAACTACAAAATTATTTTTTAACAAACTCTCTAAGATAAAAAATAAAAAAGTTACGGTTAAAAAATCAATATATTTAAAAAAAAAGGAGAAATCTAATTGAAAGCATAATAATGTAAGTTAGCGGTGCTTTTAGTCATTGGCCTAATTTATTCTTCTTTATTTATGTATTATTAATAGATTCTAGAAGTTTGACTGGCTTAAAATGATAGTCCAGGGCGCATCTGTTTTGAGATGGACGTTGAGAGGTGACTCAAATTTTTTTGCAGAAATTGCTTGAAAATAACTTAAATAATAATATTTGAGTTATCCTCCCACACAGAAAGGTGCGAAACATTGTTTAGATAATCAAATTGTCAAAAAATGATGGAGAAATTAGAATTATTAATAGGTTCTAGAGGTTTGACGGGCTTAGAATGATTAGTTTAAAAAAAAATGGAGTTAAAAGCGAATAACGAATTTTTGTAGTTTGGTAAAAAATGCCTATTTCTTCAGAATAGAAAGATTAGCTTCAGAGATACGAAAAAATATGTAAATCTAAAATTGTCGCTTATTTAATTCCCAAGAAGGGGGTTAGCAAAAAATTTTTCTATGGCAAAAACTGAGTGAGCTATTGACAATTAAAACTTGTAATAACATGCAAAAACCACCTATACCAACCCTTTTACAGTCACCTCTTTTTGCGACTGAGGATTTTAAAAGGATTTATTATTACTAGCCTTATAGATCTTGTAGAAACCTACAAAATTCTTTTTACCAAACTTTCTAGGATAAAAAATAAAAAGTTACGGTTAAAAAATCAAGATATTTTTTTGAAAAAAAAATCCAATTGGAAGCTTAATAATGTAAGTTAGCATTGTTTTTAGTCATTGGCCTTATTCCTACTCTTTTATTTATATATTAGTAATAGATTTCAGAAGTTTGATTGGCTTAGAATGATTAGTTTTTAAAAAACTGGAGTTACAAGCGAATAACGAATTTTTGTAGTTTGGTAAAAATGAAATTTTCTTCAGAATAGGAAGATTACCATCAGAGATACGAAAAAATGTTTAAATATGAAATTGTAGGTTATTTAATTCCCAAGAACATGGTTTGAAAAAAATTTTTCTACGGCAAAAATTGAGTGAATCGTAAATGAGTATAATATCGAAAAACATTGATTTTTTCGATATAAAACAAACACTTTCGACAGCGAATAAATCGAAAAATATTAATTATAAAAAAAAATTATAGAACATTTTTTGCTTAAACTGAATGTTTTTATCAATTTTTGCGGTCAAAATATAATAAACAATTTCCACCCCCAAGATGGGGTTGCAATCACCCCCATGTTAAAAGCGCCTTTTACTATATTTCAAATTTTTTTCAGATTTTTCTATAAGGCTCGCATCTTTCAAAAATCTGAATAACTGTTTTTAGAGGGATTTTGGGGGTTTGAACGTGTTTATGCCAGTTTTAAATATTCTAAACAAAGGTTTCCGGTACTTTAATTTATATATAACCACTAAAAAACTTAATTTGATCTATTTTGAAGTCTATAATTATATAAAATTTTATTTCCATTACGTTTTTAATACTGATACCATCAATTTCTATTAAACTTCTAATTGGTTCTTTACTGAGTACTTACTATTGTTTTAGTTTTCTGAGGTGAAATTGCCATATTGAATTTTCGTGCTCTTGTGTTAAGTAGTTTTCTGGCTGTTGCTTATCTCCTTTTTTGAATAGTAGAATTTGTTTGCTGGTTCTTCATTCCTTCGGTATTTTATTGTGGTATTGTAATTCGTTTGATATTCCGTCTTTTCCTGCAGCTTTCGTATTCTTTAGCCTTTCAAGTGTTTTTTGAACTTCCTGTGTTTTTATATTAATTGCTTCATTTGTGGTAATTTCTGCTCTTAGCGGTTCTAGCGACATTTGTTCCTTCTCTGTATAGTTTTTTTAGATAGTCAACCCATGTATCCTTTTCTATGTTTTTTGGTTCTACCAGTTCCTTTACCTCCGTTCTTGGACCTCTTATAAAACGCCATATTTCCTTTTGCAGACCATAAAAATAATGTTTCATTTATTTTGAAAAATCTTCTCAGTGATCATTTTTTATTCTTCTTACGAAAGAAAGTCATAAATATTTAATTTCAGGTCCACAATCTACATGAAAAAAAAATACATTACAAATCACCGGTCGTAATAGTTATTTATGATATAAGTGTTAAAAGTACACGTTTAAGGCACGCATGTGAAAGTTTGCAGAATGAGCGATAGCGAGTTCTGCAATTCACATGAGTGCCTTAAAAATGTACTTTTTAACACGCATATCATACAATATTTTTTCTACAAACGTAATTACAGGACAATATCTACAAAAACTTTTACTTGAACGTGACTGACATTCCATTTTTATATTTTTTTGACATTTCATCAAAATTGTCTATACGGTCAATACGAACTGCAGTGCCTTAAAAATATTTTTTGCACGATTGATCATTTTTGACTGTTTACCGTAACAGATTTTACGTCAGTAGGTGACATTTACTAGCAACTCGACGGTAAGTAATCCAACTAGACGGTAAGTACTCCAACTCGACGGTAAGTAATTCACTTACCGTCGAGTTAAAAAATCTCTTAATTTTAATTTATTTTTTGAAAGAATAAAGAAAACTAACGAATCATTTATTAATATTGAAACTTA
Source organism: Diabrotica virgifera virgifera (assembly GCF_917563875.1). Taxonomy (NCBI): domain Eukaryota; kingdom Metazoa; phylum Arthropoda; class Insecta; order Coleoptera; family Chrysomelidae; genus Diabrotica; species Diabrotica virgifera. The sequence continues at coordinate 268,043,822 of NC_065443.1, forward strand.
TGGTACAATTTGTTAAATTATTTAATGAAATCCCACTTGTTTGGGCTGTGGTTTCACTTCTAACAGAAACTCCTGCAGAATCGCATACATTAGTAGTATTTGCAGAATTTCTAAATATGGAATTTTATCGTCTGGTTTATTAACGACTGTAAAAGTACGCTGGATGTTCGTTTTTATATTGGGTACTTTTACAATCATTAAACCATCGGTTTGTTGGATGTCATTCATAGTAATATTATATAATTCTTCCCTTCTACAGGCATCAGATATTCCCAATATCATTGCGACCTACAATATATGAAAAAATCTTCATTAGAGTATTTCTTTTACCTAAACTAGCTTATATTACCTTGTGAACTAGAAATTCTTCATCCGGTGCTTCCATCAGAAATTTTTCAAATTGCTCCCGTGTAAAAATGCTCGCTTTCTTAGGCCTATAGCCAAAATTTTTTCTCTTCAAATACGCGATCAAAGTTGAAAACTTGGAAATATCAATGCCATCATAAAGAAAAACGGTGGATTTAATCATTGAATATTCTGCTCAGAGGCTTCCAGGAGCTTTCAACTGCATATGTCTTTGAACGAAATATGCCAATAGAGTCTTTTCTTCGATTCTTAAATTCTTGCCTTCGCACCATTTTTAAAACTTTGGTAGGTATTTTGATAACGGATTTTGGATTTTTCGGGAATAATTGCGGAACACCCTTCTTCCCAAGCCCGTTCAATTTCTTCAAATTCACTTTCGCTCATATTTTAATTTATAATAATCAAAATTGTACTTAAAATTATTGACAACTAAATAAAAACTCAATTCTCCATTGTTGTTATGCACCCTAGTTACTACCTAACAAAAAAAGTATCTATCTTGATAAAATGAATGAAGCTAGTCAATATGACGAAAATGTTTAATTTTATAATTTATAATGGTATCAATCGTGCAAAAAACGTTATAAGCATGTCGAACGTTAAGGGTAACCGATCTCAGACAACAATTGTCTTCGATCGGTATAAAACCCTTACCGTTCTCCATACTTAATATACTATTAAAGCACTAGTGCCTTAAAGTAACATTTTTAACGCACGTACGGAGTGCTAAAAATTGCATTTTTAACACGGTTGTAGAAAAAAGCCTATATTCTATATAGTTTGCCTCTGGGAATAAATTTTTAACAAAAGGAAGTAAAATAACCATAATTGAAGAGAAAAATAAAAATATAAATTAACAAAAACTACAAACGTTTTAAACTCAGCAATTTTAAACGTTTAGCAAACTACAACTCAGGGCCGTGTCGTGCTATGATGCGGCGAGGTAGTCGCATCAGGCGGCATAATCAGTAAAATAAAAAAAATTGGCAGATTGTGTTAAAATGTTGTCAGAAACTATAGAAAAAATCAAAAGTTGCTGACAATATGGCTAATGAACAAATGAAAATTTAATGAAATTGCAGAAAATTTTGATTCCGAATTTACAGCTGAAAATTAAATTCGAGCCAGGAGAAAAAAGCTTTTATTTGATTACGAAAAATCTGTGGACGAGATCTTAACAGATAAAGCTTTTAAAATAAATTTGTTTATCTATATTTTAGACAATGCCTTTAAGTGGGTAGGCGCAAAATGTGCTTGCAATGCTTTTTAAATTTAAAACTTTTTTTCGAATCCTGAGAAAACTAATTAATATTTTTGAAAAATTTAAACGCAGAATAAAAAATTGCATTATAACCGAGGGTCAAAGTCCCGAAAAACCTCTATAATGTTTATTTGAATAAGTTACAGGGGTGGTAAAAAAAGAGAAAATTTAGTGTAATTTTTAATTTCAAATATCTTATTAAAAAGAAACCTTTTATTTATTCTAACGGATTTTCCACCCTCGGTATTATTGTAATCTTTCGATCTGCGTTTAAATTTTTCAAAAATATTTATTATTTTTTTTAGGATTCGAAAAAAAAATTAATACATTCAAATAAATTGTAAGCAAACTTTAATCCTATGCTCTTAATTCTTTGATTGATCGATTTTCGCTTCTAGAAGCTCATAATAAAAATTTAAAATTTTTATAGGTATGATACTTTTAAATTGAGAGAAATAGATGATAAAACACTAGAAAAATCTTGTATCAATCTTCATTCAATACTTTCAATAGAAACAGAAAAAGAATCTGCTATAGATTCAAATGATCTTCTAGAAGAATTGCGTGATATATCCCAAATGATACCATACTCCATGACACCTTTAGAGATTTTGAACTATGTATTTGTGTCAAAATGAATGAATTTCTTTATATTTTACCCAAATGTAGTTGTATCACTAAGAGCTTTATTAATACTCCTTGTCTCGGTAAGTTTCTTGGGAAAAGTTTTTCAAATTAAAAAATTATTAAAATCTATTTACGAAGCTCCATAAGACAAACCGAACTAAAAAAAATAGCACTTATTTTAATAGAGTTCTCACTAGCTGCTACACCTATCTATCCCTATACTACGCCAATCTGATTGACGAGTCCAAAATTAAAGTCAGAAGTGTAAAATTATAATTTTTGCAAATGTTAAGTACTTAATGTAATGTTAATATATATTTCATTTAATTTAAAGTACTTATGTATTGTTTTCAAAATCAAATGTTTTGTTAATTTTGTGCAGTTTCATTTAACCCTTAACTACAGACATCCGGTATTTTTTACCGGTGGGCATTCCCAAAATGCGGATTTCGTGGTAACCTCACCACTTACAAGTTCATGTGTCTCTGTACCTCTCGGGCAGTTTGTATAACAGTGCTAGTCAAAGCGTGTAGCATATATTATCAATATTTTCTTTTGCAGCACACATCAAAACTCTTAACCGGTAAAAATTACCGGATGTCTGTGTTAAGTAAGTATTTTTATGTGGGTACTTTATTTGTAAATGTGAAATGTTTATATTATTTTTTTGTGTTTTTATAGAAAAAGTAAAGAAATGGACTGTGGTAGTCATCCTGGACCTTCAATGAAGGTTAAATTTGAAGACAAACATTTTGAGGCAACTTTGCAAAAATGGAATTGCCATTTAATCCTATGACAATTTTACCCCTTGCAGATTTTTTCTCATGGATCTAAAAATTTTTGAAAATGCTATTTTATGCCTCCTTTGTGATTATATGTTACGTTTATTTGTTAAAAAAAAGTCTAAATTTTTGTTCATAGCATTTATGGCCATTTGTTTCAATAGACGAAAAATGCTATCAAAATTTCTGCTTTAATAGATTATTCTTTAAAAATCTTGTATTATATTATCAAAATCACTCATTTTACCATTTTTCTCATATGTAGAGACTCCAGAAAAACACATAATGCATATTTTTTTTGTTTTTTATTGTTAACTTTATTTTTTGACTCTATTTTAAAATGACCGGTAAAAAATACCGGATATCTGTTGTTACGTGCTAATAATGGGATGTCTGTAGTTAAGGGTTAATAAAAATAAAAGTTAAGTTTCAATAATATATTTAAGGGGCGGCATTTCGAAGACTTGCATCATAATATTGAAAGGATATACCACACGGCTCTGACTACAACTACTAACAGCAACTCCCCTATAATAAACAAAACAAAATAGAAAAAGTTACATAAGTTACAGTTAGAAAAACATACATTCTCTATTGCAATACTCAATATTTTAAAGCTTCTGTTGCTAATCATTAGGGAGCGGATTTTATGCTAAATGCATATTGCATGCATATTTCGCATATTTGGAAACTTTACTAAATTTTGCATATTTTTAAAGAAACATGCATATCTTGTGCATATTTAAAAACATTTAAGCCCAAAAAATTTTTTAATTTTTTAATTCGACACAAAATATTTCCCCGCACAGGCTGTCGTATCTATTCATTCGAGAACTACCTGAAGATAGACGGCTCATTCACTGCGTTTCATTATTTCTTAGAAAGTACCCGATCTTGACACAAATACTTATAGTGCTTATAGTACGCCGTTAATGATTGTAGGATGTTAAAGTGATGGAAGGATGCTTTACCCGGAAATCCGAATTTTATTTACTTTTATTATATTTAGTAGGTACATACCTACAATTCTGGTGATTCTTTTAAATCCTCTATTGTTAAGAGAATTTACACCTTTAGCCATAGTTTTTAAGATTTTCTAACGGAAATTAACAAGTTATTTTAAATACGCCCCAATTACTTCTATTGATGTTGAAAGGAGTTTTTCAAGTTATAAAAATATTTTGTCTTATCAAAGAATATGTTTCCTCGTAAAGAATTTGGAAAAACACATTGTAGTGAATTATAATCGAAGATATATTTATAGTGATATTGTTGTTTTATTTTAAATAGGTAACTATTGGTAGCAGTTTTTGTAAAAACTGTAAATAAATTGCATATATAAAAAATGATGTTATTTGAAAGATAATCAATAAGATTGCCGCCCCCCTATAATAGAACCCCCTAGAATAGAATAGAACAGAAAATTTGTGGATTCTCGAAATGCGCATTTTTTTTATTTTTGTGCATATCTTGCGCATATTTCGTAATTTTTTACCGCATATGTATGCGCATATTTCATCAAAATTGATCGCATATAAATCCGCTCCCTACTAATCATCAACACTTTCCAGTAAATAATAAAAAGTAAAGTACAGAAAACTAGCGAAATGCATTATAACAGCTCAACACCGTTCTAGCTTGTTGTGTTCATTTAGCAAGTTCTTCATAAATTCAAGCTGTCGCTTTGAGTAAAGCATAAACGATCATTAAACCTATTTGCAGTATTCAACATCCATTATTTCAACGAGAAACCATCGAAGAGTTCTAACAATTAATAGGTGAACATATCTTCTTTGGATTTGAGTCATTTATGTGTTGGGAAATGACGAGTACATGTTTCCTTTAAAAGGATAACAATGGTCGTGGCCGTTCTTAGAAAACAACTGACTGACTTTTTTGTTTGATGACTGCTAGTTTTAAAAGGGGAAGTGTTAGGCATTAAATTTATAGTTAAAGAAAACATCACAGATGGTTTTTTTACTACAAAAATACGTTTACGTCACTAAAGATTTCTGACGTCAGAGCGTTGCCAAAATATTAGAATAGGATTTTTCATCATGGCCATTTCCTCGTACTGTGAGAATTTAGGCCATAACTTGTCAGAGATATTTTTCTATGTCCTTGTTTACTGTAAAAATAATATCTATAAGTAATTATTTTCTTAATTTCTATAAGAGGCATTACTCTGTTAGCGCCTGCGTATAAAATCTTCGGCAATGTATTTGAAATACTTTTAACATTTTAGAAAGGATATTGTTGGTCAATATCAATGCAGATTTACTGCTGGAAAGTCAACTATATATAAAATTCAAGCACATAGGCAGACTCCAGGAAAGTTACTAAAATATAGCATAGATACATACCATCTCCTCGTCGACTTCAAAGCAGCCTAGGACAGTGTAAAAAGAACTCCATTATATAATGCCATGATAGATTTAGGAATTCCATCTTAGTTAGTTAAATTGACCCAACTAACAATGCAAAATGAAAGCTCGTGCGTTACTTAGAATTGAAGGAGGAAACTCTACGTTCTTTGACATTAATAATGGTCTAAGACAGGGAGACGCGCTGGCGTGTCTCCTATTTAATATTGCCATGGAAAACGCAATAAGAAAATTTAATATTAGAATGAATGGAACTATTTTTTAATAGATCGACGCAAATTCTTGCATTCGTTGACGATATAGTGTCTTAGTGGACAGAAGTATGAGAGACATGGTGCAGTGTTTTACAAGGCTTTCGGACGCAGCAAGTGAATTAAGACTTATGGTAAACGAGGAAAGAACCAAATATACGTTTGTTTCTAAAAACTCCCAAAATATCCAACAGAAAATCCAAATTAACAACCATACCTTTGAGCAAGTCAAAGAATTCACATATCGCTTCACGACTTCGTTAGTGCCATAACCCTAAAAAAATGGAAAATTGTTTTTTTGGCCTAATATGTTCATTTAGATGTTGTCTTCATTGTGCAATAATTTCGTATAATTTAGTTATCTTAAAATCAAGATATTGCGCCTGTGTCGTTATGACGTTTTCCGGTTTTGGCGCTCCCAGCGACAGCAAGCCTGCCACAAGACAGTTTGGGTCACGCTGTGATCGAGAGGAGATGTGTGGCAAGTAGCTTTCATTTTTCAATAATGCCCTAACATGTGATCATGCATTTGTTAACCAAGAAAATTTACTCTAGTAAAACTTCTCTAGTGCCGTAACCTGTGATAGGGCAGTAATGTATATTGGAATTATTGTTGGTTTGTGTGATACACTCAACATTGCTGACTGTCCTAACCTGTGTTATGGCTTTAATGCGAACTTGATTATAAATAGGTTTCCGATGGTAGATCATTTGCAATACGTTATATTATGTGCTAAGGCGTTATTGTAGGATAACTATAATTGATCAATGCTAGATTACTAGATTAGACAAGACGCTATTACTTATTATTATTAGTCGTTTAAAAGTCGTATTTAAGAGATTTAAAGCGAATTTGTAGCATCTTTTTTTTAATCTTGAAACTGAGTTTTTAATAGCTGTATATAGCTTAATATGGAGTTGGTCCTTCATTGTTCGGAGTCAGAATTTCATTTTGACACATTGCATTATCACATTGCTTAATACATGGGCTGCAGTATGTATAAATATAAACATAATTAATATTTTCCTTCCTATTCCTTTAGCACAATGAATACCAATTCAAGAGCCGCCTTGATGTTGCGCCTAGTTCGCGACAATTCCTTGCAATACGAAGTAGAAAACGACGGTGATTATTCTATAACGTCAGAAATTGATTTCAAGGCACTCCAAAAACAAATGGGTGCCAACTTTGATGTTGATGAAGTTGGCTAGAAGCATAAGCTTACTGAAATCAAGATTGCAAGGTACTAAAGGGCGGACTACTACTACTTAATAGCTACTTCGTACGAAGACATAGATGAAATGAAAAAGTTCAAACAGCGACAAAGCAACAAAAACCTGTCAAATTATTACTGACGCATGTCTACAAGAAAAAAAAGATGATATTGACGAAAAGAAAAAGCGTGATATTGAAGACTTGCTTAGTAAGCGAGTCATTCCCGAAGCTTATGGTCCCATTTTAAGAACCATTTTAAAGTAATGAACGATCTTATCACTTTAAACAATTACAGTATTTATTTTTTAGAACAATATCCTCATTTGTATATTTATAAAATGACAAATTTATTTTATTAAATACAATACAATATATTGACCAATATTTTACAATTTTGCAGTATTATTTCGTTTAAAGTTCAAGAAAACGATGTCCATCTCAATAAATCAATACAGGTTCATAGGCCGTAAACCTCGGATTTTAAATACGGGCGCCCCAGCAATTAATAGCGCTTTATCATATTTTAAGGGTGAATTTTAGGGTAAAGCAATGTCAATAACTAAAAATAAATACTAGAATTATATAGCTACATACAAATATAGTCAACATGAGTGCAGAATTCGGTTAATTTAGATACTGTATTTCCAGAGAAAAAAAAAATGAAAAGTTCACTTAAAACCTTGTTTTTACTCTCCTGAAAAGTTTGCGATTTCGAGGTTATGGCACCAACGAAGTCGGGGAGCGATATCTTGGATCGCTAGTAAACGCAACAAAAACGACAAGCGATGAAATAAAAAGACGCATAGAAATAGCAAACAGAAATGTTCACAATCTCCAGAAATACTTAAAAAATTAAAATATAATACGTGCAATAAAGCTCAATATATACAAGACAATAAATCCGGTTTTGATATATGGGGCTGAAACGTGGACCTTAGCTCAAAATGATGAAGGATTTCTTGGTATCTTTGAGAGAAAAGTTCTTAGAAAGATTTTTGGGGCCGCAAATGAAAATGGGCTATTGCGTCGAAGATATAACTTTGAACTACAATCAGTTATACACCGATCCAGATATTGTGAAATTCGTTAAATTGCAGAGACTTAGATGGGCTGGACACATTGCTAGGTTGTCAGATCACAAATACACGAAGAGATTAATATTTTCCAAACCAGAGGGCATAAGAAGTAGAGCTAAAGTAGAACTTTGCAACAGTTATAAAATAATAAATGTATTATCTTTAAGTGATCTATAGCGTGTATCAATCTTACATACTCCATAATGACACGGCTTTGTTGTAACAGGTATCATAATAATAAACGAATAAAAAAATTCATTTGCTAGTTGAGGCACCTTATTCTTTATTTTCTTATTTTTATTTCAATAACTATATTTTAGTATTTTTTATTTCTAACGTTAGTCTAGGTCAGTACTATAAATAAGAATAAAGTATCTGTGAACAACAAAATTTAGATAAACAATCAAAAGCCCTTATTTTTTTATAAACAAACTCGTGCTGTACCTACAATATTTTACTCATATTAATTACTATGCAGTACATGCATCTGTCATTTTAAGGCCTAAAATATTAAATGATCTATTTTATTGCTTGATTTGTTTTCTCTAAATCATGATATTTCTTAAAAGCATACCTTTTTAAATACTTTATAGGCTATTGATTATGTACTATAGAAAGGAACTACAACGTTAACGGGGTTTTATTATTTCATATGGTCAATGAATCTCTATATATGAAAAAACCGCGGAGTGCTACCATTTAAAGTGGTGCGTTTTTCAGAAATGGGTGAATTAGTCCCTGGGCACAGGTTACATTAGGGTGAGTTCTATGCACTTTTGGTACAAACACGTCTACATAAAAATTGTTCCTGGTTAAATTTCCTATCTAAATATAACTTTTTAAAGTCAAAGATATTTTTTTTACAAAAATATATTCAAAAGAAAAAGCACAAAGAAACAAGAAATAAAGAAATTTTGTTTTTTGTCCCATAACTTTTGACCACGGGGATATAGGTACAGACATTGCTTCACAGAAAAAAAAACTTACATATTTTTTCCTTAAAATTATGTTTGGTAGAGGTCATTAGGATTTACAATTTTCGAAATATGATTTTTCAAATTTCGCCACTCACAGCAATTTTGGGCAATTTTCCTTGTTATTTCGCAAATATTGTTCTGTAATTTTTTCTACGTAACTTTAGGCATATACAATGGTACATGAAAGAGGAATAGAAATCAATTACCTTTACAATGTTCTACTGTATAATGTTGTACGACTTCTTTTAAAGAAGTTATCTATTTCAAGATTTTATATTTTTAATGACTTTTTATATTTTTTACGATTATTTTTTAAATTTCCCTTTATAACTTTTTTTTTTCTACATTTAGGTATATATATTATATAATAAAAAAGAAATCTTATTCTGTTTACTTTAAAATGGTGTATTATAACAAATTCTAGGATTATTTTTGAATAAGATATGCTTTTTCAAAATGTAATAAGTACTTGCAACGATTTTTGATTTTAGGATTATTTTTTAAATTTCTCATTATAACTTTTTTATGTAATTATGTGTTATGCTTGAGTCTTATTTTTTATAGGTAGTACTTTGGATCCACTTGACTGGGCCGGGCAAACTTCAAAATATGGATTAACTCCAATATTTACTGTCAAAGCTCTTGCACCACAAGCTTTGCTTGAAAAAATAGCATGTAAGTGTACCAAAGGATGTACAAAAAACTGCGGTTGTAGGAAGATAGGAATTAGTTGTTCAATATTCCGCAAAGGGTGCATGTGCATGGGTACTAATTGTGGGAACTCTAAGATAACTGAGGTATCAGAGGAAGATATTGAAGCTAGGGCTAACGAAGAGATGGACTTTGATTTTGAAAATCTTTTAAATGTCAACTTTTAAATAATTTTAACTAAAGTTTATTTAATTTTTGTAAAAGAATTACAAAGAATCAGAGTTACTTTTCAAGTAGTTGATCGATTACGCAGCGACACTCATCCACGGTGAACTGCACGCACACTTTTTATAGGTACTGTAACCAAATTTATATCTGGTAACAGCCCTACTGATATACACAGCGCGCTTACGCCCGTCGCTCCTTCAAAATTTTCAGACACTAGCCGGTCCCGAGCCGCCCGAGCGACAGCGAGATAACCATTCATTGTAACCACAAATGAGACTGGTAACAGAATATAATAAAGTGCAACTAAGTCACATAAACTCGCCAATATTTTCGTGTGTCTACGAGTAGTTGGCTATTTACTGAATTGGGTACTATTAACACATAACATAATAATACAGTGTGTCAATTTAAAAACTTACAATGGCTATATCTCACGAACAAAAGCTGATATCAAAAAATGCTTGAAACCGTTTCTAGGATAGTAAGGGGGAACTAAAATGACATGAAAGAGAACTCACCCCCATCAACCCCCTAGGCCCCACCCATCACAACCAAAAAATTTTAAATTGCAAACCCCTACTTGTTATACATCATTGAAAAGGCTATAAAAAATGCTATCCAATGGTATAAATAATAATTATACAGGGTGAAGCAATAATTGTGAAACTTTGGCTTAAATGAAAAATTTACTAAGGTTTTGTTGAATTACAAATTGATTAAAAATGTCAATTAAGTAAATATTTAATGTGAATTCCGTTGTTTGGTAAACAATAATACAGCCTATTTTCAAATTCTGCACGAAATTTGGCAAATGTTCTAGTAATAGGGCGACATGCTTGAGTAATTCTTTCTCGCAATTCCCCAAGTGATGCAAGTTGAGTTTTATAAACAACTGATTTAAGGTAACCCCATAGAAAAAAGTAATATACTATCCTACTATAAAAAGTACCATCCAATGGTATAAATAATAATTATACAGGGTGTTAATATCAGCTGGCTTACTATGACTTTTGTATTTGTAATGCTATCTCCCGGACTATTATTTTAAATGGTAAATGTCCGCTCGAACTTTTTTTTGTTGAATTAAAACTTAACTTGCTATTTTTGCCTTAAATCAGTTGTTTATAAAACTTAACTTGCGTCACTTGGGAAATTGCGAGCAATAATTACTCAAGTATGTCGCCCTATTACTAGAAAAACATTTGCCAAATTTCGTGCAGAATTTGAAAATAGACTGTATTATTGTTTACAAAACAACGGAACCCACTTTGCACATTTACTTAATTGACATTTTTATCAAATTTGCAATTCAACAAAACCTCATTAAATTTTTCATTTAAGCCAAAGTTTCACAATTATTGCGTCACCCTGTATAATTATTGTTTATACCATTGGATAGCATTTTTTATAGCCTTTTCAATGATGTATCACAAGTAGGGGTTTGCAATTTAAACTTTTTTGGTTGAGGTGGGTGCGGCCTAAGGGGTTGATGGGGGTGAGTTCTCTTTCATGTCATTTTAGTTCCCCCTTACTATCCTAGAAACGGTTTCAAGCATTTTTCGTCTTCAGCTTTTGTTCGTGAGATATAGCCATTGTAAGTTTTAAAATTGACACACATATTTCTATTGGTAAAAATATTAGTCCAAGTAATGAAGCTTAAAATAGGACAAAACCTCGCAATTTTTACAGAATGGATCGATTTGTTGGAAAATTTGAGAATAAGTAGTGGATGGTCCAAGGATCAAAATCTATATCAGGCCGAAAGGCGCTTTTACCATGGGGGTGGTTGTCACCCCATCTCGGGGGTGGAAATTTTATATTTTATTTTGACCGCAAAAGTTGGTAAACACATTCATTCTAAGCAAAAATCGTTCTATACTTTTTTTGATAAAAGTAATAGCTCTCGATTTATTCGCTATCGAAAGTGTTGGTTTAAATCGAAAAAATCATTGTTTTTAATCAGTTTCTGCTAAAATTTTCGTCCTATCAAAACCAGTTTACTTAACAAAAATGTAACTTTTGAAAAAATAAACAAAACCTTTTTTTATATAAGAGAAAACTATGCATTTTTCGAGGATAACTTGTTTAAGCTAATTTAAAGTAATTAAAAATATCTATCTCCAGAAATAAAAAAAATAGTCCCTAGCTCAAAAATTAAGTGACTTATACTAAAGAGAATGTCAGTCCCTATTTTTTCAGCGAAAAAGTGATCGGAAACTTCCTCCTACTCTCCACTCTAATTAAAATTGGTCATTAACCTTATTTGGTCTTCTTAATTTATGTATTATTAATAGGTTCTAGAGGTTTGACCGGCTTAGAATGATTAGTTTTAAAAAAATGAGTTAAAAGCGGATAACAAATTTTTGTAGTTTGGTAAAAAAATGCCTTTTTCTTCAGAATAGAAAGATTAGCGTCAGACATACGAAAAATATTTCAATAAAAAATTGTAGCTTATTTAATTCCCAAGAATTTGGTTTGCAAAAATTTTTTCTACGCCAAAAATTGAGTGAGCTATTGAAAATTAAAACTTGTAATAACATGCAAAAACCACTTTTACCAACCCTTTCAAAGTCACCTCTTCTTGCAAATGAGAATTTTAAAAGGATTTAATATTAATAGCCTTATAGGTCCTGTAAAAACCTACAAAATTCTTTTTTAACAAACTTTCTAGGATAAAAAGGAAAAAAGTTACGGTTAAAATATCAATATATTTTTTTGAAAAAAAAAAGTAGATATCTAATTGGAAGCGTAATAATGTAAGTAAGCGGTGTTCTTAGTCATCGGCCTTATTCATTCTTTTTTATTTATGTATTATTAATAGATTCCAGAAGTTTGACTGGCTTAGAATGATTAGTTTAAAAAAAATGGAGTTAAAATCTAATAAGGAATTTGTGCAATTTGGTAAAAAATGCTCTTTTCTTCAGAATAGAAATATTAGCATCAGAGATACCAAAAAATATTTAAATATAAAATTGTAGCTAGTTTTTCGATATAAAACTAACACTTTCGATAGCGAATAAATCGAAAACTATTAGTTTCATCAAAAAAATACGTAGAACATTTTTTGCTTAAAATGAATGTTTTTATCAACTTTTGCAGTCAAAATATAATAAAAAATTTACACCCCGAGATGGGGTGGCAACCACCCCCATGGTAAAAGCGCCTTTCGGCATTATATAGATTTTGATCCTTGGACTATCCACTACTTATTTTCCAATTTTCAAGCAAATCGATCCAGTCTGTAAAAATTGAGAGGTGAAAAGCTTCGGTTCCTGGACTATATAAAATGGAATTATAAATCGCCATAAAATATTTATTTGCAAGATTTTTAACTGATACCAATGGTAACAGTGGTTACATGGACGCTTCGCCAGTGAATGACTCAAATACATAACCATTTTGCAAAAGGATATAAATTTCAAACTACGTTTTGAACTGTCGATAAAGACGCGACATTCGTCTGGTATGTTTTTTGATAAACACATTTTTCCAACAATCCTTTCATGTCGCTACAGTAAACCAGGATAAGTTAATAAGAAAAACGGGCAGCATATTACTTATTTCTTTTTTGATACAACGTAATATTAATATCTGGATATAGTAGATTCGTTTCTTTTTTTGTGAAGGCAAGTAATTCAGAAATTTACTATCGGAACACACAAGAAATATAAAGAGAGTTATTTTTTTTGTAACCAAACATGTATTGACTTTTCATAATATAGGGTGCCCCAAAAGTAGCGGAACGGTCGAATATCTCGCGAGATAAACATTGTGAGAAAAATACGTACGTGTTCGATAATTTTCAAAAATCTATCGAATAACACCAAACACGACACTTTAAAATCTTAAATGAAAACCCCCAGTTTTTATTACAGATTTGGAGTTCTTACGAAAAGTAAGGAATTTTTATTCGACAGATTTTTTCGAACTTTTGATAGATGCCGCCATAATCGGAAAAAACCATTTATCGGGATACTATAGATAAATTATAGAAACGGTCTAATATCTCGAGAAATATACTTCCAAATCAAAAAAAGCTGTGTTTAATATTTTTCAAAAACCTATCGAATTACACCAAACACGACCCCCACTCCTCCACACCCTGGAGGTGGGGTTGGGGGTAATTCTAAAATATTAAATAAGAACCCCCGTTTTTTATTGCAGTTTTGGAGTCCTCATGAAAGAACAAGTAACATTTGTTCGAAACATTTTTAGAATTGTTGATAGATGGCGCTGATAAATCGTATTTTTCCGATTATAACGCCATCTATCAACAATTAAAAAAAATGTTTAGAATAAATACTAGTTGTGGTATGGAAAGTCATGTTTGGTGTAGTTCGATTGGTTTTTGAAAAATAATAAAAACATATATTTTGGTTTTTCATTTGGAAGTGTACTTCTTGAGATATTAGACCCTTTCTATAATTTACCCATGGTATCACGATAAAGATAGGAATCTTGAAAGAAATCACGATCCTCAGAAATGGGGAAACGACAAAAAAGAGAGAGAGATCACGATAAATCGTTTTTTCCGATTATAGCGCCAGCTGTCCACATTTCGAAAAAATGTCTCGAATAAAAATGGCTGACTCATACATAAGGAATCCAAATCTGAAATAAAAACTGGAGGTTTTTATTTAAGATTTTAAAGTTACCCTCCACTTCACCTCCAGGGTGTAGAGTGGGAGGTCGTGTTTGGTGTCATTCAACAGATTTTTGAAACTTATTTCACACGTATTTTTCAGTTGTTTGATCCGAAGTTTATTTCGCGAAATATTCGACCGTTTAGCTACTTTTGGGACACCCTGTATAAAAAAATCTATACTAATAAAAGGCTAGGACGACACGTCAAACGAAAACACAGTTTGTCCGGGACGATAACTCGATGTACACTAAGCGCCAAAATTAACGCACCACCTTAAAAATGGGACATTATTAATGTCTCATATTTCCTAAACCTGTTGTCCGATTTTAGTGATTTTTTTAATAGGTTATAGCTTTATTCTTCAAGAATATCCATGTAATAATATTATTGCTAAACAGATAATTGTCATTGTATACCGGGTGTAACAATGATAGTGTGTTTTTTCCTCAAAGTTTGGAACACCCTGTGGAATATTCTAGCGCATATAAAATATTGAAATTAAAACTCAGCTAGAACCTTAGGTTACCTTAACATTTTGCTTTTGATTCATTCGCTTATGTTGGATAATAAAAAAGTTAGGTACCTTAACAACTAGCAACGTTTTTCATCAATACAGGGTGTTTCTAAATAAGTGCGACAAACTTTAATAGGTAATTTTCCATGAAAAATAATGACCGTTTACTTTATAAATATATGTCCGCAAATACTTCGTTTCCGAGATACGGGATGTTGAATTTTTTCGTACAAACTGACGATTTATTTATTGCTCTAAAACCGGTTGAGATATGCAAATGAAATTTGGTAGGTTTTAAGAGGTAGTTATTGGGCATTTTTTGGCATACAATTAAGAATTTTATATTCACCATTGGCGTGCATACGGGTAATATGACCGGGTAATATGACCCGTATGCACGCCAATGGTGAATATAAAATTCTTAGTTGTACGTCAAAAAATGCGCAATAACTACCTCTTAAAACCCACTAAATTTCATTTGCATATCACAACGGGTTTTAGAGCAATAAATAAATCGTCAGTTTGTAAGAAAAAATTTAACATCCCGTATCTAGGAAACGAAGCGTTTGCGGAAGCATGTTTATAAAGTAAACGGTCATTATATTTGCATGCAGAATTACCCCTCAAAGTTTGTCGCACTTATTTAGAAACACCCTGTATTGATGAAAAACGTTGATAGTTGTTAAAGTACCTAACTTTTTTATTATCCAACATAAGCGAATGAATCAAAAAGCAAAATGTTAAGATAGCCTAAGGTTCCAGTTGAGTTTTAATTTCAATATTTTATATACGCTAGAATATTCCACAGGGTGTTCCAAACGTTGAGGAAAAAACACACTATCATTGTTACACCCGGTATACAATGACACTTATCTGTTTAGCAACATTATTATTACATCGATATTCCTGAAGAACAAAGCTATAAAATATTTAAAAAATCACTAAAATCGGACAACAGGTTTAGGAAATATCAGACATTAAAAATGTCCCATTTTTAAGGTGGTGCGTTAATTTTGGCGCTTAGTGTATAAACCTTAAATGACATTCAATAAGCTCCAGAATGACCGAACCGACTTTAGTAATCTCGATTTTGAAACATCTGTAGAAGTCAAAGCAAGGTTAAAATGGTGAGAAAACGCTATAAAATTATAATGAAAATAATAAAAAAGAATGTGTGTGTACTTTGTACGCACGTAAGAAGTTATACTTCTATTATATGATTTCAACGAAATAAATATACTTTCAACAGGTTATTTGTATTTTATTTAAAGATTAAACTAATTTTTACTTACTACTTTCCAAAAAATTTTATTAGAACAATACCAAAAATTAAAAAAAGATTAGAAAACACCAGGATTCGTACCGGGGCGGGGACCTCTCGATCTCCGGTCACACGCTCTACCACTGAGCTATACTCCCTTTGCTTTGGCAGGTTACAAGATTTCTCATACATACTGACAAATTTAATAGACCAAGTGAAGTATACAAAAATACTTTAAATATACTTACTGTTATTATAAAATATCTTATTCCCGAGGAAGACAAATCCAAAGACACAAAAATTATAATAAATATATTTACTAAAAACACAAATAATATATTCTTTTCACGCACACCTTATTTGGGCTACATAACTTAAAAGAATGTAGTGACTAATACCATACTGTCGGTGTGCGCATGCGCCAGGGAATGTAAAAATTCACCCTCGTGCCTAAAGAAGTATAACTTCAAAAACAAAAATGTTATTTCCAGATACAAACACTTATATTACCGTAAAGTGAGGCTACTTTGTGACACTTTTTTAGATTTTGTGATGATATAGTACATACACTTTCGGTTTATTATAATTTTAAAAATTTCACCTGAAAGCTCTATCTTTCCTCTATGTTCAGTGAAAACTAGAATGCGCTATATGTTATAGCAATTAAGAAAATGTCAAAAAAAGTTGTCACAAAGTCGCCCCATGGGTGGGGGTTTCTTTGTGACACGTAACTTTTTCTGCGATATTTATATGAAATTCTAACTGTGGCACAAAGACACATCCGTACATTTTTTACAGACAACATTTTACTGTTAAATGGAGGTAACATATTGTGTTAAAATATAAATTTACTTTAGTAGAAGTATCTTCTAAAAATTCTTCTTCAAAAGTCAAAGTTTTCAGGCCAACCTAAAATCACCTGTTTGAAGATGATCAAATCAGCTGTGGCATGACGAGCGGAGTTGCACTAGGAACTTTGGTTATTGTTTCCTAGATAGTGCACATAGTCTACTATTGAAATGGAATATTTTAATTATTCCAGCATTTCTAATGGCTCGGCCAAATTAATAAGTTTAACTTTAGAGGCCACTGTCACAAAGTAACCACATGTGTCACAAAGTAGCCTCACTTTACGGTACACTTCTTTAGATTGACGTCACTAACTCTGTGGCTATCTTCGCGTCTATTTACTTTTTTAAGCAAATCTCAAAACGTTTTGGCTAAAAATCTTACGGCAGTGCAGTCCAATTATTATTGGTAGTTGGCAGTAGCCAACATTCGATAAGAAAACTTCTAAATTTCTTTAGAAGTTTAGAAGTTTTCTTCTTAGTCTTAGTCTTATTTAGAAGTTCTAAAGTTTCGTTTAGAAAACCTAAATTTTTTTTTCACCACATATGTCTTGCGTCCATAATATTATACCTATTTTTGGTTTTTGTGCATGTTAATCCTCCGGTGTACAAGTGAGTATTTAACTAAATTGATTTATAGTCCAAGCTGTGGGTGAAAAATAGGTTGATTTCAGGATATAATTCAGTATTTTTTGAAACCTACCAGGTGTTGTAAAGGACGATGCATGGCAGGAATAACTTCTACTAAAATGTAACCAAAAATTTTGTGCGGTTTTTTATTTATGACGTTTTTTATTTGTTCCATTTGAAATTTTTAAAGTTTTTTAATTTTGCAGCTTAGGATATTCATTTTAGAGAAAAGCTTTTAAAAAGAAAATTATAGTAAATTAAAAAAAACCTACAATTTGAGCTATGGAAGGTCTAATTTCGTTAATACGTTATTGCAAAACAGCCGGCGAAAGATCCAAAATGGCCGTTTTTTGCAATTGCATTATTTATTGTAAAAATAACTTGTATCTATTTTTTAATGCTATAAAATGAAGATCTTTTACTACCAAACATAAAAATTTGTAGAGCCCGATTGGTGAATTTGTTGGTTAGATATTATAACTTGTTAATTCCAGGGGGTCAAATGTCCAAGGCTATAACTTTTTCAAAAAAAATCGCAGAGAGTTAATCCAAGATCCACTCTCCTTCTAAAGACTTATATTTTCATATTCTGAAGTAAATAAATGCGTGTAACATTTTTCAAATTCGTATTTCGGGGTTGAAAATAAGGGGGCAAATTTCGTTATAAACATTTAGAACTGAAGCCGCCCCTGTACATCTTATGAGTTTCTAACTTACAGGTTATCGTTGCTGAAGATAAAGTAAAGATTCAAAACCAAATAAAAATTTTCTACGACCTACTGAAGTCGAGATAATTGTTTTTGTTTTCTTAAATCGTAGTGACTTTATTATAAAAATTAAGGAATTATTTCACAGTGATTGACTAAAGAAAGAGACTACTTATATTATCTTAAAATAAAATTATTTTAACCGAAAATCACATTTAATTATTAAAAATGATTTTTAAAGTGTAGTGGAGATTTATTTTTCGTTACGAATGTGATTTATTGTGTCGGTTTGCCCTTAGCAACGGTTAGCAACTTATAATACATTGATTCACGGATTTGGTTTAAATTTTACAGCACTGCTTGGATTTACATGAAATTTGGCAAACACATAGATATTTAACATGTCAAAGAATAAAAATAATATTTGGCCTCTGTGTGCTGGGGGTGAATTTCACCCCTTTTATGGGGTGAAAAATATATGTTCAAAATAAGTTCGGAAATAGATAAAACGTCTAATTCTAAGCAACTTTTGTTCTATAGCATTTTTTCACCAAGTTAATGCTTTTCGTGTTATTTTCGAGTAAATACCTTCATTTTTCAACAAAAAAATAAAACACGTTTTTAGGCTGTTTTTGACAAATAACTCAAACAGTAAGTATTTTATCGAAGAAAACATTTTTATCAAAAATATAGCAAATTAAAAATTGAAAAAAATGATGTATGCACAAACTCTCTAGACCCAGTAGAAACACAGTTCAAGCTAATGAAAAATATGTTCATATCCGTCAAATTTCAAAGTAAATTATTTCAACTTGAAGTAATCAAAAAAGCATGCACTTTTTGGAGAAAAATCATTACAACTTTTTAAAATATTTAAAAAAATATGTATATCTGCTTTTAAAAACGTTTATAGCATCAAAAGTGAGCAAGTTACGCCGAAAATAAAGTTGATCTCTTTTCTTTTTGTTAAAAAACTCGGGAAAGTCACCCCATCATTACCACCTTAAATCAAATTAATCATTACCGCTTCACAGGTTATTTTGCTCATGTATTATTTTATATGATCTGTAAGTATCATCGGTTCAAAGGGTTTATTTAAAAAAAAATTGGTTTTAAAGTAAATCTTTTTTAATTTTTAATTTTGAGAAAAAATCTTTTTTTTTCAAAATAACTGAAAATTTATGAGTGTGACCAAAAATCCCGAGTTTTTTGACGAAAAAAAGAGACTAACTTTATTTTTAGCGTAACTTCTTACTTTTGATGCTATAAACTATTTTAAAAAACAGATACACATATTTTTTAAACACTTTAAAAAAGTTGTAATGATTTTTCTCCAAAAAGTGTATGATTTTTTGGTTATTTCACGTTGAAATAATTCACTTTGAAATTTGACGGATATAAACCTATTTTTTATTAGCTAGAACTTTGTTTATACTGGGTCTAGAGAGTTCATGCATACATCATTTTTTTCAATTTTTAATTTGCAAAATTTTTGATAATAATATTTTTTTCAATAAAATACTTACTTTTTAAGTTATTTGTCAATAACCGCCTAAAAACGTGTCTTTTTTTGTTTAAAAATGAATGTGTTTACTCGAAAAGTATTAACTTCGTAAAAAAATGCTGTAGAACAACAAAATTTGTTTAGAATTAGACCATTTCCGATCTTATTTTAAACATATATTTTTTCACCATTTATAAGGGGTGAAACTCACCCCCGGGACAAAAGCACACAGAGGCCCAATATCATTTTTATTCTTTGACTTGTTATCTATGTGTTTGCCAAATTTTATATCAATCCAAGCAGTGCTTTAAAGTTTAAAGCAAAAACCGCGATTGAATGTATTATAAGTTGCTAACCGTTGCTAAGGACAACCAACGCAACAAATCATATTCGTAACGAAAAATAAATCTCCACTACATTTTAAAAATCATTTTTAATAATTAAATGTAATTTTCGGTTAAAGTAATTTTAATTTTAAAATAACATAAATCTTTCTTTAGACAATGACTGTGAAATAAATTCTTAATTGTTATAAATAAAGTCACTACGATTTAAGAAAACAAAAACAATTATCTCGGCTATCTAAAATTTTTATTTTGTTTTGAATCTTTACTTTGTCTTCAACATCAATAACCTGCAAGTTAGAAACTCATAGGATGTACAGAGGCGGCTTCAGTTCTAAATGTTTATAACGAAATTTGCCCCCTTATTTTCAAACCCGAAATAAGAAGTTGAAAAATGTTATACGCATTTATTTACATCAGAATATGAAAATATAAGTATTTAGAACATTTGACCCTTGGGATAAACAAATTATAATATCTAAGCAATAAGTTCATCAATCGGGCCCTACAATTTTTTTAGGTTTGCTTTTGAAAGATCTTCATTTTAAAGCCCTAAAAAGATACATAAAAGTTATTTTTACAATAAATAATGCAATTGCAAAAAACGGCCATTTTGGAGCTTTCGCAGGCTGTTTTGCAAAGATGCAAAATTAAAAATCTTTAATAATTGCAAATTTAACAAATGAAAAACGTCATAAATAAAAAACCGCACAAAATTTTTGGTTACATTTTAGTCGAAGTTATTCCTGCCATCGTCCTTTACAACACCTGGTAGGTTTCAAAAATTCCTGAATTATATCACGTTTTTTCACCCACAGCCTGGGGTATTAAGGAAATCCAAACAGAGCAGATAAAGCACTTCGGGCTAACAGCCAGACAATGTAGACCAGGGCGCATCTGTAAAAATATTAGTACATTTGGACGTTTAGAGGTGACTCAAATTTTTTTGCAGAAATGGCTTGAAAATAACTCAAATAATAATATTTGAGTTATCCTCCCTCTCAAAAAGGTGCGGAACATTGTTTAAATAATCAAAATGTCAAAAAATGAAGGAAAAATTTGATTCTTTACTTCGTTTTTTGATTATAACTTTAAAAGTATGCATTTTCTAGAAAAGTTGTACTAATATAAAAGTTGCGTAATTAAATTTCCTACAATATAGAGTTGGTTAAAAATTTAAAAAATAGTCACCCTTGTTGCAAAGTAGCAAAAATTGCGAAAAAAACATACAAAAACAAGTATTTGCATTTTACGTTTTTCAACCATTTATGCTCCACTTGGGAACTTCATATTTCACCCAGAAAAACTTTATGATACAGTAAAACAATATTGTAAATTTCATTAAGATAGGTTCAACAAATTTTGCAAAATTAATTTTGAAATCCAACCTTCGCAAAAAAAATTCATTTTTTCAAAATGTTATAGGACTGAAAATAAAGCAGATAACAAGTTGATTTTTTTTTACATATAGAAGTGTATTGTAGCTTTCATTTGAAATTTGCAAAATTAAAATAGATTAACTACGACGGCGTCAGGAATTTTTTTAAATAAACACTAATTATTGGTGCTACGCGCAGGACAGCGGATAGATTGGGCATTCCAATGACCTTTGATAATGATTGATACATTTTAATTTTTATTACATTTCGATATAAATAAATAAATTTGTTTATTGCAAAATAAAAACACATACTCTATCCTTTGAAATAAAGCTTTTTTTAGCAAAAACTTTCTTTGTTCATATATTTTAACTTAGAGAATAAAAGTTTATTATTTTTAAACATATGCAGTGGTTTAAACAATATTTCACAAACAATAATAAAATTAGTTTGATTTTTGTGGGATTAAAATATTAAAATACAACAAAATATAGAGTAAGCAAATATTATATTAGATAAAGAGTGGAAGCAATTTTGGTGGAAATCAACTTGTGTGAATCGAACACCGTTGTCCTGCGCGTAGCACCAAAAATTAATGTTTATTTAAAAAATTTCCTGACGCCGTGGTAACTAATCGATTTTAATTTTGCAAATTGCCAATAAAAGGTACAGTCCACTTCTATAAGCTAAAAAAATTCAACTTGCTATCTGCTTTATTTTCAGTCCTGCAACATTAAAAAAAAATGAATTTTTGTTACGAAAGCTGGATTGCAAAATTTATTTTGCAAAATCTATTAAACTGATCTTAATGAAATTTACAGTGTTGTTTTACAATATCATAGAGTTTTTCTGGGCAAAACATGTAGGTCCTAAGTGTAGCATACATGGTTGAAAAACGTAAAATGCGAATACTTGTTTTTGTATGATTTTTTTCGCAATTATTGCTATTTTGCAACAAGGGTGACTATTTTTTAAATATTTAACCAATTCTATATTGTAGGAAATTTAATTATGCAACTTTTATGCCGTTACAACTTCTCTCAGAAATGAATAGTTTTAAAGTTATAATCAAAAAACCAATAAAGAAATCGAATTTTTCCTTCATATTTTGACATTTTGAATATTTAAACAATGTTCCGGACCATTTTGAGTCGGAGGATAACTCAAATATTATTATTTGAGTTCTTTTCAAGAAATTTCTGCAAAAAAATTTGAGTCACCTCTCAACGTCCATCTCAAAACAGATGCGCCCTGGACTAAAGGGTGCTCGATGTATTTAACACCTATTGATCCACCTACCAGCTTCCAAACCAGATTATATCACAAATAAAAGGAAAATATTTACAGGTGTACTTTCTTTCCACGATTGTATTATTATCTTAATACTGTGGTTCAAAATTTTAAATTGTATACTTTTAGAAAATTACTAACAACAAAGTATGCAAATTTATTTTCATAGCTTGTTCAAAGTTTTCAATTAACGTCTAGTTTTATTGGCATATTTTACAGCACTTAATGAAAGGTTGGCTGAAAGTAATAAAGTGTGCGATAGGTTAACGTTGTATTAATATTACATGGAACAACGCTGGTTTGCTTCTTGACTTATAGGGGAGTACATTTAGATTTTCACTTCGGAAAAAATCAAACAAGATAAAACTTTTTGTAATTTCATTAAAAAATATTTAATAAACAACATATCAAAAAGTTCTACTCGAGAAGTGGGTGCTTCATTTTTTATTAAACAAATGAACAGCGAAGTTAGTTTTTTTAAATAACTCCGAAAATATAATTATACACTTTCTTCAAATAAACTTTTTTATCCGATGCCTAGATTTTGTGTCATTTTGGAACTACTAAAATTTTTTATTTCAATAGTAGTTCCAAAATGACACAAAATCTAGGCATCGGATAAAAAAGTTTATTTGAAGAAAGTGTATTTTTTTGTTCTTCTTAATGGCGGTACAGGCTCGTTTTTTTAATATTGTATTTAATTACAGACTAATTTCCACATATTAATATATTTTTTAAATTGGGCTCTGTACCGCCATTCTTTATTATATTACAAATACGTGTGCCAAATATCTCGAAAAAATATTCAAAATTACAGCCGCAATCTTGGAACGCGTTTTCGCTACCTGTTGATTGCTACTGTTTCACCTTATGTATTTTTTGTTAAAAATTATTTTTGATTGAATATTTTTACGGTGGACTTAATAAAATGTCGCGTAATTTTTGTTACAATTAATGAGTGGCTTAAAGAATTATGAATAACTCACAAAATAAAGCAATTAGGTAAAGGGAATGCTTAAGAAATAAAAAAGTACCTACCACAATATATCATTTCATTACAATACTAAAATACAAAGTGTTCCATTTAAGAAAACTCAGAAAATACTCAATCCGAGTTTCGACCAACCTTGTATACTAAAATTAAGCATTTCGCTATAGCAATAATTTTTAGCAATAGTAGATAGAGTATGTTAAAAATAAACAGAAATTTTTATGTCACATGACTACAACACTACACGGTGTGAATGTTGTTTCAGGTCGATATGAAATTAATAAAAAAAACGTAATTATATTTTAAACTACCTCTTATCATATTACAAAACCTTATATTCTAAGAAAGAAGACATTGAGAAAAATCCAAAAATGTAAAAATATAAAGGGTGTACCATTAGAAAACATAAGTTTGTGTCACCCTGTCAATATGGGTGGGCCTGTATGTTTGAAAATATTTTTAAATTATGGTCCTGTCAGTGCCCCAACTTTTACCTAAATAACTTTTCTTGTATTTTTAATGAACCCACCCTGTATTTTTAATGAACTTAATGACATGGTCATTTATATTACATTCTCTACTATAATCTGAACTATATTTTCTTACCAATCTATTGATGCACCCGTTTGAAATTCTCGAAAGTTTTAAACATTCTTTAGATCGTTAATAGATACCAGTAGACGTTTTATTTTATTCAAAAGCTGATAAAAAACATATGTCGCTATCAAGGCCTACAAGTTGCAATTGTAATTGTTAACTCTTGTCCTGTAAAAAACATGCTTAGCTACAATGTTGCAGGAGTAAACACTGGCGCACCAAATATTGGTATGTTCTAGAATTTGACAAATTCGGATATTTATATTTTGCATAAAAACAATATTTTTAAATCTAACAATAAAACCAAATTTATTATAAGTTTATGTCACTTCACCTGTTTCGGCAGCGTGCCTTTCTTAAGTGACGGTATTTTATATGTGTCTGCACTTTAGAGCCTCTCTCTGAACAGGTTGAGGAATGGAAAGCTGTTTATCTCAATTTCCATAGATTTTAATGAAGATAGCTTAAGACCTTTATTTTGAATATAAAGAATTTGAAACTCTTCATTAAAATAATTATTATAATCTAGAAGGTGAATTGCATGTGTAGAATTTGTTTTTCTATTATTGAAAGCCCTTTTGTGTTCTGCTATGCGTTTGTCAAAGGTTTTGTCAGTCTGATCGATGTAAGTTTTTGGACAGTTACCACATGTCAGTTTGTATACACAGTGACATGTGGTGATTGTCCAAAAACTTATATCAGTCAAACTGGCAGAATATTTGACAAACGCATAGCGAACACAAAAGGCATTTCAATAATAGAAAAACAGATTTTACCTACACAATTCACCTTCTAGATTTTTTGAAGTTATACTTCTTTACCGGCGATATGAGGGTGAATTTTTATATGTTAAAACCTATGATCCCGGCGCATGCGCATTATAACTTTGTTCTGATTGGATGTTCAAATGACATGTCAAAAACTATTCAATATGGCGGCTGTGGCACATCTGTAGTTAGATTATTTATGGTTGTTGCGTTTTAAAATTTGCGTTAAAAGAAACAACAAACAAAAGTTAGTTAATAGTTATACTGCCTTTTTAAATAGTTTTCATATACCTATATTTTTGGACTTTTGGACTATTTTGGACAAGGAAAACTCATTCTAATTTGGTAAGTAGTTTTTATTACAGTCATATTGTAATTATACATTTGGATTAGGTTGAAATACAGTAGAGCGTCGATTATCCGAACTAATTGCGGGACATAGGTGTTCGGAAAACCGATTTGTTCGGACAATCGAACTACAATATATTGATACATATTTATAGTCATACATATTTATCCACAAGTGAATAAAAGCCATATTTATATACCTACATATTTATTTATATCTTGATAATGACAACTAGCAACTAAACAAAAAAGTGCAGTCTTTGCAACAACATAATTATTTTTGGATACAATATTGAAGAAAATTGAAGATAATTTAAGCGTCAATTACTAACGCTTGCTCGGTATTCGAGTTCGGGACGCGGGAGTCGATAGTTGGAATAAGCGGTCGTTCGGTTGATCGACGTTCGGATAATCGACGCTCTACTGTACATTTATTTTCTCAAGAATGAGGATTTTAGAGAGAAATCCCAAATTAGGTCTGATTTTTATTTTTAAATTATGATTTTTTGGCGTAGATTTATTTATCTAGTAGGTATGTAATGCTTTGATTTACATGCTTAATTTGATTACCAACAAAAGTTCTACCAATCTTCATCTAATATATTGTTTTCTTACTCTTTTGTTATATTTTAATATTTTCTTCCACAAAATTTAAACTACATCATTTAATTATATTCAAAACAACTGTCAAACAGTAAAACGTTCAGTTACCGTATTTTCCCACATGGCAAATAATGTGGAATTGGACGAGTGAGTCTAGGCTTCGATTACGAATCAAAGCGCCCCCAAATTCACGGGTTCAATTCCCGATGCGAGTTTTTATTTTTTATTTTTTTATGCATTTTTTGATTGTAAGTATAATTGTTATATAATTTTTTTTTCAGAAAATGCGTATTTAAAATTTTTGCCAACAATTATTATCGTTCAGAAATCATTTTTTCTTTGTGGCATTTTTCAATGTGTTTGTGTGCGTTTTATTCTTTTCTTTTTTTAATTTTGGGTATTGTCTTAAAAATCACATAATATGTAGTAGAAGTATATCTCCTTACGTGCGTACAAAGTACACACACATTCTTTTTTTAATGAAGAGTGCCAAAGTTTTCATATCCAAAATAAAGGCCTTAATCTATCTTTATTAGAATCTATGGAAATTAATAAATTCAAAAATACAGATATAATTCTGAATGACAAGTTTGAGACAAACACCTCCCCACACTCCTCAACGTATTCAGTTAAGCCTTGGTTTACTCGAAAGCGGCACCGACAAGCTGCGACCGTAAGACTGCGATGAATGACGGCATAAAAAACTGTACCAAGCAAAATAATAGCGTTGGTTTCCAAGGATGCGTTGGAAGCCACCGCTTGCTGAACTTGCACATTCCATTGCCCCAGTGAAGATTCTTGAATTTTTCACCGTAATTTGACGTCATTCATCGCAGTGTTATGGTCGCAGTTTTTCGTTGCCGCTTTCGAGGAAATCCAGGCTTTAGAGATTTTAAAGTGCAGACACATAGTAAAATACGTCAATTGAGAAAGGCACTCTGACGAAACAGCGGTAGTGAAAATAAATTGTAATTAATTTTGTGGAAGAAGAAGTTGTGGAAGTATTGAAAACAGAAGTATTCAGTGTTTTATTGTTAGATAAAATGAATCTCCATCTAGTCCATGTGGTGAGACCGCTCCCGTCTGGAAAAATGTCTGATTCGGTTTCTTTGTGGATTCCTATTCAAAAATGTCCCCTTTAAACAAATCTGAAGGGTGCCGGGCGGAATTTTTGGGCAGAAATTGTTTAAAAAAATTTTTTAAACAAATACAAAAGATCATGATTGTTTGCTCTGGAACATATATTTTTAGATTTTTTGGGTCAATCTAAACAAGAAAGGTATCTTGTAATTTTTCTTAGAAATTGATAGTTTTGGAGTTATAGGCGATTTAAAATCTGAAAAATACGAAAATACGCATTTTCGAGGCTTAAAAACTCATATTTAAATTAGTATTTTTGAGGTTGCCAGATACTTAGATTAAAGACTGAACATTCAGCTTCAAGATTCTGAAGAGTGATCGCGTCTAACTTTAATGTATACCGTTATTTTTTAATTATTAAATATGCGTGTTTGTCCGATCTTTTTGCCGGTGCGGCGCGCTCCATTTCAAAAATCTCCTATTTTGCTCCGAAAAATATTTTTTATAGATTATTTGTGATATTATAAATAAAATATGTTTTCTGCCATTTTTCTCAAAAGTTAATAGTTTTAAAGTTATAAGCGATTTAAAATCCGAAAATGCGTTTTTTTGTCATTTTTCGGATTTTAAATCGCTTATAACTTAAAAACTATTAACTTTTGAGAAAAATGGCCAGAAACATATTTTATTTAGAACATCACAAAGAATCTAGAAAAAATATTTTTCGGAGGAGAATTGGAGATTTTTGAAATAGAGCGCGCCGCACCGGCAAAAAAATCGGATAAACACGCATATTTAACAATTAAAAAATAACGGTATACATTAAAGTTAGACGCGATCACTCTTTAGAATCTTGTAGCTGAATGCTCAGTCTTCAGTCTAAGTATCTGGTAACCTCAAAAATACTAATTCTGTATATGGGAGGCATACTATCCTAAGTCCATTTTTTCAGAAAAATACATTATTGCATAACTGGGATCGGAATACCCTATATTATTCAGGGGAATACTATACTAAGTCCAAACTCTTTTAGAAACGAAATTAGACGAGAAACTATGTACACTATGTCCAGTTTGCTTTAGAGGTATATAATCTTATCTGGACTTAAACTTATATTCCTCCAAATGAAATATTATAAACCGGATCCTAAGTCCATCATAGGATTATATGCCTCTCAAGGAAAATATATCAAGTATATAATAAAATATACACACAGGTGTGCATTTTCGTGGAACTTAATCTTTTTAAAACAAACTCAAGTTAAATGCATAGTATATTAAGTGCACATCAAGTGGTAACTGTTTAGAATATTGGTTTAGTAATTTTAAGGTTTACAGGCCGCCCTAATTTGTTGTGTTTATGTCTTTTGGAGAATGGATTTAATTATTACTTAATTTATTAGGTTGTACTAAGCAGTATTTTAACGAAAAATCGTCATTAATGACAGACAGGCGCATTCTGAAAATAATATAGTATTTAGTTTTTAACCTACCAGCATAGCAAACAGATAACAGATTTAAAGTCGAAAGCGTGTTATTTTAGAGAAGGTATTTAGTGAGTCTTTTATTGCTTTAACAATGGCTTTTCGCAAAAGAAGTTTAAGGATATTAGATTTGTCGCTCTCCGACATACCTAAGTCTTTAAATACAGAACCCAGATTACAAAAAGGTAAGTTTTTATCACTAATTTACTATTTTTTTCAGTCAGTCGTGAAAAAATAAATGCAATATTTACTGCTTTTCTAAATGTTAATAAAAATATCTTTAATTTTAATCATTTTATTTAAACTCTGCTTCCGTTGTAACGAAACTTTCTATTGCAGGTGAAGATAAAGAAACCCTACCACATCACGAACTTAGCGATATATGCGGCCAAGATGCAGCCATCAAATCGGCTAGTGTTGCAGAAGAAAATCACTCTAAACAAAGTTCTGTGGTAAGTGCCAACCTTTATTTAAGTGACAGCGATGACTCAATAAAGGATAAAGATTATCAACCAGATTCGGACACTGATTCAGATGAAAGTGGAAGTAGGTTTCCTGTACCTTTATCGGCATTTCCAGAAGGTGTGCCAAGTACATCTAATGCTATACCAGACTCTTTACCTAATACAGTAGAAGATACTATAAATCCCAATCGTCTAGTGACCAAAAGAAAAGTCGTCAATAAAACAAAAATAAAGCAAACAGGAAAGAAACGAACATGACATGTTCTTAACTGGAAAGCGAATGAGAGAAAAAGAAACTATGTTGGTGGAAGGGCCTATGTTAGTAAGAAGGGTAAGAATGTTCCTTGCAAAAACTTGAAAGTGTCATGCGGAAAATCTTGCCGCATGAAATGTGGTTCAAAATTATTTGAAGCTCAAAGGGAAGATATTTTCAAAAAATATTGGAATGATACAGCAGATTATAACATCAAACGGCAATTTATATTATTTTGTGTCCAAACGAAACCTACAGAACGAAGTAGGTCGCGCTCAGGAGATGAGTCTAAACTAAGATCAAATACTTTGGTTTACTCTTTTGTAATTAACGGTAATAGAACTGTAGTTTGTAGAACCATGTTCTTAAACACGTTAAGTATTTCACAACAAGTAGTGAAGACTGCTTTATCAAAGCGACAGGATGGCGGTATGGTTCAACGGGATCTTAGGGGCACTCGTGAGCCAAGTAATAAGACAACAGAAAAAATTATTCATTCTGTGGTATCACATATTTCATCTTTTCCCAAATACGAGTGTCACTACAATCGGGAAAGCCCCAAAAAGAATTATTTAGGGCCTGATTTAAATATTAAAAAAATGTATAAATTATACGAACAGGTAAAAACAGAGAATAAGGATGCTACTGAAGACATAGCAAAGCCCTGGCTATATCGCGATATATTTAATAAGCAATTTAATTTAACATTTAAACCCCCAGAGGTAGACACTTGTGACGACTGCGATATGTTTGCAGCTAAAATACGAGCAATTGATAATGATTCTGAGAAACAACTGATTGAAAACGAGAAATATACGCACTTAAAAGAAGCAGAAGACAGATATAAATTTAAATCTATTGATATGGCCGAAGTAAAAGTAAATATAAAGTACAAAGTACTGACTGGTGATCTACAAAAGTGCCTTCCAACGCCATATTTGACCAATTGTGTAAATTTTTATAAGCGAAAATTATGGACTTTGAATTACACTTTATACGATGGATATAATAGTGCTGCATATTGTGTAATGTGGGATGAAACCAAAGCAAACAGAGGAGGAAATGAAATTGCTTCGGGAATTTTAAAGTGGGCTGATCTAAATATTCCTTCATCTGACGTCGAATGTGTAACCATATGGGCAGATAACTGTTGGGGCCAGACCAAAAACCTATGTGTAGTTATGTGTGCATTTTACCTCATTCAAAGATATCCCAAACTACAAGTAATAGATTGTAAATTTCTTCTAAAGGCGCACACGCATATGGAATCCGATTCAGTACACGCTAATATAGAAAGGAAACGGAAAAACTACCCACTCTAACTATATTAACACCCTGGGACTGGCAACAATTTATTCGTCAGTGCTCAAATAAATACGAAGCTGTCAACATGGAACTCAATGATTTTAAAAATTTTGAATGCTTATATTCTTCAAACAGGTCCATTTATTAATCGGAAAATAAATACTGATAGAGGGGCATTTCAAATTTCAAAATCAGTGATCTTACGTGTTACCAAAGAAAATTTTGGAATGCTTCAATATAAAACATCATTCAACAGTGACACTTTTCAAATGGTTGACTTAAGACGAAATAAAAGAGGTGATATCATTTTGCCAGAAACTTAACCCAAATGAATATGCAATTGATTCCTATATCAACAAAAAAATATAGTGATCTTATGGACTTACTCTTATACTTGCCATCCTATTGCCATGATTTCTATAAAAATCTGCCACATTCAAACGAAGAATCCGAGTACCCTAATGATAATGATAACATGTAATTTGAAAACTGTATGTTAATTATAACTAAATAAAATAAATAAAGAAATATTGATGAGTTTTTTTACACAGATAACCAATTTATGAGGACTTAGTATATGTGTATTATAAATATAAGGAGGCTTATAACTTAGAGGTAATATATCCTAAGTCCATTATTTTATTATCTTTAAACCCTTACTTTACTTTCAAAATACCACAGCAAACTATATATAATACTATTTTTAAATACCGACAATAGTTTTCACTACAATTATTAATTACTTATCATTTTTTGAACAAACATAAAATATAATGTTTAAGTGCTCCTCCTGTAAAATTATGAAAATGTGACTTAGGATAGTATGCTTCCTATGTACAGAATTTAAATATGAGGTTTTAAGCCTCGAAAATGCGGATTTTCGCATTTTTCAGATTTTAAATCGCCTATAACTCGAAAACTGTCAATTTTTGAGAAAATTTTACAAGATACATTTCTTGTTTAGATTGACCCAAAAAATCTAAAAATATATGTTCCAGAGCAAAAAAACATGATCTTTTGTATTTGTTTAAAAAATTGTTTAAACAATTTGTTTAGGCAATACGTAAAGTATCCTTAACAATAGTAACCTATACTTATTGTACGGTTATAGAGTATATTCCCATAGGTAAGCTGGTTAAGAGTAGATAACGATTTTTCATATGTAATTTAAAGTATTATCTGCATAAATGGCACAAAGAATATTTGCTACGAGAGGTATATGGTTCAAAATGCATACAGTATCACGACTAATAAGTTATGTTCACATACATGTAGAGTACTTACAGTTTTATTCCTTGATGACGTGTCACATCAGAGCTCTGATTGAATTCCATAATCCATTTGGTTCATTTGTAAGGCACTCACTAATACGCTAAATAAATCATCGTCGATAATACTGAGCAGATTGAATTATCTGAGCGGTATAAAACGATAGCAAAAAAAGCCGGTAAAATGCGGCCTTTTTACGAATAGCGGGAGCGTCGATAGATTAGAGATGATTCTCGTTAGGAAGCTTTTGACGATCTGCCCCGGCGAGGGGTTCAAATGCGAGTCTCAACAATAACCTGGAGTTTCCAGAAAGGTTACATAAATACTACTTGAATTTTAAGTAATCAGTAGTACAGGGGCGTAACTAATTA
The DNA here is from genome assembly GCF_917563875.1 of Diabrotica virgifera virgifera. Classification (NCBI taxonomy): domain Eukaryota; kingdom Metazoa; phylum Arthropoda; class Insecta; order Coleoptera; family Chrysomelidae; genus Diabrotica; species Diabrotica virgifera. Next base: position 268,076,294 of record NC_065443.1, read on the forward strand.
TTTTAGTGAGCCGTGTATAATATATTTATTGTACATATTGCCGGGGGCGACAGGCGAGAGAGATGGCCTATATCACCTCGAAGAGAGGGGATTGGCAAAGATGTGCACAACGATAAGAAATGTTTGAAGAAATTAGAGTTCATATACACAAGGGGTAACAACGATAAAATGGAGGAAAACGATAAGTTTTCCCCCTAGGGATAGATTTTAATCTTCCAGGGGAATCACAGCGATTTTCGTAATACCACGAAGAAAATCACCGTGAGTAGTGTGAATCTTGACAGTACGAACTAGACCATCCTTACCAGGCAATACATCTATTACCCTGGCAGTTGGCCATAAGAGTGGAGGAGTACCATCCTCCTTCAACAGAACCAAATCCCCGATCTTGACAGGGTCAGTAGGGTCGGTCCATTTATTTCTTTGCTGCAGGAGGCAAAGATAGTCTTTTTTCCACAATTTCCAAAATTGCTGTTGAATTTTACTAATACGCTGAAAAAGATTCAACCTATTTTCAGGTATTTCTGAAACACTTGGTTCAGGGGGCGCGGTTAAACTTCTTTGAACTAAGAAGTGAGCTGGAGATAGGAAAGCGAAGTCATTGGCGTCAGACGACATCCTAGTGATGGGTCTCGAATTTAGAATAGCCTCGATTTGGCATAATACTGTGTTAAACACTTCAAAGGTGAAGTGGGAATTTCCTATAATTCGATAGAGGTGATACTTCACACTCTTTATTCCTACCTCATGGAGGCCGAATTGATGGGGGTTGCGGGGAACACCCATCTTGAAAGTTATGGAGTTTTGAGTACAGAATTCCTTAATCTGTTCTGAATTATTTTGATTTAAGAAAAAATCATAGAATTCGCGCATTTCATTTTTTGCCCCATGGAAATTTGTGGCATTGTCGCTCCAAATAATACTGGGCGTGGATCTTCTGGCAATAAACCTTTTCAGAGTAAGAATATAGGCTTCTGCGCTTAATCCTGTGACGAGTTCGATATGAACACATTTAGTGCTCATGCAAATGAAATAGGCTACGTATGCTTTGTAAAGCGGTGCCTTCCTCAAATGTGAGGACTTAATTAAGAAGAACCCCCCATAGTCCACTGAGACGACTTGGAAGGGTCTAGTGGGGAGTACACGATCGGGATGCATATCTGCCATCTGTTGAACAGAATTGGGTGTCATGAATCGGAAACAGTTTACACACTTACGAATTAAGCGTTTAATCTGTCTTAATCCGTCAATTGGCCAGTACTTCATTTTGACATACGAAAGTACTGTTTGCGCGCCTGAATGTAATAACTTATGATGAGCTTGAGTCAAGATTAGTTCTACAACTCGACATTTAGAAGGAAGTAGAATGGGGTGTTTTTGATTATACGATATGGGGGCGTGTCGGAGACGTCCTCCCACACGAATCAGCCCATCATTATGTTGTAGGAAGGGGTTGAGTTTACGAATGGCTTTATTGGTCACGAGTTTAGCATTTTTCAATTCAAGAATCTCTTTTTTAAAGTAGATACTTTGGATATACCTGATGATCGCGTGATCAGCGATCTCCATTTCGGGTGGCGTCAATATATCCGTATCTCGTGGAGAGTTATTTATTTTCTTTTTAATATTACTGATGAATCTAAAAAGATAAGCGACAATTCTTTGAATTTTACGAAAAGAAGAAGATTTAGCGAATAGATTTTCAAAGGTGTCGTTGAGTTCGTGATTTGTTGCTATGTTTGAGACAACTAACTTCCTTAATTCAGGAAGATCATCCTGAAAATGAGGAATTTGATGAAGAGAAAAATCGATGGGATTGTCTCTAATAAAGCTAGGTCCGCATAACCAGTCTTCGGTGGTCTGGGGATTATCAAAGACATTTATCCCTCTGGAAGCGGGGTCAGCGATGTTTTCGTGACTTCTGACGAAATGGAAATCACAAGGAAAAGTTTCCAACAAGGAATTGACCTTTTGAATTCTGTTTTGTACAAAAATGTTCCAAATGTGTTTTTTAGAAAGTATCCAAGACAAGGCAATTGTAGAGTCAGCAAAGAGATGAGATGAAGATATACTCAAATTTTTCTTGAAGATGTGAAAAAGTCTATGAGCCAGAGTGACTCCCAACACTATTCCACAAAGTTCCAATTTGGGGATGGTGAGTTTATTTTTTAGCGGAGAAATTTTGTTTTTAGAAGCGATAAGCCGCGACGATACAGAAAAGTCTGAGTATGTCGCTTTGAGATACACACAAGTGCTGTATATTTTTTCCGATGCGTCGGTGAAAATAATTAATTGAACATCAACAACTTTCTTTTGTAAAAGTAAGCATCGAGGTACCTTGACCTCTTCTATAGTTTTGAATGTCGATAAGAGGTTTTGCCAATTTTTCATAATGATGGGTGAGTCAATGGGTTGATCCCAGTCCAATTTCTGGGACCATATTTCCTGTATCAAGAGCTTAGCGTTCACAAGGACAGGGGATAACCATCCTAGCGGGTCATACAAAGTAGCAATGTAGGAGAGAATAGTACGTTTAGTAACAACATTAGCCAATTTGAAGATAGGAGTTTTAAACGAAAAGTGGTCGCGTTCTGAATCCCAGAATATGCCTAAGACTTTATCAGATCCCGTGAAGTTAAGACTGACTTCAGAGACGGGATTTAAATTGTGTTGAGACAGAAATTCTGAAGAACTGCAGTTCCACTTGTGGAGGAGGAAACCATGGGTTTCTAGCAAAGAAGTTAATTGTTCGAAAAGACAACTTAATTCATGAAGACTGTCAGCACCGCTGATCAGGTCATCCATATAGATAGATTCTTGCAGAACACTAGTAGCAAGTTCGTGGGTATGTTTGTTGTTGTCAGCGATGTGCTTGATAACTCTTTGAGCGATAAATGGGCTACTTGGGAGCCCGAAGGGTAATCTTTGAAATTGATAGCACCGTAAAGGCTGCTGAATATTGTCCCTAAAGAGAAAATTTAACAGAAATGTTTCAGTGGGACAAATGGCGATTTGTAGGAACATAGCCTTGATGTCGCCTACTAGTGCGAATTTAAACTGACGAAACTTAGCGAGAATGTCAAAAAGTTCATGTTGGACGACATAACCTTTGTCTATGACGTCACTGAGGGAGATTCCCGTAGACGATTTATTGTTTGGATCGAAAACTATACGAGTGGAAGTAGTAGAGTTGGATTTGAAAACGGGAAAGTGAGGGAGAAAGTAATTAGGTTTACCTGAGTCATTTAGCATTTTTAACGGCACTTGAATTATTTGTCCGTTATTGAGATATTCCGATATAATGTCCTGATATTTTTCCAATAAATCAGGGTTGAGTTGAAAACGTTTCTCGAGACTGAGAAAACGTCTTTTTGCCGAGAGAAACGAATTTCCCATGTCTATATCTTCGATAGGGAGTTTGAGATTGAGTGTGGACTCATATCGTCCATTGGGGAGAACATTAACATGTTTTACAAAATTAATTTCAGCGGGGTGATCATTAATGAGATCGGTGTTCTGAGGAGCGGCTTCTTCCAGCTCCCAGAATTTTTGTAAATGATCGGATAGTTCCTCGTTGGACACTACCGGCTCATTTACGGCGGAAGGAGTGTTATGAGAACAACAAGTAACGAGAGAGTTTGAATAAAATTCCAAAGCCTTTTTAGTATTTTTCGACTTAAGAGCAAAGTCTGGAACTGACCCTGATATCGTGTACCCGAGTAGAGTGCGTTGAAGAACGGGAAGACCTTTTCCCAAACGAATTATTTCAGGTTGAATGATATCGTTATACAGGTCTGCACCGAGCAGGATACCAATTGGGGATGTTACATGGAACATCGGATCACCTAATGGTATCTCTGAGGGTATGTTTAGTTTGCTCGCCGAAATAGAAATTTGAGGAAGCGGATTTGTTATCTTTGGGAGTACAGAGCACGAGATGTCAAAAGGAACGTCGTTAGCGACAGCGAAAATTGTTGTATCTACAATAGATTGAGACGAGGATGAGGTGGAGTTAATTCCATTGATCCGTAATTTTCCATCTCTAGTGGTGAGTGACAGTTCCTTTACGAGGTCAGCACTAATAAATGAAACCTGTGAGGCCGAGTCTAAAAGTGCCTTTGCGAAGACCCTCTTGCCGCTAGGAGCGACAAGATAGACCTGGAGTGTGCTTAATAACACCAAATGATTATCAAGCGAGGCTGCAGATAGAGCCATTGAATGTGGAGTCGAATTTTGAAGATTAACTTCCGTTTCAGGAGCTCTAACATGTGAGGGCCCCTGTTGTGAATTACCCTGTGTATGGGAGTTATTTGAGATAGCGGTTTTATTATGATTATTTGAGTTGTGTTGGCCAACAGCCGCGGAAGGGTTACTATGACCCGTTTTGTCGAAATGGAGCAACGTGTGATGACGAGATTTACAAACTATGCAAGAGAATTTGGATTTACACTGATCGAGCATGTGAGACCCAAGACAATTAATACAAAATTTATTTTGTTTGACAAAACTAAAACGTTCTTTAGAATTCAACTGCTTGAACTGAGGACAAGAGTAGATCGAGTGAGAGTCGTTGCAATAGGAACATTTCTTAGGACCTAAGCGAGGCGAAAGGTTACTGGTAGAAGTGTCTGAGGCTAGGTGTAAAGAGTGTCTGGAAGTAGTAGTCGATTTTGGTTTTGATTGAGATTGAATATTCTCAAGATGAACAACGCGTGTCTCGATTTCCCCTAGAAAATGGACAAAATCAGGGGTAGCTTGGCTACCACCGGATTGGAACTCAAGAGCCCTAATGGTAGGTGCGTCGAGTTTCTGAGTAGCGATATGTATGAGAAGTAAATGCAAGAGATCTGAAGGGGGCCTATTCAAGTTCAATAGGGCCTTGAAATTATTTGACATGACCGTATGAAAATTTCTTAATTGTGAGTGATTTGCGTTTCCAGAAATAGGAGGCGCATCAAGAATTTGAGAGATGAGAGTTTTGATAAGCGATTTAGAGTTGGCGTACCTTTGTGTCAGGTTATCCCGGGCTATTTTGTAATTGTCACCTGTGAGTGGGATATGCTCGAGAAGCGTCAAAGGCTCGGAAGTTAGAAAACTTTTGAGGTAAATGAGTTTTTCCAGATCACTTAATGTAGTATCAGATCCTATTATTGTATCAAAGGTCTCAATGAATGAATTGTATTCAGTAACTAAGCCACTAAATGGTTTTAACTGAATACGAGGGAGGTTTACTGTTCGTTGCCTAGCCATAGACTGTGAGGTTAGAGAAGAATTAGGGTCAAATTGGAGGGAGGGGGTAGCAGTCACATTAGAACTTTCAATGACCTCTAACCTTTCTTCCAATAGAGAAATTGTATCCAAATATTTATCAAAAACCACAGAGGAATCAGTAGAGGGGGTAGGTTCCTCGGGGATCGTCTCCAGCACATTTTGAGCATCGCGGAAAAGTCCGTAAGAATGTTTGAGTTGTGAAATTATTTCACGAATTTTATATTTGTTTAGAGAATTAAGAGTTGTGGGAACCGAATCAGCCAACTTGGTTATATCAAGTTTTGCGGTGAGCCTCTGTCGGTTATATTTTGATCGGTCAGCCATGTTGCGAGAATGTGAGATTAGATAGATTATTTGCAAATGTCTAAACCTATAAATCGATGCGAAAATGAGAGAATATGTACAATATATTATATATTACACGTTTAATAGTGTGAGATTGGCTTAATAGTATCACCCTGTATGAGCGCAGATTAGTATATGAAATGCAAAACTATAAAATTTCAAAATATATGCAATTTTCCAAAATGGGTATTTTTCAGCAAGTGTGAGACACCCTTAACAAGTATTTAAATTAATTAAATTGAAGGAAAAAACAATTATTTATTTTCTATAGTTTTCTAGAAGTGTAAAATGAGCTTAAGCGAAGCTAAATGTAGCAAAAACTTACAATTTATGCAAGAAAACAAAATTATTTTTAATAATTTTTGTAACCTGTGAACCAGGCTTAATCGGATTCAAAATTATAAATTTAATTTAAATCAAAAGGTTGAACAAACAATGTTAAAATTATAACACCCGTACTATCAGCCAAGAAATGAGTACACTTTTTGTATACTATAAACAGAAAAATATATTTACGAAAATAAAATAATGTAATATATGCAAATATTTTTTCATACAAACAAAACGACTCCTTTATTTGAACAAAGCAAGTAGTTTCTGAAATTGCACGTGTAGACCGGGCTTAACAACCTACCAGCTATTGTAGAGACGTGCTGGGTTAAATACTGAGAATTTGAGTGCAGAAAGAGAGGAATATTTTATTTTTGTGCCGGGGCGGCGTGGCTTGGAAATTTCCAAATGCAACAGAAAGACACTATAAATGAAAAACCGTTATTCTCAGAATAGAGATTATCAAAATATGCAAATACGAAGGACCTTGAGGATTTAATTAATAAATAATTAATATGATACGGCTCGATGGAACAGAAATGTTTAGGCAATACGTAAAGTATCCTTAACAATAGTAACCTATACTTATTGTACGGTTATAGAGTATATTCCCATAGGTAAGCTGGTTAAGAGTAGATAACGATTTTTCATATGTAATTTAAAGTATTATCTGCATAAATGGCACAAAGAATATTTGCTACGAGAGGTATATGGTTCAAAATGCATACAGTATCACGACTAATAAGTTATGTTCACATACATGTAGAGTACTTACAGTTTTATTCCTTGATGACGTGTCACATCAGAGCTCTGATTGAATTCCATAATCCATTTGGTTCATTTGTAAGGCACTCACTAATACGCTAAATAAATCATCGTCGATAATACTGAGCAGATTGAATTATCTGAGCGGTATAAAACGATAGCAAAAAAAGCCGGTAAAATGCGGCCTTTTTACGAATAGCGGGAGCGTCGATAGATTAGAGATGATTCTCGTTAGGAAGCTTTTGACGATCTGCCCCGGCGAGGGGTTCAAATGCGAGTCTCAACAATAACCTGGAGTTTCCAGAAAGGTTACATAAATACTACTTGAATTTTAAGTAATCAGTAGTACAGGGGCGTAACTAATTATTTTAGTGAGCCGTGTATAATATATTTATTGTACACAATTTCTGCCCAAAAATTCCGCCCGGCACCCTTCTGATTTGTTTAAAGGGGACATTTTTGAATAGGAATCCACAAAGAAACCGAATCAGAAATTTTTTTCAGACGGGAGCGGTCTCACCACATGGACTAATCAAGTAACGGTTGAATCCATCAATATTTTTAAATCAATAAATGCATTTAAATACGTAATTGGTTAGTCACCTAACATATCGCACACCTAGTTCAATAGTGCCACAAGTGCAAAACACATATTCTCGAGAAATGAGCAAAACGTTCTGTAGGAAACGCGTTATGCCCTGTAAATAATTTATTTTGAGAATGACTGGCTTCGAAATTACAATTTAGGTAGCAAATTATACAGTTATTCGCTGGATCTTATTACAATTTTTTAAAAATAAAACGTTATTATGATTTTGATAGTTATGGCGATATTGCATTGTGAAGAAAGTCATTTATAAAACGATACCTAGGAGATACGGCGGCAATGTAATGAAAAAAGCAATTGATTTTTGCAGTTGTGGCTGTATTGAATTACATCGGTTGTATTGTGGCAGTGTATATTATCGCCACCTCTCTCTTGATTTTTGCAGTTGTGGCCATATTGAACGTATTGAATTACATCGGTTGTATTGTGGCAGTGTACATTATCGCCACATCTCCCAGTTATGGCCATATTGCATTTTCAAAATCTCCAAAACCCTACAACGAAATACCGAAGTAACTTACTTTATACTTATCCAAAACAATATTTTAGTTCAGGATGTATTGAATTAGATGGGCCATTATATAGGCAATATTTTACAGCCTGAACCCAAAATTCGAATTTTTTGCAGTTGTGGCACAATTGAACTAGGTATGCGATATTTCTATTGTAAGGTTATCATCATCATCTTTATTAATTTGTACGCGTCCACGCTGGACCTAGGTCTCCCTCAGTACTTTTCATCTGTCTGCCTTGTAATGTACATACACACATGTCCAAAAATTTAGAATACGTACAAATAATATATCTACACCTATGATGTTCAAAACTGTTGTTGATATTCATTCTACAGCGTTTTTACATGAAAATGATACAAAATTTGAATCGTTTTTATATTATGTATTTGATTAGCGTATTTACACATTATTTCAGTGTTTGTTAAAATTTGAATTGAGCCCTAAAATGCCTAGAAACTGCTTTAATTTGTGCTTAATTGTTAATCGCGCCAACGGTGTTACCTACGTAGGATTTTTGATAGCTCAACCAATATTGGTAATTTTTAGGATCAGTCTAGATTAATATGTACCTATTTCCGAAAAATTATTTGCGATTGAATATGTTCACGACCAACCTAATAAAATTTTACTTATTTTTTGTTTCAATTAATATTTGGCTTGAATCACCAATAACTCACAAACTAAAGCAGTTAGGTATAGGGAATGCTTAAGAAATAAAAAAGTACCATAACATACCATTTCATTACAATACTAACATACAGGGTGTTCCATTAAAAAAACTCAGAAAATACTCATTCCGAGTTTCGACCAACCCTTTATTCTAAAATTAAAAATTTAGCTATGCTAACAATTCTTAACAATAGTAGACTAGGTATATTAAAAATCATATGAACGTAAACAGAGTTTTTGATGTCAAACTACTACAATTCTACAGGGTGTGAATATTGCTACGGAATTAAAAAAAATGTAATTCTCTTTTAAACTACCCTATATAACATTACAAAACTTTATATTTTAACAATGAAGACATCGAGGATAATTTAGAAATGAAAAATGTACAGGGTGCCCCATTAAAAAAAAACGAAGTTATAAGCAACATCCGGTACAATCGGAAGTAGTTAATAGATGAAAATACATTCATTAAATAGATCACTCCCTAAAACCCCTTCGTTCTCATTTTCATGATTCTGTTGCCTTTAGTTTTCGAGATATTACTAATAGGAAATTTATCTGCCTCACCCTGTAGACATAGTACAAACCAACTATATACATCCCTGCCTATACTCTCACTAACTGAGCTATCTACCATATCCCACGGGAGTAAGTAAGTTTCTTTAAACATTTGCATTTAATAACCTTTTATTACATATGTGCTAAAACATGCTTAAAACACAAAAAACCAATTAAATGACATAAACTTGACTGAACTATTAAAGAACATTCTCTGTCTATTTAGAAAGGAATTTTGTTTGACCCATTGATATACAATTGCACACTCTGCAGAAAGTTTACAAGTACGATGTTATCTTTATACGATGTGGTATTTAGAATCCTACTAACTGATAAGGAAAAACAATTGAGTGTGTGTCGTATTATATTTTTTATCAAGGTAGCCGACATATCTTTAAAAAGTTTCAATAGGATATTACTGTGGGCGTCACAACACAGATTATTTTATGAAAGGACAGCTGTTCTCAAAATCTAGACGATTAACATAAGTACAATTAATTTCAGAGCGAAGGCGTCCGTCGCCGTCGTCTGCTAGGAAGGATGTATTACAAAATATTTAATTTTTACATTGTATTAATTTATTATGACCTCTGAGTACGCGTCAAATAAATATGTCAAGTGTCCTTTTAATGAATTTTGATTCGCTATGTATGTTTATTGTATTTTTTATAATCCGCACAAGTCCAATTTTCCAAATTTTTGTTACCTACATATCTTTTTGCGTCTCATAGTCTCTAAGCATATACCCGAACTACTATATTCCCTAAAATGACACTCAATCCTAACTGCAAGACGCAAGAGTCTCGCAGGCTTAGTCTTGTTCTTGCTCAGGTCTTGCACGGTCAGTCTTGGTCTTGGTCTTGCTAAAATAAAGCGGTCTTGGCCTTGGTCTTGGTCTTGCGAAACCGCAAGAATAAGACCAAGACTGCAAGACCAATGACCGATTTTGGGCAACACTACTGAGGGTGGAAAGTCCCTTAGAACAAACAAAAAGTTCCTTTTGAATAGATATTTGAAACTAAAAATCACACTCAATTTTCTCTTCTTTTTCACCCCTGTAACTAGTAAAAAAAATGAATGCATTTAAACAACATTGGAACGAAATTTTGCGCCTACGCTCTTAAGATTTTAGAGCTAATTTACTTATACTCATAACTTTGTTTCTGTGTATTTCTGAATTTTTATCATAGTTACATATTGCAATATTATTTTTAAAAAGTTTGCATGATTTATTATCAGACCGTCAAAACCATAAACTTGTCCCCTTATTGCAAGACCCTGTTTTCATCAACTTCAAAACATTAAGGATAGTTGATAGTAGGTGTAGCGTACAATAAATCTAATACTTTTTTTTGTTTACCGATTGTTTTTCAAACAACATACAGACAACAATATTATTTTTTCCTCGTTATAAGGAATATACGTTTTTACGGAATCTTTATGAGCAATTTCATGCTCATTATTTATTATATGAATAAAATGTCTAAATCGGTTTTATTTTATTTATTTAGCGTATGGACTTTCTCAGTACGATAAATACACAAATATAATATATATACATATATACATATATACACACATATATCCACATATACACATATATCATTCAAACACCAAAACATAATGAATGAATCTAAATATTAATGTCCAATTTACATAGCCATTCAATTGCATCTGGGGAGCATTCCACAAAGTACTGGAGGTTTCCACGGTAGGCCCGATTTAGGCAATCTGAAACACAATGACTTATGGTCTGTCTAAGCGATCCACAATCACACTGTGGACTTTCTGCACGACCCCATTTGAACAGAGAATCAGCACATTTACCATGTCCGGTACGTATGCGATTAAGCCTCGTCCAGGTGGGCCGGGGCAGACCCGATCCGATGAAACCCTGGGTTGGGGTGGATATCTGAATATAGTCTGCTGCTATTGTTGGCATCCATCTTGTGGACCATTGCCTTTGTATATCATAGGAATCACCAATTGTTCGGGCAGTTCTGATTGGAGGATTTCTAGACCTCAGTCGCTGGTGCTCTTTTGAGATGTCTGGTATGTCTTGATGGATTGGTAATTGTATGTTGGCTACAATTTTCTGATACTCTCTCACTAATGCTGCTGTACGGCGTAGATCTGGTGGGGCAATATTGCTCAAAGTAGGCAGCCATCTCACTGGGGTTGATTTTATTGTTCCAGTGATTAATCTCATGGTTTGATTAAGTTGGACATCGATTTTGTTTGTATGTGCACTATTTAACCATACTGGTGCACAATATTCTGCCACTGAAAAAACCAAAGCTAGAGCAGAGGTCCGAAGAGTATCTGCAGAAGCACCCCAAGTTGTTCCAGCAAGTTTTGTTATTATATTATTTCTTGTTCTCAGTTTACCGGCTGCGTTTGTAAGATGGCTTTTGAAGGTGAGTGTTCTATCAAGTGTGATGCCTAGATATTTGGGGTTGTTGTTATGTTTGATAGCTGCATCATTTAGAGTTACATTGAGGGTATCGCCCGCAAGTTGGTTCGACAGGTGAAAGAGACAGGTTTCAGTTTTGCTTGTGTTAGGACGTAAGCGCCAGTTCTTAAAGTAGTTACTAAGTGTAGTTAGGTCCTCGTTTAGAGCTCGTTCTCCAGCTTCCTTACTATTATCTTGGAAGCCAATGGCCAGGTCGTCTGCATAAGCGAATTTTCTCGATTTTGTTTCAGGTATATCCGCCGTATAAAGGTTAAATAATAAAGGAGCTAGCACTGAGCCTTGAGGTAAGCCGTTGTTAAGTTTTCTAACGCTACTTCGTGCATCATTTATATATACCTGAAACAGTCTGTTAGTTAGTAGATTGTTTATCAGCTGACAAGTTTTGAGACAGGGTATGATTTTCATCAACTTATAAATAAGGCCCTCTCTCCACACAGTGTCATAGGCAGCCGTAAGGTCTATAAATGTTATGGCAGATTTTTCACGTCTTTCAAAGCCAGCTTCGATGAATGTAGTTAAGGACAGCACTTGGTCACAACAGCTTCGTCCTTTTCTAAATCCAGCTTGCTCAATTGGTACAGCGTCCTCAATGGTGTTACATATTCTATTATATAAGAGTCGTTCTAGTAATTTATAACAGCAACTGAGTAAGGCGATAGGCCGGTAACTTTCAGGCAGCTTGTTGTCTTTGCCAGGCTTCTGGATTGCGATAATTTTTGTTCTTTTAAATTCTGGGGGAAGCATAGCTGTAGTCACAATGTCGCTAAAGAATTCTTTGAGCCATTGTCTTGTTTTTGTACCAGTGTGGACTATAAACTCAGGATATATTCCATCGAAACCAGCTGCTTTTCCCGTTTTGGTTTGGTTAAGCGCTTCGTTTATTTCATCCAATGAGAAGGCACGTGAGTATTCTGATGTTGTGGGGGTATTTGATTTAAGTTGTTTAAGAGCTTTTTTTACCATCGATGTATGAGTTTTCTCAGATGGAGCTCGAGAGTTCTCAATTATTCTATTGGCTATCTTATTTGGCTCAATTGTTGATTTGTTTAAGTGTTGTGCTCTGCTTGCTTCGCCCAGTTTGCGGATCAGTCCCCATGCCTTCCGACTGGAACGGGAGAAATCAATATGTTTTACGGTAGATTTCCATTTATTAAGTCTAGTTGAATCCAGTGACTTGAGTAAGTTGTCACCGATTTCGGGATCTTCTGATTTCAAAAATTCTTCATGTAGTTTTTGGCTTTCTTCCGTCCAGCCTGGGATGTACTCCTTTCGAAAACCTCGGGGGATATGTTTTTTGGCGATAGAGATAACCATTCCTAAAAAACGGTGGTAATTGTTGGCCTTTGGGTCAATGAAGCGAATGCAGGTGTCCAGCTCTTTGGTGTATTCAGGCCAATTTGCTTTGTTAAAATTCCAACGGGGTCTCGGCGTGGATTCAACGATAGAAATTTGTATGCCTATTTCGATTATGACAGGTCGATGTTGGCTGCGAGGGAAACTAGGCAGTACAGTTCGGGAGCTTGGGAGTGGTTGTAACTGTGAGTTACTCGAAACCCAGCATATATCAGGGTTGTAGCCTTTGCGCCATCTTCTAGAAAAGAAAGTAGGTTTATCTTTTAGACTATGGATAAGGTGGATATTGTTTTCTTCGGCCCACTCCAGGAGTTTTTCCCCATTTTCATCATTGTTTTCATACCCCCATTTGTTGTGGTGACTGTTAAAGTCCCCTATGTAAACTGTAGGTTGGTTGTCCTCAGTTTTGATTACATTTGTTGGCCATTTAGTTAATGGTGCTTTGTAGATGTTCTTTATGGTTATGTCATTCACTTTTGTAGAGATTATGGATACACTATTTTCGCAGCTGCAGTCCTTCACCTTGGAATTTTGTATACTGTTATTCACGTAAGTTGCAGTTCCGTAAACATTGCTGTAAGTGGCTCCAATCATGCTATATCCCGGAATTTTACCCCTCTTAAGAAGCTCGGTTTCTGATGGTGCGTTTCTGATGGGAGTTTCTTGAATAGCTATGACGTCAACGTTATTTTCGATTAGTATTTTTGAAAGAAATTCAGATTTTGATCTACTAATTCCCTCTATGTTTATTTGACATATACGGAGGGTTGGTCCGATACGTCTCGTCAAATGGTGTTGATAAACACCTTTGTAGTTTTCCATATTCCTATATGAAGATTCCTTTCCTTGCTTTTCTTTATCGTACTGGTTGCCAGGAGAGCTTAGCGGCTAGTTTGGCGTCCAAAAATTGATAGACCATTTAGCGTTACCCAGGGTGCACCACGTGGAGGCGATCTATCATTACACCCCGTCTAAATCGGTTAAAACTTTGACAAAAAATTTATGAACCATTAGAATATGACAAACAAGTACTGTACTTAATCTTTACATCGAGCCTCGGGAGCATCTTTATATCGATTTTTTGCTAATTCTAAAGGTTTTTTTTTTTAATTTCTCTAGGTGAGTACAAGGGGTTAAACAAATTTTTGTCAAAAATAGATGTTCTATAGCCATGTGAAAATCGCCTCTTTTGTTACTCAAATAGTATTAACCCTCGTAAGGCGGTGCGGGGTGCAGGTGCACCTCAGACCTCGTTTTTCTCACCTATCTTTTTTAATAAATTTTTTTGATTTTGTCCATTTTTTTATTCGCATTAAATTCAATTCTAAACGCATTCCACCCGTCACAGCATTTAAAACCCTTTGCGTTTACGTGTTTTTTTTTAGAAAAATATCTGTAGATTGCAAATGACGAAAATTTCATATCCTTAATTGGACGTTTCTGATGTTCTACATGGAGCTAACAGAGCTAAGGGGCTAGGTCGGTGTTACATACGTCAGAGAAAAAAAACCGAAAGTCCCGGCATAACTGTATTATGTGAAAAAACTTTGTGTTGTCACTCTTTGAAAAATGTCATGTATTTGTCTTGCAACGATAATAATTTTTTTTAAGAAGAAATGAGTACTTTTTTGTAAAATTTTGTTTCATACTATAATAAATAAGTCCTAATAATCTTTCAAATCAATTTCCCCGACGTTCACATACAAAAAAAGGGTTATACAGTTGGGGTGCAAGTGCACCCCGCACCGTTGTTTACGTAAGAATCTATGCACCGCCTTACGAGGGTTAACAGAGAATTGTTTAACAACTACTCAAACGATCGGGCCAATCTTTTGCCCACATAATAACCATAGAGAGGGGGCCAAATTATGGAAAAAATTCAGTTTTTCGAGCATGGAAAATTTTGGAGAGAAATCCCGAAATAGGCCGATTTTTATTTTTAAATTATGATTTTTTTGGTATATTATACATAAAATTATGTATCATATTAGTGACGTGATCCATCTGAGCGCGATGAGGTAATCGATAATTTTTTTAAATCAGAATAGGGGTAGTGTGATAGTTCATTTGAAAGGTTCACTTCTCTATTCAGTAATTTAAACATTATTATAATAATTTATACAGGTTGACCGAAAAAATAATTTTTGAATTAAATTAATTCACGCAAAAAGAAAAATATATGAAATTTATGTCGGTATATTCAGAGTATTGTAGATCGCAGACCTTTTGCTCGTAGTAAGCAAAATTATCTCTTTGGGATTTCAAGACTCTGGCTTAAGGAGCTTAAAGCTGAACTGGAGTTTCAATTTCAATCTCTTCTCTCTGTAATGATTTACTGACAGCGTTGATGAGTTCTAAAATTGTTGCCAAAACTCATTCATTATGAATGTTTCTGTTTTGACATTTCTTTCAACAAACACTTAGCCTCATGAACTGTTTCAGCTTTCTGATTAGGGTCTTCAGCAAGAGTATGAAGAGGAGCAGATTTGAAGGCGTTGTAACCTTTAGACAAAGCTCCTGTTGCATCTCTTGTCCATCTAGTGCTGCTTGTTATTTTAAGGACAAAGTTTAGATCGTGGCGAATGGGATCGCTTAGTTGAGTTTCATTTAAGCATTTAACTGTAGATTCCCAAAATGAGTCTGGAGACTATTATATTTGCCTGACATGTAGCAAAATGCATGTGTAATGAAGGAGAGGGTAGCGAGGGGGCGCTGACTTATTTGTTGCTCTTGCTCTTACTACTTTTCTAAGAATCTGTGCAGACTGACAAACGGCATTCATTAGCGACTTATTACATAATAAGTCGGCTTATATACATAGGCTTTCTATGCCAACAAAAGGATGCATTGTAATGTAGTTTTATACAACCATAAATCATATAAACATGATTTATAATTTTTATCTAATTATTATTTTTTCATTTTGGGCCCTGCGGGCCCCCCTTGAGGCCGATGCCATTAGGCAACTGCCTACTTTGCCTATTGGTTAATCCGGCACTGCTTCTCTACTTATCTGTTGCGCATCCGTGTTATTTCATTTATGTCATTTTAATATCATTTTTGTCGATGTATGTATTATGATGATAAGAGAAAAAGAAAAACAAATTAATTGCAATATTAAGAGTATCTCTATTGCAATTTAAATAGTCGACGACGAATGTTGCTGCTAAATTTCCTATGCTTTAAAAAAGTGCTTTTTGCATTTTTTACATAAGTTATCGTAATTGATAAATTTACCTATAGTCTAGGCGCCAGAGGAGTCACCGTGTCATATTCAATTCTGATGGACAAACTCAACGGTTTCTTATGGATTTTTGGCTGCTGATTACGAATTTCGAGGGGGGATTTCGATCCGAGTGGTCAAAAAATTGTTATAAACAATTTAATTGTTTATAAATTGTTTATAAGCCTCTGGCTGATAAACTAAAAGAGATAAAAAAAATGTTTCAAATAAAATTTATTCCTTAATAACAAACGAAGAAATAACCGTTTACTAAACATAAATCTAACAATTAGAACTCAAGATATTGTAAAATTAGTGCACAATGCAAATTGCAAAATAAGTATTTTTTGAAGCTTTATCGATCGTAACGCGGCTTCTGCGCATGAAAATGCGCCTTAGAAGGTGTCGTTTTAACACTTACTTAACAGGCTTCCAAACAAAGTTTATTAAATTACTTGATCTTCATTTGTTTTAAAGTTATACCCGTTTGAATTTACAATTTTCTTAAAAATACAGTACATTCATTTGCTTATAAGGGTTTTAAGCAAATTTAAGCTCATCATCTTTCAGTGCGTCACAGTTTTTCGATTTCTTTCTAACGCATTAAATTGTATGTGACAGAAAAAAAGCACGTCGGTGATTACATTTCGTCGGTGACATTTATAACATTTATTCTAGTTATTTTAGTTGTCGATAGATGGCGCCATAATAAAGCACTAATTTTTTTTTAATAAGATAATAATATTACAAATATAATCTGTATAATTTATAAGACTATACAAATCAAAGAAAATACCATTTTATAAATGCAAGAAACACATTTGATTTGTTTTTACTCCAAATTGAAAATAAAATGTGACAACTGTCAGATTTAACTAAAATGTTATGTTAGAATAAATGTCATAAATGTGTATTATCACAGACTTACCCTTTTTCCTATCATTTGTTACGCACTGAAAAATGATCATGAAAAGGACAATATAAACATTTATACTTTAATGAACAATAATGATAAAAAAACTTAAAAGGAACAATTTGAGGTTATGAAAATATTCATAAGTTTATTTTTGGCCAAGATATCGATATTTTAATGGCGCGCTATGAGGCGGAAGATCGGCTTACAGTCAATTAAGTATTTTTCGACGCTTTATCGGTCGTAACTCGGCTTCTACGCAGTAAAATGAGCTTTTCGTGGTCTCATTTTAAAGCTTAATTAATAGACTTCCAAACAAAGTTGTCAAATTACTTTATCTTCATTTGTTCTAAAGTTATACTCGTTTGAAGTTATAATTTGTACATTAATTTTTGTATAAGGTTTTTTAGTAAATTTGAGCAATAAACATTTATACTTTAATTAAAACTAATAATAGAAAAACTAAGAAGGTGTATTTTGAGTTTAGGAAAGTGTTCGTAGGTTTATTTTTGGGCAAGATATTGATAATAAAATAGCACGCTCTGAGGCTCAAGATCAACTCACAGTCAAGTAATAAATATCATGGTAAATATACCGATCGACTGCTCTCGTGTTACCCTATTTTGCTCAGGAAGCCTTGACTATTCTTAATATGTCTATCAATGTCTACAATAATATAATATACTACTGTCAATTCTGTCTATTTGTTACAACAAAGTCATTGTCTCTTAATAGTGTAATGTGATATTGATTCGTTGCAATAATTTAGTTAATAATAAATTGTGTATTATATGTCAAAAAAATATCAACATCAAAGTGTATTCTACTGAGAACGGTTGTGCACGTATAATTGAAACAGCAAATCTTCGTAAAGATTTTTCTCTTGTTTTCTCTTGTTGAAGGAGGCATTTCTCTTGTTAAAGATATGCAATCAACATCAAACTCAATCCACTTATATATAAAACGAGCATTTTATGTGGTGTACACACAATTAACGTGCCTCGAAGATTCTGCAAAAGAACTTTATCTACTTGTATATGGATATCTTATAGATAATGAAACTCTGAAGTCCCAAAAAGTTTTAATTTTAATGCCTTCAAAATCAGATTTAGTACCACCATGTGTATGTAAAAATTGCTCGAAGAATTTATGCAGATGTAAAAAAGCTGAGATTCCCTGTATATCTCGATGCAGATGTATGAAAGAAAATGTTTGTAAAAATAGTAATAATAAATAATATCAACTCACTTTTTAGTTATATTTCTGAAATATTAGTTTTTAATGTGTTTTCTTTCTCATTTAGTACAAAAAATAGAAGACAAATTAAATAGAATGAAAGGTGATACGAGATACAGTCTGATGATTTAATTATAAGAAGTATATGATAAAATTTTATTAGGATCTTCAAAAATGAAAAATGAAGTTAACGTATATATACATAGATTATAATTTGCATCGAGATCTTAGCGCGTGAACCTTTACGCTGTGAGCCAATCTTGCGCCTCATAGCGCGCCATTAAAATATCGACATCTTAGCCAAAAATAAACTTACGAACAGTTTCGTAAGCTCAAATTGTTCCTTTTGAGTTTTTTATCATTATTGTTAATTAAAGTATAAATGTTTATAGCTCAAATTTGCTTGAAACCCTTATAAACAAATGAATGTACAATATTTTTAAGAAAATTATAACTTCAAACGGGTATAACTTTAAAACAAATGAAGCTCAAATAATTTAACAAACTTTGTTTGGAAGCCTCTTAATTAAGCTTTAAAAGGACACCTTATAAGGCTCATTTACATGCGTAGAAGCCGAGTTACGATCGATAAAGCTTCGAGAAATACTTATTTTGCAATTTGCATTGTGCACTAATTTTACAATATCTTGAGTTTTAATTGTCGGATTTAAGTTTAGTAAACGGTTGTTTCTTTGTTTTTTATTAAGAAACAAATTTTATTTGAAATATTTCTTTGTATCTTTTTTAGTTTATGAGCCAGAGCCTTATAAACAATTTATAAACAATTAAATTGTTTATAACAATTTTTTGACCACTCGGATCGAAATTCGTAATCAGCAGCCAAAAATCCATAAGAAACCGTTGAGTTTGTCCATCAGAATTGAAAATGACACGGTGACCTCTATTTGGTGCCAAGACTACTACGAAGTATCGTAAAGTTAGTAAGCTGGTCATTTGGCTATATTTCTACCTAATTTGTTGGTTGTTAATATTGTTAATTATAAAACAAACCATACGCTTTTATATTTATAATTTGACATTATACAATTTTCCATAAACACATTTTTAGAACATACAGAACAAAAAATTATGCATCAAGGTTCAGAGGATATTCCCGAGATAACAACGGCTGAAATCTATCATTCTTTAAAGAAAATGAAAAATAACAAAGCACCAGTAGAGGATGGAGTAGTGGCAGACGCGCTAAAAATCGGATGCTCTGCTCTCATCAGGACAATCAAACACCTTTTTCATATATGCTTAGAAAACCCAACCATACCAGCTGAATGGAATAATTCTATAACGCTCCTCATACACAAGGAAGGAGATGAAACAGACCTCGAAAAGTATAGACCAATTAGTCTTCTAAACCACCTGTATAAATTATTTGCTCGAATAATCACTGCCAGAATTGAGAACAAGCTAGAAACATGCCAACCGAGAGAACAGGCAGGTTTCCGCCCTGGGTATGGTACAAATGACCATCTAACTTGCCTAAAGGTCCTAATCGAAAAAACTGTGGAGTACAACCGGCCGCTAGTTCTAGTATTTGTTGACTACAAAAAAAGCCTTTGACACTATCGAAATGGTAGCCATCTTAAGAGTTTTGAGAGATTGTAGAATCGACTACCGATATTCCAACATTATTCAACATATATTTGCAAATGCCACAACAGCAATAAACCTCTATACCCAAACTCAAAAAATAAAACTAAAAATTGGAGTTAGACAAGGAGACAACATGTCACCAAAACTATTCAATGCCGTAATGCAGCATGCATTCCAGATGTTAGAATGAGAAAACAGAGGTGTGAATGTCGATGGCGAAAGGCTGAACTACCTACGATTTGCAGATGATATAGTTTTAATAACCTACGACTTAAAGGAAGCCCACGAAATGCTGTAAGAACTACAACGAGTTTCTCAAAAAGTAGGGTTGGAAATAAACTTTGGGTAAACTAAAATGATGACCAATTTGGTACCTAGCGGACCACTGACACTAGAAAACTGCCATATCGAAACAGTTCACAAATACATCTATCTGGGCCACGAAATACAAATAAGTAGAGACAAACAAACATGCGAATTATCTAGAAGAATAAGAATAGCTTTAGGATGGGCAGCGTATGGGCAAAAGAGACGTGTTCAAGGAAAACATCCCAATAAAGCTAAAATGAAAAGCATTTAACCAGTGTGTACTTCCGGTGCTTACTTATGGAGCTGAAACACTGACATTGACTAAAACATCAATAAGAAAATTACAAGTAGCACAACGAAAAATGGAAAGATCCATGCTTGGCCTAACTTTGAGAGACAGAATACGAAATTATGAGTTACGGCGAAGAACTGGAGTGGAAGACATCATAAAGCGCATTACGAAGTTGAAGTGGAAATGGTTAGGACACGTCGCAAGACAGAGAGACAACAGATGGACAAGGAAGATCTTAGAGTGGCGGCCAAGGGCGGACAAACGAAGTCGTGGAAGACCACCTACCAGATGGAACGACGATATTAAGAGAATAGCGACAAACTGAATTGCAGCTGCCCAGGACAGAGAAGGGTGGAGATATCTTGAGGAGGCCTATGTCCGACGGTGGACAAATTTGGCTGTGTGATGATGATGATGACATCTTCAAGATACTGCGGAGAATAATGAAAAGACAATGGTCAATTAAACATCACTTCCCGTTCGTAATGACGACTGTCAATAAACGCAAATTCCATAAAGAAAAAGTTACGTATTAATTGCTAACAAAATAGACCAGGGCGCATCTGTAAAAATATTAGTACATTTGGACGTTGAGAGGTGACTCAAATTTTTTTTGCAGAAATTGCATGAAAATAACTCAAATAATAATATTTGAGTTATCCTCCCTCTCAAAAAGGTCCGGAACATTGTTTAAATAATCAAAATGTCAAGAAATGAAGGAAAAATTCGATTTTTCTCTTCGTTTTTTGATTATAACTTTAAATAAAAGTGTTCATTTTCGAGAAAAGTTGTACTGACATAAAAGTTGTATAATTAAATTTCCTGCAATATAGAATTAGTTAAAAATTTAAAAATTAGTCACCCTTGTTGCAAAATAGCAATAATTGCGAAAAAACCATACAAAAACAAGCATTGGCATTTTACGTTTTTCAGCCATTTATACGACACTTAGGACCTTCATATTTCACCCAGAAAAACTTTATGATACAGTACAACAACACTGTAAATTTCATTAAGATCGGGTTAATAGATTTTGCAAAATAAATTTTGCAACCCAGCTTTCGCAAAAAAAATTCATTTTTTCACAATGTTACAGGACTGAAAATAAAGCAGATAGCAAGTTGACATTTTTTTTTGCTTATAGAAGTATACTGTATCTTTTATTTGCAATTTTAAAAATTAAAATCAATTTACTATCGCGGCGTCAGGAATTTTTTTAAATAAACATTAATTATTGGTGCTACGCGCAGGGAGCGGATAGTTTGCTCTGATTGGGCATTCCAAAGACCTTTGATAATGATTGATATATTTTACTTTTTAGTACATTTCGATATAAATAAATTTGTTTATTGCAAAATAAAAACACATACTCTGTCCTTTGAAATAACACTTTTTTAGCAAAAACTTTATTTGTTCATATATTTTAACTTAGAGAATAAAAATTTAATATCTTTAAACACAATATGCAATTGTTTAAACAATATTTCAGAAACAATAATCAAATTAGTTTGATTTTTGTTTAATTAAAATATTAAAATACAACAAAATACAGAGCAAGAAAATATTATATTAGATAAAGTTTGGAAGAAATTTTGGTGGAAATCAACTCGTGTGAATCGAACACCGCTGTCCTACGCGTAGCAAGAAAAATTAAGGTTTATTTAAAAAATTCTGACACCGTGGTAGTTAACCGATTTTAATTTTGAAAATTTTAAATGAAAGGTACAGTATTGTTCTATATGTAAAAAAATGTCAACTTCCTAGCTGCTTTATTTTCAGTCCTGCAACATTTTGAAAAAATGATTTTTTTTGAAACCTGGATTTCAATATATTTTTTGCAAAATCAATTGAACGGATTTTAGTCAAATTTACAGTATTGTTTTATTATATCCTTACACTTTTCTGGGTAAAATATGAACGTCAAAAGTGTACTATAAACGGTTGAAAAACGTAAAAGGTAAATATTTTTTTTATGGTGTTTTCGCAAATATTGCTATTTTGCAACAAGGGTGACAATTTTCAAAATTGTTAACTACTCATATATTATAGGAAATTTAATTATGCAACGTTTATGTTAATACAACTTTTCTCAGAAGTGGATACTTTTAAAGTTATAATCAAAAAACGAATAAAAAAATCGAATTTTTCCTTTATTTTTTTTTACATTTTGATTATTCAAACAATGTTCCGGACATTTTTGAGTGGGAGGATAACTCAATTATTAGTATATTAGTTAGTTCCAAGCAATTTCTGCAAAAAAATATGAGTCACCTCTCAACGTCCATCTCAAAACAGATGCGCCCTGGACTAAAAGTGTAGCCTCAATCTACAGAAAACATTATTTGAGTAAACCATTAAGTCAACAACTAATACCCTTTTCTTAACTTTCGAACGGTCAATTGCAATGGTCTATGTTTATATGCTTGGTCTTCAGTCGCTCCAATAGACCAATGTAGTATCAATGTGCATGTTGTTAACAGTAAACAGTATGTTGTTTCTTCATTTTTTCTCATGGATTTGGTTTTATTGATATTAATTTTCAAACTTATTTTATTTGCTTCAGTGAAAAGTATTTCTAATTGGTCAGCAACATCTTGGAACCTTTGTCCTACTAGGTAGATATCGTCGGCGTATTCTATAGCGCTTAGGCGTGTAGTAATGTCCATTGTATTCCTCTTGTGTCGGAGTTTAGTTTTGAAGGAACATCGCCTATTTGGCATGCTCGAAATCGACAAAAACCGTAAATAGGTGTGTATCCCATTCAACCGAATGTCCTCAGAGTATTATCGATATGCCCTAAAGCCTGCTTGGTGAGCTCAAAATTACATTTTGTTTGTTAATCTTTTCAGTATGATGGTCCTTAAAATTTTATTTATGGCGGTAAGCAAGGTTATTTCCCTCCAATTTTTGAACAGTGTGAGGTTGCCCTTTTTTGGAAGGTTAATAATGTTACCTTTCTTCCAGCCCGGTGGAATGCGGTTTGTTTCCCACACCTCTCGTATTATGGACAACAAAAGTTCAACAGTTACATGCGAATCAGTTGTAAGTATTTCGGCAACAATGTTGTCAATTCCCTTATTGTTTCTCATTGACTGGACTTATTGCTTCTCAGAGATTTGATAGCTGTTATTATCTCCGTTTTGGACGAAGCCTCGCAACATATATGCATATCTCGATTTTGCGGGTTTTCCACAATTTTATCTGTGTTATCCCTGGCTCTAGCATCCCCTGAAAATTCTCTTTCCATCTCTCTACCTGATCATCTATTGTAGTAAGTAATTCACTTGTCTCGGATCTTACAATGTTCGAACTATTTGTTGTTAATCATCTAATACTTAAGTATAGCTCTCTAGTTCCGTTATGTTATGCAGCTATTAGGGCTTGTTTTGTCAGTTCTTGAGCTTACCTTCTTTTATCTCTTGTTGCATTTATTTTAACTCCTTTATTGTTTTATATTTCTGTTTTCTATTCGCTCTTCCTTCTACAGTTCTTGCTTGCCAGATATCTCTTTTTTGCTGTTTTCTTTCGTCAATAAGCTTCCGAGTTTCATCTGATATTTATTCTTTTCTATCTTTTCTATCTATTCTTTTTTTATCCAGTTTTTCTTCAGCTATTGCTGAATATTAAAAGAATTTATTTTGCAATTTCAATATTTTTTTGATTGAATTTCAATTAAGTCGATGACGGATGTTGCTGCTAAATTTGCCATGCGTGAAAAAAGTACCACTTTTTTCACTTTTACATACATTAGGTACTATTATCATATTATTCTAACTAATAAAGTTACGTAAGAAGTATCGTTAAGTTAGTAAGTTATTACTATATTTCTACATAATTTGCTGGTTGTTAATGTTGGTAATTATAAAACAAACCATACGCTCTTATATTTATAATTTGACATTAGACAATTTTCCATAAACACCTCTTTAAGATACTGCGGAGAATAATGAAAAGACAATGGTCAATTAAACATCACTTCCTGTTCGTAATGACGACTGTCAATAAACGCAAATCCCATAAAGAAAAAGTTACGTCTTAATTGCTAACAAAAGTGTAGCCTCAATCTACAGAAAACAATAATTGAGTAAATCATTAAGCCAACAACTAATATCCTTTTCTTAACTTTCGAACGGTCAATTGCAATGGTCTATATGCTTTGTGGAATAGTCTCTGCCGTAATTAAAAAGATTAAAAAATTATAAGTTATGTTGGAATTAACGGAACGAGGAAGCATGTATTTAAATACATTTGAACATATTTTCCGCTTGGTAATTATTATGTTTTGTGAGTTATTATACCAGGGGTTATTCCATTTCAAATCACTCAATTTTGGAGCAAAAAGACTTTTGGATCTCCGATTTGTCTGAAAATTGTTATATAGCATCTGCGGGATGTAGAAACAAAACATTTAAGGTGGAATTGTCTTCTTTTTCTTCTTCTTCTTCTTCTTCTTCTTCTTCTTCTTCTTCTTCTTTTTTTCTCAAAATGTTATTTTAAGCGATTTTAAAGTGATTTGGTATTTATTCAAACAAATTCGCGTTTTCTATCGTAAAGTATCAATGGAAAACATAATATTTTAATAGAAGGGACTCTAAAATGTCATTATATGGCATTAAAACAAGTTATTTTGATTCAAAACAAGTTTTTGATTAAATTTTATAATGTAGAAAACGTTAAAATGCCGTTTTTTACATTTTCCTCCATTCCCAAAATACTTTATAATCGATGTGACTGAAAATTTGCCCACAGATAGCCAAAATATGTGACTTTAAGTGATTAGAAGGATTTGAATTATATTATAATACCAAAAAATTTACATGCAATATCGTAGTCAAAAATATAGGCGTCTACTCTAAGTACAATTAACTCAGAAAATATCGACCTCACGACAAAAATTATTAAAAATAAATTGTAATAATTGTAAACTCGTCTTATTTGGAACAATTTCAGTTCCCACCATTTTTGTCGAAAAGTTAAAGATGGCGGTGATATTGAGAAAAAACTGGTCTCCTTTAAAATCAAGATAGCGGCTAACGTAACGGAGGAATTCATTCGCGATTTTAAATTTAGGCTTCTATTGACCCCCCTAAAGATTAGGAAAATACAATTTTGGGCAGCTCGGCATGCAAGGTCAAATGCTATCCCGAATGGACTAATATACTTTCGAGTCACATATTATTGCATGTAACTTTTTTGGTATTATAATGTAATTCAAATTCTTTAAACCACTTAAAGCCCTGTATTTTGGCTATATGTTGGCAAATTTTCAGCCAAATCGATTATGACGTATTTTGGGAAAAGAGGAAAATGCAAAAAACGGTATTTTAATGTTTTCTATACTATTAAATTTGATCAAAAACTTGTTTTGAATCAAAATAACTTGTTATAATGCCATACAATGACATTTTTGAGTCCCTTCTATTAAATTAGTATTTTTTCCATTGATCCTTTACGATAGAAAATGCAAATTTGTTTAAATAAACACCAAATCACTGTAAAATCGCATAAAATAACATTTTGACAAAAAAAGAAGAAGATTTTTTGACCTCAAATATCTATCTAACGTCCCGCAGAATCTATACAGCAAGTTTCAGAAAAATCGGAGAACCAAAAGTTTTTACCTGAGTGATTTGACATGGAATGTACCCCAGATATTATATATTATATTCTTTTTATAGCTAATATGTATTCTTTTTCTGTTCACTATTGGGAGTAATAGTGAATGGCCAAAACAAGAGAAGTGAAGAAGTAACGGAACGAATACTAGCAGGCAACAAAACCTACTGGAGATATCATATCCTTATCAAGGACAAGAACTTATCCAGAAATACAAAACTGAAAATATACAGAGTTGCAATCAGACCAGTAGTTACGTACGCAGCTGAGACAATGTGCCTTACGGAGAAAGATGAAGAAAAATTGAGAATATTCGAAAGGAAAATCCTCAGACGGATTATGGGCCCGATAAGAATGGACAACGGAGAAATGAGAAGAAGAATGAACCATGAACTAAGAGACATAATGAAGGGAGAAAATATAGTTAGATTTATGAATCGATGAATTGATTTACTGATTAAGAAGATCACCAGATGGAGACCAGAAACTGAAAGACCAAGGGGAAGACCCAGAGAGAGAGATGGGAGGATCAGGTCATAAGAGATATCAAAATTCTGGAAGTGAGAAACGGGAGGGAACTATGCATATACCGAAATCAGTGGAAGAAAATTGTAACGAAAGCCAAGTCATACAACAAACTTTGACAACATACAAGTGGAATGGCTTTTAACAAACTTTGGCTTTGTTCATATTGCTATAAGCATTTCTTTACATATAATGTTGATTATTTCATTCATAGGAGATTCTGACCAATAGAAAGCTACAGACATGCAAATTAAGGTGATAATTTTTGATAATATCCCGTCGTTAAGCATATTACGTCAGATGCCCTTCGTTGCTACGAAAAAATACATTCAGTGACATTAATGACAAATGTTTTAAAAATTATAAAAGTGATGACTTTCAACCGTCAAATACATATTTATAACAACTGTGTGTTTAATTTCACTAATTGGTACTTACATATATAAATTACAATAAAATTTTGGTTTTGAACAGTTTTATTCATGAAATAATCGCAACAAATTGCACTCGAACTCTAAAATTAATATAGAATTTTTGCCCTCGTGACACTTTGACATAATTTCACTCACCTTCGGCTCGTGAAATTAAAACTGCCAAAGTGACACTCGGGAAAAATTCAATAATTTTAGAGCTCTTGTGCAATTACTACTGATAATTTGTTTTTATTTTTAATATTTTTTCTAAAAATAAATAAAAACTGTACATACTGCCTTCTTCCATTAATTTTAATTTGTATAACAACTATCCTCTATCTGAATGGATGAAGGGGGTATGTTGCATAAAATAATACTCTATAATCAGTTTTACAGAAATATATGTAGTTAAACACGAAATAATCTTCTTCTTCATATGCCGTGCTCGATTATTGAGCGTTGGCTATCAAATTGGCTATATAGTAATTTTGTTGATAGCAGTTCGGAAAAGGGATGCAGTGGATCTGATAAACCATTCTCACAGGTTTCTAAGCCATGACAGTCTTCTTCGACCTGGCCCTTTTTCTTCCGTCTACCTTGCCTTGTATTATTATTAAATTCAGTATATTATACAGAGTGAGTTTTATCTATGGAAAGCCTCAATTATTTCGGAAACGGCTTGATCACGATTTTTTACAGATTTTGGTGAGTAAGGGTTTTCTAATGCGGACGATATTATAGTGATAATTACATTGTTGTCACATCTTTCGTTTTTCTGTAAATCTAATGAACTTTTTTATTTCAAATGGAACATCCAGTATTTTTTTCCGTTTTGATCTCCTTAAGAAATGCTGATTATTTTTCGTTTTATATTTCCTATACCTAAATGCCATAATTTCAGAGTTATTATTTATAAAAAAAAATTAAAAAAATTATAAAATAAAATTTTTGGCCCGGGTAGACATTATTTTAGGTTCTTTTGATCATTGGAAACAAAAAAGATCTTTTGTAATTTTTCTCTAAAGTTAATCGTTTTCGAGTTAGGTATAAACAATTTAAACCTGAAAAAAAAAAACGAAAAATATTTCATACCTCCTTCTTCCATTCAAGAATCGTATTTCACATGTTACATACCACCTTCATACACTAGAATATCTCTTTTTAAGCTTTTTAGAGGTACAGTATAAGTGTCATATGATAGTGAAGTTACACACCATCTTCATTCATTAGGAAACTCAAAATTTTAGAAAATGTGACATATCACCTTCTTCCTCTTAGATCTTCAATTATCTTTCATGTTCGTTTACTTGTACGTTAATATTTCTGTACCGTGGAGGTAAACAGTCGTAACTCCACTTTTTGCCGAAATGGAGTTAACACCACGCTCTTGTTGTCAGATTTTCATAGCATATTGTGGCAAAAAATCGTACATCCAGCGTTATTAGTTGCCTAGATAAGGCGTTTAGAAACAATAGCAACTCCATTAGTCAGTTGAGGTAAACAGTAGTATATCCAAGGTGCGGCTAAAGATACAGTGCGGCTCCCTAATTTGCGCATGCGTCAAAATATTTACAACGTTGTCATGTTGTTTACACATTGACATCGCCGGGAAATTCAAAATGCTAGCTCGTGGCAAGGAATCTTTTATTTTGACAAATGACATAATAATATTTTTGTAATGTAAATGTAAATATAAAAATAACATATAAAAATAAAATTCTATTTTGTTTTACCTGTACCTGTAGGGTATTAAGAAAATATATAAGATCATTGAAAAGAGTAAAACGTTGAATTTAATTATTTTGTCAGATAAAGAACAACATAACCAACATACAATATGGAAGTGCTATTTTAGGTTTAAAAGTTTTAAATACTTTTGCATATTATGATGGGTATATAAAATGGAGAATTATGGACAAATGACACCATTGCATAATCTTCAGACAGTAGTTGAAGTGCTGTATAATCAATCACAAATTGCCTCAAGAATTGATATTGAAAGAATATTTATTTGGTATTTTATGAAGAAAAGATTCCCCATATTAATATGTGAAATGAGATGCAAGTTACCTTTTTTTTGAAGAATAATGTCGGCTTGTATACTTTTACATAATATTGCAGTTGTTAAAAGAGAAAACATTGAAATACTGGAAAAGGAGGATGCTGTTAGTTAAAATCAAACAAGCTGCGGCAGTGCCTCCTACATTTTCAACCAGGAGCAAATCTAGTGCAACTAAATTTTGTGTGTGTTTGTTTTAAAAGATTATTCTCCATTTAACTCAAGCCTAAATGGTTCCCACATAACAATTTCATGTTCTTGGTAGATTCGATATTCAATATTCGATAAGTTTATTCCAAGAATAAACTTTTACGAATATTCTAAGTAACTATGTACATGAATGTGCTCAATATATTTGGTCCGAGGATATTCTTTGAAGTATATGCAAAAAACATGAAATTTAGAATGTTTTTATAGTATATGCTATGCTTGTACTACACACATACTAAAAAGAATATATTCCGACGAATGTTGGTAGTATAATATGCTTCGAACATGATGGAAAGATCATTGTAATGTAGTATAATGATGATAATTTTATTTTTATTGGACTGCAGTTTGTTAATAAATTTATAAATAAATAGGTATATTATATTGGTGACTGATTTAAGTATTATATTATTATTAGCAGTTTATTAATAAATTTATAAATACATACATGATATTGGCGTTTGATTTTGAGTAGGTATCCTTTAATATTTATTTTATATCTAATTCTGTTAAACGGACAACTAGCAAAAATGTATGAACAAAGAAGTTACAGTAGAGCGTCGATTATCCGAACTAATTGGGGGACATGAGCGTTCGGAAAACCGATTTGTTCGGATAATCCAACTATATTGAGATTGTCATACATATTTATCCACAAGTGAATGAAAACCATATTTATATAATTATATTTGTTTATACCTTGATAATGACAAATAGCAATTAAACAAAAAAGTGCAGTCTTTGCAACAACATATTTTTGGATACAAAATTGAAGATATTTTAAGCGTTAATTACTAACGCTTGCTCAGTACTCGAGTGCAGGGCACAGGAGTCGGGAGTTCGGATAACCAGTCGTTCGGTTGATCGACGTTCAGATAATCAACGCTCTACTGTATTTTAAAGGACAAAAATAATAATAGAAAAATTAGCATTATGGTGTTTTTTTTATTAATTTTTTTGACAGTGTGTTTAAATAAACAAATGCTGATGACACGAAAATGAAAGTGTAATACATACTTTTGGTTGAAAACTTTATAGATTATGGGCCGGTACTTCATGTCCCGGTTAAACCTCGGTTAGCTAATCGAGAAAGAAAAGTACCTCATTGGGCCTCTTGCGTTGTAATATCATGTATAATCATAATATCATCATCATTGGCTCCACAACCCATGGTAAGTCTTGTGACCTGTTCCAGAGTCAGCTTCCTATCCCTCACCTTCGTTTTCCATTTTCGCACTCCTAATCATAATAATAAGTATAATTGTGTATATGTCTATGCTATGCATATATTTCTGTCCTGATTAAACCCGGTTAGCTAATGGCGGTTTAACCGGGACATAAAGTACCGGCCCTATATCTAATATAATAAAGGATTAAAATTCCAAAAACCTTTGTTTTATTGTATTAACCTGTTTATATTGTTAATACCATAGGTATATTATGTTACATCTATTGAATTGAACTGTACTTTCGAATCCAGAATTTTAACAAATCCTAAACTTTTCCACAATTTCTCAAGCACGATATTTGTGCATTCAAATTGATTGAAATTACATATTATATATCTATACCTACTAAAAACATTTATTTGCACACAAAAATGTCTAAATTAATTATAAAGAATGTCTATGTGATTCTTGTAATTTAACAGTTTCAAATTATATAGCTTCAATAAATGTCCTTTTTTCATATTTATTTGGGTCAAATCATGAATAATCTGTATCTGAGAATAAACTTTTATTTAGGAGTCCTTTTTAATGAATAAAACAGGACATACACATACAACTTGACTTAGATCCAAAATATAAAAAATATCCAACAAACAACCAAAGCCAAAGCTGTGACAAATATACAAAATACAAGTGAAGTTAGATGCGTTTCTTGTTCTCAACGTAATTTGACAAATTTGTTCTTCAAACTATCTCGGAAACGGCAACGTTGGAGTTGAGGACACGCATGCGCAAATTAGGGAGCCGCACTGTATCTTTAGCCGCTCCTGTATATCCATAGCAACTCCATAAATACGTGCGTATATTAGATAGTATCAATTTTTTACTGATAAGTAAAAAGGTCTTAAATTAAAAATATCGATTTTGACTCGAAGTTTTGTATCAAGGCGCAAAATGTCGCCTGTCAAAACTTTCAATGTGTTTTAAATGTATTTATTTTTTTTTTCGAATCCTCAGAAAACCAATAAATATTTTTGAAAAAATTTAATCAAAGATTACATTATTACTGATGGCCGAATGTCCCTGAAAACTTCTGTTTTTATCAGTTACAGGGGTGAAAATAAAAGAGAAAATTTATTGTGATTTTTAATTGCAAATAATGAAAGATTACTCTTGAATCAACATATAAAACACGCTGTATTTTCCTGTAACCGTGCCACAAAAAAAAAATGGCCAGAGCAAGAACATGTAATAATTATATAAACTACTGTTTTTTTAATAATGGTACTGGTTCATTACTTTCTGGAACATAGAAAATATTTGTTTAATAAGATCGCTCATGGGTAATCTTTCTAATTTCCGAATGTATTTTATTCAAAAGGAACTTTTTATTTATTCTAAGGGACTTTTGGCCCTCGGTAATAACGTGATCTTTCATTCTGCGTTTAAATTTTTAAAAAATCCTTAGAGTTTTCTCATGATTCGAAAAAATAATACATTTAAAATTTTGACAGGCGATATTTTGCGTATTTCCCCTTAAAAAAGCGATTTTTAGTGCTTAGTTGAATTTATAATAGTTTCAAAATAAACATGAAAATTTCTATCGAGCATTATTTTTTATCGATTTATGTAACGTACTAAAAATTTCAACTAAGCATCCATCGCGTTATATCAGTTTTTTAGAGTACAACACTTAGTCAAAATCGATATTTTTGACCAAGACCTTTTTACTTTTCAGTACAGAATTATACTTTCGGAATTTCTATTAACTTTCTCCTAGTTTGATGACTTTTCTGTTTCCTTTTGAGGAATTTCTTTGAACGTGAATATCTATTGACCTCCAATACCACGATATTTTCACTGCACGAGGAAACTCCAAATTTCCCGTTTAACCTGCATTCGCTCTAATTGTTACCACCACATACATGTCTTGCACCACTCTCACATATTCAGCCTGCACTCCTTCCCTACTTATAGGGCAGTCAATGAGAGCAAGAACAGGTTATTACCTCCGAATTCTATCCTACTGCATGGATTTTAATGAAATTTTAGGAATAGCCTGAAAATATCTCCTTATTCAAAGTCTACCCTATGCCGATGTGTGTTTTTGTCTTTCCCACCGGGGACGGTTCCCACCCCTTTTTGGTTAAATATCTACGGAAGTTGCTAGAAAACCCAATTCTAAGCAAAAACTGATCTAGAATTTTTTTTTCGAAAACTCAATACTTTTTGAGTTATTCGTGGTTGAAAATTGGCCATTTTCATTGAAATATAACACCTTTTTGAACGGTTTTTTGCGAATACTTTTAAAACCGTGCATCTAACTAAAAAAAATATATAAAACATTTTTGTAGCTCGTAAAATAACAAAGAAATTCGTTCCTTCTTCAATCTTCTAGTTATAACACAAAAAGAGATATGGTAGGTAAAATGAGTTTGTTTTTTTGGTGCATGCTCAAAGCAGTGGATTCAACTTGAAATAACAGAGAAACGGTCGATTTTATGTATATAATGCTACCAACACCTTTTATTGTGCTTGAAAAGTTCTTTGAAATAAGCAATATTAAATGTCGATTACATTCAAACTCAGCGAGATATGCTGCAAAAAATTGATGAGACAAGAATTTAAATGCATCGTTTTCCTTCTACAATACATTTTACTACAGTGTCATTTTTATGTTCAAAAAGTTGAGCGGGTTTAAAATGAATGGTTATAGAGTATAGATCGCATATTTAAATTTTCTTAAAAATCTTCTTTTTCTCCATATAACTTGAAAATGATAAGAGATACTTTTATAAAAAATAAAATCAAAATGTTTATCTAGAAGAAACCTTCATTTTTGTATGGCATCTCTTATCATTTTCGAGTGACATGGAGAAAAAGGAAGATTTTTAAGAAAATTTAAAAATGCGCTCAATAATTTGATCTTATTTGTTTCAAAAACCATTCATTTTAAACCCGCCCAACTTTTTGAACATAAAAACACTATAGTTAAATGTATTGTAGAAGGAAAACGATGCATTTAAATTCTTGTGGATGGGGGGTTAAATATACTTCTCATTTTTTTCTTAAGATACGTTAGTCATCAAATTTTTTACAGTTTAACTAGCATAGTTTGAATGTAATCGACATTTAATATTGCTTATTTTAAAGGTCTTTTCAAGCACAATAAAAGTTATTGGAAGCATTATACACCTAAAATCGACCGTTTCTCTGTTATTTCAAGTTAAATACACTGATTTGAGCATGCACCAAGAAAACAAGTTTTTTTCACTTACCATATCTCTTTTTGTGTTATAACTAGAAGATTCATAAAGGAAAGAATCTCTGTGTTATTTTATGAGCTACAAAAATGTTTTATATAATTTTTTTTAGTTAGATGCATAGTTTTTATGGTATTCGCAAAAGACCTTTTGAAAAGGTGTTATGTTTCAATGAAAATGGTCAATTTTCAACCAGGAATAACTCAAAAAGTATTCAGTTTTCGAAAAAAAATTATAGAAAATTTTTTGCATAAATTCAAAATGACTTAGTTCTAGCCCCTACACTTTCGTGTAGGTTTTGTTAGAACTCATCATAAATGTACAATAATGAAAACATATTATTTTGAATTGGGTGCTATAAAAAATAAGACAAATGGTCTGAACAAAATATAGCAAATGTTTACTGGAAATGACTACAATTGCAAACGAAATGAAACACTAAATAGTTTAATATGTTTTTATTCTTTATTAAATATCTGGGAAATCAAAGGAGGGGACGTCCTTATTGGTAAAATAGCGAAGCTAAAACCCCTCTAAACCTCGCCGAAGACGTAGTACATCCAGATAAAAATACAACTCTAATATAAAAGTCTATAAATAACATTACTTAACATGACTTTAAAATTCAGACCTAACCTAAGTATGCACACATATTACTAATATTGCTAATCAAGTAAAATCTATAATAATGTTAAATTAACTAACGTTCTTGTAAAGCCTATACAACTATAATAAAAATTCAATACAGATACAGAAGACAAAATACTTGTGAGCTAAAAAAATGTTCAAATTTAATGATTACTAAATTTCTTTCTTTATTTGAAAATACTCCTGCTTTTCCATTTTTCGCTTCTTTGTAATTTTCTGAAATTTTTCCATAATTCCTTGAAACTCACTCGTAAATTTGATAAAATCTTGGTCGTCTAATTCGTCCACCGCATTAATGATGTTTTCACTTTGAAAACTTCGTTTGGTGTTTTCCTGAATCAAATTATCTTTTCTACCTTCCCTCTGACAAACTCATTACTTTCCTCCTCATGCCTTGATTTGATAATTGAAGTTTCTCCAAACACCTTGCAGCATCATCTAAAACAGAATTAGTACCCACATGCTACTCATACATTCTTACCAAGTGCACATGCTTACACAAGGTATTCCTCACCAAATATTCATCACAACTGCACTGGTAACGGAGAATACAAATTTTACACACTCTACAAAACAATGTCGAACACTCACTTTCACATACTTGTCTTAAACCTACATTATATAATTCATTCGGATCCACAAAGGATTTTACCCGAAACTGCCCATATACCTTCATATTCTTCATCAGTTCTTCCATTTTGTATTTCATCGATTCTTACCGTTGCAAGAGTTGAAGAACTCCTTTATAGGATAATGCTACTCATTTAGCTACGTTAAATGGACCACATTTAAGCTGAAACATAAAACCAGAAAAGGGAAAATTTTAGATACAATAAATATGTAAAAAACAAAACGGCACAAAACAAGAATTGGAAGGAACGGTTTAAAAAAATGTGTGAACAATTTCTTAATAAATTATAAAATCTCAAGCACCGTTGCAGAAAAAAGTAACAAAGTCCAGAAGATATTCAAAGGAATACAAACAATTCGCTCTCACATTATACTTTTTTGAAACCAAAGTTCAAAATTCTAGATCCTGTTTATGTTATGATGAAAAACAACAAACAACTTATACAGTGATGAGCGTGCTAATAACTGGCAGAATAACGCAAAAGATGGAAAACATAATATGTACCTACATTGCGAAGTAAATAGAGATGAAATTAGTACAGGTGGAAATTATCAGTATAAACTTATAAATTAACATTACATTACATAGTTTCCCACCTTTAGTAGTCTGTGAGGGGAGTATTTTATAAAATTCTCCTGTCATAGTGGCAGTAGTCATATTCCTTCTATATGGCTAAAGCTGGGAAACTATGTAATGTAATGTTAATTTATACATTTATATTGATAATTTCCACCTCTCTTTACTTCACAATGTATTATGTTTTCCATCTCTTGCATTATTCTGCAGGTTATTAGATCACTTATCACTGTACATATGTATAAGCAGTACATATAAAGAAGATACAGTCAGAAAAATGAAAGAATACCCATGAACGAAAATATAAAACACACTGTATTTTACTGTCACCGTGTCACAAAGAAAATTGTCCAGTGAAAGTACATGTAACAATAATTATTACAAGTACTTGCGCTGGTCAATTTTTTTTGTGACACGGTGACAGGAAAATACAGCGTGTTTTATATGACCGTTCATGGGTATTTTTTCATTTTTTCTACTGTACTTATTTTTATATGACTTTTATGAGGCACTATAATTATTGTGAATAAATAAGCTATACCTACCTTCAATCTGTGTTTCAAGTCTTATGATTTTTCTTAAGGGTTCATCTGCAGATTGTACATCTTGGTTGTATGGGAATATCGTAGGATGAGCTTGTATAAATAAATTTTTTCTTACGTTTCCCCCTTCGATATGAAATGTGGTTGAAAATGTTTCTCACACATTCTATAATTTTTGTGCAATTCATTGACAT
This sequence comes from Diabrotica virgifera virgifera, assembly GCF_917563875.1. Classification (NCBI taxonomy): domain Eukaryota; kingdom Metazoa; phylum Arthropoda; class Insecta; order Coleoptera; family Chrysomelidae; genus Diabrotica; species Diabrotica virgifera. The sequence goes on from NC_065443.1 coordinate 268,112,610, forward strand.
CCTTTGAAAGTAAATCTTCCCTAATTGCAGCTTTTAGCCATAATTCAGCTCTATAAAAAAATGTATTGAATTAAAATATTAATGTTCAGATAACTTTTGTAGCGCGTTTTAATATCAAATTTGATTTGTTTACCTGCTACGATCTCGTGGTATTGAAAAAAGACTTATTTGTTCCCCAGATCTAGTCTGGCATCCACGAACCACACAAGAAATTCCACTTTTGCGTGCAGCCATCACAATTATAGTTTATTTTAATAATTTTGAATATTAATATACTTTTTTCAACAATTATAAAATATTATGAAAACGCCAAACACGAAAATTTGCACAAACAAATTGTCACTTGTCACAAACACATGTACATATAGATAAACAGCCGATACCTTGAATGCGAGCAACGATCAAACATCAAACATGGCGCATGGTCATGCGCAAAGAAATTTGGAGCCCGAAATATTCCAAGCTTTCGCTTCTTGTTGGATGGAGTATTCTTTGATAGTATGCTTTCGTATGCGGTAGTGGCTCCCTAGTGGCTAGAACAATCGTAGCTCCATTTTTATATTAAATGGTATTTTGAGGGTGTTAAAACGGGATAATGGAAAACAAGAATTCTTTTTTGTTCCAAACATTGTGATTTAGTTTTTGCATTTTTAAATATGGAATAAACTATTTTTGTAATCACTTACGATTTTTATTTTGCATATTACCTGTTTAAAGACATAGATGTAAAAAGTCGTAACTTCCATTATTATACATGAGGTAAATAATGTCTTAACAATACTAATACCCAGTAATAGATTTCCATTTACATATTATAATATACCAATAATGTTGAATTCGACGTAATGGAAATAATTTTTTTTATAGTTTATTGACTAGTGTGTATGTTTTGCGCTTTCTTGCAAATGTATACATTGTGGATTTACGACTGTTTACCTCCACGTTACAGATTTGTAACCTGGCTCTTTTATCCGGGCTCGGAACCGACTGTGAGCATGAACACGGATTCTGAGCTACTCAATCCTCCCAGGTATCGTACTGACAACCCAAAGACAAAGTTGAAAAAAACTTGTTCAAACATTTCAAATTTTGCAATTAAATTATACCAAAAATGCGGCTTTTTACATAAATAAACTATATTATTGTGTAAAGTTAATAATATTGCCTTTTAGTCCAGGGCGCATCTGTTTTGAGATGGACGTTGAGAGGTGACTCACATTTTTTTGCAGAAATTGCTTGAAAATAACTCAAATAATAATATTCGAGTTATCCTCCCACTCAAAATTGTCCGGAACATTGTTTAAATATTCAAAATGTCAAAATATGAAGGAAAAATTCGATTTTTTTATTGGTTATTTGATTATAACTTTAAAACTGATTATTTCTGAGAAAAGTTGTACTAACGTAAAAGTTGCGTAATTAAATTTCCTACAATATAGAATTAGTTAAAAATTTAAAAACCAGTCACCCTTGTTGTAAAATAGCAATAATTGCGAAAAAAACCATACAAAAACAAGTATTTGCATTTTACGTTTTTCAACCATTTATGCTACACTTAGGACCTTCATATTTTACGCAGAAAAACTTTATGAGAGTAAAATAACACTGTAAATTTCATTAAGATCCGTTAAACAGATTTTGCAAACTAAATTTTGCAATCCAGCATTCGCAAAAAAAATTCATTTTTTTAAAATGTTGCAGGACTGAAAATAAAGCAGATAGCAAGTTGAATTTTTTTTGCTTGTAGAAATGTACTGTAGCTTTCATTTACAATTTACAAAATTAAAACCGATTAATTACAACGGCGTCAGGAAATTTTTTAAATAAACATTAATTTTTGGTGCTACGCGCAGGACAGCGGTGTTCGATTCACATAAGTTGATTTCCACCAAAATTTCTTTTAATCTTTATCTAATATATTATTTTCTTACTCTATATTTTGTTGTATTTTAATATTTTAATTCCACAAAAATCAAACTAATTTTATTATTATTTGTGAAATATTGTTTAAACAATTGCATATGTTTAAAAATAATAAACTTTTATTCTCTAAGTTAAAATATATGAAAAAAGAAAGTTTTTGCTAAAAAAGTGTTATTTCAAAAAATAGAGTATGTGTTTTTATTTTGCAATAAACAAATTTATTTATTTATATCGAAATGTAATAAAAATTAAAATGTATCAATCATTATCAAAGGTCATTGGAATGCCCAATCAGAGCAAACTATCCGCTGTCCTGCGAGTAGCACCAATAATTAATGTTTATTTAAAAAAAATTCTGACGCCGTGGTAGTTAATTGATTTTAGTTTTGCAAATTGCAAATAAAAGATACAGTACATTTATACAAGAAAAAAAATTTCAACTTACTATCTGCTTTATTTTTAGTCCTGTAACATTTTGAAAAAACAATTTTTTTTGCGAAAGCTGGATTGCACAATTTATTTTGCAAAATCTGTTGAACTGATCTTAACGAAATTTACAGTATTGTTTTAGTGTAACATAAAGTTTTTTTTAGTGAAATATGAAGGTCCTAAGTGTAGCATAAATGATTGAAAAACGTAAAATGCGAATACTTGTTTTTGTATTTTTTTTCCGCAATTATTGCTATTTTGCAACAAGGGTGACTATTCTTTAAATTTTTAACCAATTCTATATTGTATCAAATTTAATTACGCAACTTTTATATCAGTACAACTTTTCTCGGAAATGAATACTTTGAAAGTTATAATCAAAAAAACGAAGAAAAAAATCGAATTTTTCCCTCATTTTTTGACATTTTGATTATTTAAACAATGTTCTGGACCTTTTTGAGAGGGAAGATAACTCACATATGATTATTTGAGTTATTTTCAAGCAATTTCTGCAAAAAAATTTGAGTCACCTCTCAACGTCCAAATGTACTAATATTTTTACAGATGCGCCCTGGTCTATTTGTAAAATATAGCTATTATATGTTAATAAGTTCAATTTTCGTGTATCCAGAATATTCATCCCCGAGCTTTAAAAAACAAATTTATATGCTGATATGCGTAATATTCACATAAAAATATTTACATAATAAAATAGAAAATCTGAGAATTAAAAAATTGCTAATTCTGATTCGTGCTTTTAAAAGTACATAACAGTATAGTGCAAATGAAAGGAATAAATTAATATTTTTGTGAATGGGCGATTTTGGAAATATATCCCGAAACAATTCGATTTTTGTTTTTAAATTATGATTTTTTGGCATATACAATACACTCAAAAAAATTTAGTTCGTAATATTGATTAACAGTGATTACTGAATAGTATTTCGTTGTCACAACAATTTAATTTGTTGTTTCAACGAACTTTTAGACATTGACGAATGTATTTGGTTATTGTCACAATGATTGAACAATAATTGTGAGAATAACTAGAGTACATTAATCAATAACACTCAATTTATTCAGCCAATAACTTAGTTTCGTATATTTAATAAATACTGTTAATTCTGGCAGCAAGTCACGTTCTTGATTTCGTAGATGACACGAAATTACCTTGGTTTGTCGTGACAACGTAGAGATTTCATTAAAACAATGTACAGATGTTGTTAATATAGAGTAATATATGATTATTGAATTGATGTCAATTGATTGTTGTGACAACGAATTCATTAATCAATCTACTACTGCATTTAATACCCACAATCAATGCGTTCATTGTGGCAATAATCGTAGTTGTTGAGACAATAAATATTTTGCTTGACCATTTGAAAGTTAACGGCTTTTCCTTATCGTGATAACACTAGCTTCTCTGTGTTACCGAAGTGCCGAATAATAATTGCATTTAGTTTTCAAGTGTAGTCCGTAGTAGAAGGAAGTTTTTGTGTGTCTATTATCGTGAAATTTCGGTCGAATTGTTTTTAAATGTATTCATTTTTTTCGAATCCTTAGAAAACGAATTATTATTTTTCAAAAATTTAAATGCAAAATAAAATATTACAGTATTATCGAGGGTCTGAAGTCCCCGAGAACCTCTATAGTGATTATTTTAATAAGTCACAGGGGTGAAAAAGAGAAAATTTTTTATGATTTTTAATTTCAAATAGGCATACCATTCAACAGAAACTTTTTGTTTATTTTAAGGGACTTTCTGCCCTCGGTAATAATGCATTATTTTATTCCGAGTTTAAATTTTTCAAAAATACTAAAAAATACAAAAATTAGTTTTCTCAGAATTCCAAAAAAAAATGAATGCGTTTAAAAAGAATTCGATCGAAATTTTGCACCTGCGCTCTCAAAAAGGATTAAAGTGTTATACATTTTTGGAATCACTATTTCAAACGCTTTTAAATAAGCTGTCACATGATGTACTTTCCCATTAAAAAAAATCAAAGTTACGCCGCGCCTGTCACCTGAAGAGGGATCGCGTAAAGTTCGAAATATTGATGTTATAATATACTTTGATTATTTTAAAAATCGACCTGTCCGAGCGTTTTGCTTATGTGCTAAAAATAAATAAGTTAATAAGGGGGTGGTGGAAGTGTAACACTTATTCCAGTACACTGTATAAGTGAAATCATATGAAAAATCACACAGTGTAAAGTCCTTTACGTTAAGGACAAAAAAGGGGGTTTAAAAAATTATTATTAATCAATTAATAACATACATTGGGCTATTACATTCAGTAATTATTAATATAAAATACGTTCATAGTAGGAATGAACGAAACTGATTGTAAGAATGAATAGAATTGCTTGTAAGAAAAACCGTATTTATTGTGGGAATGAACGGAATTAATTGTAACAATAAACGGAAATAATTGTAGAAATAAACGAAATATGTTAGGAGAAATAACACTGTTATTGACACAACGAATAGTCTTCGTCGGTCAATTAACGACGTTGTTGTTTCAATAAATAGTGTTCGTTGACTCAGTGAACAGAGTTCGTAATATCAATTAGGTATTTTATTAGAATTATTTTTGTCATTTAAAAAATGTCCCTGCTTAGATGTAGATATTATTTGAGCAACGATTTTTATTTATATGTTCCCATTAAATATCAACGAAAATGTTTATTGAATCACAAACAAATATGATTGCTTTTCTTATATAATTATGAAAGCGTTAAATAATACTAAAAAAGCAACTGCTATTAAAGTAACAGCTATTTTTAACTGATACTTTCTTTTATCAGTAGCAGAAGCAACTGTTATATCAAAATAGCGGGTCGGACACATCTCTACTACTTTCCAAATATTTTTGAGCAGTGTAACAAATGATCCGTGGGCCTCGAAAAGGCAGACACCGAAAGGGCAACGACTCAGCGCGAATATCCTCAAGAACTGTATTAGGAACAGACGTCCAATCTCACGCTCGGTCCTGCCCGCAATAAACCACCACTTCCAGTCGGAACAACAAATATTCACTACCGAATCGCCAGTGATCATTCCTCCCATAACTGGTCTACTCTAATTAACGGTTCAACTGTCAAGTACATACATTTTAGTCTAGGAGCCAGCTACGTCATCGTGACCGTTTCAATCCTGCTGGGTCCGCGCAAGTTTTTTTTATGTATTTTTGGCTGATGATTACGAATTTCGAAGGGCGGATTTAAACTATAAGAGTTAAAAATATTAAAATCCAATAAAATTTGTAGTCCGTTCTTTAACGGTAAAATATTCCAAAACCTCTAAATTTTAAAGAACCGCTCCGATTTGGATGAAATTTTGCAAATAAACTCATCTTGCCCTCCTCTTCAAAAGTGATATGACTACAATGTGTGCTTTTCATTTTTAAGGGGTGAAAACTACCTTTTTTTATAAAAATATAAAACAGCATATATTTATGTAAGCCTTATTTAAATCTACATTATGTGTAGGTATGTTAAATAGTATGCTTAATATAGAAATTTCATTGTTTCTCATATTGAAATGTATTTTATAGTTTTAAACCCTTAAAAACTACCCTATAAATAAGAATTTGTGTAAAAAAATAATTTTTAACTTTAAATTTGGTAATGATGCATTTTGTAGTGATTTAAACTTCATTTTATGTTTGTAATTTAGTGTATTACATATTTTATATTTTCAACCCTAATAAACTACCCCTACAAAGACATTTATTAGATCATTCACTCACGGTAAAATATTGCAAAACCTGTGAATTTTAAACAACCGCTTGGGTTGACATGAAATTTGACATTCACTTAGCTAATAAGTCAAAGAAAAAAAGTGATATAGTACCGATGCGTGCTTTTGCCCTGGGGGTGTGGACTAATTTTAAGCCACTTTTGTTCTCTAGAGTTTTTGCATTAAGTCAATACTTTTCGAGATATTTGCGAGTGAATATGTTCATTTTTCAACAAATGAACCACGTTGTTAGACGTTTTTTCGTAAATAACTGAAAAAGTAAGTATTTCATGAAATAAATATTCCGAGCAGAAATATAGAATATGAAAAACTGAAAAAATCTATGTATGTATGAAGTTTGGAGAGCTAGTAGAACCAGAGTTGTAGCTAATGAAAAGTAGGTTCTTATTCGTGAAATTCCAAATCGAATATTTCGACGTGAAATATCCAAAAAATGAAGAAAGAAGTTTTTAAGAAAGTTTTATTTTTATTTTTTTTTTTTAATTTTTAGCATTAAATGTAAGCAAATTACGCTAAAAATAAAGTTGGTCCCGTTTTGAAATTAATCGTTATCGCTTCACAAGTTACTTTACTTATAGACCTGGATCCCGCGTACCAAAAAAGTTGATTAATAACAAGCTGAAAATTTCATAGCTTAATGGTTATTTAACGATATCTTCTGTAATTTTCAATATATTTCATTGGTTCGAAGCTTATTTTGTCGGGAATGGTAAGTGCTAAAAGTTAAAGTTCTCAAAAGTTGGACTTTCTCTCAAAAGCTGGAAGTCTTTGATTTTTAAAGCATGCGATTCAAAGAGCTTATAAAACTGCTTCTCACACTTACGTGAAAATTTAAAATATAAATATCTCACTCAGTTTTTATCATAGAGACATTGAAAGAGCTGAAAAAGTTTCAGTATGAAAAATACCATATTTTAGTATTCATATATATTTCTCAATTTTTTTTAGTTTTTAAGTAATTTTGAAAAAATGGAAAAAATTTATAGAACATCAAGAGATAATTTAATACTAAATTGAATTTTTTTTCAAATCTAAGCACTTTAAACCGGTTAAAATCTGAGAACACGTATAGTGTAGGAAACAAAGGTTGAACCTTGCAAAATGGACACAAGTCCGGTTTTATTTTTTTTCTGGTCTATCAAGTGGTGCTTATTATAAGACTAACTTTTTCTGAAAAAATTTCGCTCCGGAACCTCCTTTTTCACCCCTTTAAAGGGGGTAATTTGTGGATATTGCGGAACGTAGCCCTTCCTGTAACTTTTACAAAAAATTTCTTTTATAGAAATATGAAGAGGACTATATTTTCTACGATTTATTTCCAACACCATCTCTCTATCATCCACCGTTTAGCGGGGGTGGCGTCCTAAAGTTAACAAGTTTTTAAAAAAGATGTTTTTAAAAAAAATATATTTTTCCCTAACTGTAACGGAAATGAAGAAGAAATCCTGCGGCAATTATTCACAAATAATTGACTGATTTTTTGGTATAGGTTTTACTTAAGGATAATTGCCCTTTTTTTAATTACAGGGTGTTACATTTTAAAAAACCTCTTTTTATACCATCTGAACCGTTTATGCTAGAGTAAAAAGACTTTCAGCGATTACCCATGTACTGGTGCTATTTACAAATTTGTACAATGCACCCCCATTTTTTCCCCGGAACCACCCCAAAAAAAGAAGAATTAATAAATAAATTGATTTTCTTGGAATCCTTCACACACAATGCCCTTTATTAATATGCTTCATACATCATTTTGTGGACGTTATTATTACCCATGCATGGACACCAAAAGAAATTTCCTAGTGCAACCCCTTAAGCAAAAAAAAATAAATAAAATGGAGGGTTGAAAATTTTTTTTTGTTTTTTGCTTTTTGATCCATATGGGCATATGCTTCATCAATAGTGCTTTTCAAAAATATATATGGTTATTACAACATCTCTGCGAAAACCACCCCTATCCTTGAAAATGTACTGCAGAAACTACCCCTATCCCTTGGCGCGCATGTTTTTACGATTTTCTCATTACCTATGTATTATTTTTAAACAAAACTCATACAAGGTTAAAGACCACTATTTACTCTAAAAATTATGTCCTATTCATTTTTTCGTATAAGCAACGGTTACGGCACAGTGGCGCCGTAAACCTCATATATGCTTTGGCGGGCTCCAGTTTTTGTTTTTTTTTTCGTCATCTGTTCGTTTTATTGATAAAGTACTTATGCAAAATAAAACAACACAGTGTAACCTACAAATTATGACTTATGCACATTTTACATTCTTTGCTCCCCAAAGCCACAGTGGTGGCCCAAAATAAATTTTTGCATATTTTCGCCACCTACATGCATTTTATTGCATTAATGCTACCTTAACAGCACAATATTTACCCTTAGGTGGTCGCTACGCAGTGGCGGATCCAGGGAGGGGTGATGGGGGTGAACACCTCCCCCCTCTCAAACCAAATCATATTATATTCAAAGATTATAAAAATATTCATTTATTTTTATAGAAATTTAACCAATTGGCACCCCCCTCTTAACGATGCTGGATCCGCTACTGTCGCTAAAGCATAAAAAGTCATTCTTATAAAAATAATATTAATATTATATAAGTATTTCTATAAAAAAAAATGAATATTTTTATAATCTTCAAATATAATATCACTTGGTTTGAGAGGGGTGGGGGTGATCGCCCCCATCACCCCTCCCTGGATCCGCCACTGCTTAGCGACCACTTAGGGGTAAATATTGTGCTATTAAGGTAGCATTAACGCAATAAAATGCGTGTAGGTGGCGAAAATATGAAAAAATTTATTTTGGGCCACCACTGTAGCTTTGGGGAGCAAAGAATGTAAAATGTGCATAGGTCATGATTTGTAGGTTAGACTGTGTTGTTTTATTTTACATAAGTACTTTATCAATAAAACAAACAGATGACGAAAAAATAAACAAAAACTGGAGCCCGTCAAAGCATATATGAGGTTTACGGCGCCACTGTGCCGTAACGGTTGCTTAAACGAAAAAAATGAATAGGACCTAATTTTTAGAGTAAATAGTGTTCTTTAACCTTGTATAAGTTTTGTTTAAAAAAAATGAATAGGTAATGAGAAAATCGTAAAAACATGCTGGATAAGGTATAGGGGTAGTTTCTGCAGTATATTTTCAAGGATAGGGGTGGTTTGCGCAGGGATGTTGCAATAACCATATATATTTTTGAAAAGCACTATTGATGAAGCATATGCCCATATGGATCAAAAAGCAAAAAACAAAAAAAAAATTTAACCCCTATTTTATTTATTGTTTTTGGCTACAAGGGTTGCACTAGGAAATCGCGTTTAGTGTCCATGCATGGGTAATAATAACTTGCACAAAATGATATATGAAGCATATTAATGAAGGGCATTGTGTGTGAAGGATTCCAAGAAAATCACTTTATTTATTAATTCTTCTTCTTTTTTGGGTGGTTCCGGGGAAAAAATGGGGGTGCATTATACAAATTTGAAAATAACACCAGTACATGGGTAATCGCTGAAAGTCTTTTTACTCTAGCATAAACGGTTCAGATGGTATAAAAAGGGTTTTTTTTAAATGTAACACCCTGTAATTAAAAAAAGGGCAATTACCCTTAAGTGAAACCTATATGAAAAAATCAATCATATATTTGTGAATAATCTCCGTAGCATTTCTTTTTAATTTCCGTTACAGTTAGCGAAAAATATATTTTTTCTAAAAACATCTTTTTTAAAAACTTGTCAACTTTGGGGCGCCACCCTTGCTAAACGGTGGATGATAGAGAGATGCTGTCGAAAATAAATCGTAGAAAATATAGTCCTCTTCATATTTCTATAAAAGAAATTTTTTGTAAAAGGTACAGGAAGGGCTACGTTCTGCAAAAACCATAAATTACCCCCTTTAAAGGGGTGAAAAGGGGGGTTCCGGGGCGAAATTTTTTCAGAAAAAGTTAGTCTGATAATAAGCACCCCTTGATATGCCAGAAAAAAAATAAAACCGGACTTGTGTCGATTTTGCAAGGTTCAACCTCTGTTTCCTACACTAGTAGTCAGTTTATAAATAAAGCTAAATGTATGTATATGGAATAATGCTAATTTTTATTTTTTTTGGAAAATTCACCGATTTAAGTAACTATTTTTTTTGTTTTTTCAACGACATAATCGTCTTGTGTGTTTAATGACTCAGCCATTTTTTATCCAAATCACTTTTATCGTAGCACCTTTTAAACGTATCAGTAAAGTATTTAAAAGATGTCTCCATAATTTTTTTCCAAAAATTTCTATTTCTTGAGTTATTTAATAATAAAATGTTTGATTCAAGGTTAATTCGAAAAAACACCGATTTTAAGTAGGCTGTAACTTAGGTAGTGTTATTGTTATAACAATTTAAAGAACACCACTCAACTCAATAATTTAAAAGGTTTCTTTTTGATTCTAATGACATTTTTGTAAAAATGCATAATTTTGAAATTCCGCTCAAAAACATGCATTTTTCATATAGGAAATCATCAATTTCGATCGTGAATAACTTGCTAAATATCAATTTATCGAAAGAAATAGTCGTTTATAACATTTTTTACTCAGAATTGAAATGTCTATCGATTTCGGAGGTTATTTTGAGGTTAAATATTTCCACCCCCGAGAAGAGGTAGTACTCACCCCCAGAGCAAAAGCACACATCGGCACAATATCACTTTTTTTCTTTGACATAGTATCTATATGTATGCCGAATTTCAAGTCAATCCAAGCGGTTCTTTAAAATTTACCACAAAAACCGTCAAATAATGTATTATTGTTCCTTGAATAAAACTAAGAAAATGGGGTTTGCTAAACTTTACGCCAATAATTAGAACTCGAGGTATTGTAAAATTAATGCAAAATGGTTACAACATAAGTGTTTGTTGAAGCCTTTTCAATCGTAACTCGGCATTTTAAAGCTTAAGGGCGTAGGCACAAAATTTCGCGCCAATGTGTTTTAAACGAATTCATTTTTTTCGAATCCTGAAAAAACTAATAAAATATTTTTAAAAAAATTTAAACACCGAATGAAGGATTACATTATTACCGAGGGCCGAAAGTCCCTGAAAACTTCTATTTTTAAGGACTGTTTATTTATCTTCATTTTTATTGTAATAAGTTACCGGGGTGAACAAAAAGGAAGAGAAAATTGAGTGTGATTTTTAATTTCAAATATGTCATTGGAAAATTTTTTTTGGTTATTCTAAGGGACTTTCGGCCCTCGGTAATAGGTAATATTTCATTCTGCGTTTAAATTTTTTAAAAATACTTATTTTTTTGAACCGAAAAAAAATGAATGCATTTAAAACCCATTGGCGCGAAATTTTGCGCCTACGCCCTTAATTTATAGACTTACAAAATTTGTTGAATTACTTTATCTTTATTTGTATTAATGTAAGAGATTTAAGCAAAGTGCAATAAGCATTTATACTTGAATTAACACTAATGATAGAAGAACTCAGAAGGAACATTTTGAGCTTGAGAAAATGTTCGTAGGTTTATTTTTGTATAAGATATCTCTCTAGTCTGTCATTGAGGTGGTTGGTGAATTACTTTATCTTTATTTATATTAAAGTTACACCCCTTTGAATTTGTGATATTCTTAGAAACATTCTGAAATTTGTTTATAGAGATTTAAACAAAATAAAATGAGCGCTGTCTTCAAAAGCCACAACATATCCTTAGATACAAAAATAAGACATTTGGGATGTGATGTTTTCTCTATATTATTGTACGAAGAGGAGGCATGGACTTTTACAGAGGCCACTATTAAAAAACTTGAAGTGTTTGAGATGTGGCTCTATAGAAGAATGCTGAAAATATTCTGGACATCAAACGCATAAAACTGCAGTATCTGGGACACGTTATGAGAAATCAGCACCGTTACTCCCTGCTGCAGTCCATATTGCAAGGTAAAGTCAAAGGTAAGCGAGGGCCCGGTAGAAGGAGAATATCATGGCTGCGGAATTTGAGAACATGGTTTGAGAAAACTTCAACAAAACTGTTTTGAGCCGCAGCGAGCAAGGTTATGATTACCAATATGATTTCCAACATTCGAAACGGATAGGAACCAGAAGAAGAAGAAGTAGAAGAAGATTTAAACAAATTTAAGCAATAAAGTAATGAAAATTTATAGTTGAATTAACGGTAATGAAAAGAAGAACCGAGAAGGAACATTTTGAGCTTGGGAAAATGATCGTAGGTATATTTTTGTATAAGATATCTCTCTAGTCTGTTATTGAGATCTTTATTGAATTACGTTATCTTTATTTGTATTAAAGTTATACCCGTTTGAAGTTGTAATATTTTAAAAAAAAATGTAAATAATTTGTTTGTAAGGGTTTTAATCTTTGAGCAATAAACATTTATACTTGTGGTCACTCTCTTTCCGAATTCTCAATAATTTTAAATGGCTCCCTGTGTATCGTTTTTTTGTCAAAACTTGCTTCATATACTTTTAGAGCTAATTTACTTATATTCTTAAATTAGTTTATCTCCAGTTATTAATTTCTATCATAGATACATATTCGCAATATTATTTCTAAAAAGTTTTCATGATTTATTATCAGATGGACAAAACTGTAAGGACTTTAAACTTATCAACGTCAAAACATTTATGAAGATAGATGCAACCTAACTTAGCTCGAGCACATCTTATTTTATTTCCGTTTTAGTGATTATTTTTTAAACAACATACAGACAGCAATTGTTTCCTCGTTATAAGGACTACGTTTTGGTACGGAATTTTAATGAGCAATTTCATGCCCATTTATTGTTTGAATTTAATGTCTTAATCGGTTAAAACCTTGACAAAAAATTGATGAACGATCAGAAAATGACAAACAAACACTGCACTACTGCTTTTTTCACTTATATTGTTATAGTAATCAAGCGAAAAACACTGTCGCAATAAAAGATAATATCTCATTAATGGATTCGCTTTGAATCATCATTATCATTCAACCCGGATCTATCCACTGCTGGATATAGGTCTCCCTCAGTCTTTTCCATGCATTTCTGTTTTGTGCTGTTTGCATCCAGTTTTTGTCAATCCGTTTAATGTCATCAGACCATCTGGTTGGCGGACGACCTCTACTTCGATATGCTTCTTGTCTTGGTCTCCAGTGTATTATTCGCTGTGTCCATCTGTTATCCGAAATTCTAGCTATGTGTCCAGCCCAGTTCCACTTTAGGGTCATAATTCTTTCTACGGCATCCGTCACTCCTGTTCTCCGTCTTATATCCCTGTTCGTAATTCGATCCCGACGAGAAATGTCTAGCATTGAGAGTTCCATGGCTCTTTGGGTAACACAAATTTTATTTCTTACTTTCTTGGTTATTGTTAAAGTTTCTGCATCGTAGGTAAGTACTGGCAACACACACTGATCAAAGACTTTTCTTTTGAGACACATAGGCAGTTCTGACTTAAGGACGTAGCTCAGCTTACCGAATGCCATCCAAGTGACTCCTATGCGGCGGCTTAGTTCGCACGTTTGATTATCTCTTCCTATGCGTATCTCATGCTCTAAGTACTTATAAGAAGTGGTTTCTTCAAAAGGCATGCCATTTACTGAAATCTTTTCGCTTAACACAAGATTTGTCATGATTTGCGTTTTTGTATGGTTGATTTTTAATCCAACTTGTAAGGAGGCTAGGTATAGTTTCTCCAGTTGCGATATTGCATCATTGATGCTGTTAGCAAAAAGAACAATATCGTCAGCTAATCTCAATGACTAAGTATTTCTTCGCTGATATTAATTCCTTTTTCACTCAGATTTGCGTTCTTAAACATATGCTCTAATAATGTAAACAATTTTGGCGAAATTGTGTCTCCCTGTCGCACTACCCGTTTTATTTTAAATGCGTCGGTCTTTTTATCTGCCAGTTTCACGCTTGAATAGGATGGAATTAAAAAAGGCGTTTGCCTGACACACAAGGTTGTTGAAGTAATTTTGGGAATTGGACTCATAAAGACGCATTTCTGCTATTTCTTTCTTTGTCATCCACTCCTTCTTCTTCTGTACCTGTTTCATTTCTGTTTCTTCGATAACATTATTCTAAACAAAGGAAAAGTTACTATCATCCATATTTTAAAGAATGATTTATTTTAAGGGGGTTATAAGGATTATTTAATTCATAGATTTTCTGGTCAATAGAAACGTACAAAAATAAAATTTCAGCGATTATTTTTTAATGATTTTAATTTCCAATCGTATAGTAAGATTTTTCATCACGTGTTTAATTCTGTCCAATCAGATTATTATTAATATAGAAATAAGCTACTTACATTATTATACTGAGAATAAACTAAAAGTACTTATTGTGTTTCCGTTTAATAACAACGAACAAGAATTTTCCTAGTTTTGACAACTGCCACATTTACGAAAATGAACTGAATGCAGGGCCGGATTTACTACTAGGTCGACTAGGCACTGGCCTAGAGCGCCAAATTTGTTAGGGGCGCGGAACGGGCGGATTTTGTTCGCATTGCCTATCTCCGAGTACACGTTGGCACAGTTTACCACACATTAAAATTTAAAAAATATAAAAGCATGAAATATAAGAGAAAAATATTAGGTTTAATCCAATTTTTATCCGAGTTTGACCCCTTTCTAGCAGAGCATTTGAAAGTATATGGCGATGGAGGTTCAGGTACAACTTCATATATTTCTAAGTCAACAATGAAGAATTGATCCTTTTTATGGTTGAAAATGTTCGAAAACAAACATTAAATGAAGCTAAGGAAGCAAAATATTTTGAGATTGTGATAGACTCCAGTCCAGACATATCTCATATTGACCAATTAACGTTGGTACTAAGGTATATAGCTAGGGATGGCATACGCGTAGAACGCTTTTGTGTTTTTTGCCGAACGTCGGACACAAAGCTGAAGAGATTGAAATAGCTATTTGTATAACAAGGGAGGAAAGTGCTAGTTTTCCTCCCGAGAATGAAGTTTACTGCCCGACGCGTAGCGGAGGGCAGTAATCATTCAAGGGAGGAAAAGGCACTTTACTCCCATGTTATACATATGGTTTTTCCACCTTCCTCAAATAACAAGTCATTTTTTTCATTTTTACTTAATTTATTTATGTAACTAACCAACAAAATTTATTAGAACTAAAACAAACAAGTAGGTGTCAACTGTCAAATATAAGTCAAATTATTAATGTAAACATTGTTAAATCAGAATAACAATTTACTGTTTTTTACCATTCTGCAAAATACAGAGTGTTTTTAAATAAACGTTAAAATGTATAGATACTTACGTAATAAAAAATAGATATTGTACAGGGCGTCAATAAGTTATATTTCATGAATGAAATACCATGACGTCACTTTTACTTTTCCTCCCTAGGGAGGAAAAATATTTTCCTCCCTAGGGAGGAAAAGTACAACTTTGCTCCCTACAATCAGGTCCGGAAAAGTATACTTTCGGTAGAGGTAGGTGGAAAATGCTATTATCGATGTTTTTGATAAATTCGATTTGGATATCACAAAATGCAGTGGTCAGTCATATGACAATGCCAGTAATATGGCAGAGATATACTCAGGTGTTCAAGCCAGAATAAAAAAACTACGTCCTCAGGCTGAGTATGTCTCATGTGCCGCTCATTCGTTAAATCTGGTGAGATCTGTGGCCGTTAGTTCATGTGTGGTTGCTGTTTCTTTTTTTGGTCTACTTCAAGAACTGTACAATTTTTTCATAAGTTCAACACATCGATGGGAGCTGTATTTGAAGCACAAATGCTCTGTGGTACTTCAAAGCCTATCTAAAACAGGTTAATCAGCGAGAAACGATGCCTGTCGAGCTCTGAAAGAAAATTGGCCGGCAATTATAGAAACTTTGAAACTAATAGAGAATGACAGGAACGAAAAACCTTCATGCTGAAGTTATGCATCTGCTGTAAGATTAAACCTTGAATCACTAGAGACAGCATTTTTTTCCATATTTTGGAGTATCGTTTTAGAACGATTCCAAAAAGCCAGTACTAAGCTTCAGTACGAAACTAAAACTTTAAGTAAAGTAAAAGGAAATTACCAGTCGTTGGCTGGTTTTTTGGTAGAGCTTAGAAATGATTTTGATTTTTGGCGATTAGAAATCTTAGCAAAAGAAAAGTCTGGTTTGACTGAGTACAAATCAGAACAACAAAGAAAAAGGAAAAGAACCTTACTGCATGATGAATGTGGCAACAATGAGTCTGAAGTTTTAAAGGGGTCCAAAAATTTTCGCATAAACCATTTTTTATGTTATGGTAGATTCTCTCAGCACTGAGCTAGGGATTCGAGCAGAAAAGTACAAACACTTGCAAACTTGATTAATTATTTATATGGGAAATAAGCCACAATTAAAATGAAAAAAATAATTTTATTAACGTTTCGACGCCCAAATCGGGTGCCGTTGTCAAAATACAAAATATTACTAAAATAAACTAAAGTGTTGTTGCTAAGCAAAAAAAATTCTTCTAATAATTTATTTAATCTCACTCATTTATATTGTCAATTCAGACATATATTATACATTTTAAAGTAGAAGACTTTAAAATGATATTGCCAATATTTATGAGTTGCGTTCCTGGGACGACTTACTGAAAGATAGTTCATTCGATTACATGAAATTAACCCCAACTCAAGAATATCCGTCATAAAAAATTATAGCATGTGATATGTCTTTAAAAAGACAACCAAATGCAACGACAGTAAAATTCTCGCGTTAGAGACTTCATAGTAAATCACAAGGGAAAACCAGGAAAAAAACCCTGTGATACTATCCCGACATCGTAAGTATTTGGTCTTACATTAATTTACTCTCAAAAAATAATACCAAATTCTGACATGTAACATGTTTAAATTATAAATATTATTAATAATACTAGATATATAAGTAATACTAAAATATAAAATATGTACTAGCTCGATATTATTGACTTACTAATCTTGGTATTTTCTTTCTATTGACTTCCTCTTTCAGTATGGGTAACCACATCCTACTGCATTCTACCGAAGAATTTGCGACACAATTGGTTTCATTTAGCATAATTAGAGCCGCTTCTTTGATTTTTCTCTTTTTACTATCTGATTCTTTCAGGACTATACTTGAATCTCTCCACTGAACTCTATGTTCATTATCCCATGCGTGTTGACATATTTGAGATCTCTCAAATTCTCTATTTTTAATATAAGATTGATGTTCACTTATTCTAACGTCTAATGGTCTTGATGTCTCACCTAAATAAATATATCACCAGAAATAATACGAGGAAAATATCAATACCATATATAAAAGGACTATCCGAGAAACTTAAAACAATAGGAAATAAATTCAACATTTCAACAACATTCAAAACAACAAACACATTGAGATCTATTCTATCTAAAACTAAACCTAACAATGATCAAGAAAGAACAAAAAATTGCATTTATAAAATACCTTGTGAATGCGAACAATTTTATTTAGGTGAGACATCAAGACCATTAGACGTTAGAATAAGTGAACATCAATCTTATATTAAAAATAGAGAATTTGAGAGATCTCAAATATGTCAACACGCATGGGATAATGAACATAGAGTTCAGTGGAGAGATTCAAGTATAGTCCTGAAAGAATCAGATAGTAAAAAGAGAAAAATCAAAGAAGCGGCTCTAATTATGCTAAATGAAACCAATTGTGTCGCAAATTCCTCGGTAGAATGCAGTAGGATGTGGTTACCCATACTGAAAGAGGAAGTCAATAGAAAGAAAATACCAAGATTAGTAAGTCAATAATATCGAGCTAGTCATATTTTATATTTTAGTATTACTTATATATCTAGTATTATTAATAATATTTATAATTTAAACATGTTACATGTCAGAATTTGGTATTATTTTTTGAGAGTAAATTAATGTAAGACCAAATAATTACGATGTCGGGATAGTATCACAGGGTTTTTTTCCTGGTTTTCCCTTGTGATTTACTATGAAGTCTCTAACGCGAGAATTTTACTGTCGTTGTATTTGGTTGTCTTTTTAAAGACATATCACATGCTATAATTTTTTATGACGGATATTCTTGAGTTGGGGTTAATTTCATGTAATCGAATGAACTATCTTTCAGTAAGTCGTCCCAGGAACGCAACTCATAAATATTGGCAATATCATTTTAAAGTCTTCTACTTTAAAATGTATAATATATGTCTGAATTGCCAATATAAATGAGTGAGATTAAATAAATTATTAGAAGAATTTTTTTTGCTTAGCAACAACACTTTAGTTTATTTTAGTAATATTTTGTATTTTGACAACGGCACCCGATTTGGGCGTCGAAACGTTAATAAAATTATTTTTTTCATTTTAATTGTGGCTTATTTCCCATATAAATAATTAATCATAAAAATGCCACAAGGAAATAGCTTCAGAACAACTTGCAAACTTTGTTTGGTTTTTTTGAAGAACTGAGGCAGCTGACATCGTCTACGATTACCAAGAAGGCTACTTAACTATGGACAGTGTACGTGAATGATCTTGAAGAGTCATTGGTTCAAGAATGATTACATCTTAAATCTTTTTTGTTGGATTTGGAGCAAAGCAAAGTGACATGAAAAACTGATTTAAGCCTCCTTGAACTGAATAAACTATTGAGGAACGAACATGTAACTGATGTCTTCCCAAATGTTCAAATAGCATTAAGGATGGCTCTTAGTACACCAGCTCCAAACTGTACGGGGGAGCAGTAATTTTCTACACTTCGCTGAATAAAAAACTACCTAAGGTCAGTGCTAATAAATTAAATTTTCTTACAAATTTTAATTTTAGGATTTTATTAATTTATTCATTTCTTTCTTTAAGATCAACCGTAGGAGCTGAGAGGTTGTCTTCTACCGCAATTCTAGCTATTGAAACATATGTTACAAATAGCGTGGATTACGACCAAATTATTAATGAGTTTGCTGCTGCAAAAAGTAGAAGAAAGCCCATATGATCTGTGACTTGATTTATAGCTACTGTAGGTTTAAGACTGTGGTTTAAGTAACAAACATTTTTAGGTAGCCATATTATTTATGTTTTTCAAGAAAACTGTAAGTACTCTCTGTGTTAGAAATCATTAATTACGGTAATTTTGTATTTATTATTTTCAATCCTTAGCACACTTTCCTTTTATAACTAGAGCATATTGTTAATAGTGCAAAAGAACACTAGGGTTTTTATTAAAATAATCAGCAGCGAAAGACAAAAGGGGTTGGTTATGAGGAGGGGAGGGGAGATCAAGGCGTGGGGCGCCAGAAATATTAGTGCCTAGTCGGGTTTAAGATGTAAATCCGACCCTGACTGAATGAATGATCTCGAGTGTAATTCTGTAAGATTATTTCATGAGCAAAACTGTATTTAGAATAGTAATTTACGTAACAAGTTCCGAAAGTGATATTTTACGAGACGAGTAGGAAGTTTCCAGGGCGAGTCCTGGAATCCTGCGAGTCTCGTAAAATCACTTTTGGATCTTGTTATACTTTTTATGCAGCCGTTTTGTATGTTAAAAAGAATATATGGATAAAGTTTACTTATGAACTTTTATTAAAACCTTCAAAGTTACTCTCGTGAATTCAACATTAGAAAAATCTACTTATGAATATTAATAACACAATTATAACTATTACTTACATTGATATTGTTAGGAATATTAACAGCAGTGGCAGTATTGAAATTAGTGTTAGACGTGTCAGTACTTTTACTATTTTTTGAGATATTAATTTGGTTGCGGCCATTTTCAATCTGTGAAGTTATGTGAATTTTATTTCTTAAAGAATTTTCTACGTATCCCTTTGCTACAGTTGATTTCCATTCTCCGTGTCTTTTCAAGTTGGTTATAGTACCACCACTATCAGCGAGTAAAGTGGCTGAGCTGCTTCGTAGACAGTGCCCGGTGTATTCTTATTGGAGTCACTGAAGGTGGATATGAGCTATTACCTCCGATTTCGTTAAACCTCCATCGATTTGCATGAAAATTGGTGAGTGGTTAGAGGATATCTCAAGAAACAAAGGTGACATGGTGCGAACTTGCGCTTTTACCCTGGGGGTGGATGCCACCCCTTCTCGGGGTGAAAATTATTTTATTAAAAATAACCCCATAATTAGATAGGGTGACAAATTCTAAGCAAAATTTGTTATATAAAGTTATTAAAATAAATCAAAACTTTTTGAATTATTAAAGATCAAAATTTTTCATTTTTCGTAAGAAAAATGCATGTTTTTAACCGATTTTTCATAGATAACTCAAAAACTATAAGTTTCTACAAAAAAGTTACAGTTATTAAAATTGAAGCTAATAAAAAATTAAATAAAATTATTACTAAAAAAACATTTTAGTATTAACTGAAAGTGAGTTATAGGTAATTGAATGCATATTTTTTTCGGCGAGTAACCAAATCTAAGTATTCAAGCTTAAATTACGGGAAAATGATACATTTTATAACATAAACTTATTAAATATTTGTGAAACTACTTAGAAATGTCTATCAAATGAGATACCGAACAAGTTAATAGCATTAAAATTTATGCTCAAAAAAATTTTTTCAAACTTTACCTTTTAAAAATGTTTCCAAAAAATGTTATCTTTTTTTTTAATAACTCGGTCAATTTTTAAGATATCAGATCCATCTAAAAATGGTTTGAAAGGTAATTCCAGAAACTATTAAAACGTGTTAAATTTAATCTTTCAAAGCCCTTTCTTTTTTAAAAATCAAAGATTAAATGGCCACGGTTACATGGTTCTCGCAGCAAAATTTAAGCTTTAAACGTTTCTATCTCGGTTATTTTTCACCCTATAGAAATGATAAAACAAGTATAATATTTGATATAGAAAAAACTAAAATTTGGTTATTTACCATTTTTTACGTATATTGAATATTTTTATAGTTATTATCAAAAAAAAAATGAAAATGACTATAATTTTAAATTGTGATTTTTTTAATTATAACTTTTTTTCAAAAATATGCATCCCAAACCGGTGAAAATAGTTAAAATCATTACTTATGCATTACTTATGCTAACACAAAGAAATTTTTGTAAGGATTACTATAAATTTTAATTTTTGTGGAAATGGCATATGTTTTATTTTTCACTTTTTCCTAAAAAATTCTAAAGGGTTCTCTTAGTTTCATCATAACTTGCTTAATTTTGATGCTATTAACTTCTTATGGAGCTCATTTGTTAGGTATTCTGAAGTACTTTGATAAGTTTTTAACAGGTATATTTTATAAAATGCGTCGTTTTTCTGTTATTTAAGCTTGAATACTTAGATTTGAGTGCTCAACGAAAAAAATACACATTCAATTACCTGTAACTCACTTTGAATTAACATTAGTTTAGTACTTTGAGTAAATAGTGCATTCAATTTTTTATTGTCTTCAACTTTGGTAAGAATAACTTTTTTGTATAAGCTAATAGTTTTTGAGTTATAAGTGAAAAACTGCTTTAAAACATTTATTTTTTTACGAAAAAATAAAATTTTTGATCTTTAATAACTCAAAAAGTATTGATTTATGTTAATAACTTAATATAACAAATTTTGCTTAGAATTTGTCCCTCTATCGATTTATGGTATTATTTTTAATAAAATAATTTTCACCCCAGAAAAGGGGTGGCATCCACCCCCAGGGTAAAAGCGCAAGTTGGCAGCATGTCACCTTTGTTCCTTAAGGTATCCTCTAACTACTCACGAATTTTCATGAAAATCGATGGAGGTTCAACGAAATCGGACGTAAAAACCTTCAGTGACTGCACTATCTTTGGGATGCGGTAATTTAAAAAATTCAGCAATAGTGCAGGCGATTTTTCCAAAAGTGTGAATACCAATAGGTTGTATAATTACATCTTCCATTTAATATACGAATCTTAAATGACAAGCGTTGCCATAATAAAATACAAAGTGGATGTTATTGTCAAAGCCGTTACCTGGTTGCCCAAAATTGTCCCGAAAGTGCAAAAATTAGTCCCGAAATAGCTACTTTCGGTACGAGTTGGTACTTTCGATTTAATAAATCATACGGAAAGTTTTATTTTAGGGACGGCTGCAGAAAAATAATTTTAACTAATATTTTATTGATATCTACGTCTAAATATTTGCTAAACCTACATATGTTGTTCAATTTGACAAGTTGTAAAACATTAATTGTGATAAATGTCACTGAATGTTTGTTTACAAAGACTTGAATTTTGTATGTGAGTATTAAAAAATAATCTTTTGAATATCACTCGATAGTATGAATAAATAAGAAAATAATGCTCCAGTTTGTTTTTCAAACTTATTGCCATTGTCACGTCTATTGTCAACCAACAAGCTTTCAAAAAATTGTCGCATTATTTTCAATTTATTCTCACTCTCGTGTGATATTATTGTTAATATATTTTTTTGATAATTTTCCGTCGCCAAGTAGCACGTTAGATGCCTTTCTTGCTACGCAAAAATAAATATTCAGTGACATTAATGATAATGAATGTTTTACAGCTTCTCAATAAACATCATGAGCAGGTTTAGCAAATGTTCAGGCCCAGATATCAATAAAATATTAGTTAAAATGATTTAACAGTACAGTTTTATTCATGGTCACCGAATTATACTCGAGCTCTTAAAAATTACCGATCTGTATTGCCCTCGTGGCAATTTCACATAATTTCAAATTAAAACTGTTAAATTGTCACTCGGGATACAAATCGGTAATTTTAGAGCTCTCGTGTAATTACTGCTGAGTATCTGATTCTTATGTACCTAGTTACAAGTGAACATATAATATTTCTCTGGAAAGGCACCGAAAATATAGTCGGCATCTGCTAAATTAAATAACAGTTTTGTGGTGACCAGCGATAAGTACCTATAGTTATTTTTCTACGGCCGTGCTAAAAGAGCGTCTTTCACGCACGCATTTCGTTTCCGAAAGTTGCACTTTCCCGCACGGCGTGCGTGCAAGTAAATTTTCCCGTGCGGGAAAGTAAAATACCTTGTAATAAATTAATATATAATAATATAATAAATATAATAAATTATTTTATAATACATGCAATAAATAATAATATTTAGATATTATTTACTAATTTATTTCAAATTTATCTTATTGTGTTCATCTTTTAATGAAATTAGAGCGATTCTTTCATTCATAGGAGATTCTGACCAATAGAAAGCTACAGAAATAAAAATTAAACTGATTATTTTTTGATGATTTTAACTTCTAATCGTATAGTGAGATATTTGATCACGTGTTTAATTCTGTCCAATCAGATTAAAATTATACTGATTATTTCATTCATAGGAGATTCTGACCAATAGAAAGCTACAGAAATCTAAATTAAATCGATAATTTTTAATAATTTCCCGTCGTCAAGTATATTACGTCAGATGCCCTTCGTTGCTACGAAAAAATACATTCAGTGACATTAATGACAATTAATGTTTTAAAAATTATAAAAGTGATGACTTTCAACCGTCAAATTAATATTTATAACAACTGTTTGTTAAATTGTACTAATTTGTACTTACCTATATAAATTACAATACAATTTTGGTTTTGAACAGTTTTATTCATGAAATAATCGCAACAAATTGCACTCGATCTCTAAAATTAATATAGAATTTTTGCCCTCGTGACGCTTTGACTCGACTGCTTGCCCGAACTCCGCTATCGCGTCGTTCGGGTCAACGGCAGTCTCGTGCGTGAAAGTATCACTTTCCGCACTAGTTAGGAAAATAGCTATTTGTATAACAAGGGAGGAAAGTGCTACTTTTCCTCCCGAGAATGAAGTTTACTGCCCGACGCGTAGCGGAGGGCAGTAATCATTCAAGGGAGGAAAAGGTACTTTACTCCCATGTTATACATATGGTTTTTCCACCTTCCTCAAATAACAAGTCATTTTTTTCATTTTTACTTAATTTATTTATGTAACTAACCAACAAAATTTATTAGAACTAAAACAAACAAGTAGGTACAATATAACTGTCAACTGTCAAATATAAGTCAATTATTAATGTAAACAGTGTTAAATCAGAATAACAATTTACTGTTTTTTACCATTCTGCAAAATACAGAGTGTTTTTAAATAAACGTTAAAATGTATAGATACTTACGTAATAAAAAATAGATATCGTACAGGGCGTCAATAAGTTATATTTCATGAATGAAACACCATGACCTCACTTTTACTTTTCCTCCCTAGGGAGGAAAAATATTTTCCTCCCTAGGGAGGAAAAGTACAACTTTGCTCCCTACAATCAGGTCCGGAAAAGTATACTTTCGGTAGAGGTAGGTGGAAATAACTATTTCCACCTACCTCTAAGTATACTTTTCCGGACCTGATTGTAGGGAGCAAAGTTGTACTTTTCCTCCCTAGGGAGGAAAAGTAAAAGTGACGTCATGGTATTTCATTCATGAAATATAACTTATTGACGCCATGTACAATATCTATTTTCTATTACGTAAGTATCTATACATTTTAACGTTTATTTAAAAACACTCTGTATTTTGCAGAATGGTAAAAAGCAGTAAATTGTTATTCTGATTTAACAATGTTTACATTAATAATTTGACTTATATTTGACAGTTGACAGTTAGATTGTACCTACTTGTTAGTTTTAGTTCTAATATATTTTGTTGGTTAGTTACATAAATAAATTAAGTAAAAATGAAAAAATGACTTGTTATTTGAGGAAGGTGGAAAAACCATATGTATAACATGGGCGTGAAGTGCCTTTTCCTCCCTTGAATGATTACTGCCCTCCGCTACGCGTCGGGCAGTAAACTTCATTCTCGGAGGAAAAGTAGCACTTTCCTCCCTTGTTACACAAATAGCTATTTCCTAACTAGTGCGGAAAGTCATACTTTTGCCGAACGACGCGAAGCTGAGTTCGGCAAACAGTCGAGTGCGGAAAAGAGACTTTCCGCAATAGTTAGAAACAATATTTTTTCTACGAGCGTTTAAAAAATGACCAAATCTTAATCAATTACTTGAATTAAAAAATAACGCGAATAAGTTATAATAATCCCGAATTAAAGTAAATGCGGGGCCTAAATACCTGTTATGCAGTAACGAATGGTGTATATCAATACAGGTTTTGGATAGACTAATAAAATAAGCTAAAAACACTTCTTCGTTTAAGCTATTTACACTTTTTTCTTTACACCAACTCATAAAAATGTTGTATTCTTTCTTGTATGTACCTGTTTGCTGATTGTTCCGGTAACAGATCAAGATTATTGACAACGTCGAGAATAGATGGGGGTAGTTCTTCGTCACTTGATGCCATCTAAATCACTGAATTATTTTAAAATTCGTAAGTAAAGATGCGTGGAAATTTTAAGTGTGTGACGTGCTTTTTGACAATAATTGCTCTGTTTGGCATCGTTGCTATGACTTTAAAATATTTACAATATGTATGTAAATTAAGTGCGAAAAAGTAAAA
This sequence comes from Diabrotica virgifera virgifera, assembly GCF_917563875.1. Lineage (NCBI taxonomy): Eukaryota > Metazoa > Arthropoda > Insecta > Coleoptera > Chrysomelidae > Diabrotica > Diabrotica virgifera. Next base: position 268,138,178 of record NC_065443.1, read on the forward strand.
CTTTCCAAACTAAAACGCCTGCGGGAAAGTAGACTTTTTGCACGCTCGTAGAAAAAAATTATTTTACTTATCTGTGTAAATGACCCCAATTGGGAGGGCCTAAACTCTTCAAAGGGCTTCAAAAATGACGGCATTAAAAATAGATCAGCAAATATAAGGCCACGCTGACCCCTACCTGGCCTCTAGACTATTTGGTTTCAACCTTGTTTTGGCTCGAACGGAACTACCAATTCAAATCAACCAAGCAAATTTTTAGTACCGCGGGGTCGGTAGTTCGGTACTGCTAACATGATTGTTATGTTTGTACCGCTCGTTAACGATTTCATGTTGCCCGTATAGGAGGAGAGATTTGAGATGATGAGGTGACGATGTGAAGGGGCCAAATAATTTCTTACATATGTTACCAAATGTTTTGTAAATGAGTACCATTATTTACCAAATATTTTGAATAAACGGATGAATACTAATATTAACGGAATATTGAAGTTGGTAAAGTTCTTGTTCTGTTCGACTTTGCCAATTATATTTTAGTTTTTTTTTTCTAAAGCATTGATTGGAACCATTTCTTTTCTTTCTTTAGTTATGACTGTCAGGTTAAATAAAAAGAGATTTGAAAGTCAATATTAAAATACCAAATTCATGAGAATAAATGCAAGAAACAACCTACTATTTAATATTAACAACAAGCAGGTTGAAAATTTGGAGAAATTTGAAAATCATTTGAGTAATAACAGACAAAAAAACAAAGATACAGAAGAGAACATTCTTAACAGGAGCTTAACAATCATTCAGTAACCATGTTTGGAGGTCTAACCAGTATACTATGACAAAGATCTGGATCATCATAAGGGCTTTTCATTACGGATGGAATGTTTGCAGATCTTAGAGCTCTCTGATTCGCTAATTGCGGTGAATCACTCCGCATTCCACTTGTGTGTTGTGAATGTTTGTTGTATGACTTGGCTTTCATTACAATTTCCTTCTACTCATTTCGATATGCGCATAGTTCCCTCCAGTTTCTCACTTTGTAACAAGAAAGAAGAAGATCTGTTGGAGTGGATGCAAGGAGAGTGATAAACTCCAACAGATGTAGGAAAAAGAAGATTTACTAAGTATAACAATGGAACACAAATGTATGGCTTCTACGTTGAAGAAGCCGAAGTAACTAGAATACTACTTTGCAGTAGTACTTTTATGGAACTATGCAAATGAAAACAGTATATACTTGATAGAGAAAGGGGATGAAAAAATTATGAATAGATAGATGTAACTTGAATGGCTAGCTAAGTATGCAAGAGAATGGCCACTTGACACTCAAGGAAGGATTCGGCCAATTTGCACGCCTAGTTTGGCCAGACAGTAAATTAAAGAAAATGACAATGTTGGCTAGAAGAGGAGATATTAAGATAATGTTCAGAAAATAGATGGAGTAAATATAATACTATAATAGAAATAAAATAAATTTTGGGCGCCAGAAGAGGGCTAACTAGGTTAACGCGCTTCCAGCTATTCTACGCTGCTATAGAGTATATTAAATTTGTAATAAAAGTATATTAAATGTACAAATCTAAAGGAGTAATAACAGAAAAAAAATATGCACAATAAATGTATATTTATTAAATATAACTACCAGATTTTCACAATCTCTGAGTTAAAACAAGTTAATAGTATGTGACTCTAACATGACAAGAAATGATACTAATGGAAATTTTTTACAAAATTACTGAAAAAGGTAATATACGAGTAATTTTAAAGAGGTTAGAAAATTTAAATATGGGTACCTCTAATACGGAAAGTACAACTTACACCTAGGTTAGTAGAACCTTCACCAAATAATAATTGTACATTTATAATACGTACACCTTAATTAAATACTACCTGATACTATAAATAATATATAAATAACTCAATGTGAGTTGGACAGGCACAAGCCTTTATCTAATAAATAAACCTACGGTTGGATACAACAGATCCTTTTTCTAACTCGTAGTTTATAATAATGATTTAACAAGTGAAACCAAACTCTATTCTGAGGGAATAGAGCCCAGAAGTTTATATGAATTAAATAAGTTAAAGTTAAATAAAGTTAATAATTGAAATTTTGAATAATATTTGAAGTTAATTTGAGGAATTTAATTTAAAATAGACTAAAATAATGAAATAAGTTTAAATAGTTATGTAAAAATGGAAACCAGCATAAAAATAATCAAAATAAGAGTACCTACAACTATTGTAGGGGAAATATACACTACTATAAATACTACCTGATACTATAAATAATATATAGATAACTCAATGTGAGTTGGACAGGCACAAGCCTTTATCTAATAAATAAACCTACGGCTGGATACAACAGATCCTTTTTCTAACTCGTAGTTTATAATAATAACAAGTGAAACCCAACTCTATTCTGAGGGAATAGAGCCCAGAAGTTTATATGAATTTAAAAAGTTAAAGTTAAATAAAGTTAATAATTGAAATTTTGAATAATATTTAAAGTTAATTTGAAGAATTTAATTTAAAGTAGACTAAAATAATGAAATAAGTTAAATAGTTACATAGAAAGGGGAAACCAGCATAAAAATAATCAAAATATGAGTACCGACAACTATTGTAGGGGAAAATATCTGAGCTCAGAGATCTTTACCTTAGAGATTGCACAGTATTGGGGAACGCTATCAATTAAATATTATGTTGTTAAAAAAATACTATAAAAATATAAAGCAGGAAAAATTTGTGTGCAATTGAACTATAAAAAAATGTACTAAATATCACAAAAAACAGTATGTCTTTACTAAGAGCACATCAAATGTCCCCAAACAAACTCCTTTTACACAATCTTCGAGTTGAGGTAATGAGCACCCAAGGGTGCTAACTCTCGCTTGCAGCTGTCCTGCTGGAGGTACAGGAGAGGAATACTGGTGGAAAGCAGCTGGAGGTACTCAAGACTGGTGGAAAGCAGCTGGAGGTACTCAAAAGAAAAAGTAGATGGAAATAATCCAGGCTGGTCGCCTAGTGATTGTTTCTCTCGGAGTGGTCTGGCCTTGGTGTTGTTGTTAGGTGGTTTTAGGATTTCATGGTAGGTGCTAAAAAAAAACACAGTGTGGTGTTACTACCAATCTACCAATGTCGAAAAAAAGAAGGAAGAGATGCGAGGAGGTGTTTTTATTCCTATGGGAATAAGAAGAAATAGGTCATTAAGTCCAAAAACTTCAATGACTAGACAGCTCGACCTTTTATCAAGTTGTTATCAGATGACCTTGGTCAAATAACACATGTAATTTCCAATTTAAATACAAAATATAATTACTGTGAAACAATATTTTATTATAATATATACACAGGTATATAGATATATTATACAAGGATGAAATATAGTATGACTAGGCAATGGATACTTATTTGATCATCGTTCAAAAGATAGGAGATCTGTAGACTTGAAAGGAATATAAAAAAATTGAGTATAAATTAGCTCTATTTTCCAACTGAAAGCACAAATTAGCAAAGAATATTTAATTATCTCTAGATGAGTTTGATCCATGAAAATAAACCATAGAAACCATGAAAATAGACTACGTGAAACTTAATTAGCAAATTAGTCAAGGACTTCCAAAATGGCTGAATGAAATTAATAAAATTGTTATTTACCGGGGCGGAACTCATTGTATATATGCTCTAAAATACTTCAAATTCACACTGTTCACTGATGCTGGATAACTTCACTATAATATTTACTTCAATCTTTAATAAATTTGGAACTTAGAATTATAGGTAAATAATTTCGCTCAACGACCCCGCACGCTACTCAAACAGACCACTGGAGAACAATGGCGCGTTCCACGGCCCAAGTTCCTGACTGCAATCCTTCGTACCCCTCTTCTAATCATTAGCTGTCAACGCGAGGAAACCAATGTTGCCACGTTTAAATGTGACGTCAGCAAGCATTTAAAAATTATGTGATTGGTTTTCGTTGTATCTTAATAAACATTGAAAGAAGTTAATCCCGAAAATATTTAAATAATATTTTCAATGATTAAATACTATCTTCCCATCAACAATTGATTCTATAAGGGGCGGAACGTCACAACTTCCAGAATTTTGATATCTCTCATGACCTGGTCCTCCTGCCTCTCTCTGGGTCTTCCCCTTGGTCTTTCAGTTTCTGGTTTCCATCTGGTAATCTTCTTAATCAGTAGGTCATTTTCCATTCTCTCTATGTGTCCCAGCCATCTCAGAATCCGCGCTTTAATAAATCTAATATATCTTCTTCCTTCATTATGACTTTTAGTACATGGTTCATTCTTCTTCTCATTTCCCCTTGTCCATTCTTATCGGATCCATTATCCGTCTGAAGATTTTCCTTTCGAATATTCTCAATTTTTCTTCACCTTTTTCGTGAGGCACATTGTCTCAGCTGCGTACGTAACTATTGGTCTGATTGCAGATCCGGATAAAACTCTGACAAAGATCCGGATATTCAAGTCAAGTGTCATGCCTGTTCTAGTCTACGGATGCGTTACCTGAAAAGTCCTGGAAAGTGACAAAAAACCCTGCCGACAAACTGCGGGTATAGTCGATTCTCTAATCTGAGACACAATTGTCTACACTACAATCACAATAAAAATACACTATATAGAAACAAACAAACCAAGACACGTTGAATGTTCGAGGAGCACTCCCAAATCATGATTTGGGAGTGTTCCTAGTTCCTCGTGCTTGTTTATTTCTAATGAATTTTTATTGTGATTGTACTGTAGAGTTTTTTCTCAGATTAGCGAATCGACTATTAGACCAGGGCGCATCTGTAAAAATATTGGTACATTTGGACGTTGACAGGTTACTCAATTTTTTTTTGCAGAAATTGCTTGAAAATAACTCAAATAATAATATTTGAGTTATCCTCCCTCTCAAAAAGGTCCGGAACATTGTTTAAATAATCAAGATGGCAAAAAATTAAGGAACAATTCGATTTTTTCTTCGTTTTTTGATTATAACTTTAAAACTATTCATTTCCAAGAAAAGTTGTACTGTCATAAAAGTTGTGTAATTAAATTTCCTATAATTTAGAATTGGTTAAAAATTTAAAAAATAGTCACCCCTGTTGCAAAATAGTAATAATTGCGAAAAAACCATACAAACACAAGATTTCGCATTTTACGTTTTTCAACCATTTATGCTGCACACGGAACCTTCATATTTCACGCAGAAAAACTTTAAGATACAGTAAAACAATACTGTAAATTTCATCAAGATCGGTTTAATAGATTTTGCAAAATAAATTTTGCAATCCAGCTTTCGCAAAAAAAGTCATTTTTTCAAAATGTTACAGGACTGAAAATAAAGCAAATAGCAAGTTTAATTTTTTTGCTTATAGAAGTGTACTGTGCCTTTCATTTGCAATTTGCAAAACTAAAATCGATTAAATACCACGGCGTCAGGAATTTTTTTAAATAAACCTTAATTATTGGTGCTACGCGCAGGACAGTGGATAGTTTGCTCTGATTGGGCATTCCAATGACCTTTGATAATGATTGATACATTTTAATTTTTATTACATTTCGATATAAATAAATAAATTTGTTTATTGCAAAATAAAAACAAATACTCTATCCTTTGAAATAACACTTTTTTAGCAAAAACTTTCTTTGTTCATATATTTTAACTTAGAGAATAAAAATTTATTATTTTTAAACATATGCAATTGTTTAAACAATATTTCACAAACAATAATAAAATAAGTTTGATTTTTGTGGAATTAAAATATTAAAATACAACAAAATATAGAGTAAGAAAATAATATATTAGATAAAGGTTGGAAGAAATTTTGGTGGAAATCAACTTGTGTTAATTGAACACCACTGTCCTGCGCGTAGCACCAAAAATTAATGTTTATTTAAAAAAATTCCTGACACCGTTGTAATTAATCTATTTTAATTCTGCAAATTGCAAATGAAAGGTACGGTACACTTCTATTAGTAAAAAAAAATTCAACTGGGTATCTGCTTTATTTTCAGTCTTGCAATATTAAAAAAAAATAAATTTTTTTGCGAAAGCTGGATTGCAAAATTTATAATCAAGTATATTCAAATGGGAAATAAGCCACACTTTTACCTAAAAATGATTTTATTAACGTTTCGACGCCCAAGTCGGGTGTCGTTGTCAAAATACAAAATAATACTAAATAAACAAAAATGTTGTTGCTTAGTAAAAAATTCTTCTATAATTTATTTAATCTGACTCATTTATATCGGCAATTCAGACACGTATTATACATTTTAAAGTAGACGACTTTAAAATGATATTGCCAATATTGATGAGTTGCGTTCCTGGGACGACTTTACTAAAAGATAGTTCATTCGATTACATGAAATCAATCCCAACTCAAGAATATCCGCCACAAAAAATCATAGCATGTGATCTGTCTTTAAAAAAATAACCAAATGCAACGGTGGCACTGATATTCTAAATATGATAAATCACGAGGGAAAACCAGGAAAAACCTCGTGATACTATCCCGACATCGTAAGTATTTGGGTTTACATTTAGTTTACTCTCAAAACTAATACCAAATTCTGACTTGATATTTTAAATTTTAAATAATACTAAAATACTAAATATGTACTAACTCGATATGTTACTGATTTACTAATTGTGGTATTTTCTTTCTATTGACTTCCTCCTTTAATATGGGTAACCACATCCTACTGCATTCTACCGAGGAATTTGCGACACAATTGGTTTCATTTAGCATAATTAGAGCCGCTTCTTTGATTTTTCTCTTTTTACTATCTGCTTCTTTTAGGACTATACTTGAATCTCTCCACTGAACTCTATGTTCAGTATCCCATGCGTGTTGACATATTTGAGATCTATCAAATTCTCTATTTTTTATATAAGACTGATGTTCATTTACTCTAACTAATATAAAATTTATTTTGCAAAATCTAGATAACCGATCTTAATGAAATTTACAGCGTTGTTTTACTATATCATAAAGTTTTTCTGGGTAAAATATGAAGGTCCTAAATGTAGCATAAATGGTTGAAAAACGTAAAATGCGAATAATTGTTTTTGTGTCGTTTTTTTCGCAATTATTGCTATTTTGCAACAAGGGTGACTATTTTTTAAACTTTTAACCAATTCTATATTGTAGAAAATTTAATTACGGAACTTTTATGTTAGCATAACTTTTCTCAGAAATTAATAGTTTTAAAGTTATGATCAAAAAACCTATAAAAAAATCGAATTTTTCCTTCATATTTTGACATTTTGATTATTTAAACCATGTTCCGGACCATTTTGAGTGGGAGGATAACTCCAATATTATTATAGGAGATATTTTCAAGCTATTTCTGCAAAAAAAATTGAGTCACCTCTCAACGTCCATCTCAAAACAGATGCGCCCTGGACTATATATTCGTTAACAAATACCTACGAAGAATTGTTCATATTTTCTGGCCTAACATCATCAGAAACGAAGATTTGCTACAAATGACCAAACAAAAGAGGATAGAAAATAAAATAAAGTCCAGTAAGTGGAGTTAGATCGGTCAAATACTTCAAAAAAATACTTCCAGTTTTGCAAAAACTTCCTTACAGTGGTGGACTCCCGAAGAATAGAAACAAAGATCGCCCAGCACTAACTTGGAGATGATTAATCATGGTCGAGATAGGAGGTCCATGAAAGTATTGGAATGAGGTGGAGACCTTAGGACAAAATAGAACATAATGGCGCGTTTTTACTGAAGTTATATGCTCCACTTAGGAGTTCAACAACCTTAACCCTATCTACACCGCAACTTGGAGCAATTGCACTTAGTCATAAAACGACGCCGGTCCATTTTTAAAACCCCTTAAAACTTTACCTGGAAAAAATTTGATTGTTTCAATTAAGTTTTTAAATAATTTATTATACAGGTTGTAACAAAAAAGCAGGTTATAAATTAAATAAAATATTCTGGGACCAAGGATAATTCGATTGAACCTAACTTACAAATGTGCATATAAAAAAGTTACAGCCCTTTTAAATTACAAAATAAAAATCGATTTTTTCCAATATATCGAAAATTATTAGAGATTTTTTATAAATAATGGACATATGGCATTCTTATGGCAGGAATATCTATAGAAAAATAAAAGTGAAATTTGTGCATCCCATAAAAAATTTATGGGAGTTTGGTTCCCTTAAACCACCCCTAATATTTGTTTGGTTCCCTTAAACCACCCCTAATAGTTGTGTACGTTCCAATTCAATTATTATTGTGGTGCCATTAGTTAACCACTTAAAACTTTTTTCCTCTTAGTACTTTTTCGATAAACCAGTTTTTGTCAAGATATGTTGAGCATTTGTAAATTCAACACATATTTTTAAATGGTTAAAAGATTAATGTAAAAATATGTGTGAGATTTTACAAATATTCAAAATATATCGATAAAAACTGGCTTACCGAAAAATAATAAGAGACAAAAAAAGTTTTAAAAACATTTTTTTTTGTACCACAATAATAATTTAAGGGGGTTAAAAGGAACCAAACCCCCATAAAACTTTTATGGGGTGCACAAAATTCATTTTATTATTTTTAAATACTCCTACCATAAGGTTGCAACATGTCCATGTTCAATAAAAAATATCTAACAGTTTTCTATATATTGGAAAAAATCTTTTTTCATTTTGTAACTTCAAAGGGCTGTAATTTTTTTATATGCACATTTGTACTAAGGTAAGTTATGTTCAATCAAACTATTTTTGGTCACAGAATATGTGATTTAATTTATGAGCCTTTTTGTTACACCCTGTATATCTTATACACTTTTTACGAGATATAGCAAATTAAAACTATGACTAACAAATAAACGATAAAGGGTGCCCAAGAGGAAAAACTTTTTTATTTTCAATTTTAGCGAAAAATGTCATTCTTGATAAAAAGTTTTGCTTGTTTTAAAACCCCATAAAATGAAATAAAATTCAACTTTTTCAAATCCTGCTTAATTTTATAGCCAATTGTAACAATAATAACTTGGGAGAACAACCCTTTCGCTTCTCTGGATTATAAAACCAGACTTTGTGTTTCTCCTTGAATCATCCAATTATTTATTAATTAAATAACTATTAATCCAATAATTTTAATAATGAAATTTATCACAAGATCAATTCTTTATTAAACGCTTAACATGGTCGAAAAAAATTACAATTTCCAAATTATTTATCGGAGTTGACAGTTACTAAGCTACATTGTGGCTTGGCAACACTAGATTATTGTTACGATTTCGAACTTAGTGCAAAAATTTATAAGGATTTACATAAAATTGGCTACAAAATTAAGCAGGATTTGAAAAGCTTGAATTTTATTTCATTTTATGGGGTTTTAGAACAAGCAAAACTTTTTATCAAGAATAACATTTTTCGCTGAAATTGAAAATAAAAAAGTTTTTCCTCTTGGGTACCCCAACCGTGGACACACTGTAGAAAGGAGCTAGCAGAGAGTTGAGACGCTTAGGTGACGATGTGAAGGGGCCAAATAATTTCTTACATATTTATTGTTACCGAATGTTTTGTAAATGAGTAAATACCATTACTTACCAAATATTTTGAATAAAAGGATGAATACTAATATTAACTGAATATTGAAGTTATTGAAGTTCTTGGTCTGTTTAACAAGTTTTTGGCTTTGCCAATTAAATTTTAGTTTTTTTCTGAAGCATTGATTGTACCCATTTCTCTTCTTTCTTTAATTATCACCATAAGGTTAAACATTCTGTTCTCACTTTATCACATTGAATCGTATATTTCACATTAAGTGTTAGGCGAAAAATTAAACATACACATGCATACATTCATAATCTGTATCGTAGTTCCACTTTTTTATTGGTTTTGCCTCATTGTTTTTCCCTATTGGTTTAGCTTCCCACACTCTCTTGGAGCGAACCATGCTATTTTTTTCCACTTTTATTGTGTCAGGTAACATTTTAAGTGTTTCTTATTTTTTCATTGCTGAGTATGTCTTGCTGAGTCTGTCGGTTCTTTTTGCCCCTATCGTTCTTCTGATGTATTTAGTTTCTTTTGCTTGTATCCTACTCTGACGTCTTCTGTTTAACCTTCCGATGACCAACCTTTTTTGTTACACGGATGACCAAGGGGGGGAGAAAATGACCCCAGGTCAAAAATGTCAAAAATGTCAAAATAATTAACAAAAAAATAAAGTTTTTTTTTTTAATTTTCATTTTTTTTATGGCATGGACTTTATGTCATTCAGCCAGTCACAACATGAGTATTAGTGTCATGTGTAGTGTAGTGTGTATGTTGAGTAACTATCTTGTTACTTTGCAAAGTCGACGTCATTAGCGTAAAACTACTTGGAATTACACATAATAGACGGTATTTTACTAAACATCAACTTCAGAATAGATTTTTTATTCGTAAAATATAGGGAATTTTTTTATTTCAAAATATGAGGATATCTAGGATGATATTAAAGTCAAATAAAAAAATAATGAGTTAAAAATTGAAAATGCTTTTGAATTTATTAAAGAAAAATATACGATGGGGCCCAAATTTCCCCCGCTTGGTCATCCGAAGGTTAAGATCCAGTTTTCTGCTTCGTATGCCAATTTATCCTTTATATAGGTCTACAATAACTAAAAAAGTTGTCAGGTATCTGGATTTTTTCAAAGTTTCCAACAGAGTCTTTTTTCTTATTTTCCTGGAACATATCTTACTCCTAAATATTCTTATCTAACTTTGTCACATTGAATCTTATTTTTCACATATTTTACTTCTTTAAAAATAACATGTTGGGATGGTTAGCGCTAGAACCACAACTTGGGCACAATTGAGACATCAATAAATCACAACGTGGGGTCGCCGATGACCCATTCTTAAAATTGTTTAAAATTTTACTTGAAGAAGATGGTTTCAATAAGTTTTTATACTATATTATTCAACGAGCTTATAATGATGGCTACGATGATTAAGTTTGCGATACGAGCCGAAGGCGAGTATCGTAATAGTTATACAAAAAAAGGATACATGAATAATTGACCAACTAAAAAAGCTGTATGCAGAGGAATAACAAATGACGCTAGAACTGGAAACACAAGAAATAACCACAAATGACGAAGTTAATGTAAGTATAAAGGAAGTTCGAAAAACAACGCCGAAGAACAGACTAGGGGTCGCCAATTTCTTTAAAATTTCAAGATTTTGTCTTGATCTTTTCCTGATTTCAAGACAAGATCGAGACAAGAAATAATTTTAGATTTCAAGACAAGACAAGAAATTTTATATCAATACCAAGCTTTCTTCTCAAGAAAACAAGAAATCTTGAAATATTTTGACTACTCTAAAATCACAATGAAGATGCAATAGAAGTAAACAAACCGAGACACGTTAACTGTTACAAGAAGCACTCCTGAATCATGATTTACAATAAATAAAATTTGTAAATCATCATTTGTGATTTAAAATGCATACCTATACATTGTAAATCATGATGCAGGAGTACTCCTTTTAGCAGCTAACGTGTCTCGGTTTGTTTACTTCTACTGCATCTTGATTGTGAATATAGAATAATAATGAAAACTCTAAAACGTATATATTTGTGTGAAAAAGATAACATTGTTTTAACATAACATATTTTAATTTATTAAACACTTTTCTTGCTAAAACGATTTACAAAAATGTAAATAAAAAATAATAATTAATAATACTTACCAAGTCCTGTTGAAAATAAAATTGCAAACTAGATTTTATTTTAAATAACAATTTTAGCACATTTTTAAATCGGAATTGATAAGCCATGAATTACGCCTAGATCAGGAGTCAACGGCTAGCGGAATATCGGAATTATGGAATCAACGCCTAGCAGATTTCTTGGCTTTGTTATTGTTAGAGCTGCCCTTGAACATAGCATTTCCGCAGCTACAGATGTTGCTGGCTTTCCGAAAAAATCCTTGGCCATTTTCGATAATGATGGGTAGATATTTTCGTGTCTTCTTCACCAATCAAGTATATTCTCAGACCAGTATATTCTGACCTAGGCTCATTTATGTATTTTTCAATTTCATACTTCCAAGATTGTAAGTTATCATTGTCAGCGTTCTTAAATAGGTAAGTACCTAATATCTAAATCAAATTCGTTATCTTCTTTTTCAGACTAAGTGCTAGCTCTGCTATTGGATTATGTAGATCATTCTGGGATTTATTAAAATAGTAAGCTTTAAATATTTCTTCAAATTTTTGTACTGCGTCCGATTGTAGAAGCTTTCTCCAAGATGAAGAGAAAAATGCCTCTACTTTATGCCGAGGATCCAAAATAAGAACTATATAGTATATCGAATTAGTTTTGTTATAGTGTTTCAGTATTTTATCTGTCGCAGCTTGAACGAAGTAAATTAATTATTCGTCGGTAGTGTCTCTATATCAATTTAATTATCAAGTCAATGAGCCCAATATTTCCAGTGTGTCTAAAAGTAAGTTTACCCCAATTACCATTAATGGGAGTATGCAATATTTTCCCCCTTCGAGCCTTCGAATATCGAAGAAAGTGTTTTAAAGCTTCTCAGATACTGACAAAATTTACTGATCAGAATCCATTCTTTATCCAATATTTTGCACTTATTTACATTTTCGATGGGGACTCCCCCCAGTGGCCGTGTTAGCACGCAATAAAAAGGTCGCCAGGGAATCACCGGACCGGGTAATCAAGAAATTTCAAGATCTTAAAATTTCTTGAATCAAGACAAGGTATAAAATGTCAAGACAAGATTTTTTCTTAAGACAAGACAAGAAGTTGTTGTCAAGACAAGAATTCTTGTCTTGTCGATCTCTACCACAGACAATCTGCAGGTAAAGGCAGAATACCGAACAAATTATTAAAATATTGTAGAGCAGCAATGACAGAACAATAGGGAACTTGCACATTTTTTTTTGTTACATAATAATGTTCAGTTTTGTTTAAAAATGAGATTTCCAAAATTTCACGCTTGAAAAACTCGTAATAACTTAGAAATACATATTTAAAGTCTTCTGCGGTATAAAATAGTTCATACGACCCGTGACGTCACATAGTTTTACATTAGTTATTATTATGGTTATATATTTCGCTGTGTCTAGGTACACTCTAACGTGTACGCAAATAAAAAAGTTAGGTACACGCGAATTAAACTTGATCAAGCCAGTGACTTCATTATTTAACGTGCGAAGTGACTGTATATTTTGGTACATGCTATTTTGATGTTTAGTGTTTGTTTGATAGAAAAATACTTGTTAAGCGAAGGGAAGCAGAACTATTTAGATGTTTCAAACTTAATTGTAATACATCAATGTATATATAAAAGTATATATTTAGGATAGCAAAATAAATATATGTATTTAGTTGATATGACACGTACAAAATATTGCTAAAATAATTTTTATACGTAAGTTAATTATTATAATCAACTATTCTAAATGGGAAATAAGCCACAATTTAACTAAAAAAATGATTTTATTAACGTTTCGACGTCCAAATCGGATGCCATTGTCAAAATACAAAAATTAGTCAGATTAAATAAATTATTAGAAACATTTTTTACTAAGCAACACCATTTTTGTTTAATTTAATAATATTTTGTATTTTGAAAACGACGTCCGATTTAGACGTCGAAACGTTAATAAAATCATTTTTTGGTTAAATTGTGGCTTAGTTCCCATCTAGAATAGTTGATTACAAAAATGCCACAAGGATAATAGCTTCAGAACAAGTTAATTATTATTGTGAAAGCTTTAGGTCTTCTTTTTATTTTAATCTTTTACGGTAATACATACTATTTCATTTATAACTAAAAAAAATATATATTAATTTATAGTCTCTTATCTTTTTCGTACTGTTTTAAAATGTTCTTAAACTCATTAAAAGAACTAAATAATTGTCCACACTCCGTAGTTAATTTAAAAACAAACACTAAACAAATAAAAAATAAGAAATCACTGACACTCTAACTTTTTTATTTGCGTACACGGTAACGTATACCTAGACACAACCTTATATTTAGGTATATTCTTCTTCTCCTTCTTTAGTTTATTGGCCTCCACCTACTTGGGTATTTGGCAAACTCATCGTCGTGGAATAAGCCAAAAATTTTTATATTCTAATGACATTTATCGTATGTCATTGTAATAATATATACCAGTTTGTTAAAATTGTAGTTTTATACTGTTTTTGAAGGAAAGGAACGAAGGTTTACTATTGAAAATAAAACCTTTTTGTAAAAGTACGAATTTTTCTATGAATAGTTCAAACGATCAAAAACACTTGTAACGTCACATAAATGTATTTTCTACTGACGTTTATAACGTCTAATTTAAAATTCTGTTTACTTTATTGGAAAAATGTAAATGTAAAACCAAGTGACGTCACGAAGCGTTTTGGACCACCTGTTTTAATTTGAATTTTTAATCGTCTTTAGGGGCCAAACGAAAGACAAACAAAACTTTTTTATCTTTGATACATGTTTTAAATTATGTTGTGTTGTGATTTATAACATTTTTTCGAATTTAAAAATTTATGCAAGTTCCCTATTAAAAGCATTAGGTAATTAACAAAATTATAACACAACACCTGGAAGAATGGAGAACGGGCGAACTTATTCCACTATTCAAAAAAGGAGGTAAAAAATAGAATAAAAACTACAGAGGTATCTTGTTAATACTACCCTAAAATTTTCAACCAAAGGTTTACAAGAACTAAGAGTTATTAAAACTATAGTTATTAAAGTTTACAAGAACTTAATAAGAGTTGATTATATTTAGTTCTTTTCATAAATTTTTACAAAAATCAAAGAGAAAATAGGTCGCCTTTGAAAGATTTCGAGCACAGTGTGCAGATATCTCACAGATATCATTGTTCTGTCTGGGTTAACAACTAAACTTGCCAACTGTTGCCATCTCTGACCAGACGGACTAGCGCTACAAAAAATACCGTAAACTACATAGTCCAAAAGAACCAGACCGTCTCTGTGCTACTCGCCTTACCAGTCTTCTCACTGACCGCCAGTACCGAAGTCTTCAGTTACTGACCATCCTGCAGAGAAAGAAGAAAGAAAAGATCTCGTTTGAAGGAGAGTCGATACGCACGCGGTATACCCTGTGACATGAATGGGTAAGAACGGTGTACTAGTATTAGTGTTTCCGTTATGTGTTACTTGACGTGAATTGTATATTCCGAGATTCCTTATTGTGCGAATAACTTAAGATTCTTTTACATGTGCACTTCTTAATATGTGTCGTTGCCTGGTGTTTTGACGCTGATGATAATACCATTTTTGGACAACAAGTAAGTCAATTTTAGTACACACTTATAGGCATAAGAACAACTACTTATTTTTAAACTTTGCAGGATTTGTTTGTATTGTAGCTGCTAGCTTTTATACATTAGAATAGTTGAAAATAGTCAAATAACCGTAGTCGTTGAAGTACTAAAAATTACAGAGTTGCTTAAATTTGTCTTCCACGCTCTAGAAACCTTTTGCCCTATTCTTTCTTTCGCTTTTTATAACTATAGGGAATAATTAAATAATTGTAACAAAACTGAAACTGTTAGTTATAAAATTATCAAATCATTAATATTTTATTCCCATAATACATTATCAGAAACTCAACAAGACTAAAAAAGATAAGCACCCCTTCGAGCTAAAGGTGACAACTCAAATTATTTTAATCGGCAAATAGAGAACTTTGAGGTAATTCACACCTGATTAAAAGTCCAATTTCGAAGTCTGTTATACTATACATATTCAGGACCACTTTGTCTTCTAACTGCGCCGTCTTCTTTCGAAGGCTGGCAATCCAAATGTCAATTTAGCTTTGAAAACTGCTGATGTTCTCTATGCTGGTTCCGAATTTTGATTTCACGTTGAACCTCGTCAAATGCTTCTCTGAACATAGATTCCGAATACAGTTCAAATAATAGTGGTGATAATACGCAGCCTTGTGGGATTCGCATATCTTTGAGTGTTGTCTGATATATTTTAATTGTTGCCGTTTGATGCCAATATATTTTATAAGATAATTCGCAAGTTTTCTTTGTCAATTTCAGTTATTCTCTAGTCGTCTAAAAGGATTAATGTTTCCGTTATGTGTTACTTGACGTGCATTGTATATTCCGAGATTCCTTATTGTGCGAATAACTTAAGATTCTTTTACATGTGCACTTCTTAATATGTGTCGTTGCCTGGTGTTTTGACGCTGATGATAATACCATTTTTGGACAACAAGTAAGTCAATTTTAGTACACACTTATGGGTATAAGAACAACTGCTTATTTCTAAACCTTGCAGGATTTGTTTTTTATTGTCGCTGCTAGGTTTTACACGTTACAAAAGTTGAAAATAATCGAATACTCTGGTAAAAAATAAATATTTAAATTATAAAATAATCGTAGACTTTTAAATACTAAAAATTGCACAATTACTTAAATGTGTCCTCCACGTTCTAGAAACCGTCTTGTACCCTATTCTGTTTTTATGACTATAGAGATTATGTTAAATAATTGCAAGAACACTGAAACTGTTAGTTCTAAAATTATCAAATCATTAATATTTTATTCGCATAGTATATTATCAGAAACAGAGGATTTTGAGGCAGTAAACAGAATTTTCACACCTGATTTGCAGTCCAATTTGGGAGTCAGTTATACTATACATATTCAAGACCATTTCTTCTTATTGCACCATCTCCTTTCGAAGGCTGGCAATCCAAATGGCAACTGTTGCTTTGGAAACTGCTGCACGAAAAAATTCTTCCGATGAGTGGTTAAGTATTTCCTTATGCTTTCCTACCTTTTTCCTTTCTTTCTATGCTTAGCAATTCTTTTTGTTTACTTATGCACCGAAGTACCTCATCTTTGTTAACTTTTTGTTCTCGTGAAATTCTAGCATCTGTTTGTGCATATACATTTTCCAGGCATCTTTTTTTTTTGTCTTTCAGTGTCCATTGTCGAGATTTCACAGCCTTAGAGCAATATAGAGAAAACGTTATATTTAGTCATAAGGATTCTGAGCTCTATGTTTAAATGTTTAATGTTTTCTCTCTTGTTCGATTCTCGATAGAAATGATTCATAGTTATTGTGCGTTGTTTGCTATTTAGACGGTATCATCAGCGTACCTGATGTTGTCTATGCTGATTGGACCTTGACATCTTGGACCTCATCTAATGCTCCCTGATTCAGGATACAGTTCAAATAATAGCGCTGTGATAAGACGCAGCCTTCTCGGATTCGTATATATTTTCTGAGATAATTCGCAAGTCTCATTCGTCAATTTCAGATGCTCAAGTTCTTCAAAAGCATTAGTGTTTCCGTTATGTGTTACTTGGCGTGAATTGTATATTTCTTCTTCTTCTTCTTCTTCTTCTTCTGAACGTGAATTGTATATTCCGAGATTCCTTATTGTGCGAATAACTTAAGATTATTTTACATGTGCTCTTCTTAATATGTGTCGTTGCCTGGTGTTTTGAAGCTGATGAAATACCATTTTTGGACAAGTAAGTCAATTTTATTACACACTTATAGGTATAAGAACAACTGCTTATTTCTAAACTTTGCAGGATTTTTTTGTAATATCACTGCTAGACTTTTACACATGAAAACAGTTTAAAGTAGTCAAATACTTTTGTAAATATGTAAATTACAAAATAACTGTAGACTTTGAAGTACTGAAAATTGCAGAGTTGCTTAAATTTGTCCTCTTCGTTCAGATAATTTTTACAATACTCTATCTTTATAACTATAGAGACTATATTAAATAATTGTAAGAATACTGAAACTGTTGGCTTTCCAATTATCAAATCATTAATATAACATTAGATGATTTCAATAATACATTATCAGAGACTCTACAACACTAACAAAGATAAGTACCCCTTCGAGGTAATGGTGAACAACTCAATTATTTTTCATCAGCAAAGTGAGAACTTTAAGATACCAGGCAGAATTTTCACACCTGATTCAAAGCCCAATTTGGAAGTCAGTGACACTATACATATTCAAAGAGACCACTTCTTTTTCTTATTGGCTGGCACTCCAAATGGCAATTGTAGCTTTAGAAAAGGCTTCACGAAAGATTTCTGCAGATCGGTAGCTAACCATTTCTTCATGTCTTTCATCCATGAATTTTGACGTCTTCGTCCATTCTTCCTTCCTTTCTACCTCTATGTTTTGTCTTGTACTTTACCGTCCAATGCGATTTGGAGTAATTCATATCTTTCACCTTTCAACACAAGTCCCAAATATTGTATTTCCTCTCGTTTGTTATGCATAGCAATTCTTTTTTTTACTTGTGCACCGAAGTACCTCATCTTTGCTAACCTTTTGTTCTCATGGAATTCTAGCATCTGTTTGTGCATATACATTTTACAGGCATTTTTTCTGTTTTGTCTTTCAGAGTCCATTGTCGAACTTTTACAGCCATAGAGCAAGACAGAGAAAACGTAAGATTTAGTAAAAGGATTCTGAGCTCCATGTTTAAATATTTATTGTTTTCTCTCTTGTTCCATTCTTGATAGAATTTATTCATAGTAATTGTGCATTGCTTGCTATTTAGACGGTATCATCAGTGTACCTGATGTTGTCTACGCTGGTTACGAATTTTGATTTCACCTTGGACCTCTTCTAATGCTTCTCTAAACATAGATTCCGAATACAGTTCAAATAATAGCGGTGACAAAACGCAGCCTTGTCGGATTCGTATATCTTCGAATGTTGTGTGCTCTATTTTAATTGTTGCCGTTTGGTGGCAATATATTTTCTGAGATAATTCGCAAGTCTTTTTCGTCAATTTCAGTTGTTCTCAAGTTTCGATCTTTGCATCTATATCTATATTGAGGACCGCTAAGAGTATTAGTGTGCCCGTTATGTGTTTTTTGACGTGAATTGTATGTTTCGAGATTCCTTATTGTGCGAATAACTTAAGATTC
This sequence comes from Diabrotica virgifera virgifera, assembly GCF_917563875.1. NCBI lineage: Eukaryota > Metazoa > Arthropoda > Insecta > Coleoptera > Chrysomelidae > Diabrotica > Diabrotica virgifera. The sequence continues at coordinate 268,157,128 of NC_065443.1, forward strand.
TTTTACATGTGCACTACATAATATGTGTCGTTGCCTAGTGTTTTGACGCTGATGATAATACCATTTTTGGACAACAAGTAGGTCAATTTTAGTACACACTTATAGGTATAAGAACAACTGCTTATTTCTAAACCTTGCAGGATTTGTTTGTATTGTCGCTGCTAGGTTTTACACGTTACAAAAGTTGAAAATAATCGAATACTCTGGTAAAAATAAATATGCAAGTTATAAAATAACCGTAGACTTTTAAATATTAAAAATTGCACAATAATTACTTAAATGTGCCCTCCACGTTCTAGAAACCGTCTTGTACCCTATTCTGTCTTTAAGACTATAGAGACTATATTAAATAATTGCAAGAACACTGAAACTGTTAGTTCTAAAATTGTCAAATCATTAATATATTAACAGAAACTCTACAAAACTAAAAAAGATAAGTACCCCTTCGAGATAATAGTGACAACTCTATTACTTTCATAAAAAAACTGAGAATTTTAAGGCAGTAAACAGAATTTTCACACCTGATATGCAGTCCAACTGGGAGTCAGTTATACTATACATATTCAGGACCATTTCTTCTTATTGCACCATCTCCTTTCGAAGGCTGGCAATCCAAATGGCAACTGTAACTTTGGAAACTGCTTCACGAAAGATTCCTGCTGATGAGCGGTTAATTATTTCTTCATGTCTTTCAGCCACGAATTCTGACGTCTTCCTACCTACTTCTTTTCTTTTTACCTCTATCTTCTGTCTTTTACTTTACCGTCCGATACGCTTTGGAGTAATTAATATCTTTCACCTCTGAACACAAGATAAAGTATTGTATTTCCTTTTTTATCATGCTTAGCAATTTTTTTTGTTAACTTATGCACTGAAGTACCTCATCTTTGTTAACTTTTTGTACTCATGGAATTCTAGCATCTGTTTGTGAATATACATTTTACAGGCATCTTTTCTCTTTTGTCTTTCAGAGTCCATTGTCGAACTTTCACAGCCGCAGAGCAAGACAGAAAAACGTAACATTTAGTCTTAAGGATTCTGAGCTCTATGTTTGAGTGTTTAATGTTTTCTCTCTTATTCGATTCTTGATAGAATTTATTCATAGTTATTGTGCGTTCCTTGCTATTTAGACGGTATAATCAGCGTACCTGATGTTTTCTATGCTGGTTCCGAATTTTGATTGCACCTTGGACTTCATCTAATGCTTCTCTGTACATCTAATGCTTCTCTCACAGCCTTGTCGGATTCGTGTGTCTTCGAATGTTTTGTACGCTATTTTAATTGTTGCCATTTCTTGCCAACATATTTTTGAGATAATAATTCGCAAGTCTTTTTCGTCAATCTCAATTATTCTCAAGTCCTCTAAAATTATTAGTGTTTTCGTTATGTGTTTGGGATTAAGTTAAGCTATAAATATATACTCAGGACCACTTTTTCATCTTTTTGCGCCGTCTCCTTACAAAGGTTTGTGCACAAACCGCAATTGTAGCTTTGGAAACAGCCGATCAAATTCTTTCTCCAGATGAGCAGTTAACCATCTCTTTAAGTCTTTCAGTTTTCCTACCTCTTTTCTTCCTTTCTGCGTCTATCTTTTGACTTGAACTTTACCTCCCAATATGATTTGGAGTAGTACCAACAACAAACTACCAACAACACAAGATTGTATTGTATTTTCCTAGCTTTAATTATGCTTAGTGTTCTTTTTGTGTTCTCACGCACCGAAGAAATACCTCATCATTGGTCTTTTTTTGTACCTATGGAATTGTAGCATCCTCTGTTTAAATACATATCAAAGGCATCTATTCGTTTTTCTGTTTAGAATCCATTGTCAAATTTTCGCAGCCATAGAGGAAGACAGAAAATGTTATATTTATCTAATCATTCGGATACTGAGCTCTAGGTTTGATGGTCTGATGTTGCAAAAACTCTTTTCATGTTCATGAGTGTTGGATTCGTATGTTGGATTCTTAACAGATTTTTTTTAGTTACACTAATTATCTGGTCTCAAATATTTTATGGAAGTTACCTTTTCTATCATTTTTGTCCTCTGGCATACACATGCACGTGTATTGGTATCTTTGAAAATACTATTTTAATTTAAAATTCAAAAACAGCGTATGTTTCATTTCGGTTCAGAGGTGAAATTCACAAATTAGTTGGCAAGTAGTACTTTTTTATTTTAGTTAAATATTTTGTTCTCCATATGCGCAGACGATGTGAGTCCATAATTCCAAACACTTCCATAAACTTGTTTTACCACACAAGTCCTAGCAGCAGTTTCTTCTATAGCTGCTGTTTTATTCACAAGCCTATCGGTTAAAGCCTTTTATTCTTGCCCTTCAATGCGAACAGTCTCTCATAAAGCTTTCAACGGGAGCTATGATCATAATTGCATGGACGCCATATTGTAATAATATTTTGCTAATAATATCAACTATAAGTTAACTTACAGATTAATCTATAAATACTTATTTCCTTGATCCTAGAAATAAAGATGTAATGAATATTTTTAAGAACAAATTGTACAAAATACTGAAACGAATACAAAATGGATATTAATAAAGACAGAACTAAGTAGATAAAAGTCAAAACTAAATTCTGACTCCAACCAGATATAAAAGGAAACAATGGATGACCGAGGAAACTTAATGGAGGAAAGTCGTCAACATAAAAACAAAGATAATTAGATTTGCAAAAACTGGAAGAAGGAATAGGCGATAGTTAGTTTGGGTTCAAAAGCGGACTGGGAACCAGCCAGGCGTTATTTGCTTTTAATGTGATGACTCAAATATTCATGGATATGAATGTGAATGTATAGAGTTGGGTCCAGAGTTCTTTACCCGTGCGTTATCATTAAAAGCATACGAAATAAGTCGGAAATTTATTAAACGGTAAGTGCTAGAAATTGGTTAAGCCTCCGATCACGGGTTATATTATAAAATTTAACGTTATCAAATAAATAGAATGTCAAATGTAAGTTTCGCTCTAAAATTTTGATGCAGAATTGCAGCTACAGTAGAGCGTCGATAATCCGAACTAATTGGTACAGGGAAACAATTTATAAAAAAAATCAATATCATATTTTCTTTTTGTCATTTTATTCACTTTGGCGGAAACTTAAACACAACCATTCCCTGTGAATGAGGTTAGCTTTGTATGTTGTAAAAATTAATGGCAAAATAAAATAAACTTACCATAAAATTTCAAGCTCCAATATAAAATTAGTTGTGAAAACAACTGTTTGTGTTATATAAAACACGTCAAAATGGAAAAATTATGTGAATGAGTTTAGTTTTGTATGTTGTAAAAATTAATGGCAGAGTAAAATACACTTACTGTAAAATTTCAAACTTCAGTATAAGATTATTTGTGAAAACAGCTGTTTGTGTACTATAAAAAACTTCAAAATGCAAAAATTCGACAAAAAAACAGCAAAAAAATTCAAAAACCTGACAGCCACAAAAGTGAACAAACCAGAAACATCACAGATTGTAGTTAAAATCTAAACACATCCCCAAGCGTCTTTTTTTGTACCTATCTCCTTTCAATGTACTGGATCTAGAGCGTTCATAAAAATAAGATGTGTTTTTATTTAATAACAGGCGGTAGCTGGTTTATCATTAGTTTCATGCGTGGACAAGAATGGTGCTAGATAAAAAGTATGTGTTTTATCCCGCCAGGTATTAATGACGCACGGGTACAGGATCGTGGACTGGACTGTATGTTTGCAATAAAGAGAGACAAATCAAAGAGCGCACATTGTAATAAATAACGAACCTTTTCCAAAAACTGAAATCAGAAGATTAGTTGGGCGGGGATGGATTATGGTTTCAATTCTCGTCAGTGTATAGTGAAGCTATTTCTGAAGAAGCATTACTATCTGAAAGTAAAGGAATAATAATTAACGAACGATATCTTAACAACATAAGATAAATATAAAACGACCGATAATAACTAAGAAAACAAATATAAAACAAACCTGTATTTCAGAAATTAATAATCAAACAAGAGAAATAAGGGCCGGGATAGAAATAGCAAGAAATGCGTTTGTTAAAATAAAAACAATTCTCTGCAACAAGGACTTTGAGTAAGAGCTACGAGATGCTACGTTATTTCGATACTACAATAGGGACTTCAAAGCTGGACATTGAAGCAAGAACCCATAAATTAGCCACAGTCATTTGAAATGTGCTGTTACGGAAGGGTGCTTAGAATAGCAGGGGCATATTGGAAAATGAACACGGAAGTATTGAGAGAAATGAGCAAATAATATCAAATAATAAACACAATAAATTATAATTAGACAAGACGAAAACGGCGGGTCCGTTGGGAAAAATATTCCCATGAGATTGTTTTGCATAATCACACTCGTGAGACATCCCAGAATAAGGTTCAAGAAGTCGCCCACGTGAAAAGTAGTTCAATTTTTTTTTAACAATTTTTTTAATAAAATTGCAAAAATCAATATTTTTGGCTCAGCCGAACTTTTTTTCGGTTTTTTGGATCATTCTTGACAAAAAAGGTCTCTTATAATTTTTTTCTAAAGTTGATCTTTTTCGAGTTATAAGCAATTTAAAATTTGAAAAACGCGAAAATGACCCTTTTTAAGACTTAATAACTCGGTTAAAAATTATTATTATGAAAGTTAGAAAGTGACTAAATCAAAATTTAAAGCCTCCGCTGCATGATTCTAAAGAAATCTGTGTTATAAATTTATTACTAAGCTGTTATTTTTAATTAATAACAATGGGCGGTTAGATCGTATTGACGCGGCTGTAAATGTGAGTGCAAGTAAGATGCACAAATGGACTGCCGGAATGGCATCTCTCTCGCACTCAGCATTTACGGCCGCCAACACGTGCATGGCGCTCATTATTATTACTTAAAAATAACAGCTTAGAAATAAAATAATGGCAAAAATTTCTTCTTGTATTGGGGGGCATTATACTTTGATTTAGTCAGTTTCTGACTTTCATAATAATAACTTTTCACCGAGTTATTAAGCGTTGAAAATCGCCATTTTTCGTTTTTTTCCATTTTAGATTGCTTATAACTCGAAAACAATCAACTTTAGAGAAAAATAATTATACGAGACCTTATTTATCCAAAATGGTCCAAAAAACCTTCAAAAAAATTTTCCGAGACAAAAATATTGATTTTTGCAATTTGATCAAAAAAAATTGTTAAAAAAAATTTGGACCACTTTTCACGTGAGCGACTTCTTGAACCTTATTCTGGGATGTCTTACGAATGTGATTATGCAAAAAAATCTCATGGGAATATTTTTCATAACGAACCCGCCGTTTTCGCCTTGTCTAAATACAGTTACAAGATTTGGGACACGTAATGATGGGAGAGCGATATGAAATGCTAAGACTGATAATACAGGAAAGGATTAAAACAGGAAGGAGTATAGGAAGAAGACAAGTGTCATGGTTGAGAAATTTAAGGTACTGGTTTAAATGCAGTATATATAACTCTTCAGGCAGCAGTAGATAGAGTAAAGATATTATATATACTAAGGATTTCCACAGTTTTCACTGTATTCATTTACTCAAGCGTGATCTCCAGCTCTTTCTGCCTTGCCAGTCCCCTTCTACAAGAAGAGTAAAGATAGTGAGGATGATATCCAACCTCCGATTGGAAGATGGCACTGCACTTAAAAATAGGAATAAGATAGTAAAGATTATAAATTTTAAGTAGTTTATCAAGTTTAGATTCTTAGAATTTAAAACATTCATACTTTCCAGAATTATTTAATTAGGATTTAAGTGGGTTCTGATAACTTCAAATTTTCAACAATAAATTTACAGGCCATTATGATAATGGAGGCACTATATTTGTGAACCCTCCATCTCCATACCCTTTACTTCTCATATAGTCCAGGGCGCATCTATTTTGAGATGGAATTTGAGAAGTGACTCATATTTTCTGCAGAAATTGCTTGGAATTAACTAATATACTAATAATTGAGTTATCGTCCCACTCAAAAAGGTCCGGAACATTGTTTAAATAATCAAAATGTAAAAAAATGAAGGAAAAATTCGATTCTTTTCTCCGTTTTATGATTATAACTTTAAAAGTATCCACTTTCGAGAAAAGTTGCACTAACATAAAAGTTGCGTAATTAAATTTCCTATAATATATGATTGGTTAAAAATTTTGAAAATTGTCACCCTTGTTGCAAAATAGCAATATTTGCGAAAACACCATAAAAAAATATTTGCATTTTACGTTTTTCAACCATTTATAGTACACTTAGGACGTTCATATTTTACCCAGAAAAGTGTAAGGATATAATAAAACACTACTGTAAATTTGATTAAAATCCGTTCAATTGATTTTGCAAAAAATATATTGCAATCCAGCTTTCAAAAAAATTCATTTTTTCAAAATGTTGCAGGACTGCAAATAAAGAAGCTAGGAAGTTGAAATTTTTTTATATATAGAAGAATACTCTACCTCTCATTTAAAATTTTCAAAATTAAAATCGGTTAACTACCACGGTGTCAGGATTTTTTTACATAAACCTTAATTTTTTTTGCTACGCGCAGGACAGCGGTGTTCGATTCACACGAGTTGATTTCCACCAAAATTTCTTCCAAACTTCAAATATCTAATATAATATTTTCTTGCTCTGTATTTTGTTGTATTTTAATATTTTAATTCCACAAAAATCCAACTAATTTGATTATTGTTTCTGAAATATTGTTTAAACAATTGCATATTTTGTTTAAAAATATTAAACTTTTATTCTCGAAGTTAAAATATATGAACAAATAAAGTTTTTGCTAAAAAAGTGTTATTTCAAAGGACAGAGTATGTGTTTTTATTTTGCAATAAACAAATTTATTTATTTATATCGAAATGTACTAAAAAGTAAAATTTATCAATCATTATCAAAGGTCATTGGAATGCCCAATCAGAGCAAACGTATACGCTGTCCTGCGCGTAGCACCAAAAATTAGTGTTTATTTAAAAAAATTCTTGACGTCGTGATAGTTAACCGATTTTAATTTTGCAAATTGCAAATGAAAGGTACGATATTCTACTACATGTAAAAAAATCAACTTGCTGTCTGCTTTATTTTCAGTCCTGCAACATTTTGAAAAAATGAATATTTTTGCGAAAGCTGGATTGCAAAATTTATTTGGCAAAATCTATTCAACTGATCTTAATGAAATTTACGGTATGGTTTTATTATATCATATAGTTTTTTGGGTGAAATATGAAAGTCCTAACTGTAGAATAAATGGTTGAAAATCGTAAAATGCGGATAATTGTTATCGTATGTTTTTTTCGCAATTATTGCTATTTTGCAACAAGAGTGACAATTTTTAAAATTACAAACTAATCCTATATTGTAGAAAATTTAATTACGCAACTTTAAGGTAACTTTTCTCGGAAATGAATACTTTTAAGGTTATAATCAAAAAACGAAGAAAAAAATTGAATTTTTCCTTCATATTTACATTTTGATTATTTAAACAATGTTCCGGCCCTATTTGAGTGAGAGGATAACTCAAATATTATTACATGAGTTATTTTCAAGCAATTTCTGCAAAAAAATATGAGTCACCTCTCAACATCCAAATGTACTAATATTTTTACAGATGCGCCCTGGTCTAATAATATATACCTCCGCTGCAGCACCTGCCAACGTATTATTTATTAGCAAAATATGAAGATCACGTATGTCGAAACATTCCTCTCCAGTTAATTGTGTATAATTGATATGCCTATGTATTAAGAATAATTATCAGTAGTGGTTTGATCACATAAACAGATGTAATTTCTATCTGATATATTTAACACCAATTACAACTGGTAGGTAGTTTCTAATTTATATGTCGCATGTTTCTTAAATTCCTTAGCTTCTTTCTATCGAAAACAAGTATTTATTGGATAGGTAGGGTATTATTAACTCATTGTTAGTCTAAAGTATTTTTATATCGATTAAGTTATTATGGAAACGGACAATCTTTGGTAAATTGCGAGGACTTGAGAATAATTACTGTCGATAGGATAATACTTCCCTGTACTGCTTTGTAATTTTGCTTGAAAGATTCATAACGATGAGGTAAATGTACAAGAGATCAAAAGTTTTTTGTTGACAGAATACCGTGTTGTTTAATTTAAATCGAGTCCTAAAAACGAATAAGATGGATATAAAAAACATATTAGGTTAGGTTAAAAATATGTATATTATAGCCTTTGGTGACACTTCTTCGAAATCGTAAGGCTTGAGTTGATAATGGTCAAATGTATGGAGCCTTATTCTATCCAACTCTGGGCAGTAAGGCCCCGTCTTAAGAATGACAGAGCCTGCAAACTTTGACGGAATCAGATTCTGCAGACAGTTCCAAACTAACTTGGTCTCGCTTAGGCCCGCTTGCTCATTCGGAGTTCAACTCCAGTTCAGCGCCATTGTCGAGTTCAAGGCATGAAGTGCATACCAATCACCGTACAACGCACTTCATGCCTTGAACTCGGTAATGGCGCTGAACTAGATTTGAACTCCAAATGAGCAAGCGGGCCTTAGTTTTAAACTTGGTTTTCCTTGGTATACTCACTTTCATTCGTCGCTTTCTAAAAAGACGACGGTAAAAGGTTTTTGGAAATAATATTTAGGTTTCATTTCATCTGGTACCATTTTTATCTCTGCATGATTCTCTTATTATCTCTACAGAATTGGTCTTGGTATCCTTTCGCACTGCATACTGACTTCTTATCCTCCTTCTGTGTGCTCTTATGTTATCCTTCTTCTCCATTAATATAAGTAATGGAAAGGGGTTGAGTATGACCTCCATGGAGACGGTTGGGGTAGTCGACATCGCTTCTGTTATGATTAAGCACGCTTACTCTGAAGCTTGTTTAGCTTCTCTCTGGTAGTCTCTTTCTTTTATTGGTATATAGACCACCATATCAGTGCTCGATATATGCATCTAATAATAGGTCTGACTACAGTAATGTATAGTCAGTACTTTTGTTTGGGTTCCATATCCATGATTTCCCATATATCTTTCGACATGGCCAAAGGAACAATTTCGCTTTGTTGGATGTTCTTTCCAGGTGAGTGCTCCATAAAAGCCGCTCATCTAGTATTACTCCTAGATATTGGAACTCATTCGCCTTTTTAATAGTTTCTCCATACAGAGCGGGTGTCCAGATGCTATCTGTTCCGTATTTTCTGAAACTAACTGCTACGTTTTGCTAGGATTGAAAAAGGTTTTTTCTTGTCACACCAAATAGTAAAAGTATTTAATGTAAATTGTTGGAGTGCCTGAATGGATATTGCTGTATTTTACTCTTACCATTATTACTAGATTATCGAGACCTGCACTTCTGGTCATCCACCAGAAGTGACCACAGACCACTACATAGCTTTATCCACTACAGATCACAAGATACTACAGATAGATCATGTAAAACTCGTCAACAATTTTCAATATTTTTATAAGAATAATCAGTAGTGATTGCATGAGAGCTCTAATATTATCGATTTGCTTTCCAAGTGACACTTTGACAGTTTTAATTTCACGACCCGAAGGGGAGTGAAAGTATGTCAAAGTGACACGAGAGCAACAGGTCGATAATAATTTTAGAGATCAAGAGTAATTCGCTGAGATTATTTCATTAATAAAACTTCAATTCAGTCTTTTTAAATCATTTTAACTAATATTATATTGATATCTTCACCTGAGTATTTGCTAAACGTGTTTCTTGGTGTTCTCTGTAACAAGTTGTAAAACATTAATTTTCATTAATGTCACTGAATGTTCATTTTTGTATGTTAACGAAATTCTTGAGTAAATTCTCTGACGTAATTCTTATCATAATTCTGTTATCAAAAAGTATCACTTTAATTATTATTTCTGTAGCTTTCTGTTGGCCAGAATCTCCTATGAATGAAATTATCTACAAAATATGATTTTTTTCTGGAATTTATCTTTATGCTTTTTTTGGCAGTCCACGTAAAAATTCCTTGTCATGTAATATCAATTTTTGTTTGTTATTATCTTTCAATGTTCATTTATTCGTTCCAGAATTAGTTTCGCATATAATCTGATTAACACATCCCTCATTTGCAGAACGATCTTTGGTATTGGAGTGGGAACTAGGGGGACTTTATTATGTGTAAATGTATTATTGCAACCATGTTTGGATGTGAATACAGATTTGTATGCGTGGTTTATAGATTATGAAAAGTCGTTTAATATATTAAGGCATAATCAACTCATGACAATTTTGAAACAAAAGCAAATAGATTAGCGAGGTAATATCTATAAAACTAATAGAAAACCTTTGTTATAACCAGATGGCGTACATAAAAATCGAGAACGCAGGCTCGGAGAACATACAAATTAAAAGAAGATTACTAAAAGGTCTAGAAAAAAGGGTGCAAGGTTGCATTCTATCTCCATTGCTATTTAACTTGTACTCGGAAGTTATTATGCAAAAGGTACTGAACAAAGAAACAACTGATGTTGATGTAAAGGTAATCCTTATTAATAACTTGAAGTATGCAGATGACACCATTTTAGGATAGAGAATATTGAAGATTTTCAGAGAATTGTCCAAAAATTTTATAGGTCAAGTTTACTTTACTGCATGAAATCAAGTTTCTAATCTTTACCAAGAAACAAAAAAATAATAATGCTCAATATATTATTGATGATGATGTTAATATAATAAATGAGAATAATAATATTGCAAAGAAACTAACAGCCAGAGTTGAAACTTCACTTAGCTCATTTATGAAAATTAAACAATTTTTTATTTACTCCAGAATTTGTATGCCTCTGTAGATGAACGTAGGAAGCGGAATTTCTTGAACAAAAGTGTAAATTCCTCTATTTGTTTGCATTTAGTCATATACCGTTAGTCTTACATTTCTAAAGCAAAAGTAATGAACACATCTTCACTGTTATCGTCAATTAGCTTTGAATAAAAAACCGTAAAGCTCTTTTGACCCCCAGTGCCGCCTTACATTGATCAAGCATTAAACCATTATACTTAATGTCCATAGTCGATATACAAATGGATGTATTGTTTTGGTTTTTTCTTCACGCCGAAGAAATTTCGTGAAGACCTTAGTCGAATCGCTCACGTTGACAGTCACGTTCTCCAACCTTTCTATCATGCTTATTTTGTGTTATAAAATAGATATTACAAAAATAGCGGACCGTTAGGTATTAAAGTATAGTCATTTTTTGACCCCCATGGTTAACGTTATTATTACAATATCTCTATAGTTCAGTCAATGGGGTCGAATTCCGTCCTAATGCATTCATTTACTTGATATTTGCACAGTAAGTAGTGAATAGCCTCAGAAACAAAGCCTACCCTATTGCAAAATATACTTTTAGACTGGGAGTACTCCCTTCTCGGGAGTAGAATTTTTTTTTTAACTTAACTCTGGGCATCCTTAAAGGATCTAATTCTAAGCAAAGAATGTTCTTGTTTTTGAAAACTTCAGTAGTTTTTGAGTTATTCGGGAATATACATTTGCCATTTTTATCGAAAATTTACACCTTTTTGGACGGTTTTTTTCGGAATAACAAACACTATGAATCTACCGAAAAAATATAACAAACATTTTGCAGCAAACTAAAACAAAGAGATTCGTTATTTTTTCAGAAATTTTCTAGTTGCAATACAAAGTGAGGTATGGTAGGGGAAAGAAGACTTATTTTTGTTATTGCTCGAATTGGTGCATTCAGTTTGAAGTAAATAACAGAAAAATCATCGATTTTATGGGTATAATGCAGACAACACTTTTTGTAGTGCTTGAAAAGACATTTTGAATGAGCTCGAGAACTAATCGAGATACGGTGCAGAAAAGATTGGACGCTCATATTTTGTAAGAAAAAATGAGTAGTATATTTAACACCGCATCCACCAAAATTTAAATACCTGATACAACACCTTTTATGTTGGTGTTATTTCTATGCTCAAAAAGGGTTTACTGTAAAGAGACCGAAATCATTAGACCGAAAGCAGTAGACCGAACTCATTAGACCGAAAAGCACTTTACCGAAACATCACTAGACCGAACAGCAGAAGACCGAAAAGCAGTTCTTTTTACTTGTCGCTGTAAAAGAAATAAGACTAATGCAATTACAACTAAACGTTATTTGGATGGTTATTATAAACAGTTAAAATGATGTTAACGTCATTCTACCCTTAATTTATTTTTACCTTCACTAATTTGTTTAACGGATGAAATTTTTTCATATCAGACTGTACAGAGTAACAATTTACACAGTCTATATATAAAATAGTACAAAAAAAAACAATAAACAAAAAGACAGATATATACAAAATCTTAGCATAATTTACTACAATCTTTTTTAATTTATGTACCATTTCGGTCTAATGTTGTTCGGTCTAGTGAGGTTTCGGTAAAGTGCTTTTCGGTCTAATGAGTTCGGTCTACTGCTTTCGGTCTAATGATTTCGGTCTAATTGTCGTGTACCCCCAAAAAGTGGGACTGGTTTAAAATACCTGGTTTTCGAAAAAATAAGATCAAATCATAGAGCGCATTTTCATTTTTTTAAATCTGCCTTTTCCTCCGTGTAACTCGAAAATAGAGTTAATAAATACATTCGTTAGAGATACGAAAAATGTAGGGTTTTTTGACAAAAATTTTGATTATTTTATTACTATGTCATAAAAACTGTCAGAGATATCACTACTTTAAGTTAGGTTGATAGCTCGAGTATAACCTTCCTTGCTCCTTTACCTTTTAAAAACTAAAGATTTTGATTTAATACGGTCAATGTAGTATTACAGTCCTTTAAATTTTGTATAAAATGTTTTTTCAAAGGGTACGTTATCTTTAAAATGAATATTGTTATACCGTATGTATAACATCAGAGTTGGAAAAAATAGGGGAGTGCATATAGATTTTCACTTCGGAAGAATCAAACAAGATAGAACTTTTTGTAACTTCATTAAGAATTGTTTAATAAGCAACATATCAAAAAGTTCTACTCGAGAAGTGGGTGCTTCATTTTTTATTAAACAAATGAATGCGAAGTTTGATGTTTTTTCTAAATACCTCCGAAAATATAAATTTTAGAACAAAACAGACTTGACCATTGAAAAGTTCAGAAAATTTTACAAAAAAAACCTTATATAAAGAATTTTCTAAAGTTAAATTTGTATCTTCTATAATTTTCTAAAATCACCCTTCTCACAAACATTGGCTCACTGTAAACTAGCGTCCGGCGAAGTGCACGGTTGAGTTTTTAAATGTAGTTCTTTAACTAATGGATCAAATGAAATTTTACAAATTGAACCTAAAAGAAGAATAAGCAAGCTATCTTATGGTTATAATAAAAAGAAATAAAATTTATGGGCATAAGTACGGTGGGGGCGGAAAATGAGCCTTACATGAATTTTGTTTAAAAATGATTTAAAAATGTGTAACTAATACAATTTTTCTTATAAAACCCTCAATTTTGCACAACTTACCTTCCAAGCATCGTACTAAATGATGTTTCATTCAAAAAAAAATCTCAAAAATTTAATTCAAATGATATGACGTCTTAAAAAATGTAATTTTTGAAATCCTCGTAGTTTTATAGAATTACCACCACTTTAAGACGGTATTACTCAAGTATGAACAGACCTATTACAGTTTTATAATCGCTTTTTTAAAGGTTAGGGTGTAGTCTTTAAAATGCCTTAAATTATTTTACTTTAGAAATGAAATAGACTATTCTTTTTGAGAAAATTAAGAAAGATAACAAAAATGTAATAAAAAAACCGAAAATTACCAGCTAAAAAATGTATATATTAAGTGATGAAAACTTTTTTCTGTAAAACTTACCTAAAATACATTTAATAATAAACTTCAACAATAATAAATGTTCAGCAAAAAACAATTTTTTAGCTCTTATACAGTATGTCTGCATAATTTGGAACCTATTGATAACTTTTTTATTATCAGTTTTACGAAAAAAAGTTATTCTTTATAAAATACTCTGCATCATATTTATAATCTAAGATGCAATCATCAAATTCAAATTTAATGAATTTTACACGAGGTATGTCAAAAAATGTGAATTTCACTCAAGGGTAACGTATCGCTAAATTTCACAATATCGAAAATTGTTATTAAGAAAAGTTGTTTGGAATTAAAACATTTGTTTTAGTGTTCAATTACATCCTTCTAATTAGAATATTGTGAATAATAAACGCACTTAACTCTTACGAAAAATTTATATTTTTTACATACCTCGTATAAAATTAAAAAAGTTTAATACCCGATGGTTGTATCTTAGATTTTAGACCAGGGAGAGCATTTCATGAAGAATAACTTTTTTTCCTAAAACTGATAATAAAATAGTTATCATAATTGCAATAAAATGATGATGACTATCCGTAATTTGAGAAATAATTGAAAAAAATTTATCGATTAGAATAATGTCATTGATTATTTAAACATAGTTTTTAATTTCAAACAACTTTTCATAAAAGCATTTTTTGATATTCTGAAATATAAAGGTACTTTACTCTTTAACGTTCATATTTTTGACATAACTCGTATAAAATTGATAAAATTTGATATCTGATGGTTGAGTTTTAGATTTTTGACTATCCAGAGCATTTTATGAAAAATAACTTTTTTCGTAAAATTGACAATAAAAAAGTTTTCCATGTGGTTCCTAGTTACGCAGACATACTGTATAAGAGCTTCTGTATAAGAATTTTCAAATTGCAATGCCATATTCGGATTCAGTATAATCAAAAACAAAATAGAAACATATTTGATCAAAGTAAAATGATGAATTTAACGATATTTTTAAAATTATTAATAAAAAACAATTGTTATTGTTTAAACAATTAATAAAAATAAAAATGTATACCATTTTTATTCATTCAGTTGCGGTGCGAAACCAAAACTGTCTTAATTTTTACTCAGATCAAAGAGTGCAGCCAGCACTCTTATCGACGATTTCACCTCTTGTTAGAGGTTCATCAGAGACTGCATAGGCTGCTTTTCTCTGGCCCAGGTAAACATTTTTCGACATATCCATCTCCCACCGCAACTGACGAGATGGTAGTAGGTGCCTAGCGGCATCTGCTAAATAAAAGACTAAGTTTTTCAACCTAATAAAAATATTTGTAAATTAAATATTTTTAAAAGATTTTTAATTGAAAAACTTTATTGGCCCATTTCCTGGTGACAACCTCCAAGGCTTCTACAATATGCAAGCCAAATGGATGCTGCAGTGAAGACTAAAGGGAAGGAATTCTACACTATGCAATTCACAACCCCCGTCTGCAGCGTGGTAAAGTTCCAACGGAAAATGGACCTAGTTACTCTATAGGAGTAATACTAATATAAAATAAAAATGTATACCATTTTTATTCATTCAGTTGCGGTGCGAAACCAAAACTGTCTTAATTTTTACTCAGATCAAAGAGTGCAGCCAGCACTCTTATCGACGATTTCACCTCTTGTTAGAGGTTCATCAGAGACTGCATAGGCTGCTTTTCTGGTTCATTGTGAATTGCATAGTGTAGAATTCCTTCCCTTTAGTCTTCACTGCAGCATCCATTTGGCTTGCATATTGTAGAAGCCTTGGAGGTTGTCACCAGGAAATGTTCCTACTACCATCTCGTCAGTTGCGGTGGGAGATGGATATGTCGAAAAATGTTTACCTGGGCCAGACAAAAGCAGCCTATGCAGTCTCTGATGAACCTCTAACAAGAGGTGAAATGTCGATAAGAGTGCTGGCTGCACTCTTTGATCTGAGTAAAAATTAAGACAGTTTTGGTTTCGCACCGCAACTGAATGAATAAAAATGGTATACATTTTTATTTTATATTAGTATTACTCCTATAGAGTAACTAGGTCCATTTTCCGTTGGAACTTTACCACGCTGCAGACGGGGGTTGTGAATTGCATAGTGTAGAATTCCTTCCCTTTAGTCTTCACTGCAGCATCCATTTGGCTTGCATATTGTAGAAGCCTTGGAGGTTGTCACCAGGAAATGGGCCAATAAAGTTTTTCAATTAAAAATCTTTTAAAAATATTTAATTTACAAATATTTTTATTAGGTTGAAAAACTTAGTCTTTTATTTAGCAGATGCCGCTAGGCACCTACTACCATCTCGTCAGTTGCGGTGGGAGATGGATATGTCGAAAAATGTTTACCTGGGCCAGAGAAAAGCAGCCTATGCAGTCTCTGATGAACCTCTAACAAGAGATGAAATCGTCGATAAGAGTGCTGGCTGCACTCTTTGATCTGAGTAAAAATTAAGACAGTTTTGGTTTCGCACCGCAACTGAATGAATAAAAATGGTATACATTTTTATTTTATATTAGTATTACTCCTATAGAGTAACTAGGTCCATTTTCCGTTGGAACTTTACCACGCTGCAGACGGGGGTTGTGAATTGCATAGTGTAGAATTCCTTCCCTTTAGTCTTCACTGCAGCATCCATTTGGCTTGCATATTGTAGAAGCCTTGGAGGTTGTCACCAGGAAATGGGCCAATAAAGTTTTTCAATTAAAAATCTTTTAAAAATATTTAATTTACAAATATTTTTATTAGGTTGAAAAACTTAGTCTTTTAATTAATAAAAAATTAGCGGCCAAATCCGCGAATAGAACTTTTTACTTTAACATGTATATAAAGTAACAAAAAAAGTTTTAGAAAAATATAAGCTTGTTTGAATTTTTCCGAAACAATGCATATTTTCGTTCTAATTGCTCTCCCCTAAAAACCAAACAGGAACGGATTATACTGGCGTCAGTGGTGTAGATTATAATAAGTTAGTGATATGACTGTTTTTCTTTAAAATGTCTAAAAAGATTTTATATATTTTTTATACATTGTTTGTATAAATCTTATTATTTTTTTCTACAAATATCATTATATTTTTTCTACTTTTACATTTTCCAAATTAATCAGGAGTAGTTTTAAGGGATGTAAAATTACAAAAAAGGATTTTTTATTGTAAGAGACAAAAAAGTATCAATGCCATGTAAATAAAGAGATAAATAAATTAATGATATGTTCAAATGTATTTTTATTTTTTTTATTTTATAAAGATATGGGTTGTTTTTAAAGGTTGGAAAATAAAAAACAATACGAAAATTAATATTGACCCACAATACCGATATAAAATTTATTTAAATTAGATACTAAGTTAATTAAAATATTAATAAATCACTTTTTTACACATTTTGTTATAAAAGATAGTGGTTTATAAGGGTAAAATTATTCAGCCAACCAAAAATAATGTCTTAAAGTATAAAAAGACTTTTATTTAACTTCATCAAACGCTACTAC
The DNA here is from genome assembly GCF_917563875.1 of Diabrotica virgifera virgifera. Lineage (NCBI taxonomy): Eukaryota > Metazoa > Arthropoda > Insecta > Coleoptera > Chrysomelidae > Diabrotica > Diabrotica virgifera. Next base: position 268,174,440 of record NC_065443.1, read on the forward strand.
AGACTAAAAAGTACTTTGATTTGTTACAACTTATTACACACACACTCCTACAGTCTTATTCAATTTTGGTAATAAGGAGTCATTTTCACTCCTTAAAAAATAATAAGCATATATCGGCATAGGGTAGACCTCTATCCTGTACATCTATTCCCAAAATTTCATCAAGATCGATGGGATAGTATAGAAATCGTAGGTCATATCCTATTTTTGTTCTCATTGACTGGAGTATAATATGTAAGTATAATAAGTAGATACACTTTGATTATTTAGCTTCGAAAAAAATACTATAAGAGGGCAAATAATTGAAGAAATTAAAACAGTTACGCCGCTATTGTTCTGTGAAATCCAATCGATTCTTTTTAATCAGCTCGAGATATACAGGGTGAGCCATTAATGCAAAGAAGTTTAATTACTCATTTGTCGTAAGAGATTCAAAAAAGTAAAAGTTGGATCATAAATAGGATCATATTTTACAAAAAAATTTTAATATACAGGGCAACATATATTGACAGGGTAAAACAAACTTCCCTTTTTAATGAAACACCTCTATATTTTTACATTTTCGGACTCTTTTCAATGTTCTCGTTTTTGCAATAGACTTTTATTAATTTTGTTGCAAAATTAACACCCTGGAAAACTATAGAAATATTTTTAATATAGCCTACTATTGTCCCAAATATAGCCAAATATTTAATTTTTGTATACAGCATTGGTCGATACTTGTCTTACATGGAACACCCTGTATTTTCGTACAAAATATATAATAATTTAGACTGATCCTTAATTTGTTAATATTTAATGAGCTATCAAAATATCTAGGTAGGCTTTTACAATAAACTGTGAAAAGTAAATTGTATGCCCATTAATAAAAAAACGTTAATAAGTGAACTGACTTTTAATATAAAAATAAAATTAAATGTAAAACAACGTATTTATTTAACAAAAATTAGACTAAATTCTTTGAATTTATAATAAATGTTTAAAATGTCCTGCTTTCACGTCAATACCTAACTGCAAGCAAGTTTCAAAACAACAGAGCATAATTTCTGCAAGAAAAACCAAAGCCCCAAAGTTGACATCTCTCGACGCTGTTAAAGTCTTGCTTCGAATCGTTGCATGATCGGAACGGTGTGGTATCATCTAGAAATCTAGACTCTAGAGTGCTCCAGAGACAGCAGTAGCTTCATCGAACGTTCGGTCAGTGAAGTAACAAGCGGGCTGACGTAAAAATAGGCAAAATTTATAAATATTGTTGATTCTTTTTTTATGATTTTAACTTCCAATCGTATTCCAATGTCCTATTGCCAGACAACAAACTTTCGAAAAACTGTCGCATTATTTTCAATTTATTCTCACTATCTTGTGATATTATACCCGATTATTTCATTAATAGAGATTCTGTCCAATAGACAGCTACAAGAATAAAACTTAGAGTGGTATTTTTTTCGATAATTTCTTGTCGTCAAGTATTACGTCAGATGCCCTTCGTTGCTATGCAAAAATAAACATTCAGTGCCATTAATGACGATTTATGTTATACAACTTGTCAAATAGAACACCATGAACAGGTTTAGCAAATATTCAGGCGGAGATGTCAATAAAATATTAGTTAAAATGATTAGATAAAAAACAGCTTTATTCATGAAATAATCTTATCGAATTACATTCGAGCTCTTAAAAATTATCTATTTGTTTTGCCCTCGTGACACTTTAACATAATTTCAATTAAAACTGACAAACTATCACTCGTAATACAAATCGATAATTTTAGAGATTTTGTGTAGTTACTACTGAAAATTGTTCGATCATTCACTATTTTTATGCACGTTAAAGTCGCACACTCAATAATCCGTTAAAAACGAATTTTGTGAAGTAGGAACTCGATATTGCCCGAAAATTCGAGTTAATTATCAAACCTATTTTACAGAATTAACTATTTCTAATGAAGAATAATCCCCAATTTTACAAAAAAAATGATTTTATTAACGTTTAGACGTCCAAATCGGATGCCGTTGTCAAAATACAAAAAATATTAAACAAAAATGTTGTTGCTTAGTATAAAATTCTTCTAATAATTTATTTAATCTGACTCATTTATATCGACAACTCAGACATAATATATACATTCAAGTAGAAGACTCTAAAATAATATTGCCAATATTTATAAATTATTAGAAGAATTTTTTACTAAGCAACAACATTTTTGATTAATTTATTAACATTTTTGTATTTTGACAACGGCATCCGATTTGGACGTCGAAACGTTAATAAAATCATTTTTTAGTAAAATTGTGGCTTATTTCCCATTAAAAAAAATTTAATTACAAAATGCCACAAGAAAATAGCTTCAAAACAACACTATTGTACATAAGTTCATCGCATTAGCCTATTATTTATTTTATTTAACTATTTACATTTTTTCGACATGCATTCAATTACATTGCAGTAACTTCAATAATACATAAGTATCATTTTTTAGGTAAATTTTCTTGTGATTTTGCTTTAATTATTTCCTTTGAAGCTTTAGACTGATGTACATCATTTGGTATTTTTTCTAATTATCTGTAGTACGCGCTATCAATTATTTTCAAGTTTACTTTGAGACGATTGAGTAGGTACATATATTTTAATTTGATATGTTGTCAATAATTGAAATCAAGTGAAAACTTTTGTAATATAGAGGGGCTTGGAGTTCGAGCTTACAAAACAAATATAATAAGAGGGATAACTAATGAGTAAGATATTGAAGAGAAATGTGCTGTAAGTTGTAATATAAGTGATTTATAGAGCCACGTTATACGTTGGAAGCATAGTTAACTGGAAGATCCAGATCAAAATGAACAAAAGTGGCAAAAAGTTGTAAAACGCAGGATCCACATAGAGATGCAATCTTCTTCTTTTAGTGCAAACTTCACTAATGACGGTTGGCTATAACTAGACTTAGGCAAATATGCAAATAAAAAGGTCATGCATAAATATGCAGTATTTTACACAAAAATATGCATATAATAAAAAATATTTACAACATTTTTTAATTTATAAAAATATTTAAAATATTTTCCATGTTGTATTAATAATTAACATGTGTTTGTATTTTATAAACTAAGAATATGTAATTAAATATTTAAGTAGTTTAACAAATAAATGATATTATTTCTAATTGTGGTAACAACAAAATTATTAAATGCTGTTTTTTTTTCTAACAGAACCATATGGCTTCTATCTGAGTACATGGAAAAATTTCTTTCGACATCAACTGATGTAACTGGGGCATTTTTCAAATTCACCATAATAATTGGCTCTAAATTAAGTGGTTCGAAAAATGTCCAAGCTACTACTTGAACCACTTCAGAAAGAACCTGGTAACCACTGTTTTTTTTTCATGGTTGTTAAAAAATATTTCGAAAGTTTTCTTTCCAATATGTATTACTTTTAACGTTTTGAAACAATTATTCAAATTTTTTATTAAAAATGTACTGTCTAACAATGATAATTTGGAGGAATCTAATTGGGTAATAGTTTTCTGAACGAAACTATAGTTTGATTTTATGAATGACATGTATTTAATCAACGATGACTCTGAACTGTTCAGGGCTTATTTTTCAATAAAAGTAAAATGGATCGTCAAAAATTTTTACCTAGTGATATAAACTGGCAGATCTTAGAACCCTTGTATCAAGGACAAAACATGACAAAATTATGCATAAGATACTACCTTTTATTAGTTCCGATACCAAAAATTTGAGAATACCAGGAGATTATAAAACAAAATTAAATATTGAGATTTCCAAGCTATATGAATATTAAAATATATATGTTATAGTCAAAGCCCGAATTTCAGGCACTGCTAGGTTTGACTAGACAATCCTCAGGTCTGACTGACAGTCTTAGTCAAAGCCCGAAATAAATTACAGTTTCGGCTTTTGACTAGTCAAACCTAGGAGGGACTAAGTTGGTTAGGCAAAGGTCGAAATATAATTTTATGAAATCGGGGTTTGACCAGTCAAACACCGATCAGCTATTAAAATGTCGTAATTTGTTAGATTAGGTTTAATAAAACGTCGTTTTTAATTTTAATTTTTATATTGTCGTCATTAAAATTTAAAAAATAGTGTATATAGAATTTTACAATACGTTAGAGCTTTTACACTTACGTAATTTTGAAGGGCATTTCTTATTGCAGCAGCATTTTATAAAGCCTTGTCCTCAAATTTTAGAATATGTTGTACTAATTTCTCTTAGAGACAGCTTAAGGTCTGGAACATCTTCAAAATTAAGAAAATGCTCTCTACATTCTCTACTTTGATAGCTTGGAAAAAGGGTGTGCATTGTTCCGTTTTTCGTTCCAACTCTATATAAACCGTCAATTATTTTATCTTGTATGATACCCAAAAAAATTTCGTGCATATCCTATGTCTCTATCAAAACTGGGGATAGGTATTGTTATAGTTTTTCTGAGGAGGAAATTTTTTTCCCTTAATTGTTTCATAGCATTAGCCTGGGCATGAAGATCTTCAATCGCCTTTTATTTATTTTATCCTTTTCTGTCTGGTCACAACGCATACATAATTATAACTTTTTTTCAAAACCTTCAAAGTATGCACCAAGTGTACTGTCAGCGCACAGAACATGTAGGCGACTGTGCACAAGGAAAGACGATTGAAAGTCTTCATGCCCAGGCTAATGCTATGAAACAATTAAGTGAAAAAAAATTCCTCCAATTTTGATCGGAAAAACTGTAACAATACCTATCCACAGCTTTGATAGAGCCAAAGGAGATGCTCGAAATATTTTGTGTATAATACAGTATAATACAATTGACGGTTTATATAGAGTTGGTACGAAATACGGAACAATAAACACACTTTTTTCAAGAAATCAAATGAGAGACTGCAAAGAGAATTTTCTTAATTTCGAAAATGTTCCAGACGTTAAGCTGTCTCTAAAAGAAATTAGTATAAAATATTCTAATTTGGAGGACAAGGCTTTATAAAATGCTACTGCAATAAGAAATGCTCTTCAAAATTATGTGAGTGTAAAATGTCTAACCTATTTTGCAACTATGCCATAATACCTCAATATGTGAGATTAAACACTACTTTTTTATTTTAATTACGACAATATAAATATAATAAACATTAAAATTAAAAAATTACGTTTTATTAAACCTATTTTAACAAATTACGTCATTTTAATAGCTGATCGGGGTTTGACTAGTCAAACCCCGATTTTATAAAATTAAGTTTCGACCTTTGCCTGACCAACTTAGTCTCTCCTAGGTTTTACTAGTCAAAGGCCGAAACTCTAATTTATTTCGGGCTTTGACTAAGCCCGGTTAAGTCAGTCCTCGGGTCAGTCAGGGCTTGTTTTCATGTAGGCGGTTTGCTAGCGGTTGACGCCGCGGTTAGCCGACGTTTGCATCGTACACATGAGAGCGATTGACTGGCGGTCTCATTCCTCCCCTAGTAAACTTACAACCGCCGCGGTTTGACGACGGATCGGTTGCATGTGTACGATTCCATTTGTTTCTTGGCAACTCGAACCGCTGCGGTTGGGTTTTTCAAGTAAACCGCGGCGTCAAACGTTGGCAAACCGCCCTATCTGAACAATGCCTCAGACCTGAGGATTGCCTAGTCAAACCTAGGAGTGCCTGAAATTCGGGCTTTGGCTATAACATATACACTAAACTTTCAAATTTATATGCAATTTATGCACATTTATATTAAAATATGCAAAATTGGATATATTTGCATCTTTCATGCGTAATATGCAAAATATGCAATTTGCATATTTGCCCAAGTCTAGCTATAATCATTGCAAATTCATCTCAATCTTCTGCTTTTCTTAAAATCGTCTGAAATGTGTACCCCAGTCCAGTGGCAAATGTTTTTCAGTCAGGATATTTGTCTTTTACCAGGACTCCTTTCTTCCTTCGATTTTACCATTCATAAACAGCCGCAACAACTCGTACATATTATTTCTAAGTATTTGTACCAAATATATATGCTATCTGTCTTCTTTTAATGGTGGTCAAAAGTTCTCTGTTCTCTTCCCATTCTGTTTTACACCATTTCGTTCGTAATATGATCGCTCCATGGTATTTTCAAAATTCTCCTAAAAAGTCACATCTCAAAAGCTTCCAGCTTTCTCATTCAAGTCAACATTAGCAGTCCAAGCTTTGGTACCATAAAGAAGAAAATAGTGGATATAACATTTTACCATCCGATATAGGAATTTGCAGAGAAATTTTTTTAATTTTCCAAAAAGACTGTTCTTTTTTGGAAGAAATGCAATAACAAGCTAATTTTTATTCCTCCGGATGAATGAATATTCAATTTTCTCATCAACGTTACCGAAAAGTAAAGAATGAAAAATATCAAAACACTTATCTTGGAGAGTTACTCCTGTATCTTTACAGTCAATATCATACATTGCAACGGAACAAAAATTTGCATAGTAGACGAATGGGAGAAGAGTTCCTATTAACAGGTGTGTTTGACAATGACCTTGAACAAAACAAACGCTAAAAAAATTTGATCAGATGTAACACAGGCCCGGACTACCATACTATATATTATACCGATGTAATCGAATTCTTGTAAATGTATGCTTGGATGAGCATGGGAACGCTTACCCGATCGTATAGGCTTTATGGTTCCGAGTGGAGATTCCAGCAATGATATATCTACTGAATTTTTGACGTACCAATATGAAAACAGAGGCGTATTGAGATTAAAAATGACTTTCTGTAAGAAAACAAAAATGGTAAATATATAATTCTTTGAATCACAAAAAAAATTCTCCAGTTTGTGTTCGATCAGGTCATAATTGAATCACTTATTTGAGAAACCTCATACTAGAAAACTAAAACTTTCGGAAAACAAGAAAACACTGTGTGATGGAAACACGAAAATTTCGACATGTTAAAAACTGAACTAATTCCATTTATACACTGTTTCTTGACATATTCTTTAGAATATTTTTTGAAAAAAAAGATTGAGAATAAGCTCTATATAAGCTCAAATTTGCTTGACTTATGGGGTTTCTCAAATAAATTGTTCAGCGTCACCTGACAATAATCTTTATAAGGAATTAAAATGAAACAAAATACACAATAGTACTGTAATTTATATTATACGATACAAAAATATTATTACAATTAAAAAAAGAACGAAAAGTGTGATCATTCATTTTCTTCGCGTATATTATTGGTCGTTTTGGGCCAGTTGAACAATTCATTATAATAATCCTTGATATTTTCTACCTTCGGTGTATAACTTTATAGTTTTTGTATATCAATTTGAATTTTTCCACTGGGATATGCCAATGTTTCAGGCAATATTAGTATATTTCTATTATTATTGTTAAGCCTGAAGGTATGATTGGCTAATCCGTTAATAAAAGGGCGTGCTACAACCAAATTTGAGTTCCCGTAGGAGTGGTGAAAATGGATAAATTCACTTTAAGTTGAACTTTCTGATTCTTTGGAATATTTTGCCACTGGATTCTGCGAATAACATGTTTTTTTTTAGTACACTGTCCAAAAATTTTTAATCAATTACGTCTTCAGAGTTGATCAGTACCACATTAAAGCGGTTATTTTTACATGAAGTTTTTATCAGCTGTCCATATTCTTCCATGGTGTAACTATATACGGTCTACTTTTCTATTGCATTATCCATATCAACATCATGCGCGCTGCATAGGAGAAACGTCTTAAGTCATGGACTTATGGTGTTTCTCAAATACATCGGCAAATCACACCGCTCTAGATAGGTTACGAATGCACTGACTAAAGGCATTTCTTTACAAAAATGTGTATTTACAGTTTAAAAGTCCATTTTAATGAAAAGTCGATTTTGGTAAAATTATGACTTATGGGGGTTCTCAAATAAATGATTCAATTGCCAATGACAAATGACCTAGATCATATGGAGTATATGTACAGCAAATTATTCGAAGAATACTCAAGATGGTGACTGGATATTAGTATCAACAGAACAAAATATTTATTTACGCATTGTATCGGAAAAACACGAGGTTCACCTTGCCGTGAAAAATTACCAAGAAATAAAAGCTCACCAAGACTACAATTATTTTGGAGTAATATTTATTCAAACTGCAACCGATCACAAGAAAATTACCTCCAGAGTTATACAAGAAAAAAGAGGAATGAATCATCTTCATCATTTTTGTCTCGACAATCATTCGTTGATCCCTTCAATGATTATATCTACTGATGTTTTGACGTACCAATATAAAAACAGAGGTGTAGTAATTAAAAATGATTGTTTGTTACAGAACAAAAACGGTTAATAAGTCGTTACAAAAAAAAATCGTTAACGTAAGTAATTAATTTTTTATTTGCCTTTCGCCATTATGAAATACTGCATACCTAACCTACAATCAAATTTCATAATTATTTTCAATTGATTATTACCTTTCTTACCTTATTGATGTCTAATTTTGAAAATCGGTTATACCACTCAAAAGTTACCGAGTGCAGAAATTTGACTCAATCTCTATTTAAAAAGGGGAAAATGTTTGGGTATATGTGTATATATGTGAGTGGAAAAGTTACAGCGATATGATTTTTTCTGTTTCAATACAGGGTCAGGACTGATTCAGAACCGTGACTGTTAGTCTAGAGAAATAAGATTTTTCTCGTGACACATTCCCCTCCAGGCCGAAACCAAATTTTTGAGTAGTATGGACATCTATATTAATAACCTTTATGTTTCCTGCAGCCAATTTTGATGATATACATAGTTATAAACAAATGAAGATCAAAAAACGGTAAATTTTCGCTTTTTTCGTCTATAACCAAAAAGTTAAGCATTTTAAACAAATTTGAAAGTAAGAAACTCATAAATCGTCTAAAAAATTTCAATATGGCGTTCGCTGAATATGTCTATTCTTATTGGTTGCTTAGAAAATTGAAAAATAAATAATAAATTTTGAGATTTATAAATATTCATAACTTATGCAAAAATTAATAGAACCTTCTTACTACACGAATTGTTGAGACTTCTGGTGCTTAAATTATATTTTAAATTTCAAAGCAATTGGTCAAATAATTTAAAAGTTATTTAATTTGTTTATCCCAAATGCTTCAAATATAGCAAACACTATCGAAAAACTTTTCAAAATAAAACTATAATTTTATTTTTCATCAAAACGAAAATACATCTTTGCGCCACGTAATATTCATATCAGCTCTTTTGTAGCTGGAATATTGCGTGCGCCACTAATGTTTACGGCGTTTTGAGGTTTTTTTAATTTTTGTTTACTATTATACTCTCCTTTTTCTATTTCTCCTATTTATTATTAACTCCTTCCTTTGCTCTGTGGCCCTGCGGTACTCCTAAATAATAAAGACTACCTATATTTCTCAGTTAGATTTATGTGCCCACCTCCTTTTATTTAAAACTGTTTAAAAGGGCACCCGAAGTCCCATTTAACGACAATGTTAACATTATGTCACATAGCTCTGTAACCAAAGCACTTAGAGGCCTAATTTTATTTATTTTGAAACTAGATGTATTGTTTAGTCTTGCGTAGATTTTTGTAAAGTTAGAGTGAAAGAAACATTTATTTTAACATTAAGATACTCTTACAAAAAAACCCAAAAAAGTTTGGATTTAATTTTTTATTTCACTTGTTTTTGGACATTTTTCAATAAAACTTTACGCGCGACTTGACATTATCTATATGTATACAACTACATACTGTAAAAATTTGGACCTTATGTCACTTAAGGATCCAGAGATATTTGATATCAAAAGTTAAAAACCTGTATATCGTTGGAGAGAGAAGATTTCAGAGAATAATTTTTAATCATAACCAAAAAAAATCTTAAAAAATTCAATTTTCGGACTTTGGCTGCCCATTGTTAATAATTGTGAATCTTTAATCCGAGGTTTATTTATAACAGAACTACTTAAGAAATAATAATTAATTTTTTCCTCGTTTAAAATTGGTACACTGTTAATAAATGTTTTATTCGAGATAAAAGCTCACTTAGAATTTATTTTTCTCAGTGTCGGCAGCCGCCTCGGACACTTTCGTGTTCGCTTTTATTCAGTATAATTCGCTATTTAACTTCTTATGTCTAAGAGGAGCTTGACCTTTGCATGATTTCGTGTCTTATTAGTTAATTGGAATCATATTTAAAGAATCACGAGCCAGGATCGTAACGAACGAACACTTTAATTGATAGAACGAGATGCGGATACTGCAGGCAGGACAATAAATGTTGTAGCTGTAGCGGAAGAAATGAAAAATAAGATCTGTAGTTTTAATTGAAACACGTTAAAAGCGATATCTTTAATTGGGATTTTAAAATACATTTCTATTACAGCAATTTAAACTTAAAGAAATCCGTTACGATTAATCATTATTTCAATCTGGACCGTGCCGTTCTTAAGAAGTTAATTAATTAAGTGTTACTTAAATTTGATTGAAAATGTATGTAAACGATGGACAGAAATAAAAAGGAAAAACTGTTGTGTATGCACGAAAGAATCGGAAAGAGCTGAAAGATACGGTTTCAAAATCGTCCTATTTTTCCTATTTTTACATTAAAATTGCCAGGAAAAATATTAATTGCGTATATTTTGACATAAATCAGTACTTCGCTGTATTATTCAAGAATTTAAAAGCTACTGTAAACTGAAAACTACTGAAAACAAGTAAGATAGGATGGTGTGCCTGTGCCTACAATGAATATAATTTGCGCATAATATTGTATCAGTTCAAAATAAGGCTAAGAGATTCAACATAAAAAAATATGGTGCAAGGTAAAAGCGACGAATAGAGGATAATCAAATGACAGAAAGTAGAATGGTAAGACTCCAGAGATAAGTTAACAATCAGATGACTAAGCATAAATTACCCTTTTTTATGGGAAGAAGATGGTAAGCCTTTTAAAGACTTGGGTAACCTGGAGTGTGTTGGATTTAGAGTGGAAAGCTTCATCCGCACGCAGTCCTCCCAGAGCAGTCATGCTCTCCCATAGGTCCCTGCCTACCAACTAGAGTCTACCCCTTCATCTGGACTACTCTTGCGGTGGATCCTCTTCGGACCGGTGCATCATATAAATAGCCCGTCTTCTTTCTCCCTCTTCCTCTGTTTCACTCTCTCATCTTTGCTGCAGATTACCCTCTAATATCTCTTTTTTTTCGACAGTTCGAGTTACTGTCTCCAGTTTTGCGTTGTATTCATATATTCGCCTTATTATTTCCAGGATTATAGTATTTGCGCTCACCTTAGCTATCTTCATGTGTAATTTCTTTGTTTCCTCGCCGAACATTCTGAACTCATATACTCTGGACTCTGGAATACCCTGTGATCGGCCATGTCAACCACTTCATAGTCTCTGCAGATTCTATCCCCAACCTTCCCTATTTGCGATATTTGCAATTAATACCCCCGTCCAGGCTGCTCTATGCTCATTTATCCATTCTTCCTGACACTTCAGTATGCTGCCATTCCTAGCTAATATTTTCTCCTGCACGTCCTTCCCGTTGATTCCCACCCTTTTCTTTACTACCAGGTAGATAGAGAACATACACGCGATCACTTGTGTGTTCACCGTTGATGTTGCTCTTTATGCACGTGCTACTCTCAGTAATGCTTTTCTTTGGGATTTCTCTATCATCCTCTTATATATCTTGATATTAAGCACTTGTTTCCATAACAGTGCAGTGTTGCCAATCGGCGGATAATTAACCGATTTGCGTACCTTTTTGAGAGTTGTCGTATCTTCTTCGTATCTTTAAATAAATCGGATATTTGCGGATATTTTTCAGTGTATCTACCATCGACTAAAAATTTCTCATTCATATATTCCCAACACCAACAACACATCCATTTTGTTTGGTTCCACCCAAATTTTTATAAATAGCCTATACTGGATGAATGTTAGTGACATCCGATACTTTTCATCTTTTGACAAAAGGGACATGTGCCGATTCTTTTGTTTAGAATTTAAATGCACAAGTGCATCCACTTAAGGCATACTAATCCAATTCAAATTTCAAAAACCGTCTGCCGTCCGATGTTATTTATGAGTTTTTAGTTTTTAGTCTTTAAACTTATGAAAGCTAATTCACGCACGATTTAGTTTTATTTTCATATTATGTAGAGAAGATTGGGATACAGTAGTCGCTAAAATCATCCAAAGGAAGGGGAAAACAATAGCAGAAGCAAGCCGATTAGCATACAATAAGAAACAATGGTCAACATTTGTACACACGTGAAAGGATGTGCCAGTCCCGACACTGAAAAGTAAAAGGGACTCAAAAGACTATATATATATATATATATATATATATATATATATATATATATATATATATATATATATATATATATATATATATTATGTAGTGCAGTGCTTAAGGAAACGTCTCGTCTGTTGAAATAAGTTTTGGTTTGTGAAAATACTTTTTTATAATGGATAAATGGTTAATAAAAAACGTTTAGGTGGGTAAGGTACTATGCAGAAAAGAAACGTCACTTTTCTGCACACTACTGTCACTTATTCTGTGAGAAAATATTAAGTTTGTTAACATAAAATTGTGCAGAAAAATGCATTTGGAATAGTGGTTGTAGAAAAATCTACTTATTTGAAACTAGTAATATCTACATATCTACTAATTAACTCAAAAATCCTTCAAATTTTTTGCCTATAAAAATGATTTAGTCGGGCATTAACGTTGAACGCACCACGGGTATTATGGATAATAACTTTGATACCTTAATAACTACAAGACTGTCAAATACATTTCTATTGTTTTAGTTGTAATAAATCTTTAGTTGTTAAAAGAGCGTAGGCGCAAAATTTCGGACCAATAATCTTTAAACGTATTCATTTTTTTTCGAATTCTGAGAAAACTAATAAATATTTTTCAAAAATTTGAACGCTGAATGAAAGATTACATTATTACCGAGGGTTGAAAGTCCCTTAGAATAAACAAAATGTTTCTTTTGAATGAGATATTTAAAATTAAAAATCACACTCAATATTCTCTTTTCCTTTTACCCCTGTAACATATTAGAATAAAAATTATAGAAGTCTTCAGGGACTTTCGGCCCTCGGTAATAATGTAATATTTCATTCTGCGTTTAAATTTTTAAATAATACTTAGCTTTCTCAGGACTCGAAAAAAACAATGCATTTTAAAAGTATTGACCACAAATTTTGCGCCTATGCTATTCATGTAGCTGTAAATTATTTTTTATTGATTTATTTATTATTTATTTTTCCAGTACCTAGTTTTAGGTAGTTATTACGTTTTAATAAAATAATATTTAAAAGTGTTTTTTTTACTTAAATAATTATAATAAAGTAATATAACGATCCAAATAATGAAATATTTAGATTTATTTATTTATTTAGAATGTAACACTTACTATCATACAAAATACGAATAATATAATAATAGTAAGTAAATAGTATTTACATACATATGAATTAGGTACTAATCAGCTAGGATACGAGATTTTCATCGATAAACGAACATTTTTAAACTGTGAAATAGAGAATCCAGTAGCTTAAAGGGCCGGTTGTTGTGTGTGTGTGTGAGATCCTGGCATCAGACAAAATCTACAGTAGGAAAAATGAAAGAATACCCATGAACGAACATATAAAACACGCTGTATTTTCCTATCACCGTGTCACACAAAAAATTGGCCTGCGCAAGTACATGTAATAATTATTGTTAGATGTACTTGCACTGGACAATTTTCTTTGTGACACGGTGACAGGAAAATACAGCGTGTTTTATATGTTCATTCATGGGTATTCTTTCATTTTTCCGACTGTATTTGCCACAAAACATGTAAATTCTTAATTACATTAAATGATTTCATATTGTCTATTTCTAAACTATACCGCTATTTTTGAATTTCTGATAAAATTAATGATGGAATCTAGTACCGCTTTATCTGAGGAAGAAAGGAGAGCTGTAATATTTAGTGGCAATGGACACTCGTGATCAATTAGTTCTTGATACAGAATTGAAGAAGATTGAGAGTTCAGAGAACATTCTAGGAATATATGATTTAGATCACCAATGGATATATTGTCACAACTACAGACAGGGGAGTTAAGTATTCCAATTTTATATAAGTGAGATGGAAAGCGAGCATGGTTCAATTTTAAACGAGTCAATACTGACATGTGTGCTCTATTATAATTAAAGGTGAAATGAGGAATGTTTTTTGGAAGTGTAGGGTGAATTCTGAAATAATGGTTTGTAGATTTACTTGCAATTCTTTTGTAATCAGTTTCCCATTTCCTTCTGATATTAGGTTTGAGAGCATTATTCAAATCTTTTAAATTAAATACTTTGTCAATATGGTGGCAACTGTGACTACTTTGGGCCGGTTGTTCGAACGTTAATCAGAAATGGAATCAACTGATCATTATCTAATATTTAATTACTGTCAATATCAACTTTGATTGGGTTGCTGAAAACATAATTGATTACAATTATAAGATTAATTGATTAATTAATCAATTATTTTAATAATTGTTACGTTAATTGATAATTAATAATTAATTAATCAATCAATTATGTTAATTATCATAATGATAATTCATTACAATCAACTGATTAGCGTACGAATAACGGATTTTGTTATTTGATGGTTGTTAAGAGGACTAAAAGAATAACATTGGCAACATTGATTTTAATAACAGAATAATTTTTGACCTAGCATACCTTTTCGTGACAAATCGGATATTTTCCGAGCGATCATCGGATAATCTAGAGAAATGCGATTGGCAACATTGTAACAGTGATACATAGATGCATCACTGTGATGCGTAGAACGAACCACTTTCGTTAAAATTTGACAGTCCCTTGTCCTCCCACATTAAGCACAATCCTGGTCAGCACTGCAGTCCTCTTCTCTTCCTCATGAACGACATATTTAATGTACATACCAAAAGTTCGTCTCGTATCTCGGACTACCCCAAGTACTTATTTTTGTTTGGAAGGTAAGATTCTTTCTCCCTCCAGGACAAAAATTATATGGTCTCTGGCGCTGTTACCATTGAGGGTCATAATTTAAATTTTTTCGGCCGAGCATGAGATCCCTGTTTCCCATCCACGTCTTTATTTTGTTGAGGGCTCGGTTCGCTCTATCCATGATTGACCAGTTTTTGTTGTGTTCCACCAACACCAATACGTTATCCGCATGTGTCAGTTCCTGTACACCAATGTCCAAGTCAGTGTCCATTATCTCATTCTGCCGAACATTCCAAACCAATGTCCCCAGGACGAAGCCTTCTGGCATTCCCGCCGTGGTCTTCATACAGTTACTTACCCCTCGCCCAGTATACTCCAGGCTGTGGGTGAAAAATAGGTCGATTTCAGGATATAATTCAGGAATTTTTGGAACCTATCAGGTGTTGTAAAGGACGATGCCAGGAATAACTTCTACTATAATGTGACCAAAAATATTGTGAGCTTTTTTGTTATTGCGATTTTCATTTGTTAAATTTGCAATTTTTAAAGATTTTTAATTTTGCAGCTTAGGATATTGATTCCAGGGAAAAACTTTTTAATAGAAAGTTGTAGTAAATTAAAAAACCTACAATTTGAGCTCTGGTAAGTTTAATTTCGTTTATTGGTTATTGCAACACAGCCTGCGAAAAGCCCAAAATGGCCGTTTTTTACAATTGCGTTATTTATTGTACAAATAATTTTTTTTATTTTTTAAAGCTTTAAAATGAAGATCTTTCAATTCCAAACATAAAAAAAAATTGAAAGGCCGGATTAACGAATTTGTTGCTTAGATATTATAAACTGTTTATCCCAAAAGGTCAAATGTCGAAGGCTATAACTTTTTGAAAAAAAAAATCGTAGAGAGTTGGTGAAACATACAATCTCCTTCTAAAGAGTTTGGGTTTGAAAATAAGGGGGCAATTTTCGTTATAAACATTTAGAGCTGAAGCAGCCCTGTACATCCTATGAGTTTCTAACTTACAGATTATTATTGCTGAAGACGAAACGAAGATTTATAAAAAAATAAAAAATTTCTACAACCAACTGAAGCCGAGATAATTGTTTCTTTTTTCTTAAATCGTAGTGCCTTTATTTACAACAATTAAGAAATTACTTTACAGTCATTGACTAAAGAAAGACTTATGTTACCTTAAATTAAAGATAATTATAAAATATAATTACATTTAATTATTAAAAATTATTTTTAAAGTCGGTGCTTTTGCGAGCGTCCGAATTTTGCAATTCGCCCGGCTCGCTTCAAATCCGTGTGCTCGGAAAATTTTTACGTAACTTGTATTAAATTTTGACCGAAAACAATTTAATAATATTACCATTATAATATACAGTCTATTTACCACTGTATTTGTTTTTCTTGATAAACTTTTATATGTGAAATCTCATTTCTGAAGAAATAATATTACAAAAATGATACATATATATGAAATATATAACTATATTTTTAATTTTTTCATTGTTATATAAATATAATAATAATAATGTTACTTCTTATTACACAATATAAAACTTTTTCTTCTTGCAGTGACTATCCGTTTTGGATGTTGGCGACCATCATGGCAATCTGTACTTGCACACTAAATCAGTACTGCTGCTCTAAAAAGATTTGTAGTTGTGTTGAATGACGTACGTAAATTTTCTAGCAAGGTAATCCTTCGCCTTCCTGGTTCTCAGTTTCCAAATGGGGTTTGCCAAATTGCCATGATGGTCGCCAACATCCAAAACGGATAGTCACTACAAGAAGAAAAAGTTTTATATTGTATAATAAGAAGTAACATTATTATTATTATATTTATATAACAATGCAAAAATTAAAAATATAGTTATATGTATCATTTTTGTAATATTATTTCTTCAGAAATGAGATTTCACATATAAAAGTTTATCAAGAAAAACAAATACAGTGGTAAATAGACTGTATATTATAATGGTAATATTACTAAATTGTTTTCGGTCAAAATTTAATACAAGTTACGTAAAAATTTTCCGAGCGCACGGATTTGAAGCGAGCCGGGCGATTTGCAAAATTCGGCCGCTTGCAAAAGCACCGATTTTAAAAATAATTTTTAATAATTAAATGTAATTATAGTTTATAATAATTTTTGTTTTAAGATAATATAAGTCTTTCTTTAGTCAATGACTGTAAAATAATTTCTTAATTATTATAAATAAAGGCACTACGATTTAAGAAAAAATAAACAATTATCTCGGCTTCAGTTGGTTGTAAATTTTTTTTATTTTTTTATAAATCTTCGTTTCATCTTTAGCAACAATAGTCTGTAAGTTAGAAACTCATAGGATGTACAGGGCCGCTTCAGCTCTAAATGTTTATAACGAAATGTGCCACCTTATTTTCAAACCCAACATTTAGCTCGGCTTCAGCTGGTCGTAGACATTTTTTATTTTTTTTTATAAATCTTCGTTTCCTCTTCAGCAACAATAATCTGTAAGTTAAAAACTCATAGGATGTACTGGGCCGCTTCAGCTCTAAATGTTTATAACGAAATTTGCCCCCTTATTTTCAAACCCAAAAATTAGAGGTTTAAAAATGTTTTACGCATTTATTTACATCAGAATATGAAAATATAACTCTTTAGAAGGAGATTGGATGTTACAAAAACTCTCTACGATTTTTCTTCAGAAAGTTATAGCCTTCGACATTTGACCTCTTGGGATAAACAATTTATAATATCTAAGCAACAAATTCGTTAATCCGGCCTTGCAATTTTTTTTATGTTTGGAATTGAAAAATCTTCATTTTAAAGCTTTAAAAAATAAAAAAAATTATTTGTACAATAAATAACGCAATTGTAAAAAACGGCAATTTTGGACTTTTCGCATGATGTTTTGCAATAACCAATAAACGAAATTAAACTTGCCATAGCTCAAATTGTAGGTTTTTTAATTTACTACAACTTTCTATTAAAAAGTTTTTCTCTAAAATCAATATCCTGAGCTGCAAAATTAAAAATCTTTAAAAATTGCAAATTAAAAAAATGAAAATTGCAATTAAAAAAAAGCTCAAAATATTTTTGGTCACATTTTGGTAGAAGTTATTCCTGGCATCGTCCTTTACAACACCTGATAGGTTTAAAAAATTCCTGAATTATATCACGTTTTTTCACCCACAACCTGGGGTAGTAGTTGACCTGTGGACCTAGAAAAAAATGAAATAATTATATTGCATAAATATATGCAATAGAAAACGTTAAAGACAAACGTATAGTATGCTTAACTAAATAAAAAGGAGGACAAGAGGACAAGAAAGAGCAAAATAATTATTATATTACAGTAGAGTATGATATTCTTAACGTATTAATGACTGTATGTATCTTAAATAATGATTACTACCTCATTTCTATATTATGTATCATTATTCATTATCAATTTTATGATAATAATAAAAATGTTGCCTCACTAATACGACAAAATATTATATGGTCACCTACCACATCTCATTATCCCATAACGCCCATATCAGTATTTTTATTTCTTTCATAGTATTAGTAAGCTTACCAGTTGCTTACAAATTTTGCATATAAGTTACATTGCAGATTTTTTTAACTCCATTCCACAACGATTTCAACGATTTCAACGATTAAGGGAGGTTCGTTGAAAACAGAAGCGATGATTTTGTTTCACTTTTTGTTAAAATGTCTAATTCTGCTCTCATATGTCATTGCTCTCATCATCAATAATAGTCCAGGAGCCAAAGCTTTTCACCTTGCAATTTTTACAGAATGGATCAATTTACTTGAAAATTTGAGAATAAGTAGTGGATAGTCCATGGATCAAAATCTATATGATGCTGACAGGCGCTTTTACCATGGGGGTGGTTGCCACCCCATCTCGGGGGTGGAAATTTTTTATCATATTTTGACTGCAAAATGTTAATAAAAACATTCATTCTAAGCAAAAAATGTTTTATACATTTTTTTGATAAAATTAATAGTTTTCGATTTAATCGCTATCATAAGTGTTAGTTTTATATCGAAAAAATCAATGTTTTTCGATGGTATACTCATTTACGATTCACTTAATTTTTGCCGTAAAACAAATTTTATAAACCAATTTCTTGGGAATTAAATTACTTACAATTTCATATTTCAACATTTTTTCGTATCTCTGATGCTAATCTTTCTATTCTGAAGAAAATGGCATTTTTACCAAATTGCAAACGTTCGTTATTCGCTTTAAACTTCAGTTTTTTAAAAACTAATTATTCTAAGCCAGTCAAACTTCTAGAATCTATTAACAATACATAGATAAAGAAGAATAAATAAGGCCAATGAATAAAAGCACCGCTAACTTACATTATTATGCTTCCAATTGGATTTCTCTTTTTTTTTAAAGTGTTTTTGTAAGTGTTTTTACGAACTAAAAACACTTACGATAGCGATTAAATCGAAAACCATTAATTTTATTAAAAAAAGTATAGAACGTTTTTTGCTTATAATGAATGTTTTTACCAACTCTTGCGGTCAAAATATAATAAAAATGTCCACCCCCCAGGTGGGGTGGCAACCACCCCCATGGTAAAAGCGCCTTTTGGCATTATATAGATTATGATTCTTGGACTATTCACTACTTATTCTCAAATTTTCAAGCAAATCGATCCATTCTGTAACAATTGCGAGGTTTTGTCCTATTTTAAGCTTTATTACTTGGACTATAAATGGTTCGTTTATCAAACAGATTTTTTTGCTTTTTTAGAAACATTTCAATATTTCAAAGTGAGCCATTCAATGAGCTTTTAGAAAGAGCACACTAGATGAGGATAACACACTAAAAAAAGACGCGCGAGCATATTTATTGAGGGATTGGAGCCAACATATAAAATAATATGTAAAAAGATTATTAACTGACTAAAACGAACACATATACACAAAACAAAATACATTTCGACATAATATTTAATAATTGACTTACTGCATTATAGTAGGGGAGCAAAGTATGCTAAATGTGCAGTAACTCGTGCGTTATGGGGACCTATTGGGTTGTGAAGAGTAGGTCCTAAAACCAAAAAAAGTTAAGTAAAGTTTTTCATTTTAGTGGGCGCTTGCCATTTTTTAATTTAATTTTCCATTTTGAGCAATGGTTTTTTCTGACTATAATGCCATCTATCCATAACTCGAAAAAATGTTTTAAATAAAAGTTACTTATTTTTACGTAAGGAATCCAAATATGCAATAAAAAATGGGCCCCTATTTAAGATTTTAAAGTATCCCCCCACCCCACCTCCGTGGAGGGTCGTGTTTGGTGCCATTGATAGATTTTTTAAAAATATTGAATAAGTGTATTTTACAGTTTTTCGATTCGATGTTCATGTCGGGAAATATCGCGGGATCCGTATTTAAAATATTAAATTTACCCCCACCCCTCTTTATGGGAAGTCGTGTTTGATATCATTCGATAGATTTTTAAAAAATATTGAGCACCTATTTTTTAGTTTTTCTATCTGTCATTCATTTCGCGAAATATTCGCTTTTTTCTTTTGAAACTTTGGGACTCACCCATTTATTTATGCCCGGCCCAAATCGTCAGATTTTTGAAATATACACTCTCTTGCATGTTTAATTACCTTACCTTATCTTAATCTGACAATTTCGAATTTTTTTTCAGGGTACCAGGTTTCTCCCCATATGATAATCTGACGCGCTCGAGTAACTGCAAAAATCCCCGCTTGGGCTCCCCTACCATAATACCTTCTCAACAAAAGCTTACTAATTTAAAAACAAATTTAATAATTTATTAGTGACATCCTTGGGCTGGCCTTGCAGAACAAAGTTTTTCAAAGGGAACCGTCCATTAATCACGTGATGTTTTTTTGCCATTTTTTCACCGCCACTCCCCCTTGGTGATACATGGTTAAGTTTAACACTACCCCCTACCCATCTCCTACACAACGTGCATTTTTTAGTGTCTAAAAAATATATTTTTTTAATATTTATAAAATACAGATAACTATCATCTAATTTTATTATAGAAAATTAAAGACTATAATAGTAACGTTTAGAGGTAGACAGACTCCAGGTTGCTTTTGACCTACATAAAAATAATGAAAGAAACGCGAAAAATTTTTTGTACTAATATATGAACATTATTTGATCTACAGTTCTCGGATCCCGGATTAGCAAGACTTTCTTCAACACCTATAACTGGGTAAGCATCTTGCAAGTCAGTTGTTGGCACAGTGCTTTGTTGAAGATCAACATCGGTTTTATCATCAAGCCACTCGTGCACTAAGCATATTAGACCAGGCGCATCTGTAAAAATATTAGTACATTTGGACGTTAAGAGGTGACTCAAACCTTTTTGCAGAAATTGCTTGATATAAATCAAATAATAATATTTGAGTTGTCCTCCCTCTCAAAAAGGTCCGGAACATTGTTTAAATAATTAAAATGTCAAAAAATTAAGGAAAAATTCGATTTTTTTTTTGGTTTTTTGATTATAACTTTAAAAGTATTCATTTCCGAGAAAAGTTGTACTGACATAGAAGTTGCGTAATTAAATTTTCTATAACATAGAATTGGTTAAAAATTTAAAGAATAGTCACCCTTGTTGCAAAATAGCAATAATTGTGAAAAAACCATACAAAAACAAGTATTCGCATTTTACGTTTTTCAACCATTTATGCTACACTTAGGACCTTCATACTTCACCCTGAAAAACTTTATGATACAGTAAAACAATAATTTAAATTTCATTAAGATCGGTTGAATAGATTTTGCAAAATAAATTTTGCAATCCAGCTTTCGTAAAAAAAATTCATTTTTTCAAAATGTTACAGGACTGAAAATAAAGCAGATAGCAAGTTGAAAAATTTTTTACATATAGAAGTGTACTGTACCTTTTATTTGCAATTTTTCAAAATTAAAATCAATTAACACCACGGCGTCAGGAATTTTTTTAAATAAACATTAATTATTGGTGCTACGCGCAGGACAGCGGATAGTTTGCTCTGATTGGGCATTCCAATGACCTTTGACAATGATTGATACATTTTAATTTTTATTACATTTCGATATAAATAAATAAATTTGTTTATTGCAAAATAAAAACACATACTCTATCCTTTGAAATAACACTTTTATTAGCAAAAACTTTCTTTGTTCATATATTTTAACTTAAATAATCAAAGTTTATTATTTTTAAACATATGCAATTGTTTATACAATATTTCACAAGCAATAATAAAATTAGTTTGATTTTTGTCGAATTAAAATATTAAAATACAACAAAATATAGAGTAAGATAATAATATATTAGATAATGATTGGAAGAAATTTTGGTGGAAATCAACTTGTGTGAATCGAACACCGCTCTCCTGCGCGTAGCACCAAAAATTACTGTTTATTTCAAAAATTTTCTGACGCCGTAGTAACTAATTGATTTTAATTTTGAAAATTGCAAATAAAAGGTACAGTACACTTCTATAAGCAAAAAAAATTCAACTTGCTATCTGCTTTATTTTCAGTCCTGTAACATTTTGAAAAAATGAATTTTCTTTGCGAAAGCTGGATTGCAAAATTTATTTTGCAAAATTTATTGAACCGATATTAATGAAATTTACAGTATTGTTTTACTGTATCATGAAGTTGTTCTGGGTGAAATATGAAGGTCCTAAGTGTAGCATAAATGGTTGAAAAACGTAAAATGCCAATCAAGTATATTCAAATGGGAAATAAGCCACAATTTTACCTAAAAATGATTTTATTAACGTTTCGACGCCCAAGTCGGGTGTCGTTGTCAAAATATAAAATAATACTAAATAAACAAAAATGTTGTTGTTTAGTAAAAAATTCTTCTAATAATTTATTTAATCTGACTCATTTATATCGACAATTCAGACACGTATTATACATTTCAAAGTAGACGACTTTAAAATGATATTGCCAATATTGATGAGTTGCGTTCCTGGGACGACTTTACTAAAAGATAGCTCATTCGATTACATGAAATCAATTCCAACTCAAGAATATCCGCCACAAAAAATCATAGCATGTGATCTGTCTTTAAAAAGACAACCAAATGCAACGGTGGCACTGAAATTCTCGCGTTAGAGATTCCATAGTAAATCACGAGGGAAAACCAGGAAAAACCTCGTGATACTATCTTTTAGTAAAGTCGTCCCAGGAACGCAGCTCATCAATATTGGCAATATCATTTTAAAGTCGTCTACTTTGAAATGTATAATACGTGTCTGAATTTCCGATATAACTGAGTCAGATTAAATAAATTATTAGAAGAATTTTTTACTAAGCAACAACATTTTTGTTTATTTAGTATTATTTTATATTTTGACAACGACACCCGACTTGGGCATCGAAACGTTAATAAAATCATTTTTAGGTAAAATTGTGGCTTATTTCCCATTTGAATATACTTGATTATAAAAATGCCACAAGAAAATAGCTTCAGAACAACAGTAAAATGCCAATACTTGTTTTTGTATGGTTTTTTCGCAATTATTGCTGTTTTGCACCTAGGGTGACTCTTTTTTAAATTTTTAACCAATTCTATGTTGTAGGAAATTTAATTACGCAACTTTTATGTCAGTACAACTTTTCTCGAAAATGAACACTTTTAAAGTTATAATCAAAAAACGAAGAAAAAAATCGAATTTTTCCTTCAATTTTTGACATTTTGATTATTTAAACAATGTTCCGGACCTTTTTGAGAGGGAGGATAACTCAAATATTATTATTTGATTTATTTTCAAGCAATTTCTGCAAAAAAATTTGAGTCACCTCTCAACGTCCATCTCAAAACAGATGCGCCCTGGACTATATATAATCTCTCTCGATCTACCGTTCGATCGTCGCGTGACGATGCCAAAAAGACGAATATTGTGCATGTGCATCCCTAGACTATTATTGCTCGGATTCAGTTGCTTGTGACAAGAATTCACATGTTCCTTAGCTTTTTTCTTTGTACAGAAGTACAATGCACACCGCTGGCATGTCCTTTCCATAAGTACCTGACGAGCCTTCTACAGATTAGGCAATAGAGGTCATAAATAAATCAATTTACCGAAGCCTTCATACATTGGAGTAATTTCAAGAAACCGACCCAGAATTAATGGAGCAAACGTATTGCCATAATGCTCCTAGAGCCTTTATAGAGCCATAATGGAAAAAATAAATACACGTAACGCCGCGTCGAGTATCGCGCATTTGCTGAAAAAATAAATACACGTGATATATTACTACACCCCCTCCCCTTGTGATATTTCGTGATTTTTTATGGACCCCTCCCTCCCTTTCGAGCCTCACGTGGTTAATGGACAGCCCCAAGGAAGGTTTAATACTAGAAATAGACACTCTCAAAAAGCCACCGCAAAAATTCAGCTTTGCAAAGTTCACACAAAGGTACTTATCATCGATTCCTGCCCTAAATTCAAAGAGATTTATTACAAAATTGTCTTTAGGTTTCGCTACTTTTTGAAAAGTGTATGAAGGTGTTTTCCTTGGAAATTGAAAGCCCTGCGGGAATATTATATAATAGATCCCTAGCTCACTCGTAACTTGCTATTAGTTTCTTGTCAGCAGGAAAATACTTTTTAAAATTCTGTGCGAGCATGGCTAAATGATTTTCAATAGTTACAAACTTTTACATAATTGATGGATTCGACTGTAACTTGATGAAGATTCATTTTATCCTACAATAAAACACTGAAAACTTCTATTTTCAATACTTCCACAAAATTAATTACAATTTATTTTCACTACCGCTGTTTCGGCAGAGTGCCTTTCCCAAGAAATGTATTTTACTATGTATCTGCATTTAAAGTCTCTTACTCAGTGGTTCCCAACCTTTTTGTACCTGCTTCTTCTTCTTGTAGTTCCTTCTCCTATCGGAGGTTGGCTATCATCACAGCTATCCGTACCTTATTGGCGGCTGCTCTGAAAAGATCTACTGAGCTGCAGCTATACCACTCTCTTAAGTTTCTCAGCCAGGAAATTCTTCTTCTACATATAGATCTTTTACCCTTTATTTTACCTTGCATTATGAGCCTTAATATCTCATATTTCGCACCTCTGGTAATGTGGCCTAAATATTCTAGCTTTCTTGTTCTTTATCACCTCGCAATCCTTTTGCACCCTTCTTAACACTTCTGTACCTGCTCCCCCTTAATTTTTTAACAATCTAATTTTACAGTACTCAACTCAATCTTGAAAATGTGCTATTACTAGATAAGTCTATTATCATTTCTGACTCTGCTGTCGTAAGGCTAAAATCATCATATTTTTCAATCACAAACGGTTCCAAATCTTGTCTTTCTGCGTAAATACATGCATTCGAGGCCATTGCATTGATTTATTAAAAATACTCAGTCTTTGAAGAATATTAACTAAATATACAAGTTTTACAACGAATTTCGTGTCATAAAACAAGTTTGCTTCATCTTTATTATTATCAGTAAGAAATATGGCGATACTTTCTTTTAGCTCAGACACCTTTTGAAGTACTTTTACACGAGAAAGCCAACGTACCTCACAATAATATAGAAGTGATCTATATTCTATATTCTGTATCTATATTCTATATCTATACTCTGAACCCACGGTATCACACAATTTTGCGAAAAGCCTTTCTCTTAATGGGCTATTTTTGATACAATTTACAGCTCTTATAATAAATTCCAATGCTAAGAGTAGATATCCACCCACTAAAACCAACTGCGTTAGCCACCTTTCGAACTAGTGCCTGCTGACTGGCATTTTTTTCTGCCATAGATGGAGCTCCATCTGTGCATAGTCCAACACAGTTCTCCCACAGAATGTCATTTTCATTAAAAAATTATCCGTAGTAATTGCACAAGAGCTCTAAAATTCTATATTAATTTTAGAGATCGAGTGAAATTTGTTGCGATTATTTCATGAATAAAACTGTTCAAAACCAAAATTTTATTGTAATCTATTTATGTAAGTACAAATTAATACTGTTAAACACACAGTTGATATAAAATATTTTACGGTTGAAAGTCATCACTTTTATAACTTTTAAAACATTAATTGGCATTAATGTCACTGAATGTATTTTTTCGTAGCAACGAAGGGTATCTGACGTAATATACTGGACGACGGGATATTATCAAAAATTATCACCTTAACTTGCATTTATGTAGCTTTCTATTGGTCAGAATCTCCTATGAAGGAAATAATCAGTAGTAATTGCACAAGAGCTCTGAACTTATTGAATTTTTCCCAAGTGACACTTTGACAGTTTTAATTTCACGAGCCGAAGGCGAGTGAAATTATGTCAAAGTGTCACGAGAGCATAAATTCTATATTAATTTCAGAGGTCGAGTGCAATTTGTTGCGATTATTTCATGAATAAAACTGTTCAAAACCAAAATTTTTTGTAATTTATTTATGTAAGTACCATTAAACACACAGTTTTTATAAATATTTGACGATTGAAAGTCATCACTTTTATAATTTTTAAAATAGTAATTGTCATTAATGTCACTGAATGTATTTTTTCGTAGCAACGAAGGGCATCTGACGTAA
Source organism: Diabrotica virgifera virgifera (assembly GCF_917563875.1). Classification (NCBI taxonomy): domain Eukaryota; kingdom Metazoa; phylum Arthropoda; class Insecta; order Coleoptera; family Chrysomelidae; genus Diabrotica; species Diabrotica virgifera. Next base: position 268,200,991 of record NC_065443.1, read on the forward strand.
TATACTTAACGACGGGAGATTATCAAAAATTATCGATTTAATTCAGATTTCTGTAGCTTTCTATTGGTCAGAATCTCCTATGAATGAAATAATCAATGATATTAAAAACTTCAGTTTCTGTAGTATTGCCTTCAATAAGTTTACAGAATAGCATGTGTTCTCTAACATCAGTTTCCACAAAAGTGTGCATCCTTAAGAACATCAGTAGCCTCATATACTTGCAACGTGAAAGAAGATAGTTTTACTTTTTCTATTAATTGATCGCAGAGATCTTCAGATATTCGTCTTCCCATCGAATTATCTGCAAGTGGAATGATTTTAAGTTGCTCAGCATATGATTCACTGAGAATCGTAGCTATTATGTCAATAGCTGCAGATAGCATTAGATAGCAGGTAGGTTCATTTTTGAAGTTATACTTTTTTAGGCGCGATTGAGATTGAGAGTGAATTTATATTGATCTGCGCGCATGCGCACACCGACAGTATGGTATTAGTTGTTATACGGGCTCTGATTGGGTGTTGAAATGATCTGTCAATAATAAACAATTGTTCAATATGAAGGTAAACAAATGTATAATATATTAGTTTTATTGTTGTGAGGACAGAAACAAAAAAGGTTATAATTGTAGTGACATTTAAATAGTTTTTAAAAGCAACAGGTACGTAATAATTGTAAATGTATCATAGGTACCTACCTATTTGAACCTACCAAAATACATAGTATGTAATACTTTTATTTACATAATTTGATTACCATCAAAATTTCTATCAATGTTCACCTAATATATTGTTTTCTTACTCTATGTTTTGTTGTATTTTTTCAATTCTAAATCATTTCAATTCAAAATCAAAATAATTTAATTTAATTCAAAAATGTCAAAAGCTTAATCCGTTTAGTTAGTCGATCTTCGCACATAATGACACATTGCCTCCGTGGCGAAGCGTTTAAGGCGAATGAACCCCAATATACCATCCGCGCTGATAGCTGGTTCGAATCCCAATAAAAACTTTAATTTTTTTTTATTTTTTTTTATATATTTTATGTTTGTAAGTATATTTATTATATAATTTTATTTTCAGAAAATACGTATTTAGTTAAAAAAATTTCCGACAATTAATGTTCAGAAATTATTTGTGGTATTTTTAATGTGTTTGTGTGCGTTTTATTCTTTTATTATTTTAATTTTTGGCACTGTTTTGATAAAAATGTTTGAGAAGTAGTAAGTATAAATTAGTTTAATATTTAAATAAAATATAAATAAAAAGTATATTAATTTCGTTTAAATCATATAATAGAAGTATAACTTCTTACGTGCGTACAAAGTACACACACATTCTTTTTTTGTCACATGTTCGACTTCTTTGGTTTGTATTCGAAAATGATATTTTGGAAAGATCTGCATGCCCCCTTTGCAATAGTATCGCGCCCCCCAGGGGAGCGCGCCCCACAGGTTGGAAACCACTGCTCTAACCAAATAGGTTGAGGGTGGGCTGCTGATTGTCCCAAGTTGGTCATTCAGAATTATATTTGTATTTTCTAATCTATTAATTTCCATCGAGTCTAATCTAGAGAGTTTAAGGCCTTTATTTTTAATATGAAGAATTTGAAACTGTTCATTAACAGAATCATTATGATCTAGAAGGTGAAGTGTGAAGTGCGTTACGTAGACTCTGTTTTTCTATTATTAAAAGTCCTTTTGTGTTTTCTATACATTTGTCAAAGGTTGTGCCAGTTTGACCGATGTAAGTTTTTATACAGGCACCACATTGTTAGTTTATACACCACTCTCTAGTTGCTTTTTCTTTTGGCTCTCAGTCTTTCCAATTTATTAATTTGCTTAGGTTGTTTTTTGTTAAAGCTGGTGTTTTACTTTGTTTGTTATGTGTGCTATTTTTGTTGATATCTTGCTTGTATATCGTAGAGCAGAAAGTACTGGATTTTTTCTGTCGTGGTGAAAAGACTAATTTCAGGGCTTTCTTCGGCAGTTTTTGGCAGTTTTTGGCAGTTTTTGGTTTTGTTAATTTTTTGTTCGTTGTACCCGTTGTTTACTACTATTTGCTTAATGATGATCAATGCTCCAAGTTATTTTTTGACATATGAATTTCGGAGAGCTTGTTTATTACTGCTCCCTAATATTTCTGTGCCAATTTTGGCATTGGATTCGAGCTTGACATGTAACACAGTTGCCATATCGTCTATTGTTTCATACTATCATTTTACATATAGTTGCATTTAAAAAATAGCTTTTCACCTATTTTGTATGTTGGTTTGTTTAGTATGTTGTTGTTGTCACCAATTTTGAAAAAATGTGAAAACGTTGAATTATCCACGTCCGTCTCTCCGTCCGTCCGTCTGTCTGTCTGTAAACTCAACTTCTCCGTCATTATACCAGGTAGAATGACAAATGAGGTGTCAAATAAAAGCTTACAATCCAAGGGTGATACTAAAGGTGAGAAATTTGACATAGGCTGTCTGTCCGTCTGTCCGTCCAACCGCGAATATAACTCCTCCGTCACTATACCAGGTAGAATGACAAATGAGGTGTCAAATGAAAACTTATAATTCAAGGATAGTACTAAAGGTGAGAATAATGACGGGGGAGTTAAATTCGCGGTCGGACGGACAGACTGACAGACAGCCTAAGTCAAATTTATCACCTTTAATACCATCCTTGGATTAAAAGCACCTCATTTGTCATTCTACCTGGTATAATAACGGAGGAGTCGTGTTTACGGACAGACAGACGGACGTGGATAATTCAAAGTTTTCACATTTTTCAAAATTGAGTTCAATTTAAACGTTCTTATAAAATGATTCTATTATTCTTGTAGGTACATTTAACACTGATTGAAATTATGAAAGAAATAAACAAAAAAGTATGGCAACACTGTGACGCACAGACATACGATTCAGATGTGGTTTCATAGGGTGCACTAATTATACAAGCTGTCCGGAATTTCTGTCAATCTATGTAACATGCTATGGTAGGCTGCTAATTTATGTTATATACTATGGGGTGATGAATTGTATATAGTTATGTCAGTATGGGTAGGTTTATGAAATACGGAGAACTCATATTTGTTTTGCAGTCTGGTAATTTTTAAATCTAGCAAATTTATGGACTGATTTTGTTCCGTTTCTATTGTAAATTCAATATAAGTATGGAGTGCATTAATTTATTATGAAAACTGGTTAAATTTTCTGTAAACAATACTAGTATATCATCCGCGTATCTCCACCAATATAAGAACTGTTTGAAAACAGGGTGTTTTGAACATGTTGATCGTTCAGTAAAGGTTTGTTATTATTCTTACAACCATATTTTTCTATGTTTTCTGTATTTTGAATTTGAACTACTTTTTCCTGCTATACTTTGTTAATTGCTGTTTCAAAATCAACGTAACAAACATGCACATCCACATACATACTCATGCATCTTCGAGCTATCACATTACAAGCAATATATAACACTATATCCAAATAAATAGTTTAAACAGACAAACTGGTCAAAATACACTTACGCGTCTTTCTAGTGTTACACTTCCCATTAATTCCACTCACAATGCTCCATATTTCATACCTTTACCGCAATTATCTCAATTATGCACATGTACTCAGTTAAGTCAATATATTAGGTGTAGGTATAGAGAATTATCTTTAATGAGCTGCATTTATGATAAGAACATGATTGTTTTGCCTTATGTGCGTCTGTTAAAATCAATCCTTCAACTATTATTATTGTTATAACCAAGGTGTGGTAATGATAGTCAACTTTTTCTTTATAGCTTCTTGGGGAAAGTTATAATAAAACAACAAATAGTAACTACATAGGAAGAAAATTTAAGTTTTCTGTAAGATATTATTTGACGTCGTATAGTTGACGTATATACACACACCGGCAAAATTAAAGGAACACCTTAAAAATGGGACATGTTTGATGTCTCGAATTTCCTAAACCAGTTGTCTGATTTAGATGATTTTTTTAGTGTGTTATAACTTTATTATTTTAGAATATCGGTGTGACAATTTTGTTGCTGGACAGGTAAATTTCAATACAGGGTGTTTCTAAATAAGTGCGACAAACTTTAAGGGGTAATTCTGCATGAAAAAATAATGACCGTTTGCTTGATAAACATATATGTCCAAAAATGCTTCATTTCCGAGACACGGGATGTTGAAATTTTCTTACGAACTGAAGATTTACTTAATGCTCTCAAAAATCGGTTGAGATATGCAAATGATATTTGATAGGTTTTAATAGGTAGGTATTGCGCATTTTTTGACAAACTATTAAACATTTTATATTCACCATTGGCGTGCATACGGGATATATCTAAAATGTTTATACCCAATATGCACGCCAATGGTGAATATAAAATTCTTAGTTGTATGTCAAAAAATGCCCAATAGCCCTCTTAAAACCTACCAAATTTCATTTGTCTATCTCAACCGGTTTTAGAACAATAAATAATCGGGTGTAGAGGGCACTATAGTTGAGGATATTGAAAGAAATCAGCTCATATGGTATGGGCATGTGAGCCGAATGGGGGCGAAAGATTGCCTAAAAAAACTATGATGTGGCAACCCCCAGAGAAGAAAAAACGAGGAAGACCACCACAGAGCTGGAATCTGGGAGTTAGGAAAGCGATTAGCGCTCGAAATCTAAATGAAGACCTAACTCAGGACAGAATACAGTGGCGTTTGGGAGTCGGACAACATCGTAAGACGTTATGAAACCGAATATACAGAGAGAGTCTGTAAAGTGGAATAAATTCAATATCTCAAATACTAATTGTTTTTTGGGAAAATGCTCAGACCGTCGATTAGTATTTCAAATTGTCCTTTTTGACATACAATAATAATGTATACAGGGTGTCCCAATTTAGAGATATGACGTCATCGTTGATTTTCTTAAATGGCAACACTGTAATTTTAATAGCTATTTTGATAGTGTGTGTAAAGTTATACATAACTGCAAAATTTCAAATTTTTATTCCCTACCATTTACAAGATAATAAAATATAACAAAGGTATGAAAAACAAGTAATCAATTAATTGAATTTAATTATTTCAATTAAGCAAATGCTCATAATGTTGTCCATTGACTATTTGACAATATCCTAAACGCGATCGAAATTCGTTTTGAATATTGCTAATGATTTGGGGTGTAATTAATATGCACTCATTTCTTATTCACGCTTTTAGATCCTCAACATCTGTTGGCTTGGTCTTAAAAACTTTGCTTTTCAAGTACGCCCATAAAAAAAGTCCAACGGATTGAGATCTGGGGATCTTGGTGGCCATTCAATTGGTCCCCTTCTACCTATCCATCTGCCTGGAAATACGGCATCGAGATATTCACGAACCGGTCTTGCGAAATGGGGAGGCGCACCATCTTGCTGAAACCAGATGTCTCTATTTGGAACATTAGCATGTACAGGGTTAGGAAACAAATTAACCAATTGCGGTATTAATTCTTCTTGCAAGAATTCTAAATATCGTGCTCCATTGAGAGTTTCAGCAAAAAATATTGGTCCTATAATTTGATTTCCTACGATCCCTGCCCACACATTCACTTTTTCTGGTCGCTGCGTATGGCCTTCCCTCATCCAGCGTGGGTTCTCATCCGCCCAATATCGACAATTTTGTCGATTTACCTCACCATTTAACATAAACGTACATTCATCAGAAAATAGAATGTTTTCTACTAGAATGTTGTTCGTGTCTATCATCTGATTCATCATATGTTCACTAAACAGCAGTCTTCTCTCAGGATCATCTTCCAGTAATTCCTGCAGGATTGTAAGTTTGTAAGGATGCAATTTATGTGCTTTAAGAATTCGTGCTACTGACGACTGGCTAATTTCAAGATCATTAGATATCTGCCTGGTAGAGGTATTAGGATTTTCTTGAACAGATAGTAGTACATTCATTTTGATATCTTCACTAAGAGCAGTTTGTCGAGGAGTACTGGTTTTTCTTACATGCCCGTTTTCCCTAAGTTGTCTTTCTATTTTACTTACAGTACTTTGCGATATCGGTGGCAGATCGGGATATTTTTCTCTAAACAGATGCGTAACTTCCATTTGTGTTCTTGCTCTATCTCCATATCCAAGCATTTGTAAAATTTCAGTCTTGTGCTTTTCAGTTAAATAAATCATATTTAACAATTTCTCCAAACGAACTGACTTGCTAATAATCGATATTTTTAAACGTCAAAATATTTGACAACTTGCTAAAAACCATACCAACACAACCTTTTTTTTAATAATATCTAGATTGCTGGATTTTTCTTAAAATGATTATGAATACAAGTTTTTAATTTAAAATAAATTCAATAGTTCAAATACATAGGTACAGCGAGTCCCAATTTTAAGGACATTTTAAGATATTGTCAAATAGTCAATGGACAACATTATGAGCATTTGCTTAATTGAAATAATTAAATTCAATTATTTGATTACTTGTTTTTCATAACTTTGTTATTCTTTATTATCTTGTAAATGGTAGGGAATAAAAATTTGAAATTTTGCAGTTATGTATAGCTTTTCACACGCTATCAAAATAGCTATCAAAATGACAGTGTTGCCATTTAAGAAAATCAACGATGACATCATATCTCTAAATTGGGACACCCTGTATACATTATTATTGTATGTCAAAAAGGACAATTTAAAATACTAATCGCGAGTTTGAGCATTTTTCAAAAAAACAATTAGTATTTGGATTATTGAATTTATTCCAAATTACAGACATAACTTTGTTATTCTTTATTATCTTTTAAATTGTAGGGAATAAAAATTTGAAATTTTGAAGTTATGTATAGCTTCTCACACGCTATCAAAATAGCTATCAAAATGACAGTGTTGCCCTTTAAGAAAATCGACGATGACGTCATATCTCTAAATTGGGACACCCTGTATACATTATTATTGAATGTCAAAAAGGACAATTTGAAATACTAATCGACGGGTCTGAGCATTTTCCCAAAAAACAATTAGTATTTGAGATATTCAATTTATTCCACTTTACAGACTCTCTCTGTATGTATGTAAATAAATCGTAAGTTTGTAAGAAAAATTTCAACGTCCCGTATCTCGGAAGCGAAGCAATTGCGGATATAGGTTTATAGAGCAAACAGTCATTATTTTTTCATGCAGAATTACCCCTTAAAGTTTGTCGCACTTATTTAGAAATAGCCTGTATTGATGAAGAACATGGCTAGTTGTTAACGTACCTAACTTTTTTATTATCCAACATAACGACTCATCCAGCGAAGACTGTACTAATGGTAGGGGAGCCCAAGCGGGGATTTTTGCAGTTACTTGAGCGCGTCAGATTATCATATGGGGAGAATCCTGGTACCCTGCAGATGTACCTCTACCATATATTGGCTCTTAACACAGGGGAGTTCGTTAAGGGGGGCCCGTAAAAAAACTCTATCCTTAAAAAAACTCGAAATTGTCAGATTAAGATAAGGTAAGTTAAGTATATGCAAAAGAGTGTATATTTAAAAAATCTGACGATTTGAGCCGGGCGTAAGGAAATGGGTGAGTCCCAAAGTTTCACAAGAAAAAAGCAACTATTTCGCGAAATGAATGACATATCGAAAAACTAAAAATGTGTGCTCAATATTTTTTAAAAACTATCGAATGATACCAAACACGACTTTCCACGGAGAGGGATGGGGGGTAAATTTAATATTTTAAATACAAATATTTCTCGAAATGAACATCAGATCGAAAAACTGTAAAATACACTTATTTAATATTTTTGAAAAATCTATCGAATGGCACCAAACACGACCTCCCACGGAGGTGGGGTGGGGGTTACTTTAAAATCTTAAATGGGAGCTCTCATTTTTTATTGCAGATTTGGATTCCTTACGAAAAACTAAGTAACTTTTATTCGAAACATTTTTTCGAATTATGCATCGATGGCGTTATAATCGGAAAAGATGATTGTTGGAAATGGAAAATTAAATTTAAAAATGGGAAGCGCCACTAAAATGGAAAACTTTACTTAACTTTTTTTGGTTTTAGGACCTACTCTTCACAACCCAATAGGTCCCCATAACGCTCGAGTGACTGCACATTTAGCATACTTTGCTCCCCTACTATAACTCATTTTTAAGTTTTCGAATAAAGCAAGATAAAGTTTTGATTAATGCAAAAAGTCAGGGGTTCTTATTTACTAAATTGTTTTTATATTTATCCATTTTGTTACCGTATTGTTCCACTTGTGCTTTTGAACATGTCAATTTTTTTTCTTTATATGGTTTTTGAATGAGTTAGCGCAGTATTCGCTGGAAAAAATCGGGAAAAAAAATAATGCATACCATCGTTCTGTGAAATTGTATTTATAATTACATATATCTACATAGAAGATAAATTACAAAATGTTACTACAAAAACAAACGTTATTGCAGTTCTTCGTCGTCACTGCCTGCAATGTTTTCATATTTTTCTGATGTAGCACAATGTAGATTTCTATAAAAGCCATGGTACATAGCAGGAATCTTTCCAGTATCGCAAAGCCATAGTAACTTACTTAACTTTTTCTTGTCTATTGGTAAAAGATTTGTGTATATTTTAGTTGAAAATTTATCCATACTAGATGGACGTCCCCTTTTGGCTTTTGTTAGATCACACCTGTTAGAATAGGAACTTAAATCATACTTAATAAAAAAACAATATTTGGTGTGTTATGTGAAGTACTGATATCTTTTATTTGACTGATTTTGATCATTCCTTTTCCATTGTCAGTTTTCCAATTTTTGTTGTCAACAAGACTTTTGAAGTCTAGGAAGTCTTCTTGTGACATTTCTGTTACATATGCTTTTCCGGTAGTTTTGGCCATTCTTATCAAAGTAATCCATTGTTCAGGAACATTCAACATGGACTGATGTTTTTTCGTGTTTTAAATTACAGCATGCATGCTGTCTCCCTCATTTTGGGTGTGTCCTTTCTCTAAAGGTCTATGAGTAATACTAACTTGGAAAATATGAGAACATTGAAAATATTGTGTGGTTTCTGTTTTGCCCACCACAGTTATCCGAATAGAAGATAAGTGACTTAATTCCCTTCTGTTTTTGGGTCTCTATAAACTTCCACAAACAACTAGCAATTTCGTTTGAACCTAGTTTTTCAATTTGTTCATGCCATACATAACAGAAACCACCATTGTTGCCTATATCAAATATGGTGAAAACTATACTAACTCACGAGACAACGACGCTTCCGTTCGGAATGCCGAGGCAGACTATACTAACTTTGAGATAGGATAGTTTTCGTTGGATGATGTAAAGATATATAAGTTAGTACAATAACGAAGTGCAAAATTGGTTGCCTAAACGTGAACAAATTAACTTAGAACTGTGTTCGTTGAAAGGCATCACGGTTATCTAATTTTTCAGGGCTGTAACTCAAAAACGCCAAAAACTGAGTTAGTACAGTCTTCGTTGGACGAGTCGATAAGCAAATGAACCAAAAAAGAAAATGTTTTAATTTCAATATTTTATGCTAGAATATTCCACACGGTGTTCCGAACTTTAAACACAGTATGATTGTTATACCCGGTATAAAATGACATTTTTTATCTTTTTAGCAAAAACATTATTACACCGATATTCATAAATAATAAGGCTATAACATATCAAAAAACCACTCAAATCGGATAACTGGTTTAGGAAAATGGAGATATCAAACATGTTCCATTTTTAAGGTGTTCCTTTAATTTTGCCGGTGTGTGTATATGCAATGTGACCCAGTTACATCTCTATAAAATTTTAAGTTGTTGAGTGATTTTAACCATTTTTGTTCTTAATAATCATATAATAAAAGGGCTACTTCGGTACATCATTTAAAATAAATTTGAGCAAGACACAGACTGGGGTCAGAAGACCTTTAAATTACTGATTAAAGTATTAGAATTAATTAATATTATAACAATAAGTGGATGTCGGTACATAACATATTATTAAAGGAATATACAGATCCCGCTCGAAAAGCAGGTAGAAATATAGTGAGAGGTGACGACCAACTCAGAGATGGTCGTCACCTCTTACGATAGTATATAACCTTATCGGTATCACTCTTTTTTTATATTTATTTCATCCAACAGTTTGTGTTTAACTTTTATTCTTGCCAATTTATGCCAGTATAGATTTGTAATTATTCGTATATCTTTATTGCCCAATCCCGCTATTTTTAATGTTTCTAGCATCTTGTTATTTAGGATCTTGTCAAAAGTCTTTTCAAAATCGATTGCACAGATACATATACATTTTGGGTTATACCTCTGTATCTCTGTATCAGTACTTGGATATTTGAATACTGAAAAAGTCTTGTACCCAAGCCACTACTAGATCCGAATTGAGCAGGTATTGTTAATCCCCTCCTCTAATATCGTTTATATTCTGGTATTTATTACTCGCAGGAAGATTTTCAAAATGTAACTAATTACACTTATTGTCCGAAAATCACTGGATGCCTTTGCAGGATGTTTTTTTTTGGTATTCTGACTAATTTCGACTCTAACCTATTATTAGTTGGTAATATCCTAGTGTGATAAATGATGTTAGAGAGGCAACACAGTGCTTTAATACCTCTTTAAATATGTCTTTAACCAGGAGAAATATTAATTGTTGATAAACCGTCAACTATTCTACAGAACTGAGATATATTTCGAACGGTAGTGGCATCAGTATCAACTGTAAAGGGTTTCGAAAATGTCCCTATAAAATGAGAAAAGCTTCTCCCTTTAAACATGCTTCATCATTAGATTTTCCTAGCACCGTATGCCAGGATATGCAGGAAATATATATTTGTAGAAAGCTTTACATCAAAGACAAGGTTACTTATGGTTAGTAACCAACACGTTGGCCCTACGTAACTCATTGTCAAGAGTGGGCCGATTACAAAAATTTATTTAAAATAACTAGAAACCATTTGAAATACCTAGGATGTTGGATAAACGAGACATTAAATCCTGATGAACAAACTAAAACTCCTAAAGTTCCTTAAATGTTATGTGTATCCTGTATTTCTATATGGGTGTGAAACCTGGGTCAATCAGGTTAATATGACAAACAAATTAGAAGCCTTCGATATGTGATCATATGGTAGAATGCTCAAAATATCAGGGGTTCACCAACGGCAGATCCAGCAACCTTGAAAGGTGGAGGCAATGAAATAAACATACTCCCGTCACTGGCGTACACACGATTCTTTTGCGGAATGGGCTGGTATTTTTTTCTTCATGTAGCATGTCATTTCAGAACGTTGGTTAACATCTTAGCTATCTTAATTTTATTCATTGCCACCCTAAATCAACCACGAAGTGCTTCTTCGTCCTGGACTACGTTTGCTTTCTATTTTCACTTGCATAACACTTTGTAGCAACCTATATTTGGGACCTCTCATTACATGTCCGAAATACACGCTTTCGTTTCTTGATGTCTTTTATAATTTCAGTAGTCCTGCTGAGACGTTCTAGTATTGTGAAGTTCAGAATCTTCTCCACGCAAGAAACTCTTAAAATTCTTCTATAGCACCACATCTCGAAAGCCTCAAGGCGATTGAGATCGATTTTATTCACAGTCCAATACTCGACACCATACAGTAAGACCGAGAACACTTACTTCGCTTTAAGCAGCGAAGTAGGCGGATCCTTAATGCCGATTTTAGGTCTCTGTTCTAAAACTTTTTAAAGCGAAACTGACTCGTTAATTTGCCACAAAGAAAAAACAAACTACTACTGTTATTATGGTCTCTGGCATTAGATGGTAATAAACAGATTTATTGTGGGAATGTTTCATTTATTATGTTTTAAAGAGTTTTAATAATTTTCGATCACAAGGAATCCTGTTTCATGTTTCAGTTATTCAGTTATCAAAAAGACACAAAGCTTACTATCTATTTTCAATTGTAATTATCTCTTTCTTAAAAAAGTGTCAGTAGACACCAGGCGAGGACTCAAGGAGGGGGCAATTGACTCCATTGACCCCCCCCCTTGGATCACCGCTTGGGTTGAACACATTTCAAATAGAGAAGTCTTAAACAGAAGAGGTCAAAACGAAGGTGACTTAACGAAGATCATAAAAAAGAGAAAACTTGAATATCTGGAGCATATTATAACGAGTGGTAGCAGATATTGGATACTGCAATTAGTTCTACGGAAAGATCGGAGGAAAAAGGGGAATTGGTAAGAAGAATGGACTGGACACTTTTTCAATGGACTGCCTGATCAGAAAATAAATTAAAAATAAAATAATGGGTTTCGTTTTATACCATACTCTGTATTTATTAAAGTACAAAATGATAGCGTTTCATATGGGTAATCAGCGATGCATTGTTGGAATATTTTCCTAGCGTCGCCCGTTTTGCACTCTAGTACCTGGGTTAACAGATTACTTGACTCGTTGTCGACATTTATTTCACTAATTTCATAGAAAATGAATTGTTACATGCCGGGCAAGTTCTAGAACAATATTGGCAAATTATCATGAAACCTACACATACCTTAAGTTTAGGCACAATATTCAAAGAAGAAGAAAAAAGCTTTATTAGGATCCCGTCCAAATTTTTTGCGAGTCCATAATTAATTTTTTCCACATGTTTCCATAGAATCTTACAGAATCTCTTTATAATTATTTCAAAAAACATTCCACAAACAACCATACAAATTAGAAAAATTCTATCTATCTATCTAATAAGTCTTATTCGGTCCATCTTTGGACATAGCCTCCCCAATCCTTTTCCATCTTCTCTGTCTGTCGCTACAGTTATCCACCTAGAGCCCACGTGCTTCTTGACATCATCTGCCCATCTCATTTGTGGCCTTCCTCTGCTTCGTTTATATTCCCAGGGTCTCCAATTTATGAGAATTTTGTTCCATCGGTCTTCTTTTTGTCTTATAGTTTGTCCGACAAATCTCCATTTCAACTTTACAACTTCTTGTCTAAAATTCCTAACTTTGGTTTTCTCTTTTATTCACTCGTTTCTCTTTTTATCCATTAGTCTTATGTGCAACATTTGCCTTTCCATTGCTCTTTGCGTTTTTATGATTTTGTCCATGTTTGCTTTCGTAAACGTCCAGGTTTAGGAACCGTAAGTGAGAACAGGGAGTACACATTGAATGTATACCTTGGTCTTAAGATGTTGTGGATATCTTTTGTTTTTAAGGATGTAGCTTAGTTTTCCTAATGCCGCCCATGCCAGTCTAACTCGTCTTTTGATCTCTGCTGTTTGGTTTTTCTTGTTAAGTTTTATAATTTGACCCAGATATATATAATCGTAAACTTGTTCTATTTCATCTTGTCCGATCCTCATTGCGATGTCCTCATCTGTATTTGTTATGATTTTGGTCTTGCTGTAATTCATATTATGGCCTATCTTTCCAGCTTCTTTGTCCAGTTTGTCCTTTTATCGTTTCAAACAATTCTTCTTTTTTTATCGGTTATCAATACGATGTCATCAGCGTACCTTAGGTGGTTCAAGCGTTGTCCACAAATTTTTATACCTTTTTCTTCCCATTCTAATATTTTAAAGATATCTTCCAGAGCCTGATTGAAAAGTTTCGGTGATATTGTGCCACCTTGTCTTATGCCTCTCTTTATTTGAATTGATTGTGTTCTTTCGTATACTTTAATTTTTGTTGTGGCTTCTTTATATACAGTACGCAAATCGTTCAGCTGGACATAGAGAACATACATTGTATATTGTATATATTTAGATACATAAATACATACATTGTATTATATTGAGGTAATTGTGGCAACTGAGCTCTCTCGACGACAATTTGGTTGTTAGCATTAAGGGGCATTAACCTCAAAATTGACAACTCATTTACTGATACAAATAAACGTCAAAATATGACAATGTAGTAGCTAAATATTTTTGGTCTAAGAGGGAATGGGAAAACTGTTTAGTTTTGAAGTTAGTTTTTAAATAAAAAATATTTTAAAAATTAAAGTAAAATTATTAACTCACTAATCATAAACTTAGATTTTGATTTATTTATGGAGAGCCTTGTTTCAAAACTCACTCATTCTATTCGTTCTAACAGCTCTATTGCACCAAAAACTCGTACACGAACAAAAGCTTCAACTAACACAGGTTAGCGCAGTTGCCACAATTCTCTCAATGTATATTCCCTATGTCCAGCTGAACGATTTACGTACTGTATGTTGTAGCTATTAGGCCTGTATATCTGTGGTCAATTCTGCTGTTAATCAAAGAACTTTTCACTGCCCAATATTTCGACAATGTTGAGGAAAACTCACCTCATTAACATATTGATTTAATTTATTATATAATATATTTTAGAACAAGAAGAAATTGTTCGTTAAACATTTTGTTTCGATTCAAATCCTATTTATCTCTTGTTAAATACGTTCACTGTCACATATGAATCGGCTTCCACATTAATTTTAAAAACAATAATTTTCCTTTTCTTTATTAATGTTTTCTTTAAAATATAATTAGTAAAGAAAACAGAAATAGCCGAAACAATATTTTCGTTGACAAGTAGCATAAAGGATGGAATCTGTTACACACACGGTGAAATTAAAATTAACATAAAACAGAAAGCTGGCAGTCTTCGTCAAGCACGTGAATCAAACATTGATGAGCGATCCGGCGAAACTGGTTCACTGAAGAATTTACTGCTTTGCAGATGATATTCTTATAATATTTCAAGAAAACTGCATACGGTGCCATCGAAGAATTGTACTTTTCATTTCTCGGATTCAAAAGAGTGAAAATGTCACACTTTAAAGATCCATAACCCATATTTATATATTATTGCTGTATAATATTATTTAGATCTCTAACTACATATTATACAGTGCGCTGGAATAAGTGTTACCCCCTTATTAACTTATTTATTTTTAGCACATAAGCAAAACGCTCGGACACGTCGATTTTTAAAAAATCGTAGTATATTATAGCATCAATGTTTCGAACTTTACTCAACCCATTTTCAGGTGACAGGCATAACTTCTTTTAAATAGGAAAGTATACCATGTGACACCTCATTTAAAGCTTTTGAACTACTGATTACAAAAATGTGTAATACTTTAATCCTTTTTGAGAGCATAGCTACAAAATTTCGGTCGAACTATTTTTAAATGCATTAATTCTTTTCGAATTCTGAGAAAACTAATAAGTATTTTTTAAGCGTTTAAACGCAAAATGAAATATTACAGTATTGTTGAGGGTAAAAAGTCCCTAAGAACTTTTATCATGTTTATTTTAATAAGTCACAGGGGTGAAAAAAGAAAAAATTTAGTTTGATTTTTAATTTCAAATATATCATTTGAAAGAAACTTTTTGTTTATTCTAAGGGAATTTAAACCCTCGGTAATAATGCAGTTTTTCATTCTGCATTTAAATTTTTCAAAAATACTCATTAGTTTTCTCAGGATTTGAAAAAAATTAATGCGTTTAAAATTAATTCGACCGAAATTGTTTCAAAAGATTTTAAATGACGTGTCGCGTGATGTACATTCCTATTTAAAAAAATCAAAGTTATGCCTGTCGCCTGAAGAGGTATCGGGTAAAGTTCGAAACATTGATGCTATAATATACTATGATTATTTTAAAAATCGACCTATCCGAGCGTTTTGCTTAGGTGCTAAAAATAAATAAATTAATAAGAGGGAGGGGTAACACTTATACCAGCGCACTGTACCGGGTGTCCACTTATATTTTCCCCCATTTTAACTGCCTATAACTTCTAAACGGCTCAAGATAGAAATATGCGGTTTTCGCTGAAAAGTTTTATTTTAGTAAAAGTTTTGTCTGAATGGATTGAATTTTATATATCACTTTCAAATACGAAAAAAACATTGTTGACTTTTTTTTAATGGAACACCCAGTATATTTTTTTGTAAATTGCAAGAAAGGTCATCCATATATCCTGCTATATACAGTTTTTCAACATCGATTGTCAAATCACTGAGTAATTAATTTTTAAAATGAGAGGTGCAACGTGGATATGACATATTGATAATATGTTATGTGATTTCCACATTGCACCTCTCATTTTAAAAATTAATTTCTCACTCATTTGAAAACCGATTTTAAAAAATTTATATCGCTGGATAGGTAAATTACCGTTTTTTCAAGTTTTTTAGGTAAACGACCATTTTTTATATCACTTTAAAATAAAAAATGGCGGATTTTTGAAAAAAAAAACGTTGATTTTTTTTTATTAAACCACCCAGTACATTTTTTACAACTTGAAAAAAACGGTCATTTACCTATCCAGCGATATAAAATTTTTAAAATCGGTTGTCAAATGAGTGAACAATTAATTTTTAAAATGAGACATGCAATGTGGAAATCACAACATAATATCAATTTGCTTATTGTAGTAGTTATGTTATTTAGGTATGTGATATCCACGTTGCACCTCTCATTTTAAAAATTAATTACTCAGTGATTTTGAAAATACCAACCCATTTTGAAAAACTTTATATCGCTGGATAGGCGAATGACTTTTCTTTCAATTTACAAAAAAAATATACCGGGTGTTCCATTAAAAAAAGTCAACAACGTTTTTTCAAAAATCCGCCATTTTTTCGTATTTGAAAGCGATATAAAAAATTCAATCCATTCAGACAAAACTTTTACTAAAATAAAACATTTCAGCGAAAACCGCACATTTTTATCTTGAGCCGTTTAGAACTTATAAGGCAGTTAAAATGGGGAAACTATAAGTGAACACCAGGTATAATATAATTCCATTTGTGTTTTTTATTGCTTTTGTTATACAAATGTTTATTTTACGTCTCCATAATCTTACATAACTGATTTATAAATATATAGATCGTCCTCTTGGTTTATGTATTTTTCTGTTAGTGTTTTTAATGCTTCGCTTCTAATTAATCTTAAATTTCCTGTGGTCTGGGGGCTATCTAGGCCCCTATAATTCCATAGAGCAACATGCTAGTTCCCTACATTCATCAATTAGAGTGTCTGTTCTCAGTGGCGGCCCGTGAGGTAGTGCCATAGAGCCATGACACTACCTTACTAACTATGCAGAAACATATTTTTTATCTTAAAAACATTTTAATGCCTGTTTATTTTTTTTGTGAATATTTCTCTTTATTTTTATAAATTATATCAAATCTGGCAACTGTGTAGCGCAATGCAAATCTACCGACTCTGGCCACCCACAGCTGACCGGATAAAGGATGAAAATCATAAAAATCCCAGTGCCGAACGGCATAGTGGCTTTTGAGAAAAGAGAAAGATTGTATGAGCATCCTGTGTAAGTGACAGAGAGAGAGCGGTATTGCACTTTTAACATACGTTTAAATTGGAGTCTCCGTGCCAGGCTCGAAATCTCGAAAAGGAAGTTAGTGGATCTTAAGATACAATGTTTTAGATCTACATATTTCTAGTTTCTTTACGCGTTCGCTTGACGCTATTGTGTTTATTGTCTACTACTGTATTGTATATTTGTGTTTATACTCTACTATATTTTTTAATTTGTAATTATTAGTTAATGCGTTGTGATCGTGGGTGTCGTAGGTATAAAAATAATATTTTGATTATTTTCTACGTTTAATTTATTTATTGACAATGAATCAAATTAGTATATTAAAAAACTCTTTTGGTGGTTTTTCGTTAGAAAAAAAACTACAAATTAAGGAACTCGGTCGGCCTTTACCCGATTTAAAAATTGAAAAACAAAGTGGAAATGGACAAAAACTTCGCTGTCGTAAGTTTAATAAAATTATTTATGATAAAAATAGCTGGTTGTGTGGTTGCGAACAAACTAATAAACTCTTCTGTTTTGTATGCGTTTTGTTTGGAGGTGACGAGACTTGGTCAAACAAAGGCACCAATGATCTTGTACATATATGGGAGAAATTGAAATCCCATGAAAAATCTAAAGTGCACATGAATAACGTTTTTAGCTTTTCAATGCTTGGTAAGTTAAATATAAAAACCCAATTAAATTCAGCTTATCGTGATACTCTAATTAAACATAATGAACAGGTAGATAAGAATCGATATTTTTTTTTATTTATATTTTATATCCTTTTTGACCATATCGTAAAACCGCCACAAAAAATTTAGGCAGCTGCCCGGATTCTGGCACTACCTTCCTAAAGTTATACGAGCCGCCACTGTCTGTTCTTCTTCGTCTTCATGTGCCGTTCTTGATTATCGAGCGTTGGCTATCAAATTGACTACAATAATTTTGTTAACGGCAGCTCGGAAAAGGGATGCAGAGGATCTGTTAAACCATTCTCTCAGGTTTTTAAGCCATGACGTTCTTCTTCCACCTGGCTCTCTTCTTCCGTCTACCTTGCCTTGTATTATTAAATGAAGAATGTTATATCTAAAACGTATAAATATTTTCAATTTCTTTGCAACACGAAAATGCAGCAGCTGCATAATACCCTGGTTAAATAGGAGAGAAGAGGATATGGGACTATGAGAAGAGTCTATATCGGCTTCTGAGGTTTTTTCCTCTTTATCAGTAGTCCAATATCCTTTTCTCTCCGAGTTCCCCAGGTATCATACTTTGGGCCTTTCAGAATTGCAAAGAACGAAATACAGCGGATGAACTAGAGCCATCTACCGAAAAACAAAATAAGTTATCAATCGAAGTAACACAGAGAACGACAATCAGCCCTATTCTGTAACTTTTAACAAATCGAATAGAAATGACCAAGTCGAATCGTAATTACCCAAAATCGGAATGTTTGATATCTATCGCGTCATTTTTGGTTTGGATCGGTATTCTGTAACTCATATCGTAATCGAAATCTCTGACTTCTATTTCACGCGGTTCTGAGGAGGTGGCAACCGCGCAGTAACCAGCGAAATTGTGTTCTGTGACCTATTTTGTTACTTGAAATATGACACCGTTGCCATTTCCTCAATGTTTTCATACTTTCTTCATACTATCCTCAAAGTTTTGAGAAGTAAATAAAATATTCGTGTAAATACTGGATGCAAAAAGCTCAAAAGAGGATAAATGGTTTTAAATTAAAGTTAATCAAAATTGATATAAAAAAGAAGATAAACTGATAAATAAAAAGATAAGTGAAGATAAGAAGTATAAATGCTTTTAAATCAAAGATATTTAAATTGATGTTATTAATTCATTATTATTAATAAATTATTTAAAATTGATATTACTAATAATATGCAATCTTTAAGATTCGATTCCAGTTGAAATAACTGCTAAACAGCTTTTCCCAAAAATGGCATCTTTTCTATAATTTGTTCAGACTATGAGCGTTGACTGATAAATATACAAGTATACTGGTATAATATTTATTTATCAATTAACGCATAAGAAGTCTATCGTATGCTATTCTTGTGCATTATACCATTGATTGCAATTGTACAAGAAATATGCGAACAAAATATGGCAACAATGTGAATGGGAAACATTCAGACGCCAAGTAGCAAATAAATAAGGTTAGGTCCAATTATTCATACTCGTACAACATGTCTAAATGAAATATATATAGTTCTCTAAACAAATAACACCACAGACTAAAAATTAAGCAGCTAAAAAAGGTACAAATACTATAAATAATTATAAATAAGTAGTATGTAATTAATTATTTTTATATATAAAATATAAACGTCAAAACAAAACAAAATGCGCTTGCGTCAACCACAATTCCGATAATCGAAACCTCATCTCGACAGGGTAAATGTTGTCGAAGTGATTTCTATTCACATTACGATTGTAGAGATTCCGAAGTAGTTATGGAATACGGATTTGGACTATTTCTATTCGACTTGGTCACTTCTATTCGATTTTACTGACTTCTATCATCGAAATGAGTTACAGAATAGGCATGAATAAATATCGTTCCCATACCACCAGATTGACAACAGGTGGAATACTTTCTTTGGTTACAACCTCCCGAGATTTTCAAAAATTATAAATCATACAGGATGCCGAGGAAATTAAGATGGGAGAATTTTAAATAATTCACAACCCATCGGCTCTGCGTGGTAAAAGTTCCAACAAGAATGATTCCTTAGTACTCAACAAAAAAATAAATGAATTAAAATGTATAAACATTCAATTCCTTTGCAACACGAAAATGCAGAAGCTGCATAATACTCTGGTTAAATCGGAGAGTGCAGGAAGAGTCTATACCGGTTTCAGAGGTTTTCTTCTCCTCATCAGTAGTCCCATATCCTATTCTCTCCGATTTCCCCAGGTATCATACTTTGGGCTTTTCCGAATTGCAAAGAACGAAATGCCCCGGATGAACTAGAGCCATCTAACGAAAAACAAAGTAAGTTATCAATTGAAGTAGCACCGAAAACGACAATAAATATCGTTCCCATGCCAGAGTATAGAGTAACCAGAGTATTATGCAGCTGCTGCATTTTCGTGTTGCAAAGAAATTGAAAATGTTTATACATTTTAATTCATTTAGAAGAAATAGTCCAAGTAATGAAGCTTAAAATAGGACAAAACCTCGCAATTTTTACAGAATGGATCGATTTGCTTGAAAATTTGAAAATAAGTAGTGGATAGTCGAAGGATCAAAATCTATATGATGCCGAAAGGCGCATTTAGAAAGGGATACGAAAAAATATTTAAATATGAAATTGTAGCTTATTTAATTCCCAAAAAATTGGTTCGCCAAAAATTTTTTTACAGCAAAAATTGAGTGATCTATTGACAATTAAAACTTGTAATATCATGCAAAACCACCTTACCAACCCTTTCAATGCCACCTCTTTTTGTGACTGAGAATTTTAAAAGGATTTAATATTAATCGCCTTATAAATCTTTTAAGAATCTACAAAATTCTTTTTAACGAAATTTCTAAGATAAAAAATAAAAAAGTTACGGTTAAAAATCAATATATTTTTTTGAAAAAAAAGAGAAATCCAACTGGAAGCATAATAACGTAAGTTAGCAATGGTTTTAATCACTGGCCATTTGTTCTTCTTTATTTATACAGGG
This sequence comes from Diabrotica virgifera virgifera, assembly GCF_917563875.1. Taxonomy (NCBI): domain Eukaryota; kingdom Metazoa; phylum Arthropoda; class Insecta; order Coleoptera; family Chrysomelidae; genus Diabrotica; species Diabrotica virgifera. The sequence goes on from NC_065443.1 coordinate 268,221,959, forward strand.
TGTAACAAAAATACAGGTCATAAATTTAATCATATATTCTGGGACCAAAAATAGTTCGATTGAACCTAACTTATCTTAGTACAAATGTGCACATAAAAAAAGTTACAGCCCTTTGAAGTTACAAAATGAAAATCGATTTTTTCCAATATATCGAAAACTATTAGAGATCTTTTATTGAAAATAGACATGTGGCATTATTATGGTAGTAGTATCTTAAGAAAAAATTATAGTGAAATTTCGACACCCCATAAAAATTTTATGGGGGTTTTGTTCCTTTAACCCCCCCAAACTTTTGTGTACGTTCCAATTTAATTATTATTGTAGTACCATTAGTTAAACACAATATTTGAAAAACTTTTTTGCCTCTCAGTACTTTTTCGAAAAGTCAGTTTTTATCGAGATATTTTGAATATTTATCAAATCCACTACATATTTGCATATGGCTAAGTACGATTATGGAGACTTGGTAATAATATGAAAATTTATTTATGATTTACATTTTTAGGTATATTTTTTTTTTTTTTTTTTTTTTTATTTAAAGTAAGCCGCATCAACCATATTGGTTATTAGCGGATGGATTTAGTGTATACAATAATGACTAAAAATTACATAATTATATGTGGTACAATATGTTACTGTCTCTTAAAAATTTCACAATATTTTCACTGGTACAGACACTAAAGATCTCCGTTATAACTGATGGTATGTTATAAGTTAGTCTTTCAGCACTATATTTGGGACACTCTGTTAATACATGTTTCACTGTTAACGGCACATCACAACTCGTACATTTTGGTTGAGGTTCCTTCTTCATTAGATATTCATGTGTAAGTTTGCTGTGTCCTAATCGAAGCCTGGTTAATACTACCTGAAAGGTTAATACTTTTAGGTATATTTTGAACCATATTAAAAAAGAAGTAATATCTCGATAAAAAGTGCCTTCTCAAAAAATACAAAGAGGCAAAAAAGTTTTACAAACACTGTGTTTAACTAATGGTATCGCATTAAAAGTTTAATTGGAATATACACAAACATTTGGGGGGTTTAAAGGAACAAAACCCCCATAAAATTTTTATGTAAACATATTAAAAAAGAAGACGCAACTCGATAAAAACTGCCTTATCGAAAAAATACTAAGAGACAAAAAAGTTTTAGAAATATTGAATTTAACTAATGGTACCACAATAATAATTTAATTGGAACGTACACAAAAGTTTGGGGGGGTTTAAGGGAACAAAACCCCCATAAAATTTTTATGGGGTGCACTATATTTATTTCACTATAATACTTTTTTAAGATGTTCCTGCCATAAGAATGCCACATGTCCATTTTCAACAAAAAATCTCTAATAGTTTTCGATATATTCGAAAAAATTAATTTTTATTTTGTAACTTCAAAGGGCTGTAACTTTTTTTATGTGCATATTTGTACCAAGGTAAATTAGGTTCATTCGAACTATTTTTGGTCTCAGAATAAGTGATTTAATTTATGACCTGCATTTTCGTTACACCCTGTATATTATTAATAGATTCTATAAGTTTGACTGGCTTAGAATGATTAGTTTTTAAAAAACTGAAGTTTAAAGCGAATAACGAATGTTTGCAATTTGGTATAAAATGCCATTTTCTTCAGAATAAAAAGATTAGCATCACAGATATGAAAACATGTTTTAATATGAAATTGTAGGTACTTTAATTTCCAAGAATTTGGTTTAATAAAATTTGTTCTACGACAAAAATTGAGTGAATCGTAAATGAGTATACCATCGAAAACCATTGATTTTTACTTTATCGTACTATATACGTAGTATAATATAATAGATAAAGTTATAGGATCGTGCAAAAAAAAAATTTTTCAGATTTCACTTTTTTTCGACGTTTTGAGTCCCGCTGAGTCTAAAAAGCAAATAAAAAAAAACATGTCGGAAGTATGTACGTACGTACGTACGTATGTACGTATGTACGTATGTCGCCACCGCCCAGCAAAAACTACCGGACCGATTTTGATGAAATTTGGTATGAGTAAGTTTAAGAGAATTTTGTCGAGAAACTAAGCTTTTAAAAAAAACCTCTCAAAGGGGGGCCGAAATAGGGGGGTTATTTAGGGCCCATTTTTGCAAATTTTTACCGAAATGAATGAAATTCAACTCAAAGTAAGCTCATCTATAGGTAAATAAAAATACGGAATTTGACATTTCCAAATTCAAAATGGCGGCCAACATGGCCGACCGCCCACCCGACACATTTCGCTACCTATCTAAAAACTTGTTTAAGATAAGTTTAATTTGAAAACGTCGTTATATAGCTTAAAGATGGGGCTATAAGAAGAATGTTATCGTTCTTCAGAGAAAGTTACGGGTTGCCTATATTTAAGGGGTCAAAATTTGACATAAATTTGAACTAGATTTTCTCACAAATGGCTCCAAGGAATTTTTTTATTTTTTGATATGTTTTTGATATCCTATCGCTAAATTGAATGACATTAGTCAGATTTCTTAACTCCCTATAGGAGGCGAGTTATGTATTTTTTATAAAAAAATGTTTGAGTGCCCGTAACTTCCTTCATAATAGAAACTTAAATTTTAAATTTTGCAGACATATATGGTACTTTATTATCTATTATCACAATAAATTTTACCAAAAATATGGCTTCCGGTTGAACCGGAAATGAATAAAAAATCTTAATCTTTTTAGATGCGCCCTGTATATTTTTACATATTTTGAAAGAATGCAAAATTAACTTTCCAATGACATAAAATTCGTTGCTGTACCTCAAAAACTCGAAAAGTTACGGTAAATAGAAATTTTGCTATAATCTTAAGTGTGTCCTCTCTCACGCGATCATAGCAGAGCATTATTGTAGGGCACTCAATGAGGGTATTTGGCTCCGAATTCTATCCTACTACATTGATGTACTTGATATTTTCACAGTAAGTAGGGAATAGCTCAAGAAACAAAATCTACCCTATATACTTTGGCGCTTTTATCTTGGGGCGGTTCCCACTTCTTCAAGGGGGTGGAAAATTTGTTGGTCAAAATAAGCACGGAAGTGGCTAAAGAACCTATGTCTAAGCAAAAACTGGTCTATACTTTTTTTTGAGAACTCAATACTTTTTGAGTTATGCGTAGTTGAAAATTGGCCATTTTCATTGAAAAATGACACCTTTTCGGACTGATTTTTTGTGAATACCTTAAAAACTATGCATCGAACTAAAAACACTATATAAAACATTATTTAGATTATAAATAATAAAGAGATTCGTTCATTCGTAAATGTTGTACAGTTGAACCCGCTTATTAGAATACCTGTTAAAGGAATATCCCGGTTTAAGGAATATAAATTTGAGGACCCGAAACGTTTCTAGTAGCCATGAATGATCGGTTATTAGAATATCCCGGTTTTAGGAATATTTTTGCTTGGCACGAAGGCTATTCCAATAAGCGGGTTTGACTGTATTTATAATACAAAAATAGATATGGTAGGTGAAAATAGTTTGTTTTTTGGTGCATGCTCAAATTGGTGTATTCAACTTAAAATAACAGAGGAACGGTAGGTTTTAGGTGTATAATGCTACCAACACCTTTTGTAGTGTTTGAAAAGGTCTTTAAAAAGAGCACCGTTAAATGTCGGTTACATACAAATTAAGCGAGATATGGTGTAAAAAAATATAAGACTAATGTACTTTAAGGAAAAATGAAAAGTATATACATTTAACTCCCCATCCAACATAATTTAAATGTATTGTTTTTCTTTTGCAATACCTTTTAATATAGTGTTACTTCTACTTTCAAAAAGTTGAACGAGTTTAAAATGAATGGTTTTTGTAGAAAATGTGATCAAATTATAGAATGAATTTTTAAATTTTCTTAAAAATCTTCCTTTTTCTACATGTAATTCGAAAATAAAAATATTTCACCCCTGAAATTGGTGGGAACCGCCCCCATGATAAAAGCGCCATAGTATATAGGATTGACTTTGAATTAGGAGATTGGACTACTCCAAAAATTTCCTTAAAATCCATGCAGTAGGATAGAATTCGGAGATAATATCTTGACTGGCATAATCGAAATAGAATGAAATGTAAATAATATAAGCTATTAATTTCTCAGAAAAATGAACTAATTTTAAATTCTAAAATATCAAAATAACGAGTAACTTTGTTATTTTTATAGAATGCCAGTATCTAGTACCATAACGATAATAGATCGGTACGATAAAGTTCTCGGGCGACCCTTCCGTCCAGCGTTTTTAGATATAAAACTAACACTTTCGATAGCGAATAAATCAAAAACTATTAATTTTATCACAAAAATGTATAAAACATTTTTTGCTTAGAATGAATGTTTTTATTAACTTTTGCGGTCAAAATATAATAAAAAATTTCCACCTCCCCCGAGATGGGGTGGCAGTCACCCCCATGGTAAAAGCGCCTGTCGGCATCATATAGATTTTGATCCATGGACTATCCACTACTTATTCTCAAATTTTCAAGCAAATTGTTCCATTCTGTAAAACTTTTGAGGTGAAAAGCTTTGGTTCCTGGACAAAAACTGGCAAAAATCATGTTATTTTATCCGTCCAGGATGATGAGGCAGGGTTCGAGTCTGCATCAGATGCTTGGTCTGAATATTCAGACTCAGATTAAAATATACCACTGAGCGCTTTGGCTAAGTAATGTACGTTTTACGTTTAAAGTTTCGGTTTTGATACTTTGAATTAGTAGATAATAATTATAATTTTTGACGGTATATCGGGTGGTTCTTAAGTAATTGTACAAAAAGAAACAGTAGATTCTACACTCTAAAATATTACGATTTAACCCAACTTACTTTAATAAAATGTTGATATTAAGAAAGATACAGGGTGGTAAAGATAAACTTTTTTTTTATTATTGAATATTCTGATATATTGAATATTGAATCCTGACAGGTATGAGATAACAACATGAAATTTGGTATGTGGGGGTTTTCTGGGTCGAGCAAACTAAATTCCCCACCAAAAATTATGTATTGCCCAGAGGGCGGCACATACGCCTTTCAGCACTCATTTATTACGTTAAATTTTTTTTATCCCTCACTCTGTATAATTTTGACCTTAAAATTTTTATTCTCCTATTAGTTTTACTTAAAAAAGGTATACTTCTTTTATCTCCCTAAACTCAACCGTTTTCGAGATAAACGCATTTTAAATCTGCGATACACCATCATTTTTAGCATATCATTGTAGTTAAATACACCCGAAAAATAACTTAAAACCGTAATAATTGTGCCAGTTCTCAAATTTATGTCATTGCATCACAAATTCTACTTGAAGAAATTTGCGATACATTTTTGGATAATTTTATGGTTTCAAGTTATTTTTCGGGTGTAACTACAATGATATTATGCTAAAAATGATGGTGTATCGCAGATTTGAAATGCGTTTATCTCGAAAACGGTTGAGTTTAGGGAAATGAAAGAAGTATACCTTTTTTAAGTAATACTAATAGGACAATAAAATTTTAGTATTAAAATTATACAGAGTGAGGGATAAAAAAATTGAACGTAATAAATGAGTGCTGAAAGGCGTATGTGGCGCCCTCTAGGCAATACATAATTTTTGGTAAGGAATTTAGTTTTCTCGACCCAAAAAACCCCCACATACCAAATTTCATGTTGTTATCTCATACCTGTCAGGAAATATTCAATAATAAATAAAAAAAGTTTAAGTTTACCACCCTGTATCTTTCTTAATTTCAACATTTTATTAAAGTAAGTTGGGTTAAATCGTAATATTTTAGAGTGTAGAATCTACTGTTTCTTTTTGTACAATAACTTAAGGACCACCCTGTATACGTCATGTTTTTACTTATACCTTGAATATTATTATTTTTACAAAATATATTTAAACGAGTTTAAAATCGGTATGTTTTCACGTTTCAAGTCTCAATGAAAAAATATTTAAATTTTCCCGTTTTCTCCAATTTTTCCAGTGGTCTGGAAAAAACGAAAAAAAACCTGTTTTCCCAATTTTTCCCGTTTTTTTTTTCAGATATGTTAAATCTCTAGGTATGCCTGCTATTTAGCCACACTGGTGCACAGTATTCTGCTACCGGATATATCAGGCCAAGAGCAGAGGATTTTAAAGTTGATGCTGTGGACCCCCATGTAGTGCCGCAGAGTTTCTGTATTATATTGTTGCGTGTTTTCAATTTTGCTGCTGTTTTCGTCAGGTGTTCTCTGAATGTGAGCGTTCTGTCTAGAGTAACCCCAAGGTATCTCGGGTGTTTATTGTGTTTCAACAGCTTGTTATTAAAATACACCCGCAATTCTCTGTTTGCCAGCTTGTGGTTGAGATGAAAAGCTGATACTTCTGTTTTTTTAGTACTTGGTTTTAGTCTCCATTCGTTTTCCCTAGTTTTCTCCTAGTTTTCCCTAAAACCATACGTAATGGTATCTAATCGAGTCTGTTACCATATGTATCGTGACATCAGTTTTGTTTTAGCCTCGGGAAATTGCACCTTGAAAAGTTCTTTTAGGGTCTTTTTACCATTATGGGTGCATTAACTTTCCTTATGGAATGGGCGATTATTTAACTGAGGCTCTTTTTAGGGGAGTGCAATTAGAACAAGAAGATACAATGTTTCGGAAAAAATCAAACAAGGTTATATTTTTCTAAAAATTTTTTTGTTAGTTTATAAATATGTTAAAGTAAAAAGTTCTACTCACAAATTTCGCCGCTAATTGTTTATTAATTGTTTAAACAATAACAATTGTTTTGTATAAATAATGTTAAGAATATGGGTGAATTCAACATTTTATTTTGATAAAAAAATGTTTTTATTTTAGTTTTGATTATGCTGAACCCGAATCAGACATTACAATTTGCAAATTCAAAATGGCGGATTCAAAATGGCGGATTTTTTCCTAAATCTTTAAAAAATCCTTAAAAAGTAGTTGTAAAATCCGATTTTTTTATAAAACGTGTTTGTTTACATATATGTGGATATTTTTGAGAGGTTGCTGAACCTGAATCAAATTTTGATAATTTAAATTATAAAATGGCAGATCCAAAATGGCGGATAACTTAAAAAATAGTTGTAAAATCATAATTTCTTTACAAAATGTATTTATTTCTACATATATTTATTTTTGAGAGCTTTGATAAACCTAACCTAAATGTTAACATTATAAACTATAAAATGGCGGATCCAAAATGCGGATTTTCTAAAAAGAACATAAAAAAGAAGATCCAAAATGGCGGATAACTTAAAAAATAGTTGTAAAATCATAATTTCTTTACAAAATGTATTTATTTCTACATATATTTATTTTTGAGAGCTTTGATAAACCTAACCTAAATGTTAACATTATAAACTATAAAATGGCGGATCCAAAATGCGGATTTTCTAAAAAGAACATAAAAAAGAACATTTTTCTAAAACATTTATTGTCTTTATTTTTAACAGGTTGTTGAATCTGAATTAAAGCTTAAAAATTTAAATTTCAAAATGGCGGATCCAAAATGGCGGATATTTAAATGAAAAACAAGTAGAATCCAATCAAACAAATGTGAAATTTCATTCTTAAAAAAAAGATAAACAAATAATTTTCACAAAAATATTAAAAATTAAAATGTATTAGAAAGAAAGAACCAATTATTCAAAATCTATCTCTTCAATATTCAAAAAATTGTTGCAATGGAATCATAAATAAAAAGTTATTCTTAGTAAAAAGCTCTGCATATTCTAAAACTTTAAATGCAATCATAAAATATCAATTTTGTACAAGATATGTCAATAAATAAAAATTTCAGTTAGGAGTAAAATACCTATATTTTTCATAATACTGAAAATTGTTATTATGGAAAGTTGTTCAGAATTAAAAACGATGTGTCAATATGCAATTACACTTTCATGCAATTTTTTTACATAATACCTCGTATAATATTGATAAAATATAATATTTTATATTTGCATATTAAGTGTTAGACCATGCACAGCTATTTATGACGAATAACTTTCTTCATAAAATTAATAATAAATCAGTTATCATAAATAATAAGTGAAAATTTAATGATGTTTGGTATAATTAATTTGAAACAATATTAAAAAAAAACAAATTTTCGATTAGAAGGATATAATTATATAGTGGAACATAGTTTTTAATTCCAAACAACTTTTCTTTATAAAAATTTTCGATATTGTGAAATATAAAGGTACTTTACTCTTGAGTGAAATTCATATTTTTTGACATACCTCGTACAAAATTTGATATTTAATGGTTGCATCTTATGTTATATACGATGCAGAGTATTTTATAAAGAATAACTTTTTTTCGTAAAACTGATATTAAAAAAGTTATCAATAGGTTCCAAGTTACGCAGACATACTGTATAAGAGCTAAAAAAATTTTTTTGTTGAACATTTATTATTTTTAAAGCTTATTATTAAATTAATTTTAGGTAAGTTTTACAGAAAAAAGTTTTGATCACTCTGTATATACATTTTTTCAGCTGGTAATTTTCGGTTTTTGTATTACATTTTTGTTATCTTTCTTAGTTTTCTCAAAAAGAAATTGTTTATTTCATTTTTGATCTAAAATAATTCAGTGTTTTTTAAAGACTACATCCTAGGCTTTAAAAAACTATTAAAAAAATTGTATTAGATTTATTCAAACTTGAGTAATACCGTCTTAAAGTGGTGGGAATTCTGTAGAACTACTAAGTTTTCAAAAATTACATTTTTTGAGACAGCGTATTATTTGAATTAAATTTTTGAGATTTTTTTTAATGAAACATCCTTTAGTAAGATGATTGAGAGGTAAGTTGTGCAAATTTGAGAGCTTTGTAAGTAAAATTGTATTAGTTACACATTTTTAAATCATTTTTAAACAAAATTCATGTAAGTCTCACTTTCCGCCCACACCGTACTTATGTCCATACATTTTATTTCTTTTTATTACAACCATAAGATAGCTTATTTTATCATCTTTCATGTCCAATTTGTAAAATTTCTTTTGATCCTTAGTTAAAGAATTACATTTAAAAAACTCAACCGTGCCCTTCTTCCAACGCTAGTTTACATTGCGCCAATGTGTGTGAGAAGGGTGACTTTAGCGTTATAAATAAAAAATTACAGAAGCTAGAGATTTAATTTTAGAAAAATCTTTATATAAGGTTTTTTTTGTAAATTTTCTGAATTTTTCAATGGTCAAGTCAGTTTTTTTCTAAAAATTATATTTTCGGAGTTATTTAAAAAAACATCTAACTTCGCTGTTCATTTGTTTAATAAAAAATGAAGCACCCACTTCTCGAGTAGAACTTTTTGATATGTTGTTTATTAAACATTTCTTAATGAAATTACAAAAAGTTTTATCTTGTTTGATTTTTTCCGAAGTGAAAATCTAAATGCACTCCCCTATTTGAGAGCAATTGATGAAGATTGATCTTTCTGTAAATGCAACGATTATGTTTTTGAAGATGTCGTCTTTTTATAACTGATTTTATTTCTCTGTATATTTTTATTCTGGTTGAGGAATTTTTGTACGTCCTCTATAAGATCTCTGTACACAAGTTTTTGTCGATTTTACTAGTTGTTACTTGTACGAAAAATTTTAGTTGTTATCATATTTATAGCTGTATGATTTTAGGTATTTGTAACAGGATATTTCACGAAGTATTATTTGTGTTACTTGCTAAATATACAAATTATTTATATTGGCTTTGACTTAATTTCAAAACCTACATCCCTAAAATTATATTCACTTCGCACAAAAAAATAACCACAAAATAAATCTGCAACTCGATGAATGCAAATGCGTATTGGATTTCTTACCGCAAATAATTTGTTCGTTGAATCATAATTAAACATGCCGGAGATTGCGGACATTGTTTAGATGCTGAAAGGAGGAAGCCCCACATAAACAATATATCACCGGGCAGTACTTCGAAAGAAGAACAAGGTGAGAGCGTCTCGCTGAGAAATAGAACGTAACTAACTGTTTGTTCTCTTCGATATAAAATTAATCGCAATTAGTAGCAGTTTTCTAATGAAATTACGCCCGCCATATGTGCGGATCTCGACTGCAGCGATGTCAAATTAATGCCGTTCGATTTCGTGACGACGAGATGTGAAATCAGGACCTGATTGAGCTGATTTATCGGAAGAAGCTTCGAAATTATTTACAATTATTAATGGATTCAGTTAATATCTAGTACATTACTTCAGAAAAATAGAAGGTCATAGGCGACCGGCAGCAACCCCTAAAATAACGTTATACCGACCATGAAAATTAACTTTAAGCCGACCGCTGAATCTCAATATGAAGTGTATTTTTATCTAGAGTTGGTGGAACATGTTCAAAAACAAATTTTATGCAAAAATGCGAAAAATTAATTTTGATGATTTTTCAACTTTACCTCGCTGTATCTTTGGTCGTTATAAATATATTTCTTTTTGAAATTTTTAGTGTGTCATCTTTGAAGTATTTAGATAACAATAAGATTTATCCAAAATGTTTAAGCAAATTAAAAGAGGAGTTGTTAATTTTTAATTAAAAAAGTCACTTCTAAATATTTAAATTGTAAAAATTATAGTGAAAATGGATAAAACACCTTCAAAATATCATGAAAATTCTTATAGAAAACGAAGTCCTTCCAGAAGAATCCCATCCGAAGTTTTCGCAATCCTTTGTTGAATTTTATTACAGATTTTTGTAGGTCCGATAAACAAAATTTAACGTTAACTAAATTATTGAAAAGAGGAGCCCAAATTTAAAGACAGATGAGCGAACAAGAATGAACAAGACTATATTCGATCCTTTTGTGTAAATTTTAAGATAAAATTCATGTTGTTTTATAATCTAAATTTAACCCTCACGCACAAGTTGTAGTCCATGTGACTAACAACTTCAGTGAGAAACTGGGTTTATTTATTATGTACTAGGTTGCTACAAATAAACTCTATTATTATTATTATTATTATTATTATTAAACATTTTTTCATTAGATTTCCTTAGTTTCATGTTTACTTAAAAAAGTTGAGTGACAAACTTTTCAGTTTATAATTTTAACCAACACAGCAATAAGATGTAATTCATGAGGAAGTTTTTTGGACAATTTTAAGTCAAAATATACAATAGGAGAAAAGTTATGTGACTTTATAGACGAGCGGCTCACCCCAAAAATCGATTATTTCTCTAGATACTGACCACGGTGTGGTGAATGGCTAATTTTTATCATACTGTATGTGTTTGATTGTGCCTAAAACGAAATTTAGGTTTATTTTGAATTTTATGTGGGGAAACATTGTCAAAATCGCAATTTTACTCTATAAATAAAAAACAAATGAAATCACGTTTTTTTGCATTTAACTTACTACAACTGTGTTCCATTTTAATATTTTTTTCTGAAATTTTTATAGTATATATTTCTTACCCTTTTGAAGACATTGGGACCTGTTTCAATTTTTATGTCTTATTATAATAAAAGTTATGAATTGTTTAAAGCAAAAAGTGCAGATTCCTGAACTGCAAAGTTTAACCGCCAAAATTGAGTGACAAAATTTGAAACTTAACTTTTTAATCAAGTTTATGTTAAAATGTAGAGTACAGAGAACAAAATGTTTTATAGAAAGAAAATTGTGCAACTTTTAATTTTAAGAAAAAGGTGATATCATTTTTTTTTTATTTTTAGGGTAATATTGCGATTTTGACAATGTTCCCGCATCTAAAATCCAAATAAACCTTATTTTCGTTTTCAGCACCATCAAAAACATAAAGTACGAACAAAATTAGCCATTCACCACACCGTGGTCAGCACCTCAAGAAATAAGCGTTTTTTAGAGAGTGCCACTCGTTTACAAGTCACATAACATTTTACTGCTGCTTATTTTGACATGAAATTTTCCAGAAAACTTCTTCATGACTTATGTTTTAATGCTCTCTTGATTAAAATTATAAACTAAAAAGTTTGTCACTCAACTTTTTTAAGTAAACATGAAACTAAGAAAATCTGACGACAAAATGTTTAAAAATTAACAACTCCTCTTTGAATTTGTTTAAACATTTTGGACAAATCTCATTGTTATTTAAATACTTCATAGACGATACAGTAAAATTTTCAAAAGAAAATATTTACAGCGACCATAAATACAGCGAGGTAAAGTAGAAAAATCGTCAAAATTGGTTTTTTGCATTTTTGCATAAATTTTTATTTTTGAACATGTTCCACCAAATCTACGTAGATAAAAATAAACTTTATATTCGAATTCAGCGACCTCGAAAACATAAGGAATGATAAAAATTTGCCATTCACCTATCATGGTCGCTTTTTCGATTTCTAAGCCTCAAATTAGGGGTGTGCCGCTCGCCTATAAAGAAATACGGTCTAGTCTTTAGCTTTGAGAATTTATCGAAAGTTTACGTCGCGGAAATAAATTACATGAGCTTTTTTGCTATTCTTTTCTATGCTTCCACCATGTATAGCTTAAAATACCTCAGAGATGACATAATATAAAAAATAAAAATATCATTACTAAATAAAATAGTAGGTAAAAAAACAAAATAATCCAATGAGAATATGATGCTAAGCCAAAAAAATTTTAGTTCTTGCTCGTCGGTCGTATCAAAGCAAAGTCTTTTTTTTTTTAATTAACGTGTCTCGACAGCTACTGGTCATTGACACGGGAACAGTTTACATAGTTTACAACATTATAGATACAAATTATACAATGACATATACATTCATTATACATAGATTATAAATACAAAATATACATTTGGTACGATCAGTTCTTATTAGTGAAGGCAAACAATAAAACTTACAGATTAAACACTGCACTGGTTAGATTAGATGGAATAAACCTGTTTCTTTTAGGAATTTTAGAACACAGTCCAAACCATTTGGAACACTGAGGATGTCTTTTAAATTCCCTTTTAACTTGAACTTGTTTCTAGAGAAATCATACTGACAGCAGTCTATTACTACATGTTTAATAGAAAGGAGAGTATTGCAGAGATGGCATACTGGAAGGTTTTCTGACGCCATAAGGTATCGGTGTGTGAGACGTGTATGCCCTATTCGTAGTCGGCGAATAACTGATTTTTCTTTCCTGTTCATGGATGACATATTGGGCCGAGAAAAGTTAGGTTGAATTTCGTGCAGTTTAGTTTTTGTTCTATTCCATTGGTCTGCCCATGAGCTGAGAATATTTTGTTTAAACAATATTTTAAGGTCCGTGTAGGTTTGGACCTGTTTGAAGGCTGTGGCAGAAGAACATGCTGCCTTAGCGGCCTGGTCTGCTTTTTCGTTTCCCAATATACCAACATGGGATGGAGTCCAAATCATTGTGACTGTTATGTTATTGGAATATAGTTGGTTGCAGATGTTGTGTATTTCCTGGACTAATGGATTTTTTGTGAAGATGCATCTTATCGAATGAATCGAGGAGAGAGAATCTGTACATATGGCGATTTTCTTGCTTTCATTTGAAGTAGGGTAAAGTGAAGTCTTTAGTGCCTGAAGTAGTCCATACAATTCTGCGGTGTAAACACTACAGCTTCTAGGTAGTCGCACAGAGCTTATTGTCGTCGTCGTTGTGGACACAGCGCAGCCACAACAGTCTTCATTCTTGGACGCATCGGTGTATAATATTTCATTAAATTGTGTTGAGTTGAGGATGTTTTGAAAGGATTTTCTGAGGAGTGAGTTTGGTGTTTCTGTTTTATCGAATCTGCATAAATCGGTATTGAGTACTGGAAGATTGTGTAGCCAAGGGGCTGTATTAGGAATACAAATAGCAGTAGTATGTGGAAGGTTGATAGAATTCAATAAAGGAGATAATATTTGTGGTAACGTGAGAGTGTGATTGGATGCGTTTTCTCTGGGAGGCTTCATGGATTTGATTAGATTTATTACCGGGTTACTTGGATTTTCTGATATTCTTGTAAAGTATGTAAGTAGAAGTTGTTGCCTTCTTAGGTGGAGTGGTGGCTCTGAAGCTTCTACACAGATACTTTCAGCGGGGCTGGACTTAAAAGCACCAAGACATAGTCGTAGTGATGTATTTTGAATTGGGTTTAGAGACTAGTGAGGAGCTACTGGATGTCATATAAAGAATACTGCCATAGTCTAGCTTAGAGCGAATTAACGCTCTATATATTTTAAGGAGAGATTCTTCATCAGCTCTCCAAGAGAAGCTCGAAAGAGATTTAAGTAAATTGATTCTTTGGGCAAAGTTTCCTTTAAGTTTCTGAATATGCTGTCTCCAAGTAAGCTTTTTGTCAAAGGTGACGCCCAGAAGTGTCAAATAGTTAACTGTTTCTAAACGAAGTCCGTTTAGACTTATAGAGGGTGAATTTGGTCTATACTTTTTGGAAAAGTGGATAACTTTGGATTTAGGAGCTGAGAAAACAAATCCAGCACGCGCAGACCAGATGTCTATTTTATTTATTGTATTTTGTAGCAAAGCGCTGGTGGTAGCCAAAGCAAAGTTATGATATGTAAAATAATGTAGTTTCGAGAAAAACGCAATTGATAATTTTACGAAACTTCAGTACTTACATAATAACTTTTTTATATTTGAATGGATTTGCATGGAATTTTGTTTGAGTACCTATCTTTATAGACGTCACATAACAAGTTATATAGATTCACAAAAAAGTGAAAAATAATTGGAAAAAAGGTACTTGCCCTAAAAAATAATCTCTTTTTTAACGATAACCCTAAATTTTGTCATATAAACTTGCACTGAAGTTTTGTTTAAAATGTTATACATTTCAAGACAAAAAACAAAACGATTTTGTTGTTCAAACATTTTATTACCTAACTAAATTAGGTATAACATGAACATAGTTGTTTTCCAAAAATATAAAAATTTGACATTCAGAATCAGTTTTGGTAAAATCGGATGCTGAAAGTGGTGAAACTAATAGCTTATCTATTGTAATTTATTAAATCAGTGCGAAATTTATAAAGAGGAATTTATCATGTAATGACAATATATCTAAATAATCAATATATTAACTTGCCTTTTTCCTGTGCTTGATTAATTCCAGATAGAAAATCAGAATTAATATTATTTATCTTCGCTTTTACAATTTAAATTGAGTTATTCATTTTTAGTCTTAACCCCATCTTTTTCCCTCCAGTTTTCATTTTATTATAAACCAAACTATATGGTATTTAGGTCCTCTAATTATATAGTCGAATTATTCTGTTTTCTCCTCTTTATGATATTAAAGGGCAGGAGTTCTGAATTCATCTTTTTAAGAACATCTTCATTGGAAGTGTGTGAAAAAAATGCTTCTAATTTGGTAAGAATTGTGGTTTTTAAAGTCCATGTCTTACAACCATATAATAGGATAGACCACACATAACATTTCAGAACTTTTTTACGAATATGCATTGACAGGTTTCTGTTATATAAAACACTGGTTTCCAGATTATAGAAGGCTTACGTGATATTTCGATTATGGTTATTATCTCTTCATCAGGATAAATATTTAAATCCAACCAGCTGCTAAGGTAATAAAATGGTTTGCACGTTATATATCCTCTGCATTAAGGGAAAGCACATTTTCATCTATATTAATATTTCCAACTGCCATCCACTTTGTCTTTGAAATGTTAATTTTAAGGCCTCTATAATTTGATGGGCATCTGTTATAGTCTTTTCTAATGCTATTATATTGATAGGCTATTGATTATCTTCAAAATAAGAGAGCTAAAAGGAACTACAACGTTAATGAGATTTTATTGTCTCATATGGTCAACCGACCTCTATATTTATGAAAACCACGGAGTACTACCATCTAAATAGGTGCGCTTTTGAGAAAGGGGCGAATTAGTCCCTAGGTCCAGGGTGAATTAGGATGAGTTCTATGACCTTTCGGTACAAACACGTCTACAGAAAAATTACTCCAGGTTAAATTTACTATCAAAATATCACATTTTAAAAGTCAAAAATATTTTTTTTACAAAAATTTATTCAAAAGAAAAGCAAGAAAAAACACCAAAGAAAACAATTTTGTTTTTTGCCTCATAACTTTTTTCCTCAGGGATATAGGATTGCTTCAGCGAAAAATAACTTCAGTCCTTTCTCTTTAAAATGTCGTTTAGTAGAAGTTACTAGGATTTATATTTTTCGAAATAGGATTTTTCAAAGTTCGCCGCTCACAGCATTTTTAGGGCCATTTTCCCCATTATTTCGCAAACATTGTTCTGTAACTTTTCTGCGCATTTCTAGGTATATGTAATGGTATATACACATTTAGTAGAAATAGAAGTCAATTACCTTTAAAATGGTATATTGTATAAGGTTGTGCGACTATTTTTAAGCTTTTATTATGCTTTTACAAGGTTTTATATTTTTAATGACTTTTGATATTTTTCATGATTATTGTTTAAATTTCTTATTATGACGTTTTTTCTTGTACATTTGAGTATATACATTGTGCAATAAAAAAAGCTTATTTTCTTTACTTTAAAATGGTATTGCAAAAATTCTAGGACTATTTTTAAACAAGATATCCGTAGGATATTCAAGGGTATCCGTAACTTAAGCAAAATTTTAAAATTTTTTATTTTTTTAAATTAGAAGAATATAGTTGCATATTCATAATTTTTAATTCCAAATAACTTTTCTTAATAACACTTTTTGATATCGTGAAATATACATAAAGATACTTCACCTTTGAGCGAAATTCATATTTTTTAACATACCTCGTACACTATTAATAAAATTTTATATCTGATGATTGCATCTTAGGTTTTAGATAATGCATTTTATAAAGAATAATTTTTTTCATAAAGTTAATAATAAAAAAGTTTCCATAAGGTGCTTAGTGGGACCTGTTGCATGTGTATATGTCACATTTTGAGAACGCATATCTTGTTTAAAAATAGTCTTAAATTTTTTTCAGTACACTATTTTAATGTAAAGAAAATAGGCTTTCGTTTTTATGGCACAATGTACATACCGAAATATACAATAAAAAAGTTATAATGAGAAATTTAAAAATAATCGAAAAATATATCTAAAATCATTAAAAGTATTCAAATCTCAAAAACCATATCTTGCTTAAAAATAGTCATACAGCCTTCTACAATAGACCACTTTAAAGGCAACTGACTTTTCTTCCTACAAAATGTGCATATGAAATTGGGTCAAAATCGCTGTGAGTAGCGATGTTTGGAAAATCATATTTTGGAAACTGTAAATTATAGAGACTTCCACCAAACACCATTTTCAAGAGGAAGGATGGAAGTTTTTTCATCCCCATGGAAAAAAGTTATGGGGCAAAAAACAAAATTGCTATCTTTCGTGTTATTTTCTTGCTTTTCTTTTGAATATATTTTTGCAAAAAAAAATATTTTTCACTTTGAAATGTGATATTTAAATAGTAAATTTAACCTGGAACAATCTTCATGTAGACGTGTTTGTATCAAAAGTGCATACAACCCTAATTCGCCCTGGGCCTAGGGACTAATTCACCCGTTTCTCAAAAACGCACCCCTTTAAATGGTAGCACTCCGCGTTTCTTTCATATTTAGTGGTTCCTTTCTATAATACATAATCAATAGTCTATGAAGAGAAAACACGCCAACGCGTCTCCTGCCTTAACCCCACTATGTTTCAAATGTTTGTGACAGATCGCTTTGTATCTGCCTCCTGCATCTCACTTTACTGACAGTTGTTTTATAAATTCTTATTAATTTATGGGAAATGTTAAGTGTTCCTTCATAACTTCATATAATTTACTTCTTAGGAAGCTAATCGACTTAAGGTTCAGAAAGAGATGAAACCTATCAATATTAAATTCATTGGTTTTTTCTAAGATGTTATGTAGAAACCACATTTTCCATCACAAAAATCTAGTCAATTGTTGACCCACCGGGCCTAAACCACTTTTATATTCATCAAGTAGACGAAACCATAAAGCACTAAAATCGGCCTTACCTCCGAAAAAAAAAGAACAAGACAGATCTTAATAATTCTTTTTGCATTCGATTCGTGAATGCGTCAGGAAACTTTCTGAAGTGGAGTCATGATATAATATTTTGAAAACTGCATACAAAAAATGCATTCTTAAAGTGCATCTCAAACAGACAATAAAAAAAAATTCATAACTCGTCAATTATCGGCGGAAATGAGTTCAATTTTGTTACTCGGGAGTTTTAGGGGTCACTGAAAACGTATATGACGTCAAAAGTGATCTCCGGAGTACCTGGTGCCAAGGGTACCTACTGTTTACCTCGTCATTAAAATTCATTAAAAAATTAGTCAAAAATCATTACTCGGAGGATTTTGGGGCCGCTAATGACGAATATGACATCGGAAGTGATTTTCAGAGTAGGTACCTGGTGCCCAGAGTACCTGTTTAGGCCTCTTGTGGAGTTTTCGGCAATTTTTTTTTTAAATTAGTCAAAAATAATTACTCGGTGGTTTTTGGGGTCGCTAACGACGAATATGATATCGGAAGCGATCTCCGGAATACCTGGCGCTAAGGGTAGCTACTTCTTATGGAGTTTTCGGCAAATTCATTAAAAAATTAGCCAAAAATCATTACTCGGGGTGTTTTGGGTCGCTGACGACGAATATGACATCGGAAGTGATCTACATAGCACCTGGTAATGTTGGAGCGAAGATCGGTGGGATATGTGCATTTTATCAATGAAATTCGATATTTTTAAGATATTCCAGAAGCCGCTACAGATAAAATGTTTTAAGAACTTATTAATCATTCAGAATTACTCGACGGATATTAGTACAGTTAAAATAATTAATACGATAACCGGACAATGATGATTTAATGAGTGAAATTTAATTTTTTTTTACTTTAATGACAAAAAAAGCAAGCCCATTAGTAGAACCCAATTAAAAATTATGCACATCATATTTGAAACATTATTTGGCTGAAAAATCTCATTTTTGTTGGCAAAAAAAATATATTAATTTGTTTGGACTAAATTACAGTTGTGTTTATCTTAAAAAGGATATGTTAATATCAACATTCACACAGTGTTGCCAAACTGAATTTTGTTATTTTGAGTGTAAATTTTTTCCACGTATCTCCGAGGGTACAATACCCATGGTACCTACAGTTTACCTCGTTTTCTGGAGTTTTCGGCAAATTCATTAAAAAATTTGTCAAACATCATAGTTACGAGATAAACAGTAGGTACCCTGGGCACCAGGTACACCGGAGATCACTTCCGATGTCATATTCGTCGTAAGAGACCCCAAAAACGCCTGAGTAATGAATGTTAACTAACTTTTTATTGAATTTGCCAAAAACTCCAGAAAATGAGGTAAACAGTACCTGGGTACCAGGTACTCTGTAGATAACTTCCAATGTCATATTCGTTGTTAGCGACCCAAAAACCTCCAAAGTAATGATTTTTGGCTGATTTTTTAATAAATTTGCCGAAAACTCCATAAGAAGTAGGTACCCTGGGCACCAGGTATTCTGGAGAACGCTTCCGATGTCATATTCGTCGTTAGTGACCCCAAAAACCCTAGCCCAGTAAATGAACGGGAAATTCGGCGATATCGTGTAATTTTCAGGGGCAACTCCGAATTGCATGAAAATTTGGAGTTAGGTTCTACTTACCCTCCACTTCAAAGTTGAAATTGTGCCGTTGGTTGCTTTTACTTGAAGGGTGACAGTCACCCCTTCTCGGGGTGAAAAAACATACGTTCAAGATAAGACCGGAAATGGATAAATTGACTGATTTTAAGCAACTTTTGTTCTATAGATTTTTTTATGCAAGTCAATACATTTCGAGTTATTTGCCATTGAAAATGTTTATTTTTCGACAAAAAAACTACGTTTTCAGACGGTTCTTCGCAAATAACTCAAAAAGTAAATATTTTATCGAAAAAAATATCCTTAGCGAAAGTGTAGCTTATAAAAAACCCAAAAAAATGGTGTATCAGTAAAGTCTATCAATCAAATAAAAACAAAGTTGTAGCTCATGAAAAATACGTTCTTATTCGTCTAATTCCAAATCGAATAATTCAAGGTGAAATCAGCGAAAAATTAAGCACTTTTCGGGAAAAAACCCGTATATACTTTTTTTAAGTGTTTATAAAAAGCTTTGTTTTAATTGTTAACAAAAGTTTTAGCGTTAAAAATAAGCGAGTTACTCTCAAAATATAGTTGGCCCTCTTTTTTTTTTTGTAAAAAATCATGAAAATCTCGCAGTGTTTAGCTCCCCAAATGAAATTAATCGCTACCGCTTTACAAATAATTTACTTACCTATCTATTTTTTATATGATCTGTCAGTCTCACCGGTTTAAAGTGTTTATTTTTAAAAGGGTTATAATTGAGAAAGCTTGAGTGGGTCACTAATCACGAGTGTATGCAAATTTTAAATAGCCATATCTTAACCAATTTTTGTCTTACGGAGAAACAAAATGAAACTAGCATATTTGTAATAGCAAAACCTACATTTTTTTACTATTCAAGATTTTTATTTTCACTAATACTTTTTAAGATATTTTGAAAAAATGAAATTTTTCAAAAATTTTTAGAATTTTTTTTTTTTAATATAAAACCAAATGTTTTCATAAATAAGCACTTCAAACCAATCAAACTTACAGATCATATAAACAATACACATACAGTTAAAACAGATGGTAAAGTTAAACGATTAATTTCATTTAGGGTGCTAAATAGAGGGAGGTTTTCACAATTTTTTTTTACCAAAAAAAAGGGCCAAATTTTTTTTTCAGTGTAACTCGTTTATTTTTGATGCAGTAAACTTTTGTAAAAAACAAATAATAAGCTTTTTTTCGATACTTCAAAAATGTTAATAAGGCTTTCCCGAAAAATGCTTCTTTCTTGGGTGATTTCGCGTTGAATTATTCGATTTGGAATTAGACGAATAAGAACGTATTTTTCACTAGCTACAACTTTGCTTCTTCTCAATTTGTAGACTTTACTGGTACACCACTTTTTTCGTTTTTTTTTATAGGCTACACTTTTGCTAAAAATATTTTTTTCGATAAAATATTTACTTTTTGAGTTATTTGGGAAAAACGGTCTGAAAACGTAGTTTTTTTGTCGAAAAATCAACATTTTAAATCGCGAATAACTAGAAAAGTATTGACTTACGTAAAAAAACTTTATAGAACACAAGGTGCTTAAAATAAGTCAATTTATCCATTTTCGGCCTTATTTTAAACACGCGTTTTTCACCCACGAGAAGGGGTAAATGTCACTCCCCAAGTAAAATCAACCAACGGCACGAATTCAACTTTGAAGTGGAGGGTAAGTAGAACCTAAATCCAAATTTTCATGCAATTCGGAGTTGCCCCTGGAAGTTACACTCCAAAACGTTCATTTATTGGGCTACCCCCCGAGTAATTATTTTTTTGACTAATTTTTTAATAATTTTTTTGCCGAAAACTCCACAAGAGAGCTAAACAGTAGGTACCCTGGACACCAGGTACTCCGAAATCATATTCGTCGTTAGCGGCCTCAAAACCCCCGAGTAATGATTTTTGACTAATTTTTTAATGAATTTTAATGACAAGGTAAACAGTAGGTACCCTTAGCACCAGGTACTCCGGAGATCACTTTAGACGTCTTATTCGTTTTCAGCGACGCCAAAAACCCCCGATAATTGATGAGTTCTGAATTTTTTTAATTGTCTCTTGGAGATGCACTTTAAGAATGCATTTTTTGTATGCAGTTTTTCAATATTATATCATGACTCGGGGTCACAAAGTTTCCTGGCGCATTCACGAATCGAATGCAAAAAGAATTATTACGATCCGTTTTGTCCTTTTTTTTCGGAGATTCAGTGCTTTATTGCTTCGACTAAAGGAGTTCTTCTACGTACGAACTTAAACGGAAAAACTTTTTTATTTATTCAGTTAATTCTCCATCTCGTTCATCCATTTCAGTTGATCTAATACAAAGAGAAGAAGAGCTATCCCCAATTTAATTCGAGTTTCGAACACTTTGGGAATAAGCGCCCTCCTTTCCATTAAAAAAATAAATCAGCTTTCACATTTCGCCGGACATTTTCACGTATTTTAATTAACATCCCTTAATGGATTAAAGATCGGAAGTATTGAACTCCAATATAATCCACCTAATATGATCGTGCGTATAAAATCTTGAAAACATGGATATACAATCTATTTTTATTCACATATACATATTACATACAGGGTGAGGTGAAGGTAGGTACAGAAGATCCAAAAAAATTGTTTAGAAAAATGAAGTTAATGATGTTCTCCAGGCTTGGAGATGTATTAAAGATACTTTATTGTGTTTTATCAGATTGTTTAGCATATGTTTTAAGTGAGTTATACAGGGTGTCCAGAAACTCTTCCCACAAACGAATACAGGAGATTCTTCAGATAATTTTAAGACAATTTAACCCAATTTACCTAGTCCGAAAATGCTTCCTAAGGGAGCTAGAGCTCTTTAAAAATGGCGTCTTGGAATTAGTTTTTGTTAAATATCTCCAGAACGCTTCTATTTAGAAAAACGAAAACAGGTATGCGTATTTATCTTCTAGATATAAATCGATTACATTAATTACAAATTTGTGGTACAGGTCATAGGCGCCCGTTTTGGGTACGGCAACGGTTATTTTATAGCATACCTTTTTTGTCTTTAACTTCTAGGTATTTTTGACACTGGATTAATAAATTATGAGGTATTCTAGTACGAAAAGGTACTCTTGCTTTAAGTCGGTAAAATGCACCGTTTCTAGAAAAATCGATTTGAAAATTCTTCGTTTGTTAAATTTGAAAAAAAAAAAAAATAAAAAAAAAATATTTGGAAAAACGAAAACTGTTTATGTATGTTTATTTATCTGCCAGAAATAAATCGATTTCCTTAGTTGAGAAATTCTACTACTAGTCATATGCGTCCGTCTTGGGTAGGTCAACGGCTATTTTATAGCATAGCTTTTTTGTCTTTAATTTTTAAGCACTTTTGATATTTTATGATTAACTTATGAAGCATTCTAGTAACAAAAGTTACTCTTGGTAAAATACACCGTCTATTTTTGAAAAAATGTTTCACATTTTTTTCAAATTCAATAAACGAAAAAGTTTTAAAATCGATTTTTCTAGAAAATGGTGCATCCTACCGACTTGAAGTAAGAGTACCTTTTAGTGCTAGAATACTTCAGAATTTAATAATCCTGTATCAAAAATGCTTAGAACTTAAATACATAAAAGTTATGCGATAAAATACCCGTTGCCCTACCCAAAACGTGCGCCTATGACAGGTACTAGAAATTCGTAATTGATGGAATCGATTTATTTTTGGAAGATAAATAAGCGTACTAGTTTTCGTTTTTCTAAATGGAAGAAACCTTTAAAATAAGTCCGGAAGTGGATAAACTGATTAATTCTAAGCAACTTTTGTTCTATACAGTTTTTTCATCAAATCAATACTTTTAGAATTATTTTCGTTTTTTGTTGAAAAATGAACATATTTATTCACTCGTAAATAACTCGAAAAGTATTGACTTGGTGAAAAAATTGTATAGAACAGAAGTAGCTTAGAATTAATCAGTTTATCCAATTCCGGACTTATTACAGGTTGACTGCTAGGCGTTCATATACGACCGCCAGTTCAATAAGTACTACATGCCACGGCGGTCGTATACGAGCGATTTGATATGGTCTGTGATATAATTCCTGTTTTGCCAGAGGGTGTGTAGAGAAGCTGAATTATTGCAGTATTCGACCGCTATGGCATACAGCCGTCACATATACATATCAGTTTTCATTTTGGCAGAATAGGGGAGACTGAAATGATATCGAAATTTTGACATGTCTTTATTTTGAGTAAAAAATATAAAAATGTAAAAACTATTCATTCTAAACTAAATAACATACAAAAGGTAAATAAGAACATGAAAGAAATTGAAAATTATCACTTATTTGGAATGTTTGTTGAAACCAAAACCAACCATCATTTTACCGCGACTTCCCATTCTATTTCAAGAAATAATAAAATTGTGTTTACTATTATATAACTGTGTACGATTTATAGCCGTGTATCCCAAAATAACACGAGCACTTTGTCTTATTAACAATGAAACCTTATTGATAAAATATTAATCAAATCAACCACTCTATGATCTAATTACTGGAGAATTACTAAAAAACCTGCCTCGTAAAGCCATAGTCAAATTGGTCAACATCATCAATGCTGCATTTAGATTGAGATATGTTCCAAATTTATGGAAAATAGCTGAGGTTATAATGATACCAAAACCAGCAAAATCACCAAATGAAGTGTCTTCATATAGACCATTATCACTTTTACCATTGATGTCGAAGCTTTTTGAAAAACTTCTGCTAAAAAGAATAAAACCAATAATAGAAGAGAAAAAAATGATTCCAAACCACCAATTTGGCTTCAGAAATAAACATTCTACGATTGATCAGGTACACAGAATGACTAACATAATTGAGAAATCATTAGAAGAAAAGAAAGTCTGTTCTACAATCTTTTTAGACGTAGCTAAGGCCTTCGACAAAGTTTGGCATGAAGGTTTAGTCTACAAACTCAAAATTCTTATGCCTAAACAATATTCAGAAATTTTACAATCATATATATCTGACAGATATTTCAGAATTAAGCAAGAAAACGTGTACACTGATCTAAAAGAAATCAGAGCAGGAGTCCCTCAAGGAAGCGTATTAGGTCCTGTTCTCTACCTGTTATACACATACGATATACCTGAAATGGAAAATGATACTGTAGCCACATTTGCAGATGACACCGCTATCTTAGCAGTAGGTGATTCCAGCGAAGAAGCAGCAGAAAAATTACAGTTAGCAATCAATAAAATACACAACTGGAATAAAAAATGGAAAATCAAATTAAATGGATCTAAATCTATTCATGTCAATTTTACAAATAAAAAAATCGAAAACATTCCAATTAGAATAAATGATGCCCAAATACCATATGCACCTTCTGCAAAATATTTAGGTATCACACTTGATGCAAGGCTTTGCTGGAAAGTCAACATTAAAAAGAAAAGGGAAGAATTAGGTATCCATTACAAAAAAATGTATTGGCTGATGGGAAGAAACTCTGCATTGTCCACATATAACAAAATACTTTTATACAAACAAATACTTAGACCAGTATGGATGTATGGTTGCCAACTCTGGGGCTGTGCCAATTCAAGTAATATTCAGATTATCCAGAGATTCCAGAATAAAGTATTACGGAACATCGTTGATGCTCCTTGGTATATCCGAAATGTCGACCTCCACAAGGATCTTGAAATGGAAGATGTAGACAAAGTTATCAAGAAGATGGCAGGTAGTCACGAACAACGGCTCCATAGTCATGTAAACATCGAGGCTATCCAGCTCCTCGATAATACTGGGCTAGAAAAAAGACTCAAACGAAGAAAACCATTTGAGTTAGTGTAAAGTGTTAGTGTAAAAGCAGAGCATAGTGTTGTATTGTGTGTTAGTTTTAGTTTTAAAATTTCATACTTGTTAAAAAAAATAAGAGGACACCATAGGGTTAAGATCTTAGATTATGTATCATTTAGTAATATAAGTTAAAAAAGAACTGATAATTGGTCAACTGATGACCAGATTTCAGTAGTCTAAACACAGCTTGTGTTAAAAAAAAATCAACCACTCATCGGAATAATGCACAACAAGTCTCATCATGAAAAGAACGACCGCCCGACCGACCGCTTGGCACCACGGGAATAAGTATGCCGCCCTCACCCCGGCGCGGCGGTCGTATTCGACCGCTGACATATTTTTCCAAAAATCTGGACTAATAAACAAAATTGGTAAAACATTAGTAATGCAAGTATTTTAGTTGGTTGCCAGATGAACTTTTTTCAACTTGGCACCAGGGACTTTTTTAAACATTTTTTTGTGGCAGTCAACCTGATATAGGATTCATTTTTTAAAGGATTTATTTTAAAGGATTCAAATTTCATGTCATTCCAGGTGGTTTTTTAAAAATTAGAGCAAAAACCGTGAGTAGACGTACTATGTCTATAAACCATTATTTTTGCAATAATTTATTAATAAAAAAGTCGGAACGTGGTTTAAGCTATCACGACTAGTGACAATGGATAGTGCGTATAAAAATACTATGAAAAAGACTACAAACTTGCTGTCGATAACCCATTTCGAGCTTTTCGGCGAAGAAACAATTATTTTGTTATTAACAAAATAAGAACACATTTTGAGTAATCGCGACTAGTCGCATTCGATTCAGCGACCAAAAATACATCAGAGAAGACCTTAACACTATCAATTTATTTACAAGGCTTCTAATAATTCCTGAAAAACACGTAATGTTACCATAATTTGTTAATAACAATTAAACTCACCACATTTGGGCTTCCAGACCACTTCCATTGGATTCAGCGACCCAAAAAACCTATAATACCACCATCAAATCGCGGCGACCTAAAAGTGCCCACGGGACCCCCTATGTTGCGACTAGACTATCTTCTTCTTCTTTCAGTACCGTCTCCTATCGGAGGTGGGCTACCATCACAGCAATCTTAACTTTGTTGGCTGCAGCTCTGAACAACTGTATTGAACTGCACCCATACCACTCCCTTAAATTTCGCAACCAGGAGATCCTCCTACGTCCACATTTCTCTTTCCCGAGATTTTTCCTTGGATTATGAGTCTTAACAGAGAGTACTTTGCTCCTCTCATTATGTGGCCTAGATACTCCAGTTTTTTCGTTTGTATGGTTTTCATCTTCAGCAAAACATCTTGATTTGTTACTCTTTCTGTCCATGGTATTTTCCACATTCTCCTGTAACACCACGTCTCGAATGACTCAATGTTTTTGATGTTTATCTTTTTCAGTGTCCAAGCTTCCATGCCATACAGCAGACTATATAGGTAACTAGACTATAGACTATGACTAGACTATATAGATAAGTTATTGTCTAGTGTAGAGAACAACGGTTTTCAGTATTTTATTCGTAGATAATATATCTTTATGAATGTACTGTGATGTAATACTATGGTATGCGGTAATATAAACAGTATTGAAATGCGTATGCGTGAAATTTGTATGTATCATACGCCGAAACGTACTGAGTGGTTTCCGAACGTCGTTATGACATAATAGCTTCGTTCGCGGTAACAATCCTGTACAAGTCCAGGACTAGTTACGAATTCTCTTAGTACTCGGGTTGTACGCAAGCGCGGTTCAGAATCAGTTCAGGATTGATTTACACCGCGAACGAATTTAGAACTAGTCCATAACACTATTATAACCTAGTTTTTATGTATCCATCTTATTTTGACGAATTTGTTATTTTAATTCAGATTTGCATGAACATTTTACTAGATCAGATCAACCATAGATATATGTTTATAGTATAAATAGGCATGGTTTAATGAAATATTTTATTGTTATAAGTTTTAGTGGTTCTAATAAGCTACGAGACCATATTAAAACATTCTCCAAATATTTTTTCTAAGAAAAAATGTGTTCTCTTTATACTGGTTACTGGTATTGTCTATAATAATAATTATTATTGTTACTTATTGTATTATTGTATTGTTATTAATTACATGTAGTATTTTAACATTAACGTCCAAATTATGTATTGTTTATCAATATTATATTAGGGTATCCTCGTCAAATAAAAATTTCATAGATATACCGACCTGTTATTTTATTCATTTTTTCAAGTAGTAAATTTTACATTACATTGGTTATTTTTGTATCACAAATAAAATAAATATTTAATTTTAAAGAGACACACAGTATTTAGTACAGACATATTCCTTCAGATTAAAAAATGTTTTATTTGTTTATGATCATATTAAACTGTAAAAATTATATATCAAAGTATGTAAAAAAGATTTTATTGACAATCACAATCAATAAATTTCTAAACATTTGAGTATTAAAAACCACAGGTGACCACAGTATTAAAAAACAAATGAAATAAACACAGAATGAAAAGCAAACACCGCTACAAATCAGCACAAAACAATATATAAATGTTTGTAAGTATTTTGAAATTCCTACTGCGCATATTCGGACTCCGAGTTCGCTTCAGATCCCAAGGATCGGTTGGACTGGTTCCGAACTCGCAGTTCGGTTACCGCGAACTACAAATCTGACAAAATCCCGGACTAGCAGTTCCGAACTCGATTACCGCGAACGCTCTTTTTTAAAGTGCGCATGCGAAGTAATCCTGGACTAGTACAGGATCGTTACCGCGAACGATACTAATGTGAATGTCGTGTTAATGTTTGATGCTTCTCAAGGGTTATCACTGATGGTTCTCAGTGTTACAAGAAAAGATTATCATGGAGTACTATTTTTGGTCTTACGGAAAAAGCCGCGAAAACATTCTATCAGTTACCGACGTACTTAGTTTGAAGTTTATGAAGTAATCTCTGAGTAACTGCGTTATTTCAGCAGTTGTAAGCAAGTTTTGTAGTAAGGAAGTTGTGATCTGCCAACGTAAAAGTCACGTGAGTCGCCCAGTGACAGTCACGACCAATACGAATCATGGGCTTATCACGGGAATCTTAAACAAATGCATCAAGCTCAGGATCTAAAGCAAGTCTCAGATAACATCATTAAAATTGAATATCAGTGATCGATCACGCCGTCGAATGTTCAGGAATATTGGTGGGTTTACATACAAAATGCGAGTACAGAAGGGGCAGCGTCTTACTGCAGCTGATAAGCGTGTATAGTCGAATACTGCGCACGTGTATTGGCTATGGGTTATGAGAACGCATTATTCTTAACGAATATTTTTTTCCTATGAAATCCATATTCATTTAAACGGATCCATTATCAACCAGGGTTTTTTGGATTAGAACACCCCGACGTAACCATCGAGCACCCGGTTCACATTGACTGTGTTACCAATTGGGCATATTGGGCCCGTGGCATATTGGGCCCAATTCATTGAAGCAGCTGATGAAACGCCGTTAACTGTTAATCAGGACCGTTACAGAGAACATATTGTGACGTCATTTCTACATGATCAGCGATTTTGTCGTGCTAGGAATCTACCACTTAATCAACAATGGTTTCAGCAGGACCAGGTAACCTGTCACAGCCAAGAAGTCTCTTCGAATAGTGCGCAATCATTTTGGGGATGACCTTATTTCGCTTGGCAGTAATTTTCCATACCCATCGCACTCACCAGACCTAACGCCATATGAGGCGTACATATGGGGAATGCTGAAAGTGGCTGTTTTTCGTACCGATCCATCGTCCGACATTCCGCAATTGCGCACTAAAATTCAAGATTTTTGTCGTGCCATTCAACAGTCTTCGTTTTTAGGTCTGGATCCCGCGTATGAAAAAAAAGTTGATTAATAGCAAGCTGAAAATTTGTTAATAGCTTAACGGTGCCTAGTCGAACAAACTTTGATATATGGGAACACTGGAACAGGGGCAGTTTTAATTGTGGAACAGGTTAAAAAGTTGGAACGGTCACACCACGAAAACGGCACATTTATTTTGTCCGACAGAACAGACTCAAACTCTCTGAACAGAGATTAAACTCTCATGCAAAAATCAGACTGCTATTTATCACCTGTCATAATTACTGTCATTTGACATATTCTACATGTTCCACTCATTAAAACGCCCATTTGGTGATTAATAGCAGTCTGATTTTTGCATGAGAGTTTAATCTCTGTTCGAAGAGTTTAAGTCTGTTCTGTCGGACAAAATAAATGTGCCGTTTTCGTGGTGTGACCGTTCCAAATTATTAACCTGTTCCACAATTAAAACTGCCCCTGTTCCAGTGTTCCCATATATCAAAGTTTGTCCGACTAGACACCCTTAAACTATTAACAAATTTTCAGCTTGCTATTAATCAACTTTTTTTTCATACGCGGGATCCAGACCTATTACAGACATGATTGAGAACCTTCGTGAACGCTACGAAAAGTGCTTAAAACTGAATGGAGGGCATCTTAAACATTTGTTTTATCAGGAATATGTTTGCAATGCTATATCGTGTAGGTATACTTAATATATTATAAATAATAACCATTTCAATATTCATTTCATTACTGATTATTTGGCCGCATGATACACAAACTGATATTTATCTTTAGGATAAAGGGATTAATGGTGACAAACGACGGATTATTGTTTTCTATTTTGTTAACTGGAATATTGTATTATACATATCTAATTTTATTTTTTTTTGGGTTTTGTTAATTTTTTTTTAAATCTTAATTATTTTTAAATTTAATGAAAAATTGGCTGCGGTGGGAGGGTATGCTTGTTCTCATGAGGATCTGTCAGTGCGTCACGACTTTTCGATTTCTTTCTAACGCATTAAATTGTATGTTACAGAAAAAAACGCACATCAGTGATTACATTTCGTCGGTGAGATTTATAACATTTATTCTAGTTGTCAATAGATGGCGCTATAATCGAAACAAAATTATTTACTAATTATATAATATAAAATATATACGAATATAATCTGTACAATTTATAAGACTATATATACAAATTAAAGGAAATACCATTTTATAAATGCAATAAACACAATTGATTTGTTTTTATGCCAAATTGCAAATAAAATGTGACAACTGTCAGATTTAACTAAAATGTCATGTTAAAATAAATGTCATAAATGTGTATTATCACGGACTTACCTTTTTTTCTATCATTTGTGACGCACTGAAAAATGCTCATGAAATGAAGCATAGACAGCAAATATAAACCGATATTTTAATTAGTGATTAGTGATAGTACCATTCTTCTTTTTGGTGTCGGCGCACTTGCGAACGGAGCATTTCCGGACAAGTCAAATTTGGGGGCAATTGCGGACAAGACGAAATATGCGAGATGCTGATGTAAATAAATTGTTAAGAAATCGTGAGAATAAACTTCCCTTCACACTTTATCCAATTCTTAGAACTGGCAATCTATAAAATAATTTTTTTTGGATACAGTACAAAGAAACTAACTTAATATATTGGCGTGTTTCCCATTGGGTCTTTGTCGACTAAAAATCCATTCGACCAAATGTTCGTCGACGAATTGTACATTCGATGAATTGTGCATTCGACCAATTGTTTGTCGACCAAATGTTGTCGACTAATTTTCCGTCGACGAAGTGTTCTCGATCAACTTTCCGACACCGTGGCCGCATACGTATTAGTCCTTGGGCCCACATATAAAATTATTATTTATGACCACACCGTCTAAACGTTTTGCACTTGTTATTTGGGTTGAGTCGGACAAATTTGGAGCTTGGCGCATTATGGTAGTGGGGCCTTTGTCTGTCAAGCTGTCACAAAGTTGTCAATTTTATGCAAGAAAAAAAATCATAACCACATTGGTCATTTTATTTTAATCAATGGTTTTTATCACATAAACAGCGAAAACAATTTTGTCAGACAAAATTATTGGACTATATGACGCGTCGGACACGCTAAATATGTCAAATTTATGAAAATAATAAAGTTATTACCACATGGCTAAATTTAACAAAATCTACCATAAAACATTTTTACAACAATGTGGTAAGCTTTTCAGACAATTTTCACGGGGCTTATGCGCAGTCGGATGCGACGAAGATGTCAATTTCCTGGAATTTTTTTTATTTACAACCATTTTTTCGAAAAAAATAGGAAGTTATAAGTAATTATATTCTAAATCAAAAAATCTAAGTGTCCGACAAAAATATTGGGGCAAATCGACAGTCGGACAAAAAATTTAATTTTTATTAGCAAACTATACTTTTGAACTATGCTGGGTTCGTGCATCCCTTATCTTCACAACCATTTTCCCACAAAAGTAGTAGGTTATAAGTAATTATATTTTTAAACAAAAAATGTAATTGTTTGACAAAAATGTTGGGGCAAACAAACAGAAAACTTAATCCTTTTAGGTTATCGACGACTTTAAAAGAAGGCATTGTCAAAAGAATTTTTAAAACAGTTTTTATCGGTTACTTTTGAATCGATTTAGCTGAAAATTGGTACACACACTAAGTACAACATTTAAAAGGGCGTAACGTAGAGCTGTACCCAAAATTTTCCAAAAAAATTTCCGACAAGAGGGAAAATTTTGGAAAAATTTTGATCTGAAAATTTGTGTACATACTCCTTGAATAATGACAAACATGGCTCTGTAGTTTCTTTTCTCGAATTTTCAAAAAAAATTCCGACAAGAGGGAAAATTTCGCAAAATTTTTTGAAAATTTTGGACCTATTATTTTTGTCCGACAAGTGATCCAATTTGCATTACACATGTAAACAACAGTACAAAATAAAAATGTTATCTGTGCATATGCTCCGTGAAAATTGCCCGACAAGTTTTCCACATTATTATAAAAATGTTTTATGGTAGATTATGGTAAAATTAGCCATGTGGTGCTAAATTCATTTTTTCATAAGTTTGACATATTTAGGGTGTCCGACGCGTCATATGATCCAATATTTTTGTCCGACAAAATTGTTTCCGCTGTTTATATCATAAAAACCATTAATTAAAATAAAATGACCAATGTGGTTATACATTTTTTCTTGCATAAAATTGACAACTTCGTGACAGCTTGACAGACAAACTCCCCACTACCATAATGCGCCAAGCTCCTTTGTCCGACTCAACCCAAATAACAAGTACAAAATGTTTCGACGGTGTCGTCATAAATAATAATTTTATATGTGGGCCCAAGGACTACATTAAAGACAAAATGTTTTTGTTCTTGCCAAGTTTTAGATATATTTTTAACTTCTCATTAAATTCTTCTAAAACGATTCACGGGCTCATAGAGGAACGATAAAATTCCGTTTCAAGTCGTCTTAATTTATGGATCGCTTCTTTCGTTTTTATTATTGCTGTTAGGTAGAGGAAATAACTGTCATTAATTTCGTTAGTTTTATCTCTCATACAGGCATTCCAATATTTTTATATAATTATTTACATATGGGTACCCTGCTGATTTTATATTATTTTAATGTGAAATTTAATAAACCAATCGTCCTATTAAAAGAAAAATCTAGTAGGTATTTTTAATAATCGTAGATTTTATATTATTATTTTGTAATTAAAAGATAGTTAAGAGCGAAAAGTGATACATTATTGCTTAAGAGTAAAAGAACGGTAATTACTCGAAAGCAATAATATTACTTTGAGCTTGTAATACATACAACATTTTTTCTGCAACCACTTTAAAATGAAACTATTTTTAAATCATTAATTTTATTGTAACTAGTATGTTATATCTGTCATTATACTGTCATAACATTAACTTTTATATCTTTCAGTTTGACTGTTCAATGTGCTTGCATTGTATGGTTGTACGGTTGCTACGGACAACGCGCGTAAAATCAAACTTTGCGCGCTAGAGCGATAAAGTGACAGTACTCAGTAAACGTCAACGTTTCGTTGCCATTGACAAGCGAAAAAGTCTTCTTTATTAAGTGATTGTAGAAAAATATTATTACAGTTTTGTACTTTTTAATATAGATCCATTTCCACGTATGGGTATTATTTTTCTATTCTTCTTCTTCTTTATAGCTCTGTAGCTTTTTATGAGGCTTAGCTTCCTTAGAAGTCTTTCTTTAGGAAGACGATTAGTTAGAAGACTACGAAAACGATGGAACGGCAACTAGAGGCACATTGAAAACAGACATAGTCATGTCTATACAAAAGAAGAAGAGGTTACACATTACACAATCTTTTTTTTTTATAATAAATAGATAAGAAACCTCTGTTGTATTTATTTATTGGGTAGGACCTCATTCTATTAAAGTTAATTTAATTTGGTCAAATAAATATAGATGGTCAATAGCTAGGATCCTTATGAACGTGAATGTTTTCAAAACTTACTTCTTCAAGACTTTGTTCTTCTACTAAAATACCTTTTAGCACCGTTGTGGTATTCTACAAATCCTTCTTTTTCAATTCCGTCTATGTCACATTCGCATCATGGACTCGAGAAGTTGATGTTGCTTCATTTTGGGATTAAAAGCGCTTCTAGTAAACCACTGGACTTTTTATCGGGTTCTTCTTTTTGCCGCTGACTTTTTCTATACTCGGCTTCAGAAATTAATTATTCTCGGCTTAACTTGTGACTCGTCCCAGAAATATTGTTTTTAATGATTTAAAGAAGTATAAAGTACCTAGGAACGTGGATTTCAGAGAAAAATGATAAAACAACAGAAATAAGGACCAGGATAGAAATAGCAAGAAATGCGTTTGTAAAAATGAAAACAGTTCTCTGCAACAAAGATCTTAGCTTAGAACTGAGAGTAAGAGCTTTGAGATACTACGATATGGACTTGAAAGCTGGACATTAAAGCAAGAACAAATAAATAAGCTAGTCATTTGAAATGTGGTAATACAGAAGGATGCTTAGAATTGCATGGACGCAGAGGAAAACGAATACGGAAGTATTGCGGGAAATGGATAAAGAATGCGAAATGATAAACACAGTAAAAATAAGAAAGTTACAATAGCTGGGACACGTAATGATGGGACTGCGATATGAAATGCTAAGACTGATAATACAGGGAAAGATAAGAGGCGGAAGGAGTATAGGAAGAAGGAGAGTGTCATGGTTAGAACCCTTTAGAGCAGCGGTGGATAGAGTAAAGATAGTGATGATGATATCCAACCTCCGATTATAGGAGACGGCACTTGAAGAATAAGAAAGTATAAAGTTTTATGTCGAAATAGATTGATTTTTGCAAAGAACTTTTTAGAAACGTGTTGAGTATTCTACTGTTTATGTGTCTAAATATGTGCCTACTTAACAACTTTTAATAAAAATTTTGGAAAATGAAAGATAATAAAATGTTAAACTTCAACTAAACTATATCTCAATAAATTTAAAAAAATTAAAGATGTTTTTAGTAATATTATTATCTAAATTATGAATTCGCTACCACTGTGCAGACAGTTAGAAAAAAATAGATAATTTTATTTAATCGCTCAAAAGGAAAATAAATTCAAATTAATACATGTGTGTATTCACCTTTAATTATTGTTTCTGTCTCTCTAATCACAACACAATATGTAATAGTATAATGTTTCCAAGTTTGCTACCATTACACTAATATACCATAAAGTAACGCATAAATTCATTATTTCCTAAACCTGCAAGTTTAACGAAAAATCCTGAAAGAGGTCGATTTTTATTTTTAAATTACAATTTTTTGGCATATATATCATACTAGTGACATCATCCATCTGGGCTTGATGACGTAATCGGTGATTTTTTAAATGAGAATAGAGGTCATGTGATAGCTCATTTGAAAGGCTATTCAATTCTCTCTTCAGTAATATTAACGTGAAACAAAATTATTTATACAGAGTGTTCAAAAAAAATTGTATTAATTAAGTTAATTGAGCAAAAAGAAGAATGTATGTAATTTATTTAATTCAAAATACGTTTTACTTTTGTCAAAAAAACAGGAAAAATATGTTTATTTGACAAATAGATATTGCTTTTCGCTTAAATTCAATGTTAAAGCTGCCACCCAACTGCCTCTTGGCAATTTGAACATTTTGTTTAAGCGAAAATCAATGTTTATTTTTTAAATACAATATTTTTATGTTTTCTGAGAGCAGTAAAATATATTTAGAATTAAACAAATTACATATATTGATGTTTTTGTGTCAATTAATTTAATTTAAACAAATTTTTGGACACCCTGTATAAATAATTATGTTAATATTTATGTTAGTGAATAGAGAATTAAATACTCTTTCAAATGAGCTATTAAATGATATAATAACAGTCGCATCGGACAGAGTCTTGTCAACAAAAGAAGAAGAAGAAAACGTTTAGGACATAATAATATAGAAATTTATAAAATATAACTAAATAAAATTGTGTATAAATACTAATTAATTAAAACCGTAAGACAATGGTTTAATGAACCTTGTATGGCTTTGTCTTATTCCTGTACTCTCAATTATAAACAGATACAGTCTAGTACTTTTTTGTTAAAATTTTAAACTTGTTTTCTGAGCATATTATAGAAATTAGTTTAATATTCGCTAATAAAACCAACATTTTTATTTCTAATTAATATTAATGACTTCATAGTTGACAATGTACTAAAATATTTTTATGTCTTTATAACACTGGTTTGCAATAATCATATATCAACTCTTTGCATTAGCACTATCATAAATTTTATATTGGTACCCATTAGACTAATTTTATAGAAAAGTGTAATAAAACTAGTAACCCACTTATCTATTTTTGTCAGTTTATGGTTTATTTTTATTATGCACAAAAATGTACTAAGAATCTCCATGTTAAAGATTAAAAACTAATCCTGATCAACTTAACATTATTATACAGGGTGATTCATCTTCTCCTTCATGTACCTGGTCCGTTCCGAACGTTGGCTATTAACATGGCTATTCTGATTTTATTTACGGTAGATCAAATAGTTCGACCGATGACAATCCGAACCATTGCCTCAAGTTTTGGAGCCACTAGTGTCACCTCTATGAACCTCTTCTGCTGTTTATTTTCCCTTGAAAAATTTGCTATAATACTATATATTTACTGTGCCCCATAACGTGACTTACTAGGTGACAAAGGATTACATATCATACATTCTATCTGTGTCGCTGTTTGGAATTCAGGAAAATAGCCATCTGCTTGGTGTACCTCAATTTATATCCCACTACACAAAAAAGGAACTACTACCAGATGTAAAAACTACCGCACACTGTCACTAATAACACATGCTAGTTAAATATTGTTGCATATCATCAAAAACAGATTAAAAACTTACCTACATTACCAAATACCTCAGGAACAAGCAGGGTTTGTAAAGGGTAAAGGTACAAGGGAACAGATTCTGAACCTGAGACAACTCATTGAAAAGTCTAGAGAATTTCAAGTATATACCTATGATTATATGCTTCGTTGACTACCAAAAGGCATTTGATTGTGTAAGCTGGATAAATCTGTGGTCAATTTTAATAGAAATGGGCGCACCAAGGCACCTGGCGACACTTATTAAAAATCTGTACCAGACTAATATAGCGACAGTACGATTGGATCAGAAGTTCTCAAACCAATTCAAGACCGAGAGAGGAGTTAGACAGGGATGCGTGTTGTCACCTGACTTATTTAACATTTATGGTGAACATGTCATGAGGATGGTTTTAGAACGATGGGCCGGTGGAGTAACAGTAGCTGGTAGGAAAATCTCCAATTTAAGATTTGCTAATGACACTACATTTATAGCAGCAAATAAGCAAGAAATGTTTGATCTTCTGTGAAGATTTTAGTCCGAAAGCAATAAAGTTGGCCTGAAAATCCATAAAGCTAAGACAAAAATAATGGTGGTCGACAGATTCGACACTATTCAACTGCCTAACATGTTACAGGAATACCAGATAGTAAACACCTTTATCTATGTCGGGTCTAGTATAACTACAGTTGAGTCCGCGAGTCTTCACCCGTGCGTCATCATTTAAAGCATACGAAATAAGTCGGAAATCTATTTCACGCAACAACAAGTGACAGAAAGTGGCTACTGTTCCGATTACGGGTTTTATTATAAAATTTGACGTTACCAAATCTATAGAATGCCAAATGTAAGTTTTGCTTCAAAATTTTTAGCAGAATTGCAGCTACATTTGAAGTACATTAATAAATTCTTTTAATATCATTAGTGATTAATAAATAAACAATTTATAAAAATAAAATTAAATATACAACAATGTTTACAGTGTGTTGATGTAATAGGTTTTTTTTTATTATTTTTTTAAAAGTATTTTGCAATATGTTGAGTGTCAAAAATAAACAAGAGTAATGCCATTGACTAAGGACAACAAGTATTTTACCCACTGATAAAATCAAAGTACAATTTTTAAAAGAGTTTTATACGAAATAGTATTATATTTTATAACTACTAACTAATTAATTGTCATTTTATTCACTTTGACGGAAACCTAAACACAATCACTTCTTTACTGTGTGAATGTTGTTAGCTTTGTATGTTTTAAATATTAATTGCAAAAATATAATTACTACCTTGAAATTTCAAAGTCCAATATAAAATTAGTTGTGAAAACAACTGTTTGTGTATAATAAGGAAACTTCAAAACGCAAAAATTCGACAAAAACCGCAAAAAATTCAACTGACTGACAGCCCCAAAAAGTAAACAAAGCAGAAACGTCAAACAGATTGTGCTTAAAATATGAAAACATACCGAATTGTATTTTTTTGTACCTATCTCTTTTCAATGCACTGAGTCTAGATGGTTCACAAAAATAGCATGTGTTTTAACTTAATAACAAACGGCAGCTGGTTTGTCATGAGTTTCATGCGTGGAAGAGAATGATGCTAGATAAAAAGTATGTGTTTTATCTCGCCAGGTATTAATGACGCACGGGTAAAGACTCGCGGACTCAACTGTAACGATGGTAACTGTGAAGCAGAAGTTCGGAGACGTATTGGTATGGCAAAAAATGCGATGAGTCGCCTAACTAAAGTTTGAAAAGACAGATCTATCTCTCAAAATATCAAGATGAGACTGGTGAATGCCCTTGTATTCTCAATATTTCTATACGGAGCAGAGACATGGACGCTTCGCGCATGCGAGCGCCAAGAAAATTGATGCCTTTGAGATGTGGTGCTGGAGAAGAATGCTGCACATACCTTGGACAGCTCTTGGGACAAACGATTCCATTCTAAACCAACTCAATAATAAAAAAAGACTGTCCACAATATGCCTGCAACGGATTCTGCAATTCTTTGGTCACGTGGTTCGCAGAGGTGACGACAGTTTGGAGAGATTAATTGTTTCTGGAAACGTTCCGGGAAGAAGATCAAGAGGACGATCACCAACTAGATGGTCTGACCAAATAAAGCATTCAGCTGGAAACTCATTCTGCGAAGCTCTTAGAGCAACTGAAGGTAGAGACCAATGGAGAAACATTGTTAGGAATATTGGAAGAAATCACGATCCTCAGTAATGGGGAAACGATAAGAGAGAGAGATAACGTGACCCAAGTACTCCAACTTTCTTTTCTTTATACGAGTAGTTATTCCTACCTCTCTCTCCTTAACTATCAGACGTAGTAGCTCCTCGTTGATCACGTGCTAGGTCCAGGATATAAGTAATATACGTCGGTAAGCCCACATTTCGAAAGCCTCTAATTTTTTTATTAATGTTGCGGTCATGGTCCACGCCTCATTTCATATAACAAAACCGGTAATACATAACATTTGAGAAGTCCGATTTTGAGAGGTAGGGTGAGGCTGTTAGAGGTGAAAATTTGCTTCATGCTAGTGAACGACGCTCTTGCTTTTTCTATTCTTATACGTATCTTCTTCGCTTGATCCCAACTTGAATATTAACTGTTGTTCCTAAGTAAGTGTACGAATCGACGTGTTCAATTCTTTGATTGTCTAATATCAGTTGTCCTGATCGTTGTTGGGTTTTGCTTACTAGCATCCATTTGGTTTTTAGGGGTCCGGACAAATAATCCCGGACAAAAAATCCCCACAAATTATACCAGGTCAAAAAATCACCGGATAAAAAATCCCCGGACAAATAATCCCTGGGCAAAAAATCCCCAAAAAAAATCCCGGACAAATAATCCCCACAAATATTTTTGGACAAAATATCCCCACAAAATATCCCGGACATAATATCCCCAAGAAATATTTGCTGCCGAATAGTTCTCTAAAAGTTTTCCCCAAATTTTTCCAAATTTCGAATTCCAATTCCATGCCGAAAATTTGGACATATTGGATATTAGTGCACCCTATGTAACGCACTGATGAATCTTATGTTTGTGCGTCACAGTGTTGCCCTGCTGTTTTCTATATTTTTTTCATAATTTCAATCAATGTTAAATGTACCAAGAATAATAGAATAAGAACGTTTACTTCTCCGTCACTATACTAGGTAGAATGACAAATGAGGTGTCAAATGAAAGCTTATAATCCAAGGATAGTACTAAAGGTGAGAAATTAGACCTAGGTTGTCTGTCCGTCTGTCTGTCTGACCGCGAATATAACTCCTCCGTCACTGTACCAGGTAGAATGACAAATGAGGTGTCAAATGAAAGCTTATAATCCAAGGATGGTACTAAAGGTGAGAAATTTGACATAGGTTGTCTGTCCGCCTGTCCGTCCGACCGCGAATATAACTCCTCACTATACCAGGTAGAATGACAAATGAGGTGTCAAACGAAAGCTTATAATCCAAGGATGGTACTAAAGGTGAGGAATTTTATAAGCTTTTATTTGACACCTCATTTGTTGTTCTACCTGGTATACTGACGAAGGAATTATATACGCGGTCGGACAGACAGACGGGCAGACAGCCTACGTTAAATTTCTCACCTTTAGTACCATCCTTGGATCATAAGCTTTCATTCGACACCTCATTTGTCATTCTACCTGCTATAGTGACGGAGGAGTTATATTCGCGGTCGGACGGACAAGACGGACGGAAGGACAAGACGGACGGATGGACAGACGGACGTGGATAATTCAATGTTTTCACATTTTTTCAAAATTGGTGAAAACAACAAAATAATAAACTTTACTTAATTGGTGTTTCAAAACTACTTACTTTTAACACATTACACAATATTACTAGGTTCCTAGTAAGTTAAACTTCACAATGATTTAAAATAATTAAATAAAAACCTATCTATACATAACTTATTAGAATATACCTAAAATACACAAATGATACATTTCACACACAAATATAATATCACAAAAAATTATAACGTGATAGTATGAAAAAATAGAGGATACGGCAACGGTGTTACAAGTGATGGTCGGATCCAATGCCAAAATCTACACAGACATATTAGGATGCACTAATACCAGTAACACCCAAGGTGTCCGAAAATTTTACATGACAAAGGAATGTCAGTTTTTTTCAAAAATCTTTCATAGCTGCTCGCGGAGAGGCCAGATGGGAGAAGGTCTGTAGGACGGCCTAGAAAAAGGTGGAAAGATGCAGTCAGAGAAGATCTGGAGAAAATGTGAGTGAGACAATGGGAAATAATAGCACAGGGCCGACAAACATGGAAAGCAATAGTAAACGCGGTAAAGACCATCGAAGAGTTAAGGAATAGTAAACGATATTGATGATGATGACTAAATATTTTTGACGTTAAGTTTACAAAAAGGAACAGGTTTTTTTGCATTACAATAAAGATTATCGTTTTCAAGACCAGCAGCTATCATCACGAATACGCAATGTTTTGAACATATTTATTCAAAGCAGGGCCAGCAAAAAATTTAAGCGAATAATTACATGATTCCCACAGCCTTAGCTCATTCCCCATATCTTCCACGATTTTTGAAAAAACTCTTTTGTCATGTATGTCATGTTGTCAATTTTCGCTATAAAGTTGTTTAATTTTATTTATTATCTAGGTTTTACAGCGCTCCAATCTTGACGAGATTCTCGAATTCTCATAGGAATACAATAAAAAAAAAGATACTTTTCTATTTATATATTAGCTAATCTTTATGCCGACCACGAAAATCAAATTTAAGGTGCATGATCAATTTTGTATTCGATGTTGCTGAATCCGAATATGAAGTTTATTTTTATCTAGATTTGGTGGAACATGTTCAAAAATCAAATTTTATATAAAAATGCCGAAAATCAATTTTGATGATTTT
The DNA here is from genome assembly GCF_917563875.1 of Diabrotica virgifera virgifera. Taxonomy (NCBI): domain Eukaryota; kingdom Metazoa; phylum Arthropoda; class Insecta; order Coleoptera; family Chrysomelidae; genus Diabrotica; species Diabrotica virgifera. Next base: position 268,263,577 of record NC_065443.1, read on the forward strand.
TCAAATTTACCTCGCTGTATCTTTGGTCGCTGTAAATATTCCCTTTTGAAAATTTTACTGTTTAATCTCTGAAGTATGTCGATAACAATGGGATTTGTCCCAAATATTTAAACACATTGAAAAAGGAGTTGTTAGTTTTTAAACATTTTGTCATCATATTTCGTTATTTTCATGTTTACTTAAAAAAGTTGAGTGACAAACTTTTTAGTTTATAATTTTAACCAACACAACAATAAAACATAATTCATGAAGAAGTTTTTTCTAAAATTTTAAGTCAAAATATACAATAGGAAAAAAGTTGTTACTTCATAAATAAGCGGCACACCCCAAAAAACTCTTATATCTCGTGATCGTGACCACGGTGTGGTGAATGGCAAATTTTGATCATACTTTATGATTTTGATAACAAAAATTCGTTTTTTGTTCTTCTTAAGAATTTTTGCAATATGCGGTTGCGTCATTCTTCTTCTGAACCAGCGAATTTGCCCTCAAACAACTTCTTGGGCCGTTTCTATATATGATTCGGGTTATAAGTTTTATAGTGGGGAGAAGGTCAAAAACAGATTAATAATAGCATAGGAATGTTAAAATCCTAATAAATTGTATGAATAAAAAATATGTATAGATAGAAAAGTAAGCCTAAGTTTTGTTTTTATTATATCCCTATGAGCATTCGAGAATCTATTCAAGTTTGGAGCGCTGTAACACCTATATAAGTAAATAGAATTAAACAAATTTATAGTGGAAACTGTTCGCTAAAAAACCCTATCCAAAATTTCTATAGCGTTATTTTTTTGTAAAATGAACTGAAAAATTTATAACCTCCAAAAGGAATCTTGTTAAAATTTTTTTACATATTTTTGTTTATATCTTTTTTGTTGGTCACTTGACGATAAAAAGTAATAGAAATAAAATAGTAGAAAATTTAATTTTCAATATTTATGTTTAATTAGATTTTCCGTAGGATTGGTAGTTTACGAGATATAGTGCGAAACCTCTTTGCACACCATTTCCAAGATGGCGGCCGGGGGACAAGGATGGCGACCCCAAAAACTTGAACTAAATCTTCTACTGATCCCCCTATACATTAAAGAAATAAAATTGACTCCTCTAACAAATGCAAGGTACGGCTTAAAAAATGTAACATTTTAATGGAGTACCTCACAATGAAAAGGAAAACCAGGTTATATAAATCAACAATAAGACCGATAATGACGTACACAGCGGAAACAAGAGCAGATACGGCGAAAACACAAAGACTGCTGGAAACAGCAGAAATGAAAGTCTTACGAAAAATAACAAACCAAACTCTAAGAGACAGAGTAGGAAGTGAGAAAATACGAGCGAGATGTGGTATATAAGAAATAAACATGTGGACAAAAATAAGAAAAATAGAATGAAATCAACGCATAGAAAGAATGACACAAATAGAATAGTATGAACAGCAAGAGACAAATCACCAAATGGAAGAAGATCACTGGGATGACCGAGGAAAACATGCTCAGACAATGTCGACTGAGGCTAAAATCCGAAGTAAAATAGGCATTGAGCCTATTTGTAAAGTAGGAAGAAGAAGAAGAAGTATTTTTTTGGTGGCTCAGCATGTAATCAACCAGTTCTAACACTGATTATGATATTTTATATATTGAAAACGTTCTGTGTTTGATGTAGCCCTTAAAGGGATTTCAATAACTTTTATACCTTTTGTAAAGAGTTTTTTAATTAAAATTTTTTGTGATTGATGGAATACAGCCAGCTAAAGAAAATTTTTTCTTTGTGGATTTTCTACATAAAAGTGTTAATAAAAACGAAATATCTGATGTCATTTCTTTGCCAATTGATTTTGAAGCAAAACTTGTTAATCCAGCTTCGAAACTTTTTTCATATTCTTTATCAGGTATAATCTCTGTGTGCTCTTTTTCAATGAAAATATTATTCAGTCTACTAGAAAAGCCTTTGATTAAGCCAGGTAAGATATATTTACTTTTTTATTTACACCTTCTTGATATAATATAACTTTTATTTATATTCTAAAACAATTTAATTTGATTCGATTCACTCGAATAGAAAATAATGCTTCTTTTATCTCGGTGCTTTCTTTATTGTTTCGAGAAAATTCTCATCCGAACATACAATGCGCATGTTAATTAAAAGTGATTTTATGATAGATATCTTTCTCATAACGAAATCCAATCTGTTCTAATATAATGGTTTTGATATTTCTTTTCTCTTATTTGTGGCATCTTACGATCCTGTCTAATTACACTGAAAATACTGGAATTTCTTTGTAGAATGTAAAATTCTGTGGACAGATTTAAGCTCATGTTTTAAAATAAGCTACAATAATATAGGGTTGTTTAAGAGACCGTTTCAGATCAAAGTTAGATGAAGCAATATATTTAAAAATACCATTAAAAACACCTTTAGATGTTGAATGGGCGATAACTAACCTCATAAAAGAGATACAGAAAGCTTCATGGGTAGCAACTCCAAACTACAAACAGTCAACAAGAAAAGAATCCTGCCCTCCAACTGTAAAAGAAAAAATTTCAGAGAAAAGAAGGCTAAGAAGAAATTGGCAATAAAATATAACAGTGAGCTATAACAATAAATTTAATAAAGCAGCAAGGGAACTAAAAAAGAATAATACTTGAAATAAAAATGGTTCTATACAAAGATACTTAGAAGAGATTACACCAAGAGAAGCCACCGAATAATCACTATGGAGACCACAAAATGGGCAAGAAATAACATGGAGAAGGCCGATACCTTTGGTGGCTATCTCTCACAAGTCTTTCAACCAAACAGCTTGGAATCAACACCTGAAGAATTGGAGAAAATAAATAGAGTACTAAGTTAACCTTACCAAATGGAGCTGCCCATACCGAAATTTAAGTACAATGAAGTTAAGGATGTAATAATGAAAGAAATTAATCCTAAAAAAGCTCCTGGTTATGATCTGATAACGGGTAGGATACTACAAAAAATTAACAAAGAAAGGAATAACGGCAATAGTACAAATTTTTAATGCAATAATAAGATTAAATTATTTTCCGCAAAAACTGAAAATATCAGTTACAATTATGATCCCAAAACCAGGAAAAACCTAGAGGAATTAACAGCATATAGGCCAATAAGTTTACTGCCTGTGCTTTCCAAAGTGCTGAAAAAATTAATAATGAAACGTATCAAGCCAATACTAGATAGCAAAAATCTCATACCAGAATATCAGTTTGGGTTTAGACGAGAACATGGAACCATAGAGCAAGTCCATAGATTAGTAAAACATATATTATCAGCAACGACTTTAAAAATAAGCGATATTGCTCAGCAGCGTTTCTTGACATAAGTCAAGCGTTCGATAAAGTCTGGCAAAAAGTTCTACTCTATAAACTAAAAAACCTATTGCCTCATCCGTATTATGAACTTCTAAAGTCTTTCTTATCTGACAGATTCTTTTCAGTTAAATACCATTCAGAATATTCAGAATTATATCAAATAAAATTAGGAGTACTGCAAGGCAGCGTGTTAGGACCAATGCTGCACCAGCTTTTTACTGCAGATCTACCAACTTCAAGAACTACAATAACAGCAACCTTCGCAAATGACACTGAAATACTGGCCTCACATCATGATTTAGTAACTGCCTCAAGAAACTTACAAGCCAGCCTTAATAATATCCAAGCATGGTTAAAAAAATTGAAAATTCGAGTTAAGGAGACCAAATCAATCCATGTTACCTTTACACTAAGAAGAGGTATATGTCCAGCAGTGTTATCAAATAATCAAATGATTACTCAGAGAAATGAAGTCAAATATTTAGGTTTATATCTTGACAGAAGATTAACATGGAGAACACACATATTTTCAAAATGAAAACAATTGGGTCTCAAACTAAGACAACTTTACTGGCTTATTGGCAGGAAATCACAATTAAATCTCACAAATAAGATCTTAATATATGAAGTCGTACTAAAGCCAATATGGACGTATGGAATTCAATTATGGGGTTCTGCTAGCAATTCAAACCTAGACATCATACAAAGACTCCAGAGCAAAGTTCTTCGAAATATAACCAATGCTCCGTGGAATGTTTCTAACAACATAATAGAAAAATACCTCCAAGTTCAATCCATAAAAACTGAAGTCACAAAGTACAGTGAAAAATACAAAAACAAACTAGTGCTCACTCTAATGACTTGGTGCGCGAACTGTTTAATGTCAACGATGAAGTGCGTCGACTAAAGCGTATGAAGCCTACAGACTTAATAAACAGATTTAAATAAAATTAATTAACGTAAAAGATGGTTTTGCTTGTTTAGTTTGTCAAAATTAATTAACATTTACCACTACATTATTAACTTTGTTTGTTAATTATATATAAAAAAACAGTCAAATCCTGTATAAAAGGTATATTTAAAATCCCTTAAAAGCGCCACATCAAAATCACAACATAACTAGTTTTCAACTGGTTTACCAGTCATCATCAGTGCTAACGTGCCATATACATGCTAACCGCCAAGATATTGTTTAACAAAAATATGTGGGTCAAAGCCCAGTAAAAGTTGTCCGTCAAGGAAACATTGGTTTAAAATGTTACATTAAGCCAGGATGTTTAAAATATTTGGCTAATCTGCCCCAGGTAACATCTGAGCTGTGTATTTGACTTGTTCACATGTTTAAAGTATGACGGAGAGTGACATTTTCTTGGTGGTTAGTATGTACATTGCACGTAAGCATTGATGATGACTAGTAAACCAGTCGAAAACTAGTTATGTTGTGATTTTGATGTGGCCCTTTTGAGGGATTTTAAATATACCTTTTATACAGGATTTGACTGCTTTTTGTATTATATGGTATACAACCAACTACAGGAAAACTTTTCCTTGTGGATTTTTTGTTAATTATATGTTAAAAGATGCCTCTCACTGGAGAGAATTCCTACATGTCATTTTTTCTTCTAATAATTGTCATAAAATTAACTTATTTTTATGAGTGATAACAGATTGTAAATGAAGTGGAGCTAAATAAAAAAAAGATCGAAGTTACATTTTTTTTAAATAAAATATTCTGTATTTTAAACAATGAGAAATCTAAAGAACAGATGCACTATAGATCTCTTACGCCGGAAGCCGGAAAGCAAAATTCTGGTCTTCTTCTTCTAAAAGTGCCTATCTTCTAGAGATGTTGGCGACCACATTGACCTGTCTTATTATATTCCCAGCAGTTCGATATAGATCAGTTGACGTTAGACAAGTCCATTTCCTAAGATTGGCAAGACAGGATATATGTCTACGTCCAGGGTCTCTTGCCCTCAATCTCGCCTTGTAGAATTAACTGTAGAAGTCGCTATTCATTATTACGCATAATGTGGCCGATGTAAGCCAATTTTCTGTTCTCTACGGTGTTAATTATTTCTTTGTCTTTTCTTAGCCTCTGGAGAATAGTTATGTTAATTGTGTGGTGAATATGAGACCCTCAACATACGTCGGTCGCACCACATTTCAAATGCCTCTAATCGTTTTATGGCATCTCCTGTAAAACTCCAACATTCTACTCCATAGAGGAGGACAATAAAGACGTAACATCTAAGAATTCTTACGGAAATAATTCCTTTGGAAAACCGGCAGGAGAGGACCAAATAGATGCAGAAATGATAAAATGGCTGGGTGAAATAGGAAAGGACTGGCTATTACAGATATGCAAGGAAGCATGGAGTACAGAGAAAATCCCAGATGACTGGAAGGAATACATAGTCCTTCTTCTTCTTCTTTGAGTGCCTCTCCTATCGGAGATTGGATATCATTAGGGCGATTCTAATTTTATTTACTGCTGTTTTGAACAATTCGTTAGTGGTACAGCCAAACCACTCTCTCAATTTTCTCATGGATTTCTTCGTCCTTGTTTTCCTTGCATTATTATATTTTGTAGGAATGTGTACTTTTGTCCCCTCATCAGATGGCCTAATTATTCAAGTTTTCTCTTTTTTATATTCAGTAAAACTTCTGGCTCGTTATTTATTCTGCGTATTACTTCTTCATTTGTAATTTTATCCACCCTACTTATTCTTAGTATACGGCGGTAGCACCACATCTCAAAGCTTTCAAGATTTTTAATATTCCTCTGTTTAAGAGTTCATGACTCAACACCGTAGAGCAAAGTACTGAATACATAGCATTTTAACATTCTACTTCGTGGATGAACACTTATATCACGATTACAAAATAATTTTTTCATTTTTATAAGAGTAGACCTGGCAATTTCAATACGTCTGTTATCTCGTGATTTTGGTCACCTGTTTCACTGATAAGGGTTCCCAAGTATTTGTATTCGTTTACTTTTTCAAGTTGGGTACCGTTTATTGTGATACTAGTGTCATTTATTGGATTCTTACTGAAGGTCATATATTTGGTTTTTTTGACGTTCATCCTTATGCCGTAGTTATTACTTACATAGTCCTACCAATATACAAAAAAGGACAACATAATTAATGCGAGAATTATAGAACAATATGCTTTTCATCGGTCGTAAGGTATACACGAGAATAATTATTATAGAGAACCATCTAAGATCAGCGATAGAGAAAGAAATGGAAGACGAACAAACTGCATTCAGATCAAACCGTCAAACAAACGATAACGTCTACATTATAAGGAATATAATAAGGAATATATATATATATATATATATATATATATATATATATATATATATATATATATATATATAGAGAGAGAGAGAGAGAGAGAGAGACAATGCCGTAAAGGGGATGAGATGAACTATTTCTCATGTTCGTTGATCTGAAGGCGGAATTTGATACGATAAACAGAGATATAATGTGGAAAATATTGGAAAGTTATAATATACCAAAAAAGATGGTAAAAGTCATAAAATCTATATACAGTACGTCAATAATCCGGATTAATTGGGACCGGACCCCATCCGGATTATCAAATTATCCGGATTACCGGAATTACCTCAAAAAAGGCTAGAATAGACATTTAAGTACCTACAACAAACATTTTAAAACTTTATATTTTCTCTTATACAGTAAAGTGTCTAGAGGTGAAATTAATCAAAACAATTGTTTATGTTCAAACACTGTATTATAATTTATTTATAGCAACATGTGTACATTACAAACATCAGACACTATTTGAGCTTTTAAAAAATGTTTAAAAGGTTTTGAACTGCGGTTCGTTTTTTTTTGAAGCTAAGTTCTTAATTCGTTTTAAAAGAATAAGATAGACCGCAGACGTTCGGATACAATTAGCGTCTATTTGCAAAGACAATGACGTCGACTTTGCAAAGTAACAAGACACTTACTCAACACACACACACACACACCTACACACACACACACACACACACACACACACACACACACACACACACACACACACACACACACACACACACACACACACACACACACACACACACACACACACACACACACACACACACACACACACACACACACACACACACACACACACACACACACACACACACACACACACACACACACACACACACACACACACACACACACACACACACTACACATGACACTAAGTACCTCATGTTGTGACTGGCTGAATGACATCAAGTCCATGCCATTAAAAAAAAGAATACGGTATTTTTAATAGATTCAAATCCGGATTATTGACGGTCCGGATTTTTGACGTCCGGATTATCGACGTTCTACTGTATATAAAAGTAGAAGGCAAAGTATAAATAAATGGAGAAAGGGCAGGCAGGTTTAAATGCGATAAGGGAATTAAACAAGGAGATGGACTAAGTCCCCTCTTGTTTATAATAGTCATGGATACTTTAATAAAAAATACCAAAGATCAAACAAGAAACCTTTAATATATAGTAGTATATAAAACCTTAAATGCAATAAAGATCAACTCCCTTCTATACGCTGATGATATAGTTTTTTTCTACGAGCGTGCAAAAATGTCTACTTTCGCGCACGCATTTTAGTTTAGAAAGTTTCAATTTTCCGCACGCGTGTTACTTTTCCGCACGCGTGTTAGTTTTCCGAACGCGGTTTTTACTTTTCCGCACGCGTGTTAATTTAGATATGTTAATATGGCCTTAGAGTAATTATAGTACATGCAATAAACTAGTATTTAGATATTATTTACTAATTTATTTCAAACATATCTTATTGTGTTCCTGTTTTAATGAAATTAACGCGACAATTCGATGAAATAATAGTATTTTACTTTATGAGGCGGAGAAGCATGACTTTTCTTGACGCGCCTGATATTACGCGCCGAACGAAGTGAGGCGCGTAATAGAGGGCAAGTCAAGAAAAGTCGCTTCTTTGCCGAATAAAGTATTCTATTTTTTCTTCAAACGTAGCAATTTTCAACCATAAATAGTACAATTCATACGCTATTTTTACTCGAAATTAACTGTGACAACTATCAAAGTCGTCTAGATGTTAGAAATTAAAATAATTAAGTCGTCCGTGGGATTTGCGTCTCCCTGGTTACAGTTGTTTGACAGTTGTTTGCAATTATTAAAGACAGCTTATTGTTGTTGCAACCGCAAGCGCAAATTTAGTGCGAAAATTTTAAACCCTCATGATTCGCCAACATCGGGAATGATTGCTGAAAGTTGTGCTCGACCATCAGTATCATCAACAATTACCAATGCGTATCAAGAGTCGGGAACATTTTTGCACGGTTTCAATTTTGAAAATGCCTCATTAACTAATTGTACTTTTAATACTATAAATAAAAATGATGTTTAATTGTTGTTAATGACATTTGTATTGTTGCTTTGTGACATGTTTCATATTGTTGCCATGACAACATTTTTCCCTCCGCCGTAAAGAAATGGGAAAAAAAACTGCTGCCGGCGGAGACATCAAACTTTGACAGGATCAAGTTAGATAAGTAATGTCATCATTATTTGACGTTTGAAGAAAAAATTATTTTGACATAATATTCGAAAGTCAAATCGATAGACAATAAGAGTCGTTTTGAATCATCGTCATGGAAACCAAGATCGTCGTCATGCTAACTAATTATATTGAAAGTTTGGTTTTGACAACCTTGTCAAAGAATTAATTTGTGTATGTATTTTCATATTAATTAAATTAATTGATTAAGATTTGGTAATTTTTTAAAGACTCTTAGAAAAAATATTGTTCCTAACTCTTGCAGACAGTCTCTTTTCCGCACTCGACTGCTTGCCGAACTCCCGCTTCGCGTCGTTCGGCAAACTGCAGTCGCGTGCGGAAAAGAATGACTTTCTGCACTTGTTAGGAAAATAACTATAATCACAGACACAGTAGAGAAAATGCAGTAACTAATAGATATGTGGCAAAAGAGATACAGAATTTAAAAATTGAAATTAATTTCAACACAACAAAACTTATGATAATAAATGAAGATGAGAAAAACGAAAGGAATACTAATATAATATAATATAATAAGGGAACAAGTAATAGAACACGTATCTACTTTTCAATATTTGGGAAATATAATAACAGGTGATGGGGAAACGGACTTGGCAATAAGTAATAAACTGAAGAAGGCAACTAACGTGTATTACTTACTCTTTAAATAATACAATTTTTGGAATGTCAGAAATAAACAACAAAACTAAACTCAGAATATATAACAGCATAATAAATCCGATAATGACATATGGGGCGGAAACATGGATTGTGCAAAAGAAACATGAATCAATGATAAACGCGACTGAGATGAAATACATGAGAAGAATAACTGGAGTTACGAAGTTTGATAGATTCAGAAGTGAAGATATAAGAAGAAAGCTGTAACAAGAACCGATAATGAGGAAGACCGAAAACAAACAATTAAGATGATTTGGACACCTACAACGAATGAAGCAAAAGAGACTTACAAAGAAGTTACATGAAGTCAAAATGGGAAACAAAAGAAAAAAGGGAAAGCCGAGGAAAACATGGATGAACCAGATCCAGGATATAGGTACACATGAGTATGAAAGATATGAATAACCAGGCCACCAATGGAAGCGCTCGGAAGAAATGGATAAAAGACGGAACCCGACATCCGACCCCCTGAGGGGCACTAAGGATTATGAGAAAGAAGAAGAAGTTGATATTTTTTAATAGTGTTTTACATCATAATTGTCAGATCGCATTTTTTCAGATAATTTGGTATGGCATCTTGTGTGTGGACACTTATCTTGAGTCCATAAAGGAGGAATTATATATCTTATATTTTGGTCCTAAAATAATTTGGTACAATTTCAATTGAAATATGATAGGTGAAGCCAAAGTTTAAAATAGGGTTGAATATATAATTGACCAAATTACTTCTTCATTTCTTATATTAAATATGGTACTATATCGGCAATAGGGTTGAATATATAATTGACCAAATTACTTCTTCATTTCTTATATCAAATGAACCCTATATCGGCAACTATAAATTGATAGTTTGAGGTTTTTTTAAAATAAGATGCTTTAAACATATTATTGTGGAAAAAATATTTTATTACAGCTAACACTTAACCAAAAAGCAACAAATAAAATACCACGCGGAACGAGTTTTTCTGGTAATATATCTTTGACGAATATAATCTCACCAACCAATTAATGCCGATAGAGTCGGGTTCTTTGGCTCTTTACAAATTATCACTTCTACAAAAACTACACAAATTTTTGTTGAATATTAATTGCTTCGCCATCCTACAATGGCTGGTACCGCACCTAACTGTGGTTCTCTTCATGTACCACGTACCGTGTACCGGTGTGTTGAAACAAGGATTATTTTCCATTAGTAGTAAATAAAATAAAGACAGCCGCTCAATGGCAGGTAGTTTTAAAAGCTCGATTGTTTCAACGCTGTAATTCAACCATATATCACTACTACACATTGACGTAGGTACACGAAACTATAATGATCTTATTTATACGACTGCCTATTTACTAAAATATTGGGGTAATATGTAACATAATAGCTGGTTTCTGGAGCACCGAAGGTTCTATTTAATTTTTTGTTACATTTTTCACAACTTGAGTTACCGGTCCTGGTAAAGAGACAGTGAGGTTGATTTAAATCCGCTCCGCAAAAAAACTTCAAATACTGAAACTTTGCGAGCAGAAAAATCACCAAATTATTTGCAAAGTGTAAATAAGTGAGTTAAGAAATTTACAGTGTAAATTTAAAAAGAATATTGAAAGTAAGATCCATACATTATTAATCTAACCTAGTTTTAATAAAATTATATTTTAACTACTAACAGTAAAATAATTACAGTCATAGTCAAGTTTTTGGCACTGATAAGAAGTCAAGGTCCTATGGGTGGACTAGCCGAAGCTGCTTTCAGCAGTGGTAATTACTAATAAATTGATTTAATTATAATTAAGGTACTTCGGTATCTATCTATCGAAAAATACAGAGTCGGCTTTCTGAACGAAAACAAGAAGATATTGAAGAATAAGAAGATATTGAAGAATAAGAAGATATCGAAGAATAAGAAGATATTGAAGATAAGAAGAAGACATTGTTGATAAATCTAATTTATTCAAGTGAACATTAATTGTTGATATAAATAAATAAATAAGATATTAAATGGTATTTAAATAGTTTTATAATTAAAGTAAAAAAAAAAATTGAATAATATATAAATATTTTGTAATTAAAGTAAAAAATTTAATTAATTTGATTTAATCAAGTAGGTTTTAATTTGATTTAATATTTGTATTTATAAATACATACCTACTTTAATAATTTGAATAGGAAGAAAGATGGCGGATGGTAATTATAGCATTAATGAGGACGGTAAAAGAAAAAGCAAAGAGGAGCCAGATATATTTAGCAGGAGTAGAAAAGTGAACCGAACACCAGACAGGTCGAAACCATCAACGAATGAAACCAGCAGCCAGAACGAAATGATGGAACTAATGAGACAATTAGCAAGCGATAACAAAAAGAAAAACAAGGACCTGGAAGATATAAAAAATACAATGGGTAATATGATTGAGGAACTAAAAGAAATTAGGAAGGAAAATAATGAATACAAATTGCAAATGAAAGAAATAATAAGAGAAAATGAAAATCTAAAGAAAGAAATGGCTACGATGAAACAAAAAATAGATAAAATAGAAATAACCTTGGAAGCATGTCAGAAAGAAAAGAAGAAAAATAACCTAATAATGAGAGGCTTACCACTAGACACAATAGGAACAGAGCAAATAGAGAACTTCATAGAAGCAAAAATGGGAGTAAAATCAGAAATAAATAGGGTACAAAAGATAAATGAAACAATGTGTGTTATAGAATGTAAAAAATTCGAAGATAAAATGAAAATACTGAAAGCCAAGGGTAAACTAATGAGCTATAAACAACATAGAGTATATATAGAATGTGACCTAACATTAAAAGAGATAGAAATACAAAGAAACCTTAGGAAGATAGCAGCAGAGGAAAAGACTAATGGGAAAAGGACAAAAATTGGATATGGATTCATAATTATTGAAGACATTAAGTGGAAATGGAACCAAAAAACAAGCCGGATAGAAAAAGTAACATACAATACAGAACCAACTTGTTCAAAAAACTAGCTGTAGAAAACACAATGATGGACCGAGAAACAAAACAGGCAAAGAACAGGGACATGACCAGATTTAAAGATAATAACACAAACGTAAGGAAAAACAAATTGAAGTACAACCTAAACATAGAAAAGAACAGAACAATTCTGAAAATGGCATCATGGAATGTAAGAGGTATAAATGGGAAAGAAATAGAACTGGGGGAAGAAATTAGAGATAAGAACATTGAAATAGTAGCTATAACAGAGAAAAAGAAAAAAGGAAGAGGATCAATAATATTAGAAAACGGAATGTTACTAATATACAGTGGAGTGGAAGAAACGAAGAGAGCTCAGGCAGGAGTAGCGTGCCTGATTAAGAAGGATAGTATCAACAAAGTAAAAAATTGGATATATTACAACGAACGTATACTAAGAGTAGACATATATATATATATATATATATATATATATATATATATATATATATATATATATATATATATATATATATATATATATATATATATATATGGATACAGAGGAAACCAATACAAACCTAATCATATGCTATGGACCAGATGAAGACGCAACAAAAAACGAAAAGAATGAGTTCTGGGACAAATTACAAGAAGTGATAAATGATTGTACAGAGAAAATGGTGATCACAGGAGACATGAACAGTAGAGTGGGGAAAGAAGCAGAAAAATGGAACAATGTCATCGGACCGTATGGGGAGGAAAAAATAAACAAAAATGGAAAATTACTACTTGAATTCTGTCTAGACAATAACCTGGTGATTATGAACACACACTTCCAACATAAAAGGATACACAAGATCACAAGAGAAGTCAAATCAAGAGACGAACAATCAATTATAGACTATACTATAGTGCAAAAAACAGAGAAGAACTGGATAAGAGACGTAAGGGTGAAAAGGAGTTATGAAATTGGTAGTGACCACTATCTACTAGAAACCACATTCAAAAGCAAAAGAAAAGAAATAAAAAGAAATGAGAACATAAACAGAGAACACAAAGAAATAATAAAAATTTATAAACTAAGGGAAGAAACAACGAAAATAAGATACACAGAAGGGCTAGAGAAAGAAATAGACAATGAACATATAATAACAGAAACAATAGAAGAAGAATGGGGAAAATTTAAAAATGCGATGATAAAAACAGCTAAATCAATATGTGGAACCACAAGAAATAACAACAGAGGGAAACGAACGTCTTGGTGGAACGATGAAGTGAAAAGAGAAATAAAAGAAAAGAAGAAATTATGGAAAGAATACATACAAGACAAAACACAACAAAAATATGAAAATTATAAGAGAAAAAGAACAAAAGTTAAAGAGATAGTTAGGAAAGAGAAAAAGAAAAGTTGGGAAAAATTTGGAGAAAAAATGGAAGAAAACAGCACAGAAAACGTAAAATTATTTTATAGAACACTGAAAAACCTAAGAAGCGACAAAGAAACGAAACTGAAACAAATAATGAACAAGGAAGGAATAATAATAAATGACGATAAAACAATAATGGAAAGATGGAGGGAACATTTCCAGCTGTTACTGAATGGAAATCAAGTGAACACAATGGAGAAGGAAAGCCACATAAAGAGAGTATCCATAAGAAACACGGAAAATCCAGAAACTATAGAAAAAGAAGAACTAGAAGAAGCAATAAGAAAGATAAAGATTGGAAAAGCACCAGGAAGCGATGAAGTAGCACCAGAAATGATGAAATATATAGGAATAAAAGCAAAAGAAAAATTGTTATACATATATAACCTAATATGGAAGAGAAAAGTAATACCCAGAGAATGGACAAATGCAGTAATTATACCTATATACAAAAAAGGAAACACAAGAGACTGTAAGAACTATAGAGGTATATCACTACTATGTGTAGCAGCAAAAGTATACGAAACCATAATAGAAAGGAAAATCAGAAAAGAAATAGAACATAAATTAGAGGACGTACAAAGTGGATTCAGGAAAGGACACAACACACAAGACCATATATTTACCATGCAACAAGTAATAGAAAAAGCATTAAAGAAAAATAGAGAAATATACCTGAGCTTTATAGACATGGAAAAAGCCTTCGACTCAGTCAAAAGAAAAGATATATGGGAAAGCCTAAAGAAGAAGGAAGTAAGCGAAGAACTGATAGAAGCAACAAAGAGTATATACATGAAAACAACAAATACAGTAAGAATGTTAAATATACAGTCAGAACCATTTGAAACAACTCAAGGAGTTAGACAAGGGGGAAGTCTCAGCCCAGTGCTATTCATAAATGTAATAGATGAGATAGTGAAAGAATGTAAGAAAACTTTCAAGAAATACTGCATCGGTTGGAACAGAATGCAAATGATAAACGCTGAGATGTGTATATTTGCAGACGACATAGTACTAATTGCGGAAACAGCAGAAAAACTGAAATACAACTTAGAGAAATGGAACCTAGAAGCAAGCAAATACAACTTAAACGTAAACAAAGAGAAGACTCAGATAATGAAAATATCAAGGAAACAAGGGACGGAACATCAAATAGAAATAATGATAGACCAACATCAATTAATACAGACAAATTCATACAAATACTCAGGAACAGTAATCAACAACAAAGGAGACATAGAGGACGATCTTAACAACAGAATGGAAAACACAGGAAAACTATTCCAAGCACTAAATAGAGGATTCCTTAATAACAAAGAAATATCAACAAAGACCAAGATGACAATATACAAAACAATATATAGACCTACGGTGACATATGGAGCAGAAAATTGGATATTAAACAAAAGACACCAGAGCAGAATACAGGCAGCAGAGATGAAATACCTCAGAAGAACGATAGGAGTAAAAAGAACAGATAGAATCAGAAATGAAGAAATAAGAGAAAGACTCAAAATCAAGCCGATACTCGACTCAATCAAGAAGAAAAAATTGGCATGGTTCGGACATCTAACCCGGATGGACAATGATAGACAAGTGAAAAGAGTGTGGGAAGCCAAACCAATAGGTAAGAATAGAAGAGGAAGGCCCATCAAAGAATGGAACAGTGACATTTCGCAGATACTGCAGAGTAAGGGTAAGACTTGGCAGGAAGCAACACAGATGGCATCCAATAGGAAGGAATGGAGAAAGTTCGTTAAGAGCTAGGACAATTCAGAAGATTGTAAAATATTGTAATTTATTGAATTGTAATTTAATGAATTGTATTATAAATGGCCCTACACCGAAAGGTACTAATGGGTCTACTGATTAAGTAAAGTAAGTTTCACAACTTTCTTTGGCATCTCTTTTATACGGTCTCTTTTTTCTTGTCGTCTTCTTCTTCTTCATATCCACGTAGGATGAGGTCCTCAGAAGAATAAAAAATAACCGAGACCGCTATCAAATCTCGAAAACTACAATATTTTGGACACATTATGTGAAATGAATCCATATATTCGCTGCTTCAATCCAACATTGATTGATTATCTTGGTGTCGATATATTCTTTCAATAGTATCGATATCGATAATATTGATATCGATTGGAGTATCGCAAAATAAAGTGCAATGTAAATTTAACCTAATGCGCATTGGCTATTGATTAAAAAAACCGAACACCGGCTTTTGGAATAACCGGTTTTTTGACCGGTTATAACCGCCAGGTTAAACCGTAAGTAAGGAAAACCGGTATAACCGAAAACCAGTGTTTTGTCAACAACCGTCATCCCTACTTTCTATTGTGGCTATGTTATTCATATTTACCTACATAGGTTATGATCCAGGTTTGACATCCATATGTCATGATAGGAAGGATGCATTGGTTAAACATTTTGCTTTTTAAGTATTGAAGTGTTTTGCGGTTCTTAAGTATTTAACTAAGTTTTCCAAATCCTGCCTATGCTATTATGGCTCTTCTAGCGATTTTTGCACTTTAATTCTCTTTGCCACGTTTCAGGATTTGGCCTAGGTAGATATATTTCTGGACTTATTCTATTTCATTGCCATTTTATAGATTTGTTATAATACGTCTGGAGTCGTCTGTGTTTTGCGTTGTTTTTATTTTTGCCATATTCATTTTTAGGCCGACGCGGCGTATTTGGAGCTATCTTCGAGTTCCTCCATCATAATTTGTAGTTCCTCGAATGTGCTCGATGTCGTCCGAGAATTTGAGAATATTTAATATGTTACCATTAATGTACACATTAACGTTACCACAACATACCATATGTTGACCAATTTGTAGTTTTAAAGACGTCTTCTAGAACTAGGTTAAAAAGCTTTGGCGATATTACATTTCCTTGTCTAATATTGACAGCTTAAAAACCAAATAAGAATAAAAATTAGGGAGGCTAAAGAAAAAGAACTGCAAAACAGATATAACAACTTCAACCTACAAAAAAAAAGTCAAAGAACTAGCCGGAATAGGAAATAGAAGAATCTCAAATATATTGATCGGCAAAAATGGAAATATTATAATGGAGACAGAACGAAAACTACGACGATGGAAAGAGTACATCGAGGAACTATTTCATGGCCAGAGAGAAGCTAGTACATCAGTAGATAGCGAAACCGGAGATGTGGGCCCAGAGACAACCAAATCAGAGGTTAGTCAGGCAATAGACTCTATGAAAACCAATAAATCTGCTTGTCCAGATAAATTACCTAGCGATCTGATAAAGTTGGTCAATGAGAAATACCTGGACATAATAGTAGAACTGTTTAACGCTATCTACTACGGGAATCATCCCTAGAGAAATGTTGGCATCAGCATTTGTATGTTTGGCAAAGAAAGTGAATGCCAAAGAATGTAGTGACTAACGAACCATAAGCTTAATGTCACATACCTTGAAAATTCTGCTGAAAATTATCCACGGCAGAATACACTCTACACTGGAGCTGGATATTAGTGACACTCAATATGGGTTCCGCAATGGTATGGGTACCAGAGAGGCATTATTTTCCTTCAAAGCTGACACAGAGATATTTGGATGTTAACCGTCCTCTTTACGTCTGTTTTATAGACTACAATAAAGCGTTTGATAAACTAAAACATGATTGACTCATGGAAATTCTGAAAACTAAAAACCTAGATGAAAGAGATTTAAGAATAATAACACACCTCTATTACAATCAGCGAGCAATAGTCAGAATTGAAAAAAAAAATCTGAAGGAATGGAAATAAAGAGAGGAGTCCGGCAAGGCTGCATAATATCACCTTATTATTTAACGCTTATTCTGAAGAGGTAATGCGAGAAACTCTGGAAGATGAAACAGTCAGCATAAGGGTAAATGGAGTCTTAGTTAACAACATCAGATATTCAGATGATATAATAATAATAGCCGATAGTTTACAAGACCTGCAAAGACTCATGAGTAAAATAGTAAGATGTAGTAGGGAGTACGGACTCTCTCTCTCAATATCAAAAAGACGAAGTTTATGAAAATTAGTAAAAACAACCATAATACTAACGAAATCTGATAGTAGAGGGCCTGCAGAAATAATGACTTCACTGCAGAAGTCAAAGTCAGAATGGAAAAAGTACGTTCTAATTTTATGAAAATGAAAAAGGTCTTATGTTGCAAAGATTTAACATTAGCTCTTAAAGTACGCCTAACAAAATGTTAGGTATACATTGTACTGTACTATGGAGTGGAATCATAGACGTTAAATATAGAGACAATGAGACGACTTAACGCCTTTGAAATGTGGAACTATAGAAGAATTTTGCGGGTTTCCTGGGTAGATAGAGTTACAAACAACGAAGTACTAAGAAGAATAGGTGTAGAGAAATAAGTTAAACTTACAATTAAAGAAAGAAAACTACAGTATCTCGGACATGTGATGCGGGGCGAGAAGTATGGCATCCTGCGACTAATAATGCAAGGAAAAATAGGTGCAGAAGAAGCATCGGAAGAAGACGAATTTCATGGCTGATGAACCTGCGAGAATGGTTTTGATGCAGCTCAAAACAACTATTTAGAGCTACTGCCTCAAAAATTAAAATAGCTATGATGATTGCCAACCTCCGTAGCAAAGATGTCACCTGAAGAAGAAGAAGATGTCAATTATTCGCCGACTTGTTACATATAGAAGTGAAATATGGACTCTACATTATCGGGAATTAATAAGCTGCTAGTGTTTGAAAGAAAGGTTCTCAGAATGATCTTTGTCCCTCATAGATACGAATTGACAGGAGAGTAGAGAAGGCGCTGCAATGCTGAATTTGTGATTCCCTAGCGCATTGAAAACATCGTTAGATATATAAAAGCAAACATAATAGTATGGTAATAGATAGTGTTTTTTGAGAGAACAGACGACAGAAGATCAGTAGGTCGTCCCAGAAAAAGATGGAAGGATAATGTTGAAGCCGATTTATCTAGGATTGGGGTACAACAATAGCAAATGGAAGCGTAAGATTGTAGGAGATGGCAGCACTGGCGAAGCGTCCAGGTAACCATTTTTACCATTGTTAACAGTTAAAAATCTTGCAAATAAATATTTTATGACTACTGTGAAATAATTCCATTTTATTTTTTTTTTCAATAGAAACATGAGTGTTAATAGTAATTCAGTAAAAAGCCAACTAGACGCACGAAAATATTGGCGAGATTATGCGACTCGGTTGCCACTTACTTTGTTACTTGTTACCACTTTTATTTGTGGATACGCATGATGATCCATCGGCTATCGGTCGCAGTGCCTGGAAATTTTGAAAGGCGAAGGCATGGGCGCGCTTTGGATATTAGTAGGCTTGTTACCATTTTTTGGTTTGGTTATTGCTCTTTAGTACCTATTAAAGTGTACGTGCAATTAAACATAGATGAGTGTCGTTGACTTTTTTTTTGAAATTTTTGACATTATGATTATCCAACTTAAAAATAGGTTTTAATGTAACGCAAAACATTTTCAGATATGGCCTTTCATAAATTTGTAAAGCTATATGAAAAAAAATTTGACACAGTAAAGTTAAAAACAGAATTGGCAGTTCTTTATAATGATTATATTCAAAAAAATGGACAAGAATAATAATTGTATCAATATTTAAAGTCTTCAGAACTTGATAATGCATTTCAGGAAGCTTTTAAATTGGCCAGCCTATTTTTAACAATTCCACAATTCCGGCTACAGGTGCATCGGTTGAAGGAAGCTTTTCAGCAATGAAACGAATTAAAAAATGCCAAAGAAATACCCAATTGCAAGATCTTATAACATTTTTTTTAATTTCCATTGAGAAACGCTTTTTAAATGGATTGATGATAAAACCCTCTTTCTACGATTCTGTTAGTATCATTTTTCCCAATAAAATAAACAAAAACTTATATTTGGGAGGTTCAAAATAATTTTTTGTTAAATAAGATTTTTTACATCTGGTTTTGGTATTTCTTAAGAAAAAATCACGCGTCGCCACTGGGTGGCGGTCTATAATGGATGCGGCGAAGACTCACCCTTAGTTGTAGAGCCAGTCAAGAAGACAAGAAGAAAAAATTCACTTGGTAACACATTTTGATTCCACTCTTTCCGAATTTCACTCAGAAAAATTACCGAAATTCTGCTTCTTCTTAAAGACCCACTACTGCTTCAACTTTCATTTTCTTTCTTTTTTTTTTCTTTTAAACTTTCAAATCAAAATCTGAACTTCACAGCTCAACTGGACACCTAAGTAATTTAAAAATACTGAACTCCTATTTAAATATAATAATTTATTGTAACAGACTCTACATACTATTGTCTATGTTACGTCCCTGAATCGGTTGCCCAATGGTAAAGAACTAATCACTTGGTCCAATATTGTACAATCGGCATAATGTTATGTTTAAATAACGGTAAGAAGATTAAGAGGCTCTGAATGAGTATCCGGTCCCTGTTGTTTTATAAATTACTTCTTTTCGTTTAGGAAACAAGTTATTTTTACAAAATAAATGGATATCAATATGTTGATTTAAAACGGAACAATCTGATTAATGTTTTAATATGTCTACTGTAATTAACTTTCAAATACCATAAATATATGTTCCTTAACTAACAACAAGAGACGAAGAGTACAGCACAATTTATCAGAACCTCAACTCCCTCTTCTTCTATCTTCAGATTATATATAATTTTTTTTGGTTATCTTGTAACCACAAAATTCTTCAAATCTGATTAATGTTTTAATAGGTTTACTGTAATTAACTCTCAAATGCTATAAATATAATATGTTCCTTTATAACTAAAAACAACAGACGAAGACTATAGCACCATTTATCAGAAACTCAACTCCCTCGATTCTTCTATCTTTAGATCATAATATATAATTTTTTGTTAGTGTTATAATAACTAAAAAATTCGTCAAGAAAAACTGATCCACTCTGCAACTTATTGCCTCCTAACAATAGAAATATATTAGGTCTTCATTCTATGTCTTTCTATCTAATAGCTACCTTTATTCTATTCATCCGACATGAGATATCTCTGTGATTTGTAAAATGTATTTCATTTTTTTTAAACGCTTTTCTTTAGTTCAATAGTTTGCGTCAAATCTTTAGACGTTAATTTGACTGACTTTTCTTCAATGCAAATGACTAAAAATTTGCAGACATATGCATTCGCGGGAACAATACACGAATAGTCAATAAAATTTTTTTATGTCTATTAATTGATTAAATAAAAAAAAAACAATTTTAATGGAAAATGTTTAAATTTTCTTGTTTTTTACAATGTAGAAACTTAAACTTTTACGGATTGTAGCTAATTACATGAACTATACATAATTATACTTCTTCCGTTAATTGTTTACGTTCTGCTTCATAAATAAACAATAATGTTTCAAATTTTGAACGCTTATATATTTGTTTATATAAAAATCGGCCCTTATTTGCGTCAAATTTCAATATGATACGAACCAAAACTTCAACCAAAACTCGAATTCAAAAAATTCGTGTTTTTATCGTAGTCTTAGAAAAACCGCCGGTAGAGACGTTTTATGCTACAATTAACATTAGAATTCATTTTGGCGTATTAATTAATTAAACCTTTTTCTTTAGTTCAATCGTTTGGGTCAAATATTTGGACGTTAATTTGACTGGCTTTTCTTCAATACAAACGACTAAAAATTTGCAGACATATGCATTCGCGGGAACAATACACAAATAGTCAATAATTTTTTTTATGTTTATTAATTGTTTAAATAAAAAGACGATTTTAACGGAAAATGCTTACATTCTCTTGTTTTTTACAATGAAGACACTTGAAACTTTTACAGGATTGTAGCTCATTATATGAACTATAGATCATTTAACTTTTTACGTTAATTGTTTACGTTATGCTTCATAAACAGACAATAAAGTTTCAATTTTTTTGCCGATTCCGACTATCATCATTATATTTATGTTTTATACATGTCATATTTTAATAAAGATGACGATATATTTTAATGTTTGAAAAGTGTAAGACTAAAAAGTAAATAATAAAAAAATATGAAAAAATTTTTTTTGGAAACGAGTGACTAAAATTAAAAATATTATAAAAAAATCAACCAAAAAGCAAAATATAAAAAAAATTTAAAAAATCTAACACATTCGTTAAAGAAAAGCGTGGGGCGAAAGCCGTTTATTCGATGAAGACGCGCCATGCTTTTCTTTGACGAATGTGTTAGATTTTTTAATTTTTTTTATTTTTTGCTTTTTAGTTGTTTTTTTTATAATTTTATAATTTTAATTTTAGTCACTGGTAACCAAAGGAAAACGTTTCTTAAAAATATTTTTTCATATTTTTTTATTCTATAGTTGTCTTTATTACATATTTATGTCAACCATCATGTTCTATTGGAAGACCTAAAAAGAGATGGGAAGACGAAGTCGATGAGGATGCCAGGAACTTCCTGGGAACGCGTTCATGGAAAAGAACAGCGGTAAATCGAAATGATTGGAGAAGCTTATTGAAGGAGGCCAAGGCTCGATTTGGGCTGTAGTGCCATTGGATGGATGGATGGATCATGTTCTATTCTTTCCCCTAGTGTTGTTGTTTTAAAAATGTTCTTGCGAGTGATCCCTGAACGCGTCGACAAAAAACTAGATGATAGCATAACAGGAAACGAACTGGGATTTAGAAACGGACCTATTTAGAGATCAGTAAAATAAAACTTACAATGACGATTTATATAGCAATTTATCTTTTCAAGATTTATTCATGAATATAGTGTATAACATATTACTCAACAAGAATATTCCATGAAACGATAAAAAGGGCCAATATTAAACTTTTTTTAATAAATGCGTAAATCTAAACAAAGTCAGAAAATTTTGCCGATGTTTACAATTTTTTTTTAAATGATATTGCAAATAAAATAAAACAAAAATTATAATTCAGTTAACTACACCCTAAAATTTATGGAATATTTTTTATTGAAAATCCTTTAAAAGGTATAACAAAATCAGTTAAAGGGCTACATAAAAAACACAGAGCGTTTTGGATCTAAAAAGATCATCAGTGTTGATACAGGTTTATCATCTGAGCTACCAAAAATACGTCGATAAAAACCCTTTAAATGTTTTAAAATTTATTTTATTTAATTTTATTTTTATTTATTTAAGGTTTATAAAGGTTTTATTGTGGTAAATAAGAAGATAATGGTTTTAAAGTTACCGTGTAGATATACTGCCAGAACATTAAAACTTTTAAGCATTTTTCACTAGTTTTAAAGTATCTAATAAGAGTACCTGTCAAATAAGACTAATTAATCTTAATAGATAATTTGTCTTATTGTGTTTTTAAAATGGTTTATCCTCATTTCTTTTTAAAACTAATCAATTTTATGAAGAACTTCCGGACTGTTTGGCTTTATTAAATTCTAGTTTGTTACCTTTTAGTTTTATTGCAGTTTTAAAGATTCTGCTAATATGACTAATAAAACCTATTATTAAAACTAATTTATCTCAAGACTATTATGTCAGTAAAACATATGCCTTAATACTATTTTTTTAGTTGTCTTTAAAGTTGCTTTCTTAAAATCAATTAGTAGGCTATATTAAAACCAAACGCTCTGAACTGAATCAATTTGGTTATCGTAAATACTAAACTATGCTTCTTGTTAGAAACATGTTCAAAATGGTCGGCCATTTGTTTTAGAGCGAAACAGTTGTGTAGTGTGTTGTAAAAAGTGGAAGTACAGTTAGTATGAAAGAAATAAGTCGCAAGTAGGTAGATAAGTACTTAAAATATAAACGAACTGGTAATTTTAAAAGAAAAATACAACACACACACACGATGCCCCAACGACGCGATGCCTCGAGTTTAGGTTAGAATCACATTAAAACCGAGTGGCATTATTGACAGCAGCATTAAAACTTTACGGTTTTAATTCTAAGGCAACCTTGCTTTTAAACTGCAAAAATGGCAACATGGTTTTAAAAGCACATTCACGCAGCAGCTTTAAAACCATTTGCTTAAGAAAACAAAGTTTTAAGAAGGTTTTTATTTTTGGTTTTATTGACCCCTTTCAGATTGGGCCCTTTTATGCTTAAAGCGGTTTTATTACAACCTTAAGGTTTACTTAAATACCAAATGATTTTAATTTTTGTTTTATTCTACGGTTTTAAAGCATCCTTAAAAGACTTAATAAACCCGTTCGGTGCTACTTGAGATGACTTCTCACACGAGACGTGGGTTGCTGACCTGAAGAATATGTCCTCAAATTACGGGCGATGCCCAGCCTCTAACCATCTTGCGTAATTTGAGGACATATCCTTCATATCAGCAACCCACATGTCGTGTCGGGAGTCATGTCATGCCTAAGGCCCTATCTATAACAATTTTATCGATCGCTTTAAATTATCCATAATATTCCATAATAATGTAGATCTATCAAAATTTTAAAACATTTAAAGGGTTTTTAGCCACGTATTCTTGGTGGTTCAGCAAGTGATAAACCGGTATCAGCACTGGTGATAATCTTTTTAGATCGAAAACGTTCTGTGATTTTGATGAAGCCCTTTAAGCGATTTTAATAAATATATACTTACATTTTATAAAAGAAGTTCAATAAATTATTTGTGATTAATGGTATACAGCCAACTACAGGAAATTTTTTCCTGGTGGATCTATGGAAAACTTTTCTTTAAATTGAAATAAAGAAGGGTTAAAAAAAATTAAATTTTCGGTCGACTATAAATATGACGCTGGCCTATAATGGGTTTTAATTGCTGTAATATCGCTTCAATAAATACCTGTTTATTCTGGAATCTTAATCAGTTTGTGTAATTAATAAATGCATTCGAAGGCCGTGCTATAATTAATAAAGCAAGTATATTTTAAGCTTCTGATGTTTTGTTTTTAATTTTCCATTTTTAGAACTACACTGCACTTTTTCTGGTTTTCACTAATATATTTCAGCCACCTGGAATAACTTAACATTCTTTCTTTTTATTCTTCCCTTCTTGTCGCTGTCTGGTAGGTCAATCACGTAAGGCCAAGTTAATATGATGATGGTCCAGGTCCATCCGATTTTTATGGTTGTCTATAAAAAAATTGGCATCATCAATTTGAGGATCTCTATAAAATGTTACTACAGTACTACATAAACAATTTTGTGTAATAAATAATGTCAAACAGTCCTTTTTCCCATAAGCTCTCAATTGAAAATCTTAAGACAAGATGTTTTAATAAATATACAAATTTATTATACATTCAGGAGCGAAATTATGGAATGTTAAGTGGTCACGGCCACTTGCCACCATACAGTCAACATGTGAACAAGTCGATTTAGAGCTCAGATGGTACCTAGAGCATATTACATGGAATACTTTGAACATCCATGTTTAAGTTCACATATTTCATCTATGTTTCCATGACGGATCAATTTTAAAGGGTTTTTTCCCATATATTCTTATAATATTGTATTTTGTTGGTTAGCATGTTAGATCACGTAAGCACTGATAATGATCCAATCGAAAACTAGTTCTGTGATGTAGCCCTTTTTAGGGATTTTTAAATATATACCTTTTATAAAGGATTTTAGTCGTTTTTTTTAGATAAGAATTGTTTTCCGAGATAGAACAGTTTTATAGCGTTAACGGTTATCTTCTAGCATAGCTTTTTCTGCATATCACATTTTCCAGTAATTATTCATTGTGTAATTGTGTGTTCAATTTCAGCTGAAATAAATCAATTGAAGATAACCCTATTTGCATATATTGGCAGTAAACACAGCATAGAATTTCCCATAAATAAATAAGTAATAATTAGACATGGAATTGCCAGTAACGCGTATGCACATTAACGATTTTTTAGTGTTTGTTGTCGGTAATGACGACGAGGAACTTGTTTTTCGTTTCTCTTTTGCATTTACTACCGTGGGTAAAGAAGACGACGAAAATTAAATCAAACAGACTCATTAAATTTCTATTAATCAGCAATGATTATCTAAACAGCTCGATAAATCAGGCGTAAACCATTTCCAAGCGGCATATATCATGGTTTTATGTTGCCGATGCGTACCTATAGACCAGGATTTGGGAAACAAAAAGAATGTGTGTGTACATACTTTGTATGCACGTAAGAAGTTATATTTCTATTATATGATTTTAACGAAATAAATAGGTATACTTTCAACAGGTTATTTGTATTTTATTTAAAGATTAAACTAATTTTTACTTACTACTTTCCAAAAAGGTTTATTAAAACAATACCAAAAATAAAAAATAAAAATTAGAAAACACACACGGATTCGAACCGGGGACCTCTCGATCTCTAGTCGAACGCTCTACCACTGAGCTATACTCTCATTGTTTTTACGGATTACAAGATTTCCAGACATAGTGACAAATAGATCAAGTGAAGTATAAAAATACTTTAAATATTACTTACTATCTTATTCCCGAAGAAGACAAACACAAAGACACAAAAAATTATAATAAATATATTTACTAAAAACACTAATATATTCTTTCCACACCCTTTTTGGACTGATACACACATAACTTAAACCATGTAGCAACGAACTCCATACTGTGTGTGTGCGCATGCGCGCAGAATAATAAAAATTCACTCCCAATCGCGCCTAAAGAAATATAACTTCAATAAATCAATTTTTAAATATAGCACCTATCGACTTACAACTTTTTGCATTGTGTTCGGGTCAGGAAAGAAGTATGAAACAGAAAAATGGCTGGAAATGAATAATTACAATTACACTACATAAAATGCATCCAAAAGCACATAAACACGTCAAAATCAGTCCGTTTAGGGCTATTTGTAGTTACTTGGGCGGTTTTTGGGGTCGCTGAATATGAATACGCCATCAGATCCAACTCCTGGAGCAGCTGGTGAACAGGGTTACTACTAAGGCACGTCATCTGGAGTTTCGAGGATTATCGGCACAAAATTTATGCAAACGGATTACCAGGGGCATTTTTAGGGTCGCTGAACACGAATACGTCATCAAAACCGACTCTCGGAGCACCTTGTGCCCATGTTACTGCTGAGGCACGTCATATTCCTGAATTGTAACGGTTTTTGGCATTAATTTGATTTAAACCTATTACTCGGGAGTTTTGGGATTGCTGAATGGGAAAGTGACATCACAACCGACCCTCACAGCAGCAGTGCCCAGAGTTACTGCTAAGTACGTCATTTTATAGCATTTCTAGGTTTTCCGACACTAAATTGATAATTAAGGGGTTTTCGCGGTTGCTGTGTCCATTGCGGATACAAAAATAAAGAGATATATATATATAATAGTAAGTACCGTTTATTCTTAAAAGCCAGCACTTTATTTTTTAATCCAGAATTTGAGTATTAAAATAATAATTATACCCACTCCCTGTGACTCAGTAATATAGACCACGGTAATAAGGTAGAAATAGACCATGTTCGAGACACTCAAAGATCCAGGTAGCTGACTACTTTTTTAGTTATTGTATACCTCTAGGATGAAAACCTACCTGTTTCCTGCCTAGAGTTCGCGTCCGTTTTTTAATTATTAACAATTTAGTGCAAAAATCGCGATTTTTTTCGATTTTTTGCACCCCATTCAAAAGCTAAATAGTTGACATAAAATTACAAAACTTAATTTTTTAGAACATTAAAAAACCTTCAAAATGCCGATTTTTGATAGTTAAAAATTTAATTTGTTGCTACGCAAACTGCAAAATAAGTGAAAATCGTTATTTGTTAATAACTTTTACTAAAACTACCTTAGAACTTTAGTGTTTCACCCAAAGTTCGGTAGTGGGGTACTTAACAAACCCCCAAAATTTGAGACCGATCCATTAATTAGTTTAAGAGTTATTCTAATTGCTTATCCCAGATACCTTTATTTTGCAATCACATAAGACAGAAAATAATGAAGATAGGGCAATTCTGAGTATGCCAAATGAAAGTAGAAAACTGATACTATCAAAATGTACTAAAAACGATAAAAATATTATCTAATGTAGTCAAAAATCCTAATGCCAAACTTGTGAAATTTTGTAGTTTAAAAACATTTAGAATAACTTTAAAAATATTGTCTGTAGAAAAAGTCATTAGAAAAGCTGGTATTTTACACGAA
The DNA here is from genome assembly GCF_917563875.1 of Diabrotica virgifera virgifera. NCBI lineage: Eukaryota > Metazoa > Arthropoda > Insecta > Coleoptera > Chrysomelidae > Diabrotica > Diabrotica virgifera. The sequence continues at coordinate 268,291,661 of NC_065443.1, forward strand.
TTTTTAAAAATGTAGTTTAACTGGTGACTGGTGACTATTGGTAAGTGAAGGGGGAGCTGGGAGCCGACAAATGCACGAGTTCAAAAACTAAAAAAAGCAACTTAAAACTACTATCATTTTCTATATCTCGGGATCTACTGAATATATTTTGACCGTTCCTTTTTTAATCTATATGTAATTTTTCTGTACATTATAAATATGTAATTTGTCTAAACATTTATTAATTTATAAACAGTCTAATTTGTTTAAACAATTTTTGAAATTTTTTTTTCCAAAAATCCATGATTTTAATCATACTATCCCTATTAATTATAGAAAAAGTTAAGGTATACTTTAATAAATAAATTATCTAATAAAAATCATTTATTTATTAAAGTGTACCTTAACTTTTTCTGTGATTATTAATGATACTATGATTAAAAAAATAGATTTTTGTAAAAAAAATATTTTTGCAAGAATTATTTAAACAAATTAGACTGTTTACTAATTAATAAATTTACAAACAAATTGCATATTTGTAATGTACGTAAAAATTACATGCCAGTTAAAAAAAGAAAGATGAAAATCCATTGAGTTGATCCGGAGATACAGTAAATTATATTCGTTTAAAATTACTTTTTCGGTATTTTAACTCGCTGGATTTGTAGGTTCCCCCTAGTAATCGTTTGCATTACATTTTTGAAAAATCGTAGAGTGTGCTGTGAAGGTATAACGTTTGTGCAAATTTTTTAAGTAAAAATACAAATCCCCTTCTTTAAAATGGCATTAATGAGATTCATTAATTATTTTAAACAAATTAACTGTGAATTAAAAAAAACATAGGGCTAACTTTGTCCCAAATAAGCCCAGGCTAAATTTTTTTATTTGAGAATTCGTGTTAAAATACTATCTTTTCGAATATATAAAAAGATTGTTTCTACGGACAACATTTTTAAAGTTATTCTAAATGTTTATCAACTACAAAATTTTAAAAATTTGGCATTAGGATTTTTGACTATGTTAATCACTTTTTTATCTTTTTTAATACATTTTGATACTATCACCCTTGTACTTTCATTTAGCATACTCAGAATTACTCTATCTGCATTATTTTCTGTCTTATCTTACTGCAAAATAAAGTTCTCTGGGATAAACAAACAGAATAACTCTTAAACTAATTAATGGATCAGTCTCAAATTTTGACGGTTTGTTAAGTACCCCAATATCCAACTTTGGGTGAAACACTAAAGTTCTAAGGTAGTTTCAGTAAAAGTTATTAATAAATAACGATTTTCACTTTTTTTGCAGTTTGCGTAGCAACAAATTAACTTTTTAACTGTCAAAAATCGGCATTTTGAAGGTTTTTCAATGTTCTAAAAAACTGAATTTTGTAATTTTATGTCATTTATTTAGTTTTTTAATTTAGTGCAAAAAATCGAAAAAATCGCGATTTTTGCACTAAATTGTTAATAATTAAAAAACGGACGCGAAGCAGGAAACAGGTAGGTGTTCTTCCTATAGGTCTACAATAACTAAAAAAGTAGTCAGCTACCTGGGTCTTTGATTGTCCCGAGAAAATCCTTACCCTGGACTAATAAGAGAGCCTACCTTTGGATTCAGCGTTCGTGAGTTTAAATGCCATCAGGGTATGAAACTTTTCATTTATTAAAAAATTATTAAGTGGAAATAGTTTATATCCTTGTGGGATCGGTACTCACTGGAGGGACTGCAGACTCTCGGATACAATTAGCGTGTCTGTAAAGACAATGAAGTCGACTTTTCGAAGTAACACATATTGATTGGTTGTCCAGACATTAAGTTAATAAAAAAAAATTACGATATTAATTTTTTTTAACTATTTATACAAAATATAAACTCAAATTACATGCGATAATTATTTTTTTTTATTTCAAGATCAATCTACTATATTTTAATTTGATCGTTTTATTATTAGGCATTGACAGTGTTATTTGCCAAACTGAACACCAGATATTTTAGAGGCCCTGTTTACATTAATTTAGTGCCTAAAACCCTTAAAACTCTAGAATATGACTTTCCTTAGCTGTTATCCTGGGCATCAGGTTCTTTGAGGGTCGGTTGATGGTTTTTCATGTTCAGCGACCCCAAAAACCTTCCAGTTAACAAAATATGGCTCTTAATATACTGAATTTGACAAGTTTATTCAATTTTGCATCGTGAGTCGCGGGACAATACTCAAGAGATTAGATGCCGCACCGGAAAGGCAAAAAGTGCATTCTTGACTATGAGCTCTGTGTTCAACAGCCATCACGTCACCCTAAAAACAAAAATAAGAGTCCTTAAATGTTACGTGTACTCAGTGCTTCCATACGGAGTATAAACGTGGACATTGAAGGCAGAAACTATATCGAAACTTAAGGCTTTTTAGCTATGGTCGTACAGAAGGTTCCTGAAGATGCCATAGACAGACAAAGTCACAAATGAAGAAGTACTACGGAGGATTAACACAATCGCAGATGACAACATCGTGAAGGACCGTAAGCTGCAGCACCTGGGACATATATTGAGAAATCAACGTATATACGAGTTACTTCAATGCATTTTACAAGGTAAAAAGGAAAAAGGACCCCAGGACGAAGAAGAATATCCTGGCTTGCTAACCTGAGAGCGTATAGAAAAACCTCAACACAACTATTCCGCATAGCAACCAACAAAGTCAATATAGCCAGAATTATCACCAAGGTTCGGAACGGACAGGCGCCCTAAGAAGAAGAATGCACTTTTGGAAGCATTTTATGCACTTTAAATGCAACTATACACTTCCACCGATTTTTCTATAGCAAACTTTCTTTGTGACAGCATCCTGAACACATCGCAAAAAGTTGCAAGTCTGTAGGTGCTGTATTTAATATAGATCTATTCCGTTGTTTTTAGTTCTAAATGCCCTGGTCTATATGATGGTTTTATGTTGCCGGTGCGTACCTTCACCGGTTCACGGTAATGATATTATATTCTTTTGAAGCAAATCGGAACGTTTAGGAGACACTAAAACATTTATTTTTATATGACGGAAGTTGGCTTCCACAACTGGTTCACGTGTAAATAAATATGAGGTTTTATGAGAAGTGAATTGGTCTTTCAATAGGCAAAAAGGTAGAAATAATGTAAAGTCTATAATAATATGCTACTGGAGGCAGCTAAGGAAGTATGTATGTGGCATAAGTAAAAAAGACAAAACAAAGAAACAGAAACGTGGTGGTCCAAAGAAATAAAACAGCAAGTCAAACTGAAGAAAAAAAGCATGGGACCAATATTTGAAACATAAAAGAAACTAGTGCTACAATAACTATAAAAACGGAAGAAAAAAGGTAAAAATATTATTAACAAGACCAAAGGGAGATAACTGGGAAAAAGTCGGAGATAAAATGGAAGAAGGTAGCAATAAAGCTCGGATTTATAGGCAACAAAAATTAAAGAAAAAGGCGCCTATATAGACAAAGATTTTTATTAAAAAAGGCGGGAATATTAACATTTAGGCAAAATATAGGCAATAAAGGAATATAACTTATTATTTATAACCACTTAAAATTTTATCATTAATAGAAACAACTAAATGTTTTTCAAAATTTTCGGTCTTAAAACTATGTCTTCGGTCACTTAAAATTAATTTGTACATTGAAAACGAACGTTCGACATCGACAGATGTAATTGGAGCATATTTCAGAGTGGATAATAAATCTGACATAATTTGTAATTCCTCGGAAAATGTCCCATTCAAAACTTTAGCAACATTAGATAAAAACGAAAAACCTTCATTCTTGTCGAAAACATATTTCATTTTTTTAAAAGTTAATTGACCGTTACTTCCAGGTGCCGATTTAATTTTCGTCTTTAAATTATCTATTAATTTTACTGACTCACATAAATTTATCTCTTGTTTTTCTAATAAGGTAATTGTGGTAACTATTAATTTATAATTGTCATTGATATCAGCGAGTTCCTGATTCAATTTGGGATTTTTTAATATTCTTTTGCTTCTCGAATGGCTTCGGAAATATCATCATCAAATTCTGACATATCTAATTCTATTTCATTGCAGTGTTCAAAGTAAAAAAAAAAACTGCTTCGAGCCAGGTTCCCCACCTTGTAATTACTGGTTTAGGTGGCAAAGGGACACCGGGAAGTCTTTCTTTATATATTTGCACCCTCAACGGAGCCTTTACAAAAACTTTTTTCATAAAATTTATAAAATTATTTACCAACGGAAACAGATTTCTTATTTCTTCAGCAATTCTATTTACCCCGTGGGCTACACAAGTGCTATGAATTAAATTAGGATAAAAAATCTTTAAATTAACAGCAGCTTTTAACATATATGCCGCAGCATCTGAAAGTACTAAAACTATTTTATTCACTGGTATAGGGTTGGGTAAAAAGAGGTTTGTTAAACTATCTTGTATAAATCGACTTATTGTTAAATTGTTTGTTTTTTCCAATTCTTTAACGGCAACTAAATAAGGTTTTCTCGCAAAGTTTTTGTTCAAAATTCCAATCATTAAATTAGCTATATACCTGCCGCATACATCTGTCGTTTCATCCACGATAATATACAAAATTTGCCCTCTAACTCCCGCTTAATTTTTGAAATACATTCCACATAACATTTTTCCACAGTATGTTTTCTCAATGTACTCTCGTCCGGTAAGGATTTATTAAGATATTTTTCGAAAAAGCATTTAAAACTAGGGTTATTAACTTTATATAGAGGAATGTTGGATGCAATCATCATCTGGCATAAATCAAATTTAAATGCGTCTTCCTCAGTTTTTTGAACTGCTTAAACTATCCCGCAGAGATATTTGGGCTAACTTAGAGGAATTTAATTTTTCCAAATTACGTTTATGAAGTGGGGTTCCACAATGCTGGTCAATAAAGTACTTTTTTCTACTTGAAATCTGAGAATTAAAAAAAAATAGAATTCTAAAACCGCTTTAGAATTTAGTTATGTTGTGGGACGAGAAAAAAAGAGAAAAAATAAAACTTACCGATTTGCCGCATGGTTTACAAAATGCTCCATCTCCTTCTAGAGAAAGTTCCAAATAAGGTGCGATCCATAGCCTTAATTTAGATGTCATCTTTTCACACAAATATCTAAAACGTTTTAAAACGTGTTCTTTACTTTTCGGTATACGCAACAAAACTAAACTAGGATATAGCAATTTGTGACTAAACTCTGATACAGTAACCGACTGTACAACTGATAATATACTAATAAAGCTTAGTGATTTCCAAATAGTTAACCCTCAAGTCTCGATCAGGTACATTTTCCTAGAAATCTGTTATATAAACAAACCATTGATATTTTATTATTGACCCAAAATTATATTATAGAATGGTTTAGTAATAGAATAATATCATGGGTAGTACCATGAAATTTAAAAAAAGGCACAAATAGGCGGAATTTACGAAAAAAGGCAACAAGTGCAAAAAACAATTATAATAGGCAAAATAGGCAAAAAAGGCATTTTGCCTATAATCCGAGCTTTAGATAGCAAAGGTAACCTAAAGTTATTCTACAGAACCCTGAAGACGATATGAACACAAAAGAAACAAGAAATATACAGCATTAGAGATTAAAATGAAGAATTAATAACAGAAACAAAACAAATAATTAAAATATGAAAACAACAATTTGGAGGATTATTAAAAGGTATTAAGATATACCTAGCCCAACAGTATTTGTAATATAATTATGAATATGGACAAAATTAATACGAAATGCACAGCAAGGAGTAAAAAACTGAATGTAGGACGTAGAAATATATAAAACGTGGAAATATCGGAAGAAGCATTTGCTAACGGTCTGGTTCTAATTGCAAAAAATGAAAAGGAACTCCAGAACAATTTGGAAATACTGAAAGAAGTACTTACCGAAAACGAAATGAAGATAAATGTCAACAAAACAAGAGTTATGTAGATCGGAGAAAGAATAATATAGAAACTGAAGAAACAAAAATAATACAAGTTGAATCTTTTACATACTTAGGAGTAATTATCACGCAATGAACAAAAAAATTATATGTAAAAAAGAAATATCATGGAATACAAAAATAAAAGTTTTCAAAGCAGTTTATAGATTTGTCCTGACATTTTGGCTGCGAATCATTGTTATTAACGGAACGACCAAAAAGAAAGATACAGTTAATACAGGGTGTCCAGAAACTCTACCGACAAACGAATACAGGAGATTCTTCAGATAATTTTAAGACAATTTAGCTCAATTCACCTAGTCCGAAAATGCTTCCTAAGGGAGCTAGAGCTCTTTGAAAATGGCGTCTTGTAATTGGTTTTTCTTACATACCTCCAAAACTCTTCAATTTAGAAAAACGAAAATCGGTACGTATATTTATCTTCTAGAGATAAATTGATTCCAACCATTGCGAATTTCTAGTACCGATCATAGGCGTCCGTTTTGGGTAGGGCAACAGTTATTTTATCACATAACTTTCTTGTCTTTATCTTTTAAGCATTTTTGACACCGGATTATTAAATTGTGAGGTAATCTAGTACTAAAAGCTACTCTTGCTTTAAGTCGGTAGGATACACCGTTTCTATAAAAATCGATTTGAAAATTTTTCGTTTTTTGAATTTGAAATTTTTTTTAAAATTTTTCAAAAAAAAAACGGTGTATTTTACCAACTTAAAGCAAGGGTAACTTTTAGTACTAGAAAACCTCATAACTTATTAGTCTAGAGTCAAAATTTTTTAAAAATTAAAGACAAAAATGTTATGCGATAAAATGACCGTTGACCTACCCAAAACGGACGCATATGACCCGTACTAGATATTAGCAATTAATGAAATCGATTCATATTTGAAATATAAATAAACGGACCAGTTTTCAGATTTCTAAACAGTTTTTTTAAATTATTTTTTTGGAAATTCAAAAAAGTAAAGTTTTCAAATCGATTTTTCTAGAAAACCCTGTTTCCTATCGACTTAAAACAGGAGTACCTTTTAGTTGTAGAATACCTCACAGTTTAATAATCCAGAGTAAAAAATGCTTGAAAATTAAAAATAAAAAAGTTATGCGATAAAATAACTTGTGCCCTACGCAAAACGGACGTCTATGACCGGTACTAGAAATTCGCAATGAATGTAATTGATTTATCTTTAGAAGATAAATCTAAATACCAATTTTCGTTTTTCCCAATAGGAGCGTTCCGGAGTTATTTAAGAAAAACTAATTACAAGACGCCATCTTCAAAGAGTTCTAGCTCCCTTAGTAAGCATTTTCTATGGGAGTACTCTACATTTAGGTGAATTGGGTTAAAATATCTTAAATTTATCTAAGCAATCTCCTGTCTTCGTTTGTCGGTAGAGTTTCTGGACACCCTGTATAGATCAAGATTTTAAGAAGAGTTAAAGGTGTTACCAAAATAGATAGGTATTACCAAAATAGATGGAATAACGAACACGGATATAGGGAAAGGACTGTAACTACAATCTACATTGGAGTTTATAGAACAGAAACAGCTGAGTTGGTGGGGTCATTTACACCGGATGAAAGTTACCATACCAATGAGAAGAGTATGGAAAGGAAAAATATTGAAAATCAAAAAAAGAGGAAGACCAAGACTCGATTTTTGATATGCTTTTAATAACCTTTCAGTCATAAATTTCATTTTAATTTTCAAATTTAACCACTTGATCCTCAGCGAAATGTAAGGTGCATACAGTATTTTTATCGATCAATTATACAGGGTGTCCCGGAAAATAGTGCGTTCCTTCAAGGTATGGGCTAAGTGCACCATTTAGAGCAAAAAAGTCTAATAAATTTTTTTTGTTAAGTCAACCGTTTTCAAAAAAATAATTTATTAATTTTAATGCATTTGATTAATGTCCACAGAACAGCAAATACAGCCGGCAGCGCTGCGTTCCTTCTGTGCTAAAATAATTTTACTGTAACTCAACTATCATGAATCATCGATCATAGGCATAATATACATTGATAAAATACTGATAACAGTAATAGAAAAACAGCATAATATTTGTGTTTATTAAATATCTAATAAATAAGGTTTGTATAGTGTTTTAACTTACATAAAAATTTTTTATTACAATAAAGCTACGTCTTCAAGAAGCATCGATAGAACATGTTGCAAACATTTGAGTACCTGCATTTTTCCATTCAATCTTCTGGGAAGTTCCAATGGTTCAATTAGATGATTATAAAAAATATTCCCAGCCCACAAATTCATACTTTTGTCAACCACGAAAGTTAAACACAACATTCGTAAAAATAAACTTTATCTGCACATAACACTTTACACAGAAATTCGGGTTCTCTGAAGATCTTATTTTACTTGGAGGTAAATAGCCTTGCTGTAAATCTTGCACTAAACGTAATTAACATAATATCATGATATTCGCTATCGAAATCATGACAATATCAGAACAATAGGATGTACCTATTCTGGGGTTACAGGTGATTATGATATGACTGTTTGTGTTTACAATTTGTATATTTTTATCTAAGCTGTGTCAAAATAAATAAAACTGCCATGTTGCCAAATGTAAATTTTAGTAAAATACATTATTTTAATTTTTTGGGGCAACAGATGACTTTAGAAAAAAAAATTATAAGAAAGTTTTCTTTTAAATGGTGCATTCTACCCACACCTTTAAGGAACGCACTATTTTCCGGGACACCCTGTATATAGCCCATTGCAGAGCAGGATTTTTTCACCTTCTCAAGATTTTGATTAGATATCGTTTAAACAGAACTGAAGAGAGACAAAAACTAGTTACAAGAAATTCTTCCTATAGGGTATTTACTTCTTCATTTTTTCTTAATGTGTGTCCAATAAACTTCCATTTGCGTCTATTTATCGTTGTGGCTATCGGCTCTTGATTAGGTTTTCTCCAAAGTTTCTTGTTACTTATCCGATTTGGCCAATATATTTGCAACATTCGTCTAATGCATCTATTTACGAATGTTTGAACCTTTTGTATAATCTTTTCCTCTATTTTCCAAGTTTCTGCTGCATATAGCAAAATGCTCTTTACATTTTTATTAAATATCCTGTTGTTGGTTTTGGTTGTTAATTTATTTGACTCCCATGTTTTCTTCAGCATATGGAATGCATTTTGGGCTTTAGTTATCCTTCCATTAATTTCCTCTTACATTTCGCCGTTAGTGTCAATTATGCTTCCCAGATAGCAAAACTTCTGTACACGTTCTACTTCTTCTCCTTCAATGAATATACCCATCTCTCTTTCCGTATTTATCTTCATAAGTTTGGTTTTACTTGTGTTAATCTGTAATCCTATTTTTCTTGCTTCTTTTGTCACCTTTTCTGATTTTCTCTGCATATGCTGTCTTTTTTCGGACACCAGACATATATCATCCGCAAAGTCTAGATCTTCAATCTGACCGAAAGCATTCCATCTAATTCCTGTTTAATTTTTCGTTGCCTTCTTCATGACCCAGTCGATTAAGATCAAAAATATGGTCGGAGATAGAATACACCCCTGTCTGACTCACTGTCTATGTTGATTGGTTCTGTGAGTTTCCCATTGTGCATGATTTGTGCGGTATAGTTTTCATGGAACATTTTGATAATTCTTATGTATTTTAATGGAATTCCATATCTCTTTAATATTTTCCACATTTTTTCTCTGGTGATCCGGTCAAAGGCTTGTCTAAAGTCAATTAAATTTATATAGATTTTGCTCTGCCATTCTGTTGTTTGTTCTTTGTTCTACAATGTTTCTTAATGTGTTAATATGATCTGTGCATGCTTTATTACTTCTGAAGCCCGCTTGGTTTGGTTTTAACAACTGGTCTATAGTTTCTTTCATTCTTTTTAGTATCATCTGTTATCTGTGCATGCTTTATTACTTCTGAAGCCCGCTTGGTTTGGTATTAACAACTGGTCTATAGTTTCTTTCATTCTTTCTAGTATCATCCTTGTCATGACTTTACTTTACTTTACTTTATCCATTTTACTCTGTACTAATTATTCCAGACATGTTTGTATACCTGTGATTTGCCAAAATCTCTGTTTTTAATGTTTGTTTCATGCTCGTTAATCTGACACTTAGTGGTCATGCGGTTCTTCCACATAAAAATTGTCGCATTCACACGGTATTTTATATATGCAGTTTTTTTTATCTCTTTTGTGTGTTCTTTGGTTTGGGTTTGGAGAGATATCTCACTGTATTGGAAGTTTTGAATGTTGTTGCGATATTGTACTTATTGACTATCCGTTTTCATTTTTCTTTACGTCCTTTATAATATATAGTATTGTCAACTTTAAATCCTTTCTTGGGAGCATTTCTGGATTACCTATCTTATTTTGTTGTTTCATTTCTTTAATATTTTGAAATTTCTTGTTTTTAAATTACTCGGTGTAATCATTTTTGTTAAAACCTTTGTCAGCAGGTGTTTTCTTCCTAAAATGCATTTTCGTTATAGCAGGTGTTTTAGATCACATAATGATTTGATAAACAATATCCGTGTTGTATTGTGGTAGTATCTGTATGGTAGGTAATAACAATAATGTTGCCTCATTTATCGGATTAATTTACGAAGAATTAAGAAGTGGGGTAAAAAGAAGAGTAAATAAAGAAACAAATACATATTGTAGACTATTAAATACTATGTAAAAATAATTGATAAACTAATAAAACTAAGAGTTAGGAACTTTAAATTAAAAAAATACAGAAACAAAATTAGTCATGTAAAAACCAGTGCAGAAAGAATAAAGTGGACATCATGACAAAGATGGCGTAATATTGCTTTCCAAAATAATTGTGATGGAATAATGTACTAAAACAAGGTTCAAAAAATTATGTACATAATCGAAGAAGATAAATAAACTTCTTCTTCTTCAGATGCAAATCCTCTAATGGATGTTAGCGACCATATTTTCCATTAACTCTCTGTTTCTTGTAATATGTATCAGAGATTTATGTAGATAATCCCTGTCCATTGCGATAAAGCCACATTTCGAAGGCTTCTAATTTATTTATATCCCTCGTTTTGAGTGTCCAGCCCTCTACGCCATATAGCAGTATCGACCATACGTAGCACTAAGTAAAACTTAGTTTTAGTTGAAGATCAAACTCTGAACTGGTCATTACCTTCCTGAATCCTGAATTTTACGAAAGCTTGTCGATCTTGCTCAATGCAACATTTTACTTCCTTGTCCGATGCACACTCTTCAAAAAGCCACGTTACCAGGATTTAAATTTGCTCACTCTTTCAATGGACTCGGTAATCAGTGTTATGGTGGACTTTTCAAGTGCATCCAAGTTTCTGGAGATGATCATAAATTTGGTCTTTTTAGTATAAATCTCTAATCTCACTCGCTTACTGTATTCTACGATTATAGTGACAAGTGGTTGATGATCGACTACGTTGCACAAATTATCCAATCAATACTACATTCACTTTGATTCTCATCTCTGCATCATCCAAAGACTCTTAAAATATGGCTTTCGAATAAATATTAAATAAAAGAGTGGAAAGCACACATCCCTGTCAAACATCACTTGTCTATAAGTAATCGCAATAAAAAATAAGATATCAAAATGGAATAATTTTTAAGCTGTGGGCCTTCAAGGTAAATAAATAAATAAAACAGACGTGGATAAAAATTTTACTGTTCTATTAAAACAAAAAATACTGTCGTAAAACTTATAAAAGAGTCACCAATAAATCTTGTGTTTTATGACTGAGATTTATATAAAAATAGGCTCCTGATCATCAGAGATAACGTCTAAATACAATTCACATAATTAATAGACAGAGAGAAGAATTACTGCCCATTCGCTATTATTTATATTTGTTATCATATTCATAAATTTTTATTTAAATCATGTACCTCTTACAAGTCATCAGCTATGTTTTACAGGTCATTAGATATCTTTAGGTGATATTAACATTAGTCATCGGACTTTTATCTTAGTTTTTAATTTAACTGCCTCCGGAGACCCAAACGAGTCTATAGTATTTATTTATTTATCTATTTATTTGTCGTTATTACCAGCAATAAATTATCTATCTTATTATTGTCACAAAAGTGATTATCTCTCGCTTTTTAGCACTTTTTTTTTTCAGTTTTCCCATTTATATTCTACATAGGAAAGAACAGCAGATAATCCAGTTTGTAAGTCCGCTCCCATATAACAAATTTCTGATTCGGTTTCTTTGCCGATCCTATTCAAAAATGTCTTCTGTAAACAAATATGAAGGGTTATTTATTTATTAAGCTCTACAGGCCTTGTAGTACTAGGGTTAATACGTTTACATTTTTGATTACATTTTATTTTACTCATAAATTTTAGTTAATTTCACTTCAGTTTTTTATACACTCTTTCACCACTTCCCTCCATCTCCCTCTGTCCAATGCTAGTTCTTTTTATCTCTCAATGTTAGCTTTCTTCAGATCTTCATACACACTCTCCTTTAGCCTTCTTTTGGCCTACCTTTCCTAGCCTTTTGTATTCCCATTCATTCGATGTGCCCCAAATATCGTATTCTCTGTGCTTTAATTGTCGTCGTTTTCGTTGGCTTTTATACAGTTTTTCCAATTCTTTGTCGGTTCTTCTTCTTCACTGACCTTCTATTTTCACATCTCCATATACCTATCGCTCTTTGCATTTTCCATCTTTCTAAAAGGTCTGTTTCTAACTTTTGCAGCAGTCATGTTTCGCATGCGTATGTTACTGTAGGTCTTATAATTGTCTTGTAAATTCTGACATTTGTTTTCCTGGAGATGCATTTTGATTTCATTAATGTTCGTGATGCTCCATACTTTTGATTTTCTTTAGCTATTCTTGCCTTTTATTTTGCCTCCTGCTCCTCATACTCATAATCATTTTCATCTATTTTGGCTCCCAGATAATTAATTTCTGTGGCTCTTTTGAACGAGTATGTTTCTCCATCTATTTGTAATACGATAATTTTTTATTTTTCTTCTTGGGTCTCTCCCATTACCACATACTTTGTATTTTCTTCTTGTATTTTCAGTCCAAATTTTTTGGCTGATTTAATTATGTTTCTCATTAATTTTTGTAGTTCCTTATTGATTATTGCTAATAGTGTCAGATCATCTGCAAATGCTAACCCTTGGTGGCCGTTTTTAAATATCGCTTCTTGCATGTTTATTCTACTTTTCCTGATTATTTTTTTTCAATGTAAGATTGAATTTAGTCGTTGATAGTGGATCCTTGTCGTAATCCTTCCTTGGTTTAAAATTTTTGGATGTATGCCCATTACATGTTATTTCATTTGTTGTATTTTCTATCGTCATCTTTACCATCTTGACAATAATTATTTTATTTGGTACCTATCCCTAATTCTTTTATCAGTTCGTACATCTGCTCTCGATCTCGAAAAGCACAATATACTACTGTTTTATGTTCGTAACCGGTAAATAGTCTGTATTTCTTGTAAGGAAATTATTTAGTTAAAAAAAAACTGAATGGTACCGGGCGAAATTTTTGGGCATGTTTAAACAAATTTTAGCCCACTAGACATTTACGCCACATATAGCGCCTAAGCCAACTAAGTGCTGCAACTACAGATTAATTATGCTACTAAATACAACGTATAAGATATTGACCACAATTATAAGAAACCGACTAAATCAATACACAGAAAAAATTATAGGACCATACCAACAGGGCTTTAGAAAAGGAAGATCAACAATAGATGCAATACACGTACTAACACAAACAATTGAATAAAGCTATGAGCATGACATAGAATTACACATACTATTCATCGACTTCCAACAGGCTTTCGACAGTTTATACAGACAACAATAATTATTAAAGGAAATGAAGAAATTGGAGGTACCGGCAAAATTAATAAGACTTACTAGGATGATAATGAAAGACTCAACAGAAAAAGTTAAAACAAATGAGGGAGATACAAACGACATCAAAATAGAACTTGGGGTAAGACAAGGAGACAGTCTTTCAACGACACTATTTATTATCGCTCTAGAAGGAGTAATTAAGGACAGAGGGCTGAGAAATACAATTATTCAAAGCTCAACACAGATTATAGGATATTCGGATGACCTGGGACTGATAGCACGAGATTAAAAAATGACTAGAAGAGGCACTTTTAGTCCTGGTAAGAGAAGCAAAGACGAGAGGAATAATAATCAATCAGAATAAAACAAAATACCTTATAAGCAGAAGAGAAAATGTAAACCGAATAACAGAAATATAGATAGGTTAAAATACATTCCAGAGAGTAGATTGCTTCAAATACCTGGGGGTGATGGTGGACGGCAAAAACAGAAGGATTGTAGAGATAAACGAAAGAATTAAAGCAGGTAATAGAGTATATTGGAAATATCACCGACTACTCAAGGACAAAAATCTGAACAAAAAAATCAAAAATATATACAGCAGCAATTAGACCAGTGACAGCCTATGGAGCAGAAGTAATGTGCCTTACGAAAAAAGACGAAGAAAAGTTAAGAATAATTAAGAGAAAAATTATGAGAAGAATACATGGCCCAGTGAAGACAGAAACAGGGGAATATAGAAAGCTGATGAGCCATGAAATAATAAATATATCTAAAGGAGAAGATATAGTAAAATTCATTAAAGAACAAAGACTCAGATGGTTTGGGCACACACAAAGAAGAGGGGTAGAAGAACTGATCAGGAAGATAATGAACTGGAAACCAGTAAAAAATACACCAAAAGGAAGACCAAGAATAAGATGGGAAGATCAACTGCTAGACGATATATCAAAGATGGAAATTTAAAACTGGAGAGAAAAGATTCAGGACCGAAGTGAGTGGAAAAAGATAGTAGAGAAGGCAAAAAAACATCACAACTTATGAACGACGACCTAAAGGAAACTGCGAACTAATCCACCGCGTCAAATAGATTAAAAGAGCTCATAGTATTTGAGCGACCTATACTCTAACAAGGGTAAACGGTCCGTATAATACCGGGTGTCCACTTATATTTTCCCCCATTTTAAATGCCTATAACTTCTAAACGGCTCAAGGCAGAGATATGCGGTTTTCACTGAAATGTTTTATTGTACTGAAAGTTTTGTCTGAATGGATTGAATTTTTTATATCGCTTTCAAATAGGAAAAAAAATGACGGATTTTTTAAAAAAACGTTGTTGACTTTTTTTTAATGGAACACCCAGTATATTTTTTTGTAAATTGAAAGAAAGGTCATTCACCTTTCCAGCGATATAAAGTTTTTCAAAATCGGTTGTCAAATCACTGAATAATTAATTTTTAAAATGAGAGGTGCAACATGGATATCACATACTTACCTAAATATCATATAACTAAGCAAATTGATATTATGTTATGCGATATTCGCATTGCATCTCTCATTTTAAAAATTAACTGCTCAGTCATTTGACAACCGATTTTAAAAATTTTTATATCGCTAGATAGGTAAAGGACCGTTTTTTTTTTAGTTTTAAGTAAATGACCATTTTCTATGTCGCTTTTAAATAAAAAATGACGGATTTTTGAAAAAAAACTTTATTGGTTTTTTATTGAAACACCCAGTATATTTTTTGTAACTTGAAAAAATGGTCAATTACCTATCTAGCGATATAAAAATTTTTAAAATCGGTTTTCAAATGACTGAGCAGTTAATTTTTAAAATGAGAGATGCAATGTGGAAATCACATAACATAATATCAATTGGCTTATAGTATAGTATAGTTGATCCAAAAGATGGCATAACCCAGACATCCAAAGTGAAAGTTATCCTTCAACACCAAATTGTTCTATATGGTCCACACAATGTCCAGAAAAAAGTCACACCATTTTGAGCGTCGGATTTGGGGGGGGGAGAGGGGGAAGAAATCGGTAAATTCGTAGTTTTTTAAAGTTTTCGCCAATATTTCTAAAACTATGCGGTTTGGCATGAATAACCCTTTATATAAAATTGTTCTACATTAAATTTGAAATAAAAAAGGCCCTATGCACAACCTTTCTAAAATGAATGGTTCCAAAGTTACGGAGGTAGTATAGTATAACTGATCCAAAAAAAGGCCTAACCCAAACATCAAAAGTAAAAGTTTGCCTTCAACACCAAAATGTTCTATATGGTCCACATATTGTTCAGTAAAAAGTTACACCATTTTGAGCGTCCGGTTTGGGAGGGAGATGGGAGAGAAGCCGGTAAATTAGTAGTTTTTTTTATGTTTTTCGTCAATATTTCTAAACCTATGCTTTAGCGTAAACAATGTTATATACAAAAATATTCTACATGAAATTTAAAACAAAAAATGTTCTATACATAATTGTTATGAAATCAACGGTTCTAGAGTTACGGAGGGTGAAAAGTCGAGGTTTTCGATACTTTTTTATATTTTTTGGGCAATATTTATGATATAACTATACCAAAAACCCAGACATCCAAAGTGAAAGTTATCCTCCAACACCAAATTGTTCTATATGGTCCACATAATGTTCAGAAAAAAGTCACACCATTTTGAGCTTCGGGTTTGGGGGGAGAGGGGGGAGAAATCGGTAAATATAAAAAGTATCGAAAACCTCCACTTTTCACCCTCCGTAATTCCGGAACCGTTGATTTTATAACAATTATGTATAGAACCTTTTTTGTTTTAAATTTTATGTAAAATATTTTTCTATAGAACATTCCTTACGCTAAAGTATACTTTTAGAAATATTGACGAAAAACTTAAAAAAACTACTAATTTACCGACTTCTCACCCATCTCCCCCCAAACCGGACGCTTAAAAGGGTGTAACTTTTTACTGAACAATATGTGGATCATATAGAACAATTTGGTGTTGAAGGAAAACTTTTACTTTGGATGTCTGGGTTAGGCCTTTTTTTGGACCAATTATACTATACTACCTCCGTAACTTTGGAACCGTTCATTTTAGAAGGGTTATGCATAGGGCCTTTTTTATTTCAAATTTAATGTAGAACAATTTTGTGTAGAAGGTTGTTCATGCTAAACCGCTTAGTTTTAGAAATATTGACGAAAATCTTAAAAAGCTACGAATTTGCAGATTTCTCCCCCCTCTCCCCCCAAACCCGACGCTCAAAATGGTGTGACTTTTTTCTGAACATTATGTGGACCATATAGAACAATATGGTGTTGAAGGATAACTTTCACTTTGGATGTCTGGGTTTGGGTCTAACTATACCATACTATTAGTTATGTTATTTAGGTATGTGATATCCACGTTGCACCTCTCATTTTAAAAATTAATTACTCAGTGATTTGACAACCGATTTTGAAAAACTTTATATCGCTGGATAGGTAAATGACTTTTCTTTCAATTTACAAAAAAATATACTGGGTGTTCCATTAAAAAAAGTCAACAACGTTTTTTTCAAAAATCCGTCATTTTTTTTCGTATTTGAAAGCGATATAAAAAATTCAATCCATTCAGACAAAACTTTTCGTATTTGAAAGCGATATAAAAAATTCAATCCATTCAGACAAAACTTTTACTAAAATAAACCATTTCAGCGAAAACCGCATATTTCTATCTTGAGCCGTTTTGAAGTTATAGGCAGTTAAAATGGGGGAAAATATAAGTGGACACCCGGTATAATAGAGCCTAAGCGAATTTCACGATATGGTGCGTCTCTGTCGTAGTGTATTATTGGCGTATTTAATTAGCACATTGGCAATAATTAATTGAAATTATATGTGTTAATAATAAATTATAAAGTTTTAATAAATATTTGTTGGAAATTTTTCGCATAAGTACGTATAATATTGTATAAGTGCGACAGAGACGCAGATAACTGTACGGGAGCACAAGATCCATACTCGAAAACGGTAATTACATCTTTGTCTGCGTGAGCCTGCCAACTCTTACAGCCGCCTAGGAATTGGAAGCTATTTAGCAATTACCTACCTTAATGCCTACCTTATTCGATGTTTAAGTTTATTAACTATATGGTATACGGTCAACTCTCGGAAACTATCCTGTTTTAATTCAATAATAATGATTTACATAATATGTAGAGTTTTCAAGCCTGAAAAATGCGTTTTGTCGCATTTTTTAGATTTTAAATCGCTTATAACTCGACCGTTATTATTTTCTCAGCAAAATGACAAGAGACCTATGTAAAATGACCCAAAAAACTCAATAAAATATTTTCTGAAGTAAAGAAGGTGATTGTTAGATTTGTTTAAAAAGAAATGTTTAAAGAATAATTTCTGCCTAAACATTTAGCCTGGCAAGATTCTGATTTGTTTAAAGAGGACATTTTTGAACAGGAATCCGCGAAGAAACTGAATCAGAAAATTTTTCATACCGTAGCGGCCTCACAATATGGACTAAAAACGTAGAACGTTTTTTTAAATATAGATCTATCATATAACAAGGTAACAGAGGCAGAAGGCATTCCCCCAGATTTGGCGACGAATGTAGAAAAGTTTCTTCGGAACTTTATTACACAGCTTTAATAAATTATACGGCGTTTCAGATGAAGTGAAATATCTCCAAAAAAGGGAGATAAAAGTTTGTGCCAACAGGCATTATTGTTATTAGCCCTATTGCAAGGTTATATCGACCTTTGTAAAGAATAGCGTTGTGATTACGTTTAAGATATTCTTCAGAAACGATAAAAAAAGAGTGTGTACCTACTTTGTACGCGCGTAAGAAGTTATACTTCTGTTATATGATTTCAACGAATTAAATATATTTTAAACAGTTTACTTGTAAGTATTTTATTTCAATATTAAACTAATTTTAATACTTATTACCTTTCAAAAAATTTTCTTGAAATAATACCAAAAATTTAAAAACTAAGGCAATACATGAGGTGTTTCACAGTTACGCGGTTCCCAAGCGGTCACCCATCAAATGCGTAAATGCTCGACACTGCTGAGCTACGGTGATCGGGCGATAATCGGTGTAAATAAGTGTGCTAGCTACGTATCTAGGTAACAATGGAATAAATTAATACCAAAATAAATTATCTTTACAGATGGTACAAATAATATTAAAATTGCTTTTTAATCTTTTTTTCAACACATTTTAATACTTATTATATTGTTCCCGAAGAAGACAAATCCAAAGACACACAAGTGCTAACTAAAATTTACTGAAAACACGAATATATTTTTTTCGCACATTATTTGCAGTGATACATACGTAACTTGAAAGATTTAGCAACTAACTTGTTTTTATAAAAATTCACTTTCAACATTTTTCCCAATCGCGTCCAAAGAAATACATATAACCTCAAAAAGGCGCCTATTTCTTTGATTTACCTTTTAATACATTTTCCTTTTTTTCGTCTGCCTGTCAGCTTCTCTTGCAATATTTTCGTTACTGTTTTTGTATCTTCTTGTCTCTAGGTATATTCCAGCTATAGCCGTCTTTAATTTTTCAAAAAAATCTTATAATATCCCACAATTTATTTAATTTTAATTCGTTAATTTCCTCGATCCTCGACAAAGATCTTGCGTGCCGCCACCCTACCCCGCAACAACGACAACTTTGAATAAGGTGTTATTTTAAAGGTTTTATTTATTCATTATTTCATGAACATCGTATGATGGAATGCATACTTTGCGAGTCTATAAGGTACATACATACATACATACATACATACATACATACATACATACATACATACATACATACATACATACATACATACATACATACATACATACATACATACATACATACATACATACATACATACATTCATACATACATACATACATACATACATCAAGGGAGGATCCAGGGCCGATATTTGGTGGGGGCCATGGGCTTTTTTGGGGGAGTAAGGGAGGACTGGGGAAATTTTTTTTAAGTTATGGCTAAAGTGGTGAGTTTTAAGTCATTTTTCACACACTTTTGAGTTGCATAAAGATACTCAAAACTTATCGTTATTAAAGTACTATTAAAGTCAGTACCGATTCCTACATATTTCTTCCGATTCAAGTGCAGTTCTTTCAACAAGTTTAAGACTATTGTTCCCAAGGCTTCTCCTGGCAGGCGTTGTTCTTGCCCTCTTTCTTGATTATCAGTAAGTATTTTATGTTGTCATGAGCGTCAATGAACTTAATTAAATCTTCACGAATGTTGTTATTGTGTATGTATCTCAAATTTAGAGAAAGCTGTTCCACGTGGGATACGTCGGTCGTTTCGTCAAATATGACTAATAATTTGAACTTTGTACCTGGTTCATTATTTGTTCAATTATTTTTTCACCACAATATGTGTATGTTTCTCAGGAAGATGCTGTGGATAGGTGTTGTTTAAGAGTCTCATCTCCTGATGGGATTTTAATCCTTAACAATTCACTGAAATTTCCCTCGTTGATAGGTCCAGCATCTTCGTCCAGAAGCAGAAGGCCATCATCATGATGGCCCCTTAGAGGAATATTTTGTCTACCTAAGAACACTATAGACTCTAATATTGGTCGTAGTGTTTCTCTATTTTCTTGTATCTGTTTAGACCTCTGAGAGTATATCTGGTTAATGACTGACTTTTGCGGGTTGCGATAACTTTGTAGAAAATCCAGCCCAACCTGAACGCACTCCTAATGCTATGATGTTTTTTCATGGGTTTGTATGGCTCCGTCTGTACCCATGAGTTTGGGGAAAGATGTTTAAGGTTTCGTGCAAGGTTTTGGGCTGTCATCCCTTTATTGTGACCACATTTTTCATTCTTCTTTCTTATTCTTTTTCTGTTTATTCTTTACGTGTACAGAATATGGAAATTGATATCATTTTGATGGCTGCCAAGGTCGTTCTAACAATTGAAACTTTGTAAAATTATCAACGTTTTGATTTACAAAACACTCTATGTTATTCTTGAAACCTCCGTTACTGCTTTTGTTCAAGTCTGGTCCAGAAGACATATTTATCCCTTGTTTTGTACGTATATGTATATGTGTTTGAAACTAAAAACACTTGAACTGCAAATATTTAAATTTATATTTTTTTAAATTCTCGGAGGGGACCATGGCCCCCTCTCTGGATCCGCCCTTGACATACATACATACATACATACATACATACATACATACATACATACATACATACATACATACATACATACATACATACATACATACTGCTGTGATCTGCTTCTTATTTATTTTATATTGATTATTATTTATTTAATTAATCATTTAATTGTCGCAAATCATATATCAAAATTGAATAAAAAATCTCAGGGTGCCTTTTAATATATAAAAAAAACCAAATTATCTTACGTTATATTTTTCTTCTCTCGTGGGTTCAGTATCTCTGAATTGATCCTAATCGGGATAAAATAGGGAAAAGAAATAAAGAAAACTATTAAACTAAAAATACAGAATTGTCTTTTATTTATCAAATTAATACTCTGAAAACTATCGAATCTAAAAAACCTGTGGACACAGATGTCCGAATGAAATTTATACCACTTAAAATTATTATCTTTACAAAAAAAAACAATTTATCGGTTTGTTCCCGATGACTTTGGTAAAACAAATTAATCCAAACAAATTTATGTCTTCGCAAGGTTACCTATATTTACTATTTATATTTTGAAATATTGGAACTTTAATTCATATGCTTTTTACACAAAAATTTATTTCCCGAACATAAAAATCTCTTTCACATAAATTGACTGACCTTTTGCTTCCCTCACTCGGATGTCTTCTCGTGACCCCAAACTGCTCTCCCTCGTTGATTATGTTAAAGGCTACTCATCAAAGCCTCTCTCCGTTGTCCAGCTTCAAAACTGTCAGCATACCAGCACTAATTCTCCAACAAACCGTGTTTCTTTGACACGTTCTCGATTCAACAAAACTCCAAAAATTCTCTGCTCTCCTTCTCACAATACTACAGAATCAAAGAGGTATTTCGTCTCGATTTGATCTGTCTCTCGTTCCACTTTTCAACACTATTCTCCACTATCAACCAGCCACTGATATATGCTAACTATCTACTCCACTTAACACGTCGAAAACCGCTTCTTCTCGCTGCCAACAACATAATGAATAATTTTTCAACCTCTCTCCATCATCCAATCCATCTTTTCCCCTTCCACATTCCAAGAATCAAAACATTGACTTTTCCTTTTGACAAACAACAGTCACCCTCAAATTTGTTCCGACAATCCTAATTACTTTCGGAGAAAATCTCCCACATATACTCGTATTGAAAAGAATATATTAAAATTCCAACTTTCTTTTCAATTATCAATTTCGAGAAATTGATAATTACAGTAAACAATTTTTTTCCATTTTAAATCTAAATACATAGTTCTTTTCACTTTAATTATTCACAAAAGTCTTTAATGGTTCCTCGGAAAGCTCGTTAAAGGAGAAATCTATTTACATCCTAACTAAATTCTAATAAATTTTAAAACAGCTCAATATACAGAGTGTATCAAATTTATGTGCCCGCGTTATTAAAAAAAAATTTAATTTAATTTTTATTTTGCTTTTGATTGATAAAATGCAAACACAATAATACATACATACATACATACATACATACATACATACATACATACATACATACATACATACATACATACATACATACATACATACATACATACATACATACATACATACATACATACATACATACATACATATGTATTTACATACAAACATTCATTTTTCTTTATACAGAGTTGGGATAAAGTATGGAACCAAGCAAATATCTTGAATGAAACTTTGAATGCAAGTACAGTGACTCAAAAGGCATCTGATGTCATATTTTTGAAGTTATACTTCTTTACCGGCGATAGAGGGTGAATTTTTATATGGTAAAACCTAGCGACCGGGCGCATGCGCATTATACCTTTGTTCTGATTGGTTGGATGTTCAAATGACATGTCAAAAATTATCCAATATGGCAGCTGTAGCATAGCTGTGGTTTGGACGGTTTTTGGTTATGTCGTTGATTGATAAATATAGAGTGGTTGTTATACTGCCTTTTTAAATAGTTTTCATATTATATTTTTGGACTTATTAACATGCAGGTTGCATGTCATTGTGGAAGCCCAAACTGTGTGAGTGCGATTTTCAATCGCAAAATTACTGATAAAAACCTATTCGCTCGAAGAGGTAGAGTGTGGAGAACTGTTGTGGATAACATCAATCAACCCGGAACGATTTACGATCTCACTTATTCAAAACTAAAGAATCGGAGAATCCAGTTATTACTGTCAATGATTACTGGTAAGTGTTTTAAAAATAAGTTGATAAAATTTGGTTCCTACATTTGAACATAGCCACTTTACACATTGCAAGTAATTGCGAAATTTATAGCACAAGTTCTTGCAGCAAGAACTTCTGCAATCAGTTGCAACTTGCAACTAGATTTCTGCAATAAGATGATTACAGGGTACAAGTAATTGCATAAGCTGACATGAAATAGACAGAAACTTTGACCTAACCATAAATTTTAGGTTATGTTGTTTTTATAAATTAAATGTGATTTTTTAAGTAGAGTTATCAGATATTAGATTAAAAAGGTTAGATTATTGAGAAAATTATAATATGTGTTATATATAACAATTGCAGAAAAAATTGCATGAACATGTTCTATTTAGCTGCAACTTCTTGCAGCAGAACTGCAGACTGTCTCCTTATATGCAATAAACCATTAGCTCATGTGATGCTCCAGCTATAATTTGCTTAATCCATATTTTATAACTTTTCCTCAGCTTTTCGCTTTCATGTATCACATTGTTGTTAGCATTAATGGTTCTGATTTAAGTCGAGCTGCAATGCCACTTTTTTTGAATAGCGTAGTTAACCATATATTATCTGGTAAAGTATCCAAAAATGTTTCTTACGAACTTAGTGTCAGTGTTCTGCTAACTGCAAATTATATTCATATTTACCAGTTTTACGTGGACTCATTTAACTTTTCTCTATTGTTTGAGAATAGTCCGTCCGCTACAACTTTTCCCATGCGGTACGATTCATTTTCAATCAAATTAACTCAAAACAGGAAGTGGAACGTATGCCGATGTGTGTAGTAAAATATAGTATACAGTATACAAAATGTATATACACATCGACGTTCGTTTCAATTTATGTTTTGATTTAGTTTGATTGAAAATGATTCATACCGTATGGGAAAAGTTATAGCGGACGGACTATATCTGCATAAGTATGCTCTACAAACTCTACATAAAAATCACTCTGTTTATAATGATCAGGTATTGCCCAAAAATTATTAAATGAATTGAGTCATTCTTTTTTTATATAATTTCGATTTACATTTAATGTTACATTTATCGTTACATCGAGGTCCCAATTCTCTTATTTACGTTAATTTTACAGTTTTTCTAGTGTATTCTTGGTCAGAGTTCCTCAGTTTCTTCAAAATATTAATTTTGGAAACACCTCTTTGTCTCTCCTTTCCAAGATTTTTCTTCTTTGGAAATTTTTCCTTAGCAGACGTATCTAATAATAAAACTAATGCCTTTGATGCAGGAAGGGGTTTCCGCTGTTGTAATTGAACATGTAATCCACTGTGAACATCAGATATAACAGTGGAAGTTAGTTCACTCGTAAATTATATAGATGTTACAATGTGTTTATAAAAATATTCATCAATAATAGAAATTTATAGTATTGTAACATTGGTTACAAAATTTTTCCCACCGAGTGATTCAAAATTTGCACTTACAATGAGGTTATTTTATTAAAAAGCTTTATATTTAGGTACATGATAGGATAAAAGTTTTTAGATCAAAATGAAAGTTGTCCTTTATAGAAATCATTTAAGCAATAGTTGAAAAACATTATAAGTGGAGTTACAATGTTATTCATATCAGGTGTAGTTGTGATCTAAAATTTAAATTGGATTAATTTTTTTTGTAGGCTATACAGATAAATCAAAAATTAAACATAGAGGACAATGATGCATTAGAGACTGGCATATCATCTCATACGGACAACACCGCAGGAGAGTTTTTTTATATTTGAACAATTCAGCTTCGCTTCAAAGAAAGTTGGACGCCTAAAAAAAAATTTAAACTCACCGTTTGGACTTACGGAAGATATTGAAAATGCTATAAAGTAGGGATATTATACGGGATTTGTATATACTTTTGTAAATAATATATTGTATGATATTTTAAAAGAAAATAATGAGTACCACCAGTGTTACTACAAATGGCTAGTGAATTTAGTAAGTAATTTTGCCAATTTTGTAAAGTTGGCAAGAAAATAATTACTAAATAGTTGGTAATTTTGCCAATTTTCGCAAAATTGGCCAAAAACAAAAAAAAATATCTACTAAAAACACTAGCCAGTTGTGTCTGAGTTTAGCGAACCGACTATAACTCTTGTTAAATTAAGGTTGAGTTTACACTTTTGACTTACCTACAGATTTAAAAATATTTTTGTCATAATATACAGTATGTCCCTGTAAGTTGGAACCATAATATGGAAAACTTTTTTATTATTCATTTTACGAAAAATAGTTGTTCTACATAAAAGGTTCTGCAATATCTAGAATCTCCGACTCAACCATCAGATAGTAAATTTTTATGGGTATTACACAGGGTATGTCAAAAAATATGAATTTCACTCAAGAGAAAAGTAGCTTTATTTTTACAATATTGAACATTGTTATTATGAACAGTTAATTGGAATTAGAACTATATTCTAATATGCAATTACATCCTTCTAATTGAAAAAGAAATTAAAAATTTTTCTCGGCATATATCATCAACATTATTTTCTGTTATTTCAATTATGATAACTTTTGTTATTAATTTTACGAAAGAAAAGTTATAGAATGTTCTGCATGATCTAAAACCTAAAATATAACCATCTTATATCAAATATTATCGATTTTGTATGAGGTATATAAAAAAACTGTTTTTTATGACGACAAAGAAGTATAACTTCTTACGTGCGTACACAAGTACACACACTCTTTTTTGTTACTACTCCACTTCCGGTTTCACCGGAAATCCCCTTAACTTCTTTACTTTAAATAGAACACCCTGTATATTTTTGCAGATTTTAAAAGAACTTGTTATTTTTAATTCATACATACCAAGTTTGGGGGAAAAACTATTAAAACAAGAAATAAATCTATTTACAGTTAAAAAATAAGTTAATTTATTTACGTCAGACCAATGATATTAAAAATAAAAAAAATATATTTCAAATGTTGAAAACGTTTGTTGTTCACCTCCTGACAACTGCAAGCCTATAAATAAATTCGTGAGTCACTTTTTGCAAGATTTCTCCTCGTATTAGTTCACATTCATCAATTATTCTTTGTCTCAAATCCTGCAAGCATGTTGGTCGCCTAACGTAAACACGTGATTTTAGATAACTCCAAAGAAAAAAATCTAACAGGTTGAGGTCCGGAGAACGAGCGGGCTACTCTATGAATCGTTTACGTCCAATCCATCGATTTGGAAAATTCACTTCCAAAAAATGAAAATTCACCATAACCGATTATCAATAATATTTCAATACGATATTTTTCACTTAAATGAACCATTTTTAATATAACTTTTTTCTGTCAATTAATACCTACTATACTAAATTCAAATAAGTCATGCAGTGCATGTAAACAACCATTTTAGTCTACAGTGTAGATGGTACTCGTTTATTTCCTACTACGTTGTATTAATACAAAAAAATATCTACAGACACTTTTTAACACATTTTTACTACCTAATTTGGTATGTATGAATTAAAAATAAAAAGTTCTTTTAAAATCCGCAAAAATATACCATTTAAATTAAATAAGTTAAGGGTATTCCGGTGAAACCGGAAGTGGAGTAGTAACAAACAATATGGCAACATATGCCTTTTTCGTCACTGTACTTGCATGAAAAGTTTCATAAATATTGTTCTTTTCGTTTCAAAGATATTTGCTTGGTTCCATACTTTATCACAACCCAGTATAGAAGAGGCAAATATTTAGATGGCTATTAAAAATTAACGGTTGGTGATAGAAAAGTGAAAACTTAGGACCGTATGTATCTTTTGGTTCGACATCATATAAAATTGAGAAAATACAGTTTGTCCAAAAAAATAAAAGAAATCTCAGGTCGATCATACCAACTCAGGAACCTTCCCGGGTTCATGTACAACAACTTTGATTAAGGTCAGCATAATATGATGAAATGCATAATTTAGGTACATACATACAAACATTCAATTTTATATAGATTTACTGAAAATTTGAATCGAATTTAAAACGTTTTTTCTTCTTCTTCTTCTTCTTCTTTTTGTGTAGATATGACTCTGTCTGTTTTTTTCCAGTAAGTTGTCGTTACATGGTTTTCGTGGTCTTTCCACTGATCATCTTCCTAGCTACATCTATTTAAAGCAACGCTAGTGAATCCAATAGCAAACTATTTCGTGTAATTTTGCTTACTAAAACAGTTGATTTTCGTTTTAATTTAGAGCAGAAAACAGACCACAAGATCCCAAGAGGGTGAAACGTACGCAAGCGTATGCTGATTGTCTCTGAAATAGAATAAATTATTAACTGCCTTTCATTTTCTTAGTTTTATCCATAGGTATCTTACGCTCTAGTAATCAAAATTCGTTGGATTTTTACTTAGAGAATTCGACAAGTTGTGGAATGCACATTTCAGATTCTTCCTAGTCTATTTATTTATCGTCTGTTTGACTTGTAAATTGTAGAAAGCACGGACTTGGGTCGTCACCAAAATTTTAGTTCCAACGTGAGTAGAAGTTTTAGACGTTCGGTTCTTTAAAATTCGCGTTGTTTTTAAAATTACTATCTCGAAATAATATATTTGAATATGTGAATATTTTAAAATATACATTATTTCTTTATGAATTTATTTATCATTTATTTATTTTTTCTTTTTTGTTGCAGAGCCACGAGATATGATGCGGTGCCTTGCACGCTATCTCAGGCGACTCAGTTCAGTGCCTTCACCATGCATATTCTTTTGTCTCATTCTGGTAAGTACCCTTTGTAAAAATGGATGTAAAAATAATATTATGACAACGCAAAAATAATGTATTTGAATTTGAGGTACATGTTAATTTTTATAACACTTAATTAAATACAATGGAAATTATCAATGCCACCATGTAAAATTTAGTTTATAAAATCTAGATAGAAAAAGACCAAAAGGGGGATACGTTGGCAGATGAAATTTAAATAAAATTAATGAAATGAAAACATTCTATATACCTACTTTTGGCAAATTAGGAAAAAACATGAAAAACATTATTTACCAGCTATTTTATTTTTGGAATCAAATCTTAAAATTGCATATATTATGTATTATTAATATAAGTAGGTATGCAAAGTCCGCACAAAGCGTTATATTTTGTTTATAAACAAATTAGCATTCCGGACTATTATATATTCTATATTATAATAATAAAAACGATCGGTAATACGCATAATTCCAAAAATGCCAAAATCCCAATCAAAAACAGGGCCGAAAAAATGGAATTTTAAGGTTTAAAATCGGTATACATTAAAAAAATAATGTACTTTCTCAGCTTCCCATAGAGCAGTTTCCTTAATTATATTAATCCGATAACTCGAGTAAATCAACCGAACTAACGCATTACTAAATGCTAAATTTATAACAAAATAAAACTACATATTGTTTTCTGTTATATACCCAATTCCACGAATATACGACCCTCTTGGATTGTCGCTACAACGAATATTTTACTGTGCAAAATATGAAGAATGCAAGTAAATTGCAAATTATATTGTTATTTATTGGAGTAATTATTAGAGCAAAATACTTTCGTATTTCTTATGTTACACACTAAAATATCCGTTGTCGCGATAATCCAAAACAGTCGTATATTCGTGGAATACACCATAGACTTTTTTTAGAAAAACTTACTACACTTGTACCTTTTAAGAGAAAACAGTAGCGATCAATAGGTAGCGAAAACGCGTTCCAAGATTGCGGCTGTAATTTTGAATATTTTTTCGAGATATGTGGCACACGTATTCGTAATATAATAAAAAATGGCGGTACAGAGCCCAATTTGAAAAATATATTAATATGTGGAAATTACTCTGTAATTAAATACAATATTAAAAAAACGAGCCTGTACCGCCATTAAGAAGAACAAAAAAATACACTTTCTTCAAATAAACTTTTTTATCCGATGCCAAGATTTTGTGTCATTTTGGAACTACTAAATTTTTTTATTTCATTAGTAGTTCCAAAATGACACAAAATCTAGGCATCGGATAAAAAGTTTATTTGAAGAAAGTGTATTTTTTTGTTTTTCTTAATGACGGTACAGGCTCGTTTTTTTAATATTTTATTTCATTACAGAGTAATTTCCACATATTAATATATTTTTCAAATTGGGCTCTGTACCGCCATTCTTTATTATATTACGAATACGTGTGCCAAATATCTCGAAAAAATATTCAAAATTAGAGCCGCAATCTTGGAACGCGTTTTGGCTACCTGTTGATCGCTACTGTATCACCTTAACGCTTAAAATACAAATATTCTCGTTTGAAAGCTGTATAATTATTTAAACAATCTTTTTTTAAACAAATTAAAAAAAATTGTTATAATAAATTAATTAATGTTCTTTAAAAATGAGCGGCAACATTGCTGTCGATGAGATGGAAGTCTAAACAAGTAAAACAGTGGCCAACAGTAAAGCGTATACCTGTAAACCGAATAACAGTCCTTTGGGAAAGCGCCGAAGAAAACTTTTACACAATAAAGGGGACACCGCTGTATACACTAAGCATCAAAATTAACGCACCACCTTAAAATGGGACATTTTTGATGTCTCGTATTTCCTAAACCTGTTGTTCGATTTTAGTGATTCTTTTAGTATATTATTATATCTTTATTCTTTAGGAATATCGATGTAATAATATTATTGCTAAACAAATAAGTGTCATTGTATAGCGGGTTTAATAATTATAGTGTGTTTTTTCCTAAAAGTTTGGAACACCCTGTGGAATATTCTAGCTTATATAAGATATTGAAATTAAGACTCAACTGTAGCCTTAGGCTTTTTTAACATTTTCCTTTTTGACTCATTCGCTTATGTGGGATAATAAAAAAGTTAGCTACTTTAACAACTAGCAATGTTATTCATCAATTCAGGGTGTTTCTAAATAAGTGCAACAAACTTTAGGGGGTAATTCTGCATGAAAAAATCATGAACGTTTCCTTTATAAACTTATTATGTCCACAAATTCTTCGTTTCCAAGATACGGGATGTTGAATTTTTCTTACAAACTGATGATTTATTTATTGCTCTAAAACCGGTTGAGATATGCAAATGAAATGTGGTAGGTATTAAGAGGTAGTTATTGCGCATTTTTTGACATACGATAAAGAATTTTATATTCACCATTGGGGTGCATACGGGATGTATCTAAAATATTTATACTTGTATGTACGCCAATGATAAATATAAAATTCTTAGTTATATGTCAAAAAATGCGCAAAAACTACCTGTTAAAAACTACCAAATTATATTGGAACATCTCAACCAGTTTTAGAGCAATAAAAAATCGTCATTTTGTAAGAAAAAATTCAACATCCCGTATCTAGGAAACAAAGCATTTGCGGACATATGTTTATAAAGCAAACGGGCTTTATTTTTCATGCAAAATTACCCCTTAAAGTTTCACAGGGTGTTCTAAAATTTGAGGAAAAAACACACTACCATTGTTACACCCGGTATACACCGATATTCTTGAAGAATAAAGCTATAATACACTGAAAAAATCACCCAAATCGGACAACAGGTTTTGGAAATACGATACATCAAAAATTTCCCATTTTTAAGGTTGTGCGTTAATTTTGATGCTTAGTGTAATATTGAAAACGACGCGCGACGGATCTATTTGCTCCGTGCATCTAGCGTCGTCATCTGACATTTTTGGCGGCAACACTTTGAAGTTAAGCGTATGACAAATAAATATTGTGAAGCTGCAAATTATTAATAATAAGTTTTTAAACGATATTTTTCCAAATAATGTATAAAATGGATGTAGTATTAACAACTGAGTTTCTAAAAATTCATCACAATGTATCTTTTTAACCCCAAACCGATCAAAATGGGAAAAATCTATCTTCGTTTATAAACTAGGAGGAGTAATTCAAATTTATCGCGCTATAATGCTTGTTTGTAATTGGTCCAACCGGAGGCAAGTTTAATACCTTTAATTCTAAAATTTGGCACTACTAACATTACGAAATTTTGACACCATCGACTTTCAAATTTCTTAGATTAATTAATGATATCGGCGATTTTTTGTGATTTGTGAGTTATTTGTTTAGTTTTTAGATTTTTAATCTGCATTTATATAAAACACTTTTCTTTTTAGAACTCTTTAGCAAATTGTTATTAGTCTTATAAATTGTCCCATATTGATTACTTGATTACCGTCGACACGGTCAACCAAAAAAGAAGAGGAAGCTGGTGATCTTTATAGTGACATTATTTGGTGTGAACTTGTCTTTTGAGATTTTTCCTCCTAGGTTAAATATTTTCTCTAATTTATTTGTCATTATTAGAGATTTATAGAAATTACGCTTCCTTTTTTGGCTATTATTAGCACAATTAAATACTTATGCAACATTTACTTACGTTGAAAACCGAAAACCCTCGAAATTTCAGAAGATGACGTACATACCAGTCACCCTGGGCATTAGATGCTGCGAGGGTCGGTTCTGATGTCATATTCTTGTTCAGCAAGCCCCAAAAGTCTCCCGAAGAATCCGTTTGTATCAATTTAGTACTGAAAACCCTCTAAACTCCAGAAGATGACGTGCCTCTAAGCAGTGACCCTGGGCACCAGGTGTTCCGTGGGTCAGGTTCTGATGACGTATTCGTGTTCAGTAATACCAAAACCTCCGAGTAATCTGTTTGCATTAATTTAGTACCGAAAACCCTCGAAACTCCATATGGCGTGCCTTAGCTGTAAACCTGCGCTCCATGTGTATTGGGGGTTTGTTCTGATTGCGTATTTGTCTTCAGTGACCCCAGAATCCCCCGAATGAAAATCTGGTCCTTAATATACTTATCTGGAACTGGATACACTTTTGGAGATGCATATTATGAATTTTAAAACGTAATGATGCATTTCCTTCCATTTTTCAATTGTAGGTAGACTTTTTTCCTGACGTCATCCTGAACGCAATGCCAAAAGTTATAAGTTTGTACGGTCTGTATTAAAAATCGTTTTATTCCGATGTTTTAGTGCTAAATGTTCTGGTCTATCTACACTATACACACTTTAACTCAGAAACTTAGGACTTTACATCACCTATTGTTACGTTATTTATTTTCAAATATATTGTATCACACAACTTTTTTGCCATCTGTCTGTAAATCCAGAAATTAATTAAGATCTTATAAAGAAAGATAGATCATCACATAACTGCCAACATCAATTTAGGAAAAAATTTAGTGGTTTACCAAAAACGATAAATTATCCTGTCATTATGGCTAATAAAAAATAAATGAAAAAATTTTGCCGCAGCATCCGTGAATACAGAAACCATTTTGGGAATGTGTTTGATAAAATATAGCAGTTAGAGAATAAATTAAGAAGACGAACTTGGAATACTAATTTTATGTTAAAGTAACAAAATAAAGGTTTCTATATTATATAGTTTTTTAGTTTGTTATGTTAAGTACTGTTTTAGTTTCGATCTTTAATTACGAAATATTTGAAATTACCATTTTAAATATTAAAAATACGTTCACAAAAAATAGCAAAAACTGATGTTTGTTGTATCGGATATACGAAACAATCAAAAAAGTGACATACAAATTTGTAAAAACAGGTTGCAGCAAAAAATATTCTACTGGCACTTTTATTAGAGGAAAGTAACCAAATATGGAATAGTGCCCTAATATGGAATTCCTTGATTTCTCCAAAAATATAAGTCGGAAGCGCACTACAAGACCATCGTCTATTTCATTCTCTCTCTTTATTATCGTATTCACACCTCTGTGTCAGACGCGCGAACGACACGTGTCTGACAGGCGCGTTTTGTTTTATCGTCTTGCAGACAATTTCAAAGGTAAATTATATTCAACGAGTATTATTGGTTATTATGCATGAATACAGACTTGTTATGCTATTGCGTATATCAATAGTACCTTTATTTTGATATTTTATGACATTCTGCAATTCAAACATTACGACTTGAAAAAATGTTGATACTAGTTTGAACTAATGTAGAAATCCAAATATGGACAGTCGTTGGTGCCTAATTATGGAATAGTGGATTAAGAAGTGTAAGTGGGCTCATTATGATTGTGCTGGTCCAGAGTTTCTTACATGGATCTGTGATGTCTGCAAGTGAATTAAGCTATTTCTTTCATTTTTCACAATTCTCTTATTTAAATTTATTTGATCTCAGATGTTTATGTCTATTTTTGTTATTGATATTGGTTTATGCCTATATTCCATATATGGGTGCCTATTCCATATTTGGTTACCCATTTGGGATTTTGTTTTTTTGTTTGTTTTTTTTTGTTAATTAAGATATTTAATAGAAGGCTTTTAATTACTACATACAAATGTATGACTGATATGTCATAACATTAAATTGTTTTCATATCTATAAAGGTATTATTTTATATCCCCAAAACCAAATGGTATTCCATAATTGGCGACTTTCCTCTATCTTTTTATACTAACATTTTTCTGTTGACTAGTACCCTAATATTTGCATCGATTTAGTGCCTAAAACTCTCGAAAGTGGGTTTCGCACATTTCCAATAAAGATATTTTTCAAATGGTGAATTCAGAACGTCTGCTAATCATCATCATCCAGCCTTCTGCATCCAAAGTTGAACATAGGTCTCCCCTAATTTCTTCCAGTTTTGTCGATCTTGGGCTTTCTGCAACCAATTCCCAGCAATCCTTTTGACGTTGGCGTCGTCTGTCGATCATGTAGGTGGTATAACTCTACTTCTTCTGTCTTCTCTTGGTCTCCACACTGTAATTTTTTGGGTCCACCTCCCGTCCTTCATTCTGGCTACATGGCCCCATTCACCTCAGCCATGCTGCTCGCTCTATGACATCTGTGACGCCTGTCCTTCTTCTGATATCTTCGTTTCTGACCCTGTCTCTGAGAGTCAGTCCAAGTAGTGACCGTTCCATTCTTCTTTGGACCACTCTAAGTTTCGTTGTTTGGCCTGGGTTAACGATAATATTTTGGCGCCGTAAGTCATGACTGGAAGCGCATATTGGTTGAACGTCTTCCTGTTCAAATAATTTGGCAAGTTGCTCTTGAAGATGTCTAATAGATCTCTATATGCGGCCCATGCTAAGGTGATCCTTCTCTGTAATTCGGCAGTTTGATTGTCCCTGGCAATTTGGAGTTCATGCCCTAAGTATTTATATTTAAGGACCAATGCTATTTCGTTGACGTCGACTTTTGGATTTTCGTTTCGTACCAGGTTTGTCATGTATTGTGTCTTTCCAAAATTTATGTTTAAACAAACTTTTTCACAGGCGGCATCTAACTCAGTAATCATAGTTCTAATCTCTTTTAAGTTGTCCGTTATAAGAACTATGTCGTCTGCGAATCGTAGGTGGGAGAGCCTTTCACCGTCGACATTTATTTCTTTGGCGTCCCACTCCAATTTTTTGAAAGCATGTTCAAGTACTGCCGTAAAGAGTTTGGGAGATAACGTGTCTCCCTGTCTACTTCCTCTTTGATTTTTATAGATTTATCTTTGTGTAGTCGGACGTTCATGGTTGCATTATTGTATATGTTCGCTATCAGTTTGGAGTACCGATAATCTCTTCGACTTTCCTCCAGTGCTCTCATTATGCTGTTAATTTCTATCGTATCAAATGCTTTGCGAAAGTCTACGATAGCCAGTACCAATGGTCGGTGGTATTCGATAGATTTTTCTATAATTCCTTTTTTGTAATTTAGGTGGTCGTTAGTGCCAAAGTTCTTCCTAAAACCCGCCTGTTCTCTAGGTTGGTAAAAATCCAATTTTGTTTCCAGTCTATTTGTTATTATTCTTGTGCCATCTTGTAGGTGTTTCAATTTGGTGCAGACATAAGTTGAACAATTCCTTTATGTTGTTTAAAAGTCTGTCTCCTCCAATCTTTACGGCTTCTATAACGATATTGTCTTCTCCCGGAGCTTTAACTCTTTTCATTTTTCTCAATACGTTCCTGATTTGGTCTTTTGATATATCAGACATCAATTCCGTCTGCACTTTGACATTAATAAACGTCAAATACGGTTGCATCTAAAATAGCTCCAGAAAAAATTAATTTTTTAGTAGTTTAACTTAAATTAATTTTATAGTGGTTTTAATTATCATTGATAAGAAGTTTCAGTCCTATGGGTTAAACAGCCTAGGCTTCTTTTCACGGTGTTTAACTTTTGTGTGAACAGTTTAAAATTTGGCCATGGTTAAACGTACCTAAATATTGACATTCAGCTCGCAGTTTTTGTGACAATTAAAACATTTAAATTTCATCGTCGGTAAAAACATTTACATATTGTAGAATAGTGATACAAAAGTGAAAATATTCTCCCCAGATGGGGGAGAATATAAAAAAGACGCCAGTGTGCGAACTAAATACTGCTGAAGTTATTAGTGTTAGTAATCAAGACATGGATACAGGAACTATCACCACAAATTCTTCTGCTACAAGGGAGGTAAAACTTTTTAATATTAATTGTAATAGTTACGACTTTCAAAATTGTTGTGTTTATGTTGAGAAGACCAATGATCAGAATATTTCCCGTTTGCATCCAATGGTTGTTGCAGATATTTTACATCAAAAATTAAAGATTAATAATATTAAGCAAATTAAAAGTATAGGAAGAAACCGTGTTAAAGTAATCCTCAAATCTATTTTGGATGCAAACAATTTAGTCAATAATAGTCACTTAAAGGACGATAATTTAAAAGCGTACATTCCAAATCACCTCTTGGAAATTAAAGGACTGATACGCGATGTTGATACCAAATATAATATTGACTATTTGAAAAAATATATGAGCTCTAGTTCACCAATTATTGATATTAAAAGAATGCACAGGAAAGTAGAAAAGGATGGAAATACAGAATACGTCCCTAGACGTAATGTTATAATTACTTTTGAAGGCAATTGTTTGCCAAACTATGTTGTGATAAATTATGTATTTTTCCAAGTGGAAAAATTGTTGGGTAAAGTGACGCAATGTTATAAATGCCTCAAATATGGACATATTTCTAGACAGTGTAAAGGTACACAGGAATACTGTATACAATGTGGACAAATTAAAAATGACATACATACATGTGATGAAACAAAAAAGTATTGCATACACTGTAAAACTGATAAGCATATATCGATCTCTAAAAACTGTCCTTTTTTCGAACATCAAAAAAAAATAAAAAATATCATGATTGAACATAAAATCTCATATTTGGAGGCAAAAAATTTGAGTGACTCATCATTTTCTGGTCTTATTTCTAATAACAGATTTGAAATATTGTCAAATTCAGACAAAGAATTTCCAAAATTAACTAACTCCTCTGAAGTTAGTACATCTCCTTATTTCAAGCCATTGAGGCCTCACCTACAGAAACCCAAAAGTTTTAGCCAACCAAGCTGTAGTACATCAAGCACTGAGTATAGTGCAAATAAAAAAAGAAAAGTATCATCTCCAACTTCCGAAGATCCTACACCATATCTCATCCCTTTCAGATTTGGACCGTCTCAACCTTTACCTCCCTTAAATAAGGAAAGTTTTCCTAATACAGACAATGATAAAAATAAGTTAGTAGATTCCTTAGTACTTCTTTTCTCAAGTTTTATTCAAAATATTAATTGTTTAGAAGAGGCAAAATCACTTGACATGAATTTGTTAGCCAAAGGTATTAATAATGTTCTAGATAATATTTTAAAAAATAACTCATCTAATGACGAACAAATCTAAACTCAAAATAATACAATGGAATGCTCGATCAGCTGTTGCTAACAAAAACAGCCTTATTAACTTTTTAATAACCGAAGATATTGACATAGCTTTAATAAGTGAAACTTGGTTTAAACGGGATGTTGTATATATTTATAGAGGTTATAATGTGATACGCGAAGATCGCGATGACGGCTATTCTGGAGTTGCTATTTTAATTAAAACTGGTATTCCTTTTGAGCGCATAACAATTAAAAAAAATTATATTCAAGACTTGCTTGCTTGTGGTATTAAAATCAACTATAAACAAAGTTATTTAAGTTTACTCTCTGTATATAGGTGCCCAAAAACTAAAACCAAAACCGAAGATTGGGATAAGTTATTTTCTCAACTAAAACACCCTTGTATCATTGGAGGAGATATGAATGCACATAATTCTTTGTGGGGCTCATATAAAAATGATAATATAGGCCATCAAATTGTGGAGACAATTCAGAATTTAGATTATGTAGTAATGAATAATGGACAACCAACTTGCCAAACGAGTCCAGGAAACTCAGATTCCATGATTGATGTCACGTTTTGCTCACCATCCCTTTTTGATAAAACTTCGTGGTCTGTAGATCTTGATACCTTGGGATCAAATCATTTCGTTATACAGGTTGTGATCGATGTCTTGGGAACTAATGCTAATACCATTTATCCCAGTACTAAGTGGAACATTAAAAAAGCAAATTGGTCATTATACTCTCAGCTTGTTGATACCTTATTAAACGAAAAACCTCACACATCCTTAAATACCCAAGAAAAATATAATTTCCTCATTGACTGTATTAATGAAGCTTCTAAACAATCTATTTCTGAATATAAACCATTTAAATGCAAACGGACTCCCCCTCCGTGGTGGGATTCGGAATGTGATCAATCCGTTGCAGAAAGAAAGAAGGCATTAATAAACTATAAAAACAATTCTTCTCCTGAAAATTTTTGTAAATGCAAAGAAGTAAATGCTCGTGTCAAAAAATTCCTGAAATTAAAGGCCAAACAAAGTTGGGTTGCATGGTGTTCAAAATTAAATAAACAAACTCCATCTAGTCTTATTTGGAATCAAGCAAGAAAAATGAATAGGAAAAAAGTTAATTTTTCATTACCTCTAAGTAATTCATGGGTAGACGATTTTTTCGATAAAATAGCTCCACCTTACGTAAATAACCAGTTAGATGTTATTAATTCTAAAACGCTTCCATCTGATCAGAATCATTTTCTCCTTACACCTTTTTCGAGAACTGAATTAGATTTTGCCCTTGATAATCGCGTTAGTACCTCACCAGGATACGATGCAATCAAATATCCTATGATACAACATTTACCAGATAACGCAAAACAATTACTTTTAAATATATTTGACCAGATAATTATTGAAGGCAACAGCATAATAGATTTTAAGCGTATTATAGTCGTTCCTATTCCCAAACCGGGGAAAGACCCTAAATTAGCTGAAGCTTACCGACCGATATCATTATTATCATGTATATTGAAGACTCTCGAACGGATGGTTAAGATTAGGTTGGATTGGTGGCTAAGGGATCAAAATCCTTTACCCGCTAACCAACATGGTTTTAAAAAAGGTTATGGAACTTTAGATTCCTTAACAACTCTTGTTGTAGACATTCAGAACAGTTTTTCCAGGAACAGTTATGTGCCCGCTTTATTTTTAGACATCGAAGGTGCTTATGACTCTGTCTCTCTTTCAATTCTCCAAGAAAAAATGATTACATTTTTTAATATTCCATCACAGTTTGCTTCTAACATTGTAAACCTGTATAAAAATAGAATAATTTATTTAAAAAATAATCATACTCTTATATGCCCTAGACTTAATAATAAAGGATTACCTCAGGGCTCCGTTTTGAGCCCTATTTTATTTAACATTTACACAGCAGATCTACACAACATCACTATTAACAATATTGCATTTAATGTTGTACAATATGCTGACGATTTCTGTTTGTACACAGAACACAAGAAATATCAGCAATCCATTGAAAACTTGAATAGTGTCTATGGTCTCCATAAAAAATGGTTTATTGAAAATGGCTTTGAATTATCATGCAGTAAATCACAAGTTTGTTTATTTACCAGACATAACTTTCCTAATATTAGCACAATCACCTTAGGTGGGCATAAATTTTCTTTTAAAAATAAAATTAAATATCTTGGAATGATACTCGACCAAAAATTGACCTGGAAGTTACATATTGACGACATGTTGAACAGGTGTAATAAGGGAATAAACTTTCTTAAATCAATTAATAGAACTTGGTGGGGATCGGATGTTGAAGTAAGTTTATTATTTTATAAAGCTTACATACGATCTATTTTCGATTACGGCAGTGTTTTGTATGGATCAGCAAGTAATGCACTACTAAACAAAATCAAT
The DNA here is from genome assembly GCF_917563875.1 of Diabrotica virgifera virgifera. Taxonomy (NCBI): domain Eukaryota; kingdom Metazoa; phylum Arthropoda; class Insecta; order Coleoptera; family Chrysomelidae; genus Diabrotica; species Diabrotica virgifera. Next base: position 268,330,959 of record NC_065443.1, read on the forward strand.
GTTTTACATAATTCAGCCTTACGAATATGTCTAGGAGCTATGAGATCCACTCCAGTACAAGCTTTATATTTGGAAGCCTTGGAACCTCCTTTAAATCTAAGACGAAGTTTTTTGTCCAAAAAATATTTAATGAAAGTATACTTAATTAACCCTCTTCTATACCAAAAAATAGTGACTTTAAGTTGCCATGATCTAACCAATAAATATTGGCAAAAAAAGAAATCTCCCTTACTGTGTGAAGCTTATAATCAAAATATAGTACTCTTAAAAAATATAGATAAAACGAACGACTTATTCAAAAACTACGCGTACTCTTCTTTCTTTTCTCCTACAGATATTATTGTACCAAATTATAGTGAAAACATATATTTAAATAAAAATATTCTTTTATCCATAACGAATAGTTACAATGAGTCAATAGCTCTATATACAGATGCGTCTAAATCTGCAGATGGAACTGGATGCGCCTTTTTTATACCATCGGGACATATAGAAAAGAAATTCAAACTGAAACCGGAGACTTCGATTTATACAGCAGAGGCTATTGCAATATATGAAGCTTTACTATATGTAGCTGAATTTGATTTCGCCCATATTATAATTTTGTCTGACTCCTTAGCAGTATTGAAATCTCTTGGTAAATATGGACCCCCAAACATCCAAGACTGCCCATACATTTATAAAATTAAACATATTAATCAAAATCTTTTAACCAAAGGAATCAATGTACATTTTATCTGGATTAAAGCACACGCAGGATTTGAACATAATGAGTATGTCGACTTATTAGCCAAAGAAAGCGTTTCATCCGATACCAGTATTCTACATAAAATAACATTGACTGATAGTATAATCTCTTTCAAGTCAACACTGCATCGGGAGTGGAGCTACCAGTGGAAGGAATACTCTTTTGTGAATCAAAATAGATACTCGTTAATTCAGCCCGATATTCCCAAATTTCCTTGGTACAAGTCTTGTAGAGCTTCTAGAAAGTACATAACTTCTATTATTAGAGTACGATTCGGGCACGCATGTTATCCAAAATATTTATTTAAAATACAGGTTTTGGATAATGATAAATGTGAGCATTGTGAAGAGGAAAGTGATTTAGATCATATATTTTTTGGTTGTTCTAAAAATACAATTTACTCATCTAAATTAATAAATGATTTATTAAAATGTAAAGTAGCAACTCCTTGGAATATACTATATTTATTATCACTTGGTTCTGTAGATGTATACAACTCTTTAATTAACTTTTTAAAAGACAGCAAATTATCATTATAATTCCCTTAAATATTTTTAATTAATACCTTTGGTAGTTAGTAGTTTTAGCTGTTAAGCTTAGTGTTACTTAATACCTTTTAGTTGTTATCTTTGTTTTAAACCTGTTTTGTATAACTTGATAACTTGTATTCCTTATGTGTCTGGCAGTATGACGGTAAGTCTAAGCCAAAATAAAAAAAAAAAAAAAAAAAAAAAATTCCGTCTGCTCATAAACATAATTAATATAGGATTATTATACCTGCTCATAAACATAATTAATATAATTATGTAAGAGGAGAAAAACAGAATATTTCTGCCGTATAATTAGAGCACCTAAATACCATCTGTTTTCCCTTATAATACAAGGAATAATAGAGGGAAAAAGGTGGATTGGTCGAAAGAGATTTTCATGGCTTGCATAATATTCATAAACATTATGAAGAGGAGAAAAACCTAATACTACGGCCGTATAATTAGGGTACCTAAATACTATCTACTTTCCCTTATAATACAAGGAAAAATGGAGGAAAAGGGATGGATTGGTCGAAAAAACTTTCATGGCTGCATAATATTAGACAATTGCATGGTTCCTCAGTAGAGTTATTTTGCGCAGCAGCCGATAGAGAAAGATTTCAGGTTTCAAGAAATTTCAGCCAACGTCGGAATACGGAAGTGGCACCTAAGAAGAAGATTACTTCTCAAACAATAAAAATCTTGTTTTTTTTGTTGGGCTATTTTAGAATATGGTATTATGTTAAGAATAAAAAAATCTTTTTAAAAGGGGATTGCAGTATTGGAATAAACATCCAGTAGAATAATATTAGAATATCAGAATTCGCAATTAATTTAGCTAATAACTGCTAAAATTCACCAAATGACTCAGACTAAATGACTATTGATCAGTATAATTTACAAAAGACTTTCCAAAATAGGCTCTGCAGAATTCACTTGTCCATCATTTGCATGCAGAATAGATGCAAATGACGGGTTTCTCTATCTAAATTATCAAACAGTTAATTTTCCATGTAAAGGGGTTACATTGATGGAAATCAATAAGTCAAACAGACAAAATTAGTCTACCAAGAATTATTAACCGTCAAAATCATCGACAGATATTTTTACTATATTTCATATCTTTCCGGCCATAATATTTTCAACGTTAAGGCGATGTTTTCAAATGAAAACAAATATAATTATTTTTTTCAAAAATTCATTGGTAGGAGAGTTATATTACTTAGGGTAAGGAAAGGTATATTGGTGATAAAAATGAAAAATACTAATAATATAGGAATTTGACAACTAAGCAAGCAATAAGTTTTGCTTTATTATGTTACTTATTATTTAAAGTAAATGTTTAGAAGAGTTAATTTAACAAAAAATTAATAATAATGATAGTAAATGTCAAATTGACATACAAACTTATGTTAGGAAAGTTGGTGACACGGTAAGGTATATTGGTGATAGTGGTTATAAAATTTGGTGAAACAACCGTAATTTAAGGAATTTAACTTACCTTGGCTAAATCACGAATTCAATGCAGCTTTTTTTATTGATAATTAATTTATTGAATGGTTTTATACAGTTTTATAAAGAAAACAGCAATTATTCCGATTAACCGTGCGGTGGAATAAGTGTTGCCCCCCTGTTAACTTGTTTATTTTAAGAATATAAGCAAAACGCTCAAACAGTTCGATTTTTAAACTAACCATAGTATATTATAGCATCAATGTTTCGAACTTTACGCGATCCCTTTTCAGGTGACAGCCATAACTTTGATTTTTTTAAATGGGAAAGTACATCATGTGACACCTTATTTAAAAGCTCTTAAAATACTGAGTTCAAAAATGTGTAATACTTTGATCCTGTTTGAGAGCGTAGGCCAAAAATTTCGGTCGAATTCTTTCTAAATGCAATCATTTTTTTCGAATCCTGAAAAAACCAATAAATATTTTTGAAAAATTTAAACGCAGAATGAAATATTACAGTATTCTCAATGGTCTAAAGTCCCTGAGAACTCCTATAATGTTTATTTTAATAAGTCACAGTGGTGGAAAAAATTGAAAATTTAGTGTGATTTTTAATTTCAAATATATCATTTAAAAGAAATTTTTGTTTATTCTAAGGGACTGTCAGTCCTCGGTAATAATCTAATCTTTCATTCTGCGTTTCAGTTTTTTAAAAATACGTATTAGTTTTCTCAGAATTCGAAAAAAATAAATGCGTTTAAAAAGAGTTCGACCGAAATTTTGGGCCTGCGATCTCAAAAAGGATTAAAGTATTATACATTTTTGAAGTCAGTATTTTAAAAGCTGTTAAATGAGGTGTAACATGATGTACTTTACCATTTAAAAAAATCAAAGTTATGCCTGTCACCTGAAGAGGGATCGCGTAAAGTTCGAAACGTTGATGCTATAATATAATATGGTTAGTTTAAAAATCGACCTGTCCGAGCGTTTTGCTTATGTTCTTAAAATAAACAAGTTAACAGGGGGGCAACACTTATTCCACCGCACTGAATATGTAACCGTCTCTCACATTGAATAAGAAATGGTTCCATTGTCGACTGTCGCACAACGCAACGGTCAAAACAGTCTGTTTACTAAAAGCGGGTGCGCGCATTGCTAAATCGTAATATATGTTTGTCCTGCTTACACTCGTAACAACTTACTAGCGCTACAAATAGGGAACTGTCTGATAATCTGATTAAAAATTATCACCAAATTACGTGTATCATCAATATACCTTTCCTTACCCTATTGTAAAATTAAGATTTCAAAGATAAATCAATTTAATCATTTGCCATTTACCAAATTTTTTGCACTGATATTTTGCAAACCATGTTGTCGTCAATTGAAAAGCCATCGAATATAATAGACCTCTGGTACTTGAATTTGTCGACTTTATACGTTCAACCAAAGTGAATAGCTCCATGCTCAAACTCGACGTAGAATAGGCCAGCGTACGCTGCATAAAAAAGAAGACAAACTGAAGTGTGACACCTAAAGAGATATACCTAGCGTTACTAGATACTGTATACAAAATCTTGGCAAGAATATTCAGAAACAGACTAAATTGCTATACTGAAAAAACCCTAGATGAGTACCAAGCTCACTTTACAACAGACAGATTCTACTATAGACCAAATCTTCTCCTAAATGAGATATACACAACTCATTATGAAGGTAAATTTCCTCCACATATTTTGTTTCTGGATTTTAGACAAGCATATTTTATAATAGTGTCAATAGAGTAAAAATGTATTAAGCAATGGAACATTTGATTATACCAAAAATATTGATCAGACTAGTAAAATGACACTAAATAAATCTACCTGTGAATTTCCTGAAAGTTTCAATTTAAGAATCTACTTCAGATCAATTTACAATTGCAAAAGACTTGAAACAGGGAGATCCTTTATCCACTACATACTTCAACAGTGTTAGTAACTGTAATCAGAAAATGCAGCATGAAGGTGAAAGACCCAATCATGACAAATGAGCTCCAGTGCATGGCATATATTGCTGATCTAACGATATTAGCAAGAACCGCGAAAGAGGTAGGAAGCGTGGTGAAGAAAATTATTGAAGCATAGAAATTCGGATTGGAGCTAAATGAAGAAAAAACCAAATATATGATCATGGGAGGAACAGTAGAAAAAATAATACTTTGTTGTGAGGTAATAGTATTAAACCGGAGGAAAAATTTCAATACTTGGGTGTAGCATTCGATGGAAATGAAAAAGAGAAAGGGAAGAAAGGGGAGCTCGATGCCAGAATATCAAAAGGAATAAACAAATGCCATTTAAGAGCCCTAATGAATTCGAAGTAGGTTTCTAGACAAGACAAACTTCGAGTATATAAAACAGTAACTAGATCCAAAACAACATCTGACTGTGAGGCAAGGTCATTAAATAAGAAGGAAGGGGATAATCCGGAAAGATAGGAAACTAAAATACTGAGACGTGTATTCGGAAGAAGAAAGACAGAAACAGATGAGAGAGAAGAGTCAACAACGAATTATTGGCTTTGTAAAAAAATCTACAATCACCAGGTGCATCAAGTCACAAATACTCAGATGGTTAGGACATGTAGAAAGAATGGCAGTGAACAGAATTCCTAAACAAGTTTGGACTAGAAAACTAACTGATACCAAAAGAAGAGGAAGATCCAGAACGAGGTGGATTAATAAAGTGTAGAAAAAATGCCCAAGGTCTTTACACCATCTTGTGCGTATCTTCTTCTTCTTAAGATTCATTCTCCATTACTGAAGGTTGGCTATAACTACAGCAAATTGCTCTCTATCTTGTGCGGTTCTTAGTATCGAATGTGTGTCCATGCCTGTCCAGTCTCTACGTTCTTCAGCCAGGAGCATTTTCTTCTTCTTGGCCTCGTCTTCCTTCCACTTTTCCTTCCATTATTCTCCTCTATAAATATCGTCTCTATCATTTCCAACTATCGAATGTGAAAAATCGGGTTTTTCAGATTCGATATCTTGCCCTCGCATTATACGTGATACATCTTGTGGCAAATTCTCGTTATTGTAGCTTGATTAGGAGCGCGGAAAATAAATATGCTGTTTAAACCATCGAATATGAACATATTTTCATTTGGTTGACTGCAAACTGACGAAATTGGTTATATTCGATACTTTTGTTTTGTATAAATATAACTAAAGGTATATTTGTACAACGCTAAATGTCGAATGTGTCACATTCGTTAGTTTGTATTGTAATGTATTCAACAGTTATTCAATTATAATCTGTAAACTGTCGAAAATGCTAAACTGCCGAGAAGAATAAAATGCACGTGTTTACAATTTGTGCGAATTTTGTTTCAGTATCGCTTCCAAGATATTCTTGTGAGGCAGATTATGATTTCATTTTAACGGATTTTCATTATTTGATTATACAGTTATTCGCTATTATACATTCGCTACTTTGAATCATCGGACCGAAACAAATCTTTGATGAATACAAAAAGCAAAGTAACGAATGTGATTTTTTGGAAGGAAAAAACTGATAAGCAGTTCAAATTTGTTATCAATCTAACAAGGATTAAACATTACATACAAAAAATGTGGAGTCTCAATGCACTGATTTAGGAGTCTCTAAAAAGAGTTATTTTGCTCTCCCGAAAAGAGAGTTTTCGAAGTGAAAACTTCTTTAGGGACGTTGTGCGATTTTTGGATAGGGGAAAAAGCATTAAATTCGCGACCGCCATCGCGACCCTCATCGCGACCGTCATTGCGACCGTCATCGCTTATGCTATGTGTATGTATATGTAAACTGTGTAGAGGTATTTAAATTTAAAATAAATGTAATTCCTATTTTAGGATGGGGACAAAGGATTTATTTCGCGACCGTCATCGCAACCGTCATCTCTTCGGCGAAATAAATTTTGTACGTATCTATATTATGTGTGTATACATAAATTTTATAGAAGTATTTAAATTTAAAATAAATGTAAAACCTATTTTTGGATGGGGGAAAAAGGATTTATTTCGCGACCGTCATCTCTTCGACGAAATCAATTTTGTCGTATATTTATTATATGTATGTATATAGAAATTGTTTAGAAATATTTAAATTTAAAATAAATGTAAAATCTATTTTGGGATGGGGAAAAAGGATTGATATCGCGACCGTCATCACGACCGTCATCGCTTCGACGAAATAAATTTTGTAAGGATATTATTATAATGTACGTATAATAATAGTAATATTACTTACTTACTTACTTAGTCCTAAGCCTTTCTACCTTTAGGTGTAAAGCTGTAGTAATATTATTGAAGTAAAAACTTCTTTAGGGACGTTATGCACATTTTAAATGGGGGAAAAGTATTGAAGTAGCGACCGTCATTGCTTCGACGAAATACATTTTTGAAATGAACACTTCTTTAAGGACGGAGTGCACTTTTTAGATGGGTAAAAAGTATTGAATTAGCGACCGTCATCGCCTTGGCGAAACCAATTTTTGAAGTGAAAACTTCTTTAGAGAATTTGTGCACTTTTTAGATGGGGAAGAAGTATTAAATTAGCGACCGTCGTTGCTTCGACGAAATAAATTTTGGAAGTGAAAACTTTTTTGGGGACGTTGTGCACTTTTTAGATGGGGACAAAGTATTGAGTTTGCGACCGTCATCACTTTGCCGAACTAAATTTCGTAAGTATATATTATATTATGTGTATGTATACATAAGTAGCGTAGAACGTACGCAACGCGTATATAATATAGCTATAGCACTTCTTTTTGGATGGGGAAAAAGCATTGAGCTCGTTAATTTTATACTATAAGAAGTTTTCACTTCTGTCGGCACTCCCATGAGCGCTTTAAATTTTTTTTTCACTTTTCACATTCGATAGTTGGAAATGGTAGGGACGATATGTCATAGATAACATGTTTTTCTGTTTTTGTTGTCTGTATAAATAAACATATAAATATAAAATGATAGTTGAAATATTTAAAAAATATCAAAACTGATATTAGGTGGTCAAAGTTCCTTAACCCAACGAAAGAGGTCATATAATATTTATACATCGACATATGATTAACAAAACTAACTATAATCATCTCTAACGAAATTCAAAAACCTTCTTAATTTCTAATCAAATATTTCTACCTAATAAGGATTTTTTATGTTCTGCATAATAATTTACAATAGGTAACCCAACCGAAAACCATATTCAACTAACGGTTCTGGTATTGTTAATTGCTTGTTTCCATATTCTTGCATATTCAATTTTAGGTAGGTATGGTTTTCAGATTTAATCGTTTGCTTATTTTTTAACAAATAAAATTTAACAGATTTAATAGATTCTAACGGAAACATGACTGTTTGGATTATATAATGTTGAGTGGAATTTGTAATGCTTATTAAAATATTAAATATATAGACCTGGATCCCGCGTACCAAAAAAAAGTTGATTAATAGCAAGCTGAAAATTTGTTAATAGATTAACGGTGTCTAGCCAGACAAACTTTCTCAAACAAATCTCCGGGAACAATGGAAAAGGGGAAGTTTTAATTGTAGAAAGGTTTAAAAATTTGAAACGTCAGATTACGAAAACGTCCCATGTATTTTGTCGGACAGAACATCCAATTGATTTTTTACCATTTCATTAAACTCTTATGCAAAAATCACACTGCTATTACTAACCAACATGATTCCTGTCATTTGACATGTTCTTCGTGTTCCACTCATTAAAATGCCCAGTTGGTGATAAACACCAGTCTCATTTTTGCATCAGAGTTTAATAAACAAATCAATTGGAAGTTCTGTCCGACAAAATACATGGAACGTTTTCATAGTCTGACGTTCCAAATTTTTAACCTGTTCCACAACCTGTTCCACATACATCAAAGTTTGTCCGACTAGGCTCCGTTAAGCTATTAACAAATTTTCAGCCTGCTATTAATCAACTTTTGTTAATATTAAGCAGCCAAGAAACAGTATATTTATTATTATAGATTTCTTTTGAAAGAGCCCAGTGTGCTTCTTCTTCTTTATGTGCCGTCTTCTACCGAAGGTTGGCGACCATCAAACGATAGGTTTCTCTGTTTTGTGCCGCATGTATTATGTTCGCAGCTTCTGGTATTTGAAACTATTCTCTCAAGTTTCTCAGCCAGGATTTCTTCTTTCTGCCCAAACCACTTCTACCCCAGTGTGCAACAGGTCATTTTTCTAGCGCAAAAAGGTAAGTCATAATTCATAGTATATTAGAAAAACGTAAAAGGGCTAATTCTTAAGATAGAGAGAAGCAATTAAGTACATGAAGTATTTTATCAGCTAATTAAACTACATCTAAGTTTAATAATTAAACTACTACAAAAATTGAAGAAAAATCTTCGGCGTAAAAGGTATATTTATTTTAAAATCCCCAAAAACGAGGGCTACAAATACAAAACAGAACGTCTTTGCTCTAAAGTGAGCACCGTCAGTGTTCTTTGCAAGCTATACATGCTAATCCACCAAAAATACATGGGTTAAAATCCTTAATCCTCTAGTGCCCAAATTTTTTTAATACCTCTACCGAATATCACACTAAACTGAAAATTATAGGGTAAAACTCTGTCTGATCGCCCAAATTTTTAAAAGCTGGATGCTACTCCGATCTAGTCCAGAGGCTGGTTTGGGTATTGCAGCCAGAAAATACTTAAAAAGTAAGTCTGGAAACTTTTTTTACGGTCCGCTATGAGGCGGAGTAGCGCACTAGAGGGTTAGAATATCGACTAAAAGTCTTACATTAAAATGTTATATATGTACTAAATCCTGACGATACCAACTGTTGGCTTTCACCTTTCTCTATGTGAAGACAGAGAATTCGACTCAACAACCCACGTGCTTCGTGGAAAGTCCTGTAATACCTTATGGTATCCTTACTAATTTTATCTATCGTCAGGATTTAGTATATAACATTTTAATGTAAGACGTTTTAGTCGACATTTTAAGGGTTTTAACCCATGTATTTTTGGTAAGAAATAAAATTTGTGTTACCCAAAGGGCCATGGAACGCTCAATGTTAGGCATTTCTCGTCGGGATCGAATTACGAACAGGGAGATAAGACGGAGAACAGGAGTGACGGATGCCATAGAAAGAATTATGACCCTAAAGTGGAACTGGGCTGGACACATAGCTAGAATGTCGGATAAAAGATGGACACAGCGAATAATACACTGGAGACCAAGACAAGAAAGATATCGAAGTAGAGGTCGTCCGCCAACCAGATGGTCTGATGACATCAAACGGGTCGACAGAAACTGGATACAGACAGCACAGGACAGAAATGCATGGAGAAGATTGAGGGAGACCTATATCCAGCAGTGGATAGATCCGGGTTGGATGATGCTGATGATGATGATTTTTGGTGGCTTAGCATGTAGAGCTTGCAAAGAACACTGATAATGCTCTCTTTAGAGCGAAAACGTCCTGTTTTTTAAATTTAAAAATAAATTTTTCTTCAATTTTTGTAATTAATGGTATACAGCCAGCTACAGGAAATTCTTCCTTGTAGATTTTAACCTACTTACTACAGTTCTATAATGTTCAGTTCTTCCCGTTCTGTCTAAGTTTAATAAGTAGACCCCGTTTAAGTCTAATCATCATCATCATTGGCTCGACAGCCCTTTCTTCGTCTTGGCCTGTTCCAGGATTCTTTTCCACTCTGATCTGTTTCGTGCTTTTTTTCTCCAGTTTTTTATTTTTAAGGTTTTTATATCATTTTCTATTTGTTCTAAATATCTCAGCTTCTGTCTTCCTCTTGTTCTTTTTCCCACTGGCATCTGTTTGAATATTTTGTTTGGTATTTCGCTTTCTTCCATTCTTTCTACATGTCCCATACATCGCAGCCGTCCTATTTTAATGAATGTTATGATATCCGGATCCTGGTATATTTGGTATAGTTCAAAGTTGTGCCTTCTTCGCCAAATTCCATTTTCTTTTGTGCCCTTATATATGTGTCGCAAGATTTTTCTTTCAAAGGTGGCTAGCAATGTTTCCTCTCTTTTAGTGAGTATCCAGGTTTCTGAGCCGTATGTGAGTACCGGTCTTATTAAGGTTTTGTATATTTGGCATTTTGTTTTCCTTGCGACGTTATCTGATCTTAGTTGCCGAATTAAGCCATGGTAACTTTTATTGGCAATAAATATTCGCCTCTTCACTTCCTCTGCTACGTTATTATCAGATGTGACTAGGGATCCCAAGTATGTAAAGTTTTTTACCCCCTCAATGTTTTATTCTCCTATTGTTATATTTTAAGTCTATATATATATTTTATATATCTGTATATATTTTATAGTTTAAGTCTAATACTTGTTTTTATTTTGTCCCTTAATGCTCATTCACCGCTGTATTACTTCTTGGAAGGTGAAACTATTTAGTTTATAAATGTTTTTTTAAATACTCTTTTGCACTGTTGTGAGTATTGTATATATTATCTGGTGTATATTAGCTCCCTAGTTATGTCCCGTATTGTGTATCCTCGATTAATGCATTCTTGTTTGTTTTAATCCAAAGTACCATTGACCTTTTATCTTATGTAATCTATGCCATTTATTGATTATCTGATTTGTTTATTGTTCATTCGGTAACCATGTTGATAGAGGACAGAGGGTACACATTATACAGGGTGTTACAAAAATACAGGTCATAAATTAAATCACATGTTCTGGGTCCAAAAATAGTTCGATTGAACCTTAACTTACCTTAGTACACATACACATGTGCACATATAAAAAGTTATAGCCCTTCGAGGTTACAAAATGAAAAGAGATTTTTTTCAATATATCGAAAGCTATTAGAGATTTATTATTGAAAATGAACATGTTGCATTATTGTGGTAGGAACACCTTAAAAAAAATAATAGTGAAATTTGTACACCCCATAAAATTTGTATGGGGCTTTGTTCCATTAAAACCCCCCCAAACTTTTGTGTACGTTCCAATTAAATTATTATTGTGGTACCATTAGTTAAACACAAGGTTTTTAAAACTTTTTTGCCTTCTAATATTTTTTCAATAAACCAGTTTTTATCGAGATTCGGCTTCTTTTTTAATATGTTTACATACAAAATTTATGGGGGTTTTGTTCTTTAATCCCCCCAAATGTTTGTGTACGTTCCAATTAAACTATTATTGTTGTACCATTAGTTAAACACAGCCTTTTTAAAACTATTTTGCCTCTTAGTTTTTTTTTTCGATAAGCGACCTTTTATTGAGATGTGGCTTCTTTTTTAATATGTTTCAAAATATATCCAAAATGTAACTTATAAATAAATTTTCAGATTATTAACAGATCTCTATAATCGTACTTAACCATATACAAATATGTAGTGGATTCGACAAATATTCAAAATATCTCGATAAACATTGGCTTATTGAAAAAGTACTAAGAGGCAAAATAGTTTTAAAACATTGTGTTTAACTAACAGTACCACAATAATAATTTAATCGGAACGTCCACAAAAGTTTGGGGGGTTTAGAGAAACAAATTCCCCATAAAATTTTTAGGGTGTCCACAAATTTCACTATAATTTTTTTTAAGATTTTCCTTCTATAATAATGCCGCATGTCCATTTTCAATAAAAAACCAATAAAATAGTGTTCGATATATTGGAAAAAATCGATTTTCATTTTATAACTTCAAAGGGCTGTAACTTTTTTATGTGCACATTTGTGCTAAGGTAAGTTAGGTTCAATCGAACTATTTTTGGTCCCAGAATATGTGATTAAATTTATGACCTACATTTTTGTTACACCCTGTATATTCCGTCCATTGTGTTTTGAAACAATTATGATTATTACTGTAAGGAAACTTTCCGGCCACCCTGTACTCTGTATGTTGTCCGTTTAAAATACTTTTTATTATTTAATTGATTTAATAACTGGCTTTGCCTTAAATTTATTTTTCAACTTCATGTCTATGGAGGATCGTAATCTTGTGTGCCTTTATCTCATTTTTATCATAAAAATCTGGATATTTCCTTAAATTTCCTTTTTCTAATCTTGACTCTATGGAGGATATTAATCTCGTAAACTTCGATCTTATTCATATCATAAAGATATTTGATAAGGTATATCTTACATGTTTTCAATTATTTTGAATGCAATTATTGTTTAGTGGGTTTTCTTGGGTTTCCATATTACGCACTTCCATATTATTTTCCACACACATTACAAGAGGCGAAAAATATGAACTGCTTCGAATAATTATGCAGGGGAAGATAGCAGGAAAAAGGTCCATAGGAAGAAGACGAGACTACTGGCTAAAGAATCTACGGGAATGGTATAGCTGTAGCAACAACGAAGTGTTTCGGTCAGCAGTTTCGAAAATACGTATAGCCTCGATGATCGTCAACCTTCGGAACAAAGATAGTACTTGAAGAAGAAGAAGATATTATTTTCCACACTTTTTTGTACTCTGTGTTATAGTCCTTGTCAAATATGACCTATTTCCAGTCACTATTGTACTGATGATGCACTGTTGCCGTACTTTTGAAAGTTCGCAGAACTTTCTAAAAAAAAAATTGATGATGCGCTTACGTAGCCTCTTAAAACCCATTAACGCCTACAGTAACCATATGGACCCAGTTGTAAAGGTATTATTTAACACAGTAAAATTATAATAAAACAGACAACCAACAGTACATTTACCGCATGAATTCTTTATTTAGACTTATCTGAACCTGCGTTGATGAATACTCATCAGTGTTTTATTAAGGCGGAGATACATATGCGCTCTGCTCGGTGTGCGAGCCGCTCGCGCGCAGCGTATTCGTCAGATTAGTACGTGTTTTCAAGTGACGCACAAACGGCACGCACACGGCGCACCACGATCTAAATTCTGTCGGTTTTTCAACAAACGCTTTGATGGTTCGCAATACGTATTTGGACGGGTTTGCGAGTGGTTTGTTGGTTTTGGCGCGCATGAGTTGAATATTTGTTAGTAATGGAATGGTCGGAACTGTCGGAAGGAAATTGATGTTTACCGTGGAAAATCATTATTGTGGGATCCTCAATAAAGAACCATTTAATTTAAAGAAACAACTTAAATCCGATCTGAACGGAAATAGAAGCTGAAATAAAAAATTGTACATGCGGACCTTTTTAAAAAATGTTAGTTCATTGTTGTACTAAAAATAACATGTATTAAAAATAAGATTTATTATTTTATTTGGACATAAGCCACAATTCGAGTTTGAAATCAAGTTTACTTGACCTTTCGACTTTCACTTCGGAAATAGTTATCAATATCAAAAAAACATTCATAAGCAGATATATATTATGTGTCACCGGAAAGCGAAATAGGTAACGCACGACTTGGAGAACCTATAGTTTTCTAACTTCGTGTCTGGTGAAGCAACGCAGTTTAAACAAGCGGATATATTATAATTGTGTCACCGGAAAACGAAAAAGGTAAGGCACAACTTGGAAGACCCAATAGTTTTCTAACTTCGCTTCTGGTGAAGCAACGGAGTTGGAACAAGCAGATATATTATAATTGGGTCACCGGAAAGCCAAAAAGGTAACACACAACTTGGAAGACCCAGTAGTTTTCTAACTTCGCTTCTGGTGAAGCAACGGAGTTGGAACAAGCAGATATATTATAATTGGGTCACCGGAAAGCCAAAAAGGTAACGCACAACTTGGAAGACCCAATAGTTTTTTAACTTCGCTTCTGGTGAAGCAACGGAGTTGGAACAAGCAGATATATTATAATTATGTCACCGGAAAACGAAAAAGGTAACGCACAACTTGGAAGAGCCTATAGTTTCCTAACTTTGCTTCTGGTGAAGCAACGGAGTTGGAACAAGTAGATATGTTATAATTGTGTCGTCGGAAAGCGAAAAAGGTAACGCACATCTTGAAAGAGCTTATAGTTTCCTAACTTCGCTTCTGGTGAAGCAACTGAGTTGAAACAAGCAGATATATTATAATTGGGTCACCGGAAAGCCAAAAAGCTAACGCACAACTTGGAAGACCTAATAGTTTTCTAACTTCGCTTCTGGTGAAGCAACGTAGTTGGAACAAGCATATATATTATAATTGGGTCACCGGAAAATGAAAAAGGTAACGCACAACTTGGAAGAGCCTATAGTTTCCTAACTTCGCTTCTGGCGAAGCAACGGAGTTGGAACAAGTAGATATGTTATAATTGTGTCGTCGGAAAGCGAAAAAGGTAACGCACATCTTGGAAGAGCCCATAGTTTCCTAACTTCGCTTCTGGTGAAGCAACTGAGTTTGAACAAGCAGATATATTATAATTGGGTCACCGGAAAGCCAAAAAGGTAACGCACAACTTGGAAGACCCAATAGTTTTCTAACTTCGCTTCTGGTGAAGCAACGGAGTTGGAACAAGCAGATATATTATAATTGTGTCGTCGGAAAGTGAAAAAGGTAACGCACATCTTGGAAGAGCCTATAGTTTCCTAACTTCGCTTCTGGTGAAGCAACTGAGTTGGAACAAGCAGATATATTATAATTGGGTCACCGGAAAGCGAAAAAGTTAACACAGGGCTTTAAAGAACCTATAGTTCTCTAATTTCGTTTCTAGTGAAGCTACGCAGTTGAAACAAGCAGATACATTACAATTGTGTCACTGGAAAACGAAAAAGGTATCGCATGACTTGGAAGTACCTATAGTTCTCTAATTTTGTTTCTGGTTGTAGGAACAAGCAGATATATTATGGTAGGGGAGCAAAGTATGCTAAATGTGCAGTAACTGGAGCGCTTTGGGGACCTATTGGGTTATGATTAGTAGGTCCTAAAACCAAAAAAGTTAAGTAAAATTTTCCATTTTAGTGGGGACTTCCCATTTTTTAATTTAATTTTCCATTTCCAACAATCTTTTTTCCGATTATAGCGCCATCTATCCATAATTCAAAAAAATGTTTCGAATAGAAGTTGTTTATTTTTATACAAACAATCCAAATCTGCAATAAGAAACGGGGTCTACCATTTAAGATTTTAAAGTAACCCCCCACCTCACCTCCGTGGGGGGTCGTGCTTGGAACCATTCGATAGATTTTTCAAAAACATTGATAAAGTGTATTTGCAGTTTTTCGATATGATGTTTATTTTGCGAAAGATCGCGGGATTTGTATTTAAAATTTCAAATTTACCCCCCACCCCTCTCCGTGGGGGGTCAAGTTTGGTATTTTTCGATAGATTTTTGAAAAATATTGAACACGTAGTTTTTAGTTTTTCAATCTGACGTTCATTTCGCGAAATATTCGCTTTTTTTTGTGAAACTTTTTGACTCACTCATTTCCGTACGCCCCGCTCAAATCGTCATATTTTTGAAATATGGACTCTTTTGCATGTACTTAACTTACCTTATCTTAATCTGACAATTTCGAATATTTTAAGGATAGATTTTTTTTCGGGCCCCCCTGAACGAACTCCCCTGTGTTAAGAGCCAATATATATGGTGGAGGTACATCTGCAGGGTACCACGTTTCTCCCCATATGATAATCTGACGCGCTCGAGTAACTGCAAAAATCCCCGCTTGGGCTCCCCTACCATTATATTTGTGTTGCCAGGAAGCGAAAAAGGTAGTTCCCGAAATGTTCCCAAACTGTGGCTTATTCCACATAAAATAATAAATTGCATAAGATGACACAAGAAAATAGTTTGAGAACAATACCAAAATAAGATGTAGTAGAAGTACAGGACAGAGACATGATTATCTACAATTACTAAACGTTCGTAAGTTTCCTCTGGATCGTCAAAATGAAAAATTTTAACGAACAATAACCGCGCCACGAACGCGCGGCGCACACACGGCGCGGAGTTCGCGGCGCGGATATGTATTTCCGCCTTTAGATTTCGCAAGCTAAGGAAGTTAGAAAATCGTGTTATAGTAAAATGTGTTTGGTAGTGGACATCCGATTTATTAAAGTATATTTTCAGTACTTGTTTTTGGGAATGCTAGGATCAAATCAATTTTATATATTTTAAAAGATCTTAAAATATAATGTAGTGTACATATTTTTGTATCAATATTACAGGCGACAGATAAAAATTAGTGTAAATATGGCTGTACCTATATGGGCCCACTAGGCGGATATGTAGTCTAAACTTATATTTTGGTAATTTCACTGAAAAAACACTAAAGTACTAGAAGAAGCTTTAGATATAGCATATCAAGGAGATGATGTAACAGACATGTTTTTTGTGTCGCCTGAATCAAACTTGAATGTTCGTCAACTTTCTGCAGGTGTAGAAGTTGTATTTGCAAACTCTGAACGTCTAGGAGATGTATGATCAGACGTAGAAGAAAGTTATGATAACGATTGGCAAAACGTAAATAATTCTAATTTAGTCAAATAAAAACTAAAACAAATCCCCAAATGGTAATTTCTCTGCCAGAACCTACAACTTATATTGACGAAGACCTTCATTATACGCCGTACAACTTTCCAAAAGGTGATTACAGTAAATATTCAGAGATGAGTTGTGTGCAACTGTTTGAATTATTTATTACTGATGAGTTGCTAGAAATGATAGAACCCAACGTGACATTCCCTAAATTGAAAGTATTTTTGGCAATTCTGTTAGTAAGCGGACCACCTAAAGCAAGCTATTGAGTCGGCATACGTTCCAAAAAATGGTACTGACCAATATTTACGTATCTCATTGACGCAGCCCTTTAAAATGCTTGGAGATCGACAATCAGGGAAGAATATTAGTCTCTTTAGTTAGAAGGAGTGTAGAAGAAGTATTTGTGCATTTGTCAGGTAAGAGTATATTTATGCTCTTTCATAAAAGAGGTCTGCAAGTAGATCAATGTGCGGACAGAGAGGAACAACAGCGAATGGGTATCGGAAGACGGAGAACGTTGTAAACCGATAGTATATGTAAGAGTATATTTTGTACAAACTCAGAAAATGTTCTATTCAATTTTCAATGGGAAGTAATTCTGTCAGGAAAGTAAGTAAGAGTATCTGATTGAGTCAGGTTTGACTGCAAGGATCATCTCTCTACCTGAGGGCAGAACGAACAGGTGCGTCATGCCAGCTTATAGTTCAAAAGGATGCACAATATGCGCAAAATGCAACGTTGTCCTTTGTATTTCATGTTTTAAACATTTCATACAAATCGGACAAATTAATGAATTTTTTCCATATTTGATCTTTCCAAATGCCTCTTCTTCTTAAAGTGCCTATCCGTTCCGGATGTTGGCGATCATCATGGCTATCTTGACTTTGTTTACCGCAGCGCGGAACAGTTCAGTGGTAGTGGTGTTATAACCACTTTCGTAAATTTTGAAGCCAGGAAATGCGTCTTCTTCCCGGTCCTCTTTTACCATTTACCTTCCCTTGGAGAATCAGTTGGAGAAGGCCGTAACGTTCTTGATTTCTCATTACATGTCCTAGATATTCTAATTTTTTTGTTTTGATGGTTATGAGAATTTCACACTCTTTCCCCATTCTACGCAGGCCTTCCACATTAGTAATTCGGTCAACCCAGGATATACGTAAGATGCGCCTATAACACCACATTTCGAAAGATTCGAGCCGATTCATAGATGCAACAGTTAGTGTCCACGCTTCCATTCCGTAGAGCAGAACTGTGAATATGTAGCTTTTCAACAGACGGTATTTTGTTTTTAATGATATGTCTCGACTGTTGAAAATGGGTCTCATTCTAACGTATGCTGCTTTCGCTTTTATTATTCGCTGTTTAATTTCTGTCGAGTGGTCCCATTGGCTATTTAAATTCGTACCCAGATATGTATATTGCTCAACTCTTTCGATATTCTGTTGGTTTACTGTAAGTTGAGCGTTTAATATTGGTTTTTTACTGATTGTCATAAATTTGGTCTTCTTTATGTTAAGAGCTAGTCCATATATGTTGCTGACTTCTGTTATACGATTTGTTAATATCTGTAAATCATTCAGATTATCGGCAAAAACTATGGTGTCGTCTGAATATCTAATGTTATTCAACCATCCACCATTTATTAATACTCCCTTCGCACAACCGTCTAAAGCTTCCTTAAATATCCATTCAGCGTAAATATTGAATAGTAGTGGAGATAAAATACAGCCCTGTCGTACTCCTCGTTCTATTGCAATTTTATCAGCTAACTGGTCTTCTATTTTGATTTTTGCCGTTTGATTGTAATAAATTTTCTGATAATTCTTAGATCTTTGTTGTCAATTCCAATTTCTTGCATTAGAGTTAATAATTTGTCATGTTTTACCCTGTCAAATGCTTTTCGGTAATCTATAAAGCATACGTGTATGTCACAATTTACATCCCTGCATCTCTAAAATAGCACTTGCACAGCAAAAAGGGCCTCCCGTGTTCCCAGAGTATCACGAAATCCGAATTGTGTTCTTATTAGTTGTTCCTCGCACTTTGTATACAGGGTGTTTCATTAATAATTGTCCATATAGCAACTGGAGAAACCTTAGCACAAAATACGAAGATTTAACCTAAAACACTTAAATAAAATGTGGTTCCTTACTGAGTTACAGGGTGTTTTATCTAAAAATTTAAAAATTATTTTTGCTCAGCATTTTAAAATTATTCGACGTATCTTTTTCATACTTGGCAGGAAGTATAGGTACTATACATCCTACTAAATTATGTTAAACAAACGTTTATGGCTATTACCAGAGGCGTACGACGGGGGAAAGTGAATGGTTGACCCTTTCCAAATTCTACGCCACTGGCGAAATTGCTATTTTAGTTCAATTTTTGCATTCTCCAATACTTTCTATGAAAATAATATACTCTTCATTCGTAACGATAAAGTTATTAGTTTTCGAGATATTTGAAGTTAAAAATGAAACGACACGGTTATTTTGATCAGTGTATTGTGTCGCTTCATATTTAATTTCAAATATCTCGAAAACTAATCATTTTATCGTTACGAATGAAGAGTATATTATTTAAATAAAAAGTATTAAAAAATCAAAAAATTACACTAGAATAGCAATTTTGTCAGTGGCGTAGAATTTGGGAAGGGTCAACCAGTCTCTATCCCCTGTCGTACGCCTCTGGTAGTAGCTAGAAACGTTTATTTATTTTAATTTAGTAGGGTGTAAAGTACCTACACTGTCTGCCAAGTATTATAAGGATACGCCAAATAGCTTTAAAGTACTGGGTACAAATAATTTTTAAATTTTAATCATATAAATCGTATCATAAATTAATCAAAATAACTGTGCCGTTTCATATTTAACTTCAAATGTCTCGAAAACTAATGGCTTTATCGTTACCAATGAAGAGTACATTATTTACGTAGAAAGTATTGTAGAATCTAAAAATGGCACTAAAATAGTAATTTCTCCAGTGGCGTAGAATTTGAGAAGGGCCAACCATTCACCATCCTCTGTCGTACGTCTCTGGTAGTAGCTAGAAACGCTTGTTTATCATAATTTAGTAGAGTGTCTAGTAGTCGCACTTTCTGCCAAGTATGAAAAGGATACGTCGAATAGTTCTAAAATTCTGAGCAAAAATAGTTTTTAAATTTTTAGATAAAACACCCTGTAACTCAGTAAGGAACAACATTTTATTTAAGTGTTTTAGGTTAAATCTTCGTATTTTGTGTTTCTCCAGTTACTATATGGACAATTATTAATGAAACACCCTGTGTATTCGTTTGTGAATGACCTTTAGAAATGTTTTAAGTAAATGGCTCATAAGGCTTATAATTTTATAGTCTTCGCACTTGCTCGCATTGGGTTTTTTTGGAAGATTTATAAAAGTTGATTCTAGCCATTTTTGGGGAATTATGCCTGTGTCACATATTTTGTTAAATATATTTTTCAATCATTTTATGCCGTCGTAGTCCATAAGTTTTAAGAATTCGGAATGAAAATGACCAGGCTCACTGCTTTACAACCTTTGGTACTTTTTATGGCATACGTTACTTCTTCAACTGTAAGTGGAGGTCCATTTTCGCAATTGGTGTTTGTTGTGATGCCAGTGTTACTTCGTATATCTTGAAAAGTTTTTTCCACGTATTTAATCCAAATATCCCTTTTCTGTTCTATTTCCAATACTATGTTTCCCTGATTATGTCAGAAATCCAGTGTTCTTGTGTTTATATAAGCCTGCAGCTTCTTTGATATTTTTATGGAGGTTAAACGAATCATGTTTTTGTTGTAATAACTCTATCTCTGTACATTTCGAGCTTAACCAATTTTCTTTTGCTATTTTAATAGCCCTTTTAATTTCGGTATTTATTTTGTTGTAGTTATTCTTATTACCTTTAGCTTTTCTGCTGGCTTCCATCATGCATGGAATTTCCTCTGTCATCCATCCGTTTTTCTTTGTTCTTTTAGGTCTTAAGTACTTCTCTGACATTTCTAGACTTACTTTGTGTATCTTTTCTAGTTCTAACTTTATATTACTACTTCTGTATCAACCCACGTTTCTTCTTTTAGGGGTTTTTGTACCTTTTCTTTTACTGTTTTATTTTTTAGTTGATTAATATCGTATTTCCGAATTTTTGGTCTTTGAATTTTCTTTAAACTAAGTTTCATTTTGTCGACAAGTGGATTGTGATCCGATTTTATGTCGGATCCCGGGTACGTTCTTACAGATGTTATAGAGTTTCTAAATCGTTTTTTGACAAGGATATAGTCTATTTGATTTCTTACTGTGTGATCTGAAGTATCCTGAGGAGATTTCCACGTATACAGTCGTCTTGGAGGAAGATCATAAAAGGTGTTTGTGACTACGAGCTGTTCTTCAGTTGCAAATTCAATCAAACGGTCTCCACGTTCGTTACGTTCTCCTAGCCCAAAGGATCCTACTAAATTTCCACTTCGTCCTTTGCCAACTTTGGCATTAAAGTCGCCCATTATTAGTAGCATTTCGTTTTTCCGAATCCTTAAGAGGAAACAGTAGCGATCAACAGGTAGCGCAAACGCGTTCCAAGATTGCGGCTGTAATTTTGAATATTTTTTCGAGATATTTGGCACACGTATTCGTAATAGAATAAAGAATGGTGGTACAGAGCCCAATTTGAAAAATATATTAATATGAGGAATTTTATTTATTTAGCGTATGGCAATTTGATACACAACATTATCACAAATATGTTATAGTCTAACATCTAATGTATTAATATATTCAATCGACGCTGGTGTTGCAGAGGCGAAGTCCAGAGGATCTCCATCATACTTTCTCCGAGGACATTCGGCAATCATATGCTGGATGGTCTGTTTCTCGGCGCCGCAATCGCACTCAGCAGAGGTTCTCATTTTCCATTTATAAAGGGAATCTGCGCAGACTCCATGACCCGTTCTTATCCTGTTAAGAGTTGACCATGATTTTCGGGGGAGGTCAAAACCTGGTGGAGTTTCTGTGATGCATGGTGTGTTTCTCATTATTAGGTTCGGTCTGTCGCTCTGCATGTTCTTCCACTGGGAGTTCATTTGGAAATTGTTGGAACTCAAGTTTATTGCATCTCTAGTCGGAGGTTTTCTGGAGCGCAATCGATGTGAGTTAGCATCGGCGACATACGTGTGTATAGGTAACTACGGGTTGTTAAGCAGCTTTTGGAATTCTCTAAGCAGAGCATGCTGACGACGAAGGTTAGGTGGAGGTATGTGGCTCAGTAGTGGAAGCCACTCCACAGGTGTAGACTTGATCGTTCCAGATATGAGACGCATGGCGACATTAAGCTGAGTATCTATAATTTTTGTGTGAATGCTGTTCAGCCAAACAGGGGAGCAGTATTCAGCTGCGGAGTATATGAGTCCAAGGGCTGAACACCGAAGTGTACTTGCTGTTGAGCCCCATGTAGTCCCGAAAAGCTTCTGTATGATGTTGTTACGGGTTCTCAGCTTTGCTGCGGTGTTCTCAAGATGTTTCTTAAAGGAGAGTGTTCTGTCCAGGGTGACGCCGAGGTACTTGGGATTATAGTTGTGCGTGAGCAGTTGGTTATCAAGCACGAACAGGCGGCCAAACTATCTAACGATCTCCTGGCCAATACACAACTGCAAACATGAATATGTGGAAATTACTCTGTAATTAAACACAATATTAAAAAAACGAGCCTGTACCGCCATTAAGAAGAACAAAAAAATACACTTTCTTCAAATAAACTTTTTTATCCGATGCCTAGATTTTGTGTCATTTTGGAACTACTAAAATTTTTTATTTCATTAGTAGTACCAAAATGACACAAAATCTAGGCATCGGATAAAAAAGTTTATTTGAAGAAAGTGTATTTTTTGTTCTTCTTAATGGCGGTACAGGCTCGTTTTTTAATATTCTATTTAATTACAGAGTAATTTCCACACATTAATATATTTTTCAAATTGGGCTCTGTACCGCCATTCTTTATTATATTACGAATACGTGTGCCAAATATCTCGAATAAATATTCAAAATTACAGCCGCAATCTTGGAACGCGTTTTGGCTACCTGTTGATCGCTACTGTATCACCTTAAGTTTATCCGAATATAGTTATTCCGAATCCTTAAGTTAATCCTTTCGTTTTTCCGAAACGCCTAGTGGTCCCATATTGGGCCATCTTTTTTTCCAAACAAAAAGAATTTTATTTGTTTGGGCTTAAATTTAAGAAAAATAAGTTGTTTTTACATAGTTTTACATAAAATTATTGCATATAAAAGGAATTTTTCTTTTCTCAGCGCTAATGGGTAATGTGTCATACACAATTTTTGGCGCAGGAAACTCCTATACAGGTATCTGTGTTTTGTCTTTAGACCAGGGCGGATCTGTAAAAATATTAGTATATTTGGACGTTGAGAGGTGACTCAAATTTTTTTGCAGAAATTGCTTGAAAATAACTCAAATAATAATATTTGAGTTATCCTCCCTCTCAAAAAGGTCCGGAACATTGTTTAAATAATCAAAATGTCAAAAAATTAAGGAAAAAATCGATTTTTTTCTTCGTTTTTTGATTATAACTTTAAAAGTATTCATTTCCGAGAAAAGTTGTACTGACATAAAAGTTGCATAATTAAATTTCCTACAATATTGAATCGGCTAAAAATTTAAAAAATAGTCACCCTTGTTGCAAAATAGCAATAATTGCGAAAACACTTTACAAAAACAAGTTTTCGCGTTTTACGTTTTTTCAACCATTTATGCTACACTTAGGACCTTCATATTTCACCCAGAAAAACTTTATGATACAGTAAAACAATACTGTAAATTTCATTAAGATCGGTTTAATAGATTTTACAAAATAAATTTTGCAATCCAGCTTTCGAAAAAAAATCGTTTTTTAAAATTGTTACAGGACTGAAAATAAAGCACATAGCAAGTTGAAATTCTTTTTTGCGTATAGAAGTGTACTGAACCTTTTATTTGCAATTTGCAAAATTAAAATCGATTAACTGCCACGGCGTTTGGAATTTTTTAAATAAACATTAATTATTGGTGCTACGCGCAGGACAGCGGATAGTTTGCTCTTATTGGGAATTTCAATGACCTTTGATAATGATTATGATTGTTACATTTTAATTTTTATTACATTTCGATATAAATAAATAAATTTGTTTATTGCAAAATCAAAACACATACTCTATCCTTTGAAATAACGCTGTTGCCAGCAAAAACTTTCTTTGTTCATATACTTTAACTTAGACAATAAAAGTTTATTATTTTTAAACATATGCAATTGTTTAAACAATATTTCACAAACAATAATAAAATTAGTTTGATTTTTGTGGAATTAAAATATTAAAATACAACAAAATATAGAGTAAGAAAATAATATGTTAGATAAAGATTAGAAGAAATTTTGGTGGAAATCAACTTTTGTGAATCGAACACCGCTGTCCTGCGCGTAGCACCAAAAATTAATGTTTATTTAAAAAATTTCCTGACGCCGTGGTAATTAATCGATTTTAATTTTGCAAATTGCAAATGAAAGGAACAGTACAGTTCTATAAGCAAAAAAAATTCAACTTACTATCTGCTTTATTTTCAGTCCTGCAACATTTTTAAAAAATGAATTTTTTTTGCGAAAGCTAGATTGCAAAATTTATTTTGCAAAATCTGTTAAATCGATCTTAATGAAATTTACAGTGTTGTTTTACTATATCATAAAGTTTTTCTGGGTAAAATATGAAGGTCCTAAGTATAGTACAAATGGTTGAAAAACGTAAAATGCCAATACTTGTTTTTGTATGGGTTTTTTCGCAAATATTGCTATTTTTCAACAAGGGTGAATATTTTTTAAATTTCTAACCAATTCTATATTGTAGAAAATTTAATTACACAACTTTTATGTCAGTACAACTTTTCTCAGAAATGAATAGTTTTAAAGTTATATTGAAAAAACCAATAAAAAAATCGAATTTTTCCTTCATATTTTGACATTATGATTATTTAAACAATGTTCCGGACCATTTTGAGTTGGAGGATAACTCAAATATTATTATTCCAGTTATTTTTAGGCAATTTCTGTAAAAAAAATTTGAGTCACCTCTCAACGTCCATCTCAAAACAGATGAGCCCTGGACTACTTATCAAGTGTACATAGACATGAACGTACATTTAATGGATTATTATTAATGTTTAGAAACTGTACTAGACAGATTGCAACTTCGCGGTTTCACAGGGAACTTCGAAGCGGAAATCTAAACGTGCGATTTCCTAGACTTCGTCTTCGTCAGACGAAACCGAATGTAGCCGACTTCGGTTAAGCTTTAATGGAAACAATAATTATACAATGTCAGTTTACTAAGCTTCGCTGCAGGTGGCGATGGAAAATACCGCTGACTTTTTGGTTATGTTTAGCTGAAGGTAAATTTCGATGGAAACCGAAATATTATCCAGTAGTAAAAATATCCACAAACAGTGCGAGGGTTTGCTTAAAATAAAAAAACGCTAGACGGAAGGGTCGCCCGAGAACTTTATCGTACCGATCTATTATCGTTATGGTACTAGATACTGGCATTCTATAAAAATAAGAAAAAGACACTCGTTATTTTGATATTTTAGAATTTCAAATTAGTTCATTTTTCTGGGAAATTAATAGCTTACATTATTTACATTTCATTCTATTTCGATTATGCCAGTCAAGATATTATCTCCGAATTCTATCCTACTGCATGGATTTTAAGGAAATTTTGGGAGTAGCCCAATCTCCTAATTGAAAGTCAATCCTATATACTATGGCGCTTTTACCATGGGGGCGGTTTCCACCACTTCTCAGGGGTGAAATATTTTTATTTTCGAATTACATGGAGAAAAAGGAAGATTTTTAAGAAAATTTAAAAATTCATTCTATAATTTGATCACATTTTCTACAAAAACCATTCATTTTAATCTCGTTCAACTTTTTGAAAGTAGAAGTACCACTATATTAAAAGGTATTGCAAAAGAAAAACAATACATTTAAATTATGTTGGATGGGGAGTTAAATGTATATACTTTTCATTTTTCCTTAAAGTACATTAGTCATATATTTTTTTACACCATATCTCGCTTAATTTGTATGTAACCGACATTTAACGGTGCTCGTTTTAAAGGCCTTTTCAAACACTACAAAAGGTGTTGGTAGCATTATACACCTAAAACCTACCGTTCCTCTGTTATTTTAAGCTGAATACACCAATTTGAGCATGCACCAAAAAACAAACTATTTTCATCTACCATATCTATTTTTGTATTATAAATACAACATTTACGAATGAACGAATCTCTTTATTATTTATAATCTAAATAATGTTTTATATAATGTTTTTAGTTCGATGCATAGTTTTTAAGGTATTCACAAAAAATCCGTCCGAAAAGGTGTCATTTTTCAATGAAAATGGAAATGAAAAGCACTTCCGTGCTTATTTTGACCAACAAATTTTCCACCCCCTTGAAGAAGTGGGAACCGCCCCAAGATAAAAGCGCCATAGTATATAGGGTAGATTTTGTTTCTTGAGCTATTCCCTACTTACTGTGAAAATATCAAGTACATCAATGTAGTAGGATAGAATTCGGAGCCAAATACCCTCATTGAGTGCCCTACAATAATGCTCTGCTATGATCGCGTGAGAGAGGACACACTTAAGATTATAGCAAAATTTCTGTTTACCGTAACTTTTCGAGTTTTTGAGATACAGCAACGAATTTTATGTCATTGGAAAGGTAATTTTGCATTCTTTCAAAATATGTAAAAACATACAGAGCGCATCTAAAGAGATTAAGATTTTTTATTAATTTCCGGTTCAACCGGAAGCCATATTTTTGGTAAAATTTATTGTGATAATAGATAATAAAGTACCATATATGTCTGCAAAATTTAAAATTTAAGTTTCTATTATGAAGGAAGTTACGGGCACTCAAAGATTTTTTTATAAAAAATACATAACTCGCCTCCTATAGGGAGTTAAGAAATCTGACTAATGTCATTCAATTTACCGATAGGATATCAAAAACATATCAAAAAATAAAAAAATTCCTTGGAGCCATTTTTGAGAAAATCTAGTTCAAATTTATGTCAAATTTTGACCCCTTAAATATAGGCAACCCGTAACTTTTTCTGAAAAACGATAACATTCTTCTTATAGCCCCATCTTTAGGCTATATAACGACGTTTTCAAATTAAACTTATCTTAAACAAGTTTTTAGATAGGTAGCGAAATGTGTCGGGTGGGCGGTCGGCCATGTTGGCCGCCATTTTGAATTTGGAAATGTCAAATTCCGTATTTTTGTTTACCTATCGATGAGCTTACTTTGAGTTGAATTTCATTCATTTCGGTAAAAATTTGCAAAAATGGGCCCTAAATAACCCCCCTATTTCGGCCCCCCTTTGAGAAGTTTTTTTTAAAAGCTTAGTTTCTCGACAAAATTCTCTTAAACTTACTCATACCGAATTTCATCAAAATCGGTCCGGTAGTTTTTGCTGGGCGGTGGCGACATACGTACGTACGTACGTACATACTTCCGACATGTTTTTTACTTTATCGTACTACATACGTAGTATGAGTATAATAGATAAAGTTATAGGATCGTGCAAAAAATTTTTTTTCAGATTTCACTTTTTTTTGACGTTTTGAGTCCCCCTGAGTGTAAAAAGCAAATAAAAAAACATGTCGGAAGTATGTACGTATGACTGTACGTATGTCTGTACGTACGTATGTACGTACGTATGTACGTACGTATGTCGCCACCGCCCAGCAAAAACTACCGGACCGATTTCGATGAAATTAGGTATGAGTAAGTTTAAGAGAATTTTGTCGAGAAACTAAGCTTTTGAAAAAAACCTCTCAAAGGGGGGCCGAAATAGGGGGGTTATTTGGGGCCCATTTTTGCAAATTTTGACCGAAATGAATGAAATTTAACATAAAGTTAGCTTATCGATAGGTGAATAGAAATACGGAATTTGACATTTCCAAATCCAAAATGGCGACCAGCATGGCCGACCTCCCACCCGATACATTTCCCTACCAATCTAAAAACTTGTTTAAGATAAATTTAATTTGAAAAAACATTTATATAGCCTAGAGATGGGTCTATAATAAGAATATTATCGTTTTTCAGAAAAAGTTATGGCTTGCCTATATTTAAGGGGTCAAAATTTGACATAATTTTGAACTAGATTTTCTCAAAAATGGCTCCAAGGAATTTGTTTATTTTTTGATATATTTTTGATATCTTATCGGTTAATTCAATAACATTAGTCAGATTTCTTATCTCCTCATAGGAGGGGAGTTATAAATTTTTTATAAAAAAATATTCGAGTGCCCATAACTTCCTCTGTAATAGAAACTATAATTTGAAATTTGGCAGACATATAGAGTACTTTATTAACTATTAGTTCAATAAATTTTACCCACAATATGGCTTCCGGTTGAACCGGAAATGAAAAAAAAATCTTAATTTTTTAGATATGCCCTGTATATTTTTACACATTTTGAAAGAATGCAAAATTACCTTTCCAATGTCATAAAACTCGTTGCTGTCACCCTTAAGCTATTAACAAATTCTCAGCTTGCTATTAATAAACTTTTTTTTCATACGCGGGATCCAGACGTATATGCAGTCACAACTCTGAAAGAAATATCAACAATCTGCCTATTTAAGCGAAACCATCGCGATACAGTGATTCCACCTTTTGAGACGCAATCTAGCGACATCTCTCATATTACGAGGAAAAAAACGAAGAGCTCTAGATACAAAGTTTACTACCTTTTAAACAATTAGAATAAGTGAAATAAAAATATAATAAACAATATTTTGAATCTACGACTTTTCGTTAATAAACTGCTTTCTGGCTGCATCCTGTATCTCCGGCTTTTACAATATATAAGCACAAAGACGACGAAAATAGGAGAAAGCAAATAGAGGACACTAAGACCACGTATTTACCTTCTCTTCGTCTAGGAAGAGGACCGAAAAACAGTTTCTAAATACTCAAATCTGAGTAAAGATGAAAAAGATAAAGGCAGTTTTTGTTTATAGTTGATTCAGATTAAATAGGCAGATTGTTGATATTTCTTTCAGAGTTCTAACTGCATAGCTTCACTGAGGATGCTGATATAGCTATATGGAGATGGTGGTCCAACTCTGAATCAAATATAAACAAAAACTGCTTTTATCTTTTTCATCTTTACTCAGATTTGAGTATTTAGAAACTGTCTTTCGGTCCTTTTCCTAGACGAAGAGAAGGTAAATGCGTGGCCTAAGTGTCCTCTATTTGCTTTCTCCTATTCTCGTTGTCTCTGTGCTTATATATTGTAAAAGCCGGAGATACAGGATCCAGCCAGAAAGCAGTTTATTAACGAAAAGTTTTAGATTTAAACTATTGTTTATTATATTTTTATTTCAATTATTCTAATTGTTTAAAAAGTAGTAAACTTTGTATCTAGGGCTGAAGGAAAAAAGTTATCCACGAAATTCACATTTTTTTGTAGTTACCTTTTTATAATGGAATAGGTGATTCTAAAATTTTCCGAATGGCATGAAAAAAGAGTATTGATATTTGTAAGAAGAATTCTAATAAATATTTAGGACCCTTTTATTATAATTTCTTCTTTTTCTTCTTCTTTTAGCATATCATATGACGCACTGAAAGATGGGTTTGGAATAAACTGTAACAACATCCTAATACATAAAGCGTATCTTCTTAAATCTAATATCTAAAGAAATACTCATAATAATGTTTTCACCCAAGCTTCCATTATTTATGTCATTATATGGGAAATGTAATGAAGTGAAGCTATCGCTTTTCTTTAAAACTTCGATGAATTTATCTTTGGGTTTTCCCACAAATGACCCGTTCAAATAAATTTGTTACTCTCCGTTTATCGGATTCCCAGTATAATAGTACTGTCATTTAAAGGCTATTAAAATGAAACGAAAAGGAAAGTACGGAGATTTCATATCAAGCTACTTAACAGAGCACTCAAAGATGGATTAAAATCCAAGCTTGAAATAAATTATGTTATAAAAACGATTGCCACTTTACTTCAGTTATCTGCGATACGCTGATATTATTAGGCCTGGGTCCCGCGTACCAAAAAAGCTTATTAATAGCAAGCTGAAAATGTGTTAATAACTTAACGGTGTCTAGTCGGACAAACTTTGATGTATGGGGACATTGGAATAGGGGAAGTTTTAATTGTGTAACGTGATTTTAATTGTGGAAAGTGTCATCCTGACAAGTTTAGGATTGGGACAACTAGCAGGTTGTTTTTAAGTTTATTCAATTACAAACTTTACACAGGGTGATTGGTTTGTGGGGTAAAGCTCCGCAGATCCGTTATAGTAATAGACAGAAATAAAAGTTATTATCAAAAATTGTAGTCAACTTTGATGTCAACATTTCAAAATTAAATAGAATGCTCGATAAAGGGTGTTCGATAACATAGTGGCAGACCAAACTATGTTTTTTTTAATGGAACACCCTGTATTTTATTTTATATTCAAAATCTCCTTAACTTCTCCATTGCAAAAATTTAAGGACTTGTGATGTTACACATAGTATTTACAAAGTTATAACCAATTTTATATTATGAAAATCGTAACAAATTCTACTCACTATATAAATAAAAATAAGCACAAAAGCAATGTATTATTGATGCCACATTTTTATATTTATTGTGAAAATTTCCATAAATGATTGATATTGCTAATTTTCTGTATACTGAATACAGGGTGAGTCAAAACGCAAGAACATTATTTCCTCAGTAATTTTAAATGGAACACGCTGTATTTTATATCACTACTGAAAGGTACCATTATCGTACTTCAATTTTTATACATATAACATTCCTTATGTCTAAATTTAATAGTTTTCGAAAAATTTTAATTTTTCACAGAAAATTATTAATTACGGGTCTAAATTAGGGATGGCGGTTTTTAACAAAACACCGGTTTTCGGTTATACCGGTTTTTTGCTTACGGTTTAACCTGGAGGTTATAACCGGCCAAAAAAACCGGTTTTTCAAAAACCGGTTTTTGGTTTTTTTAATTCAGTAGGTTACAATGTTACATTTACAATGCACTTTTGTTTGCGATACTCCACTCGACTCGATATCAATATGATCAAAATTAGTACTATCGAAAGAACATCAATATCAATATAAATAAAACACAATTTTTAATAAAACTATTTTATTCTATTAATCATTATATTTATTTATTATTTTATTATTATGATATATTTATTGATTATTATTAAATATAATATAGCGTAAGATTAATATATTATAGTCCGTCCGCTATAACCTTTCCCATGCGGTACGATTCATTTTCAATCAAATTAAGTCAAAACAGAAAGTGAAACGTACGCCGATGTGTGTAGTATATAGTATACAGTATACAAAATGTATATACACATCGACGTTCGTTTCAATTTATGTTTTGACTTAATTTGATTGAAAATGAATCGTACCGCATGGGAAAAGTTATAGCGGAAGGACTATACATATTGCAGTAATATACAATTTAACCCAACCATTTCAACTTATAAAAAATTTCCCAGACTCTTTTAAATGGGATTTAAAAAAAGAATAGCAATATAAATTTTTTACTTAAAAATAAATTGGCTAATGCAATTTATCTTTTATTTTTCCTACCATCAAAAAAAATTTATCATGTATTTCTTTTAACACGTTTGTATATTTTTATATAAGAAGTACATACATTTTAACTCATTTAATACTTCCTGTTGAGAATAATTACTTGAGAATAATAATTATGATTGGGATCCAAAATAATACCTAACCTAATTCTAATCACCGTAAAAACCTAATAACCGGTTTTTAATTTAAAATGAGAAAACCGGTTATAACCGGGACAAAAAAACATCCGGTAAAACCGGTTATTGCGAAGTAAAAAAACCGGTTTTCGGTTAAAACCGGTAGGTTTTTCCCATCCCTAGTCTAAATCTTTCCAAATTTTAAGTAAGCCATGACTGAATTGTCTAAAACTGACAATTTACGATTATTGATTATCAATCTGGTAATAAATTCAACAATGTAGCAAATAGAAATATAATTTATTAGTAATAAATTTTACAAAAAAAAACACAACCACAATATATAACATTTTTAAAACAATTAAAAACTACTTTTGTATATAAATGTAACAATGTAACAAATAAAGAACGAAAAGTAATTTATCAGTAAAAAATTGTACAAAAAAAACATGGAAGATACAATTTTTTTAAAAACATTAAAAGCTACTTTTAATAAAATATTTTAAATATTTAATTACATAAGACATAAGACATATAAACGGTCATTGAATGACCGTTTTTACCGTTTACTTACACTTCGAAGCATTTGTAAATTAACACTTCAAAATAAACTTTGTATTCTATTTTTCATCTCGTCTCTTGTTGTTGGAGGCATTTTATAACCTTTATTCCTAAAGTAACTCTAAAAAAATCGGTCTGAGAAAATAATGTACTTGCGTTTTGACTCACTCTGTGTTCAATATAAAGAAAATTAGCAATATAAATATTTTTTTTTTAAATTGTGACAAAAAACAAAAAAATATGCTTATTTTTATTTATACAGGGAGTTACTTGTTACAATGTTAATATAAAATGGGTTATAACTTTGTAAATACCCTGTACAACATACCAAACATTTATATTTTTGTAATGGAGAGGTTAAGGATATTTCGAATATAAAATAAAATACAGGGTGTTCCATTAAAAAAAACATAAGTTTAGTCTGCCACTCTGTTATCGAACACCCTGTAACATTTTACTAATTTTGTAATGTGAAGCTCAAAGTTGGCTACAATTTTTGTTATTAAGTTTTATCGCTATCTATTACTATAACGGATCTACGGAGCTTTACCCCACTAATCAATCACCCTGTATAATATATGAAACAATATTTGTCCGACAGATATATTGGGCATTTTAATAACTCCGACACGTAGAACATGTCATATGACAGGAAGTATGTTGGTGGTAAAAAGCAGTTTGATTTTTGCATGAGAGTTTAATGAAAGGTAACAAATCAATAATTAGACAAGGCGAAAACGGCGGGTTCGAAGGGAAAAATATTCCCATGAGATTTTTTTGCATAATCATATTCGTGAGACATCCTAGAATAAGGTTCAAGAAGTCGCCCATGTGAAAAGT
This sequence comes from Diabrotica virgifera virgifera, assembly GCF_917563875.1. Taxonomy (NCBI): domain Eukaryota; kingdom Metazoa; phylum Arthropoda; class Insecta; order Coleoptera; family Chrysomelidae; genus Diabrotica; species Diabrotica virgifera. Next base: position 268,364,259 of record NC_065443.1, read on the forward strand.
GGGCCAATTTTTTTTAACAATTTTTTTTAATCAAATTGCAAGTATCCATATTTTTGGCCTGAACAATTTTTTTTTTAATTTTTTGGACCGTTCTGGACAAAAAAGGTCTCTTATAGTTTTTCTCTAAAGTTGATCGTTTTCGATTGATAAGCAATTTAAAATTGAAAAAAACGAAAAATGGCGATTTTCAAGGCTTAATAACTCGGTTAAAAGTTATTATTATGAAAGTCAATATATGACTAAATCAAAGTTTAAAGCCTTCCCTACAAGATCCTGAAGAAATTTTTGTCATGATTTTATTACTAAGCTGTTATTTTTAAGTAATAATAATAAGCGCCATGCACGTGTGCGGGGCTGTAAATGCTGAGTGCGAGTGAGAAGCCATTCCAGCAGTACAATTGTGCATCTTACTCGCACTTACATTTACAGCAGCGTCAATACGATCTAACCACTCATTGTTATTAATTAAAAATAACAGCTTAGTAGTAAATTAATGACATAGATTTCTTCAGGATCATGTAGCGGCGACTTTAAGCTTTGATTTAGTTACTTTCTGAGTTTCAAAATAATAATTTTTGACCGAGTTATTAAGTCTTAAAAATGGCCATTTTCGCGTTTTTCAAATTTTAACTTGCTTATTACTCGAAAAAGATCAACTTTAGAGAAAAATTATTAGAGACCTTTTTTGTCCAGAATGGTCCAAAAAACCTAAAAAAAATTAGTCCGGGCCAAAAATATAGATTTTTGCAATTTGATTAAAAAAAATTGTTAAAAAAAAATTGGCCCACTTTTCTCGTGGGCGACTTCTTGAACCTTATTCTGGGATGTCTCACGAATGTGATTATGCAAAAATATCTCATGGGAATATTTTTCCTAACGAACCCGCCGTTTCCGCCTTGTCTAAATTGGAAGTTCTGTCCGTTAAAATACATGAGACGTTTTTGTAACGTTTGACGTTTGAAACGCGTAACCTGTTCCACAATTAAAACTTCCCCTGTATAAGTGTTCCAGTACATCAAAGCTTGTCCCACTAGATACCGTTAAGCTATTAACAAATTTTCAGTTTGCTATTAATAAACTTTTTTTTTGGTACGCGGGATCCAGGCCTATATGAAGTTATTAAATAAAATAAGCGCCGAAAGAATGGGGGAGAGATTATTTTGCACCAGAAATATAGGCTTAAAATCCAATTAAATACTCCAGTTATCAGAGATGAAAATGTCACTAAACTCCTAAAAATTATAAGAACAAACTGAGTTTTGCTGATAATCTGAATTTTGGAACCTCAAAAAGATAAAAAAAGTTTGCCACTTTTATTCCCCCTAAAGACCCCCCTCGTATGGGAAGAATGGAAAACATTGATTTACCAAGAATCGGTACGCCGCGCGTCGTAGAAAAATGTTTCAAACAAGAAATGTAGGTGAGATCATTTTAAATAAAAATGTTTATTAGCACTTTTGGGTAGAATGACCCGTTCTCTTGAAACGGCCGGCGATTTTAAATATCATTTAGGCGCGCGAAAAATTTTTTTAAATAATATTTGTATCTCTATGGTTAAAATTCTATATCTTGTGATCAGAGCGTCATATCGACAAAAATCAAAATGTATTTTAAATCAGAAAAGTGCAGCATTCGCATTCAAGTAAGTTTCTATAAAGCTGTTAAATAAATAAACGTTTCGCGATTTTGCCATTTTTTCTCATTATTAATCACATTTGAATAAAAGCCCAGTAAATGAACGGGAAATACGGCGATACCGTTTAATTTTCGGGGTCAACTCCGAATTGCATGAAAATTTGGATTTTGGTTCTACTTACCCTCCTGTTTGGGTATGTCCCTTAACATCCAATGGGATGATAAGGGGCAGTGATGCGTAAGATATCGCCTCTCCTGTTCAAATGTCAACCTCACCTGCTCGTATGGTGATCTAGATCATGGTCATCTGGTACATCCTGCTAGACAACTAACGAGGTTCTGACGTCCGAGTGTTTGCCGGGATAAGCAATCCACCATTTACTGGCCAACGGCTTCGGGCGGACGAGCTGGTAAATGAAAGGGCACTCTGTTGTCCTGAGACTGGGAAAATGGTCTCAAAGGCGGAAGAACCAAGAAAGCGGTCAACGGCATCAGAATGCAGAAGGCAACGAGAAACCACTGCATTAAAGGTCCCTGATGACATCTCTAAGCTATCTAAAGCTATCATGGCAAATCCAACTAAAGTGGAAATAGTTACTAATCATGGAATACGGAAGCCAAGATTTGGCAGGGGAGGTGATCCACCTTTAGACCACAGGGCCTCCCAGGTCGTAACCCAGCGAAACCTCTGTGACAGAACTGGAAAAGTGTCTCTAAGAACAGCAGAGTTGAATATTAAAATATGTACGTGGAATGTGAAGACAATGTATCATCAGGCTGGAAAAATTCATAATACCATTCAAGAAATGACCAGACTCGGAATCGGTATAATGGGCATAAGCGAAATGAGGTGGCCAAATAGTGGTGCTTGTATTGTTGACAACCATATGGTATACCACTCAGGAAATGACGATGGTCAACATATATATGAGGTTGGAATAATCGTGTCTCCCCAATTACGTCAATATGTTACAAATGTTATACCTATTTCTGAAAGATTAATAATAATCCAATTGAATACTAGCCCCGTCAAATTAAATATATTACAAGTGTATGCCCCCACGAGCGATAAACCAGAAGAAGATCTAGAGCAATTCTATGAGTTGTTGATAAAGTCACTTAAACGACTTAAAAAAGAAGATATAACTATTATTATGGGTGATTTCAATGCGAAAATTGGTGAAGGGAGAAGCGGTGAATTCATAGGTGATTTTGGTCTAGGACAGAGAAATGAAAGGGGAGACAAATTAAAAGTGTTTGTAGAAGAAGAAGAATTTGCAATACTAAACACATTCTTCAAACTACCACCAAGCCGCTTGTACACCTGGGTCTCCCCGCAAGATCAACCAGGAAACATAATACGGAATCAAATTGACTACATAATGGTGAACAAGAGATTCCGTAATGGATGCCTATCGGTTAAGGGTTACCCCGGTGCTGACATATCATCAGATCATGTTCCTGTTGTTGGTAAATTTAGGTTTAGATTCAAGAAGGTTGCAAAAAAGAGCAGTAACAAAAAGTGCGATATGAGAATACTAAAAGATAAGAAAACAAAAGAGACAGTCGCACAGATTCTTTCAGTGAAGCTAATTAATATGGAGCAAACATATAACGCCGAAGAATCACTCCAAAATATATGTGAAACCTTTAACAGCATCAGAGAAAAACATCTAATAGAAAAGAAAGAGATGAGAAAAAGTTGGATGAACGACAATATACTACAACTTATGGAAGAAAGGAGAAAATCAAAAAACAACAAAATAATGTACAACACCATTCAGAGACAAATAAGAACTGAAATAAGAAAGGCCAAAGAAAATTGGTTAAAATCACAGTGTGAAGAGATAGAGTTGTTAGAGCAAAAACATGATACATTTAACATGTATAAAAAGGTGAAACAAGCAGCTGGTCTTCAGAAATCCAACACAGCTAGCAAATTGCGAGATCAACAGGGGACTATCATCACAGAAAGAAATCAAGAAACCTGCATATGGACAAAATACATACAGGAACTCGTTGATGATATTAGATCCGAACAACCTCCATCCTACATATGTGATGACCACTTACCAATCACATCAGATGAAGTGGAAGGAGCAATATCACAATTAAAAGATGGCAAAGCTCCTGGACCTGACAATGCATATGCTGAACTCATAAAACTATTTAACACCGACGGTACTCAACGCCTAACCAAAATATTTAACGACATATATTTCAGCGGAGTAATACCAAAAACATGGTTGAAGTCGACGTTTGTTGCTTTACCAAAGAAAACAAAGTCCGTATCCTGCAGTGATTTCCGAACAATCAGCTTAATGAGCCATATTTTAAAACTATTTCTAAAAATTTTACATCAAAGGATATCTAGACTGTGCGAAGAAAAAATCAGCCGAACACAGTTTGGTTTTCGAAATGCAGTGGGTACAAGAGAGGCTCTATTTAGCATACAAGTGCTATTTCAACGATGTAGAGACGTAAATTACGATATTTATTCATGTTTCATTGATGACCATAAAGCGTTAGATACAGTAAAGCACGACAAGCTGATGGAGATATTAACCAATATTGGAATTAACACCTGTGATTTAAGGATTATCAGCAATCTGTACTGGAATCAAACATCCTCTATCCGGAGAGAGGCAGGAGAATCCGACGATATCAAAATCAAACGTGGTGTCCGTCAGGGATGTATACTATCCCCACTGCTGTTTAACATCTACTCTGAGGAAATCTTTCAAGAAGCAGTGGATGATGTTGAGGCCGGAATTCGAATTAACGGAGAATGTATCAATAACATAAGATACGCAGACGACATTGTGGTATTCGCTGACAGTTCTGAAGCCCTGCAGGAGTTAATGAACAGAATCGAGGAAGTCAGTCAGAGATACGGACTTTCACTAAACACTAAGAACACAAAGTGTATGATTATCTCTAAGAACAAACAGCAATTTGGACCAATCAGTGTGAATGGTCAACAAATAGAAAGAGTAAAAACATATACCTACCTTGGTACGAACGTCAATGAAAATTGGGACCATTCTATAGAAATCAAATGTAGGATAGAGAAAGCAAGATCTGCATTTCAAAAAATGTCAAAGTTGTTCAAATGTCATGATTTGTCGATACCCATAAAAGTCAGATTACTACGATGTTATATCTTTCCTATACTGTTGTACGGAGTTGAGTCGTGGACTCTCACAGACGCCACCTGCAAGAAAATTGAGGCTTTTGAGATGTGGCTTTATCGTCGAATCCTGAAGATATCTTATACCGACCACATTACTAATGAGGGTGTTTTGCTGAGAATGCAAAAAGAACTGTTAATCAAAATAAAAACAGCCAAAATCGAATACCTCGGCTACATCATGAGGAACAGTGAAATATATGGACTGCTGCAACTGGTCTTACAGGGAAAAGTAGAGGGAAAGCGAGGACCAGGAAGGCGAAGGATTTCGTGGCTGAAAAATCTACGTACGTGGTTCAACACAACCACTATAAATCTTTTCAGAGCAGCAGTGTGCAAAGTACAGATTGCCATGATGGTCGCCAACATCCGAAACGGATAGGCACTACAAGAAGAAGACCCTCGTGTTTAATGTTGAACTTGGAAAATGGTTATTCATTTTTTATTTACATTTTTACTCTGATTGGAAGGGAACCATTCTCGTTGGAACTTTAACGCGCTGAGCAGATGGGACGTGAATTTTAAATTGTAAAATTCCCGTATCTTCTTTAGTCTCAGCATCCGTATGGCTTGCAAATTGTAGAAGCCTCGGAGGTGTAACCAGTGAAGATTCACATTGTTTTCAGTCTGGTAGGATGTAGAGTAACATTTTTTGGTGTTGTTTTATGTGCTATTACATTGAAAACTTAGTCTTTTAATTATTTTGTTATTAACAAAATAAGAACATATTTTGAGAAATCGCGACTAGTCGCATTCGATTCAGCTACCAAAAATACACCAGAGAAGACCTTAAGGCTACGGCTCCACGGGCGAGAAATTGACGCTAGCAGTAGCCGTAAAACGAACTTAAGGTTCCGCGGAACGGAATAGGAATAGCCGAACTGTACCGAATACAGGACTTGTGCGTAGTCGGTTCAGTTCGGCTATTCCTATTCCGTTTCGTGGAACCTTAAGTTCGTTTTACGGCTACTGCTAGCGTCAATTTCTCGCCCGTGGAGCCGTAGCCTTACATAGTCATAGTTACAAAAGAATTTCGCGCCTTCTCGTGTTCTTCTGTGAGTAATTTTTGAATCTATTTCACTTAGTTACTTATTTACGTTCTTCATTACTTTCTTTTAATTACTTTTACATGCAACTTTCGTGTTCTCCACTGTATACAGTGAGCACGTAAAGGTTGGAATAAATTCATTCTCGAGAATGGACGATTTTGGAAAAAAATCCCGGAACAGGTCAATTTTTATTTTTAAATTGCGACTTTTTGGCATATTATATCATACTAGTAACGTCACCCATCTGGGCGTGATGACGTCATCTATGATTTTTTTTTTAAATGAGAATGGGGGTCGTGTGATAGCTCATTTGAAAGGCAATTCAATTCTCTATTCAGTAATATAAACAGTAACATAATTATTTATACAGGGTGCCCAAAAAATTTTTTTTGAATTAAATCTATTGACGTAAAAGAAGAATGTGTGTAATTTATTTAACTCAAAATACATTTTACTGCTATTATAAAACAGGAAATAATGTTTATTTTACAAATAAATATTGTTTTTTTGGTTAAATTCAATATTAAGCAGTCACCCACCTTGTTCTTGACCGTTTGAACATTTAATATAAGCGAAAAGCAATAATTATTTTTCAAATAATTTTTTTTTTCAGAGCAGTAAAATGTATTTTGAATTAAATAAATTAAATGCATTTTTCTTTTTATGTCAATAAATAAATTAAAAAAAAAATGTTGGACACCCTCTATAAATAATTATGTTAATGTTTATATAACTGAATAGACAATTGAATTACCTTTCAAATGAGCTATCACACGATACCTATTCCCATTTAAAAAAATCATCGATGACGTCATCACGCCCAGATGGGTCGTCACTACTACGATATAGAGGGTGTTTCATTGGGAAACGGAAATACTTTAATGGTGAATAGAGGTCACCGAGCCGGTTCTAGATATAGTAGACTTTTTGCCCTACCGACTTTTATAACCGAGTTACAGGGTGTTTTATCGATTTTGTCCATTTCTTTCCTAAGCCATAACTTTAGAACCACCCTGTATATCTTTTTGATATTTGGTACACATATGTCTCATTCAAAACCCAAACGACCGACATACTAACCATAAGAAAAATCCAGGTCCGGATTAACAAAAAATTATAAAGTAATTGTGACCTTAAAACAACACCCTGTATATTGAAATTTTGAAAATCTGTTTGCATATTTGAAAAGAGCACGAAAAAGTAATTTTTATGGTTCGCTTCAATTTTTCGGCCAGACAATTTTATGACTTTAAAATTTTGAAATTATATTGAATTTTTTAAGAACTTTGACATTAAAAAGCAGATATTATTAACTTTTAGTTGTAAATTATTAAAGTTAATGAATAAATACTCATTTTAAAAATATAATCAATACCTTTTTACCACATTGGAACGACCCAATTACTAATGACAAGAAAAATCCAGGTCCGGATTAAGAAAGAAATATAAAGTAATTGTGACCTTGAAACAACACCCTGTATATTGAAATTTTGGAAATTTGTTTGTGTATTTTAAAAGAGCATAAAAAACTGCGTTAAAAGGTGCATGTCAAATTTTTGCGCAGATAATTTAATTACGGCAGTTTTGAAATCATATTGATTAATTCTCTCAAGGTCACAAGAAGCTACCAGAAAAATGAAGACCAATCCCAATGTACTTAGAAAATCGATTCGAAATATTTTGAAACGAGCAAGGAAATGCATAGAACAAAATGGCGGACATTTTGAGCAACTGTTATAGTTCAAATATTTTTAATTTATGTTAAATTGTTGAATTGTAACGAATTTTTGTTTTATTGGATATAGCAGTTTTTTTTAATTCTTTACTAAATCATTAAAATATCCCAATTGCCGCAATTCTAATTTTTAATGATGTGCATATAGCTACAAATCCAGAGAATCTATGGAGCCAGCGTAGTAAATAAGTATTAAGTATTTTTAAAATAAGTATTGATTCATTAACATTAAATTATTATTAAAAGTTAACAATACCTGGTTTTTAATCTCAAGAGTTCTTTCAAATTTCAATATAATTTCAAAATTGATGTAATTAAATCAACGGCGAAAAAATTAAAATAAGCCTTTAATCACAGTTTTTCATGCTCTTTTAAAAAGCGCAGACAAATTTTTAAAATTTCAATATACAGGGTGTTGGTTCAAGGTCACAATTACTTTGTATTTTTTTCTTAATCCGGACCTGGATTTCTCTTGTTATTAGTAATTGGGTCGTTCCAATATGGTAAATAAGTGTTGATTATTTTTAAAATGATTATTTATTCATTAACTTTAATAGTTTATAACTAAAAGTTAATAATATCTGCTTTTTAATGTCAAAGTTCTTAAAAAATTCAATATAATTTCCAAATTAAAGTCATAAGATTGTCTGGCCGAAAAATTGAAGCGAACCATTAAAATTACTTTTTTGTGCTCTTTTCAAATATGCAAACTGATTTTCAAAATTTCAATATAAAGGGTGTTGTTTTAAGGTCACAATTACTTTATAATTTTTTGTTAATCCGGACCTGGATTTTTGTATGTCGGTCGTTTGGGTTTTGAATGAGACATATGTGTACCAAATATCAAAAAAATATACAGGGTGGTTCTAAAGTTATGGCTTAGGAAAGAAATGGGCAAAATCGATAAAACACCCTGTAACTCGGTTATAAAAGTCGGTAGGGCAAAAAGTCTACTATATCTAGAACCGGCTCGGTGACCTTTATTCACCATTAAAGTATTTCCGTTTCCCAATGAAACACCCTGTATATGCCAAAAAGTCGTAATTTAAAAATAAAAATTGACCTATTTCGGGATTTTCGTCCAAAATCGTTCATTTTCGAGAAAATGAAATTATTCCAACCTTTACGGGCTCACTGTATAAATGTATGCTTATTGTGCACTCAAATATTTAAAAATGAATTGTTGAATTTTGATTCGAATACAGTTCCAAGCAGTGAGTTCTAACGGTCAATTTAACTATAGCGTAAATAGTTTTTAAAGATTTACCCAACACGAATTGACTCTAGCATGAAGTTTACTGTCCCTTAAACATATTAATTAAATTCCACATTAAGTCAACATTAATGTTTGCCTCGGTGTATTCCATCAAAGAAATATCAACTTGGATATATTTTATTCGGCATATTTTAGACTAGACCATTTAGGAAAAATGAATCGATTTTTAAATACAGCGCTTATCGACTTGCAACTTTTTGCATTGTGTTCGTGATGACGCCAGGCAGGAAAAAAATTTACAATAGAAAAATGGGTGGAAATAAATAATTGCATTTACAGTGTATAAAATACACCTAAAAGTGAATAAGCATGTCAATATTATAGTGCGCCCGATATGTGAAACAATTACACATTTAATGATACAAGCATATAATTTGGACCTCATATACTACATATACGAAGATTCAAATTTAGATATGAGGCCATCTCAGATGTTGGCTTTTACAAAAATGGCGGGCATTCAAAATGGCGACTATACATATGTGTTTAATAGTACCATAACTCTTGAACGAAAAGTCAGATTTCAACCAAATTTGGTATATAGGTTCTTTATTTACAAGATGGATGTGGTGAACCAGAAGAATCGGTTTACCAAAAGTTGTGTTTTTACTGGTTGTTTATGTAAAAATTTTTTTTTTCAATTTTTCCCTCTGTATATATTAATTTTTCAAAAAGGTAATACCGCATTTATAAAGAGCGTAAAAATATTTTGTAGAAAATATTTTGAACTTTTTAGTTATGTTAATTACCCTTTAATAAATGCATAACGTATCTTCACATGTACCTATGTGTGGCAGATTCGTGCAAATATTATAAGAATTATTGTGAATTTAATGGTAGAATCATATAATTTGAACCACATATACTACACACATAAAGGTTCTAATTTAGATATAAGGCTATCTCAGATTTTACCTTTTACAAAAATGGCAGGCATTCAAAATGGCGACTATACATATGTGACTAATAGCCCGATATCTTTTGAACGAAAAGTCTGATTGCAACCAAATTTTGTACATAGGTTCTTCTTTTGATGTGTAAGACCAAGGTCTTGAACCGAAAGAATTGATTGACCAGAAGTTGTGTTTTCCCTAATTTTGATGTAAAAACATGTTGTTTTTTTACCAATTCTTTCACCCTGTATATATTAATTTTTCAAAAAGGTAATACCGGCGTTGAAAAGATCGTAAAAATATTTTTTAGCAAATATTTTGAACTCTTTAGTTTTGTTAATAACCAATTAATAAATGCATAACGTATCTTCACATGTACCTATGAACCTATGTGCGGCAGATTCGTGCAAATAATATAAGAATTATTGCGCAATTAATGCTAAAAGCATATAATTTGGACCACATACAAAGATTCAAATTTAGATATGAGGCCATCTCAGATTTTGTCTTTTACAAAAATGGCAGGCATTCAAAATGAGTCTGCCGCACATAGCTACATGTGAAGATACGTTATGCATTTATTAAAAGGTAATTAACATAACTAAAAAGTTCAAAATCTTTCCTAAAAATATTTTAGCACTCTTTTCAATGGCGCTATTACCTTTTTGAAAAATTAATATATACAGGGTGGAAGAATTGAAAAAAAAACAACATATTTTTACATAAGAAACAGTAAAAACACAACTTCTGGTAAACCGATTCTTCCGGTTCAAAACCTAGATCTTACTCATCAAAAAAATAACTTTGGTGCCAAATTTGACTGAAATCTGACCTTTCGTTCAAAAGTTATCGTGCCATTGGTCATATATCTACATCCGCCATTTTGAATGCTCGCCCTTTTTGTAAAAGGCAAAATCTGAGATGGACTCATATCTAAATTTAAACTTTTGTATGTGTAGTATATGTGGTCCAAATTATATGCTTCTACCATTAAATGCACAATAATTCTTATTATAATATTTGCACGAATATACCACACATAGGTACATGTGAAGATACGTTATGCATTTATTAAATGGTAATTAACATAACTAAAAAGTTCAAAATATTTCCTAAAACATATTCCTACGCTCTTTTTAATGGTGGTATTACCATTTCGAAAAATTAATATACACAGTGAGAAAAAATTGAAAATAAATTATTTACATAATATAAAATTGTTTTACATAAAAAACCAGATAATTAATAACTAATTCACGATATCGATCTTGTAAATCACAAAAGGAACCTATGTAGCAAATTTGGTTGAGATCGGACTTTTCATTCAAAAGATATCGTGTTATTAGTCACATATGTATAGTAGCCCATTTTGAATTACCGCCATTTTTGTAAAAGGCAAAATCTGAGATGGCCTCATATCTAAATTTGTACCTTTATATGTGCAGTATATGTGGACCAAATTATATGCTTTTATCATTAAATGTGCAGTTCTTATAATATTTGCACGAATCTGCCGCACTATTATAGGCAGAAAGGAACTACAACGTTAACGGGGATTTATTATTTCATATGGTCAATGAATCTCTATATATGGAAAAACCGCGTGCTACCATTTAAAGGGGTGCGTTTTTGAGAAATGGGTAAATTAGTCCCTGGGCACAGGTTACATTAGGGTGAGTTCTATGCACTTTTGGTACAAACACGTCTACATAAAAATTGTTCCTGGTTAAATTTCCTATATATAGACATTGCTTCGCAGAAAAAAACTTACATATTTTCTGTTTAAAATGATATTTGGTAGAGGTCATTAGGATTTACAGTTTTCGAAATATTATTTTTCAAAGTTCGCCACTCACAGCAATTTTGGGCAATTTTCCTTGTTATTTCGCAAATATTGTTCTGTAACTTTTTTCTACGTAACTTTAGGCATATGCAATGGTACAGTTGAGTCCGCGAATCTTTACCCGTACGTCATTATTTAAAGCATACGAAATAAGTCGATGATAAGTCGGAAATTAAAATTTACTAAACGCAATAGCAAGTCACTGTCACTTGCTGTTGCGTTTAGTAAATTTCAATTCCCGACTTATCATCGATTTATTTCGTATGCGTTCAATGATGACGCACGGGTAAAAATTCGCGGAGTCAACTGTACATGTAAGAGGAATAGAAATCAATTACGTTTAAAATGTTCTCCAGCAGCGGTTCTCAATCTTTTTGAGTCATGTACCATCTAAAGTTTCTTGTATTATATTTCTATATTTTTAGATTGTATAATCAAGACTTACTATGTACTACTATTTTAAGTTTTTGTGTGTTTTGTGTACCACCGCAAATAATGATATGTACCACCGGTGGTACATGTACCACAGATTGAGAACCGCTGTTCTACTGTATAATGTTGTACGACTTCTTTTAAACAGGTTACCTTTTTTAATATTTTATCCTTTTAACGAGTTTTTATATTTTTTACGATTATTTTTTAAATTTCTCATAACTTTTTTTTTCTTAATTTAGGTATATATTATACAGAGAGAGTCTGTAAAGTGGAATAAATTCAATATCTCAAATACTAATTGTTTTTTTGGAAAATGCTCAGACCCGTCGATTAGTATTTCAAATTGTCCTTTTTGACATTCAATAAAAATGTATACAGGGTGTCCCAATTTAGAGATATGACGTCATCGTCGATTTTCTTAAATGGCAACACTGTCATTTTGATAGCTAATTTGATAGGGTTTGTAAAGTTATACATAACTGCAAAATATCAAATTTTTATTCTCTACCATTTACAAGATAAGAGAAAATAACAAAGTTATATCTGTAATTTGGAATATATTCAATAATTAAAATACTAACTGTTTTTTTTGAAAAATGCTCAGACCCGTCGATTAGTATATCAAATTGTCATTTTTGACATATAATAATAATGTATACAGGGTGTCCCAATTTAGAGATATGACGTCATCGTTGATTTTCTTAAATGGCAACACTATCATTTTGATAGCTATTTTGATAGCGTGTGTAAAGTTATACACATCTGAAAAATTTCAAATTTTTATTCCCTACCATTTACAAGATAATAAAAAATAACAAAGTTATGAAGAACAAAAAGTAATCAAATAATAATTGAATTTATTTATTTCAATTAAGAAAATGCTCATAACGTTGCCCATTGACAATTTGACAATAATTGAGGGCAACATTATGAGTTTTTGCTTAATTTATTGAAATGGGTATATACTAGTTCGCTCCGGCGGTCAGATTTTAATACCCTACAGAAAAGGGGCATAGGTAAATTCGCTCCCACCATATATTTCTTAGAAAAGATAGTTTTAAAATGCCTTTACTGGGTACACAATGAATAATAATGGGTGCTACTTCGGTATGCGGTCTACGGCAGAGTTTCTAGTTTGGTATGCGGTCTACCGTCTGATATGCGATCTACGACAGTTTAGCTGATTCGGCATGCGGTCTACGTACATTTTAATTTTTATTACATTTCGATATAAATAAATTTGTTTATTGCAAAATAAAAACACATACTCTATCCTTTGAAATAGCACTTTTTTTAGCAAAAACTTTATTTGTTCATATATTTTAACTTAGAGAATAAAAGTTTATTATTTCTAAGCATACGCAATTGTTTAAATAATATTTCACAAACAATAATAAAATTTGTTTGATTTTTGTGGAATTAACATATTAAAATACAACAAAATATAGAGTAAGAAAATAATATATTAGATAAAGATTGGAAGAAATTTTGGTGAAAATCAACTTGTGTGAATCGAACACCGCTGTCCTGCGCGTAGCACCAAAAATTAATGTTGATTTAAAAAATTTCCTGACGCTGTGGTAATTAATCGATTTTAATTTTGTAAATTGCAGATGAAAGGTACAGTACACTTCTATAACTAAAAAAAAATCAACTTACTATCTGCTTTATTTTCAGTCCTGCAACATTAAAAAAAAATGAAAATTTTTTTGCGAAAGCTGGATTGCAAAATTTATTTTGCAAAATCTGTTCAACCGATCTTAATGAAATTTACAGTGTTGTTTAATAATATCATAAAGTTTTTCTGGGGAAAATTTGAAGGTCCTAAGTCTAGCATAAATGGTTGAAAAACGTAAAATGCGAATACTTGTTCTTGTATGTTTTTTTTTCGCAATTAGTGCTATTTTGCAACAAGGGTGACTATTTTTTAAATTTTTAACCAATTCTATATTGTAGAAAATTTAATTTTGCAACTTTTATGTCTTTACAACTTTTCTCAGAAATTAATAGTTTTAAAGTTATAATCAAAAAACCAATAAAAAAATCGAATTTTTCCTTCATATTTTGACATTTTGATTATTTAAAAAATGTTCCAGACCATTTTGAGTGGGAGGATAACTCAAATATTATTACTTGAGTTATTTTCAAGTAATTTCTGCAAAAAAATTTGAGTCGCCTCTCAACGTCCATCTCAAAACAGATGCGCCCTGGACTAGTACTTTATGCTTATAATTTTTCAGAAAGGAATAGAACTTGGATTGACTATTTCTTGTTGTATTTTTACAATAAAATAAATAAGAATTTGGTAATAGTAGGCAACCAATTATTCAGCCTAGGTTTACACAGCATTTAGGTATTTTTGTAAATTATTATAATTTAAATCGCGAGTAGTTGATAATTATATTTTTTACTAAAGAAAAAAAAAGGTCGTAGAAAAAGTATAGTATTCTACTTGCATGTAATGGCTATTACTCACTCTGATGTAAACTTCATCATCGTGAGTAATAGCCATCATTACATGCTCGTTAAATAATATACTATTACTCGCTAATAGTAACTCGAAAATTATTTTAATTCCACTGTCCCATATATTTATATAAATATGTAACAACCAATATTTTATACAATTTCTATATAAAATACAACAGTCACAGTACCAAGTTCGCCGATAGTAATTTTACTAGAACTTAATAGATAAATACTTAATCCGCTTAACAATGGGAGCGAACTAGGTTATGGTTTTCGGAGCGAACTAGTATGTAATTAAGAGGGTTTTTTGACCTTGGGAGCGAACTAGTGTGCTTCGATTGAAATAATTAAATTCAATTATTAGTTGATTACTTCTTTTTCATAACTTTGTTATTTTTTATTATCATCTAAATGGTAGAGAATACAAATTTGAAATTTTGCAGTTGTGTATAACTTTACACACCCTATCAAAATAGCTATCAAAATGACAGTGTTGCCATTTAAGAAAATCAACGATGACGTCATATCTCTAAATTGGGACACCCTGTATACATTATTATTATATGTCAAAAAGGACAATTTGATATACTAATCGACGGATCTGAGAATTTTTCAAAAAAAACAGTTAGTATTTTAATTATTGAATATATTCCAAATTACAGATATAACTTTGTTATTTTCTATTATCTTGTAAATGGTAGAGAATAAAAATTTGATATTTTGCAGTTATGTATAACTTTACAAACCCTATCAAATTAGCTATCAAAATGACAGTGTTGCCATTTAAGAAAATCGACGATGACGTCATATCTCTAAATTGGGACACCCTGTATACATTATTATTGAATGTCAAAAAGGACAATTTGAAATACTAATCGACGGGTCTGAGCATTTTCCAAAAAAACAATTAGTATTTGAGATATTGAATTTATTCCACTTTACAGGCTCTCTCTGTATAATAAAAAAGAAAGCTTATTTTGTTTACTTTAAAATGGTGTATTTTAAAAAATTCTACGATTATTTTGAATAA
Organism: Diabrotica virgifera virgifera; assembly: GCF_917563875.1. Lineage (NCBI taxonomy): Eukaryota > Metazoa > Arthropoda > Insecta > Coleoptera > Chrysomelidae > Diabrotica > Diabrotica virgifera. The sequence goes on from NC_065443.1 coordinate 268,379,814, forward strand.
GATAAATATGCTTTTTCAAAATGTAATAAGTACTTCCAACGATTTTTGATTTTAGGATTATTTTTTTAATTTCTCATTATAACTTTTTTATGTGATTGTGTGTTATGATTGAATCTTATTTTTTATAGGTAATACTTTGGATCCACTTGACTCGGCCGGGCAAACTTCAAAATATGGATTAATTATTTACTGTCAAAGTTCCTGCACCACAAGATTTGCTTGAAAAAATAGCATGTAAATGTACCAAAGGATGTACAAAAAACTGCGGTTGTAGGAAGATAGGAATTAGTTGTTCAATATTCTGCAAAGGGTGCATGCGCATGGGTACTAATTGTGGAAACTCTAAGATAACTGAGGTGTCCGAGGAAGATATTGAAGCTAATGCTAACGAAGAGATGAAATTTGATTTTGAAAATTTTTTAAATGTCAACGTTTAAATAATTTTAAATAAAGTGATGTTATCTAAGACTAATGTTTATGTAATTTTTGTAAAAGAAATAATTTTAAATAATACAGGTAAAAAATATGAAAAAATCACTAGGTTTCCATTATTTAAATATAGATGATACACCATTTTAAAGAACAGAAAGTAAGCCCACTTTATTGAGCAATATATAATATATTCATGTACAAGAAAAAAAAGTTATAATGAAAAATTTTAAAAATAATCCTAAAACAAAAATCGTTGCAGGTACTTATTACATTTTGAAAAATAATATCTTATTCAAAAATAATCCTAGAATTTTTTGTAATACACCGTTTTAAAGTAAACAAAAGAAGCTTTTTTTATTATATAATATAATACATACCTAAATGTAGAAGAAAAAAAGTTATAATGAGAAATTTCAAAAATAATCGTAAAAAATGAAATAAATAATATTTTTTTATTAGGTATTATAATATATAATACATAATATAATATTACATTATTTACTATATATAATATAATATTATATAATATATAATATATTATATAATAATATTATTTTATTTTTATATTACATTATAAAAAATCGTTAAAATTATAAAACCTTGAAAAACGGTAATCTCTTAAAAAAGTCCTACAACGTTATGCAGTAGACTATTTTAAAAGTAATTGATTTCTATTCCTATTAATACCATTGCATATACCTAAAGTTACGTAGAAAAAAGTTACAGAACAATATTTGCGAAATAACAAGGAAAATTGCCCAAAATTGCTGTGAGTGGCGAACTTTGAAAAATCATATTTCGAAAACTGTAAGGTTTTTTTCTGTAAAGCAATATCTATACCTATATCCTCGTGGACAAAAGTTATGGGACAAAAAACAAAATTTGTTTCTTTTGGGTTTCTGTGTGCTTTTTCTTTTGAATACACTTTTGTAAAAAAAGTATCATTGACTTTAAAAAGTGATATTTAGACAGAAAATTTAACCAGCAACAATTTTTATGTAGATATGTTTGTACAGCTGGTTCCTAAAAAAACTGATACGACTCTTAGTAAGATTTGATCATTTTGAGCAGTGTATGATTGGTCTGACATTATATTATATTTATTATGACAGACAAATAATAAAATAAACAAACAAACAGCCATTATTTGAGGTTGAAGTTATCGGTCAAATTTTAAGATTTGGCAATGACATTGACAGTATTTAAATAATAACTATTTATCCTTCAAGATATAATAAATTAAATATAATTAAACTCATATTCATTATATCACACCTCATCAAAACCTTTTTACAAGAACATAGCCAGCGATTTTGATATGGCTTAGAGCCAGACTACATCAAGATCGCCTATAAATCGTGCTGGTAATTGCCTTGCGGCGAGACCAAAAACAAAAAGAAGAAGAAGAAAAAAGTACACTGCTAAATTTTCTACAAAATACGCTTTAAGAGTCGTATTAGTTTTTTTTTGGAACCAGCTGTACCAACAGTGCATAGAACTCACCCGAATGTAACCTGTGCCCAGGGACTAATTCACCCATTTCTCAAAAACGCACCCCTTTAAATGGTAGCACTCCGCGGTTTTTTCATATATAGATGTCCGTTGATCATATGAAATAATAAATCCCCGTTAACGTTGTAGTTCCTTTTAGCTATCTTATTTTGAATATAATAAATAACCTATTAGTATTAAGGCTCACATTTTCTTACTCGGAGGTTTTTGGGGTCGCTGAACAAAATAATACTGGGGTTTAATAACAAATACGCTGGGGTTTGGAGTATTTTCCGCACTAGATTGATGCAAGCAGATTACTAGAGGATTTTTCTGGTCAATGAACACAAATTAGTCATCAGAACCGATCCTCAGAGTACCTAACGTCAGTGTCAGCAGTCACACTGACGGTCCTCTTCTAGAAATGTCATGCTTTCCGACACTAAATTGATGAAGAGTATTTGGTGGTTTTCGGGTTGTTGATGAAGATTATGACGTAGGTGAAGATCTCTGTAGTATCTGTCATTAGTGCCGAATACCCTCGGAACTCCATACAACGTAACAGTGACCCTGGCCACAAGGTGCTACGAAGGTATTTTCTGATCGTGTCAGTTGATACCAAAAACTGCAAGTAATCAGCAATAATTAGCAGTAACCTTGGACACCAGGGACTCCGAGGGTCGGTTCCGATGGCGTATTCATGTTCAATGACCCCAGAAATCCCAGAGACACAAAATTATGCCCTTAATATATTGATTTTGACATGTTTAGCACTTTTAGAGGCATTTTATACTCTGTAAATGCTATTCCACCCTTTTCGCACAAACTTTTTTCCTAACGTCATCCTGAACACAATGCAAAAAGTTGCAAATTTGGAAATAGTGCTATGTTTAAAAATCGATTTATTCCGGTGTTATTTTTGTTCTAAACGCCATGGTCTAATTTATAACATTTGGTGGAATAAATCTATAAAAAGTTCTACCAGATTTTATATTATAATTTACGCACCAGCTATTATAGTGAGTATCACATTTCTTTTACCTAACTGTTAATCATAATATGCATTTTAATTGTATGTTAAATTAATAAGCTGAATTATACAAAACAAGTAGCCCATGTTTTTTTTTTCATTTCAATAGCTTTGTAAAGATTTTGTAAAGTTATACGTTACAACCTGTAGAGTAATACGAGATGATGCCACTTAAATTTAAAGACAGGCAAATAAAAATTAAAATCTTATGTCCAAGATTACACTGCCTTTCCCAAGATATTCTCCATTACCATAAATTTATATTTTTATGCGTTTGAACCAATTCTCATATCAATAATTGTCCCACTACATTTACATAGGGTTAAACAAAAGTGTTCTCTTCTTCAGGTTCCTAGAAACCTTAAGTTGTAAGAAAATTTTAAATTACAGGTGTATCAAGTGGAAATCGGTGGGACTGTGCATTTTATCAATGAAATAAGATATGTCTCAGACACTCTAGAAGCCGCTAACGATAAAATGTTTTAACATCCCATTAATCACTGTAAATTACTCGGCGGATATTAGTACAGTGAAAATAATAAGACGAGAACAGGACGATAATGATTATAAAGAATAAATTTTAAAGTTATTTCTACTTTAATGACAAAAAAGCAAGCTCATTAGCAGAAACCAATTCAAAATTATTATCTTTTTTTCAACTCAAAATTATTTTGCACATCATATGTGAAATATTATTTTGTTGAAAAATCTCATTTTTGTTGGCGCACAAATATATTAAAATGTTGAATGGGTTGCATATGTGAGTTCATATTAAATGAATAAAGAAACACATACTTACTCACAATCATTTAATAGTACTTCGACGACCGGTTTCGATCTCTACACTATTCAGATTATCTTCAGGTCGGCGCCAGCGTTACAAGTAGTTAAATGCTACAATTAAAGAAAGCCAGAGTTAGAACATTGTCTGGTTGTATTAAAATGCAAATAGAAAGCCCAAAAATTTTGAAAAGTATGCAACTGTTGACATTTCAGAACAACAAACTGATACATACGTATGCACACATATGAGAAACAGGTACTCATAAGCATAATTGTTGAATTAAGTTAAATTTTAAAATTATTAACAACTTTTTTTTTTAACTAAAAACTATATAATTTTGATCCACTTACATGATGTTACTTACAAGGGTGATCCACTTACAAAGGATGCTTTGTAATTTCATCCATAACATGTTTAAACGTCCAACTTATGCTAATAGGATAGCTAGGTGAGGACTGGGTAAGCCGACTTGCTTCGTAGGTCAAAACACATTGAATTGGAATGGATCCTAAAGGCAGATGTGTGTTGTGAAACAGAGGCAGATGTATTAGTTATGCGAAAGACAACGTTCGGGTGGGAATGTTCATAAATGCAGCCGAGGTGTAAATAGATTTATTGGAAACACTTGTACGATTGTGAAGGTCTTTGCTCTTAGGTGTTTTGAGCTATGGGCAAAGGTCGAAGTAAGGAAAATGACAATTAGGAATAAATATTCAAGTTTATAATATTCAGTTATAACTGACATCCCGTAGTCCTGTGACCGGGAACAATACAAACTTGAATATTTATTCCTATTTGTCATTTTCCTTACTTCGACCTTTGCTCATAGCTCAAAACACTTAAGAGCAAAGACCTTCACAATCGTACAAGTGTTTACAAGTCTATTTACACTTTGGCTGCATTTATGAACATTCCCATTCGAACGTTGTCTTTCTCATAACTAATACATCTGTCTGTTTCAAAACACAACCCTTCCTTCAGGATCCATTCTAATTCACTGTGTTTTGACCTACGAAGCATGTCCGCTTACCCAGTCCTCACCTAGCTATCCTATTAGCATAAGTTGGACGTTTAAACATGTTATGGATGAAATTACAAAGCATCCTTTGTAAGTGGATCACCCTTGTAAGTAACATCATGTAAGTGGATCAAAATTATATAGTTTTTTAGTTAAAAAAAAAAGTTGTTAATAATTTTAAAATTTAACTTAATTCGACAATTATGCTTATGAGTACCTGTTTCTCATATGTGTGCATACGTATGTATCAGTTTGTTGTTCTGAAATGTCAACAGTTGCATACTTTTCAAAATTGTTGGGCTTTCTATTTGCATTTTAATACAACCAGACAATGTTCTAACTCTGGCTTTCGTTAATTGTAGCATTTAACTACTTGTAACGCTGGCGCCGACCTGAAGATAATCTGAATAGTGTAGAGATCGAAACCGGTCGTCGAAGTATTATTAAATGATTGTGAGTAAGTCTGTGTTTCTTTACTTAAAAAAATATATTAATTTGTCTGGACTAAATTACAGTTCTGATTATCTTGTTATTATCAACATTCACACAGTGTTGCCAAACTGAATTTTGTTATTTTGGCTGTAAATTTTTTCCACGGATCTCCATGGGTACAAAACAGAAAAGTCATTTAATGCTAAATCATGAAAATGATCCGCCTTCGGTTATTCTTTCCTTATTTGGGGAAATAGTTTCACCAAAAATAGTGACGCACCAATCATAATAATATTGGCAATCTATTATAGGGTGATAAACTTTTGTGACAAAATCCGATATATCTGTTACTATAGGAGATACCAAAAAAAGTTGGTTTACAAAACTGAGAAGCAGCAGTAAGCGTCACATTTTAAAATTAAAATATTAAAAGGGACAATCCAAGTAGTTAGCTGCATACGATAGTTTTAAAAAACTTGTGAAAACTTATATAGGAATCTAATGGAAACGGGAGGAAAACTGGTATTTGCATTCATATAACTAAGAAGAGCGTTTGACAGCATAGAAACACAAATTACAGGGAAACTCTCAAGGAAAATAAATGTACCAACTGCATTGATAAAGATTATAAAAAGTACTTAAAAAGAGGTAAAAGGAAGAGTACAAATAACTTGAAAGAGAGAAGAGAGGTATTCAACAAGGAGAGATAGTATCAACCCTTTACTATTTATCATAGTAATGAATAGATTGATAAGAAATACTAGAGTAAGAACCAATCAACCACAATAGACAATAATAGGATACCAAAGATTACAACTGGTAACAATAGAGTCCTTAATGTATGCGGACGACATAGTACCAATAGAATATTCAGAGGATAAAATGCAGAATCTAATGGATATATGGGTAGAGCAAATAGACGAACTAAAAATGGAAATTAACGAGAAAAAGGTAAGATAATGATAATCAGCGGCAAAGAAGATAAGAAAGATAATGAAATAAAGACGAAATGTAAACGCTCCAAACTGGCTATGGTTACAAATTACGAATACCTGGAAAATATTCTCTGGCGAGCGTGAATAAGCAGATAAGTCTCAAATTTTATGAACATGAGATAAGTCGATTTAATATTTCTATTTGGTTTCTTCTAGGCGTTAATAAGCAAATAAGTTCATATCCATAATATTTTCGTATTTTATTCCCATGTGAATAAACAAACATGTCACATTTTTGGCAGCCTTCTGAAATAAGTCTAGTTATTTTTCTAATGTCGCTTGAACAACTTCGGGAATAAGCAGGCAACTTTACTTATCTGGTTATTCACAGATTTTATATCAAATCGTGCCGAATAATATGTCAACATATCCTACTGTCCACCTATGCAACACTCATACAATAGTGATACCCTGTACCTTATGCATGTGAAAATTGGCAATTATAGAAGCAGGATAAATGCAGTGCACATGAAACACCTAAGAAAGATAGTTTCAAGACAAAACGGGATAGATTAAGCAACGAGAATATTAGGAGAATGGCCAACCAAGAACCAATAATGAATAAAATAGCAAAGAGGTAAATGAACTAGTTTGGGAATTTGATGAGGATGCAACCCAACAGAATTGCCTACAAAAAAAGTTCACGAACCAAATAACACCGTAAAAAGAAAAACAGACAAACCAATAAAAAATGGATACAGCAAGTAATAGAGGCAGGAAAAGTTAAATAAAAATCACTCCAGGAATTGAAAATAATGGCAAGAAATAGAAAATAATAGAAGAGATGGGCGAATGGAAATTAAAATAACTAACCCACACTAAAATAGATCCGACACCCTGATAGTGTAAAAAGAAGTGGAGAAGAAAGAAAGTAAAAAACTTCTGATGCGTGATGGCATAATATATTTATTATATATAATGGATTTCTGCGGCTGTCGCCGCCTCTCCATACCCAGCTTCCAATTTTTTCAATCGTAACACATATCTTCATCTAATTGCCTCGAATCCATTGCCTCCTGAATATTGTCCCTCCAGCTTATCCGTGGTCGTCCTCTTTTTCTTCTCTCCAGTGTGATCCACTCTAATATTTTTCTCGGCCAGCGAGTCTCATCCATTCTTTTAAGGTGACCGAACCATGTCAGCTGTCTCTTTTCAATATAGTCTATTATAGTTTTTTCCACCTTCATATATTCTCTAATTGTTTCATTTCTTACATGTTCTAATCTCTAAACCTGACAACTTCTCCTCAAAAAGTCCATTTTTGTACTAAGTAGCTTCTTTTTATATCTTGCACTTATGTCCCAAACTTCTGCACCGTAGATTGTAGCGATCTTCATTATACTTTCATATATTCTTCTCTTTGTTTCCTTCCTGATATCTTTGTCCCATAAAATTGAGTTGAGGGATCTAGTGATGCTTTTACCTTTATTGATCCTATGTTGTATTTCATCTTCACTATTTCCTCGTTTGTTAAATAAATGTAGCTCCCAAATATTTGCATTGTTTCACACCAACAATATGTCCTTGTTCCAATGGTAGGTTTTCAATGTCTTCGTTTCCCACTATGAAGTATTCTGACTTGTCCATATTTATTACTAATCCTGACTGTTGGTAATGTTCATTTAGCTTCCGTATCATATAGCTTAGGTCATCTTGATCTTGGGCTATAACAACTTGGTCGTCCGCAAAGTATAATGTAAATAGGGAGTCGTCTCCCACTTTCAGTCCCATCGGTTTTACTGCTCTTGTCCACCTCTGTAAGGATTGGTCAAGGTATATTTTAAAGAGAGTGGGAGATAGACATCTTTGTCGGAGGCCTTTTGAAGTATTAAATGCCTCGGTGGAATTTTTGCCCTTTTTGTTTCCAAAGTTAATGGTCTCATATAACATTTTAGTTGCTTGTATGAGATTTCCATCGATACCGATGTCTTTCATTGACTTCCATATATTGACGTCTATATATTGATGTCTTTCATTGATTTCCATATTATTAACAGTACCATAGAATATACATATCATATTTATTATCAGGTATAATATCACAAGAGAGTGAGAATAAATGGACAATAATGCGACAGGTTTTCGAAAATTTGTTGTCTGGCAATAGACACGAGAGCCCGCAGGGCTCGAGTGGCTATTGCCCAATGACAACAAATTTGAGAAAAAATGAAGCATTATTGTCTTGTTTATTCTTACTGTCGTGTGATATTCATAAGATTATTTTTTAAAATTTAAGTGTTTATATAAAAACAGTCAGTGACATTGATCCCAATTAATATGACACACATTTTTCAACTTGTCAAAGTGAACGGATAGTATCCAAGTCAAATATGACAGTTCTCAAAACTCTGTCCAATCAGATTATTATGGTACTGGGAATAATCTATAGTAGATTATTCCCAGTATAATAATAATCTGATTGGACAGAACTAAACACGTGATCAAAAATCTTATTATACGATTGGAAGTTAAAATCATTAAAAAATAATCATATGATAAAATGAATTATAAAAATGTCCGTCTACGGTAAAAAAATTAAATATTCTTTTGGTAGTGAACATTTATTGACCCAGTAGCAATACAATCTCCTGGCAGTTTGCTACGCTTGTCTAATACAAATTAATTATTAATTCTTCACAGTACTTCTTAAACAAATGTTTCAAACAGTGTAATACATACCGACCACCGTAACATGGTAGACGATGTCTGCATGATGATTTTTTATAATCACGATTTACGTATGCCAACGGCGAAAAGTGAACCTCTAGTTCAAACAGCATTTTTTGTAGTTTCTTGACGTATGGTCCCATTGTAGAAGCCGTCGCGACATGCTAGCAATAGATAATAGTTTACGGTTAAACGGTTATAATTACAAGGGTTGGTTCTTTCGAGATATGTATTAGTGGAGTCACTGAAGGTTTTCACCTCCGATTTCGTTGTACCTTCATCGATTTTCATGAAAATGGGTATGTAGTTAGAAGATACTTCAAGGAACAAAGGTGACATGATGTTAACTTGCGCTTTTACCCTGAGGGTGGTTGCCACCCCTTCTCGGGGGTGAAATTTTTTTATTAAAAATAATACCAGAAATCGATAGAGGGGCAACTTCCAAGCAAAATTTGTTATATAAAGTTATTAACATAAATCAATACTTTTTGAGTTATTAAATATCAAAGATTTTATTTTTTCTTAAAAAAATGCATGTTTTAAAGCTGTTTTTCACGTATTACTCAAAAACTATAAGCTTTTGTAAAAAAGCTATTATTACCAAAATTAAAGATAATAAAAAATTTAATACACTCCCTACTTAAAGAACTAAACTAATGTTATTTTAAAGTAAGTTATGGGTAATTGAATGTATATTATTTTCGACGAGTACTCAAATCTAAGTATTCAAGCTTACATAACGGGAAAACGATGCATTTTATAGAATATACTTGTTAAGCACTTGTCAAAGTACTTCGGAATACCTATCAAATGAGCTTCAGTAGAAGTTAATAGCATCAAAATTAAGCAAGTTATGATGAAAATAAGAGAACCCTTTCGATTTTTTTAGGAAAAAGTTAAAAACTAAACATACGCCATTTCCGCAAAAATTAAAATTTGTAGTAATACTCACAAGAATTTCTTTATGTTATCATAGTTAATTATTTCAACAAATTTGACCGGTTTAGAATGCATATTTTTGAAAAAAAGTTATAATTTAAAAAAATCAGAATTTTTAGAATTATCGTACTTTTCATTTTCTTTTGATAATAACTCCAAAAATACTCAATATACGTAAAAAATGATAAATAACTAAATTTTAGTTTTGTTTGTAACAAATACTTTACCCATTTTATTATTTTCGTAGAGTAAAAAATAACCAAGATAGAAACGTTTAAAATTTCAATTTTGCTGCGAGAACCATGTAACCGGGGCCATTTAACCTTTTATTTTTAAAAAAGTAAGAGGTATGAATGACTATTTTGTCGTCTTTTAATAGCTCTTGGAATAAAATTTTAACCAGTTATTAGATGAACTTGCTACTTTAAAATTTAACGGAGTTATTTACAAAAAAAAAACAATAACATTTTTTAGAAAATTTTTTAAAAGATACATTTTGAAACATTTTTGGTGCATAAACTTTAATGCTATCAACTTGTTCGAGCACTTATTTGATAGATATTTCAATGAGCTTTGACAAATGTTCAATAAGTTTATGTTATAAAATGCATCATTTTCCCGGTATTTAAGCTTGAATAGTTAGATTTGGGTACTCGACGAAAGAAATATACATTCAATTACCTATAACTCACTTTCAGTTAACATTGAAAGGTTTTTCTAGTAAGGAGTTTATTTGATTTTTTATTAGCCTCAATTTTGACAATAATAAATTTTTTGTAAAAACTTATAATTTTTGAGTTATTTATGAAAAATCGGTTAAAAACATGCATTTTTCTCACGAAAAATTAAAATTTTTGATCTTTAATAACTCAAAAAGTTTTGATTTATTTTAATAACTTTATATAACAAATTTTGCTTATAATTTGACGCTCTATCTAATTGTGGGGTTTTTTTATAGAATAATTTTCACCCCCGAGGAGGGGTGGCATCCACCCCCAGGGTCAAAGCGCAAGTTGGCACCATGTCACCTTTGTTCCTTGAGATATCCTCTAACCACTCACCAATTTTCGTGCAAATCGATGGAGGTTCAACGAAATCGGAGGTAATGGCTCATATTCACCTTCAGTGACTGCACTAATTGAAAAGGCGGTGTGTGACTGATTGGACCATTGCCATTTTATTGGTAGTTATTTTTTCTCCTATCAAGTAAAAGTTAAAAAAATGTTACTAACAAATTAAATAAAAGTTGCAATTTAGGGGAGTGCAATTAGAACGAAAACATGCATTGTTTCGGAAAAATTCAAACAAGCTTATATTTTTCTAAAACTTATTTGTTAGTTCTACTAACAGTAAAATTTCTACTCGCAGATTTGGCCGCTAATTGTTTATTAATTGTTTAAACAATAACAATTGTTTTGTATAAATAATTTTAAAAATATCGTTGAATTCATCATTTTACTTTGATCAAATATGTTTCTATTTGGTTTTTGATTATGCTGAATCCGAATATGGCATTACAATTAAAAAATTCTTATGCATAAGCTCTTAGAAAGTATGTCTGCGTAGATAAGAACCACATGCAAAACTTTTTTATTATAAATTTTACGAAAAAAAGTTATTCTTCACAAAATGCTCTGGATAGTCAAAAATTTAAAACTCAACCGTCATATATCAAATTTTATCAATTTTTTACGAGTTATGTCAAAAATATAAATTTCGTTAAAGAGTAAAACACCTTCATATTCCAGAATATCAAAAAATGCTATTATGAAAAGTTGTTTGAAATTAAAAACTATGTTTTAATATACAACTACATCATTCTAAAGGAAAATAAAAATTTCAATTTTTTCTCAAATTACGGATACCCATCATTATTTATTGCAATTATGGTAACTAGTTTATTATCAATTTTACGAAAAAAAGTTATTCTTCATAAAATGCTCTACCTGGTCTAAAATATAGGATACAACTAACAGATATCAAACTTTTGCAATTTTATACGAGGTATGTAAAAAATATGAATTTTACTTAAGAGTTAAGTGCCTTTATTATTCACAATATTTCAATTAGATAGAAGGATATAATTGAACACTGAAACATATTGTTTAATTCCAAACAACTTTTCTTTATATCAATTTTCGATATTGTGAAATATAAAGGTACTTTACTCCTTAGTGAAACTCATATTTTTTGACATACCTCGTATAAAATTAATAAAATTTGACATTTGATGATTGCATCTTAGATTATATACGATGCAGAGTATTTTATAAAGAATAACTTTTTTTCGCAAAACTGATAATAAAAAAGTTATCAATAGGTCTTAAGTTACGGAGACATACTGTATAAGAGCTAAAAAGAATTTTTTTGTTGAACATTTATTATTGTTAAAGCTTATTATTAAATGTATTTTAGGTAAGTTTATAGAAAAAAGTTTTGATCACTTTATTTTATTTTTTTATTTATCGTGTGGCATAGATACAACAAGAACACATAATTTTAAAAAAAGTATATAAAACACTACATGAAGTATCACAAACGAACATCTAATGTATTAATATACTGTAAAACATTTTCGGTCGCATTCCGGAACTCATCGAAAACTCCAGGGTATCGCCTTCGGGGGCATTCCTCAATAATGTGGTGGACGGTCTGCCGTTGCGCACCACAATCACACTCAGGAGTAAGGGCCTTTCCCCATCTATGCAAGCTGTCAGCACATCTACCGGTCCCTGTCCTTATTCTGTTCAGCTCCGTCCATGTATTGCGGGTCAGTTCAAAGCCTGGCGGTTTCTGATCGATACAGGCCATTTGGTGTGATTCCTGTGGTGAGTCGCTCTCCCATTGTCTTCTCCAAGCGTTGGTAATGTCGAAATGTTCCTGATGTAGGGAGGTGGCCCTTAACAATGGGGGATATCTGGAGCGCAGTCTTTTCATTTCGATATCAAGCTTATCATGGTGGATGGGTAGTTGATGGTTAGCCTCGATTTTTCGATATTCTCTGAGAAGAGAATGACTTCTTCTTAGTTTAGGCGGTGGAATGTGACTCAGAATGGGAAGCCAATAGTTCGGTGTTGGTCGAATTGTACCTGAGATCATTCGCATTGTCTGGTTTAATTGGGTGTCAATGATCTTCGTGTGTTTGCTATTGAGCCATACCGGCGAAGCATATTCAGCCGCCGAGTATACGAGTCCGAGAGCGGATGATCTGAGTACGGAGGCTGAGGACCCCCATGTGGTGCCACATAGCTTTTGGATTATATTATTTCGCGTCTTCAGTGTTTCTGCCGTTCTTTGTAGGTGTTCCTTAAAACTTAAGGTTCTGTCAAGAGTCACTCCAAGATATTTTGGTGTTGAGTTATGAGCGAGTAGTCTGTTTTCAAAGTGAACGGAGAGTTTTTTGTTGGCTTGGGCATTATTCAGATGGAAACAGCACACTTCAGTTTTCGTTGCATTGGGCCGTAGCCTCCATTTGCGAAAATATTCACCCATAACAGCAAGTTCATCCGTCAGTATTGTCTCTGTAACATTCATGTTATTATGTCTTGCTGCAATGGCCCAATCGTCAGCGTACCCAAATTTCTGCGAAGTTGTCCTAGGTAGGTCCGCGATGCATAAATTAAAGAGTAAGGGTGCCAAAACAGATCCCTGTGGCAGTCCATTGCTGAGCTTCATTTGGACACTTCTTAAGTTGCCCATTGTGACGTGAAAAGGTCTGTCGGTGAGCATGCTATCAATGAGTTTGGTTACCTTTTGGCACGGGATGGCACGGATCAGTTTGCAGATTAGTCCTTGTCTCCAGACGGTGTCGTATGCAGCTGATAGGTCAATGAAAGCAACGGATGTTTTTTGCTTTCTTTGAAAACCTGCTTCGATATGTGTTGTTAGGGATAGGATCTGATCTGTGCAGCTGCGGTTAGGTCTGAACCCTGCTTGCTCAATAGGTATCACCCCCAATATGGTGTTACTAATTCTGTTGTGGAGTAAGCGTTCCAACAGTTTATAGACATAGCTCAGCAGTGCAATCGGTCGGTAGTTTTGGGGTTGATCATTTGCTTTTCCTGGTTTCAATACGGCTATAATGGAGGCCTTTTTAAGGAAATGGGGGATTTCTCCTGATTTTAATATATCTAGGTAGAAATCAGCCAGCCATTTCCTAGCATATTTGCCACAATGGAGTAAAAATTCTGGATGTATTTTATCGGAGCCGGGTGCCTTTCCAGATTTAATTTCTGATATTGCTGAGGTAATTTCTTCTGGAGTAAACTCGTCAGAGTATTCAGATGTAGGCGGGCATGCAGACTTTAATATTTTTAGGTCTTGTTTTACTTTGGTGGTGTGGTCACGATCTGTAGGTGCCCTTGAGTTTGCTACAATGTGGGAGGCCACTCTGTTGGGAACTATTGGTACTTTGTCTCTAGTTGAGTGTCTGCTACTACCAAGTTTTCTAAGTAAGGACCACGCTTTTCTGCTTGATTTACTAAAGTCTAGTTTTTCCACAGTTTCGATCCATTTTTGCCGTCTGGCTGCATCCAAACTGTGCAGCAGTTCGTCCGCAATTTCTCGGTGTTGGCTTTCGTTGTATTCTTGATACAATTTTTCGCATTTTTCATCCCATCCTGGGACATAATCTCTACGATATCCTCTGGGTATAGTTTTCTTCGCTGTAGATATAACTGCGCCAACAAACCTCATATAGTTTGTACGTGTCGGGGTTATTGATCACTTTGAATAAACATTTTTTTAACTGGTAATCTTCGGTTTTTGTATTACATTTTTGTTATCTTTCTTAATTTTCTCAAAAAGAAATAGTTTATTTCATTTCTAAAGTAAAATAATTAAGTTCATTTTAAATACTACCTCCTAAGATTTAAAAAACCACCCATAAAACTGTAATAAATCTGTTCGAACTTGAGTTATACCGTCTTAAAATGGTAGTAATTCTGTAAAACTACGAAGTTTTCAAAAATTACATATTTTGAGACGTCGTATCATTTGAATTAAATTTTTGAGATTTTTTTTTGAGAGAAACATCGTTTAGTAAGATGTCTGAAAGGTAAGGTGTGCAAAATTAAGAGTTTTATAAGAGAAATTGTATTAGTTACACATTTTTAAATCATTTTTAAACCAAATTCATGTAAATCTCTCTTTCCGCCCACACCGAACTTATGCCCATACATTTTATTTCTTTTTATTACAAACATAAGATAGCTAAATTATCCTTCTTTCATGATCAATTTATAAAATTTCATTTGATCCATCAGTTAAAGAACTACAGTAAAATAACTCAACCGTGCACTTCGTTGTACGCTAGTTTACAGTGCGCCAATGTTTGTGAGAAGGGTGACTTTAGAGTTATAAATAAAAAATTATAGAAGCTACAGATTTAATTTTAAAAAAATCTTTATGGAAAGTTTTTTTTTGTAAAATTTTCTGAATTTTTCAACGGTCAAGTCAGTTTTTTTCTACAGTTTATATTTTCGGGGTTATTTAAAAAAACATCTAATTTCGCAGTTCATTTGTTTAATAAAAAATGAAGAACCCACTTTTTGAGTAGAACTTTTTGATATGTTGTTTATGAACACATGAACATTTCTTAATGAAATTACAAAAAGTTCTATCTTGTTTGATTCTTTCCGAAGTGAAAATCTATATACACTACCCTAATTATAAATGTTTAACAGTATTATTATTTACCGATTATTGTTTCCATATTAGCCTATGGAATATTTTGAAATTGTCATGTGAAGTAAATTTTTTGTGCTGCTATTCTTAGCCCTCCCAATGATTTATTTTCCAAATCAAGGTAAGTAGGTATACACTATTCTAGCAACATGAGGACGGGCATTATCGTGCATTAACACGAATCTGTCATTTTCAATAATGCCATAAAATGGCAAAACATGATCTTCTAAAATTATTTTAATGTACATGTCAACTGTCATTCGCCCAATCACCTCCACAAGTTCCGTATGTGCTTTCCAAACAATATCGCTCCATAGCTTGCTGGTCGCATAGAAACGTACGGGTTTTAACACGGAAAACCCGCATCCACTACTGGTGAATTATCAATTGCGTACTGCCGGTATTACTTCTTGAGATCAAAGTGCCGAGAGATAAGTGGTTTACTGTCCCTCTTTATATTGTGGCACTGTGCTAACACCACCAAAACAAACGCTCCGTATAAGGTAACTAGTATACCGTTCGGCAACTTTTCTGTAGACGAAATTTCATCAATCTCGCTACCCTATCGGGAACTTTATGCCAGTTACAACCTCATTACAACCTTTGTTGCCAGTTACAACCTTTTAAAAAATAACAAAGCACCAGGACCAGGGAACATACCAGCTGAACTAATAAAATATGGCACAACAAAATTATATGAAAACCTGGCTAAACTCTTTCAAAGATGCATCAACGGAGCGGAAATCCCAGAAGAATGGAAGACATCATGGATATCCACCATACATAAAAAAGGCAGACGGGATCAATGTGACAACTACAGAGGCATCGCTGTAACGAACTCGATCAGCCGAATATACGGAAAACTGATTAAAAATAAAATCGAAAACGAATATAAAGATATAGAAGCTGAAGAACAGGCAGGATTCAGGGCAGGGAGATCAACGGTTGACCATGTGTTTTGTATTACACAGATTATTGAGAAGAAACTGGCCGTCAACCAGGAGGTGCATCTGTTATATGTGGACTTAAGAAAAGCGTATGATAGCATCCCACAAAACAAACTATGGGAAGCATTAGAGAAAACCAATATAAGCGCAAATTTAATAACAGCGACGAAACAATTGTATACCAAAACTGCATCAAGGGTGAAAGTTGGAAGCAGGCTATCGAGAGGATTCCAAATTAGCAAAGGCCTAAAACAAGGGTGCTGCCTTTCACCGACATTATTTAAGATCTACCTCGAACAAACTCTAAAACTTTGGAAACGCAAATGCAAAAACATGGGATTACCGATCAGCAACAATACAATATACACTTTGTCATTTGCAGACGACCAACTTGTACTAGCGCAAGACTACGATGATATAGAATATATGACAAGGAAATTAATAGAGGAGTACAAAAAAGGTGGTTTGGAAATAAACATAAAGAAGACCGAATATATGTGTATCGGTGGGACACAGCAGGACCTTACACTGGGGAATGACGAAATTATTAAACATTGCGACGCATATAAATACCTTGGTATGACCATCACACAAGAAGGAAGCGTAGACCGGACGATAGAAGAAAGAAACAACCAGGGAAGAAAAGCAATTACCCTTCTCAATAGCATCCTCTGGGACCAGTCAATATCAAACAACAACAAACATAGAATATACAATACAATTGTTAAGAGTATAATCACTTACAGCAGTGAAGTATGGCAAATAAAAGAAAGATACAAGAGAAAACTTGAAGCAACAGAAATGGATTTCTGGAGGCGCTCAGCAGGAAAATCAAGATTAGAAAGGGTAACCAACAACAGAATTAGGGAAATAATGAATGTGAAACACACAATAGTAGATGACATTAGTACCAAACAGCTTAGATGGTATGGACACGTACAAAGAATGTCCGAAGAACGACTCCCGAAACAAATCCTAACGTGGACCCCTCATGGTAGACGAAAAAGAGGAAGACCCCGCCTGAGTTGGAGAGAAGGCATAAATCGAGAAATGAGAGAAAGAGAATTGGATGAAGACCTTTGGATGGACCGAAGTGAATGGCGACTAGGCATCGGAAGACGTAGGAGAACGTTTTAAAACCGATATATATATATATATATATATATATATATATATATATATATATATATATATATATATATATATATATATATATATATATATATATATATATATATATATATATATATATATATATATATATATATATATATATATTTACTCCCAGCGTATGAAGTGAGCCACATATCAAAAGAAACTGCGGTTGAAGTGAGGTCCTGTACAAAGTGAGGTCCAGTATACGGACCTCACTTAGTCAATCAATGTAAGACTTTTTCGTAGACATGTACTGATAGCAAACACTGTTTTTTTACAAAAAAAAGTGGGACCTCACTTTGTATGGTCCACATCAATTTTTAGTTCAGAGATTTTCCGCATAGAGGCGCTGACTTTGGCGTATATTTTCTAACCATGTATATTCTATGCCCTGTTGAATAACTTACGATACACATAGTGAGGACCATACAACTGGCAACATCTGTTCAACCAATCTTTAAAACAGTGGATCGTCAATCGTCGCATAAATTCAAACAGTACAAAAATGTTTAATACTTTAATACTTTTTGAGAGCCTAGGCTCAAAATTTCGGTCGAGTTCTTTTTAAACGCATTTATTTTTTTCGAATCCTGAGATAACTAATAGGTATTTAAAAAAAAATTTAAACGCAAAATAGAAGACTACATTATTCCCGAGGGCAGAAAGTCCCTTATAATGAACAAAAAGTTTCTTTTGAATGAAATATTTAAAATTAAAATTCAGACTATTTTTTTTCACCCCTGTGACTTATTAAAATAAATATTTATAGAAGTTCTCAAGGACTTTCGACCATGGATAATACAGTAATATTTCTTTCTGCGTTTAAATTTTTTAAAAATACTTAAGGTTTTCTCAGTATTCGAAAAAAATGAACGCATTTAAAAATAATTCGAGCGAAATTTTTGCGCATATGCTCTCAGAAAGGCTTAAAATACTATACATTTTTGTAATCAGTATTTCAATAGTTATTTATGATATAAGTGTTAAAAGTGCACGTTTAGGGCACGCATGTGAAAGTTTGCAGAATGAGCGACAGCGAGTTCTGCAATTCACATGAGTGCCTTAAAAATGCACTTTTTAACAGGCATATCATGCAATATTTTTTCTACAAACGTAATTACAGGACAATATCTACAAAAACTTTTACTTGAACTTGACTGACATTCCATTTTTATATTTTTTTGACATTACATCAAAATTGCCTATACGATCAATACGAATTGCAGTGCCATAAAAATTTTAAAGCACTAGTGCCTTAAAGCAGCGCCGGATAAAGGGGCGGGCGAGCCGGGCGACCGCCCGGGGCGGCAGAATTTGGGGGCGCCAAATTTTGAGAGACGCTGATATATAAATATAATATTTACCCCCCTCCGTGGCTCAGTGGTAAGAGCGCCTGCCTTTGGATCGAAAAAATCCGAAAGGTTGTGGGTTCGAATCTCACCAGTGTCGGAAATTTTTCATTTATTATAAATTAATAAATGAATATAGTTTCTGTCCTCGTGGGATCGGTTCTCACCGGAGGGACCGCAGACGTTCGGATACAATTAGCGTCTCTTTGCAAAGACAATGACGTCGACATTGCAAAGTAACAAGGCACTTACTCAACACACACTACTTACACATGACACTATGTACCTAACTGTTCAAAATTACCGTACCTACCATGCCAATGGCCATTAGTTGTCGAGGCATTAGCTAAACAAAAAAAAAATATAATATTTTTTACATTCATTATTTTTTTGGACTTTATAGATTATCTTTGGGCTAAGATTACTCCTAAGACAATTAATATTAAATAATTGTAACAATAAGAAAACTATTTCTAGCTCACAAAAATTCTCTAATAAAAATAATGCAACCTAAAAATTGTTATGGCTTTTAAAGGTCATTTGTCAGGTAATACCTATCACTTTTATGGTATTACAATGTTATACATACATACTTAAAATACACGAAGATCAGATTTAGGAAGTATCAACAAATTTATGAATAGTCAGTGATATTATTATACTGCTGCTTGTCATTATAGCCTCAATGGTTAAATAGTTTTGTCTTCCTGTTCTGTAAACTTTGCTTTATCAACATTGTCGTGTGTCCGTGGGCGTGTAATTTGAAATAAAAAAAAAAACAAACCAGGTATATCTATATGAATTAGAATTGACAAGTTCTTTTTCATAATATGAATATATAGAAATTTATTTCGAATACTTTGTACGCGTTAAGATGTTTCACTTTTTGCATAAAAACGGCACGAACGACGTATGAAAAAAAGGAATAATAGATTTTTGTATATATCATAAATTGAACGAGTAATTCCAAAATGATTTGTTATTTGAAATATCTTAGTGGCGTACTATGTTTTTCTTTAAAAAAATTCACACCATTTCAACAGTAGATATAAAATTATTAATTTTATGTCAAAAAATGCGCAATAATTACCTCTTAAAACACATCAAATTTCATTTGCATATCTGAACCGGTTTTAGAACAATAAAGAAATCGTCAGTTTGTAAGAAAAATGTCAACACCCCATATCTCGGAAACGAAGTATTTGCTGACATACGCTTATAGAGCGAACTGCCATTATTTTTTCATATAGAATTACCCTTTAAAGTTTGTCGCATTTATTTAGAAACATCCTGTTTTTTCTTGACCACCCTGGATTTCCATAGTTTTTCCTGTATTATTTCACTTGACCGTTATTTTCAGTTCTTTCTGTTTTTCCAGTCCTGCAGGTTTCTTTTCTAATATTGCTTCGTCCATTTTATCTCTAAAAGATTTTCGGGGTCTGTCTCTCTTCCTTCTTATATACTCGATAGGTTATAATGTTAATATAATGTTATATGTTACATACATTTATATTGCAATTCAGTTTGCTCAATTTTCCTCCCGAAAAATTCCCCAACCAATTCAACCTATAAAAATTTTACCATGTGCTTTCAAATTACCCTAAAAATGGGCGAAAGTACCCCAATCTGGCATCTCTGATTCGTCGCTCGTTTGGCTCGCGTCAATTGAAATATTCCCAAAACTCCCAAAAGTGATGATCCTACCGATCTACCGACATGTCCCTAGGATCTATCGAGATTAAAAAAATATCCAAATGACATATTTACTTAAGAGGAAACAGTAGCGATCAACAGGTAGCGAAAACGCGTTCCAAGATTGCGGCTGTAATTTTGAATATTTTTTCGAGATATGTGGCACACGTATTCGTAATATAATAAAGAATGGCGGTACAGAGCCCAATTTAAAAAATATATTAATATGTGGAAATTACTCTGTAATTAAATACAATAGATATTAAAAAAACGAGCCTGTACCGCCACTAAGAAGAACAAAAAAATACACTTTCTTCAAATAAACTTTTTTATCCGATGCCTAGATTTTGTGTCATTTTGGAACTACTAAAATTTTTTATTTTATTAGTAGTTCCAAAATGACACAAAATCTAGGCATCTGATAAAAACGTTTATTTGAAGAAAGTGTATTTTTTTGTTCTTCTTTATGGCGGTACAGACTCGTTTTTTTAATATTGTATTTATTTACAGAGTAATTTCCACATATTAATATATTTTTCAAATTGGGCTCTGTACCGCCATTCTTTATTATATTATAAATACGTGTGCCAAATATCTCGAAAAAATATTCAAAATTACAGCCTCAATCTTGGAACGCGTTTTGGCTACCTGTTGATCGCTACTGTATCACCTTAAAAATAAATTCGATAAACCAATTCATCATTTATTGCCATCAAAAAATTTCAGTAGGTAGTATTTTTTAACACGTTTGTATAATACCTTTCATTTCCTTAGAATTATGTATTATTTAAAAATTACATAATGGAGATTCCTAATCGTATTTCGGTATTCACATTTCATACAAGAGTCTCAAAGTACTCAAGTATAAACAATTTTTAGATGATTTTGGGAATATCGATTTCAAGCAGATCACTTACCTTTTTATGTAAATATTCATGTGTTTCATAAAAGCTGATGTGACACTTTCGTCCAGTTCTTTATTAGTAAATAAAAGTTGAATTATGGTTGTTTGGGTTAATAATTACTTCGCATATTATTTATAATACATATAGTAGGGGAGCAAAGTATGCTAAATGTGCAGTCACTCGAGCGCTTTGGGGACCTATTGGGTTGTGATTATTAGGTTCTAAAACCAAAAAAGTTAAGTAACATTTTCCATTTTAGTGGGGACTTTCCATATTTTAATTTAATTTTCCATTTCCAACACCCGTTTTTCTCCGATTATAGCGCCACCTATCCGTAATTAGAAAAAACGTTTCGAATAAAAGTTGCTTATTTTTACGCAAAGAATTAAAATCTGAAATAAAAAAAAGGAGTTCCTATTTAAGATTTCAAAGTAAGCCCCCCCCCAACTCCGTGGGGGTCGTGTTTGGTACCATTCGATAGATTTCAGAAAAAATATTCAGAAATTGTAGTGTATTACCTATAAGAAGTTACCGTTAAACCGGGTCCAGACTATGTAACAAAACATGTTAAATAACAAAGTTTTGTAACTTGTTACAAAATTTTAAATAAACAAGTTTTAAAACACAGTGTTGTATAACATTTTTCTGGTTATATAGCATGTTTTATGTTATCCAACAGATGTCGGTAAACATCAAAGAAAGTTATAAAACCGCACCGCGACTGATCTACACCTAAAAACATGTTATTGAAACATTTCTCTGGCATAGTACCTACGCGAGCAGCAACCGTTGGAGTCATATCGCCTTGTTCATTCTGGAGTGATTGTGCTAGATTTTTCTTTGCTCTGTTCACGTAGGGTTATTTACGCGATGAAATTGTCGAAAGAACTGACTACTTATTTAATTGAGCTATTTCGTAAGTAACGAGTATTATGGGATTGCTATGGGATGAGCTACATTTATTGATTTAAAAAACAAATAAAAAACACGATGAATAGACTGAAGTAGAAGTGAAAATAGATACAGAAACTGTAGCTAAAACTAATGCACGTACGCCTATAACTCAAGCCAACAAAAGAAAAGCAGTACGCGGAACCTTAACAGCAAATCGGTGCAAATCAACTCTAAATTTGACATAAATACTATTCTCTACAGAGCAGAGTGTTCAGACATAAAACCTGTAACATTCACTTCATTCGATACACAGATGCAGACTGCTTCATCAGCTACTCAAACAGACACTCAATCATACAATATATCTGATCCTTTCTATTCCGTCCACTACACCTACATCCGCTACTTCTCCAGCTACACCAATTCAAACAGACAGTGACACTCAATCATGAACAGGTGAAGACGATAATACTGAGGAATTAAATTTTACACAAATGTTATACTTCCTCTCTGAAACAATGAGTAAAAAGTTTAAAAAATATACTTTGCTATTAATATAACTGTTAATCCTTCTCTTATTGGAATTGCATCTCGAAATGTGTTTCCTGCCTATTTTATGGCCGATTTCATTTATAATAAATTCAAAATCAGAACTTTCTATTCTTAAGAAGTTTTTAAAACTGCCATTACATTTAATGTCTCCTGTCGATGGGTCTATGTTATCTCTTTCCAGATCAGCTAAAAGAGCTATACCACTACCTATATTTTGCTCGAGCTGCTAATGAAGGACACATCCAAAATATTAAGTTAACACGCCGGTGTCGCCTCCACAATATTACACAAGCTGCTGTTGCTATGAAGAGATGCTCCATACTTATATGACGCAATTTTATATACTACCTAACCTACCAGCTATCCATCTAAAATGCTGCAAAATTTATGCGCATGTTGTTGTTTTGTTTTTTGTTATATAGTCTGGATACTCATGCTATATTATAACAAGTTACATAACAAAGTTGTACAACAAATTTGTTGTACAACTTTGTTATTAGCATGTTTTGTTACATAGTCTAGACCCGGCTTTAGAAGTTCCCCGTTTCAGGAAAAAATATTGTCTTAAGAGCGATAGCCTAGTGACCTAGTGGGTAGACCTCGGATCTCGGATTCGTAAAGCAGAGGTTTCGATTTCAAATCCGGGGTGTGGATCTCCGATTTTTTTATTTATTGTTACTGCGTTCATGTCTGTAGACAATGTTGCAATCTATTATGAGCACAATAAAAAAATATAGTAATAAAATAATAAATAAATATTTCAAAAAAAAACAAGAAAAAAAAATACAATCACTGGAAGCGAAACTAAACAATACGGAAGAAATATAACCACTGGATTCGGAACTGGATATGGAACTGGATAATATTAGAAAACTGATATTATAATATGTAAGCAGTACGAGCCTAGTAGGCCCATGGCTTGATGTACTATTCTTTTCCACTCCCTTTTGTCAGTCGCTTTTGTTTCCCAGTTCCTTAAGTTAATTCTTCTCATATCTTCTCTAACTCCATTACTCCATCGTGACCTCGGTCTTCCTCTTCGTCTTTTCCCTGCCAATGCACTAGATAGTACCATTCTGGGAATTCTAGATGGAATCATCCTCTGCACATGGTCCAACCATCTAAGTCTTTGCGCCTTAATTACTGCTAGTATGTTAGGATCTTGATAGAGCTCAGTTAGTTCCTTATTTGTTCTTCTTACCCATTGTCCATTTAAGTTTTTCCCACCGAAGATTTTGCGCAGTATTTTCCTCTCCCAAACTAATAACAACTCTTGATGTTTTTTTGTTGTGACCCATGTTTCAGAAGCATACGTTACTATCGGCCTTATTACGGTCTTTTAAGTTCTTAGTTTTGCTCTTCGTGATATATATTTACTTCTTAACAACCCATTAAAAGCAAATATAGCGCGGTTGCCCGACATAATTCTCTTTTGTATTTCTTCTTCACAGTTAGGGTCTCTTGTGACGACAGTTCCTAAGTACTCAAATCTCTCAACTTCTTCGAATTTATACTGTGTTCCCTTCGCTGTTGTCATTGTTATGTATTGCCCCCGAACGAATTGCTTATTTGTCCATTCCATATACTTTGTTTTTGCTTCATTTATATACAATCCTTTGGTTGCTACCCTCTCCTCAAGTTTCATGACTGTTTCTATAAGTTCTATTTTGCTCCTAGCCAAGATTACCAAATCGTCTACGAATGCCAAGCACTGATGTTTTTTGTGGTAGATCAGACCTGTTCTATTAATGTTTGCTTCCTGTATAACCTTTTCTAGTAATATGCTAAACATTATAGACGATAATGGATCACCCTGCCGCAGTCATTGTTTGACCTCAAAGCTTTCTGTTATAGTATTGTTTATCTTGACTTTATCATACTGATATATCATACTGATATTGTTTAAAAACACTAATAATATTGATATAAAATGTTAATCAATTTTATTTATTGTTATAAGAATCAAAGGTAAATATGATTAGGCGAATGAAGCCTTAGGTTTCGCAGTCAATATCCCAACCACACACACATGTTGCAATCTATTTCAATACGGTTTATAGTACAAACTATACATTTAGTATCAAAATAGTGGGATATATTTTTTTAGTTGAGGACACTTGGTCACATTGCATTGTTTCAGGATAAGGTGAAATATCTTCAATAAATGGAAAAAGCATGTATGTCATATATTATAATACTTTCTATACTCTTAATATGTAGTCTCGTATAAATGTGTAGTGACATGATTTTAAGTATAAGACAATTTTCAGAGAAAATAGAAAACTAAAACTATTTTAAAATGATTATTCGAAATAAAACATATGCACATATTCACTGTTTTTGCCATCTAGTGGAGTAACTGTAAAATTAAGTCAGTAAAAAAGGTACATTAAGTTTAATTAAATTAAGTAAATCATCTTGTATACTAAAATTAAGGTTGGAAAATTGTCGTTTCAAAATGAAAATCGACAGGGGCAACAGTACCTATACTAAAATACACTCTGTATAGATAATTATGTCAATGTTAATAATACTGGATAGAGAATTGAATATCCTTTCAAATGAGCTAGCACACGCCCCTATTCCCTATTTAAAAATAAGGGGTGGGGGAAATGGAAGGGAGGGGGTTGACAAATGACAGATATGTATGTACCGTAAAAACTGTGTTCCCCTTAGATCAAAAGTCGGGCTTTTATATTTATCTGTTAAGTTCAATATAAATTTCACATAACTGAACTATCACTGTATCCTCCATTTTGATTATTATTGTTCTCAACTAGCGCTATTTTCAAAATTCTTGCTTTCCTATCCATCTTTAACGTAAATTATTAAAAAATATAAAACTATTTCTTTATTAACGCTAGTCTCCGATAAGGCTACCGTGATTTAATGCTGAGGTACTAAAATGTTATAAAATTAACAAATAGTACGAGCAAGAACAAAGAGTCCACATCCTTCTTATAACTACAAGTGACTGAAACATCGAAACAATAATAATTCTTACTGTGTTTTACAGAAAAAGGCAGTAGAAACGATTAATCTCATATTTATCGACAACACTGTATGGTCCTCACTTGATGAGCTGTAAGGAAATATACACGTAAAGTTGTCCTCACTTTGTGCGCATAACGAAAAAGTATATACAGTCTCACTTTAATAGCTGCGTATAATGGCCTCACTTGGGTGGCAATATACTTGAACAATACGGGGCACATATACGTAATTTTTTTTGTGTATACTCGTCATTTTTTAATTGCTATTTACTTGTCAAGGTCACTATGAAGAGTTGAAACGATTATGTCTACGTTTTCTACCGGTCCTCACTAAGTGCGCGTAATGTCAGGACCTCACTTTGATATCTGTGCATAAATATATATATATATATATATATATATACAACATCATACAGAGTACAGAGTATTAGTTTTGATGGTGACGGAATAGTGTCTAGGCAACGGTATTGCTTGTAAAGGACATACCGAACTTGTGATGGTGATTGGGAGAATGACAGCTAGCATGTACATTGTAAACATTTTAGAACATCATGTTTTGCTATTTGCCAATCACATTGAAATGTAGATTCGTGGTAATGCATAATAACGCACGTCGTCATGTCGCTAGAATAGTGAGTACTTATCTTCCAATTTATTTTATTTTATCACCCATCTGCAGTATATCTCTTGCAGGCCCGTTACAGCCATCGTTGTAAGAGAATCAAAATTGGTAGGTAAAGATTTAAAATGCCACTATAGTCGTCTTATACTTGATATATTGTTCGTATGCGCAATTTTTTTTATAGAAGGAAGAGAGAAACATACATGATTCTTTATTTAAATATAATTAATCTTTTTAGACTATGGCCAACGTAGACTTAACCTTCAGTAAAGCAAGTAGCTGATTTGCCCTAGTTAAACAAGCGAAAAAAAAAAGAATGATCGAACACAAAACTTTTTACATGTTATTCAATATGTGTCGAATACTAGTTGTCGAATATGAATCTGTCTTAATGGTTAGAGGCCTGATATCGGGGAAATCTTAATCTGGCAGAGACGATGACGTGCGATAGTTGTTATTCTAGCAATCAGATATGTTATTAACTTTCAACTCCAACCTTCATTTGCTAGTCTCTCGTATTTGGTCGCCACGCTGTCTGAATAAATTTATGTTCAGGAACGGACTAGTATTGGAATTTCAAATTAATGCTGTTTATTCACTAAGTTTTTTTCTCATAAAAATAAAAACATGATTAGATGATGTAATGGCAACGAAACACCACAATTTATAGTATTTGCTAGGCCTTTATATGAGGAAACGACTGCTTTATATGAGTGCACGTATAATATATCGAAATATACAAGTGAAGGGTACAGGGAAAAAGGGGGAAGAGTAAACAGTAGCGATCAACAGGTAGCAACAAAATATAACTTCGGGAGATAGTATCATAAACTTTGGCAACAGTGGTAATCTTTGACATTATCTAAGATTAATATTTTGACAATATCATAGTCGCGCTAAATGGAAGTAATAGAAAACGATTTTATTATTAATAAGTAGATATTTATAAAAATAAACCAAAATGGGTGAACATTTTATGTTAAGATATGTATTTAGAAAGGTATTTTCATGAAATATCTAATAATAAAACAATAATAAATAATCATTTTTTGTTGTGAAGCCAAACAAATTTCGATTTTCGCATAATTTTGGCACGGTTTTTAATGGATTTTTCTGGAAGGTTTCACTTTATTTTTCGTTTGATTTACTTTTTCCATTTTGTTATTGATAATATTTTTAGAATAAGAAATCCTCCTAAAACTTTATATACTCGCATTAGAATTCGAAATATTTTTACGTAAAATATACTTACCTACCTACATATAAGTAAAACTCACAATTAACAACAATATATTCTTTCAAAGAGGCCAACAACTTATACAACAACAAATATATAATAAATTAACTAATAAACACTACTTTCCTATGAAACAACAAAAACGAATTCTTAAATTAACACACTACTGCACTGAACAGATATCGACAAAGATGACAGAACAGATTAGAGAAAATCTGACGCAGGTTTGTCACAATGACAGTGATAATTTCTCTATGTTGCCTAATTAGTTATTTAGTTCTAATATGTTCGATTTCTGTTAGAAATAAAAAATTTTAGTCGTTCCAAGATTACACAAAATCTAGGCATGGGATAAAAAAGTTTATTTGAAGAAAGTTTATTTTTTTTCTTCTTAATGGCGGTATAGGCTCCTTTTTTCAATATTTTATTTAGTTATAGAGTAATTTCCACGTACTAACATATTTCTGAAATTGGGCTCTGTACCGCCATTCTTTATTATATTACGAATATGTGTACCAAATATCTCGACAAAATATTCAAAATTAGAGCCGCAATATTGGAACGCGTTTGTTGCTACCTGTTGATCGCTACTGTAGCCTCTTAAATAACACTGGTTAAAAATGGGTTGTGTCATGAGATAACACTAATAATAAATATGCCTAGATAGGAGAAAAAGGGAGGAATGTCAAGGTGTTACCGGTTAATTAGGGAGAATGTCAGTTGTGATGTGAATCGAAATAAGTGAAAACACATTGTTTTCGTGTGTTCACACAGAGTAAATTTTCCAAACATGATTTTGAAAAAAAATACCATCAAAACATGTCAATAATATTAGTCTTATAACTTTGAAAATGCTCTACTGAAAAATTCAACAAAAGTGACATTCCTCATACGTCAAAAGTATTACACAGACTTTCAAAAGTTATTCAAAAATTACTTAGTTAAGAGATACTATTTGTTTGCAATTGCTATTGGTCTCTACAGGCAATTCAAGTTCACGAGGAGTTCTAGGAGGATCCTGTATACTAAAATTTAGCTGCACTAATAATTTTTAACAATAGTAGACTATATTAAAATTCGTTTGAATATAAATAGAGAAATTGGTATGTCAAATTATTACAATTCTACAGGGTTTGAATGTTGCTACGAAATTAACAAAAAAAAACGTAATTATCTTTTAAACTACTTCGTATATTATTACAAAACTCTCTAGTTTAGGAAAGAAGACATAGAGGAGAATCCAAAAATGTAAAAATATACCATGGGATGTTCCATTTAAAAAAACATAAATTTTTGTCACCCTGTCAATACGGGTAGCACTGTATATTTGAAAATATTTTTAAATTATGGTTCTATCTGTGCAGCAACTTTTAATTAAATAACTTTTTTTCGTATCTCTTATGAAAAACGAGTAACTGGATTCTTCGCACTAATTCCCCACCCTGTACGAAGTTTGCTAAATATCTAATATTAAAAAAAAATAATAAAGCGACAAAATTAATTTTTCCACAACTAATTAATGGCAAGAAAGCGGCAAATTTAGCAACAACTCAATTTAAATTTCAGACATTATTCGATGTTGTGATTCGCTAAGTTCATATTACGAAGTTAGAGAATTATCAATTATTAAAAAAAAAAAAATAAAAAAAGCGGCAAAATTAAATTTTCCACAACTAATTAGCGGCAAAAAAGCGGCAAATTCAGCACCAACTCGATTTGAATTTGAAACATTTTTTGCTGTTGTGATTCGCTAAGTTCATATGAAGTTAGCGAAACATCGAATATTAAAAAAAAATAAAAAGGCGGCAAAATTAATTTTTCCACAACGAACTAGCGGCAAAAATCGGCAAATTCAGCACCAATTCGATTTGAATTTGGAACATTTTTTGCTGTTGTGATTCGCTAAGTTCATATAATAAATATGAAGTTAGCGAAATATCGAATATTAAAAAAAACAAAAGCAGCAAAATTAATTTTTCCACAACTAATTAGCGGCAAGAAAACGGCAAATTCCTAATGTCCTTGCCATATTATTTGCGAGAAGTGATTCGCTAACTTTATGTATAGTAGTGACAAAGAACAAGTGAAGTATACAAAAACGTTTAAAAAAAAATGATTTAGAATCGATTGCTTGTATTATATTTTATTGTATAATAAAATTACTTTGCGGGTTTTATGAATATTTATTTCTTTATCAAATTACTTTACATTGCATGCATATTGCTGTTTTTATGGTAATAAATAGGTATAAAAAGTAAGGTTCACGCTTTTGTTTAATACTACAAACGCATCACTGAACAAATCTCGCCTTGTGAATTAATTCTTTTTGTATTTCATTCTTGTAATACATGCACCTAATTCTTTGGCTTCGGGGCTTTAATTATGCTGTATGTATATTTCTCCAAGATATGTACTAAATGCTTTGTATAAGGTGTTTCGATTATGTTCAACTTAGGCGGCGCTGTCTTTGATTTCAATAAGACCACATTGGCCACATTGAGAAAAGAGATATTAGAAGAGTACAGTTTGAATATTCTTCTAATCAGTTTTTTCTATACTGCACCATGTAATGGAAACCTGCTTAAAGTATGATGTAAAGATACAAATGGTTTGGTTGCAAAAGCAAAGGTTGAGGGTAGTGATGATAATAATGGAAGGTTCTAGAGAAAGCCTAAGTGAAATATTTTACTTGTACATAAGAAAAAAGGTCGTGTTTACGTACATTGTGAACGCCGCTGGGTGTTGAGAGTCGATTAACTTAAGCATAAACAAAGAGAAAGCTTAATATTTTCTTTTTTTCTGGCAAACATCTGACTTTGACTGGTCTTACATGGCATTTAATTCTGCAGAAAGGTGTCTTCTGCTTTTTTAAGTTATCATGGTAGTAGGTACCAATTCACGATTTTTCCTATAATTTACGGCACCAATTTATAATAATTTAGATTTACTTAACAATCTATTGTTTCGCCAGAAGTAAGTCTCCAGATACCCACAGTTAAACAGGAAGAAAATAATGATTTTTAAAACCGTATACAAGATCCTAGAATGAAAATTCGTGGTAAAATGGCAGAATATCTTTCAGGAGGGCGGGCGTTTTAAACCACTTGAAATATACAGGGTGAGGCAGATAAAGGGCCTATTAGAAATATCTCGAGAACTAAAGGCGACAGACTCATGAAAATTGGCATGAAGGGGTTTTGAAGAGTGATCTATTTAATGAAAATATGTTCATCTATTTGCTACTTCCGGTTATACCGGAAGTTGCTTATAACTTCGTTTTTTAAATGGGACACCCTGTATATTTTTACATTTTTGGATTCTACTTGAAGTCTTATTTCTTAAAATATGAGATTTTGTATTGTTATACAGGGTAGTTTAAAAGATAATTAGGTTTTTTTTATTAATTTCGTAGCAACTTTCACACCCTGTAGAATTGGAGTAGTTTGACATCAAGAACTTTATTTATGTTCAAATGATTTTTAATATTTTACGGACGAAGCATGCACAAATTACTTTTTAAATTCACCTGCTCATAGAATGACAAATACTTATAATAAATTGTCTAGCGTTGTGGATATTGATAACTTCTTTCATAAAGCGGATATGATTAAAAAACTATTGAAGAATCACTTTCTTGAAACTTAGTCTTTTGGTGTATTCAGTCTTGTTATCGCTTATATTCTCATTTTTTTTCTTCTCTTTTGTTCATACATATTATATCATTTTCTGTATTTATGTTCTTACTGCAATGAATATTTTTACTTTTAGTTTGTAGTTATATATCAGTTTGTAAAATAATTGTAAATGTATCTGAAATTCTGTAGTGGATACTTTTATGGGATTGTCCTGTCTGTATCCCAAATAAAAATAAAAATAAAAAAAATATATAGTCTACTATTGTCAGAAATTATTAGTATAGCTAATTGTTGAATTTTAGTATACAGGGTTGGTCGAAACTCGGAATGAGTATTTTCTGAGTTTTTTTAAATGGATTTATTTTAGTATTGTAATGAAATGATATTTGTGGTACTTTTTTTATTTCTTAAGCATTCCCTATACCTAACTGCTTTAATTTGTGCTTAATTGTTAATCGCACCAACAATCTTAACTACGTAAGTATTTTGATAGCTCAACCATTATTGGGAATTTTAACGATCAGTCTAGATTAATATGTATTCATTTCCGAAAAATTATTTGTGACTGAATATTTTCAAGGCCAACCTAATAAAATTTCACGTATTTTTTGTTGCAATTAATGTTTGGCTTGAATCACCAATAACTCACAAATTAAAGCAGTTAGATATAGGGAATGCTTATAAAATAAAAAAAGTACCATAAAATATAATTTCATTACAATACTAAAATACAGGGTGTTCCATTTAAGAAAACTCAGAAAATATTCATTCCGTGTTTTGACCAACCCTGTATACTAAAATTCAATATATAGCTATACTAATAATGTTTAACAATAGTAGACTATATTGGAAATCATCTGAACGTAAATAGAGTTTTGATGTCAAAGTACCCTAATTCTACAGGGTGTGAAAGTTGCTACGAAATTAATAAAAATACGTAATTATCTTTTAAACTACCCTGTATAATAATATAAAACCTCATATATTCAGAAAGAAGACATCGAGTAGAATCCAAAAATGTAAAAATATACAGGGTGTCCCATTTAAAAAAACGAAGTTATAAGCAACTTCCGGTATAACCGGAAGTAGAAAATAGATGAAAATATTTTCATTAAATAGATCACTCTTCAAAACCCCTTCATTCCAATTTTTATGATTCTATTGCCTTTAGTTCTCGAGATATTTCTAATAGGCCCTTTATCTGCCTCACCCTATATATTCGGTCTACTTCCGATGACAGAGAGAGGAGACAAGTACTTCATGATCGCAATATATTGATTTTCAAAATGGCCTGAAATTGCACCACTTTCTAATAAATATACAACTACAGTATCAGAAGCATTCATAATACACATCGTATCAAGACATGGAGTTCATTAGAGTTACAACATGATCAAGGACGAAATTTTTAATCAAAATGAATTAATGAAAATCTTGGGCATTACGAAAACTTGCACAACGCCTCTCAATTCGCAATCAGACCAAATGGCGGCGAATGGTCGACAGACATTATCAAACTGTTCGTCAATAGCTTTCAATGATTGTCGCTGATAATGAAAAAGATTGGGATACTTACTTTCCCTATTAGTGATACCATACCATAAGTTCCGAATATGAAGCGACTGGTTGTTCTCCATCGGTGATGAGCACCAGAAAAGAAATGAAGCATAATCAAAATCTTATTTTTGGAACATTGTTTCCCTGCGTAGAAGAACGTTTATCCCTAACGTAGGTACGTAGAAAATTTGAAAAAAATTGGAAAATATCTGTGAATTTGCTTGTAAAAGTTTGAATGTTCAAAGTGATAAAACCAAGGATAGGTTCGATATGCATGACGCAGGTTCATGAAGTATGGTTCTACAATCCCAAATGAAAGTAAGGACTTTGTTCGACACTTCAACGAAACTGGGAGAGCCTGTGCAGTTTTTGGCTAAAAGTAAACCCAAGGTAGTTTAGATGCCGAAATTAGCTCCAAACTAGGAAACTGATTTTCTAGAATGTTCTAGTATGTGTCAGTTTCTCTGATATTTCTAGTGATCTCATTGCTTCGCATAGGCAGTTTCCTGAAATGGAGTTTAAAATTAATAAACAGCATATTATGCAAACGTGGATCTCACGTACCAAAAAAAGTTGATTAATAGCAAGCTGAAAATTTTTAATAGCCTAACGGTGTCTAGTCGGACAAACTTTGATGTATGGGAACACTGGAACAGGGGAAGTTTTAATTGTGGAACCTGATTTTAATTGTGGAACGTGTCATCCTAACAAGTTCATGATTGTGAAAACTGGCAGGTTATTTTTAAGTTTATTCAAAACTTATTATTATTATTAGTTTATTTAACTGTCATGCAAAAATCAGACTGCTATTTACTATCAATATAATTCCTGTCATTTGACATGTTCTAAATGTCGCACTTATTAATATGCCCAACATATTTGTCGGACAAATATTTTTTCATATATTATTTATGTTTATTATTATTTATTTATATTTTTTATTATATATATTTTATATATTTTATATTATATATATTTTATTTATATTTTAAAATCCATTAAAACGCAGGATGTTACAATTATAATGGGAGATTTTAACGCAAAGGTTGGAGACGAAAAAGTAGAAGAATGTACAGGAGGATATGGTCTGGGCAACAGAAACGAAAGAGGTGACAGGCTTATCGAATTTTGCCAAAACAATAATTTTGTCATAACTAATACATTGTTTAAAATGCCAAAGAGAAGACTATATACCTGGAAGTCACCAGCAGATCAAGAAGGGAGAATTGTAAGAAACCAAATAGATTATGTATTGATTAGACAAAGATATAAGAACGCAATTATATCTTCAAAAACCTATCCAGGTGCCGACATTGGATCAGATCACAACCCAGTAGTGACCAAAATTAGGCTCAAAATGAAAATAATAAAACGCAGAACAACAGATGTAAAAATCGATACAAGTAAACTAAGAAACCCACTCATAAAACAACGCCTGACAGATGAAATTAATAACCGTTTAATGAATGTTAAAGAACAAATCCAGCAAAATACTGAAACAGAGACAAAATGGTTATTAATAAAGACAGAAATAGATAAATGTCAAAAAGAAATTCTTACACCAACCAGATACAAAAAGAAACAATGGATGACGGAGGAAATCTTAGATTTAATGGAAGAAAGACGTCAGCATAAAAACAAAGATAATCAGATGTACAAAAATGTGCATAAACAAATAAAATCCAAAATTAAACAGGCTAAAGAACAGTGGTTAAAAGAACAATGCGCAGAAATAGAAGAACACCAGAAAAGACATGATAATTTTAACACACATAAAAAAATTAAGGAATTAACGCAGATCAACAGAAAAAGAAAACCGGGAGTACTAAAAGATACAGATGGGAAACTTGTGTTGAGTACTAACGAAAAATTAAAGAGATGGACAGAATACATAAATTAATTGTTCAAAGACAATAGAACAGAGCAGATGGAAGTCGAAGTAGAAGATGATACGGTTTTGAAGATATTAAAAGAAGAAATTAAATCGGCATTAAAAAACAGCAAAAATGGTAAAGCAGTAGGTCCAGACCAAATCCCAGTAGAAAGCTTAAAATGTATAAATGATGAAACCTTAGACATTATCGTAGACTTGTTTAACACAGTGTACAAAACAGGAAACATACCAAAATAATGGTTACTCTCAACCTTTTGTGCTATCCCTAAAAATACAAACGCTAAAGATTGCAGTGAATACAGAACAATATCATTAATAAGTCACATTCTCAAATTATTCTAGAAAATAATACATGGTCGTATAAACAAAAAACTAGAAGAAGGAATAGATGATAGTCAGTTTGGGTTCAGAAACGGACTAGGAACCAGAGAGGCGTTATTTGCTTTTAATGTGTTAGCTCAAAGATGCATGGACATGAATGTGGATGTGCATGTTTGTTACGTTGATTTTGAGAAGGCTTTTGACAAAGTAAGACATGAAAAATTAGTCCAAATTCTAAAGACAAAAAACATAGACAAAAGGGACTTACGAATAATAACAAACCTTTACTGGAATCAAAGAGCACAAATTGTAATAGATAACGAACCCAGTCCAGAAATTGAAATCAGGAGAGGAGTTCGGCAGGGATGTATTATGTCTCCATTACTCTTTAATGCATATAGTGAAGCCATTTTTGAAGAAGCATTACTATCTCAAAGTGAAGGAATAATAATTAACGGAAGATCTATTAACAACATAAGATATGCAGATGACACCGTGATTATAGCAAGCTCTGCTGAACAACTCCAACTACTACTGAACAAAACAAACAATTTCTGTAAAGAATATGGACTAAAAATGAATATAAAAAAGACCAAATACATGATAATAACTAAGAAAACAAACATACAAACAAGCATACATTTGGGAACTGTACCGATAGAAAGGGTTGATAAATACAAATACCTAGGAACCTGGATTTCAGAGAAAAATGATCAAACAACAGAAATAAGGACCAGGATAGAAATAGCAAGAAATGCGTTTGTAAAAATGAAAACAGTTCTCTGCAACAAAGACCTTAGCTTAGAACTGAGAGCAAGAGCTTTGAGATGCTACGTGTTCTCGATACTACAATATGGACTTGAAAGCTGGACATTAAAGCAAGAACACATAAATAAGCTACAGTCATTTGAAATGTAGTGTTACAGAAGAATGCTTAGAATAGCATGGACACAGAGGAAAACGAACACGGAAGTACTGCGAGAAATGGGTAAAGAATGCGAAATAATAAACACAATAAAAATAAGAAAGTTACAATATCTGGGACACGTAATGAGGGGACCGCGATATGAAATTCTAAGACTGATAATGCAGGGAAAGATAAGAGGCGGAAGGAGTATAGGAAGAAGGAGAGTGTCATGGTTAAAGAATTTAAGGGACTGGTTTAGATGCAGTTCTATAGAACTCTTTAGAGCAGCGGTGGATAGAGTAAAGATAGTGATGATGATATCCAACCTCCGATTAGGAGACGGCACTTGAAGAAGAAGATTTATATTTATTATTATTATTTATATAATATATGAAAAAATATTTGTCCGAAAAATATGTTGGGTATTATAATAAGTGCGACATTTAGAATATGTCAAATGACAGGAATTATATCGGTGTAAATAGCAGTGTGATTTTTGCATGAGAGTTTAATGACAGGGTAACAAATCAGTTGGAAGTTCTGTCCGACAAACACATGGGACGTTTCCGTAGTCTGAAGTTCGAAACCTGTAACTGGTTCCACAATTAAAACTTCACCTGTTTCAGTGTTCCCGTACATCAAAGTTTCTCCGACTGGACACAGTTAAGCTATTAACAAATTTTCCGCTGGCTATTAATAAACTTTTTTTTGGTGCGTGTGTAACAAATACGAAAAACTTCTGTTTGAGCGAAAGTAAGGCGGATGATAAACTCCAACAGAAGTTAAAAAAAGAAACGGTTTGGGAACAAAATACCCTAATATTCAAATATGTTATATGTATAAAAAAAGATAAGCTAAATCTGAAAAAAAAATTAATAAACATAGTGCATTAAACCAAAAGTCTGAAATATAAAAACGCAACAGTTACTAAAATCACAAAACTTAAATGTTCCCAAACAAATCCCTTCATTGAACGACTTCAAGATAAAGTTCGATTAGATGCTGCAATCCATAAAATGAGCACACCGAGAGTGCTAACCTGTCCTATTCGTAGGTGCAGGTGGAAAGATGACAGAAAATGCGACTGGAACGCCCCATAGCTTGTTCCCAAATTGACATATTCACTGATTGACTTGACTGTGGCTGTAATATCCCTAGGTGGCCAAAGGGGCTACGACTTCACATGATGATTTCTTCCAAATGGTTAAAAAACATTCCCAGTTTTATTTCCCATATTAACATGAGCGAAAAGTAAAGAGAAGAAGAAACAAATGAGACTTTTTTAAGAAGAAATAATACTGAAAAAGCGACCATTAACTGGGACAAAAAACTAATCTCATTGAACCTTGAACATGTAAGTATGAAGATGATATGAACCGATATAATGACTTTGAAATTGAAATTTGAATATAGAATATGATTTATCTGAGAGAATATGATATTTGTAAAAATATATTGAATTTCTAACCTACAGAGGAATGATAATTATTTCCAATATTAATTGAGAATTGCATATGTTTGGTTATGTCTAACCAAAAATCTATTAACACATTCGCGGTCATGACTGCATATGAAGTCATTTACTCCATAAGAATACGTGTATAAAATGACAGCGTGTCCGCGAATGTGTTAATATATAACTTTCCTTGAATGGATATTAAATGAAGATATAAATAATCTACGTAAACTTCACCTAATAGGTTATCTAAGGAAATTTAACAATGAAACTTGTATTTCAAATGTTCCATAAAAATAATATCTCAAGGCTAACTAAAAAATTATTACAAAAAAAATTTTACCGGATGATTCCTATTCAGGCTCCAAGAGGAGTTGTGTCACCCACATGTCTCCCTACTGCAGACAACCATTGGTGGTAACTTTTCACTTTAAAATTGATGTTGAATAAAATAAGTTGGACGAAAATGATCCGCCATTTTATGGTACCATACCAACCTCACGTACAGCCACGAGCCAAGTGCCGATCATTCCTCTCTCATTCAAAGAGGAGAACGTCAAAGTCTCAGAACGTAAGGTCATATTCGCTACTAGATGGCGCAGAGTACGTTCCGTACACCGAAGTATGACGTCACGTAAATACTCATTTACGACAAAATCAGAGAATCCGAAAGAAATCAACATAAAACAAATTATACAACAATTAAAGAGTTCAAAAATGATTCCGTAACGTATCGAACCGTTACACGTGGGATCCAGGACTAAAACCTACATTTTGTTCATGGCTGTAGTTTTGTAATAATTTTAGCATACAAATTTAGTCGGTTGTTTGTCCCTCTCTGAAACAAGTGTGGTATTCTCCTATTATCTCTGTTTCGTAGGTTTTTATTCTACATATTAGAATTTTTGCTAACACCTTTTATACTACTTTTAAAAGTTCGATTCCTCTGTAATTTTCAGGGACATTTTTATCAACTTTCTTGAGAATTGGGCAGATGGGTGTTATGAGCATAATGAAATATATAAAAATGATTACATGTTTTGCTCTTTTGCTAATATTTTTTTATTTATAACGGTATTAGTCATCACTTTATACCTATGTTATCCAGATTATTTGGCGGATTATAATTATAGTCTGAATTTGTCAGTTCAAACACAATTATATTCCATTCTAATACAGTTTATCAATGCACTATCTATAACTTTTTTGTACCATTCCCTTCTTTGTAAAAGTCCTAATCTACAAAACCATAATTTTCCCACACAATAATAGCCACAACAATAAACTATTCCTCTAAAAACCATCCATACGCCTGTGACTACATCTGCCAATGAGGTTAGCGCTATTGAAAATTATTCTCATACCCGCATTCATACTTAAATGAGTACCAAAGAAACTATTCTACAAAGTACCGATACATGTAATCTAAATAATTATGGCAAGAAGGTGTAACATTGCATTTATTGTTAACTAGTTACGATTATTATCTGCATGAATATGCAGAGAGAAATTCAATGAATGAGTTCCTTTAATTTGCATTATACCAATAATATGATCTAATTTTCTCACTTCATTATACGCACGAACAATTGTATATTAAATTTCAGTAAGGAGCACTTTTAATATACTTAAAATAATGTAAGACTAAAAGATAACTTTCAGTTAAAAAGTATGAACTGTTTACGGAAAATATTTGTTTGTTTATTACACGTAGAAACAAGGTTCATAAAAATATTGAAAAGAAATTCGGCCAAACCTTATACGATAGGTAAAAAAGTGAAGACATTCGAAGACAGTGGAAAATGTTTCCTTAATACATGGATACATATTGGTAAAATAACACAAAACAGATTACTGAGAATATCTCGAGACAAATCGCCAATCGGTCAAATTGGTGGATCTAAAAACGTAGATAATTATGTCCGTTTAGAAGATGGCGAAGATTCAACAGGCATTTTTTTTATCAAGAAGAATAAAGAAGAAGAATATTCATTTGAGTCTCCTCCCTCCACATGCCCTTCATAGTCCAAAAAATAGACCACTGGTATGGTTGGGGACTATGAAGGGCATGTGGAGGGAGGAGACTCAAATTAAACTTCTTCTTCTTTATTCTTCTTAATAAAAAAAATGCCTGTTGAATCTTCAGCATCTTCTAAAGAGACATGCCTACGTTTTTAGATCCACCAATTTGCCCGATTAGCGATTTGTCTCGAGATATTGTCAGTAATCTGTTTTGTGTTATTTTACCAATATGTATCCATGTATTAAGGAAGTATTTCCACTGTCTTTTAGATAACGAATCCAGTTCAGAAAAAAGTATGAGAGGACTTAGGAAGAATGTATTATGTCTCCATTGCGCTTCATTGTATTTGGTGGATCCACTTTTAAATGAAAATTACGATCTGAGAGAATAGAATAATAAATTAACAGAAGAACTATTAACAACATATAGGTATACACATAACCTCGTGATTGAGGCGAGCTCTGCTGAACTCAGAACTTCTACTAAACAAGACAAGCAGTTTCTGTGAAAAATACGGACTAAAAATGAATAGAAAAGATTTTAGTCTGGAAGGTGGTGTCAAAGTTTTACGCGAAATAAACGTCAGATCGAAAAACTGAAAAATACGTGTTCAATATTTTTAAAAACTCGAATGATACCAAACACGACCCCCAGGGAGAGGAGTTGAGGGTAACAATAAAATTTTAAATAGGAACCCGGCGATATTGCGCGAAATGGACATCAGATTAAAAGACTGAAAATACGTGTTCAATATTTTTTAAAATCTATCGAACGACATCAAACACGACCACCCACTGAGGTGGGGTGGGGGTTATTTTAATATATATAAATAGGATATAAAACAGAAGATATATAAATTCTATAATAGCATCTAAAACTTATCCAGGAGCGGACATATCCTCCGATCACAACCCTGTTGTTTTGTCTATGAGAGTGAAACTAAAGACGGTAAAGGGCCCTAGCTCCAATAAAATCATGGATACAAGGTGGCTCAAACAAGACAACACATATGCGGAAACGAAAGTTAAAATAAACGAAAACTCAAGGAAAGTCAAAGAAGAGAGTGCGGAAATTCTGACTGTTGACCAAAAATGGGGAAAAATTTAACATGCCTTAGTGTCAGTTGGAAAAGAAACCCTCAAACCATTTGGAGAAATAACAAAACCTTGGATGACAGTAGAAATTCTTGAACTTATGGAAGAACGAAGAAAACATAAAACAAAAGACCCGAATAAATACAAAGAAATTCAGAGAAACATCAGAAAGAAAATTCGAGAGGCAAAAGAGAGGTGGCTCTCCGACAGATGCAGAGAAATAGAGGACCTGGATAAAAAGTATGACAGCTTTAATTTACATAAAAAAATCAAAGAAATGACAGGTTCGAGAAAAAGCACAAGAGCGAATACCCTTAAAATGATAAAGGGGATATTATTACTGACGTGAAGGAGATATTGTGTCACTGGACCAATTACATCCAACAATTATTTAATGATGAAAGAGGAGAACTGTCATTAGAAATCAGAGAGGATACCGGACCACCAATATTAAGAGAAGAAGTTATCTATGCCATTAAAAACACGAAAGAGGGTAAAGCTACTGGACCAGATGATGTGCCCATCGAATTATTAAAACTTATTGATGAAGATGGTATTGATGTAATGGTTGAACTCTTTAACCTAATATACCAGACTGCCACAATCCCCAGACAATGGCTGCATTCGACATTTGTAGCAATTCTCAAAAAGCCAAGTGCAACAACCTGGTCGGATCACAGAACAATATCTTTAATGAGTCACACACTTAAAACATTTTTGAAAATAATACACAGCAGAATTGTTAAAACTCTCGAATATGAAACCAGTGACACACAATTTGGCTTTAGAAATGGCAAGAGCACACGAGATGCTTTGTTCGGCTTGAATGTGCTAGCGCAGACATGCATGGACATGAATCAGGATATGTACTTATGTTTTGTAGACTTTGAAAAAACATTTGATAAAGTTCAACATAAAAAGCTTGTAGATATATTAAAAAGCAAAATATTGACAGTCGTGATATGAAAATTAAATCTAATATATATTGAAATCAAACTACCAAGGTAAGAGTTGACAACCAGGATACCCAAGATATCAAACTACAAAGAGGAGTTCGTCAGGGTTGCGTGCTGTCTCCATTATTTTTCTTCTCCACTGTTTTTAAATGTCTACAGTGAAGCGGTATTTCAACAAGCGCTCTCAGATTCAATAGAAGGTATATCTATCAATGGAGAAGTTTCGAACAACTTACGTTTTGCAGACGATACAGTAATAATAACGGATAACAACAATGATTTACAGAACATAATGCAACGCCCTAATGAACGCTGTCATGAGTACGGACTTAAGATGAATTTAATCAACGCAAAAATCCAATTAACTATTGAAGATACTGTAATTGAGATTGTGGATAACTAAAAATACTTAGGAACATGGATAACATCAAATGTAGACCAAACCAAAAAAATTAAGACACGCATTGGAATAGCACGTACATCATTCATTAAAATTAAAAAGTTTCTTTATTGTCGGGATATAAGGTTAGAACTACGCCTAAGGATGCTTCGATGTTTCGTGTTCTCTACTCTTCTTTATGGCTTGGAAGCGTGGACATTGAAACAAGTCTATTTGAATAAGTTGGCCGCCTTTGAATTTTGGTGTTACAGGAGAATCCTACGAATATCATGGATTCAAATAATGTCGAACTTGGAAGTAACTAGAAGGATAGGAAATCAACCGGAAATAATACTAACTACCAAAAGACCAAAACTTGAGTACCTACTTGGGACATGTGATGAGAGGGCAAAAATACTCATTATTACAACTTATTATGCAAGG
Organism: Diabrotica virgifera virgifera; assembly: GCF_917563875.1. Taxonomy (NCBI): domain Eukaryota; kingdom Metazoa; phylum Arthropoda; class Insecta; order Coleoptera; family Chrysomelidae; genus Diabrotica; species Diabrotica virgifera. Next base: position 268,422,299 of record NC_065443.1, read on the forward strand.
CAAAATCCGAGGGAAGCGAAATGTGGGAAGACGAAGAACATCCTGGCTTAAGAACTTACGGGAATGGTTCGAATGCAGTAGTGCAGAGATATTTAGAGCGGCAGTCAACAGGGTCCGCAGTGCCATGGTGATTTCCAACCTTAGATAGAAGATGGAACTTAAAGAAGAAGAAGGGTACTTTCCATTCTCCATTGTCTCCTTATTTGTATTTCGAGATCTCTGTACTTGGTGATTTTTTCGTTGTGCTTACCAAGCAGATTATTGTTGTTATGTATCGCCATATCTATTAAGGTGATACAGTAGCGATCAACAGGTAGCCAAAATGCGTTCCAAGATTGCGGCTGTAATTTTGAATATTTTTTTGAGATATTTGGCACACGTATTCGTAATATAAGAGAGAATGGCGGTATAGAGCCCAATTTGAAAAATATATTAATATGTGGAAATTACTCTGTAATTAAATACAATATTAAAAAAACGAGCCTGTACCGAAAATAAGAAGAACAAAAAATACACTTTCTTCAAATAAACTTTTTTATCCGATGCCTAGATTTTATGTCATTTTGGAACTACTAATGAAATAAAAAATTTTAGTAGTTCCAAAATGACACAAAATCTAGGCATCGGATAAAAAAGTTGATTTGAAGAAAGTGTATTTTTTTGTTCTTCTTAATGGCGGTACAGGCTCGTTTTTTTAAATATTGTATTTTGTTACAGAGTAATTTCCACATATTACTCTATTTTTCAAATTGGGCTCTGTACCGCCATTCTTTATTATATTACGAATACGTGTGCCAAATATCTCGAAAAAATATTCAAAATTACAGCCGCAATCTTGGAACGCGTTTTGGCTACCTGTTGTGTTGATCGCTACTGTTTCCTCTTAATGTTGTTTGCCTAGTAAGTTTATTAACTAGTATGAGATCTTCTTCTTCTTCTTCTTCTTGACTGGCTTTACAACTCGGGGTGAGTCTTCGCCGCATCCACTATGGCCCTCCATCGTCTGCGATCTTGCGCTTCGATTTGCCATTGTTGTACCCCAATCCTAGATAGATCGGTTTCAACATCATCCTTCCATCTTTCTCTGGGACGGCCCACTGATCTTCTACCGTCTGGTCTCTCGAAGAACACTGTCTTTAGCACTCTGTCTTCCTCTGATCTTACTACATGACCTGCCCATCTGATCCGATTAGCTTTTATATGTCTGACGATGTTTTCAGTACCATATAGAGTCACCAATTCAGCATTGCGGCGCCTTCTCCACTCTCCTGTCAATTCATCTCTTTGAGGACCAAATATCTTTCTGAGGACTTTCCTTTCAAATATCAGCAATTTATTTATTTCTCGCTGATATAGAGTCCATGTTTCACTCCAATATGTAACAACTGGGCGAATAATTGACATGTACAGTCTTAATTTAGATTGTCTTTTCAGCAGCTTAGATCTTAATAATGATGATAGGGAGTATAATGCTCTATTTCCCGCAGCTATTCTTGCTGAGACCTCTTTTTCTATGTGATTGTCCTCTGTGATTACTGCTCCCAGATATTTAAACTCTTTTACTACTTCAAAGTTGTGGTCATTAATAGTTACGTTCTGTCTAACTCTTGGTCTTGGATTTTTGGTCACCAGCATATATTTCGTCTTCTCTTCATTTATTCGAAGGCCCAGGTTACCTGTTTCCTCCTCGAGCTGTGAAAACACCTCTCTTACGTCTCTTGTAGAATGAGCGACTGCATCTAGATCATCGGCCAAGGCCAACAATAGTTTTGATCCTCGATTTGCGAATCCCCCTGTTAGTTCAGACGATATTTTACTTATTGCGTATTCTAAAGCCAAATTGAATAGCAATGGTGATAAAGGGTCTCCTTGTCTAAGCCCTGATGTTATACTAAATGGCATCGATGTTCTGTTTCCTATCTTTACCTGTGCATATGAGTCTGCCACGCACATTTGAGTGAGCTGCACTAATTTTCTTGGTATTCCCATTTCTAGCATTGCTAGCCATAGTCTGCTTTTTTTTATCGAGTCATATGTTTGCTGGAAATCTACGAAGATTTGGTGTACATCTCGGTTGAATTCCCAGTTTTTTTCTAATATTTGTCGGATGGTAAATATTTGATCTATTGTTGACCTTCCACTTCGAAAGCCGCATAGGTAGTCGCCTAGAATATCTTCCGAATACGGAGTGAGTCTCTTTAGTAAGATAATTGATAGAATCTTATACGCTGTACTAATAAGCGATATGCCTCTGTATGAGATCCGGTCTATTATGTGCCACTCGTTGGTCTGTGGGCACAGTCCGATCCCAGTATAGCTTGTAGTTGTCGTTTTCAAGCATTCTATCAGGGACGTATTGATAATAAGGGAGATGGTCGGTCTGGAGAAGTTCAAGTTTTCTAGCTAGTTCCTGGTGATGAATCTTTCCTACTGAGTCATGGCGTTCTTTATACTCAGTTTTTTTGCCTTTGTTAGAAGTGTTCTTGCTTTTCGCTGAAGACTCTCAATATCCGTTTTTGACCACTTTATAATACCAAATGAGTAGCTAAGCGCGGAAAAGGCGTACGTATTCAATGCCTTAAGAGGAAACAGTAGCGATCAACAGGTAGCGAAAACGCGTTCCAAGATTGCGGCTGTAATTTTGAATATTTTTTCGAGATATTTGGCACACGTATTCGTAATATAATAAAGAAGGGCGGTACAGAGCCCAATTTGAAAAATATATTAATATGTGGAAATTACTCTGTCATTAAATACAATATTAAAAAAACGAGCCTGTACCGCCATTAAGAAGAACAAAAAAATACACTTTCTTCAAATAAACTTTTTTATCCGATGCCTAGATTTTGTGTCATTTTGGAACTACCAATGAAATAAAAAATTTTAGTAGTTCCAAAATGACACAAAATCTAGGCATCGGATAAAAAAGTTTATTTGAAGAAAGTTTATTTTTTTGTTCTTCTTAATGGCTGTACAGGCTTGTTTTTTTAAATATTGTATTTAATTACAGAGTAATTTCCACATATTAATATATTTTTCAAATTGGGCTCTGTACCGCCATTCTTTATTATATTACGAATACGTGTGCCAAATATCTCGAAAAAATATTCAAAATTACAGCCGCAATCTTGGAACGCATTTTTGCTACCTGTTGATCGCTACTGTATCACCTTAATAGTTATTTATGATATAAGTGTTAAAAGTACACGTTTAAGGCACGCATGTGAAAGTTTGCAGAATGAGCGAAAGTGAGTTCTGCAATTCACATGAGTGTCTTAAAAATTTACTTTTTAAAACGCATATCATACAATATTTTTTCTACAAACGTAATTACAGGACAATATCTACAAAAACTTTTACTTGAACTTGACTGACATTCCAATTTTATATGTTTTTGACATTACTACAAAATTGCATATACGGTCAATACGAACTGCAGTGCCTTAAAAATTTTTTAAAGCACTAGTGCCTTAAAGTATCATTTTTAACGCTCGTATGGAGTGCTAAAAATGGCATTTTTAACACGGTTGTAGAAAAACAAATTTTTACTATTAAGATATGACCGATTTAGCTTATTTTCACTATTAATAATATATTATTTATACATAATGTGCTATTGTCTTCATAAAATACTATTAAGAAGTTGCCATAAACAATTGCCGAACAATAGCCAATAGTCCTGTATGAACCTGATACAAAATCACTGCGTATAAATCGTTGACGTCAAATCTCGTATACAAAACGTCAAAATAAAAGTACTTTGCATTTTTTTCTTCACCAATTTACCGTTTTTCTTCATATAGCAATATATCTTTCGTACGCTTCGTGGTCCTAACTTCTTAATTAGTTAATTGGTAAATCGGAGAGCCGTTGCCCATTACGAGCATGTTGAATTAGTAATGCATGAGGAATCCACAAGATGTTCATTGAATGAGAAACGCTTGTGTACGCAGAAAGAATAGGTAGTACTGTTAAACAAACTCAATATCTGGATTCGGTGAAAATGAATCACGGTCTCTAACTCTAGAGGTACCTAGGGATTTGCAGCTATTTGAGTATACCAAATATGTGCATTAGAAAGAACTCTGTGTTATTTCGTGGTTTTTAATATGAGGTTAATGAGTGTGTATCAAATATTTACTTTTCTCATTTAAATAGTTTTAATATTCGATTTCTGACCAAACAACAGAAATAAAGGCTTTAATAGAAATAGCAAGAAATGCGTTTGTAAAAATAAAAAATCTCTGCAATAAAGGCCTTAGATTAGAACTATGAGTAAGAGCTCTGAGAAGTTACGTGTTTTCGATACTGCAATATGATTTCAAAGCTGGACAGTGAAACAAAAACATAAATAAGCTACATCCATTTGAAATGTGGTGTTACAGAAGAATGCTTAAAATATCATGGATACTGAAGAAAACGAACACGGAAGTTTTGTGAAAAATGGAAAAAGAATACGACATAAAAACACAATGAAAATTACAATATCTGTGACACGTAATCAAGCCCGGCCCTAGGGATTTTGTCGCCCTGGGCAAGGTCAGCGACCAACGCCCACCCTCCCCCTTGGTAGGCCGAAAAACACAAAAATTTCACCATGGATCTTAATTTGCTGAAATCATATCACTTAATGCATTAACGGTTGTGTCTATATTTTTTAAATAGAAGTCAACTTTATATCGTGCCCCTGGATCTAGGTCCTGACTTTCATCTTCAGCCTCATAGCCAAATTGTCTTTTCACTTTTTCGTTGCTATTACTGTGCCTCTGATTTTAAGGTTCTCAATTTCTATTTTTAATGCTAGCTCTTTTGTGTCTGTCAAATAGCCCTGGAATTTTAAATCACTTCCGAGAGACTTGATACTGGCAGCTTGGTACACTCACATATCAATATTCTGCAGTGATTTGCTCACTACATTGATGTGAAATAAAATGTCATGCCATATTACCACAGAGCAAAGAAAAGTAATATCACGGATTTGATTTGCCAAATATCTTGCCTCATGAGCAACAATTTTTTCGTTATTTTTATTGAAAGTGATTTCTACAAGAGCATCGTAGATTTCTTTAATTTTGTATCTGATGGGAGTAATTGCATCAATTATACTTTTACATCTAGTTCTGGACAAAGATTTCAGTGCTAGGCTGAAATATCATTTTTTATTATAGCCCAACTATGAGTAGATGCTGAGAAAAAGTTGCAAATTTTTATCACTAAGGAAAAGAAAAAAACTGCAAACAGTGAGGCTTTAGCATCATCGTCCACGTCTAAGTTGAGTGAATGGCTAGAACATGGGACAAAAATGCTCTAGGATTAATTTTCAAAATTCTGTTTTGAACTCCCAAGTTCTCCCCTTTCACGTTTGCCCCATTATAATACCCTTGTCCTCTCATATCTTCCAAAGGTATTATCAGTTCATTCAGTTTTTGCAAAATTACTTCTGTAAGTCCCATGCCAATGGATTCCAGTACGGGCACAAATCCAAAAAATATTCTGCAATTTTAACACTTTGTGAACAGGAAACTATATCGACAAAACGTGCTACAATAGTCATATATTCCACCCCAGACATATCAGGTAGGTGGTCAATCTAAAATTATCCTACTTTGCTGATTTAAAAAAGTTTAAAATTTTATTTTTGGTTTGGTCATGGAGGAGCTGAATAATTTCGTTTTGAATACGTTTTCTCAAGTGGTGATGCTGCTTGTTACTCCATTCGTTTTTATCCTAATGTGCTCTTGTAAAACAGAATTAACTTTTCCAAAGAGGTCAACAAGCTTTAAGAAATTCCCATTGTTGTGATGAAAAATTTTATCAGAATCGCCCCACACTATTCTGATCCCACAATTCTTATGCGATGAAGAAGAAGGCAATGTTGTCGATTTCCGGTCGATTGAACTATGCAATTGTTATTGTTTCACTTATTTAATTCTCGTTTTTACAGTTGCATTTTTGACGCTCTTGTTCTTAGTATTAAAAACGAATAAATTGCATGATACTCTTACGTTTTCGTTTCTCTCCCTATCCAACAGACTTTTCCCTGATATTCGTCGGAGTATTTTCATCTCTGTTGTTTCTAGCAGTCGTCTCGTTTTCGATGTGTCAGGTCTTGTCTCCGCCGTGTATGTCAATACACGTCTAATTGCTGCTTTATAGATTCTTGCTTTTGTGTCTTGTCTTAGGTGTTTGTTCTTCCAGATTATGTCATTAAGAGATCCCGCTGCTTGACTTGCTTTTAAGCTTTGTTGTCGTACTTCCTCTTCAACATCTCCGTAACTGGTTATATCTATTCCCAGATATCTAAACTTTGCTTCCTGCTATATTATTTTCCCATCAATTTCGATTTTACATCGCAGTGGGTATTTAGATGTTGTCATACATTTGTTTTTTTTTTCGGCTGATATTATCATATTGTATTTGTTGGCTGTTGTATTGAAGATGTGTGTTAATCCTTGGAGATCCGTATGAGTATGAAAGTTATAATATTTTCCATACCTTTCTATTAGTAAAATAGTGATAATCACGGAAGGGACCGCAGACTTTCGGATACAATTAACGTCTCTTTGTAAAGACAATAAAGTCTACTTTACTAAGTAAGAAGACATTTACTTAACATACACACTACACATTACACTATCTGATTGAAAAATCAACTGTACTATACCAATGAGCGTTAGTTTTCGACGTAAATAAAAAAATAGAGATACGTAACGAAATCTTTTAAAAATATTTAATTTTGTTTAAACGTTTGAATTAATCACATAATACTATCCCTAAAAATACAAACGCTAAAGATTGCAGTGAATACAGAACAATATCATTAATGAGTCACATTCTCAAATTATTCTTGAAAATAATACATGGTCGTATAAACAAAAAACTAGAAGAAGGAATAGATGATAGTCAGTTTGGGTTCAGAAACGGACTAGGAACCAGAGAGGCGTTATTTGCTTTTAATGTGTTAGCTCAAAGATGCATGGACATGAATGTGGATGTGCATGTTTGTTACGTTGATTTTGAGAAGGCTTTTGACAAAGTAAGACATGAAAAATTAGTCCAACTTCTAAAAACAAAAAACATAGACAAAAGGGACTTACGAATAATAACAAACCTTTACTGGAATCAAAGAGCACAAATTGTAATAGATAACGAACCCAGTCCAGAAATTGAAATCAGGAGAGGAGTTCGGCAGGGATGTATTATGTCTCCATTACTCTTTAATGCATATAGTGAAGCTATTTTTGAAGAAGCATTGCTATCTCAAAGTGAAGGAACAATAATTAACGGAAGATCTATTAACAACATAAGATATGCAGATGACACCGTGATTATAGCAAGCTCTGCTGAACAACTCCAACTACTACTGAACAAAACAAACAATTTCTGTAAAGAATATGGACTAAAAATGAATATAAAAAAGACCAAATACATGATAATAACTAAGAAAACAAACATACAAACAAGCATACATTTGGGAAATGTACCGATAGAAAGGGTTGATAAATACAAATACCTAGGAACCTGGATTTCAGATAAAAATGATCAAACAACAGAAGTAAGGACCAGGATAGAAATAGCAAGAAATGCGTTTGTAAAAATGAAAACAGTTCTCTGCAACAAAGACCTTAGCTTAGAACTGAGAGCAAGAGCTTTGAGATGCTACGTGTTCTCGATACTACAATATGGACTTAAAAGCTGGACATTAAAGCAAGAACACATAAATAAGCTACAGTCATTTGAAATGTGGTGTTACAGAAGAATGTTTAGAATAGCATGGACACAGAGGAAAACGAACACGGAAGTACTGCAAGAAATGGGTAAAGAATGCGAAATAATAAACACAATAAAAATAAGAAAGTTACAATATCTGGGACACGTAATGAGGGGACCGCGATGTGAAATGCTAAGACTGATAATACAGGGAAAGATGAGAGGCGGAAGGAGTATAGGAAGAAGGAGAGTGTCATGGTTAAAGCATTTAAGGGACTGGTTTAGATGCAGTTCTATAGAACTCTTTAGAGCAGCGGTGGATAGAGTAAAGATAGTGATGATGATATCCAACCTCCGATTAGGAGACGGCACTTGAAGAAGAAGACTATATATAGTATTTTTACTACAAAAGCGATATTACGTAGGTCAAAATTTCTGACGTAAAAGCACTGTCAAAACATTAGAATGTGACTTTTCATCATGGCCACGTTAATGTCATTAACATAGAGTTATATATTAGCATAGAGAGAGTGTCATTCAGAGCGAAGTGACGACCCCATCTTTTTTATTTGGATTAGTGCTATTTCACTCTTACGCATAGTAAAGCTGCGACAGTTGTCCTCCCCTTCCGTACCTATACTCACACTTAATGTCATCTTAGTTTCTCGATACAATGTGTTAGAAAGAGATAACGCAAACCAGTCCATGAGATCTTGTCGTCAAGAAGCGCGGAAAGTAGGCTCACTCTATGTTAATATGTGTATATACCTCTATGGTCATTAACTGTCAGATATTTTTCTTTGTTTTTTTTACTATAAAAATAATATCTATAATTCTTTATTCTAATTAATGATGTCAATCGGATTTCATCAATTGCCGAAATATATTAATCATATGCCAAAATATTTGTTAATGTTAACGAAACTAATAATATTCCATAACATCAACTCTAGAATTGAAATTTGTGTATGTGTAGCACAGCTAAAATACGACACCAACACGGAACTGCCCGATGCCCGATCTTTTATAAGAGTCCACATGGCATTTTAATAAGAAAAACGTAATCGCGATTACCTTGAGAATTTTAGAATTATAATAATTAAATAACCAAAAACATTTATTATTATCAATAATATAAATTACTTAAAAGAAAAAAAAAAGTAGGAGTATGAAGGGAACCATTCTCGTTGGAACTTTACCGCGCTGAGCAGATGGGACGTGAATTGTAAATTGTAGAATTCCCTCATCTTCCTTAGTCTCAGCATCCGTATGGCTTGCAAATTGTAGAAGCCTCGGAGGTGTAACCAGAGAAGGTTCCCATTGTTTTCATTCTGGTGGGGTGTAGAATAGCATTATGTTGTTTTATATGCCATTAGAGTGAAAACTTAGTCTTTTTACTTAAAAGAATTATTTAAGTTCAATATCCCAAAAAATAATAATTTTCGTTAAATATTTTAGACATTCGTAGCTACTCATACATTCAAACGCAAATGACAGTTCAGTGTTGCTGGTTGCGGTCAATTAGTATGATGTGCTGTGAAAAAATCTATTTTAATGATGATTACCTACACTATGATAATATTGTTGCTAATTAATATATTTCGGCAAGTAATGAAGACCAATTGACATCATTAATTAGAATAAATAATTATAGATATTATTTTTATAGTAAACAAAAACAAATAAAAATATCTGACAAGTAATGACATTAACGTGGCCATGATGAAAAGTCACATTCTAATGTTTTGACAGTGCTTTTACGTCAGAAATTTTGACCTACGTAATATCGCTTTTGTAGTAAAAATACTATAGATATGTATTTGCTGGATATTTTTGACGATGCTACATTTCTTAGATTTTATGGTACCAAATCCATATCAACGTCAACTTGTCACTGTCAGTAACAAGCAAAAATCCTTATTTGTTAGAGATTCTGGAAAGAAATCATATTTATAAAAGTATTATTTTTGGTTTCGTTCGTTCCAAAATAATTCTATTCGTAGAATACATTCGTGTTGAATGTACATCTCTATACGTAGAAATATCTTTTACGTTGCTGTCAAAAGAACTGACTAGTGAAGTGGCCTCGTAACCTTAAAAAGGCAACCGGTGGTCAATATTAGATTTCGTTTATTTAATTAAATACATTACTAGACATAATAGAGATTACCGTTTCGAGGATTAATGCTTATATATTCGGCAATTAGCATCTGTGATTATTCATTTTTACGCTTTATTTAAATTTATTTGATATTTCATATAACTGCACTATGTTGTCTGTCTTTTGATGTGGGTGGTTTGATTATTAACACATTCGCGGACACGCTGTCATTTTATATACGTATTCTTATTAGTGGAGTCACTGAAGGTGGATATGAGCTATTACCTCCGATTTCGTTGAACCTCCATCGATTTGCATGAAAATTGGTGAGTGGTTAGAGGATATCTCAAGGAACAAAGGTGACATGGTGCCAACTTGCGCTTTTACCCTGGGGTGGATGCAACCCCTTCTCGGGGGTGAAAATTATTTTATTAAAAATAACCCCATAATTCGATAGGGGGACAATGTTCAAGCAAAATTTTTTATATAAAGTTATTAACATAAATCAAAACTTTTTGAGTTATTAAACATCAAAGATTTTAATTTTTCTTGAGAAAAATGCATGTTTTTAACCAATTTTCATCAATAACTCAAAAAATGTAAGTTTTTACAAAAAGTTATAATTATCAAAATTGAAGCTAATAAAAAATGAAATAAACTCCTTACTAGAAAAACCTTTTAGTGTTAACTAAAAGTGAGTTATAGGTAATTGAATGTATATTTTTTTCGGCGAGTAAAAAACTCTTAAGTATTCAAGCTGAAATAACAGGAAATTGATGCATTTTATAACATAAACTTATTAAACATTTGTCAAAGTATTTAAAAATATCTATTAAATGAGCCCCGAACATGTTGATAGCGTTAAAATTTATGCTCCAAATTTTTTTCAAAATTTATCTTTTAAAAATTTTTGCAAAAAATGTTATGGTTTTTTCTTAATAACTCCGTTCGTGTTTAAGATATCAGGTTTATATAAAAACTGTTTGACAGTTAATTCCAAGTGCTATTTAAGATTGTTGAACGTAATTTTTTAAACACCTTACTTTTTTAAAAATAAAAGGTGAAATGACCCCGGTTGCATGGTTCCCACAGCAAAATTTAAGATTTAAACGTTTCTATCTCGGTTATTTTTTACCCTATAGGAATAGTAAAACATGTAAAATATTTGGCACAGAAAAAAATAAAATTTGGTTATATATAATTTTTTACGCATATTGAGTATTTTTGGAGTTATTATCAAAAGGATATGAGAATTACAATAATTTTAAAAATTATGATTTTTTTAAATTATATCTTTTTTTCAAAAATATGTATTCTAAACCGGTAAAAATTATCAAAAACATTACTTAGGCTAATATAAAAAATGAAAGAAGTGAAAGAAGTATATTAAAGTGTGTAAATGTATTTTAATTTCCTTAGCTAAGCGCTTTCGACATAAAAGTCACCTTCAGAGCTAATGGTCAATATATAAAAAGTACCGGCTACTTAGGAATGTATTTTCTTGCATCGCATTAAGAAATTTGTAATTCAGGTCCACCGTACAACTCCGGCTGATGAAAGCTAGTTTTAATTTTTAGTTTTTCTATGGTAAAACAATAAAAACAACCACTGGGACGATACATACATATAAAAATTTTTTTTTCATGGTAAAGGTTTTACCCAACCATTTTGAAGAGATATGAGCTGGTGACTCTAGAGTCACCAGCTCATATCTCTTCAAAATGGTTGATTTTGAAGAGATATGAGCTGGTGACTCTAGAGTCACCAGCTCATATCTCTTCAAAATGGTTGGGTAAAACCTTTACCATGAAAAAAATGTTATATGTATGTATCGTCCCAGTGGTTGTTTTTATTGTTTTACCATAGAAAAACTAAAAACTAAAACTAGCTTTCATCAGCCGGAGTTGTACGGTGGACCTGAATTACAAATTTCTTAATGCGATGCAAGAAAATACATTCCTAAGTAGCCGGTACTTTTTATATATTGACCATTAGCTCTGAAGATGACTTTTATGTCGAAAGCGCTTAGCTAAGGAAATTAAAATACATTTACACACTTTAATATACTTCTTTCACTTCTTTCATTCATTTCAAGTGTGTACAAAACCTATCATTCTTTCAACTTCCTAATATAAAAAAGTTCTTGTAAGGATTACTATAAATTTTAATTTTTGTGGAAATGGCGTATGTTTTATTTTTCACTTTTTCCTAAAAAATTCGAAACGGTTCTTTTATTTTCATTATAACTTGCTTAATTTTGACGCCATTACCTTGTTCTGAAGCTCATTTGATAGGTATTCCGAAGTACTTTGACAAATGTTTAGCAGGAATATTTTATACATTGCATCGTTTTCCCGTTATTTAAGATTGAATACTTAGATTTGAGTGCTCGTCGAAAAAAATACACATTCAATTGCCAATAACTCACTTCGAACTAACATTAATTTAGTTCTTTATGTAAGGAGTGTATTCGATTTTTTACTATCTTCAATTTCAGTAATTATAACTTTTTTGTAAAAGCTTATAGTTTTTGATTTATACGTGAAAAACCGATTTAAAACATGCTTTTTTTTAAGAAAAAATAAAATTTTTGTTCTTTAATAACTCAAAAAGTGTTGATTTATTTTAATAACTTTATATAACAAATTTTACTTATAATTTGTCCCTCTATCGACTTATGGTATTATTTTTAATAAAATTACTTTCACCCCCGAGAAGGTGTGACATCCACCCCCAGGGTAAAAGCGCAAGTTGGCATCATATCACCTTTGTTTCTTGAGGTATCCGCTAATGACTCACCAATTTTCATGAAAATCGATCGAGGTTCAACGAAATCGGAGGTGAAAACCTTCAATGACTGCACTATATGGAGTAAATGACTTCATAGGCAGTCATGACCGCGAATGTGTTAATATAATGGGAAATCTTTTATATTCTCTGTTACTTTTTTTACTAGCAACAACACGTAAATATAAGGTTTTATTCACTATCATAATCAGTAATGCTACAGCTAGACCTTCCTCAGTCTATTTCGCCAGTCTTTCTACGCCAGGGAAATAAGGCAAAAATATACCATGTTCGGGACACTCGAGCAGCCAGGTTGCAAATGGGTTTTTTGGGTACTAGTGTAGTAAACAGAGGTTGAACCTTGCAAAATGGACACAAGTCCGGTTTTATTTTTTTTCTGGCATATCAAGGGGTGCTTATTATAAGACTAACTTTTTCTGAAAAAATTTCGCCCAGGAACCCCCCTTTTCACCCCTTTAAAGGGGATAATTTGTGGTTTTTGCGGAACGTAGCCCTTCCTGTACGTTTTACAAAAAATTTCTTTTATAGAAATATGAAGAGGACTATATTTTCTACGATTTATTTCTGACAGCATCTCTCTATCATTCACCGTTTAGCAAGGGTGGCGCCCCAAAGTTGACAAGTTTTTAAAAAAGATGTTTTTAAAAAAATATATTTTTCCCTAATTGTAACGGAAATTAAAAAGAAATTCTGCGGAAATTATTCACAAATAGATGATTGATTTTTTTGGTATAGGTTTCACTTAAGGGTAATTGCCCTGTTTTTAATTACAGGGTGTTACATTTTAAAAAACCTCTTTTTATACCATCTGAACCGTTTATGCTAGAGTAAAAAGACTTTCAGCGATTACCCATGTACTGATGTTATTTACAAATTTGTATAATGGACCCCCATTTTTTCCCCGGAACCACCCCAAAAAAAGAAGAATTAATAAATAAAGTGATTTTCTTGGAATCCTTCACACACAATGCCCTTCATTAATATGCTTCATATATCATTTTGTGCACGTTATTATTACCCATGCATGGACACTAAAAGCGATTTCCTAGTGCAACCCCTGTAGCCAAAAAAAATAAATAAAATGGGGGGTTGAAATTTTTTTTTTTGTTTTTTGCTTTTTGATCCATATGGGCATATGCTTCATCAATAGTGCTTTTCAAAAATATATATGGTTATTGCAACATCCCTGCGGAAACCACCCCTATCCTTGAAAATATACTGCAGAAACTACCCCTATACCTTAGCGAGCATGTTTTTACGATTTTCTCATTACCTATTCATTTTTTTAAACAAAACTTATACAAGATTAAAGACCACTATTTACTCTAAAAATTAGGTCCTATTCATTTTTTTCGTTTAAGCAACCGTTACGGTACAGTGGCGCCGTAAACCTCATATATGCTTTGGCGGGCTCCAGTTTTTGTTTTTTTTTTCGTCATCTGTTCGTTTTATTGATAAAGTACTTATGTAAAATAAAACAACACAGTGTAACCTACAAATCATGACCTATGCACATTTTACATTCTTTGCTCCCCAAAGCCACAGTGGTGGCCCAAAATAAATTTTTTCATATTTTCGCCACCTACACGCATTTTATTGCGTTAATGCTACCTTAATAGCACAATATTCACCCCTAAGTGGTCGCTAAGCAGTGGCGGATCCAGGGAGGGGTGATGGGGGCGATTACCCCCACCTCTCTCAAACCAAGTGATATTATATTTGAAGATTATAAAAATATTCATTTATTTTTATAGAAATACTTATATTATATTAATATTATTTTTATAAGAATGACTTTTTATGCTTTAGCGACAGTGGCGGATCCAGCATCGTTAAGAGGGGGGTGCCAATTGGTTAAATTTCTATAAAAATAAATGAATATTTTTATAATCTTTGAATATAATATCACTTGGTTTGAGAGGGGGGAGGTGATCACCCCCATCACCCCTCTCTGGATCCGCCACTGCTTAGCGACCACCTAAGGGTAAATATTGTTCTATTAAGGTAGCATTAATGCAATAAAATGCGTGTAGGTGGCGAAAATATGCAAAAATTTATTTTGGGCCACCACTGTGGCTTTGGGGAGCAAAGAATGTAAAATGTGCATAAGTCATAATTTGTAGGTTACACTGTGTTGTTTTATTTTACATAAGTACTTTATCAATAAAACGAACAAATGACGAAAAAAAAAACAAAAACTGGAGCCCGCCAAAGCATATATGAGGTTTACGGCGCCACTGTGCCGTAACGGTTGCTTATACGAAAAAAATGAATAGGACATAGTTTTTAGAGTAAACAGTGGTCTTTAACCTTGTATAAGTTTTGTTTAAAAAGAATACATAAGTAATGAGAAAATCGTAAAAACATGCTCGCCAAGGGATAGGGGTAGTTTCTGCAGTATATTTTCAAGGATAGAGGTGGTTTCCGCAGAGATGTTGCAATAACCATATATATTTTTGAAAAGCACTATTGATGAAGCATATGCCCATACGGATCAAAAAGCAAAAAACAAAAAAAAAATTTCGACCCCCCATTTTATTTATTTTTTTTTGCTACAGGGGTTGCACTAGGAAATCGCTTTTGGTGTCCATGAATGGGTAATAATAACGTGCACAAAATGATATATGAAGCATATTAATAAAGGGCATTGTGTGTGAAGGATTCCAAGAAAATCAATTTATTTATTAATTCTTCTTTTTTTTGGGTGGTTCCGGGGAAAAAATGGGGGTGCATTATACAAATTTGTAAATAGCACCAATACAAGGGTAATCGCTGAAAGTCTTTTTACTCTAGCATAAACGGTTCAGATGGTATAAAAAGAGGTTTTTTAAAATGTAACACCCTGTAATTAAAAAAAGGGCAATTACCCTTAAATGAAGCCTATACCAAAAAATCAGTCAATTATTTTTGAATAATTGCCGCAGGATTTCTTCTTAATTTCCGTTGCAGTTAGGGAAAAATATATTTTTTTTAAAAACATTTTTTTTAAAAACTTGTCAACTTTAGTGCGCCACCCCCGCTAAACGGTGGATGATAGAGAGATGCTGTCGGAAATAAATCGTAGAAAATATAGTCGTCTTCATATTTCTATAAAAGAAATTTTTTGTAAAAGGTACAGGAAGGGCTACGTTCCGCAAAAACCACAAATTACCCCCTTTAAAGGGGTGAAAAGGGGGGTTCCGGGGCGAAGTTTTTTCAGAAAAAGTTAGTCTTATAATAAGCACCCCTTGATATACCAGAAAAAAAATAAAACCGGACTTGTGTCCATTTTGCAAGGTTCAACCTTTGTTTCCTACACTAACTATATAGGGTGAGGCAGGTAACTGGCCTATTAGAAATATCTCGAGAACTAAAGGCAACAGAATCATGAAAATTGGAATAAAGGGGTTTTGAAGGATGATCTATTAAATGAAAATATTTTCATCTCTTTACAACTTCCGGTTATACCGGAAGTTGCTTATAACTTCATTTTTTTTAAATGGGACACCCTGTATATTTTCACATTTTTGGATTCTCCTCAATATCTTCTTTCTTAAAATATCAATCAGGTTTTGTAATATTATACAGGGTATTTTAAAAGATATTTACGTTTTTTTTTTTATTAATTTCGTAGCAAAATTCACACCCTGTAGAATTGTAATAGTAATAGTTTGACATTTAAAACTCTGCTTACGTTTAAGTGATTTTTAATATAGTCTACTATTGTTAAGAATCATTAGTATAGCTAATCTCACAAAATACTCATTCCGAGTTTCGACCAACCCTGTATACTAAAATTAAAAATTTAGCTATACTAATGATTCTTAACAATAGTAGACTATATTAAAAGTCATTTGAACGTAAGTAGAGTTTTAGATGTCAAACTACTACAATTCTACAGGGTGTGAATATTGCTACGAAATTAATAAAAAAAAAACGTTATTATCTTTTAAAATACACTGTATAACATTACAAAACCTCATATTTTAAGAAAGAAGACATCGAAGAGAATCAAAAAATGTAAAACTATACAGGGTGTCCTATTTAAAAAAAAAACGAAGTTATAAGCAACTTCCGGTATAACCGGAAGTAGCAAATAGAAGAAAATATTTTCATTAAATAGATGACTCTTCAAAACCCCTTGATTCAAATTTTCACGATTCTATTGCCTTTAGTTCTGGAGATATTTCTAATAGAACCCTTTATTTGCCTCACTCTGTATACCTAATACATTATAAATCCAAAAATGCCCGTCACAGTTTGGACGAGAATTTTAGTTATTAACAAATAAGGGTCAGAAATGGCAGTTTTTTTGTTTAATTCGCTACAGGTAAAAATAGGGTAATTAAATATCTTATTTATAATATCCTTCTTTTAGTATACAGGGTGTCTGCGTAACTTGGAACCATATGGGAAACTTTTTTAATATCAATTTTACGAAAAAAAGTCATTCTTTATAAAGTGCTCTGCATAGTCTAAAACCTAAGATGCAATTATCAGATATCAAATTTTGTCAACAGTATACGAGGTATGTCAAAAAATATGAATTTCGCTTAAGAGCAAACTACCTTTATATTTCAAAATATCAAAAAATTTTATTATGAAAAGTTATTTATAATTAAAAACCATATTCAAATATGCAATAACAGCCTTCTACTTGAAAAAAAAATTCTGAAATTTTTCTAAATTACCGATTCCGAACAGCATTTTTATTTATTAGACATGTAATAACTATTTTATTAATAATTTTAGGAAAAAAAGTCATGCTTCATAAAAATCTGTGCATGGTCTAAACCTCAAGATGCAACCATGAGTTATCCAAGTTTGTTAATTTTATACGAGGTGTGTCAAATAATATGAATTTAGAAAGAATTCTAGAATTCTTTCTAAATTCATAAAATATTATTTGACACACCTCGTATAAAATTAGCAAACTTGGATAACTGATGGTTGCATCTTGAGGTTTAAACCATGCACCGATTTTTATGAAGAATAACTTTTTTTCCTAAAATTTTAATAAAAGAGTTATTACATGTCTAATAAATAAATATGATGTTCGGAATCGGTAATTTAGGAAAATTTCAGAAATTTTTTTTGCAAGTAGAAGGCTGTTATTGCATGTTTGAATATGGTTTTTAACTACAAATAACTTTTCATAATAAAATTTTTTGATATTTTGAAATATAAAGGTAGTTTGCTCTTGAGCGAAATTAATATTTTTTGATATACCCCGTATACTGTTGACAAAATTTGATATCTGATGATTGCATCTTAGGTTTTAGACTATGCAGAGCACTTAATAAAGAATGACTTTTTTTCGTAAAATTGATATTAAAAAAGTTTCCCATATGGTTCCAAGTTACTTAGACACCCTGTATAAGCAGAGGTTTAAAATGGCAGTTTTTGAATTTTGGTCCGATCATTTGTTGCCTCTGAAATTGCAAAATAAAACTAAAATTTCGAAAATAAAAAATATGTCATAACTTTTGCGAAAATGACCTTCAGACTTTCATATTGTACGAAAAGTTGAGTAAAGCAGTCATATAATTTACAAAAAATTTTAAGACGATTGGTCAATTAGTTTAAATTTTATTTAATTTGTCTCTCCTAAAGAGCTTTTTCTTTGCAATGTTATAGTTCAGAAAATAATAACGATATAGCAATTCTGTGCAAACCACATGAAAGAAGAATAGTTATATTTTCAAAGTGTTTAAAAAAATCAATAAAAAGTCATTTTTAGCATTCCGAAAAACATTTTACTAAAGGAGAGTTATTTTTAGCTTATATACAATTTGAAAAACTTTGTTAATATTGACTGTAGATTAAAACTACTTTGGAATTTGAATAGCTGGTATTTTTATACAAATTTTCAAAAAAAAAACTTTTCGCCTAGGTTAATTACGGTCAAAGTTAGCCACTTTTTTTATTTAATTTACGGCTACTGTGTTTATAATAATTAAGTAACCCAACTGACGCCATTTTGAAGTTCAAGGTATATAGTTTATGTGTAAAAGTTTGAGTAAACTTTAAACTTAAACAGAGTGGTTAATAAAGCTTTAAAAATGACGTCCTAACGAAATCGATTCGTGGTCCGTGGAGGGAAAATTTTAAAATCCGTGCACTCAAAAAATAAAATTGATTCTTCCAACATATGCTGCGATTAATATCTCCGGAGCTTGTTGATGGATTTTAATCATAATTTTTTTAATTTGTATGTACTCGTAGTCTTGTAGAGTACGTTATGTACACATATCCCCACTTAATATTACAAAATGTTAGGGGAAACGCCCTTATCACTCAGGGGTATGAAAAATAGATTACGACCAATTCTAAGACCTACCGAATATACATATTATATAATTATCATAAAAATCGGTCAAGCAGTCTCGGAGGTGTATGGCAACTAACACTGTGATAGGAGAATTTTATAGGTGTAAATATATAGATGGCTATTAAAAAATAGGGGTTGGTGCTAGAAGAGTGAAAATTAAGGAATGTATGTATTTTTTATTGCTAGATCATATAAAATTAAATTAGACAACTTTGTCAAAAACAATAAAAAAAATGTCAGGGGACCAACCCCCCTTATATCTTATGTGTATGAAAAATAGATTAAAGCCTATTTACAGTCCTACAGGATATACGTGTAAAATTTACTAAAAATCGGTCAAGCCGTTTCGGAGGAGTTTGGTAACTAACACTGTTACAGGAGAATTGTATGTGTATAGAAGTAACTATGAACTAAACAATAAAAGTAGCTAAGTTTGACCGTATTTAACCTAGGCGAAAAGTTTTTTTTTGAAAATATGTGTAAAAATACCAGCTTTTAAAATCCCAAAGTAGATTTACTCTAAAGTCAATATTAATTAAATTGTTTATAAGATGACTCTACTTTAGTAAAATGTTTTCGGAATGATAAAAATGACTTTTCATTGATTTTTTTAAACACTTTGAAAATATAAGTATTGTTCTTTCATGCAGTTTCCACAGAAATGCTGTATCCTCATTTTTTTCTGAACAATAACATTGCAAAAAAAATCTGTTTGGGAACAACAAGTTGAATTAAATTTAAACTCATTGAGAAATCGTCTTGAAATTTTTTGGGCATTATATGTACTGATTGGTCGAACTTTTCATGCAATTTCAAAATCTTAAGTTCATTTTCTCAAAAGTTATAGGAAATTTCTTATTTTCGAAATTTTAGTTTTATTTTGCAATTTGCGAAGGAACAAATGATCGGACCACAATTTAAAAACTGCCATTTCAAACCTTTGCTCATCTGCTAAAAGGTGGATACTATAAATAACGTGTTTAATTTAGTTACCCTATTTTTACTTGTAGCGATTTAAACGAAAAAACTGCCATTTTTGACCCGTATTTGTTAATAACTAAAATTCTCGTCCGAACTGTGACGGACATTTTTGTATTTATAGTGTATTAGGTGTATAGTACCCAAAAAACCCATTTGCAACCTGGCTGCTCAAGTGTCCCGACAAAACCTTATTTCTCTGTGTTCATCGCCAACCGCTGCGTGTTTGCTGCGTCGATCTTCCTCGCGTCCCTCTATTTCAGTCTTGATCTAGCTGTACTCCTATTTCCTACTGATACCGCTAACAGCTGGATCTACTATTTACTATTTCTTTATATTACACGTACAATTCGGAATTATATCGCCTTCTCCAAACAACATTCTCACAGATTGCGCCCGTTATTCTTCTTTGCGATTCTTTGCGACTGTTTTGGGGATGGTTCATGTTACGGATCCATATGTCAGCTCTGGTGGGATGAGTGTTCTATCATCATCATCATCATCATCATTATCATCATCATCATCATCATCATCATCATCATCATCATCATCATCATTTGGCTCTACAACTCTATGTGAGTCTTGGCCGCGTTTACTATTTCCCTTCATTTTTGTCAGTCCTGAGCAGCTATGCAGCTATTTCCCATTGCTGTACTCCCATTTTGCGTAGATCACTGGCCACTGCGTCCTTCCATCTCTTTCTTGGGCGACCAACTGACCTTTCGCCATCGGGTCTTTTCCAGAATGCGGCGTTCAGAAGTCTTTCGTCACTCGATCTTAGCACGTGACCCGCCCATCGTATTCGGTTTACTTTAATGTAGCGTACTATGTTTTTATCTCCATATATTATCTGGAGTTCATCATTGTGTCTTCTTCTCAATTCTCCTGTTTTCTCTTCTCTGCAAGGCCCATTGATAGTCCTCAGTATCTTTCTTTCATGTACCAAAAATTTTGTCGTTTCCCGCTGGTTTAGACTCCATGTTTCGCTTCCATACGTTATCGTGGAACGAATTATTGTCTTATATACTCTTATTTTTACTAGTCTTGAGAGTATTTTTGATTTAAGTAGGGTCATTAATGAGTAATATGCCCTGTTTCCTGCAATGATCCTGGCTGCCACGTCCTTTTCGTATTTATTTTATTTATTTTCAGATGTTATGATCGCTCCCAGGTATTTAAATTCTTTGACGACTTCAAAGTTATTTTCATTAGTTGTTACGTTTTGTCTAACCCTTGGTCTTAGGTTCTTCGTAACCTCCATGTACTTGATCTTGTCCCAGTTGACCTAAAGACCAACTTCCTTGGCTCCGTTCTCGAATAGGGTGAAAACTTCTTTTGTATCTCAGTATTTTTGATCCTTGGGCGGCAAATCCGTTTTTTAGTTGTGGCTGAGCTTTTCTTACTGCATGTTCCAGTGCGAAGTTAAACAGCAGGGGGGCGAGAGGATCTCCTTGTCTAAGCCCGGTATCAATGAGGAATTCCTCCAGGTCCAACGTGCTGCTGCCAATTCTGATTCGTGCAGAAGCGTTCTCCGTGCTCACCTGTGCTAATCGTACCAGCTTTCCAGGTACCCCCATTTCTACCATAGTCTCCCACAATGCTTCTCTGCTAACAGAATCGTAAGATTGTTTAAAGTCCACGAAGATTTGGTGTACATCGCGGTTGAATTCCCAGTTTTTTTTAACACCTGGCGTAGGACGAAGATCTGGTCTATGGTCGACCTTCCCGGTCTGAATCCGCTTTGGTAGTCGCCTTTTATTACCTCTGCGTATGAAGTTAGTCTTCTAAACAGTATTATGGATATAATTTTGTATGTTGTATTGATTAACGATATTCCTCTATAGTTCCGACATATTTGTTTGTCACCCTTCTTGTGAATAGGTATTATATGGCTTTCATGCCAGTGTTTCGGTATTTCTTCTCTTTCCCAGACTTCTCTTATAAGATGATATATCTCAAGATGTAGTTTTTCTCCCCCTTTTTTTAGTAGTTCCGCCTGTATACCGTCTGGGCCTGGGCTTTATGGTTTTTTTAGGGACTACATTGCGGACTTTACTTCAGCTAGTGTGGGCCCTGGTATTTCAGGTTCGGCTAACTGGTACTGTCTTTGTTGCCCTGTCGTTGTGGGGTTTTCTGTATTTAAGAGTTGCTCAAAATACTCTCTCCATTGGCGGCTTATCTCTTCGTCGTCTGTGAGCAATTGTCCTGCATCGTCTTTTATAAATCTTGGAGTGTTGGTCGTGTTGCTCGTCATTATTTTTAGGTCCCTATAAAACTGTCTAGACTGACCGGTTCTATAGTGAGGTTCTATGAGTGTTCTATAGTTTGGTTTTTTGGCTCAAATCTCTGCCTTTATCTGTTTTATCCCAAAATAAAATTTTTCGCTAGCAGTATCCTTCGTTTTATTTCTTCAGGTGTGGCATTATAGCTTGTTATAAGGGAACCCAGATAGGTAAACTTATTTACTACCTCAAAATTTTACTGGTCTGTGCTGAAGCATTTTTGGACTAGTTGAATTGGGTTAATTGTCTACACAATTAGCAATACATGTACGTATACAGCGTTATTAGGCCTCAACACCCTTTGGTAGGGATCTATGGAGGAGTATCACCAAGACGCAAGCCCTTATCCCTTGCCTTACCGCTCCTCCATAGGCCGATCGGACGTCAGTTGTTCTAGACAAAGGCGTAGATTCTATGAATTTTATACCACCGACATTGGTCTTTTATTAATTTCATAACCTGGCTGAGGCTGGAACAGTCGATCGCAAATCCACTAAACTGGTCGATCGACTGCGCCTCTTCCAACTAAGTTGTGACCGACAGCAATGCATACAATCCCATAATAAATAATGAAGAAATAATGTTTTACATTAATTTGATGTGTTGTAATTTTAAAGTCATCTTTTTAGGAATTCCACCAAAGATGTCGATTTAGCACCGTTAGTTTTTTACCGACTCATCAAATTGTTTTTCCATTTCCTGCATTTGTTTGTCATTATCCGCTATGTGAACTCTATTTCTCTCATATGCAAAATATCTAAATTTTATAATGTTTAAAAATCCCGCCAAACACGCCAGATTTAGCACCGTTAGGTTTTTACCGACCCACCAAATCGTTTTTCCATTTCCTGCAGTTGTTTGTCATTATCCGCTATGTGAACTCTATTTTCTCTCATATGAAAAATATCTAAATTTTATAATGTTTGAAAAACGGCAGTAGGTACACATCCGGAACTCATTGGATTGTTTGGCGAGCAATAAAATAAGACAATTGTCGGTAAACGATATAGACAAAACGTGGTGTTGTAGTTGTAAATACGTGTAGTAATGTGTGGGAATGTGGACATGTGATGGGTGCGCATATATCGTTGAACATTAATGTTGAGAAACGGGTTACTAACAGGTTGCCAAGTTTTAAATATTTTCAATGTTATTCGATATTGTTAAGTATTGTTCAATATCATTAGTCCAGAGAAATAAGATTGTTCTCGTGACACATCCCCCTCCAGGCCGAAACCAAATTTTTTGAGTAGTACTGACATCTATAATAATAACCTATATGTTTCCTGCAGCCGATTTTGATGATTATACATAGTTATAAACAAATGAAAATCAAAAACCGGTAAATTTTCGCTTTTTTCGTCTATTACTAAAAAGTAAAGCATTCTAAACAAATTTAAAAATAAGAAACTTGGAAATCATTTAAAAAACTTCAACATGGCATTCGCTGAATATGTCTATCCTTATTTGTCACTTAGAAAATTGCAAAATAAGTCATACATTTTTAGATTTTATAAATGTTCATAACTTATATAAAAATTAAGTTAGAACCTTCTTGTTATACGGAATGGTGATACTTGTTGTGGTTAAATTATATTTTAAATTTCAAAGCAATTGGTCAAATAGTTTAAAAGTTATTTGTTTATCCCCAATTTTTTTTTGCAACACTGAAGTCAGAAAATTTTGGGGTTACAGTAATACTTTGGACAGTTAATGAAAGGAGAACATTTATACTATTAACTTAATTAAAAGAAAATGAAAAAAACTAATTTTAAACAGTGTAAAATTATTTTACAAAAATATGTCGACTTTTTGCTTACTTATAAACAATTAGAATAACTTTTAACTGTTACCCGTAGAAAAATTATTTTTTCATATTTAGAAAGACTGAATTTTTATACATATTTAGAAAGGAAAGCAATTGTCCTAGGACAATTAGGGACGAAGTTACCCCCCTTTTTATTTCACATGTTTTTGCAAAATAATTTTGCAATATTTAGAATTATTTTTTGTCATTTTTTTTTAAATTAAATTAATATTGTATATCTTCTTTCATAAACTATCCAAAGTATTACTGTAACTTCATCATTTTCTGACTTATAGTGTTGCAAAAAAATTAATTTGGGTAAACAAATTAAATAATTTTAAGCACCAGAAGTCTCAGCATTCGATGTAATAAGAAGGTTCTAAGTTAATTTTTACATAAGTTATGAATATTTATAAAAACTGAAAATATACGATTTATTTTGCAATTTTCTAAGCAACCAATAAGGATAGACATATTCAGCGGACGCCGTACTGACGTTTTTTATACGATTTATGAGTTTCTTACTCTCAAATTTGTTTAAAATACTTAACTTTTTGGTAATATACGAAAAAAGAGAAAATTTACACGTATATCAGCAAAATCGGCTGCAGGAAATATAGGTTATTATTATAGATGTCCATACTAGGACTTATAGATGTCTATACCTACTCAAAAATTTGGTATCGGCCTGGAGGGGGTTGTGTCACCAACAGGATATTTTTTTTCCTTATTTCTCTGAACTACATACCTTGTTCTGTTGAGATACAGAATCCGTTATCCATTTACTCATATTCAAGGTATCATCACGTATTTGTTGAAAGTTTGTTTATTTTTGTCAGATCATGTCTACTGTAAATTAATTTATTATGTTGATAACCGACTTTACGCCGAATATTATGGACTTTTCTGGTTCAGTTTTAACAAAGAATCAGTAGATTCCTTGTTTTGTTTTTTTTTCACATATTTTTTAATGTATGATTTCCTGATTACCGAAAGATGTTAAAGCACTTTAATTTTTCAGCCTTTATATCTTTTAACCTTGAGTAAATTTTCCATCATTATCACCACAGCTTGAATTTATAGGCAACAAAAATAAAAAGCAAGAATTTTGCCTATATTGGCATTGTAACCACTTTAAATTTTATGATTAACCCCCCCCCCCCCTAAAGGCGGTGAGGAGTGTAGCTCCACCTCAGACCTTGCTTTTCCCACCTATCGTTTTTAATATTTTTTTATTTTAGTCCATTTTTTATTTCCATTAAATTCAATTCTTGTTGTGTGTCTCTGACTTTATACATATATTCAATATATTCAATCATCGCTAGAACAGTGGAGGAAACAAGTATCCGGAATGGGAATAGACATAGGCGGTGGTAAATGGCTAACAACTTTGTTTTTTGCAGATGATTAGGTAGTCGTAGGGAATGATGGGGAAGATATGGACTACATGTTTAGAAAACTAAAGAAAGAATATGAAAAATAAGGCCTCAATATGAATATATCAAAAACAGAATATCTTAAAATAGGGGATGATGAAGAAGATCCAGATTTAGAAATTTGAACCACAAAAACATGTAAAGAATATAAATATCTCTGATCTATAATATATAAAGAAGACACTACCAAAAGAGATATCGAAAGCAGAACGCAGCAGAGCAAAAAAGCGGTAAACATTCTAAGCTGTCTACTATGGTCTAAAGATATAAGACAAAAAACGAAATTGACAACCTATTGTACCTTGGTAGAGCCTATTATGACTTATGGGGCTGAAGTTTGGCAGATCACGAAAAAAGATAGAAAAAGGATAGAAGTAGTAGAAATGGATTATCTAAGAAGAGCGTGTGGTATATCCAAAAAAGATTACATCAGCAATGAAGATATTAGAAGGAGGACAAATACTGTATATTCCAGTGTAGATGGAATTAGAACAAGCCAACTAGTGTGGTATAATCACGTGAAACGAATGAATGAAGATATACGACCAAAAAAAGCTTTCAGTTACATACCACAACAAAGAAGAAGAAGAAGGGGAAGACCTTTAGTTGCCTAAGAAGAAAATGTACGGCACATTATGAGAGATAGAGCCATCAAAGAAGACGAATGGATGGACAGAGAAAGATGGCGGTCAAAATGCGAGAAGCGGCAGGGGCTGTAGGAACCTCGCTTCTAGATAGTTGGAAATTCAATTCTAAACGCATTCAGCCCATTGCAGCATTTAAAACTTATTACGTTTACGTACTGCTTTAGAAAAGTGACTGTGGGGTGCGAATGGTCGAAGACGAACTAAGATTTTTAGTGGACAACGATGATCCGGAATTTGACAAAAAAGTGACAAACCAAGAAAATAATGATGATGACAGTGATAGAGAATTGCTTCAAGAGAGTGAATCTGACGAACTCCTATAAACCTGAAATGATACTTTTGAAAGATATACTCTCAGTTATGTCAAATGATGAAAATTGAATATGTTAAATTGGTTGTTTCTGGCGTTCCACCTAGAACTAACAGAGCTCTTAACCGAGCTAAAAAAGACCGAAAGTCCCGGCATTACTGTATTGTGTGTAAAAACTTTGTGTTGCTCACTCCGTGAAAAAAATTATGTAATTCTTTTGCAACGGTAATATTTGTTTAAATAAGAAATAAGTACCTACCTACTGTGTTTGTAAACTTATGTTTCATAGTATGTATCTAAGTTGGTCTGTGTCCATTGAACTGGCAAAGACCCATAATTTTTTCGAGCAGGGAACCATGTTGCCCTTTGAGCATGTATATAATTTAATCCATTAACATCGACATGTAGTCACTAAATTTTATTAAACAATACTATGTAAACCATATTATGATGTTATCAATTTAAATAGTGTGCTAGTTCCAACTACTCAGCAGAATGCACTGAACATGTTCTAATTTAGAACGAACACGTTTTGCAATCTATTTGGATGACATTTTAAGAAGTTTTTTAACAAACTATTTTATACCAATATACAACTTGAAGTTTCTACTTCCGTATGAGTTTGAAAAATATATTAGTTTCTTTAAGAAATTATAAAAAAAATAACTCGGGTCATAATGGGTTGAGCTAAATTAAAAAATAAAAAATTGCACACTGAAAATGAACGTTCTGCATCGACAGATGTAACTGGAGGGTATTTCAGGGCGCATAATAAATCTGACTTAATTTGTAATTTCTCGGAATATATCCCTTTCAAAACTTATTAGATAAAAACCCTAATTCTTGTCGAAAACATATTTCAGTGTGTAATTAATTGACCATTACATCCAGGTGCCGACTTTATTCTGACTTTAAATTATCTACTAATTTTACTGACTTACATTTTACCTCTTGTCGTTCAAGTAAGGTAACTGTGTAGTATTAATTTATAATTGTTATTGATATCAGTGATGAGCGCGCTAATAACCGGCAAAATAACGCAAAAGATGGAAAGCATAATACATTGTGAAATAAAAAGAGATGAAAATAGTAAAGGTGGAAATTATCGATACAAACGTATAAATTAACATTATATTACCTAGTTTCCCACCTTTAGACGTATCGGAGGAGTATGACAACGGTCACTGTGACATGAGAATTTTATAAAATACTCTTGTCACAGACGTCTAAAGGTGGGAAACTATGTAATGTAATGTTAATTTATACGTTTATATTGATAATTTCCACCTCTACTAGTTTCATCTCTTTTTATTTCACAATGTTTTCCATCTTTTGCATTAATTTGTCTCACTGTATATGAGTTGCTATTTCATATTTTTTTCGGACTTTTTCGGACCGGTAACAGACTGCATAGGTACAATTGTACCTATTACATATTTTCTTAAAAATTCTTTAATCTAAATGGAGATATGTATTAGTTTTAAGATAATATTATTTATTGCTAGCATAACTGGTAGCACGACTACCACTGGTAGTCCACTAACCATAACCTTACTAGTATATAATCAACGAAGAAAACTTGTTTGAGATGGGGAATATGGAGTCTCTGCGACTCATATGTGCAGCTATGTCTCGTGATAATCTCAAGACTATGCTAATATTTATAAGATATGACAACGAAAATACCCGCCAATAACGCAAAAAAGCCGATAAGGCTGCACTCATACGAGATATCTGGACAATGCTGAATAAAAATGTGCAACAGGACTACAAACCATCCCATTGCATAATCATAGATGACCATTGTTTATGTTTAGAGGCCATACCTGCAAAATGTAAACAATATAATATCTTCCAAACACACTAAACATGGTCTTTTGGGTTTGTAATGCATCAAACACCTTATCCCATACAAATTCATCTTTATATTTGAAAAACAGGATACGGATCCCGGCAAGTTAACGTTGGCAAACGAACAGTTTTGGATCTGGTCACGTCTTATAAAGGTTCTGGGCGAAATGTTACCACAGATAACTTTTTACCAGTTTTGAACTCGCTAAAGTCTAGAATTCGTGTCACATTACGTTAGTGGGCTCATTTATAAAAAAATAAGAGATTTCTGCTCATTAATATGAAAGCAAGCAAGGAAAGAGCTGTTTTTCCACAAATCTGGTATACAATCATAATGCTACCGTGTGCTCTTATTTGCTAAAAAAAAACAAAGCAGTAGTGTTACTCTCGTCCATGCATATGACAGGACAAGTAGCCTTAAATGATTAAGTATTAGAGTAAAACAAAGGGCGGTTGATACGATGGATAAAATGCTGGGTGAATGTACGCTCAACCGTCGAACATTGAGTTGGTACTTGACCTTTTTTTATAATATGACGTCACTGGCTTAGCATCCTACATTATATCGAGACCACAAACCATTACAAAAAAAGGACCAACGCAAGAAATTTTTGAAGGATCTTTTTAAAGATCTTTGTCTTGCTGTAGATACTACTCCTCAAGTATCTCGCAGCATTCGAGGATCTACTTCAGTAACTGGAAGTTACCATGTTTGTCGAAACGAACGGAAAGAACAGCCTAGAACGAGAAAAAGTTGTGCAGTATGTTTTCTATCTGTGTGTGACGAATATTTTTTGTCTAAAACGACATGTATGTTGCGAAAATCCACAATAACATTCATTTTTGAATTTTGGTTCAAATAAGCTATCATTTAAATACAAAATGTATTGTTTTTTATAACATTTATTTAAAAAAAAATACAAGGTACAAATGTACACATGCCGTCGTTTATGGGGGTAGGAACTGCTGGGAACTGAATGAAGATTTCTTTGTTATATTTGGCTCACATAATCTACTGGATAAATGTAGAGATGTTACTAAAGTTCAAGTCTCTATCTCTTTAACAAAAAAAGTTATCACAATTTAAAAACTCGAAAGTTACAATTGTACCTATCCTGCCCGACAAAGATTAACTGTTTTCTTAATGCATTTTTTTTTCGATAAGGGTTTGTTAATGTTTATCAAAAAAACTAGGGTAATTAACTTTATACAGAGGAATGCTGGATGCAATCACCATCTGACATAAATCAAATTTAAAAGTGTCTTTCGCCTTTTTTTTAACTGCTTAAACTATATTTGCAAAGATATTTGGACTAACTTAGACGAATTTAATTTTTTCAAATTACTTTTATAAAGTGGGCTTTCACAATGCTGGTCAATATACATTATATACAAACTGCTTATATGGTTATATACGTCTATTAATTGATAAATTTTGAGACATGGCAACAATGGATCAGAGGCTACCGCGCCCGATTTAGCCGCCTTTGGGGGACAGACGATAGGCGATTAACGAGGAACGAAGACGTCGAGTGGCGATTGATGCTGAAGATGGTGTTTTGGCTGACCCTGATAGTACCTGCAAATAGTACCTACTCCTTGTCGTTCGGCAGGTTCTTCCCTATAGTGCCACATTTCTAAATACGCGCGCAACAATATTTTGGAGATACCTTATCATCCGTAAATTAGATTAAAAAGTACTGTTCATATTTTCTTCAGGTAGGGGAGATCGGGGCAGAACGGGGGACTTAAGAAAGAAAAAATTATAGAATGAAAATTAAACTGTGTATTAAAAAATAACAAAGTCAGACAGGATCACTTGTTATTAAACTTCATATAACTTACTTTATTTATAATCTAAATTGCTTAGTTTTTTGGTTATAAAGAACTTAACTTATCAGTCCGAAATTCCGGGGCAAAATGGGAAATGCTACGGGGCAAGATGGGAATGTATTTTAGTCAGGCTGGCAGAGTTCACAAATATGAGCACCTTCGTTTTGTTCCTCAACATCTATGCAGGAATTATGAGCTCATCTGTGGCAGACACTACACACTACCCATCCTTCAGTTGACTGCAAATATAAGTATCCACAGCAGATGCAACCACAATCTTCATCATTTTTTGATGAGTCAGTGTCCATCTCGTTTTCTTCTTTAGTTTTCTTTGATTTTTTTTTATTATTGTCAGTTTTAATCAGATTCTTCTTAGAAAGTATAAATGCTGTAAAGTAGCGGCAATTTAGGAGAGCGG
This sequence comes from Diabrotica virgifera virgifera, assembly GCF_917563875.1. Lineage (NCBI taxonomy): Eukaryota > Metazoa > Arthropoda > Insecta > Coleoptera > Chrysomelidae > Diabrotica > Diabrotica virgifera. The sequence continues at coordinate 268,452,790 of NC_065443.1, forward strand.
GGCAAGATGGGATAATATCCCATCTTACCTCGACCGCTTTGCCCCAATAGACATAATTTCAAATAAAATTAGTAATTTCTAACGTAAAAGATATAAACCGGTTCACAGCACGCAATATTAAAATTCAGTAACATATATATTATATCTGAATGAAAAACGTGACAAAACTTGCTTACTGGCCTTATAGCACTTCTATAAATATCACCAAAATTTTTAACAACACAAAAGAAAATGGTTTTTATGTCTGTAAAGAAGCGTACTTACTTAATAGAAGTTTCTTTCTAATGACTGAAGTGAGTCAACCCACGTTTGTTCGAATGGCGCTATTGCCAATATTATGACGACTATAAGTTATGCACACCGATGCATTTCCCGTTCTGCCCTGAGCCTCGTTTTGCCCCGGTCTCGCCTAACTTAAAAAAACATGTGCTGCTTATTCCTGTTATAAAAAATCTAATTTCGGAAATTTTGGTTTTCTCCGGTGGTTTTCTCCCTATCCGTCTATTAATAATTTTTTCAGCAGTTTTTTTCAATTTCATTTATGTGCCTGGTCAAATGGTGCTTATTTATTTCTTTAGATAACATTATGGTAGGGGAGCCCAAGCGGGGATTTTTGCAGTTACTCAAGAGAGCAGAACACATCATACTCAAGAGAGCATCACATGGGGAGAAATCTTGTGCCCAGTAAATGTAACCCTACCAAATATTGGTTATTAATACAGGTGAGTTCGTTGAGGGGAGCCCGAAAAAAATCTATCTTTAGCAAAACTCGAAATCGTCAGATTAAGATAAGTTAAGTACATGCATAACAGTGTACCTATATTTAAAAAATCGGACGATTTGAGCGGGGCGTAATGAAATGGGCGAGTCACAAAATTTCACAAAAACTGAAAAATACGTATTAAATATTTTTCAAAAATCTATTGGATGATACCAAACACGACCCCCTCACGGAGAGGTGTGGGGGTTACTTTAAAATTTTTAAATAGGAACCCCGCGATATTTCGCGAAATGAACATCAGATCAAAAAATTGAAAAATACGTATACAATATTTTTTAAAAATCTAACGAATGACACTAAACCCGACCCCCATGGAGGTGGGGTGAGGGATTACCTTCAAATTTTAAATACGAGCCTACATTTTTTATTGCAGATTTGGATTCCTTACGTAAAAATAAGTAACTTTTATTCGAGAAATTTTTCGAATTGTGAATAGATTGCACTATAATCGGAAAAAACGATTGTTAGAAATGGAAAATTAAATTAAAAAATGGAAAGTCCCCACTAAAATGTAAAACTTAATTTAACTTTTTTTGGTTTTAAGACCCAATCTTCACAACTCAATAGGTCTCCATAACGCTTTTAGTAACTGCAGATTTAGCATCCTCCCTTACTATTAGTGTCATTGTATTTGTCACTGTTAGTCATATTATAAACTCCCAAATTATTTTCAATCGCCTTTTGACAATCTTTTTGTAAACTACTATTTTTATGTATTTGTTTACGGGTAGGTACATCAAATATAATTCATTTTTGCTTTATTTCCTTTAGGTTTTACCATTTGATTAGTACTTTCTTCAGCCTCTATGGTACCAAATGCATCTCATAAGTTTTGTAGGCTTCCACTTCAGTTTTGCCCTTTACTTTTGCTTCCTCTTTGATCCTCTTTAGATTTTGGGAGTTTTGTTTCAGATTTATTTTTATCGCTTCTATACAGTTCTCCCTTCTCTTTATTTTTTTATATTGTTCGACAATAATTACTAGGTGACCTAGATTTCAAATTTTTTCTTAAAGTTTTGTCAAGTATTTTAATGGAAGTATCTCTAATAGAACTACTAACAGTTTTCAAAGTTTTGTTAGAATCTCTTTTAATGTTTCAACTCATTTCTATGTAGTAGTATGCACGCCAATGGAGAATATAAAATTATTATTTGTACGCCAAAAAATGCGCAATAACTAACTGCGCAAACTTCATTTACATATTATCTCAACCAGTCTTATAGCAATAAATAAAATCGTCAGTTTGTAAGAAAAATTTCTACATCCCGTATCTCGGAAACGAAACATTTGCGGACATATGTTTATAAAGGAAACTGTCATTATTTTTTCATGCAGAATTACCTCCCCCTTAAAGTTTGTCGCACTTATTTAAAAACACCCTACATTGATGAAGAACATGACTAGTTGTTAAAGTACCAATTTTTTTTATTATCCAACACAAGAAAATAAATCAAAAAACAGAATGTTAAGAAAACCTGAGGCTATAGTTGGGTTTTAATTCCAGTGTTTTATAAATGTTAGAATATTTCACAGGGTGTGGTAAACTTCGAGAAAAAAACACAGTTTGATTGGTACACCCCGTATGCAATGACACTTTACCTTTCTAGCAACAATATTATTATAGCATATTGTTAAATAGTAAGGCTATAATATATTAAAAAAATAACTTAAATCGGACAACAGTTTTAGAAAATTCAAGACATCAAAAATGACCCATTTTTAAAGTTCTTTGCGTTAATTTCTTGGAGTAGTGTATAATAATACTGCTTGTATTCTCCCTTCAGATCTTTTTTTGACACCCATTTAAACTTATATATGTCTCAATCAAGAGCAGCAAAACGTTAGGAAAAATCTATAGGTTAGTAATTTACCATAGAAAAACGATAACACGCTAAGAAGATTATTTGTCTAAGACTATTTTATAAAACCACATTGTAAAAAAGCATTAAAACACTCCTAATCGTCAGTTTCGTTCATTCGTAAAAAACAACCGTGTCAAGATCATTTAAAATCGCATTAGAATTCATGAACTACCAAATAAATCCTAACATTTTTTTACTAATCTTATCTCTTCTAACGGTACATGCGTTTAGAGAAAGTGTAAAAATATTAACAATTCAACCATATCTACAATTCTTTATCTCTACAACTAATTCTTTTTAGTTAATGAGCCTAACGTAAGCGTCTTCTAACGCGTGAGACAAATAAAAATTTAAATTTATTAAATACGGTTGTGTGAGGTTCAGTATACACTCAATGGCAAAAGTATGGTAGCATCTACCTAAAAGGAAAAGCAACTAAAAAAATTTAGATTTGACCTATGTACTCCAGCGTATTTTTGTAATTTTATCATCAAAATTAATTTACCCCAGAGGCGGGCAAATCTTTTTTAGAAACAGAAAAAGCCAATATTATTCAATAAATATACGCATCTTATTTTACCTCCTCGCAAGTTAAATATAATTTTAGATCGGATTCACATTTCATTTACCACAATAAATCACCGAATAAACCACAATTCATCATGAGACCTAATACATTCTATAATTGATTTGATATTTTGATTTTCAATCCAACAAAGCTCTTAAAAATTTGTAAATCAAGAAATTATTAGATGTAACTTGTTCACCTCTTCTGTATTTTCTCCTTCGTAATGATGTATTGCGCCATATAATTTTCTTGACTATTTCTGTCTAATTATCTCTCTCCTGTAGTGCAGTTACTGAAGGTGGATATGAGCTATTACCTCCGATTTCGTTGAACCTCCTTTGCATGAAAATTGGTGAGTGGTTAGAGGATATCTCAAGGAACAGAGGTGACATGGTTCCAACTTGCGCTTTTACTTTTTTTCTGGAGGGTGAAAATAACTTCTTTTATAATAACCCCATAATTTGATATAAGGATAAATTCTAAGCAAAATTTGTTATATAAAATTATTCAAATAAATCAAAACTTTTTGAGTTATTAAAGATTAAAGATTTTAATTTTTCGTGAGAAAAGTGCATGTTTTTAACCGATTTTTTATAAATAACTCAAAAAATGGTAATCTATAAGCTTTTACAAAAAAGTTATGATTACGAAAATTGAAGCCAATAAAAAACAAAATAAACTCCTTACAATAAAAACCTTTTAATGTTAACTAGAAGTGAGTTATAGGTAATTGAATGTATATTTTTTTCGGCTAGTACCCAAAACTAAATATTCAAGCTTAAATACCGGAAAAATGCTGCATTTTATAACATAAGCTTATAAAACATTTGTCAATATATACTTAGAAATATCTATCAAACGAGCCCCCAACAAGCTGATTGCATTAAAATTTAGGCTCCAAAAATATTTCAAAATTTATTTTAAAATTTTTTCCAAAAAATATTACCGTTCTTTTTATTGACTTCGTTAATTTGTACAACATCAGGTTCACTTAAAAACCATTTGAAAGATAATTCCAGGTGCTATTAAATCACGTTAAATTTAGTCTTTTACACCCCTTATTTTTTTTTTAAATAAAAGATTAAATGGATTACATGGTTACATGGTTCTCGCAGCAAAATTTAAGTTTTAAACGTTTATATCTCGGTTATTTTTTACCTTAAAGAAATAGTAAAACAGATAAAATATTTGATAAAGAAAAATCTAAAATTTACTTATGTATAATTTTTTATGTATTGTTATATTTCTATTTGATATGAAAATTAAAATTTGATAATTATAGACAAAATTCAATTTAATATAAAATATTTTCAATTTTCTCAACCACGGGCATATAAATTTAGAACAACCTGTATACAACAAATTGTTATATTTAATTTTAAGAAGTGATTAAAACGATACTCGGAACAATGCGCTTAAAATAAAACTAAAGTGAAATCGAAAATAGGTCATTATCGTTGTTCGCGGAAGGTGCAATCATTAGCCGATGCTAAAGAAGACTTAGTGAAAGTAGATAATAGATCATTAAATTTTGTAATTAGTAGAAAGTAATTTTAGAATGGGAATTAACTATTTTCTTTGAAATCCATTAAGCATATTTAGAAAGTTTAAAAATTGGTTTTGAGGAATACTGCGAATGAGAGTTGGTGGTGGAATTTTGATTTGTGAATCTGGAAGGGATATTTAGAAAGGAGGGGAATGAATGACAAATAGAGATCAGAACGTTTTGAGCTGTGGAGAAGTGAAGTCCAGTAGTAGACGGTAGTGTACGGAGAGTGAGAAAGCCGGTGTAGTTCCGTGAGTGTGTAGTATCTATCGTAGAACGAGAGGTAGGCCAAGTTGAGAGTAAAAGAACCTCCTTGAGCCAAGAGTTCCCGGTAGCTGATTGCAGTTTCGAAAAAGGTAGAAGACAGCATCACGACAGAAGCAGGAAACGAGAGCTATACGAGCTAGTTTCGGAGGAGAACATTACTGGAAGCCAGGACGAGGTTTTGATTGCAGCCAAGGATAGCAGGAAACGGGTCTTGTGTGAAGACATTCTCAGTGCACCAGAAAAAGGTCAGTTTCATTTGTTTGGACATGAATGTATGGGTTTTTCGTAGTAAATACCACATTTAAAATTAAAAAAACATAATCAATAATATCAGAAAAGCTTCATCAAACTTAAATAGAATTGTTGCTGATAAATCATAATAGTTAAATGTTAATAAAAACTTTCAATTGGAAATCAAAAGAAAATAAGATTCCCATGTATAAATGTTATGTTTAAGAATAATAAGATATAGCAAATATTAAGCAGTGATTGCCATTTAAATAAAATAAACAATATTTTGATTACAATTGTAACCCATATGTGTATTTTTTTTTACTCTTTTCTTTTCTATCCCGATTAGGAACCATTAAGAAATACTAGAAGCCACGAAAGTAAGTAATTAATTTATAATTCGCCCTGAGATTGAAAACATATTGATATGTGATCTGGTTAATTAATTGGATTAGTATTAATACATTGATTAAATTAAGTGACATATAAAATTATTATCTCATATCAATAATCAAGATCACAACAACTGGCGCCCAACGTGGGGCATTTTGAAAGTATTTCTAGTGGCAAATTTGAAGGATAGAAAGAGTAAAGCCGGTATTTGAAAATTTATATGCCTGTGGTAAAAAGTGAGATAAGTACATTTGATAACATAAAATTTTAGATCTCTTTAGGTACAAATTTTACATAACTGATTTAATATTTTATTTTTACGATATTACATTTGATATATTTATTGACAATTTATAATATTTGGGTGAGAAAAAGTCGTCTTGGTAACATACTAGTAAAATTTCATATTTGGCGGGGACAGTACTTCTTGAAAACAAATGTCTGTGACAAGAAGCCAAAGCAAAGACAACAAAAAACAAAAAGAACATTCAAATCAAGAGAATAATTCAGACCAAGAAGACATTTTAGACACGACAATCATGGCATCAGAACAGCAAGAATTATCAGGAATAGATAAAATATTACAAATGATGCAACTCCAGTCACAAAGAATGGAACAAAAACTGGATAAAAATCAGGAGGAAACAAAACAAGCAATGGAGAAAAATCAGGAAGAAACATCAAAGAAAATGGATAAAGTGGATCAAAAAATGGATGAAACACAGCAAAAAATGGATGACAACCAAAAGGAAACAAAACAAGCAATAGAAGAGAACAATAAGAAAATAGAGGAACGCATAGAAAAGTATGAAAAGGAAATAAAAGGATGTTTGACAACAATGAAAAACGAGATAGAACAGCAAGAAATGAAAATTAAAGATCACATGCAAGAACAAGAAATTAGAATGAAGGACCACATGAAAGAACAAGAAATGATAATTCAAAACAAAATGGAGGAGTTAACGAATGGCCAGAAAAAGGAACTAGAAAATTTGGAAAATAAGTTAGAAAATGCTATTCAAGTAGACAGAGAAGAAGTGGAAAAAAGAATCACAGAAATAGAAAAACAAGTCACCGAAAACAGGACGCAACAGAATGTCGGAGAAAGAAGAGAAATGGTTAGACATAGCACAGATGACGTGAAGATAAGGTTTGGCGGGGATGTAAGAAGATTACACCCAGTGCCGTTCATAAATAGCCTGAAAAAGAAAATACAGCACATCGGAAATTTCGAAACAGCAAAAGAAACTATCAGAAACCATCTCAAATATGAAGCAAGCCTATGGTTCGATAGTAAAGAAGAAGAATTCGGCAATTGGCAACAATTTGAACAAAAATTTTTGAATTATTTCTGGGGAAAAGTCCAACAATTGGAAATTAACAAGGAATTGCAAAATGGGAAATACAATGATAGGATGGGTGTATCAGAAAGGACATATGCTTTGCAAATTTACAATAATGCAAAACATTTACAATATAATTACTCATCGGAACAATTAGTCGAACTGATTGCAAGACATTTCGAGGAAACGCTGGAAGACCATATCACATTGCAAAACTACAAAGACATAGATAGTTTATGCCAATTCCTACAAATAAGAGAATCACGTCTAAGAGAAAGAAAATCAAGAAAGTCGCGAGAAGATTACAGGCCCCGAGAAACACAAGATTACAGAGATAGAAATCAAAATAGGAGGGACTATACAAGACGAGATTTTAATCCCAGAAGGGAAAACGAAAATAGAGACAACGGAAGAGGAAATTATGAACAAAGAAATAGGCAATGGAATGAGGACAGAAATCGAGAATACCAGAATAGAAACACCACACGCTCAAATCAAGAAAACAGAAATAATGGTAGACAAAATGAACAGGGATATCGAGAAAACCGAAACAGATCCGACAGACCAAGAGAAAATAGAAGAGAGGTAAATAATACCCAGACAGAAGAATATGACGGAGAGAGAAATTATGACGAAAATATAAACAACAATGAGCAACCGGCGTCTTTTCACGACGGCGCTCACTAAAAAAAAAAAAACAAACAGGAATCTTTTGTCACCCCAAGGAGTTTATTAAATTGGCAGGAAACAACGAAAAGAAAAATGGAATTAATTTAAAATTTGTGGATGGATTTATCAACGAGACACCAATTAAAATTATGATAGATACTGGATCGGAAATAACATTGGTCAACAGAAAACTAATAGAAGAAGTTAACTTAACGAATTTAATTTATAAAATACCTAGGGTAAATTTAGTGGGCGCAAACAAACGGACATTGGCAACTATAAATGAAGGCATACGAGTAATGGTACGACTGGGCAAGAATATGTATGCACTACAATGTGTAATAATGCCAAACATGTCACATGACATGATAGTAGGAGTGGACGAATTGGCAGAAAAACATGTAGTGATAGATTTTAAAAATAATACGATGAAACTAACAGAAGAAAAAGAAAAAGAACAGGACAAGGAACATGAGAAACAAAATACGGACGAATCAGGTAAAGAACAAACAGTGGAAATGAATTTGGCAGCGAAGCAAGGACAAAGAAGAAAAAGGAGAAAAGGTCAGAAAAAGATAAAAGAAAATGAAACCTGTGGCTCCTCAAAAGAAGAGTTGAGCCCAGAAGAAGAAAATTTGAGAGTATCAGAAACAAAGGAAACCTGGGATTCCTCAAAAGAAGAGACGGGCTCAGGAGAAGAAGAAATAAAGCAAAAAAATGAAAGTGAAAAGAATATGATTGAAACAGTGGTATTTGAAGAGGAGGTATATGCAAACGAGGATGCAGAATGCACGGTAAATATGTGTGAAGAATCTGAGAAAAAAGACAGAAAATTGATATGTGGAGAAGGGAAAGAAAAAGAATTGCGGTTGATGTTACGAAACTACGAAAATTTGATCAATGAGGAAAACAGAGTGGCTAAAAAGTACGAACATTCATTTGAGGTGAAAAACTTGGGAAATTTTCGATCAAAGACTTACCCGATTCCATACAAGTATCGACAAGAGGTGAAAGAAGAAATAAATAAAATGTTGGAAGATCAAATCATCGAAAGATGTGATTCACCATATGTTAACCCGATTGTGATAGTAAAGAAAAGCAGTGGAGAATTGAGATTATGTTTAGATGCCAGGAATATCAACCAGCACACTGTATCACAATATGAATCACCTCTAAACATCGAGGCCATTTTTGGAAGAATCACCGGGTCACACATATTTTCGAAAATTGACTTAAAACACAGTTTTTGGTTGATACCGTTAGCTGAAAAGTGTAGAAACTACACCGCTTTTTCTATTGATGGTATTGTCTACCGGTTTAAGGTAGTGCCGTTTGGATTGCAGAGTGCTTGTGCTGCACTCGTCCGAGCTCTACATACCATTTTGAATCGCCACGAAGATTTCATAGTTCATTATATCGATGATTTATTAATTTTTTCACAAGATACTCAGAGTCATCTGAAACACATAGAAATAATTCTGGAAGAATTGGACACAGCGGGATTGAAATTAAACACTGAAAAATGTCAATTTTTTCAAAAAGAAGTCATTTATTTGGGTTTTCAATTGGACACCAAAACAGTAAGATTATCCGAAGACAGAGTCAAGCTCATAGATGAATACCCAAGACCAACGAATTTGAAAACATTGAGAGGTTTTCTTGGCACGATTAATTATTTTAAAAAACTGATTCCCGATTTGAGCCAAAAGGAAATCCCTCTGATAAAGTTGCTTAAAAAAGGAATGAAATGGAATTGGAAAGAAGAACAGGAGGAAGCTTTCGAAACATTAAAACGAGAATTCGCAAAAGGAACGAAAATATACCACCCCATTTACAATTTACCTTTTATACTCCGAACTGATGCGTCCATACAAAAATTTGCAGGAGTTCTGTCTCAAATACAAAACGACCAAGAAGTGCCGATATGTTTTATATCGCGAGTGACTAAAACACATGAGAGAAAATATAGTGTTACAGAATTGGAGTTTGCCAGTGTACTATATTGCGTAAACAAATTGAGGTTTTACTTATTGGGAGCAAAATTCACAATCGAAACAGACCATGCAGCTTTAGTACATATCATGAAGAATAGATTAGTAAATAATAGAATACATAGAGGCATTCTATTATTACAGGAGTATGATTTTGAGTTCCGATATATAAAAGGAAAAGACAACATAATAGCCGACGCTCTAACACGGGATGAGGACACCGGAAAAAAGGAAACAATTACTCTACAGGTGGGACTAAATAGATTAATACAAGAAGAAGGGATACATTCGTTAAATGAGATAAGGACAAATCAAGAAGACCTAGAGGAAAGAGAGAAAAGAAGAGCGGAAATAGAAAATGACATATATTTTAAGAGAATAGACGGAAAGGAACTATATTTAGTGACACAGACATTGGCCGAAAAGATAATAAAGAAATTACATGAGGACAATGGGCATATCGGTAGCAGAAAAGTTTGGCTCGTTTTTAGGGAAAATTACATCAGCCGACAGGATTACCGCATTGCAAAGGAAATTACCCAGAAGTGCGATGTATGTCAAAAATATAAGAGTCGGAATTTCAAAAACGAAAATGTTGCCAAAAATATTGAAGCCCGAAACAAACTAGACATTGTAGCAATAGATATGTTAAGCGATCTAATTATGACCACTAAAAGGAACAAACATATTCTGGTAATGGTGGATGTGTTTTCAAAATACGTAAAATTATATAGTTGCCGCACCACAAAGGGGGAGGAAATATTAAGAAAAATCGACAATTTTATAGCCATAGTAGGAACACCAAAAAAGATTCTACTGGACAATGCAACGTATTTCCGAAATGATCGTTTCAAGGGACAACTTCGAGAACGAGGAATAGAGACAAATTTTGTCAGCATCAGGCATCCACAGAGTAATCCTTCGGAACGATTCATACAGGAAGTGACGAAATTTCTTCGCATTGCAACAGATGGTCAACATCGCCACTGGGACAGGAAAATGGCGGAAATAGAAAGGTATCTAAATACAATTCCGAGCACAGTAACAAAAGAGACCCCAGAATACATCATGAAGGGTGTACTGCCGATAAGGCCATGGGAAGACCAAGAGCCAAAAGAATATCAACAGGTGATTGAAACCGTACAGAGAAGATTACGGCGAAGCAACGAAAAATATATCCAAAGACAGGAACAAAATAGAAAAAGAAGACCAGTGACTTTCCAAAAGGGTGAAAAAGTACTCGTGAGGGCATTACGAGTATCAAATCTTCCTGGGGGCATTTGCGCAAAGTTGATGCCTGTTTTCGAAGGCCCGTACATCGTGAATAATGAAAATGGGATAAATAGTTATGAGTTGAGGCACAGGAACTCGGAAAAGATCCGAGGAATTTATAATATTCACGATGTATACAAATATCACGAATAAAAGACAGAATTACATGAAGTAGATAGTAAGTTAGGATATAAGACGTAGATTAAAGTAAGGAAATATACAGGGAGTTGGTTTTGCCTCGAGAAAATTTATGTAAAAATGCAGATAAATTTTATCGAATACAAGGCGGGGATTTGTTATATTTCTATTTGATATGAAAATTAAAATTTGATAATTATAGACAAAATTCAATTTAATATAAAATATTTTCAATTTTCTCAACCACGGGCATATAAATTTAGAACAACCTGTATACAACAAATTGTTATATTTAATTTTAAGAAGTGATTAAAACGATACTCGGAACAATGCGCTTAAAATAAAACTAAAGTGAAATCGAAAATAGGTCATTATCGTTGTTCGCGGAAGGTGCAATCATTAGCCGATGCTAAAGAAGACTTAGTGAAAGTAGATAATAGATCATTAAATTTTGTAATTAGTAGAAAGTAATTTTAGAATGGGAATTAACTATTTTCTTTGAAATCCATTAAGCATATTTAGAAAGTTTAAAAATTGGTTTTGAGGAATACTGCGAATGAGAGTTGGTGGTGGAATTTTGATTTGTGAATCTGGAAGGGATATTTTGAAAGGAGGGGAATGAATGACAAATAGAGATCAGAACGTTTTGAGCTGTGGAGAAGTGAAGTCCAGTAGTAGACGGTAGTGTACGGAGAGTGAGAAAGCCGGTGTAGTTCCGTGAGTGTGTAGTATCTATCGTAGAACGAGAGGTAGGCCAAGTTGAGAGTAAAAGAACCTCCTTGAGCCAAGAGTTCCCGGTAGCTGATTGCAGTTTCGAAAAAGGTAGAAGACAGCATCACGACAGAAGCAGGAAACGAGAGCTATACGAGCTAGTTTCGGAGGAGAACATTACTGGAAGCCAGGACGAGGTTTTGATTGCAGCCAAGGATAGCAGGAAACGGGTCTTGTGTGAAGACATTCTCAGTGCACCAGAAAAAGGTCAGTTTCATTTGTTTGGACATGAATGTATGGGTTTTTCGTAGTAAATACCACATTTAAAATTAAAAAAACATAATCAATAATATCAGAAAAGCTTCATCAAACTTAAATAGAATTGTTGCTGATAAATCATAATAGTTAAATGTTAATAAAAACTTTCAATTGGAAATCAAAAGAAAATAAGATTCCCATGTATAAATGTTATGTTTAAGAATAATAAGATATAGCAAATATTAAGCAGTGATTGCCATTTAAATAAAATAAACAATATTTTGATTACAATTGTAACCCATATGTGTATTTTTTTTTACTCTTTTCTTTTCTATCCCGATTAGGAACCATTAAGAAATACTAGAAGCCACGAAAGTAAGTAATTAATTTATAATTCGCCCTGAGATTGAAAACATATTGATATGTGATCTGGTTAATTAATTGGATTAGTATTAATACATTGATTAAATTAAGTGACATATAAAATTATTATCTCATATCAATAATCAAGATCACAACAGTATATTGAGCAGTTTTGAAGTTATTATCAAAAGAAAATGAAAATTAGGATAATATTACAAATTCTGATTTCTTTAAATTATACCTTTTTTCAAAAATGTGCGTTCTAAACCGATCAAAATTGTTAAAATCATTACTTATGCAAATATAAAGAAATAATTGTAAAGGATTACTATAAATTTTAATTTTTGTGGAAATGGCGTATGTTTAATTTTTCACTTTTTCCTAAAAAATTCGAGAGGGTTCTCTTATTTTCATCATAATTTGCTTAATGTTGATGCTATTAAATTCTTCTGGAGCTCATTTGATAGGTACTCTAAAGTACTTTGAAACAAGTGTTTAACAGGTATATTTTATAAAATGCGTCGTTGTCCCGTTATATAGGCTTGAATACTTAGATTTGAGTACTCGTCGAAAAAAATATATTCAATTACCCCTAACTCACTTTGAATTAACATAAGTTTAGTTCTTTAAGTGAGGAGTATATTCAGTTTTATTATCTTTAATTTTGACAATAATAACTTTTTTGTAAAACCTTATAGTTTTTGAGTTATACGTGTAAAACAGCTTGAAATCATGCATTTTTTTACGAAAAAATAATATCTTTGATTTTTCTTCTTCTTCTTCTTCTTCTTCTTCTTCTTCATGTACCATCTCATCTAAGAAGGTTGGCAACCATCACATCAATTCGCACTTTTTCGATACCGCTGCTCTAAAGAGATCAGCAGAAGTGCAAATAAACCAAGCTCTCAAATTGTTTAACCAGGAGATGCGTCTTCTTCCGCGACTCCTTCTACCCTGTATTCTTCCTTGAATTATTAATTGTAACAAGTTATAACGCTCGCCCCTCATAACATGTCCCAGATATTGTAGTTTTCTGACTTGATCTTTAATAACTCAAAAAGTATTGATTTATATTAATAACTTTATATAACAAATTTTCTTTAAAATTTGACCCTCTATCGAGTTATGGTATTATTTTTAAAATAATAATTTTCACCCCCGAGAAGGGGTGGCATCCACCCCCAGTGTAAAAGCGCAAGTTAGCATCATGTCACCTTTGTTCCTTGAGGTATCCTAACTACTCACCAATTTTTATGAAAATCGATGGAGGTTCAACGAAATCGGTGGTGAAAACCTTCAGTGACTGCACTACTGTGGAGGTTGCTTTGCTTTGGAAAACAAGTAACCGGCCATGTTCTTTATTTGGTCCAATCATCGTGTTGGATATCTTCCTCTGTATATTTTCTACTACGTTGCCTTTAACTGTCATTCGTTTTATGCCTTTTCTTCCTGTAATTATATTCCAAAATATACTTTGATATTTTGAAATATATTGGATATATTCCAAAATGTCACAGTATATTTTGGTTGATAGTCTAGGTAAATAGTCTTTGGTAAATCTAGATTTTATGTCAAGTTCTCCTAAGCTTTGTTTTTAAACCAAGAGGAGTAAACTAAAAAGACAGATTCACACCAGATTCACAGAAATATCACCAACTACATCTTCTTTTTTGGGTGACCATATCGGCCTTTGACAATACTCCATAAATATTATATTATATTAATACCTCGCTAAGAGTTCAAGAAACAACTGTTTTTTTTATACAAAAGAGACTAAAAATCTAAAAATTAAAGGAATAACGCAGAAAATACAAAAAAAACGCTGATATAACTTAATTAACCTATGAAATGTCAAATGTGTCAAAATTTTATAAATTATGTCATTAGTGTCAAAATTTGATAACAGTGGAGTAAACAGAGACATGTTAACCGTAGACAAGGCATACTGAGCAAAAAACTGTAACGCGCGGCAGTCGATCGGTGGTCTATCTATCTCTTTTTACTAAGCGATACCGCTCATTTGACGGACAACGATGGCTAGACCACTCAAAATAAATATTGACCAATGGCGTCCTTGATATCGGCGTTACACCTCGATAAACAGAGCGGCCCAATCTACAGGTTATTATATCTATGGGAGTAAACTTGCTTAAGGTTTGACCAACCACAAACAAGCTTTACGGCGCGGGAAATTTGAATTACTTCTCTTGGTTTACAAATAGACTATAGTATTGAATTACATGTGCGACGTGGGGTCCATGCTATGCGAAAATTCTACGGTAGGCTCACCTACCAAATCGTCAGCCTAATGTGAAAAGTGCATAAGTCCAAAATATATAATTTTACAGGAGAGACAAAAAAACTAACTGTGCATAACTCCACTTATACACAACTAAATATAATGTGAACATTGCACAACTCCGTTTTAGTAATCAGTTTTTGTAATTATCAAACAATATGTTTGTCATTTTGAACTGTACCCTGTGGGTACTCACCTATTTACAATGAAAATACTATTTATTGTATAAACATCAGAAAAACAACTGGTATGTTCGAAGGGTTTGGCTACTAAAAAGAGCTGACTTGTGGGACTTGTGCAGATTTCATAAGTTTTTTAACATTAATGGACTTAAAGGATATTAATGAAGATTTCCTTTTTACAATTTTAGCAAAATCTAGTATAGTGCGGCAGATTCGTTCAAATATTATAAGAATTGTGCATTTAATGATAGAAGCGTATAGATTGGACCACATATACTACACATATAAAGATACAAAACTAGATAGGAGGCCATCTCAGATTTTGCCTTTTACAAAAATGGCGGGATTCAAAATGGCGACTATACATATGTGGCTAATAGCACGATAACTTTTGAACGAGAATTCAGATTTCAACCAAATTTGGTATATAGGTTCTTTTTTTTGACGAATAAGATCGTGGTCTGGAACCGGAAGAATCGATTTACCAAAAGTTGTGTTTTTCCTGGTTTTTATGTAAAAATATGTTGTTCTTTTTTCAATTATTTCACCCTGTATGTATTAATTTTTCAAATAGATAATACGGCCGTTAAAAAGAGCGTAAAAATATTTTTTAGGAAATATTTTTAACTTTTTTGTTATGTTAATTACTATTTATTAACTGCAAACGTATCTTCACATGTACCTATACGCGGCAGATTCGTGCAAATATTATAAGAATTATTGTGCATTTAATGGTAGAAGCATATAATTTGAACAACATATACTAAACATATAGAGGTTCAAATTTAGATGTGAGGCCATCTCAGTTTTGTTCCTTTTGCAAAAATGGCGGGCATTCAAAATGGCGACTATACATATGTGACTAATAGCACGATAACTTTTGAACGAGATGTCAGATTTTAACTAAATTTAGTATATAGGTTCATTTTTTAATGAAAAATATTGAGGTCTTGAACCGGAAGAATCAGTTTACCAGAATTTGTGTTTTTACTGTTTTTTTATGTAAAAATATGTTACGTATTTTTTTTATGGGAAATAAGCCACAATTTTACTAAAAAATGAATTTATTAACGTTTCGAAGCCCAAATCGGGTTTCGTTGTCAAAATACAAAATACTATTAAAATAAAACAAACATGTTGCTAAGTAAAAAAATTCTTCTAATAATTTATTTAATCTGACTCATTTATATTGGCAATTCAGACGTATATTATACATTTTAAAGTAGAAGACTTTAAAATGATATCGCCAATATTTATGAGTTGCGTTCCTGGGACGACTTTACTAAAAGATAGTTCATTCGATTACATGAAATCAATCCCAACTCAAGAATATCCGTCGCAAAAAAATCATAGCATGTGATCTGTCTTTAAAAAGACAACCAAATGCAACGATGACAGTAAAACCAGGAAAAAACCTCGTGATACTATTCTGACATCGTAAGTATTTGGCCTTACATTTAATCTACCTTCAAAAAACTAATACCAAATTCTGACTTTAATATGTTTAAATTATAAATAATATTAATATTACATAGATCTACAATAAGTAATTATAAAAATGCCACAAGGAAATAGCTTCAGAACAACATTAAAAATATGTTGTTCCTTTTTAATTCTTTCACCCTGTATATATTAATTTTTCAAAAAATTTTCAGTGTTGAAAAGAGCGTAAAAATATTTTTTAGTTAGGAAATATTTTGAACTCTTTAGTTATATTAATTACCATTTAATACATTCATAACGTATCATCGCATGTAGGTACCTATGTGCGGCATATTCGTCCAAATAATAATATAAGAATTATTCTGCATTTAATGGTAGAAGCATATAATTTGGACCACATATACTACATATACAAAGATTTAAATTTAGATATGAAGCCATCTCAGATTTAGTCTTTTACAAAAAATGGCGGGCATTCAAAATGAATCTGCCGTCCATAGGTACATGTGAACATACGTTATGCATTTCTTAAATGGCAGTTAACGCAACTGAAAAGTTCGAAATATTTCCTAAAAAACATATTTACACTCTTTTCAATGGCGTTATTACCTTTTTGAAAAATTTATATATACAGGGTTAAAGAATTGAAAAAGGAACAATATATTATTTAATTAAAAAACAGTAAAAATACAAATTCTGGTAAACCGATTCTTCCGGTTCAAAACCTCGATATTATTCATCAAAAAAAGAACCTATACACCAAATTTGGTTGAAATCTGACGTTTCGTTCAAAAGTTATCGTGCTATTAGTCACAAACGTATAGTCGCCATTTTGAACGCCCGCCATTTTTGTAAAAGGAACAAAAACTGAGATGGCCTCGTATCTAAATTTGAACCTTTATATGTGTAGCATATGTGGTCCAAATTATATGATTCTACCATTAAATGCACAATAATTCTTATAATATTAGCACGAATCTGCCGAATATAGGTACATGTGACGATACGTTTGGCATTTATTAAATGATAATTAACGTAACTATAAAGTTAAAAATATCTCCTAAAAAATATTCTTACGGTCTTTTCAGTGCTGGTATTAACTTTGGAAAATTAATACATACAGGGTGAAAGAATTAAAAAAACAACATATTTTTACATAAAAACCAGGAAAAACACAACTTCTGGTAAACCGATTCTTGCGGTTTAAAACCTCGATCTTATACATCAAATAAAGAACCTATATACCAAATTTGGTGGAAATCTGAAGTTTCGTTCAAAAGTTATCGTGCTATTAGTCACAATGTATAGTCGCTATTTTGAATGCCCGCCATTTTTGTAAAAGGCAAAATCTGAGATGGCCTCATATCTAAATTTTAAGTTTTATATGTGCAGTATATGTGGTCCAAATTATATACTTCTATCATTAAATGCACAATTGTTTCACATATCGGCTGCACTAGTAAACTATTTTAGAAGAAAACAGAGCCGTACATAGCTTTTGGATAATGCTAAGAGATGCCAGCAAAAATCTAAAATTTAATATTTTGGGCTCATGCATTTTTCATATTAGGTCGACGAAATATCATTATACGCCTATAATCGGCATTTTTGATGGTCCATGTCTCTGAAGCGTAGTTGGCGATAAAAAATATTAATTCTCGAACAAGGCATAATTTTGTCTATTTACTCTTACTTATACGTTTACTTTTTGCCTTACTTATACTTTTTACTAGTAAGGCGGTGGTCTTCAATGCACGCCGTACGCAGCCTACGGCGTCTATTGGAATTGGATACCACCGGATAAGTCGGTCGTCACTTCAATTCACCCGGAAGTAATTTGAATTTGTTTTAGAATTACCCTTTTTTGACTATTCTCGGTTGTAAGACAGTTTTTGTACTTCAAAGTTTATTAAAAGTAATCAAAGTGAACAATTTTCCTAAGGCGTGAAGTTGAACGCAGCCTACAGCGTCTATTGGAGACCACTGTCTAAAGTAAGCCTTGCTCTCTTGAGAACTGAAATCGAGAGTTGAAAATAATGGCGATCTCAAAAATTTCCACCATCTCGGTCTTTAATTCATCGATTTTGATTTTTTTACTGAGATCATATTAATAATGTAGTTATACTAAATTTACAATTGAGATGCAGTAGAAATAAATAAACCAAGAAACGTTAAGTGCTAGTAGGAGCACTCCCGAATCATAATTTACAATGTCTACACTTTGGAAATCATGATTTGGGATTTAAAATGTATAAGAACATAAATTATGATTCGGGAGTGCTCCTAGTAACATTTGACGTGTCTTGGTTTGTTTATTTCTACTGTATCTTGATTGTAAATTTAGTATAGTAACAAGTAGTATTAACAGTACAACAATTTTTTTTAACAAAATAGTAACGCCAATTTCTAATATTACCTAGAAAATCTGACACCTAATTCAGACAGCGATTACTCATTATGGAAGGCCACAAATAAGCTAAAGCGGCCACAAAAAAATTCCACCTATCAGAACAGAAGATTTAAAGTGGTTAAAGACAGATCAGGAAAAAGCAGACGCTTTCTCAAAACACCTAGAAAAGGTATTTCAGCCACTAACAAACAGAGCCAATGAAGAGGACGATATCTATGAATATTTAGATAGTCCAAATCAAATGAATCTACCACCCAAATGGGCAACTCGTAATGAAGTAAAAGGTCTAATAAAAAACCTCAAGAAAAAGAAGTCGCCTGGACATGATCTGATAACGGCCAACATATCAAATAACCTACCTAGAAAAGGAATAGTAAGTTTAACACAGATCATTAAATCGATACTAAGAACAGGCTACTTTCCTGCACAATGGAAGTTAGCAGAAATTATAACGATTCCAAAACCAGGAAACCACATGAGATTATATCCTACCCACCCATTAGCCTTTTACCAGTTATGTCCAAAGTTGCAGAGAAAATCATTGCAAGTAGACTAATTATTGATATACAGAAAAACAATATTATACCAAATCATCAGTTCGGTTTTCGCCAAAACCACGGCACAACTGAACAAGTGCATAGGGCGGTAGAAAAGATACAATCAGCTTTTCAGGAAAAGAGCTATTGCAATGCCATTTTCCTGGATTTAAGTCAAGCATTTGACAAGGTCTGGCATCTAGGATTGTTATTCAAACTGAAGAAAGAAATCTCTCAGCCGCTATATACAATACTAAAATCATACCTAGAATAAAGGCTATTTTACACAAAATACGAAGAAAGTGTGTCTAATATCCACAACATAAATGCTGGGGTCCCGCAAGGTAGCGTCTTGGGACTCATTCTCTACACAATCTTTACAGCTGATTTCCCAACTGGAGAAGAATCTAAAATCGCAACATTCGCAAATGACACTGCAATTCTGGTAAAATATCCAGATCCCATACAGGCAGCTGAAATATTGCAACAAAACATACATCTAATTGAAATATGGGCTAAGAAATGGAAGATAAAGATCAACGAAGCAAAATCAGTTAACGTAGTATTCACTAAATGTCACAAAGAAACACTGACTATACTAATGCATAACAAGAACATTCCTAAAAATGATACTGTAAAATATCTTGCATTACACCTTGACAAGGGGCTAACATGGAGAACACACATCTGGATGAAGAGGAAGCAATTAGGAATAAAATTCAAAAAACAATACTGGTTACTCGGCCGAAAATCCATCTTATCTTTATCTAACAAAATATTACCTAGTGTATAAAGCAATCATCCGTCCCATCTGGACATACGGGATTGAACTGTGGGGAACTGCAGCAGACAGCAACCTAGCAATACTTGATCGATTTCAATCCAAGATTCTTCGTGCTATCACAAACGCACCGTGGTTCATTCCAAATGCAGACATTTACAGGGACTTGAAGATCGATACAGTGAAGCAGATGATCGTCAAATTCAGTGATGAATATTTCAAGCGACTGGAAAAGCACCCCAACGAATTAGCAGTGAATTTATTGGACAACTCTACACAACTAAATAGACTGAACATTAGAACTCCACTTGACTTGCCATTTAGAAAATAAGCGTTTTAAAGTGTTTAAAGTTTTAAATGAAAATAAGTGACTTAGAGTAGTTATTAGTAATAAACCTACTAGGAGTTGATAGTCACTGGACTAAAACTCCTCTCACATTGAGTTCGTTTAAAAGATATGCTTAGTGTTACTTAGTGATGTAAAAAATTGTATTTTAAAACAAATAATAAAAAAAAAATTTTTTAACGCTTATTCGGATATGGTGAGTACACAGGACAAGGAACGCAACTTGTTATCAAAATTTTATGAAAAAAAAAGGTTTGAATTTTATCCACTCAAAGACATAAACAAAGAATCAACTTAAAATTCATACATATAAATTTTAAAATTTCAAACTAAATAAAAGTTACAAACTAAGTTTTCAATCTAATAATATATAAAACGACAATCAATATCATTCTACATACTACCAGATTGAAAACAGTGGGAATCTTCTCTAGTAATAACCACCGAGGTTTTTAAGAATTATAAGCCATGCGGGTGCCGTGACTATCAGAAGATGAGGGAATTTTGTAATTCACGTCCCATCTGCTCAGCGTGGTAAAGCTCCAACGAGAAGGTTTCTTACGTACTCCAAAAATAGTAAATAAATACATAAAACATTAAAAATCCATGAACATTTTTAATTTCGTTGCAACCCGAAAATGCAGCAGCATTATATGCTAGTTCAATCAGAGAGTACAGCAAGAGTGTATACCGGTTTAGGCTTTTTTTGCCGTTCATCAGTAGTAGGGGTCGCCAAGTTCTTGAAAATTTCAAGATCTTGTCTTGATTTCAAGACAAGATCAAGACAAGAAGTAATTTTAGATTTCAAGACAAGACAAGAAATTTTTTGTCAATACCAAGATTTCTTGTCAAGAAATCAAGAAATCTTGAAATATCTTGACTAGGTGTTAATTTGTGAAAAAGATAACATATTTTAACATAAAATAACGTATTTTAATGTATTGAACACTTTTTTGCTAAAACTATTTACAAAATGTAAATCATGTAAATGTAACATAAATTTGTAAATCGGAATTAATAAGTCATGAATTAAGGCAGATAATACTTCTTATGCTGGGGCTACAGTAACGGCATTAGACGTTACTGTGGCCCCAGCATTATGGAGTCAACTTCTAGCGGATTTCTTGACTTTGTTATTGTTAAGCTGCTATTGAAAATAGCCTTTCCGTAGGTACAGATGTTGCTGGCTTTCTGAGAGAATCCTTGGCCATTTTCGATAATAACGGGTAGACATTCTAGTGTCTTCTCTACCAATCAAGTAGATTCTCAGCATCTTTTGACCTAGGCTCACTTAAGTATTTTTTGACTCTGGTATTAGATTATGTAGGTTATTCTGGAATTGATTAGGCCGTGTCAGCCGGCATCGCAATAAAAAGGTCGCCGGGGAATCACCGGACCAGGTAATCAAGAAATTTCAAGATCTTGAAATTTCTTGAGTCAAAACAAGATATAACATATCAAAAAAACGTAATGACAAGATTTTTTAAATTTCTTGATTTTTTTCTCAAGACAAGACAAGAAGTTGTTATCAAGACAAGAATTCTTGTCTTGTCGACCCCTAATCAGTAGACCCAAATGCTCTCCTCTCTGACTGAACCAGGATAGATAGACGCGTGCCGTCCCGGATTGCAACGAACGAAATGGCTGGGGTGCCCTAGCGACATCTGCTAAAAAACAAACTAAGCTTACAATCTAATAATACATAAAACGACAATAAACATTACTCTACATACCACCAGATTGAAAACAGTGAGAAACTTCGCTGGTAACAACCTCCGAGGATTTTAAAAATTATAAGCCATGCGGGTGCCAAGACTATCAGAAGATCAGGGAACTTTAAAGCTTGGAATTCACGTCCCATCTGCTCAGCGTGGTAAAGCTCCAACGATAAGGTTTCCTACGTACTCAAAAAAGAGTAAATAAATTAAACATTAAAAATGTATAAATATATTCAATTTCGTTGCAACACGAAAATGCAGCAGCATATTCTAGTTCAATCAATAAATAAAAGTCGTTTAATTAGTTCGCAATTAAACTGTTTAAAATCAAAGAAATATTTTTTATACCCTTCTAAACAATATGTTTATGATTATACACACAATATGATTATACACACAGAAATAAGGAGAAAGATCAGAGAGGCAAAGGAAAGATGGTATAGTGACAGATGCGCAGAGATTGAACAGTTGGTAGAGAAACATGATAACTTAAACCTTCATAAGAAAATTAGTGAAATAACAGGCACTAATATTAAGAAAAAATCAAACATACTGCTGGATAAAAACGGAAAAATAATTATAGACGTCGGTGAAAGGCTTAAAAGATGGCAGGAATATATTCAAGAGCTATTTAAAGACGAACGGACTGAAATAGTACTAGAGCAGGAAAAGTTCGACAACGGCCCAGACATAACAGAAGATGAGGTACTAGAGGCGATAAAGCGAACAAAGAACAACAAGGCAACAGGTCCTGACCAAATACCTGTAGACATAATACGGTTAATAGAGGACCAGCAAATTGGAATATTGGTCGACTTATTTAATACAATATACAGTACAGGTATCATTCCCAGAGATTGGCTGCTGTCAACGTTCATAACACTGCCAAAAAAACCAAATGCAAAAGAATGCCAAGACCACCGGATAATAAGTTTAATGAGTCATACACTCAAAATATTCTTAAAAATTATACACCGGAGAATACATAACAAACTTGAGCAGGACATAAGCGACACGCAATTTGGATTTAGAAATGCAATGGGAACGAGGGAAGCCCTGTTCGCTGTAAATGTACTTGTGCAAAGGTGCATGGATGTTAATCAGCCAGTATATATGTGTTTCTTGGATTACAACAAAGCCTTCGATAAGGTCAGACATAACCGCCTTATCGAATTACTTGAAAAGAAAAACTTAGATATGAGGGACATCAGGATCATTAGTGCTATCTATTATAATCAGATCGCTGTGGTAAAAGAGAACAACGCCTTTTCAAATGAAATACGTATTGAGAGGGGCGTCAGACAGGGCTGTGTCCTGTCTCCTACTTTGTTCAATTTGTATTCAGAGGAAATAATCCAGGAAGCACTAGAAGACCTAACCACGGGAATAAAAGTAAATGGTCGACCAATCAATAATATACGGTTTGCCGACGACACTATTTTATTAGCCGAATGTCTTGAGGATTTACAACAAATGGTTGACAGAGTGGTAGAAGTCAGCCAAGAAAACGGACTGTCCCTAAACACAAAAAAGACACAATTTATGGTAATCACAAAAGTTCAACAGCGCCAAGAAAGCATAACAATACATGGAGAACAAATTAAAAAGGTTGAAAAATATAAATATTTGGGTACAATAATTAATGAAACTAATGAGTACACAGAAGAGATTAAAGCAAGAATAGGACAGGCAAGAAATGCTTTCAACAAACTAAAAAAAGTACTCTGTAGCAGGGACATTACAATTTCTTTAAAGATAAGACTTCTGAGATGCTACGTGTTCTCCGTATTATTCTATGGGTTGGAGGCTTGGACATTAAAGAAGGATGTTTCGGACAGATTAGAAGCCTTCGAGTTATGGGCCTACAGAAGAATATTAAGAATAAGTTGGGTGGATAGAGTCACGAATATCGAGGTGTTGAGAAGAATGGGAAAAGATAAAGAGGTTTTAAATACAATTAAAGTCAGAAAACTGCAATATCTGGGACATGTTATGAGGGGCGAGCGTTATAACTTGTTACAATTGATAATGCAAGGAAGAATACAGGGTAGAAGGAGTCGCGGAAGAAGACGCATCTCCTGGTTAAACAATTTGAGAGCTTGGTTTAATTGCACTTCTGCTGATCTCTTTAGAGCAGCGGTATCGAAAGTGCGAATTGCCGTGATGGTTGCCAACCTTCTTAGAGGAGATGGCACATGAAGAAGAAGAAGAAACAATATGTTTTTGTATTATACTTCTGCGAGCACTATACAAGTAATATAGGGCCATTAAGTTGTGGGTATATTTCTCACATTATTAATATAAATTACATTTAGCTAAAAAAGTATATTTAGCACAGTAATTATTACTAATAATATTGCTTCGATACATATAGACGTAAATCTACACAGCTAGTCGCAAAGCAGTGTGAAATTGCAAAATAGGTGTTACTAATGACGGTTTAACAACATTGCCTGACTGTCTTTTCTAAGTCAATATTAAATGGCGTGGGCATGCCAGTACGTCTTCCTGTCTTATCTAATATCAAAAAACGTATGAGTTTTCTCCTTGAATCAACGTGTAACAAAAAGGCAGGTCATAAATTAAATGAGAAAATAAATAGAAGGACTAAAAACTATAACTCAAATATTTTCTGTTCTTAGCCAATTCATAAATTTCATGTTTATACTTAACCAATTACAATAATGGGAATTTCGTTATTATTTTATCTCCCTATTTTGCTAATGTATTTTCTTTTAGTTTGAGAATTGTTTTGTATGGTATCATTGAAAGATTCATATTTCTTGTCCCAAATTCTTAATGAAAAGTCTCCCGTAGTAGTTTTAAAACTACTAGGGCAGTCTGATAAGACATACTTAGCAAAAATCCACAAGGAAAAAGTTTCCCTGTAATTGGCTATATACCATGTAATACAAAAAATCCATAACATACATATAAATTACTGATATCATCATCCACAGACATCCACATTATATAAATTTTCATCTACATACAACCCACCACCATATTTCTACATATGGCTATGCTCACCCTAACTATTCAATCTGTCATTTCCATCATATAACACTCATCTATACTAAAACTAAATCAAAAGTCTAATTTTCTTTCTGGGCCCCGTTCATGTTCCTTTCTCATTAAATTCCTCACAGACATTTCATACCCACCAGCCCCTACTGTCATCATCTTATGACGGTTTTGGTTCTTGGACCCTTAGGGATCAGGGCAGCCTGCGAGGTATTTAGGAATTAGTCGTCTAAGTTTGAGCTTGTGCTTTCTTAATGATACACCCCCCTAGATTATTTAAGACATTTTTACACCACAGTCACCCCTATTGTGATCTATTTTTTAAACTTACACAAATTTCAACAGCTACCCATAAGTTAAATAAATTCGATAACTTTAAATCAACACAAAATTGCTTTTTATATCTTAGATCTCTTGACAACAAGATTTGATTACTGACTTTAGTTCTCGAATACAAACATTTGTGTAATGTGGTTTGCCTAACCACCTCCACTGACAATATACGTGAATACATTTTTAACTACAACATCTAGTCTACTGAATTTTAAATGATTATTTTTTACAGTGGAGTGTTATTATATCATTTCTAATTTTAACTAGATGTACACTATAATCTTTAAATATGACAGGTTAATTTTTCAACTTTCTGTGGAACTGTCATTTCTGTCATGTCATCGTTAGGAAGTCTCTATCCATTTCATTGCCACTTGCTGTCATACTTTCACCATGTGAACAAGTCAAACCACAGCTCAGATGTTACCTGGGGCATATTTATTAGTAAACTACTTTAAACATCCATGCTTAAGTTAGCATTTTCAACCGATGTTTCCTTGACGGATTACTTGTACAGGGCTTACATTTGTATAAAATTATATCTTCGTGGTTAGCATGTAAATTTCACGTGAGTATTCAAAATCTTTGCATTATTTTACCAGGTTATATTAATTTTAGGTAAGCACTGATGATGATTGGTAAACCAATCGAAAACTAGTTATGTGATCGTGATGTAGCCCTTTTAGGGATTTTAAATATATACCTTTTTTAAAGGATTTTACTGTTTTTTTATACACTTAGCCTTCAAAAGGAGAACGAAAATTTTGGAGTTGTGGTGTTATTTCTGAACATAGTCTCTTTTTACCTAGGTACACTTGCCCAGTGATGCTCCACCTTCTTTAATCCGTCTGAAAAATACTTTTCTCGAGGTCTGAAAAGTAGGCTTCTGTGGCGGTGATGAACTCCTCATTCGACTTAAAATTCTGTCCGGCAATACAGGGCCGAATCTTGAGAGTACGGTAGATGGGACAGCAGTTCGTAGCATAATTCAATCAATTTGGCCATGGCGTCCGCGGAGGTATGAGCCGGAGCGTTATCATGGTGGAAAAATGTGGTTTCTTCCCCAATTGAGGCTGTTTTTGTGAAATTCGCCGTCGAATCGGCCCAATAATGCGGCACAGTAAAGCCCTGTGACCTGTTTGCTCTTTTCCATGAAACTGATATAGATCACACTTGGTGAATCCCAGAAAATGGTGGCCATTACCTATCCAGCCGATTGGACACTTGGACAGTCTTGGTCCTCTTCGGAGCACGTTCGCGGGGTATCATCCACTGTATCGACTGTTCCTTGGTCTCTGATATGTACCAATGGAATCATGTTTCACCGGCGCGGCGGTTATAAAACAACGTATAAACTTGGATTACGCTTAAACAGCCTCACATACTCTGCTCTGAAGTAGTCTCATCGCGCCGACAGCTTTCTTATACCCAAAGTATTATACAGGATATCTTCTTCTTCTTAAAGTTCCGCTCCTATCGGAGATTGGAAATCATTCTGGCAATTATAATTTTGTTGGTTACGCGCCGGAATAGTTCAGTTGAGCTGCATCCAAATCATTCACGGAGATAGCGTAGCCACGAGATTTTACATCTTCCTACGCTTCTTCTGCTTTTGATTTTGCACTGCATTATATGCCTTAATAGTTCGTATTTTTCACCTCTCATGATGTGCACCAACTATTCCAACTTCCTTATTTTTATGGAATTTAAAACTTCGAATTCTTTTCCTAGTTGTTCGAGCACTTGTGCGTTTGCTTTACGATCTGTCCATGATATTGCAGAATATATGGATATGTCCCACGCAATTTTTGAGATGCCTACTGTCTCAGCTATCTCGTACATGTTCAGTCAGCGGCCTTCCAATACGAGATCGTGGATTTCTTTCACATTATCCTCTTAGGTAGCCGTTTTCGGGGTCCCTGGGCGTGATTCAACAAATGCCGATGTGCGACCACGTTGAAACTCAGTGAACCAATTTTTGACAGTAGCCATCGAAGGCGAAGAGTCACCGGACACAGCATCTATACGATTCAGCTTGTACATATGTGAGATTGTGAATACAATCTTAGGGTTGGACTGTATTTAGGATTGCTAGGTTCAAATGGGAATATAAAATGTAAGGTTTTATGCAGACAATATTCATATGTAAAATAAAGTCTTACCAAGTTGTGAAACGTTGTAGATCACTAGAGCCGTGATCACACACGAATTGAATTTTGATTGCCGCGCTGATATATGCCTTCACTCGCGAATTATGTTCGTGCACGTATTGCCATTTTTCGTTTCGGTTAACGGTTGAGAGTAACAAAGAGGTTAATGAGATGTATCATCAAGAGATGAGCGGTACCGACTTGATCCGTCGAAAAATCGGGGCGAAGAGAGCTTGCACCCTCACGTGTGGCGAGAGGTACGAGAGAGAAGCTCACCCTTCGACGGGTGTAGGTCAAGAGAAATTCTCAATCGCAAATTGTCCAAATATTGTCTATCTGTGAGGGTGAGGAGAGAGGGTAAGAAATAGGAGGGATGAAATGGTACTCTTAAAAAAGGCTGGCTTGAGACTTATTTAAAGTTAAGGCTTTTAATAAGAGATTAAACTCAGTAAAAAATATAATAATATTTTTGACATGTGAACATTGAACAGCATCTAAGCGGTCTTTGATTTCGCTGCGTTATTTCTCTTCCAAAATCAAGAGTCGAATCACCGACCAATATTGCTATTTTTTCGTTTTTCTAAAATCCCCAGACATGCCCTCTTTCGCACGCGGTCAAAACAAAACTACTGGTCCGATTGGGCTAAGATTTTGACATAGGCTGCCTACAAGAATGTGTTACACAATAGTATATTTATCTTGCGATCGTGGAACCATCAGGCGGAGAGGGTAAGTACTTATCGGACCACCATATAGTCATTTACTCACAATTTTTGCTTTGAATTTTATAGAACCTCTTGGATTGACATGAAAGGCTATCATTATAAAATAAAAAACGTGATACTGTACAGATGTGCACTGTTGCCCTGCGGGAGAGTTTCACCCCTCTTTAGTAAGTTCGGAATTGGATAAACTGACTAATTCTAAGCATAATTAGACAGTTTATTTTTAATTATTAATTAAAAAAAAAACAAACATAACACTTTTGTTTACGTTGAAATATTCGATTTGAAATTTGAAGAACAAGAACTTACTTTTCATTAGCTACGACTCTGTTTTTGCTGGTCTACAGACTTTTTCTAGAAGAGGATATATTTTTCCTAAGACTACCTTTTTTCGATAAAATACTTACTTTTTGAGTTATTTGTGAAAAACTGTCTAAAAATGTGTTTTTTTTTTGTTGAAAAATTAACAGTTTCACTCGCATAGAAATCTAAATCCATTGAATTGGTAAAAAAACTCTATAGATAAAAAGTTGCTTTCAAGTCAGTTTATCCCATTTCCGCACTTATTTTCAACGTATGTTTTTTAACTTCCGAGAAGACATGCTAATAACCCCCAGGGCAAAATCACACATCGGTACACTATGATTTTTTTTCTTTGACATGTTGGCTATACGCTCTGAGCTTCGCTGGTGTCGCTCCTGGCGGATTACTAATTCAACTTTCACCGGTAATTTTTAAATTTATTATTTAATTGTTATCGCTTAATATTTACAACGCTAAAAAGTAATTAAATTGTAATAGATTTTTTTAAGATTTTGCTAATCATTTTGACGTTCTATTGATGAAATATTAATTTCTTACTTCGGATACTTTCACAATTATCGTGTAGATGGCGCTAAAGATTAATAGATTAATTTATAATTACATACTACGGAACATTAAAAAAACGTAAATTCAGTATTTAAAACGTAAGTATATTTAAGGTAAAAATATATACCACAGATTTGTCCAACTAATATTTTTTTAATTAATGTTTTTAATTTTAAATTTAAATTAATAACTTTGACATTTATGTCAAATTTCCGGTAAACGTTTACAGACTTGCCACTACTGGCGCTCGCGAATTTATAAATATCCCCTCTACGTACGAGCTCACAGCGTATAAATAAGTATGCCAATTTCATGTCAATCCAAGTGGTTCGTTCAAATTCGGGAGTTTTGCAATATGTTACCGTGAGTGAATGGACTAATATTAGAATAATAAAAATATAATCTTTATAAAATTGAAAGAAAATTAAGGATTCTTTACCTAAAAAATTTAATGATACTTTTAAAATATACAGAATACTGAAATTTGCATATTAGATACGGTGTATATCTATTGAGGTTTTATTTTAACTAAAAAGAACATTTGTATTCAAGCAGCTTCTTCAGTAGTGTACAAAATTATTTCGGTGCCGTTAGTCGGACCTTTCCTATTTTACTAAACCTTGTCAATGTACAAATTGAAAACTCTCAAATGCAGAATTCACCACTATAATAAAATTAAAATGGTAAATATTTATTTAAATCTGAAACTTTTCGTGTTGAAAGTTTTTTGTGTTACATCCTTAATCTGCGACTTTTACAAATTATAAGACCGCAGACGACGAATATAGAAATCAAAAAGGACTCCACTATATGCAATCACATTCCGTTTTCATTCGTCTAGGAAAAGGACAGCAAGAAACTTTCTAGTACTCAAATCTCAGTAAAGATAGAAAAGTAAAAGATGGTTTTGCTTCAGAAAAGCATTCAATGTGGTGGTGAGTATTAGGATATTTAAATTAGCGTTCCCTGAATATTCAGGGTATATAATGGTTGGCCGACATATGATACTTTGATAATTATATTCTGTAGTCTAAGAGCTGGGAGCGGATTTTGTGCGTGATAAGTAATATGGAGAAACTATACGGGGATATGTTGAATTAGTTGTGTACATGACTTTCACCAACGGCCGGAAACCATAGTTGGGGCCGAGGGTAGTTATAAGGGGTCAAAGTCGCGGATTTTATTATTTTTTTATGACGCTCATGATCGAGATAGTGCACCAAAATTTGGGAATAAGTAGGTCATGACGTACCTAAGTAAAATCTCTAGGGGCTCAACGCTGCGTGGCCGACAAAGGGGTGGGGTAGGGGTGAATATAAAAAAATATAAGGGGTTTTTTGCGACGTTCGTGATTGAGATAGTGCACCAAAATTTGGGAATTAGTAGATCATGATATAACTAAGTAATATCCCCAGAGGCGGAAACCAGAGTGGCGGACGATGGTAGTTATAAGGGGTAAAACTCGCGGTTTTTATTATTTTTTTTTGTGGCGCTCATGATGGAGATAGCGCACCAAAATTTAGAAGTAAGTAGGTTATGACGTAACTAAGTAAAATCTTCAGGGGCGGAACGCTGCTTGGGGTACAAAGGGGTGGCAGGCAGGGGTGAGTATAAAAATATATGGGGTTTTTTTGCCGTTCGTGATCGAGATAGTGCACCAAAATTTGGGAATAAGTAGATCATGACATTACTAAGTAAAATCTCCAGGGGCGGAACACTGCGTGGAGGACAAATGTTGTGCCGAGTCACAAAAAAATAATGCACACTGCGACTTTGACCCCTTAAAACTACCCTCATCCCAACTCTGGTTTCCAGCTCTGGGGCTTTTACTTAGGTAAGTCATGGTCTACTTATTCTCAAATTTTAGTGCACTATCTCGATCATGAGCGTCACAAAAAAAATAGTAAAAACGGCGATTTTGACCCCTTATAACTACCCTCATGCCCAACTCTGGTTTCCGGCTCTGAGCAGTTTACTTATTTATGTCATGGTCTACTTATTCCCAAATTTTGGTGTACTCCCTCAATCACGAACGTCGTAAAAAACCCCTTATATTTTTTCTATTCACCCCTGCCCCACCCCTTTGTCGGCCACGCAGCGTACCACCCCTGGAGATTTTACTTAGTGACGTCATGACCTACTTATTCCCAAATTTTGGTGCACTCTCTCGATCATGAGCGTCACAAATAAAAATAATAAAAACGGCGACCTTGACCCCTTATAACTACCCTCATCCCCAACTCTGGTTTCCGGCTCTGTGGATTTTACTTAGTAATGTCATGATCTGCTTATTCCCAAATTTTGGTCCACTATCTCAATCACGAACGTCGCAAAAAACCCTTTATATTTTTTATATTCACCCCTACCCCCACCCCTTTGTCGGCCACGCAGCGTTCCGCCCCTAGAGGTTTTACTTAGTTACGTCATGACCTACTTATTCGCAAATTTTGGTGCACTATCTCGATCATGAGAGTCATAAAAAAAATAATAAAATCCGCGACTTTGACCCCTTATAACTACCCTCGGCCCCAACTCTGGTTTCCGGCCGTTGGTGAAAGTCATGTACACAACTAATTCAACATATCCCCGTATAGTTTTTCCATATTACTTATCACGCACAAAATCCGCTTCTATCTCTCCGACTATTGGATATTTGGGAATATTTAATATAAATAAAAAAAATTTCATTTGACCGATTTTAACTTACTTACTTAATCAGTAGACCCATTTGTACCTTTCGGTGTTGGAAAAAATGTAAAATACAAAAGTTATTCGATTTTTAAATTATGAATTTTTGACTTATATATCGTACTAGTGACGTCATCCGTTTGATCGTGATGACGTAATTGACTATTTTTTTAAATGGGAATAGGGGTCGAGTGCTAGCTCATTTGACAGGTTATTCAATTCCCTATTCAGTAATATAAACATTAACGTGATTAATTTTACAGGGTGTCCAAAATTTTTTTAATTAAATTAATTGACACAAAAAGAAGAATGTATGTAATTTAAAATACATTTTACTGCTGTTAGAAAACAGAAATAAAAGTTTATTGCACAAATAAACATTGATTTTTGTTTAAATTCCATGTTCAATCTGCCAAGGGACAGATGGGTGGGAGCTTGAACATTGAATTTAAGTGAAAACTAATGTTTATTTGTTCAATAAACATTTATTTCTGTTTTCTGACATCAGGAGAATGTATTTTGAATTAAATAAATTACATACATTCTTATTTTTGTGTCAATTAATTTAATTAAAATTTTTTTTGGACACCCTGTATAATTAATCATGTTAATGTTTATATTATTGAATAAGGAATTGAATAACCTTTCAAATGAGCTCGCACTCGACCCCTATTCCCATTTAAAAAAAAATAGTTGATTACGTCATCACGCCCAAACGGATGACGTCACTAGTGCGATATATATGTCAAAAAGTCATAATTTAAAAATCGAACAACTTTTGTATTTTACATTTTTTTTCTAATTCTGTAAAGAAAGCAGTTTACAGTGGGATAAAAATATAGTGAATAACCCTGTACATTCAAATTTAGGTTTAAAAAACGTACATTTATATATAAAAATGAACAGTTTTTTAATTTTTTTTAAAACAAGGACAGACATAATTTTATTCAATAAGTGCCTTCCACCCTAATATATTGTACCAGCAAACTATTTAAAAAAATAAGTAATTTCACTGGAGCGTTCGACTGTACTGCACTTTACACCAACCACTTGAAAACTGTTGTTACTTTGTTACGCACTTGTAGGTTTCGCGAACGACAATATTTATTTAAAGAGCTTGACAAAGATATATTTTTCCGTTTGTTCAATTTACTCTATACTCTGGAGAGATTTTCTACTACCATTGCAACTTCTAACTGAATAAGTTGAATTGTTTGTCAATTTATTTAACTTTACAAGTGGTGTACTTGCTTTCGTCTGTAAACTATACGTCTCCAAACGAATCAGGATATTGGGTATCAATAGAAAATTTCTCGTTTCCTTTTTTCCTCAACAAAAGATTTATCCATGTTAAATATTCAGTGTGTATGATGTTTCTTTCATTGTGGAAAAATTTACATCTCTCATTATTTTGGAATCACCACCGAAAATCAATAACTGTGAAAATGGAGTAGTTGGTAAAAACTAAAAGAATAAATACTGTTAGTTAATAGCGTTAGCTACTTCTGACAATGTACAGCCATCCGGGAATGATAATAGTCCAGAAAGCCACTGCGCATCCGCTAGGAAAAATATTCTAATTCGGATTTTTTGCACAATCTTACTAAAAAAGGACTCCTTTTAACAAATTTGCATGTTGCCAGGACCAAAAGGCGGTCAAAAATTTTTTAAATGTTTTTTTTTCGTTTTTTTCCTAAAATTACTTTTTTTGCATGGAACAAAGTTTTTTTAGGTTTTTTGGATCATTTCAAACAGAAAAGGTCTTTACTGACTGTTCTCTAAAGTTGATAGTTTTTGACATATAAGCGATTACAAATTGAAAAATTGCGAAATCGGCCATTTTTAACCCCCAAAAACTTTGTGAAAAACTGAAAATTTTAATGTTGCCAAGGTAGGTAGATATTCTTTAAACATCGATTGATGAAATCCCGAAGAGGTTTTTGCAACACAATATTCAAAACTCCTTTGTTTTTTAATTGCTAATCAAGCGTGCGCGACACTATTTTCCACCGACAGTATATGGTGCAAATGAAAGGAATAAATTCGTTATTTCGTAAACCGGCGACTTTAAGGAAAAATCCCGAAACAGGTCGATTTTTATTTTTAAGTTATGATGTTGTGGCATATATGGTATACTAGTGACGTCATCCATCTGGGCGTGATGACGTAATCGATGATTTTTTTAAATGAGAATAGGGGTTGTGTGCTAGCTCATTTGAAAGATTCTTCAATTCTCTATTAAGTAATATAAACATTTACATAAATATTTATACAGGGTGTCCAAAAAATTTTTATTGAATTAAATTATTTGACAAAAAAAGAAGTAGAAGGACACCCTGTATAAATAATTATGTAAATGTTTACATTACTGAATAGAGAATTGAAGAACCTTTCAAATGAGCTACCACACGACCCCTATTCTTATTTAAAAAAATCATCGATTACGTCATCACGCCCAGACGGATGACGTCATTGGTATACCATATATGTCACAATATCATAACTTAAAAATAAAAATCGACCTGTTTCGGGATTTTTCCTTAAAGTCGCCGGTTTACGAAATAACGAACTTTTTCCTTTCATTTGCACCATACTGTCGGTGGAAAATAGTGTCGCGCACGCTTGATTAGCAATTAAAAAACAAAGGAGTTATGAATATTGTGTTGCAAAAAACTCTTCGGGATTTCATCAATTGATGTTTAAAGAATATCTACCTACCTTGGCAACATTCCAATTTTCAGTTTTTCACATAGTTTTTGGGGGTTAAAAATGGCCGATTTCGCAATTTTTCAATTTGTAATCGCTTATATGTCAAAAACTATCAACTTTAGAGAAAATTCAGTAAAGACCTTTTCTGTTTGAAATGATCCAAAAAACCTAAAAAAACTTTGTTCCATGCAAAACAAATAATTTTAGGAAAAAAACAAAAAAAAAAAGTTTAAAAAATTTTTGACCACCTTTTGGTCCTGGCAACATGCAAATTTGTTAAAAGGAGTCCTTTTTGAGTAAGATTTTGCAAAAAATTTGAATTAGAATATTTTTCCTAGCGGATGCGCAGTGGCTTTCTGGACTATAAAGCTAAACTAATATTTGAAATTGGGATGCACCAATATCTCCTTGCAGGGAATGCACTTAATATATCTAATATCTAATTATTGTTTGTACTGTTCCAAATATTAAATCCGTAAATTAGAAGGAAGCTCAAAATCGATTTGTGGAGAAGTTATTATCAAAGGCTTTAAGAACATTAGGAAAATTTGAGCTTTTGCAATTTTCCGGTAATTTTCTCTAACAGAACTTCTTCTTCTTCTTTTGGCATCATAACCCTGGATGGGTCTTTGCCTGTCTGGCGATGTCCTTCCATTCAGATCTCTCTTGGGCCCTTCTCCTCCATTTTCTTATATTCATGGTTTTCAGGTCGTCTTCCACGTCATCCAACCATCTCCTCCTGGTCCTTCCTTTTTTCCGCCTTCCTACCGGCTTCCACTGTAACATCTTCTTTGTCGTTTTCATGTCTTCTTGTAGCTAAACATGTCCCAGCCATGACAGTCTTTGGCTTTTCACAAATCTTACAATGTCATACCCTTCATTCAGTTCATTAACCTCGTCGTTTCTCCTGATTCTCCATGTGCCGTCTTCCTCTTGCACCAAGCCATATACTCTTCTCAGTATCTTTCTCTCGAATGTCCTGAGTTGGGCTTCATCTTTTTTCGTCATTACCCAGGTTTCACAACCATAGGTTACTATGGGTCTAATCAACGTTCTGTAAATAGTCATTTTGGTTATTTTGTCTAATAATTTCGATCTTTTATCAGCATAATATGTACGATTTCCATCATCTTTTATTAACATAATATGTACGATACGATAAGTTTATGCTCCGACTGCGGACAAACCAGAGAGCGATATTGAAACTTTCTACGAAGACCTAGACAATATTTTAAAATCCATTAAAACGCAGGATGTTACAATTATAATGGGAGATTTTAACGCAAAGGTTGGAGACGAAAAAGTAGAAGAATGTACAGGAGGATATGGTCTGGGCAACAGAAACGAAAGAGGTGACAGGCTTATCGAATTTTGCCAAAACAATAATTTTGTCATAACTAATACATTGTTTAAAATGCCAAAGAGAAGACTATATACCTGGAAGTCACCAGCAGATCAAGAAGGAAGAATTGTAAGAAACCAAATAGATTATGTATTGATTAGACAAAGATACAAGAACGCAATTATATCTTCAAAAACCTATCCAGGTGCCGACATAGGATCAGATCACAACCCAGTAGTGACCAAAATTAGACTCAAAATGAAAATAATAAAACGCAGAACAACAGATGTAAAAATCGATACAAGTAAACTAAGAAACCCACTCATAAAACAACGCCTGACAGATGAAATTAATAACCGTTTAATGAATGTTAAAGAACAAATCCAGCAAAATACTGAAACAGAGACAAAATGGTTATTAATAAAGACAGAAATAGATAAATGTCAAAAAGAAATTCTTACACCAACCAGTACAAAAAGAAACAATGGATGATGGAGGAAATCTTAGATTTAATGGAAGAAAGACGTCAGCATAAAAACAAAGATAATCAGATGTACAAAAATGTGGATAAACAAATAAAATCCAAAATTAAACAGGCTAAAGAACAGTGGTTAAAAGAACAATGCGCAGAAATAGAAGAACACCAGAAAAGACATGATAATTTTAACACACATAAAAAAATTAAGGAATTAACGCAGATCAACAGAAAAAGAAACCCGGGAATACTAAAAGATACAGATGGGAAACTTGTGTTGAGTACTAACGAAAAATTAAAGAGATGGACAGAATACATAAATGAATTGTTCAAAGACAATGGAACAGAGCAGATGGAAGTCGAAGTAGAAGATGATACGGTTTTGAAGATATTAAAAGAAGAAATTAAATCGGCATTAAAAAACATCAAAAATGGTAAAGCAGTAGGTCCAGACCAACTCCCAGTAGAAAGCTTAAAATGTATAAATGATGAAACCTTAGACATTATCGTAGACTTGTTTAACACAGTGTACAAAACAGGAAACATACCAAAACAATGGTTACTCTCAACCTTTTGTGCTATCCCTAAAAATACAAACGCTAAAGATTGCAGTGAATACAGAACAATATCATTAATAAGTCACATTCTCAAATTATTCTTGAAAATAATACATGGTCCTATAAACAAAAAACTAGAAGAAGGAATAGATGATAGTCAGTTTGGGTTCAGAAACGGACTAGGAACCAGAGAGGCGTTATTTGCTTTTAATGTGTTAGCTCAAAGATGCATGGACATGAATGTGGATGTGCATGTTTGTTACGTTGATTTTGAGAAGGCTTTTGACAAAGTAAGACATGAAAAATTAGTCCAAATTCTAAAGACAAAAAACATAGACAAAAGGGACTTACGAATAATAACAAACCTTTACTGGAATCAAAGAGCACAAATTGTAATAGATAACGAACCCAGTCCAGAAATTGAAATCAGGAGAGGAGTTCGGCAGGGATGTATTATGTCTCCATTACTCTTTAATGCATATAGTGAAGCCATTTTTGAAGAAGCATTACTATCTCAAAGTGAAGGAATAATAATTAACGGAAGATCTATTAACAACATAAGATATGCAGATGACACCGTGATTATAGCAAGCTCTGCTGAACAACTCCAACTACTACTGAACAAAACAAACAATTTCTGTAAAGAATATGGACTAAAAATGAATATAAAAAAGACCAAATACATGATAATAACTAAGAAAACAAACATACAAACAAGCATACATTTGGGAAATGTACCGATAGAAAGGGTTGATAAATACAAATACCTAGGAACCTGAATTTCAGAGAAAAATGATCAAACAACAGAAATAAGGACCAGGATAGAAATAGCAAGAAATGCGTTTGTAAAAATGAAAACAGTTCTCTGCAACAAAGACCTTAGCTTAGAACTGAGAGCAAGAGCTTTGAGATGCTACGTGTTCTCGATACTACAATATGGACTTGAAAGCTGGACATTAAAGCAAGAACACATAAATAAGCTACAGTCATTTGAAATGTGGTGTTACAGAAGAATGCTTAGAATAGCATGGACACAGAGGAAAACGAACACGGAAGTACTGCGAGAAATGGGTAAAGAATGCGAAATAATAAACACAATAAAAATAAGAAAGTTACAATATCTGGGACACGTAATGAGGGGACCGCGATATGAAATGCTAAGACTGATAATACAGGGAAAGATAAGAGGCGGAAGGAGTATAGGAAGAAGGAGAGTGTCATGGTTAAAGAATTTAAGGGACTGGTTTAGATGCAGTTCTATAGAACTCTTTAGAGCAGCGGTGGATAGAGTAAAGATAGTGATGATGATATCCAACCTCCGATTAGGAGACGGCACTTGAAGAAGAAGTACGATTTCCACTGGAAATACGTGCATTAATTTCGCCACTTACGGAATTCTTCTGATTGATTTCTGTGCTCAGATATGTGAAGGCATCCACACGTTCAATAGTATAGTTGTCTATTGTTAAATTATTTTCAATCTCAGGTGTTTTTTTCATAATCATGTACTTAGTTTTTGTTTCGTTTATTTTAAGCATCTTTTTGTGCTTCAGGATAAATTTCCTTGAACTTCTCCAGTAGTCGTGTCTTGCTTCTACTAATAATGGCGACATCGTCTGCGTATGCAGTAATTTGTATTTTGTACTGTTTTGGGGTTTATATGACCGGTTACATTGGTTTTTCTGATGACTGCTTCAAGAACTAGGTTGAACAACATGGTTGAAAGTGGGTCTCCCTGTCTCACCGCCATGTTGATATCAAACAGGGGAGACAGTTCTCCATCTTGTGACATTTGTGACAAAAAATCGATCTTCCCTTTTTTCTTCCGTTTTCGGACAAAAAATAAAATATCTTAATACTTCCAAAGTATTGGAATTAAGTTTTTGTACGAGTTACGAGTATAATGCAGATTGTATAGAAACTTTACATAGTATACTATGTAAAGTTTCTAGAAACTATCGTCTAGAAAGTATCCCGAATTTTATATTTTTCCTAATTTTAATAGATTTCCTTTTTGCAACATTTTTAGACAAAATAATGCATCAAGTAGGTTGTGTCGATAGTAGGTTATGGACAAAATCGTATGACAACACCATCTGTCAAATATTGTTGTTTGTAAACAGACTTAAGATTTGTGAAATAATCTCGCAATGAGAAAAAAGAAAAGTGGTGGAATATTTGTATAGAAAGGGTGTCCGAAACGTTAAAAATTTACTGAAATTGGTGCAATTGACTGAACTCTGAAAAAGTGCAATGTATGAGATAATAAAGAGGATAAAAAATGGCATAGATATGAGACATAGACCAGTTTCGGGTAGACCGCGTAAGATTAACGGAAACAATTTAAATGCAAGCAGATTTAGCAAGCAGATTTGGAAATCAACGAAGAATAAAAGTGTGCCCAGAAGCTGTCCGCATGTCACTGAAAAAGCAAGGCTACATACTAAGGAATCCAAAAAAATCCTTACAATGACACCTCTGCAAAGGCAGCGAAGAATAGATTTTTGTCAAAGTTTTCGAGAAGATAATTTTAATAATGTCTTTATATCTGATAAAAGTGGTTTCCAGCTTGGTGCAAATCATCTAAAAGTCCTATCAAGAGAAAATGTTACCGTTCAAATTTCCAAATTTCCCACTAAAATAATGGTTTGGGGAGCAATATCTCAGCGTGGTGCTACACCTCTCTGTATAGTTATTGTTACTGTTGAAAGTGCGAAATATTGTGACATCCTAAATGGCTTTTTTCTTGAGACGGCTCATGTTTTATATCCAGAGGGGAGGTGTTTTCAGCAAGACAATGCAAGATGCCATACTTCTGCTTATACTCAAGCTTGGATGCAAGAACACGAATTGGCAACAATTCCGTGACCAGCAGAATCTCCAGATCTTAGCCCCATTGAAAACATATGGAGACTGATGAATATTGAAGTGGAACGAGCAGCGTCACGAGATAAAGAAGGTTTGATTCGGTCAGTTTTACAGGCCTGGAACACCATTACTGAAAATTATGGCCTTGCCCTAGTTTCGGGTGTACCTGGACGTTTAGTTAAGTGTTTAGATTTAAATGGAGGTTGTATAAGTAAATGAAATGAATTATTTGTTAAAATTTTATATTTCGAGTGATAGCAATAAATACCGTAAAATTATAATTCTGCTTTCTTTTTCCGGATACTTTCTAGACATATTTCGAATACTTTGTAAGGGTTAAAATGTTTTATTTCTTGCATAAAAATGGCGCGTCGTATGAAAAAATGGGAAGATAAATTTTTTGTCACAAATAGAACGAGAAATTCAAAAATGATTGTTAATTTTAAATATTTCAGTGGAGTACTATCTGTTTTTCTTTAAAAAGTTCAGACCATTACCCGTACGCGCACCAATGATGAATATAAAATTTTTAGTTGTATGTCAAAAAATGCACAATAACTACCTCTTAAAATTTGCCAAATTGTATTACAATGTTGCCAGTAGTATCGGCAAAATCTTAAAAAATGTGTAAAATTTTGTATTCTTCGACGCCCTGTATCTTGAGAATGGACGGAATTAAAAAATTTTGTTTATTAAGCAAACCTCAATTGTTTTTCAGTGTTTTATTTATCCTAGTGACGGTGTTACCTTTTTTAAACACCATGTATAAAATTGTATCAAAAAGCGAAAAAAAAAAAACAAAAAAATGCGGTTTTTAATTTTTAAAAGTACGTTTCACCAATTTTAAAAATCTGGAAAAATTCAGGGTGAAACATTATGCAAAAATAGACGTTGTAAATTTATTTCGTGAAAACGAATGTCTCAGTTGTTTTCTTATACTCATTTAAAATTTTAAAATGGTCCTAAAATTTAAATTTCCCGCCATAAATTAAAAAAATTTTTTCTAAAACTTACAACTTCTTTATTTAAAGGTTTTCGCTAGCTCTTGATGTGGCTGAGATAAAAAATAAAAACATAAAAAGCCTAATTAGGCTCTAGGTGAGTCACGTGACCACCTAGGGGGCTAAAAATTTCAGAAAGTGAGTTTCTCTATATGTGATAAACGGTGACCTATATGGAATTCGAATCGAGTTGGGGACATTTTTCATCATCTTACCCGGCCAGGCCCTTTCTTATTGACTTTTTATATTATAGGGGAGAAAATAACAAAAAATATGTTATAGTAGGGGGGGCAAGTATGCTAAATTATGCTTAAACCAAAAAAAGGTAAGTTAAGTTTTCCATTTCCATTTTTTAATTTAATTTTCCATTTCCAACAATCGTTTCTCCGATTACAGCGCCATCTATCCATAATTCGAAAAAATGTCTCGAATAAAAGTTACTTTTTTTACATAAGGAATCAAAATCTGCAATAAAAAATGGGGATTTTATTTCATAAAATTCATAAAAATTCGTAATAAGTTCAGCTTCCTGTATAAATAAAAATAAGCACAATAGCAATGGTTTATTTTGGTGCCATATTTTTTTGTTGATTGTCAAAATTTATAAGAAAGGTTGATATTGCTAATTTTCCTTATATCGAATACAGGGTGAGTCAAAACGCAAGTACATTATTTTCACTAGTAATACCACTAGAGGTCAAATTATTTCCGGAAATTTTTTTGAGATCATGAATATTTTGAAAATTTCCCGAGTCGCAGACGAGGGAAATTTTCTAAAAATATTCATGATCAAAAAAAAAATTCCGGATATTAATTTGACTTCGCGTGGTATTCGGTAAGAAAATTCCACACCAAATTTGCATTTGAAAATCCAAAGCTGCAAGAACAGATTAATAGCGCGCCATAGCTTTGTCAGCAATTATTTAGGCTTTCAAATTCGTAATTTCTACTCATTGTAGTTGCATGGGAATACCATTTCAAGATAGAAAATAGTATATTCTTCAATTTTACATAAGTTTTGAGTAACTACAAGTGATAGAAAATGAATCAAAACTAAATTATGTAAACAAATAAAAACCAGTCTGTCAAAAATGTTCTGTTATTGTAAACGTCAAAAAATTTCCACTATAATTCGCTGTTGGGTACCCCACGAGCAAAAAATTTCCGATAAAATACCTCCGTTGCCTGGTGATCTGTCAAAATAACGTATTTTGATTGGTTAAAAATTACAGGTGTGGAATTTTCACAGTAATTTTAAATAGAATACCCTAATTAATAACTTGCTCTGAAAAATTAAAATATCTCGAAAACTGACAAATTTAGGCATAGGGAATATTATACAAAAATTAAAGTACGGTAATGATATTTTTCTATAGTAATATAAAATACAGGGTGTTCCATTTAAAATTTCTGAGAAAAGAATGTACTTGTGTTTTGACTCACCCTGTATTCGATATAAGGAAAATTAGCAATATCAACAATTCATAAAAGTTTTCACAATCAACAAAAAAATATGGCCCTAATAAACCATCGCTGTTGTGCTTTTTTTATTTATACAGGGAGCTGAACTTGTTACGATTTTCATAAAAATTGGTTACAACTTTGTAAAAGCCCTATATAACATAACAAACCTTTATATTTTTGTGATGGGGAAGTTAAGAGGATTTAGAATATAAAATAAAATATAGGGTGTTCCGTTTAAAAAAACATAAGTTTGGTCTGCCACTGTGTTATCGAACACCCTGTAACAATCTAACTAATTTCGTAATGTGAAGCTGAAAGTTGGCCACAATTTTTATTATTAACTATTATTGCTATCTATTACTATAGCGGATCTACTGAGCTTTATCACACTCATCAGTCACTCTGTATATTGAATTTAAATTATTTTAGGACGAAAAATTTTTTTGTCATTACTTTTTAAACCACAGAAATGTCTGGCAATTACAGTTCATATTTCTAATAATGTTTAAAAAGTAATGACAAAAAAATTTTTCGTCTTACAATAATTTTAAATTCGATATGTTTACCTGCACAAGTGTGCTGCGCAGTAATGAAGGAAACCTGTATCAGTAGCCAGATGGCCGGTACGGTGTTCGAGCAAGCATAGGGAACAATATATGAAAGAATCAGCCGTCTTAAAATAATTTTTTTCCGACTTTGCTAGCTCTTGGTCCCGCTCAAATCATCAGATTTTTGAAATATACACTGTTCTGCATGTACTTAACCTATTTTATGTTAATCTGACGATTTCGAGTTTTTCTTACTGATAAATTTTTTTAGGACCCCCCTTAACGAACTCCTCTGTATTAAGAGTCCAT
The DNA here is from genome assembly GCF_917563875.1 of Diabrotica virgifera virgifera. Classification (NCBI taxonomy): domain Eukaryota; kingdom Metazoa; phylum Arthropoda; class Insecta; order Coleoptera; family Chrysomelidae; genus Diabrotica; species Diabrotica virgifera. Next base: position 268,495,961 of record NC_065443.1, read on the forward strand.
ATTATATGGTAGGGGTACATTTACGGGGTACAGTGTTTCTCTCCATGTGATTATCTAACGCGCTCGAGTAACTGCAAAAATCTCTGCTTGTGGTCCCCTTTTTAAATTTACCAGCAAGCATCTGAAGACAAACACTGAATTGCTAAATGCTAATACTAATAATTAATAATACTACTTCGTGTGCCGCTAGCTTCCAAACAATTAAGAGTTTTCATGGTTAGGCATTGAATAATTTACAATATTTTACATAGTCACAGTTTTCTTTACACAAGAGACTTGCTAATTCACCATTCCCACCAATATCTACTGAAAACGATGAAGGCCCCAGTTGGAAATAAAATGTCCACAATTTATTAAAATTCCCTTATACCGTTAAAGGTGTTTACCTGACCAATGACCTAAGGCACCTGATTAACATACCGCTGTCTTTCTTTTCCTTTTCTTTTCCGAGACACGACAATCAATAATAGGTGTAGATTCTCTACATATTTCTGGTGGTTTTTCGAATAATTCTACCGCCTTGGGTCAACAAATTTGAATAATTTCGTCATGCTGGTAGTGTTTACCTGATTTATTCAGAATTTTTTTAATACGGGGTTCGGTATGAAAATATTGTTTAAATGGTTTCCTCTAGTAAAATAGAAATGAACTAAAATTAATATGCACATTTAAACAACATAAATATACGTTGCAAATATTTCACCACAGCACCAAAAAAAAAGAATATATAAAATTTGCCTCACAATAACGTATGGAGACGAGACATGGACGCTAAAAAATTACTGGCGTTAGAACGGTAGCTACTATCCCAGGCAACCAAGTGACGTCAATAATGTCGAGGAAACTTCAGCTTTTGGTCGAATATATACCCGTGTTTGAACATTACGTCGTATAAACGTCTTTTGTAGGTGATTTTAAATGCGTAAAATTAATGACGTTAAAATACATATAAAAACACATTGTCATACATACAGCCTAAGTCTGACGTCACAAAAATGGGAGGAGCTTAACGAGTTAATGCTAATAATGTTAATGTTGTATATTGACATTGACTCCAAACAATTTCGTTTATAAGCTTAAATTGTTATAAGAAATTTTTCATTTATTGTTTACGGGCTTTGTGTGGTATTAAAATAAGACTTTTAATTTAGATATTTATTTAGTTGAAGAAACGTGTTAATTAAGAGATTTTTATTCGTTTTTCTCAAGTGAGTTAGTTTAATGCAATAGTTCTTTTTGAAAACGGTTTGAGGGTATGTGTTTTGTTTTGGTGAATATTTTCTGGTAATGAACTAATTATGTGTTATCGAGTTTAATAAAATTAATTTGTTAATAAATTATTTTTTAGTTTATATTATGTTATTTCAGTTTTGACACAGTAAGTACCTATACCTATATAAAGTGTAAATTCTATAATGTTGCATCTAGAGTATTGTAATTCTATGCATTTGGTTTTACTTTTAGCCTATAAGCTAAATTTAAAACAGTTAAATGGAAAATTGCAATACCAACAATGCCCATACGAATAATTATTATTGTGTATTTTTAAAACCATAAAATGAAAAATAGTCTAAAAAAAAACGAAATAAAAACTACGTTTTTTATATCACCTATTTAAAACGAGATAAAAATGACATCAGTTATGGTGGGACATATTCACGTGACTTTCGACGTCGAAAAACGTCTTTTCAACGTTTTGTAAACGTTATTTGGTTGCCTGTGTACGGACTATTTTTGGGCCTTGTAGAGACGGGACGAGAGAATGGAGAAAAAGACATAATTATAAATTCCAGACACTCTACAGAGATGAAAACTTGGTACGCTACATCAAGGCAAACGGAATGAGATTAGAGATTTGTCTTATCTGACAAAAACTAGGTCTCGGTACCATCAGAATCTTGAGCAAAAGGGCGCTCCATGAAATCCCATTAAGAATAAAAATATATTTCCAATAGAGTAATACGTGACTTACAACGAGATTAAAAAGAAATGGGACTAATTGGGATAAATGTGGATTCCCAGTGGAACAACCTGAGACAGCTTTGACAGGGGTCTCGAAACTATAATGCTTCTCTTACATCTGAATGCATAGCGAAAACTGAAATAAAATTATTTAAATAGATAAATAAAAGCACCTTTACTTGGTGTTTTCCCTGTGATCGAAATATTATGCTCTGTATTTTCTTCTTGTCGTGAGATCAAAGTTCCTTTCATTAATTAATTAAATAATTTAATTGTTACTCATAAAACAAAATAAAATATAATAAACTTTTTCAATAAAACACATTCTCAGGTCTTAGGGCTAATTGATTGTGTATGTATTACCTCAATTTTGTGGCTTCTAGTATTTCTCGTTGCTTGTTTTATCCAGGACAAACAGGGAAATAAATACACCCAAAAAACTCATATAAATATTATAACTACTATTTATTTATATACTATACCATAAATATACAAAAAATGTTACTGTTGTTAATTTTACTGTTGTAAAATTTCTTATCTAATCATAAAAAAAGCCTTTAATTCTATTATCTCCCTTGTGAACCAAATTTATTCTATAGAATCAGTAGACTGTTCTTATTATTATTATAAAAAGAAAACAAATTTTAATTTTCACTTTTTAAATAGATCACTTATATCTTCTATGAATTTATAAATGAATAATTTATGTTATAATACTATTAAATTGAAATGACTTAAAAAAACAAATATAGTATGTAATACAAAACAACTCTTTCTTTTCACAAATAATCTGACTAACCTTTTCCGACGTCCTTAGTTATTCTGCTGGATTGTGTTGTCCTTAGATCTCCCACAACGTGCTCCTCGTATTCTGCAAACTGTGCTTCTCCTTCAACTGTTCCAAAAAAACAGCACTCGTTCGAATTCTCTCCTCAAATTAAAATCTCTGACTCGATAAAAACAATATCAATCTTTAGAATCCAAAGATTTTTTTCTCTGCTAGGTACCTCGTACAAAGTTTATATAAGACTGCTACTCGTTTCTGACAGAAACTGGAATCTTTTCGGACATAAGGAGTTTGCACTTCTCGACTTGATCTCGTTTTCGCCTCACACGAATCTGCTTCCACGGTCACCAAATTAACACACCTTGCACCAACACACTACCTTCAAACTGGACTGATTGCTTGGGATGGTAATTACATAATGATTCACCTTTCTCTCATCAATTTGAAACTCACCTATTCTCCTACCATCGCTCTGCTAACCAATCAAAAGAATTCACCAAACATCATAATATCCCTACTTTATTTTCCTAAGAAAAAATAATATTGTATACAAAATTTCTTTCTTCTCAATTTCTAGGAGATATTAAAATAATTTTTATTTACAATCTAACAAACCCTCTATTCTAAACTAAACAAAAATGTTTACTATCATTTCTTTCTAGGAAACCATTCAGAAAGCATTGTCTATTGTTAAATAAACCTCGGTATACATGAACTTTCTAAACAAACCTTTGTAGTCCGTTCTTTCGAAATTTATAGAATGTTCGTAGAAACTTGTCCACTAAAATTTTACTGTTCCGCGAAACACTTCTTACTGCTAAATTATTTTATTTACAAAATTTATATATAGATTCATGAAAATAATATACGGTCTCGTGGTCTTTGACATAAAATTATTTTTCAAAATCTCTCCATAAAAATTATTTAACATTACAAAATTTTAGAGTGGTTTTAATTAATAACCGTTGATTGATAAATATACAGAGGTATATGGATAAATATTCTGGTAGGTATATTTACCGGAGTCAACGTTTTATTGTTTATCAACGGAGATACTTTTTGCTTTTAGGTATTTCGATAAGAGCTAAAGGGATAGTATAAAAATAAGCCGATGATCATAATAGCATGTTAGGGTAATTCGGTACAACCCTTTAAGGGATTAGTTGCTATATTTCCAAACAAAAGCAAACGGCCAGTGAGTCAAAGAATAACGGGAATTTTATACAGAAGATTTGCAATATGGCCAGAAAACGATAAAGCACATAATATTTAGCTACGCCCAAGGTTTATACTGGGTGTTAATAATATAACAGTTATTTTAGTAGCACGGCCAAAATAATGATTTGTGGAGAAAATGCTTACAAAAATTAAAGTCATGAGCAGAGTGTTTTTAATATAATTTTATAAAAATTGACGAAAATTTATATAGTGTACTGGCTTTTTCACTTGCTACAATATAAAAAATCTCATTACGTCTGTTTATCACTGTTAGACCTGGATCCCGCGTACAAAAAAAAGTTGATAAATAGCAAGCTGAAAATTTGTTAATAGCTTAACGGCTTCTAGTTGGACAAACTTTGATTTATGGGAACACTGGAACAGGGGAAGATTTAATTGTGAAACAGGTTAAAAATTTGGAACGTCAGACTACGAAAACGTTCCATGTATGTTCCATGTTCTGTTCAAACGTTGGACAGAACTTCCAATTGATTTGTTACCATTTCATTAAACTCACATGCAAAAATCAGACTTGTTGTTATCACCAACTGAGCATTTTAATGAGTGGAACACGAAGAACATGTCAAATGACAGGAATCATATTGGTTAGTAATAGCAGCCTGATTGTTGCATGAGACTTTAATGAAAGGGTAACAAATCAATTGGATGTTCTGTCCGACAAAATAATTTCTTAATTTGACGTTCCAAATTTTTAAACTGTTCCACAATTAAAACTTCCCCTGTTCCAGTGTTCCCGTACATCAAAGTTTGTCCGACTAGACACCGTTAAGCTATTAACAAATTTTCAGCTTGCTATTAATCAACTTTTTTTTGGTTCGCGGGATCCAGGTCTATGTTCTAAACGCTAAGATATTAGGATTCCCTTGTTAAATATATACGCGTAAAAGATATCAATGGATTCTATTTTTTATACATTTTTTAGTTGAATAAAGTCAGGACCGGATAGCTTAGGCAGTAGGATGTCTGACTTTCACGCAGGTAGGCCAAGGATCGAATCCCAGCGCCAGCGAGAACATCTAGACATTTTTAAAAATGTCTCTAGGCCCCAAGTCGACTCAACCTAAATAAAATGAGTATCTTGGGTAAAACCAGGGGAAATAATAGGCGGTTGAAGCGAAGCACTGGCCCTCTTAGATTCCTTGGACACCCTAGGCCCTAGAGATAGCAGACTACTCTGCTATAAACCCAAAGCCGCGTTAGCGGTATAAAATGGGAGACTATTATGATTATATATAAAGTCAGTTTGTTTTTTGGGACCACCAGATCTTGGACAAAAATATTGTGAAAAAATTAAGAATTGTCCCCAAATATAGAATAATGAGACAATGAAGTCAGATGGATCAAAGGAGTAGCTGCGTATTCCAAATTGGCCATATATGTTCTAACGTTATAGTTCTCTTAATCACCAATAACCAAAACGAATCTTAACAAAAGTACTAATTTTTACATTTAAGAATGTTATAACTATTTGAAGGGTCAGAGGGAATAACGATGAATGTCTATCTGCAAGCATTTTTGGTAAAATGAGAAACAACGTTACACATTCATTGTTTTTCCCCTTTGCGTCCAATCTTGTGACGGGATTTTAAAACGATTATCATCTGTATTTCCCCTTGGCCATTTACACGTTGCCAGTACTCTATGTAAGCTAAGAGATTGCACAAAAATCGCAAAATGACCACAAATTTACTTTCATCTTTTTTCCCTCTGACCCTTCATTTGTATTTATTAGCTTAATATATGTACACACAACGCAAAAGTCCAGGGATATTTTTATAAATAGACGTATTTTGTTTATCTGTAATCAACTTAAAAAAAAAGTAATACAAAATGTGTAGCTTAAATTGTTGTTTAATATGTCAAAAACCATAAATCCATAAATTGCAAAAAAAAAACAGAAAATTGGAACAAAAAAAATATTGCAAATCACCCATGTTTCACATACCACCATAAAATGTCAAAAATACGAAATATAAACTTAAAATAAAGTATGGTCACCACGTTGGTTTATCACAGCTCTTCATTTACTGTTCATGCTCCGAATCACATTGTTAATGTCTGGTTGAGGTTGTTGTGTCCATTGTTCTCTCAGAAGCTCTTTTAATTGAAGCTTATTGTAGATATTGCCCATATGTGGAGTAATTCTTCGTTGGAGCATGTCCCATACATGGTCAATGGGATTCAAGTCCGGTGATTGTGCTGGCCACGGCAATACATCAATACCCTCGTTATCCAACCAGTTTGTTACAATATGCGCAACATGTGGTCGAGCGTTATCATGCATAAAGCATAAAGTAAAATTTTTTTCCAACATCAGCAGCAAACGTTCGCACAACAGGTTCAAGAATAGTGTCCAAATATTGCTGACTTTTGAGAAAGCCACGTGGGAAAATAAGATCAGTTCTTCCGTTAATCATGATTCCGCACCATACCATTAATGTACCACCTCTGTATGCATACACTTCTTGAATGTCGTAATCGTTCTCCATTTCCGGGTCGTCTCCAAACTCTTGTCCGATGAGAATCTGGATGAAATCCATATCTAGACTCGTCACTAAACAAAACTGTGGCCCAGTCATTGTCAGTCCAATTCTGAAACTCTTGACACCAGGTTAATCTTGCAGCGCGATTGCCTCTAGATAGAGGTGGACATCTCTGTGGTCGCCGACTACGAGGATTGGCTTCATGGAAACGATTCCTCACAGTGCTGCGGCTAATTGTTACATTATGTGCAAGCTGTAATTCATTAACCAGCTCGGGTGCTGTGGTTGTTGGCTGCCTTCTGGCATTTAAAATTAAATATCGGTCTTGAGCGACGGTTGTAGAGCGACCACGTCCTGGATGTTGCTCGGCTGGATTCCCAGTGTCTCTAAACCGACCCCACAAACGACTTACGACGCTTTGGGAGACACCCAGCTGGTCAGCAACTTGAGTTTGTCGCATACCAGCTTGAAGGAGGCCCACGGCTTTATTCACGTCCAACGTTAAATGTTGTTGTTGCATGGTAAAAAGAATATCTTTAACTCACCTATTAAGCAAGAATGGTATAAAGTGCCTAAAATTAAAAATAAACAAAACATAAAAAATCGATTTTTTTGTCCCGTTCAAAAAACATTCTAAAACACGTTTTACAATTTTTTTTTTGATAAGAAGTGAGTGTCTGTATCAACAATTATAGTACAAGCAAATTTATATGGTCATTAAATTTCTGTCATTGGTATTGTCAAATTATTAAAATATCCTTAGACTTTTGCGTTGTGTGTATAATTTTCTAATGTAATCATGTCTTCTTGTTGCAGATAATGAGTGTATCACATAGCGCCAGCGATATATGGCCACTGGACAGGCCAGAAGGCATGCCAGCCATTCAGTCCCTGGAGGTGATGTGCGGAAAGGATCACATGGACGTTCACCTAACGTTTTCCCAGCCCTTCGAGGGCATCGTGTCGTCGAAGGGTCAGCACGGTGACCCTCGGTGTGTCTACGTTCCTCCGGCTACGGGACAAACATTCTTCTCGTTTCGCATAGCGTACGCAAGGTGTGGAACTAAGCCCGATCTGCACGGGCAGTTTTATGAGAATACCGTAGTGGTGCAGTACGATAAAGATCTGCTGGAAGTGTGGGACGAGGCCAAAAGGCTAAGGTGCGAGTGGTTCAATGATTATGAGAAGACTGCTTCGAAACCCCCTATGGTCATCGCTGACCTCGATGTTATTCAGCTCGATTTCCGTGGTAAGTTTTTTATAAATATATATGTATATATAATAAGATAGTCTTCTTCTTCTTTGAGTGCCTCTCCTATCGGAGATTGGATATCATTAGGGCGATTCTAATTTTATTTACTGCTGTTTTGAACAATTCGTTAGTGGTACAGCCAAACCACTCTCTCAAATTTCTCATCCAGGACATTCTTCTACGGCCTGGATTTCTTCGTCCTTGGATTTTTCCTTGCATTATATTTTGTAGGAATGTGTACTTTTGTCCTCTCATCAGGTGGCCTAAGTATTCAAGTTTTCTCTTTTTTATACTCCGTAGAACTTCTGGCTCGTTATTTATTCTGCGTATTACTTCTTCATTTGTAATTTTATCCACCCAACTTATTCGTAGTATAAGGCGGTAGCACCACATCTCAAAGCTTTCAAGATTTTTAATATTCCTCTGTTTAAGAGTCCATGACTCAACACCGTAGAGCAAAGTACTGAATACATAGCATTTTAACATTCTAGTTCGTAGATGAATACTAATATCACGATTACAAAATAATTTTTTCATTTTTATAAAAGTAGACCTGGCAATTTCAATACGTCTTTTTATCTCGTGATTTTGGTCACCTGTTTCATTGATAAGGGTTCCCAAGTATTTGTATTCGTTTACTTTTTCAAGTTGGGTACCGTTTATTGTGATACTAGTGTCATTTATTGGATTCTTATTGAAGGTCATATATTTGGTTTTTTTGACGTTCATCCTTATGCCGTAGTTATTACATATCTCATTCATAGTTTCAACTAAATGTTGTAGATCTTCCGCTGTTCTTGCCATTATCACAGTATCGTCAGCATATCGAATGTTATTGATAACTTCTCCATTGACTATTATCCCTTCGTTTGCATATGAGAGAGCTTCTTGGCATATTTGTTCGCTGTAGATATTAAATAAGAGCGGTGACAATATACAACCCTGTCGTACTCCTCTACGTATTTCTATTTCGTCCGATGTTTGTTCTTCTATTTTTATATTAGCTCGCTGATTCCAGTACAGATTTAATATTATTTGTATGTCTCTGGTGTCAATGTTCTTACTCTCCAGGATTTCTTTGAGTTTACTGTGGCGTACTTTGTCAAAGGCCTTTTCAAAGTCTATAAAGCAGGCGTGTACCTCTTGGTTAACATCTAGGCATCTCTGTGTTAGAACGTTCTAGGCAAAGAGAGCATCCCTTGTACCTAATCCTTTTCTGAATCCCATCTGTGTATCGTTAATATCGATGTCTAGTTTTTGATAGATTCGGTTGTGAATGACTCTAAGAAATATTTTAAGCAGGTGACTCATCAAGGAGATTGTTCGATGATCTGAACATTGCATTGCCTTAGTTTTCTTCGGTATGGTGACAAAGGTAGACAGCAACCATTCTTGCGGTATTATACCAGTACTGTATATTGTATTGAATATATGCAATATTATGGTTACGGATTTATCATTCAAAAGCTTCAGCAGTTCTGTAGGGATTTCATCAGGTCCGTTTGCTTTTCCATTTTTAGCGTTTCTTATTGCGTATTCTACTTCTTCTTTCAATATGTCTGGCCCAGTTGCATTGATTATCTGAGTTAAGTTGTTTCTATCGTCTTCAAATAATTCATTCAGGTAATAAGATAGTAAGCTATGATAAATATATTAGGTAACAATTTAGTCCTTTCATTCACGGTAAAATATTGCTAAACCTCTGAATCTTAAACCTCTGAACCGCTTGGATTGACATGAAAGTAGACACATAGCTAACATGTCAAGAAAAAAGTGATATTGTGTCGATGTGTGGTTCTACTCTTGGGAGTGACTATCACTCCTTCTCCAAGGTGAAAAAACATACGTTCAAAATAAGTCTAGAAGTTGATAAACTGATTAATTCTAAGCGACTTTTGTTCTACAGAGTTTTTTAGAGTCTAAAATACTTTTCGAGTTATTTGTGAGTGAATTTTATCCTTAATGTGTAGGTATTTTATCTAAAAAATATTCTTAACCAAAACATAGCTTAATATAAAAGTAAAAAATGGCGTTTCTATGAAGTCTATAGACCCAGAAAAAGTAGAGTTGCAGCTAATGAAAAATAGGTTCTTATTTGTTAAATCAAAAATCGAATATCTCAACGTGAAGTAACCAAAAATGAAGCGCTTTTTGGGGAAAACCTTTACAAAATTTAATTTTAAAGGGTTTTCTATGCTTTTTCAGTAAAATTATTTTATTTTTCCATATATCATTTACCGAAAATGAAAATCAATGAATGAAGATGAAAAAATCATTATAAAAAACCGTGAATGTAACGCACAATAATGAATACAAGGAAATAGATTATTGAATTTCTTACCCCAAGAGATATTAGCTCGTCGAGAATTTTTATAACAGGAAAATATTTTTACAGAAATAATTTTATTATGCAAATAAATACAAACTTAAACGAAAAGAAACTATTTTTACGTGATAATAATTTAGTGTAATAAATTTTTATTACAAAATTTAGAAACTTTAAAAGGTTAAACCAATGATTTACAACTAGTTCCTAAAAAAAACTGATACGCCTATTAGTAATATTTGATCATTTTGAGCAGTGTATTTGATTGGTCTGACATTATATTATATTTATTATGACAGACAAATACTAAAATAAACAAACAGACAACAAACAACTGATTACATATGTTAATTCATAAATTGTAGTAATAATTATGGTCTAAATTTTGGTAATATTTTGAATTCCTGCATTTTATAAAGAGTATACCGACCTATAAATGAAGGTTTTTACAAAAAATAGGGTTGTTGATATTATTTTTTAAGGTTGAACAGAATAAGTTATGTGACAAATTTTAAGATTTGGCAGTGACATTGACAGTAGGTAAATAATAAGTATTTATCCTTCAAGATACACTGCTCAATTTTCTACAAAATACGCTTTAAGAGTCGTATCAGTTTTTTTTAGGAACCAGCTGTACATAATAAAGAAAAATCCAGTTTGCTAATGTTTATTAAGGTGATACAGTAGCGATCAACAGGTGGCAACAAACGCGGTCCAATATTGCGAAAGTCCTGCGAACTTTCAAAAGTGAGGCAACAGTGCGTCGGTAATTCGACACTGACAGTGACGTTTATACTATCAAAAACAATAATTTTTATACACATGGGCGCGAAATGTTGCCAAGTCAGTGGCGTTCGATTTCTTGTTATAAAAAAATCAATGTTTAGTAGTTCCATATTACACAAAATCTACGCATGGGATAAAAAAGTTTATTTGGAGAAAGTGTATTTTTTTGTCCTTCTTAATGGCGGTACAGGCTCCTTTTTTCAATATTTTATTTAGTTGTAGAGTAATTTCCACATACTAATATATTTCTGAAATTGGGCTCTGCACCGCCATTCTTTATTATGTTACGAATATGTGTGCCAAATATCTCGACAAAATATTCAAAATTAGAGCCGCAATCTTGGAACACGTTTGTTGCTACCTGTTGATCGCTACTGTTTCCTCTTAAGAATTTATTGCAGTACTCATAAAATAAATATGAATCATTTTTTTTAGTACCTAAATGGACAACTGGTGGTGAATTATTGAGCATATCCTAGCTAACTTATAAAACTAGAATGCGATAATGTTATCTATTATCGTGAATTTTGTTCCTAATGATGATTTACTGGCTGATAAAAGAAACAAGGGGCAAACTTACTAAAACAGAAGAAATTTCTTTAATATTATAGAAAATTTTGAGCTCAGGAATAATAATTTTTCTCCTCAGGAATTAAATCAAGTGGGATGAAAGACTAACAAGCTTCCAAAGTCGCATTACAAGCCGATAAAGACAAAAATTCTTGCCCCAGATAGAACCGCAAAAACGAGACAAACCCAAAAAAAGGAGGCAATTTGAAAATTATAAGAAAGAAAATACTTAATATTCTAAATACGATATTGATATGAAGATATAGTAATTAACAAAAGTTAACAATATTTCGACCAAATCACAAAACGGTCATAAAATACCCAGGAATAACTTGGCAATCAGAATTGGTTAGATAACTACGTATTCCATAGTGTGGGTGTGGAGGTCCTTAAAATTAGAACTTTAAAAATAAAATTCACAATATAAAAGTCACGCTTTCAAAATTTCTTCTTTTTTTTTCTTTTGTGTAGATATGACACTCTCGCTTTCCAATGTACTCTGGGCTAATTAGCAAAATACAAGGAAAAGTTATTTACCAGCAATTTTATTGCTGGAATCGAATTTTATTATTGTATGTATTAATAATATAGGTATGCAAAGTCCGCAGACAGTGTGCTACTTTTTTTATAAACAAAATGACGCCCGCAAATCGTGTTTTTTTCAATTTTTGCTCTGTAACTCCAAAGATTTTAACTTTACACCAAAAACACCCAAATAAAAATTTCACCGCAATTAAATTCTGCATAGAGACGTGTTTTTCCCGATTCACTTCGACGAAAACTTTCCCCGGAAAAAGCGGGTTTTTCCAACAAAATCTTTAATTTTCAACTAAAATGTAATGTAAAAGCCCTTTTCATATAGATTATAATTCCAGAAGCCGATGGAAATTGAATAAACAGTTTAGCAACAATTGAATTGTTAATTAAAAATTTACGGTCTCCATAATAGCGACAATAATTATGATGCATAAGAATAACTATGATTTTTTCATAAAAAGACACTATACCTATCTAATATACTTTACAGAATTCAAAATGGACTATTTAAGCGGCCTCAGGAATATTTTAAAATTATAAACAAGTTTTTGGCTTATAAACAAATAGAATATCTCGGAAAATATTAAACTAAATTAAATTGTGAAATCGGTATTCGAAAAAAAGTGGCAGGACGCTTCTTTTAAAAGAAAAAACATTTAATTACGACGAGTGGTTCCTGAGATACAACCGGTGAAAGTTGACCGGAATTTACGGCAAAGATATAAATAATAGGATCATAATTTTCAAACCATCACCTTTTTATTTTTGTCCTCTTTCTCCACACCAATTTTCATATCTTTAAAATGCTCATAACATATATTATTATAATAAAAACTATCGATAATACGTGTGAAAATTGCCAAAAATAGCAAAATTCCAATCAAAAATTAGGTTGGAGAAAATGTAACCCTCAAAGTTCAAAATCAGTATACGTTAACAAAATGCATTTTCTCGGCTTCCTATGAAGCAATTTCCTTCATTATTTTTTTGTTCCCTAATAACTCGAGTAGAGCCATCGAACTAACGCATTATTAAACGTCAAACTTGCTTTTATTTTTTTATAATAGATTCATTTATTTATAAGAACAGAAAACTACATATTTTTTCCAGTTGTAGGCTTTTTTTTAGATAAACTTACTACAAGTATACCTTTTAAAATTAAAAACATAAATATTCTCATTTTAAATTTGTATAATTATTTAAACAATTTTTATTTAAACAAATTAAAATTTTGTGTTATAAAAAATAAATTAATTTATTATAACAAAACAAAAGTAAGTCTGACATTTATTAATGCGTTAGTCCGATGGCTCTACTCGAGTTACTTGGGAACAAAAAAAGAATGAAGGAAATTGCTCCATGGGAAGCCGAGAAAATGCATTTTTTTAACGTATATCGATTTTGAACTTTGAGGGTTACATTTTCTCCATATTGGAATTTTGATATTTTTGGCAATTTTCACACGTATTATCGATAGTTTTTATTATAATAATATATGTTATGAGTATTTTAAGGATATGAAAATTGGTGTGGAGAAAAAAGACAAAAACAAAAAGGTGATGGTTTAAAAATTATGATCCTATTGTTTATATCTTTGCCGTAAATTCCGGTCAAATTTGACGGGTTATATCTCAGGAACTGTTCATTATAATTAAACGTTTTTTCTTTTAGAAGAAGCGTCCTGCCACTGTTTTTCGAATGCCGTTTTCATAATTTAATTTAGTTTAATATTTGCCGTGATATTCTATTTGTTTCTAAGCCAAAAAATTCTTTTTAATTTTAAAATATTCCTGAGGCCGCTTAAATAGTCCAATTTCAATTCTGTAAAGTACATTAGATAGGTATAGTATATTTTTATGAAAAAATCATAGTTATTCTTATGCATCGTAATAATTGTCGTTATTATAGCGACCGTACATTTTTAATTAACAATTCAATTGTTGCTAAACTGTTCATTCAACTTCAATCGACTTCTGGAATTATAATCTATATAAAAAGGGCTTTTATACTACCAAGATATTTAATTATTGATTAACAATTACTTATCTAAAAGTTTAGTTTAAAATTAAAGATTTTGTTGGAAAAACCCGCTTTTTCCGGGGAAAGTTTTCGTCTAAGTAAATAGAAAGAAACACGTCTCTATGCAGAATTTAATTGCGGTGAATTTTTATTTGAGTGTTTTTGGTGTAAAGTTAAAATCTTTGGAGATATAGAGCAAAAATTGAAAAAAACACGACTTTTGGGGCGCCATTTTGTTTATAAAAAAAGTAGCATACTATCTGCGGACTTTGCATACCTATATTATTAATATATACAATCATAAGACTCGATTCCAGCAATAAAATTGCTGGTAAATAACTTTTCCCAAAAATGGCCTATTCTCCGATAATCAGCCCAGACTAATGTGCCTACAATAAATTATTGAAGCTCCATTCTTTTCGTGGCCTTCCCACTGATCGCATACATTTTTTTATTTCTTTGATGCTCCACTTATCCAAAAACAAGAGATCTTTTTTCAATAATATTATTCAGAAAATAACAATACATAGATAAACTAATTTTGCCCTGTAAATAACCTGCCACTTTATAAGCTTTTGCCAGTAAGAGGGAGATTACACTTATACCAAAATTCCGGTAAAAGTTTTTTGTTTGTGATTTAGATACCATTGTTGTAACTTCCTTTTCAAGTTGCTATCTTTTAACGAATGTTTGGAAATCATATTTCTAACCTTCATACATAAAGCTACATAACTCTGCATGGCTGAAAAGAAATCCAGTCTTTCACCTTCCTCCGCCAGGATACTTTTCGTCTTTCCATATTTCATGCAAAAATCGTACTAATGCGTACTTTTGGTTCCTTATCACTATGTTCCAAATACTCAAAAAGCTTTCATCTGATTTGTTTAGTCTAGGACAGCGATTCTCAAGTTGCGATGATACACAAAACGCACAAACAGTCCACTATTATTATAGTTAATTAGATTACCTAGCTAGAAATGTATTTCAGTTAGATGGTACCCAAAATAATAAAAATTATTTTGTGGTACATAATTCAAAAAGATTGAAAACAACTGGTCAAGAATAATCCCCTTGTTAAATACGGCATCAATTTTTTCTTTCAAAGTTTTCTGACAATATTTGTTAAGAGCGTAGGCCCAAAATTTTGGGCCAATGGTTTTCGAATGCAATAATTTTTTTCCTGAAACCTGAAAAAAACTGACTTTAAACGCAAACTGAAAGATTACATTATTACCGAGGGTCGAAAGTCTCTTAGAATAAACAAAATGTTTTTTTAAATGAGATATTTTAAATTAAAAATCACACTAAATTTTCTCTTGTTTTCTCATCCCTGTAACTTATTAAAATAAATATTATAAAAGTTTTCAGGGACTTTCAACCGTCGGTAATAAAGCAATCTTTCATTCTGCGTTTAAATTTTTCAAAATTTATACGTTTATAGAATAGAATAGAAATATGCTTTATTGTCACTGAAAATTATATAATTTTATGGACAAAGCTTAACATAGAGTCACAAAAAAGATATACATAACAATAACAAATACAATTTTATGAAATTAGATAAATCGTCAATAGAAAAAAATAAACAAGTTAAAAAAGTGAAGTAAAAAACAAAACCAATATATTGCAAAATTACTGTAAATTGCAAAATTGAACATACAACATATAATAAAACCAAAGGAACTAATAAGTTTAAGCTGCTGTATGTGACACCCAAATATAGATAAATACACTTTAGTTACTTGTACATTACTGTGATTTCTTAGTTAGTCATTAAGAAACTCTTCTACTGAATAATATGGTCTTTTAGATAAATGGGCTTTTGTCATATTACGGAACTTGAGAAAGGATGTTGCAGATTTAAGTTGTAAAGGGAAATGGTTGTATAGTTTTTTTGCGGAATATAGTATAGATTTCTTTACTAACTCAGAAGACGGGATCGGTAAATAGACATCAAAAGTTGAATTTCTGGTGAAGTAGTCATGATGAGGCCTTGCTGGAAAGACATGCATGTGTTTACGAATTAAGCAAACAGTTTCTAAAATATACAAAGATGGAAGGGTTTAAATTTCGTGATCTTTAAAGTAACTTCTGCAATGGGTTGTTCTTCTGAGGCCAAACAGATATCTTATTGCTCTTTTTTGTAATTTGAAAATACATAACATCAAATTGGGCAGCTGTACTAGACCCCCAAAAAGGAAGACCATATCGAAGATGAGACTCAAACAAAGAAAAATATGTTATTTTAGAAGATGCGTAATTGAGTTCCTTCGAAACAGATCTTATGGCATAGCAGGCTGAGGCGAGTTTCTTACTTAACCAATTGATATGAAGAGACCATTTAAGGTTGCTGTCTAAAAGAATACCAAGAAATTTTACAGAATCAACGGTAGAGATCTGGCTGCTATTCACAAGCAGGGGTTGAAGAGCACTTTTATGTGATAATGCTACCGTTTTATCCACGTTAAAGGAGAGTAAATTAGAGTCAGACCAGGTTTTTATCGTAAGAAGATCAGAAGTTATAGTTGCATGAAGAGTTGCAATATTTGAGTTTCTCCAAGTGATACTGGTATCATCAGCAAAAAGAAAAATTTTTCCATCGATTTTTAAATTAGTGATGTCATTTATAAAGATAAGGAAAAGTAGAGGACCCAATACTGAACTTTGTGGTACTCCACATACAATGTTTTTGAGACTAGAGTCAGTATCATTTGCTCTAACCAGTTGTTTCCTATTACACAGGCCTACAGAAAAAAAAAATTGTTTTGGTGCCGTGAATCCTTAAGCTGATTTTTACTATATTAGGGGCGATAAATCGAAATATGGTTTTTTTGTATCAGCTCTAGTTTTATGGATATGACAAAATCCGAAATTAGAGTTTTAATATTTAAGATAATGAAGAATGTGCTATTCAAAGAATGTACATTGTTAATTAAACTTATTCCACAGTATATATTTGTTGTCCCCACTGTATTATGCCTTATTTATGCAAGAAATAATACTTTAATATCGTTACATTACTATTTTATAAGGAAATAAAACAGCTTAGAGAATATTTTTAAACTTTTTAAAATGATACATTTACCACTTGCAAACCCATTCAGCCTCCACCTAATAATGGCTCATAGCCCATGGACCATGCTTCACTTACATAGGAAGGAAGCTTCCCCAGATAAGTATGGAAAAACTTAAAGCTGGAATCTTTGATGGGCCACAGATCAGACTTCTTACAGAGGATCCGGCTTTTGTGGGGTCAATGAATGAGGTAGAGAAAAAAGCTCGGCTTTCATTTGTGGATATTATGAAAAATTTTCTGGGAAATCACAAAAGTGAAAACTATGCTGAGCTGGTAAACCGTTTGCTGAATAACTTTCAATCACTTGGATGGAATATGAGCATCAAAGTCAACTATCTTCACAGCCACCTGTACCGTTTCGCTGAAAACTTAGATGACACAAGTAATGAGCAAGGTGAGAGACTTCACTAAGAGATAAAAACCATTAGGACCGCTACCAAGGAAGATGGGGCATGGGCAGCCTATGGAAAACTCAAAGACATCTTTAAAAGCGATATACCAATTTATTTAAAACGTAAAACATGTGACCAATGTGTGTTGCCTGTGGTGACTTATGGTGCCGAAACTTTGAAATTGATAGCTACAACTTCTAAAATGCTGCAAATAGCTCAGAGGAAAATGGAAAGATCGATGCTGAGTATATCGCTTCGTGACCGAGTTGAAAATTAAGACTTAGACTAAGAACATGAGTTACCGATGTATTTCCCGAATTGCCACCCTGAAAGTGAACTGGGCCGGGCACGTCGCCCGAATCAGTGATTGGAGGTAGACGAAGAGATTACTTGAGTGGAGGCCGAGATTAGACAAAAGAAGTAGAGGAAGAGACCCCCTACTCGTTGGACTGACGATCTCAAGAAAATGTCAAGAAATTGGATGCAAAGTGCTCAAAGTGGAGCAAAATGGACAAAAATGAGGGAGGCCTATGTCCAGCAGTGGACGCAAAGGGCTGGATGATGATGAAATGGCTTAAAATATACGTATTTTTTAATTGTTTGGTTTTTATTTTAATTTAGTATATCCATATCAGCATATTCGTATTTTAATGCATAAAAGCTGGCATGAAATACGTTATCTTGAAAACTAGAGCTGATAGAGCAAAACTAAGGCCATATTCGGAATCAGCACCCCAAATTTACCCAAAATCAGCTCTAAACACTTCGGCACCAAAAACACTTGTAGGCCTGTGTTATCTAAGTAAGATTTAAACCAATTCAAAGAAATACCTCGAATTCCATAGAAATTTAGTTTTTTAATCAAAATGTCGTGATTTACACAATCAAAAGCTTTGACATAGTCACAGAAAACAGTGGCAGTATAAAGATTATTGTTTAGTGCTTGGTAAACCTCGTGAAGTACAGAAAACATGGCATCAGTTGTACATTTATTAGTTAAGAAGCCGAACTGATTTTGTGATAAAATATTGTTATCAAAGAGAAAGGACATAAGTCGGGTTTTTATGAGCCTCTCAATAATTTTGGAGAGTACCGGTAGTAGGGCAATAGGTCTATAGTTGCAGGCACTAGATTTTTCGCCACCTTTATGAAGAGGAATAATAATGGCTGTGTTTAGGCATTCTGGTAATTTACCATTTTCAAAGGAATCATTAATTAGTGACACGAGGAGTTCTAACACATTATCTGTGAGATTTGAGAAGATTTTTATGGATAGTCCATCAGTACTACAAGATGATTTGCTTTTGATACTATTGATCGTTTGGATCAATTCAGATTTATAGATTGGTCTTATAAAGAATAAATTCGAGACAATTTCTGAATTAGGGAGATAGGAAATGGGATGTTGTTGAGACTGAAAGTCTGCTGTTTTCTAAGGATTAAAAAAAAGAATGCGTTTAAAAAGCATTGGTCGAAATTTTGCGCCTACGCTGTTAAGTGTATTCGTATTTAGTATATTAATCTAATCAAAATCTTCTTTTTTTCGATTAATATGTAACACTTTTTTATATCTCTTTTTTCATTAGCTTTGATTTTGTCATTATAAACATTCCAATTTAGCATTTGCTGTAGACATGTTAGCTTCTCTTTAAATGATATTTCGGTTTAATAAATCTATAATAATATGGAGAATGGTTGGTCATTTAAATTGATTGACGAAAATAGACGATATTTTTTGTCAAGCGGGCAAGTTTTTTGTGATCGTTAAATGTGTAAACCGGAGCATTATAATTATTTTTTCGTCACGTGTTCGAAGAAGCAGACAACATGAGTCATCTTGGAACATTCCAATTTTAATAATTCCGCCGTACGGAACTCGTATATCATATTGAATGTCATAAATATAGGTTCTTCAAAGCTTATAATTTCGAGCCATCGTACACCTATTCTTGAAATTATCCATTAAATAATAGCGGCGATCAAATTTTATGGACACTGACCAATTTATTGTCAGTAATTGATAGTGTTTTGATAAGAATTAATTCAATTACGATACGGAGGATACGAAGACCCGTGGGAGTGTTGTTAGTTTATAATAACAATTAGAGGTGAATCAGTTTTGATCGAATCATTCAATAGGAACGATGTAATCGAAGTGACTGACGAATCTTTGTTTTACGGCATCGTTCTGACTTAAATAATAATTTTCCCGTGTTTGAGAAACAAATCCAAATAATCTCAGTTACCAACACAAACTAATACATTCAGGATATTAAATCGCTCATGGACTACAATATCGACACAACTCAAAAAATCATGTTTTGAGATAAATGGGTTTAAAGTTTTCATTGCTTTTTTAAATTCATCGTTTAAATACCTACCATTTTTGAAAAACGTTTTGAGTTATGCGACTATTGCAGCACGGCCTTTTTTCATTAAGCATACACTAATTAGGGATTATAAAAACTGTAGTATATAACTACAATGACAAAATCCAAATTAAACTTTTTTGAAAAAATAAGATTATAAAATAGGAAGTTCTAGTGGCCCTCGAGAAGTGCCTGTAAAGAAAGCTAAATATTTCTATAACATTGACCCAACTCAAAATGTGCCATTGTTGATGACAAGAACGTACCCTGATCTTATCGGGGTTGAGCGCAAACTGAGTCGTGTCAGCAATGCAGCCAATATTTAGGACTAATCACATAATACAATGGCTACACTTCTGTCATCTTACGGCCTACTATTTAATTATAGGTTTTGCCGGTATTGATGCTGAATAAAATGTGTATTTTAACATTTACACCTATTCCTAATTCAAAACACGTGTTTTTCGAGTTGTTCCAGTATTGCAGCCCATGAGCGATATGTTCGTCAAAGCATATACATTCGAGCCATCGTACACCTATATAATACATTCTTGAAATTATTCATTAAATAATAGCGGCGATCAAATTTATAGTCACTGACCAATTTATAACAATTTTTTAATAATAATTAAAGGTGAGTTAATTTTGATCGAATCATTCAATAGGAACGATAGAATCGGAGCAATCTTACGAATTGTCTGGAATCTGTGTCTCCCAAATCTTTGTTTTAAGATTGTTAAGAACTCATTCAGGATATTGGATCTCTCTTTGGCTACAATAGCGACACAACTTAAAAAATCATGGTTGTTGCACTCAAAAAGTGCCACTAGAGAAAACCAAATATTTCTACAACACTAACTAAACTCAAAATGTCGTGCCTTGATCCTACCGAGTGTTGGGCGCAAACTTAATAGTGTCAGGAATGAAGCCAATATTTGTGACTCATCACATAATACAATAGTGACACTTCTGCCATCTTATGGCCTAATATTTATTTTTGAGTTTTACCGGTATTGATGCTGAAACAATCTGTATTTTAACATTTACACCTATTCCTAGTCGAAAACACGTGTTTTTGGTGTTGTGCCACTCTTGCAGCCAATGAGCATAGGTTCTTCAAAGCATCTAGTTGTCTTCATCTAGCATCTTGAAATTATCCATTAAATAATAGCGGCGATCAAATTTTATGGACACTGACCAATTTATTGTCAGTAATTGATAGTGTTTTGATAAGAATTCATTCAATTACGTTACGGAGGATACGATGACCCGTGGGAGTGTTGTTAGTTTATAATAACAATTAGAGGTGAGTCAGATTTGATCGAATCATTCAATAGGAACGATAGTGCAGAAGGACTCTATGAACTCGTTGTGATTGTCTTGAATTAGTGACTCCAAAATCTTTGTTTTGCCGCATCGTTCTGACCTTTCTCTGTTGTTTAAGAAACCAATGCAAAATGATCTCAGTTAATAACAAAAACCACAACATTCAGCATATTGAATCGCTCATGGGAAATAGCGACACAATTCAAAAAATAATGTTTTGAGATAAATGGGTCCAAAATTTTTTATTGCTAAAAAAATGCTTTAGTTTGCATAAACGCACATTATCTTCAAGTGGATACCTTCTTTAAAGAGTCGTTTTTAATAATGTGTATAATTTTGGTTTTATTTTTCATAAATTCATCTTTTAAATGCCAGTTTGGAAAAATGGTTTGAGTTATGCCCCTATTGCAGCAAGACCGTTTTTCATTATAGACTAACTGGGGATTATAAAAATTGTAGTAACAACAAACATTACAAACCCCAAATTAAACTTTATTATAAAATATGATTATAAAATAAAATACTCTAGTGACACCCGAGAACGGTGACACTAGAGAAAGCCAAATATTTCTACAGCACTGACCCAAATCAAAATGTGCCAATAATGATTACAAGAACGTTCCCTGATCTTATCGACCGTTGGGCGCAAACTGAGAACTGTCAGTAATTTAACAAATACATTCATCTTATGGTGCCTATCCGTTACGGATGTTGGACACTAACATGGCTATTCTGATTTTGTTGACTGCTGCCCTGAAAAGTCCGGTAGTGGTTAAGTTAAGCCATTTTCGCAGGTTATGCAGCCAGGATATTCTTCTTCGTCCTGGACCTCTTTTCCCATGCACTTTACCTTGAAGTATGGCCCGAAGTAGGTCATATCGTTGTTCATTGCGCATTATATGGCCCAGGTATTCCAGTTTGCGACGTTTTATGGTTACGACTAGTTTGCGCTCTTTACCCATTCTATGTAGAACTTCTTCGTTGGTAACTCTGTCTATCCAGGAAATCCTCAACACGCGTCTATAGCACCACATCTCAAATGCTTCGAGTCTCTTCAGTGATGCTTCAGTTAAGGTCCATGACTCCACGCCATATAAAAGAACGGAGAATACGTAGCATTTTAGTAAACGAACTTTTATTTCCAATTTTATATCGTGGCTGTAAAAGATTTTTTTCATTTTGACGAAAGCTGATCTTGCCTTCTCGATCCTGATCTTAATTTCCGTCAATTGGCCCCACTGTTCATTTAAGTTGGCACCCAAATAACAAAAGTTGGTGATTTTTGTTACAGGTTGTTGGTTAACTAGTAATTGACCAGGTGGTATCCTATTTTTGCTTATAACCATGTATTTGGTTTTTTGATGTTAAAATCAAGCCCAAACCTGCTACTTACTTCTGCCACCCTGAAGACAAGTATCTGCAGACCTTCAAGACTGTCTGCAAAAATGACAGTATCATCAGCGTATCTTATGTTGTTCAATCGTTCTCCGTTTATAAGTATTCCCTCGTCTATGTCTGTTAGCGCTAGGTTCAACAAATACATATTTGGGACTAATCACATAATACAATAGCGAAACTTCTGCCATCTTGCGGCCTACTATTGAGTTATGAGTAGTGCCGGTGTTGATACTGAAGCCAATGTTTATTTTAACATTTACACCTATTCCTAGTCCAAAACACGTATTTTTGGAGTTGTGCCAGTATGGCAGTTAATGTGTGATAGGTTTTTCAAAGCTTATAATTTCGAGCGATCGTACACCTATTCTTAAAATTAACAATTAAATAATAGTGGCGATCCAATTTTATGGACACTAACCAATTTATGGTCAGCAATTGATAGTGTTCTGATAAGAATTAATTCAATTACGATACCTCTTTGTTTGTGACGTGTTCTGTTCACGATAGTTACAGAATTCGTCTATACACCCTCAGCTCGGATGATTCTAGTTTTTTCATTGATGCCGCATTCAAGGTCCAAGCTTCCATTCCATAAAACAAAGTCAAGAAAACGTAGCACCTAGTCATATGTTCATTGGTCTACTCGTTCGACGTTTGTTCCGTTTATGAAAAGATTTTAGTTATTTCTTTGAGTTTTCGAGATTCTCATATATTTTGTTTTCTTGAAGTTCATTATTAGACCGTATTCTTTTCTATTCTCCGCCATTCTGGTGACCAGCCTCTGAAGGTCCTCAATATTTTCGGCTAAGATGATTTGCATTCGCATATCTAATATTGTTAATGGGAACTCCATTTACATTATTATTCCAGCGATTTTACCCTCAAGAGCTTTTTAGGATCTCTTCCTAGTAGGCATCAAAAAGAATTGGCGACAACACGCATCCCTGTTTCACCCCACGTCTGATTTTAATTTCCTCTGACAGCTGTTCTTTAACACGTACTTTTGCTCGCTGCTGCTTGTAGTATAAATTCGATATGATCCTGAGGTTATTGTAATCTATCTTTTTGACTTCAAGACATTCATTGATTCTTCATGTATTACTTTATCGAATGTAGAGCCCATAAAAATACTAATAAATTATTAAAAACTATACTCCCATAATTGAAAAAACAGGTGAGTATTAAACTACATTTACCGAAAGACAAGAAACAAGAAAAAACAAGAATAAACCGTCCAAATATTTTTATAAAGAAAGGGATGATTATTTGTAATATAATATGGAAAACTTACCCCAAGAAATTGGCTGAAATTCCAACAGGAAATGAAATATTTAACCAAAAAAACAATCTAAATATTTTCAAATTCAACCCTACTCTTTATTATCTACCAGAAAACGAGGAGCCTCATTGACAGCTGTTAACTGTTTCACCAACTATTAAATATTTATATATTTTACAATAGAATGACACAACGTATACGAGAGTTTTAATAAGCATAAAGGAAAATTGGACTTTAGTATTAGAAAAATAATAGTAAGAGAGGCTTAGATGCTAAATTTGTAGTAACTAAAGCGTCATCGTGACCTATTGGATTGTGAAGATTAGGTCCTAAAACTAAAAAAGTTAAGTTAAGTCTTCCATTTTAGTGAATTTTCCATTTTTAATTTAATTTTACATTTATAAAAACCCCACAGCTTCGTGAGAAGTCGTGTTTGGTGTCGTTCGATGAATTTTTGAAAAATAATGAACACGCATTTTTTAGTTTTTCGATTTGATGTTCATATCGCGAAATATTCGCTTTTTTTGTGAAACTTTGTGACTAGCCCATCTCCTTAAGACCCAAATCTTCAAAGTTTTGAAATATACACTATTCTTCATGTACTTATTTTAACCTTGTCTTAATTTATTTATTTGTTAGTCGACGAGCAAATGCCCAATTTAAAGACACTGATGTTTTCGAGGTTTTCTAAGGATATATTTTTTGAAACGGACTGCCCCCAACGCACTTCCTTGTAGATGAAGTCTATATATATTGTAGGAGTACATTTACAGGGTAGAATGTTTCTCCCCATGTGATTTAATGACACGCTCGAGTAACCCGCTTGGACTGCCGTACCATAATAATTTAATTAGTTATTCAGCTGTAGGACAAGTTGAGCGCCAACTGTTTTTAATAGAGAAAGAATAACACAAAACATAAAATTTACCAATGAACAAAATCTAAAGAAAACAGAAATAAAATTATTACTCGAAGATAATAACAAAAAATGTAAATGTTTACTGTTCTACAAAAAAAAAAACATTTTCAGGTGGTTTTTCGCAAATAATTCAAAGAAAAAAATATTCGCTTCTTAGCAAAATCAAAGTTGTAGCTCATGGAAAATACGTTTTTATTGGTCAAATTACAAATCGAATATTTAAACGCGAAATGACTAAAAAAAGAAGCATTTTTCAGTGGGCCAATAAATTGGCCAACTTTTTTTTGGTAACAGAAATCGTGAAAATCTCCTCCTGTTTAGCACCCCAAATTAAATTAATCGTTATCACTTTACAAACAACTTTACTTTACTTATGTATTTTTTGTATGATCTGTAAGTTTCACCGGTTTAAAGTGCTTATTTTTAAAAAGGTTATATGTAGTTGAAACGGCTTGAACAAATCACTATGAACACTAATCACGAGTGTATGCAAACTTTGAACAGACATAAAATATCTTAATCAATTTTTGTCGTACAGAAAAACTAAATGAAACTGTCATATTTATAAAAACAAAACCTACATTATTTAAGTCTTTGAGATTTTTCGTGTCACTAATACTTTTTAAGTTATTTTGAAAAATAGCATTTTTCCAAAATTTTATACAGATGGTATAAACAATACACATACATATGAAGAGTGGAGATATATAATGAGGCAAGCGACAAAAAATAAATTTCTCTGATTTTTCTATTATAATGCTGTATATAACAAAGCCGTTAACCTGTATTATGAGCAAAGTAATAGACGAATTGGAAACAGTTCTAAATAAATTCCACAAATAGCGTCCGCCGCGGCGCGCCGTTAAGTATAGTTTTCCATTTCCTGATAAAAACTCATTTTTCTCGATTGTACATTTTTGTCGCTTGCCCCGTTATATATCTCCACATATAGGGTGTCAATTTGAAAAGTTGCCACCCCCTGTAATTTGGTCCATATAGAAAATCTAAAAATATACAAAAACACGTCAAATTTATTTGTGAGGGGGATATTTTGTACACCAGTTTTCAACTAAATTACATTAACCCTCTAGCGGGGGCGGACACAACCTCCAAAACCTTTAATAGAAAAAGGGGTTGAGTGATACCTCATTTTAAAGATCGTTCGATTACCTTTTCAAAAATACCACATACATTATATTTTTTCTTTGCAGTAGTTTTGGAAAAATCAAGTGAAACCGTACAGATATTAAGTATCGAGTCCAGAACTCATTTTTTTAGAGCATTGAGTTCAAGATTTTTCCAAAAGTACTAAAAAGAAATATAAGGTATGTGGTGTTTTTGAAAAGGTAATTGAATGACCTTCAAAATGAGGTATCACTCAACTTCCTTTTCCATTAAAGATTTTGTGGGTTGTGTCCGCCCCCGCTAGAGTGTTGATGTAATTTCGTTGAAAACTGGTCTACAAAATGCCCCCCTCACAAATAAATTTGACGTGTTTTTGCGTATTTCTAGATTTATTATAGGGACTAAATTATAGGGAGTGGCAACTTTTCAAATTGACACACACTAAAGTCAACGGTAGATCGGTAAACGATCAATTTTATTTAGAATGCTAGATAGGGGGAAATTTTCACGATTTTATTTACCAAAAAAACGGCCAACTTTATTTGTAGTGTAACTAGTTTAGTTTTGAGGTTTGAAACTTTTATAAAAATAAAAATTAACCTTTTTTAAACACTTATTTGCTAATTTTTTTGATTATTTCTCGTTGGAATTTGCTAATTTTTTTGATTATTTCTCGTTGGAACTTTTGATTTAAAATTTGACGAATAAGAACGTATTTTTCATGAGCTACAACTTTGCTTTTACCTGGTTTATAGACTTCAATAATACATAATCGTTTTTGTATGGGCTACATTTTTTCCAAAATTATTTTTTTCGATAAAATATTAACTTTTTGAATTATTTGCGAAAAACCGCCTAAAAACGTGTTTTTTTTTGTCGAAAAATAAACATTTCAAATAAATATAAAGGAAAGTTGCCTAGAATTGGTCAATTTATCAATTTCGGGACTTACTTTAAACTAGCCTTTTTCACCCTCGAGAAGGGGTGACTGTCAACGCCTAAGTAAAAGCAAGCAACGGCACAAGTTTAACTTTGAAGTGGAGGGAAAGCAGAATCTAAATCCAAATCTTCATGCAATTCGAATTATTACTCTCCAAAACGGTCATTCACTGGGCTATAAAAATTGAATCTATGCACCAGGAAATATAAAAAAATTAAAGTATCAAGGGGACATAATTAATAGTGCATACTCAACCACACCCCACATGGTTTTGCAATGTTTCAACATTTGTAATAATATGACATTAACCATAAACATTTATAGTTTAAAGATCTTTAAAATTTTTATTTCAATTCGGTTTCCAATCGAACTGGAAACGATTTCCGTATTGGAAATCGAAACGTCAAAACACTATAAAATGTTTTATTATGATTAGTTTTGGTGTAATCCCATAGAATATCTGCTAAACATAATATAAAATGAAACTAGTTTCAGAGGTACATTAAGATTATGACATTGTTGATAAATTTGTTTTGTTAGTGGAGCCCAAGCGGGGATTTTTGCAGTTACTCGAGCGCATCAGATTATCACATGGGGAGAAACCTTGTACCCTGTAAATGTATATCTACCATATATTGGCTCTTAATACAGGGGAGTTCGTTAAGGCGGGTCCGAGAAAAATCTATCCTTAGAAAATCTGGAAATCGTCAGATTTATGGATAGATGGCGCTATAATCGGAAAAAATCATTGTTGGAAATGGAACATTAAATTAAAAAATGGAAAGTCCCCCACTTTATGGAAAACTTAACTTTGTTTGGTCTTAGGACCTACTCGTTACAACCCAATAGGTCTCCATAACGCTCGAGTAACTACAAATTTAGCATACTTTCCTCCCCTACTAATTTTATATTACCATGTTGTTCTGAAGAATGGAAGGGGTATTTCAGGGACCTTCTAAACATCATACAGAAACAACAGCACAAAGGAGAGATCTATATAACAGCAGCCATGCCCGTCGAAAATCCCTCTGTTGAAGAATCCCGAAAGGCCTTGAATAAGCTGAAAAATCACAAAGCGCCGGGTACGGACGAGATATCAGCAGAATTTCTGAAATCTGGTGGAGAAACACTACATCGCCAAATCCACCAATTAATAATACAGATATGGTTAGGAGAAAGGATACCAGCAAGATGGAAGGAAAACATCATAGTGCCCATCCACAAAAAAGGGGACAAAACAAAATGCGCGAATTACAGAGGAATTTCACTCTTAAACACGGCATATAAAATCCTCTCAAACATCATTCTTAGTAGACTAACCCCTTATGCTGAACAGATCCAGAATAGATCAACGATTCACGCTGAGACAGCTGCTAGAAAAGGGATGGGAGTATAACAGACCCATACACAATCTCTTCACAGACTTTCGACAGGCACATGACAACGTAGAAAGAAGCCAAGTATGGAATGCCATGGCGGAGTTCTCAATACCAAAAAAACTCATTCGGATGACTAAAGTCTGTATGGAGGGTGGAATATCAAAAGTTCGTGTAAATAATAAACTGTCTGGCAGCTTCGAATTCAACAGTGGATCAAACATGGTGATGCGTTATCTTCACTACTTTTTAACCTTGTATTAGAGAAAGCCATTAGGTCGGCCGAAATAAAAACAGAACTGCTATCGGCTCAAGGTCGCAAGTTATTACTAGCATACGCAGATGACATTGATCTCGTTGGAGACTCCGTCCTATACACAAAAAAAATTTTCAACAAGGTGGAAGGAGCAACAAGCGAAGTAGGGCTGAGGAATAATGAAGAGAAGACGAAATATATGTGTATAAATAGAACGACACGAAGAGACAGGATAGGAGTTTGTGACGATCAACACCATCAATTTCAAAAGAGTACAATGTTTTAACTATCTTAGGGCCGAAATCACAGCTGACAATGTTGTTACTGAAGAAATAAAAGACAGAATCCAATCAGCAAATCGCTGTCTATTTGCACTGGATAAGCTTATAAAATCAAAACATCTTACAAGAAGTTCCAAGATCAAAATCTATAAATCCATCGTCAGACTTGTACTAACAAATGGTTGCGAAACGTGGACCATGACCAAATCAAACGAAGAAAAGCTCAGACGTTTTGAACGAAAAACACTTAGAAAAAATTTTCGGACCTCACCATGACATTAACACAAACCAGTATAGAATCAGAACCAACTTCGAATTAAAAGAACTCTACAATGACATCGATATTGTCCAAGAAATTAAATCACACCGACTAAGATGGGCAGGCCACGTGCACAGACTTCATAAAGAGAGACTTGTAAGACTGGTATGGGAGGAGATTCCTACAGGCAAAAGACCACTCGGACGTCCCAAAATGCGCTGGAGGGATAACATCCAAGCAGATCTCCGAAAAATGAACATCCCATTTGACCCTAGGTTGATGGAAGACCGAACAAATTGGAAGAAAGTTGTACAGTCAGCCAGTACCCAGCCAGGGTTATAGCGCTACGTGATGATGATGATGATGATCATGATGATGATGATGATGGTGATGGTGATGGTGATGGTGATGGTGATGGTGATGGTGATGGTGATGGTGATGGTGATGGTGATGGTGATGATGATGATGATGATGTTGTTCTGAAGCTATTTCCTTGTGGCATATTTGCAATCAACTATTCTACATGGGAGAATGTTCTACAGTAAAATGCTTGTTTTGCTAAGCAAGAACATTTTTGTTTAATTTATTAATATTTTGCATTTTGACAACGGCATACGATGAGGACGTCGAAACGTTAATAAAAATCATTTTTTAGTTAAATTGTGGCCTATTTCCTATTTAGAATAGTTGATTATACATATTACCATGTTATCTATTTTGGCATTTTTTTTTTCTAAATAGCAATATTTTTGAAGCGTCTGATAAATGTTGCAACGGGTCGTTTATACTTAAATTAAAAAATAATTGCTGTAAAATTAATATCTAAAGCTTTTACGTAAAAAATGGCTATTACTTTTTCATAAGATACCCATATAATTAGTGGTTATTTTTGACTCATGTTGTGTAAGAAATCTAACTTGGACAAAAAATTTAAATAATATTTCCACTATTTGATGAATCGGTTTTTACCACATGACTAAAGACTGGATTATATGCAAAATGCATATGCATATATATGCTGCATATTTCTCATGTTTTTCATAAATGCATATGCCTTGCATATTTGGAGATTTAAGAGCATATAAATGCATATTTTGATGGGAATTTACTCTACCCCATTTAAAAATAAGGTATATATTAGTAACATCAACATCCATTAAAATAAAATGTGAAAGTAAATATTTTGCTGTTAAGCTCCTTTGTTGTTGTACCCATAAACATAATGGGCGTTATTTATAGCTGCAGGTATCATTATCCGGATATTTAAGATTTATAGACTTCTCAGAATTTACAAATTACCTAAGTAAATACCGATTATATTTTGAATAACATTACAAATATTACCTGTACTTTCTGCTGGTGTCGGCCAACTATGAATTATTCTGGGAAAACCAACCAAAACGAAATTTTAAGCATTTTAAGGGTAGGATAGATTATTTTATTTTATGAATGGTTAGTCTTAAATCAATCGCCGATTATTCAACTTTTGTGATTGCAAGTTATTGACTATACTGTGTAAAAAAATCATTTTATTATTATTGTGAAAATGCCTAAAGTAGCAAGGGAAAAATCAAGTCTTCTCAGAAGTTGGATTGGAAGTAACAATCATCTAAAAGTTATCGACAGTGAAAGTATGTTTTGCACCATTTGTGATAAAAAGGTAAGTTCTCCACTTCAATAGATTTTTAAACTTATCAAACTTCTTTGCACATCTATGTGTCTGTCTATTCTAAAATGACAAACCGTCCCATTTCTTCAAAAACTGTTTTTTAAAGTTCGCAACGGTTTGGCTTATACAGAGCGAGGTGTTGAGAGTGGCCCACCCTGTATACTACGGTACACTGACTGTACTTTATTGTTTGACGATTTCAATTTCACTTTGAGAAATAAAAAAAAATTGGGGGAGGTTTAAAAAGTTTGATCATTTTAATGTAGGTATCTATTTACGAAAACATCTAAAACATCATTATCATTATATTCCAGATTCCATGTCAAAAGAAATTCCAAGTAGTTCAACACATAAAAACTTCACTTCACCAAACTAAGCTATCAAAAAATGATAATAAACCTCGCCAGCAGATTCTACAGAACAGTTTGCAGATTCAGAATACGTCAGTTGGGCAAGAAACCTTTGCAAAGGATTTATGCCATTTTTTTTTGAACTGCAATATCCCTCTGCACAAGTTAGAACATAAATCGTGTCAAAACTTTTTAAAAACTTATTGCAAGATTAAAGATAAACCAGCTCAAATACCAAGTTCTTCAACTCTTCGGAAAAAATATGTCAGTGCATGTTACAAAGATGTGATGACGAGTATTAAAAATCAGTTAAAAGCCGAATATCTTTGGATTTCCGTCGACGAAACAACGGATACAAAGGGTCGACAAATTGCGAATCTAATTGTTGGAGTTCTTAACGACTCTGGCGATTTTAAAAACTCATACTTAATTAGTGTAAAATGTTTGGAAAAAACAAACTATGCTACAATAGCTAGATTTGTTAACGAATCCCTAACAAATTTTTTTTTACCGGATCAAGTACCATTTGAAAAAATATTATTAATGCTTAGTGATGCCGCCTCATATATGATGAAAGCTGCATCCAATCTTAAAATCTTTTTCCCTAATTTAATTCACTGTACATGTTTGGCGCACGGCCTAAACAGAGTTGCAGAGAAAGTTAGAATTGAATTTCCCAATGTAAACACCTTAATAAATAATGTAAAAAAAGTATTTCTGAAAGCACCACTACGTGTACAGGTATATAGGGAGATGCTTCCCGATATTCCTTTACCACCAGAACCAGTATTAACCAGATGGGGAACTTGGCTTAAAAGTGCTATATTTTTATCTGAACACTACGACGACATCAAAAGCGTTATTTCAAGTTTTGATCCGACTTGTACCGCTATTGATAACTGTCAAAATATTTTTAAAGAAAAGTCTATTAAAAATCAATTGTTGTATATAAAATCGAATTTCGATATCATTGAAAGTTCAATTACAAAATTAGAGGCTCAAAATTTATGTCTTCACAATAGTATGTCTATTGTTGATTCGGTTAAACAGAAAATAACAAATCTGAATGGGGAAATTGGAGTAAAAATTAAAGATAAACTTGATGACGTTTTAAACAAAAATGAGGGTTTCACTTTATTGCGTTCAATAAATAATATAATCAATTTTGGAAACTTCGATGAAAATATTAATATGGATCCGTCTCTAATAGCAAAGTTTAAATATGCCCCAATTACATCTTGTGACGTTGAGAGATCTTTTTCTGCCTATAAACAAATATTAACAGATAGAAGACATAATATTAGTTTAGAAAATATGAATCAATATATGATTATTTATTGTAACAATAAAAATATGTAAATTTGTTTTATTGTACTATTTTTATAATATTAGTTTAGAAAATATGAATCAATATTGTAACAATAAAAATATGTACATTTATTTTATTGTACTCTTATTTATCTTGTGGTCAAAATAAAATATTTTGCCGTTTTATTTGTCACAAAACCTGAAGTTAAAAAAATATATTAAGAAATAATAATACAATTTGGTTTAAATTCAAACCTATTTATTTATTTTTATTATTTTTTATTTATTTATGTATTTAACGTAAACCATAAAATTATTCATATAAAAATAAGTGCATATATAAATGCATATTTGCATGTTAATTGTGCATATTCAGCTTGCTTTAAAATGCATATTGCATGCATATTTTAGACATTTTTTAGTGCATATTTTCCAGTCTCTACACATGACTCCACTTGCACTCATTCGCAAGGTTCAACGTCGTTTTTTTTTTAAATAGTCAGTTATTAATACAGTTCTGAAGTATGTAGTAAATTATCATTAGCCCATTTCAAGTCCACTGCAGGACCAAGGCCTCTCCTGTTTATATTCAGTGTGCACGTACTTATGCAGTATGGATCCAATTTTTGTCATCTTTCGCAGATCATCTTGCCATCGTCTAGGTGGTCTTCTTCTGTCTCGTTTCTCTGTTCTTTGGTCTCTATTCCGAATAACTTGCGTGTCCACTTTACCTACTTCATCTTTATCACGTGGCCAGCCCATCTCCATTTCAACCTGCAAGCTCTCTCCACAACATCTTGCAATATTCTCGGGTAACAAATTCAGTTAGACACAAGATTCGTTTTTTATTAAGACATTTTTTATTTTGAACCAAACTTACAAAAGAAAATATAATCGTTAATCACTTGTTAATTTCGTTTGTTTTTTAAATATAATTATAATCTACATATAGACCTTTTGTAAATCTCGACGATCGAGGGAATTAGGAATCGAATTTATTTTTAAACGCGAAATAAATGTATAAAAAAGGAGGTATCTGGCTCAGCGCGCCAGATGATAAAATATGTAATGATGGCTACGCTCAACGCACATAGCTATTGGATGGTATCGGGATCGTCGATTTCGCTCAGATCGCTATATCGACGGTGTTCTGGGAGGTTTTGTGATACGTTCAGCGTACCTATCCTTGGTTATTTATTCTCCTTTCAACTCACAGAGAATTTCCCATTGGATTTTTGTTCGGTCTTTTATACTGTCAGATATGATATAAGAACACGTTTTGTTTAATACACAAGCTTACTTTAGACAATAACAGTATATTATCGTCACAATATGTAACTCGGTTATGTTTCCTAGGTCTTCGTTTGTGATTTTGTCTTTAATTGTTACTCCTATCATTGAACGCTCCATCCTTATTTGTGCTATTGTTAAAAGCTCGTCATTAAAATATAACAAAATATAACAACAAGATCACATTTCCTATCTCCCTAATTCAGGAAAGGTCTCGAATTCCTGCTTTGTAAGACCGGTTGATAAATCTGAACTGATCCAAACAATCAATACTATCAAAAGAAAATCTTCCTGTAGTACCGATGGACTATCCATAAAAATTTTCACAAATCTCCCAGGCAATGTGTTGAGTCCTCATCTCTCTAATTAATGATTCTTTTGAGAAAGGTAAATTTCCATAGTGCCTAAAGACGGCCATCATTATTCCTATTCATAAGGGTGGTGAAAAATCTAATGCCTGCAATTATAGACCTATTGCATTACTACCGGTACTCTCCAAAATTATTGAGAGACTCATAAAAGCCCGACTTATGTCCTTTCTCGTTGATAACAACATTTTATCACAAAATTAGTTCGGCTTTGAGATTTATCAAGCATTAAATAATAATCTGCAAACTGCAACTGTTTTTCGTGATTATGCCAAAGCTTTTGATTGTATAAATCACGACATTTTGATAAAAAGGGACTAAATTTCTATGGAATTCGAAGTATTTCTTTGAACTGGTTTCATCTTACTTGGATAGTAGGAAACAACTGGTTATAGCAAATGATACAGACTCTAACCTCAAAAATGTTGTATGTCGGGTACCACAAGGTTCAGTATTGGGTCATCTACTTTCCCTTATCTTTATTAATGGCATCACTAGTTTAAAAATCGATGGAAAAGTTTTTCTTTTTGCTGACGATACCAGTATCATTTTGAGCAACTCAAATATCGCAACTCTTCATGCTACTATAACTTCTGATCTACGCACAATAAAACCCTGGTCCGATTCTAATTTACTCTCTTTTAACGTAGATAAAATAGTAGCATTATCCTATAAAGGAGCTCTTCAACCCTTACCTTTTCATGACAGCCAGATCAGTATCGTTGATTCTGTAAAGTTTCTTGGTATTTTTTTAGATAGCAACCTTAAATGCTTCCTTCATATCGATGATGTCTTAAGCAAGAAACAATCCACAGCTTGCTTTGCAATAAGATCTGTTTCGAAGGAAATGAATTTAGACTCTTCCAAAATAACATATTTTTCTTTGTTCGACTCCCTTCTATATGGTCTTTCTTTTTGGGGTTCTGGTACAGCTGCCCAATACGATGTTATTTTTAAATTACAAAAAACAGCAATAAGATATCTGTTTGGCCTCAAAAGAACAACACATTGCAGAAGCTATTTCAAATATCACAGGATTCTAACACTACCTTCTTTATATATTTTAGAAACTGTTTGCTTAATTCGTAAACATCTACACGTCTTTGCAGCAAGACCTAGACATGACTATTCCACCAGAAATTCTACCTTTGACATCTATTTACGGATCCCGTCCAGTGAGTTAGTAAAGAAATCTATATTATATTCTGCAAAAAAACTATACAACCATCTCCCTCTACAACTTAAATCTGCAACAGCGTTCCCCAAGTTCCGTAAAATGACAAAAGCGTATTTATCTGAAAGACCATATTATTCAATAGCAGAGTTTCTTAACCAATAACTAAGAAATTACAATATTCTTATGTATAAGTAGTATCTTAATCTATATTATTTGGGTGTCATATGCAGCAGCTTAACTTATGAAATTTCTTAAGGAAGATTATGCAATTTGCATTTTTTTTTAATTTTGAAATATATTGTTACTGTTTTTTGTTTCACTTTATTCTATTTTATTTATATTGACTATTTATATAATTTTAGTAAATTGTATTTGTTATTGTTTTTACTTATGATTCTTGTAAGCTTTTTCTATAAAATTTTTAAATTTTTCATGGCAATAAACCATATTTCTATTCTATTATATTAAATAAGTTTTTAAGAGGTAAGATATTAGGTAATTACTAAAATTCATTAAAAATCAAAATCTCTGACTTATTTTCTAAACAAAAAGTAGGCACTTCAACATTAAGAAAACACAATTTTAAAGCTTATAACATCCAAGCTTGAATCTTGTTTAATTTTTTTTTACTTTTTACTGATATACGAACATAGGTAGCAATTTATGCATTTCTAACTTGTAATTATAAATATTATAAAAATCCCTAAAATAATAGCAAGGAAAAATAAAAGCAGGTAGCAAGGTTTAGATATCTGGGAATAGATATAACCAGTTACGGAGATGTTGAAGAGGAAGTACGACAACAAAGCTTAAAAGGAAATAAAGCGGTGGGATCTCTTAATGACACAATCTGGAAGAACAAATACGCAAGACAAGACACAAAATCAAGAATCTATAAAGCAGCAGTTACACCTATATTGACATACACGGCGGAGACAAGACCTGACACATCTAAAACGAGACGACTACTAGAAACAACATAGATGAAAATACTTCGACGAATATCAGGGAAAAGTCTGTTGGATAGTGAGAGAAGCAAAACATAGGAAGATCATGTAGAAGACATTAATGGATGGGTGACAAAACGGAAACAGGAGTGGAACGAACACATTAGTAGAATGGCAGAGAATAGGATAGTACGAATAGCACGAGATAAGTCACCAAATGGACGGAGAAGTAACCCGTGTTGAGCTGCCCCCCCCCCCCCCACTTGCAAAAATCAAAAAACAAATAGCCCTGATTTATGAGCTATTTATGAGCTCTCATATTCCGCAAACTAAAAATTTTGAGCTCGTTCCACTGAGCAGGAATTTGATACTTTAGTGGGGGGGGGGGGCTGAGTCAGCCCCCCACTACTTAAAAATAGGAATATTGAATCGGTTTTTGCGGCAGAATTACGAGCTATTTATGAGTCTTGAAATTATATAGTTTAGATTTTTGAGCTCATCCCCTTCACCCCCAAACAACCCTTTAATTGATTTAACTTAAGAGAAAAATGCTGAGAAAACTTAAAATATATCGTATTGCGGATATAATTCCTATAGCTTATATACTCTAAGAATAAACTATTAAACCACGTGCATTTCGATTATTGAGCTACAACCCCTTCGCAAGAAAAGCACCCTATCTTCCCGGCTTAAGAGAAAGTTGTACTTAAAATGCATTAAACTAATTATTTGGCGACTACATATCATTGAATAATTTATAAGCTTCCAAATTACGCGCATTTAGATCAGTAAATTGCAATTTATTTTGTACAGTGCAGTCACTGAAGGTAAAAATCAACGATTACCTTCAATTTCGGTGAACCTTCATCGATTTTCACGAAAATTGGTCAGTGGTTAGAGGATACGTCAAGAAACAAAGGTGACATGGTACCACCTTGCGCCTTTAACCTGAGGGTGGATACCACCCCTTCTCGGGGTGAAAATTGTTTTATTAAAAATAACTGCACAAATCAATAAAAGAACAAATTAAAAGGAAAATGTATTATATAAACTTAATAAAATAAGTCAATACTTTTTAAGTTATTAAAGATCAAAGATTTTAATTATTCGTGAAAAAAATGCATGTTATGAAGCGGTTTTTCGTAAATCACTGAAAAACTGTAAGTTTTTACAAAAAAGTTAATAGTAGTTTAATTCGTATAGCTTATATTCTAAGAATAAACTCTTAAATCACGCGCCTTTCGATTATAGAGCTACAACCCCTTCGTAAGAAAACCATCCCATATTCCCGGCTTAAGAGAGAGTTGTACTTAAAATAATTTAAATAAATTATTTGGCGACTACATATTGTTTAATAATTTATGAACTTGCAAAATATACGCATCTCAATTATTGAATTGCCATTTTCTTTCTATAGTGCAGTCACTGAAGGTAAAAATCAACTATGACCTTCGATTTCGGTAAATCTCCATTCATTTTCACGAAAATTGGTGAGCGGATTTTGATGCTATTAACTTTTTCTGGAGCTCATTTTTGATAGGTATTTCTAAGTACTTTGACAAGTATTTAGTACCTAAGTGTTATAAAATGCATCTCTTTCCCGTTATTTAAACTTGAATCCTTAGATTTGAATAGTCGCAGAAACAATATACATTTAATTACCAATAACTTACTTTAAATTAACATTAAAGGGTTTTTCAAGTAAGCAATTTATTATATTTCTTATTAGCTTCAATTTTAGTGATGGACACTTTTTTGTAAAAACTTACAGTTTTTGAGTTATTTATGAAAAATCGCTTTAAAGCATGCATTTTCTTTCACAAAAATTAAAATATTTGATCTTTAATAACTCAAAAAGTATTGATTTATTTTAATCACAATATATAACAAATTTTTCTTACAATTTGTCCCTCTCTCGATTTGTGAGGTTATTTTTAATAAAGTAATTTTCACCCCAGAGAAGGGGTGACATATACCCCAGGTTAAAACTCTAAGTTGTTATTGCTAATTCGTGGAAATGAATGGAGATTTACCGAAATCGAAGGTCATAGTTGATTTTTACCTTCAGTGACTGCACTATAGAATGAAAATGGCAATTCAATAATTGAGATGCGTATATTTTGCAAGCTCATAAATTATTAAACGATATGTAGTCGCCAAATAATTAATTTAAATTATTTTAAGTACAACTCTCTCTTAAGCCGGGAATATGGGATGGTTTTCTTATGAAGGGGTTGTAGCTCTATAATCGAAAGGCGCGTGATTTAAGAGTTTATTCTTAGAATATAAGCTATACGAATTAAACTACTATTAACTTTTTTGTAAAAACTTACAATTTTTCAGTGATTTACGAAAGACCGCTTTATGACATGCATTTTTTTCACGAATAATTAAAATCTTTGATCTTTAATAACTTAAAAAGTATTGACTTATTGTTGTTCTGAAGCTTTCGTTGTGGCATTTTTATAATTAAGTATTTTCTATTTTGACAATTTATTTTAATTCAATAATTTATTTTAATAGTATTTTATATTTTTGACAACTAAACCCGATTTGGGCTTCGAAACTTTAATAAATTCATTTTTTAGTAAAATTGTGGCTTATTTTCCATAGAAAATACTTAATTATTGACTTATTTTATTAACTTTATATAATAAATTTTGCTTTTAATTTGTTCTTTTATTGATTTGTGCAGTTATTTTTAATAAAACAATTTTCACCCCCGAGAAGGGGAGGTATCCACCCTCAGGGTAAAGGCGCAAGGTGGTACCATGTCACCTTTGTTTCTTGACGTATCCTCTAACCACTGACCAATTTTCGTGAAAATTGATGAAGGTTCACCGAAATTGAAGGTAATCGTTGATTTTTACCTTCAGTGACTGCACTATACAAAATAAATTGCAATTTACTAATCTAAATGCGCGTAATTTGGAAGCTTATAAATTATTCAATGATATGTAGTCGCCAAATAATTAGTTTAATGCATTTTAAGTACAACTTTCTCTTAAGCCGGGAAGATAGGGTGGTTTTCTTGCGAAGGGGTTGTAGCTCAATAATCGAAATGCACGTGGTTTAATAGTTTATTCTTAGAGTATATAATCTATAGGAATTATATCCGCAATACGATATATTTTAAGTTTTCTCAGCATTTTTCTCTTAAGTTAAATCAATTAAAGGGTTGTTTGGGGGTGAAGGGGATGAGCTCAAAAATCTAAACTATATAATTTCAAGAGCTCATAAATAGCTCGTAATTCTGCCGCAAAAACCGATTCAATATTCCTATTTTTAAGTAGTGGGGGGCTGACTCAGCCCCCCCCCCACTAAAGTATCAAATTCCTGCTCAGTGGAACGAGCTCAAAATTTTTAGTTTACGGAATATGAGAGCTCATAAATAGCTCATAAATCAGGGCTATTTGCTTTTTGATTTTTGCAAGTGGGGGGGGGGGGCAGCTCAACACGGGTGGAGAAGTATTGGCATACCAAGGAAAATTGGTGCGATAATTTCAACAATTTACGAGACTAATATTGAAGAAGAAACAATCTTTAAAGCCTACATACAAGAAAGAAGAAGAAGATAAAGATAAAAATCTCTTTGAAAAATATTTTTCAAATATCTGACCAGGAAATACTCATGGAAAAATGCTTATTGTTCTCAGTTATCTTCTTCGTCAAGTGACATCTTCACAAAAGAGGTCAACAATCATCATATTCGGACCTTATAGTCGGCTGCTCTGAAAAGTTTATTTGTTGTACATCTGTACATATATTCCAGTGGCGGCTCGTCAGAGGAGGCAAGGGAGGCTCAGCCTCCCCATAAATTTTTTACACACTCTACACTGTTTTGTTTATCATGAATCGCGAAAACAACAAGCACTCTCTATTATACAACGTGTAAATTCCATATTATCACTAATTATCCATACGTACGGAGCATTAGCATTAGAACGCATGATCGCGTCTCAGTTTTATTACATATTATTGTAGGCAGGACCCTGGGTTATCCCGAGATGCATGAATGGAGCACGGAGCCGAGAAGCCCAGCAGTCTCCGTTGCTAATGCTCCGTGCAGCGCAGCAGGCGTTTAAGGAGACCCGGTCTCCTAACAGTGGCATCTACGGTGCCATCACACGCTGCTCGGAGATATACCAAGGGAGGCAGAGTAACTTCTCGGCTCCGTTGCGTGGTTGAGTGCGTCTCGGGACAACGAATTTTAGGGTCCTGACTAAAAATAATGAAAAATCTAAAAGTGCGAATTTTGTTATGAAATTTGGTATGTGGGGTTATAATAATATTTGGAACAACTTGTTCAAATAACTTTTTCCGATATCTCTAACTCAAAGCAACATATCGGTAATTTATGGTGTTTTTGAATTCGCAGTAGACCGCGTTTAGAATTAAAAAAATTCAGTTAAGTATCTTAAAAAATTTGAAGCTTCATTATGTATGGACTGAAAAACTTCAAATCTGTATTTATTTTGATATGCGAGGTATCTATTTACAAATAGATGGAATTGTTAACAAATAAACGACACAAATTTTGGTATTAAACTTTTACAATTAGACTAACTATTTTTAAAATGATATGATATCATGAAATTATGAACTAGGATGATATTATGAAATGTAAATAAAAAATGGTCAAAAAATGGGGCCTTAAATTACATTTTTTGGCGCATTTTTTTGCTAGTGCAAATTTGTCTAGATATTTTACAGTTAGGTATAGCCTCCCCTATTGTAAAAATCACGAGCCGCCACTGATATATTCTTCTTTTTTCTTGGATATTTTCCTGCATAACGATTAATAATCAATTTGTATCTCGCTCCACGTGTAATATGTTGGAGATATTCCAATTTTCTGGTTTTGATTGTATTTAGGACTGCCATTTCTATTTTCATCTTTCTCAGAACTTCTTTGTTTGTGACATGTTCTGTCCTTGATATTTTTAGAATTCTTGTTTCATTCATGTTTTTCATTGATGCTGCATTCAAGGTCCAAGCTTCCATTTCGCAAAACAAAGTCGAGAAAACGTAACACCTAACCAACCTAACTGTTAGCTCTAACCTTGCTCTAGCCTTTTCTATTCTAATTTTAATTTTATGGGAATAATCATTTGTGGAGTTGATCATTGTTCAAAAGTAGGCATATTGGTTTTCTCGTTCGACATAGGTTTCGTGTAAGAGGAGATTATCGCTATTTCTTTCAGTTTTAGATGATCTTGTAAATTTTGTCTTCTTGATGTTCATTGCGAGACCATATTCTTAGCTATATACCACTATTCTGTTCATTAGTCTCTCAAGATCATCAATATTTTTGGCTAAGATGACAGTGTCACACGCATATCTAATGTTGTTAACGGGAACTCCATTTACATCTATTCCAGAGGTTTCATCGTCAAAATTTTTTTTGGGATCTCTTCCCAGTCGATATTAAAAATAATTGGCGACAATGCGCATCCCTGTCTCACCCCACGTCTAATTACGTCTAATTTAAATTTCCTGTGAAGAGCACACAGTAGCGATAAACAGATAGCAACAAACGCGGTCCAAGATTGCGAAAGTTCTGCGAACTTTCAAAAGTGAGGCAACAGTGCGTCGTAATTCAACACTGACAGTGACGTTTAAATGCGTTTATACTATCAAAAACAATAATTTTTATACACATAGGCGCGAAATGTTGAGAAGTCAGTGACGTTCGATTTCTTGTTATAAAAAAATCGATTTTTAGTAGGCACAAATCGAATTTGACACAAAATCTAGGCACGGGACAAAAAAGTTTATTTGAAGAAAGTGTATTTTTTTGTCTTTCTTAGTGGCGGTAGAGGCTCCTTTTTTCAATATTTTATTTAGGGAACGACCGGCCCTGGCAAGGTATGGTGAAGTTGTACTGATATTGTACTCCTAGTTTTTACTTAAAACAAGCGGTATTATTAATAATTTTTTAAAATTAAAGTGTTTATCTACTAGATACTACTACGTAAGTCATCTATACGTAATTATTACTTTATTATTGTGAAAAGAAAACGTCAAATAATAAATATACACCACCGTTCAATAATTTTGTGAGGTTAGCTAGCATGCGGTTGGTTTGTCACTTACCAGAGCCGGACTGAAGCTTTCGCCACCGCAGCTTAAAATGACCTCACACAATGTAAACACACCTTCCGATCTAACCAGTCCAGTAAATCAACGTTCGAATATCACAAACAGTTATGCATCAGCCGCTTCAAATTCTTTTCCGAGTAAGACCCAAGCAATTGTATTTAGTTGTATCGATAATGCTAAACTGCAGGAATATTTAATTCCGTTGGGCACAATAATCAACACAAAAAATATTATTTTTTCATCTGGATTATCTCATAATAGAATGTGCATGTATCTGGCAAACAAAACCGTAGTAGATAATTTCATGCAACAACATGGCTCTATAGAAGTACTCGGCGAAGTTGTAACAGCACGGAGGCTTGTCTCTCCAGCAAAAAGACTAGTCTTGTCTGGTGTCTGCCCGTCAATTCCTCATCAAGTATTAGTTGAAGAATTACAGAATATTAGTTTAAAGCTTATTTCCCCAATAACATTTCTGAAAATTAGCTCAACTCTTCCCGAATATAGTCACATATTGAGCTTTCGGAGGCAAGTTTATGTAAGCCCTATAACATCACCAATTCCAGATTCTATTCTAATAAATTTCGACCAAACACCTTACCGCATATTTTTGTCACAAGGTACACTCACAGGTCACAGGAAAGAGATTTCTGACTTAGACAGTGACTCTTCTGTAGATAATTGCTCAGTATCATCTAACTCCGAATCTGTTAACAACATTCAACTCGATACTTCAATGGGACATTGATGGATTTTTCCATGGTCTTTCCCAAGATCATGAACATGGAAGAAGCGTTCAATTTGTATGGGTTCCCTCACACGTCGGAATAACAGAAAATGAAGAAGCCGACAGGACTGCACGAGAGGCAATTTTAAGTGATTTTTCGGAGCCGATAGACAAGTGTGTTTCCAGTGACTTAAAAGCTTATTTTAAAAATAAAGTGTTGTGTTTGTGGCGAAATGAGTGGTCTCAATCTAATTCTAAGTTAAATAAAATAAAAAATAATGTGTCTCAGTGGTTTCCATCGTCGCGCAATAGACGAGAACAAATTGCGGTTGCGCGCTTACGTCTAGGACATACCAGGTTAACGCACTCTTACCTTTTCACAAAGAGCAATCCACCTATATGCGATCAGTGTAACGTCCGATTAACAGTCGAACACTTTTTAATAGTTTGTAGTAAATATGGCCAAGAAAGACAGCGCTACAAGATCCCAAACGCTCTACCACAGGCTCTAGGTCAAAACTATTCCTGCGACAATATAGTTAATTATCTAAAATCCATAAACATTATGTACAACCTGTAGTTGTTTAATTTTGTTATTTATATTTTGTTCCGTCGCTAATAACCTTTTGGTGGATGCGACTTCTTTTTTCTAATAAAAAAAAATATTTTATTTAGTTATAGAGTAATTTCCACATATTAACATATTTGTGAAATTGGGCTCTGTACCGCCATTCTTTATTATCTTACGAATATGTGTGCCAAATATCTCGACAAAATATTCAAAATTAGAGCCGCAATCTTGGAACACGTTTGTTGCTACCTGTTGATCGCTACTGTTTACTCTTAACACGTACTTTTGCTCGCTGCTTATAGTAGTCTTCTTCTTTGATTTCAGGACATTCATTTATTATTCATGTTGTAGTTTACCTAATGCTTATGATAGTTAATAAAACAGGCATATATATCTTGATTGACGTCTAGGCACCTTTGTATATTAAGTGGAAAAACGCATGACGCATGACGCATTCCTAGGCCTTCGCGAAACACAAGTTGTGTATCATTAATTTATATATCGGTTATGGATCACTTTCGCTGTATCACATGGTACATCAAGTTAATGGTACGCTAATTTTTTTCTCTCTCAGCTATACGAATGCATTAAAGGAACCGATTCAGCCACTAT
This sequence comes from Diabrotica virgifera virgifera, assembly GCF_917563875.1. Taxonomy (NCBI): domain Eukaryota; kingdom Metazoa; phylum Arthropoda; class Insecta; order Coleoptera; family Chrysomelidae; genus Diabrotica; species Diabrotica virgifera. The sequence continues at coordinate 268,540,039 of NC_065443.1, forward strand.
TAAAGAATCAACTCCCTAACTGGAACGACTTTGTCCAGCTCTATCAATAATAGTCAAGAAGATACGGAATTGATTTTTCGGAATCTTTTCTGTAATTAAACGGAGAATTCTTTGCAGGTGTAGGTAAAGACAAGTAATTTAAAATCCATTTCGTTCTAAAATAAATTAGACTCGGCTGTGTTGAGCTATAAATTTCAGTGGGTAATAGACTGACCATTTTTTCTATAGTTTCGGTAATTTTTGGTCGTGATTCCGCTTTTGAAGTTTATTACATATATTACCGTAACATGCAGAACTAAAGCATTATTTGTTATATTATGTTTTAATGTTTAATTTGTTTGATGATCTCTTGCTAATTTATTATTCGTCTTGTTTTTTCCAAAATTCTATTAAAGCTAATAAAAATTTGAGAAAATAAAAATATAGAGTATCTATATCTAACTAAATTATTTAATAAAAGTGCTTCTTTTCTTCTTCATTTTTCTTTTGTGTAGACATGATTGTCTGTTTTTTCGTTGTACCTTCAGTAAGAAGTTGATCCTTCGTTTTCGTGTTCTTCCTACTGATCGTCTTCCTATTGGGGAACCATCTCTCGCCGTCCTTACTATTGTATTTGTTGTCATTCCGCTTATGTGGTTGTTCTATTCTCCTCTTCTGTTTTTTATCCAGTTGTTAATGTTCTCCATCTTGCATCTCCGGCATATACAGGATGTATATCTGACTTCTAGCTCTCTCCCAGAATCTTACCATCGATTTTTCGAAGTTTCCATCTCTGTTGTTTCTAGCAATCTTTTTGCCCTCTCTGTGTCAGGTGCTGATTCTGCCGCACCACTTGATATCTGCCGCAATAATGTTATTATTGGTCTGATGACTGTTTTGTATATTCTGCCTTTCATCTCTTTGTCGATATTTGTATGCATCCATATTATTTAATTCGGGAAACCAGCGGCTCTCTTTGCTCTATTCATTTGATATTCTACTTTTGTCTCGAGCTTTCCGTAGCTAGATAGTGTGATGCCTAGATATAAAGAATAATTTACATCTTATTAGATTTGCTGTTATAACCATGCATTTTTTCTTTTGTGGAGAAAGTAACATGTCAATTTAATGGTGGTTTCGTTAAATTGGTGCAGAATACGTTCTAAATCATCTTCATTTTTAAAGATTATGTAGTATTGCATCGTCTGCGTAGTAGCTTATTTTAAAGGCATTTTTTCCCATTTGGTATCCTTTTTTATTTATTACTTTTTTTATTATTTTATCTCCAATAATATTCTTAGATCTACCTCTTCCCACATTCGCATTGAGGTATTCCATTATTATCGATATTTCGTACTTTTTTGTAAGCTGCACTAACCCTTGTAGGTCTCCGTAGAACTTCTTAGTTTCATTGTCGGGATTTTCAGTTGTTGGAGCATATACCTGTATGATATTGATGTCGATTTTACTTCCATGTAATTGTAGAAATAGCATTCGATCCGAGTGGCAGACCACATTTTAAATTCATTTTTCTATACCTTCGCTTACTAGTAAGTAAGTAGTAGTAGTATATGGTCTTGTCAATTTTCATCGTTCCTGAATTAACCCACCTCATCTCGCTGATGCCAAGAATACTAATGTCAAATCTATTCATTTCTTGGATGGTGTTGTGGATTTTGCCGGCTTCAAATATATTGTTGACATTTCAGGTCCCAATTGGTATCATTAGTCTATTTTAACTCTTTTTGCTTTCTTTGTGGAGATTCGTAGCACCCCCTGACCATCTTAGGTCTGCCAAGGACTGGAAACCAAATGTATGGTTGTGCTTTGCATGGTCATTATTCTACGGAAATCTGACGATCTTTAATGTAGTGGTTTTCCGTTGCCTTCTACATACTTATGCCGTTGACCATAGATAGGTTCATCTGCCTTTGGGGCCAATTTGTCAAACCTAGGACAAAACAGTGCCCTTTCGCTTACTAACTCATCCGCCCGAAGCCGTTGGTTAGCTAATGGGGAATTGCTTATACCAGCAATCACTAGGTAAATGAGAATGTAGTAGAAAGAAATATAGTGACCCGTCTGTCCTTGGAAACCTAATAGCCAATCTGGGTCAGAAGAACAAGAGTTAGCCAAGATAGACTGATATGAAAGATTAAAGACATTTTACTCAAGATAAGTCGAAAAAAGAGTGAAATATGAAGGCCCTTATGATGCGCCAGGTGCGTTTTATAAGCATATGAGTATTAATACACGACTGTATGGCTCGTTCAGCATACCATAGCATGAAGGGTAGGGTGCATGTCGTTTTTTATAATGTAGACACCCCAAATTCATGGGCTGACTTCTAGAGAACAACATATAACCAGGCTAAAATGAAGTTTCTCAGGTCACCAGACAAGTGGACAATAGGTGAAATACCACGATAAAATGATGAAGACTATGGACAGGAAAAAGAGCAAAAGGATGACCCCAGATGAGATGGGAAGATGACATTAGAAAGAGAGGAGGAGCACACTGAGAGGAGGAGCACACTGGAAACAGAAAACACAAAACAGAAGTGAATGGAGGAAACTAGGGGAAGCCTATGTTCAAGGGCAAAAGAAGAAGAAGAAAGAATAAACATGTGATGTTTTATAACGTTGCCACAATAAATCCATATTATGTAATTTAAACTCCTCTCCATTTTTGACAAATTCCCACGCAACAGCAACCCTCTCAACAACAAGCATCCATCAGCGCTTCCAACAATCCTGAACCCAACGATTTCGTCTTCCAAAGAAGACAACTAAGACAAATGTCTTACGCTAATGCCGCAGCCAATCCACGCCCCATAACTCAAGCCAGAAACCAAAATGTCATAAACGCCATAAACGATCCTACACTGTCCGAATATCTTATCAAAGATCTCCCAAAAGATCTGTGTAACAAACGCACCTTCTTTCGGCAAATAAATGCCACCACTCTCTTAGCCAACAAAATCCATTCTTGTAAAGTACTCTCTCATGGCATCGCACACCTTCGACTTTTCAATCCGATAAATGCAGGGGATATAGAAAAAGCTATCCACACAGCAACTGGCCAAACCATGGTTACGGTTCACAGCCGTAGCAGAAATGCTAACACTTCCACTAAAGAGCCCACCTACCTCCTCTGCATTACTGGTATCGACGTGGATTACTCCGAGCAGGAGGTCACCGACTTGCTCACAGAACAACAATTCCCAGTCGAAAGACTGTGGAGAGTCAAAGCCTATAAAACAGGCAAGGACTCTAAAGTGATCAAGGTGGTGACCAAATCCTTGGAGAAATTCACGTCAGCATTGAGCCGAGGCATAACTCTAGATGGTGAAATCTACAATGCCGAACTTCCACATGGCTCCGACCCTACAATCCCCACCCCAAAATATTGCAGCAAATGCTGCATTAACGGACACTCCATCGACGAATGCCCTCAAAAAGCATTCGTCTGCCCCCACTGCGGCGGCAACCACAAATCCAGCGCCTGCACCAAACAGCAGGAACCCAAATGCCCGAATTGCGGCGGTGACCACCCCGCATACTCCAACAAGTGTCCACAAAGACACACCATCCCCTCCGCCCAACACGAAATACAGCCACTAACGATCGAAAGATCATTCCCCCCTTTCGAACTCCCAACAGAAACAAAGAACATCTTGTCGATTCAGACTGCTCTGTTGCTGAACTTGTTGCCCGAACTTCGCGAACATATCGCTGCAATCACGGCTAATCTAATTAGCCAAGTCTACGACCACTCGACAGTGGTCCACGGGTACGGGAGCAATGTCACGGTGACATTCCGCTCCAACCACTAAAACCCTCCCTTTATGGATTTCACCCTAGGCACAGTCAACTGTCAGGGTCTCTCCAAAAAGAGACCCCTCATCAAGAATATCCTGTCGAAGCACAACATCCAGATCCTCGCACTCACAGATACTCTGTCGAAAAGCGATCCACACTTCGCAGGATATTCGATCATCCATCGAAGCCGCTGCCAGGTTTCACGTGGGAATGGTATTCTCGTGAAACACGGAATACCGCACACCACACACACATTCCCACAAAATTTTCGTCCACCTGATGTGGACTTCCTGGCAATTGACGTGCATATCCCCAATAACGAAACCCTCACGATAGTCTCTTACTACAAACACCCGGGTCAGCCACTCAGCAGGCACTTGCTTGAGTATTTTTCAACGCTTAGCAAGGCCGTGCTGATGGGTGACCTAAATTGTAGACACACTCAGTTTGGTGATCACCGTTTAAACCCAGAAGGCATCCGCCTCACGGATTATCTACTAGACCTTCCCATTTCAAGAATCACCAACACTGAATTCACGTTTTTGAACGCCAATGGGGCCTCTATTGTCGACCACATCCTAGTTACTAGTAACATTCTGGATCGGTTCGGGGATAGATGCCACATAGGCGATTCAATAACGTCAGACCACTTACCTCTTCTTGTCTACACCGACATACTAATTCCAAAACAACCAAACCCTCCAAGATCTATAAGAGACTATCGTCACGCTAACTGGACTGAATTCCAAAACTTCATCACACAAAATCTCCCTATGTTAGGCGAACTCGATACTAACGATAGTATCGACACCAGTGCAACCGAAATCGAGAACCTCATCACTGAGGCGATCACGCACGTAATTCCACTCAAACAAATAACCTATACATCACCGGCACTTCCACAATACATCATTGCCAAAATCCAACAAAAACGACGTCTTCTACGTCAATACAAGGCCAACAGAAACCCACTAATCAAAACAGAGTACAACCGGATCTGTGCCAGGATAAAGAGGGAGATATCTGTCCTAACGGCTCGCCGGTGGGAAGATGCTACCTCAAAACTGGACTACAAAGACGGAGGTAAGTTCTGGCAAAAATTCAAAGTCCTAACAAAACAAAAACTATCTCAACCATCCCATCTGTTGGTCAACAATCACATAGTCAATTCCCCAGAAGGGAAAGCCGAAGCATTCAGAAATTCGCTTCAAAACAATTTTCAAACTCCAGATAACCCGAACTTTGATCGCATATTTAAATTCAACACAGAATACATTGTAAATGTTACTCTCAACCACTACATTCCAGTCTATGATCCTATCATGGACCCCCTCACAGACAGGGAAACGGAGAGCTTTTGCCAAATCGGCAAAAACAGCGCTCCCGGACCTGATGACATCAACCGAAGGTGCCTCAAAAAACTTCCAGAGAGTATCATTCCTCTTCTAACTAAAATATTCAATGCATGTCTCAAAAACAGCCACTTTCCTACTCCTTGGAAGGTGGCCAACACCATCATGCTTTTGAAAAAAGGCAAACCGCCAACCGACGTGGAATCCTATAGACCAATTTCATTAATCAATACTCTGGGTAAAGTTCTTGAGCTAATCCTAAAAGAGAGGCTCAATGACTTTCTCGAAAACCACAATATCATACCAAAATTCCAATACGGATTCCAGTCAGGTAAATCTACTAAACATGCATTAATAGATTTCACTACCAAAGTTACTCAAACCATCAACGATGGTTCATTCGCCATAGCCACATTTCTGGATGTGCAGAAGGCTTTCGACCAGGTCTGGCACGACGGGCTTGTTCGGAAACTTCTGGACATCGGGCTACCATTGCAATTTACCAAAATTGTACACTCCTACTTCCACAACCGTACTGTCAGAGTTAAAATAGGCGATCAAAGGTCCACCCCCTTTACTCCACAAGCTGGAGTTCCCCAGGGTTCAGTCCTAGCACCGCTGTTGTACATCATCTACAACAGCGACATCACTAACCAAAATATCCCAGGTACTCGGCTGTTTCTCTATGCAGACGACACGACTCTGCTCTCAACAACCTCTCGATACAACCCAAGACTCCTCTTCAGAAGAGCCCAGGCTCTGTTGGACGGCGTCGGCGAATGGTGTTGTAAGTGGAGAGTCACGCTGAACGCGAACAAAACAACAACAATTGTGTTTCGCGCCCCTTCTGTGTCAAATAGAATCATACGCAATGAAGACGACCAATATCCACTGAGACTGTTGGGAGAAAGGCTTGTTGTTAGCCCGACTGCGAACTATTTGGGAGTACTGTTCACCAGGACTCTCAACTGGGACGCAGATCTAAAGGCAACTTTAGATAGGGTAAGGAACAGGGCCAGACTTCTCAACGCTCTCTCGGGAAAAATTGGCAAGACACACAAGAAGACTCTCATTCACACTTACAAGACCTTTATTCGACCCGTCATGGAGTACAAATCATGTATCTACTCTCTTTGTTCAAGACAAAAACAAGAGAGGTTGTTGAGAACAGAACGCAGAATCTTGCGTAGATGCAACTATGAGCACTGGCGATATCCCTCAAACGAAATCCATAACATCTCGAACACCCCCAAAATCACCGAGAGAATAAACTCTCTGAACAGGAACTTCACAATCAAAGTAATCAACGGCCCCCCTTCCGACACACAAGAATCTCTCAAATGTTCCTGTTCATCTTCCGGCCACGTACTCCATCGAAAGCCCAAACGCAAAAAGATTCATGTACCGTCCGCTCTAATGCAAACATGCATTGACGAACTCCCGGTGGAGTACGAAAACATCCTTGAGGCTACCCCGTTAGCCTACCGTACCCACCTCTAACATTTCCTCTTCCCTACCCCGAACAGGGAGAAGTTGGTTTTTTGCGGTTTCCCAACTTCATTGCACAATTATACCTGTTCGTCCCAAGAAAATAGCCGCAACTATTTTCTCCACTCGAACGCACACTGTCCACGCTGCGCTCAAAGCCACCTCCTGACCGCCGACGAGGGACGCAGGTTCGCCTGTCGTTGTACAATTGTTTCTAGGGAGACTGGTCGAGAGCAAAGCACGGACAGTACACGTAAATGTCTATGGAACCAACAACAATCCATCAAACTTTCTTCTCTGTTGACTTCTTAGCCTTCTGGACACCACCGTCCGGCATAACCCAGGATCCAAGAACACCAGGACACGGAGCTTGCCCCAGTGTGTTTTTCGGACTGTTTGCTTTTGCTGCCAACACAACACATTCACCTCAAACCCTGAAGAGGACAAAATCCTAAACGGGGAAGCACATTGAACGCATTTCTTCTAAACATTATCTAGACAAGCAAATCAAACAATGTGGCTGGCTGGCTTTGACAAATTTATGCTTTCTGAAAATTACCACACACCACACTAAAACGCAACTATTTATGAATGGTTTACCAAACCAATTTGTTTACTGTTTACATCGACGGTCTAAGAATGCCAAGGATGAAGAAGTCCGGCACTGATAGGTTTAGTATAAGTGCAGGAAAATCTTAGATGCAGGAAAAGCTAAGATGCAGGAAAAATGAATACTGTCCATAATAAACAATTTAAATTCTACTTCAATTTTGACAATTTTAAAATGTAAAGGCGACGCCTATGCTTTCTGAAAATTACCACACACCACACTAAAACTCAACTATTTATGAATGGTTTACCAAACCAATTTGTTTACTGTTTACATTGACGGTCTAAGAATGCGAAGAATGAAGAAGTCCGGCACTGATAGGTTTAGTGTAAGAGCAGGAAAATAGTAGATGCAGGAAAAGCTAAGGTGCAGGAAAAATGAATACTGTCCACAATAAACAATTTAAATTCTACTTCATTTTTGACACACCACACTAAAACGTAACTATTTAATGAATGGTTTAAAAAACCAATTTGTTTACTGTTTACATCGACGGCCTAAGAATGCGAAAAACGAAGAAGTCCGGCTTAGATGCAGGAAAAGCTAAGATGCAGGAAAAATGAATAGTGTCCACAATAAACAATTTAAATTCTACTTTATTTTTGACAGTCTTAAAATAAAAATCGACCCCTTTGCTTTCTGAAAATTACTACACACCACACTAAAACGCAAGTATTTATGAATAGTTTACCAAAACAATTTGTTTACTGTTTACATGGACGGTCTAAGAATGTCAAGAATGAAGAAGTCCGGCACTGGTAGGTTTAGTATAAGAGCAGGAAAATCTTAGATGCAGGAAAAGCTAAGATGAAGGAAAAATGGACAAAAATAAAAATGTGTACCATTTTTATTCATTCAGTTGCGGTGCGAAACCAAAACTGTCTTAACTTTTACTCAGATCAGAGAGTGCAGCCAGCACTCTTATCGACGATTTCACCTCTTGTTAGAGGTTCATCAGAGACTGCATAGGCTGCTTTTCTCTGGCCCAGGTAAAAATCTTCGACATATCCATCTCCCACCGCAACTGACGAGACGGTAGTAGGTGCCTAGCGGCATCTGCTAAATAAAAGACTAAGTTTTTCAACCTAATAAAAATATTTGTAAATTAAATATTTTTAAGAGATTTTTAATTGAAAAACTTTATTGGCCCATTTCCTGGTGACAACCTCCAAGGCTTCTACAATATGCAAGCCAAATGGATGCTGCAGTGAAGACTAAAGGGAAGGAATTCTACACTATGCAATTCACAACCCCCGTCTGCAGCGTGGTAAAGTTCCAACGGAAAATGGACCTAGTTACTCTATAGGAGTAATACTAATATAAAAATAAAAATGTATATACCATTTTTATTCATTCAGTTGCGGTGCGAAACCAAAACTGTCTTAACTTTTACTCAGATCAGAGAGTGCAGCCAGCACTCTTATCGACGATTTCACCTCTTGTTAGAGGTTCATCAGAGACTGCATAGGCTGCTTTTCTCTGGCCCAGGTAAAAATCTTCGACATATCCATCTCCCACCGCAACTGACGAGATGGTAGTAGGTGCCTAGCGGCATCTGCTAAATAAAAGACTAAGTTTTTCAACCTAATAAAAATATTTGTAAATTAAATATTTTTAAAAGATTTTTAATTGAAAAACTTTATTGGCCCATTTCATTTATATTACATTTTTATTTTTATATTAGTATTACTCCTATAGAGTAACTAGGTCCATTTTCCGTTGGAACTTTACCACGCTGCAGACGGGGGTTGTGAATTGCATAGTGTAGAATTCCTTCCCTTTAGTCTTCACTGCAGCATCCATTTGGCTTGCATATTATAGAAGCCTTGGAGGTTGTCACCAGGAAATGGGCCAATAAAGTTGTTCATTTAAAAATCTTTTAAAAATATTTAATTTACAAATATTTTTATTAGGTTGAAAAACTTAGTCTTTTATTTAGCAGATGCCGCTAGGCACCTACTACCATCTCGTCAGTTGCGGTGGGAGATGGATATGTTGAAGATTTTTTACCTGGGCCAGAGAAAAGCAGCCTATGCAGTCTCTGATGAACCTCTAACAAGAGGTGAAATCGTCGAAAAGAGTGCTGGCTGCACTCTCTGAACTGAGAAAAAGTTAAAAGTAAATATTTTTATTAGGTTGAAAAACTTAGTCTTTTTTTTTTTTTTTTTTTTTTTGAAAAATGTATACTGTCTACAATAAACAACTTAAATTCTACTTCATTATTGACAATTTTAAAATTTAAAGGCGACGCCTATGCTCTCTGAAAATTACCACACACCACACTAAAACGCAACTATTTATGAATGGTTTACCAAACCAATTTGTTTACTGTTTACATCGACGGTCTAAGAATGCGAAGAATGAAGAAGTCCGGCACTGATAGGTTTAGTATTCGTGTTGGTCATAAGGAGGTCAGACAGTAATAATTATATTGTAATTAAAATATAAACCAGCCTTCCTGGATGTACTAACTCGATAATAACCATATTCCGGATACTGTTTGTGAGGTACAGACTACACTCGAGGATTACAGGTAATAAAGCCAGTAAGTGCTTTTAATTGCAGATTGTATAATATCAGCAATAATGTTGCCTCTAAGTAAATACTTATAGGCAACATTATGGCTGATATTACACTGTCATGTTCATGTTTGGCTTAGCTTCAGATTATAAATAAAATAAATAGCCAATTAAAGTACCAAAACAGTTTTTTTGTTAAATTTATTTTGAAATAAATTATTTTTTTAAATATATTTTTGGCAAGAAAACAAAAATATGACCAAAAGAGCATAACCTAATAGTCTGGGCTGATTATCGGAGAATAGGCCATTTTTGGGAAAAGTTATTTAGCAGCAATTTTATTGCTGGAATCGAAGCTTATGATTATATATATTAATAATATAGGTATGCAAAGTCCGCAGATGGTGTGCTACTTTTTTTATAAACAAAATGGCGCCCGAAAATCGTGTTTTTTTCAATTATTGCTCTATAACTCCGAAATTTTAACTTTACAACAAACACACTGAAATAAAAATTCACCGCAATTAAATTCTGCACAGAGATATGTTTTTTCCGATCTGCTCCGACGAAAATTTTCCTCGGAAAATCCGGGTTTTCCCAACAAAATTTTTAATTTTCACATAAAGTTTTAAGTAATTATCTACCAATAATTAAATAATTTGGTGACTTAAAAGCCTTCTGGGTTTGGATTATAGTTCCAGAAGCTGGTGAAAATTGAACGAATATTTTAGCAACAATTCAATTGCTAATTAATAATTTACGGTCGCAATAATAACCAAAATAATTTTGATACACTGACCAAACTTTGAAATCTTATAAAGATGAGATGCCTGTTTTTGCATAATCTTCAAATGTTAAACAAAATAGTTATAAACAAATTAATGTTTATCAGAAAGTTTTTGTTGTATTCTAATTTTAAGAAATAGTTAAAATGCGTATTTCAAATATCTTGAAAATGAATGTTTTAAAATTTTTACAACCATTTTCAAAAAAGTTATGAAACTGCAAAGTTAACATACTATTACTGCGTTGTTTATAATTTTTTTTCAAAGCGTAGAAGTGAGTTTAAAGTACAAGCTAATTACTTACAAAAAATATCGATTATTAGTTTAATGGTTATATTTTAATTAAAGATTATAATTTTTTTTTTGTAATTTACACGCGCGAATGTAGACTAAGACAGTACCGTAGCTATGTATTATGTATTATAATATACAACTCGCGCGAGTTTAAAGCGTGTCAGTCGCTTCGAGTGAACATCTCCGGCTCTGTATCAAGCCTACTTTCGCGCTAAAAATTACAAAAAAAGTATTTTTAATCTTTGATTAAAATAGAACCATTAAACTAATATGTGATATTCTTTGTGAGTAATTAGACTGTCCCACAGACTCACTTTTAAGCTTTGAAACAGTTAAAACAAGTTATAAACAACGGAGAAATCGTATATTTATTTTGCTGTTTCATAACTTTTTTGCAAATGGTTGGAAAATTTTTTTGAAGCATTCATTTTCAAGACCTTTGAAATACGCATTTTAAGTATTTTTTAAAATTAGAATATAATAAACAATTTTTGAGAAACGTTAATTTGTTTATAACTATTTTTTTTAAACATTTAAAGATTACGCAAAAAAATATAAAATTTATATTTTGTCGACAAAATATTAAATAGGCATCACATCTTTATAATCTCTCTAATTTTGATCAATATCTTATGATTCTTTTGGTTTTTATTGCGACTGTATATTGTTAATTAACAATTGAATTGTTGCTAAAATATTCGTTTAATTTTCACCGGCTTCTGCAGTTATAATCTGTACCAAGAAAGCTTTTGTTTCACCAAGTTATTTAATTATTGATAAATAATTACTTGCCCAAAAAATTTATTTGAAAATTCGAGATTTTGTTGGGAAAACCCACATTTTCCGAGGAAAATTTCCGTCGAAGCAAATCGGGAAAACATGCCTATATGTAAAATTAAATTGGAGTGAATTTTTATTTGACTGTTTTTGGTGTAAAGTTAAAATCTTCGGAGTTATAGACCAATAATTGAAAAAAACACGATTTGGGGGCGCCATTTTGTTAATAAAAAAAGTAGCACACTATCTGCGGACTTTGCATACCTATATTTTTAATTATAGGATCATAATTTTCGATTCCAGCAATGAAATTGCTGGTAAATAACCTTTTTTTGAACTTTACTAATTAGACCAGCGTATTATAACTAGTTTTTTTTTTTCAAAATTTAATAATTATGCAAGAAAACGAAAAATTTACATTTTGTCATTAAAATATTAAATAAGCATCTCATCTTTATAATATTTATAAGTTTGATCAATGTATCATGATTATTTTGGTTATTATTGCGATCGAAAATTGTTAATTAACAATTGAATTGTTGCTAAAATATTCGTTTAATTTTCACCGACTTCTGGAATTACAATCTATAGCAAGAAAGATTTGATGTAACTAAGTTATTTAATTATTGATTAATAATTACTTACCTAAAACTTTATTTGAAAATTTAGAATTTTTCTTGGAAAACCCGCATTTTTCAATGCAAATTTTCGTCGGAGCAAATCGGGAAAAACGCGATGTTAAAATCTTTAGAGTTATATAGCAATAATTGAAAAAAATACGATTTGTCGTCGCCATTTTGTTTATAAAAAAAGTAGCACACTCTCTGCGGACTTTGCATACCTATATTATTAATATATAGGATCTTATAATTCAATTCCAGCAATAAAATTGCTGGTAAATAACTTTTCCATTAATTTTGCTAATTAGCCCAGAGCATAAATCCTAAGCATAGGTCAACAATCAGTTTGGAGAGGCATTCTTAAGTTAATATAGTTATTTGTGTTTGTTTATTCATATAAGACAAAAGTAAACTAATATGCATTTCGACTGGGAAATGCAGGATATCCTAGTTTATTACAGAATATTTTAATGGTTTTTATATAGGACTTTTAAATATCGATAACTTCTTGCTACACAGTTGTCCAAGAATTTATAAAATATAATTATGACCATCCTCATAAACTTCAAATACGATACATTAAAAAATGCAAATGAGCTGTGTTATAACTTGATTTGGAAGTGTATCATAATTAAGAGGCTACAGTAGCGCGTTATCAAAAATGGAAAACGCGGTCCAAGATTGCGGCTTTAATTTTGAATATTTTGTCGAAATATTTGGCACACATATTCGTAATATAATAAAGAATGGCGGTACAGAGACCAATTTGAGAAATTGTTAGAATGTGTAAATTACTCTATAATTAAATACAATATTAAACACGAGCCTGTACCGCCATTAAGAAGAACAAAAAAATACACTTTCTTCAAATAAACTTTTTCATCCCATGCCTAGATTTTGTGTAACATTGGAACTACTAAAAATTTTTATCTCTAACAAGAGATCGAACATCTGCGTCAGATTTCTAAGGCCCGGTATTTTCATCTCCGAATAAAAGTTATTGGGAAGTTTACCTGACAGATAAAAAAAGTAGCTTCTTTTCACTCTGGAATAAAGTTATCCGGCAGATAAATTGACATTATATGTCAAATATTGAACTGCCGAATAAAGTACCGAATAAAAAGTTATTTGGAGGATAAACTTTGCTTTTTGTATATTTCATGGTTTCTGGTTACCACGAAACTAAAAATATAACCTAAAATCTTGTAGGTCTGATTAAATTTATTGCAAAAGTAAAATTTTGTTCTTTCTAAAAATTCTCAATCACAAATTTTTTGTTATTTTGTTTTTTATTTATACATACCTACTGTAATTTTTTGAGCAGATTTATTAGATATTAAATTAAATATGGGTTATACTTTGAGAAAATAAGGTATGTATTATTGTATACCTACCCAACTATATTCATTTACAAAGGAAAACAAGTTGTAAAAAATAAAAATACAATAGTTTTTTATCCCATCTTGTATAAGTACTTACCTATCTTAAAGTTACCCACCAGAATAATCTGTGAAACATGAAATTGGTAAAAGTTTTACTTCTAGTTTTGTTAAAAAATTGTTTATTTTTCTCATTTTTAAAAGAATGGTTTCTTTGAATTGCCAAATATTTTACGATTCCAAAATGAAAGGTATTGATATAGTAACTCGAATTATGTATGCACACGGTTCTCAAAAACAGTAGATACCTACCTTGAAAAAAAAGCTGAAGAGTTAAGTATCCAAAACATACTGGGTGTATCATGAAATTCACAAAATTTTCAATAAATCTATAGAATATGAGGAAGAATGATTTTATATTCTGACAATTTCGTAATACTCATTGAATATGTTTTAAATAGGTATCTTCTTACTAATATTTTTTGTGCTAAATATAAATAATTCTGTATTATTGCTGTTTAAATTCAGATCATAGCAATGGGTTGTTATTTGGAGATTCTGATCGTCCCCTGAAACTATTTTTAACGAGTCCACAAATACATCCCTTTTTTTATATGGCAGAAAACAAAACAATTAAATTGATTCAATTGTCCTATCTTACACTGAAGCAATATATTTATAACATAGAGAGAGAGAGAGAGAAAGATGAAAATGAATTGCTAAGTATAGACCAGAAATAAGCTAAATTATTGAATTTACTGAAGTTAAGATGTCTGATAACCTTATAAAAATTTTTTGCGTTAAGCTTGTCACGCACGGGGAGTTATACTAAAATATATCTCATAATATCACTCACTATAGTAATGAGTGTAGCTGCATACACGGAACTATAATGTATATTATGGTTTCATTTATGTAGGCTCACTCATTATTATAGTGAGCCATATGAGATGTAATATATCTATTATAGTATACCTCCTGGTCGGTAACAAGCTTTATGGGGAAATAGAAGGATCATTAATATACATGTATCATTTTTTTTATTCTTTATTTAATTGTTCTTTGTATAATTTAATTTTTAAATTTAATAAATCAATGAATTTTTGTGTCTCGCTTCTGCCCTTTCATTTTCTCTGGCACGCTTGTGTTGTACCCTTTCCTCCTCTTTTTATATCTGAAGCAATTGAGCGATGTTGAGTATTAGCGTTGTTCTTTCTTGTAATACAATCTCTAGTTAATTATTGGTAGCTTACTTCTGGAACTAACTTTTTTCTTTAAGAACACAGGATTCCATCTTCTAGATGTTTGTCATATCTGTATCTAATTTTTTTATGTAGAAAAGTGAAAGGTATCTACTAACAAATATTAAAATTAGGTTTTATTCTTGTTATTGGGATTCTTCAATTTACCATGTAAATTATCCAATCTTTAAAAATATTGTGTTTTGATATACATAGTTGGTTTATCCCTAGTTTACTATTCAATATACCAGTTGAATGGATTATAAATCTGTAGCGTTTTGACAATGATTGATATGTAACCTAATAACCTAATTTTTCAGAAGAGCATTTTGAAAGTTTGAATCATGTTTTGCCAACCCGTTCTGGCCTACCTAATACAGTAGAATCCCGATTATCCGTGCTCCTCGGGACCGAAGGAGGCACTGATAATTAAAAAGCACGGATAATCCGAACATGTATTTCTTATGTATAATACATACGTATACACATACACATATGTACCTACCATAAAAAGATAACAGAAAAAATAAAACTTTTATTATGAGCCTCTCTTTCGTCATATAGAGTTTCCGTCAAGTGATTTACGATGATGCTATTTTGATAAAACCTCAAAAATGCAACTTGAGAAATAGAAAATCATAGCAGGGATAATCCCCACCCAGATAATCGCGGTTCTACTGTAAGTTAAAAGGGGACATATCTTTTATACAAAAGATATGTGGAACCAAGGGGGGTTTTACCTTTATCATACACATACCAAACTCTACCAACTTGAAGAAATGTTACTAAATAGCATATCAAGCAAATAATCTCATTCTGGCTAAAATCAGACATAATATCAAGTTTTGCCATACCACTACAGAAATATAGTATTGAAATTAAATAAAAGTTTTCCCCACATTAACAAATTTTTACAGCATTGAACAGTTAATAGATATTAATAATCATGTATGTTACATATAATAATTATGTAAACAAAATTACCGCTGCATCTGTTTCATTAGCTAGCTTGTCTTTATTTAAACTTGTCTTTGTCTTCTTTACATACAAATCAACAGTTTTCCACCAATTTAAAATTGATTGACCTCTTGTTCAAGCTCTCCAGTAAATTTTTCACCATAATCAATGTTTTCTTTCTAAAACAATATTGTTGTCTGATTAAAATATGGAAATGTATTTCTAAACCTCATAACTTTATATACTTATTTTTTTAAGTTTTAATTCTTTGATTTACTTACATTTCTTTCTTCCAAAATGGAAATAAAATCACCTTGATTATGTGAATCTAATTATGTTTTAGTGTTAGGTTAGGTCTAGGTTAAAGCTGAAGTTATAAAAATAAACACAAATATCAGGTGTGTTCCGAATCCAAACTTACTTTTAAGCTTATCTACCGGATAACTAACTGGAATATAAATTGTCATGAAAAGACGGGTACATTTTATCTGGCGAATAAATATTTATCCCCCAGATAGCTAACTGCCAGATAGATCATATTTATTCGGAGGTGAAAAGACCGGGCCTAAGTGTAATAGCCGTTGTATTTTGGTTGATTTTTATAAATATTTATTTACTTATAATAAAATTGTTTTCTATTACTTCCATTTAGCGCCACTATGAATATAATGTCACAATATTCTAGTTATGTCAAATAATCCCGATGCACTGTTGCCAAAATTTCGCAGAACTTTCGAAAAAAGGTATAATACTATCTCCCGAAGTTATATTGATGACGCGCTACTGTTGGCTCTTAACAAAATATTCATAAATTCAGTAATATCGGTGACAACTTACCCCAGCGTGGACATTATTTCGGATTAAACTAACTTGTCGCCATCATTCATCTTAAGTGTCTTAAGACGAATTTACATTATTGACATTTGGTGTCATCACCATGAGCTGTTTTAAGTCCACCGCTGAACATAGGCCTCCCGTAAATAATCCCATTGTATGCAATCTTGAGCAACCTGAAATCAGATGTGCTGGATGCGCTTGATGTGGTTAGGCACGACGGACACACTTTTAACTGTGTCCATCTTTTTCTTCTTCACGTGCCATATCAGAATTATCCGACGTTGGCGATCCCCATTGCGAAGGCTTCTCGATCTTCTGCAATATGGAATAATTGTCCAGCATTTGGTATATGAGTCCATTCTCGAATGTTTTTTAACCAAGAAACTTGTTTTCTTCCTACACCTCCACGGCCCTCTATTTTGCCTTTAAGGATTAGTTGTAATATTTTATATCGACCTCCTCTCACTATTTGTCCCAGATAAGATATTTTTCGATGTTTAGCAGTCTTTAGCAGTTCTCTATCTTTGTTGACCCTCCTTATTACTTCTTCATTAGTTTTTCTTGGATCCTGTGTGCTCGGACCGATCCTATACCTAATATATACGGCTGACTTGCCAACAAGCAACGACCTAACACTTGCAACATTCGCAGATGATACTGCTTTCCTGGCCTCTCATGGTAATCCAATAATAGCATCAGAGAGACTGCAACTACATCTTAACAAAACAAACGAATGGCTTAAACTCTGGAGAATTAGAGTAAACGCCTCAAAATCCACACACATTACATTCACTCTAAGAAGAGGTACATGTCCAGAACTTAATCTCGATGGACATCCTTTACCTCAAAAGGATGACGTAAAATATCTAGGTATTCACCTTGACAAACGACTAACTTGGACCAAACATATATGGACGAAAAGACTTCAACTGGGAATTGTATACAGAAAACTTTACTGGATGTTGGGAAAAAACTCTCACCTATCGATCGATAACAAGCTGCTTATATACAAAACAATAATAAAACCCATTTGGACATATGGTTCGCAGCTCTGGGGATCAGCTAGCAAATCTAATATTATGAAAATACAAAGATTTGAATCCAAAACTCTAAGAACAATCGCTAATGCCCCTTGGTACATCCATAATGACGCAATACATAGAGATCTTCAGGTACTATCAGTCTCCGAAGAGTGCAAAAAATTTTCTGAACAATATCAAAATAGGTTGCGGGTACATCCAAACACCCTGGCACACAATCTTCTCAACAAGCAACAAGCAAAGAGATTGAAGTGATATGATCCCTTGGACCTACCTAACCGATCCTGACAGAGCCTACAGCAGAGGAAGCTACGCCTTCAACAGCGTCCAGCAATTGTGTTCTGTGCCAGTTTTAGTTTTAGTTTTCGTGCTCGCGTATCAGGGTATGTGCGCATCTAACCGGTAAACAAGGTAATGTGTGTGTGTGTGTGTGTGTGTGTGTCGTGATGCTTTGGTCACTGGACCTTACATCTCTCTGCCATTGTAAAGACAAACAATTTTACTTATTGTTTTCATTGTAAAACAGATTGTAAAAAAACTTGGATGTTAATAAAAAAAATAATTAGTTTTTCTTGCTGTCCAAGGTATCTTCAGCATCCGTCTATGAATCCACCTTTCCAATGCTTCAATTCTGTTCATGATCGATACTTTTAGCGTCTACACTTCTGCACTATACAAAAGTACGGACCAAACATAGCCCCTAACCATTCTTTGTCTTAGTTCTAAACTGAAATGATTATTGCAAAGAAATGAATTCATTTTCATAAAAGTAGTTGAAGTCATTGCTATTCTACGATTTATTTCTATGTCTGGATCTAGTTGGTCCGTTATCATAGTTCACAAATATGTCATTTTGTGCACTTTCTCAACTTGGACTCTTTTTAATTGAAGATTTGCATCGGGATGTGGGTCACGACTAAACACTAAAAATTTGGTTTTGTTTGAGTTTATTTTAATGCCCTCCTACCTGGTAAATACGATTAAGCAGAATTTGGAGAACTTCAATATTATCTGACAGAATTACTGTATCGTCTGCATATCTAATCAGATTAAGTAGTTCCCCGTTGATTTTTATTCTATATGGCTGTCTCTCAAGTGCCTTTTTAAATAACTGGTCCGAGTAAACGTGGAACAATATTGACGACAAAATGCAGCCTTGTCTGACTCCTCGTTGTATGGAGATTTCATCGGTGTAATTATCTCCAATTTTTACGATAGCAGTTTGATTCCAGTACAAATTTTTAATGACACGAATATCCTTGTCATCTATTTCGATATTTTTCAGTATTTTCATTAATTTTACACGCTGTACTTTATCGAATGCCTTTTCGAAGTCCACGAGACACGCAAATACATCTTTTAATTTGGTGACGGCATTTTTGTAATAGCGCAAAAAGTGCCTCCCTGGTCCCAATAGCATTTCTAAAATCAAATTGGGTATCTTCGAGATCTTCTGAACTGTGTCAATATTACCTGTTTTTCTCCTAGCGATTTGATTTAAAACTTTTTCTCTGACGGATAATTAATCTTTAATTTGAATTAGAATATTTGGTGGGAACACTAGACGGAGATGGGAAAAGTAAAAAAGGCAAGATCAGTATTCATTAAAATGAAAAAGATTTTTGGTAGTCACCATCTATATATAACTCCCAAGGTCAGTGTGTTGAGATGTTATTTTTTGTTTGTTCTTTTATACAGAATGTAATCTTGGACATTAACCAAAGTATCTATGAAGAGCAACACTTTTTCATTACTCTTGTCCAAAACATTGAGTGTAGAAAAGCAACTGTCTTTTTTCTTTAATTATTCTATACGCTTTTTTTTCGATTTGTTCCCAGCGCTACTCTATGCCTTTTATAAGTAGCTGACATAAAGAATATAGGTCTGCTGAAAATCTTTGTATAAACTTACTCATATAAGTTACCATTCACAATAATCATCGAAGAGATTTTACATCTTTTGGGGATTCTATTAATATTGCTTCAACGTGATCATTATCTGCTTTTGTCTGATTTAGGGTCGATTTCTCATACCTGCGTTAATCTATGGTTCAGTTGAACCAGGTTCACCCGTGATCTGTGGTTTTGTTTGAAATGCATTTCTCATTGTGGGTTCATGTCAGCGCTCGTTCTACAGCTTTCGAGAAATGCCAATAGATGGCAAAAGGTAAAAAACTGTCGCCATTTTGAACTACAATTTTTATGCTGTTTTTGAATAAAGTTAAATTTAAGTATTTATAGTCAAATAGTCATTTTAATCATTATAAATAAATATTATAAAAACAAAAATAATGTTATCATTTATCGTTGGGCTTAATATAATAAAATAGGATATATTTATTATATGACAGCGTTTCGTGTTAATACAACGCATGCGTAGTCCATGGAATCATCTGAACTTAGTTCTGAAATCTTTGAACGGCCGAATTCCACCGTTCAAGCATCGTTCAAGTTTAAACTGCAATCGGTTGAACGTGAATTGAGAAAGACGATTTTGACTTTAAACTGACGTTTACTAGAAGTTCAGGTTAAACTGGAGTTGAACTCGATATGAGAAATTGGCCCTTAGGGCCAATTTCTCATATCGAGTTCAACTCCAGTTTAACCTAAACTTCTAGTAAACGTCAGTTTAAAGTCAAAATCGTCTTTCTCAATTCGCACGTTTAACCGATGGCAGTTTAAACTTGAACGATGCTTGAACGGTGGAATTCGGCCGTTCAAAGATTTCAGAACTGAGTTCAGATGATTTCATGGACTACGCATGCGTTGTATTAACACGAAACGCTGTCATAATATAAATATATCCTATTTTATTATATTAAGCCTAACGATAAACGATAACATTATTTTTGTAATATTTATTTATAATTATTAAAATGACTATTTGACTATAAGTACTTAAATTTAACTTTATTCAAGAACAGCATAAAAAAGGTAGTTCAAAATGGCGACAGTTTTTTTACCTTTTGCCATCTATTGGCATTTCTCGAAAGCTGTAGAACGAGCGCTAACATGAACGTTCAATGAGAAATGCATTCCAAACAAAAACACAGATCAGCGGTGAACCTGGTTCAACTGAACCATAGATTAACGCGGCAGGTATGAGAAATCGACCCTTAGAAATTGTTACACCTACATTTATTATACAGGGCGTCCCGAAAAGATTGGTCATAAATTATACCATAAATTCTGGGGTCAAAAATATATTGATTGAACCTAATTTACTTTAGTACAAATGTGCACATAAAAAAATTATAGCCCTTTAAAGTTACAAAATGAAACTAATTTTTTTTTCAATATTTCGAAAACTATTAGAGATTTTTTATTGAAAAATAGAAATGTGTCATTATTATGGCAGGAGCATATTAACAAAAAATTATAGTGAAATTTGTGCACCCCATAAAAATTTTATGGGGTTTTGTTCCCTTAAACCCCCCCAAACTTTTGTGTACGTTTCAATTAATTTATTATTGTGGTACCAATAGTTAGACACGATATTTTTAAAACTTTTTGCCCCTTAGTCTTTTTTCGATAAACCAGTTTTTATCGAGATGCGGCTTCTTTTTAATATGTTTACATAAAAATTGTATGGGGGTTTCGTTCCTTTAAACCCCCAAATGTAAATTATAAATTTTTAAATTATTACCAGGTCTCTATAATCGTACTTAACCATATACAAATAGGTGGTGGATTTGGAAAATATTAAAATATCTCGATAAAAACTGGCTTTTCGAGAAAATACTAAGAGGCAAAAAAGTTTTAGAAACACTGTGTTTAACTAATAATACTTTAACGATAATTTAATATGAACATATACAAGAGTTTAGGGGGGTTTAAAGGAACAAAACCCCCTTACAATTTTGATGGGTTGCACAAATTTCACTATAATTTTTTGTTAAGATGTTTCTGCCATAAAAATTCCACACGTCTATTTTCAATTAAAGATCTCTAATAGTTTTCGAAATATTGAAAAAAATGGATTTTAATTTTGTAATTTTAAAGGGCTATAACTTTTTTTATGTGTACATTTGTACTAAGGTAAGTTAGGTTCAATCAACATATTTTTGACCCCAAAATCAGTGGTATAATTTATGACCAATCTTTTCGGGACACCCTGTATATCAACAGTTCTTAAAGGCATTTTTCAAAGTATTAATTATCAAAAGGAGTACCAAACGTCCATATATTATAGCTGGTGCCTAATTCTCTGAGGTACGCTTGGCAAAGTGGAAGGTAAAGGGACGAAAATTTTTGTCGGCGCAAAAATCCTTTTTATGTGCGAATTTTTATGTTAAATTCCTTTACAATCTACCTACACATGTCAAATAGTTATATAGAGTAGTGAACAATTTTAGATATTTGCGCATCAGATACTAATAGTACTAATTTATTGCAATTTTTGTTAATCAATATATCAACTCGTTATATGGTCTATTGTATTTACTATTTTTGTTTCAGGTGATAACGTAGATTGCTGGATGGAAATCCAACATGGTAAAGGACCTTGGGCTCCACCGGTTAGTGGAATCGTACCTCTTGGTTCTACGTTAACTCTAGTTGTTGCAATAAATGACTATCGAGGTAAGCAAAAAATATAAGAACATTTTTAATATTTTATGTATTATCTACTTAATTTTACCAATGCAATCAGTTATAAAAGTTTTTTTTTTATATAGCTTAAGTGCCTGGACAACACTATTAGGTCTGGATCCCGCGTATGAAAAAAAAGTTGATTAATAGCAAGCTGAAAATTTGTTAATAGCTTAAGGGTGTCTAGTCGGATAAACTTTGATACATGGGAACACTGGAACAGGGACAGTTTTAATTGTGGAACAGGTTAAAAATTTGGAACGGTCACACCACGAAAACCGCATATTTATTTTGTCCGACAGAACAGACTTAAACTCTCCGAACAGAGATTAAACTCTCATGCAAAAATCAGACTGCTATTTATCACCAAATGGGCGTTTTAATGAGTGGAACATGTAGAATATGTCAAATGACAGGAATTATGACAGGTGATACATAGCAGTCTGATTTTTGCATGATATTTTAATCTCTGTTCGGAGAGTTTAAGGCTGTTCTGTCGGACAAAATAAGTGTGCCGTTTTCGTGGTGTGACCGTTCCAAATTTTTAACCTGTTCCACAATTAAAACTGCCCCTGTTCCAGTGTTCCCATATATCAAAGTTTATCCGACTAGGCACCCTTAAGCTATTAACAAATTTTCAGCTTGCTATTAATCAACTTTTTTTTCATACGCGGGATCCAGACCTATATGGCCACACGCACGGTGCAATGACTTATTTTAAGAAATCACAAAATAGTTAATAAATAATTTTAAGGTTAGTATCTTTAAGGAACTATAGGATTTTGGTGTATTCACTTGTAGTCCATGTGGTGAGACCGCTCGCGTCTGGAAAAATGTCTGATTCGGTTTCTTTGTGGATTCCTATTCAAAAATGTCCACTTTAAACAAATCTGAAGGGTGCCGGGCGGAATTTTTGGACAGAAATTGTTTAAACAATTTTTTTAAACAATTACAAAAGATCACGTTTTTTCGCTCTGGAACATATATTTTTAGATTTTTTGGGACATTCTAAACCAGAAATGTATCTTTTAATTTTTCTTAAAAATTGATAGTTTTAGAGTTATAGGCGATTTAAAATATGAAAATACGAAAATACCTATTTTCGAGGCTTAAAAACTCATATTTAAATTACTATTTTTGAGGTTACCACATACATAAATTGAATAATAAACATTCAGTCCTTAATCTAAACCGTTGTTTTTTAATTGTTAAATATGCATGTCCATCCGATTTTTTGCAGGTGCGGCACGCTCTATTTCAAAAATCTCCAATTTATCTCAAAAAAATATTTTTTTTAGATTCTTTAGGACATTCCAAATAAAATCAGTTTCTTGATATTTTTCTCAAAATTTAATAGTCTTAAAATTATAAGCGATTTGAAATCCGAAAAATGCCAAAAGACGCATTTTTGGATTTTAAATCGCTTATAACTTTAAAACTGTTACCTTTTGAGAAAAATGTAAAGAAACTTATTTAATTCAGAATATCCTAAAGAATGTAGAAAAAATATTTTTCGGAGAAAAATTGGAGATTTTTAAAATAGAGCGCGCCGCACCGGCAAAAAAAATCGGATGGACATGCATATGTAACAATTAAAAAACAACGGTTTAAATTAAGGATAGATGCAATCACTCTTCAGAATCTTGAAGCTGAATGTTTAAACTTTAATTTAAGAATCTGGCAACCTCAAAAATATTAATTTAAATATGAGTTTTTAAGCCACGAAAATGCGTATTTTCGCATTTTTCAGATTTTAAATCGTCTATAACTCGAAAACTATCAATTTTTGAGAAAAATTACAAGATACCTTTCTTGTTTAGAATCACCCACAAAACTTAAAAAAAAATATATGTTCCAGAGCAAAAAAAAGGTGATGTTTTGTAGGTATTTGTTTAAAAAAATTGTTTAAACAATTTCTGCCCAAAAATTCCGCCCGGCCCCTAGAGATTTGTGCAAAGGGGACATTTTTGAATAGGAATTCACAAAGAAACCGAATCAGAAATTTTCCCAGACGGGAGCGGTCTCACCACATGGACTAGTAATGTAATTTTTTTTACAACTAATTATTTTAAAAATGTCGTCTATAGACATCGTGTCACATTACATAAATGGAAATGGACGTCTATAGATATTCTATAGACGTCTATAGACGTTCCGTCCGTCAACGTGTTAAATACAAGTCAAATATTTGGTCTGCAGTGAAATATTTCGAGGACAAAATTTACGATAGAGGATGGGTAATCAGTAAATTATATTTCAGTAATACAATCCTTTAAATACTAAGCGGATATTTTTGTTTACAAAAATCAGTTTTATTTAGAAAAATGTAACTTTTCTGCTAAAAGTGTCGTGTGGTCGATGAGCACGGCCAATGACCTAACCTCTCCATATTATGCAGGTAACGTTGTTGCAAATAGCACGTTGATGATCGGTATATCACTAATAATACGAAGCACTATACAATGTCCTCACCGTGTGTGTCTCTGTCGGCATTTTCAAGTGGACGTTTAATTGAAGTAGTACTTGAGAATGCCAATAAAGTGGAATGCCTAGAGAAGCTCGGGTTCGAATGAATGAATTCTTCATCAAACATTGTAACAAAAATATTTCTACTCAAACTGAAGGTAGTATTTTTTAGAAGTAATTCAGTGTACGTGTTACAGCACAAACTACACTGCGCGTCAAATGAAATAGAACGATATAAATTTATAGAAAAAGAAAATTTGGAGGTTTTTTTTTCATAATCTTTTTCTCTAGTCGAGGAAATGAAGCATTTTTGCTCGCAATTTTTTCGTCCGGCATGGATTGTCTTGAAATTTTCACAGAAAGTAGGGAATAGTCCAAGGATCATTTTCTATATTATTATGCTGCTGTACGCTAAAACCTTGGGGGTGGTTGCCACCACATCTGGGGGGTGGGAATTTTTTATTAAATTTTAACTATGTAAATCGATGTAAAACGTAATTCTAAAAAAAATGTTTTTTACATTTTTTTTGTAAAACTAATATTTTTCGAGTTATTCGCAGTTGAAAGTAACAGTTTTTCGACGAAAAAATCCACTTTTTTGTGAAAATGTTATCCTTCAATGTGTTAAGATCATGCGGAATTGGATCCCTGTAAATCTTTTCTTTAAGAATCCCCCACAAATACGCATCAGGTGGTGTAAGATCGGGTGAATTAGATGGATAGGGGTAATCACTTCCTCTTGATATAAGACGCCCTGGGAAGTAGCGTCGCAGCAAAGCTAAAGTTTCTGCCGCAGTATGCGCTGTGGCCCCGTCTTGTTGAAAGCACTGTGAGCGGAATGGTAAATTTCTAGTACGGCAAAACTGGCGAAGATCTTGGTAAAAAGGTGTTACAATGAGTTGTCTGTTTCGCTGCTGATTAATAGTTACACGTCTGCCATTTTCCTCTAAAAAGTATGGACCAATAATTATCCCATGACTGGATATGGCGCACCACATTGTCACCTTTTCACTATAATGAGGTCTCTCAATAAACTCTTGTGGCTTTTCAAATCCCAAAAATCGTGTTGTTTGTTTATTAATGTATCCACTCAATGTTATATGGCTTTCATCTGAGAACCAAACATTCATGAGAAAGCTTTCGTTATCGTAAACCATACTCAATGTTCTGCCGCAGTATTCAACTCTTTCGCGTTTATCAGCCACCCTTAGCCACTTAAATGGATAAGAAAAAGCTCCCAACTCCTTTGCAGCTCGGTGGACAGTAGACTTACTTAAAGCAAGTATTTTGAAATTCGCCGTTGACTTTTCTCAGGAGAAGCCAAGATTTTATCAAGAATCCTTCCCATATTGTTGTTGTCCCTAGAGGTTCTCCTCCTTCCAGATCTTCCTTTTTATTGGGTAAATATGAAACCAGTACGTCTAAATTTCATCACAAGCAACAATATCCTGCTCTTCGTAGGAGACGGTTTGTTGAAATGTTCTCCAAACCTCGTGGAAACAAATTTTAAACTAGGCCCATCATTTCGGCCTATTCTGTATGAGCGAAAATAGGTCTCAACAATAAATGATTTTTCGTGAGCACTTAAAGCCATCATCAATATAATTGTTACACTACTTTTGTGAGCAAACGTAAAATATCGTTTTGACTTATACAAAATACTTCAATCTCTCCATGGCAACTGTAATCAATAGCTTTCAGTTCGGTATACTTTATTTTGGGGCATATTATAGAGTCCGACTATATAGAGTATATACAGTGATGAGCGCACTAATAACCGGCAAAATAGCACAAAAGATGGAAAACGTATTAAGTTGTGATATAAAAAGAAATGAAGCTAGCCGAGCTGGAAAATTAAGCGATATTTACATTATATTGATTGTTCCCACCTTTAGTCATATCAGAGGAGTATTGTCAACTAAAACTGTCACTGTGAAACTTTTCCGATACATCTAAAGGTGGGAACAATCAATATAATGTTAATCTTTAGGTTAATATCGCTAACTCTCCCAGCTCGACTAGTTTCATTTCTTTTTATCTCACAACTTAATACGTTTTCCATCTTTTGTGCTATTTTGCCGGTTATTAACGCGCTCATCACTGTATAGAGTCACTATCTGAGCGGATGAGTCTATTAGATTGTCGAGGGAGGATAGTTAGGAGACTAGAAGGAACTACAGCGCGTATAATTTCCCAGAAAAAAAGTTGTGCGCAATTTTCTGAAACCGTGAGAGAAAATCTCATATAGCAACCACTGGCGGGTTAACAAACAACTTTGTTTCAATATTGGAATGTTTCTTACAAACAATGCCACATAATAGACGGTATTTACTTAATATAAAATTGGAACATGGAAGGCCAAGGGAGTTCGTCTTTGACCACAAATTCAGAAAAAAATTTTTTTTTTCGTAAAATACAGGGAATTTAATTTATTACAAAATATGAAGTTATCCAGAATGATATTAAAGTTAAATAAAAAATAATGAGTTTAAAATTGAAAGTATTTCTGAATTTATTAAATAAAAACATACATTGGGGTCAAAATTTAGCCCCCTTGGTCATCCGAAGGTTAAGGATCTTACGTCGATTATTTTGGATGGATTTATGTCTCTGTCGGTTACAACATGAACTATCATAGATCTTTATCTACAGGTGGTATTGAATGTAAAGGTTTTGTGTTGGTCTTAATGTTAAAAAAATGTGTTGTTTATTCTAAGTTCGTTATTATCAGTTCTCTATTTTTGTTTTTAACATTATCAATCAATTTATGATTTAGTTTAATTCCGGGTATTATATGGTTGCCTGCCTAATCCAGCGTTAAAATCACCCAGTATTATAATCTTTCCTCTAACTTGATCTACTACTTGTTGGAATTCTTCATACAACATTTGCCTTATTATTTGAGGCTTGTTATTTTCTGGGTTTTTTCTTCCATAATCTTGTGGCTAATAACATGCCGGGTCTCCTCGAGTCTTGAAAACAACTTGATCTCTGAAGAACATGCATTTGAATTCATTATCTGAATTTAGTATTCCCCTAAATCCTCATTAAATATTTGAGAGCGTGATGAGGTTGGATATTATGGTATATAATTTACTTGTTTTTGAAATGGATAATGGATAGTTTTTATGGCAGATGATTGAAATAGTCCTAATGCAAGACCCAACTTTCCACGCAATATCAAAGTTGTGGGTTTATTTTTACAATAGTTACTAAAATTAGTTATTGAAACTTAAGAAAGAATTCTTAAATTACTCACAATTTTTTAAACAAAAAATTAGTAAATCAATATTAGGCTTTACTGCTTTACACGTATTTTATTAAATACATACAGTGCTAGTCAAAAGTCCGTACCCACCCTCGTATCTTTTGAACGGTTATAACTATAATAGTTAAATTTGGAGGGAGGAAATAAACGGACGTAAGCTTCTTAACTAGTCATGACAGGTGACGTAATAGTGACAGATGACTTTACAGCTCCACTGTGAAAGATAATTTTAAATGGGACCTTATGGCAGGTGATACCCCGTTTGAAAGGTATTGAAAATACCTATTCAGTCATACTAATTTTGTTTGAGGTTAAGCTAATTTTGATGAATAAATGAAATAAATATAAAACTGCATTGACGTTGACGTAAAAACTACTAGTATATTGAAAACTTCAACTTTTTCGACAAAAAAAAACCATAGGCGGACCTTTGAATTTTTAGTAATTAAATGCGAAACTACAATATTATATTTATTCAATTTATTCACCAAAATCAAAATCAACTTAATCCCAAAAAATTAGAATGCCTGAATAGGTGTTTTGAATACCTTTCAAACGACGTATCACTTGCTATAAGGTCCTGTTTAAAATTATCGTTTACAGTGGCTCTGTAATGTCATCTGTCACTATTACGTCACCTGTCATGACTAGTTAGGAAGGTTACGTCTGTTTATTTCCTCCCTCCAAAGTTCACTATTATAGGTATAACTGTTTAAAAGATAAGAGGGGGGTACGGACTTTTGACAAGCACTGTATATTATCTACATTCATATTCGTTGCTTTCTTACCGTATTGTGTCGAGGGAGGTGCGTCTGATGAATTTTCTCCATCTTATCTGTTACCTGTTACTATAATAACTATATGTTGCTCCTTGCCAAGATTTTCTCTTATTTTGTAATATGTCTGTTATGCCACTGTTCTACTTTTTTATTGGTCTTCTGTTTTTCCTACTGGTTTCGCTCCTCACACTCTTTTCACTTTCCTGTTACTGTTCTTTTGTATTATTTGACCGAAACATGCTATTTTTTTTCTCCGAGCAATGGTTTAAGTTTTAAAATAATAATCCGGTCAACTTAGACATCAAAATAGTTGGCAAATAACAAAAGTTGCCGGAGAGTCAAATTTTCGTGAAGATCTAGAGTTTACCATAACAAATGAAGTTTTGAAAGTCCCCATCGATCCCATGTGTGCAACAAAAGTTATTCGGGGTCAAAGGTCAAAATTTGAGGTTTTTTGGATTTTTCTCGAAAACGGTAAGTTTTATCAAAAAAAAAACCTCAAGCCAAAGTTGTAGATCTTAACATTCTCTACAAAAATAGTCCTTACAATTTTTTTTAAGAGTTACCATTCCTGAGATATCGCGATTTTAAAAGTTACTTTATACATTAGATGCACATAAGCCACATATATACAGTTGGAAAAATGAAAGAATGCCCATGAACGATTACATCAATCACTTATTTTGTATTTGCTGTCTTTTTCTATAAATAACAAACGTTTGTTATAGAAAAAGACAGCAAAGACAAAATAAGTGATTTATCTGATCGTTCATGGGTATTCTTTCATTATTTTGACTGTACATAATGTGGCACTTAAAACAAGTATAAATGCCTATTTATGTCTCTTTTATATAATATATTATACTATTCTGAAAATATTTCTTCAAAAGATAATCACTCCCAAACTGAATTTCCTCTATCCACGTGGCTTTGAAAAACATTTGGCTGTACCATTGTTTAAAAAAGTACAAATTGTCTATTGTAAACAATGGCTAGAGTATTGTCCGTAGGTCTTGTTCATATTATCTGTTTCTTTTAGTGCTAAAGGCTCAGTTCAAGTTAATATAAGTACTTATTACAAGCGTCTACCATTTAGCAGACATTACGGGCTTACAGTGACAGTGGTATTTGACGGCTACAGTGATTTGACAAAGAATATTAAAGCTGCAGAACAACGTCGTCGAACTACAAAAACATCATCGGTTCCGAGATTATCTTTGATGAAAATATAACAGTTCCAGCGAATCAACAACAATTTTTCGCTAACATTAATAAATAAATCTCATTTCATTTCCATGTTAACTGACAAATTAACAGCTGCGAATATTGAAGTGAAACAAGCCAAAAATGACGCAGATATCCTTATAATTGAGACAGCAATTGAAAAATTTAAGGCAACAAACACAACAATTGTAGTTGGTGAAGATGTTGATTTGTTAGTACTGCTTACTGCAAGGACTCCAGTAGATAAAATTATTTATTTTCTGAAACCTGGAAGGGCTCAACAGCGAACAGAGATATATTCTTCGAAAAGTTTATCGGCTTATCCCAAATGCCAAAAGTACATTTTATTGTTACATGCGATAACCGGCTGCGACACTACCTCAGCAATGTACAGAAGGGGCAAAACGTCCGTACTTAAATTATTCGAAAAAAAAAAAAGATTTGACTGACTGCTGTAAAGTTTTTACAGAACTTGATTCCACACCGCAAACAATAATTACGGAAGGAATTCGCTTTCTTCTTGCGGTTTATGGAGTTCCAAAAAATTAGTTGTCTTGATAAATACAGATACTTAACTTTTGCAAAAAATACGCGAAACAAGAAACAAGTACGACTATCATGTCTTCCTCCAACATCAGCATCTGCTTTTCAACATTTTTATTGAGTATATTATCAAGTTCAAACATGGCTAGACAATGAACTGAATCCAGAAGACTGGGGTTGGAAATTAATAGATAATATTCTGGAGCCGATTAAAACCTTACTTCCAGCTGCTCCAGAAAAACTCCTTAACACTATTTTTTGCAATTGCAAAAAAAGGTTGTAAGTGCCAAATGTGGATGTAAAATATTCGGGTTGCTGTGTTCTCTAGCGTGTACCAACTGCCAAGGTCAGTCTTGTTCAAATGTCCAGTTTAGTACAACAGAGGAAGACTCCTGTGATTTTAATGAAGAGATCAATGACTCAGTCACATTTGAACAATTTTTGAACATCCAGCAAGAGGAAGAGGAAGAAGATGAAATCGAAGAAGACTTGACTGTTGAAGTAGACTTTCAAGAATATGAATCTGATTAAAATATCTAAAGAAATCAAAACAATAGTTTACCTAAGGATCAATAGCAATATCAATAATCAATATCAATAATAAGGTAATATCTAGAACTTGACCGGTATTATTTCCTTAAATTATCCTAAAACTATCAAAACAGTTAGTGGAGTAGGCCCACAGGGGAAACCACGGTAAAAAAACGCGCCGAGTACACTACCTCACAGAGGTGGTGTGGAAATTTGTGCAAGTGTGCATATCATGTATAATGTGATTTTTAGAATCGCGATATCTCAGGAATGGCAACTCTTAGGAAAAAATAGTAAGGACTATGTTTCTAGAGAATTTTAAGAGCTACAACTTTGGTTTAAGGTTCTTTTTTAATAAAACTTACCGTTTTCGAGAAAAATCCAAAAAACCTCAAATTTTGACTTTTGACCCCGAATAACTTTTGTTGCACACATGGGATCGATAGCGACTTTTAAAACTTTATTTGTTATGGTGTACCCTAGCTCTCCACCAAAATTTGGCTCTCCGGCAATTTTTGTTATTTCAAATGTCTATATAGACCGGGTTATAAGTGAATTCGAGCATTTCTTGATGGA
Organism: Diabrotica virgifera virgifera; assembly: GCF_917563875.1. Taxonomy (NCBI): domain Eukaryota; kingdom Metazoa; phylum Arthropoda; class Insecta; order Coleoptera; family Chrysomelidae; genus Diabrotica; species Diabrotica virgifera. Next base: position 268,571,714 of record NC_065443.1, read on the forward strand.
AGTTCATTTTATCTAACAATACACCAAAAACTTTTGTTTTCAATATTTCCACAAAATTTATTACAAATTAATGTCAATTTAGCTATTTCGGCTATTTTGAGAAAGGCAGAGTTGGATTTATTTGAGTTAGGTATATAAAGTGTAGGCGCATAATAAAAACGCATCATTTGAGAAAAACACTCTGCCGAAACACTAAGTGACATTAATTTGTAATAAATTCTTTTAAAATGTTTTATCTTCAGATTTATAAATTTTTTACATGTAGACTAAAGTTTCTAAAATTGCATTTTTGACCTTACATTGTTAATAATTTAAAAAGTCCACCGAATTCATTACACGAAACATAAAAATTTTGCTAATGGAGATCCATGGAATAAAAACTTGTCAAATGCTGGGTGAAAGTCCCCAACAGGATACTTTATACCTTTTCTCTGTGGACTATAACAGCAATTAACATAATTGAATTTATATATTTTTGTAATAAGGGCAATGTCCTTTTTCGTTTACATTTTCACTAAAGATAAGAAATATTTGCAATTCGATCACCTACTACACTGCGCCGGTTTTTCGATAATCAGTAGAAGGATCTGTACTATTTTATAAATAATATACGGAGCAAACTGACAACGAGTCGTATGTCTTAGGACAACATATATCGACTGAACGAAACGTCTTGATCGATTGCTCGATATAACTATCTAATCAGATATAAAGAAAGGATCATTAGATTGTTCGTTAAGGAATGTTTTTGTATCATATTAACCAAAAACATCCATCAGTAATGGTCAGCTTGGCAGGAATGTCGTTTGGTTGATATGTTTATTGCGAATATATAGTATCGTACGTATAATTTAAATTAAATCGTAAATAGCACTGTCGGTTTAGATCTTCCGTAGAGATTTAGAAGTGTCTTTAGGTCTTTGCAGGACAATAAATTCTAGCAGGAAGAGATAGGAATCTGAAAAATGTGGAAGAAAAAAAATTAATATACGAAAACATAGAGACAATATAAAAAACATAAAAACATCTCAATATCATTTTAACAGAAGAAGGAGTCATCAGAGTAATACAAAAAATGAAAAAATACAGCTACTGGAGCAGATGGCATTACCTCTGAACTTTTAAAACATGGCGCAAAATATCTGGTTAGAGTATAAATAGGCTAATAGAACAAATTTGGAAGTAGGTAAAACTACCATAAGGCTTGAACGTAGGAATAGCTGTACCTATTCACAAGGAAGGAGACTAAGCAATTTGTGATAACTACAGAGGCATTGTAAAACGTGATCTACAAAAAGTTTGGCTTACATTTTTTACGAACGCCTATCAGGATAATGTGAAGGCATAAGAGGCACACACCAGTACGGGTTTCGCAAAGAAAAGTCAACTATCTATAAAATATTCCTTCTAAGACAAGCTTTGGAAAAAAGATATTAGTATGGAATTGATACTCACCATTTTTTATTTGTGGACTTTAGATATGCCTATGAAAGTGTAGACAGAAACGCACTATACAAAGCCTTGGTAGAATTCAATATCCTTTTTCTTCTTCCTACTTTATAAATAGGCGCAATGCCTGTTTTACTACGGTTTTTAGCCTCAATGGACATTGTCTGAACCTCTTTTCCTCGGTCGTCCCAATGATCTTTCATTTGGCGATTTGTCTCTTGCTATTAGTAGATACTATTCTGTTTTCTGTCATTATTTCTATGTGTTGATTCCATTCCATTTTTCTTCTTTTGGTCCACATGTTTATTTCTTCTATACCACATCTCGCTCGTATTTCCTCACTTCTTACTCTGTCTCTAAGCCAAGCCGCACACCAAAGAAACATGAAACGAAAAACGTGAAACATGAAACGAAAAACATGTTTCATGCAAAGAAAACACTGCTAAAAAAATCTCAAAGTCCGCCTACTAATGAAACGAGTGTGATTCATGCTCATGACACATTTTTATTTTCGGAGAGTCTCATAAATGGCCGGATATATATTTGTTTAGCAGTGGTTTATTTCCATGAAACGTAATTTACGTTTCATGTTTCTTTGATGTGCGGCCGGGCTTAGAGTTTGGTTTGTTATTTTTCGTAAGACTTTCATTTCTGCTGTTTCCAGCAGTATTTGTGTTTTCGCCGTATCTGCTCTTGTTTCCGCTGTATACGTCATTATCAGTCTTATTGTTGATTTATAGATCCTTGTTTTCGTTTACATTGTGATGTATTTGTTTCTCCAGATTGTGTTGTTGAGACATTGAAGCCTCTATACTCTGGGTATAGAGATTTTTGAAGAGAAGAACTGAATAAAGATGGGTAAAATAAATGATAAGAGATTTAAGACAAAAGAAGAGGGGCTTAGCTCAGAAGGAAAAAAAATCAAAAGGGCAGAGAGACACTAAATCTCAAGTATGAGTATTCGGGCTAGCTTCCATACACCGAATATTGGCTTTAGAGATATGAGAAGAAAATTTGGTAATGAAATGATAGTAACTAGGAAGGAAATGAGACTGTTAATACAAAAATGGAAGGAAAATAGATAAGAATGCTAGAGATAAAATAATATCGAGTTACAACAAAGAAAGAAGAAGAAAAAAGGGCGCCAACTCGAACGAACAACTCAGCTCTCAGAACCAATGAGTTGGACAGGTTCGAGATTTTGAAGTAATGAACAATGGGAACTCTATGACACTGGTTACAACCACCTGAAATACAAAATACTAAATACTGATCTTGTCTTGCTATGTTATATACTGGTAATACAGACTGAAATAAAACACCAACCTTAATACATACAAATATATTAATAATAAATGTTAAATACTAACAATTTACATATAACGCAACGTGATAACAGTGATAGTGGATGGGGAGAAGATCAAATAGGACCGCAAAGGCCACTTAACAAGCAATTATCCACTATCACTGGCCAAGCAAAGGTATTAAAATCAAAATCCAAAGCAAAAGTCCGTCAGAATAGCACTAAGTCCTTACAACTAAAAAGTTAGTAATTATTTCCTAAATTGAACTACGCTAGAGTGAGATCCACAACAAGAACGCTACGGTTACCAAAAATAATAAAGATCTCACCTAGCAAAAACACTAATAAGTAAATATATAATGAGTTATATAAATGAGTTATATAAATGAGTGATATAAATGAGTTGTATAAATGAGTTGGTCAGTTACTCTTTATATACAATGTAAAAACCTACAAGACATATTCCCTATTTGAAATCCGCGACAAACCTTTAACGACCCCTTCCCTATCAAATTTTTAAGCTACAATTATTATTTATAATGATTATTGAACAAGACCTAATTTTATTTATTGGAAACTACTTATATTAAATCAAAAAAAAACCAACGACCTAAAACCCTATCTATCAAGAAATATGTACCTAGTTTACCTCAATTGTATGCATACAAGAAGTTTACAGTGCAAGCAACTATAGAGTACCCAAAATATGTAAATAATAAGATTAAACAACTTATCTTAACCACAAGTCCTATTTAAAAAGGTCCAGATAGGAATGAATTTCCTCTTGGCACGGCAAAAACTAGTGGGCTGCTGTGGTGATAAATCCAATCCTGGATGTTGTGAAATAGGTACTATCCAATCCAATCAAAAGTAACTCTAGGGGTAACCCATACCCTAGCTGCTTACAGTAACTGGCACATATTTATATGATGGCACATTAAATGATGATCCAATCTATATAAATTGACTAGGCTAAGTGTCTATGTGACAAGTAGCTAAGGGACGGAATCTAAAATAAATTTTATCAATTTAATTACATTATTTATAACACTATGTGTAGACAGCACAGGGTCACTGCACTGGAAACCAAAACAAAAAAAACTCAGGTTAGGTATACATATGTCATGTCAAACTGAAACTAATCCAAATCATCAAATCAGACATGGCAGGGACATGCGCATGACATGTCTGATATTCGTTAAAACTTTTTTATATTATTACCTCAAAAAAACCTAGAGCAAAAAGTCTAATGAGAAATTGGAATTTAACTTTAGCACTAAAACATATGGCCTTGACTGTTCCTTTGCAAATGGAAATGAATATCCTTACCGTAATATAACTTATAATGTGACATTTAAATTATTTCTTAACTGAAATTAATATCTACAGATAACGAACGAGATATCTAGGATGGTGAATTTGATTTTATAATGAAGAAATAAAGAGAAATATATCAATATACTCACTTGAGCAAAGCAACACATCGGCGGTATTATAACCTTTTTCCTTTCTTGTAAATAAGTCTCCAGATATAACTACTGCTTGATTTTTATTAGTATGGGTTACTGGCTGATGTTCGAGGTCTTTTAGTTATATATTTTCCCAATTTTGCCCAAACTCCGTCACCTAAGTAATGACGATGTGTTGCCTCTTTGTGAGTTCGTCACCAACTAAACTAGAAATCGACAATCATCGATTTTCTTTCTATTGGCGCGCCTGTGCACCGAAAAATCGTAGTTGGATCTTCGCGGGCGTCACCCAAGGATTTTGTAGAGGGGTATATTTTAATCCAATTTTAATTAAAGTAATTTAATTAGTAGCGTGATCGCTACAACATCCTGCTGCTCTGTTCGCCATGTTCACTTACTTTTGTACCTCTTCTTTCACTTTTCCGTAGCTTGACAGTTTTGTTCCCAAGTATTCTGTTTCCATCACTTGTTCTATTATTTTGTTGTTTACGACCAATATACATAGTCTCGGTTCCGCTAATACCATTATCGATTTAGATTTCTCTGTTGAGATCACCATGTTGTATATGAGAGCCGTGTCTTCGAATTCTTTAATTAATCTTTATAGGCCATCTTCATTTTCGGCTGTTATTATGGCATCGTCGGCGTAGCAGATTATCTTTATTTCATTTTCTCCCATTCTGTATCCTCTCCTTTTTTTAACTTTCTTTATGATTTCATCCATTATGAGATTAAATATAATTGGGCTCAGCGAATCTCTTTGTCTAGTACCAGTTTCATACTTGATAGGTTGCGATAGTTTTCCCTTACATCTTACCATAGTTATGTATCTTTATATATTATATTCTCAGTGGTTTTTATTAAATCCAGTGATATTCCCTTTTCATACAGTAAATGTATGGCGTCCCGAATCCTCACTTATCAAACGCTTTCTTCAAATCTATCAGGCATATAATATATCCTGGTTTGTTGTATTCCAGGGACTTTCCTTTTATTTGTCTCATTACAAAAACTGCATCCGTGCATGATTTTCCTGTGCGAAATCCTAGCTGTTCCTCTTGCAGAGTTATGCGTTCTTTTTTTTGTCTCTATAATTCTTGTTGTCAATTTGAGTGTTATATTTAAAAGATTTATTGCTCGATAATTATTTGGGTCTTTCTTATCTCCTCTTTTGAAGAACATCAGCATGATCGCTCTCCTCCATTCATCTGGTATCCTGTTTGTCGAGTTTTTTTTATGAATAAAAAGTTGCAGTTGTTGTACAAGGTGATCACCTCCATATTTTAAGAGTTCATTTGGTATTTGATATTCCCCTGGTGACTTTCTATTTTTTAATTTGTTTATTCGTTGTTTCACATCTATTTGGGAAATGTCAAATTCAATATTTTAATAAACTTAATGAAATTGGTGAAATCCAGCCTCTCAATTAGTGATGAGCAAAACAAGAACAAGACCAAGACCAGGCTAGTCTTGGTCTTGGTCTTGTTCTTGTTCTTTCAAGCTTGGTCTTGGTCTTGGTCTTGCACTAGCCGGTCTTGTTCTTGGTGTTTGTCTTGCTGCAAGAATCTTGCTGGTCTTGCTTTTTTGGTAATAGTAATTTGAACCAAACAATTTCGAATAAAATGTACGTTGAAATAAATAAAGATGTGAAGAATGAAACTATATTTTTTGCTTTAAAATTTTAAAAGAATGTAGAATGTAGTTTTAAAGGGATACCAATTTTAACATTATACGTTCACCTAATTATTTCATTAAAAAGTATGTTTCAAATATAAAGGTTTATTTTCAAATTTCAATTTTAAGTTGAATTGAGACACAACCTGCTTTTTATACATTCAATAGCATATGATATAAAAGAAAAAAAAAGTGAAAAAAAAGACGAAAAATTAAAAAGTTATTAGTTACATTTTATTTTATTTGGAGAAAATACGCGCTTTATTTAATTATACATACTTATATACAATACAAAAGCAAAACTGTGTTTTTTATGTGGAGAAAAAATTTAAAAAAGCTTCAATTTTTACCAGATGTAAAATTCCTATTGAAATGATGTATCGAACGTGAACACTGATTTCTCATTAAAAAAAATTATATTAGTTCATATGAACGTTTAACCTATAAAGTTTGTACACATACTTATTAAACATTCTGCATATACAGGGTGGCTGTATAGTGTGACAAAGCTCGGTATCTCGGAAACTGTTCATAATAGAGAATAACTGAAAATAGAAAAATTAAAGAAAATCATTTTCCGAAGAATCCAGTATCACTCAAAAAAATTTCGTTATTTTTAGCTTTCTTCTAAGTTTCAATTAGAAACAAATATGGCGGAAAATCTATTATAGTACTGGAAACTGTTGAACTATCATAGGAAAAATTGTATTTCTGTTTCTACATAATACGGCATTTTAAATGTCATTTTTGGGTACTACAGAAACAAATGGGATTTTCACAAATAATTCAACTTCCAACTTTCGTTGATTGTAAAAAATTAATCCAAAAAATAATTTTAAAAATTTCCCAGTATCGAAATTTCTGTCATTATATTCTTAAACTGAACCTAAGCTTTGGATTTTGCGATACCAAGCTTGACACATTACAATCGACAACAAGTTATTTTTTATTCAGGCCACAATGCTTTCATAGCATTGTGAATCTCTTTTCAAAATCTATTATGATATTTTTTGGTATTAATTTTAAATTTAACGACTTACATTTTTTCTAGATTATGCGAAAAGAATTGAAATAAGTGCCAGTATTTTTTTTAGACAAAAAAGCGAAAACTAGAGTTACTTAAAACCGGTTTTTAATGGCATTTTTCTTAAATGGATTACCCTATCTATAATTACATTTTTTTGTCTTACAAGTAATTTCAATTGTCCTTGAACTGTCGCCGTTTGAAAACTTGCCTTCTGGACACTTTGAAGGTTGAGAAAATGCAAACCGTTTGACTTAATCAAAACGACTTAAAAATATAACCAAAATAATATGTATTTTAAAAATTCGATACTGTTTAAGGTTTATTACAATGTCAGTATATATTATTGAACTAAAAAAATAAAGTTAAATAATAAAAAACCAATTTCGCAAAAAAGTGCAAGAGTCTTGCAGGTTGGTCTTGGTCTTGCGTAGTCTTGCAAGGTTCGGTCTTGGTCTTGGTCTTGCTGCAAGACCAAGACCAAGACCGCAAGACCAAGACTAGTCTCGCTCATCACTACTCTCAATAGACGAGTGTAAGGTTAGAGTGCAGAACGGAGTATCAAGAGTTTTCCAGACATAAACAGGAGTTTAACAGGGAGATAGCCTACCGTGCCTTCTATTTAAGATTGCCCTAGAGAAAACTATTACAGAATCTGAAGCTTACAAGAAACCATTATTAATAGAAGTGTACAAATACTAGCGTATGCAGAGGACATCGATATCATAACAAAATGAATGGCGGACCTGGTCTAATTGTTCACAGCATTGGAAGCAGCAGCAAAAATAACGGGGCCACACGTTTATACGAATAGAACTACGTATATGAAGATGACAAACAATAACCAAATAGAAAAATCCGAAAATTTAACGGTTGGAACATATACAATAGAAGGAGTAAAAGAATTCATATATCTAGGATCAAAAATCAACCAAACTAATATAGTAACTGCAAAAATTAACAGACGTATACATCTAGTAAAAAGAGCGTCCTATGGATTAAAGAAACTTTAACATCAATCATATTCAAAAAAAGAACAAAAATATCGATATACATAATTCTAAACAAGCCCGTTCTCACATAGCGTCAGAAACGTGGATGATGACAAAATTGCTGACAAATTGCTGAAGAACAGGAATGAAGTTGCTTCAAAAATGAAGAACGTTTATGCTGTTTTGGACGGAAAATCATTAGTTAGTATATATAAAGGCGTGCAGGAAAACGGATTATGGCACAAACGCTATAATTTTAAGCTTTACCTCCTTTTTAGTGAGCCTAGTATTGTTAGGTCCATTAAAATAAAAAGGCTGCGGTGGCTAGGTCACTTGAGAAAATGAACGAGGTGGAGCCGTCGAAACACATTTATAACTAGTACAGGTGGAAGACGACTTACGACTATTAAGAGTACGAAGTTGAGAAACTAAGGCGAAGGGTAGGAAGGAATGAAAGCTGATTCTACAAGAGGCAAGACTTACCATAGGTTATAGAGACCTATTTTGGGTCTAAGTATTCGCTAATTATGATGATCATTAGTTTGTTCGTTAAGGAATGTTTTTGTATCATATTGACCAAAAACATCCATCAGTAATGATCAGCTTGGCAGGAATGTCGTTTGGTTGATATGTTTATTGCGAATATATTAGTATCGTACGTATAATTTAAATTAAATCGTAAATAGCACTGTCGGTTTAGATCTTCCGTAGAGATTTAGAAGTGTCTTTAGGTCTTTACAGGACAATAAATTTTTCAAGAAGGGATCGGAATCTGAAAATTTTAGAAGAATAAGATGTATATACAAAAACAAGAATAAAAAACCGCTAAACGCCGTAAAAATGAGTGGCGCATAAAATATTCCAGCTACAAAAGATCTGACATGAATGTTACGTGGCGCGAAAATGGATTTTCATTTGATGCAAAACAAAATTTTAGTTTTATTTTAAAATATTTTTCAATAATATTTGCTAAATTTGAAGTAAACGCGCCACAAAAGAGTAACTTTGATACAGTTTGAATTTTGAAACTCTTTTGTGGCGCGTTTACTTCAAATTTAGCAAATATTATGGAAAAATATTTTAAAATAAAACTAAAATTTTGCTTTGCATCAAATGAAAATCCATTTTCGCTCCACGTAACATTCATATCAGATCTTTTGTAGCTGGAATATTTTATGCGCCACTCATTTTTACGGCGTTTAGCGGTTTTTTATTCTTGTATCAGGAGTTTTTCAAAGGTATTTATAAATTAAATGTATGAAGTTGAATGCAATGTTCCTCTATTACACGTCAAGCTTTATAAATTGTCACTTTTGTTGCATTATCTCCCAAATGATCTAGTGTCCATCGAATGTACACTAGATTTTTTTCTATTCGAAATAGATTGAAAAAAAATATATTGAGATGGCCGGTAAATGAAGTCGGATTGCCCGTTGCCAGATCAAATTTAGCGTCGTAACCACTACAACTACATAAACCATTTGGGGAATAATCGTTAATTGGATTATAGTTTTGTATCTTAATAACTTCTAAACGGCTTAACCGCTTTTGATCAGTAAACATGAGTTTGAAACGTATTAACCAGTAGTATCTGATGGATCTAAGGTCAAGTATGATAACTGAAGCTATTACAGGAATTATTGAGCTTTCGAAACCGTTTTTCCCACAGGAAATAGATTTTATCATATTTATGAAGCCTATAACCTAAAAATTCGAATTTTCCCGGATATGAGGTATACATCGTTAGATTCGTCTTGAGTCCTTCTACAAACGCTAAGTTATTGGCGCAAGTCGTACGTTGAAATGTTGAGTAATTGTCGAAAAACCAAAATTTTCAAAGTTTAGTTTTTCAGTTTTTCGGCTATACTGAGCCGTGTATATGTCTGATCCTGACGGCTTAGACACTATTTGAAAGCTAAGTCAACACTATTGATTTGATGTATTTGCGGTTCTCCTGCCTCTTCGTGATCCGAATATATATACCCCCAAAAAATATGCCGTTTTGTACCTACCAAGTCCTATAGCTGGCTTATGGGTGATCAAAAGTAACAAACTACACCGGTTCTAAATCGGTCCTGACCCCTTCTTTAAACACAGAGAAAAATATAAAATCGGTTTAACTTTCAAACACACATACATACATATCCACAAACATTTTCCCTTTTTTAAATAAAAATTGAGTCACATTTCTACGCTCTATAACTTTTGAATGGTATAACCGATTTTCAAAATTAGACATGCGTTGGAAAGGTAATGATCAGTTCTATTAGAAGCCGCAAAGGTTGGACAAATTTTCGACGTTTTTGGGAGTTTTGGGGACCAGAACGAAAAACAGACCCTAAATAGGAAGGGCCGTAAAATCGACACCCTTGGACCAAAATGGATGGTTGACATATGAATGGGTGAGTCTTTTTCTGAACTTGAAGATGGGAGTTGGCAAAATTTTCAATTCAGTCAGATTTAGAAAATTGAAAATTTCGTATATATAATAATGTCGCATGTAGAGGGTGTATTTCTGCGCCACTGGCGAGAACTGCCCTTATCTGGTAATCTTTCCGATATAAAACTAACAGATTCGATAACTAATAAATCGAAAACTATTAATTTTATCAAAAAAATGTATAATGAACATTTTTTGCTTATAATTAATATTTTTACCAGCATTTGCGGTCAAAATATAAAAAAAAATTCCACCCTCGAGATGAGGTGGCAACCACCCCATGGTAAAAGCGTCTTTCGGCATCATGTAGATTTTGATCCTTGGACTATCCATTACTTATTGTCAAATTTTTAAGCAAATCGATCCATTCTGTAAAAATTGCGAAGTGAAAAATTTCAGTTCCTGGACTAATTATACTTTTGGAGCTCTATAACTTCTGAACGACTTACCTGATGTTGATCACTAAACATGAATTTGAAACGTATTGACAAGTAGTATCTGATGCATCCAAGATCGAGTATGATAACTGAACGTATTACAGGAATTATTGAGCTTGAAAAACCGTTTTTTCCCATAAGAAATAGATTTGATCATACTTATGAAGCCTATAACTTAAAAATTCGAATTTTTCCAGATATAAGGTATACACCGTTAGACGCGTCCTAAGTTCTTCTACAAACTCTCAGTTATTGGCGAAATTCGTAGGTTGAAATTTTGAGTAATTGTCGAAAAACCAAAATTTTAAAAGTTTAATTTTTCAGTTTTTTGGCTATGGTGAGCACTGCGTATGTCTCAGCTTGATCGCTTAAACGCCATTTGAAAGCTTAACTCAACCCTATTAATTTGGTGTATTTTTAGTTTTCCTGTCTTTCCTTGAACCTAAGATATATACGCCCAAAAAATATGCTATTTTGTATTTACCTAGTCCTCTAGCTAACTTACGGGTAGTCAGAAGTCAAAAATTAGACCGGTTCTGAATCGGCCCTCACACCCTCTTGAAACACAGAAAAAAAAATTCAGATCGGTTTAACTTTTCCACACACATACATACATATACACATACATACATATCCACAAACATTTTCCATTTTTTAAATAAAAATTGAGTCATATTTCTGAGCTCGATAACTTTTGAATTTTATAACCGATTTTCAAAATTAAACATGCGTTGGAAAGGTAATGATCTATGCTATCAGAAGCCGCAAAGGTCGGGCTTAAATTTTTGAAATTTTTGGGAGTTTTGGGGACGAGAACGAAAAACAGGCTTTAAATGGGAAGGGCCGTAAAATCCACACCCTTGGACCAAAATGGAGAAGTAACATATAGATGGACGACTCTTTTCCTAAACTTTAAGATGGGATTTGGCCCAATTTTCAATTCAGTCAGGTTTAGAAAATCGAAAATTTCGTGTATATATAGTGTCGCTTGTAGGGGTGTTGTGCGCCACTGGTGAGAACTGCCGTTCTCTGTGGATATAGAGGTGTCGAAATGTAATATTAAAGACCGCATATTATAAAATACACTGGAGCGCAAAACTAACAGGGCACCCAGATTTTTGAAGTTATACTTCTTTAGGCGCGTTTGGGACTTAATGTATATATGGGTAATTACAATGACCTGTCAATAATTGTTCAATATGTCGGTTATGGGTAAACAAATGTTGTGTTTATTAGTTTTTATTGTTATGAGGGCAGAAACAGAAGCAAGTTTATAATTGCAGTAACTTTTTAAATAGTTTTTAAAAGCAACAACGTAATTGTAAATTTTTCAGCATTGTAATGAAAAATTACATAGGAACCTTACCTAGGTACCACTGTAACAGTGACAGGTGTCATACTCCTCTCATACGTCTAAAGGTGGGAAACTATGTAATGTAATGTTAATTTATACATTTATAACAATCATTTCCATCTCCACTAGTTTCATTTCTTTTTGTTTCGCAATGTATTATGTTTTCCACTATCTTGCCGGTTATTAGCGTGCTCATCACTGTATTCTTATCTTCTATATACATCTTTTTTTTATTTAAAAGTATTTTGCAATCTGTTGAGTGTCAACAATAAACAAAAGTAATTACATTGACTAAGGACAAGAAAGAATTTACCCACTGGCAAAATCAAAGTACAATTTTTATAAAGTTGTGTACAAAATAATTACATTTCATAACTACTAACTAATTAGTTTAAAAGTTTACTCTAAATGGCAAGTCCAATGGTTTGAACCTCTTTAACTTACGCTGTTCTTGGGAATTGTCTTGGAGGTTAAGTGCAAACTGGTTTTCATGATCCTCCAACTTGGCAATGTATGCAGCGCTACGTTTTGTGATGACTTCTTGTACCATATAAGTTTTAAGGTCTCGATGAATAATTCTATTGTTGATGTACCAAGGTGCATTAGTGATGGTTCTGAGGGTTTTTGATTGGAAGCGTTGGATGATTTGGATGTTGGAGTGACTGACTGTTCCCCATAGTTCCAACCCATATGTCCATATTGGCATAAGTATTGCCTTATAGAGCAGCAATTTATTATCCAGAGATAGTCTTGATGAACGGCTTATTAACCAATACATATTTCTGAATTGGAGACCTAGTTGCTTTCTCTTGGTCCAGATATGTTTCCTCCATGTGAGACTTCTGTCCAAATGAATACCAAGATATTTCACCTCGTTGGCTGATGGTAATTACTGATTGTTTAAAGTTACAGGAGGACAAGTTCCCCTTCGTGTTGTAAATGTAACATGAATAGATTTTCCTTCATTGACTTTAATTTTCCATTCCAAAAACCAAACTTGTACCCTGTCTAGATACGCTTGAAGGAGATGCGAGGCATAAATAGGATCTGTGTGTGAGGCTAGGATTGCAGTATCGTCGGCAAATGTTCCTAGCATCATTTCTTCTGTAGGTGGTCTCTCCTCTAGTGGTTCCTGAAGAGTTTTTCCTCTACTTGGCGATTAAAATGTGATGTATTTGGTTCTTAGTCTTTCCATCCAGTGATTTTCGTCTTACCTTGTGTATTTCTTTCCTTTCAAAATATGAGCTCATTATATGTACAATCATATTTCTGTTGCACAATCCATAAGGAATCTCCAATAAGAAATCACAGTTTCTTATTATTCATCATCATTTTCATCATTTGGCTCTACAACTCTATGTGAGCCTTGGCCGCGTTTACTATTTCCCTCCATTGTTGTCGGTCCTGAGCAGCTATTTCCCATTGCTGTACTTCTATTTTGCGTAGATCACTGACCCCTGCGTCTCTCAATTTCTCTCTTGGGCGACCCACTGACCTTTTGCCATCGGGCCTTTCTCAGAATCTGGCGTTCAGAAGTCTTTCGTCACTCGATCTTAACACGTTACCCGCCCATCGTATTCTTTTTGCTTTAATGTAGCGTACTATGTTTTCATCTCTATATATTTTCTGGAGTTTATCATTGTGTCTCCTTCTCCATTCTCCTGTTATCTCTTCTCTGCAAGGCCCATAGATAGTCAACTTTCTTTCAAGTATCAGTAATTTTATCGTTTCCTGCTGGTTCAGAGTCCATGTTTTGCTTCTATGCGTTATTGTGGGACGAATTATATTGTCTTATATACTCTTATTTTTGCTGGTCTTGAGGGTAATTTTGATTTAAGTAGGGTCATTGATGAGTAATATGCCCTGTTTCCTGCAATGATTCTGGCTGTCACGTCTTTTTCGTATTTATTTTCATATACTATGATAGCTCCCAAGTATTTAAATTCTTTGACGACTTCAAAGTTGTATTCATTAATTGTTACGTTTTGTCTAACCCTTGGTCTTAGAGTCTTCGTAACCACCATGTACTTGGTCTTGTCCTCGTTGACCTTAAGACCAAGTTCCTTGGCTTCGTTCTCAAATAGGGTGAAAACTTCTCTTGCATCTCTGGTGGATTGTGTAAATCTGTTTGTTAGTTGTGGCTGGGCTTTCCTTACTGAATGTTCCAGTGCGAAGTTAAACAGCAGGGGGGCCAGATGATCTCATTGTCTAAGCCCGGTGTCAATGAGGAATTCCTCCGACGTGGTGCTGCCAATTCTGATTCGTGCAGAATCGTTCTCCGTGTTCACCTGTGCTAATCGTACCAGCTTTCCAGGTACTTCCATTTTTCTACCATAGTCTCTCACAATGCTTCTCTGCTAATAGAACTGTAAGCTTGTTTAAAGTCCACGAAGATTTGGTGTACATCGCGCTTCAATTCTCAGTTTTTTTCCAACACCTGGCGTAGGACGAAATCTGGTCTATGGTCGACCTCCGGTCTGAATCCGCTTTGGTAGTCGCCTATTATTTCCTCTGCTAGTTTCTTATTTTTGATCCAAATATTTCTTTTTTGTCTGTTTTGGCATCTGCGTTGCGTAAATAATTTTCATGTCGTAGCTGGGAAAACTTTTGATTGTTCTGTATTAACCAACTATAGAAGTATTTTTAACATCATTTTCACTTTCCTCAAATGGCACGTACATATTCTTAATAGTGTTAAAAGTGTTTATTTTATATTCCCTTTATCCTGAGGCTACGTAATATGCAATGGAATATTGGTTTAGATTCTACAATTTATTTTTCTACATTCTTTAGTCATAAATCTATGCTAAGTACTCGAATCTTTCCACCAGTATTAAAGAATACTACATATTCTATTTATGATAGGCTGCCATGCCACTACGTCAAATATTAAACTTTTTAATTACTCTAAGTAGATATTTAAGTTTTCCTTATTCGTGTGTACTTCTGACATTCCATGCTTCTAAAAGTAAGTGTTTTCTCTGACATGTATTCTTGTTTTTATTCAATTTCACCTTTTTCGTTTTCATTTCTGTTTTTTCACTATCCACATCCTTTTCCTGTGCCTGTCTTGTCAACGTTTTTCCTCATAAATATGTGGTTATTTGTTAGTTTTTTGACAATGTTTTGATAATTTTATCATCGTTTTTTAATGTCGTTTCACTTCCATTCTCTGTTACTAACCGATATTTTTTTAACTTATATCTTGACTTCATTCTTTTTACTTTTACTTTTCAAGTTTTTTCTTGATAATAATATTTTCTTGGTTTAGGTCTGCATATTTTTGTCAACTCTCTGTTTACAAATCTAGGTATAGTAGACATAATTTTTGAAATTAAAAGTCAACTTGGTTTTGTTTAATTCAGTTACTGGCCCTTCTTTTATCTCTTTGTCTTCGAATCCCTTCTTTTATGTGTATTTGATATATATGTTATATATAATAATATCTATGCATATGTATACATCATTCGTCTTTCGAAAAAATAAGTCCCATGTTTGCAGATACATCCCGAGGCGCTCATATATATGAAGATAAAACAAAATGAGATTTTTTAAATATTGACATTTCCGACTGATACAACATATATATTACATGGGCAACAGCAAATAAAAAACGATCCGACCGCATGTATTTGCCCAACGCAATCAAAGAGTTATTGATATATGACAGTAAACAGTGATGTCGCACTATACGCAGCCAATCTCTGTATACAATGTAGCAAAGTAATTGCTGCCCATTATATTTCCTGTTACAGAGAAGATATGGGCAATACGCACGATCGTGTGACGTTATACAGAGTGTTGTGGTTAATTCTTGTTGTAGCACCTGCAGGTGATGTAACAGATTAGAAAATTATACGAGAGATATCAAATCGACAATGGTATAGAAGTTGTACATTTTATTTGATTATGGAAGTACATATCGATTTTTAAATTCTAATTCGGCTTGGAATGACGATAATATAAAATAATAACATATTACACATACAAATATCTACAGTGCTAGTCAAAAGTCCGTAACCCCCCTCGTATCTTTTAAACAGTTTTACCTATAATAGTGAAATTTGGAGGGAGGAAATAAACGGACGTAAGCTTCTTAACTAGTCATGCCAGTTGACGTAATACTGACAGATGACTTTACAACGCCACTGTGACAGATAATTTCAAATGGGACCTTATAGCAAGTAATACCTCGTTTGAAAGGTTTTGAAAATACCTATTCAGTCATACTAATTTTGTTTGAGTTTAAGCTAATTTTGAGGAATAAATGAAATAAATATAAAATTGTAGTTTCGCATTTAATTAATAAATATTGAAAATTCCGCCTATGATAACCAGTCAAAAAGATTGACGTTGACGTAAAAACTACTAGAGAATTGAAAAACGTCAACTCTTTTGATAAAAAAACCATAGGTGGACCTTTGAATTTTTATTAATTAAATGCGAAACTACAATATTATATTAATTTAATTTATTTACCAAAATCAAAATCAATTTAAACCTAAAAAAAAATAGCATGCCTTAATAGGTATTTTGAATACCTTTCAAACGAGGTATCACTTTCTATAAGGTTCTGTTTAAAATTAGCGGTCACAGTGGTTCTGTAACGTCATGACTAGTTAAGAAGCGTACGTCTGTTTATTTCCTCCAAATTTCACTATTATAGGTATAACCGTTCAAAGATAAGACGAGGGGTACGGACTTTTAAATAGCACTATATAATATATACAGAGTGAGTTTTGTGTATGGAAACACTCAATTATCTCGGAAATGGCTGGAAAGATTTTTATAGATTTTGGTGAGTAAAGATTTTCTGAGGCGGCCGATATTATAGTGGCAATTATATTGTTGTCAGATTTTCCATTTTCTGGTTTAATGAACTTTCTTATTTCAAACGGAACACCCTGTATATTTTTTGCGTTTTGAAGTCTTAAAGAAATACTGATTATTTTTTATGTTATATTCCCTATATCTAAGCGCCAACATTTCGGAGTTATTACTACATTTTTTATTAAAAAAAAAAAAAAAATTAAACAAATTATAAAAATCAATTTTTCTGGCTCGGGTAAATATTAATTTAGGTTCTTTGGATCATTGGGAACAAAAAAGATCTTGTGTAATTTTTATATAAAATTAACCGTTTCCGAGTGATAAACAATTTAAAACTTGAAAAAATCGAATAATGACGATTTTCAAGGTTCAAAAGCACAAATAAAAAATATAATTTTAGAAATTGCGAAGTACCTACATAAATTCAAGCTCAACCCTTTTTCTAGGAGCTCGCCATAAGAGTTTTTGTCACGTTTTATTCTAAAACATCGCTTTTTAATTAATAAAGCGCATATGAGAGGACGGGCGATCGGGCTGTATTTACAACTAAAAAAAAATATTTTAATATAAAACAAGTTCAAATTACTTATCGGTATCTGATAAAATAAGGCTTTACTACGCAGTTTCAAAACTAATAATCGTTATTTGTGTTTTTGAATCTTGAAAATGGTCATTATTCGATTTTTTTCAGTTTTAAATTGTTTAGAACTCGGAAACGATTAATTTTATAGAAAAATTTCAAAAGATCTTTTCTGTTCCCATTGATCCAAAAAACCTCAAATAATATTTACCATGTCGAAAAAATTGATTTTTATAATTGGTTTAATTTTTTTTTAACAAATGTAGCAATAACTACAAAATTGTGGCATTTAGGTATAGGGAATATAACATAAAAAATAATCACTATTTCTTTAGGACTTCAAAACGCAAAAAATATAGAGGGTGTTTTATTTGAAATAAGAAAGTTCATTAGATTTCCAGAAAAAACGGAAAATCTGACAACAATGTAATTGCCACTATAATATCGGCCGACTCAGAAAACCTTTACTCACCAAAATTTATAAAAATCGTGAATGCTGTTTCCGAGATAATTGAGTGTTTTCATACATAAAGCTCACTCTGTATAACATAAGGAATATCACAAAAAAATACTAATAGTGTAGGAAACAGAGGTTGAACCTTGCAAAATGGACACAAGTGCGGTTTTTTTTCTGGTATATCATGGGGTGCTTATTATGAGACTAGCTTTTTCTTAAACAGTTTTGCCCCGGAACCCTCTTTTCATGCCTTTAAAGGGGGTAATTTGTGGTTTTTGCGAAACGTAGCCTTTCCTGTACGTTTTGCAAAAAATTTTCTTAAGAGGAAACAGTAGCGATCAACAGGTAGCGAAAACGCGTTCCAAGATTGCGGCTGTAATTTTGAATATTTTTTCGAGATATTTGGCACACGTATTCGTAATATAATAAATAATGGCGGTACAGAGCCCAACTTGAAAAATATATTAATATGTGGAAATTACTCTGTAAGTACAATATTAAAAAATGAGCCTCTACCACCATTAAGAAGAACAAAAAAGTACAATTTCTTCAAATAAACTTTTTCATCCGATGCCTAGATTTTGTGTCATTTTGGAACTACTAATGAAATAAAAAATTTTAGTAGTTCCAAAATGACACAATATCTAGGCATCGGATAAAAAAGTTTATTTGAAGAAAGTGTATTTTTTTGTTCTTCTTAATGGCGGTACAGGCTCGTTTTTTTAATATTGTATTTAATTACAGAGTAATTTCCGCATATTAGTATATTTTTCAAATTGGGCTCTGTACCGCCATTCTTTATTATATTACGAATACGTGTGCCAAATATCTCGAAAAAATATTCAAAATTACAGCCGCAATCTTGGAACGCGTTTTGGCTTTTGGCTACCTGTTGATCGCTACTGTATCACCTTAATAGAAATATGAAGAGGACTATATTTCCTACTATTTATTTTCCCACAACATATGTCTATCACTCACCGTTTAGAGGGGGTTGCGCCCAAATTTAAAAAAATGAGGTTTAAAAAAAATTTATTTTTTTCTAACAGTAATGGAAATAAAGAAGAAACCCTGCGGCAATTAATCACAAATTAGTGGCTGATTTTTTGGTATAGGTTTTGTTTAAGGGCAATTGCCAAATTTTTAATTACAGGGTGTTACATTTTAAAAACCCCTTTTTTATATCATCTGAACCGCCTATACTAGAGTAAAAAAAACTTTCAGCGATTACCCATGTGCGGGTGTTGTTTACTTTGTATAATGATTTCCCGGAACCAGCCCAAGAAAAAGGAGAATTAATAAAGAAATTGATTTTCTTGGAATCCTTCGCACACCATGCCTTTTATTAAAATCCTTCATATATCATTTTGTGCACGTTCTTATTATCCATGCATGGACCAAAAGCGATTTCTTGGTGCAATCCCTGTAGCCAAAAAAATAAAATAAAATGGGGGGTTGAAAAATTTTTTTTTTTGCTTTTTGACCCATATGGGCGTATGCTATATCAATAGGGTTTTTCATATAGGGAAACTACCCCTATCCCTTGGAGAGCATGTTTTTACTATTTTCTCATTAGCTATGCATTTTTTTGAAACAAAACAAAAATAATTAAAGACCACTATTTTCTCTACAAATAAGGTCCGATGCATTTTTTTCATTTACGCAACCGTTACGGCACAGTGGCGCCGTAAACCTTAGAAATGCTTTGGCGGGCTCTAGGTTTTGTTGGTTTTTCTTGGCCACCTATTCATTTTATTGATAACGTATTTATGAAAAATAAAAGAACACACTGTCTGCTATACATTTCGACCTGTGCATATTTTACTTTATTTGCACCCTATTGCCAAGGTGGTGGCTCAAAATCAATTTTTGATTATTTTCTTTATTAATTCTCCTTTTTTTGGGGTGGTTCCGGTAAAAATGTGGGGGTGCATTTGACAAATTTGTAAATAATACTTATACATAGGTAATCGCTGAAAGTTTTTTTACTCTAGCATAAGCGGTTCAGATGGTATAAAAAGGGGTTTTTTAAATTGTAACACCCTGTAAGTCGAAAATGGGCCATTGTGCTAAAATGAAACGTATACCAAAAATCAGCCACTTATTTGTGATAAATTGCAAATCTTGATTCCCATTACAATTAGGCAAAAATATTTTGCCTTTTACCATGCCTTTTATTAAAATCCTTCATATATCATTTTGTGCACGTTCTTATTATCCATGCATGGACCAAAAGCGATTTCTTGGTGCAATCCCTGTAGCCAAAAAAATAAAATAAAATGAGGGGTTGAAAAAAAATTTTTTTTTTGCTTTTTGACCCATATGAGCGTATGCTATATCAATAGGGGTTTTCATGAATATATATGGTTATTGCAACATCCCTGCGGAAACTACCCCTATCCCTTGGAGAGCATGTTTTTACTATTTTCTCATTACCTATGCATTTTTTTGGAACAAAACAAAAATAATTAAAGACCACTATTTTCTCTACAAATAAGGTCCGATGCATTTTTTTCGTTTACGCAACCGTTACGGCACAGTGGCGCCGTAAACCTTAGAAATGCTTTGGCGGGCTCTAGGTTTTGTTGGTTTTTCTTGGTCACCTATTCATTTTATTGATAACGTATTTATGAAAAATAAAAGAACACACTGTCTGCTATACATTTCGACCTGTGCATATTTTACTTTATTTGCACCCTATTGCCAAGGTGGTGGCTCAAAATCAATTTTTGATTATGTTCTTTATTAATTCTCCTTTTTTGGGGTGGTTTCGGTAAAAATGTGGGGGTGCATTTGACAAATTTGTAAATAATACTTATACATAGGTAATCGCTGAAAGTTTTTTTACTCTAGCATAAGCGGTTCAGATGGTATAAAATGGTGTTTTTTTAAACTGTAACACCCTGTAATTCGAAAATGGGCCATTGTGCTTAAATAAAACGTATACCAAAAATCAGCCACTTATTTGTGATAAATTGCAAATCTTGATTCCCATTACAATTAGGCAAAAATATTTTTTTTAAATATCTTTTTTAAAAACTTGTCAACTTTAAGGCGCCACCCCCGCTAAACCGTTGGTGATGGACATATGCTGTCAGAAAATAAATAGTAGGAAATACAGTCCTCTTCATATTTCTATTAAGGAAATTTTTTGCAAAATATACAGGAAGGGCTACATTTCGCAAAAATCACAAATTATCCCCTTTAAAGGGATGAAATGGGGGGTTCCAGGGCGAAATTTTTTAAGTGTGTCTCATAATAAGCACCCTTTGGTATAACAGAAAAAAAATAAAACCAGACTTGTGTCCATTTTGTGAAGTTCAACCTCTGTTTCCTACACTATAATATAGTAAATTAGTATTATTTAACAAGCTTTAAAAAAGGTTTAAAAATGAATTTAAATAATACCAAAGTGATGACAAACCATATCTCAATCAACTTAGATGGAAGTGAGATAGATAATTTCGAAGAGTATTAGGCCACTCGATTAAACTAGGCAAACATAGTCAGAGGCAGAAATGACTAGAAGAATCCGAATGACTTGGGTAGCAGTAGGAAGACCCAGTGGCGTAGCGTGAGTGTCGGCCTCCCGGGGCGGAAGACAATTTTGCCGCCCTCTTATTTAGGTATTTTAATTTATTGTATACTATACATTACATACATTAATTATAGAGAACTTTTCGGCGAGAAAAGTCATCATTATTTTGCATTAGACAGGTTGGATTTTAAATAAAAAGTTTATATTAGTTTTACAATCACGTTTATTAATACAAAAATTATTTTACTTTAACCAATTAAATACATTGATATAGCTTAGGTACCTATCACTTAAGATTAGGTACACCTTGACGATCGACAAAACTAAATAAAATCAATTTTTAATTAGAACTAGAACGATACTATAATGTTATATTTTTATCTTTATTGAAAAGTAATATGAGTATGTGTTAGAATTAAAAACAAAATTTCCGTCTTCAATTAAAAATTTATACGTCTACTGTTTTTAAGAGCAAAGTCTTTTATTGTACCGTCAATGTCTATTGCATCACAAAACCTCTTGCTCAATAGACAAAATAGCCAAATTATTTAGTCTTAGAGTACTCATTGTCGATGTTAAATATTTTTTAATCAATTTCAATTTTGATTGCCTCTTACAGCTGACATTGCTTATAGTAACTGTGAAAAATATTCGGAATATTATTAAAATATTGGGCAGAGTATCTTCCAGTTTGGATTTAACAATAAATTTAAATAATTCAAGTGAGTCTGCATTAATCAATTTCGTTGCCTGTAGCAGCAACGAAAGTCCGCAGTCGAAGTTTTTATAGCTTGAAACCCTGTTCGTCAATTTCGTCAGATGCGTAGTCTACATTCTACATTTCTACATTCAGTGTTGTCTGGATCTAATAATATAGCCGACGTTAGATAAACAGACTTATCCGTTAAATTCTGTAGCTGTTGAAAACGCTTACGAATTTCTACAATAACTCTATCCAACGAAGAAAACAGCTTTCGTCTCAACTCATTTTCACAAGACAAGTTAGCACCCCTAGTTCCGTCATCAAAAATATGCTTTCTTGTTATGCGCCTCCGAGGTTTTATGGAAATTCCAAGTTCTTCACACATATTTTTGCATAACCTACAGCGCCATTTGCCCATTCCTCTCTTTTCTCTGTCAGAATCTTATGAGCGCACAATCTTATATGTCAAGTCCCCTTGTTTGTAAATATTTTTGTGCATCATTCACTTCATGTAGCACCGGTTGCCACATGCCCAAAAAACAAAGAAAAGAAAATGACTGCATCGAAACCAGTAAAGCACCTGCATCTGTCCTAGTATTTAAGCTTTTACCTGCCTCTGTCAGTTTTTCCAAAGTGACGAGAATGTCTTTGTAATGATGCCATGTCACATTTACGGCATTGCCTCTTGCACTCCACCGCGTGTCTGGAATCCTTCTTTTGCCTGTAGCTGCTATCAGAACTTCCCAACGATGTGTCGATGAGGGAAAAAAAGAATAGCAACGTTCTAAAGTGCCGAAAAAAGTTGTGCTGATTGTTAGTCATAAACGGGGAATTCCCACAAGTAATATAGACGTTGTTGCCAGTCGCTACAAAATATATCACTCAAAGCAAAGAAATTCCCCGAATTCGCCACAAAATAAGTAATGAAAAATTCCGTGCTCCTTTCAATCGGTCCGAATTTGTAGTGGCGATAAAAATATAAAATGGTTCAAATGTTTAAAAATATTTTTATTATTTATTGTTAAATTTTGCCGCCCTCTAACAAGTGCCGCCCGGGGCGGGCCGCTCCTGCCGCCCCCACTACGCTACGCTACTGGGAAGACCCAGTCATCTCTTGAAAACCAAAAAGATACCAATAGATCTAAAGAATAGAGTTTTTATTCGTTGTACTCTACCAGTTATGACTTTTGGAATGGAGACCGTGACATTTACAGAGTTGTAGCCAATAGATTAAGAACAACACAGAAGACCATCGAACGAGCTCTGTTGGGAGTATCTCTGAGAGAACATATACGAAACAAGGACGTGCGAAGCAGGACGAAGGTGGAAGATTTAACCGGAGGAATTGCGCAAATGAAATATAACTGGATAGGACACGTGGAACGACAAAACATCGAAAGTTAGACGAGAAACATTGTACATTGGAAACCACGCAAACACAGTCGTAGTAGAGGAAGATCACAAAAACGATGATCTTCTTCTTTAAGTACCGTGCCCAAATTTTTAGGCGTGAGTAGCTTCCATAACAATTTGCCGATATCGTTCTCGATCTTGTGCGGCATGTAACAATTGATCTGCTGATAAGCCAGTCCATTGACGAAGGTTTCGGAGCCATGAATATTTCTTTCGACCAATTCCTCTTTTTCCGTCGATCTTTCCATTGAGTATTAACTGCAGCATCCTGTACCTGCTACCTCTCATTATATGCCCTAGATATTCAAGTTTTCTCTTTTTTATCATCTTCATTAAGTCACCTTCGCCTTGACCTACTCTGTTTAAGACTTCTCTGTTAGAAATGCATTGAACCCAAGATATTCTGAGCATTCTACGATATGACCACATCTCAAAGGCTTCTAATTTGTTCATCATGATAACCTTCATGATCCAGGTTTCACATCCATATAGTAATACAGGATACACATAACATTTTAGGAACTTGATTCTTAGTTGTAAGTTCAGCTGAGAGTTGCTCAGCCGACAGCAAACGATGATCAGACGACATCAAACAAAACTGGGAAGAAACTGGCACCAAATAGCACAAAACAGATATGAGTGAAGAACTCATGGGGAGGCCTTTGTCCAGGAGTGGATGCAAACAGGCTGAAGAAGAAGAAGAAAAAGAAGAAATTAGTTTTGGCCTCGAGCTATGATCATTCCCGTACACTATGTAAATCTACTTAATTTCTATTATAACGCAAAACGTATGCCGTATATTAAAGTTTTTTAGTATTTGTAAACCTTCTAAGCTGTTGTATGGGGTGGAGGCCTGGACCTTAAAGAAAGAAGCAAGCGATCGACTTGAAGCATTCGATATGTGGACCTACCAAAGAATATTAAAAATAAGTTGGGTAAACCGAATAATAAATGTTGAGGTCCCCAGAAAGATGAAAAAGGAAAAGGAAATCATGAATACGATTAAGATAAAAAGTTACAATATCTCGGCCACGTTATGAAAGGGGTTAAATATGTGTTGCTACAAACCATCATGAAGGGAAAACGAAGTCTGAGAAAGTGGTATAATTGCAGTTCCTTTGACTTGTTTAGAGCTGCAATCTAAAAAGTGAAAATAGCTGTGTTGATTACCAACCTCCTTAGAATAGACGGTACCTAAAGAAGAAGCCTTCTAAAAGGGATCAGTCCATGTATTATGTGAAACTAGATAGTGGGATTCAACAAGGTGGCTTTAATTTTGAACTATTCCACAGCGGCTTTTTCAAATTTATTGTAATCTACTAGACCTAGAGTACTTTCTCTAGCCTGACCATTTTTAGAAGGTATAATAACTTGGGGCTAAATGTTTAATGTCGCTCTTTGCCGGTAGTTTTTCTTCGCCTAATGCAAAGAACCGCACATTTGCCAGGCTGTCATACTGAAAAAGCAGACTACTATGGCTTTGACTATTTTCCTGTCTTTGCCTGTTATTAGGTATGTCGCAAATTTTGGTGAAGGTTATGTAATAAAATGTTTAGCCTTTTTTGTACTGATAAAATACTTCACCATTCCAGGGATTTCTTTCCGCTGTTTAACGGAGCAAGTTGCTATTATCTTTTCCTCCAATGTTTTTGTCTTCAGAAAGTTAACTTTCCTACACCGAAAAAGGGTAACATTAGAACACAAAATCCGTTGAGAAGGTCCATAAAACCCACTTGCCTGAAGGTTTTTGTCCTTTTCTCTTTGCATTGGCTTTAGGTTGGAGTGCTTGCGTCTAACCTTGGCATTTTTGGATCTTTGATATTTTGAGTTTATTTTTGTTCTGTAGTAGCCTCTACTGGCTTTGAAAGTATCTCTTTTGCCCTTTCAGTGATCTTGATAAAACGTATTACAGCCCCTTTGGCCTGTATGTAATTTTCGCTTGGTTTCACCAGCTTGCTGATTTTGGCTTTATAGATGCCAGAGTGCTTTGATGTCTTAACCTTTTCGTCCGTTATGAGATCAAAGTCTTCCAACTCTGATACTCTGACAGACTTTGCGGTTCCTCACCTTTTAGCTTGGGAGATTTCTTTACTTACTGGCCTTTAGGCGTTCGCATTTTTTTAAAAAGTTCCCTGCCCTTCGACTTTAGTGACCGTAGTTTTAGATTTAATGGTAGTTGTTCATATAAACAAAATAGCGTATGCAACTGTTAAACATAGAAGCTAAACCTAATTAGTTTCAGAATAAAACCGTGCTCCCTCGCTCCGAACGACTAGTTTCCCACCAGCGGTCCACCACTACTGTCGATGAGCGCTGGAGATAGAACACCATCAAAAATATAAAACGCCATAAGCCAAGAGAGAAACACAGTTCGTTCCGGAGCATCTCCATCGATTATTTTTTGCTAGGATTGTTTTATACTTTATACTACATGTTAGAATGTATTATATAGAAGTTAATAATATGTTTGTTATTTATCTGAATATATTTTTCTTAAGATTAAACTTGCGTACTGAGTTTGGTGCCTAATAGAGGTAGCCTGAACTAAGTTGAAAGGATATTGAGCAATAGTTTGCCGTTTAAGTAAATGTGATTTTTAGAGTTTGACATACAATTTTTTTTTGCAGGAGAATTCGACATGAGAGTGAAATCCTGTGTAGCTTCCGACGGTACTGGCCACGTGATTCAATTATCGGACGAATTTGGTTGCGTTCTGAGGCCGAAAATGATCAGCAGGTTCCTGAAGGCTCGAGGTGCCGACGAACGAGCGTCGGTTATTACGTATGCATTCTTCCATGCGTTTAAGTTTCCTGATGCTCTTAGTGTTCACATTAAATGCAAGGTGGAGATATGTAGGCATGGATGTCTGGACCATTGCCAATTGCAGCCCGAGGGTGCTGGTGATATTCATGCAGATTTATCGCATTATGTTAATCATTTGGAAAGAAAGGACGATGGATTGTCTTCGGAAGAAAAGTAAGCTTTGTTTGTTTATTTAGTATTACTTTAAATGCCAATTTTTTTAAAACGTTTTTATATACTTCGCTTGGTCTTTGTCACTTTCTCCACAAATTTTATAATCCATTTTAAACTTAGTTCTATGTTTCTAAACCTGAAATTTTCAGAATAGCTCAGAACTAACTACAATGCTATTATATGAATAAATCGATTTTTTTTAATTTCAAATTATTTTAAAATGTGAGTAATGCAATGACATTTAAATGCCATTTTAAAGTAAGTTAACGAATCGATACGTGGTAGCTCAGTGGCAGAGTGGTAGATTGGAGATCGAGAGGTTTTGAGTTCGAAACCCGTCTGTTTGTTACGTATCTTTTTTAATTTTTTTAATAAATGAATAAAAGATGAGATAATTAAAATTCATATTTTATGTTAATTATTATTATATAAATATTATATATATTTTTTTATTTATATGAGTTTAAATGCGCTAGAGAAATAATTATGCCTCTAAAAAGTCGATTAAAAAACTCTAAACAAACTGGACCTCGATTTTTGACCCTTTGCTTCGTTATCGATTATTCGCTATCTGTACACTGTACAAATACGAAGCGAATACGTTCGATAACGAAGCGAAGGGTCAAAAATCGGGGTGCTGACAAACTACTTAATTTATTTGCGTTACAAAATTAATAAATTTTAATATATTTTTTGTTGTGAACGATCATAGAAAAAAACGTGTATACAACTTGCATTTAATTATCGTTATGAAACTCGTACTCTATACGAAACTCGCCGCTAGGCGGCTCCTTTCGTATCCCTCATACTCGCTTCATAATGGCCAAAAGTATTGTCAACTTATTTTCAATTTCTTTTTTGTGTTTCAAATCGTAAAATGATGCACACCGGAATATCTTTTTGAATCGCGGAGTAATTTACAAAAGAAAATGAGAACAGCTGTTGACCGTTGTTCAATACGTTCCAGCGTGCTGGCGCGAACCTGCTGCAAATCGAGTGGAAGGTAGGGCTATTCAACACTATCTCCCTACCTCCCTACCTTTGACTCGCTTTGCAGCAAGTTCGTGTCAGGGTGTTTGAGCGTAGTGAGAAACGGTCAACAGCTGTTCTTATTTTCTGTTGTAAATTACTCCGCGATTTAAAAACATATTCCGGTACTTTACCATTTGACAGACAAAAAAGAAATAGAAAATAAAAATTGACAATACTTTAAACGCGTTTTTTTCAAAACTGCTTTTTTCAGGCTGTGACATCGTAACTCAAAAACTACTTGACCAGCTCACCTGGAGTTTAGTATATGTTTGCATTAGACATTCCTTGAGGTAACGCCGTCGAGATATTTTTTGTTTTATGCTTATTTTTTGTTTAACAATAATAAATATCTTGATTTTTACCCCTTTTTGCAAAAAAATCTTTGTTTAGAATTCTGAGTGATATCAAAAATTCAAAATTAGATAAAACTAAAAAACTCAACAGCGTCATCTCGAGAAACCCATAAGCTATAATCTTTTTGAATTTTTTTGTATACCATGATCCAATGATGAGTTTTGATATCCACCGCAAAATTCGTTACATTTTGAGGTGTCTTTTAAAAATTTGCCACCGTTGGCTTATTTTTCAGTATTTTTCCTTTAATTTTTTCTTGAGTAATCTATGAATTGTACTGAATATGAATATTTAATTTAAAAATAAAATAATTCTACCATACTTAAAAAAAAAAAAAATGTGTTTAGGATATTGATTTCAACCCCTTCGCCTCGCCTTAAGGATAGCTATGACACGATTTTGATAGGCAACCCTTGCTAGAAATATTTGTCTATATATGAAATTTGATAAAAAAAATGTTTCGTCCGGCAAGCCGATGGGTACAGGTCGACCTCTATTCGGATCCCGTACTATAACTCTGAATCTGACGATTTCGAGTTTCTCTAAGGATATATTTTTTTTCGGACCCCCCTTAAGAACTCCCATGTATTAAGAGCCAATATATGGTAGAGGTACATTTACAGGGTACCAGGTTTCTCTCTATGTGATAATCTGACGCGCTCGAGTAAGTACAAAAATCTCCGCTTGGGCTCCACTTCCATACGTTACACAGCTTAATCCGTTAAAAAAACCATTAAATTACTTCAAAAGACAAATTTGTTTAGTGAATTTTCTCTGCCATATATATTTACATTTGGAAACTCATACCTCGTTTTAATCTATTCTGAGAATTAAATAAATATACATAACAAAAACTCACACGTTTAGAGATCATCTACAGATTGCC
Organism: Diabrotica virgifera virgifera; assembly: GCF_917563875.1. NCBI lineage: Eukaryota > Metazoa > Arthropoda > Insecta > Coleoptera > Chrysomelidae > Diabrotica > Diabrotica virgifera. Next base: position 268,600,625 of record NC_065443.1, read on the forward strand.
CGATAAAGCAACCGATTTCATTCCAGATACTAATAACAATTAGTTTCAATGAAACGGCATTTTGTATAAAAACTTTCATTATATAAAATAATTCTCGACCATTGTCTACTTCCAATAAACGAATCGTGTGAAATGGGTTACAAATAAGTAGTAAAAAACAACAGTTAGCTCTTGTGTGGGTACTTTTTACTGGTTCGAACAATTCGGTATACGACAAGTATTATAACATCTGTTTTACCTACGCCTACTTAAAATTACCTGACAGTAGGCACGTAGAATTAATGTCTTTCTTCATATTTTTCTAGAACGGTAACTTGCTAATTTACATAATCTTTAATGAACTGAAACTAAAGGGTTTCTGGGAAACTGACCCATGCTGTCTTTTTAAGTGCCCTAGGTCTCGAATTATATTAAATTATTTTTAATTCGACGTTTCTATTGCTTTTTGAAGAAGTATCATCATCATCGGTGACCGCTGATAGCCCATGGAGAGGTATGGTCGCCCGTTGGGGTTTCTAGGCTCTAAAGTTTTACATGGTGTGGAGGCCAGCCACACGCATAACTCCTCAAAAGTTCTAAACGATATTTATCTAAAATATTACTTTCTTGTTTCTTTTTTGAGGAGGTCTTTTCGGTGTTATGTGTGTTTTGCTTGTTTGACTATAGCTGCCCATGTTTTTCTTTCCTTTGCTTGTTTTTCCCATTCTCGTATTCCTAGGTCTTTCAAATCCTGATTAATACCATCAATCCATCCCTTTCTAGGCTTACCTCTCGATCTCTTCCCATTTAATTCTTTCTAAGTAATTTTTTTGTATTTCTCTTATCATCCATCCTTTCTACGTGTCCTAACCAACTCAATCGTTTACTTCGTATTTTTTTTATAATAGTCGGTCTGTTAAACATTCTATTTATTTCGTGGTTCATTCTTATACGCCATTCTCCATTCTCCTGTATAAGTTCATATATTTTCCTTAAGATTTTTCTTTCCCATCTAAGAAGTTGTTCCTCTTGTTCACTAGTCAAGGTCCATGTTTCTGATGCATACATTACTACAACTACAGGTCTCATTACTGTTGTGTATATTTTTACTTTTGAATTAATATATACTGTTTTTGATTTTATGATATTTTGTAGGCTGTAGAAGCATTTGTTCCCAAGTGAAATTCTTGCTGTTACCTCATTACTGTTTTTATTTTCTTCTGTTATTGTTGATCCTTAATATTTGAAACGGTCTACTCTTTCAAATATTTGCTCGCTCAGAGATCTGTTGCCTTTCGTTTGTACTTTTTCCCTAGTTGTTGTCATGTACTTTGTCTTTGAGACATTAACTTCTAGACCCATAGTCTGTGCCGCTTCTTTAAAATATGTACAATTTTTTTCTAGGTCTTTTAATGTCCAGCTGATTATGTCCATATCATCTGCGTAGGTAACGACCTGATTGAGCTTTGTAAATATTATACCATCCCTATCTATAGGAGTTTTCCTGTTTACTTGTTCCAACGCAAGGTTAAAAAGTGTTGTTGACAGTGCATCCCCGTGTGTTTGACCTTCATTAATGTTAAATTCATAGAACAGTTGATTTTGGATCCTTACTTTTGCTTTGGTGTTGGTTAGGCATAGTTTTACTAATCTGATTAGTTTTTTTGGCACATTTAACTCTTGCATTACGCTATATAATTCCTTTCTAATTATTGAGTCATACGCTTGTTTTTAATCTACAAATAGATGATGTAGTTCGGTATTCCGCTCTTAGAATTTTTTCAGCGTTTGCCATACTGTAAATATTTGGTCTACAGTTGACCTGCCTTTTCTGAATCCTCCTTGATAATCCCCTGTTGTTTGTTCCATTATATAATTTAGTCTTCCTTTCAATATTTTGCATCCTACGTCTAGTAGTGATATTCCCTGGTGATTATTGCAATCTAACTTATCTTCCTTCTTATGTATAGGGCATATCACTGCAATTTTCCATTGTTCCGGCATTATTTCTGTGGTCCATATTTCTAGTATCAACTTTGATATTTCACTCTGTATTCTATGTCCTGCGTATTTTAACATTTCTACAGTTATTGTATCGCATCCTGGGGCCTTGTTATTTTTCATTTTTTTATTACGTCTTTTATTTCTGCGTCCGTTGTTGCATATTGGTCTACTTCAGCCTCTCCTACTAATCTTAGCTCTTCTATTTCGTAACGTTGATTTTGTTTATTCAACAGTTCTTTAAAATGTTCTCTCCACCGTTTTAGCACTCCTTTTTCATCTGCTATTAAGTCCCCATTTTTGTCTTTGCATAATTTTGGTCTTGGCTGGACCCCTTTTCTTTTCAAGATTTATTTCCTTATAGAATAGTTTTATTTCATGTTTTTGTTGATGTTCTTCTAGCCTTTCAATTTTTTCTTTATTGTGTTTCCTCTTTTTAAATCGTAGATGACTTTTTAATTGTCGTCTTCTTGTAGTATATTCCTCTTTGGTTTCTTCCGTACTGTTGTTCAGCATTTTAAGCCTAGCTTGGTTTTTTTTCCATTAGTCTTTGGCAATCTTTGTCATACCATTTTTTTGGCTAGGTTCTTTGCTTTCCTCCACTACTTCTTTTGCAACTGTTATCACTGCTTCTTTTAAAACCCTCCATTTATTTTCGATATTTATGACCTGATTTTCATTTACTTGATTACATTGTTCAATTATGTTCTCAATATTCGTTTCATATCTTGCTCTCTTTTCCTCATTAGAGGCCAATATATCTGAGACGTATTTTGATCTTTTTTTCACCTTTCTCTGTTTCCTTGGCGGTTTGGCGGTCCAGCTTTGAAGAAATATAAGCGCAGAAAATAGAAGAGGCAAATGACTCAATGACGAATCAAAATACAATCACTATTAGTCCTTAAGCCCACCACTAAAAAAAAATATATTACCACTCTCATGACTTGAGACTTGTCTTAAAAGAAAAAGTCTCAAGTTAGGAGACTTTTTTATTCAGTTATTCATGTCGCGTTTCTAATGATTCATTAGAAATAACAACGTAAATAATAGAAATGGACACATATTGCACAAGAGCCATCAATTAGTGGGATATACAGATGATGTGGCAATTGTAGTGACGAGTAAAAAAATACTGAAAGAGGTAACAAAAAGATTAGTAAATGAAGCGTATAAGCTGGGTCTACAAATAAATAAAAAATCAAGGTTATGAAAGTCGGAAGAGAAAGGCGAGATGGGACAAAGTTCAATGTAAGCACACAATTAGGAGAGTTTCAGTTTGAGAAAACTGACGAATTTGTATATCTAGTAGCAAGGATAACAAACAAGTGTGAAGAAATGAAAGAAATTGATGCCATATTAAGTAAAGCCAATCGATCTGCGGGAGCTATGAATTATTTACTAAGATAAATACAGCTGTCATGGAATACGAAATTCAGGATTTACAAAACTATAATAAAACCAACAGCGACATACGGATGTGAGACATGGATACTCAACCAAACAACAAAAGAAACAGTAAGAAGATGGGAAAGGGAAATACTCAGAAGAATATTAGGAGGGACGAGAACACAGGAAGGGTATATAAGAAAGACAAATGAGGAAGTTTATAATATTTACAAAGAACCACAAATAGATAGCTTAATAAAATCAAGAAGGTTGCAGTGGCTGGGCCATATAGAAAGAATAAACGATGACAGAGTGGTTAAGAAAATAGCATGTAGAGTACCAAATTATAAAAGAAAGAGAGGAAGACCACGAAAGCGATGGAGAGAGGCTTTAGTAGAAGACCTTAAAAAAAGGAATATAAAGGGTCCAAGGCGACCAATTCGTGTGTTGCTCTCTTGTTCTCCCGCTTCCAATAATTACCTCGCACGCTAAATGTTAAAAATTTTAAGGTGGTACCTAATATGTATAATAAAGATTCTCCATCTCTCTCTTTCGCTTCTAAGACCATTAATCGTTAATTCCGTGCATTTGTTAAACTCTTTGTTGTGGTCTAAATCGACCCGGATTTTGGTTTGGTTTTCGCGTTTGTTGTGCCGCTTATACGGACATTTTTGTGTGTAATACCTATATTACATGACTTGTTAGTTCGCGATAAACTCTAAATAAGAGGAAGTGAAGTTATTGTCTGTGGTTAGTACCTGCCGACTGTCGCTGTATCCACTGGACTATTTTGGGTGAGATTTTTCCATTTTTTAAACTTTTGTCGCTGATCCAAGGTAAACCGCTCTGCTCAAAGACATTTTACGGCCAAAAAACACTTTTGTAGACATTAACGTGGATGATGTATCTCTCTGTGTAACTTATGGCTCTTATTCTCTCGCCGTGTTTGATAATTGCCAAACAAAACTCTCCGGTGTAATTTAGGCTTTGCCGCGTATCGATAGACTCTCTCGCCGTGTGTGCTCAATCGAATTCGGGATAAAAATGGAAGACCTCAAGAAGAAGAGGGCGCCTTTGAAGGCTAAAATTACAAGGATTGAAAGCTGGCTGCTACAAAAGGCTAGTACGGAAACTGATGCGCTACAGTATCAATTTCGGCAAACAGAACTAATAACCTGTTTTGTAAATTAAGAAGAAGTAATGGATCAAATAGACGAGAATAATGAAGCCGGTACTAAAGCAGAAGACAGGGTGATAACGGAGAAAAATATTTCTCTATTCTCACGGGCCTACAGCGTAAGATGGACGAGTTATTGTTGGACCCCCCTCTCTCAGATCAAATAGCACTCAGCCAACTGTAGCCACTGCTAAGGTTAGGCTTCCCGAGATCACCATGAAAACGTACTCGGGGAACTTCTCTGAGTGGAACTCGTTCTACCAGCTCTTTGAGACGCTAATAGTGAATAATGAAGAACTCGATCATGTGCAACGATTTATTTAACTCAAATCGTTCCTGCGAAATGAACCCCTCCAGTTGATAGACAACATCGAAGTTGTCGAAGAAAATTTCGATATAGCTATAGAAACTTAAAAATCGCAACGAAAACAAATCGCGGGTGATTAGCTTACACACTCAAAAATTGTTAAAGGCTCCATCTCTAGCTAAAAGTAATTCAAAGGCATTACGCAAATTTTTAACTCTAGCTAAGCAGACGCTGCTCGCTTTGAAAAATATATCTGTACCAATTAAGCATGAGGATTTACTATTAATCGAAATATTTTTAAAAAAATTAGATTTTGCTACACACAGGGGCTTTGAATATGATATTGGGACAAAGACCTTACCTACCCTTTCACAGTTTTTTAATTTTCTCGAGAAAAAGTGTGATATTCAGGAAAAATTAAATGTTTCAGACAATGAAAAAAAGGTTAATAACAGGACTCAATCAAAAACATCTTTCTTCTCATCAGTTGACCAACCATCACACTCTTTCTCTGATAATAATTATATTTTTTTGAAGAAGTAATGCTCATAAGGTTTATCAGTGTAATGATTTTAAATGCCTCTATTTACAGGAAAAATTTAATTTTGTATTGTACCCTCGGAGATCCGTGGAAAAAATTTACACCCAAAATAACAAAATTCAGTTTGGCAACACTGTGTGAAAGTTGATATTAAAATATCCTTTTTATGATAAGCACAACTGTAATTTATTCCAAACAAATTAATATATTTTTTTGCCAACAAAAATGAGATTTTTCAACCAAATAATGTTTCAAATATGATGTGCAAAATAATTTTTAATTGGGTTCTGCTAATGGGCTTGCTTTCTGTGGTCATTAAAGTAAAAAAGCTAAATTTCACTCATTAAATCATTATTGTCCGGTTATCGTCTTAATTATTTTAACTGTACTAATATCCGTCGAGTAATTTTGAATGATTAATAGGTTGTTAAAACATTTTATCTGTAGTGGCTTCTGGAATATCTTAAAAATATCGAATTTCATTGATAAAATGCACATATCCCACCGATCTTCGCTTCGACCATAAAAGGTAAGAAACTGTGTTTTAATTGTTTGGGTAGTAAACATTTCTCTTAAGATTGCAGCTCTACTCGCTCATGTACTTCATGTGGAAGTCGTCATCACTCATTCCTCCATTATACCTCTGAAAATGTCTCTTGCTCTAGGAATATTAATAGGCAATCTCTCTCTCGTGAACGCAATGGTCGTGAACGTCCCAAAACTCTCAAGGTGCTTCTCGTATTGTCACTCCCATATCTACTCAGCCTTCTTTTAATAATCAAAGCCAAAATAAAGCTTCTACTAGCTCATTCAGACCTCCTTTAGATGTGCAAAATTCTTCAGATTCTCAGGCAGCCACGTCTCTCTCCGCTTTATCAGTTAAAACTGATGTATTGTTGGCTACCGCTTTAGTAACAGCTTATTTGAAAGACGGCAGACCCATGCATTCCAGATCGCTCCTAGATAATGGGAGCCAATATTCTTTTATTTTTTGTGATTTGGTTGAGAAATTAAAGGTCATACCTTATTTTAAACAGTTACAGATATTAACCATATCCGAAAACACCTCATTCTCAAACGAAATATTAAATTTAGAATTTTTCCTTTATAATATATATAAAGGATAGTTTCAAAACTTCTTTCGCTGTACGCGATAGTATAACATGTAGGCTTCCTAAAGCTACTATAAATAGGAGTAACATAAACGTCCCACATGATCTCATACTCGCAGATCCTCGTATTCTGTTCCGGGTAAAATTGATTTGCTTCTTGCTAGTGATATCTATAGTGAATTATTGACTGGTGGATTTATACGCTTAAGAAAAAATCTTCCGATTCTTCAGAATACTCACTTAGGGTATGTTATTTTTGGTACACTTAATCCTCATGTTTTTCACCGTAATTCATATTTGGCTATCTCTCAGTCAAATGCTTCTCTCTTTGTTCAGTCCGAACCCGAAGAGAATAAATTGGATAAGTTGATTCAACAATTTTTCGAAATTGAAGAAGTTCCCCTCACTAGTAAACTAACTCCCGATGAAGAATTGGCTGAACAAATATTTAGCAACACCAGTCTTTTGTTACCTACAGGTCGCTTTCAAGTAAATCTTCCACTTATCTCTAAAAATGCTAACAAAATGTTAGGTGAATCTTTTAAAATGGCTCTTAAAAGATTTATGAATTTAGAAAATAGGCTCTTAAAAAGCGAAAGTACATATGCTCAGTATGTCTTTCATTAATGAATATCTTCTCGAACATGCGAAAATAGTGCCTCTCTCTCTAACCAACGGAAAGTTAGAAAATAAATATTTTCTACCGCATCATTGTGTGTTTAAGGAAGAATCCTTAAGAACAAAGCTTAGGGTTGTTTTTGAGGGTTCGATGAAAAGCTCTAGTGGTTATTCGCTCAATGACATTCTACTCAATGGTCCTACTCTTCAAACTGAACTTTTTGACATTTTGCTACGGTTTAGGTTGTATTCCTTCATTTTCACAACGGATATACAAAAATGTATAGACAGGTTAAAATAGATCCTGCTCAAACCTCTCTTTTAAACATTCTCTAGCGTGACTCCCCTGAAAAAGACATTGAGTGTCTTGAATTGCAAACCGTCATGTATGGAACTAAAAGCGCCAGCTTTCAGAGTACTCGCTGTTTAATGGAACTGGCACAAACTCATCAGACTGAGCTCTGACTGACTCTGGCCAGTGATGCTCTTCAAAATAGTTGTTACATTGATGACATTCTTTATGGCGCTAATGATGTACACACTCTCCTTAAGGCCATCGGTACATAATTCGCAAATATTTTAAGGCTATCCCTACTTTTCCTGTCTTTACACGGGAAATTACGTGTAGTAAAATTCACACTGGTATGGATATGTTAACATTACTAGAATGTCATTCTACTTGACAATGTCATCATTAACTTTAAAGATATGGCTTTTGAATGTTCTTAGATAACTGTTATTTGTATAATTGCAAATTATTAATTCAGTTAATAAATGTGATAACTTTTTCACTAACTATGTATTCAGTGATTCTAATAATTTATATGTACAACAAAAACTAATACTCAATCGAGAAAAGAGGAAAAGTACAGTGCGTCCATAAAGTAACGCATAAATTCATTATTTCGTAAACCGGACGCTTTAAGGAAAAATCCTATTTTTATTTTTAAATTACGATTTTTTGGCATACATATCATACTAGTGACGTCATCCATCTGGGCGTGATGACGTAATCGATGATTTTTTTAAATGAGGATAGGGACCATGTAACAGCTCATTTGAAAGGGTATGTAATTCTCTATTCAATAATATAAACATTAATATAATTATTTATACAGGGTGTCCAAAAAATATTTTTTTAAATTAAATTAATTGGTACAAAAAGATAAATGTATGTAATTTGTTTAATTCTAAATATATTTTATTAGTGCCAGAAAACATAAAAATGTTTTATTTAAAAAATAAACATTGATTTTCGCTTAAGCGTAATTTTAAATTTCCAAGAGGCAGGTGGGTGGCAGCTGTAACATTGAATTTAAGCTAAAAGCAATATTTATTATTTATCAAATAAACATGTATTCCTGTTTTCTGACAAAAGTAAAACGAATTTTGAATTAAATAGATTACATGCATTCTTCTTTTTGTCTCAATTAATTTAATTAAAAAATTATTTTTGACAACCTGTATCAATAATTATGTTATTGTTTATATTAATAAATAGAGAATTAAATACCCTTTCAAATGAGCTATCATATGACCCCTATTCTCATTTAAAAAAATCATCGATTACGTTATCAAGCCCAGATGGATGACGTCACTAGTATGATATAAATGCCAAAAAATTGTAATTTAAAAATAAAAATCGACATGAATTTCGGAATTTTTCTTGAAGTCGCCGGTTTATGAAATAACGAATTTATGCGTTACTTTATGGACGCACTGTATAATATATTGTTACCATGGAACGCTTACAATTATTTTGAACATCTTTAACAACAAAGTACTTGGATCACAGAATATAATCCTGATGGATTCTCTGCTTGGATTTTCCATAAATACCTAATAAACAATAAATAACCTTTTAGTAAGTTTACGTCTCAAATCAATTATTTATCAAATGCATTATCGGGTATAATATCACAAGAGAGTGAGAATAAATTGAAAATAATGCGACAGTTTTTCGAAAATTTGTTGTCTGGCAATAGACACGAGAGCCCGCAGGGCTCGAGCGGCTATTGCCCAATGACAACAAATTTGAGTAAAAATGAAGCATTATTTTCTTATTTATTCTTACTGTCGTGTGATATTGGTAAGATTATTTTTTAATACGTATATTATGGATATTTTCTTAAATATGACAGTTGTCAAAACTAGGAAACTGGTTGCCATTATACAGAAACAATCTACTTAAAAAAATTCTTTCGGTAATTTTCTATAGTAGATAATTCTCAGTATAATTTTAATCTGATTGGACAGAATTAAACACGTGATTAAATATCTTACTATACGATTGGAAATTAAAATCATTAAAAAATAATCAATATTATTTAATCAACAACTCAACATATTCCCGATGCCATGTCAAATATTTAAAATATTTAAAACTGTCACCGTCTTGTCATCATATTGTATCTGACTAAGGGCCGGTTGTTCGAACGCTGATCAACAATGATCACTATCAAATATTTAATTACTGTCACCAAAACTGTCAATGTCAACTTTTATTGGGTTGCTGAAAACATAATTGATTAAAATTAACGGATTAGTTAATCAATTAACATAACAATTATTAACATAATTAATTAAGTAATTTCATATTATGTTTTCAGAAACCCAAACAAAGTTGACATTGACAGTTGGTGCCAGTAATTAAATATTTGATAATGATCATTGTTGATTAGCTTTCGAACAACCGGCCCTCGTGTGTTGTATGACAAAAATAGCGGATGTTCGGAAAATATCACCACGGACATAGCGTCCATTTTTTTCGAATCCTGAAAAAATTAATAAATGTTTTAAAAAATTTAAACGCAGAATAAAAGACTAAAGAATAAATAAAACGTTTCTTCTGAATGAGATATTTGAAATTAAAAATCACACTACATTTTCTCTTAGTTTTTCACCCATGTAACTTATTAAAATTAACACTATAGAAGTTTTCAGGGACTTTCGGCCCTCGGCAATAACGTAGTCTTTCATTCTGCGTTTAAATTTTTTAAAAATGTTTATTAGTTTTTTCAGGATTCGAAAAAAATGAATCCGCACTTGAATAGCATGGCAGCCGAAAATACGTACCCATCCCCTTAAGGCTCATAAGGAAATAACTAGTTTACTTAGAACCGCTTGTATTTCTCTCCATAAATGATGTTCTAACTCAGACTTGTTTCTAAAAAATATCTCTTGTCTCTCTTCGAACACTTCTTATGTAATAGCTCCAGATAATGGCTCCAATAGAGTTTTAGGTTTATGTTGGAATCCTATTCTTCACACCTTCTCAATCTCTCTCCCAAATTTTACCCTAAAGGACTCATACACCAAGAGATAACTACTGTCAATGATTGCCCAAATATTTGAGCCTCAAGGCCTAATTTACCCAGTTACAGTTATCGCTAAACTAATCATGAAAAACAGTTGGATTGCCAAAATTAATTGGAACGATATCATAGACGCAGATACGTTGCATGAGTGGCTAAATTTTGTTCGCAGTCTCTCGCATTTTAAGGATTTAAGTATACCTCGGTGTCTGTTTTTAAGTCAAGAAATCACTAGTGTTGAGATTCACCCATTCTCGGATGCAATTTTAAAGGCTTATGGAGCTTGCCACTACCTACGTGTGATTTATAAATCAAAACAAATATCTTGTTCACTTTTAGCATCTAAGAGTCGTTTCGCTCCGGTAAAACCCTTGACTCTCCCAAGATTGGAACTCATGGGTGCGTTATTGTGTAGTAAGCTCACAGCAAGGATTGCTGATATTATTAAAGAAAAACTCTCTCGCTTAGACTCTATAAATATGTGGTCGGATTCAGAAATTGTTCTCGCTTGGCTTCGGTCGCCTCCCTCTCGTTGGACTCAATTTGTAGCAAATAGGGTTGTAAAAATTTTAGATAATTCTCCTAACGCTCACTGAAGGAACGTACGATCCAAAGAGAATCATGCCGACATACTCTCCCGAGGAATGCTACTCTCTGAAATACTTATATCTTCTTTGTGGTTTCATAGTCCTCCATTTTTGAATCAATCTCGGTTGGATTTTTTGAAATACAATCCAAAGGTTTATACAGACCTCCAAGTTACCTGAAGAAAGGAAAGTAACTCTTCACGTTCGAAATGATCAATTAGATTTTTTCCCCTCACTTTCTGATAGGTTTTCTAAATTTTCAAGGTTTGTAAGAACTTTAGCATTTATATTCAGGTTTGCCAATAATGCTAAATCGCCTTCTCGCAAGTTATCGAATACTCTTGAAGTAAGCGAACTTCAAAACGCTGAACTAAAGATTGTTAATAGATGCTTCAGTATTCTTCTTTCTCGCTTGAGATTTCTGAGTTTAAGAAAGGTAAAAATCTATCTAATAAGTCTCTTTTACGCTTAAACCCATTTTGGCATGAAAATGAAATGCTGCTGGTAGGAGGTCGCCTTGGTAACTCAGACTTTAGATTTGATCAAAAATATCCTCTCCCCCTTCCCTCAAAAAATCGTGTAGTACGCCTCATTCTTCACAGAGAACATAATATAAGACTGTCACTCTGGTCCTCAAAATACTTTGTCTCAAATTCGACTTAAATATTGGCCTTTAAATGGACGGAAAAGGTCAAAAAGTGAGTCAAAAAGGTCATACACCAATGTATGGTTTGTTTTAGGTTTAATGCCAAACCCACTATTCAGATTATGGCAGATTTACCAAAGGAACGTTTGCAATCCTCTCGAGTATTCGCTGATGTCGGATTAGATTTTGGCGGTCCTTTCAGATTAAGGCTTCCAAACTCCGCAAGGCTCCTTTGATAAAATCTTATATTGCTCTTTTCGTTTGTCTATCGACTCGAGCTGTTCACATTGAAGTCGTGTACGGCCTTTCTACGGAGATGTTTCTTCTCCCTCTAAAACGTTTTATTAGTCGTAGAGGCCTCCCTCAGACTATATTCAGTGACAACGCTACGAACTTTTTGGGTGCTCGCAATCAGTTGTTTGAACTTTAAAAGTTTTTAAAGGAAAAAAATTTTTGGCATCATCGCATATTCGCTGGAAAACTATAGTTCCTCGAGCCCCTCATCATGGTGGCATCTGGGAAAGCGCTATAAAGAGCGCAAAGCATCATATCCGTAGAATCATGGGTGATATTAAGCTCACGTTTGAAGAATTTACCACAGTTCTCACTAAAATGGGAGCTGTGCTCAATTCTCGACCATTTTGCTCCCTCTCAAATGATCCCTCTGATCTAACCTATCTTACCTCTGGACATTTCTTGATTGGACAATCTCTGACGTCATTTCCTGAAAGGGATGTGATCCACATTCCCGAAAATAGATCAAGTTTATGGCAACATCTCCCTAAACTCCAACAAATGTTTTGGAAAAAATGGTCAATCGACTACTTGAACGGACACCAAAATCGCCCTAAATGGTTTTTTCCTCATAAAAACCTAGAGCCCAACGATCTCGTCTTGTTGATTGAAGACAACACTCCTCCTCTTTACTGGTATCTAGCAAGAGTTATTGATGCCTTTCCCGGAAAGGAAGGCCGAGTAAGAGTTGCATCTGTCAAAACTAAAGGATTGGAGTCTTCAAGCGCTCTATTACTAAATTATGTCCTCTACCAAATGACTGTTTAAATTAAGTTAAGTTTAGTGTTTTCGCTTAGTAATGTTATAAGTTGATTTATGTTAGGACATTTCTCTGCTTTCGGACATACGCGTTTGGTCCAACAATATTCACCTATGTCCAATTAGGCAAAAGGTAATCATTAAACCCTTTTCGCCACGGTGGGGTGAGATTCAGTAAAAACTCACACCAAATGGTGAGTGCGTCAAGGGTGCATTTTGTCCAACCTAATATTTAATTGATGAAAGGGTTGCCAATGCGAGTCCATTATACAATTGGATATAGTAATTGTATAGGGTTATAATCATGGGGCAACCGGTTTCGAGTCTTACAATATATGACTCATTATCAGGCCCAGTACAAAAATCTTCTCAATACAAACTACAAGCTAAAATCACAAAACGAGAGACATGTAGGTACATATACATATATAAAACATAAAAAACAACTTTGTCTTGGTTTTAATCACATACAATAAAGCCAACAACTGTATAGTGTTGAACTCAATAGTCTATAGAATGTAAAAATGAGACATTTTGTCATTGGGAGCGACCAATCTGATGAGAATTGCTTGGTATATAATTAAATATACAGTGCTAGTCAAAAGTCCGTACCCCCCTCGTATCTTTTGAACGGTTATACCTATAGTAGTGAAATTTGGAGGGAGGAAATAAACGTACGTAAGCTTCTTACCTAGTCATGACAGGTGACGTAATAACGACAGATGACTTTACAGCGCCACTGTGACCGACAATTTTAAATGGGACCTTATGACAAGTGATACATCGTTTGAAAGGTATTGAAATTACCTATTCAGACATACTAATTTTGTTTGAGTTTAGGCTAATTTTGATGAATAAATGAAATAATATAAAATTGTAGTTTCGCATTTAATTAATAAAAATTCTAAATTCCACCTATGATTACTTGTCAAAAAGGTTGATGTTGTCGTAAAAACTACTAGAGAATTGAAAAACGTCAACTTTTTTGACAAAAAAACCATAGGCGGACATTTGAATTTTTATTAAAATTAAATGCGAAACTACAATATTATATTTATTTCATTTATTCACCAAAATCAAAATCAACTTAAACCCAAAATTAGTATGACTGAATAGGTATTTTCAATAACTTTCAAATGAGGTATCACTTGCCATAAGGTCCCATTTAAAATTATCGGTCACAGTGGCTCTGTAACGTCATCTGTCACTATTACGTCACCTGTCATGACTAGTTAAGAAGCTTACGTCCGTTTATTTCCTCCCTCCAAATTTCACTATTATAGGTATAACCGTTCAAAAGATAAGAGTGGGGGTACGGACTTTTGACTAGCACTGTATACTACCATCAATCCTTAACTAGTTAAGGGTTGATGGAGTCCTGACAAGATGGTATGCGATCAAACGACATAATATAAAGTTATTAGTAATCGGTATGTACTTACATAACAGCCACTGAAACTGTTCTACAGCTAACGATGTACCTGGAAGTCACCAGCCCCATAAGAAAAGTTGACCAGTCAAACAGCCCTTAGTCTCTTAAATTGATTATTATGTTCAATTAAATTGTTTGTTATGTTCAAATTGAACATAACAAACAATTTAAGAGACTAAGGGCTGTTTGACTGGTCAACTTTTCTTATGGGGCTGGTGACTTCCAGGTACATCTTTAGCTGTAGAACAGTTTCAGTGGCTGTTATGTAAGTACATACCGATTACTAATAACTTTATATTATGTCGTTTGATCGCATACCATCTTGTCAGGACCCCATCAACCCTTAACTAGTTAAGGATTGATGGTAGTATATATTAAATTATATACCAAGCGATTCTCATCAGAATGGTCGCTCCCAATGACAAAATGTCTCATTTTTACATGCTATAGACTATTGAGTTCAATACTATAGAGTTGTTTGGCTTTATTGTATGTGATTAAAACCAAGACAAAGTTGTTTTTTATGTTTTATATATGTATATGTACATGTCTCGTTTTGTGATTTTAGCTTGTAGGTAGTTTGTATTGTGAAGTATTTTTGTACTGGGCCTGATGATGAGTCATATATTGTAAGACTCGAAACCGGTTGCCCCATGATTATATAACAACTAATAAAAATACAAACTTAAGATTGCGAGTATTGACTCAATTACTATATCCACTAGTATTTAATGTATATCATCATCATCATCATCATCATCATCATCATCATCATCATCATCATCATCATCATCAATCAGCCCTTTGCATCCAATTCTGGATATAGGCCTCCCCTATTTCCGTCCACTGTCTTCTGTCCTGGGCGCTTTGAATCCAATTTGTGGTCATTCTTATTTTATATCGTCCTTCCATCGCGGGGGTGGCCTTCCTCTACTTATTTTAATCGGCTCTTAGTCTCCACTCGAGCAACCTCTTTGTCCATCGCCCATCTGTCAGACGGGCCGCATGACCGGCCCAGTTTCATTTAAGTTTAGCCGCCTAATATACAACATCTGTTACTCCTGTCTCAATCGTAGTTCTTCGTTTGTTATATGGTCCCGCAATGACACACCAATCATCGACCTTTCCATCTTACATTGAGCAATTCTTACCTTCTTGGCAGATGCGGTTGCTAATGTTAGAGTTTCAGCACCATAGCTTACAACCGGCAAAACGCATTGGTCAAAGACATTCCGTTTCAAGCAGATTGGAAGATCACTTTTTAATACGTCTCTGAGTTTACCGTATGTGGCCCAGGAGAGGATATTTCTTCGTTTCAATTCGCACGTTTGATTGCCTCTCGTGATTCGTATTTCATGACCAAGATATTTGTACTTTTCGGCAAACTCCCTTTTGCAGTTATTAATGACAATGTTTCACTGGGAACCAGGTTTGTCATTCGCTTCAATCAAGCATTTTAAAGGCGATTTCCAGAACGGTAATAAACAGCTTAGGTGACATAGTATCGCCCTGCCGTACGCCTCTGCCAATTCGTATGGGATTGGTATTCTCGTGCAGCTTCACCACCATTGTCTCGTTTTTATATAATATGTTGTATATTAGCTTAGTATATCGACAATCGATACGGCAAACATGTAAACCACTCAAGACTGCGTCCAGCTCAACGGTATCAAAGGCCTTATGGAAGTCCACAAAGGCAAGGACAAGTGGCCTATTGTATTCAATCGATTTTTTAATTCCCGTCTTAATACTTTAAAGATACTCATTTGTTCCGAATCCACTACGAAAACCACCCTGTTCTATTGGTTGGTAAAAGTCCAATTTGTTTTCCAGTCATAGGGCCGGTTGTTCGAACGCTAATCAAAAATGATCAATATCAAATATTTAATTACTGTCGCAACTGTCAATATCAGCTTTAATTTAGTTGCTAAAAACATAATTATTGATTACAATTATGTAATCAATTAGGTAATTAGTTAGAAATTAGTTAATAATGTTAATAATTGTTATGTTAATTTATTAACTAATCTCATAATTATAATCAATTATGTTTTTAGCAACCCAACCAAAGTTGACATTGACAGTTGGTGACAGTAATTAAATATTTGATAGTGATCATTGTTGATTAGCGTTCAAACAACCGGCCCTATGTATACTAAATTTACAATTAAGATGCAGTAGAGATAAACATACCAAGACACTATAAATGCTACTAGGAGCACTTCCGAATCATAATTTACAATGTATAAACTTTGGAAATCATGATTTGGGATTTACAATGTATATACATTTTAAATTATGATTCGGGAGTGCTCCTAGTAGCATTTAACGTGTCTTGGTTTGTTTATTTCTACTGTATTTTGATTGTGAATTTAGTATAGTGGTGATTCTTCTTGTGAAAAGTTTGTTGAGTAAACTAATTGGTCGGTAGTTTTCCAAATCAGCTGTATCCCGTTTTTTTGTGGATTAGTATCACTAAGGTGTTATACCATTTGCCTGTTGTAGTAGTGTTAAAAAGACAGATATTAAACAGATCTCTTATTTTCTTAAGTAAATTGTTACCACCAATCTTAATTGCATCGGCAACCACACAGTCTTCACCAGAAGACTTATTTTTTTTTTGTTTTCTTCAAGACTATATTTATTTCATCCAGAGTGATATTCGGTAGTAGTTCAGATCCTTGATTTATGATACTCTTTTTAATTTTTATCTGGTTCAGCATCCGAGTCTAAATTCAATTCTTTTTGGCTTTTTTGCAGTAGATGGTAGAAGTCTTCAAGTAGTTTTAGGATATATTCTCTATTTGTTGTATTACTTCCCTGTTTGTCTTTAACCCTCGTTATTTGTTTTTTTCCGCTTTCGAGTTTTTTACGTAGAACCTTTATTATTATTTATTTTCCTTATTTTATCCTTTGACCTTATTTTCTATTGTTTTTTAATTTGGTTTTGATCGTATGTTCTAGCATCGCGTCTTATGGCATTTAAGATTTGCTTGTTGATTTCGTTAAGTTCATCAACTGTGGTAAATTCTGCGCTTCTCATGATTCTTCTTTGGTTTATTTTTTCACATAGTAGCGTCGCTCAGTTTTGTTTCTTTTTGAGTTTTTTAGCAATATGCGGTTTGGCTCTCTAGCAAGGTCGTAGTGATGGTCTTATTTAAATTATTAATGTTTTCTTGTGGTTCAGCATTATTTAGCTTCTCAGTAACGCATTACTGGAAACCAGTTAAATTCGATGGGCTTGTCCATGATGTATTGCTGGCAGTCCTTCTAATTAGTTTATGCCGTTCCTTGTTGACATTTATCACAACCTTAGTTCGTACCATTCTAGGGTCACTACCGGTAGTCAGCTTGTTAAGCACTGTTACGTCTTTGATTAAATATTTCTTGTTGGTGATTATGAAATCAATTTCGTTTTTCGTTTGACCATCTGGACTTCTCCATGTTCATCTCCTATTGAGTTTTTTATGGAAGAAACTGTTCATCTGGTATAAGTTGTTTTGCAGCAGAAAGCTCAGAAGAGTTTCTCCGCGACTATTTCTGCCCTCCGTTCCAAAATTTTTTATTAATTGAGTTAATTTAATGTATATGCCGAATATACAGGGTGTCCCGAAAAGAATGGTCATAAATTATACAACACATTCTGGGGTCAAAAATAGTTCGGTTGAACCTAACTTACCTTAGTACAAATGTGCTCACAAAAAAAGTTACAGCTCTTTGAAGTTACAAAATGAAAATCAATTTTTTTCAATATATCGAAAACTCTCAGAGATTTTTTATTGAAAACGGACATGTATCATTCTTATGGCAGGACCACCTTAAAACAAAATTATAGTGAAATTTTTCCACCCCATAAAAAAATTTTGGGGAATTATGGGGAAAAATTATTTTATTTCTTTAAACCCCCCCAAACTTTTGTGTACGTTCCAATTAATTCATTATTGTGGCACCATTAGTTGAACACAACGTTTTTAAAATTTTTTTGTCATCTAGTATTTTTTCGATAAGCCAGTTTTTATCGAGATGCGGCTTCTTTTTTACTATATTTACATAAAAAATTTATGGGGGTTTTGTTCCTTTAAACCCCCCAAATGTTTGTGTACGTTCCAATTAAACTATTATTGTGGTACCATTAGTTACAAACAGTGTTTTTAAAACTTTTTTGCCTCTTAGTCTTTTTTGACAAGTCAACTTTTATCGAGATGTGGCTTCTTTTTCAAAATATACCAAAAAATTTAAGTTATAAATAAATTTTCAGATTATTAACAGGTGTCTATAATCATACTTAACCATATACAAATATGTGGTGGATTCGACAAATATTCAAAATATCTCGATAAACACTGCCTTATCAAAAAAGTACTAAGAGGCAAAAAAGTTTTAAAAATATTGTGTTTAAATAATGGTGCCACAATAATAATTTAATTGGAACGTACATAAAAGTTTTGGGGTTTAAGGGAACAAAATCCCTATAAAATTTTTATGGGGTGCACAAATTTCACTATAATTTTTTTTTAAGATGTTGCTGCGATAAAAATTCCTCATGTCCATTAACAATAAAAAACCTCTAGAAGTTTTCGATATGTATACACCGTTCTTAGGCGTCAACGCCCTTCGGTAGGGATCTATGGAGGAGTATCACCATGCCGCAAGCCCTTATCCCTTGCCGTACCGCTCCTCCATAGGCCGATCCGACCCCAGTTTATCCAGACCAAGTCGTAGACTCTATTGAGAGTTTTATACTACGGCGTTGGCCTTTTATAAATTTCGTGACCTAGCTGAGGCTCGAACCAGCGACCGCAAATCGCAAATCCACTAAACTTGTCGATAGACTGAGCCCCAGCCAACTGGACCGTCAAGACCGACTTGACCGAGTTTTCGATATATAAAGAAAAATCGATTTTCATTTTGTAACTTCAAAGGGCTGTAACTCTTTTTGTGTGCACTATTGTATATAGGTAAGTGAGGTTCAATCAACCTATTTTTGACCCCAGAATCTGTGGTATAATTTATGACCAATCTTTTCGGGACACCCTGTATAATCCGATCTCTTGAAGATTGCCGTTAAGGTGACAGAGTCAATGGAATCATGATTAACAATGTACGATATGCCGATGATACCGTAGCAGAAGTGGAAACAGAAGATCAACTAAAAATATTGATGAACATATTATCAGAAGAAAGTCACAGGCTGGGCTTGGACATTTTTCTTATTTTGGTTCTTATTCGTTTCGAATATTGGCGATCATTCTGTCTATAAATATTTTATTGCAATATAACTGTTTCCTCAGGTTCTTTAACCATAGACATTAAATTTTCCAAATCCAAAATTATGGTATTGCACAAAAAACCCCATGAACAAATCTAGGGCCGGCGGACTAAAGCGCATAAGTCAAAAAAACCGATTTTTCTTTTTGTATATGTACATGTCCATATATTTTTTCTCCACCGACTGACTCAAGCACATAAGTCATACACGTTTATTTCATATTGCTTTTAAGTAGCGTACTTATTCAACCTTTGAATTCCTATAAATTTTAGGACGTTATAAAGAACCTAAGTTGACTTATGTGAAAAAGTACAACTGATATAATTCAGTTTTTCTGATTTATAAGCATGACTTAAGTTGTTCAGTACATCAAGTACTTGACGTTATCGCCTTACTTGTTTAAGAATATCCAGATATTTAACTTTAGGTACCTACTTAAAGCATGGCTTAGAGAGAAGCGATATTCAATGAATATTGGCTAATGGGTACACACAAAAAAAGGTCTGCTTATATGTCATGATTAATAGAGATTGAAGAAAAAGCTATTTAAAAACAACGCGCATAGATCCTGAAAAAAGGAAATTTCATGTTTACTAAAAACCTTTGACGAAAGCATGATTTTATAAAAACCGTGGCAATGAAGAAACGATCTTCAGTAGGTGGTACAAAAATTAATAACATGTACTATACCTATGAAATAAAATATCCGATGACAAAGGGAAGGAAATAGCAAAACATATTTTTTCTTTTTCGTCGTATGAAAGTCACTACACCAAAAAGAGTACATCAAAGAAATATTTGCCCTCCCACCTAACAATTACCAAAATATATCAACTATTTGTCTATTATACCTGTTCAATAAAAATCTACAGCCAGGAATTTAACAAACTAGGGTTGTGTTTCAAAAAAACCCGCGATGATACATGCTACACTTGTAATACGTTTAAAATACAAATTTAACTTTTTTTAAGATGAGCAAACCAAAACTGAAATAACTTTGTAACATCGTAAAAAACGATACACAGATGTATCAAAATGGTAGTAACGTACAAGTGTATACATGTAATTTACAACAGTGTATACCGACTCCATCATTGACTTCTTATGTAGCTTTTTATAAGCTTCATTTGTGCACGTTTAATTTGACCATACATGATAATAAGACCGGAAGATCTGTATAATATGTGTGGTATGAATCTACTCCTGCTCGATGAGCGAATCAGATTGCATCTTTTCTCTTTAAACATATTTAAACAAACCTACCTAATAATACAAGATATTTTACTCTGATACCTGTGGAGGTCAGAATAGAAACTGTCACGTGAGTTCTATGGTTACGTGGGCTGTACATAAGTTACAGTTAAAGAGAATGGACCATTAATTTACGTTTCCCGAACATAGCCATTTAGAAGTTGAACAGTTCATGGGATAATAGAAAAGAAGAAACAGAAAACAGAAATCCAAATATATCATCCTCAAATCTGGAGACAACTTATTAGACCAGCAGTAATAAATTTCAAGTTGTGGAAATACTTACTTTTTGGAATTTTGACTTTGGTATTAAGAAATAAAGATATAGATGGAAAGCAGTTTAAATGGTTGGACAAAAGATGGCTCCGCTATGATACGGAATTTGGAATGGTTTCCTACAAAGACACCCTACAAAATGAAATCAGAATTTCACAAGCTCCATTTGAGATTGAGGGCATCCTTTATCGGTCGCCCCCAAAATCTTAACTGTCATCAACACGCCTAACTTCATGCGCAACTTTGATACATCATTAATTAAATTCCTATAATATTCTAAATATTTATTTTTCTTAATACTATGTATCCGAGTTGCTCTGAATATGATAGGGTCGTATCCAACTTGGTGCCTTTGTTTTTTGGATATATCAAAGTTGCGCGTGAAGTTAGGCGTGTTGATGACAGTTGATCTTTTCGGCTCCACCCATCCTTTATACCTAGTAACACCCCATTTATATCGCCATTGCTTTTACCTATATCAAAAGAAAAAAGATGACTTAGTTTCTCTACTAACACTAATACCAAATTAATGTTTTCAATAAATTTTATATACATAGATTTGCCTAGTAAGGAAAATGTAGCTAATATGGATTGATAAAAGAAATTTTTGTGTTGTAACAAACTAAAACACCTAGTTGTGCTGTTAGACATATGCTTGTGTTCTTTTTAAGATAAGTTAGGAAAAACAATTTTCCATACCTACTTTTTTTATAGAGTCATACTTAGCTACTACTAAGTATGTTATAAACACTCTCATAAAATGCAATAAATGTTTTTAAGAAATATTGGTTTTCTTCGATTTCTGAAAATCTATAGTTTTTGACTTATGTGCTTTAGTCTGACGACCCTACAAATTACACCTAACATATAAATAAATGGTATCGCACTTTAGAGTTCCCAAAGCTTCATAATGCCTGGACAGAGAGCTAAATAGTCAACTAGGCCACTCAAAAGGAATTATAAAACATTCACTTTCCAGCATTGCGAAAGGCAGAACTCAGAAAATTGTGGCTGAATTTGTATCTAATATCTCCCGGTCTAATACGAAGAGATTTTTAGAGTATACGTTTTAAAAGTGGAATGAATATAAAAGATCAATTGAGGACCCTAGAAATAAAGGGGTATAAGTGACATTTTTGTAAATATTGAGATAACTGCACCACCAAACTGGAAATATTTCATTCTATTTGGAGGTAAAGAGATCCAAGCGATAAGTTTAACAGGTGCTGCTTTCTAGCAGCAAGTTACTTAACCTCCAAGCCAACTATGAGTAGGGCTTCGAAGAGAAGAGATACAAGTGCGCTTATACACCTGTTCCACTGAGGTTGTTAACATTTTGGATGGGTAGTTGTATAGTTCCTCTAAAGCAATATTACTTTGTTGTTAAAGTAATACTTTATTGTACACTGCAGTGTTTTACCTTATTATAAACTAGAGTGCTGTTAAGAAGAGTTCGAACAAAATTTCTGAAAGGGCAACGGAAATGATAAAAGAACATATTAATAAGATCTTTAGGTACACAAGCCACTACACTAGAAATAAGACTCCAAATAGAAGGCATCTTCCTCAGAAGTATAATTTGAAGTACAAACTTTATTGTGATTTCTGTAAGGAGGAAAAACAGGAAAAACATGTAAATGAAAGCTTTTTAGAAATATTTTTATTACTTAGTTCAACCTTAGTTTCAAAAGACCAAGTATACAGACACACGTGACAAATTTCAGATAGAAATAAGTCACGGTTCGGCAGAAGAAAAATATGTAGCTCAGAGAGAAAAAGACTTATGTGTCAACTTCTAAAGCATATTATTTAAGGCAACTAGAGACGTATACCTTAGGGGTCCATAACCTACAGACAGGAATGACCCATTTCTTTATGTGACACGAAGGTCAGGTGTCACGCGGATATCAGGAAATATCTTGTCTCCTAAATTATATCAGAAGCCTTCTCCCATTTGTGAAACAGATAACTACATTTAACGACAATTGTGGAGATCAAAACAAGAGTCATCTGACAGTCAAATTTTGGCTCTACATTGTCAGAGACACTCATATTCAAACAGTAGATCATCGCTTTTTTATAACTTGCCATTCTTATAATGAGTGTGACCAAGACTTCGGTTTAATAGAGTTAAAAAAGAAAAGACAAAAAAGGACCTGTATGTACCTCAACATGGGATGAGTTGGTAACATCTAACAAGTAGAAACCCACTTGATCTGACAAAAACTCTCTCCTTCTGCCAGATCTCTTGCCAGTACCAATTGGCAGAAGGCCTCTTAGTAAACAAGCTGAGTTTTTAAATATTCAACAGTTACTCAACTATGTAGTTCAATTTACTATAAGTTTTTCACAAATCTGCGATATGATGGTCAACAAGCTGGAGAACTAGCAAACTCAGAAGAAGCAGAATTAGAAAATGATGATTTGCATCATCATTACGATACTGATGTCGATGAATCAGAAGTCAATTATGTATTAGTGTTATGGTGAACAATAAATTTGTACAAAAACTTTATAATCTTTTAACATTTCTTACCTTTATGTTGCATTTCTTAGAAGTAAAGGGGTACAAGTGCTACTTAGCAACCTAAAAATGGCTCCAAAATGAGTAGAGCTAATAAAATAATTATGATTTTTTGTTAAAACTAATAATAATAATGCCCATAGTTACTAAACCGGTGAATAAAAACTAGCATTAAGAAATCATGGCAGTTACAGTGAAGGCTGCACTTTGAACGGCGTTTACTCAAAATTTACTTTTTGTCGCTTATACCCCTTTACTCAATGGGTATGATAATTAAAAAAATATGGAAAGATTTTGTTTTATTGGTTTATTTTATAATTTCTGTAGTAGATTTCCTAGCAAATATTTAAAAATGCCAAAATTCGGTCTATAAAATATGCCACAAATTCACCATCTCCCTACATACGAGTAATATAATCAAATATCTCGTTTTTCCTCAGACTCTCAGACCCTCCTCACCAGAACGTCGACGACGAGGACTTACTCTATGAGGAAGTCCTCATGAAGGACGACGCCGGCTCCTCGTCGGACGGGAAGGTAGCTGGTGCAGTGAAGTTGTCGCTGAGCGGTAGTCATCTAGGAAATAACAGAATACAGTCCAAGAAGAAGCCGGATGAAGCAGTAGATTCGAGCGAGGAGACAGAACCTGATCTAACGGGAATGTCGGATAAGGTATGATGTTTATATATGTATATACTCGGACAGTGGTGGTACTTGTGGGGTTCAGTTTGGTTAACTATGTTTCAAGTCAATATAAATCATTTTTTATAGATTTTAAACTGAAAGGCATGTAACTTTTTTATTAGTCTATAAAAATATGTAAACATTTAAGAAATTTCTTCTTCTTTTCTTAAATCCTTTTACCACCTACGGTTTCGAATTTTTTGTTGTGTTAATGTCTATTTTCGTTTTCCATGCTTTTTTATTTCTCGATATCATTATCATCTATGTGTAGTTCATCATTCTTTACTTTACCTGCTTTGATAATTTCATTTAATCATTAATTACGCATTTTTTATGGGAAATAAGCCACAATTTTACTAAAAAATGAATTCATTAACGTTTCGAAGCCTAAATCGGGTTTCGTTGTCAAAATACAAAATACTATATAAATAATAAAATAGTATTTTGTATTTTGACAACGAAACCCGATTTGGGCTTCGAAACGTTAATAAATTCATTTTTTAGTAAAATTGTGGCTTATTTCCCATAAAAAATACGTAATTATAAAAATGCCACAAGGAAATAGCTTCAGAACAACATTCATTTAATCAACTTCCGTTTGATCATCCCCTATTTAGTTTCTTTAATTTGGTTATAATATTGTCTTTGGTCATATTTATTCTCCCATTCTCTATACGCCCCCAAACAATTCCAATTGTTTTCTGGATATTTTACTTATTATGGGTTGTTGCTCAAGTTGGTTTTTTATTTGATTATTTCTGATTGTATCTTTGTCTGGTGAAACCTGGTGAGACATGACAAACTAATAGATATTTTAAGGTCATGTAACATCGACGATAAAGACTTAAGAATCATTTCAAACCTCTACCAAAAACAAAAGGCTAAAATCAGAATAAAAAGCGAAACATCTAGAAAAATCAATGTCGAGAAGGGAGTTAAACAGGGATGCACCCTGTCACCTTTGCTGTTCAACGTTTACTCTGAGAAGATATTTAAGATAGCTTTGGAAGGCACCTCTGATGGTATAATTATAAACGGGCAATGTATAAATAACCTGCGATACGTTGATGACACTGTCATTCTGGCAGATAATGCTGAAGCACTTCAACGCCTAATGGACCGAGTAACGACAGCCTGTAGAGAATTTGGAATGAAATTAAACACAAAGAAAACCAAAACGATGGTCATCATCAAGCACCAAAACTAAAGGGTGAAGGTCAATGTCGACGGAATAGATATGGAAAGAGTAACAAGAATAAAGTACCTTGGAAGTAACCTTGATGAAACTTGGGACCACTCACTAGAAATCAGAACACGTCCGGAAAAGGCACGCACAGTGTTTTATAAAATGCAAAAAGTTCTATTAGACCAGGGCGCATCTGTAAAAATATTAGTACATTTGGACGTTGAGAGGTGACTCAAATTTTTTTGCAGATATTGCTTGAAAATAAATCAAATAATAATATTTGAGTTATCCTCCCTCTCAAAAAGGTCCGGAACATTGTTTAAATAATCAAAATGTCAAAAAATTAAGGAAAAATTCGATTTTTTTCTTGGTTTTTTGATTATAACTTTAAAAGTATTCATTTCCGAGAAAAGTTGTACTGACATAAAAGTTGCGTAATTAAATTTCCTACAACATGGAATTGGTTAAAAATTTAAAAAATAGTCACCCTTGTTGCAAAATAGCAATAATTGTGAAAAAAACATACAAAAACAAGTATTCGCATTTTACGTTTTTCAACCATTTATGGCTACACTTAGGACCTTCATATTTCACCCTGAAAAACTTTATGATACAGTAAAATAATGCTGTAAATTTCATTAAGATCGGTTCAATAGATTTTGCAAAATAAATTTTGCAATCCAGCTTTCGTAAAAAAAATTAATTTTTTCAAAATGTTACAGGACTGAAAATAAAGCAGATAGCAAGTTGAAAATTTTTTTGCGTATAGAATTGTACTGTACCTTTCATTTGCAATTTTGATTAACATCACGGCGTCAGGAATTTTTTAAATAAACATTAATTATTGGTGCTACGCGCAGGACAGCGGATAGTTTGCTCTGATTGGGCATTCCAATGACCTTTGATAATGGGCGCGTTCACCAGATGCAAACGTTGGCAATCAGTTTGCGCTTTATGCTTCTGAACGACTTGCTAACGTCAAACATGTTTGGAAAACGATCGCCATTTTTGCAAACATAAAATATTTAAGTTGAACTTTGCAAACGTGTTGAATATTGAAAAAATATGGCGGGAATTTAAATTGTATATATTGTAGAATATATTGATAAGGGTTTTATATATAAAATAAAGGCTACTGAAGACATTCTGCTACGTTATTATCTATTAAATAAATTTTCTTTTTGCTTTAATAAAAAAAATAAATAAATTCAAAAACGTATTTATTGAGAAAATTTATTTTAGGTTACGTTCAAACCAAGCAAGCAAAATGTCAAATTTTAACTTAAACAACCAACCGTTCAGCTCGCTGTCAACAAGTTTAGAATCAAAGCGCAAACATTTGTGAACGTGTTTGCATCTGGTGAACGCAGTCAATGATTGATAGATTTTAATTTTTATTACATTTCGATATAAATAAATAAATTTGTTTATTGCAAAATAAAAGCACATACTCTATCCTTTGAAATAACACTTTTATTAGCAAAAACTTTCTTTGTTCATATATTTTAACTTAAATAATAAAAGTTTATTATTTTTAAATATATCCAATTGTTTAAACAATATTTCACAAACAATAATAAAATTAGTTTGATTTTTGTGGAATTAAAATATTAAGATACAACAAAATATAGAGTAAGAAAATAATATATTAGATAAAGATTGGAAGAAATTTTGGTGGAAATTAACTTGTGTGAATCGAACACCGCTGTCCTGCGCGTAGCACCAAAAATTATTGTTTATTTAAAAAATTTTCTGAGGCCGTGGTAATTAATCGATTTTAATTTTGAAAATTACAAATAAAAGGTACAGTACACTTCTATAAGCAAAAAAAAATTCAACTTGCTATCTGCTTTATTTTCAGTCCTGTAACATTTTGAAAAAATGAATTTTTTTTGCGAAAGCTGGATTTCAAAATTTATTTTGCAAAATCTATGTATGTTTTTTTCGCAATTATTGCTATTTTGCAACTAGGGTGACTATTTTTTAAATTTTTAGCCAATTCTATATTGTAGGAAATTTAATTACGCAATTTTTATGTCAGTAAAACTTTTCTCGGAAATGAATACTTTTAAAGTTATAATCAAAAAACGAAGAAAAAAATCGAATTTTTCCTTAAATTTTTGATATTTTGATTATTTAATCAATGTTCCGGACCTTTTTGAGAGGGAGGATAACCCAAATATTATTATTTGATTTATTTCCAAGCAATTTCTGCAAAAAAATTTGAGTCACCTCTCAACGTCCATCTCAAAACAGATGCGCCCTGGACTATATGCAACCGCCAACTAGATATCTCATTGAGAACTAGAATACTTAAGTGCTATATTTTCTCCACCTTGCTCTATGGTGTTGAAGCCTGGACAATGGCAGAAGCCACACAAAAAAGAATCCATACATTCGAACTCTGGTGCTACCGTAAAATGCTCAGAATATCCTACATGAGCCATACGACAAATTTGGAAGTGTTGCGGATGATGAACAAGGAAAGAGAGCTTCTGCTTATAATAAAAGAACGGAAAACACAATATTTTGGTCACATCGCAAGAAATGAAAAGTATGAACTGATACAATTTATAATCGAAGGCACAATAAATAGCAAAAGAGGGCCAGGAAGAACACCAGGGCTCTTGGCTTAAAAACCTACGATAATGGACGAATATGACCTCTATAGAACTACTCAGGGCGGCTCCAAATAGGATTAAATGGGCAAATGTAATGGCCAACGTCCTTAAGGATACGGCACCGTAAGAAGAAGAAGATATTTAGTAGCACTAGCCTTTATTTTACTTTCGGATTTCTTTTATATTGTTCGTCAGCTATAACTTTTCCCATGCGTCGCGATTCATTTTCAAACAAATTAAGTCAAAACATAAAGTAAAACGAACGCCGATGTGTGTAGTATATATACATATAGTATACAGTATACAAAATGTATATACATATCCACGTTCGTTTCACTTTATGTTTTGACTTAATTTGTTTGAAAATGAATCGTGACGCATGGGAAAAGTTGTTTCATGGCACTATTGGTCACATGTTAATGTGTTATGTATGTACTAAAGGAAAATTATCTGAACTTTTCCTGATGTATAAGTCTGCAGAAATATTTCCTTTTTTCACTTCTCTTTATATAAAAAAAAAACGTCTAATCCTTCTCCACTGATTTGTACTTTTTCTCCCATCATCATCATCAGCCGTTTCAAGTCCACTGATGAACATAAGCCTACCGTAAATAAATCCATTGCATCCGTTCTTGAGCACCCTAAATCCAGTTGTGCTGAATGGGCTTGATGTCGTTCGACCACCTTGTAGGAGGACGTACTCAATTACGACAAGTATCTTATCTACACTCCGTTTCAAACATTCGAATCAGTATGGTTGTATATTGCAAGCGGGTTTGCCATTCTGTAAATTATCCGAAATACATCTTCCTTTGGTATTCCACAGCAGTTCACAGCGATAATCCTCTACAAGTACCTGCTACTACTATCTTTCACGGCCGCTGCCGTGAAGAGTGGCAACGTTGTCAAGACAATTCTCATTTAGTTTACATGGGGCTATTAGTCCTGTCGCCAGGGGGGTACAACGGCCTCCTTTATTCAGATGGACTTACTCCAGTTTGTTTGATATATTTTGACCCGTAGAACACGATTTTTTTGGGTAACAGTTGATCCGGATGTCGATGAGATGGTCTTATAAACAAAGAACTTAGGGAATTACATAACAGCGATTTTTGGCAAAACAAAATATTTTTTTGTATTTTTTGGGTCGTTCTAAGCAAAAAATGTTCTTACAAGTTTTTTCGTAGGATGCACAGTTTTCGAGATAAACGCGGTTAAACTTTCAAAAAATCTAAAAATTGCAATTTTTGAACCCGAATAACTTTTGATAAAAAAATAAAACAGCAATTTTGCTTCCCTCATTTGAAAGTTCAAGTCAAATTATACCTCTTTTGATTATTTGCATTGCTAAAAATTAATTTTTTTATTGTCAAACAAAGCTATAAAAAAATAGTGTTTCCTGTACCCGATGCATGCTCTCTAAAGCATGGCTACGTAGAAATTCGTAGACTCGTTCGATTTTAAATGAGAAATGCATTGAAAACATCACTCAAGCACTATGTGTTTATAGCTTTGTTTAACAATAAAAAAATTAATTTTTAGCAATGCAAATAATCAAAACCGATGGAATTTGACTTTGACAAC
The DNA here is from genome assembly GCF_917563875.1 of Diabrotica virgifera virgifera. Taxonomy (NCBI): domain Eukaryota; kingdom Metazoa; phylum Arthropoda; class Insecta; order Coleoptera; family Chrysomelidae; genus Diabrotica; species Diabrotica virgifera. The sequence goes on from NC_065443.1 coordinate 268,630,173, forward strand.
CGATGAATAAACTTTTGAATGCGGTAAGCAGAATTGCTATTTAATTTTTTAACCAAAAGTTATTCGGGTTCAAAAATTGCAATTTTTTGATTTTTTTTTAAGTTTAACCGCGATTATCTCGAAAACTATGCATTCTACGAAAAAACTTGTAGGAACATTTTTTGCTTAGAATGACCCAAACAATACAAAAAAAAATGTTTTGTTTTGCCAAAAATCGCTATGTGATTCCTCAAGTTCTTTGTTTATAACAGTTTAAACGACATCCGGATCAACTGTTACCCAAAAAATCGTATTCTACGAGTCAAAATACTAAAAAACTTATGTAAGTCCGTCTGAATAAAGGAGGAGGTTGTAGTTGTACCACCCCCCTCCTTGGCGACAGGACTATATCCATGTACACTACATCGCATATTTGAAATACAAATTTGTTTTTGCTCCAGTATTATCATATATTGATTTTACTACTCGTATTTGTTTTGATGCATCAAATATTTTTCATTGTATTATATCAAATTCATATTTTAAGTCTACGAACTCTACTACTAGTTACTCCCCTGTCTGCATTTTTCTTTTTATTTTGTTTTGATAGTAAAAATATATTATGTGTTGTCTGTCTTTGTTTCCTGAAGCGGCTTGTTCTTGTTACTTTATTATTTTAGTACATACTTAAGTTTCACTTGCGCTAGACGTATCGCTCTATATAGTTCTCACATTTTCCCACGTTTGGTACAGTTGAGTCCGCGAGTCTTTACCCGTGCGTCATTAATACCTAGCGAGATAAAACACATACTTTTTATCTAGCATCATTCTCTTTCAGGCATGAAACTAATGGTAAACCAGCTGCCGCCTGTTATTAAGTAAAAATACATGTTATTTTATGAACGATCTAGACTCAGTGCATTGAAAAGGGATAGGCACAAAGAAAGACGATTGGGGATGTTTTCACATATTTTAAGTACACTTTCTGACGTTTTGGTTTGTTCACTTTTGTCGCTGTCAGTTTGTTGAATTTTTTGCAGTTATTTTGTCGATTTTTGTATTTTAATTTTTTTTGTAGTATACAAACAGTTGCTTTCACAACTAATTTTACATTGGAGTTAGAAGTTTTATGACAAGTTTATGTTATTTGACGATAAATCTTGACAACGTACAAACAACCTCATTGTTGACAAAGTTAAGGAATGCTTGTGTTTCATGTTCCGCCAAAGTGAATAAAATAACAAGAAGAAAATATGTTATCGAATTTTTTTATAAATTGTTTATTTATTTATTAATCAATGGTAATAAAAGAATTTATTAAGCTACTTCAAACGCAGCTGTAATTATGCACCAAAATTTTAAAGCAAAACTGCAAACCAATTGATAACGTCAAATTTCATACTATAACCCGTGATCAGAATAATACCCACTTTCTGTTGCGTTTAGTAAATTTCCGACTTATTTCGTATGCTCTAAATAATGACGCACGGGTAAAGACTCGGGGACTCAACTGTACTTTTTTTGCTGCAATGGTTTATTACATATTATAATCCAGAACCAGTCAATTGTATTTCATTTATTTTTTTTTTAATTAATTTAAAAGTATTTTGCAATCTGTTGAGTGTCAACAATAAACAAAAGTAATGACATTGACTAAGGATAAGAAAGATTTTACCCACTGGTAAAATCAAAGTACAATTTTTATAAAGTTGTGTAGAAAATAATTACATTTTATAACTACTAACTAATTAGTTGTATAACTAACATTATGAATTAGAAAGTTATCAAAAAGAATACCTACAAGCAACCAGTGTAGCAATAGAAAGTAGCACTGGTACTCTGGTTCTATCAGCAGCATATTGCCCACCTAAACACAACAACAAAAAAGAACAATATACTAACTACATAGGAACACTCGGAAACAAATTTATAAGTGGAGGTGATTACAATGCCAAGAATACACATTGGGGATCTCGACTTACAAACACTAAGGGCAGAGAATTATTGACCACAATCACAGGTAACAATTTAAGCATCAAAGCAACAGGAGAGCCCACCTACTGGCCGTCCGATCCTGCGAAAATACCAGACGCTATCGACTTCTTCATCGTAAAAGGTATTAACCCAAACTACCTAAAAATTGAAAGCAGCTATGATCTTTCATCAGATCATTCTCCTATAATATTGACGTTACATGCAAAAGTAATAAGAAAATACCAAGAACCTCAATTATGCAACCTAAAGACCAACTGGGAGCTATTCCGACAAAAACTTGATGAGAACATTGAACTAAACGTTCCACTCAAGACACCACAGAACATTGATGAAGCCGTCGCAAATCTAACAAAAGGAATTCAAACAGCAGCCTGGCACGCAACTCCCAATGTTGCCGATAATAAATCCAAAGGTGATAATCCAATTATTGTAAAAGAAAAAATCATAGAAAAACGAAGACTTCGTAAAAAGTGGCAAAACAATAGAACTGAAATCAATAAAAGGAATTATAACAGAGCAGCATCTGAATTAAAAAGACTACTACACACAATAAGGAATCAGAACGTACAAGAGTACCTCGAAAAACTAACACCTACGGAAGCAACAGATTATTCTCTATGGCGTGCTACACGAAAAATGAAAAGACCAATACAACAAATACCTCCGCTTAGAGACTCTGCGGGAACATGGGCCAGAAGTAATAATGAAAAAGCAAAGGCCTTTGCTGAACACCTAAGCAACGTCTTTAAACCTTACAACATGGACCAAAACGACGAAGATAATAATGAAATGGATAATATAATCAAATGGATCTCCCAATAAAAAAATTTAAACCTAAAGAAATCCGAATGGTAATTATGGATGAAATTAATCCAAAAAAGGCTCCTGGATATGACCTCGTCACTGGAAAAATCCTGCAAAACGTAACTAAGAAAACAATCATGGCAATAACACATATATTTAATGCAATACTTACGTATGCACATTTTCCCAATCAGTGGAAAGTAGCAGAGATCATAATGTTACAAAAACCAGGAAAAGACCCCAAAGAACTGAACTCATATAGACCCATTAGTCTCTTACCAATATTATCTAAGCTATTTGAAAAAATGTTTCTACGTCGATTAGAACCAATAATAGAAGAAACAAGATTAATTCCAAAACACCATTTTGGTTTTCGTAGCAAACATGGAACAATAGAGCAAACACATCGTATAGTCAAACAAATCAGCAATGATCTAGAAAACAAGAGGTATTGTAGTGCAGCTTTTCTAGATATCAGCCAAGCATTCGACAAAGTGTGGCATACAGGACTCCTCCATAAGCTGAAGAAAAATCTTCCGTATCAATATTATTTAATTATAAAATCGTATCTGACAGATCGCTTTTCATTAGTAAAACAACAAGATGCTCGCTCAGAACTATTTAAAATAAAATCCGGCGTCCCACAAGGTAGTGTACTTGGTCCCTTACTATACCTGTTATTTACTGCTGACCTACCTACAACTAGATTGACAACAGTCGCAACATTCGCGGATGACACAGGTATTATTGCATCTCACACAGACCCCCAAAGAGCTTCGCATAACTTACAAGCCCACTTAAATAAAATAGAAAAATGGTTAAAAAAATGGAAACTAAGAGCTAATGAAACAAAATCGACCCACATGACATTTACCATGCGAAGAGAGAGCTGTCCACCAGTATACATAAACAACAAACAATTATTACAAGTAGATACAACCAAATACCTGGGCATACATCTAGATAAAAAACTAACATGGAGAAAACACATATTCACCAAAAGAAAGCAACTTGGACTCAAACTTCAACAAATGTACTGGATTCTGGGTAGACATTCAAGACTGTCAATTGAAAATAAATTAGTGGTATACAAAGCCATACTTAAACCCATATGGACCTATGGCATACAGCTATGGGGCTCAGCCAGTAACTCTAACTTGGAAATTATACAACGTTTTCAAAATAAGGCATTAAGAACCATAGTAAACGCTCCATGGTACGTCCCCAACGCAATAATAGAGAGAGACCTGAAAGTTCCCAGCATCAAAGAAGAAATCAGCAAATACAGTGAAAAGTATGAAGAAAGACTTAGTGCGCATCCAAATGATTTCGCGAGTGAATTATTAAACACGGAGGGTGAAGTTCGCAGACTTAAGCGTTATAAACCAACTGACTTACCAAATAGATTTTAGATAAATTAGAACTATTTTAAGTTTTACTTTATTTTACTAGTAGTACTATCTATACATTTGTTGATAATTTAGAAAGGAAAGTTTTCATTGGAATTCTTACCTACATGTCATAGCCTAAGAAAGTCATAACTTTAACTGATTGTTCCTAACGGAACAGATTGTTAAATAAATTGGAGTAATAAAAAAAAAAAAAACTAATTAGTTTAAAAGTTTACTCTTAATGGTAAGTCCAGTGGTTTGAACCTCTTTAACCTACGTTGTTCTTGGGAATAGTCTAGGAGGTTAAGTGTAAACTGGTTTTCATGACCCTCCAACTTGGCAATGTATGCAGCGCTACATTTTGTGATGACTTCTTGTACCATATCCATTTTGAGGTCTCGATGAATGATTCTGTTGTTGATGTACCATGGTGCATTAGTGATGGTTCTGAGGGTTTTTGATTGGAAGCGTTGGATGATTTCGATGTTGGAGTGACTGGCTGTGCCCCATAGTTCCAACCCATATGTCCAGATTGGCATAAGTATTGCCTTATAGAGCAGCAATTTATTATCCAGAGATAGTCTTGATGAACGGCCCATTAACCAATACATATTTCTGAATTGGAGACCTAGTTGCTTTCTCTTGGTCCAGATATGTTTCCTCCATGTAAGACTTCTGTCCAAATGAATACCAAGATATTTTACCTCGTTGGCTGATGGTAATTGGTGATTGCTTAAGGTTACAGGAGGACATGGCATTTTATGTTTTTAATATTTTTGTTGCTTCATTAACTTCCTTTTCTGCATTCTCCATGTCCTGTTGTTTTTTTATTTTAGCTTGATGTGGAATTTGTGGCCAGGCCTTTAATTTAAATTTACAAGTGTAACACTCTTTCCTGACATTTACCATTTCGTGATATTTATGCTGCATTTTGTTATTTCCTTCTATTATGCTAGGCACATGTTATGATTCATATATAACTTGATTTAATTTTTTTCGGTGTTTTATCTAATGAGCCCTCTTTTTTACTCATTTTGTGTTTCTCTAGCGGCTTATTTAGTCTATTTGGATACTTGTCCTTTATTATGTTCATATTTAGTTTACTTGCATTTATCTTAATATACTTCCTATTTTCTAATTTAGATAGGTATCTAATGTTTTTATTAGTCCCATATTACTAGTCTAAGTTGTATGTTCAATTTTGCTTCATTTTTTACTTTTGCTTATTTCAATGCCGTCTCTAGCTCTTGTGAATATGTTATGTAATCTACCATGCTTTTTATATTTCTCATTTCTCGATTATGAAGATACATCGTTGATCTTTTTCGTATTCCCAAGGCTGATTTCTACTTTCATATTACTGGAAATACAACATTCTATCATTCTATATCCGTTCCTATTTATTTTGACGTATTTCTTCGTATTCTTCCATGTGTCCCTCTCCTCTTTTTATATAATTTCCTATTCTTGCGTTCCAGTCTCCTGTTATAAGTACTCTTTGTTTTTTTTTTTCTCTAATAATTGTATTTGTCGTGTTTTGTAATTAAGTATAGAATCGTCCATTTTGGTATCATCTGATTATTCAACTTGGGCATAAATCTGTATTATAAGTAGTTTCTCTTTTAGTTCTATTTTGAAAACGCTGGACGGAAGGGCCGCCCGAGAACTTTATCGTACCGATCTATTATCGTTATCGTACTAGATACTGGCATTCTATAAAAATAACAAAGTTACTCGTTATTTTGACATTTTAGAAACACCTTGTATATCTGAAAATATTTTATGGTTCTACGCATCATTAACTCCTGCATTTGAGAAAATGTTCGATGCCATATTTCGGGGACACACTATAGATTATTGCATAAATCAATAGAATATTAATCATACTTGCATTTCAAATTAGTTCATATTTCTGAGAAATTAATAGTTTACAATATTTGCATTTTACTGCATGGATTTTAATGAAATTTTGGGAGTAGCCCAATCTCCTAATTCAAACTCTGTCCTATATACTATATACTATGGCGCTTTTATCATGGGGGCGGTTCCCACCACTTCTCGTGGATATTTTATTTTCGAATTGCATGGAGCAAAAGGAAGAATTTCAAGAAAATTTAAAAATGCGCTCTATAATTTGTTCTTATTTTTTTCAAAACCTTTCATTTTAAACCGGTCCAACTTTTTGAAAGTAGAAATAACACTATATTAAGAGGTACTGTAAAAGAAAAACAATGCATTTAAATTCTGGTGGATGAGGGGTTAAATGTATGTACTTCTCATTTTTCCTTAAAGTACATTAGTCATCTAATTTTTTGCACCATATCTCGCTGTTTGAATGTAACCGACATTTAACGGTGCTCGTTTTAAAGGCCTTTTCAAACACTACAAAAGCATGAGCACTTTGAGCATGCACCAAAAAACAAACTCTTTTTACCTACCATATTGCTTTTTGTATTATATGTAAATAGAAAATTTACGAAGGAACGAATTTCTTTGTTATTTATAATCTCAAAAGAAAATTATGTAGTGTTTTTAGTTTGATGCATAGTTTTTAGGGTATTCACAAAAAACCGTCCGAAAACGTGTCACCGTCAAACTCAAAAAGTATTGAGTTCTCAAAAAAAAGTATAGATCAATTTTTACTTAAAAATAGGTTCTCTAGCCACTTCCATGCTTATTTTGACCAACAAATTTTCTACCCCTTTGAAGGGGTGGGAATTGCCCCAAGATAAAAGCTCCATAGTATATAGGGTAGATTTTGTTTCTTGAGCTATTCCCTACTTACTGTGAAAATATCAAGTATATCGATGTAGTAGGATGGAATTCGGAGCCAAATACTCTCATTGACTGCCCTATAATAATGCTCTGCTATGATCGTGTGAGAGAGGACACACATAAGATTCTAGCAAAATTTCTATTTTCTGTAACTTTTCGAGTTTTTGAGTTACAGCAACGAGTTTTATGTCATTGGAAAGGTAATTTTGCATTCTTTCAAAATGTGTAAAAATATATAGGGCGTATCTAAAAGATTAAGATTTTTTTTTCATTTCCGGCTCAACCGGAAGCCATATTGTAGTTAAAATTTATTGCGATAATAGATAATAAAGTACTATACACGTCTGCCAAATTTAAAATTTTAGTTTCTATTACAGAGGAAGTTACGGGCACTCGAATATTTTTTTATAAAAAATTCATAACTCCCCTCTTATGAGGAGTTAAGAAATCTGACTAATGTTATTCAATTTAACGATAGGGTATCAAAAATATATAAAAAAAACAAATTACTTGGAGCCATTTTTGAGAAAATCTAGTTAAAAGTTTTGTCAAATTTTGACCCCTTAAATATAGGCAACCCATAACTTTTTCTGAGAAACGATAATATTCTTGTTGTATCCCCATCTTTAGGCTATATAAATATTTTTTCAAATTAAATTTATCTTTAACAAGTTTTTAGATTAGTAGGGAAATGTGTCGGGTGGGAGGTCAGCCATGCTGGCCGCCATTTTGGATTTGGAAATGTCAAATTCCGTATTTCTATTTATCTATCGATGAGCTAACTTTAAGTTAAATTTCATTCGTTTCGTTCAAAATTTGCAAAAATGGGCCCCAAATAACCCCCCTATTTCGGCCCCCCTTTGAGAGATTTTTTTCAAAAGCTTAGTTTCTCGACAAAATTCTCTTAAACTTACTCATACCGAATTTCATAGAAATCGGTCCAGTAGTTTCTGCTGGGCGGTGGCGACATACGTACGTACGTACGTACGTACATACTTCCGACATGTTTTTTTTATTTGCTTTTTAGACTCAGGGGGATTCAAAACGTCGAAAAAAAGTGAAATCTGAAAATGTTTTTTTTTGCACGATCCTATAACTTTATCTATTATACTCATACTTCGTATGTAGTACGATAAAGTAAAAAATGGTAATGTTTTCAAAATTAAGCACTTTATACCGATGAAACTTACTGATCATATTATATAAACAATACACAAGTAAAGTAACATGTGAAGCGGTAACGACTAATTTTATGGGGTAATTTTCACGAACTTTTTACCAAAAAAAGGGACCAACTTTATTTTAAGCGTAACTTGCTTAATTTTTATGACAGACATGTTGTTAAAAAACAAAAATAAATATTTGCTTAAACACTTAAGTGCTTCATTTTTTGGTTATTTCACGTTGAAATATTCAATTTGGAATTTGGCGAATAAGTACCTACTTCTCATTAGCTGCAACTCTACTCCTACTGTGTCTGTAGGCTTTAGACGTACACCATTTTTTTAAACTGTTTATAAGCTATATTTTTCCTAATGATAGTTTTTTCGCTAAAATACTTACTTTTTGAGTTATTTACGAAAAACCGTCGATAAACGTGTTTTTTTTTTTGTTGAAAATACTCGCAAATAACTCGAAAAGTATTGACTAGTGAAAAAAACTCCATAGAATAAAAGTTACTTAGAATTAGTCACTTTATCCATTTCCAGACTAATTTTAAACGTAAATTTGTTTACCACCGAGAAGGGGTGAAACTCACCCGTAGGGCAAAATGACACATCGGCACAATATCACTTTTTTTGACATGTTAGCTATGTGTATGCCAAATTTCATGTTAATTCAAGCGGTTCTTTAAAATCTGGAAGTTTTGCAATATTTTACCGTTAGTGAATGGACTATTTATACACATAAAAATAACTTAGTCGTTAATGGGTTACTTAAATTATAAAATTATCTGTTATTCTGTCTATTAATGGTTTTTTCCTTTCATAATGTAATACAATATAAACTACAAAAACATGAATAAACAACTTCTGTTTGTATTTTCTTTATAATAATTGAAATTAAATTAAATCTCATTCAGTTCTCTATTATATTAGTAATTTCATTTACATCAATAAATATAATGTTTTAATATTAGATTGGATTATAATTAAATAGAGTTCGTTTTCATCAAAATTAATTTTATTTTATTTTAAAAATATAATCGCATCAATTTCAGTATGAATCGTATCAATTTTACCAAATAAATATGTAATAGATTATCCCCTATTATAGAGATAGTAAGGTACTTTAACAACTAGCCTTGTTCTTCATTAATACAGGGTGTTTCTAAATAAGTGCAACAAATTGTAAGGAATAATTTTGCATAAAAAAATATTGACAGTTTGCTTATAGACATATGCCCGCAAATGCTTCGTTTGCGATATACGGGATGTTGAATTTTTTCTTACAAACTGACGATTTATTTATTGCTCTATAAACCAGTTGAGATATGCAAATAAAATTTGGCAGATTTTAAGAGGTTGTTATTGCGCATTTTTTGACATACAATTAAGAATTTTATATTCACCATTGGCGTGCATGCGGGTAATATAACACGTCATATTACCCGTATGCGCGCCAATGGAGAAAAATTCTTAATTGCATGTCAAAAAATATGCAAATAACTGTATCTTAAATCCTGCTAAATTTCATTTTAATATCTCAACCGGTTTTAGAGCAATAAATAAATCGTCGGTTTGTAAGAAAATAATTCAACATCCAGTATCTCGGAAACGGAGCATTTGCGGACATGTGTTTATAAAGCAAACGGCCATTATTTTTTCATGCTAATTTAATCCTTAAAGTTTGCCGCGCTTATTTAGAAACACCCTGTATTAATTAAGAACATGGCTAGTTGTTAAAGTACCTAACTTTTTTATTATCCAACATAAGCGAGTGAATCAAAAAACAAAATGTTATTAAAACCTGAGGCTATAGTTTAGTTTTAATTTCAGTATTTTATAAATGCTAGAATATTCCATAAAGTGTGGTGAACTTTGAGAATAAAACACAGTTTTATTGGTACACCCGGTATACAATGATAGTTTACCTGTCCAGCAAGAACATTACTACAGAAATTTTGTTCAAGAGTAAGGCTATAACATATTTAAAAAATCACTTAAATCGGACAACAGGTTAAGAAAATTCAAGACATCAAATATTACCCATATTTTTTGGGGTGGCCGTTTTTTGCCGGTCAGTGTATTTACGTATTAAATTAATTTTAGACAAAAAAAAAATACCAAAAATTAAAAAAAAAAAAAAAAAAAAAAAAAAAAAAGGATATGACTTTTCCTGGATTTGAACAGGGGACCTCTCGATCCCTAGGCGAATGCTCTACCGATCAGATGCCACCGTTTTTGTATTCAGCCGATCATTTCTCGGACATAAAAACAATCAGGTGACAGATACATTAATTGAAAATAAACATTTTTAATATTACTTATTAGGAGGAAGACAAACCCACAGACATAAAAATTATAATAAATATAATTACTAAAACCCTAATAATATATTCTTTTCACGCACACCTTGTTTGTGCTACATAACTTAAAAGATGTGGCGACTAAATACCATACTGTTGGTGTGCGCATGCGCCAGGGAATGTAAAAATTCACCCTTGTACCTAAAGAAGTATAACTTCAAAAACGTGTGATGCACAATGTACAGGGTTGTGAAATATTATTGTTGACATTATTTTCAAGCATTTTTTCCTACAGCGCTTTAAAAACAGTTTTTTGTGATTAACTCAAAACTATAATTTCTGACTCATGTTGTTTCTGAACTAATATATTCATTTATTGTGGTTAGGATAGAATAAAATAGAAATAAGCTTTATTTTCATTGAAAATTATATAATTTTATAGACAAAGACTTACAAACAGTCAGAAAAACAAAACAACAACAAATACAATTGATTAAATTACATAAATCGTCAATAAAAATCTGGCAAAAAAATAAAGAAGTAAAACAAAAACAATATATTGCAAAATAACAAATTGCAAAAAATCAACCTTAGGAACAGGATTGTAAAATATTATTGTAAACATTCTTTTCAAGCATTTTTTCCTACAGCACTTTAAAAATAGTTTTTTATGATTGATTTAAAACTATAATTTCTGACTCATATTGTTTTTGAAATAATCGATTCATTTATTGTTTTTAAAATAGAATAGAATAGAATAGAATAGAAACGTGCTTTGTTGTTATTGAAAATTCTACAATTTTATGGACAAGGCTTACAAACAGTCAGGAAAACAAAACAATAACAAACACAATTTACTAAAATCACATAACTCATCAATATAAACACAAACAAAAATAATCAAGTAAAACAAAACAATCTATTGCAAAATTTAAACAAATTGTAAATAATCAACCTTAGGAACTAATAAGTTTATACTTTTACATTTTTTTAAATTTTAAAATCCTTAAACTTGTACCAAAATTCGATAATGTTAAACTTTTTAAAAAATTCAGCCACATTGCTGTCGCGTACGTAGTAAACGGCTTGTTGCAAATTGTCGAGTAATTGTAAATACTGAGAATCAAACTGTTTTATTCATAGCTGAGAAACAATAAAAATGCACTATTATAACGCTTCATGGTAATAAATGAAGAACGAACCATGGACGGAACCGCATTTTTCTTCATTTGAGCTCGAGAACGATACTTGCCTGACTGACCGCCTTTTCTAAGACCAGTTCTTTCGCCAAATTATTTAAAGCTTACAGGGAGAAACAAAATAGCCAAACATAATTTAAAATCATTCTTAAATAGTATATTGTGCAACAAGTGCAGAAAGGTACTAATTTCTCACGAGTTTGAAAAGTTGCGGTACGAGCGCAAGCGAGTGCCGCAATTCAAACGAGTGAGAAATTACCTTTCTGCACGTGTTTCACACTATACTTTTTCTACCAGCACAGTTTTTCCTAAAAATAAAAATCACAATTTCCAAACGACGATTAATTATAATAGGTACCTATGTGATAAATTTTAAACTGTATTTAATTAATACCTACTAATCAATTTAAATTCCTTATACCTAAATAAATTGCACAGAAATCAGTTAAAAAATTAATGCACTGCCTTAATTTGTTTAAATTTAAACAATTGTTACACATTATTGACATTATATTTATGCAGTCACGGATTTACACAAAACCTACTTCATTCGACGTCTCTTGTACAGGTTGCTAAATCCTTATTGGTTATTAATTTGATAATTATAAAATGTTTAATAAGAATAAAATTGTAAAATAAAACAGTTGTAACATCCATAATTTAGTTTCTATGCTATAGTTAAATATAATAATTGTCTTATAGGTTACATATTTGTCTAAAGTTTAACCACGGATGTAAACAGAATATAACGTTACTCAGAATGCGGTAGTCCACGGATGTAAACAGAATATAACGTTACTCAGAATGAGGTAGTCAACCGTGCAGAAAAGAACTTTGCGGCACAGAAACGTCACTTTGCGACACAGAAACGTCACTTTTCTGCACACTAATGTCAAATATCTTATACTGTGAGAAAATATCAAGTTTGCTAACATAAAACCGTGCAGAAAAGTGCACTTTGAATAGTGGTTGTAGAAAAAAATACTAATCATAAAATATTGTTGTTATTGTTACATACTTATTATTGGTTTTTTAATTTATTATTTGGTTTACTTTAATTAAAAATTTAAAGGTATTAGAAATATTTAAATTAGAATAAGTTATTTTTTCTACAACCGTGTTCAAAATGCAATTTTTAGCACGCCATACGAGCGATAAAATTGCTACTTTAAGGCACTAGTGCTTTAAAAAAATTTTAAGGCACTGCAGTTCGTATTGACCGTATATGCAATTTTGATGTAATTTCAAAAAAATATAAAATTGCAATATCAGTCAAGTTCAAGTAAAAGTTTTTGTAGATATTGTCCTGTAATTACGTTTGTAGAAAAAATATTGTATGATATGCGTGTTAAAAAGTACATTTTTAAGGCACTCATGTGAATTGCAGAACTCGCTACCGCCCATTCTGCAAACTTTCACATGCGTGCCTTAAGCGTGTACTTTTAACACTTATATCATAAATAACTATTATTGTACGTTCCATAAAACGCAATTAAATAACAAAAAGTTTCATAGTATTGATAAGTTCAAGTTCAATAACCAATAAAAAAATAAACATTTATAAAATTGTTTCATTCTGGAGTAAAATATTTTTGAAATGAATATTTTGAAATTTGTGAATCTCGATCAAAAAATCGATCATTTCTTTCTTAAGCTCGAATATCACCTCTCATTCTTTCCAGCATAGACTGGAGATCAATATACACTAAGCATCAAAATTAACGCACCACCTTAAAAATGGGACATTTTTTATGTCTCGTATTTCCTAAACCTGTTGTCCGATTTTAGTGATTTTTTTTAATATGTTATAGCCTTATTCTTTAAGAGTATCTGTGTGGTAAAAGTGTTGCTGGACAAGTAAATGTCATTGTATACCGGGTGTAACAATAATACTGTGTTTTTCCGCAAAGTTTGGAACACCGTGTGGAATATTTTAGCATATATAAAATTGAAATTATAACCTCATTGTAGCCTTAGGCTTTAATATTTTGCTGTTTGATTCACTCGCTTATCTTGGATAATAAAAACGTTAGGTACTTTTACAACTAGCAACGTTCTTCATCAATACAGGGTGTCTCTAAATAAGTGCGACAAACTTTAGGGGATAATTCTGCATAAAAAATAATGACGTTTGATTTATAAACATATGTCCGCAAATGCTTCTTTCCGAGATACGGGATGTTGAATTTTTTCTTACAAACTGACGATTTATTTATTGCTCTAAAAACGGTTAAGATATATTATGCAAATGAAATTTGGTAAGTTTTAAGGTGTAGTTATTCCGCATTTTATGACATACAATTAAGAATTTTATATTCACCATTGGCGTGCATACGCGTAATATGACATAGTAATATAACCCGTATGCACGAAAAGGTGACTATAAAATTCTTAATTGTATGTCAAAAAATGCGCAATAGCTACCTCTTAAAACCAACTAAATTTCATTTGCATATCTTAACCAATTTTAAAGCAATAAATAAATCATCCGTTTGTAAGAAAAAATTAAATATCCCGTATCTCAAAAACGAAGCATTTGCGGACATATGTTTATAAAGCAAACGGTCATTATATTTTCATGCAGAATTACCCCTTAACGCTTGTCGCACTTATTTATAATCGCCATGTATTGATGAAGAACACTCTTTTATTATCTAACATAATATTCCACAGGGTGTTCCAAACCAGCAGGGAGGAAAAACACACTATCATTGTTACACTCGGTATACAAAGACACTTACCTGTTTAGCAACAATATTATTACATCGATATTCTTGAAGAATAAAGCTACAACATACTAAAAACATCACTCAAATCGGACAACAGGTTTAGAAAATTCGAGACATCAAAAATGTCCCATTTTTAAGGTGGTGCGTTAATTTTGATACTTAGTGTAGTTTTTTGCGTTATTTGTTTCCACTCATTTACCACCGTCCTATTCGATACGCTACCAAGTTTGACACTTGCCATAAGTTGCCTAACTACTCTTCCTTAGTTGTTCTATAAATGCTGAATGGGTTGAAGATCTGGACTTCGAGGAGGCCAGGCTCATACCCGAAAATCAACATCTGTAAAGTATTGCAATGTTACCCTGGATATGTGCGACCGAGCATTATCCTGTAATTAGGAGAAAATTTTCATCTAAAAAACATGTAAGTTACCACATGCTTCTCCAAACAGTCTCTAATGTACCTATCAGCATTAAGGGCACCTCCCTTTAATATAACTAGATCTGCGTGTGTTTCCAAATAAATGCCGCCTAATATCATAATACATCTAGCACCAAGCTGTGGAAAGAGAAACATTGAACATAGCATCTTCAGGCTGTCTCCGCACTCTGTGGCGAACATCAGGTGAATATCTTGTAAGACAAGACGCTTTTGTAAACAGAACGTTTACTTAATCTTACATATTTCAATCTAAATGACCACAAGAGGATTCCAAGATGCACAAGATGATAAATTTTGTTGGCTCAATCTTCTGAGTACAGTATTAGGTAAAATTATGTTACCATGACCATATGCCAGTCTACTAGTCCAAGTTGTAGCACTAACTGTCTGTGGAGTTGAAGTTTAAGAACCTGGTCAGGCAGGTTTCCGACCCAAAAGAAGCTGCGCAGATCAGGTTCTTTCACTTACCACATTTATCGAGGCAGGGTTCCAGCGAAAACTTAAAACTGCAGCCGCATTCATAGACCTAACAACGGCCTACGATACAGTCTGGAGAGAAGGCATATATAATATACAAGCTTCTCCGTACAATCCCCTGTAAATCCACTGCTCGAATAATCAAGAGCATGCTAGCCGACCAAACGATTCAAGTGATCATGGGATCTGACATCAGCACACCAAGGAAACTGAAGAATGGACTGCCTCAGGGATCTGTCCTGGCTTCTCTTCTCTTTAGCCTATACATCTCTGATATACCACAAACCAGATCAAGGAAGTTTGGTTACGCCGATGACTGGGTCCTTGCAACAAGGTGTAAGTCATTTGAAGAAACAGAAGAAATCCTCATGGCGGACTTACACATAGTGGGAAAATATTTCCGTAAATATAGGCTCGAACCAAATGCTACGAAAGCAGAGATTTTCAGTTTCCACCTAAATAACAAGCTTGCAGGAAGAATACTCAATATTCAGTTCGAAAACACCACACTCGCCGACAATAAAACACCAAAGTACCTTGAAGTGACTCTTGACAGAACCCTATCATTCAAGTAACATTTGAAAAAACAGCGGAAAAGGTTAAATCCAGAACCAACATCATCCAGAAGCTGTGCGGCACAACATGGGGAGCATCGGCTTCCACCTTACGATCATCTGCCCTGGGCCTAGTCTTCTCAACTGCGGAATACTGCTCTTCAGCATGGCTTAACAGCCCACATATACACAAAGTAGATGTCTAATTGTATTATTATACAATGAGAATGATTGCTGGAGTTATCAAATCCACCCCTACGCAATGGCTCCCTGTACTGAGCCACATTCCACCACCCAAACTACGACGCATACACGCACTCACTAGTGAGTACATAAAGATAGTAGATAACGAAAACCTGCCAATCCATCAAGATATAGATGCCGCCAACGGTAACCGTCTACGCTCCAGACGACTACCAATAAAACCAGCAAAGGTTGCTGTGGAAAATGAGTTCAATTCAACATGGAGTCGAGAATGGATGGAACAACAAAATAGCAACTTACCCTGCATCACAAAAAAACCACCAGGCTTTGACTTACCACGCAACACATGTTCTATGCTGAACCGAATCAGAACCCAACACGGCAGATGTAGTTACATGATGCACAAATGGGGTAAACGACCATCCCCACTCTGTGACTGTGGACAACCACAAACCATCCATCACATCACAGAACAGTGTCCCACAAGATCATATCATGGCAGGTCAGAGGATTTCCTGATGGCGACTCCAGAGTCGATAGACTATGTAAATAAGTTAGATATACGTTTTTGAACCTATGTATTGTCTTATACAAAATATATGTAAATGTAAATGTCTAAGGTGGCATACGCTAAATAAAATAAATTAAGAACCTGGTATTCCATGACTCTTGGATTGGGGCTCTTAGTGTTCCCAAGAAGAATCAGTTTATCGAAACTGATTATTCTCGAACACTAAGCACCAGTTTCTCGAAATCTTTGTAAAGCATTGTATGCAGGTATCCCTTAGCTGGCGCATGTCCAGTAAGGAAGCCTGTTATGATTTGGCGCTCATTTCTGCTTGTTTTCTACATTACTTCAGCCCCATTAGCAAATGTCCAGCTATGTATTAGGACGGATATATTTTCCCAGTTAGAGTTATGTTGGATTTGGATCCAGTCTTTTTTTAGGGTCTGGCAGGCTCTGGACCGAAGTATTTTGTGGCTTATTCTCTTTTGGCAACTCCATTAGTTTCCCTTTTCTTTCTACACCTTAGTTTTTTAGCCAAGGATAAATATTTTTGTTTATTTTAACATTGTATCCATACGATATTTAGAATATAAATTATTGCATGAGAGTCTGGTCGACTCTTAACTAAAATTGCTTAGCTAAAAGTTATAATATACTAGCTTTGCTAAAAATTGTTTGCTAAGTATACATGTGAAAAAATGTCCGAGCGGGAGTGCGTAATTCTGTTTTTTTGTTGTTTTTCAAATTTATTTAATTTTTGGTTGTTAAAATTTTTTCAATACATAAATTATATAATATTAATAATAATTAATAATTAATAATAATCTGACGTCGACTTTGCAAAGTAACAAGACACTTACTCAACACACACATTAGAAATTACTCCCCTGACTTAGTGATAAGTTATACAATTACGTGGCTAAAGGTTCTAGTTTTAAACCAAAGCCAGAATCAGAGAAAAAAAAAATAATAGTCTAGTGTGAATTGATTAATATATTGTAGATATTAGACATTTTTTCTAAGGCATTTACTTGTCATTGCGACATAATTTTCTTTAGTCCGAATAAAATAACTATTATTCACATCAAAACATAAAATTCTTATTCTTAGCTACGAAAACACTAGGAAAATTTATGAGATGATAAATTTATTACGGGATGTGTTATGGCTTGATTTTATTGATCTTTAGCACAAAATACACTCATTTTCCATTAAGACTATTGCCAAAACTCGACAGAATAGCTAAAAATTAATGAAACGTACCAATAAATAAATCTTCTAAATTCAATATACTTTATATCGCATGTATATGATCTGCCAGAGAAATTTTCGACAGTTGTTTTAGTCTGCGACTGAAGCTACACAGTAATTTTCATTAATTAATTGTGATTTGTTTGTTAAATTTAATGCAAGAATTATAGTGCCAATATAATATTTACTATTTTAGTATCTCGCTTCTCCTATGTTAGTTTCTGCAAATATTTTTGATGATGCTTATTTATGCAAATGTAATTAATGCCATTAATTTTTTATTTGATGGTATTTCCTGAAATTTTTTATAGAGTATACAGTCATAATTACCATCTTTTGCGGTACTAGATTTCCTCATTTTTATACATAATACAAGAAACCTAAAAGGGATACTATGGGCATTGTACAAGACACACAGAAGAATAATATATATAAGAAAACAAAACTTACCGACAAAAAAAGAAGAGAAACACAGAAAGGGAACTCCGTGAACTAGACGAATAATAATTAAACAAAACCACATTAGGTATAAGATTCTTCCAAAAATTTAATAAGAGTAGAAAAATTTTTAAAGAGAAAAGCATGCTCAACGAAGTGAGTGAATTACTAAAGCGATTGATAGATTTCTTTAGAAAAAATTTAAAGAAAATAACGATAAAAATTCAATGATATAATTGAACTAGATCATCAGAACAACAGGTAGAGAAACACCCTCAGTAACCCCGAAGCGAAAGCAGCTGCTAAAACTAAAAAACAATAAATTGCCTGAAATATACAATATTATACTGGAAAAATAAACAACTTCGTACGCGGAAGAACAAGAACGTATGACTAACAAATAGTTAGGCATGTCAATGCGCCATTTGCAGACAGAAATCTACAAAAGATCAAATCTACACATCTTTACAAATCTCTACAAATCTTTACAGTGAGGTAAATCACAGAAAAAACTGGTGAATTTAAGATAGTCCCGCACCACACCATCTTTTCATTGACATTGAGAGTACGTAGAATAGTAGCAGCATTTCTTAGTCGAACACTAAAAGAGTTTAATATACCAACCCAACAAATTACTTCAAAGAAACGTCTTATCTTGAGTCTTTTAACATCACCCTAGAAAAAATCATAAAATAATCAACAGTCCACACCAGGTAAACGATAATAACAAAAAGTGTACAAATACTTACAGCGTTTTCTGACAACGTGGACATCAGGAAAGAAGGGACATGATGAAAGCATCATAAATAGAAAAATCGGTAGAAGGCACCTGTCTAAAAATCAAAGCCCAAAAGGAATGAGGAAACTGCAGAGTATAACTGTTGATAAATACAACTTGAATAATTATGAAAAGTTTACATATGTAGGTTGGTTAGGTACTTCAGAGAATAACATTAGTGAGAAAATCGCAAATTTATTGTCGCGCCTGGCAACACAACGAAAACGATAGTTTATCACAAAGTAAAATAAGAAAATCTATCTTTTTCGTTGGAAATTGGAATATTTTCCTAACGGTGCCTTTTGGTATTGTTTTACCTGGGTTAAACAGAGAACTTGAATCGAGTCGAAATTGATTTCACTTATCGCACCCTCAGTGCAAGACTGCAGTAAGTCAAAATAAGTAAGTTTCGAGATAAAGACGATTTTGTTTATTTTCGTGATAATATCGGTGAAATAAGTAATAAATAAGTAAATAAGTAAATAAGTAAAAAGTAAGTAAATAAGTAAGAAATAAATAATTAACATTTGATTATAATTTTACATGCTTTTCAGCCTATATTACATTAACCAAGAATAGAAATTTAAATAAAATAATATTAATGCAAAAAAATTAGGGAATTTCAAAGTTACAACACTTTTGCATGGAAAAAATGGTTAATCACTACATATTTAGTATTAGAATTTCAAAGTTACAACAGTTTTGCACGGAGAAAATTGTAAAAAGTGTAGACACATTCACTTTTACAGTAAAACCTGTGTTACCGGCCACCTGCCAACATCGGCCACCTGTACTAACGGCCAGTTTAAAAATTCCCCAAACCAATTATGTACCTATATTTAGACTACAAAAATTAGCAATACCGGCCACCTTTCTATATCGGTCAATAGATCTTTCATTTTTAGTGGCCATTACTGACAGGTTTTACCGTAGTTGTCCTCTTCTCGTACATCATCTTGTGCCAAAATATTTTTATAAAAACTATGGTGGGCTTCTGGTATCATACCCGAATGGCATAAGTATACCAAATCTTTCTTTTTGGCCATTTGAATTTTTGGCTGTTCTTTGGCAAGTTTTCTGAGAATAGATATTTTTGACCTCTCAGTATTGTCAATACACAAGTTTTAAGATAACTGTTTTTCCTTTCATAAGAAAAAATACTTTCTGGTCGTAAATAATTAGTATTAATTTATGTGGTTTTAATCCAATCTAACAAATAAATGGTCAAACGACATCGCACACATCTTATGGAAAATAAATATAATATCACACAAAGGACATAAAATTTACATGAATAGATTAGTCTCGAAAATCTTTGTTTATTGTCTCAGCCGTTAATGGATTACGTAGACGCGCTGTATATTAAAATTAAACACCACAGATATAGATATTAAAATAACAAATATCTTACTTTTTTCATTGCTTGTTATTGCTTGTTATGGAATCCGTTGCAATATTCCGTGCAAAACTGTTGTAACGCTGTTACATTAGAGTTACAACAGTTTTGCACGGAACTTTTGTTCAAAAACACAAAATAGTTAAACTGTTGCTGTTGTAATATTTAGTCCATTAAGCATTTTAATAAAATGTAATGTTTTCCCACCTTTCAATGTATCCTATCTATTGTCTCTGAACAGCAAGAACATATATGATTGTTTAATGAAATTTAT
Source organism: Diabrotica virgifera virgifera (assembly GCF_917563875.1). NCBI lineage: Eukaryota > Metazoa > Arthropoda > Insecta > Coleoptera > Chrysomelidae > Diabrotica > Diabrotica virgifera. Next base: position 268,650,835 of record NC_065443.1, read on the forward strand.
CTGTGAAACTATTGTTTGTTGAGTACTAATACCTCAAAAATAGTGAATTAGCATCGTTTAAAAATAGTGAAAGTGGTCCAGCAAGAACATTACACTATCCACTAGCTGGGTAAGTGTTTGCCAAATTCAAAGTGTCCAAATAGACTATTAATTAGAATTAGAATTACACAAAGACTATATAGACTTTTTATCAGCAATTTATTTTCAAATGTTTTTATTTTATTATTCTTGGGTGCGACTCAATTGCACTAGACAAGAAATATTAATCATCCATTTATAAAAATGTTTTTGGCTGGAAATGGGAACGGATCCGGTCCAGTCAACAATATATATAATGCACAAATGAATCAACCCTCAAATACAATGATACCAATGCAACCAAATCATCAATATATGCAACAACACAACTCTGTATCAGCAGACATGATGCACTATTATCAAAATCAATTCCCACCTCTTCCAAATATGTACACTCATCCATCTAATTTTCAAAATTTATCCTTACCTCAAATGAGCCAAAACTCAGTTCCTCCGCAGCCAGAGATACACTCAAAAACATTCGAAGAAGGAATAGATTATTCCCTACCGTCCTCATCAAGTGACGATGAAAACATGGAAAGTGATGCAAATGCTTGTCCGTGGCAACAACTAAAAGAGTCGAGATCAAAAAGAAAACGTAGAAAAATAGCAGAAACTACTGAGCAAGGTGCTTCAGTAAGCACATCTAATAGGTTTCAAACTCTCTCAGAAGAAAACGCAGATACAAACCAAATCCATACCAGTAAAAGAAACGATGACAACCCAAATACCCAAACGAAAGATCCCAAGCCGCCCCCTATTTATGTTTACGGAGTAATAGACTACAAAGCAATGACTGACTCTATAGCGCAAGTTACTGAAGATGAAACATATTATACTACCACTCTTCCTGAAAATGTTGTTAAAATAAATGCTAAAACACCTGATTCTTATAGAAAAATAATAAATTACATGAGAGAAGAAAAAATAGTACACCATAGCTATCAACTCAAACAAGAAAGAGCATATAGAGTCGTACTAAGAGGTTTACACCATTCTATACCCTTAGAGCAAATAAAATCTGAATTATTAAGGCAAGGCCACACAGTCAGAAATGTTTTAAACATCCGGCACAGAGTAACAAAAGAGCCCCTACCATTATTTTTCGTCGATTTGGAACCAAAAAACAACAATAATAAAGTTTTTAATGTGGAATTTATATACAATACCAGAATTAGAGTAGAAGCTCCGAAACACAAGAACACCATTGTGCAATGCACTCGATGTCAGGCATACGGACACTCTAAGTCATACTGTTATAAACCTTATAAATGTGTTAAATGTGGAGGATCACACGACACCAAAAGTTGCACAAAGCCGAAAGACACACCTGCAACATGTACTCTTTGCAAGGGCAACCACCCAGCGAACTATAAAGGCTGCACTGTTTATCGAGACTTATTAAAAGCAAAGAACAGGAATAACGACACAACTGGACCTAGAAACACACAAGGATACATAAATCCCAATCCAGCACTGCACCAAATGACTCAACAATATGCGCAAAATGGAATGAATTATGCTCAAGTAACCTCAGGAAACATCAACAGACCAAATAATGGTGAAGATATAACACACATGATGTCAAGCTTCTTAAATGAATTCAAAAATCTATTTAATCAACTTCTGAACCAAAATAGCATGATTCTGAACATGCTAACAACAGTCATTAGTAAAATAACGAATTAATGGCTCCATCAATTAGAATAGCCGCCTGGAACGCCAACGGGCTACCAAACCATGTACTGGAAATCACAGCATTTTTAAAAGTAAATAAATTAGATGTTCTTCTCATCTCAGAATCACACTCAACCGAAAGAACAGTAGTAAAAATCCCTTTATACACAACGTACCTTACTCATCATCCTGATGGAACTGCTCACGCAGGAACAGCAATTATTATTAAATCTTCTATTAAACACTATTTCCTACAAAATTACGCCACACCTAAAATACAAGGAACCATACTAAAAATAGAAACATTCACATGGCCACTTGCCATTGCAGCAATTTACTGTCCTCCTAGACACTCCATATCAATTGAAGAATACGAGACCTTTTTTCAAGAACTAGGACCCCGATTTATAGCAGCTGGAGACTGGAACGCCAAACACACCGTATGGGGATCGAGGCTTATAACACCAAAGGGTAGAAATTTATTGGCGTGCTCGCAGAGAAATAATTTAAACTTCCTTTCGACAGGTCAGCCAACGTATTGGCCGACCGATCAAAACAGGATTCCTGACCTGCTAGACTTTGCCGTTATCAAAGGTATCTCAAATATACATTACAAAATAGAACCCAGTCTTGATTTAAGTTCAGATCACACCGCAATAATCATAACACTAAGTACAACTGTAATTTGGAAGGAACCTGTGGCAAAACTCTGCAATAAAAGAACCAACTGGGAACAATTTCAAGCTATTATTAACACAAATATAAACTTAAAACATCGAATTAAAGAACCCCGTGAAATAGAAAAAGCAGTGCAACATTTAACAGAAGTAATACAAGATGCTGCATGGAAGTCAACTCCAGATGATAAAAAAATTACCACCCATGATCATAACATTCCTTTACAAATTAAAGAAATTTTAAATGAAAAAAGAAGAGCTAGAGCCAAATGGCAGCGGTCAAGGAATCCCCGGGATAAAACACAATTAAATCGGTTAACACATCAACTGCGTACAGCTTTAATCCAGGCCCGTAATGAGACTTTTAAATATTACATCTCCAACCTAACACCTAATGACCATTCATTATGGCAAGCGACCAAAAAATTCAAGAGACCAATAACATCTATTCCACCAATTAGAAAATCGGATCTAAGCTGGGCAAAAACTGATGAAGAAAAATCAAACACATTAGCACAACACCTCGCCCAGGTATTTAGTCTACATACAGAAGTCAATGCTGAAGATGAAGAAGTATACACATTTCTCGACGCTCCTTGTCAATTATCACTACCACTGAAACCATGTACACCAACAGAGATCTGGAAGGCGATAAATAAAACAAACCCTCATAAGGCTCCAGGTTATGACTTAATTAATGGTGATGTACTAAAGCATTTGCCTAGAAAAGCGATAGTCCTGCTAACTATTGTATATAACAGCATGATAAGACTGTGTCACTTTCCTATTCAATGGAAATACGCACAAATAATTATGATTGCAAAACCGGGAAAACCGCCTACAGAACCCTCCTCCTATCGTCCTATAAGCCTTCTACCAATAATGTCAAAAATTTTCGAAAGACTTCTTTTAGTCCGAATTCTCGAAAGAATAAACATAAATAACATAATACCTGACCATCAATTTGGCTTTCGACAGAACTACTCAACAATACAGCAGTGCCATAGGATTGTAAATTATATAAAAGAAACTTTAGAGGGAAAGAAAATGTGTGCGGCAGTATTCCTTGATGTGGAAAAAGCATTTGATAAGGTGTGGCATAAAGGCCTGTTGTATAAAGTGAAAAAGAATATGCCTAATGAAATATACCTGATATTAAAATCATATCTGAACGAGCGATTTTTCCAAATCAAAGTAAATACCTCACTTTCCAAATATCATCCTATACAATCCGGAGTACCTCAAGGTAGTGTCCTCGGTCCCTTCCTTTATCTCCTTTACACTGCTGATATACCTGCTGATGATGACATTACTATGGCCACATTTGCCGACGATACAGGAATCCTTACATCAGACGATAACCCAGATAGAGCTTCTAACAAACTGCAAAACTATTTAAGTTCACTTCAAACATGGTTAACAAAATGGAAGATTAAAGTAAACGGTGAAAAATCTTCACAAATTACGTTCACAACAAGAAGGATCGACTGTCCACAGGTTCATATTAACAACATTCCTATCCCCTTAAAATCAGATGTCAAGTACCTGGGACTCCATTTGGACCGAAAGCTGACATGGAAGAACCATATCAAAACCAAGAAAGCTCAACTAAATTTAAAAGTCAGACAAATGTATTGGCTGCTAGGTAAAAGATCCCAGTTATCATTAGAAAACAAAGTATTATTATACAAAATTATACTAAAGCCGATATGGAGTTATGGTATAGAGTTATGGGGCTGCAGCAAACCGAGCAACACTAAAATACTGCAAACTTTTCAATCAAAGACGCTGCGCATGATAGCGAATGCACCATGGTACGTCTCCAATATAACTATCCATAATGACCTTGGGATACCATTCATCGAAGATGTTATTAGACTACAGGCAACCAAAGCCCAAGAAAGAAATTTCGCCCATGAAAGTCAAACTATTCAACAACTCTATCAGCCGCCACTTGTGGGAAGAAGACTGAAAAGGACATGGCCAGAGGACCTAACTGATTAGGTGTATTGGAGAACCATCGATGGATGGTGCCCAAAGCATGCCAGGATTCAAGACTTTGCTACTATTTGCTAAATACTCTGTGTTGTAATTGGAGTAGATTGTAAATTTGCACTTAATAAAATGAAAAAAAAAAAAAATCTGTGAAACTAAAATTAACCTCTAAACTTATTAATCCTGATAATTTGGTATATTATGTACATATGAAAAAAGAAGAAGAAGAAGATACATACTGGAAAATGTGGTGACCAACTTGGACAGTCCATAGCGGCCAGCTTTTGAACTGAGTAGAGAGCTGTAGAAGAGTTTGCTATGGAACTCTAAGGACCTCATTGCCTTCCTTATGTATGAACAGAAAACAAAAAAAGTTGTGACTGGCTAAATGACACCCAAGTCTATGCCATATAAAAAAAAGCATTTGAAAGTTACTAAAGTTTTACAGGGGATAGATATGCATGTTTACAATAGAATTCCATGATTACTTCATTTTCATAAAATTTTGAGTTACTGCAGTCTTGCACTAAGAGTGCGTTATTCCCCGTTAGAGGGCGTTCTAACCATACTGCGATATAAATAGTTTTAATTTATATTGAGAAACTACGGTCGTGTTGGTGTAAATTTGTCTTCCTCAGAGTCTCCTTGACAACAGGTAGACCTAGAAAGAGTACTATCGGAGGATGGAGGGAGACATATTTAAATCAAAACGAAACCGTAGATTTTCTTATTTTACTAATGCCATACTCTGCATTAGAGTACACAGACTCGTTCCATACAGGTTCTCTGAATTGTAAATTGGAATATTTTCCTAACGGTGCCTTTTGATATTGTCATACCTGGGTTAAACAGAGAACTTGAACCGAGTCGAAATTCATTTTAATTATCACAATGTGTTTCAGTTAAAATAATCGACACGAGTGCAACCCATTCAGCAAAACGGTGAATTTGTTGTTACGTGATTTAGCAACTTTTTGAACTTTTGTTAAATTTAATCAATGCAATCGTAATACAAAAAAGTTAATATAATTCAGCTAATAATTTAACATACTATTTCTTAGTTCTAAGGCACGAAAGTACGAAGTTAAACGGATCAGATAGTTTTGTGTAATTGTAATTGTTGTACGATACACTTATTGTATGATTATCTTAAAAAAATGAAAAGCTTTAATTGCAATATACCACACAATAACTAAAAGACCGTCACTTATGTAAGTTGAAACAGACTGCGTAACAGCAATATAAGAGACTAATTTAAGAGATTTGTCTATAGAGACAATCTTTAAGAGACCTGTCTCTATAGACAAGTCTCTTTAAAACAATGTATATTCCTTACACTTATAGCATAAGTTACTTTTAAAATTTAACCAACTCCATTCTAAAATAATGGTATTGTTGATGGGCACACCTTTAGAGTAGATAACTAATTATTCCTATTTTCGAAAAGAATCAACATATTTCTTGGGTAAAGCGTTATTCACCTTCGACCTCCAGAGACCAATAGATTACCATTTCAGTAACTGTTATCCGTTTGTGTGAATAACCTGCCGGGACACACACAACTCGATTTTGTTTAAAAACGGAATAAAATGATAAAAATAGTATTGTAGGATCTGAATGATAATCAAACCTACACCTTCATGAACGTACAAGAGGTATTTTATTGGGGGAATTTCACCTCTATTTTCTTCTCGATTCGAAAACTATTTGGTTTGATTGACCAATATTTTCCTTTTATTGACATGTGATATTGATTAAACAAAATACAAATATCCAAATCGTCCCATTTTCATATTTCAGCCTTTAGATTTAAAACGTTTTCAAAATTGAATTGTTAAAATTTCTTGATTTCGTTGCATTAGGTACTTACATTGAAAATAAAACAACTTGATTATTTTCAAAATTTCTTGCTTATATTATGTAATTTAGACAACACATTGTTCTCTGTATATTTATGCTTTGGTAAAACCTGTATAATTACAATCTAATATATTCATACAAAGATGAAAGAAGTATCAATAGCACAAAAAAAAACTAATTTAAATATATCTTGTGTCACCTACACTTTATTTTTACTTTGTTCTTTGATTAGATATTTTTTGTTCCTTGCTTTTATCGTGGTATTTATACAATTTAAATCTTTATCTGTGTTAGTTATATTGCCTAATAGATATCGCCTAATGTTCCCATTTCTCAGTTTAATTAAGTCTCATTGACAGTAGATTTTATGATGTTTTTCAGTTTAGTTTCAATTGTATAAATCACAGGATTTTGATACGAGCCAACATCTGCCCCTGGGTATGTTTTCCTATATTTGACGGAGTTACTGTATCTATTTGTTTTCATCAGGGCCCCCGCAAGGCTGATTGGCGCCCGCGTGCGGGACATATTTTAGCGCCCTTTAAATCTATAAAACTAATAAGTATTTTTGAAAAATTTAAACCCAGAATGAAAGACTACATTATTACTGACGCCGAAAGTCCCTGAAAACTTCTATAATGTTTATTTTATAAGTTACAGTGGTGAAAATAAAAGAGAAGTGTATTTTAAATAATTGCAAATATCTAATTCGAAAGAAACTTTTTATTTATATTAAGGGACTCTCGGCCCTCGCCAATAACGTTATCTTTCATTCTACGATTAATTTAAAAAAAAATACATTTAAAACACATTGAAAATTTTGACAGCGACATTTTGCGCCTTTCCCCCTAAATTTTTTGCAACATTAATGAAGAACCCTGCATATTAAATTAAAAATATACATTTAAGTAAATAAACAATAATATTTTGTCATTTCAAAGTTTTCAAACAAATTTTATAGTGTCTACATAACTAGAAACCATAATATATGGAAAACTGTTTTGTTATTAATTTTACGAGAAAAAGTTATTCTTCATAAAAAGTTCTGAATTATCTAGAACTCAGAATGCAACCATCAAATATCAAATTTTACGAATCTTATACGAGGTATGTCAAAAAATATGAATTTCGGTAAAGAGCAAAGTACGTTTAGTTTTCACAATATTGAAAAGTTATTATGAAAAGTTGTTCAGCAATAAAAACTATGATTCTATATGCAATTCATCCTTCTAATTGAAATACAGTTGAGTCCGCGAGTCTTTACCCGTGCGTCATTAATACCTGGCGAGATAAAACACATACTTTTTATCTAGCATCATTCTCTTCCAAGCATGAAACTCATGACAAACCAGCTTCCGTTTGTTATTAAGTAAAAACACATGTTATTTTTATGAACCATCTAGACTCAGTGCATTGAAAAGAGATAGGTACAAAAAAAGACGATTCGGTATGTTTTCATATTTTAAGCACAATTTGTTTGACGTTTCTGCTTTGTTTACTTTTATGGCTGTCAGTCAGTTGAATTTTTTGCGGTTTTTGTCGAATTTTTGCGTTTTGAAGTTTCTTTATATTACACAAACAGTTGTTTTCACAACTAATTTTATATTGGGCTTTGAACTTTTAAGGTAAATAATTATATTTTGGCAATTAATATTTAAAACATACAAAGCTAACGTCATTCACACAGTAAAGAAATGATTGTGTTTAGATTTCCGTCAAAGTGAATAAAATAACAAAAATAATAGTACATTGTTTACCGGGTAGGAAAAGCTTAACATTCCTGGACGACTGTGAAGATTGCTAAGTCGAGGCGCAAGCCGAGACTTAGCAACACAGAGTCCAGGAATGTGGCTTTTCCTACGAGGTAGACATACTATTTTTCCGCAAATAGTTTAAAATTCGACAGATATTGATTGATTTAAAAAAAACGCGATAATTTTATTCCCAAATAAATGGTGCTTTGAAATTCCTAATAAAATTACTTGGGTTACTATGGAAACGTATTGAGGTTGAATTGTCAAACTTGACGCTTATAAATTTAATTGCTGGTGTTCTCGAAAGTAAAATGATAAGTGATGATGAAATTTCCATTCCTGGGACTCCTCCAGAGCTGGTTGAGGCAGTGAATACTGCTTCATTAGAATTATTGCCAAAGAAATCAAGAGAAAAGTACGAAAATGCATACAGACGTTTTATGGATTTATGTAGAACACTAACAACTGTACGGAAATATCATTTCCTTACAGTAAGGAAATGACATTTCCTTACAGTAAGGAAGTCCTGACTTTTTCTTCAAGAAATTTTGACAGGAATGTCAAAATTTCCTGGCGATTTGCGGAAAAATATGTTATTGAATTTTTTTATAAATTGTTTATTTATTTATTACTCAATAATAATAAAAAATTTATTAAGCTACTTCAAACATAGCTGTAATTCTGCACAAAAATTTTGAATCAAAACTTACATTTGACATTCTATATATTTGATAACGTCAAATTTTATAATAAAACCCGTAATCGGAACAGCAGCCACTTCCTGTCACTTGTTGTTGCGTGAAATAGATTTCCGACTTATTTCGTATGCTTTAAATGATGACGCACGGGTAAAGACTCGCGGACTCAACTGTATATTGTGATCTAGAAAGGCACTTTACTTTTGAAGGAAACTCACATTTTTTTACATATTATTTTATCTCATATAAAATTGAAAAAAATTGATAAGATTTGATGGTTGCGTCTTAGATTTTAGACCATGCAAAGCTTTTTAGAAAGAATATTTTATCGTACATTAATTGTACTTTTCAACAGCACTCTTTTCATTTATTAGAAATAATGTGATAAGTCTTTTATTAATAATGATTAGCCCTTTTCAATTATTACAAATAATGTGATAACTCTTTTATTATTATTAATTAATTAATCAATAACAATAAAATAGTTATCGCATTATTCGTAATAAATGAAAATAAATGAAAACGGCGTTGGGTATCTGTAATTTGAGAAAAAAAATTCAAGTAAAAGGATGTAATTGCATATTAAAACATAGTTTTTAATTAATTCCAAACAACTTTTCATAATAATAATTTTCGACATTGTGAAATATAAGGTACTCTTGATCGAAATTCATATTTTTGATACTCATAAGATTGACACAATTTTATATTTAGTTGCATTTTAGTTTATGTACTATGCAAAGCATTTTATGAAAAATAAATTTTTTCCGTAAAATTAATAATAAAAAAGTTTCCCATATGGTTCCAAGTTACGCAGACACAATGTCTTAATTATTTTCTTTTTTTTTTTTCAAAATAAATTGTAAATTGTGGATTTTATTAGAGGAAACCCGATTATAACTATTTAAAATGAATTATTATTATTCTATACAATGATTATGATACTTAAAATTTTCACAATTAATTTAATTTTTACACCACTTAAAATAACAACAAATAAAAAAGATTGTCCAACATTTTTTACACGAAAACAAAAGTTTAAAATCAGGATAAAACAAACCCAACGGATATTGCAATAATAGTCGTAAGTAATTATTAACACCAATATAAAATAAAATTTTAAACCTTTCACTGCAGGAAACCACCCGTTCACCAGTAACAGTAAATAATGTTTGTGCCTAATAAAAGCATAGACGAGAAGGGAACAGATACTAAGTCAAATACATAATCATAATTCATAATAAGATTCACTGTATACGAGTAAAATTGCTTGATCCAGCTAATTGTGTTTTTGTTGGAGTAAAACTGCTAAGTTGCGTTTTATGGGTGTTAATTTATGTTTCTACTTGTCAAGGAGCCTGATTTGATGTTTATTTGACTATCTTGAGTGTCGCTTTAGACATAAAATCGGTTTGATGGTATGCCAAGCCTAATTCAATCTACTTCAAAGAAAAAAATAGGAAGGAACAACAAAATGTAACATATTTTTGACGGAGTAAGTTCAATATTTCAGGACGGGAATAATTATTTTTCCAGTAAAAACACAATATTTGATTTTTGAGATTTCTCTAGCTGTTCATGAAATAACTAAAATTGTATATGAAAAATGATTATCTCATTTAAAATAAATATTCCTTATTTACCAAACCTTCGGTTTGGCGCCCCTTTGGGGTTACGGCCGCGTGCGCTGCACGCGTTGCACGTCCGGTTACGGGGGCCCTGGTTATCATGATGTATAGTCTACGCGGGGCTAATGGAGGAAGAGCATTAGTTATTATTAAATCTTCGCTCTTGACACCAAGTAAATTCTTTCATTATGAAAGTGACCTGCTAAGTCTTCTTTGGTCCCGGCGCCCCTTTTAAGGCGTGATACAATTGATCGATTTTCTCTTTGTCTCTGTTTTTTGTTCAGGCGTAAACTTCTATCAGGTTTAGGATTGCGTCTATATTCCTTAGGCCCATTTGGGCTGAAAATATTTATTACCTTCCTCATAAAACTTTTTTTTATTTAGTTATTCATGTTGAGTCGACAACTTTTTTACTTCGGAAATTTTTTGGGAGGGGGCGTTTCGTAAATATAGAGGTTTCTAAACTTTGGTGAGTCCGACAAATAGAGTACACTTAAAAATTTGTCAGACAATATTACCAATAAATTGTAAGCATTTTTATCAAACGATCCTGCAAAAAAATCATCATATACGACTCCATAGTGCACCCTCCATAGGGGTGGAAAGTGCACGCATCATAATGAGTCATAAAATTTATACCATGGCAGTTAATTTTTGCAGGATTGTTTGATAGGAATATTTATAACTAACTGGTAATATTGTCAGACTTAAGGGTAGTCTAGTTGTCAGACGCACCAAAGTTTAGAAATCCCGAAAATTTTCCGAAATAGAAAAGTTGTCCGACTCAACATGAATAACTGAATAAAAAAGTCTTATGAGGGAGGTAATAAATTTGAATGGTTTAAGACCTATTACGTTTAGGGCCTATTACGTAGACTCAATACCGATTAAGTTTTACTTACATTAATATTAGCCCGATCAAAGAAAAATCCGACCCCAAAAAAAATAAAGCAATAATGAAAATTTGGGAATGGGTAGTTGAAATTGTCTATTATTGTATAAGAAAAAGTTTACAATTCTACCTCCCCTCCATTTTACAAAAATGGAGGGGAATACCCCTCTCTCGAAGGTGGAAAATATATATTCAAAATAAGACCGGAATTGGATAAAATGACTAATTCTAAACAACTTTTGATCTATAGAGTTTTTTCACTAAGTCAATACTTTTCGAGTTATTTGCGAGTGAGATATCTCAAAAATTATTTTATCGAAAAAATATTCTTAGCAAAAATATAGCTTATAAAAAATTGAAAAATATCAAATTCTAAATCGAATATTTTAATGTGAAATAACTCAAAAACGGAGCAGCAATTTTCGGGGAAAATTCATGTTAGCTTTTTAAAAGTGTTTAAAAAAGGTTTATTTTTGTTTTTTAAAAAAACTTTTAACATTAAAAGTAAGTGAGTTACACTCAAAATATTATTGGTCCATTTTATTTTCTGGTAAAAAATCGCGAAAATCTCTCCCTAATTAGCATCACAAATAAATTTTATCATTATCACTTGACAAGTTACTTTGCTTATGTATCTATTATTTATATGATCTGTAAGTTTCATCGGTTCAAAGTGCTTATTTTTGAAAAAGATGTAGTTACAATGGCTTGAACGAGTAACTAATCACGAGTTTAGGCAAATTTAAACAGCCATAGCATAACCAATTTTTGTGTAACAAGAAAACAAAAAATCAAAAATATTCAGAAAAGCAAAATGTACTTTTTTTATTTTTTGAGATTTTTGGTATTACTAATAAATTCCATAAAAAATTCCATTTTTTTTTTCAAAATAAAAAAAAATGTTTTATTTTAAACACAATTTTTTTCAAAAATGAGCAATTTGAACCAATGAAACTAATAGATGATATAAAAAATACATAAGTAAAGTAACTTGTGAAGCGGTAACGATTAATTTTATTTGGGAAGCTAATTAGAGGGTGATTTTCGCGATTTTTTTACCAAAAAATAAAAAGGACCAACAATATTTTGAGCGTAACTCACTTACTTTTGATGCTAGAAGTTTTTTTTTTAAAACAAAAATAAACCTTTTTTAAACACTTTTAAAAAGTTGAAACGAATTTTCCCCGTAAAGTGCTCGGTTTTTGGTTTATTTCAAATTGAAATATTCGATTTGGAATTTGACGAAGAAGAACCTACTTTTCATTAGCTACAACTCTGCTTCTACTGGGTCTACAGACCTCATGCATAAACCATTTTTTTCAATATTTTTTCGCAGAAATACTTACTTTTTGCGTTATCTGCGAAAAACCGTCCAAAACATGTTTTTTTTTGATAAAAATGAACGTATTCACTCGCAAATAACTCTAAAAGGTATCCCTACGCCATTAATATAACAAGACACGTTTTATAATATACGACGAGATCTTTAATAAAATGACTAATTACCAAAATGACTCATTAATAATTTAATATTTCTACACCTCAAAATTTATTATCTAAATTTTATTAATACTTATTCAAATTAAAATTCGTTCTGAAATACTTCAACGATCTTCGAATACTTTTGTGACACAAATTGCATTAAATCGTAATTAAATCTTAAGAATATATAATTGGCTCGCATAACATTATTATCTAAAATTCTATGGGCCAATAAACGTTTGTTCCCACACATTATTGCCATAGAAGGTATAAAATATTATTGTTTCTACTACATTAATCACAAGTCGTATACTCTCCATGAGCGTGTCACAGAAGAAGGAATTTTGTTTTGATTTTTGGCGAAAGAGTAACAAGTCTGAACAAGTACTTTACTTGAATCAATTATTTTTTAAAGGAACTAAGTGTTATTAGGAAGTTTTAAGAAAACGAGAAAAATGTTGTTTATTTTTGCACCTCTTGATTTTTTCAAATTTTTATTCTTTTTTCATTAGTATGGTTCGATTAAAGGTGTATATTACGTAAATCAATCTAAAATTTTCGATTTTCATTATTGAACGAATTTTAAAAAAAAATTAACTTTCAGAAATATACATTTCATAAAACAAATTTAATTTTTTAGGTTTTTATATAATTCTCTACTAAAGTAATTTTATTGAGAAAAACAGCCACAAAAATATATTTTAAGCAAAATTAAAGAAATATTATAACTTAAAACTTAGATATAAAAACAAAAACGGAAGTTCCCTAGGTTGGCTGCTGTATACCATATAGTTAAAAAACTCTAACATGAAGTAAAACCACTTCTATGTAATTGGTATATTTATTAAAATCTAAAAAATCCCAATGGATTGAATAAAATGTGTCCAATTTAGAACGTTTAGACCTATCGGTTCATCATTAATGAATCTAGAATAAAATAAATAATCACACTATTAAAATTGAAAGATGGTTGAAATTTTGAAAGTTAGAAAAGTGTGGTTATGATTACTTACTTGAATACTTGCTAAATAGCCCCAGAACCAAACAATGGTTGAATTTATAATTCGATCTACATTATTTAAAAGTAATATTAAACAGGCTAAACGCCAATGTTACAAGATATAACGTCCGGCAACATGGTGAAACCCTACCAGGAAACTTAAGCAACCATCTTAGGCCAACGCTGACTATAAAGTGTCAAAAGTGTGTAAGCAACTGTCTGGAGTGACATTAACAGTTGAGAAAAAGGTAGTCGATTTTCAAAGGTTATTAACAAAAGGTCATGATCAAAAACAATGATAATATGATAAAGATTTTAATATCTGAAAATGTCTAACATTTTAAATCTATTGTTTTTTGAAAAGAAAATTGTGATTTACAAAATTTATTTAGAATATAAAAATTATTTTATGTTGACTGTATACTATAACATTAAATTGATCAAATTGATAAAAAGGAAGTATGAGCTGCTATTAATAATGATGAACAAAAGATAAAAACAGGTGATGGTGAGAGAGGAGAAAGAATAAATATTAGTTGGAATATTATTGTACAAATGAGTTATTAGGTAGGCACGTTATTTAAATCTATATTTTATTGGTGGTTTTGTATGTAAATTGGAAAATTATTGTTATTTAAATGTAAATGGAAATTTTTAAAATAATGGATTTGAGTTAGGATACAGTCAATATACTTAGTAGTATCAAATATGTAAATGAAAAGGATTGTAATTATTACGAGATGTTTTTTAAAAAATTTTGAGAGAATTCTTGCGACAAAGTGGGGGTATGTGAAATTGGAGATAAAGAAATGTAGGATTATAGCTCAGTCCAGTTGATACAAGAATGAAATTAAAATGAAATTAATATTGAAAATGTCTGTACTGAATAAAAAAAATAGTAAAACAAAGTAAGAAAACGAATATTGATATAATTTAATTGTAATAATAATGGGTCTGAATGTGAGAACTGAAATTAAGAGATGAAATGTTAGTTGGAGAAGTAAAAAATAAAAAATATATTTGGAAACAGTCAAAGACAAAAAGTAGAGGGCTGTGGTGTAAGGGAGAAAGGCAAGTGTAATAAGGAAAAGGGAGGGATTGAGAAAAGATGGGGTGTGGAATTTAAACTGAATGAAATAATGAAATGAAAGAGAAGTGAGAAGATAGTAGGGTGAATTAATTAGGTTAAGGTTATGATGAACCCCTTACTAACCTTAACCTAATTAATTCACCCTACTATCTTCTCACTTCTCTTTCATTTCATTATTTCATTCAGTTTAAATTCCACACTCCATCATTTCTCAATCCCTCCCATTTCCTTATTACACTTGCCTTTCTCCCTTACACCACAGCCCTCTACTTTTTGTCTTTGACTGTTTCCAAATATATTTTTTATTTTTTACTTCTCCAATTAACATTTCATCTTTTAATTTCAGTTCTCACATTCAGACCCATTATTATTACAATTAAATTATATCAATATTCGTTTTCTTACTTTGTTTTACTAATTTTATTTTATTAAGTTCATTTTCAATATTAATTTCATTTTAATTTCATTCTTGTATCAACTGGACTCAGCTATAATCATACATTTCTTTATCTCCAATTTCACATACCCCCACTTTGTCACAAGAATTCTCTCAAAATTTTTTAAAAAAACATCTCATAATAATTACAATCTTCTTCATTTACATATTTCATACTACTAAGTATATTGACTGTATCCTAACTCAAATCCATTTTTTTAACAATTTCCATTTACATTTAAATAACAATAACTTTCCAATTTACATATACAACCACCAATACAATATAGATTTAAATAACTTGCCTACCTAGTAATTCATTTGTACAATAATATTCCAACTAATATTTATTCTTTCTCCTCTCTCACCATCACCTGTTTTTATCTTTTGTTCATCATTATTAATAGCAGCTCATACTTCCTTTTTATCAATTTGATCAATTTAATGTTATAGTATACAGTCAACATAAAATAATTTTTATATTCTAAATAAATTTTGTAAATCACAATTTTCTTTTCAAAAAACAATAGATTTAAAATGTTAGACATTTTCAGATATTAAAATCTTTATCATATTATCATTGTTTTGGATCATGACCTTTTGTTAATAACCTTTGAAAATCGACTACCTTTTTCTCAACTGTCAATGTCACTCCAGACAGTTCCTTACACACTGTTGACACTTTATAGTAAGCGTTGGCCTAAGATGGTTGCTTAAGTTTCCTGGTAGGGTTTCACCATGTTCCCGGACGTTATATCTTGTAACATCGGCGTTTAGCCTGTTTAATATTACTTTTAAATAATGTAGATCGAATTATAAATTCAATCATTGTTTGGTTCTGGGGCTATTTAGCAAGTATTCAAGTAAGTAATCATAACCACACTTTTCTAACTTTCAAAATTTCAACCATCTTTCAATTTTAATAGTGTGATTACTTATTTTATTGTAGATTCACTGATGATGGACCGATAGGTCTGAAAACGTTCTGAATTGGACACATTTTATTCAATCCATTGGGATTTTTTAGATTTTAATAAATATACCAATTACATAGAAGTGGTTTTTACTTCATGTTAGAGTTTTTTAGATATAAAACATATCTGCAGAGTTTAAAACAAAATCGAAAACAAAATGGTTTTCAGCTCTATTAAGTTGCATTGTCTTTGGATTTCTTGGTCTTTCAGGAATTCATTATGTTGACGAAAAATTCCTGTTTATTTATTTTTGGCTAAGGCTTTGCAAATAGCCTCTTTTTGTTTCCAAAAAGTAAGGAATAATCGAATTTAGTTCTTTTCTGTACCAAACGCTAGGATTTGGACAAATAATAATTAATTTAACATAACAAAAAGAAAATGGCCGAAATTGCACTTATAGACCGGGAGATATTATACAGTAGTTCAGCCACGATTTTTTAAGTCCTGCCTTTTGCAATAGTGGAAGGGTAGCCGAGGTAATTACAATTTGTGGAAATATCCACAAATTTCTTATGACATTTTCCTGTAAAAAGTAGATTTTCCCAAAAAAGAAAAATAGCGTTTTGCGATGAATTTCTGAGTCCTGCCATATCCGTAGAATCACAGGATACTATGGATTTTAAGAAGAACATTTTTTGGGCAGGAGGGTTGCAAACGGGCTAACGGAGTATATATGTATACAAACATGTAAGGAAAATATTGAAATTTTCATGATTTTCTGTGTCCTGCCAACTAAATGAATTAAATATATTTATTTCAAAATGATCAAAAAAATGTTGGCATGACGTCTCCTACTCTTTAAGTATACTTGTCCCTTGGAAAATTATGCGCAAAATTTTTACCCTGATTCCGTGATTTTCTGAGTCCTGACTTTAAAAAGCTATAATACTCAAATGCAATCAATACTTTTTCGGTACTCGGCAGGAAGGTAGACGGTTCTTGTTCGACGGCAGGAGTCCTAGATTTGTAAGAAAATTCGTAAAAAATTCCACGATGTTCTGAGTCATGCCATTTTGCATATTTTTCAAGAATATTAATATAAGTCTATTTACAAAGAGGCAGGATGGTTTTATATTTATTTCGTATACAGGATGGGGCATTAGTGTGACAAAGTCCAATTACTCGTTTGTCGTAAGAGATACGAAAAAAAGTTATTTAGGTAAAACATGGGGCGAAGAGAGGATCATAATTTAAAATAAATTTCTAATATACAGGGCTACCCGTATTGGCTGTGTTTTTTTTAATGGAACACCCTGTATATCATTTTAAAATTCCTAAGATAATTTTAAGATAATTTAACATAATTCACATAATCCAAAAATGTTTCCTAAGGGAGCTAGAGCAGAACGCTTCCATTTCGATAGACAAAAACTGGTCTGCCTTTTTATCTTCCAGAGATAAATCGATTCCATAAATTGCGAATCTTTAGTACCTGTCATAGGAGTCCGTTTTGGGTAGGGCAACCGTTATTTTATAGCATAACTGTTTTGTCTTTAACTTTTAAGCATTTTTGACACTATATTATTAAATTGAGAGGTATTCTAGTACTAAAGGGTACTCTTGCTTTAAGTCGGTAGGAAGCACCGTTTTCTAGAAAAATCAATTTCAAAATTTTTCGTATTTTAAATTTAAGAAAAATTAAAAAATAAAATAAAAAACAAACGGTGTATTTATCGACTTAAAGCAAGAGTAACATTTAGTACTAGAATACCTCATAATCTATTACTCTACTGTCAAAAATGCTTAACAATTAAAGCAAGTTATGAGGTTTCGTTGATCTACCCAAGACGGACGCCTATGACCTATACTAGAAACTAAAAGAGAAATAAACTTACAAGTTTTCGTTTTTCTAAATAGTTTTTTTTAATTTTTTTTTTCAAATTCAAAAACCGAAAAATTTTTCAAATCGATTTTTCTAGAACACGGCGTATCTTACCGACTTAAAGCAAGAGTAGCTTTTAGTACAAGAATACCCCATAGTTTAATAATCCAGTGTCAAAAATGTTTAAAAGCTTAACACAGAAAAGTTATGCGATAAAATATCTGTTTCCCTACCCTAAACGGGCGCCTACGACCGGTACTAAAAATTGACAAATGATGGAATCGATTTATCCCTGGAAGATAAATAGATGTACCAGTTTTCGTTTTTCTAAATAGAAGTGTTTTGGAGCCATTTAAAAAAAAAACTAGTTAGAATACGCCATCTTTAAGGAGCTCTATCTTCCTTGGGAAGCATTTTCGGACGAGGTGAATTAAGTTAAATTTTCTTAAAATTATCTGAGGAGTCTCCGGGCTTCGATTG
Organism: Diabrotica virgifera virgifera; assembly: GCF_917563875.1. Taxonomy (NCBI): domain Eukaryota; kingdom Metazoa; phylum Arthropoda; class Insecta; order Coleoptera; family Chrysomelidae; genus Diabrotica; species Diabrotica virgifera. The sequence goes on from NC_065443.1 coordinate 268,669,378, forward strand.
TTAGAAGAGTTTCTGGACACCCTGTATAATAGGTACAATCCCTACTATAACCAATTAATTGTAAAATTATTGATTTTCTTCCTATTGCTTTTATTACGTTTACTTAGATACAAATATGATCTAATCGCTTAAAATAAATAGGTTACAGTTTGGTATTAGATTTAAAACGTGTGTAAAAATCCGAGACATTACTCAGGAAAATAATATTTAATACCGTGCGATTCTTTTAAATAAAAATTAATTTTTATTTGTTAAATATCTTTGCGGTTATCCTGCCACGTTGTAAACGGTTTTAAATTAGTGTTTTTAAAGCATACTTGACATGGCATGACTCAGAAAATTGTGGTGGTATGAATATGTTTGTATAACAACCTGCAATGATTTTACTGACTTAAAATTTTATTTTTATATACGAAATAACTACACAACCATCCTGCCTCTTTGTAAATAGCTTTATATTAACATTTTTAAGATATGTCCAAAATGGCATGACTCAGAAAATAGTGTAACTTTCCACGAATTTTCTTGCACATTTTAAACTGTGTGTAGTAAAAAATGTGTAACTAAATATCCTGCCATTTTGAATAATGTCTACTTAAATTATTTATTTTATAATACAATTTATTTTAAGACTCCATTTTTCCACTATTTTCCACAGAATTTTCCACAAGTGCAGTTAAACATTATTAGACGTCATGCCAACATTTTTTCGATCATTTTCAAATAATTATGTTTAATTTATTTAGTTGGCAGGACTCAGAAAATTATGAAAATTTCATTATTTTCATTACATGTTCGTATATCCATATACACTCTTAGTCCTTTTGCAACCATCCTGCCCAAAAAAATTTCTTCATAAAATTCATAGTATCCTGTCATTCTATGGATATGGCAGGATTCAGGAATTCATCGCAACTCCCCATTTTTTTCTTCATGGAAAATCTAATTTTCACAGGAAAATGTCATATGAAACCCGTGGATTTTTCCATAATTTGTAAGTACCTTTTCTAAGCTTCCAGTATTGCAAAGGGCAGGACTCAGAAAATCGTGGTTGAAGTTCTGTTAATATCTCCCTGAGGAAGACTCCCTGTTTATTAGGCCCTTTCAGAAATAATTTATTTTTATTCTTTTTACTTTTATTTTGCTGTTTAGTTTTGTAGGTCTCACAGTATTGCAACATAAAAATAAATAAATAATTTATTTTCTTTTTGACAAACAGTATGTGCCGAATCGGCCTCATAAGTAAAAAAAAGAAAAGAAGGAGTGTATACACTCAAAATAGACAATGGACACTTAGACCACAAAATCCAAAGAGGAGTTGGACAATGTTGTATAGGTACTCTCACCATTATTATTCAGATGTCATTATTAACCCGGCACCTGCCACGTGGGGTGCTACCAGCACCCCATAACACATTTTTATCAAATATTTGGTACTTCAAGTTTGGTAACCGTGCTGTGCGTCATAGTAGCTTTCTATAATATTATATAGCATATATGTGTTAGTGCTTGAAGTGGTTATTTAGTGTCATTCTGAACTTATAGCTCTAAAGTCGAATTGGGGTGTCATCATGTGGCACTTAAAGTTTTTAATTTTTTTTGTATTTTTGATAAACAGGTCAAATTTACATTTTTTATTGAAGTACCTGATTTAAATTATTAATATAGACTCTATACTCGCTAAATCTTAATTTTTTTAGATATTTTACTTGACTTCATTTATTATGGCTTGGTACTTGCTAATTTGCTTATAACACCTTTTTCATTTTATTTTTTAACTTTTATAACATATTAGTGGCTAATAAGTTAATAAAACATGTTTATTTATATTCTTGTGTTACTCAACACATTATTTTGTTTTTTAAACAAGTAGATCGCAGAAAATTTTTAAGAGGTGCTGTGAGCACCCCACGTGGCAGTTGGCGCCTTGCAAAGCGACGTGGCAGGTGCCGGGTTAAAGATGGAGGTACAAAATGTAGAAGTACCTAAGTACCGGCCCTCGGATTTATCTGTCTGTCCTTCGTGTAGTATATGTGAAGTATTTGTTTGTTATATGTTAATTTAAGTTGCCACCACTGAAGACAAATGTTAATGGCAGTCGAGGATACCTTCCCCCTTTTTATGAAATGCCCCTGAAGAAGCTCTAGGTGGAGAAAATATACTTAGGCAATATTAAATAAAATTCAGTGCTCGATATCTGCTTTTTATTTCGTAAAATTCATATACATATTCGACGTTCAACCACTTCCTATCTTAATTATATTTTACGGTTGAGTCTAGAAACTCTAACACTAATAAATCTGTATAACCACTGGCTTATTATTCGCGTATTTTACGCCAATTTTCTCGCTGGGTTGGCTTGATAGAATTTGCTTCGTTTCACGCATTAATACACACCGCAACAAGTTGTAACAGCTGGTTTTGGTATTATGGTAAACACGGAAATCAATAATTCAATTTTACCTAAAGACAATTTTTAGATATTATTTTAAGGCAAATACTTCAAAAGTGGTGAATGTTATGAGTATTTTCGTTAAAATGTTCGTTGATATACAGATAATTTCAAAAGTTATGCATCACACAAAATTTTCGATATTATAATCTATTTTTGGAAACTACTGTTGGAGAATATTTATAAAAAAATATCATATCGTTGACAGAAATTTTTTGTTTTGAGAGAGATACTGTTTTTTTTTCCTTTAACTTAATGAATCGACATCTAATGTCCATTGGCATGGTACAGTGCATTTTTGCAATCAGATACCTAGCGTAATGTGTAGTGTATGTGTTGAGTGAATGTCTTGTTACTTTGAAAAGTCCACTTCATTGTCTTTGCAAAGAGACGCTAATTGTATCCTGTCTGCGGTACCTCCGGTGAGTAGTGATTCCACAAGGATAGAAACTATTTTCAGTAGTAATAACCCAAGGACATTGATAATTGTTCGAAAAAATTTTATAACAGATTTCGAAAGCTTGTTGCTTGGAAACAGACCGACGCCGTAGGCGGAGGTCTGTTGCCCGTAAGCAACAAGCTTGAGAAAGTTGTTAAAACATTTTTGAGCATTTATCAATGTTCGAGGGTTATTCGGATAGAAAATTTTTTGCTGGTTATGAAAAAAAAAAATACAGAGCAGAAACAATTTATTTAAATCTGCAATTAACAAAGGAACAATTAGAAAAATTTACTGTAAAAAAATTAATTTTCTTTGGTATATTTGATTCGATAATTTCATTAATATTCTCATCAGTATTACAACCAAATCGTGACATTTTGAAATATTGAATATTTGAAATATCAAAATCGAAATGAAACGAAATGTAGGTATCCATAGCTACATGATTGAGTGAAAACAGCCCATGGGATCTGTTTTCAGTATAATGTTGGTTTTATTGGATGTATTCAATCAGATGACCACAAATTAATTGATTTCATTGGATTTCTAATTGAGCAAAAAATTTTCAGTTTAATAAATTAATATGCTCTGATGCGCTATTTGTTATTCCCGTTCGTACTCTAAAAATAAGATCGGCTGTTATTCGACAGCTATGGCATTGAAACTTGAAAACTCGATAAGATTGGTGTGAACAAAAGTATTACCTTTGATACAAATTGTGTGATATAAATTAATTCTGTTTTAGTCCCTGTTAGTCACGTTATCAGCCTATAAAGCAAAGCATTTTTTAAAGCCTTTAATTCTTTCAGCTGACTTCAATTTCTTTTTCCATATTTTTAAGAGCCCTAAAAAATTCTTTCTAAATATATATTGAACAGAACAGAACAGTTTTTCAGTATTGGTATCGGTATTTTTATGTCGTATCCTGCAATTGTTTATTCCTGACCGTTCGTCTGCAACTGCGATAAAAATATTCTAGGCTGTGTAGGTAACCTACAAAAACATGACCAGCTAATGCCGATCTCCTTTGAGTATATGCCCGGTGTTAGCAATCATACTATAATTATAGCGGACATATAGCAGCCTACAACTATACAGGGTGAGACAAATAAAGGGCCTATTAGAAATACTTCGAGAACTAAAGGCAACAGAATCATGAAAATTTGAATTAAGGGGTTTTTGAAGAGTCATTTGTTTCATGAAAATATTTTCATCTATTTGCTACTTCCGGATATACCGAAATTTTTACACTTTTGGATTCTCTTTGATGTCTTCTTTCTTAAAATATGAAGTTTTGTAATGTTATATAGGGCGTTTTAAAATATAATTAAGATATTTTATTAATTTCTTAGCAACATTCACACCCTGTAGAATTGTAGTAGTTTGACATCTAAAACTCTACTTACGTTCAAATGATTTGTAATATAGTTTACTATTGTTAAGAATCATTAGTAAAGCTAAATTTTTAATTTTGGTATATAGGGTTGGTCGAAACTCGGAATCAGTATTTTCTGAGTTTTCTTAAATGGAACACCCTGTATTTTAGTATTATCATAAATGATATTTTATGGTACTTTTTTATTTCGTAAGCCTTCCCTATACCTAACTGCTTTAATTTGTGCTTAATTGTTAATCGCACCAACAATCTTAACTACGTAGGTAGTTTGATAGCTAAACCATTATTGGTAATTTTAATGATCAGTCTGGATTAATATGTATTTATTTCTGAAAAATTGTTTGTGATTGAATATTTTCACGGCCAACCTTATAAAATTTTACGTATTTTTTGTTGCAATTAATGTTTAGCTTTAATCACCAATCACTCACAAATTAAAGCAGTTAGGTATAGGGAATAGTTATAAAATAAAAAAGGACCAGGAAACATCATTTCATTACAATACTAAAATACAGGGTGTTCCATTTAAGAAAACTCAGAAGATATTCATTCCGAGTTTCGACCAACCCTGTATACTAAAATTTCAAAATTAGCTGTAATAATGATTCTCAACAATAGTAGAATATATTAAAAATCACTTTAATGTGAGCAGAGTTTCTAATGTAAAACAATTCTACAGGGTGTGAATATTGCTACGATATTAATAGAAAAACGTAAATATCTCTTAAACTACCCTGTACAATATTACAAAACCTCATATGTTAAGAAAGAAGGTATTGAGAAGAATCCAAAAATGTAAAAATAAACAGTTTGTCCCATTAAAAAAAACGAAGTTATAAGCAACTTCCAGTATAACCGGAAGTTGCACAGAGATGAAAATATTTTCATTTGATAGATCATCCTTCAAAACTCCTTTATTCCAATTTTCATGATTCTGTTGCCTTTAGTTCTCGAGATATTTCTAATAGGCCAGTTATCTGCCTCACCCTATATAAAGGCATTTTTTACGTTTTTTATATCATTTTATATCGATTTCTCTCACTGCAATGGCCGACTTTTCTCACTGCCTGAGAAATTGTTCGTTTTGAATGCATGTAAGTAGTGAGAGAAGTTGCACATTGCATAGCATCCATAGAAAAAGTAATATATTTAATAATATAAAGGATATAGATAATAATTGTATATAAAATCTTTTTTTAATATTGAACAAAAAAAAACTGGCTACCAAAATCGTTATGCTGTTACTAACACCTCTATTTATTATAGGAAGTATTTCCATTACCTGCAAAGGACAAATTCCCACACGGTCCAAGAAATATCAACGAACCTTCATTTGGACCTAGAAGTCTGGATACTGACCTGTTTCCTGATGAAATGTTATCAAGACAGCAGGAAACATTAGATACATCCAGCGATAACGAATTCTCCACCAGAGATAAATCTCAGTCTCTAGAAGGAAGAAGGAAAAGATCTGTTATCGTGTCGGACAGGTAGTAACATTTTCATTTTATTTTTAAAGATTTATTGGACTGACAGTTATAATTTGGATTGTTTTCATTTGTTATTTATTTTCCATCTGAGGATAATTCAATCAACGAGAAATTAAGTTTAGCGAATATTACCTGTTAGTGCTACCTAATCCTTCCTGATTAAATTTAACCTTATAATAAATGGTTATCTTACAGTCCCTGGCCATATTATTATGACCACGTATGAATTTTTATAAAAATCAACTATTCCACTAAGTACGTTTTGTTTGAAATATGATGTTTAAATTTAATTTTGTTATGCTATGTTAATGTTATTCATTAATTATAATATATTTAATAATAAACAGCAATAAAATATTTGAAAATATTACATATTTATATTTTTTTAATATCTTGTTAAACTAATCAGATGGAAAATATTTGGGAGCATTTAAAACGAGAAATTTCCGATGAAAAGGTCACTAACGGAATTGTTTTGGTTAAAGAACTAATATATCGTTGAAACCACAATGACAAATTAAAGCAAAAAAAATTTAACTGCATTCAAAGTATGCCAAGACGGGTACTAGCGGTAATCAAAGTTAGAGCGGACTCTAACCCTGGTTTATTGCTGTTTATTATTAAATATTTAATAATAAACACCAATAAAACATTTATAAATATCACATATTTTTATTTTTGCAATATTTTGCTGAGCCCCTTTAACTTTGATTACCGCTAGTACCCGTCTTGACATACTTTGAATGCAGTTAATTTTTTTTTGCTTTAACTTGTCATTGTGGTTTCAACGATATATTAGTCCTTTAATCAAAACAATTTCGTTAGTGACCTTTTCATCGGAAATTTCTCGTTTTAAAAGCTTCCAAATATTTTCCATCTGATTAAGGTAAGAAGTTGAACAAAATATTAAAAAAATATAAATATGTATTTCATAACAAAATAAAATTTAAAAACATATTTTAAACACAACGTACCTAGTGGAATAGTTGATTTTTGTAAAAATTCATAGGTGGTCATAATAATATGGCCAGGGACTGTATATTCTAAACAATTTACTAATTAAATCTCTTTGGTAAGTCTAAGGGTTTGTCTCCTTTAAGTCTTCTCACTTCCATGCTGTTATCTAGTATAGAAGATGTTTTTTATTACTTAACGTAGTGTTATGTCAGTGCCGGTTTATCCACTGGGCGCTTGGGGCGGGCACCCAGCGGCCCGGACCCCGGAGTGGCCCGTACCTCTTAGTTCTAAAAAAATTAAATCGCTAAATAATCTACATATTTTCCGAAAATAATCTCATACGCAGATACGCTAATACACTGCAAGCGCCTATTACTCTGGGCTAATTAGCAAAATTCATAGAAAAGTTATTTACCAGCAATTTTATTGTTGGAATGGAATTATAAGATCGTATATATTAATAATATAGGTATGCAAAGTCTGCAGATAGTGTGCTACTTTTTTTATAAACAAAATGGCGCCGACAAATCGTATTTTTTTCAATTATTGCTCTTTAACTCCGAAGATTATAATTTTACAACAAAAACACCCAAATAAAAATTCACCGCAATTAAATTTTGCATAGAGACATGCTTTTTACGATTTGCTTCGACGAAAATTTTCCACGGAAAATGCGGGTTTTCCCAACAAAAACTCTTATTTTCAAATAAAGTTTTAGGTAAGTAATTATTAATCAATAATTAAATAACTTAGTGACATCAAAGCTTTCTTGGTATAGATTGTAATTCCAGAAGCCGGTGAAAATTAAACGAATATTTTAGCAACAATTCAATTGATAATTAACAATTTACGATCGCAATAATAACCAAAATAATAATGATACATTGATCAAACTTATAAAGATTATAAAGATGAGATGCTTATTTAATATTTTATCGACAAAATATAAATTTTTCTTTTTTTTGCATAATCTTTAAATTTTGACAAAAAAAATAGTTATAATACGCTGGTCTAATTAGTAAAGTACAAAGAAAGGTTATTTACCAGCAATTTTATTACTGGAATCGAATTATAAGATCCTACATATTATTAATATAGGTATGCAAAGTCCGCAGATAGTGTGCTACTTTTTTTATAAACAAAATGGCGCCGACAAATCGTATTTCTTTCAATTATTGCTCTATAACTCCGAAGATTTTAGCTTTACACCAAAAACACTTAAATAAAAATTCACCCCAATTTAATTCTACATAGTGGCAAGTTTTTCCCGATTTGCTCCGATGAAAATTTTCCTCGGAAAATGTGGGTTTTCCCAACAAAATCTCGAATTTTCAAATAAATTTTTTGGGCCAGTAATTATTTATCAATAATTATATAGCTTGGTGAAATAAAAGCTTTTTTGGTATAGATTATAAATTCAGGAGCTGGTGAAAATGAAACGAATATTTTAGCAACAATTCAATTGTTAATTAACAATTTACAGTCGCAATAACCACCAAAATAATCATGAGACATTGATCAAACTTAGAAAGATTATAAAGGTGTGATGCCTATTTAATATTTTGTCGACAAAATATAAATTTTTTCATTTTTTTGCATAACCTTTAAATGTTTAAAAAAAATGTTATAAACAAATTAACATTTCATAGAAATTGTTTATTATATTCTAATTTTAAAAAATACTTAAAATGCGTATTTCATAGGTCTTGAAAACGACTGCTTTAAAAAAATTTTACAACCATTTGCAAAAGAGTTATGAAACAGCAAAATAAATATACGATTTCTCCGTTGTTTATAATTTGTTTTAATTGTTTCAAAGCTTAAATGTTAGTCTATGGTACAAACTAATTACTCACAAAGAATGTCAAAAATTAGTGCAATGGTTATATTTTAATCAAAGATTAAAAATACTTTTTTTTTGTAATTTTTAGCGCAAAAATAGGCCTGATACAGAGTCGGAACTAAAATGTTCACTCGAAGCGACTGACACGCAGCATTACATTATTTATTAAAAGTGTACGTTGCGCGGCCGGTCGTCGCTCCGAGTGAAAATTTTAACTACAGTACTGTATTAGTCTACTTTCACGCGTGTAAATTACAAAAAAATATATTTATAATCTTTAATTAAAATATAACCATTAAAATGATAATCAATATTTTTTTTGTAAATAATTAGCTTGTACTTTAAACTCACTTCTACGCTTTGAAAGAATTAAAAAAAAATTATAAACACCGTAGTAATCGTATGTTTATTTTGCTGTTTCATAACTTTTTTGCAAATGGTTGCAAAAAAGTTTTAAAGCATTCATTCTCAAGATATTTGAAATACGCATTTTAGCTATTTTTTTAAATTATAATATAATAAAAACTTTCTGAGAAACGTTAATTTGTATATAACTATTTTTTTTTAACATTTAAAGATTTTGCAAAAAAATAAAAAAATTATAAAATGAAAAATATAAAAATAAAATTTTTATTTTATTTTTAAAAAAATTATATTTTGTCGACAAAATGTTAAATATGCATCTCATCTTTATAAGATTTCAAAGTTTGATCAGTGTATCATAATTATTTTGGTTATGATTGCGACCGTAAATTATTAATTAAAAATTGAATTGTTGCTAAAATATTAGTTTAATTTTCACCAGCTTCTGGAACCAAAATCTAAACCAAGAAGGCTTTTATATCACCAAATTATTTAATTATTGGTAGATAATTACTTATCTAAAACTTTCTTTGAAAATTAAAAACTTTGTTGGGAAAACCCACATTTTCCGAGGAAAATTTTCGTCGGAGCAGATCGGGAAAAACACGTCTCTATGTAGAATTTAATGACGGTGAATTTTTATTTGGGTGTTTTTGTTGTAAAGTTAAAATCTTCGGAGTTATAGAGCAATAATTTGAAAAAAACACGATTTTCGGGCCCCATTTTTTTTTATAAAAAAAGTAGCACACTATCTGAGGACTTTGCATACCTATATTATTAATATATAGGATCTTATAATTCGATTTCAGCAATGAAATTGCTGGTAAATAACTTTTCCCAAAAATGGCCTATTCTCCGATAATCAGCCCAGACTATATGCTCTCTTGTTACATCTCTTCACGTCTATACACAGTGGCGTAGTCTAGCCCCATAGGGGCCCCGTGTCAATGGTTATGGCGGGGCCCTTTTCCAAAAACTACAGAAAGTTGTCAGATTTAGCCATGTCTCGAATTGTATCAAAAATAATCGCTTAAACGGAGTTATTTAGTTTCTGAGACAATTATTGTTTCCCTAATTGCAGCACCTTCCAAGTAAACTAATTTTTCAATTTTTCAATTTTTCAATGACTTTCATTGAAATGTGATCAACTCAATTTGGATCCCACGTGTTGGGAAACCTGTATACTTTACCTTAGGGCATTATCCTGTTTGCCATGTGACCATCACAGGTCTTTTTATTGAAGTATGCACTTTTAAGGCATCTATATTTTATGTAAAGGGCTTTTACCCAGATATTTTTCTTTTATGGCTCAGCTAGCATCCAGTTTATCGAACACTGATGATGATTTTTTATAAAAATCGAAAACGTTTTGTTGTGATGTAGCCCTTTTAAGGGATTTTTAATAAAAAAATTTTATACCTTTTACAAAGGATTTCTTTCCAATTTTTAAAATATTTCTAATTGAAAAACTTATTGGCCCATCTTCCTGGTGACACCTCCATGGCTTCTACAATATGCAAGCCAAATGTATGCTGCAGTGAAGACAAAAGGGAAGGAATTCTACACTTTTATTCAGTTGCAATGCGAAGCCAAAACTGTCTTAATTTTTACTTAGATCAGAGAGTGCAGCCAGCACTCTTATCGACGATTTCACCTCTTGTTAGAGGTTCATCAGACTGCATAGGCTGCTTTCTCTGGTCCAGGTAAAAATTTTCGACATATTAATCCCCCATTGCAACTGACGAGAAGGTAGTAGGTGCGTAGCGGCATTTGCTCTTCAGCGATGCCAATCACATAATGAGTTCCTCTTTCCAAAACTATCTCACATTCAAACAAAACTTTCCCCATTCCAAAGTGCCTAGCCAATCAGAAACATTTATCTCCCCACCTTCCTCTCTTTATATTCGAAAACAAAACAGTCATTCTTTCAAAAATATTCCTACTCAAACTTATGACTTTTCGGAAATTATAATTATCTAAATATTCCTATCATTAAACAAATATATTTAAAATTCCAAACTTTCTTTACCTCAATTTCCTAAGAACTTATTACTGTGGCATGCATAACAAAACACCGTTATAATCTCCAAATACCCTGAACAATTATGGTCTATTCATATCACTTTCTTTCCTAATGTTTTATTTTTCAGGGAAAAAAACTTACTAACGATAAATCACTTCTTAAAAACTACTTATAATAAATAGTTACAAATCAAAGTACAGGGTGGATCAAATTTATGTGCCCGCGTTATATTTAAAAAAATTAAAATTTTTATTCTATCTTTGATTGATAAATTGAAACACAATAATATATGTTCCATAAATAATGCCAAAAAGAACCTTAATATATTCAACACTATAAAAAATAATATTAGCCTTCGTAAATATGTTTCCACATACTGAATTATATACATAATTAGGTTTACTACATTCTGGTTTATCGTTAAAAAGATGCAATTGTCGCTTGAGTAATTACGTCAAGCTCTGTTCATTAACACTCACTTGCTTTCCAATTAAGCACCCTATTAAGCATAGCTGACAATTATTAGACGTATTATATTGCTCGTTCCTGCAGATATTATAAAGGTTAAATAAATAACGAGCGATCCACAATTATTGGGATGAAAGCTAGCCGTGCAAAAATTACGTATGTCTTGTTTTAATCTGAATTTATATCATTGGTTTATCGATTAATATTGGTTAACATTTTAAAACATAAAAATCAGTCAAAATCTTTAACACAGAACTTTACTCAAAAATAAAAATAATTAACAAAATTATAAGTAACAATTATAAATAAAATCAAACAAGATGCTGTATATGTCCACCACCAATATCTCTACATAACCTAACTTTTCTTGTTAAGTTGACGTACACTGCAAAGTTGACGTACACTTCAAAGTTGATGTACACTGGAAATTATATCTGAATTAAGAATAGGCATGCACTGTATGTATAGCCACCTATGGTGACAATTATTTTGGATCACACATTATCATTTCACTTGTTCTGCAATTTGAAACAGTTCGAAACAGTTCGAAACTTTTTACAACTGTCAGCCAAAATATTAACATTCTTCTCCTGCCTCTTCTTCTAGCCTCTCCTCCTCCTCTATCTGTTCTCCTTCGTAAGGATGTAGTGGCCTCATGTAAGTCGTTTGACTATTTCTGTTCAGTTCTCTCTCTCCTGTGCGTGTTGTTTTGCTTCGGAGAATGAGTAACCAGTCATGTCATTTATTTGGTCCGACCATCGTAATGGAGATCTTTCTCTGGATCTTCTGCCCTCTACGTTGCCTCTATTTACCTATAAATTATGAGTTGCAAGACGCCGTATTCTGTTCAGAGAGTTTAATAAACTCTCTAAACAGGAACATCACAACTAAAGACATCAACGGCCCCCTTTCCGACACCCAACAATCTGTAAAATATTCCTGTTCATCTCTCGGCCACGTACTCTGCTGCCGAAAGCCCAAACGGAAAAACTTCACCCACCGTCTACTCTAATGCAAACATGCATTGACGAACTCCCGGCAGAGTACGAAGAAATCCTCGAGGCTACTCCGTTAGCCTACCACACCCTCCTCATCTGATCCCTTCCTTCTCCCGAACAGGGAGAAGTTGGTTTTTTGCGGTTTCCCAACTTCATTGCACTGCACAATTATACCGGTTCGTCCCGAGGAAATAGCCGCAACTACTTTCTCTCACTCGAACGCTCACTGACCATGCAGTGTTCAAAGCCACCTCCTGACCGCCGACGAAGACTTCAAGATTGCTTGTCTAGTGCACAATGGTTTATAGGGACTGTGGTCGAGGGCAAAGCACGGACAGTACACACATATATCATCTCTGGAAAGAACACCATCTTCCAACTCGCTCTCTCTTCTCTGGTTTCTGAAAGTCAGCTGTAAAACACCATATATCATGCTGCAAGCCACCCAACACCTTGTCACAGCGCTTTTTCGGACTGTTTGCTTTTGCCGCCTACACCAATCATTCAACTACATACTCTGAAAACGACCACAATCCTAAACAGGGACAAAGCAATGTATTTCTCTTGAAATAAAGTTTATCCTTCCCTATCCACATAATGTAATTTGTCTACTATACTACGCCGTATTTCACTTCAAGGAATATTTTTCTGAAATTGCAGTTATTTTTGTTGCTCCAGGTAACAAGAATTCAGCCGAAGACAGAAGGTTCGCTTTTTTAAGACATTTATTTTAGAATAAAAACATTACAAATGATAAGATAACTAGCCTTAATTACTACTCGTTAATAAAACATATTTATAACTTACGTATCCAACATTAGGTTCGGATTGATGTGACGATATATCTGGTACATGAATGAATACTACCGACGATCGCGTGGATTTAGGAATTACATTTATACTCTGGGCTAATTAGCAAAATTCATGGAAAAGTTATGTACCAGCAATTTTATTGCTGAAATCGAATTATAAGATCCTATATATTAATAATATAGGTATGCAAAGTCCGCAGATAGTGTGCTACTTTTTTTATAAACAAAATGGCGCCGACAAATCGTATTTTTTTCAATTATTGCTCTATAACTCCGAAGATTTTAACTTTACAACATAAACACCCAAATAAAAATTTGGGTCTTCCCAACAAAAACTCTAATTTTCAAATATAGTTTTAGGTAGGTAAGTAATTATTAATCAATAATTAAATAACTTAGTGACATCAAAGCTTTCTTGGTGTAGATTTTAATTTCAGAAGCCGGTGAAAATTAAACGAATATTTTAGTAACAATTCAATTGTTAATTATCAATTTACGATCGCAATAATAACCAAAATAATCATGATACATTCATCAAACTTATACAGATTATGAAGATGAGCTGCTTATTTAATATTCTATCGACAAAATATAAATTTTTCGTTTTTTTTGCATAATCTTTAAATTTTGAAAAAAAAAATAGTTATAATACGCTGGTCTAATTAGTAAAGTACAAAGAAAGGTTATTTACCAGCAATTTTATTGCTGGAATCGAATACTATTATCCTATATATTAATAATATAGGTATGCAAAGTCTGCAGATTGTGTGCTACTTTTTTTATTAACAAAATGGCGTCCCCAAATCGTGCTTTTTTCAATTATTGGTCTATAACTCCGAAGATTTTAAATTTACACTTTAAAACTTTAAAACATTTTAAAAAACACGCAAATAAAAATTCACCCCAATTTAATTCTACATAGAGGTATGTTCTTCCCGACGGCGGGCGTAATTTCGGCCGGTAATCCCTTGGCCTACCTGCATAAATCAGGGGGTACCATTTATGACAGGGGTAATTTCGGCCGAGGGGTTGATGTTTACGATGAGATTAAAATATTGGTAATTACGCTTAATAGTTTCTGTAAAATATTAATTGTGTATTTATTTGGAAATACCTAATCCTACGCCGCTGTAAAATTCACAAATAACAGGTATAAAATTATTATAGCTAGTCAGTTTGTATTGTATTTGTAGTATTGTTTTTCTTGAAGCTACTAGTCGATAGAAAGCATAAAATATATTATTTGTATACGATGGCATCTGTTTCAGTAATTAAGAGTTCACGCGGTTGTGACTTACTAGTTGTAGAAAAGTTTCAGTTTTGTAAACAGGACGTATTAAAAAGTGGTGAAGTACGTTGGAGGTGTATAAAGAAAAATTTAAGATGTTTAGCCAAACTGTACACTGTTGGTGCGGAATACACAGTTACTAGAAGTGAATTAATCCACAACCACGAGTCCGATGAAACTACGTTGGAGAGAAAAATAGTGACGACTTCATGCAAGCGCAAAGCTGTGGAAGACATATCGGAGAAACCTTCAAAAATTATTAAAAGCGTTCTTTCAAATCATTTGCCAGAGAATTTGTCATCGATAGATGTCAGTCTAATAAGAAGAAATTTGTACAACAGCCGCCGTAAGCTCTTACCAGCCCTGCCTAAGGATATTCACGATGTACATTCTGTACTCGATAGTTACGGACCGAAAACCACAACAGGTGAAAATTTTTTGTTTATTAACAGCACAGCTGATAATATCATTGTTTTTTCTTGCCATACAAATATAATAAGTTTATGTAAAATGAAAGATTTTTAAGGTTTTTTAAGTTTACTTAAGTTATAGAAATAAGTTGATGTAATAATTTTATTGAAATAAAGAAATATTTTAATATAAAGCATTCTGTTATTTTATTTGATTTGCGGCCGAAAATACCTATGAGATAAGGAAGCAACTTAAAACCTCCGGCCGAATTTACCTACCGGCTTTTAGTACCTGCCCTTTTTCCGGCCGAAATTGCATCCGCCCCTTCCCGATTGGCTCCGACGAAAATTTTTCCACGGAAAATGTGGGATTTCCCAACAAAATCTCGAATTTTCAAATAATTTTTTTGGGCAAGTAATTATTTATCAATAATTAAATAACTTGGTAAAATAAAAGCTTTCTTGGTATAGATTATAACTGCATAAGCCGGTGAATATTAAACGAATGTTTTAGCAACAATTCAATTGTTAATTAACAATTTACAGTCGCAATAACAACCAAAATATTTATGAGACATTGATCAAACTTAGAAAGATTATAAAGATGTGATGTTTGTTTAATATTTCGTCGACAAAATATAAATTTTTCATTTTTTTGCACAATATTTAAATGTTTAAAAAAATAGTTATAAACAAATTAACATTTCTCAGAAATTGTTGATTATATTATAATTTTAAAAAATACTTTTAAAATGCGTATTTCAAAGGTCTTGAAAATTAATGCTTTAAAATTTTTTTCCAAACATTTGTAAAAAAAGTTATGAAACAGCAAAATAAACATACAATTACTCCGTTCTTTATAATTTGTTTTAATTGTTTCAAAGCTTAAAAGTGCGTTTATGGTACAAACTAATTACTCTCAAAGAATATCAAACATTAGTTCAATGGTTATATTTTAATCAAAGATTAAAAATTATTTTTTTTGTAATTTTTAGCGCGAAAGTAGGCATACAGCTACTTTGCGAGGCGGTCGTCGTTTCGAGTGAAATTTTTAGCTACGGTACTGTGTTAGTCTACTTTCGCGCGTGTAAATTACAAAAAAAATATTTATAATCTTAATTTAAAATATAATCATTAAACTAATAATCGATATTTTTTGTAAGTAATTAGCTTGTACTTTAAACTCATTTTACGCTTTAAAAGAATTAAAAAAATATAAACAACGTAGTAATCGTATGTTTATTTTGCTGTTTCATAACTTTTTTTTGCAAATGGTTGCAAAAAATCTTCTGTACCCACCTAAAGTTTGATATAAAATTTGTTTTAATCTGTACGAATTTACATTTTGACTTTTCTTTATTTTATTAGGCTATATTCTGTTGAGCTCCATTCAACTCTGATTACCGCTAGTACCCGTCTTGGCATACTTTAAATGCAGTTAAATTCACCTTACTTCAATTTGTCATTGTGGTTCCAATGAATATTAGTTCTTTAATCAAAACAAATTTGTTGATGACCTTTTCACTGGAAATTTCTCATTTTAAAAGCTCCCAAATATCTTCTGTGGGACTAAGGTCAGGAATTCAATAAAATATTAAAAAATATATAAATATGTAATATTTTCAAATATTTTATTGCTGTTTATTATAAAATCTAGACGGTCTAGACGGTCCAGTTGGCAAAGGCGCAGTCGATCGACAAGTTTAGTGGTTTGCGATTGATGATCGAGCCTCAGCCAGGTCAAGAAATTATTAAAAGGCCAAGCGCCGTAGTATAAAACTCAATAGAGTCTACGGCTTGGTCTGGAATAAACTGTCGTCTGATCGGCCTATGGAGGAGCGGTACGGCAAGGGAAAATGGCTTGCGGCTTGGTGATACTCCTCCATAGATCCCTACCGAAGGGCGTTGACGTCTAAGAACGCAACGGTGTAAAAAATATATATTATTATAAAGTATATTATAGTTAATGTATATTATTAACATTACATAATAACAAAATTAAATTTAAAAATCATTTTTAAACAAATCGTACTTAGTGTAATATTTGATTTTTATAAAAATTCATAGGTGGTCATGATAATATGGCCAGGGCATTTAGAACTAGACACGCCGGAATAAATCGATTTTAACTACAGCACCTATCGACTTTTTTTATTGTGTTTGTGAGGACGACAGGAAAAAAAAACTAAAATAGAAAATATGTACAAACTCATAATGGCATTTACAGTGCATAAAATGCATCAAGTAGTGAATAAACAGTCAAACTCAGTCTATTAAAGGCCGTATTTTGTTAATCGGTGGTTCCTGGGGTCGCTGAATATGAATAAGTCATCAAAACCGACCACCAAAGCACCTGGTGCTGAGGGTTACTGCTAAACCACATCTTCAGGAGTTTCGAGAGTTTTTGGCACTAAATTGTTGTCAACACACTAATTTGTGCTTTTAGGGTTACACTAATCACGAATAAACCATCAAAGTACACCCCCTGAGTAACTAGTGTCTAGACTCACTGCTAAGGCAAGTCGTTTTATAGAGTTTCAAGGATTTTCGACATTAAATTGATGCAGAGTACTCGTGCATAGCAGTCACACTGGTCATAATACGAGGGTCGGTTCTGAAGTCATGTTCGTGCTCAGTAACCCCAAAAATCCACGACTACTCTGTTTGCATCAATTTAGTGCCAAAAACCCACGAAACTCCAGAAGATGACATGCGCTAGCAGTGTCTCTGGACACCAGGTGCCCCTGAGGATCGATCCTGATGGCTTACTCGTGTTCAGAAATTCCAAAAAACCCTGAGCAATCTCTTTGCATCAATTTAGTGGTAAAAACCCTCGAAACTCCAAAAGAAGACGTTCTGATATCATATTCGTGATAAGCGACTCCAAAAACCCCAGCGTAATCTGTGTGCATTTATGTAGTATGGGAAACCTTCAAAACTCCAAATGACGTGCCTTAGCAGTAATCCTGTTATGTGCACCAGCAGTGGGATTACGAACACTCGATACGAATCGTATCCGCCATATTTTTCTGTAAGGCGCTATGGTAAAACATGTCGGATACGATTCGGATCGAGTGTTCGTAATCCCTGGATAGATTTTCCGGAGGTCGCTTCTGATGTCACGTTCGTTTTCAGCTACCCCAAAAATCCCGGAGTAATCTGTTTGCACCTACCTATATATATATATATACATCCCGCTATCATTATGTCAACTTTTCATGTTGCAGTCATTTGGCATCACTAAGAAATACTATCATTTTCGAATTTTAATTCGTGTATGTTTGTTGAGCGCATTTTTAATGCCCTCTATCGTTCTCAGTTTTCTAAAATTTTGATTTTAAAAATTTAAATTATATACAAAAATTTTTACACTTCACAGCCATTTTGACTTCCACCACATAAAAATGTGTATTTGCGGTGTATTTGCCGTCAATCGATGTTGCCACGAGTTAAAAATATCGAGCGTTTGAGGCCAGGTAGAAAAGGTATAATAGTATAATATGAACTATATAAAAGGTGGGTTCTTTACCTGTTCGGCTGGTAAGGGTCCAAATATTTTACGAGTTGAATTGTGTTTATTTTATTTCATCTGTTAAATTATAATTTTCTCATAACGACTTAAAATATTTGTTTGAAAAATTAATTTTGTGTCATTCCATTTCAAATCATTCAATTTTGGAGCAAAAAAAAATTTGGACCTCCGATTTGTCTGAAAATTAGTATATAGCTTCTGCGGGACGTAAAAATAAGATATTTAAGGTCAAAAAATCTTCTTCTTCTTTTTTTCTCAAAATGTTATTTTATTCGATTTTACAGTGATTTGGTGTTTATTTATACAAATTTCCATTTTCTCTCGTAAAGTATCAATGGAAAACATAATATTTTAATAGAAGGGACTCAAAAATGTCATTATATGGCATTATAACAAGTTACTTTGATTCAAAACAAGCTTTTGATCAAATTTTATAGTGTAGAAAACGTTAAAATACCGTTTTTTTTACATTTTTCTCCATTCCCAAAATGCATCATAATCGATTTGGCTGAAAATTTGCCCACAGATAGACAAAACATAGGACTTTAAGTGGTCATAAGGATTTGAATTATATTACAATACCCAAAAAGTTACATGCAATATTATAGTCAAAAATATAGGCGTCTACTGTAAGTAAAATTAACTCGAAAATATCGACCTCACGACAAAAATTTTTAAAAAGAAATTGTAATAATTGTAAATACGATTTATTTGGAACAATTTCAGTTCCTTCCATTTTTGTCGAAAAGTTAAAAATGGCGGAGATATTGAGCAAAACAGGTTCTCCTTTAAAATCAAGATGGCCGCTAACGTAACGGAGGAATTCATTCACGATTTTAAATTTAGGCTACTATTGACTCCCCTAAAGATCAGAAAAATAAATTTTTGTGCAGCTTGGCATTCAAGGTCAAATGCTATCCCGACTGGACTAATATATACTTTTGAGTATGATATTACTGCATGTAACTTTTTTGGTATTGTAATATAATTCAAATCCTTCTAACCACTTAAAGTCCTATCTGTTAGCTATCTGCGGGCAAATTTTTAGCCAAATCGATGATGATGTATTTTGGGAATGGAGGAAAATGTAAAAAACGGTATTTTAGCGTTTTTTACACTATAAAATTTGATCAAAATCTTGTTTTGATTCAAAATAACTTGTTATAATGCCATATAATGACATTTTTGAGTCATTTCTATTAAAATATTATGTTTTTCATTGATACTTTACGACAGAAAATGCAAATTTGTTTAAATAAACACCAAATCACTGTAGAATCGCATAAAATAACATTTTGAGAAAAAAAGAAGAAAAAGATTTTTTGACCTTAAATATCTTCTTTTTACGTCCCGCAGAAGCTATATACCAATTTTCAGACAAATCGGAGATCCAAATTTTTTTGCCTGAGTGATTTGACATGAAATGTACCTTTTACATTTTCATTTAATTTACTTACGGTTTTTGTTCAGAATTTTGAAGAAACGCTTGGTTTGACATAAAATTTGGGACACGCATAGCTAATATGTTAAAGAAAAAAAGTGATATTGTGCCGATATGTGCTTTTGATCTGGAGGTGAGTTTCGTCCGTTATCGGGGATGAAAACAAATACGTTCAAATAAGTCCGGAATTGGATAAACTGACTAATTCTAAGCAACTTCTATTTTATAGAGTTTTTCACTAAGTCAATACTTGTAGAGATATTTGCGAGTGAATATGTTCATTTTTCAACAAAAAAAAACAGGTTTTTAGACGGTTTTTCGCAAATAACTCAAAAAGTAGGTACCTACTTTATTGAAAAAAAAAATAGCAAATAGCAAATATAGCTTATAGAAAAGTGAAAAAATGGTATATGTGTCAGGTCTGTAGACCCAGTAGAAGCAGAGTTATTGCTAAGCTTTTTTTAAAACCAAGAGGAGTAGGTAAACTAACCCTAATAGCACACGACGTCCTCTGGACGTCCAAAATAGGTCCATTTTTGGTCCTAACGTCCATGGACTCTAAATGGACGTTCTATGGACGTCCGGCGTTGGACGTCCTTCGGTGGACTAAATATGTACGTCCTTCGGACGTCCGACGTTGGACGTCCTTCGGTGGACTAAATATGTACGTCCTTCGGACGTCCGATGTTGGACGTTCTTCGGGTGGAATAAATATGAACGTTCTTTGGACGTCCGTACTGGACGAAATACGGACGTTTGCTGATCGTCCATATTCGACATATTATACGAATTACGGGATAAAATAGCAAAATAATTCAATAAAATATTAACTTAATTATGTTAATAAAATAGTTTACATCGAAAACATAATTATATTTAATTCAAAATTGCACAGTTTAATATTCTAAACATGTTTTTGTTTTTTTTTGTAAAGTGTGAAAATCTTATTTGTAAATTATTTGTTACAATGTTTTATTATTCTAGTTACCAAGATGACATAAGTTTGCTAATTAATTCTAGTAAGCAAAAATATAATTTTTATCAATGTATCTGTACTAAAAATGAATCTTAAGAGCATCTTTTTGAAGTTGAATATACGTGGCCGTGCCCAAAATAGGTCCAGTCTTAGTCCTAATGTCTATGGACTATAAATGGATGTCCTTTGGACGTCCGACGTTGGACGTACTTCGGGTGGAATAAATATGAATACGGTGGACTAAATATATACGTCCTTCGGACTTCCGATGGTGGACGTCCGATGGTGGAATAAATACGAACGTCCTTTGGACGTCCGTACTGGACGAAATACGGACTTTTTGTGGACGTCTGAAAATCACCCCCACTACTTGGTTCCTCTGTTCACAAAACTATAACGATAGGCGATAGATTTTCGATTCACCCACCGATATCAGTTCGAAGTTGGAGAGTTGATCTCTCAGTCGTTGTCGTCGTTAGGGCTCCCGCGTAGAGTTTTATTCATTAACCACTGATTTTCATAATGTAAGAAATTATATTATATATGAATTAAAGTATAATATACTTATACATATACTATATATTACGTAAAACTATGAAGACGCTGTTTCACAACATAACACAGAGTCCGACCGCCTCATCGGGCCATTTAGAGCATCAATGCATAAGCCCATCCAATGGATTATTATGTGCCCCTTTGACATAGGCGCACAATATTTTAATCTACCACCCTGAGGATTCCTGCTCCTGGAGATTTTCTGAAGTGCCGAAACAGTCTATGTTCCTGATTCCTCGATCAGATGAGGAGTTTTCGGAGCCATCAACCCCAGACAGCTACTGGAGCTCCACGTTGCAGCCAGTCACTTCTTGGTAAGTGAACGCCAAAGAGGAAGCATTCAGACTCAGCTGCTACCACCGTCTGGACATAGCCTATCGATCCCTGATGGCCTAGAGGACAAACTCACCGAGAATAATGGAAAAAACCACCAGCCAGGACAACTGGTATCCAAACATTGGTATTATTTACGTTTTTTATTACATTTGCATATTTTTTCATGCTCTTTGATATATATTTCTTATTCTTTCTGGTATATTTTTCATACATTTTTCAATCTTATGGGTGTTTGGTAAAAAATAGGCCATAGCTTAACCTTGGATTACTGAGCTTAAAATAGGTCGATTTAAGCTAACTTACTTTAGTACGAAAGATGATAATAACCGAAATACAGGGTGTCAAATTTAAACTTTTATTTTATTCTTGATTATTTCCTGGGCAATACATCAATTTTGGTGTTGAATTTAGATTTCTTGTCCCAAAAAAATCCCGCTTACCAAATTTCGTGATATTATCCCATGTTTGTTAGGAAATATTCAAGAATAAATAAAATAAAAGTTTAAATTTGACACCTTGTATTTCGGTTATTATCAACTTTAGTACTAACGTAAGTTAACTTAAATCGACCTATTTTACCCTCCGAAATCTAAGGTTAATCTATGGCCTATTCTTTACCAAACACTCTGTATAAGTACATATTTGTATTCTAGCCAATCTTTTTGATTTTCTATAAAGTATAGACTTCCTTGAATTTTGAATTACAATTGTTAAAGGAAAGTTTCGCTACCGCGGTCGCCTTTTGTTCGTCTTAACTTATTACCTCTACCCATAAAGTTCTTTTGTCAAACAGATTGGGTTGGTTATTGTACCTAGTAAGCAAAAAGTATTTATCTCAGTATTTTATAATCTATTTATAATATTGAATTATCTAAAGACAGAAAGCGAAGGCGGATGAAAAAAAAATTAGACAAAAGTTGAATGATTATTATAATATTATAATATAATATTACACTATACAGTGAGCACGTAAAGGTTGGAATAAATTCATTTTCTCGAGAATGGACGATTTTGGAAAAAAATCCTGAAACATGTCAATTTTTATTTTTAAATTACGACTTTTTGGCATATATATTATACTAGTGACGTCACCCATCTGGGCGTGATGACGTCATCGATGAATTTTTTAAATGAAAATAGGGATCGTATAATAGCTCATTTGAAAGGTAATTCAATTCTCTATTCAGTAATATAAACATTAACATAATTATCTATACAGGGTGTCCAAAAAAAATTTTTTTGAATTAATTTAATTGACATAAAAAGAAGAATGTGCGTAATTTATTTAATTCAAAATACATTTTACTGCTATCAGAAGACAACAAAAAATGTTTATTTGGCAAATAAATATTGTTTTTTGCTTAAATTCAATATTAAAGCAGCCACCCACCAGCCTCGTGACAGTTTGAATATTTAATTTAAGCGAAAAGCCATGAATATTTTTCAAATAAACATTTTTTTGTTTTCTGAGAGCAGTAAAATGTATTTTGAATTAAATAAATTACATACATTCTTCTTTCCATGTCAATTAATTTAATCAAAAAAAAATTTTTGGACACCCTGTATCAATAATTATGTTAATGTTTATATTACTGAATAGAGAATTGAATTACCTTTCAAATAAGCTATCACACGACTCCTATTCTCATTTAAAAAAATCATCGATGACGTCATAACGCCCAGATGGGTGACGTCACTAGTATGATATATATGCCAAAAAGTCGTAATTTAAAAACAAAAATTGACCTGTTTCGGGATTTTTCTCCAAAATCCTCCATTCTCAAAAAAAATGAATTTATTCCAACCTTTACGTGCTCTCTGTATAATAAGTATACATACATAGATAGAATATCTTCTTTTTAAGAAATTATCCATTATCTCCAAATGAGCAAGGTGTCGATTTGAAATAATATGTATATGTATAATATAGAGCCCATTACGCACCACCTTAAAAATTGAGCATTTTTGATGTCTCGAATTTCCTAAACCAGTTGTCCCATCTAAGTGATTTTTTTTATAATATTATAGCCTAGGCTATAGGTTACCTCCTTAAGCTTGTCATGCACGGGGAGCTATATACTGTAATATATATTATATCACATCGCTCTCTATAGTAATGAGTGAGCCTGCACACACGGAACCATTAGTTCCGTGTCTCCAGGCTCACTCATTTCTATAGGGAGTGATATGATATAATATACATAATATATTACAGTATAGCTCCCCGTTCATGACAAGCTTAAGGAGGTAACCTGTAGCCTAGGCTATAATATTATAAAAAAAATCACTGAGATTGGACAACAGGTTTAGCAAATTCGAGACATCAAAAATGCATCATTTTAAGGTGGTGCGTTAATTTCTTGGAGAAGTGTAATTGTAATTTAATGTAAATAATGTAATATCCAATAATTGTAATTTAATATAAGATGTAATATAAGTTCCTTAAAAAATGTATTTTTTATTTCCCACAATACATTCTCCACAGGTCTAAATATCGTCGCTAGACGTCCACCGAACGTCCTCTCAGGACGTTAGATGGACGTTCGGCAGCACGACATTGGACCAAACTGGGACGTCCTATGAAGGTCCAATTGACGTCCACCGAACGTCCCCTCGGACTTTAGGTGGACGTCCATTGGACGTTAGATGGACGTCCATTGGACGTTTGGCAACGAGGCATTTGGACCAAACTAGAACGTCCTCTTAAGGTCCAATTTACGTCCCCTAGGACGTCCGATTAAGGTCCAATTTACGTCCGATTAAGGTCCAATTTACGTTCGATTAACGTCCAATTTACGTCCGATTAAGGTGGTCCAATTTAGGTCCCCTCGGACGTTAGGTGGACGTCCATTGGACATTTGGCAATGTGGCTTTGGACCAAACTAGGACGTCCTGTTAAGGTCCAATTTACGTCCCCTAGGACGTCCGATTAAGGTCCAATTTACGTCCGATTAAAGTCCAATTTACGTCCCCTCGGACCTTAGATGGACGTCCAATGGACGTTCGGTAGCGCGACATTTTGACCAAAATAGGACGTATAAAGGACGTTCCTCGGACGTAAACGGACGTCCTTAAAGTCCGTAAAGTCCGTAAAGGACGTCCTATGGACGTCCATTGGACGTCCTTGTGCTATTAGGGTAAAAAGACAGATTCACACCCAAGAAAGTCACTAGAAATATCTTCAGATACATCTTCTTTTTTGGTTGATCATATCGGCCTTTGACGGTAATATTGACTAAAAATCTAAAAATAAAAGGAATAACGCAGAAAATGCAAAAATCGCTGATAAAATAAATAAACTAACCTATGAAATGCCAATAGTGTTAAAATTTTATAAATGTCATTATTGTCAAAATTTGATATGCGTAAAATTGCCTGAGGTTGTACCAATTACAAACAAGGTTTACGGCGCGGGAAATTTGAATTACTCCTCTTGGTTTAAAAACAGACTATAGTGAAAAATAAGCTCTTATATGTCAAATTCCAAATCGAATATTTTAACGTGAAATAAAAAAAATGAAACACTTTTCTGGGAAAACTTATTACAACTTTTTTAAAGTGTTTAAGAAAACGTTTATTTTTATTTTTTTAAAAAGTTTCTAGCAGCAAGAGTAAGCAAGTTACGCTCAAAATACAGTTGTTCCTTATTTTTTGGTTAAAAATATCGTAAAAATCTCCCTCTAATGAACAGCCCAAATGGAATTAATCGTTACCACTTCACAAGTAACTTTATGTATTGTTTGTGTTTGTAAGTTTCATCAGTTCAAAGTGCTTATTTGTGAAAAAATTTGGTTTTAAAGTAAATTTTAAATTTTTAATTTTAAAAAAAAAGACTTTTTTCAAAATAACTTTAAAATTATTAGTGATACCAAATATCTTAAAGAGTAAAAAATGTAGGTTTTGCTTTTTTAAATATTTGGGATTTTTTGATTTTCTGGAAGACAAAACTTGGTTAAGATATGGCTGTTTAAAATTTGCATATACATACTCGTGACTAGTGATTCGTTCGAGCCCTTTCAACAAAACCCCTTTCAAAAATAAGCATTTTTAACCAATGCAACTTACAGATCATATACAGGGTGTCCCCGAAAATAGTGCGTTCCTTAAAGGTATAGATAGAAAGCACAATGTAGAGCAAAAAATTCTTATAATATTTTCAGCCGTTTAAAACTTTTATAGAACAAAATTTGCTTAGAATTAAAATTAGTCAGTTTATCCACTCCCGGACTTATTTTGAACGTATGTTTTTTCACCCCCAAGAAGGGGTGAAAGTCACATCCAGGACAAGAGAACAAATCGGCATAATCTCATTTTTTTCTTTGGCATTTTAGCTACGTGTGTGCCAAATTTCATGTCAATCCAAGCGGTTCTTTAAAATCTGGAGGTTTTGCGATATTTTACCGTGAGTGAATGGAATGATTGCCGTTGTCACTTTTAGATAAGAAGTCATTATCACAATAACATAGTCAGGTTAACTGAATTATATAATTATTGTTTTTATTATTAAATGTGAAAACCTAGAATTATCCATGTCTGTCCGTCAATAAACACAACTCCTCTGTTAGTAGGACAGAAAGAATGACAAATAAGGTGTCAAATGAAAGCCTATAACCAAAATATGATATTACATGTGAGAAGTTTGACCTCGGACTGGCGGTTCCAGAGTTGCAACCGAAAGTACTGTTTTAAATTCGTCGAAATAGTACATACTATTATTCAACGCGACTAAGAAAGACCAGAACAAATACATACTTCCGGTTTCATGCCTGTCTGTTCGTCCATGTCTGTCGGTGAACAAAATTCATCCGTCATATCAACTGACAAAAAGTTACACGAAGAGTTCAAATATCGACTGCCGGTTCAACTTCCGGTCACTTTGGGTGAAAAATTAGAACTTATGATGTCCAATTGCTTGTTACAATTTTTTTATAAGTGTTCTACTCTATCTATTCTGACTTTTTCTATAACTTACTTAGATCACATATAATTTAATACACTTTTGATGTCAGGGGCTTCAAAATTTATGTGGTGAGTTCCGGTATGTGATGAATGAAAAACGACTCCATAAGTAGAAGAAAAAAGTGTTCTTTAAAGTGTTCTCAAGACCTAAGACAATACATCGACTCACAAGAGGGTTGTCACAGTAGCAAAAATTCGAGTTGGGGTTCGAATTACTTTCTCATGCGGCTTAGTCTCCTGACTTGGCCCCCTCCGATTATTAAGTGTTCCCAAATCTGAAGAAATGACTCGTAAATAAAAAAATCAGCTGAGATAATTGAAGAAAAAAATAACTATTTTTCAGAGCTTTCAGAATCGTATTATGCGCACGGCATCGACATAAAAAATTTGTAAAACCGTTAAAATCGCTGTATTGAACATATTGAATAAAATTAAAGAATTTTCATGAAAACATGTTTTTCTTGAAAATATGTCTACTTTTATAGGACGCACTTCAGCAGTTCATAAAAAAAGCTTACAGACTTTCTAATGCTTTATGCTAAGTAGAAAAAATAACAAAAAATTTATTACTCATGAAGAAGATCAAGCAGCTAAATTTAAAGTAAAATCATTAGATGGCATATAAATAGATATGGAATAATGGAATAGAACTTGATATCCACTTCTGAACCCACCTCAGAAGAAGTGGACGAAATAGAGTAATTGGGAGTCCTTCAAAGGTCACCTGAGCACTCAGAACCTAGTACCAGTGCATGCAGCTGCGATAATATTAAAGAGAAATCCGACAAAAGAATTGAGAGGGAACTCTGGACCAAATATCAAAAACCAGTGTAACCTAACACTTCCAGCTTCATATTAATAATAGAAAATCACCGAAAGACAAATATGTAATGTAAAGAATTAATACACTAATTTTGCCTAGACGCCCTAAAACAATTTTGAGTGATCGAGTCAAAGAATTTGCAACAGATGACCTATATCTGTGTGACACAAGACACAATTGCTACACAGTGCAGTTTTCCGTCATTTGCTAAAGCAGCATTACAGAGCATTTGGAGTCCAACGAACAGCGTAGACGCAGAACGATTCTTCAGCACATATAATATTGTAGTGACAGATCGAAGAACAGCTTTTAAAGAGTCGAATGTCGAAATTACAACGATGTTAGCTTTTAATTAATGTTTTCTGTTGTTTTACTCGTAGTTAAAAATAAATGCGAAATTTTGTAATTATAAAAAAAGTAAATGCGAAATTCATGTTTTTGTTTGCGAAAATTCCGTACCCCTAATTATAATTAGTTATAAAATAGCTTCAATGGGGAAAAGCTGTAAGCTTAGACCAAACACCAGTAGGGGCATCCAATTAATTGAGGAAAAAAATTAAATGTATAACAATATTCACTTCATTTACTGAAAAGGCATTGTCCCGCAAGAATGGTTGAAATCACAATTAATAGCCCTACAAAAAGACAAGCGCTTAAAAGTGATAAGACCATTGAACAATAAGCATGTAAGCTACCTTTTAAACACATTCTCAAAAATTATCCATAACACAAGGATTGTTAGGAAATTCTTTTATAGACTTCAGGCAACAAATTCTCCTGATCATGTTTAAAAAACGTACGGAATGTACTAAATAAAAGAATATATTTTTATCATTTAAAAATATATACCCTTATACTATAACATAATTCTAACGTTGAATATATAATGCTTTCCTGTGGAGTATACAAAGGATGGTCTTGTTTTTCCCGCACGCTGCCTTGTTTAGTCTTCTTTGTCGTTTAATTCGTTAAATTCTATCCTCTTATGTCACGGCTTCAGGAAGCAGTGGATATATGCAGTGAACGGGAGGCCTATGTCGAACAGTGACCGAACGGATCCTTTTCGCGTTTATCATGTAGAGAAGTCACTTGTCAAAAACTGGACATATGTAATCGTATTCAATTTGTTAAATACTGTCACATAATATGTCATGCACCTCTGTGCGTTAATCCATTTTATTTCTACAATTTTAAGGTGCTATTACATGCCGCCATTTTGATTTGTCTACAGTCGCATTCTGCCCGTTAAATCCCATCGTTTGAGGCGCTGTACGTCACGATTGGATCAATTGTAGCGAAGCTGCATGACTAAGGCCCTTTTAACATGTTGCTGTATTTGATTTTTCTGTGCCATTTTATATTATTTGTCAAATACTATTATTTGAGGTGCTGTACATCACGATTGGACCAATAGGACCGTAGATACAAGACTAAGGCCCTTTTGACATGCTGCTGTATTTGATTTTTCTATGTCATTGTATTCTATTTGACAAATCCAGTTATTTGAGGTGCTGTACTCCACGATTGGACCAATAGGAGCGAAGATACGTAAATAAGGCCCTTTTAGCATGTTGCTGTAATTGATTATTCTGTTCCATTGTATTCTGTTCGTTTAACCCTATCATTTGAGTTGCTGTATGTCACGATTGGACCAATAGGACCGAAGATACATAACAAAGGCCCTTTTGACTTGTTGCTGTATTTGATTTGTTTGTGTCAAATTTGATTCTATTTATGAAGTCCTATTATTTAAGATGCTGTACGTCACGATTGGACTAATAGGACCGAAGATACGCTACTAAGGCCCTTTTGACATGCTGTTGTATCTGATTTTTCTATGTCATTGTATTCTGTTTGTCAAATCCTATCATTTGAGGTGCTATACATCACGATTGGACTAACAGGACCGAAGATACATAACTAAGGCCTTTTTGACATGCTGCTGTGTTTTGATTTTTCTGTGTCATTGTCTTCTATGATGCCTAAGGCATGTCTATGATATGCCTTATTTTTAAACAAAACAAGTAATTGGACTTCGTAAGTCCTAGGTTTTCACCCAAAGTAATCGAAAGTAGAACTGGAAGACGATATTTGAATTTTACGTGTAACTTTGCGTGGATTGATATACGAATTTACTAATTTTGAGTCATTTTTACTAAACTTTGACATTTGTCACCTCATTTGTAATTCTACCCGGTATAATGGCGGAGGAGTTATATTGGCGGTCGTACGAACCGACAGACAGATTGCCTAGGTCAAATATCTCACCTTTAGTACCATCCTTGGATTATAAGCTTTCATTTGACACCTCATTTGTCATTCTAACTGGTATAATGATCGAGGAGTTAAATTCGCGGTCGGACAGACCGACGGACAGACCGCCAAGGTCAAATATCGCACCTTTACTACCATCCTTGGATTATCAGCTTTCATTTGACACCTTATTTGTCATTCTACCTGGTATAATGACGGAGGAGTTATATTCCCGGTCGTACGGACCGACGGAAGGACAGCCTGGGTCAAATATCTCACCTTTAGTACCATCGTTGGATTATAATCTTTTATTTGACACCTCATTTATCATTCAAGCTGGTATAATAATGGAGGAGTTATATTCGCGGTCGGAGGGGCCGACGCACAGACCGCCTAAGTCAAATATGTCACCTTTAGTACCATCCTTGGATTATAAGCTTTTATTTGACACCTCATTTGTAATTCTACCTGGTATAATGATCGAGGAGTTATATTCGCGGTCGTACAGACCGACGGACAGACCGCCAAGGTCAAATATCTCACCTTTAGTACCATCCTTGGATTATCAGCTTTCATTTGACACCTCATTTGTCATTCTACCTGGTATAATGACGGAGAAGTTATATTCGCGGTCGTACGGACCGACGGAAAGACAGCGTAGGTCAAATATCTCACCTTTAGTACCATCCTTGGATCATAATCTTTTATTTGACACCTCATTTATCATTCAAGCTGGTATAATAATGGAGGAGTTATATTCGCGGTCGGAGGGGCCGACGCACAGACCGCCTAAGTAAAATATGTCACCTTTAGTACCATCCTTGAATTATAAGCTTTCATTTGACACCTCATTTGTCATTCTACCTGGTATAATGATCGAGGAGTTATATTCGCGGTCGCACAGACCGACGGAAAGATAGCCTAGGTCAAATATCTCACCTTTAGTACCATCCTTGGATTATAGTCTTTTATTTGACACCTCATTTATCATTCAAGCTGATATAATAATGGAGGAGTTATATTCGCGGTCGGAGGGGCCGACGCACAGACCGCCTAAGTAAAATATGTCACCTTTAGTACCATCCTTGAATTATAAGCTTTCATTTGACACCTCATTTGTCATTCTACCTGGTATAATGACGGAGGAGTTATATTCCCGGTCGTACGGACCGACGGACAGACCGCCTAGGTCAAATATCTCACCTTAAGCTGAATAAGCTTTCATCTGACACCTCATTTATCATTCAAGCTGGTATAATGATGGAGGAGTTATATTCGCGGTCGGACAGACCGCCAAGGTCAAATATCTCACCTTTAGTACCATCCTTGGATTATCAGCTTTCATTTGACACCTCATTTGTCATTCTACCTGGTATAATGACAAAGAAGTTATATTCGCGGTCGTACGGACCGAAGGAAAGACAGCCTAGGTCAAATATCTGACCTTTAGTACCATACTTGGATCATAAGCTTTCATCTGACACCTCATTTATCATTCAAGCTGGTATAATGATGGAGGAGTTATATTCGCGGTCGTACGAACCGACGGAAAGACAGCGTAGGTCAAATATCTCACCTTTAGTACCATCCTTGGATTATAAGCTTTCATTTGACACCTCATTTGTCATTCTACCTGGTATAATGATCAAGGAGTTATATTCGCGGTCGGACAGACCGACGGACAGACAGCCAAGGTCAAATATCTCACCTTTAGTACCATCCTTGGATTATCAGCTTTCATTTGACACCTCATTTGTCATTCTACCTGGTATAATGACGGAGGAGTTATATTCCCGGTCGTACAGACCGACGGAAGCACAGCTTGGGTCAAATATCTCACCTTTAGTACCATCGTTGGATTATCAGCTTTCATTTGACACCTCATTTGTCATTCTGTCTGGTATAATGACGGAGAAGTTATATTCGCGGTCGTACGGACCGACGGAAAGACAGCATAGGTCAAATATCTCACCTTTAGTACCATCCTTGGATTATAATCTTTTATTTGACACCTCATTTATCATTCAAGCTGGTAGTTATATTCGCGGTCGGAGGGGCCGACGCACAGACCGCGTAAGTCAAATATGTCAACTTTAGTACCATCCTTGGATTATAAGCTTTCATTTGACACCTCATTTGTCATTCTACCTGGTATAATGACGGAGGAGTTATATTCGCGGTCGTACGGACCGAGGGAAAAACAGCCTAGGTCAAATATCTCACCTTTAGTACCATCCTTGAATTATAAGCTTTCATTTGACACCTCATTTGTCATTCTACCTGGTATAATGATGGAGGAATTATATTCGCGGTCGGACAGACCGACAAACAGACCGCCAAGGTCAAATATCTCACCTTTAGTACCATCCTTGGATTATAAGCTTTTATTTGACACCTCATTTGTCATTCTACCTGGTATAATGATGGAGGAATTATATTCGCGGTCGGACAGACCGACAAACAGACCGCCAAGGTCAAATATCTCACCTTTAGTACCATCCTTGGATTATCAGCTTTCAGTTGACACCTCATTTGTCATTCTAGCTGGTATGTTGACGGAGGAGTTGTGATTACAGACAGACGGACGGACAGACGGACGTGGATAATACAAAGTTTTCACATTTTTTCAAAATTGGGTGAAAACAACATGATGCCAGAATGATTTGTTGATGAAAATAATATATACATTTTCAAATTGCCTATTTTTCGGTGTGGATAATATTATATTCAACAGTGATGCCAAATTTCTGATGCCAAAATGATTGATAATGAAAGTGGGATATACGTTTTCATGTATATAGCGGCAGCGACAAAACGGTAAAACACTGAACTAAATGTATATAATATTTTCACTGTACCATCATTTTGGACTCAAACATTTTATGGAATAAACTTATATAACTTAGTAAGGGATAAACAAAGAAAGCTGATATATTAAAGTAACATCAAGAAATCAAATCTCTAACTACCGAGTTGATTAGACTTCTGGTAACAAGTGCAGAAAAAAAGTTATTAAGGTAGTGTAAAGTGGCATCGATATACAGATGCCACTTTGCAAGACGATGCCAAATCGATGGTAAATGCATAATGTATCGATGCCAAATTGATAGTAGGATGTATATATATATATATATATATATATATATATATATATATATATATATATATATATATATATATATATATATATATACCGGGTGGTGAATTGGAAAGCGGGCCATAGGAAACTCAATGTAAAATTCTAAACTGTTGAATTCCTGCTTCCCTAATTATTTTACATCAAAAGTCATAAGAAACTATTTGTAGAGAATTGAAATCTGTATTGAAAACAACTGTTAATATTGTTCTACGAACAATAATTATTCAAAATTTTGTAAAAATATAATACATTTTTCAGAGTAATACGCCAAAGTTAGGCCACACGCAATACCATAATGTGTATAAGGTTGCATTTGTTGACAATAAATTTATTATATTAACAATTTGAGCTGTCAATTTTTTTATTTATTTTATCACTTACTGTTTAAAAACACAATAAAGTTGATAAGATACCCTTAGTTAAGGAGAAGTATTAATAATAAAGATATCTTCTTCAGTCAATAATGTGCTCACTGTCAGTTAAATAGTAACGTGTGGCCTAACATGCCCACACATACCTACTGCGGTAAATACATTATACTTTTTCAAAATTTTGGAATGTGTTTAAATCGTAGAACAATTGTAACTTCTGTTTCTAATACAGATTTCAATCCTCTACAAATAACTTCTGATGATTTTTGATGTAACATAATTAGGGAAGCAGAAATTCAACAGTTTAGAATTTTACATTGAGTATCCTATGGCCCGTTTTCCGATTCACCACCCTGTATATATATATATATATATATATATATATATATATATATATATATATATATATATATATATATATATATATATATACAGGGTGGTTCATCTTATTCGCCTCGGTCTCTGTACGGAAAACCACTTGATATTTTAAAAAAATTTCTTCACAGAAATATACAGGGCCTTTAATACTACAATCTAAAAATAATGTGAATTATACAGGGTGCTCCAAAAAAGAGTGGTATATCAAAGTTATATTTTTTCTTATGGAATGCCCTATATCTGATGACATTACTGAATTGACCTTAAAAAATAAGCTATACTTTTATAAGGGTTCCCTATACCTAAATACAGGGTGTTGTGATTTATTTCGATTTTTATGAAAATGTAAGGTTTTAGAAAAAAATAAATATCTACGAATCTAATAATCAGTAACAAATTACTTCTTGGATATTAATAATAGACTATTTAGCATACTTAAACAGATGCTTACTGCAACCAAATTTATTACAGGGTGGTCAAAATATGAGATTGTTCTATTAACAAATTCAAGCTGTAATAACTTACTTATTTTAAATAGAACACCCTATATCTTACTAGTCTATCGCGTAGAAAATTTACTTAGCTTTCAATTTATATTAGGGTTTCCTATACCTATCTTTTACAGAGTGGTCAAAATATTAGATTGTTTTATTAACAAATTCAAGCTGTAATAACTTACTTATTTTAAATGGAACACCCTGTATCTTACTAATCTATCGCGTATAAAATTTACTTTGCTTTCAATTCTTATTAGGGTTTCCTATGCCTATCTCCCTTCATTTTTGAAATATTTTAAGATTTCCTAATTTGTAAGCTTTAAAAATTAGAATTAAGTACCTATGTCGACAACACATCACCAACACCGGCAATATATTTAAATATCTTAGTCAAGATACTTTTGTTAATAAAATTCATATTTTTATCATTTAATCACACAGAGTGTTCTTATTTTAAATGACATACTCGATATTCTATTCTTTATAATGGAAGATATTTAAAATCTCTTCAATTCCATGTAAACATTCTCGATACACATGTTATTCTGTAAATGTTAATTCCCATGATATTCTGTAAATGCCCATTTTTACATATTTTTGTACAATAGGCTCGTTTTCGTCATAGTAGCCATTGCATTTAATTGTCTGTAATTGCGATTCAAAGATTCAAACAAAAAGTGGTGTTCATAAAACTATTTAATAACCGTTGGTTTAAGATATGGAAAATACTTATACGGAATGAAATATAATTTAAGTATCTTCCAGAATACGGAATCTAATATAGGGTAGGCAGTTTAATAGAAACATATTATTCAATGTCACATGTAGGCCAAAATCAACTAAAATAATACAAAACTCTGTGTGATTACATGATAACAATGAAAATTGTATTATTGACAGTATCATGTCTAAGTACATTGCC
The DNA here is from genome assembly GCF_917563875.1 of Diabrotica virgifera virgifera. Lineage (NCBI taxonomy): Eukaryota > Metazoa > Arthropoda > Insecta > Coleoptera > Chrysomelidae > Diabrotica > Diabrotica virgifera. The sequence continues at coordinate 268,704,502 of NC_065443.1, forward strand.
GGTGTTGGTGATGTGTTGTACATAATATGTAACCACGACATATTTACTTAATTCTAATTTTTAAAGATTGCAAATTAGGAAATCTTAAAATATTTCAAAAATGAAGGGAGATAGGCATAGGAAATCCTAATAAGAATTGAAAGCAAAGTAAATTTTATACGCGATAGATTAGTAAGATACAGGGTGTTCCATTTAAAATAAGTAAGTTATTACAGCTTGAATTTGTTATTAGAACAATCTAATATTTTGACCACCCTGTAAAAGATAGGTATAGGAAACCCTAATATAAATTGAAAGCTAAGTAAATTTTCTACGCGATAGACTAGTAAGATACAGGGTGTTCCATTTAAATTAAGTAAGTTATTACAGCTTGAATTTGTTAATAGAACAATCTCATATTTTGACCACCCTGTAAGAAATTTTGTTGCAGTAAGCATCTGCTTAAGTATGCTAAATAGTCTATTATTAAGATCCAAAAAGGAATTTGTTACTGATTCTTAGATTCGTAGATATTTATTTTTTTCTAAATCCTTACATTTTCATAAAAATCGAAATAAATCAAAACACCCTGTATTTAGGTATAGGGAACCCTTATAAAAGTATAGCTTATTTTTTAAGATAAATTCAAAAATGTCATTATATATAGGGCATTCCATAAGAAAAAATATAACTTTGATATACCACTCTTTTTTGGAGCACCCTGTATAATTCACATTATTTTTAGATTGTAGTATTAAAGGCCCTGTATATTACTGTGAAGAAATTTTTTTAAAATATCAAGTGGTTTTCCGTACAGACACCGAGGCGAATAAGATGAACCACCCTGTATATATATATATATATAGAATGGGAAACCCTCAAAACTCCAGATGACGTACCTGAGCAGTAATTCTGGATGCCAGATGCTCCGGGGGTCGATTCTCATAATATATTTCTGTATCACTTGTGAAAAGGGTGTTATGTGCCAAAATCGCATTTTTGAGAAAACGGAATTGAATATTTCACAATTTTTCCAGAATCTAGGTATTGATGAAATGTCAGATTTAAAGCCTCAAAATTTGGGCAGTACTTTTTTATTTAATATGGAAATGTTTTTGTTTTGTTTATTAATAATTATAACCTCTATTCTAACAATTTTTTTTATTGTCTGTACTTAGCGCATTTTACACTAATTCCATTAGTGTACAATAGTGTAGGAAACAAAGGTTGAACCTTGCAAAGTGGACACAAGTGCGGTTTTATTTTTTTTCTGGTATATCAAGGAGTGCTTATTATAAAACTAACTTTTTCTGAAAAAATTTCGCCCCGGAACCCCCCTTTTCACCCGTTTAAAAGGGGTAATTTGTGGTTTTTGCGGAACTTAGCCCTTCCTGTACCTTTTACAAAAAATTTCTTTTATAGAAGTATGGAGAGGACTATATTTTCTACGATTTGTTTCCCGACAGCATCTGTCTATCATGCACCGTTTAGCGGGGGTGGCGCCCCAAAGTTGACAAGTTTTTAAAAAAGATGTTTTAAAAAAATATATTTTTCCCTAACTATAACGGAAATTAAGAAGAAATCCTGCGGCAATTATTCACAAATAATTGATTGATTTTTTGGTATAGGTTTCACTTAAGGGTAATTTCTCTTTTATAAATTACAGGGTGTTGCATTTTAAAAAACCCCTTTTTATGACATCTGAACCGTTTATGTTAGAGTAAAAAGACTTTTAGCGATTACCCATGTGCTGGTGCTATTTACAAATTTGTATAATGCCCATCCATTTTTTCCCCGGAACCACCCCAAAAGAAGAAAAAAATAATAAATAAAGTGATTTTCTTAGAATCCTTCACACACAATGCCCTTTATTAATATGCTTCACATATCATTTTGTGCACATTATTATTACCCATGCATGGACACCAAAAGCGATTTCCTAGTGCAACCCCTGTAGCAAAAAAAAAAATAAATAAAATGGGGGGTTGAAATTTTTTTTCGTTTTTGCTTTCTGATCCATATGGGCACATGCTTCATCAATAGTGCTTTTAAAAAATATATATGGTTATTGCAACATCTCTGCGGAAACTACCCCTATCCTTGAAAATATACTGCAGAAACTACCCCTATCCCTTGGCGAGCATGTTTTTACGATTTTCTCATTACCTATGCATTGTTTTTAAACAAAACTTATAGAAGGTTAAAGACCACTATTTACTCTAAAAATTAGGTCCTATTCATTTTTTTCGTATAAGCAACCGTTACGGCACAGTGGCGCCGTAAACCTCATATCGCCTTGTGAGAACAATAGTGACGAAACTTCAAAATGAACATTTAGAGATAATCGTATTTGAAGTTTTGATGAAACTGCTAGACAGTATAACTGACTTATAGGTAATCATTTTGCAAAATTTTTCTAATAATGTTCTTTCTAGATATGTAAACCAATTAGTAGAAGTAATTTTATTTGAAGAAAAGATGGATATTGTATTTATTTTTGATTTTTTTTCTGCGTTACGCCATTATTGCATTATAGAAGGTGTTTAATTTGATGTTTCGCCACTATACTTTAATACTACTATACTACAACAGTTTAGTTTCTGTTTTAAATAATTGAAAAATTTACTTTTAAAAATAAATTAAACGCATCAAATAAAATATTTTATTGTACACACCAGTTATGCGCAAAATGAAACTAAAGTACAATAGAAAAATAACAAAATAAGATCTTAAGTAAAAATTATGAAAACGATAAACATGATAAAAGATAAAAGTAAGCAAAAGAACTACGAAGAGTAAAATTAAATTCATCATTTCACTCACGTAGGTTTCGTATTTCAAACTACTCAAGAAATGATTGTGGGTAGAAGGAGTTGATTTATTTTTTAAGACTTTTAGAAATGAATATTGGTTCTCGATAGTTTGAGATTAATCAATACTGATCCAAAGTGGATAGACGCTGTCTTGATTTGCTATTTCTAAGTACCTAAGAACGATTGAAACTGAGTTTCTCTGTAAGAAGTTTTTTAAAAAGAACACAAAAGCAAAAACGACCACACAGACAAAAGTGCTCATTCGCCACTATTGCACATTGTATATTGCACTTTAATAAAATACCAAATATTTCAAATACATGTAGGCACGGCGTAATTACAGATTCGCCAGTATTGATATAAAGTTTGGCGTGCTTTCGTCGTTAATGCATCAAAATATTTGACAAATTCACAATACCATAAAGACTTGTAGGCGCCCTCTAGTAATAAGGAAATTAAATCATTGTTAGCCGATATTGCACATAAAAGAGGGCATATTTAGATGTCGATTGATGGACTTACCTACTCAAAAACGTTAATTTTCGAGTTTCGCCACTATTGTTCTCACTAGGCGATATATGCTTTGGCGGGCTCCAGTTTTTGTTTTTTTTTCGTCATCTCTTCGTTTTATTGATAAAGTACTTCTGTAAAATAAAACAACACAATATATCCTACAAATTATGACATGCACATTTTACAATATTTGCGCCCCAAAGCCACAGTGGTGGCGCAAAATCAATTTTTGCATATTTTCGCCACCTACACGCATTTTATTGCATTAATGCTACCTTAATAGCACAATATGTACCCTTAGGTGTTCGCTAAGTAGTGGCAGATCCAGGGAGGGTTGATGGGGGTGCTCACCTCCCCCCCTCTCAAACCAAGTGATATTATATTCTAAGATTATAAAAATATTCTTTTATTTTTATAGAAATTTAGCCAATTGGTACCCCCCTCTTAACGATGCTGGATCCTCCACTGTCGGTAAAGCATAAAAAGTACGCCATTCTCATAAAAATAATAATAATATAATATAAGTATTTCTATAAAAATAAATAAATATTTTTATAATCTTTGAATATAATATCACCTCGTTTGAGAGGGGGGAGGTGATCACCCCCATCACCCCTCCCTGGATCCGCCACTGCTTAGCGACCACTTAAGGGTAAATACTGTGCTATTAAGGTAGCATTAATGCAATAAAATGCGTGTAGGTGGCGAAAATATGTTAAAATTGATTTTGTGCCACCACTGTGGCTTTGGAGCGCAAATATTGTAAAATGTGCGTAGGTCATAATTTATAGGTTACACCGTGTTGTTTTATTTTACACAAGTACTTTATCAATAAAACGAACAGATGACGAAAAAAAAAGAAACAACAACTGGAGCCCGCCAAAGCATATATTAGGTTTACGGCGCCACTGTGCCGTAACCGTTGCTTATACGAAAAAAATGCATAGGACCTTATTTGAGGAGCATATAGTGTTCTTTAATCTTGTATAAGTTTTGTTTAAAAAAATGCATAGGTAATGAGAAAATCGTAAAAACATCCTCGCCAAGGGATAGGGGTAGTTTCTGCAGTATATTTTCAAGGATAGGGGTGGTTTCCGCAGAGATGTTGCAATAACCATATATATTTTTGAAAAGCACCATTGATGAAGCATATGCCCATATGGATCAAAAAGCAAAAAACAAAAAAAAAATTCAACCCCCATTTTATTTATTTTTTTTTTGGCTCCAGGGGTTGCACTAGGAAATTGCTTTTGATGTCCTTGCATGGGTAATAATAACGTGCACAAAATGATATATGAAGCATATTACTAAAAGGCATTGTGTGTGAAGGATTCCAAGAAAATCACTTTATTTATTAATTCTTCTTTTTTTTTGGGTGGTTCCGGGGAAAAAATGGGGATGCATTATACAAATTTGTAAATAGCACCAGCACATGGGTAATTGCTGGAAAGTCTTTTTACTCTAGTATAAACGGTTCAGATGGTATAAAAAGGGGTTTTTTAAAATGTAACACCCTGTAATTAAAAATAGGGCAATTACCCTTAAGTGAAACCTATACCAAAAAATCAGTCACTTATTTGTGAATAATTGCCGCAGGATTTCTTCTTAATTTCCGGTACAGTTAGAGAAAAATATATTTTTTTTAAAACATCTTTTTTAAAAACTTGTCAACTTTGGGGCGCCACCCCCGCTAAACGGTGAATGATAGACATAATATGTATATCATTCATATTATGCTGTCGGTAAATAAATCGTAGAAAATATAGTCCTCTTCATATTTCTATAAAAAAAAATGTTTTGTAAAAGGTAGAGGTAGGGCTACGTTCCGCAAAAACCACAAATTACCCCCTTTAAAGGGGTGAAAAGAGGGGTTCCGGCGCGAAATTTTTTCAGAAAAAGTTAGTCATATAATAAGCACCCCTTGATATAAAAAAAAATAAATAAAACCGGACTTGTGTCCATTTTGCAAGGTTCAACCTCTGTTTCCTACACTCCAATGTGTTAAGCGTTTTAACAATGCCTCAAAATGTTGGCAATTTTATGCTAATTTGCCCCTTTAGACGTTAAAAAAATTATGTATAAATAATAAATTATACTTTTTTATAAATCTTTTATTAGAACAAAATACATAGGTAAAAAATAATTTGAAAATAAGAACACAACATAAAATGAATATCTACTAAATTAATACAAAATATGTTCATACAAAAACGAATAAAGGATTACTAGATACATATACATACATAGGTTATATGTTGTTCTGAAGAATTATTTACTAAACAACATTTTTGTTTAATTTAGTATTATTTTGTATTTTCAAAAGGACACCGATTTGTCGGGTAATAATAAAAACTTATTTTTTTTTCAATTTAATTGTGGCTTATTTCCTATCTAAATAGTTAATAAGGTAATAATATGTAACTTGGATCTTGATCTGTCTTAATCATCGGATTCGAAAATTTTCTGTATTCCTCAGAAATTGAGGGCGGAGGACTCGATTCTAAAAAATACAGTACCTACGGTACAGACGTTTATCCAAATTGTCAACACAGTTTTACAATTTATTTAGGTAATATTTCAAATAAACTTACCAGAAGAATAATAATTTGAATCATTAGATGAACTAATTTCTGTGGCCTTCGCCATTTGCATAATAAATTTCGTCCGTTTAGCAATGGGTTTTAGTGGCAAAAGAGTTAAAAGTAAATGAATAACTCGAAATATGGATTAATCGCCTGTGAAAAATGTGCTAAGTACAAAAATATGTACATAACTCACATTACACAAATATTTAAGGGACAGGAAATTTGTGCAAAGGGGGCTAAGAAAACTTGACTTGATTTTCACAGGTACAAGTTGCATTTTGAAGTTTCTACCCATGATTCACAGTGGAATATTGACCGTAATAATAGCGATATCACTTAGCCCATTAGACACAAATATAGAGAAAAAAATTAGCTTTCTGGTAATGACCTTAGCTCAAAATTCACAAATTTGCACTTAACACACTTTTCACAGGTGACACAGATTTTTATTCAGTGGCTCCAAAAAAACCCCGAGTTACAAAATATGGCTCTAGATATACTGATTTTGACACGTTTATGCACTTTTGGATGCATTTTATGCACTGTAAATGTTAGGCATTTCCACCCATTTTACTATTTTAGAATTTTTTGCTGACGTCATCTCGAACACAATTCAAAAAGTTGCAAGTCGGTACATGCTGTATTTATTTAAATTATTCTTATTTATTTATTAATTATCTAATAAGAAGTCACCTGGGTATGATATAATATCTAGTTTGGTACTGAAAAATCTACCCAACGAAGGTGTAAGCTTAATTACTTATATATTTAATTCAATATTAAAAACAGGTTACATTCCACTCCAATGGAAAGTAGCTCAAATTGTTCTAATCCCAAAATCTAATAAGGATCACGCGGAAGTATCTTCATATCGTCCAATAAGCTTGTTGCCTATTATATCCAAAGTGTTCGAGCGGCTTTTCCTGAGAAGACTGGAGCCTACATTAGACAGCAACAATGTTTTACCTAATTATCAGTGTGGCTTTGAAACAACATGGTACCATCGAGCAAATTCATAGGGTAGTAAAAACTATCAGAAATTCGCTCGAACACAAAAATTACTGTACAGCTGCATTCCTAGATGTCTCACAGGCATTCGACAAAGTTTGGCATGTAGGTCTTATCTCCAAGATTAAATCCATATTTCCTTATCCCGTAAGTTCACTATTAAGATCCTATCTGACAGATGGATTTTTTCAAGTCAAAAGAGGAGGGGAAATTACTTACCTGTTTCCAATATGTTCTGGAGTTCCACAAGGAAGCATATTAGGACCAACACTCTACTTAATATACACATCGGATCTTCCAACCACCATTAATACAACAATTGCTACATATGCGGATGACACAGTTATAATGGTTCAAATCCTATAGCAACAGAAGCATCCGAGGTATTTCAAAATCATCTGACTAAACTAGAGAGCTGGCTAATTGTGGCGAGTACAAGTCAACAGTTTAAAATCCACACAAATAACATTTACTTTAAAAAAAGGTGTCGCGCCTCCGGTTTCTATAAATAACACTCCACTACCAGTCAATACCGCCGTAAAATACCTGGGAATTCATTTAGATAGCTTAATTGGGGCACCCACATCTGGAAGAAACGTCTTCAACTCGGCCTAATCTACAAGAAAATGTATTGGTACATGAGTAGGAAATCAAATCTTAGCCTGGAGAACAAAATTATGATTTATAAATGTATTTTAAAGCCGGTGTGGCTATATGCAGCACAAATATGGGGAACAGCAAGTAATACCAACATTCAAAAACTTTAAAGGTTCCAATCAAAAGTGTTGCGCCAGATCTGCAATGCCCCTTGGTATGTTACGAACCAGAGATTGCACCACGACCCACAGCTACCAACAGTTAGCGAAGCAATATCTGCTGTAAATTCTAGATACAAGACCAGACTATCCTGCCATCCAAATCCACTCGCCACGGACCTGCTCAACATTTCTCATGAAAGACGATTAAAAAGACCTGACCCTTTGGACTTCTAGTACATCTGGACATCAGAGCAACAACAGAGTGCAGTGTCATAGTGCAGTGAAATAATCATGTTTTAGTTTTAGTGATTTTTTAAACTTCTTTCGTATTTTTATTCATGTTCCTTAGACTTTTAATAATCATATTTTTATTGTCTGAACTGTCCACTATACTAAATTTTATCTATGTATTATGTTCCAAGTAATTGTTATGTCTTATTTTAAAATTATAATGTTATATGTCTTACTGGGTGCTCGCCACTGGGCGGCTTCCATATGTGTTATTTTTCAATAATTATATGTATTGCTTATTGTTTGTGATTAGACAGATTGCAATAAACGTTGGATGTTAAAAAAAAAAAAGTATTTAAAGATCGATTTTTTTTGCTGAACGCTCTGATCTAATATTACTTCCGTTCATTCAGCCTCTATATTATTCGTTGCCTGAGGAAGTCGTGGGGGAGTTTAAAACACATAATTTGAAGTTGCCTCATTCGCAGTAAAATTGATTTAAACACGTGCAGGATTCCCCAGTAGAGTATGTGAAACAATAAATCAATTTTCAATAATAAATATTTGTTTTTACTTGTCTGTCGCACAACTTTATTAACCACTTCTTGGCTCTCGAGGGGATTTTTTTATGTTTTTTATTTAATGCTATAATCTAGTCAAATTTCAATCGGTAACTTTTTTAGAGATCCTAACTTACTATCTAACTTATTCTAAGAATCATCCAGTGGTTAGCTTGTTCTAATTTTTAAAGCACTTTTGTCTTGATTATGTATCAATCACACAAAATTTCAGTTAACTTGCACTATGCACTACACTAACTCATATGGCTTTTTCCTCTTGGGTCTTCTTTTTTGGTTAGAGTTATGCAGAATATGAATGGCTTCGAAGTTTTGATGCTGTGAAAGCATTTCTTCGTAACTACAAGCGATTTTTTGTGCTTCTTTGTAACCATACCCCACCACTAGGTCTCTGTGGATATGTTGGTTGCGGATGTAAAGTTTGTTTAGCAGAAAATCGTTGACTTCAATCAGTGCGGTCGTAAATATTATTAAATTTATCTGACTTGGCCCATTGTTAAGACCGGTCCGGAGCGATAAGCGAACGAGGTAGACAGAGTTGGTCTTTTGACAATTAACACTGACTAGACGGTACTCCTATAATAAAGCAAAGGATCCACAAAATTTTTACATGAAATATGTAAATGAAACATATATTTAAATTTTACCTGAAACCGGGCCTTTTATACTATTATCGGTTAACCCCGGATGTTTTAATAATTTAAGTCAACCATTTACTGCTAAACAAACTTTACCAATGTGCCTTAACAATGCACCTCAATACTTTATTTTGAAAAGTCTTGATTATTTTGATATGTTTTTTGGTAAAATCTCACAGTTGGATGCAATACGTCCACTTAGGCTTTAGAATCTGTTTGTAGAGTAAAAGCTTCTTATGAATTGACAAGGCTGAGTGTCTTTTTAGAACTCAATACATCTTTTTGAATCTGATACCCAACTTTTCCCGTTTTTCCTTTACGTGTGCTTTCAAGTTCAGCTTTGCATCTAGGGTTAAACCTAGATGTTTGGCTGTATTAGCATATGTAATTTTATATCTATTTATATTTACAGGTTTGTGTTCCTCACGTTTGTTAGTAAATTCTGTCTGAACCAATTTACTTTTATTTAGGAAGATTTTCCACTTCCAAGATATGGAATTTATTGAGTGCATTTTTTCAACGGCGAATCCAGCCACTTTGCAAGATGGGGGCAATGAAATAAAAATTTTCTCGTCACTGGCGTACGCAGGATTCTTTTTCGGAATGGGCTGTTATTTTCTTTTTCATCATGTACCATGTCCTTTAAGAACGTTGGTTACCTTATAGCTGGTCATAGCTTATTCAGTTATCAGCACAAAACTCACTATTTATTTTTAATCGTAATTATCTTTTTAAAAAAAAAGTATCAGTAGACATCAGGCGAGGTCTCAAGAAGAAGACAATTGACTCCATTGACCCCCCTTGAATCCGCGCCTGCATTTTTAGACTAAATTATTGAGTTTGTATTATTTTTATCAACTTTCAAAATAGCGATGTCATCAGCGAAAGTTGTTGTACTGTTGTCATCTAACTCTGGTGTCACTTGTGAATAGAAAATAAAGAACCGGTCCTAGGTCACCACCCTGTGGAACTCTCGTTTTAATTTTGTTAAGGCTAGAATAAGCATTATCTTCTTTGACCATGAAATGTCTGTCAGATAGATATGATTTTATTATGTCGCAATAGCGTTTGGGAAAAAAGATCTCATTTTTCGATGTAATCCTTAATGCCATACCCTATCAAATGATTGAGCTACATCCAGGAAAACAGCAGAATGTACCTATTTTTCTTCTAAAACATTTTCTATCATGTTAGTCACCCTATGCAGTTGAGCTATAATGGAATGCTTAGATCTAAGTCCAAACTGATGGTCGGGTACTATTTTTTTTAAACCTTCTTTGTAATCTTATAAGAAATAGATTCTCCAATAGTTCTGATAAAACAGGTAGTAGTGATATTGCTCTGTAAAAAACGTTATGTGGAGGTTTAACGGGTTTCGGAACCATGATAATTTCCGCTACCTCCTATTGTAAAGAATAATATTTATAAATGAAGAAAAAGACAGACGTACTCTCAATCATTTAATTGTGTACTTCCGACGACTGGTTTCGCTCTCTATAGGTTGCAGAGCATCATCAGGTCAACGGTTACAAGTCACTAAATGATTGGGTTACAAGGAGCTATAACCTCATTATTCCATAACATAATGTTTCTGCTTAAGTTATGCCAACGGGATATGGTGGAAAAGACGGAGAATGTTACAAAGGTAAACAAGTTTATGGTATTTGGGATTTCTTGAGGGTGAAGAGATAGTTGTTGAGAGACAACCAACAAATCTGTGTCTATTCTTGTGTTTGTGAAGTAAAGTAGTGGATGTCATATATATACAATTTTTTAAAATGTTTACTGTTTACAAAAATTTTTTGGAGGTTTTATTGGTTTTAAAGATTTATATTTTTACTTATTAAAGAATTTGTTTTTATTATTTTATTTATATTTATTAACAGAATTCTATTTATTAATGTGTGTGTTAGTGCAAGATTGACAACGTTTGGATACAGACGGGTAAAATGTGTATTCTGTATGTTAGATGTGGATGTGCAGCTGTAACCTAAATTGTTAAGGCTAGTACTACTTGATGTTCAAATGAAAGGAGTAGTGGTCGTGTAAGGGAAGACCAATCAGAAAGCTTAAAAACTTAAAAAGTTGTAGCTAAAATATAAATTAGCAGTCATATATTAAAACAGTAATAAATGTTAATTAATAGAAAACAATGTAGGTACCTCGAACTGAGATATAAGTTAAAGGGGTGGAGAAGTAGAGTAGAAAATAAAAGAATAGAAAGAAAGGTAGGAAGTAAAATTCAGTTTTAAGTAATTGATTGCAAATTGAGACTATGTGAAATAGCAGTGTAAATGTAGCAATGTAAATATTTAATACAAGCAGTGAAAAAATCTCAACAAACTATTGAATTAGATAAAAGAAATAGTAATAAATTGTATTTTGTGGGCATACCTACATTGTATTTTAAAAATTCGTCAATAAATAGGTGAGTGAATTCACATCAGATTAAATTAAAACAAACACATAGGACACAAGACGAAACAACAAATAATGTGGGAAGTTTAAGTTAGGAGCACTGCATTTAGTAGAATTTAATTTAATAGAATATATTTTAACTGTCTTGGTTTTTAGCCCAAGAAAAAGTTTTTCTTGGACTAAAAACCAAGACAGTTAAAATAAATTAAATGCAGTGCTCCTAACCTAAACTCCCCACATTATTTGTTGTTTCGTCTTGTGTCCTAAGTGTTTGTTTTTATTTAATGTGATGTGAATTCACTCACCTATTTATTGACGAATTTTTAAAATGCAATGTAGGTATACCCACAAAATACCATTTATTACTATTTCTTTTATCTAACTCAATAGTTTATTGATATTTGTTCACTGCTGGTATTAAAACATAGTCTCAATTTGCAATCAATTACTTACAACTGAATTTTACTTCCTACCTTTCTTTCTATTCTTTTATTTTCTACTCTACTGCTCCACCCCTTTAACTTACATCTCAGTTCGAGGTACCTACATTGTTTTCTATTAATTAACATTTATTACTGTTTTAATATATGACTGCTAATTTATATTTTAGCTACAACTTTTTAAGTTTTTAAGCTTTCTGATTGGTCTTCCCTTACACGACCACTACTCCTTTCATTTGAACATCAAGTAGTACTAGCCTTAACAATTAAGGTTACAGCTGCACATCCACATCTAACATATATAATACACATTCTACCCGTCTGTATCCAAACGTTGTCAATATTGCACTAACACACACATTAATAAATTCCTTCTTCTTGTGCCACTCCTATCGGAGATTGGAAATCATCAAGGCTACCCTGACTTTGTTTACAGCTGACCTAAAAAGTTCATTAGTGGTGCAGCCAAACCACTCTCTCAAATTCCGCATCCACGACATTCTTCTACGGCCTGGATTCCGTTTTCCTTCTATTTTTCCTTGCATTATATTTTGAAGTAATGCGTATTTATGACCTCTCATCAGGTGACCCAAATACTCGAGTTTTCTTCGTTTTATCGTTAATAAAATTTCTGGGTCTCTTCCTATCCTCCGTATTACTTCAAGATTTGTGATTCTTTCAACCCAACTTAACTTCAGCATTCGAAGGTAGCACCACATCTCGAAACTTTCAATATTTTTTATGTTGTTCTGTTTGAGAGTCCAGGCCTCTACACCGTATAATAGCGTGTTAAATACGTAGCCACTTAGCATTCTTAATCGTAGAGGGATGCTTATATCTCTGTTGCAGAAGAATTTTCTCATCTTTATGAAGGTGGCCCTGGCAATTTCGATACGTCTTTTTATTTCATTGTTTTGGTCTCCAGTTTCGTTTATTAAAGTTCCCAAGTATTTATAACTTGATACTTTTTCAATTTGAATGCCGTTTATACTAATATGTACTGGTTGTGTCATGATTTTACTGAACACCATATACTTGGTTTTTTTGATATTAATGTTTATGCCATAATTGTTGCAAGCAATATTTATGTTTGTAAGTAATCGTTGTAATTCTTCTACTGTTCTTGCAACTAGTACAGTGTCGTCTGCGTATCGAATATTATTTACAACCTCTCCATTGATTACGATTCCTTCATTTGCTTGCAAAAGGGCTTCCTGACAGATGCTTTCACTATATACATTAAATATCAGTGGTGACAAAATGCATCCCTGTCTTACTCCTCTACGTATTTCTATTGCTTTTGATATCTCGTTTTCTATTTTGATGTTAGCTTTCTGATTCCAATATAAGTTGAGAATTATTCGCAGATCTTTATTATCTATGTCTTTTCTTTCAAGAATGTCTCTTAGCCTATCGTGGCGTACTCTGTCAAACGCTTTTTCAAAATCGATAAAACATGCATGTACTTCTTGATTAACGTCTAGGCATCTTTGTGTAAGAACATTCAAACCGAAGAGAGCTCGAGTACCTAGTCCTTTTCTGAACCCCATCTGTGTATTACTAATATCTGACTCCAACTTTTGATAAACTCGGTTGTGGATGATTTTTAGAAATATCTTTAGTAGATGGCTCATTAAAGATATTGTTCGATGTTCTGAACATTCTTTTGCATTGGATTTCTTTGGCAGTGTAACGAATGTAGACAGCAGCCACTCTTGAGGTATAATACCAGTATTGTATACTGTGTTAAATAAGTGCAATATTATACCTATTGATTCATCATTCAAGAGCTTTAGTAATTCAGTAGGAACCTCATCGGGTCCATTTGCCTTTCCAGTTTTGGAATTTCTAAGTGCCATTTCTACTTCACATTTTAGGATTTCAGGTCCCGTTTCACCATTTACCTTGTCAATGTTATTTCTGTTGTCCTCAAACAATTCTCTTATGTATTCAGTCCATCTTTTAATTTTTTCTGTTAAGTCTACAATAATATTTCCGTCTTTGTCCTTAAGCAAACTTATTTGATGTCTTCTTTGGGTTCCTGTAAGTTCTTTTACTTTTTTATGTATATTGAATGTGTCATACTTTCTTTCATAGTCTTCCATTTCTACACATTGTTCTGTAATCCATGATTCTTTGGCCTTCTTTATTATTTGCTTTATGTTCTTATCAACCTCTCTGTATTTTTTTGAATTATTCTTCAATTTGCTTCTTTCATCCATTAGTTCTAGTATGTCTGGTGTCATCCACACCTTATGTTTCTTTGGAGATTTGGTTAGGTGTTTCTTTCCCGTAGTTCTTATTATAGTGTTTATATACTTCAGTTTTTCATCTATGTTGTCTGTTCTGCGGATTTGGTTTTCTGCTACACTGAGGTCGGTGTTGATTTCTTCGCGCACTGTTTGTCGTCGGTGTTCACTTTTAAGCTGACTTAAGTGTAACGTTGGGATGATGGTTTTTCTCATTTTCTTTGGTCTAGCTTCTAACACAGATACTACTGGATTATGATCCGAACCGATATCAGTTCCAGGGTAAGTTTTAGTAGATTTCACGGCATTACGGTATCTTTTTGTCACCATTATGTAATCTATTTGGTTTCTGATTACTTTTTCTTGTGTGTGTTGAGGTGACGTCGACGTATAGAGTCTCCTTGGGGGTAATTTAAAGAATGTATTAGTTATTATTAAATCTTCGCTTTGACAAAACTGAACTAAACGATCACCCCTTTCATTTCTATTACCTAAGCCGTATTTAGCGACATTTTCTCCAACTTTACCCTGACCTACCTTGGCGTTTAGATCGCCCATTACTATGTTAATGTGTTGTCTCTTTGTTGTTCTCATCACTTCTTCTAAGTTCTTATAGAATTGTTCTATTTCCTCTTCGTCTTTGTCTGCTGTAGGAGCGTACACTTGTATGATGTTTATTATGTTCTTCTTATCTTTCAGTTGTATTAACATCACGCGCTCTGAGAATGGAGTAAAATTTGCTACAGCATCTTTCCATTTTTTTGAGATGATGACTCCAACTCCGTATCGATGGGTTGGGGTGTCACTTCCGGCATAATAAAACATACCATGATTAGTTGTGGGGCATTTGCCATTTCCTGGACATTGTGTATCGCTTATGCCTAATATGTCTATACCCAAACGATCCATTTCCAACACGGCGTTATCTAATTTTCCCGAAGAGAATAAGCTCCTCACATTCCACGTAGCAATTTTTATGGTTATCTTTTTCTTATTACAAGGGTTTCGCAGGTTTACGACCGAGGAAGCCTTGTACTTATCTATTTGTCTTCCTCTGCCGGATCTTGGTATCCGATGTCCATGATCAGTACTTCTCCTTTGCATGTCCACCATGATGATTACTACTAGGGGTACTCTATGAGTCCTTAATGCAGCGGTTCCCCGTTGCCTTCTGCATCCTTATGCCGTTGACCATTCTGTAGGGTTCATCCGCCTTCGAGACCGATTTCTCAGTCTCAGGACAAAAGAGTGCCCTAAAACTTACTAGCTCATCCACCCGAAGCTGTTGGCTAGTAAGTGGAGATTGCTTATACCGGCAATCGCTCGGTTAATAAATAGAATTCTGTTAATAAATATAAATAAAATAATAAAAACAAATTCTTTAATAAGTAAAAATATAAATCTTTAAAACCAATAAAACCTCCAAAAAATTTTTGTAAACAGTAAACATTTTAAAAAATTGTATACATGACATCCACTACTTTACTCCACAAACACAAGAATAGACACATATTTGTTGGTTGTCTCTCAACAACTATCTCTTCACCCTCAAGAAATCCCAAATACCATAAACTTGTTTACCTTTGTAACATTCTCCGTCTTTTCCACCATATCCCGTTGGCATAACTTAAGCAGAAACATTATGTTATGGAATAATGAGGTTATAGCTCCTTGTAACCCAATCATTTAGTGACTTGTAACCGTTGACCTGATGATGATCTGCAACCTATAGAGAGCGAAACCAGTCGTCGGAAGTACACAATTAAATGATTGAGAGTACGTCTGTCTTTTTCTTCATTTAAAATGAACTCTCACATGGAACCCATTCAACATTTGAATAATATTTATATTTAAACCTAATTACCGCACTTTGCTTTTTTCAGAGCTGCTTTAATATCGTTCCAATTATCAAGTCAAATTCAGGAGTTTTTTAGGACTTAAATTATTTATTTCCTTCAAGACTTCTTTTCTCATTTGTGTGTTTAACAGGTTCTTCAAATGTTTGTTCTCCTTACGCATCACGAAGTTACCTCATTCGCAGAAAAATTGATTAAAAAAGGTTCAGGATTCCCCAGTAGAGTATGTTAAACAATAAATCCATTTTCGATAATAAATATTTGTTTTTACTTGTGTGTCGCACAACTTCAGTAACAACCTCTTGGATCTCGAGGGATTTGAAATAATTTTTTTCGGAATACACCTCGAATATTAATAACCAAAGTTTTAATAATATGCATGAACTTACCATGATAGGCTTGTATAAGTTTACTTTAACTACTATCTTCCAAATTTGTGTGCGTAACATTAGTATTATCCCTTTGTAGTCCCATTTAGACGACAGTGTTTAACCTTTAAATATATAATACAGTGCAAGTCATAATAAATCAAGAAGGACAATTTTAAAGAAAACAAAGAAAAAAAATCGGAATGATACCATGACAAGAATATAGGACCTCGGATAGATAAAAAAAAATTATAGTGGCAGTTTTTCATTGCTTAATATCATCTGCGCCCTTCCTCCTTCTTCGTCCACCTGTTATAATCATACAGTATGGTGCAAATGTCTAGAATAAATTCGACATTTCGTAAACCGGCTACTTTAAGGAAAAATCCCGAAACAGGTCCATTTTTACTTTTAAATTACGATATTTTGGCATATATTTCATTGGCATATTTTGACAGTGACGTCATCCATATGGACGTGATGACGTAATCGATGATTTTTGAAGTTATACTTCTTTGCGATGGAGAGTGAAATTTTATCACATGCCAGGCGCATGCGTATACAGACAGTATGTATTTCGTTGCTAATCTTTCAAGATATGTACACTCACCGGCAGAGAAAACGGGCACCCCAAGAAATGGGTCATTTTTAATGTCTTGTATTTCCTAAACCTGATGTCCGATTTAAGTAATTTTTTTAATATGTTATAGCCTTATTCTTTGTCAATATCGTTGTAATAATATTGTTGCTAGAGAGGTATATTGTCATTGTATACAGGGTGTACGAATCAAACTGTGTTTTCTTCTCAAACTTTGGAACACCCTGTGGAATGTTCTAGCTTTTATAAAATACTGAAATTATAACCAAACTATAGCCTCAGGTTTTCTTAATATTCTATTTTTTGATTCATTCGCTTATATTGGGTAATAAAAAAGTTAAGCACTTTAACAACTACCCCTGTTTTTTGTTAATACAGGGTGTTTTTAAATAAGTACGGCAAACTTTAAGGGGTAATTCTGCATGATAAAATAATGACAGTTTGCTTTATAAACGTATGCCAGCAAATGCTTCGTTTCCGAGATAGGGAGTGTTGAAATTTTTCTTACAAACTGACGATTTATTTATTTCTCTAAAACGGTTTGTAATATGCAAATGAAATTTGGTAGATTTTAAGAGCTAGTTATTGCGCATTTTTTGGCGTACAATTAAGAATTTTATATTCACCATTGGCGTGAATACGGGTATAAATATTTTAGATATATCCCGTATGCACGCCAATGGTGAATATAAAATTCTCAATTGTATGCCAAAAAATGCGCGATAACTAGCTCTTAAAATCTACCAAATTTCGTTTGCATATCACAAACCGTTTTAGAGCAATAAATAAATCGTCAGTTTGTAAGAACAATTTCAACACCCCCTATCTCAGAAACGAAGTATTTGCGGGCATAAGTTTATAAAGCAAATTGTCATTATCTTATCATGCAGAATTACCCCTTAAAGCTTGCCGTACTTATTGAAAAACACCCTGTATTGACGAAAAACAGGGGTAGTTGTTAAAGTGCCTAACTTTTTTATTATCCAACATAAGCGAATGAATAAAAAATTTTATAAAAGCTAGAACATTTCACAGGGTGTTCCAAAGTTTGAGAAAAAAACACAGTTTGATTCGTACACCCTGTATACAATGACAATGTACCTCTCTAGCAACAATATTATTACAGCGATATTGATAAAGAATAAGGCTGTAACATATTAAAAAAATTGCTTAAATCGGACATCAGGTTTAGGAAATACATCATCATAATCATCAGCCTCTATCAATCCACTGCTGGATATAGGCCTCCCCTGTTTGTCTCCAAAGTGTTCTATCTTGTGCTTTTTGTATCCAGTTTTTTGTTGTCTTTCGTAAGTCGTCTTGCCATCGTATTGGTGGTCTTCCTCTGCTACGTTTATCGGCTCTTGGTCTCCATTCAACTAGTTTGCGAGTCCGTCTTCCGTCCTTCATTCTGGCAACGTGTCCAGCCCATTTCCATTTTAAGTTACAGCTTCTTTCAATGACGTCTATGACTTTGGTCTTAGCTCGTAGATCTTCGTTTCTAAACCTGTCTCGCAGAGTGGCCCCTATCATTGATCGCTCCATTCTTCTCTGCGCTCTTCTTAGTTTTTGTAAGTTTTTCTTTGTGAGCGATAATGTTTCTGCACCATAGGTCATCACCGGTAGCACGCATCGGTCGAAAACTTTTTTCTTCATGTTAGTTGGAATGTCACTCTTAAAAATGTCCCTAAGAGCTCCGTATGCTGCCCATCCTTGTATTATTCTTCTGAATACTTCTGTTGTTTGATTGTCCTTGCCTATCTTAATTTCGTGACCCAGATATATATATTTCTCTACCAGTTCTATTTGTTCATTTTGTATTTCAAGGTGTTTACTTGGTACTAAGTTCGTCATATATTTTGTTTTTGATATATTCATTTTTAAGCCTATTTTATGACATGCCGTACCAAGTTCTTCCAACATTTTCTTTATTTGTCCCAAATCGTCTGCAATCAGGACTATATCGTCTGCGTAGCTTAGGTGGTGTAGCATCTCTCCGTCCACATTTATTCCTTTATCACCCCATTCGAGGGTTTTGATCGCTTTTTCTAGAGCCGATATGAAAAGTTTAGGTGACAACGTATCCCCTTGACGGATACCTCTTTGGATTTTTATTTGTTTGCTGTTAGCGTGTAGTTGTATCAAGCTTGTCGCATTTTTTATATATTACATATTAGCCTCGAATATCGGCTATCAATGCGGCTCTCGTTTAGTGCTTCTATAACACTGTCGAGTTCTACTGAGTCGAATGCTTTGTGGAAATCTACGAATGCTAAAACTAAGGGCTTGTTATATTCTATGGATTTTTCGATGAGTTGTTTTATTGTTTGGGGGTGATCGTTGGTTCCAAAGTTTGCTCTGAATCCAGCTTGTTTCTCTACTTTGATACAGGTCTAATTTCTTGTCTAATCTTGTGGTGATTACTCTCGTGAAAAGTTTATAAAGGTGGTTTAACAGAGTGATTGGTCGGTAATTTTCCAGATCAATTTTTTCTCCTTTTTTGTGCAGAATAATTGTTTTGGCTCTATTCCATTCAGATGGTATGGATTTCTTTGTCACACATAGATTAAAGAGATCTTTTATTTTTCTCATTAGAGGTTCACCGCCATTCTTAACAGCCTCGATCACTATTCCATCATCTCCTGGTGATTTGTTGGATTTCATTTTATTCATCGCTTGTCTAATTTCACTGAGAGTTATTTCTGGCATGAGTTCAGAGCCTTGATTTAATATTGTTTTGCTTATTGCATCTTTTAGCTGTGCTTGGTTCATCCGTCTGCTTTTATAAAGTTCTCCATAGAAGTCTTCTACTATTGTTAAAAGCTCCTCTCTATTTGTTGATATTTCGCCCTTTTTGTTTTTTAATTTAATGATCTGACTTTTTCTATTATTTAGTTTTCTTCGCAGACTTTTTAGGCCTTTATTATTTTCTATGGCTTGTTCGATTTTAAGTGTATTATATTTTCTTATGTCTTTTCTTATTGCTTTCTTGACTTCTCTGTTTATCTCTCTCTTTTGCTCTCCATTTGGATTATTTCTTTTTGTACTAAGATTTCTTTGTTTCATTAAATTCTTGGTATCAGTACTAAGTTTTTCTTCGTTCTTACTTCTTGGACAGTGTTTTCTTGTGCTTTCTCCAATGGCTTGCGTAATATGTTGGTTTAGTGCATCTATGTTTTCGTTGAGAGTTATGTCTGTGTTGTTTCTCAGTTTGGTTTCAATGTCATTTTGATATTCTTTAATGTCTCTAGGTTGAGTCCATATTGGTATTGGTTTCGTATTTACTAATTTGCGTCTCTCTTGTTTTGTGCTTATTTTAACTGCTGCTCTTACCATTATATGGTCACTAACAGTGTTGAATGCATTTAGGACCGTTACGTCTTGGATGATTTCTTTTTTGATTGTAATTATGAAGTCAATTTCGTTTTTTGTTTTATTATCTGGGCTTGCCCAGGTCCATCTTCTATGTGGTTTCTTATAGAAAAAGCTATTCATTTGGACTAGATTATTCTGAAGGAGAAAACCAATTAAGGTCTCTCCTCTTTCATTCCTTCCATTTAGTCCAAATTTTCCAAGTGATGTTTCTTCTGGACATGCTTTGATTCCTATTTTCGCATTGAAATCACCACATATTATCACGTATTGTGTGGGTACGTCATTTAGGGCTATTGAGATATCGTCGCAGAATTCTTCGACTTCTTCATCTGAATGGGTGGTTGTTGTTGCATAGACTTGAATTATTTTAATACTGTACCTTTTATTGAGTTGTAATGTTAAGTAGGCAACTCTGTTCGATATTCCTTTAATAGATGTAATGTTATCGCTATGCTTTATATGTATAAAAAACTCAATGCCTCCCTCTGATGTGTCTTCATTACCCATACTGTAGAAAAGATGCCCTGTACTTCGGGTCTTCAGACTTTCTCCTTTCCTTCTCACTTCGCTGACTCCTATTATGTCCCGTTTGATATTTGACATTTCACTTTCCATCTCTGTAAGTCTTTCTTCTGACAACAGACTTCTCGCATTGTAGGTAGCAATATGCATCAATATGTGTTTTTTGGATTTTGTCTTTTGCGAATTTTTGCCTCCCCCAGAATCCTTGAGGCAGACCTTATGAGGTGTGGGACTTACCATTACTGATCTACCCACCTGGGGTTCACTATTCACGATTTGTTTAAAATTCGCCATGACGGGGGTAAATTTTGCAATTAAAACACCGCGCTTGCCTTGCGTGTTGGTGATTTTCTAAATCAGCCGCCCACTCTGGGTCAGACGCTGTTTGCAGCCGCCCATTCTGGATCAGACGCTGCAGGTTTGGTTTGATTCTATAGTGACCCTAAAATCGAGGGTTGCCACTTCCGCCATCCGTACTGTACTGAAGCTCCGCTTCTCCGCCGTGGCTGCCGTTGTGGACTTCATCCGTAACCCTGGACAAGGGACCCTAAACAGGTACTAGTTTCCCGGGTCAGGAAACCCCCGGAATCTGCGGGGGGCAGGGATTGATTCAATTTCCCTGATAGGACTATCTTCAAGAATTTAAAGAGTTCCTACCCGCTACCCGTAGGAAATACAAGACATTAAAAATGACCCATTTTTTGGGGTGCCTGTTTTCTCTGCCGGTGAGTGTATATATCAGCGCTGTCAGCGCAAATAAGTCATATTATATCATATAAAACGATATATTAGTGTTCTTAGTAAATGTATTATTTAGTATAATTTTTGTGTCTTTGGATTTGTCTTCCTAGGGAATAAGATATTTTATAATAATAGTAAGGATATTTAAAGTATTTTTTTATACTTCACTTAGTATATATCAGAAATCTTGTAACCTGTCAAAGCAAAAGTCATATAGCTCAGTGATAGAGCGTGTGACCGGAGATCAAGAGGTCCCGGGTTCAAATCCCGGACGATTCATATTCTTTTTTTTTATATTTTTGGTATCGTTTTAATAAAAAAATTTTAAAAGTGGTAGGTAAAGAAAGTTAGTTTAATATTTAAATAAAATACAAATAACCTGTTAAGTATATTAATTTCGTTGAAATCGTAATAATAGAAGTATAACTTCTTACGTGCGTACAAAATACACAAACATTCTTTTTTTTTTTTTAATAAGACTAGAGGTCGTGTGATAGCTCATTGCTGTCAGAAAACAGACAAAAAATGTTAATTTGAGAAATAAGCATTGCTCTTCGCTTAAATTAAATGTTCAAACTTCCAAGAGGCAGGTGGTTGGAGGGAGCTGGTTTGAACATTGAATTCAAGCGAAAAACAATGCTTATTTGTTAAATAATTTTTTTTCTGTTATCTGACAATAGTAATATGTATTTTGAATTAAATAAATTACATACCCTTTTTTTGGTCAATTAATTTAATTAATTTTTTTTTAAACTGTGTAAAAACAATTCTGTTAACATTTATATTACTGAATACAGAATTGAATACCCTTTCAAATGAGCTATCACACGACCCCTAGTCTCATTAAAAAATCATAGATTACGTCATCACGTCCATATGGATGACGTCACTCGTGTGAAAGTATGCCAAATTATCGTAATTTAAATATAAAAAAGGACCTGTTCGGGGATTTTTCCTTAAATTCGCCGGTTTACGAAATATCGAATTTATTCTAGACATTTGCACCATACTGTATATTATCTCGAACATTGACGTCAAGGCGATTGACGTCAAGGCGTCAATCCCGAAACAAGTCGATTTTTACTTTCAAATTACGATATTTTGGCATATATTTCATACGAGTGACGTCATCCATATGGACGTGATGACGTAATCTATGAGTTTTTAATGAGACTAGAGGTCGTGTGATAGCTCATTTGAAAGGGAATTCAATTCTGTATTCAGTAATATAAATGTTAACATAATTGTTTTTACACAGTGTCAAAAAAAATGGTTTTAAATTAAATTAATTGAAAAAAAAAGAAGAATGTGTGTAATTTATTTAATTCAAAATACATTTTACTGCTGTCAGAAAACAAAAAAAATGTTTATTTGAGAAATAAGCACTGCTTTTCGCTTAAATTAAATGCTCAAACTTTCAATAGACAGGTGGTTGGAGGGAGCTGGTTTGAACATTGAATTCAAGCGAAAAACAATGCTTATTTGTTAAATAAACTTTTTTTCTGTTATCTGACAATAGTAATATGTATTTTGAATTAAATAAATTACATGCATTCTTCTTTTTTTGTCAATTAATTTAATTAAAATTTTTTTTTGGAAATTGTGTTAAAACCGCTAGCCGAAGGTGTGCGCTAACATCGGCTTTAAGCTTTTACAATTTTATGATTTAAGAATGTAAATTGAATTCTACAATAACCACTGTTTGGTTTTGGGGCTATTTTTCAAGTACATTAGTTCACTGATGATGGACTAACAAGTCCGAAAACGTTCATTCTGAACAAATTTTATGTAATCCATTTGAATTTTTAAGATTTTTAATTGAATTATACTTACCACTACGGAGTTTTCTACTTCGATGTAAGAGTTTTTTAACTACATGTTATACAGCGAAGTCCCGGGAACTTTCCCGTTTAAGTTAATATCTTTCAAGTTCATACGTTTAATTTACAAACAACTTCTGAAAACTCCTGATACAAGATTAAAAAACCTCTAAAGGCGGTAAAAATGAGTGGCGCACACAAGATTCCAGCTAGAAAAGGAGCTAGTATGAACATTATGTGGCGCAAAAATGTATTTCGATTTGACGGAAAATAAAATTCTAGTCTTATTTGAAATATTTTTCCAAAATATTTGCTAAATTTGAAGCAAAATGCGCTACAAAAAAGCCCCAAACTACAAACTTTATCAAAGGTACTCTTTTGTTGAGCGTTTTACTTCAAATTTAGCAAATATTATGGAAAAGTCTTTCAAAATTAAACTACAATTTTATTTTCCATCAAAATGAAAATACATTTTTGCGCCACGTAATATTCATATCAACTCTTTTGTAGTTGGAATATTATGTGCGCCACATATATTTTTACTGAGTTTCGCAGATTTTATTCTTATAATTATTTCACAATAAAACACTGAAAAACGTTTGTTTTTTATACTTCCACAAAATTTATTACAACTATGTTATTACTACAGCTGTTTCGGCAAAGTGCCTTTCTCAAGTGATATATTTTACAATGGGTTTGCCTTTTTAAGTCTTTAACTGAAGAGGTTGAGGAGTGGGGAGCTGTTTGTCTCGAGTTGGTCATTCAGAATTATATCTGTATTTTTCAATTTCTTAATTTCCATTGATTCTAAAAGTGATGGCTTAAGGCCTTTATTTTAAATATGTAGAATTTGAAACTCTTCATTGAAAGAATGATTATGATCTAGAAGGTGAAGTGCGTATGTAGAAGTGTCTGTTTTTCTATTGTTGAAAGCCCTTTTGTGTTCTGCTATCCGTTTGTCAAAAGTTCTGCCAGTTTGACCGATGTAAGTTTTCGGACAGTCACCACAAGGTAGTTTGTACACACCACTCTGTAGTTGCTTTCTCTTTCGGCTTTTAGTGTTTTTAATATGTTTGCTTAAGTTGTTGTTAGTTCTGAAAGCTGGTGTTATTCCTTTCTTTTTTATGTATCTGGCTATTTTTGTTGTTATTTTGCCAGTATATGTGAGAGAGCAGAAGGTACTGGGTTCTTTCTGTGGTGGTGGATACACTAATTTCAAGGCTTTCTTATGGAGTTTTTGGTTTAAAATGTTGTTAACTGTTTGTTCGTTATAGCCATTGTTTACTGCTATTTGTCTAATGATATTTAGTTCTGTCTCGAAGTTATTTTTTGTCATAGGAATTTCTGTCAGTCTATGTATCATGCTATGGTAGGCTGCTAATTTGTGTTGTGTAGGATGGGATGATGAATTGTGTATAGTTGTGTCAGTATGGGTAGGTTTATGATATACGGAGAACTCATGTTTGTTGTGTAGTCTGGTAATCGTTACATCTAGAAAGTTTATGGAATTATTCTGTTCTGTTTCTATTGTGAACTCAATATTACTATGAAGTGAATTAATGTATGATAGAAATTGGTCAAGTTGTCTGTTAGTTCCTGTAAAGCAGACTAGTATGTCATCCACGTATCTCCACCAATATAAGAACTGTTTAAATACGGGGTGTTTAGAAATTGTTGTTTCAAGTTGGTTCATAAATATATCTGATAGTAATGGGCTTAGAGGATTACCCATAATAAGTCCTGCATTGTTGTTTGTGTAAATTTGATTATTGAATTCAAAATAGTCTTGATTTATGCAAATTTCAAGAAGGTGTAAAATTTCAGATACAATGATCGGATTTGTACTATTATGTTCTAAAAGGTTTTTAACTAAAACAAAAGTTTCTGTAGGAGGAACACTAGGAAAAAGATTTTTTACGTCAAATGAAATTAGTCCGAAACAGCTGTAGTAATAACATAGTTGCAATAAATTTTATGGAAGTATAAAAAACAAACGTTTTTCAGTGTTTTATTGTGAGATAAAATCAACTTCCATCAAGTAACGGTCGAATCCATCAATTCTTATAATTATTACCCATAGACCAGGGCGCATCTGTAAAAATATTAGTACATTTGGACGTTGAGAGGTTACTCAAATTTTTTTGCAGAATTTGCTTGAAAATAACTCAAATAATAATATTTGAGTTATCCTTCCTCTCAAAAAGGTCCGGAACATTGTTTAAATATTCAAAATGTCAAAAAATGAAGGAAAAATTCGATTTTTTTCTTGGTTTTTTGATTATAACTTTAAAAGTATTCATTTTCGAGAAAAGTTGTACTGAAATAAAAGTTGCGTAATTAAATTTCCTATAACCTAGAATTGGTTAAAAATTTAAAAAATAGTCAGCCTTGTTTCAAAATACCAATAATTGCGAAAAAAAAACATAAAAAAAAGTATTCACATTTTACGTTTTTCAACCATTCCTGCTACACTTATGACCTTCATATTTCACACTGAAGAACTTTATGATACAGTGAAATAATCCTGTAAATTTCATTAAGTTAGGTTCAATAGATTTTGCAAAATAAATTTTGAAATCCAGCTTCCGCAAAAAAAATTCATTTTTTCAAAATGTTACAGGACTGAAAATAAAGCAGATAGCAACTTGAAATTTTTTTTGCTTATAGAAGTGTACTATACATTTCATTTGCATTTTGCAAAACTAAAATCGATTAATCGCCACGGCGTCAGGAATTTTTTTAAATAAACATTAATTATTGGTGCTACGCGCAGGACAGCGGAGAGTTTGCTCTGATTGGGCATTCCAATGACCTTTGATAATTATTGATACATTTTAATTTTTATTACATTTCGATGTAAATAAATAAATTTGTTTATTGCAAAATAAAAACACATACTCTATCCTTTGAAATAACACTTTTTTAGCAAAAACTTTCTTTGTTCATATATTTTAACTTAGAAAATAAAAGTTTATTATTTTTAAACATATGCAATTGTTTAAACAATATTTCACAAACAATAATAACATTAGATTGATTTTTGTGGATTTAAAATATTAAAATATAACAAAATATAGAGTAAGAAAATAATATATTAGAAAAAGATTGGAAGAAATTTTGGTGGAAATCAACTTGTGTGAATCGAACACCGCTGTCCTGCGCGTAGCACCAAAAATTAATGTTTATTTAAAAAATTTTCTGACGCCGTAGTAATTAATCGATTTTAATTTTGCAAATTGTAAGTGGAAGGTACAGTACACTTCTATAAGCCAAAAAAAATCAACATGCTATCTGCTTTATTTTAAGACCTGCAAAATTAAAAAAAAAATGAATTTTTCTTGCGAAAGCTGGATTGCAAAATTTATTTTACAAAATCTGTTAAGCCGATCTTAATGAAATTTATAGTGTTGTTTTGCTATTTCATAAAGTTTTTCTGAGTAAAATATGAAGGTCCTGAATGTAGCATAAATGGTTGAAAGACGTAAAATGCGAATACTTGTTTTTGTATGTTTTTTTTTTCGCAATTATTGCTATTTTCCAACAAGGGTGACCACTTTTTAACTTTTTAACTAATTTTTTATTGTAGGAAATTTAATTACGCAACTTTTATTTAAGTACAACTTTTATCAGAAATGAACAGTTTTAAAGTTATAATCAAAAATCCAATAAAAAAATCGAATTTTTCCTTCATATTTTGACATTTTGATTATTTAAACAATGTTCCGGACCGTTTTGAGTGGGAGGATAACTTAAATATTATTACTTGAGTTATTTTCAAGCAATTTTTGCAAAAAAATTTAAGTCACCTCTCAACGTCCATCTCAAAACAGATGCGCCCTGGACTACCAGGGCAATTAAACACAACGAAAAAGAGAGAACTATAAGAAATTTCACGTGTAATATTTCTAGTAAAATTTTCCTTTTCCAAATTTAGATATTCGAGCTGTTCATACTATATTTATATTAATCAATTATAATTAACTATTTAGATGGGGAAATTATAAAAATGGTTAATAATAAAAATGCCACAAGGAAATAGCTTCAGAACAACATTAATCAATTACTATGGATAGCATTGTTGATTGAAAAACATACTGCAAAATCTATGCTTTTTAATTAAAATATTTTTATCTCGTTCGCCTAGCATCAACACAGCTGTCGAACAAATTAAATTTTCATTCTATTTATTTTAACGTCTCTAATATTCCAGGAAAGCTCGAAGTACAGATGTAGGCGTAAGCAGCCTCTACGAAGTAATTTCCGAGGCTGATCTGGCGTTTAGTCCAGATAGCCGGGCCGAGGCCGTAACAGTGTTCCAAGGACGCATCCGAGAGGAAGTCGTTTACGGAATTTGCATGCCAGTTCCTGGATTCAGCCTCCTTTTCGTGCTGGTGGCTCTATCCGCGGTGATATCCGCGCTCGTCGCTGGATCGCTTCTTTATAGGTTTGTATTTAAAGTATATCTGCATGAAATTATCTCCGGCGTAACAAAAATATATCAATGATACTCTTTTTAAAAAGAAACTTCTGCAGATCGAATCTCAGAAGAAGAGAATCAAAGGAAACTGTAAACTAAAGCAAGGTCTAACTATAAACGAGCAGTTAGTAGTCCACTAATCGTATTCAATGGTGAGTTTATAAAAATAATATTCGATACGCGGACGACACTGTACTAGTTGCAAGAACAGCAGAAGAGTTATGATTACTTGCAAATATAAATAGTGCATGCAACAATTATAGCATAAATAACAATATCAAAAAAACCAAGTACATGGTCTTCAGTGAAAACATGACAAAACCAGCATATTATATTAATATACAGGGTGTCCCGGAAAATAGTGCGTTCCTTAAAGGTATAGGTAGAAGGCACCATGTAGAACAAAAAACTCTTATAACATTTTTTTCTAAATGCAACCGTTTGACCAAAAAATTAAAATGTATTTTGGTAGGCAAATTTAAATCTGACAACTATGTGCGGTACGCAATTTTAAGCATAGACAGTCCCATGTAAATAAATGGATAGAAGATAGATAGGAAACAGATGGTTTTAAAGAATCCTGTTTAGTGTCAATGCCCAAAAACGTTTTCGAATAGTGAGTGTATTACCTATTATGTTATTACCTATGAATGGTGTTTGTGAAAGGTTACTTGAAGCATCTATTCGGTATAATAATTATTTTCAAGTAAGTACAACTTAGTTATTTCAGTTCACAAGTAAACAAATTACTGAGACATTATCTGGTGTATTTAAGTTCCACTGTAAACTATTAAAACTATGTAATTCAGTTAAAGCCCTCAGCAATATTCAGCATTCAACCCATTTAAACCTTACTAAATACATAATACTAGTTCAGTTAAAAGATGTGTTTTTATGTTAAAAGATGTGTAATTCGTTTAAAATTATGCAATAGATATTTCAATACATTTCAAAAGAAAATAATTTTAGTAAACAAATAAGTATTACCTACTATTAGGTTGGATTATTTTAAATACTGTTAATCACAATCACAAACGAGTTCTTATTATGTTATTATTCCGTAGTGCGTACGATGTTGCCAGTTTATTAAAATTTCCAAACATTAAAATACAGGTATATGGAAAACAATGTTAACTTTTTTTTGGAAACGGTTATCTTTAGAAAAAAAATGGTATAGGACTTTTTTGTTACAAATTGTGTATTCTCTCCATACCTTAAAGGAACGCACTATTTTCCGGGACACCCTGTATACGGCATTCAAATTGAAAAAGTATCAAGTTACAAATACTTGGGAACTTTAATAAACGAAACTGGAGACCAAAACAATGAAATAAAAAGACGTACCGAAATTACCTTCATAAAGATGAGAAAATTCTTTTACAAAAGAAATACAAGCATCCCTCAACGATTAAGAATGCTAAGAAGTTACGTATTTAATACGCTATTATACGGTGTAGAGGCCTGGACTCTCAAACAGAACAACATAAAAAATATTCCAAGTTTTGAGATGTGGTGCTACCGTCGAATGCTGAAGATAAGTTGGGTTGAAAGGGTCACAAAATATGAAGTAATACGAAGGATAAGAAAATGCGCAAAAATTTTGTTAACGATAAATCGAAGAAAACTCGAATATTTGGGTCACCTGATGAGAGGACATAAATACGCATTACTTCAAAATATAGTGCAAGGAAAAATAAAAGGAAAACGGAATGCAGGCCGTAGAAGAATGTCATGGTTGCGGAATTTAAGAGAGTGGTTTGGGTGCACTACTAATGAACTTTTTAGGTCAGCTGTAAACAAGGATAGCCTTGATGATTTCCAATCTCCGATAGGAGTGCTTTTCTTAACAAATGTTTTAGTGCAGAGGTATTGCTCGAATGACTAACCCAACCATATAAAATAAAATTGAGGTTGATTTTGGAAATTCCAAGAACATTAAAAATAATATCTCAACTTTTACAAATCAGTCAAATAAAACTTACGAACCTGTTGACCTAAAGACTTGAATTTTGTATGTGAGTTAAAAAATAATCTTTCAAATATCACACGATAGTAAGAATAAATAAGAAAATAACGCTCCAGTTTGTTTCTCAAACTTGTTGCCATTCGGGAAGAGTCACATGAGTCCTGCGGGCTCTCGTGATTATTGCCAGGCAAATTTTCGAAAAATTGTCGCATTATTTTTAATTTCTGGACCTCGGAGGTAAACTACATACACCATGTCGACATGGCGTTGTTTTGTTTTTTTTTTCCTTTAACTTACTCAGCTCCCCAAGAGCTTTTTAAAGTTTTATTACACTTTGTACTAATGACCACGAAAACAAAATTACCAAAAAAATAAAACACTATGTTCAAATAATTTAAGAGGTAAAAAGCACCATGTAAACTTGTGTGTTTTTACCTCACAGTTACTGCAGTAGGTTGATGGCAAACAACACTATCTTGACTTAGTGTACTAAGCACCTAGCGGCAAACGGGTCATTTTTATAGTTACATATTTTTGTCGTTTTTATAGAAATCGTGGTTATTAATACATTGTAATAAATAATTAAAAAATATTATGTACCTTCTCTTAAAAATCTATTTCTATTTTGAGTGATATTATACACATAGTTTCAAAAGTTACGCATCACTTAAAATTATGTTAAATTAAAACAAATTATAAAAGAAACAAAAATAACAACAAGTATTATTAAATGTTGTTATTTTGTTGAGCCACAATATGACAACAACAAATTGACAACATTCAATTGTCGTTATGTCTGTTTTGTTTCAACAGTCAATAAATTCATATTGGTTCATTAATAATAATGTTCTATTTGTGATAAAATATGGACATATAACTCAACAACCAAACAACATACCGTGTGTCTGGTACATACCAAAAACCTATTTAGTATTACAATGGTATTACCTCATAATTAACAGTTTTTATAAAATCTTTTACATTGCGTCTAATAATTTGGCCAGAGACTGTATGTATTCTACGGAACAACAGAATCTGTTCAGATTGTTATCAGATGTTAAACCTCTGATGTCAAGGGTTTTAAAGAATTCTTCAGTTCACTTTTATTTTTTTATTATATAGCTTGAAAATTTTACACCATATTTTTCGGCCAACTGTGAATTTAAACCGTACTTTTCACTTTATCAGCTAGTATATTTTTATTTTGTTCCTTAGCGACAAAGATATCCTACTTTACGACATATTATTATAGAACGTTAAGAAATTTGTGATCGCCGACACCGACCCTAATAAATTATTATGCAGGTTATTTTTAATCTCATTTTAGATAAATACGATAAGTAATAAAATAGTATTGGGTATTTCACAATATTTTGTATTATCAACAAGTATCTATACAAAAACATTTTGGCTGATATTAACTGGTAACATTCTATGGAATGGGTTTTAAAGAAAAATTTTGAGATTATTTGGCCGCAACCGTATTATATAAATGACCGTTATTACAGGTTGCCGATTTTGACAGATGGCCGTTAACACAGGTTTTACTGTAATAACATTTAACTAATGACGTCGACTTTGCAAAGTAACAGGACACTTACTCAACACACACACTACACATGACACTAGGTACCTAATTGCAAAAATTCACCGTACCTACCATGTTAATGGCCTTAGGCATTAGCTAAATAAAAAAAAACATTTAACTAAAATAAAAATTTGTTTCGTGAGAAGTAGCTAATTTTTTTGGACTTAAATAAGTTCAAATTCATTAAATTTTCTATAAGTATATGTCAAATTTATCAGAGATAAACTGCACTATGTCGCTGTAAATTACTATTAATTATAGTAATGAGGATAAATTTTAACGTGTTATTAGTAATATTGTACAAACTAGCTATATGTTATGATTAAAATATGATCACATTGTCCTTCAGACCGAAAGATACCAAATTATGGAATATATAAGGTTTTTAAAACATTCAGAGGTAAACTGCACTGTCACTGTAAAATATTATTAATTATTACAGTAATTGGGGCAAATTTTAACGTTTTATCAGTTGTGTTGTACAAACTAGTTATATGTTATGATTGAAATATGATCATATTGTCTTTCAGACCGAAAGATACCTAATTATGGGATATATAAAATTTTTTAAATATTCAAACTGCTCTACTGAAAAGTTGCTTAAAACGACATAGTGTAGTTTACCTCCGAGGTCCAGATTTATTCTTAATGAATATACGATATTACTTCCTATATTAATATATACCTATAGTAACCCAACCTACACGTTCTCTGCAGAAATGTTGGCGAGGTTTAACTATTGTAAAGAGTTCTGTACTGTATTATGTTTTTAAACTTTATTTAAATTGGAGACACTTAATTTATTATTATTTATTTTTTATTTTCAACTTAGTTATCCACACCTATTATTTTATTCTATTTACTATTTACAATAATCTATATCACACTCTAAAACTTATAATTTACATAAATAATTTACAATTATTTATTACAATTTATTTTTTACGTTTTTAACACGTGTTTTAGACATTCATATAACGACTGAGCCTAAAGCCCGAACAATTCAACTTAAATATACTATAACCCTATGTTCTCCAATATTCTACATGGGGTCTAGAACAAATATAATACAAAACCAATACAGAAGTAAAAACTTCGAGATGTATTCTGGTATAAAATCGTTTATTTAAAAACTATAAAATGTCATCGAATGCAGAACGTTTTCGTTCTAAACAGAACATCTTCAGTGCATCCTACCGAGTATTTTGAAACTAGCACACCGTAAATAGTGTTAACATCATCATATATGGTTTACATAATGTAATATGTTAAAATGTTATGACTACAAGTCGATGTTAATGGATAAAGTGGAACACATGCTAAAAGGGTGCCATGGTTCCCTGCTCGAAGATACTAGGTACTTGCCAATTCAATGGGCACAGACCAACCAATATAATACAATCGAACTAAATACATTTAGACAAGACGGTGCGTCGCGTCTTAAAGCGCTCAAAACTAGTTCTTGGCTCATTCGGTTAGTCTCTGGAAGCATCTAGAGATGTCAGGACTGACCTACGTGGTGTTGGAAATAGTAACGTTGCCCCCTCCTTAAGAGATGGTTCGTCCTGGAACCTTGTCGGAACTTGAACTGGATCCTAGTATCGGCAATTGGACACTATTTTAAAACTCGAAGTTGTATAAAAGTGTCAAGGGACGCTTTTCGCTCCGCACCAGGAACCATGCGGATTGCCAGAGACTAGTACCTAGACTTCGGTGTCTTAAAAGATTTTTTCCGCCATATTTTGGAAAATCCTCCAATCTAATTGGCGGCACTCTAGCTCTGGCATGCCTAACTTTTACACATTGGACTCCAACACGTGCTCTCTTAATTGAACTAATGCCTCCCATACATATTGGTAGGTAGGTTAGTCATGGACAGCATCTTTTGGGAGCAAAATATTATTAGCCAATGATACCGAAAACAGATATTCTATCAATAATTGAACAAGCTAGGAAAACACTCATAAACATGAATATATATTTTATATATTTTAAAGGGTTAGACTTTAGTCTAGAGATCAGAATGCAAATGATCAGATGTTGCGTTTTCTTGCTGCATGGCTGAGAAAGTTGGACACTGGATTCTGAATCAGAAAAAAGAATATATACCTTGGAGGTGTATACATACAGATGGATGCTGAGAATTTCATGAGTACAGAAAGTTGCCAGCTATGAGGTAGGTACTTCGCTATATAAATAAACAAAATGGATTCTAAATTCGAACAAAGACAGGAAAATAAAATACTTGTGCCATGTGTTAATTCCAAGTCAAATTGGAAAATAAAGTACAGGGCAGAAGATCAGAACATCCTCAGAAATATTTCGTGGAGCAGTTTTAAAAGCTACAATTGCCATTTGGATCGCCAACTTTCGAAAAGATTCGACGTAATAATAACAAGAAAAATGTTTTACTAAGCACAATTATAACAGATGGAACCTCGTGCAAGCGTGGTGTCATTGTGTGTGCTATATTATTCGTATTGTTTAGTTTATTTTGTATATTACATAGCCTTATAAGCAAAAGTGTCGCTGTAATTATATTGTATAAAAGTATTATGCACTCAACTAATATGATTTTTTTACTGTGTAGGTATCAACTCCAAAAAGAACATCTAGCAGAACAAGCCCAAGGTCAAAATGGTTCGATTCCAATGAGCACTTTCTCCAACTGGATGGGGCTGAGGTTGCTGAGAGCCAAATGCACCAGTAGTTCCTCCAGGCGGACGACGAAGCAAAACGGCGAAGTTGATAGTTCTATGGTAATGAATGGTAAATCTACTGTTCACTGAAGTGGTGTGAAGATGGTAGAAAAAATGGCTCAAAAATTTAAGTATAAACAATATGCATGAAGCCAGTGGCGAAGTTTGATATCTCTTTGTGGTAAAGGCTGTACAGAATAGTTTAGTGGTTTAGTGACAGTTGTGTTATCAACAGGACGACCTATACTGTACATTAAAAGAAATGGAAGGGAGTTAAACTGTATCTTGCATTGAAGTAAATCTGCATCTTCAACATTAGGAATGTTAATTTTGTATATCTTCAAATAAGTCAGATGTCCAACTTTTTCATAGGTTTCATCAAAAAATATGTGTAATTGGTTCGTTTTATTTTATAAAGATGAAGAATATCTTGTAGCAACTGATTCACCACTGATGTGTTAATCAAAAAATGTACTTATTGTTGGAATATACAAAAATATTCTACACGGCCTTCTCACAGGAATGTATGGTGAATCTGTAGCTATTTCTATCTTCTCTTTCTATTGACATTTTAAAATAAAATTAACCAAACTTATGCCAATAGAGGGATATTAGCATTATGTCGTATATGAAACTTAAAAAAGTTCCTTAATTTCTTTGTTCCTTTAACAATAAAGAACAATTCATAAGTTTTTGGAATTTTTTTGAACAAACTTAGAATATTTTAGGCAATAAGTATTTAATATTCTTTTGTAAATGGTATTATAAGAATAATTTATGGAATTAGTTATAGAGAATATGATATTGTTATATATTTGGGTAATAAATACAAACTGCTGAAACAATTATATAGGAGAAAGAAATATAAAAAAATATGTAGCGGAATATTGAAGCTTATGTCTGTATTTATTTTACAGTTCCTTGAAATTTGTAAAAAGGTGTCAACTCGTAAATGAAAAACAATTCAGAATTAGTAGGAATTAGTAAAAATATTCCAACAATAAAACAGTATAGATTTAGGTCTCGTTACTTTTAAAAGTTTTGGATAATGTTATATCAAAAAATTTGTAATATAGGTTGGCTATTGACTGTGCAATTAAACTGGAGAATAAAAATTTTTTTTAATGTAGTAATATAATTATTCTTAAGAGGAAACAGTAGCGATCAACAGGTAGCAAAAACGCGTTCCAAGATTGCGGTTGTAATTTTGAATATTTTTTCGAGATATTTGGCACACGTATTCGTAATATAATAAAGAATGGCGGTACAGAGCCCAATTTGAAAAATATATTAATATGTGGAAATTACTCTGTAATTAAATACAATATTAAAAAAACGAGCCTGTACCGCCATTAAGAAGAACAAAAAAATACACTTTCTTCAAATAAACTTTTTTATCCGATGCCTAGATTTTGTGTCATTTTGGAACTACCAATGAAATAAAAAATTTTAGTAGTTCCAAAATGACACAAAATGTAGGCATCGGATAAAAAAGTTTATTTAAAGAAAGTGTATTTTTTTGTTCTTCTTAATGGCGGTACAGGCTCGTTTTTTTAATATTGTATTTAATTACAGAGTAATTTCCACATATTAATATATTTTTCAAATTGGGCTCTGTACCACCATTCTTTATTATATTACGAATACGTGTGCCAAATATCTCGAAAAAATATTCAAAATTACAGCCGCAATCTTGGAACGCGTTTTCGCTACCTGTTGATCGCTACAGTTTCACCTTAATGAATTGTTGGTTAGATTAGTTAAAGTTGGGTTTTATTTTTTTAATACTCAACTTTTGAGCCCCATCTAATTCTACACTTTATGACAAAGTCATTGCTTCTAAGTCGTTTTCTTCTTTAAGCGCTATATTAGGTCGTCCCAATGTTGGAAATTACATTGGCGAGTTGCTGACGGTATTCAGCTATACTCTGGGCTAATTAGCAAAATACAAGGAAAAGTTATTTACCAGCAATTTTATTGCTGGAATCGAATCGTATTATTCTATATATTAATTATATAGGTCCGCAAAGTCCGCAGATGGTGTGCTACTTTTTTTATAAACAAAATGGCGCCCGAAAATCGTGTTCTTTTTCAATTTTTGCTCTATAACTCAAAAGATTTGAACTTTACACCAAAATCAACTAAATAAAAATTCACCGCAATTAAATTCTGCATAGAAACGTGTTTTTCCCGATTTACTTCGAAGAAAATTTTCCCCAGAAAATGAGGGTTTTTCTAACAAAATCTCTAATTTTTAACTAAAATTTTAGATAAGTAATTGTTTATCAATAATTAAATAACTTGGTAATGTAAAACCTCTTTTCGCATAGATTATAATTCCAGAAGCCGATGAAAATTGAATGAACACTTTAGCAACAATTGAATTGTGAACTAAAAAAATTATTGTCGCTATAATAACCACAATAATTATGATACATAAGAATAACTATGATTTTTGTATAAAAAGACACTGTACCTATTTAATGTAGTTCACAGAATTGAATTTGGATTATTTAAACGGCCCAGGAATATTTTAAAATTATAAACAATTTTTTGGCTTATAAACAAATAGATTATCTTGGGAAATATTAAATTAATTTAAATCATGAAAACGGTATTGGAAAAAAAGCGGCAAAAAGTTCTCAAAAAGTGCTCTTTTAAAAGCAAAAACGTTTAATTGTGATAAGTGGTTCCTGAGATACAACCCGTCAAAGTAGACCGGCATTTACGGCAAATGTATAAACAATAGGATCGTAATTTTCGAACCATCACCTTTTTACTTTGTCCTCTTTCTCTACACCAGTTTTCATATCTTTGAAATACTTATAACATATATTATTATGATAAATACTATCGATATATACGAGTGAAAATTGCCAATAATAGCAAAATTCCAAACAAAAATTAGGTTGGAGAAAATGTAATCTCAAAGTTCAAAATCGGTACCTATACGTTAAAAAAATGCGTTTTCTCGGCTTCCCATGGAGCAATTTCCTTCATTCTTTTTTTGTTCCAGAGTAACTCGAGTAGAGCCATCTAACTGACGCATTATTAAATGTCAAACTTGCTTTTGTTTTGTTATAATATATTAATTTATTTATAAGAAAAGAAAACTACATATTTTTCCAGTTGTGGACTTTTTTTAGATAAACTTACTACAAGTGTACATTTTAACGTTAAAAACACAAATATTCTCATTTGAAAGCTGCATCATTATTTAAAAAAATTTTATTTAAACAAATTAAAAATTTTTGTTATAATAAATAAATTAATTTATTATAACAAAACAAAAGCAACTTTGACATTTAATAATGCGTTAGTTAGATGGCTCCACTCGAGTTACTTGGGAACAAAAAATAATAAAGAAAATTGCTCTATGGGAAGCCGAGAAAATGCATTTTTTTAACGTATACCGATTTTAAACTTTGAGATTACATTTTCTCCAACCTAATTTTTGATTGGAACTTTACTATTTTTGGCAATTTTCACTCGTAATGTCGATAGGTTTTACTATAATATTATATGTTATGAGTATTTTAAAGATATGAAAATTAGTGTAGAGAAAGAGGACAAAAACAAAAAGGTGACGGTTTGAAAATTATGAACATATTGTTTATATCTTTGCCGTAAATGCCGATCAAATTTGACCGACTGTATCTCAGGAACCACTTATCACAATTAAGCGTTTTTGCTTTTAAAGAAGCGCCCTGTCGCTTTTTTCCAATACCGTTTTCATGATTTAATTTAATTTAATATTTCCCGAGATATTCTATTTGTTTATAAGCCAAAAAATTGTTTATAACTTTAAATATTCCTGAGGCCGTTTAAATACTAGATTAGATAGGTACAGTGTCTTTTTATACAAAAATCGTAGATATTCTTATGTATCATAATTATTGTGGTTATTATAGCGGCCGTAAATTTTTAATTAAATTCAATTGTTGCTAAAATGTTCATTAAATTTCCATCGGCTTCTGGAATTATAATCTATGCGAAAGGGGCTTTTATATTACCAAGTTATTTAATTATTGATTAACAATTACTTATCTAAAATTTTAGTTGAAAATTAAAGATTTTGTTGGAAAAACCCGCATTTTCCGGGGAAACCTTTCGTCGAAGTAAATAGGGAAAACACGTTTCTATGCAGAATTTAATTGCGGTAAATTTTTATTTAAGTGTTTTTGGTGTAAACTTAAAATCTTTGGAGTTATAGAGCAAAAACTGAAAAAACACGATTTTCGGGCGCCATTTTGTTTATAAAAAAAGTAGCACACCATCTGCGGACTTTGCATACCTATATTATTAATGTATAGAATCATAAGATTCGATTCCAGCAATAAAATTGCTGGTAAATAACTTTTCCCAAAAATGGCCTATTCACCGAAAATCTGCCCAGACTATTATTCCTCTGCGGTAATCGATTTACCTATACCTGTCATGATAAGATGAAGGATGCTGTACCAGTTTCTTCTAAGAGCACGCCCTGGATATGAAATTTTTCTTTAGTTTAATATTTTTCAGTAACTCTCTGATGACATTTGCTCTATTTAACACTGCTCTATTTAAATTTATTTGCTCTGTCTAGGGTATTCGGAACATGTTTCTATGCAACCATATCTCAAACGCCTATACGATTATAATCGTATCAGCTTTCAAAATCCAGATCTCAGTGTTATGTAACAACACTGACCAAATATAGAATTTGTTCATTCTTTGACGTAATTTTAAGTTTAAGCTATGGTTACAGAAAAATGATTTAATTTTTAGAAACGTTGTGTGAGTTGCTTCAATTTTGCATTTGATCTCTCTAGTTGATTTGTAATGTAACATTCCAGATATTAAGAGTGAGCAACTCTTTCAATGCTTTGTTAGTCTATCTGTGGAAAGCATTATTGTAGGTTTGGCGACTAAATATCATAAATTTTGTAGTAGTGGGATATATTTTAGATCCATTTCTCTTCCTTTTTTGTTTGCGCAATCTCCTGAAAGCTCTGGAAACTGTGGCATGAAGTAACAGTGTCGTCAGCGTGTCTGAGGTTACTGTGACTCAGCTTACCATTGATTTTCACTCAAAAGTCATTACCTTGCAAAGAAATATAACAGTAGAAATAAAATGCATTCCTGTCTGACACCTCAGTAAATATAGTAGGTACCTACTGAATGTAAAATTCGTCGGTTAATTTCCCATCGACTTATACGAGTGCTTTCTAATTCCAATACAAGCTTTATGATACGTAGGTCCCTACTATCACTGCCTTCTTAATACGTTCAAAAGCGTTCCATGCTGTACCCTATCAAAAGGGGTTTAGTAATCGATGAAAGTCACATAAAATATTAACGTTGGTAGGGACATTTTTGAAGAAATATAATTAAACCAAAAAGTGCCTCACGTGTATCCAGCACATTTTTAATCCAATCTGGATTTCATTTAGGTCTCTTCCGCTAGGACTTCTTATTCTTCTATTCTATGCGAATAAAAAGTTTCAATGTGTGGCTCATCAGGTAATTAACGTATAATTATCGCATCTTTTTGTCCGCTGCTTCTACGGAATTGCTATAAAACACACTTAACACTAGAAAGTCTGGCTTAGCATACCTACCTAGAAAGCCCGAAGGCATCATTTTGGATCCACGTTCTTTAATCAATTAAAACTCAGTTTAAAGAAATTAAATCTACTGTAGACGGTATAATCTGATTTTATTTTTTACTTTCATTGAGTAACACATTCGCTGCCTATCAAAAACATTCGGAACACCATTAGTCGAGGAAATGAAGCATTTTGGCTCGCAATTTTTTCGTCCAGCATGGATTTACTTTAAATTTTCACAGAAGGTAGGGAATAGTCCAAGGATCATTTTCTATATCATGCCGCTGTACGCTAAAACCTTGGGGGTGGTTGCCACCCCATCTCGGGGGTGGAAATTTTTTATTATATTTTAACCATGTAAATCGATGTAGAGAGTGATTCTAAGAAAAAAATGTTTTTTACATTTTCTTCGTAAAACTAATATTTTTCGAGTTATTCGCGCTTAAATGTAACAGTTTTTCGTCGAAAAAATCGACTCTTTTAGAGGGTTTTTTGAGAATACCTCGAAAAATACGCATTTAATCAAAAAAACTTCAAATAACAAAATTGTATCTTTTAGTAACATAAACTAAATTCTTTTTCTGCAATATCTTTAAGACCAATATAAACCGAGATACGGCATGTTAAATATCAGCTTTTCTCGTCAAATTCATAATTTAAAATATTTAAAGCCAAATAACGGGAAAACTTTGCATTTTTCGAGGAAAACTAAAATAATCTTTTTTCAACTATAAAATAAATCCCTTCAAAGAATAAAAATAAAAAAATTCTATCGTGAAAATAGAACGACTTATGATCAAAAAAAGGTCGGTACCTGCTTTTTTTCTACGAAAAAATCAGTGAAAATAATCCCCTAACTACCCTCCTAATTATAAATTGGTTTTCACCTTTCTGTAGTTCCTTGTATATTTGTATTGTCAATACACCCAAGAAGTTTGACCTATTTAAATGGCCTAATTTTCGAAAAATTGGAGTTTAAAGAAAAATTGATTTTTTGCAATTTTGTATTTTTTACCTTTTACTTCAAAATCTCTCCGAAAATACTGG
Source organism: Diabrotica virgifera virgifera (assembly GCF_917563875.1). Classification (NCBI taxonomy): domain Eukaryota; kingdom Metazoa; phylum Arthropoda; class Insecta; order Coleoptera; family Chrysomelidae; genus Diabrotica; species Diabrotica virgifera. Next base: position 268,745,357 of record NC_065443.1, read on the forward strand.
AGATATGAAAAAAGTGATAAACAACTGAATTGTAGCTTTTTTAATGATTAAAATTATATTGTTCATAGATTTCCCTTAGAGTGAAGAGATAGCGAGATATAGCTGTTTAAAACCTCTATTTACGAGCAAACACCCCCTTATTCGAGCTCTGTAAACCCACTCCAATTAAAAACTAAGGAATCTAACGGAATTTAATTTACACAGTCTTATAGATATTCAAAAATCCTTACAAAATAATTTTTGAAAAATCTTTTTATCGCCAAAAATGAAGGAGCTATGTTTATAAAACGAATTTTTTGTTTCGAAATATTTGAATAGTCCGCTTATGGAACATTTTCAATGCATGTACAATACCAGAGAAATGATGTCTATTAAGCTAGAAAGACCATTTCATACGGGAGCCATGAGACACACCCCATATTTTTTTGCTATTTTATTGCTAATTTATTACGCAAATTAAAAATTTGTTGCTTCATCCCCTTCAGAGAAACAGGTGGCCATTCCAGCTTAATATTAAGCTAGAAAGGCCAACATTCATATATCCGGAACGAAAGTAGATAGAGAGTTGCTTCCGGCGGCTTATTTTATTGCTAATTAATTGCTAATTTATTACGCAAACAAAAATATATTGCTTCATCCCCTTCAGAGAAACTGGTGGCCATTCCAGCTTAATATTAAGCTAGAAAGGCCAACATTCATATATCCGGAACGAAAGTAGATAGAGAGTTGCTTCCGGCGGCTTATTTTATTGCTAATTAATTGCTAATTTATTACGCAAAACAAAAATTTATTGCTTCATCCCCTTCAGAGAAATTGGTGGCCATTCCAGCTTAATATTAAGCTAGAAAGGCCAACATTCATATATCCGGAACGAAAGTAGATAGAGAGTTGCTTCCGGCGGCTTATTTTATTGCTAATTAATTGCTAATTTATTACATAAAACAAAAATTTATTGCTTCAACCCCTTCAGAGAAACAGGTGGCCATTTCAGCTTAATATTAAGCTAGAAAGGCCAACATTCATATATCCGGAACGAAAGTAGATAAAGAGTTTCTTCCGGTGGCCTATTTTATTACTAATTAATTGCTAATTTATTACGCAAAACAAAAATTTATTGCTTCAACCCCTTCAGAGAAACAGGTGGCCATTTCAGCTTAATATTAAGCTAGAATAGCCAACATTCATATTTCCGGAACGAAAGTAGATACCTATAGGGTAGCTTCCGGCGGCATATTTTATTGCTAATTAATTGCTGAAAGATTGAATTTACAAGAATTGACAAACTCACCCCCTTCAACCCCTACCGTTATCATCATTCCCCGGAATCCACAAAAAGTGAAAATAACCAGTTTAAAGAGCTAAAACCAAGTACGTATATTTTGCTCATTAATTACTACATGTCTAAGCCAAAAATGAATGTTTTGCTTCCTCCCCTAACGAGCCACAATGGCTGCAGCGGTTTAATACTTAAGGCTGCAATACTCAACACTCCTATTTCAGGAAAGAAAGTAGATAGAGGGTCGCTTCTGGCGGCATATTTAATTTTTAATTAATTGCTGAAAGATGGGTTATACCAGTATTTACAAACTCACCCCCTCCAACCCCTACCGTTATCATCGTTCCACGGATTTCACAAAGCGTGAAAATAATCAGTTTAAAAACTTAAAACCAAGTGGGTATTTTTTTCTAATTAACGGCTGCAGGTCTACGCCAAAAACCAATTTTTTGCTTCATCCCCTAACGAGAAGCAATGGCTACTACGGTTTAATTCTTAAGCTACAATACCCAACACTCCTATTTCAAGAACGAAAGCAGATAGAGGGTCGTTTCCAGCGGCATATTTTATTGCTAATTAATTTCTGAAAGATATGGTATACAACAATTTGCAAACTCACCCCCTCCAACCCCCCACCGTTGTCATCATTCCCCGGATTTCACAGAAAGTCAAAATTACTAGTTTAAAAACCTATGACCAAGTGGGTATTTTTTTCCTAAGCAACTGCTGCAGGTCTACGCCAAAAACGATTGTATTGCTTCATCCCTTAACGAGCAACAATGGATACTGCGGTTGAATACTTAAACTACAACACTCAATTCTCCTGTTTCAGTAACGAAAGCAGATAGAGCGTCGCTTCCGGCGGCCTATTTTATTACTAATTAATTGCTTATTTACTACGCAAATTAATATTAAGCTAGAATAGCCACCTGTTTCTCCGAAGGGGTTGAAGCTATAAATTTGTAATTTGCGTAATAAACAAGCAATTAATTAGCAATAACTGGAAGTTGAAGCAGAAACAGGAGAATTGAGTGTTGTAGTTTAAGTATTCAACCGCAGTAGCCATTGTTGCTCGTTAGGGGATGAAGAAATACAATCGTTTTTGGCGTAGACCTGCAGCAGTTGCTTAGGAAAAAATACCCACTTGGTCATAGGTTTTTAAACTAGTAATTTTGACTTTCTGTGAAATCCGGGGAATGATGATAACGGTGGGGGTTGGAAGGGGTGATTTTTTAAATTGTTGTATACCATATCTTTCAGAAATTAATTAGCAATAAAATATGCCGCTGGAAGCGACCCTCTATCTACTTTCGTTACTGAAATAGGAGAATTGAGTGTTGCAGCTTAAGTATTCAACCGCAGTAGCCATTTTTACTGGTTAGGGGATGAAGTGGTAAAATCGAATTTGGCGTAGACCTGCAGCAGTTGCTTAGGAAAAAAATACCCACTTGGTCTTAGATTTTTAAACTGGTAATTTTCACTTTCTGTGAAATCCGTTGAGCGATGATAATGGTAGGGGTTGGAGGGGATGAGTTTGTAAATTCTGGTATACCCAATCTTTCAGCAATTAGTTAGCAATAAAATATACCGCCGAAAGCTACTTTCTATCTACTTTCTTTCCAGAAATATGAATTTTGGCTCTTCTAGCTTAATATTAAGCTAGAATAGCCACCTGTTTCTGTGAAGGGGTTGAAGCTATAAATTTGTAATTTGCGTAGTAAATAAGCAATTAATTAGTAATAAAATAGTCCGCCGGAAGCGACGCTCTATCTGTTTTCGTTACTGAAACAGGAGAATTGAGTCTTGTAGTTTAAGTATTCAACCGCAGTAGCCATTGTTGCTCGTTAGGGGATGAAGCAATAAAATCGTTTTTGGTGTAGAACTGCAGCAGTTGCTTAGGAAAAAAATACCCACTTGGTCATAGGTTTTTAAACTAGTAATTTTGACTTTCTGTGAAATCCGGGGAATGAGAACAACGGTGGGGGTTGGAGGGGGTGTGTTTGCAAATTGTTGTATACCATATCTTTCAGAAATTAATTAGCAATAAAATATGCCGCTGGAAACGACCCTCTATCTGTTTTCGTTCCTGAAATAGGAGTGTTGGGTATTGTAGCATAAGGAGTAAACCGCAGTAGCCATTGTTTCTCGTTAGGGGATGAAGCAAAAAATTGGTTTTTGACGTAGACCTGCAGCTGTTAATTAGAAAAAAATACCCACTTGGTTTTAAATTTTTAAACTGATTATTTTCACTCTTTGTGAAATCCGTGGTACTATGATAACGGTAGGGGTTGGAGGGGGTGAGTTTGTAAATTCTGATATACCCCATCTTTCAGCAATTAATTAAAAATTAAATATGCCGCCAGAAATGACCCTCTACCTGCTTTCTTTCCTTAAATAGGAGTGTTGAGTATTGTAGCCTTAAGTATCAAACCGCAGTAGCCATTGTGGCTCGTTAGGGGAGGAAGCAAAAAATTCATTTCTGGCTTAGACCTGTAGCAATGAATAAGCAAATAATACGTACTTGGTTTTAGCTCTTTAAACTTATTATTTTCACTTTTTGTAGATTCCGGGGAATGATGATATCGGTAGGGGTTGAAGGGGGTGAGTTTGTAAATTCTTGTAAACTCAATCTTTCAGCAATTAATTAGCAATAAAATAGACCACTGGAAGCAACTCTCTATCTACTTTCGTTCCGGATATATGAATGTTGGCCTTTCTAGCTTAATATTAAGCTGGAATGGCCACCTGTTTCTCTGAAGGGGATGAAGCAATAAATTTTTGTTTTGCATAATAAATTAGCAATTAATTAGCAATAAAATAGGCCACCGGAAGCAACTCTCTATCTACTTTTGTTCCGGATATATGAATGTTGGCCTTTCTAGCTTAATATTAAGCTGGAATGGCCACCTGTTTCTCTGAAGGGGATGAAGCAATAAATTTTTAATTTGCGTAATAAATTAGCAATAAAAAAGCAAAAAAATATGGGGTGTGTCTCATGGCTCCCTTATGAAATGGTCTTTCTAGCTTAATAGACATAGAGAAATGGTTCGTATACTGGAAGATGACTTAAAAACTCTTTGTATTTGTACTTCTACATACATATTTGTAAATTTGTATTTTTGTGTAAGTAAATGTTTTTGTAATTCTTTAATTCTACTTTTTTTTCTGTATAGATCTATTAAATTATCTACTTATAAAAATTGTAATGTTCTTAAGGGTGGTTTTTAAAGGTTGAAAAATTATGATGTTATGTCCTAAAGCATAAAACAATCAATATTTTTAGCCAATCAAAACTAAATTTTACCCATATTAAAGGTTACAATATGTTTATATAATTTTTGACAATAAGGGGTAGTTTACACCCCTAAAAATAACCGACGACCTTGCGCATGTTATAGAATATGAAGTACAGGGTGAGATGATCCTAATTCCAAAGTTTTATGTAAATTGATGCAAGCCGAAATTTTTCTTTTAGGATAAGTCAATTTTTTATATATAGCTCGAACAAGGGTGGTTTTAAGGGTTGAAATATTATGACAGTATATTTTAAAGCATAAAACAATCACTACGTAACTAATAAGAGCCATACGGTGACAATATTAAAGTTTAAAATGTTATTTGATAATTTTTTACAAGTAGTGTTTTAGGGGTAGTTTTCACCCCTAAAAAACCAAAAGCGTACAACGGCTCAATATATAAAATGAACTAGAGGGTGAAATGAACCTAATCCCAAATATTTGTACAAATCGATTGTGGACGAAAAAATTACGAGGTTTTGCCATTTTTTCAGCTTCATTTCCTCGACTACATTTAGTTTGCAGGTTTTTGATATTTCCCACACATACCCTTGTTACAGCCGTGGCAATGATTGGAAGTATGATTTCCTTTACAAAATATTTTCAACTGATATTTTTTTCGTTTTTGGATAGTCACAGTGATAGTTGTTGGTAGACCTGGTGTTGCTAGGCGTAATTCCAGATTTTGGGAGGCAAGATATGGGGCCCATAATTCTTCACACAGCCGAAGAATAAACTTAAACAATATTTTTTTGTGTTAAATAAGGCTTTGTATCAAAATATTAAAAGTCATGTCATAAAATATGCAATTATTATTACCCCAAATAAAAAAACTACAATAACTTTAAATCGCAACAGGGGCCATATTGGCCCTGCCGACTTTCTAGTGTTAAGCCATTCCGCATGTCTTTCACTAGTAAAATACACGTCAATAAACTGTTTTTCTTGTATCATTTTTAATAGTTCAGCTTAAATTTAGTCTGGTACATTATTTGTTTTCTTGGTTTTGGTATATTTTATTGCAGGGACTTCAGGTTTTAAAATTTCAGGTCCTTCTTGATTTATATTGCTCTATATTTTACGTGTTATGTTGAAACAATTCAGTTATATAATTACTTCATATTTCAAGTATTTCTCGTTTGTCAATAATAACTTTTCACTATATATGTGGTTCAGAGTTAATGTCCATTCGCCATCAGACTGAATTCAAAAAACACCGCTTAACTAGACCATGACGGTTAAAATGCAATTTTAGTATTGAGACCTTTTAAAACACACTAAATATCAGAAGTTTTAAATTTCCCTTGACGAATTCGAGTTATACTATACAAACACTACAAATTAAACTGAGCTCTAGAGGCCACGCTACAATGGCTAACCCGTAGTTAGTTTTAATCTAAAGATAATATTTATATACTCGTATAATTACCTACCAGGAAATGTTTTATCTTCATTCTATATTTTTGTTCAGTAGACATTATGTTAAATGCAAATAAGCATATTGCTGTTTATATTTATTTGCAGTTGTAGGTATACTTACTGTGACAACATTTTACTACATCCATGTTTAGTATGAAATGACAAATTAATATTCTGCTACTTTTTTTACAAACAGCTTTTATTTTGTCTGTGGTTTATTTAAAGATTAAAAATAGTATAAAAGGCACTTTATTTTTTGTTAAACATCATTTAATTAATTATTCAACCGAGTTCGATAATTAACACGAGAGCGTATTAGTCTCGCCAGATGAAATTCATAGCATTTTCATTCATACACACGAATTTTTCGAAAAAACATATTTTAATTAAACCCGAAGTAAAACAGAAACAAAAAAATTGCATGAGTCGAGACTGAGAAAACAGCCTTTCAAACTACGAAACAATAATTAACATCACAACCGCAGCCACAATAGATTGTTCCATTTAATTATTAGAACTCAAACATAATGTTAAACTAAAACAGGCAGATAATATTACGTGTCAAGATTTAGTTAACTTGTACATAATAAAATATTAGGTAAAAGTTTTGATGAATTTTTACGTAAACGTTAAACAAAATAAACTTGTTAAACAAAATAAAATAGGCTTATAAACCGCTCGTTAAAAGTTAGGGTTATAAAATAAAACATATTCAAATATAAATGATAAAAATTCTTTATTATAAAAAATTTAGATCACAGCATCTCTCTTGTATCAAAAGTCTACCAATTCAAAATTTCGTAGAAAAACTAAAAAACTAAAATTGGCAAAATTTGTTGTACCATCCGAATCGATTTCAAAATCCAGCGCAAAAAATTATTTCATGGTAGTCCAGTCGGGTTAGACGAATAACAGGCCTAACCTTGCATTAGGAGCTGCCCCAAATTTTATTTTTCTTATCTTTAGGGATGATCAATATTAGTGTAAATTTAAAATCTCGACTGAATTCCACCGTTGCGTTAGCCGCCATCTTGATTTTAAACGAGAACCGTTTTTGCTCAATATCTCCGCCATTTTCAATTTTTTGACAAAAAGTGTAACAACTGAAATTATTGAAAATGCGATTTTCTATAATTTCATTTTTATAATTTTTTTCGTGCGGTCGATATTTTCCGAGTTATGAGGGGAAAATAGTGAGAGTTGGAGCATAATTATTGAATTATTGAATTATCTCGTTTATTATTAGTTTTACAACAAATATGTACCTATACAAAAATAAAGAGAATTAAATTCTACAGAATTTTGGTCTCTTTCATTTTTTTGATAAAATTAATATTTAAGGTAGTACGTATGCGGTAATGGCGCGAGCGTAAGACCGGATTGATTTTATAGCAATTGTTTTTGTTCAATATCTACGCCATTTTCAACTAAAATTGTTCAAAATATAATTTCCTACAATTTCTTTTTAACAATTTTTTTTTGGGGAAGCATAATTATTGAACTATCTCATTTATTATTAACTTTACGACATAACTGTACATAAACAAAAATAAAGAGAATTATATTTTATACAATTTTTGAAACTTCCAATGAAACATCAACCAAACTAAATATATAAAAGACATAAAAAGACATTATGTATATACGTTAAGTTCACTTAATTTTATTAACTAGCAGGTTTTATTGGTTGAATTTGTCTGTCGATATTTTAAGTTTTATGTCAGCTAATATATCGTGATGTTTCAACAATTTTTTTTTTATTTTTGACCCTGTCGGGGGGGGGGGGGGGGGAATTTTTACATTTCTCCCCCTTGTAGACCCGCCACTGATTCTCTCGAAAAATTGTAGTAAATCGTAATTGCAACACTTTTCAGTTCTTACACTTTTGTCGAAAAGTTGAAAATGGCGGAGATATTGAACAAAAACAATTGCTACAAAATCAATCAGGTCTTACGCTCGCACCTTTACCACATACGTATAAATATTGATTTTATGAAAAAAATGTATGGCATCAAAACTGTACAAAATTTAATTCTCTTCATTTTTGTATAGGTATATATTTGTTGTAAAACTAATAATAAACGAGATAATTCAATAATTCAATAATTATGCTACAACTGTCACTATTTTCCCCTCATAACTCGGAAAATATCGACCGCACGAAAAAAATTATAAAAATGAAATTATAGAAAATCGCATTTTCAATAATTTCAGTTGTTACATTTTGTCAAAAAATTGAAAATGGCGGAGATATTGAGCAAAAACGGTTCTCGTTTAAAATCAAGATGGCGGCTAACACAACGGCGGAATTCAGTCAAGATTTTAAATTTATACTAATATTGACCCTCCCTAAAGATTAGAAAAATGAAATTTGGGGCAGCTCCTAATGCAAGGTCAAATGCTATCCCGACTGGGCTATAGGGGATGTGTCCTAATAGAGCCTCAATAACTGCTTAGCAATGTACTGGCATACTTTACACTAAATTATTAAGCACACCTTGCTTGATTTGCATCCAATGTTGTGGCAATAGGTTTCTTAATCGATGAAGAGTTTCAGGGCGAGGCTCGTGTGCATCTAATCCTTTCTGGAGTTGATCCCAAGCATGTTCAATGCAGATAAGATCAGGAAACCTCAGATGTAATGGCAAATAAGGAATACCATGATTTTCTCGACCTTCAACTACAACGGCAGACCGGTGAGGAGTTGCATTATCATCAAGAAAAAGGAAGTCTTGACCGATAGCGGCGTGAAAAGGTGGAGTAATATTTTTGATGACTTCATCTCTATAAGTAACACTTGCCATATTCCTATTCAAAACTAACAGGTCTGTTTAACCATTGCAAGAAATTCCATCCACACTGTAACAATACCTCCTCGAAATGGATGAATTTTCTGGACTATCGGATTACCTTCCATAACGAGACTCGTTGGTAAAAAGTACATATTTCCTTTCTTCCTGACAATTTCTATGTTATAGAATCCAAGCTAGTCTTTGGAGTATGTAATCTGCGGGAATGGAACTCGTCTTAAAGACGCCTTGATCTTTAATTGACCTCAGAGAGCCTTCGATGTAGAGTTGTTACTGAAATCGCAGTTCTCGTCCTATTAAAAAATCACCTATTTAGGATTCTACAGATACGAGTGGCGTTATTCGCGCTGATACAGTAATGTAACGGTCCTGTTCCTAGATTCCGTGCAGTGTTGTAGATGTCTACACGTAGCTGTCTACTGTAGTAGCTATATATACTCAAAGGCGATACATAGTACCTTTGGTTGGCATTCTATGCCAGAGACATGTCAAAGGATAGACTTGGCTAGCGATATGCCACTCAATGCATCGAGGCGTAACGCCGACATAGGATTGAGTGGTCTAGCCATCTTTGTCAGTCACATGCGCGGGATCGTTTGGTTAATGAAATGGTTTCCATGCTGTTTCCGCGTTACGCTTTTTTGGTGAGTATGCCGAGTCTACGCTTAATATGTCAATGTTCTATGCACGTATCGACAACGTTTCGGAAAGTTTCGGCAATATACTAGTCAAACGAACAACATTTATGGAAATCTGGTGACATTTAGTATTTGGTGTTTAACACAGTAAACACAACTGTTACAGCGTTGCCACTTTTTATGTACGAAATCTATTGCATGTTTAGCTAAAATCTACTAAAATAGATTAAAACTTTATTAACTTATTTGTATATAATTTAGGTTTTTTATGAGTATAATAAAAATAACAGTCAACTTAACTAGAAATTAATATAATGTGAATGTTTGTAAAAAACCAAACTTTTTTTATAATTCAACAAAAAAATGACTTAGGTAGGTTACTTGTAATTAATTTCTATCAGTTTCATATTTAATATTTTTATATAATATTTTGTCATCCATTGATTTTAACATCTGCATGTCTGGATCAAATTTGGTACAATTCCCAACCTCATTCATACCTTCTTTGGCAAATAATCTTGAAAATACATTTTTATTCAAAAGTCTATTGCGATCATGCGTTTTAATGCGGTTAAAAACGGAGAAGAATATTTCGAATTTTACATTAGAAACGGGTAAACGCAGCATTTTTTGCAAAGTTACATTGTTTAGATATTTTAGCTTTCCGTCGTTAGCTTTTAATAGTCTCACCGAATGCCAGAACTCTTCAATATTACCCGAAATACTACTTGCGCTGCTGCTTGAAACAAACAAGTTTTGTATGTATACTCAGACTCCAGTTTCATTTCTCTGGATTCATTATCTACGTACTAAGTCCTGAGTCTTATTTTCGGTAATGACATTAGGAAATTGTACTGAAAATTAATTTAGAAATATGGTAAATATTATGAAAAAGCTAATTTCATTTTAGTGATAACAAAATGTTGATATATTATACCAAATATCTACTAAAAATTATTGCCTACTTATTTCCTATTAATTTAAAAATATGACAAATACTATTAAAAAGCCAATTTCATTTTAGTCGTAAAAAATAAAATTATATACTCAAAAATATTGCCTATTTAATGTAAAACAAAATATCAAAAATCTATCCAAAAAGTATAAATCTATCCAAAAAGAATGTGGTAACGCTGAGCTGTTACTTGGGGTAGAACACAAAATACCTTATAGACTAAGAGCCGCTATAGGTGAAATTTCTTAATCATTTTAGGCACGATGGGACCCTATAACTTAAATAGTAGAACCTAAAAGAACAGGTTTGAACACTGTGCCGTCACTTTTCAGTGGCACATGGTCGACAGTGGGGCATCAAACTTTCCACTTATGGATGGGAAAAATAAATTTAAAGGTACCCTCCCTTAATAACAGAATTCAATTTTTTTATTTTTTAAAGTTCTATGTGATTAACACATAAGATTCAGCGTAATTCTAACCCACCACCCCCTTCCCCCTGCCCCACCATCAAAAACTTCATTTTTCGTTTTTATTTTTTTTTGCTGGGATGCAATCAATTTTAAGATTTCAAAAAATTCACACGCATAGTTGAGGCTTTTATAAAACATATCTATTTTTTACAGACCCATAGGTAGAGTGTACATAACCTCAAAAAATTAAAAAAAAAATTTTTTTGAAAAAAGCGTATAACTTTTTTTGGGGAATAGCTGCAGGTCTAATTTTTTCTTAATCTTGTGTGTTTTATCAAACACTAAGTTTCTAATTTTTTTTTAGATTTTTCCGTAATGCTCGCCACCTTCAAGAATCCGAAAACTGCTTTTTGGGGGGTTTTGGGGGATTTTCCCTATTTTATAGACTTCATAATATATCAAATCAATTTCGATTTTATAGGATATGTGTAACTTGAAGTGAGTCCTTTAGAATATTTAAAAATGGGAGAAACACGTTCAAACTCCCCAAAACCCCCTTAAAAAACAGTTTTTTGGATTTTTGAAGGTGACCAGCATTACAGAAAAATCTGAAAAAATTTAAAAATATAGTGTTTGATAAAATACACAAGACTAAGAAAAAATTAGATCTGTAGCTGTCCCCAAAAAAAAAGTTATATATTTTTTTCCAAAAAAAAAAATTTTAAAAATTTTTTGAGGTTATGTAAACATATAAAAGTCTATAAAAAATAGACGTGTTTTATAAAAGCCTTAACTATGCGTGTGAATTTTTTGAAATTTTAAAATTGATTGCATCCCACCAAAAAAATAAAATCGAAAAATAAAGTTTTTGGTGGTGGGGGCAGAGGGAAGGGGGTGGTGGGTTAAAATTACGATGAATCTTATGTCTCAATCACATAGAAATTAAATAAATGAAAAAAATTGAATCCTGATAGTGAGGGAAGGTATTTTTTAATTTATGTATCCCGTCCATAAGTGGAAAGTTTGATGCGCCACTGTCGACGCATGTGCCACTGAAAAGTGACGGCACAGTGTTCAAACCTTTTCTTTTAGGTTCTACTATTTAAGTTATAGGGTCTCGTCGTGCCTAAAATGATTAAGAAATTTCACCTATTGGCTGTGAGTTTCGACGGTAGCGCTATCTCGCGGTTTGAAACTTATACTTTTCTGATAAAATTTATGTATGTGAAATATGCAAAACGAGAAAAATAGATACTTATCTAGAAAGACACAAATTATGAACTGAAATATTATTGTAACCTGATTACTAAACGAATACACAGTAAAATTAATTATGTTTTTTTATTTTATTCATTATAATTTTAATATTTAATATATAAGTTCGTGCGACTGGATGACTGCTTACGCAAGAGACCATTGAGAAAAAGATTAAGTTTATATGAATTATTTAACATTTTAAAGGTTACCTCTGTTTATTTTTGTGTGCTTACTGCTTTGCTTATTAAAATTTGTAATTTGTATGAATTGTAATTTGTTTGAATTCTATCAAAATGGATATTAAACATTATACTGGATTCAAGTCTTATTTCCCATGATATCCAATTTCAATCAGCAACACCAAAAAAGGAAAGGATTTAGATGATACAGGACATGTACGCAATGTTTCCGAATATAATAACTGCATCCAGTATTCAATATTTTTACATGAATCAATACAACAGCTGCAATATCTTGTTTTCTTTTTTGAAAAATCCATATTATCCGCCATTTCAGTTTGTGAAGTTTATCAAATGCACAAAACAAAACTGCCAACTGCCACTAACACAGCGTTGCCACATTTTATTTAGAAAATCTACTGTAAGTTTAGCTTACTAAAATTTACTTATCAAAAACTAAAATATACTATAAAACTTTATTAATATATTTGTATATAATTTAGGACTTTTTATAATAAAAATAACAGCTGACTAACTAGAAATTTTTTTTATTTAGCTAATGCCTCGACAACTAATGGGCATTGGCATGGTGATGGTACAGTGGATTTTACCAATTAGGTAGCTAGTGTTATGTGTAGTGTGTGTGTTGAGTAAGTGTCTTGTTACTTTGCAAAGTCGATGTCATTGTCTCTGCAGAGACGCTAATTGTATCCGAACGTCTGCGGTCCCTCCGGTGGGTACCGATCCCACAAGGATAGAAACTATTTTCATTTATTAATTTATAATAAACGAAAAATTCTCTACCCTGGTGAGATTCGAACTCACGACCATTCGGACCTTTCGATCCAAAGGTAGGCGCTCTTACTACTGAGCCACAGAGGGAGTTTAACCAGAAATTAATATGACTGTTTGTAAACAAAAACCAAACTTTTTTATATTGTAACTGGGGAACAAAATGACCAACTATAATTAATTTTTATCAGTTTCATATTTAATATTTGTATATAATATTTTGTCATCCACTGATTTTAACATCTGCATGTCTGGATCACATTCTTCAAACAATTATTTCGCATTTTACATTAGAAACACGCAAACACAACATTTGTTGTTTTGCAAAGTTACATATATTATAATTAGATATTTTATATAGATATTTTAGTTTTCCATCGTTAGCTTCTAACAGGCTCACCCAATACCAGAACTCTTCAATAACACCTGAAATAGGTACTGATTGCACTGCTACTTGAAATCTGCAAGTTTGAAATCTGTAGTGTGTGTGTTGAGTAAGTGTCTTGTTACTTTTCAAAGTCGATGTCATTGTCTCTGCAGAGACGCTAATTGTATCCGAACGTCTGCGGTCCCTCCGGTGGGTACCGATCCCACAAGGATAGAAACTATTTTCATTTATTAATTTATAATAAACGAAAAATTCTCTACCCTGGTGAGATTCGAACTCACGACCATTCGGACCTTTCGATCCAAAGGTAGGCGCTCTTACTACTGAGCCACAGAGGAAGTTTAACTAGAAATTAATATGACTGTTTGTAAACAAAAACCAAACTTTTTTATATTGTAACTGGGGAACAAAATGACCAACTATAATTAATTTTTATCAGTTTGATATTTAATATTTGTATATAATATTTTGTCATCCACTGATTTTAACATCTGCATGTCTGGATCACATTCTTCATTCTTCACACCAGAATCCAGTTTCATTTCTGTTTAATATTCATCTTCTACGTCCTGGGGCTAGATTCCGTGCACTGTAGATATCTGCACTTCACTTTCTATCGATGTCAATTGTCGTGAAAATATTTGAATTTTTAGCTTTAATTGAATTATTTTCTAGTTTTGCTAGTTGATGCTGAAGTGACACTGTAAAACAAGAATATATTTGAATTAAAACTAAAAATTCAAATATATTGACATTGATAGAAAGCGGTCGGCGGTGTTAGCGATTGTACACAGAATCCCACCACTGAATCTTATTTTCGGTAATGACATTGGGAAATTGTAACAAAATGTCTAAAAATTAATTTAGAAATGGTGTAAATACTATTAAAAAGCAAATTTTATTTTAGTCATAAGAAAATGTTGAAATATACCAAAAATCTACTAATAAATATTGCCTACTAGAATTTTTTTAAAATATATCAAAAATCTACCAAAAAAGTAGAAATCTACTAAATGTGGCAACGCTGCACTAACAGCGCTGGTGAAAACCGTCAAATCCCCTCTCCTCTACCCATGGCGCGCCATTTAAATTTATCAGATAAATGCACAAAACTGCCACTAACAGCGCTGGCGAAAGCTGTCAAATCCCCTCTACCCATCGGCTCATGGCCAATAGCGGCTCTTAGTCTATTATTTATTTGTCACGTGGCGATTATGATAGAAAGCGATACGTCTCGACACCTCGCTTTCTGGCGAACGCTTCGAGGCGAATATTTTGATGCACGGAATACCAGTCGTATAGCAGTGAGTCGATTGATAGATTTCTACACGTCTCGGAGTCCCAGTTCAGGGCGGGAATAGTAACTCTCGGCTTTTCATTTCTGCGCAGCTCCGCAACATTTCCCGTTTAAATGAAACGATTAACTAACCGAGAAACCGCACTATGCAATACATTAAAACTTTGATCTACATTGACTTGCCTAGCCCCAGCGTGGATCACGCCAATAGCCATATTTGTCTCTGCAACACTTTAGCTTCCTTCTTTCCATACCTCTACACTAAAAAAACTTCCAAATGCAAATTTCGTCTAGAATGCTGTTCAGACAGTTCAAACTCACGCTGAACACATTATTGTGATAAAATGTACTGAGAAGATTTTGTGAATAAAAAGGATTTAGCGGTACTGTACTACTCCATTTTTGATATAAAATTAACCAAATTTTTTCGATAGCAAAAGTCTTATTTGAATAATATTATTACCCTTAACTTTTGATGAGCAGTTTAAATTACGAGTAGAAAAAAGTTTTTACAGTAGGTATACTTCCGACGGTATAGAGATGTTAAAATATCCTTAGCTAACAGTTTATTATAAGTAACAAATACAATTCTAGTTTATAAAATTTTCTTGTTTAATTTATAATTTCTTGTAACAGTTTCTAAGGTTTTAAAATCCATCCTGAAATAATATTTGAGTCTGGAACACTATACATATAGCCCGATCAAAGAACAATCTGACCCCAAAAAAAATAAAGGAACGATGAAAATTTGGGAATAGGTAGTTGCCATTGTCTATTATTATATAAGAAAAAGTTTACAATTCTACATCCCCTCCATTTTACAAAAATGGAGAGGAATACCCACCTTTCGAACATGAAAAAAATACATTCAAAATAAGACGGGAATTGGATAAAATGACTAATTATAAACAACTTTTCTTCTATAAAGTTTTTTCACTAAGTCAATACTTTTCGAGTTATTTGTGAGTGAATATGTTCATGTTTAACAAAATAAAACATGTTTTTGGACGGTTTTTCGGAGATAACTCAAAAAGTAAGTATTTAAGCAAAAAAAATATTCTTAGCAAAAATATAGCCCATAAAAAATTGAAAAAATTGGTGTATACATGAGGTCTGTAGACCAAATAGAAGCAGAGTTGCAGGTAATGAAAAGTAGGTTCTTTTCGTCAAATTCCAAATCGAATATTTCAATGTGAAATAACCCAAAAACGGAGCACATTTAGGGAAAATTCGTTTTAACTTTTTTAAAGTGTTTAAAAAAGGTTTATTTTTGTTTTTAAAAAAAAATTGTAATATTAAAAGTAAGTGAATTACGCTCAAAATATTGTTGGTCCCTTTTATTTTTTGGTAAAAAAATCGCGAAAATCACCCACTAATTAGCATCACATATAAATTTTAACATTACCACTTCACAAGTTACTTTGTCTATGTATCATTTATATGATCTGTAAGTTTCATTGGTTCAAAGTGCTTCGTTTTGAAAAAGCTGTAGTTAAAATGGCTTGAATGAGTAACTAATCACGAGTTTAGGCAAATTTTGAACAGTCATAGCATAACCAATTTTTGTCTAACAAGAAAACAAAAAATCAAAAATATTCAGAAAAGCAAAACGTACATTTTATTACTCTTTGAGATTTTTGGTATTCCTAATTGTTTTTAAGGTAATTTCATAAACACTTACGATTTTTCAAAGTAAAAAAATATTTTATTTTAAACCCAATTTTTTTCAAAACTGAACAATTTGAACCAATGAAACTTATAGATAATATATTATAAACAATACATAAGTAAAGTAACTTGTAAAGCGGTAGCGATTAATTTTATTTGAGAAGCTAATTAAGGGTGAATTTCGCCATTATTTTACCAAAAAATAAAAGGGACCAACAATATTTCGAGCGTAGCTCACTTACTTTTAATGTCAGAAGTTTTTTTAAAAAACAAAAATAAACCTTTTTTTAAACACTTTAAAAAAGTTGTTATGAATTTTCCCCGAAAAGTGCTCCGTTTTTTGGTTATTTCACATTGAAATATTCGATTTGGGATTTGACGAAGAAGAACCTACATTTCATTGGCTGCAACTCTGCTTCTACTGGGTCTGCAAACCTCACGCGTACACCATTTTTTTCAATTTTTTATAAGCTATATTTTTACTAAGAATATTTTTTTCGCTAAACTACTTACTTTTTGAGTTATCTCCGAAAAACCGTCCACAAACATTTTTTTTTGGTTAAAAATGAACACATTCACTCGAAAATAACTCGAAAAGTATTGACTTAAAAAAATTCTATAGTCCATTCTTTAATGGTAAAATATTGCAAAACCTCTAAATTTTAAAGAACTGCCTGGATTGACATGAAATTTGGCATACACATAGCTAACAAGTCAAAGAGAAAAAGTGATATTGTGCCGATATGTGCTTTTGCCCTGGGGGTGCTTATCACCCCCTCTTGGGGGTGAAAAAATATTCGTCCAAAGAAAGTCAGGAAATGGATAAACTGGCTAATTTTAAGTAACTTTTCTTCTATAGAGTTTGTTCACTAAGTCAACACTTTTCGAGTTATTTGGCAGTGAATATGTTCATTTTTTCAACAAAATAACCGCGCTTTTAGACGGTTTTTCGTAAATAACTCAAATAGTTAGTATTTTGTCGAAAAAACATTCTTAGCGAAAATATAGCCTGTAAAAAATTTAAAATAATGGTGTTTATATCACGTCTCTACACCTAGTAGAAGCAGAGTTATAGCTAATGAAAAATAGGTTCATATTCGTCAAATTTCAAATGGAATACTTTAACGTGAAATAACCAAAAAGT
Source organism: Diabrotica virgifera virgifera (assembly GCF_917563875.1). Classification (NCBI taxonomy): domain Eukaryota; kingdom Metazoa; phylum Arthropoda; class Insecta; order Coleoptera; family Chrysomelidae; genus Diabrotica; species Diabrotica virgifera. Next base: position 268,762,888 of record NC_065443.1, read on the forward strand.
AAGCACATTTCGGGGAAAATTCATTACAACTTTTTTAAAGTGTTTAAAAAAAGCTCCATTTTTGTTTTATAAAAAAAATCTCTAACATCAAAATTAAACAAGTTACGCTCAAAATAAAGATAGTCCCTTTTGGTTTTGGTAAAAAAATCGAGAAAATCACCCCCTAATTAGTATCTTAAATGAACTTTATCGTTACGAATTCACAAGTTTCTTGACTTGTGTATATGTTATAGTCAAAGCCCGAATTTCAGGCAATCCTAGGTTTGACTAGGCAATCCTCAGGTCTGACTGACGGTCTTAGTCAAAGCCCGAAATAAATTACAGTTTCGGCCTTTGACTAGTCAAACCTAGGAGAGACTAAGTTGGTCAGGCAAAGGTCGAAATTTAATTTTATGAAATCGGGGTTTGACTAGTCAAACCCCGATCAGCTATTAAAATGTTGTAATTTGTTGGATTAGGTTTAATAAAACGTCATTTTTTAATTTTAACGATTATTATTTTTATATTTTCATAATTAAAATTAAAAAATAGTATTTATTCTCACATGTTGAGGCATTATGGCATTTAGAGTTGAACAATACGTTAGACCTTTTACACTTAATTATTTTGAGGGGCATTTTTTATTGCAGTAGCATTTTATAAAGCCTTGTCCTCCAAATTTAGAATCTTTTGTACTAATAATTTCTCTTAGAGACAGCTTTTGCAAACAATTTAGATTACTTCTTCGGATATGGTTTGTTGTATTTGCCAAAAAGAGAGCTCTGATGCACATGCGTGCATAATTTGTAATCAGGTGGTACATGTTGTGTGCGCTGACAGCACACCTGATGCATAGGTACTATGAAGGTTTTAAAAGAAAAGTTACATGCATGCGTTGTGCACAGACAGAAAAGATTAAAATAAATAAAGGAAAGGCGAATGAAGGTCTTCATTCCCAGACTAACGCTATGAAACAATTAAGTGAAAAAAAAATTCCTCCAATTTCGATCAGAAAAACTGTAACAATACCTATCCCCAGCTTTGATAGAGCCAAAGGAGATGCTCGAAATAGTTTGGATATCATACAAGATAAAACAATTGACGGTTTATATAGAGTTGGTAGGAAATACGGAACAATACACACACTTTTTCCAAGAAATTAAATAAGAGAATGCAAAGAGAATTTCCTTAATTTCGAAGATGATCCAGATGTTAAGCTGTCTAAGAGAAATTAGTACAAAGGACTCTAAATTTGAAGGACAAGGCTTTATAAAATGCTACTACAATAAGAAATGCTCCTTCAAAATTATGTAAGTGTAAAAGGTCTAACCTATTGTGCAACTCTAAATGACATAATGCCTCAACATGTGAGAATAAATACTAATTTTTTTATTTTAGTTACGAAAATATAAAAATTATAAACGTTAAAATTAAAAAATGGCGTTTTCTTAAACCCAATATAACACATTACGACATTTTAATAGCTGATCGGGGTTTGACTAGTCAAACCCAAAATTTTTCTTATATAATAATAGACAATTTCAACTACCTATTCCCAAATTTTCATCCCTCCTTTATTTTTTTGGCGGTTTTCGTAAAATTTTGCGTTCCCTGATCGGGCTAATAGGCCAAGGCATTTAGCACAAAATAAATTGATTTTAAAATACAGCACCAAGAGACTTGCAACTTTTTGCATTGTGTTCAGGATGATTTCAGGAAAAAGTCTTCTACAGAAGAATTTGTAGAATTACATAGTTGCATTTTGAATCCAAAACTGCATAAAAATGTCAAAATTAGCGTATGTAAGTGCCAAATTTCGTTACCTAAGGGGTTTTTGGGGTCACTGAAGACGAATACTACATCAGGACCGACAAACTGAGCACTTGATCCCCAGGTTCACTGCTAAGGCAAGTCATCTGAAGTTTCGAGTGCTTTCGGCACTAAATTGATACAAACATATTACTCGGGGGTTTTTGGAGTCGCTGAAGAATATGCCATCAGAACCGACCCCCGGTGTACCTGGTGCACAAAAAGTCTCCAAACTCAAGAAGATAACATGCCTTAGCAGTTAGCTATAGATAAAGACGAAGTAAAAAGACTTACATTGATCTTCAACAAAATATACCAAAGTGGAAAAATACCCCAACAGTGGCTAAGATCAACTTTTATAACAATCCCTAAAAAACCTAATGCCAAAAAATGTGAAGATTATCGAATAATAAGCCTTATGAGCCATCTCCTGAAAACTTTTTTAAAAATTATACATAAAAGAATATATAAAAAGTGTGAAGAACACATGACAAACACACAATTCGGCTTCAGGGATGCATTGGGTATTCGAGAGGCACTTTTTGCAATGCAAGTTCTCTTTCAAAGATGTAGAGACGTGAATTGTGATATATATGTGTGTTTTGTTGATTACCAGAAAGCGTTCGATAGAATAAAACATGACGAACTGATGAAAATATTAAATTCAATTGGTCTAGACAGCAGAGATCGCCGTATAATAAACAATATCTATTACGAACAAACTGCAGCTGTTAGAGTAGGGGATCAGTTAACAGACGACATAAAGATAAAAAGAGGTGTGCGACAGGGATGTATATTGTCCCCATTATTGTTCAATACATATTCAGAGCACATTATGAACCTAGCGCTAACGGACATAGACGAGGGAATACTTATAAACGGAGAACGATTGAACAACATAAGATACGCTGATGATACTGTCATTTTTGCAGACAGTCTTGAAGGTCTGCAGACACTTGTCTCCAGGGTGGCAGAAGTAAGTAGCAGGTTTGGGCTTGATTTTAACATCAAAATAACCAAATACATGGTTATAAGCAAAAATAGGATACCACCTGGTCAATTACTAGTTAACCAACAACCTATAACACAAATCACCAACTTTTGTTATTTGGGTGCAAACTTAAATGAACAGTGGGACCAATCGACGGAAATTAAGATAAGGATCGAGAAGGCAAGATCAGCCTTCGTCAAAATGAAAAAAATCTTTAACAGCCACGATATAAAATTGGAAATAAAAATTCGTTTACTAAAGTGCTACGTTTTCTCCGTTCTTTTATATGGCGTGGAGTCATGGACCTTAACTGAAGCATCACTGAAGAGACTCGAAGCATTTGAGATGTGGTGCTATAGACGCATTTTGAGGATTTCCTGGATAGACAGAGTTACCAACGAAGAAGTTCTACATAGAATGGGTAAATAGCGCGAACTAGTCGTAACCATAAAACGTCGCAAACTGGAATACCTGGGCCATGTAATGCGCAATGAACAACGATATGACCTACTTCGGACCATACTTCAAGGTAAAGTGCATGGGAAAAGAGGTCCAGGAGGAAGAAGGATATCCTGGCTGCATAACCTGCGAAAATGGTTTAACTTAACCACTACCGGACTTTTCAGGGCAGTAGTCAACAAAGTCAGAGTAGCCATGTTAGTGTCCAACATCCGTAACGGATAGGCACCATAAGAAGAAGAAGCAGTTACCTTGTGCACTAGGTGATCCGCGGGTCGGTTCTGATGGCCTATTCGTATTCTGCAATCCCTAAATCCGCAATAATAGTATATTATTCAACGAGCATGTAATGATGGCTATTACTCACGATGATGAAGTTTGCGACACGAGCCGTAGGCGAGTGTCGTAATTCATCAGAGTGAGTAGTAGCCGTTACATGCGAGTAGAATACTATACTTTTTCTACGACCTTTTTTTTATTTAAATTAGTAAAGAATTTAATTATCAACTACTCGAGATTTAAATTATAATAATTTACAAAAATACCTAATTACCCCTAGTAGGTACGTGGCTGAATAATTGGTTGCCTACTATTACTAAATTCTTATTTATTGTAAAAATACAACTAGAAATAGTCAATATAAGTTCTATTCGTTTCCGAAAAATTATAAGCTTACATTTGTACCTACTTACTGTCAGTGAATTTAATAAATAGGAAATGGCTGTTGTCGGTGGACGTATTTCATATATATACATATTTATAATGTACATTTACATTTAACTATATATGTATAATATAATAATATATCATCATCATCAATGGTGGTACAGCCCTATGAAAGAGCCTCGACCTTCCCAAGTCTATTACGCCAGTCAGTCCTATCCATTGCCAACCGTTGCCAGTTTGCTGCGCCTATTTTTCTCCCATCCTCATCTACACCATCTTTCCATCTAAGTTTTGGCCTACCCCTATTTCTACTTCCCACAGGTTGTGACATAAGGATTCTTCTAGGAGGGTTGTTATGCTGTGATCTTGCTAGATGTCCTGCATATCTTAGTCGTCCTATTCTTATAAGAGATACTACGTCTTTTCCACCAAATATAATGTTTATATCTGTGGTATACCTCGTAGTTGTACCTCCTCCTCCAAATACCATTTTCACAGATGCCACCGAATATGCCTCTCAGGATCCTTCGTTCAAATATAAGCAGAAGGTTTTCATCTGCCTTGGAGATGGTCCATGTCTCCGATCCATATGTCAACACTGGTTGTATAAGGGTTTTGTATATGGTTATTTTTGTTTTTTGGCTTAAGTTTCTGCTTCTCATATGTCTACTCAGTCCAAAATAGCATTTGTTCGCTAGGATTATCCTTCGCTTGATTTCTTCTGTCATGACGTTTTCCTTGGTGATCAGGGAGCCTAAATATGTGAATTTGTCCACCACATAATAATATATAACTATATATAATATCTTATAATATATTTAACACAATATAACTTGAAAAACAAACACAATATTAGTTATAAATTCCAATTAACATAAACAAAATGCGCTAATGTCACTGTCACTACATTAAATGATAAACGTCAAAATTTTTAGTAAACATGATATAAACGTAAAAAATATACTGACATTGTTACAGTTAAAATTTCTTTAAAAATTTTTCGAAGTTAATTATTGGTATAAATTACAATAATTATTGTATTAAATAAACAATTTTAAGTAATTTTATTTGCAGTTTTTATACGATTAATATTAAAAGTGGCATGTGCCACTTGAATCTAATTTCAGCCCGTGAGTAATGACCCGTGAGTAACTTCAGCCCGTGAGTAATGAATTATTACTCACGGGTACAGTAATGGGTGCTATTATCTATGAAAAAATAGCGAATAATGAGCATGTTATTAAACGGTCGTAGAAAAACTAGATTACCATCTATTTGCATGCACTCATATAGTGATCGTGGGTACCAGGTGCTCCGGGGATCAGTTCGGATGGCCTATTCTTGTTCAGTAACCTCTAAAATTCCTCGTGTAATTTGTTTGCCTCAATTTAGTGCCGATCTGGCCCGAAACTTCAGAAGATGACGTGACCCTAGACACAAGGTGCTCCGGGTGTCATCCCGAAATTTGCATCAATTTAATGCCGAAAACCCTCGAATTTCCAGATGATATTCCTTAGCAGTAACCCTGGTCACCAGGTGCTACGGTGGTTGTTTTGCATCCTGTTGTATTTTGCAGTTTGTTTTTCAATAGTATTGGAGTCTGAAACACTGTACAATAAAATATTGTTTCGGACCCTGTTGTTTTTTGCAGCGTTCGAAGCTGAATATAAATATCCTCCCTTCTTGCTGTAAAATTGCTATAAAGATATTTGAGTATTCAGTTCCCTTCGGAGAATTTTAATATTGAAAAATATTATTTTTCGGACCGTACAACGTACTATAAAAGAGTCCATATATCTTTTTACGACTGAAATATAATTTTATGTTTTTTTTTAACTTTGTACATTTCGATTTTAATTGGAGACCGGAAGTGAATGAATGGATTTTGGATAAAAGTTACATTTATTTGTAACACTGAAAACACCTTTTGTTCCATAAACGTTTTCAAATAAGTGAACTGTTTCCTCAAAGGTAAATGTTTGGTTTTCGGAATAAAAGAATTCTTTAATTGGTTCACTTACGGTTTCTAAAGCCCTTGTTGATTTTGTTGTTTTTATTCTTCGCATGAGCGAACGTTTTCGTTAAGATATTTTAAGTATGAGTAAACGATATCTATGTTTGTTCTATCTACCTATCTATGTGGGTATATGTTTTCTCCCTTCTGATGTACGGCATGGAAGCTTGGATACTAAAGAAGGTAAATATCAAAAACATTGAGGCATTTTAGATGTGGTGCTACAGGACAATGTGGAAGGTTTTGCTAAAGATGTGGAAAGAATGCGAAGTCATAAAAATTATACAAACGGGAAAACTGGAATCATCATCATTCTCTTTGCCTCATCCCTATGCGGGGTCTGCTTCCCTAATTGCATTTCTCCACACAATTCTATCTTGGGTCATATCAATGTTAATTCCCTTTACCGACATGTCCTGCCTTATCGTCTCCCCCCAGGTCTCCTTTGGTCTTCCTCTCCTACTCCTTCCAGGAATCTGCACTTCAGCCACTCTTCGTATTGCATGACTAACGTCTCGACGTTGAACATGACCAAACCATCTTAACCTTTGCTCTCTCATTTTGGCATCAATTGGTGCCACACCTAGACTTCCCCTAATATACTCATTTCTAATTTTATCCTTCTTTGTCACTCCACTCATCCATCTAAGCATTCTCATTTCCGCCACATGCATTCGTTGTTCCTCTCTCTTTTTCACTGCCCAACATTCAGTTCCGTACATCATAGCCGGTCTTATGGCTGTTTTATAGAATTTTCCCTTCAGCTTCATTGGAATTTTTCTGTCACACAACACACCACTCGCTTCTTTCCACTTCATCCATCTAGTCCTAATTCTACTGCATGCATCTCCATCTATTTCTCCATTACTCTGTAATACCGATCCTAATTACTTAAAACTATTGTTTTTCACAATCATTTCACCATCCAAAATGAACATTCCAAATACTCTGTTTTTGTCCTACTAAGTTTTAAACCTTTTTCCTCCAGAGCTTGTCTCCACTGTTCCAGTTTTTGTTCCAAGTCTCTTTCACTATTTCCTACTAACACGACATCATCAGCATACATTAAGCACCATGGAATGTTACCCTGTAGTTTCGCTGTTATCTGGTCCAAAACTAATGAGAATAAATACGGACTAAGCACAGAGCCTTGGTGCAATCCTACTTTCACATGAAATTTACCAGTCTCTCCCACACCTGTCCTAACACTAGTCGTTACTCCCTCATACATATCCCTCACAATTTTTACATATTCACCAGGGACTCCTTTCTTATTGAGTGCCCACAACAGAATCTCTCGAGGAACTCTATCATATGCTTTCTCAAGATCAATGAATACCATATGAGCGTTTGTTTCTTTACTCCTGTATTTTTCCATCAACTGCCTTATAATGAAAATTGCATCTGTTGTTGATCTACCCTGCATAAAGCCAAATTGATTCTAGGATATTTCGGTCTCTTCACGTATCCGTCTATCAATTAGTCTTTCCCATATTTTCATGGTGTGGCTAAGCAGTTTTATAGCCCTGTAGTTTGTACATTGTTGCATATCTCCCTTGTTTTTGTAAACAGGTACCAGTATACTGCTTCTCCATTCGTCTGGCATTTGTCCAACTTCCATAATTCTATTAAATAGACCTGCTAGCCACCTTGTTCCTGTCTCTCCCAATGCGCTTCATACTTCCCCAGGAATATCATCTGGTCCTACCGCTTTTCCTTTCTTTATTTTTTGAAGCGCTTGAGCCACTTCCTCGTTGGTTATTTTGGTGACCATTGCTGCTACTGTCTCCGTTGACTCTACAGGCTGTCTGTCAAATTCTTCATTTAATAAGCTGTCAAAGTACTTTCTCCATCTCTTTTTGACATCCCTTTCGTGAACTAGTATTTTATTATTTTCATCTCGGATACATCTAATCTGATTAAAATCTTTTGCTTTCTTTGCTCTCTGTTTGGCTATTTTGTATATCTTCGTTTCGCCTTCCCTGGTATCAAGTTGATCGTATAGGTTTGAATACGCTTCTGCTTTGGCTTTTGCTACTGCTACTTTCGCTTCCTTTTTCGCCACCATATAGTTTTGAAGATCTGTGTCGGATCTGGTTTCTTGCCACGGGAAAACTGGAATATCTAGGAGAAATAATGAGAGGGAAAAGTACTCCCTGCTAAGGCTCATAATCCAAGGACAAATCTCGGGAAATAGAAATGTGGGACGTAGGAGAATTTTTTGGTTGCGAAATTTAAGGGAGTGTTACGGGTGCAGTTCAATACAATTGTTCAGAGCTGCAGCCAACAAAATTAAGATTGCTGTGAAGAAACGATATCAAGGAAAATGGAGTTTAAGGTTGCTGGCTGACTACTTCTGGAGACTTCAAAGGGATGTTCCAGAAGTAAAATACTCAAGAAAATCACTCCCAACCAGCTTTTAAAGTAAAAAACCCATATTCCTATAACTGGAAAGAAATTGAAAAATAAAAAATGTTTATGTGTATTTGACTGTCTTCAGGAAACGGTTAGTGAGAGAAAAAAATCATTTTTGGATTCAGTTTAAAAGGTGCTGTAAGAATCAATTAATAAAACTTTTGGGACAAACAGTATATTTTTTTGTGCTTACCCATATATTTAAAAATATCCTTACCCATATATTTAAAAACTTATTTTCGTAAGAAAACCCACGGGAAGGCGAATTGGAAAAGTGACTGTGATTCTAAATAATGTGCTTCATTTATATACAGTATGTCCCTGTAAGTTGTAGGTATCCATATGGAAAACTTTTTTATTATTAATTTTACGAAAAAAGTTATTCTTCATAAAAAGCTCTGCTTGGTCCAAAACCTAACATTTAACCATCAAATATCAAATTTTTTAAATATTATACAAGGGATGTCAAAAAGTTTGAATTTCACTCAAGAGTAAAATAGCTTTATTTTTCACAATATTGAAAATTGCTATTATGAAAAGTTGTTTGGAATTAAAAACTATACTCTGGTATGCAATTACATCCTTCTAATTGAAATTTTTTTTTTTTGAAAAATTTTGGATATCTAACATTATTTTCAATTATTTCAATTCAGATAACTCTTTTATTATTAACTTTACGTAAAAAAGTGATTCTTAATAAAAAGTTCTGCCTGGTCTAAAACCTAAAATAGAACTATCTTATGTCCAATTTTATCAATTTTATACGAGGTATGTCAAAAATATGAATTTCGCTCAAGAGTAAAATACGTTTATTTTTCACAATATCGAAAATTGTTATTAACAAAAGTTATTTAGAATTAAAAACTATGTTTCAGTATGTAATTACATCCTTTTAATTGGAATATTCTGAACTATAAAGGTACTTTACTTTTGATCTAAATTTATCTTTTTTGACATACCTCGTATAAAATTGATAAAATTTGATATAAGATAGTTGTATTTTAGGTTTTAGACCATCCAAAACTTTTTTATTAAGAATCACTTTTTTCGTAAAATTGATAATAAAAGAGTTATCAGAATTGAAATAACTGAAAATATTGTTAGTTGTCCATAATTTTTCAAAAAAAAATTTTTCAATTAAAATGATGTAATTGCACATTAGAATATAGTTTTTGATTCCAAACAACTTTTATAATAGCAATTTTCAATATTGTGAAAAATAAAGCTACTTTACTCTTGAGTGAAATTCAAACTTTTTGACATACCTCGTATAATATTCCAAAAATTGATATTTGATAGTTAAATGTTGGGTTTTGGGCCATGCAGAGCTTTTTATGAAGAATAACTTTTTTCCGTAAAATTAATAATAAAAAAGTTTTCCATATGAATACAACTTACAGGGACATACTGTATATAAAGTAGACGTCAGAAACATGTATAAAATCATACTGCTGGATACATTTTCTATTACGTATCGTCGTATTTAAATATTTTACTGAAATTTAAAGACGGTACCTATTACTATTTCTCGAGAAGAACGACGAAAACATAATAATAGACGACATGCTCTTAAAGATACTAATTAAAAGTTTGCAACATGACACGTTATTAGCTTTTCGAAACACCTTTGAGTTGTTATTCTAGAACAAAAACAGAAAAACAGTTCCTTAGTTCACAGTTTAATTTATGCAAAATATTAGAGAATCTCAAATTCTTATAGAAGACTAATAAGTAAGTACATTATCATCATACATCAGTGAGCCACGGGATGTACGCTTATGCACATATTGTCATGATCAATCTTTTCATCAATCAAAATCTCGTATGTAGTGGTGGCAAAATTACTTTTTTAGAGTCAACCAAAGGCGTGTTTTCAACAATTTTCTGAGCAGGTAAAGTAATGTAATGTAAAGTAAACAGCCTGCCATGAACAAGTCAAATAGAGATTAGGTAGTTTAAGATCTCCGCATAAGTTCCAACTACATCTAACACATTAGATATTTTCTAAAATCAGTTTAAAATATTAACATTCTGAAATACACGAAGACACAGATCCATTATTGATTATTTATTGATAAACAGAAACGTCTACCACTCTCAAGTATTAGACATACGATGTTTAAGTGCAGCTAATATTGGAAGCGATCACAACCCAGTACTTGGAAAAATCAGAATACAGCTACAAAGAAACAGGAAAAAAGTCCCTATTGAATGTGAGACAAGAATAAAGGTAGAACAGCTACCATACGTGTCAACACGAGAGCTATACCAGAGAAGACTGCAAAAAGTACTGAATGAAAACTACATAACACCGGATGATGACATAGAAGAAAGTTGGAGGAAGATCAGAGATAATATCAAAATAGCAGCAACGGAAGCACTTGGAGAACGTAAGATAAGTAAACAAATACGAAAGAAAAGGAGAACACCATAATTCTGTGAAGAAATAAAAATAAAATGCCAAGAAAAAAAGAAAATCTACCTAGAATACAAGTCCAAAGGAGCGAGATAAACATATGAAGAATATAAAAGAGTACGAAATGAATTAAACTCAATAGTAAGAAGAAAGAAAACCGAACATTGGGAAGCACTTTCAAAAGAGTTGGAGCACGACTTCTATGGGATGCAACAGAAAATGTGGAAAATGATACGAGGTCAAAAAACAGACATGAAGGCATTGATAGAAGTAAAACATATTGATACAAATACATGGACAACTTACCTAAAAAACCTCTATTAAACAGCTAATCACGAAGAACTGGAAACACCAGGATTAGAATCGGATGAGAAAGCAGAAATTAGAGAGGAAGATTTAAAGAACGACTTAAAAAAGATGAAAAATCGAAAAGCTCCTGGAAAAATGGAATATCTTATGAACTTGTAAAATACGGAGGAGATAGACTTCACAAAGAACTAGATATCCTTATAAGTAAAATAACACATACAGGGAGAATTCCAGAAGAATGGAGAACTACTCAAATTATAGCATTATTTAATAGAGGTGATAGGGCAGACCCCAGTAATTATGGAAGGATAAATTTACTGGTCACTATAATGAAACTCACAACAAAAATACTGATGGAGAAAATAATGGCCTGTATAAATATGTCGAATGAACAACAAGGGATTAGAAGTGGAAGATCATGTAACGGTGCAGTTTTATGATAAGGCAAATAGCGGAGAAATCATTAGAATATAACAAATCAGCCTTTTTCTATTTCGTAAACCTAGAGAAAGCGTTTGAGAGAATCCAACTAAAAGATGTGATACACCTACTATATGACAAAAATTTACCACTGGATATCATAAAACTAATAGAAAACATATATGTAAGAAATAAAATAGACATGGAAATCGATGGAATAACAGAACCCATAGAAAGAAAGACAGGAATCAGGCAAGGATATTCACTAAGCCCTCTACTGTTTAACATAATTTTGGATGCAATAATAGAACAAGTGAAGAAAAGAATAGGGTACAAAATTGGCGATAGAGAGATAAAAATCTCTGTTATGCCGATAACACCGTGTTAGTATTAGAGTGCGAAGACGACCTACAAAGATTACTGCACGAATGCAACATTAACGCAAAAGAAATGAATATGAAAATATCAGCCCAAAAAACAAAAAGCTTAGTAATAGCCAAAGAACCTATACGATGCAAATAGGAGTTCGACAATTAAATTAAAGAACAAGTGATGACTTTCAAATACCTGGGAATTAATCTATCAGCCGACAACAATATCGAAGAAGAGGTAAAAGACCAAAATTAAAGCTAGTAGAACGGCCAAATGCCTAAACTACAAAATTTGGAAAAAAACACCTAAGAATGGAAACAAAGGCCCGAATATATGTCAGTTATTAGGTCAGTTATGACTTACACGGCCGAAACAAGACCAGATACAAGCAAAACACGAAGACATCTGGAGACCAACGAAATGAAGATCTTAAGAAGGATTGCTGGAAAAGGACTCCAGGATAAGGTAAGCAGTGAGGAAATCAGACGCATATGTGGGGTAGACAATATAAGAGTGAAATGAGCACATAAGCAGGATATAGGAATCAAGGATAGTAAGAATAGTCAGGGACAAGCCACCGTTAGGCAGAAGAAGTATAGGACGCCCAAGGAAAAGATGGAATGACAATTTAGGGGCAGAATGAAAGGCACCGTTGAAGAAAAACAGGCAGTACTGCCTATATAAAAGAAGAAGAAGAAGAAGAAAAAGTATAATATTGCCATATTTCACTCTGATGTTTTCAGAATAGGCCTAAGGGACTGAAGGAAACTGGTTATGCAATGGAACAACTCTAATAATAACTTTGAATGAGCCTATAGACAATGGACGACTCTTCTGGTGAATGCTTATGCCTTAAGTTGTCCATTATCACTGAAATATCTGAAAATTCTATTTTTGGAAAAAAAAATCCTTAAAATAATCTTGCCTCTTTCTTAAACATTTTTTAGTACTTTGGCCAAGTAAGCTCTAACTTTTAAAGCGCAACTCCGATAATATTGAGGTTATCAACATCCTTTTTATCTAAATTATGTTTTTAATTATATATTTTGTATTAGATTTTAGAAAAGATATAAATGCATAGTAAGTACACTCACGTGCTCAACTAAGATATCATGTATGACTACATAAATTTTGAAACCACTTACCTCTATTGGAATAAAAAAAATCGAAAACCTGGCAAAATATAAAAGGTATGACACTGTTCAAAAAGGGCGACCAAAATAATTGTGAAAAATGTGGAGGTATTGGTATGTTTATATAAACTACAAAATATACGCTAAACTTAATAACAATACATTAGTCCCATAAGTAATCAATTGGATTCATTTTGGGAGTGTGCGCGGGTCAATTCAATATATGAATATTCAATATCTAAATTCACTTAAATGTTGAGCAACGACACCAAATCCGTTCTTGCTGTTAAGGAAATTCCTCCCCAAAACATAATAGAGCATCCATTAAACAATCTCGCCTCTCTTATGTTGCGCTGTGCATACAGCTCAGCTGGTCAACAAATAAATATTATCAGTGTAAATCGAAATTGTTTACGGTATGTACCTTCATGTTTTTAAAATTTTATTAGCTGTTATTAATTAAATATTGTTTCAATTCAAACACATGTTTAAGAATAAAACCGTCTATTTTCTTTTGTTCTTAAAGATGTCAGGGAAGTTAAAAAAAACAGAAAATTTAAGGCTACTGCGTTTCTTTTCCTCCACCCTTTTTTGAACAAGAAAACTTCTACTTTAGACTGATAGCCCAGTAAATGACCGGTTTGGCGTGTAATTTTCAGGGGCAAGACGGATTTGCTTGACAATTTGGATTTAGGTTCTACTTACCCTATATTTCAACGTTGAAATTGCGCCGTTGGTTGCTTTTACTTGGGGGGTGAAATTTACCCCTTCTCGTGGGTGAAAAATCATATGTTTAAAATAAGTCTGAAAATAAATAAATTGACTAATTCTAAGTAACTTTTGTTCTATAAGATTTTTTAACTGCTTTAATACTTTTCGAGTTATTTGATAGCGAAAATGTGCATTTTTCAACAAAAAAAAACACGTTTTCTGGCAGTGCTTCGCAAATAACTAAAAAACTAAGTACTTTATCGAAAAAAAATATTCTTAGAAAAAATGTAGCCTGTAAAACAAGGAACAAACTGGTGTATTCACTTGGACTATAAACCCAGAAGAAGCAAAGTTGTATATCATGAAAAATACGTTCTTACTCGTAAAATTCCGAATCGAATGTTTCAAGCTGAAGTAACCAAAAAATGAAGCACTTTTCGCAGAAAACTCATAAATACTCTTTTAAAGCGTCTAAAAATATATTTATTTTTATTTTTCATAAAAGTTTGTAACATCAAAATTATGCGAGTTGCGCTCAAAATAAAGTTGGCCCGTTTTTTTTATATATAATAAGTCGTGAAAATCTCCCCCTATTTAACATGCCAAATGAAATTAATCATTACTGCTTTACCATTTACTTTATATATGTATTGCTAATATGATCTGTAAGTTTGACCGGTTTGAAGTGCTTATTTTTTGAAAAATTTGGTTTTATATTAAAAAAACTTTTTGAAGTTATACTTCTTTACCGGCGATAGAGGGTGATTTTTTTATATGTTAAAACCTATCAGCCAGGCGCATGCGCATTATAACTTTGTTCTGATTGGATGTTCAAATGACATGTCAAAAATTATCCGATATGGCAGCTGTGGTTTGGAGGTAAAGGTAAAGGTAAACAAATGTATAATATATTTTATTGTTGTGAGGACAGAAACAAAAAAGTTTATAATATTGTAGTGACTTTTAAATAGTTTTTAAAAGCAACAGGTACGTAATAATTGTATCATGGGTATAAACCTACCTATTTGATCTGCCAAAATACGTAGTATGTAATACTTTTATTTATATAATTTGATTACCATCAAAATTTCTATCAATATTCACCTAATATATTGTTTTTTACTCTATGTTTTGTTGTATTTTTTCAATTCTAAATCATTTCAATTCAAAATTAAAATAATTTGATAAATTTTCAAAATATCAAAATATCACAAGTTTAATCCGTTTAGTTAGTCGATTTTCGTAAATAATGACACATAGTGTCCGTGGCTAAGCGGAGAAGGCGAATGAATTCCAATACCAACCGCTCTTATCAGCGCTGGTTCGAGTCCCAATAGAAGCTTTCTTTTTTGTTTTTTTTTAATACATTTTATGATTGTAAGTTTATTTATTATATAATTGTATTTTCAGAAAATACGTATTTAGTTAAAAAATTTTTCGACAATTAATGTCCAGACATCATTTGTGGCTTGTTTAATGTGTTTGTGTGTGTTTTATTCTTTTATTATTTTAATTTTTGGCACTGTTCTAATAAAAATGTTTGAGAAGTAGTAAGTATAAATTAGTTTAATATTTAAACAAAATATAAATAAAAAGTATATTAATTTCGTTTAAATCATATAATAGAAGTATAACTTCTTACGTGCGTACAAAGTACACACACATTCTTTTTTTTTAATTTTGGAAAAATTACACTCTTTTCAAAATAACTTCAAAAGTATTAGTGTTACGAAAAATCTCAAACAGTAAAAAAATATGGTTTTTACTCGCATAAACACTCCGTTTTTTTTTATTTTATGTAAGATAAAAATTGGGTAAGATATGGCTGTTCAAAATTTGCATACACTGGTGATTAGTAACTCGTTCAAGCTCTTTTAACTCAAACTCTTTTAAAAAATAAGGGATTAAAAAAATATATTTACGCACTCTTATTGCCCTTAGAAAAACCTACAAATTGGTTTTTTTAGCACTTTATAGCTTAAAAAGTAACCTAGTTATGAGTAAAAAACCAACAACATACAGGATGGGGCATTAGTGCGAGGAAGTCCAATTACTCGTTTGTAGTAAGGGATACGAAAAAAGTTATTTAGATAAAGTCGGGGCACAGATAGGACCATACCCTAAATATATTTTCAAATATACAAGGCCACTCGTATTGACAGGGTGACACAAACCTCTGTTTTTTTAAATGGAATACTCTGTATATTTTTGCATTTTTGGATTCTCCTTGATGTCTTTTCTCTTAAAATAAAGGATTTTGTACTATTATATGGGATAGTTTAAAAGATATTTATCTATGGTTTTTGTAATTTCGTTGTAAGTCCATAACATATTAGGATAAATTTATATTTTAAAATAACTTACATATAAAATCAGAGTTTGTAGTGAATTTTGAGAGTAAACTAAATGTAAGGCCAAATATTTACCATGCCGGGTTAGTATAATAAGGTTTATTTTTCTGGTTTTTCCCTCGTGACTTATTATGAGATCACTAACACGAGAATTTTGATCAAATACTACAATTTTTACTACAAAAGTTAAAGTTGATTTACAGAGGAAAGGACTATCTTCCAATAAAGTTGTCGAAGCAACGCAACTCATAAATATTGGCAGTATCATTTTAGTCATCGAATTTATAATGTATAATTCAAGCAATTGAACTCCGTAATTATGTTAATGTTTACATTACTGAATGGAGAGTTGAATAACCTTTCAAATGCGCTACCACATGAGTCCTATTCCCTATGTAAAGATAAGGGGTGGGGAAGTGGAAGGGAGGGGGTTGACAAATGACAGATGTAGGTACCGTAAAAATGTGTCCCCATTAGATCAAAAATCAACCTGTTTCGTCATTTCGTTAAAATCTAATAAATACTGCCAAATATCGAGGTGGACTGTTTTCTTTGGCCCACACTGTATACACAATGTAACTATTCGAATTTCTTCTCAAGGGGTCATTTTTATAACGGTAGAAATTATGTGGCAAAAAATTTGATCAGTAAAGGAATCTAAGTTTAATGTGACCGTATAATTAGATAATTCCAAATTGCTTGAATTTACAATTATACAATTTTTTATCATAGAGGTAGTTTTCACCCCTAAAAAATTAAAATCAACTAACGGCAGTATTCACATTTTGAAATAAAAGGTAAATATAACCTAAATCCAAATTTGAATGCAAATCAGTAACGAAATGGTATTCAATTACATTGTTTGTTTGAATTGTAACTATTCTAGGGGGTGAAATTTAAGGGTTAAACTGTGACAATATCTTAAACTATGTTATTTCATGTTAATTGACATTCCTTCATTTTATTAAAATATTATTTGAATCAATTACCCGCTTTAATTTACAATTATACGATTTTTTTATAATAGGGGTTGTTTCCTCCCCTAAAAAATAAAAAGCAACCGACGACACAAATTCAACTTTGAAGTGGAGGGTCAGTAGAGCCTAAATCCTAATTTTCATGCAATTCGGTGCTGCCCCTTAAAATTACACGGTATCGCCGTATTTCCCGTTCATTTACTGGGCTATGATTGATTTTTCTTGTCCTGCTCCTTAATATTGCCAGGATTCGACGTCAACCCCATCAAATTAGGTTAGCTGCAACTAAATATTAGAAATGCAATAAAATTTCGTCCTCTTGACAAATTATTAATGTTTTTTATTACTTTTTTTACTGACACTGACAATTCAAAATGTTGTATGTATTTATAAAAAGCTTAATAGCAGAGTGTGTGTGTGTGTTCACAAAGAGGGGATGGCATTAGATAAACTTTTTGCCACAGATATTTGAAAGTTGAAGATTGAAGATGTCATATTAAATTTTTATTTTAGAATCTTTAAGAAATTGTATGATAATATCATTAATAGTTTTGGTATTGAAGCTTAGTAGATGTGAAATATTCAGCGGTAAACTTACATTCCGCTCCTGAAGTCTAGCAATTAGTGCTTTCGTATGGTTTTTATTAAGTTCACAATTAAAGATTATATGATTTAAATCTGCAGTAGAGTAGTTATCACATGAACAGAGAGAGTTGATACGCATTCCTATTTTAGCTAAATGTGCAGGAAAATTGCCATGGTTTAATCTTAAGCGACTTAGGGATGTGGAATAAAACCGAGTAACGTGATAATCAAATATGTGTGGGATATTTTGCGGAAGTTGTGGGTATATGTAAGTGTATGGATTCCTCGAAGTTTGTACAAACTTAAGCCAAATAGTTTCCCATTTCTTTCTTAATTTTTTATGCAATTCTGGAATGTAATCGCTGGAGATTGTTAAATCTACTATTTCATTTAAAGTTGCCGAATTCTTTGCCATTTCATCCACTATCTCATTTTCTTTGATTCCAGCATGTCCTTTTACCCAGATAAAGACCAAGTCACTACTCTTATTTTTAAATCGAGCGATTGTCTTTCTAATATGGCATAACAACTCATTGTTGTGTTTTTTGGTTATTGGTTGTGATATTGCCTCAAGAGCAGATAAAGAATCTGATAGTATAACCGTGTCTCCAAAGTTCTGTTCAACCGCGTAAGTTAGGGCTCTTTCAATAGCATAAAGTTCGGCAGTGAAGATAGATGTACATTTAGGTAGTCTAAAAGAATTACCACTTTTTATATTAGAAACATAATAAGCACTACCTACACTATTACATGTTTTCGAACCATCTGTATAGATGTATTTATAATTAGAAAATTCAGATAAGATTAATTTTATAATTTTATTGTTTTGGCATGGTAGGTTTCTATATGTAGGTTTTATGATCTTTGGAAAGATTGCGATTTCCTCAATAGAAAGGTTATATATGGGTAATATTTGTTTAGTGTTAATGCTAAAGTTGTTAGTTTCTAGATAAGCATCTGTAAGAGGGGGAGAAGTTTTAATTCTCCAATAAGAATTTGTTAAGTTATATTCAGTGAGACTGTTAATTTTACTTAATAATTTATGTGAGTCTAAAGTCCTGGTCTTTAATAGAAACTTATTAGACAAGAATTCTCTTCTAAGGTTTAGAGGAGGTTCCTGCGCTTCTGCTAGAATTGCAGCACATGGCGTTGACTTAAACGCACTAATACATATACGTATTGCCTTATACTGAATATGATCGATTTTTGATAAATTAGATTTTGACGATGAACCATATAAAAAGCATCCATAATCAATGATTGACCGAATATACGATTTATAGAACATTAATGCTATCTTTGGGTCGGCACCCCATCTAGCTTTACATATGCAACGAAGCATGTTTAAACCTTTTTCGCATTTGTTGATAATGTGATTCACATGGAGTGTCCAGGTTAGTTTTTTGTCCAAAACCACGCCCAGATACTTATGGTGAGAGGATACATTAATATCAACATTACTTAAATTTATACTGGTAGGGAAACTTAACCTATGTCTAGTGAAAAAGGTGATGCTAGATTTTTCAGGGGATAACGTGAAATTAAAAGCCATAGACCATCTTTTTACACATTGCATTATCAGATCCAAATCGCATAAACACTCATTATATGATTTACGGCTGCTGTATATACAGAAATCGTCTGCATACTGAATAATTTTAATTGTATTATTTGTTTCATTTAACATGTCATGCAATTCTGCAGTATAGATATTAAAAAGTACTGGACTTAGGACTGAACCTTGCGGAATTCCGACTGATAATAATCGAGGGCCGTAAATGTGATTTTCTGAATCTCGAATGAAAACTTCTCTGTCCCTATACAAATCTGTGATTCTTTGTGCGAATTTATAATTTATACCGTATTTTATGAGCTGAACAGTTAAAATATCAATATCCAGAGTATCATAAGCCCCTTTAATATCTAAAAACAAGCATGCCGTTATAAGATTAACGGAAAGTGCATTCTGAATGTCGGAAACTAATTGAGCTAATGCTTCAGATGTGCCTTTGCCTCTGCGATATCCAAACTGATTAATAGGTAATAAACAATTACTTTCAAAATGCAATTCCATTCTTAATTTGATAATTCTCTCAAATGTTTTTGTAATGCATGATATTAATGAAATTGGTCTGTAAGAGTTAGGTAGACTTAAATTTTTGTTGGGTTTAGCAAGTAAGCAAATTACAGTTTTTTTTAAACTTTGGTCATATAATCCTTGCAACCACCAACTATTAAAAATATTTAAAAGAATTCCTTTAGCAATTTCAGGCAAGTATTCAATCATTTTATATGTAATGCTATCAAAACCCGGTGCTGTACTTTTAGATTGTTTGATTGCTAATCGTAATTCCTCCAAACTGATAGGCATATAAAATGATTCATTGCATGCTACATTACTATTAAATTTACTGAAGTCGATTTTATTTGATGCAAATTTGGGAATAAAAAACTCAAAAAAATCGTCCACCATATCAGCTGATATACTGCCCGAACCTAGATGCAGCTATCTCGAGCTTTTTTAGAAAATAGTAATTTAGTTTGACTAGCTACATTTTGATATTGACAATAGTTTGTATAGTTTGAGACACGTTTATACTGGTTCAGGGCTTCTTTTCTGCGACGAAACATATCATAGCATTCGGTATCCCACCATATTGGACGTTGAGTTACTTGTTGTCTTGCTCTTTTTAGGGGAATAGTTGCGGATGCTGCCTCTGAGACCTTTTCCATAAAAATAGAGAAGCTTAGTAGATTGGAGTTTAGATTTTGGTTTGTACTAATTAACGAATTTTCCAGTATAGTGGAGTATGCAGACCAATCAGCTAATTTATCATTCCATTTAGATGCTGGATTTTTATTTATTATAACTCTATCCCTAATAATTTCAAATTTGATTAAGCAATGATCTGAACCTAACGCATCTGGTACGACATCCCATACACAACAATCACTAGCCAAACTAGCAGAGCAAAATGTAATGTCTACCGCCGAAGGTAGCTCTTCTGGACGAGAAATTCTAGTTGGTTTACCATTATTGAGAACAACATAGTTATTGTCATCTAAGGCTTCTACTAATTGATTACCACAAGCTTTATTAATATGAGATCCCCAAAGTGTATGATGGCTGTTAAAATCACCACAGAAGATAACAGGAGAATTAAATTGCCGAAAGATATTTGACCAATCTGATTTAGAAACATTTAATTTAGGTGGTTTATACACCGATACTAGTATGATATTTAAGGACGGAAATTTAACTGCGCAAAGTTCTAAATCTTTTTTATATGCAAAAGTAATAGGAAAATTTATAAACTTAATGTCTTGGCGAACTGCAATGGCAACACCGCCAAAGCCATTTGCACGATCCTGTCGGATAATCTTATACCCTTTTAGTTTAAAAGAATGGTTTGGTTTTTTGAAGGTTTCTGATAAAGCTATAATATCTACAGGATTATTGTGTAAAAAATTTAATAAACTTGGATGGTTTTTAGAGAAAGAACGAATATTCCATTGGATAACTTTAATGTTTTTACTATTTGGTGTACTTATCTTATTAGTGGATTGAATCATCAGAACAAGATTCAATATCGATTTCTGGAATTAGATTTGAAGGACTTAATATAGAGGAGATCATTTTTCTAATATTTTCTTCTAAATTGTAATTTGTTTCGGATGAATCTGAATTAACTACTTGTTTAACTACGGTTATTATCTGACTTGTTAGTTTTTCCTTATATTGGATAAAGTCATCTCTGTGAGGATTTGGTATGATGGGATTATGTGAAGATTTGGTTTTTTTTGATTGAAAATGGGAAGAAGTAGGCAGAGACGGAGAAATAGGTGGAGACTCCGGAGCAGATGGCTTACGTTTTTGCACTTGTCTTTTGGGTGAAGTATTTCGAACAATGGGTTTACGTAGCAAAAAGCTAGAATTTGGAGTTTGGGACGTACTGGGGAGTGGCAGAGAGGGAAAATTAGTGGAATTATTAAGAACTGAAAATCTATTATTTGTAGAAATCTTGGCATAAGATGGATTATCATGCAATCTTTCAGCTTCTTTAAATTTAATATTTTCCCTGGCCATGAGTTGTTTGATATTTTTTTGTTTCTTATATACTGGACAATCTCTGGATGTAGAGCAGTGTTCATTATTTTGGCAATAAATGCAGAATTTTTCGCAAGAAGGGTCTGACGTATGATTTAGGCTAGAACAGTTTCGACAGTGAGAAGATTTGGTTTTACATTGCTTGGCAGAATGCCCATATCGCAGGCAATTAAAACATTGAACAACGGGGAATATATATGGTTCTACAGAGAAATTGCATAAATTAATTGTTATATTTTGAGGAAGTTCATTTCCTACAAATTGAACAATAACCATTTGTCTGTTTACATATGAAATATTACCGTCTTTATCTGTTACCTTTCGTTTCATGCGTTGAACTTGAACCACCTCTTTATTAGATATTATGGCATTTTTTAAATATTCCTCAGAAAAGTATGTGTCAATATTCCTCAACACACCCTTCTTGTGTGTAAAAAATTTGGGTATATACGCTACTAAGTTATTATTAGACATAATTTTATTATTAACTAGATAATTAGCTTTTTCATAAGACTTAAAAATATCTTTAACGCGATTAAGACCAATCGATTTGATATCAAGAACATCGGATTTTATATAATTGTCAGTCAACAAAACGTGACCAATCCGGATTGGGAAAATTCTTCCCAAATGCTTATCAGTACTCTCAATATATACAAAATATGGACCTTTATCCTCAGTTCTATATCTATTATTTAAATCTATAAAATTATTCACATACCTATCCTCCTCTGCGTCCTTATTTTCGGGTGGCGAAGTGCCACCCGAGGTCTCATCCATTATATATTTTTTTAATCACTTACCTAACCTACCCATTATAAACAATAAAGAAAATTAACAAAAGGAACACTAATTAACACAATAACACACAATACACCGAGAACTGCTCGTTTGTATCGTTAAAATCAAACTATTAAACTGCGGAGAATAAAAATTCGTGTCCACACTTTGACAGTTATTTGACAATGTGTTAATAGCAGAGAATACCAACTTTACAAATCGTAGATAGCGACTGAAAAAACTACCTGATTTGACTTGTTTATTAACTAATTTTCTAATTTGTTGTTAGTCCAAAATAATGGTTTAAAGATACTGAAACACACCCTGTATAAGTGCAAAAAAGAAGTTTGAGTCAACTTTTGCTCAATAGTGTAAATATCAAACAAAAATCTAAAATAATATAAAATTTCGCAATCCGTTAAACTGTTCACGAGAAAATCAAATTTGAAAATGAGCATAATTTTTGGAGGCTCAAAACTTTTGCCGTCAAGTTTATTATATTTTTGAAATATCTTTCAAGAGATCTATATAGTGTCCAGCTTGGTGTAAGGCTGCAAAACTTTATTCTAAATTACAAATAAAGAAATACTAACTCGAGCGATAAAAACTCCTGTCATTCTCATTTTCATCACAAAAATAAAATTCTCAGCCTCTCGTAAAAAACTTGTGGTCGTAATATAATTTGTTATATCAAGCGACAGAATTTCAGTCAGAAACTTTACGGAATTTCATTTAGAAGACGAAACTTTTGAATAAAAATTAATTTTCGAAGTATGTATATATGTATGTAATCCATTATCTCTCCGGTGGGCATAGGGAAGTTTCTGCTTGGGTACTTTTAATCCAAGTGTCCTTTTGCCGTCTTTCTTTTCTTCTTCCTTGTGAGTTTCAATGTAAGACTTTCTTTGGAAATTCGTTTTCGCTTTTTTATGTATGTCCCAGGAAAGCAAACTTCCGTTTGCGTGTTTGTTTTCCAATTTCCTCTTCTTCTGTTCGAGCCCATAACTCTTGGTTGCTTACAACTATTTATAAAATTATGAAGTTTATTTTCTATTGTTTTAGTAATTGTCCACGATTCTGCACCGTAGAGTAAGACTGGTTTAACCATTGACTTAAAAACTTTTATTTTTGTATGGGTTGTCAGGGTGCTTGTACGCCATATATTGTTTAGTCTAGCGAGGACTTCATTCTTTTTCAACATAGTACTTCCTAGATAATTAAACTCGTATATTTCTTGTATAATTCCTTCTCTTACTCATTTTTTTTATATTTTGTGTTGCATTCAAGCTAATCGGTTTGGTCTTTCCTTTATGTTTTTTGTAATCCGACTTTGCTTGCTTCTGTTTCTAACGCTTCTATCTTTTCCTGTTTATGTTGCCTGTTCGGCGACAGTAAGCATTAGGGTGGGCCGAAAAAACTAAAATTATTTTTTTCAAGTCGTAATACCGCGGAAAAGTTGCGAATGTATGAGACTAAAAAGGGGTAAGAATTAAAAAAAAAATCGGTTTATATCTTCCGTTCGCGCATGAGTCATAAACTTTGCCGAATATGGTAAAAAACTGATTTTTTGCGATAATTTTTAACAGATTAAATTTAGCGTGGATACGTTTGTAACAGCTCATTTTCTCATTCTTAATAACCATACTTACTAAATTTAACCGTGTTATTAAAATCTCCTAACATTTTCCGTTCGCGCATAAGGCATAAAAATAGTCAAAATGTGACAAAATTGCATATTTCATACACGTTTAATTTTTCGTAATTAAGAGTTTAGTTGAATGAAAATAATACTCACATATACATTTTGTTGAACTTGTATTGAGAACAGTTAAAATAAACACACTTTAGACACATCATTTATAGAACTTTAGTAGGCTATTATTTAAAAATATTGTTTGTGAATATAGAAAAAACCAAATTTTTTTACGAGATGCAAGTTTTCAATTCGACAATATGGTCCAATGTCCACCAGTCCATTGTCCGTCCAGTCCATCTTGTATTATTTTAACACCTTTGTGCTATTACATAGTAGAAGGTACTTTGAACTGTGATTTCTGTGTAAAGTCCGGCATTGCAGACCTTGATAACAATGTTGTTCTTATGAAGCCGTCGCGATTCTCAGCTCCGCAAATTTTTCCAGCGGCTTCTGCTACTAGTTTTACACATCGTTCTACTGCCTGTGTATGAACAGGAAGTGACTTTAATATTACATCCCAGTTAGGGGCTGAATCACTCTGAATAATTAATGTTATTTCATCATCATTTATATCTTTTAATAATGGAGGAGAAGATAAGTCACAGTCTAAGTAATGAATTATTTCTGATTAGTCTCGACATGCAAAATTTAGTTTTGGCAGTTTGAATATTCTAATGTTAGATCTTGTTTTATCTAGCTCTCTAGCTGTCAGAATTCTGCGAAGTCCAAGCTGTCTTATATGTTTTCTGTTATCTTGTGTCATAGCCAACAATGTTCTGCATAGGCGAAAAAAGCATTACGCTCAATAACAGGGTCAACAACCCTGTTGACGAAATATCATTAACAACAACCCGAAATAAAATTAATTATTCAGAGTGATTCAGCCCCTAACTGGGATGTAATATTAAAGTCATTTCCTGTTCATACACAGGCAGTAGAACGATGTGTAAAACTCATAACAGAAGCCGCTGGAAAAGTTTGCGGAGCTGAGAATCGCCAGGGCTTGATAAGAACAACATTGTTATCAAGGTCTGCAATGCCGGACTTTACAAAGAAATCACAGTTCAAAGTGCCTTCTACCACGGGCGCCCATATAAAAATTTTCAGGTTGGGGCAGAAGTGAAGATGTTGCACTATATTTTGTACACTTTGGATATACCATATATTATAATTTATAGCACTTGAAAAGCCAGGGGGGCCGTGGTTCCCCCTGCTCATGGGTATGGGCGCCCATGCCTTCTACTATGTAATAGCAAAAAGGTGTTAAAATAATACAAGATGGGCTGGTAGAAATTGGACCATATTGTCGAATTGAAAACTTGCATCTCGTAAAAAAATTTGGATTTTTCTATATTCACAAACAATATTTTTAAATAATAGCCTACTAAAGTTCTGAAAATGATGTGTTTAAAGTGTGTTTATTTTAAGTGTTCTCAACACAAGTTTAACAAAATGTATATGTGAGTATTATTTTCATTCAACTAAACTCTTAATTGCGAAAAATTAAACGTGTATGAAATATGCAATTTTGTCACATTTTGGCTATTTTTATGCCTTATGCGCGAACGGAAAATGTTAAGAGATTTTATTAACACGGCTAAATTTAGTTAGTATGGTTATTAAGAATGAGAAAATGAGCTATTACAAAAGTATCCACGCTAAATTTAATCTGTTAAAAATTATCGCAAAAAATCAGTTTTTTCCAATCTCGGCAAAGTTTATGACTCATGCGCGAACGGAAGATATAAACCGATATTTTTTAAATTCTTACCCCTTTTTAGTCTCATACGCTCGCAACTTTTCCGCGGTATTACGACTTGAAAAAAATAATTTTAGTTTTTTCGGCCCACCCTAGTACGCATATATCATCTGCAAAATCTAGATTTTCAAGGTTTTCCGTTAATCCCCATTGTATTTCTCTCTTGTTGTTATTTATGGCTTTCCTCATTACAATATCTAATAGTATGGAGAACAGTAATGGCGATAGTTTAAATCCTTGTTTAACCCTTGTTTCTGTTTCAAATTTTCTAGATAGTGTGCCTTGGTGCTGTATTACACTTTTATTATTATTATAACCTTTTTTAATAGGTTTATTAATTTTATCGGGATGCCTCTATTTTTAAGCGATATCCATTCTCTACTAATTGAATCGAGAGCTTTTTCGAAATCTATAAATACCAGATTATAATAATGATTGTTGTTCTGTTGATTGTTCTGTGATTATTTGTAGTGTGTTTATTAAATCTATGCACGACTGCCCTCTTCTAAACATATTTTGTTCTTTTCTTAGGCCATCATCGATTGTGTTTACGTTAATTTTAAGAAATATTTTATAAAATAGTTTGTTCAAAATTTAACTAGTACATCTGATTGCCAGTGCTTAGGAAATTTCTTTTCTTCCATATCTTCTTAAATAGGGGTAGTAGTATTTCTTTTGGCACGTTCACGTCCGTTTTCAATAATTCTCCTGTGATTTGGTCTACGCCTGGTGATTTTCTGTTTTTCAGACTCTATATTACTTTGATTAATTTCTCTTTGTTTGGTGGATCCGTGTTTATATTATGTTCTAAAGTATTCCACTTCTCTCTTCTCTGCTGCTATTATGATTCCTTCTCTTTGTATGTTTAATAATTCTTTTAAGTATTGTGCACATGTTTCTATACGTGTTTCTTATTCTTCTTCTTCTTCCTTCTTGTATGTAGGCTTTAAAGCCTGTTTCTTCTTCAATATTATCCTCCTAAATTATTTAGGTTATCGCACCACCTTTTTCTTGGTCTGCCAATACTTCTTCGTCCATTTGGTGACTTATCTCGTGCTATTCGTACTATCCTATCCTCTGCCATTCTACTAATTTGTTCGTTCCACTCCTGTTTCCGTTTTGTCACCCATCCATTTATGTCTTCTATATTGCATGATCTTCTTATGTTTTCGCTCCTCTCCCTATCCAACAGACTTTTCCCTGATATTCGTCGGAGTATTTTCATCTCTGTTATTTCTAGTAGGTAGTCGTCTCGTTTTAGATGTGTCAGGCCTTGTCTCCGCCGTGTATGTTAATATAAGTCTAATTGCTGCTTTATAGATTCTTGCTTTTGTGTCTTGTCTTAAGTGTTTGTTCTTCCAGATTGTGTCATTGAGAGATCCCGCCGCTTTACTTGCTTTTGAGCTTTGTTGTCGTACTTCCTCTTCAACATCTCCGTAACTGGTTATATCTATTCCCAGATATCTAAATCTTGCTTCCTACTTTATTATTTTCCCATCAATTGCGATTTTACATCGTAGTGGGTATTTAGATGTTGTCATACATTTGTTTTTTTCTGCTGATATTATCATATTGTATTTCTTGGCTGTTGTATTAAAGATGTGTGTTAATCTTTGGAGATCGTCTTCTGTCTCGGCGATTAATGCGGCGTCGTCTGCATAACACAATACTTTGATTTCTTTATTCTCCATTCTGTAACCATGACCTTTACGTACTGCTTCTATTATTTCGTCCATTATTATATTAAAGAGCAGTGGGCTTAACGAGTCACCTTGTCTGACTCCACTTTGTACTGGTATAAACTGCGTTAGTTTTCCATTTATCTTTGCCTGTATTCGATTATGAGAGTAGATGTTTTCGATGGTTTGTATAATATTGATTGGTATGTTTCTTCTATACAGTAAATGTAAGACGTCTTCGACTTGGATGCGATCGAAAGCCTTTGTCAGGTCTATAAAACATAGATATGCTGGTTTACTGTACTCAATGGCCTTTTCTGTGATTTGTCTCAGTACAAATACGGCGTCTACGCAGGATCTTCCGGATCTGAATCCTTGTTGTTCATCTGATAAAGTTGTTAGTTTATTGATTTTGTTGGTTAGGACTTTTGTGGTTAGCTTAACTGCGGTGTTTAGTAGATTTATACCTCTATAATTGTTGGGGTCTTCTTTGTCTCCTTTTTTGAACATTGGTATCATTATGCTGTTTCTCCATGCGTCTGGTATATTGCAGTGCAATATTAGTTTTTGTATAAGTTTTGTCATCTCTAGGGTTATACTTTCTCCTCCGTATTTTAGAAGCTCGTTGGTTATTCCGTCTGGTCCTGGTGACTTCCTATTTTTGAGTGAATTTATGGCTACCCCTACTTCCTGGAAATTGATTTCATTTTCGTGTCTTAATTCAGGTAGGTTATTATTTTGATTATGATTTTCCTTTCCTTTAAACAGTTCCGTCAAGTATCTTTCCCATTCGTTTGCTGGTATGTTATTGTATTCCTTCAATTCTGCCATTTCTTTCCGTTGGTTTCTTATGAATCTCCATATTTGTTTTTGTGTTCCATAGTAGTCGCTTTCCATCCTTTTTGTAAACTGTTCCCAGTGTTCATTTTTTGTTGTGTTTCTTCTGCTGTTAGTATTTCTTGTTCTCTACTCTGTATAATATTGCATGTTCTTCTATTTTCACTTAATTTTCCAATTTTACCATAGAATAATTTGCTATTCCCTATCTCTGCTGCTATTTCTGCTTCTTTTGCTATACCGTCGATGTATGTTTGTTTATCTTTCCTAACACTTTTTTAATCTCTTTGGATAATCTCTTATAGTTCATTTGTATTTTTTTTTTGTTTTTAAAGACATCAGCGTAATTCAAAAAAAAATGTTCACCAAAAATTAGACAACAACATTTCTTTTCTTCCGCCCTGTATAAGTGCAAAAAAGAAGTGTGAGTAAACTTTTGCTCAACAGTGTAAATACTAAAAAATATCTAAAATAGTAAAAAATAGCGCAATCCGTTAAACCGTTGATGAAAAAAATAACTTTGAAAATGAGGATAATTTTTGGTGGCGCAAAACTTTCGCTGTTAAGTTTATTATATTTTTGAAGTGACTTTCAATAGTGTTCAGTTTAGTGTTTAGCTTCAAAACTTTATTCTTAATTACACATAAAGAAATACTAACCCGAGCGATAAAAACTCCTATCATTCTCCTTTTTATCACAAAAATAAAATTCTCAGCCTCTCGTAAAAAACTTGTGGTCGTAATATAATTTGTTATATCAAGCGACAGAATTTCAGTCAGAAACTTTACGGAATTTCATTTAGAAGACGAAACTTTTGAATAAAAATTAACTTTCGAAGTATGTATGTATGTATGTAATCCATTATCTCTCCGGTGGGCATAGGGAAGTTTCTGCTTGGGTACTTTTAATCCAAGTGTCCTTTTGCCGTCCTTCTTTTCTCTTTCCTTGTGAGTTTCAATGTAAGACTTTCTTTGGAAATTCGATTTCGCTTTTTTATGTATGTCCCAGGAAAGCAAACTTCCGTTTGCGTGTTTGTTTTCCAATTTCCTCTTCTTCTGTTCGAGCCCATAACTCTTGGTTGCTTACAACTATTTATAAAATTATGAAGTTTATTTTCTATTGTTTTAGTAATTGTCCACGATTCTGCACCGTAGAGTAAGACTGGTTTAACCATTGACTTAAAAACTCTTATTTTTGTATGGATTGTCAGGGTGCTTGTACGCCATATATTGTTTAGTCTAGCGAGGACTTCATTCTTTTTCAACATAGTACTTCCTAGATAATTAAACTCGTATATTTCTTGTATAATTCCTTCTCTTACTCATTCTTTTTATATTTTGTGTTGCATTCAAGCTAATCGGTTTGGTCTTTCCTTTATGTGTTTTTAATCCGACTTTGCTCGCTTCTGTTTCTAACGCTTCTACCTTTTCCTGCATATGTTGCCTGTTCGGCGACAGTAAGCATATATCATCTGCAAAATCTAGATCTTCAAGGTTTTCCGTTAATCCCCATTGTATTTCTCTCTTGTTGTTATTTATGGCTTTCCTCATTACAATATCTAATAGTATGGAGAACAGTAATGGCGATAGTTTAAATCCTTGTTTAACCCTTGTTTCTATTTCAAATTTTCTAGATAGTCTGCCTTGGTGTTTTATTACACTTTTATTATTATTATAACCTAAACTAAAAGGGAAGTTCCCTAGGTTGGCTGTATACCATATAGTTAAAAAACTCTAACAAGAAGTAAAACCACTTCTATGTAAATTGGTATATTTATTAAAACTTAAAAATCCCAATGGATTGAATAAAATATGTCCAATTCAGAACGTTTTCAGACCTATCGGTCCATCATCAGTGAATCTACAATAAAATAAGTAATCCCACCATTAGAATTGAAAGATGGTTGAAATTTTAAAAAAAGCTAAAAATGTGGTTAGATTACTTACGTGCATACTTGCTAAATAGCCCCAGAACCAAACAATGGTTGAATTTAAAATTCGATTTACATTATTTAAAAATAATATTCAACAGGCTAAACGCCGATGTTACAGGATATTGCCTATGGGAACATGGTGAAACCCTACCAAAACCTCAATCAACCATCTTAGGACAACTTTGACTATAAAGTGACACTAGTGTGTATGGAACTGTTTGAAGTGACATTGACAGTAGAGAAAAAGGTAGTCGATTTTATAGTTAATTAACCAAAAGGTCATGACCCACAACAAATGATAAAAATTTAATATCTTAAAATGTCTAACATTTTAAATCTATTGGTTATTGAAAAGAACTTGTGATATACAAAATTAATTTAGAATATAAGATTATTTATATTGACTGTATACCATAACATTAGATTGATCAAATTGATAGAAAGAAAGTTGAGCTGCTGTCAATAATGATAAAAAGATAAAGATAGATGAAGGTGAGAGAAGAGAAAGAATCAGTATTAGTTGGAATGTTATTGTACAAAATGAAAAAATTGGTAGGCAAATCTATTATTATAACCTTTTTTAATAGGTTTATTAATTTTATCGGGATGCCTCCATTTTTAAGCGATATCCATTCTCTACTAATTGAATCGAGAGCTTTTTCGAAATCTATAAATACCAGATTATAATAATGATTGTTGTTCTGTTGATTGTTCTGTGATTATTTGTAGTGGGTTTATTAAATCTATGCACGACCGCCCTCTTCTAAACACATTTTGTTCTTTCCTTAGGCCATCATCGATTGTGTTTACGATACTTTTAAGAAATATTTTAGAAAATAGTTTGTTCACAATTTAACTAGTACATCTGATTGCCAGTACTTAGGAAATTTCTTTTCTTCCATATCTTCTTAAATAGGGGTAGTAGTATTTCTGTTGGCACGTTCACGTCCGTTTTCAATAATTCCCCTGTGATTTGGTCTACGCCTGGTGATTTTGTTTTTCAGACTCTATATTACTTTGATTAATTTCTCTTTGTTTGGTAGATCCGTGTTTATGTTATGTTCTAAAGTATTCCACTTCTCTCTTCTCTGCTGCTATTATGATTCCTTCTCTTTGTATGTTTAATAATTCTTTTAAGTATTCTGCACATGTTTCTATACGTGTTTCTTCTGTTGTTAGTACTTGTTGTTCTCTACTCTGTATAATATTGCATGTTCTTCTATTTTCACTTAATTTTCCAATTTTACCATAGAATAATTTGCTATTCCCCATCTCTGCTGCTATTCCTGCTTCTTTTGCTATACCCTCGATGTATGTTTGTTTATCTTTCCTAACACTTTTTTAATCTCTTTGGATAATCTCTTATAGTTCATTTGTATTTTTTTTTTGTTTTAAAGACACCAGCGTAATTCAAAAACAAAATGTTCACAAAAAATTAGACAACAACATTTCTTTTCTTCCACCCTGTATAAGTGCAAAAAAGAAGTGTGAGTAAACTTATGCTCAACAGTGTAAATACTAAAAAATATCTAAAATAGTAAAAAATAGCGCAATCCGTTAAACCGTTGATGAAAAAAATAACTTTGAAAATAAGGATAATTTTTGGTGGCGCAAAACTTTCGCTGTTAAGTTTATTATATTTTTGAAGTGACTTTCAATAGTGTTCAGTTTAGTGTAAGGCTGCAAAACTTTATTCTTAATTACACATAAAGAAATACTATCCCGAGCGATAAAAACTCCTATCATTCTCCTTTTTGTCACAAAAATAAAATTCTCAGCCTCTCGTAAAAAACTTGTGGTCGTAATTTAATTTGTTATATCAAGCGACAGAATTTCAGTCAGAAACTTAACGGAATTTCATTTAGAAGACGAAACTTTCGACCAAGAATTAATTTTCGAAGTATGCTCGATAATATCTTAATAAACAAAGGCAACAGTGTGGACCCTAAAGCACTTTATGAATTATTCTTGATTAACTTGTTGGTAATCGGTCATTTCATAAATTAGGCCTTAAAAGGGAAATATTTATATAACTCACACTTTTGTGAAGCTATTGTGAAATTTCAACAAAATAATTCTCAGAATTTTCACCATTATTTGGATTTTATCCCTTATTCATATACATATTTACTGTAAAATTTATTATCATCAACTGGTACGTGGCCATTGCTGGACATGAGTCTCCTCCACCTGTTTCCATCAATCTCTGTTTTGTACGGCTGGCAACCATATAAGGCTTCTTGTCTTGGACTCCACTCAACAATATGTCTTATATATCGATTATCAGATAATGTGACAATGTGTCCCGCCCATATTACGTATTTTTAGTTTTGAATTCGGTCTTCTTCTTCAACTTTCGTCTTTTATCGAAGGCTGAAAAAAATCATGGTTCTGCGGACACTGTTGACTGTCGATGTCGCTCAAATTTGTTCTGCAATTCAAACTATTCCCTTGAGTTCTTAAAACAGGATATTTCATCGTTCCACGTTTCGCTTTCTTCCAATTTAGTCTTGCATAACAAATTGTATGTGACTACACTGCAGAATTTAAAGTCAGAATCGAAAAAACACGTTCTAATTTTATGAAAATGAAAAAGGTCCTATGTAGCAAAGATTTAACATTACCTCTTAAAGTACGCCTAAAAAATGTTACGTATACACTATACTATATTACGGAGTGAATTCATGGACGTTAAATATAGAGACAATGAGACGACTTAACTCCTTTGAAATGTAGACCTATAGAAGAATTATGAGGGTTTCCTGGTTAGTTAGAGTTACGAACAATGAAGTACTGAGAAGAATAGGTAGAGAGAAGGAAGTTAAACTTACAATTAAAGAAAGAAAGCTACAGTATCTCGGACATGTGATGCGGGGCGGGAAGTATGGCATCCTACGACTGATAATGCAAGCAAAGATAGATCACAGAAGAAGCATCGGAAGAAGACGAATTTCATGGCTGAAGAACCTGAGAGAATGGTTCGGATGCAGCTCAAAACAACTATTTAGAGCTACTGCCTCAAAAATTAAAATAGCTATGATGATTGCCAACCTCCGTAGTGGAGATGGCACCATCCGTCCAGTCCTTTCGTCTTTTGCCAATCTTCTTGGTGTGCCTATCCGTGACGAATATTGCAGATCATCATGGCGGTCTTTATCTTATCGGCAGCAGTGCGGGAAAGCTGCACAGATAGTGTGTTGAACCAGGTTCTGAGGTTCGATAGCCAGGATGCTCTTCTTCTTCCTGGACATCGCTTTCCAAATATTTTTCCTTGCACAAAGGCTTGTAAGAGGGCATACCTGGATAATACATATTATATCTATTATAATCTATAATACTACTACTATCGGTTTATAGCGTTCACCGACGCCTTCCGACTCCTAACCGCCATTCTTCTCTGTTTAACAATAGACCTGGAGTAATTTCTCTTTCCTCTAGTTCTTTTTGAATTCCCTCACTTCAGCTTCTTCTCGGCCTTCTTCTTTTTCTTCTCCCTTGTGGTGTCCATGCCAAAATCTGTTTAGGGATCCTGTCATCTGGCATTCTCTGTACATGGCCGTACCATACTAGTTGTTTTTTTTATGTCATCAATTATTGTATGTGTAACTCCCATCATTTCTCGTATTCTCTCATTTGGTATCCGACCTCTTCCTGATTTGCCTGCTGCTCTTCTGCAGAAGTCCATTTCTATTACTAGTAGCATTTTCTCTCCGTTCTTTGTTTCAGTGGCCGAACTTCACTATGTGATTATACTTCTAAGTATGCCATTGTATATGAGCTGTTTGTTCGCTTTAGATATTGTCTGGTCCCACAGAATGCCGCTCATCATGGATATGGCTTTCCTACCCTGTAGGTTTCTGTCTTTTATAGCAGCGTCGAGTGTTCCATCTTGAGTTATCTTC
The DNA here is from genome assembly GCF_917563875.1 of Diabrotica virgifera virgifera. Classification (NCBI taxonomy): domain Eukaryota; kingdom Metazoa; phylum Arthropoda; class Insecta; order Coleoptera; family Chrysomelidae; genus Diabrotica; species Diabrotica virgifera. Next base: position 268,797,189 of record NC_065443.1, read on the forward strand.
ATGCCCAGGTACTTGTATTCATCGCAGTGTTTAATTTCTACCCCATCGTCTAATCTAATGGACTGCTTTGTTCCTCCAATACACATGGCTTCAGTTTTCTTAATGTTGACTTCAAGATCCCATTTGTTATATTCTTCTATTAGCATCCGCTTCATGTAACTCACGTCGTCATGATCCTGAGTAATCAGAATTTGGTCATCAGCGAAACATAAAGTGTATAGTATTGTGTCGTCATTGAGAGGGATCCCCATGCCATTAAATTTTCTTTTCTACAGCTTGAGTGCTTGTTCCAGATACATATTAAAGAGGGTAGGCGAAATACAACAACCCTGCTTCAATCCTTTCGTGACCTTAAATCCCTCAGACATCCTTAATCCAGTTTTAATTTTTGCTGTCGTTTGGATTCCCATGCCATTAAATTTTCTTTTCTACAGCTTGAGTGATTGTTCCAGATACATTTTAAAGAGGGAAGGCGAAATACAACAACCCTGCTTCAATCTTTTCGTGACCTTAAATCCCTCAGACATCCTTGATCCAGTTTTAATTTTTGCAGTCGTTCCATTATACAGACTTTGGACTGCTTTGATAAGACCATGTTTAATGTTGGTTTGATGTAGGGTTGACAATAGTTTTCTGAGGGGCACACTGTCATATGCTTTTTGTAAGTCTACGTATACCAGGTGAACTTCTTTATTGACGGCTGTTTTTTTCTCAATAAATTGCGTAATAGAGTACAGGTGGTCTACTGTGGACGGTCCAGCTCTAAAGCCAGCTTGCTCCTCTACTTGGTAATCTCTATAGCCATTTTCTATTTTGTTCTTAATCAGTTTCTCATACATCCTACTTATTGTGCTGTTGCCGCAATTCCTCTATAATTTTCACATTGATCCTTGCTGCCCTTTTTGTGGATAGTTGACATGATAGATAATTTCCATTCTTTTGGTAATTCGGCACCATTTAAGCAGTCTTGGAAGAGTTTTCTTAGCTGTTCTTGAAGTTTGTCTGTACCGGCTTTCACTAATTCTGCAGGGATGTCACCAGGACCAGGGGATTTTCCGTTTTTCAGGGATTTGGTTATTTCTTCCATCTTTGATTTACTTAATTGTAATGGTGATGAATTTATATGTATACCTTTCGTGTTGTCTTCTATATTAACACATTCTGGTCTTTGTTCTGTTAGTAATTTTTTGAAATATTCTTCCCATTTTTCCGTTGTTAATGGTGATATAACGTCTTTTTTCTTGGTAGTTCTCATATTTTTAATTAATCTCTAACTCTATGTGCTTCTTCTACCTCCTATGTAAGTGTAGATTTTTTGGCAGTTCTTTTCCCATGATTCGTTCATGGCCGTTCTTTTTTGGAGTTATCTTCTTTCTGACTTTGGCTTGGGCTTCTTTGTAAATTATTTTACCGTTTTTGTTCCTGTTGATAGGAACGTTTGGTATTTCCGACGTTTATCTGTAATTTCCTTTTCTACTTCTTCATCCCACCAGTACGGTTTTATTCATTTATGGTTTTCGTCACATTTCCCCCGTGCTTCTTCTGCTGCCAAATGAATGGACTTTTTGATGTGTTCGTAGTGTTCTTCGGTATTTTCAAAACTACCCTTTCTAATTTTTCGTCTAAACGTTTTTTATACAATAGATTTACACTCTCATGGTTTAGACTGTATTCGCGATGAAAAACAAAGTATCTGACCTCTGGTGGAATAAATTTAAACCACTATAAGTGGTATAAATAAACCAGAAAATTGTTGATTTGAATGGAATTTGGTCACTATTAAGAAATTATTAGTAAATTTCAGCATTATGAGTATATTAAAATATTTTAAATCAAATCGGTATTGTTCTGTTCCTCAAATGAATGTTTGTTTATACCATTTATATCGGCCATTTTCCTGCATTCGACCTGCCCTCTATATTCCGTTTCAATCGCGAATAGATTGTACCGTACTTGTTTTATTAACTGATTTGCCTCGATGCTTTTTCTTAGATATTCTTCAATAAGCTTTTTCTTTTTCGTATCTGTTTGGGAGTACCGCATTAGCTTTTAGCAGATGGTGATCGGTGCCACATGATGGCCCTCTGACTGCTCGCACATCTTGTATTTTAATTGCAATTCTCTGTCTTACAACGCTATAACCTATTATAGATTTCAGATTTCTGGTCTGTTATATCCAGGTACTTATGTATATCACGGTGTGGATAAAATCCATTTAATATTTTTAAGTTATTTTGTGTGTATGTGGTTATTGATATAGCTCCATTATCGTTTCTGGTATTTTCACCGTGTGCTCCTACCACTTTGCTGTTCAATTCCCGTCCAACTCTGCTATTGAAATCTCCTAGAAGTATGATGTATTGAAATCTCCTAGATGTTCCTACTTTTATAATTTTATCGTTCAGTTGTTCGAAGAATTCATCTTTATCGTTGATCAATGCGTCCTCATTAATTCCATATACTCCTAATATGGCTATTGTGCTTCCTTTTATTGTGATGTTCATTTTTATAAACATCTGATTAATTGCTTCCCAAGAGATAAAATATTTATATGTTAAAAAGAAACTTATCAAACCTGTCGGGATTCTGGCCTGCCGGGATTTTGGCCTGTCGGGATTCTGGCGTGTCGGGATTTTGGCCGTCGGGATTGTGGCTGTCGGGGATTTTGGCTGTCGGGATTTTGGGGTAGACCCATTTGCATCCATGATATTCGTAAGATCCTTAAGTATTTCTGTAGTGTACATTGTATATAGTATACATTTTTCTCACGAACATAGCTTCTTTGTAACAAATTTGGCATATTGGAAATAATAGATATAATAGGTATGCTCCTTTTATCAATAATATAACTTTTTTTAATTAGAGATAGCAGAAAAATCTGACCTGATTATCTAAGCGAAATAAGTTATATTTTTAAAGTCAGCATGCGCCAAATATATTATAAAATCGCCTATAAAACTCTTGATCTTGAAGTGATTCCAGCAAAAAATAGACTCTTACGGAAACTGTTCAATTCAAAACAATCTACCTGGACTATAAAGGAAATAAGTAAATGACATTTTTTATCAGACAGTGCATAGAAGATATCCTTATATCAGTATTCAGGACTATTTATATTTTTTATAGAATTTATGTTTCCATCTGCTTTTTAAAGTATATTAAGGGTTCTAAATTAAATTTTTGGCCAAATATGTTCCCCTTTAACGAATATAACCGCGAGAATTGAATTAAAGCAATTTAGACAAAATCGGGACATTTCAGTGACAGTGATTTTTTTGTAATCTTTATTGGAAATGTAAAACAGATGGAAATTCACCGATATTTTTCATGGAACGATGACAGGTGATCGTTTATATCCGCTCGATTTTGATATTTATCGAACAGAAAAAATGGTTTAAACAAGAAACATTAATCTTGTTTTTAGGACTTTTCGGAAATAACCATCGCGTTTTTAAAAAATAGTGCGTGTTGAAAGTGTATCTACTCAGGACCGGCTGACCATGGTGGACATGAAAAACAATATTTCATCAAGAGTTTTCTTTTTGCAGTCAAAAGCAAATACAAGAAAGAAGATTGAATAAAGGTTAAAAATATCAAAATTGAGTTTTGCTTAATAACAATTCAGTAGAAATGATATGAGTATAAAGAATTTGCTGTATATACACTCACAGACAAAAATATTGCATATTTTATTTTTGAAGTACTAATGTCTTTTTCCTTTTAAAACATTTTGTAATTTTTGTTGCTAAATACGTTAAGCTGGACTATCATACGTATATTCATTGTCAAGTAACTTGGATACTGCAGAGTCACAACCAATTTGTAGAGAAATTAATGAAATAGTCTGATTTTGCTTATAACATTTAATTATAAAAAGAATCAATAACGACAATAGAACAATTTTTTACGGGAATATTGTAACAATTTAGTACGTAGTATTTCCTCCTCTACTTCTAATAATTGCCTGCATCCTTCTAGGCATGCTTCCTAGAATATCTTGGATGGTTTCTTGCGGAAGTCAATTACATTCTTCCTGTGCAGCAATTCTTAATTCTGCAATTAAGTTTGGAGCCAGATTTTTTGCTCGTATATGTCTTTTTAGGATGTCCCTTATGTGTTCTATGGGATTTGCATCAGGGCTCATTGGTGGCCAGTCTAGAGCCTCAACCCCAACATCCTCAAGATATTGTGTTCCTGCGGTATGTGCACGGGCATTATCATGCATTAGCACAAAGTTATCATACCCAATGAAGCCGGCATAAGGAAAAACATGCTCTTCAAGGATGTTCCGTATGTACCAGTCAGTATTTATTAGAATGTTTACCTCAATAAGCTCGGTACGACTCTCCAAACTAATGCAACCCCATAGCATTATGGAACCTACACCAAAACTAAAATTTTGTACAAGATTACATTCCGCGAAACGTTCCCCAGACCTTCTGTATACTCGATCACGTCCATCTAGCTTCCATAATTGTATCCTCGTTTCATCTGTGAAAAGAACTCTTCTCCATTGATGTCCGTTCCAGTTAACGTGGGCTCTTGCAAAGTGCAACCTTTGAGTTTTATGCCGTGGTAGCAGAAGTGGAATTCTGGCAGGCCGTTTTGGATTTAAACCAACCTCTTTAAGTCTTCGAGTCACAGTTTTGACACTTACATTAACTTGTCTTGTAATCTTGTAATCAGTAATTCATTTTTGAGATGGGGAACTGTAAGTGTACGATTTCGCAAAGATTTAAGTCTTAAATATTGATCATCTCTTGGAGTTATACATATTTTTCGTCCTTGACCAGGTCGCTGTTTGTATTCCCCAGACTCATTGTATCACTTTACTTAACGAGAAACAGTCTACTGATGGACAGGCTCGGCCCCAGGGGTGGGCGAACAGGGCGGCCACCCAGGGCGGCAAATATAGGGGCAGCAAATGTAGGGGCGACAAATCTTAGAGGACAGCCAATTTTTGAAATCGAAGAAATAATAAATTATGTTTTTAGTATTCATAAAAATCAACAAAATGAATAAGAGCGGCAAAAACACAACTGTAAACAGGAGAATTAAATAAGTGAAACAATAACAATTGCAAGGATAATTCGACGGAAAATCGACAATACCACCTTCCTCTTTATTGCGTAAGAATAGTGGGATCAGATCTAAATTAAATTCACTAAAATTCACTTAAAATTAAATGTAATGTAAATGGATATAATAATTGGAAACATATGGCTGAAGCTTTGTCCAGCCACGCTGTCTCCAGCTCTCATCTAGAACTAGCAATTAAACTAGAATCGGGCAAAATCATAGACGAAGAAACACAAAAAGTTCTAAATTCAGAAACTCGTCGTTGGAAAAATATAATAGAACGCCTTATATCAATAATAAAGTTCTTAGCACAACAGTGTCTTCCATTGAGGGCCGATTCTTATAAACTTTTTCATCGCAACAATGGTAATGTTTTAAAGTTTTTTGAGCTCTTTGGAAAATTTTATTCTGTTTTACAAGAGCACATTAGGAGAACAACGAATGATAGTAACAAGCAGCATCACTACTTGGAAAAACGTTTTCAAACCGAAATTATTCAGCTCCTCCAGGACTAAATCAAAGATAAAATTTTAAACATTTTGAAAACAGCAAAGTACTATAGCATAATTTTAGATTGTACAGCTGATATTTGTGGGGTGGAACAAATGACTATTGTTTTATATGTATTTTGTCGATTTAGGTTCCTTTTCACAAAGTGTTAATATTGCAGAACATTTTCTTGGATGTGTGCCTGTACTGGAAACCACTGTCTTGGGAATTACAGACGTTATTTTGCAAAAAATGAATGGACTGGGAATACCTTTGGAAGATATGAGAGGACAAGGGTACGATAATGGGGCAAACACGAAAAAGAAGAACTTTTTGTCTCATGTTCTAGCCATTCACTCAAGTTAGTCATAAACTATGCTGCTAAAGCCTCACAGTTTGCAATTTCTTTTTTTTTTTCCTTAATAAAAAAACTTTACACAAATATTTCTCAGCATCTATTCATCGTTGGTCTATACTGAAAAATCATATTTCTAGCACAACACTCAAAGCTTTGTCCGAAACTAGATGAGAAACTAGAATTGATGCAATTACTCCGATCAGATACCAAATTGAAGAAATCTACGATGCTCTTGTAGAGATCACTGTCGATAAAAACAACGATAAAATGGTTGCTCATGAGGCAAGCTGTTTGGCAAATCAAATCCGTGATTTTACTTTTCTTTGCTATATGGTAATGTGGCATGACATTTTACTTCACATCAACGTAGTCAGCAAATCACTGCAGAGTATTGATATGGGAATGTATCAGGTGTCAGTTTATTAGCTAAAACGGAAATCCATTTTAAATCTCTCAGAAGTTATTGAAGAACCATCAAAATTAGAAACTGAGAATCCAAAAATCGGAGGCACAGGGCACAGTAATAGCAAGAAAGAGAAAAGTAAAAAAAAATTTGGCTATGAGTCTGAAGATGAAAGTGTGAACCTAGATCCAGAGACACAATATAAGGTTGACTTATATTTAAAACTTGCCCAACAACCATTATTGTCTTAAGTGATAGATTTCACCAAATTATTGAGATTTGCTTGGTGAAATTTTTGAGATTTTGTACAACATAAACCAAATTAAGGATATGACTACTAGTGATTTATCAGTATTATCAGATCAATGTTGTATGCTATGTGATGCTTTAACTTTTAATGAGTCAAAAGATTTAAATTATGCTGATCTAAAGGATGAACTTAACGTGCTTTCCACGATTGTGAAGCAAAAGGGTACACCTCTAGAGACCCTGAAAATTATTAGAGTATGATTTTGATTTATCACCCAAGTTAGTGTTGCTTTAAGGATTTTATTATCCCTACCCGTGACCATATCTTTTCAAAGCTAAAACTAATAAAAAACTACTTAAGATCAACTATGTTCCAGAAACGTCTGAGTGCTCTAGCGACAATCTCTATTGAAGACGAAATAGCTGAGTCCCTGGATCTTATAGAAATATTAAAAGACTTTTCCCGTGTCAAGGCAAGATTGCTGCTACTTACTTAAAAAAGTAAGTGTGTAATTATGGATATGCATAGTGTATATGTGATAAGTGAGTTTTTGGATATTAAAGCATGTTAATATATTATAGTTGTTTTTTTTGCAAATTTTGCATATGTATGTGGTTTTAAGCGTGTACGCTTCAAATAAAGTGGAAAATGGCGTATTAAATAATTTAGCACAAAGCACACATCAATAAAAATACAATATTGGCGATAGCTAAAGCAAGTTTGTTAGTCTTGGGTCTACCAAGGAGGTGAGGGAGAGGGGGCGGCGGTCGCCGATCTTGTCCAAGGCGGCAAAATCCCTAGGGCCGGGCCTGCTGATGGATATTCGCTATCCACGCAATATCTTCTTGTCTGCAACCCTCAATTCTTAAAATAAGCAGAATCGAAAAATAAAACTCTCCAACTGACGTATTCTAACTGATATTTAAACAAAACAAAAATTGTCAAGTCGCCAAAGCAAACTTTCCATACTATGCAATATTTATTAATTTGTTACATTATTGCATATTCGGTTATAAAGACTATGTTGAACCATTTATTTATGTCTAATAAATTAAAATACATCAAATAAATAAATAAATAAAATAAATAGATCAAAAATAAATAAAAAGAATACTTAACATTTCCAAGATAGAAAATAAACAAATAATAACGATTGAAATGACTTTGAAATTATCGATTTTTAACACTACTTTAATATTATTAATTAATTTTAATGTTTACTTTTTACATTTTCCTTTACTTTACTTTTTCGAGTCTGGATCCAACTACAGTTTTTTCTATTCAGTATTGGGCTACGTCTACACCCTTTGTATTTGCGAACCATAAATCATCGAGGGTGCACTGTGATGCGCAAAGTCTGCATACTCCCAGGTGCTACACATTTTCTATTCACCCATATTCACAAAGTGCGTCTTTATCTATCTTTATACCCCATTTAATGAGGTTCTGTTTTACATGGGCAATGCAGGTGCGTATGCAGTTGTGTTTCCGCCGGGTTCTGCAGACCAGGTTCATTCCATTAAGTGGTTCTGGGTGTAGAGGGAATAGTTCGGGTGGTTCGACGCTGATGCTTTTTATAAACCTTTTTCTTGATTTTAAGCCGTATGGTTCCTGGTGGTTTGTTAAACCCGTATACTCGTAATTGGTGTCTTTCATCGAAAGTTGCCTGAACTTCTCCACATATTGCGAGGCGGACCTACGGTCTTCTTGTATTCCGAATCCAGCACCTCAGTACAATAAGGATAGAGGGGTAAATTTTAAACAGCCAGTAGTTTTTCTACGTGGTGCATTTAATGCAGAGGTGACTTGTTGGACGTGCCTAGATCTACCCCACACTAGACACGAATATTCCCCTGCTGAGAAATGTAAGGCCTAGGCTGGTGGGTTTGCACCCCACATGCTTCCTACAAGTTTCCGGAGAAAATTGTTTCTTGTAGTAGCTATTTGTTTTGTACTCTGATAGTAGAATTGATATGTTAGTAACTCATCTAGTATTACTCCAAGATATTTGGGCCTATCAGTCTCTTTTAAGTATTGTCCCTCCCAAGACACATTCAGTTTTACATGCAGCAATATAAAGTAGTATTAATAAGATAATAGACTTATAGAGTTTATCAATAATTAAACTTATTAATTATTTTAATTGACTTCTCTTTCTTAAGGTGTAATTTTCTTTCGAAGGTTGTCGCTTATCATGACTATTTTGTATTCTGTTTAAGCTGCTCTAAAAAGCTGGCTAGATGGGCAATTAAGCCACTCTCTGATATTGAGCAGCCATAACATTCGTTGCCTCCTAACGATACGCATTCCTAAAATGGCTCCCTGCCTGATGTTCTACTTATTTTAGTTCCCCTCATCACGTGACATAATTAAGTATTGCAGTTTTCGTATATTTATTTCATTAATAATTTAGTTCTGGTTCTTTTGAAAGTCTTCGCAGGACATCTTCATTTGTGACTCTGTATACGGAAGATATTCTCAGGTTTTTTATATAAAGCTACATGTTGAAAACTTAAAATTTTCTCATCATCCCTTTAGTCAGAGTGACTACATCTATACGATATAGAATGATGCTAAATATGTAATATCTAAATTTAATTGACGACGTCCAAGAAACTAATGTATGTATTTACTCTCAGGGTTCTTTTATGACTACAGATACATCTGAAGTTTTTAATTATATTTCGAAAATAGGTATCATCCACGCCAGTTGAGTATCCTAAAACTATGTTCGAGGAAGGCAGGACATAGTGACTCCGTCTGCCAACACTTTCCGATATTCAGTTCCTCACTGCATATTTGCGATCTTTGTCATCTGCGTGTGTATTCACAAAGAGGGGATGGCATTAGATGAACTTTTTGCCACAGATATTTGGAAGTTGAAGATTGAAGATGTCATTAAATTTTTAAAATTTTTATTTTAGAATCTTTAAGAAATTGTGTGATAATATCATTAATAGTTTTGGTGTTGAAGCTTAGTAGGTGTGAAATATTCAGCGGTAAACTTATATTCTGCTCCTGAAGTCTAGCAATTAGTGCTTTCGTATGGTATTTATTAAGTTCACAATTAAAGATTATATGATTTAAATCTGCAGTAGAGTAGTTATCACATGAACAGAGAGAGTTGATACGCATTCCTATTTTAGCTAAATGTGCAGGAAAATTGCCATTGTTTAATCTTAAGCGACTTAGGGATGTGGAATAAAATCGAGTAACGTGATAATCAAATAGATGTGGGATATTTTGCGGAAGTTGTGGGTATATGTAAGTGTATGGATTCCTCGAAGTTTGTACAAATTTAAGCCAAATAGTTTCCCATTTCTTTCTTAATTTTTTATGCAATTCTGGAATGTAATCGCTGGAGATTGTTAAATCTACTATTTCATTTAAAGTTGCTGAATTATTTGCCATTTCATCTACTACCTCATTTTCTTTGATTCCGGCATGCCCTTTTACCCAGATAAAGACCAAGTCACTGCTATTATTTTTAAATCGAGCGATTGTCTTTTTAATATGGCATAACAACTCATTGTAGTGTTTTTTGGTTATTGGTTGTGATATTGCCTCAAGAGCAGATAAAGAATCTGATAGTATAACCGTGTCTCCAAAGTTCTGTTCACCGCGTAAGTTAAAGCTTTTTCAATAGCATAAAGTTCGGCAGTAAAGTTAGATGTAAATTTAGGTAGTCTAAAAAAATTGCCACTTTTTATATTAGAAACATAATAAGCACTACCTACACTATTACATGTTTTTGAACCATCTGTATATGTAGATGTATTTATAATTAGAAAATTCAGATACAATTAATTTTATAATTTTATTGTTTTGGCATGGTAAGTTTCTGTATGTAGGTTTTATGATCTTTGGAAAGATTGCGATTTCCTCAATAGAAAGGTTATATATGGGTAATATTTGTTTAGTGTTAATGCTAAAGTTGTTAGTTTCTAGATGAGTATCTGTAAGAGGGGGAGTATGATCGATTTTTTGATAAATTAGATTTTGACGATGAACCATATAAAAAGCATCCATAATCAATGATTGACCGGATATACGATTTATAGAACATTAATGCTATCTTTGGGTCGGCACCCCATTTAGCTTGACATATGCAACGAAGCATGTTTAAACCTTTTTCGAATTTGTTGATAATTTGATTCACATGGAGTGTCCAGGTTAGTTTTCTGTCCAAAACCACGCCCATATACTTATGTTGAGAGGATACATTAATATCAACATTACTTAAATTTATACTGGTAGGGGAACTTAACCTATGTCTAGTGAAAAAGGTGATGCTAGATTTCTCAGGGGATAAGGTGAAATTAAAAGCCATAGACCATCTTTTTACACATTGCATTATCAGTTCCAAATCGCATAAACACTCATTATATGATTTACGGCTGCTATATATACAGAAATCATCTGCATATTGAATGATTTTAATTGAATTACTTGTTTTATTTAATATGTCATGCAATTCTGCAGTATAGATATTAAAAAGTACTAGAGTTAGGACTGAACCTTGCGGAATTCCGGCTGATAGTAATTGAGGACCGTAAATGTGATTTTCTGAATCTCGAATAAAAACTTCTCTGTCCCTATACAAATATGTGATTCTTTGTGCAAATTTATAATTTAGACCGTATTTTATGAGCTGTACACACTGTACAGTTAGAATATCAATATCCAGAGTATCATAAGCCCCTTTAGTATCTAAGAACAAGCATGCCGTTATAAGATTAACGGAAAGTGCATTCTGAATGTCGGAAACTAATTGAGCTAATGCCTCAGAGGTGCCTTTGCCTCTGCGATATCCGAACTGATGAATAGGTACCTAATAAACAATTACTTTCAAAATGCAATTCCATTCTTAATTTGATAATTCTCTCAAATGTTTTTGCAATGAAAATATTAATGAAATGGGTCTGTAAGAGTTAGGTAGACTTAAATTTTTGTTGGGTTTAGCAAGTAAGCAAATTACATTTTTTTTAAACTTTGGTAATATAAACCACCAACTATTAAAAATATTTAGAAGAACTTCTTTAGCAATTAAAGGCAAGTATTCAATCATTTTATATATAATGCTATCAAAACCCGGTGCTGTACTTTTCGATTGTTTGATTGCTAAACGTAATTCCTCCAAACTGATAGGCATATAAAATGATTCACTGCATGTTACATTACTATTGAATTTACTGAAGTTATTTAATGCAAATTTGGGAATAAAAAACTCAAAAAAATCGACCACCATATCAGCTGATATACTGCCCGATCCCGTTGAGTCTTTGTTTGATATTTTTGTTTATAAATTGCCAAATTTTTGTAGGGTGCGTGTTTTTATTAATACTGCTTATGAAAGATATCCAGCTATCTCGACCTTTTTTAGAAAACAGTAATTTGGTTTGACTAGTTACATTTTGATACTGACAATAGTTTGTATAGTTTGAGACACGTTTATACTGGTTCAGGGCTTCTTTTCTGCGACGAAACATATCATAGTATTCGGTATCCCACCATATTGGACGTTGAGTTACTTGTTGTCTAGCTCTTTTTAGGGGAATAGTTGCGGATGCTGCCTCCGAGACCTTTTCCATGAAAATGGAGAAGCTTAGTAGATTGGAGTTTTGATTTTGGTTTGTACTAGTTAACGAACTTTCCAGTATAGTAGCGTATGCAGACCAATCAGCTAATTTATAATTCCATTTAGATGCTGGATTTTTATTTATTATAACTCTATCCCTTATAATTTCAAATTTGATTAAACAATGATCTGAACCTAATGCATATGGTATCACATCCCATACACAACAATCATTAGCCAAACCGGCAGAGCAAAATGTAATGTCTACCGCCGAAGGTAGCTCTTCTGGACGAGAAATTCTAGTTGGTTTACCATTATCAAGAACAACATAGTTATTATCATCTAAGGCTTCTACCAATTGATTACCACAAGCTTTATTAATATGAGAGCCCCAAAGTGTATGATGGCTGTTAAAATCGCCACAGAAAATAACAGGAGAATTAAATTGCCGAAAGATATTTGACCAATCTGATTTAGAAACATTTAATTTAGGTGGTTTATACACCGATACTAGTATGATATTTAAAGATGGAAATTTAACTGCGCAAAGTTCTAAATATTTTTTATATGCAAAAGTGATAGGAAAATTTATAAATTAAATGTCTTGGCGAACTGCAATGGCAACTCCGCCAAAGCCATTTGCACGATCCTGTCAGATATTCTTATACCCTTTAAGTTTAAAAAAATGGTTTGGTTTTTTAAAGGTTTCTGATAAAGCTATATCTACAGGATTATTGTGTAAAAAATTTCGTAAACTTGGATGGTTTTTAGAGAAAGAACGAATATTCCATTGGATAACTTTAATGTTTTTACTATTGAGTGTATTTATCTTATTAGTGGAGTGAATCATCAGAACAAGATTCAATATCGATTTCTGGAATTAGATTTGAAGGACTTAATAGAGAAGAGATCATTTTTCTATTATTTTCTTCTATATTGTAATGTGATTCGGAATCTTTGTCACCTCTATACATATTTGTATATTCATCTTGTTTGGTCTATTCCATGACCTGACCACCTTCTGATCTTTAATGGACCCACAATGACAGCTGCGTCAAGAACTTGCATAGTGTCAAAAACGATACAAGAAAATGTATACAACTTTCTAATATCAGAAACAATATAAGAAATGATATAAGAAAATGCATAGTGTCATACGGCATTTAGTAAGAGAACTAGCTAGTCGACTATTAGCATTCACCCATTAAGTAATTTCTCTGAATTCATTTTATGTCTGCTCTCTGCGCAGATGGGCAAAATTTCGATTATTCCTAGTATTGACGAGTAAAAACAATAATTGTCTTATTATAATACAAAGGTACAGTAAATAAAAGTAATTACTACTTAAAAACTATTTTAGTTCGTCACTACTTATTTTGAAGTAGTTAGGGAAAAATTATATAAATAAGCTGTTATTGTGTTAAGTATAGTATTTTCTTTTAAACATAATTTTTAATATTGCTTATTCTTTACCCCGAACAAAATATTTAGAAACTGTTACATATATAGGCTAGTTTGTGGTGCTCAAGTTAAAATTGCTATAAGTGTATTAGAATGAGGGCGCATTTGCAATATACAGTGCTAGTCAAAAGTCCGTACCCCCCCTCGTATCTTTTGAACGGGTATACTTATAATAGTGAAATTTGGATGGAGGAAATAAACGGATGTAGGCTTCTTAACCAATCATGACAGGTGACGTAATAGTGACAGATGACGTTACAGCGCCACTATGACAGATAATTTTAAATGAGACCTTATGGCAAGTGATACCTCGTTTGAAAGGTATTGAAACTACCTATTCAGTCATACTAATTTTGTTTAAGTTTAAGCTAATTTTGATGAATAAATGAAATAATATAAAATTGTAGTTTCGCATTTAATTAATAAAAATTCAAACCTCCGCCTATGATTACTTGTCAACAAGATTGACATTGACGTAAAAACTACTATAGAACTGAAAAATGTCAACTTTTTTGACAAAAAAGCCATAGGCGGACATTTGAATTTTTATTAACTAAATACGAAACTTCAATGTTATATTTATTTAATTTATTCACCAAAATGAAAATTAACTTAAACCCAAAAAAATAGTATGACTGAATAGGTATTTTCAATACCTTTAAAACGAGGTACCACTTGCCATAAAGTCCTATTTAAAATTATCTGTCATAGTGGCGCTGTAACGTCATCTGTCACTATTACGTCAACTGTCATGACTAGTTAAGAAGCCTATATCCGTTTACTTCCTCCCTCCAAATTTCACTATTATAAGTATAACCACAAACCATACATACCATAGACGTTTCACGTAAATTGTCAAGGTCAAGACAGCAAATTAATTACCATTCCAATCCAGAGATGTCGCTGTCAGTCAATTCTCTTGTCATATTTAACAACTGACAGTTGACAATTAAATTAATTTGTTTTGTTATTTACTTTTTATTTTACAGTTTGTGGCTTAATTATTTTATTGTGTATAGTGGTGTTACGTTTTTAATTAGATTTAATCACAATTTTAATCAATTGTATTAACCTCCTCTCCGTTTTTATGAGTAAAATTTTTAGTTTACATTGATTGATCATCCCGTGTTGTGTTTCTCCACATTTAAAAAAACAATTAATAGATCCTGAAACAGTTTATTCCAATAGACAATAAGTGTGTCATCAACATTTCGGGCCTATATATTTTTGGAAGTTTATAAAAGATTATAAGGTATTTATCTAAACAATCATCCTACAAGATTCTTTCAAAAATTTTCATTCAACTCAATATTACATCAGTGCTTTCACGTGACACATGGCAGTAGTGTTTAGCATTTTCAAAACAAATTGGAATATTTGAAGTTTTCAGTAAAACGTTGAATTGGCTTTCTGTTGTTTTAATTTCCTGCGAAATTCATCAAAAATCCCGCAAAATTTATAATTTGAAATTCCCACGTAACTAAAATTTGTCAATTTAGTTCCCATTCCAATCAAGAGATGGCGTTAATTCGATCCAAAAGATTAACATGGTCGTGAAACGTCTATAAAGTATGTATGGTTTGTGAGTATAACCGTTCAAAAGATACGAGGGGGGTACGGACTTTTGACTAGCACTGTATATAGACTAAAAATATGTAGATATAAGTATTTATTTC
The DNA here is from genome assembly GCF_917563875.1 of Diabrotica virgifera virgifera. NCBI lineage: Eukaryota > Metazoa > Arthropoda > Insecta > Coleoptera > Chrysomelidae > Diabrotica > Diabrotica virgifera. The sequence goes on from NC_065443.1 coordinate 268,812,483, forward strand.
GTTATAATAAATTATTTACCAAGCATGTTTTTAAAAACCTACAAAGATTGCTTTTGTGTGTTACGGCGTAGGCGCAAATATTTTACGGCTATCCCTACTTTTTCTGTCTTTAAACGGCAAATTACGTGTAGTAAAATTCTCACTGGTATGGAGATATCAACATTACTTAATTGACAATGACATTCTCATCATTAACTTAGATATGGCTTTTGAATATTGTTGGATAACCCTTACTTGTATAATCGCTTAAATTATTATTTTAGTTAATTATTATGAATTTATTTTTCACTAACTTCGTATTCAGTGATTATAACAATTACAAATAAAAACTAATAAACGAGAAAAGAGGAAAAGTGATAAAGTGATTTTTTAACAATATATTGTTACTATAGAACGCTTACATAAATTTTAAACTTCTTTAAAAAGGAAATACTTGTATCACGGAATATGAATATCCTGGTATATTATCTGCGTGGATCTTTCAGAAATAACAAACAGTAAATAACTTTTTATTAATTTCACATCTTAAATCAACTATCAATATTACTCAATAAACAACTCAAAATATTCCTGGAGTGTCAAATATTTCATAACCTTATTTGTCACCACAATCTGTTCGACTGGGCGGACATAGTGTTCATTTTTTTCCAATCCTGAAAAAACTAATAAATATTTTTGCAAAATTTAAACGCAGAATGAAAGACTAAGCAAGATAATTACCGAGGGCCGAGAGTCCCTTATAATAAATAAAAAGTTTCTTTTGAATGACATTTTTGAAATTAAAAATCACACTAAATTTTCTATTTTTTTCACCCCTGTGCAATATAGAAACTATAAAACATTATAGGAGTTTTCAGAAACTTTTGGCCCTCGGTAATAACGTAATATTTCATTTTGCGTTTAAATTTTTCAAAAATACATACTTATTCGTTTTCTCAGGATTCGAAAAAAATCAATTTAAATAGCACTGGAGTCAAAAGTTTGCGCCTATCCCCTTAAAATTTTCTCTAATCGCATTCTAAAGAGATTGTCACTTTAGATTGTCACTTTAAAAAAATTTCCCAATTTAGTTTTCTGAAAATACAAGTTATAAATGTAGCATTTGGTTATGTTTTTTAATTTATCATAATTATCTAGTAAAATTTCAACTTTCAATATCGCATTCAATATTTTTTATTCCTTTGATAATTCATTTCAACGTACTTCCTTTATTACCTCCTATTTTTAGTTGTCCCCGTATCTTTTATAGTGTTTCGCGATCAATGAATGTTTTTTGTTTCATCCCTTTCAACTTCACTTTTAATTTCGCTTCAACACATTTTTATGAAGATGGACCTATGAGACAAATCTTATTTGAACGGCGTTTTCAAGCTATCAAGAAATAAGGGTGGTTATCTTAGTTCCACTCCGTTGAGCGGAGTTGTCAGATATTTCATTCATTCTTCCATTAATAGTTTCCGAAGCGACATTGTTGGAACTCACGAGTGCGTGAGCACTCAGATTGTCGTGCGATGTACATACCAATTCGATAGTACGAACAGGAAGATATTTATGAGGACAATTTTAATGTATATCATATCCACTTTGTCTACATTTACTTAGATTTCTACATTTTAATTAGTTCATATTATACTGTGCGGATTGCGCTGACGATGACATTTATTTTGGCCAAGAAATAATGCATAAGCGACAATACACACTCCACAAGGAGCATCACAAAGAGGGATAGAATTAGAGAGAGATACCTACTGCCCGGAGCATCATGTGAGAAAACTATTATATTTATCTCTGTGAGTTAATATATTTTATGTATGTATGTAAGTATTAGTTTATTATTCAACGAGCATGTAATGATGGCTATTACTCACGATAATGATTTACGACACTCGCCTACGGCTCGTGTCGCATTACATGCAAATAGAATACTATACTCTGTCTACGACCTTTTTTTATTTGGTTTCGTAGAAAAATGTAATTATCAACTACCAACATTATTTAAAATCGACAATTTTATTTTTCATAGGAAAACATATTTTATGTGACTATGGCAACACTGTTAGAACTACCCATCTAGTTATGAAACAGTTGTCTGTCATTAGTGTCATGGTATATAACGGCGGTGACTTTTAAAAATAAAACATATTTTAAGTCAATTACATGAAAAAGAATGTTTGCTTCCAATAAAAATCTATTGTACAATTAACAGTAAGTAAAACATAATTCATTGATATAAATTTCATATCCGTAAATCCTTTTACGGAATTAGTACCTTTGTTTATGTTAACCTTTTAATAACTTCAATATTAAAATGTCAAATTTGTAAATTTACACGTAAAAAATATAGGTCTGGATCCAGCGTATGAAAAAAAAGTTGATTAATAGCAAGCTGAAAATTTGTTAATACCTTAAGGGTGTCTAGTCGGATAAACTTTGATATATGGGAACACTGGAACAGGGGCAGTTTTAATTGTGGAACAGGTTAAAAATTTGGAATGGTCAGACCACGAAAACGGCACATTTATTTTGTCCGACAGAGTAGACTTAAACTCTCCGAACAGAGATTAAACGCTCATGCAAAAATCAGATTGCTATTTATCACCTGTCATAATTCCTGTCATTTGACATATTCTACATGTTCCACTCATTAAAAACGTCCATTTGGTGATAAATAGCAGTGTGATTTTTGCATGAGAGTTTAATCTCTGTTCGGAGAGTTTAAGTCTGTTCTGTCGGACAAAATACATGTGCCGTTTTCGTGGTCTGACCGTTCCAAATTTTTAACCTGATCCACAATTAAAACTTCCCCTGTTCCATCGTTCCCATATATCAAAGTTTGTCCGACTAGACACCCTTAAGCTATTAACAAATTTTCAGCTTGCTATTAATAAATTTTTTTTCATACGCGGAATCCAGACCTAATATACTAACCAATTGTCACAGTTAACAATCCTTTAAACATTTTTAGAAGTTAATTGTTGATATAAATTTCAATGATTATTTTATTAAATAAACAAGTTTCATTAATTTTATTTGCTAATAATAAGTATATACACTCACCGGCACAAAAAACGGGCACCCCAAAAAAAGGGTCATTTTTAATGACTTGTATTTCCTAAACCTGATATCCGATTTAAGTAATTTTTTTAATATGTTATAGCCTTTTTCTTTATCAATATCGCTCTAATAATATTGTTGCTATACAGGTACATTGTCATTGTATACAGGGTGTACGAATAAAACTGTGTTTTTTTTCTCAAATTTTGGAACACCCTGTGGAATGTTCTAGCTTTTATAAAATATTGAAATTAAAACCCAACTACAGCCTCAGGTTTTCTTAATATTTTGTTTTTTGATACATTCGCTTATGTTGGATAATAAAAAAGTTACGCACTTTAACAACTACCCCTGTTTTTCGTCAATACAGGGTGTTTTTAAATAAGTACGGCAAACTTTAAGGGGTAATTCTGCATGATAAAATAATGACAGTTTGCTTTATAAACGTATGCCCGCAAATGATTCGTTTCCGATATAGGGGGTGTTGAAATTGTTCTTACACACTGACGATTTATTTATGGCTCTAAATAAATAAATTAAGCTTTTATTTAATTAGTTTAATTTATTAATGTTTTGTATTTTGATAACGATTTCTGAAGTGGAAATGGAAATGTCAAATAAATTTATTTTCAAACTTAAATTGTGGCTTATTCCCAAATAAAATAGTGAAGAAATCTATTTTCACATTGCTATTAGTTACTTAAATATTTGAAGGGAAATTCCGTGTTTAAATAGATGCAAACACGCATCATACGTAATATTCAACACGCGTCACTTAAATCAAAATAAACAATGTTATAAATTTGAAAAATCTTAGATTCCCTTCATTGTTTTTGTTTTCTTTGAAAGAATTAAATAATACACATAAAAATGTGCACGATGATTTAATCCTATTGAACGAATAATTAAGAATATTAGTTATAATTGAAATGACGTTGGCGATGACTACTTGCAAAACATTTTCGCACAATACCTGCTCATGGATTAAGCAGTGAAAAATAATAACTAATTATCTGAAAATTGTTCATGGACGTAATCTTTAAGTTTTCTCAACATTACAATATTTGTTCCTCTTAAATTTGGTGCTCCGTCAGTTGTTACATTTAGGGCTGGTTGTTCGAACGCTAATCAACAATGATTATTATCAAATATTTAATTACTGTCACCAACTGTCAATGTCAACTTTGTTTGGGTTGCTGAAAACATAATTGATTACAATTATGAGACTTGTTATTCAATGAACATAACAATTATTACCATAATCGATTAATAAATCTCATAATTATTGTAATTAATTATTTTTTCAGCAACCCAAACAAAGTTGACATTGACAGTTGGTGACAGTAATTAAATATTTGATAATGATCATTGTTGATTAGCGTTCGAACAACCGGCCCTTACTAGGTTACAGCGTTAAAGTTTTCCAAACAGTTTCAGACTACTTCAAAAATATCGCTTCCATTTGTTGAAATTTCGTGGATTTCATTCAGGGAGCCGACAAAACTCTGCCGGAAACCCAAATAATTGCCCGCGGTATGTTGAAAATTTGCGGAAAAATCACCCGCTGCGAAATTGTTAATTAATAGCTGCATTATCTATATTTATTAATATTAGCACTAATTAAAAAAAATTAAATGAAGATAATTCACTTTTTTTCCGCGGGCCGCAAAACAATGTATAAAGGGCCGCATGCGGCCCGAGGGGCGCACTTTGCCCACCCCTGCTATAACATAATAAAAAATTACTTCAATCGGTAATCAGGTTTTGGGAAATACAAGTTATTAAAAATAGCCCATTTTTAGGGTGCCCATTTTTTGTGCCGGTGAGTGAATATTAAAAGTGCCATACACCACTTGAATCTAACTTCAACCCGTGAGTAATGACCCTTGATTAACTTCAGCCCGTGAGTAATGAACTATTACTCGGGTAAAGTAATGGGTGTTATTATCTATTCAAAAATAGTGAATAATAAGAATGAGCATATTATTAAACGGTCGTAGAAAAAAAGTTTTATCTTCCGTTTTGTTGCGATAACGAGTATTGTTAACCAGAATAACTTATTTGAAGGCAAATTAACCAGTAATTTTTCTATTAATAGGCTTCATCGCATTCCTACTTGATATACCAGGCATTTAGAACACAAAATACAGGATGAAATCGATTTTTAAATACAGCAAACAGCATCTATCGACTTGCAACTGTTCATGTTGACGCCATGAAAAAAGTCTAAAAAAATGTATAATTGTGTTTGCAGTATATAATAGGTTTGTTCCAACACGACCCAGAAACCGTCCATGAACGATCACCGTCCTGCACAATACCATGGAACGTATTAATTTGTTCCCATGGAACCCATGGAACGTTAATTATCTAGTAACGAAATGGTAATCTGACGGTCCTTGGTCGTGTTGGAACAAACCTAATATATATCCAAAAGTGAATCATCATCATCATCATCATCATCATCATGCAACCTCTTCTATCCACTGCTGGACATAGGTCTCTCCCATTTTTCGCCACTCTCCACGGTTCTGTGCGATTTGTTGCCATTTCTTGGATATTCAATATAACAATAAAACGTTTGTTTTCTATACTTCCACAAAATTTATTACAACTATGTGACTACAGCTGTTTCGACATAGTGCCTTTCTCAAGTGATTTAGATTACTGTAGGTTTGCCTTTTTATAGTCTTTAACTGAAGAGGTTGAGGAGTGGGGAACTGATTGTCTCGAGTTGGTCATTCAGAATTATATCTGTATTTTTAAATTTATTAATTTCCATAGATTCTAATAAAGATAGCTTAAGGCCTTTATTTTGAATATGCAGAATTTGAAACTGTTCATTAAAAGAATGATTATGATCTAGAAGGTGAAGTGTGTATGTAGAAATGTCTGTTTTTCTATTGTTGAAAGCCCGTTTGTGTTCTGCTATCCGTTTGTCAAAGGTTCTGCCAGTTTGACCGATGTAAGTTTTCGGGCAGTCACCACAAGTTAGTTTGTAAACACCACTCTGTAGTTGTTTTCTCTTTCGGCTCTTATTGTTTTTAATATATTTGCTTAAATTGTTGTTAGTTCTGAAAGCTGGTGTTATTCCTTTTTTTATGTATCTGGCAATTTTTGTTGTTATCTTGCCAGTATATGTGATAGAGCCGAAGGTACTGGGTTCTTTCAGTGGTGGTGGATAGACTAATTTCAGGGCTTTCTTATAGAGATGTTGGTTTAAAATTTTGTTAATTGTTTGTTCTTATTAATAGCCATTATTTACTGCTATTTTTAATGATGATTTGTTTAAGGACGTGCAAGTATAGAAAACAAACGTTTTCAGTGTTCTATTGTTATACCAAATGAACTTCCATCAAGTAACGGTCGAATTCATTAATTATTCTTGGATATTGGTTCAATGCCGTCCATACAGCGTCTTGGTGGTCGTCCTCTGCTGCGTTTGTCTTTTCTTGGGCGCCACTCAATTAGTTTTCTGGTCCATCTGTTCCAAAAGTAAATAAATATGTCAAATTGATATATTAATTGCCAGATTCTGTTACTTATGGTTTTTGTGATCACTAAACATGAGTACCTGATCAAAACTGGCCCCCAAAGTACCTGGCACCTAGGGATACTGCTACGTTTCCAGAGTTTTCGGCACTAACTTGATGCAAACAGATTACTCGTGAGTTTTAGGGACGTTGAATATGAATACACTATCAGAACCGACTCCCTGAGCACCTGGTGCCCAGAGATTCTGCTAAATCACGCCGTCTTATCTAATTTCTAGGGTTTTCGGCACTAAATTGATACAAAAAGATTAGTCGGTGGTTTATGGTGTATTATTCTCGGCATTATGCATGTTTTCTGTACTTAGCCGTTTCCCATAGAGAGCTTTCTGTTCATCCATAAATTTTCATTCCACCATGGTCTGTACCATGGTGTGTCATTTCTGTATCTTGTAAATACTACATTTAGCCCAAGAACTTCATTTGCCGCTGCATGTATACGTGTATTTAGATTGCCATACATTTTATCTGCGAGTTCTCTCTTTTATTTTGTATCTGTGCCGGGATCTATAGAGTGAGTAACACCGAGCCGCAAGCCTTTATCGTTTGAAGTAATACTCATCAACATGTTGATCTAATACACAATTGTATTCTAATTATTATAGTCGCAGATACATTTAGATTTCTTTACTATGACTTTTTGTTCTCTGGCCGGGGATGGAATAATCAGTGCACTAGAGTTGTTACAGTGACGTGAAATCACTTTATCCGCCTACGGGCGTCTATGCTTTCTTCCTCTCGGCGCTTCCTCCCAGATTCACTTTACAAGGAGGTTATTATAGAGTCTATGAACATGGCCTACCCATCTTAGATGCTGGGATTTATTCTTTTAGACTACGTCGCTAGAGCTGTTCAAATTTTCAAATTCCAAATTTATTCAAAAATATGTGTGTACAACATTTTACATTTATATATTATATTATTAGTAGTGTCGACTGACTCAGCACCATGCCTAGGCAAGATTTGCCTGTTTTGCACTGTACTGTGTCAATCGAAACTGTATCAATTGTACATAAAAGTAGTATTAAGGTTGGAACCAAGTTGGTCGAAGAGATAATGCAACAGAACAAGACGGACGGTAAACCTCTCCAGCTGCTGAATACTTTGTTAATTATAATAAAAATATACATACAAATTTTACTCTGAATATGCTGTCGTTCATACATTAAGACATGGCATCCAAAAATATTTGTAAGTGGGTTTTTAGAGAGGTTTTATGTATTTTTTAAATTTAAATAATTTAGGTTCTTGTTTGATATGTATAGGAATTATGTTATAAAATTTAGGTCCAAAGAACATTAGGGATCTTTGTGTTACTGATTTTTTGAACTACTGAATACTAATATCCATATTTGTTACTGATCGAGTTAATCGGTTGTTTTGAAATTTAAATTTGTTTGAGTTTATATAAACATTTAAAACACAATTGTAGATGTAGAGAGATTTAACACTAAATATCTCGGATTCATCATATAATTTTTTTGTTGGATACAGTTTTCTTTTTTTTTTAAATTATTTTTAATAAAATATTTTGAACTGTTTCTAAAATGTTAAGAGTTTTTGTTAAACGCGCCACCCCATGCTACAATACAATATCTTAAGACTGATTCTGCAAGCGAGTTATAAACCATGATTAATTTTTTCCTGGGTAGAATATCTCTCAAGATATAAAATTTATGCATTAGAGCCCTTATTCGTTTACTGACATGAGTGATATGGTCTGACCAACGTAAATGTTGATCTATGAAGACACCTAAATACTTTAGAGAGAAAACTTTTTCTATTGAAGAACAGTCACAATTTTGTCCTTGACATTTTGTGTTATGCATTTGTATATGAAAATTTGTAGGTTGGTCAACAATTGTTGGGCTAAAGGCGATATATTTTGTTTTATTAATATTTAATGTCAGTTTGTTAAATTTTAGCCATAAGTTTAGCTGTTTTAGGTTCATTTCAGAGCTGGTTTTAACCTCCTCCCATGTTTTCCCCATAAATAATATTGCCGTGTCATCGGCATAACAAACAATGTGGCCGTTGAAACTATTAATTCTTGTGATATTGTTCAGATAAATATTAAATAAAAGTGGTCCTAATACTGTTCCTTGTGGTACTCCGAATTTTATTATAGGTTCAGAACTTAATTCTTTGCCAATTTTTACTCGTTGGGCTCTTTCCGACAAATAATCTGCTATTAGATTTAGTGCAATTCCCCTAACCCCATAATTACTTAGTTTATCTAAGAGAATTTTATGAGAGACCGTGTCAAACGCCTTAGCTAAATCAAGGAAAACCACTAAGCATTTCAATGATTCATCCACAGCTCCTATCACTTTCTCCAGTAGGTCAACTACAGCCCTTTCTGTACTTGATTTTTTTACAAAACCAAATTGCTTATCTAAAATAACCTTATTTATATGAAAAAATTCAAGCAACCTTTCTTTTAGGGCCATTTCCAATATTTTAGCAAAATTATGTATTAAAGAAATGGGCCTATAGTTGTTCAGTTTACTCGAATTTTCGGATTTAAAATTCATTTGTTTAATCTCGACATTTGTTCTCATTCGGTATTCGTTATGGTTAGTATTCGGGTCTTGATAAGATTTTTCTGAGGATTTTTCTCTTAAATCATCTTAGTTTTCTTCCCACTGCTTTTATCAATGTCCACGTCCGACACCCATACATGCGCACCGGTCTAATCACTGCTTTGTATATATGTTATAGTCAAAGCCCGAATTTCAGGCACTCCTAGGTTTGAATAGGCAATCCTCAGGTTTGACTAGGCCATCCTCAGGTCTGACTGACCGTCTTAGTCAAAGCCCGAAATAAATTACAGTTTCAGCCTTTGACTAGTCAAACCTAGAAGAAGCTAAGTTGGTCAGGCAAAGGCCGAAATTTAATTTCATGAAATCGGGGTTTGCCTATTCAAACGCCCATCAGCTATTAAAATGTCGTAATTTGTTAGATTAGGTTTATTAAAATGTCATTTTTTAATTATTGTTTTATCTTGTATGATACCCAAAATATTTCGAGCATCTCCTTGGCACGCGTTCGAGCATGCGTTGTGCACAGATGGAAAAGATTAAAATAAATTAAGGAAATGCGATTGAAGGTCTCCATGCCCAGCCTAACGCTATAATTAAGTGAAAAAAAAATGTCTTCCAATTTCGATCGGAAAATTGTAACAATACCTATCCCCAGCTTTGATACAGCCAAAGGATATATTTTGGGTATCATACAAGATAAAACAATTGACTGTTTATATAGAGTTGGTACGAAATACGGAACAATAAACACACTTTTTTAAAAAATCAAATAAGAGAATGTAAAGAGAAATTTTCTAATTTCAAAGATGTTCCAGACGTTAAGCTGTCTTTGTCTCTTAGAGAAATTAGTACAAAACATTTTAAATTTGGGGGACAAAGATTTATAAATTACTGCTGCAATAAGTAATGCTCTTCCAAATTACGTAAGTGTAAAAGGTCTAACGTATTGTGCAACTCTAAAGGCCATAATACCTCAACATGGGAGAATAAACACTATTTTTTTTATTTTAATTACGACAATATAAAAATAATAAACATTAAAATTAAAAAAATACGTTTTATTAAACCTAATCTAACAAATTACGACATCTTAATAGCTGATCGGGGTTTGACTAGTCAAGAATTAAATAAAATTTCATATAATTCAATAAAATAAAATGAGGTTTCATAAAATTAAATTTTTATCTTTGCCTGACCAACTTAGTCTCTCCTAGGTTTGACTAGTCAAAGGCCGAAACTGTAATTTATTTCGGGCTTTGACTAAGACCGTCAGTCAGACCTGAGGATTGCCTGGTCAAACCTAGGAGTGCCTAAAATTCGGGCTTTGACTATAACATATGTATATACTGAATGTTGAAGTTCGTGTTAGGCTCTTAGGTCTAATAGTGTTGTAGGGGCTATACATACATCTGTTTGCTGCCTGAATTCACCCTTTTATCTCCCCTGTGATATTGTTATCCGCGGTGATTATATTTGGTTTTCTCTTCAGTGACCGTTAGACTAGTTTTCAGTTTAAACCTTCACATTGTTGTAGTTCTGTTCAAATTCTGCTGTTCTGACTACTTTCTCCAGGACTATGTTAAAAAGGAAGGGTGACAGCGGGTCCATTTGTTTCAAGCTACTTCTTATTTCAAACGATTTTGAGAGTTTTTTACCCATCCGTGCTCTGGATCTACACAGCCATTGACACATATCTTAACTAGCTGGATAAGTTTTTGGAACTGAATTTCTGCCATTGGATTCCAGCTCTGATCCCTTTTAATGCTGTCGTGCGCTTGTCGGGAATCTACGAAAAGATTATGGATAGTTCTATTGAATTCCTGGCCTTCTTCAAGCAGCTGCCTTAGAGCAAATATTCTGAATCCGACTTGGTATCCCACTATGAAGTTTTGTAGAGTTTTTCTTTTATTTGCTAACGTTTCGTAATGGTTTAAAATACCTATAAAATTTTAAAACTAATGCAGGATGTTGATAAGAGTTAATTACAAAAATTAAACTGTTTATTTAACTACAATGTATACAAAGTTTATCTAAAATTGATGTTAAAGTTTGGCTTGATTGGTTTATTAAATAGATTCAAACTGTTTGCGACGTTAAATACAATAATCTGACAATGAAGTTTGAAAAGCTCCCACCTACCACGTACGTTTAGTAATTAACCGGTTGCTGCTTTAATTAGAAGGGTCTCGTATCGCAGCAAAATTGAAAATGTATTGTTGAACATAGTCGAAAAGTTCACTTTTAGCCAATAATCAAAAGTTAGTTCATTGTGTAGTGTTTATCTACCTGAAAATCTAACGTAAATTAAATTCAGTATACCTAATAATGTTCGACCTTATTAAAATTATCTGTTTCAGAACACAACAACGGAGCGAATTATGTAAAAGTTACATTTAAGGTTTCTATAATTTTTTAATCGACAGCTTTGTCAGTTGCTAGTTATAACGGGGAGCTTCTGTTAGAAATCAGACTCAATAAAACATAATTTCAATTTAAATAAAAATATATTCGAAATAATCAAATAAGAAAATAAAATTAACTTCGATGTAAAATATACAATGTAAATAAATTACTAGTCTTGGCGAGTGACCATATTTTATATCATTGCCGTGAGTAATCCATCCCAGCGCGCATCGAATGAAAGTGGTAGATAACGGTGGTAGTGCATGCGTACAGATCGAAGGCAAGCTGGCGGTGCGAGAGCTGGCGATGTTATATTATCTTTTTCAAGCTGTTTCAGTGTTGTTATCCTCTGTATATACCTAATTATTCACTTTTTCGTTCAGAGTAAAATATTTTTAACAAAACTCTTTATAAAACCAAATTCTTTCGCTTTCTCTCTACCCTAAACTCTTTACTAAATGTCTGTTAAGTAAGTAAAGTCTATTTAGTAAATATGGTCACTAAAGAAAAGATAAAATTAGGAGAATTAATTCTATGAATACTTATTGAAAGTTGAAAGGGTAATGCGAGCCTATATTCAGACCAAAACTATAAACCTTGATAATAAAAATTTATATTTACGAGTGAAGAATTTCTTGGCCTTCAAAAATATTGATAAGCAAGTCTGTCACATTTTACTTGGTTAGGCTTCGGAATTTCTCTGTATCTGCAGTCTTTATCAGTACTTCGCTAGTCCAGGGCCCAGAGCATGCCAAATAGAATTCTATTTTGCTGACGTCACAAAATAGAATTTCATAATGAGAGAATCGACGGTTGCTAGGCAACGTGACTTCCCTAAAATAGAATTCTATTTGGCGTGCTCCCGCACCTGAGTATCCAACTACCTTTTAATGAAAAAGTTTAGTATAAATATAGGCTATTGATTAAATACTGTAGAAAGGAACTACAACGTTAACGGGGTTTTATTGTTTCATATGGTCAATGGACCTTTTAATATGAAAAAACCGCGCAGCGCTACCATTTAAAGGGGTGCGTTTTTGAGAAAGGTGTGAATTAGTCCCTAGGAACAGGGTGCATTTGGGTGGGTTCTATGCACTTTTGGTACAAACACGTCTACAGAAAAATTATTCCAGATTAAATTAACTATCAAAATATCACCTTTTAAAGTCACAAATATTTTTTTCCCAAAAATATATTAAAAAAAGCAAAAAAACACCAAAGAAAGCAATTTGGTTTTTTGCCCCATAACTTTTTTTCACGAGGATAAAAGTATAGGAATTGCTTCATAAAAAAAAAAAAAAAAAGAATGTGTGTACTTTGTACGCACGTAAGAAGTTATACTTCTATTATATGATTTCAACGAAATCAATATACTTTAAACAGTTTCTCTACTACTTTTCAAAAATTTTTATTAAAACAATACCAAAAATTAAAAAAAAATAAAAGAATAAAACACACACAAACACATTGAAAAATGCCACAAATGATTTCTGAACAATAATTGTTGCCAAAAATTTTAATTAAATACGTATTTTCTGAAAAAAATTGTATAATAATATACTTACAATCACAAAATCTATAAAAAAAAATAAAGAAAATGATATAACTTGCATTGGGCTTAAACCTACTTCCCGTGTATACCGCCGTACGAGAGTCGAAGCGATTTCAAACTGCACCACCTTTGCGTATACGTCATGTGAGAACACAAACTGAACAACTTTTTGACATTTTGTTTATATGAATTTTTATTAGTTTGATTTTTGTCGAATTAAAATACAACAATATATAGAGTAAGAAAACAATACATTAGATGAAAATTTGTAGAAAGTGTGTTCATAATCAGATTATGTAAATTAAAGCATTGCCTACTAGGGGTATAGCATAGCAAGTACAAGGTAAGTTCATTATTTTTTTTACGTTTTCCAAATAGTTATGAAGATAATTTTTTATTGGAATACAACTGAAACATTTAGAATTACGTACCTATGGCTTTTCAAAACTATTTAAAATGTCACTATAATTATAAATTTGATTTTATTTCTGTCATCACAACAATAAAAACTAATATATTATGCAACATTTTTGTTTACCGATAACCTCCATATTGAACAATTATTGACAGATCTTTCAACACCCAATCAGAGCCCGTATAAAGACTAATACCAAACTGTCGGTGTGCGCATGCGCGCAGATCAATATAAATTCACCCTTAATCTCAATCTCGCCTAAAGGAGTATAACTTCAAAAAACTACTATCCCTCCTTTTAAAATGACGTTCGGTAGAGGTCTCTAGGATTTATAGTTTCCCAAATTTGATTTTTCAATGTTCGTCGCTCACAGAATTTTTGGGCCATTTTCCCCATTATTCCGCAAACATTATTCTGTAACTTTTTTTACTCGTTTCTTGGTATACGAAATGGTACATTTAGTAGGAAGAGAAAAGAAAGCTTATTTTCTTTACTTTAAAATGGTGTAAATATTGTAAAAAAAATCTAGGACAATTTTTAAACATGATTTCGAATTGTTTTTCAATTAGAAGAACATAATTGCATATTATAACATAATTTTTAATTCCAAATGTCGTTTCTTAATAACACTTTTCCATATTGTGAAATATAAAGGTACTTTATTCTTGAGCGAAATTCATATTTTTTAATATAGCTTGTATACTATTGATAAAATTTTATATCTGATAATTGCATCTTAGGTTTTAGGCTATGCAGAACATTTTATAAAGAATAATTTTTTTTCATAAAATTAATAATAAAAAAGATTTCCATATGATTCCAATTTAGTGGGATATATTGCATGTGTATATGTCACACTTTGAAAAAGCATATCTTGTTTCAAAAATAGTCCAGAATTTTATGCAATACACCATTTTAAAGTAAAGAAAATAATAGTATAAGAGCTGTGAGACATTTTTGAGTAGGTATTTTAGGCAACCTGAAAATTTTTCAGGTGACTCTTCCATGATAGCCTAATACAAAAATGCCGGTCTGGCTGGAGGGTAGCGGTTATTTTCCCCAAAAATCCCCCCCAAAGTTAAAAAAAGGGTAAAAATTGTTATTACAAAAAATATCATTGACGTGACTTTAAAGTAAATTTAAATATTCAAATATAATGAAAATAAACAGGCCAGGCGATTTGACGGCGAATTTAAATCTGCAAGACACTTGCATGGGCGCCCCAGGATTATTTTCATGGGATGCATCTGAACTTCAGAAGATTTCATCTGAGTCTGTACATACTATTAACGAGTATAAAATATACAACTATACATGCAAAGCTATGTACATTCCTTCAGGACAGGGAAGTACAATTATTATTTTGACAGGGTATTTTTAATATTAAAAATAAATATTCTACAAAGACAGGTTTTTTTTTGGTGAAATTTTCCAACTGCCATGTGATCGAATAAATTACGCGTGCATATAAATGAAAAGCGCTATAGGTAACAGGAGTGTGAGAAAGAGCGTATACCGATAGCTGTTTGCGTCCTCTGTTGTACCTGAGCGAGTCCGTTCGCTCGAGAAAAATCACGTGACCTGGCGATCCCATGTTGTTGTGTCTCGAAACGTTAGAGTAATTATTATATATTATAGTTTTTTAAGTAACTTTTTCTTAATTAAAGGAAAATAATACGTACTATACAAAAGATTTTGCAAATATGATAGAAAAAAAACAAATTTATTATTATAAATAGGTAGAAAAGTATAAAACTATAAACTAAATTAATTCTGTGTCCGAATCTTGTACTTCTTCTTCAAACTCCTCATCTGAGCTTAAATATCCACTGTCTTCTTCTTCGTCAGACTCCCCTTGAGACTCAGATTCCTCTTCTACATGATCTGCAGATAGTTGTAATATATATTTAGAATTAATTAAAAATTAATTATTGATTAATTAATTGAGTTGCTACGTATTCTCTGTCCTTTTATACGGAGACGAAGCCTGGAGAATCACGGGCGCATCTGAAGATAGACTTGCCATTGTTGAGATGTGGTGTTATAGAATAATGTAAAAAATATCATGGACGCAACACGTAACAAACACGGAAACATTAATAAAGATATAAAGTCAAAAAAATACTCAACACTATGAAGGAAGGAAAAATGAGCTACTTTGGTCATATACTAAGAAATAAAAAACGTGATGTAATTTAGAATATAAGGAAAAGTATTAAGTATTAGTTATATATTAATTTTTAATTAATTCTAAATACATATTTACAACTATTTACAGATCAGGTAGAAGAGGAATCTGAGTCTCGAGGAAAGTCTGACGAAGAAGAAGAGAATGAATATTTATTTTGGCTCAATTTTCTTTCCTTTATAGTGTTGAGTATTTCTTTTGCCTTTTTCATCTTTCTTAATGTTTCCGTGTTTGTTACGTGTTGTGTTCATGATATTTTTTACATTATTCAATGACAGCACATCTCAACAATGGCAAATCTTTCTTCAGATGCGCCCGTGATTGTCCAGGCTTCGACTCCGTATAAAAGGACAGAGAATACGTAGTAATTCAATTAAATTATCGCTAATTAATTTTTAATTAATTCTAAATACATATTACAACTATTTACAGATAATGTAGAAGAGGAATCTGAGTCTCGAGGGGAGTCTGACGAAGAAGAAGACAGTGAATATTTAAGCTCAGATGAGGAGTTTGAAGAAGAAGTACAAGATTCGGACACAGAATTAATTTAGTTTATACTTTTATACTTTTCTACCTATATTTATAATAATAAATCTGTCTTTTTCTATCATATTTGCAAAATCTATTGTATAGTACGTATTATTTTCCTTTAATTAAGAAAAAGTTACTTAAAAAACTATAATATATAATAATTACTCTAACGTTTCGAGACACAACAACATGGGATCGCCAGGTCACGTGATTTTTCTAGAGCGAACGGACTCGCTCGGGTACAACAGAGAATGCAAACAGCTATCGGTATACGCTCTTTCTCACACTGCTGCTTACCTATAGCGCTTTTCATTTATATGTACGCGTAATTTGTTTGATCACATGGCAGTTGGAAAATTTCACCAAAAAAAATTCTGTCTTTTTTATAATATTTATTTTTGATATTAAAAAATACCCTGTCAAAATAATAATTGTACTTCCCTGTCCGGAAGGAATGTGCATAGCTTTGCATGTATAGTTTTATATTTTATACTCGTTAATAGTATGTACAGATTCAGATGAAATCGTCTGAAGTTCAGATGCATCCCCTGAAAATAATCCTGGGGCGCCCATGCAAGTATCTTGCAGAGTTAAAATCGCCGTCAAATCGCCTGGCCTGTTTATTTTCTTTATATTTGAATATTTAAATTTACTTTAAAGTCACGTCAATGATATTTTTTGTAATAACAATTTTTACCCTTTTTTTAACTTTGGGGGGATTTTTGGGGAAAATAACCGCTACCCTCCAGCCAGACCGGCATTTTTATATTAAGCTATCATGGAAGAGTCACCTGAAAAATTTTCAGGTTGCCTAAAATACCTACTCAAAAATGTCTCACAGCTCTTGGACCATAAGTTTTCTTTTGTATTTAGCAATATACGTAAATGTAGAAAAAAAAGTTATAATAAGAAATTTAAAAATAATAAATCGTAAAACATATCAAAAATTGTTAAAAGTATAAAATTTTGAGAAACTATATCTTGCTTAAAAATAGTCATACTACCTTCTAAAGTAGCGCATTCTAAAGGTAATTGACTTCTCTTTGACTTGAGTGGCGAACTTTGAAAAATCATATTTCAGAAATTATAAATCCTAAAGATTTCTACCAAACGTAATATTAAAGAGAAAGGATAGGAGCTTTTTTTCTGCAAAGAAATGTCTATACCTATATCCCCGTGGAAAAAGTTATGGACAAAAAACAAAATTGCTTTCTTTCGTGTTTTTTTTGCATTTTTTTATTAATACATTTTTGTAAAAAAATATGTTTGACTTTAAAAGGTGATATTTAGATAGTAAATTTAACCTGGAACAATTTTTCTGTAGACGTGTTTGCACCAAAAGTGCATAAAACTCATCCTAATTCACCCTGTGCCTAGGGACTAATTCACCCCTTTCTCAAAAACGCACCCCTTTAAATGGTAGCACTCCGCGGTTTTCAGAGGTCCATTGACCATAATATGAAACAATAAAACCACGTTAACGTTGTAGTTCCTTTTAGTTCTCTTATTTTAAACATAATATATAGCCTAATAGTCAAATAGACAATATTCTCGAATGACGGTTTGATATTATAGGTTTCAAAATAATTTTTTCATAAATTCTAGAAATACTTATACTCTGGGCTAATTAGCAAAATACAAGGAAAAGTTATTTACCAGCAATTTTATTGCTGGAATCGAATCTTATTATTGTATGTATTAATAATATAGGTATGCAAAGTCCGCAGATAGTGTGCTACTTTTTTTATAAACAAAATGGCGCCCGAAAATCGTGTTTTTTTCAATTTTTGCTCTATAACTCCAAAGATTTTAACTTTACACCAAAAAGACTCGAATTAAAATTCACCGCAATTAAATTCTACATAGAGACGTGTTTTTTGCGATTCACTTCGACGAAAACTTTTCCCGGAAAAAGCGGGTTTTTCCAACAAAATCTTTAATTTTCAACTAAAATTTTAGATAAGTAATTGTTAAGCAATAATTAAATAACTTGGTAATGTAAAAGCCCTTTTCATACAGAATGCAATTCCGGAAGCCGATGGAAATTGGATTAACAGTTTAGCAACAATTGAATTGTTAATTAAAAATTTACGGTCCCTATAATAACGACAATAATTATGGTGCATAAGAATAACTGTGATTTTTTCATAAAAAGACACTATACCTATCTAATGTACTTTACAGAACTGAATTTGGTATATTTAAGCGGCCTCAGGAATATTTTAAAATTATAAACAATTTTTTGGCTTATAAACAAAGAGAATATCTCGGGAAATATTAAACTAAATTAAATTGTGAAAGCGGTATTCGAAACAGAGCGGCAGGACGCTTCTTTTAAAAGGAAAAACGTTTAATTATGATAAGTGGTTCCTGAGATACAATCGGTGAAAGTTGACCGAAATTTACGGCAAAGATATAAACAAGAGGATCATAATTCTCAAACCATCACCTTTTTGTTTTTGTCCTCTTTCTCCTCACCAATTTTCATATCTTTAAAATACTCATGACATATATTATTATAATAAAAACTATCGATAATACGTGTGAAAATTGCCAAAAATAGCAAAATTCCAATCAAAAATTAGGTTGGAGAAAATGTAACCCTCAAAGTTCAAAATCGGTATACGTTAAAAAAAATGCATTTTCTCGGCTTCCCATGGAGCAATTTCCTTCATTCTTTTTTTTGTTCCTAAGTAACTCGAGTAGAGCCATCGAACTAACGCTTTACTAAATGTCAAACTTGCTTTTGTTTTGTTATAATAGATTAATTTATTTATAAGAACAGAAAACTACATATTTTTTCCAGTTGTAGGCTTTTTTTAGATAAACTTACTACAAGTGTACCTTTTAAAGTTAAAAGCATAAATATTTTCATTTTAAAGCTGTATAATTATTTAAACAATTTTTATTTAAACAAATTAAAATTTTGTGTTATAATAAATAAATTAATTTATTATAACAAAACAAAAGCAAGTTTGACATTTAATAATGCGTTAGTTCGATGGCTCTACTCGAGTTACTTGGGAACAAAGAAAGAATGAAAGAAATTTCTCCATGGGAAGCCGAGAAAATGCATTTTTTTAACGTATACCGATTTTGAACTTTGAGGGTTACATTTTCTCTAACCTAATTTAGAATTGGAATTTTGCTATTTTTGGCAATTTTCACACGTATTATCGATAGTTTTTATTATAATAATATATGTTATTAGTATTTTAACGATATAAAAATTGGTGTGTAGAAAGAGGACAAAAATAAAAAGGTGATGGTTTGAAAATTATGATCCTATTATTTATATCTTTGCCGCAAATTCCGGTCAACTTTGACCGGTTGTATCTCAATAACCACTCGTCATAATTAAACGTTTTTCCTTTTAGAAGAAGAATCCTGCCGCTGTTTTTCGAATACCGTTTTTCCAATTTAATTTAGTTTAATATTTTCCGAGATATTCTATTTGTTTATAAGCCAAAAAATTCTTTATAAATTTAAAATATTCCTGAGGCCGCTCAAATAGTCCAATATCAATTCTGTAAAGTACATTAGATAGGTACAGTGTCTTTTTATGAAAAAATCATAAATGTTCTTATGCATCATAATTATTGTCGTTATTATAGCGACCGTAATTTTTTAATTAACAATTAAATTGTTGCTAAACTGTTCATTCAATGTCTAGCGGCTTCTGGAATTATAATCTATGTTAAAAGGTCTTTTATATTACCAAGTTATTTAATAATTGATTAACAATTACTTATCTAAAAGTTTAGTTGAAAATTAAAGATTTTGTTGGAAAAACCCGCTTTTTCCGGAGAAAGTTTTCGTCGAAGTAAATCGGAAAAAACACGTCTTTATGCAGAATTTAATTGCGGTGAATTTTAATTTGAGTATTTTTGGTGTAAAGTTAAAATCTTTGGAGTTATAGAGCAAAAATTGAAATAAACACGATTTTCGGGCACCATTTTGTTTACAAAAAAAGTAGCACACTATCTGCGGACTTTGCATACCTATATTATTAATATATACAATCATAGGTTTCGATTCCAGCAATAAAATTGCTGGTAAATAAGTTTTCCCAAAAATGGCCTATTCTCCGATAATCAGCCCAGACTATTATAATATTTACGTTTAGGTTATTAAAGTTAGATGATATAAATTGGTCAGATATAATTTTAGTAATAAGCTTACAGAATATATCGTCGGTACTCTATGAAAACCAGGTAAATGTCGAAACACCGAATCGAGAAAAAACCTTTTTAAAGTTTAGTGCTTTATTTTGAATTAAGCGGACCAGTTGTGTTTGATATTCGATATGCTAATGAAAGATGAATATATCAGAAATAATATTCTATCATTAGTTTGAGCAAGTTAAGAGACCTAGCTGATTAAACCTAAATTTAAGCTCGAGGTGCGATCACTTACCTGGTTTCACTTGTAAATCAAAATAAATCACACTGTATTAAAGACACTTATCACCTTTTTACTGAATATGGTAGATATACAGCAGTAGAAATATATTGTTGTCCGGCAACTAAATATGTGCGCTTAGTTGGTTTTACATGCAACAGAACTTTGATTTTATGAAAATAAGTAGCGATATATTGTTTTATTTGAAAATGAAAAGTAGGTTAGGTGTAACTTATTTGTTTATTACACAAATTATGTGCTGAATGGTAAGTCGTATCATTTATTGGGTTTTACCTGTATCTAGAGCGTCAAAAGCTGAGAAATTTGGTACACTTATCTCAATATTTTAAAATTTGTCATTTACCTGGTTTTCGCAGTATACCGACGATATTTGATGGAAAATAGGCTCGTTATAATAATTTATTCTATTTATTTTTTAAATTTTAAGAAAACAGCTGTAGTCATCAATGTTTTCCTGTGTGTATATAACACTGTGATACAAATTTAAAACGTCAAATTTATGGTTGCTTATCTAGTTGCATATTATTCAATTTTTTAATTTGGCCAACTGTTTCTTCTCTATTTGCTTCTTCTTCTTTGTGTGCTCTTTCCATTAGCGAAGGTTATCGTTACCGATTATTCTGACCAGCTTTCTCTGTCCTCTGCTAAGAAGTAATTCTAAATTTAGTCTGGCTATTGTCTACTTTATCTCATAAAGATCAACTTTTTTTCCTGCAATGCTGCATTTTCTTTCTCTTTTATTGTTTATATTTTGTGGATTTAGTATTTTTTATCTTTATATATCTACCAGGTAAATCTTTTTTCCAGTTTTAATCGGTGATATGATTTCTTCCTCTTTATTTATTCATTGCAGAACTTCTTAATTTAAGACTTCTGCTGTCTAAGAGAGCACAAATGCTATTTTATAAATTCGGTAATGAATGCACACTGCACACCTCGAAGGCTTCTAGTTTATTAAAGCAATTTTTTTCTTCTTTTTTTTTGGTTTTCGCTCCAACCACGGTACATATTATGAGCCCCTACAGTGCATATAAGTTTTAGTTAAAAAATGTATAGATTACAATAGTTCTAACGTTTGTATACTTCCATAAAGGGTTTGATACTACGGAACTACCCGGAAATACACTTCTAAAGGTTTGAGAAATAAGACACATGTCAGGAGACGTGTTTGACATGAAGATACTATGTCACCAAAGTGGTCAATCGATGTACTTGAACATGCGTTAAAGTCCTTGAAATCGAAAAATAAAGTAATAAATAGCAGTGGCGAGAATGTTATTAATTACTTATTTCAGATGGCATTCAGATGATCTAAAAACTGCTATAGTCCTGGAACCGAAGCTTTTCACCTCGCAAATTTTACAGAATGGATCGATTTGCTTGAAAATTTGAAAATAAGTAGTGGATAGTCCAAGGATCAAAATCTATATAATGACGAAAGGCACTTTTACCATGGGTGTGGTTGCCACCCCATCTCGGGGTGGAAATTTTTTATTATATTTTGACCACGAAAGTTCATAAAAACGTTCATTCTTAGCAAAAAATGTTCCATAAATTTTTTTGATAAAATTAATAGTTTTCGATTTATTCGCTATCGAAAGTGTTAGTTTAAAATCGAAAAAATCAATGTTTTTCGATATACTTATTTACGACTCACTCAATTGTTGCCATCGAAAAATTTTTTTCAAACCTAATTCTTGGGAATTAAATAACTTAATTTTCATATATAAACATGTTTTCGTATCTCTGATGCTAACCTTTCTATTCTGAAAAAATGGCATTTTTTACCGAACTACAAAAATTCCTTATTCGCTTTTAACTCCAGTTTTTTTAAAAATTAACAATTCTAAGCCAGTCAATCTTCTAGAATCTATTACTAATAAATAAATAAAGAAGAATGAATAAGCCCAATGACTAATAACACCGCTAACTTACATTATTAGGCTTACAATTGGAATTCTCCTTTTTTAAAAAAAAAAACATATTGATTTTTTAACCGTAACTTTTTTATTTTTTATCATAGAAAGTTTGGTAAAAAAGAATTTTGTAGGTTTTTACGAGATCTATAAGCCTGTCAATATTAAATCTTTTTGAAATTCTTAGTCGCAAAAAGAGGTGACTTTGAAATGGTTGGTAAAAGTGGTTTTTGCATGTTATTACAAGTTTTAATTGTCAATAGCTCACTCAATTTTTGCCGCAGAAAAAATTTTTGCAAACCAGATTCTTGGATATTAAATAAGCTATAATTTCCAATTTAATAGTGATCAAAATTTACCCGAATAAACGTCAAACCTATCGTATATGCAATACAAATGCAAAAACTCTGTGTTCTAGTAAACAAAACAAACGTGTACTTAGTTTTTTTCCAATTGTCAAAATTTTATTTTTATGGTGACGCGGTCTTAAAAAAAATACAAAAACCGTCTTTATCGTCCTGATTGAACGTTTTACTTTATCGTACTACATACGTAGTATGAGTACAATAGATAAAGTTATAGGATCGTGCAAAAAAAAATTTTCAGATTTCATTTTTTTTCGACGTTTTGAGTCCCCCTGAGTCTAAAAAGCAAATAAAAACGCTGGACGGAAGGGCCGCCCGAGAACTTTATCGTACCGATCTATTATCGTTATGGTACTAGATACTGGAATTCTATAAAAATAACAAAGTTACTCGTTATTTTGATATTTTAGAAACACCTACTGTACTTAAAAGTATTTTATGGTTCTACGCATCATTAATTCCTGCATTTGAGAAAATGTTCGATGCCATATTTCGGGGACACACTATAGATGTGTAGATTATTGCATAAATCAATAGAATATTATAGTCATACTTTCATTTCAAATTAGTTCATTTTTCTGAGAAATTTATAGTTTACAATATTTGCATTTCATTCTATTTCGATTACGCCAGTCAATGCGCGAGATTAAGAACAAGATATTATCTCCAAATTCTATCCTACTGCATGGATTTTAATGAAATTTTGGGAGTAGCCCAATCTCCTAATTCAAAGTTTATCCTATATACTATGGCGCTTTTATCATGGAAGAAGTTCCCACCACTTCTCAGGGGTGAAATATTTTTATTTTCGAATTACATGGAGAAAAAGGAAGATTTTTAAGAAAATTTAAAAATTCATTCTATAATTTGATCACATTTTTTACAAAAACCATTCATTTTAAACTTCAACTTTTTGAAACCGTTTAACTTTTTGAAAGTAGAAATAACACTATATATATTAAAAGGTTTTGTAGAAGGAAAACAATGCATTTCAATTATGGTGGATGGGGAGTTAAATGTATATACTTTTCATTTTTCCTTAAAGTACATTAGTCATATATTTTTTTGCACCATATCTCGCTTAGTTTGTAAGTTACCGACATTTAACGGTGCTCGTTTTAAAGGCCTTTTCAAACACTACAAAAGGTGTTGGTAGCATTATACACCTAAAACCTACCGTTCCTGTGTTATTTCAAGTTGAATACACCAATTTGAGCATGCACCAAAAAACAAACTATTTTCACCTACCATATCTCTTTTTGTATTATAAATCGACCATTTACGAAGGAACGAATCTCTTTATTATTTATAATCTAAAAAATGTTTTATATAGTGTTTTTAGTTCGATGCATAGTTTTTAAGGTATTCACAAAAAATCCGTCCGAAAAGGTGTAATTTTTCAATGAAAATGGCCAATTTTCAACTACGCATAACTCAAAAAGTATTGAGTTCTCAAAAAAAAGTATAGACCAGTATTTGCTTAGAAATAGGTTCTTTAGCCACTTCCGTGCTTATTTTGACCAACAAATTTTCCACCCCCTTGAAGAAGTGGGAACCGCCCCAAGATAAAAGCGCCATAGTATATAGGGTAGATTTTGTTTCTTGAGCTATTCCCTACTTACTGTGAAAATATCAAGTACATCAATGTAGTAGGATGGCATTCGGAGCCAAATACCCTCATTGACTGCCCTACAATAATGCTCTGCTATGAACGCGTGAGAGAGGACACACATAAGATTATAGCAAAATTTCTATTTACCGTAACTTTTCGAGTTTTTGAGCTAAAGCAATGAATTTTATGTCATTGGAAAGGTAATTTTGCATTCTTTAAAATTATATTAAAATATACAGGGCATATCTAAAAAAAATTAAGATTTTTTATTCATTTCCGGTTCAACCGGAAGCCATATTTTTGGTAAAATTTATTGTGATAATAGATAATAAAGTACCATATATGTCTGCAAAATTTCAAAGTTTAGTTTCTATTAAGAAGGAAGTTACGGGCACTCGAATATTTTTTTATAAAAAATTCATAACTCCCCTCCTATGGGGAGTTAAGATATATGACTAATGTCATTCAATTTACTGATAGGACATCAAAAATATATCAAAAAATAAAAAAATTCCTTGGAGCCATTTTTGAGAAAATCTAGTTCAAATTTATGTCAAAATTTGACCCCTTAAATATAGGCAACTCGTAACTTTTTCTAAAAAACGATAACATCCTTCTTATAGCCCCATCTTTAAGCTATATAACGACTTTTTCAAATTAAACTTATCTTAAACAAGTTTTTAGATAGATAGGGAAATGTGTCGGGTGGGCGGTCGGCCATGTTGGCCGCCATTTTGAATTTGGAAATGTCAAATTCCGTATTTTTATTTACCTATCGATGAGTTTACTTTGAGTTGAATTTCATTCATTTCGGTCAAAATTTGCAAAAATGGGCCCTAAATAACCCCCCTATTTCGGCCCCCCTTTGAGAGGTTTTTTTTAAAAGCTTAGTTTCTCGACAAAATTCTCTTAACCCTGCTGTCCCGTTCGAGTCAACTACACAAATGTACTGTTCGGGTCAATATGACCCAACTATGGTTTACCCTCCTTAATCGAAATAAAATAAGCTAACGGTTATAAATAAAACTTTATTAACAAGGAATTATAGTTAATTAAACAAAAATTATGTTGTTAATGTAAATTAAACCTTATTAACCAAAATAAAAGGTAGGTATTTCTTTTTCTTTCAAAAAAGCCTAGTAGTCCTGTCGCCAGGGGGGGTACAACGGCCTCGTTAATTCAGATGGACTTACCCAAGTTTTTTTTATGTATTTTGACCCGTAGAACACGAATTTTTTGGGTAACAGTTGATCCGGATGTCGATAAGATTGTTATAGACCAAGAACTTGAGGAATCAAATAACAGCGATTTTTGGCAAAACAAAACAATATTTTGTATTTTTTGGGTCATTTTAAGCAAAAAATATTTCTACAAGTTTTTTAGTAGGATGCACAGTTTTCGAGATAAACGCGGTTGAACTTTCAAAAAATCGAAAAACTGCAATTTTTAAACCCGAATAACTTTTGATTAAAAAGTAAAACAGCAATTCTGCTTAGCGCCTTTGAAAGTTCAAGTCAAATTATGTCGGTTTTGATTATTTGCATTGCTAAAAATTTATTGTGTTATTGTTAAACAAAGCTACAAACAACTAGTGCGTGAGTGATGTTTCTATGATTTCTCATTTAAAATCGAACGAGTAGGTAGAATAGGTACTAGTGCAATCAAGACTATTTCTACGTTACATGCGTTAAAACGCATGTAAAAGCACGGGAAACCCTACGTGTTTATAGCTTTGTTAAACAATAAAAAAATAAATTTTTACCAATGCAAATAATCAAAACCGATATAATTTGACTTAAACTTTCAAATGCGGTAAGCAGACTTGCTATTTTATTTTTTAATCAAAAGTTATTCGGGTTCAAAAATTGCAATTTTTCGATTTTTTTAAAGTTCAACCGCGTTTATCTCGAAAACTGTGCATCCTACGAAAAAACTTGTAGAAATATTTTTTACTTAAAATGGCCCAAAAAATACAAAATATTGTTTTGTTTTGCCAAAAATCGCTGTTATTTGATTCCTCAAGTTCTTGGTCTATAACAATCTTATCGACATCCGGATCAACTGTTACCCAAAAAATTCGTGTTCTACGGGTCAAAATACATAAAAAAAACTTGAGTAAGTCCATCTGAATTAACGAGGCCGTTGTACCCCCCCTGGCGACAGGACTATAGTAACAAATATCTACAAAAATTTAATTCAGTTTAGAACTGGGACAGTACTAAAAAGAATGGATTTTACAAATATGTTTATGATATATACAACATAATTATTAGTATTTTTATTGTTTTTAGGGCAAGAGTATCCACTGCTCCATTTTTGGAATTGTAATCTAAAATAATTTGGGGCTTTTTCATTTGATGAAAATGATGCATGATGCATCGATTCATGATGCAAAGTACTCATAAGAACAACATTTTTATTATTTTTAGGAATATTGTCAACAACAGTGGTATCTTGCGTGAAGCAAAAAGACGAGCTATGAACTTCTTTACTCGCGATTTTTGCTGTAAGCTAAGGTTTATTTTATCGATAGTACCCGGCATTGTATCTACTTTGTTTTAGAAGAAATTGTCCTAAATTTTACCTTGTAAAAAAGTTATTACACGTAATATTGTGGCCTTCCAAATCACTACTCAAGTCACACATCACACGCATTCCTGTATAGATCTGCAATTTTAGAGCATAAGAAATTTACTGTTCATAATTACATAAAACCCAAACTTGTGTGCCATATTTCGCTGGCTTACTTGAAATGTACCATTTGAAGGGAGAGCGGTCTCTAAAGGCAACTAGTTGCTTATCGACGGCAAAATTTTCATCAGGGTTAAAAAATGTTGGTACATTTTCTACCAATGTTTCGTAAAGTTTACCTATTGCAGCAAGTTTATCAATAAGTCTCGTATACTGTCTAGTAGTTTTGTTATCAAAACGTATTACTTGCAAACTTTTTGTAAATATATCAAGCGACATTGTTGATTGAAATATACTACGACCCGTTTCTTCATTCCACAAACTTTTAGTTGATTCACCATGGGACTTATAAACTCGAGCTAAAAAAAAGAGCAATGTATGCTTGGAAACCAACTTTATTCATGTCTTTCCAGTTGGTTCCAAAGACATGCTGTCCGTCAATGTCGGTCATATTTATAATTTGGTTTGCAATATCGTCCAGCTATACTACAGTTTATTTTACAAGTTCTAGCTTGCAGAAACCTGTGTTTAGTTACAAACATATCCGGTTGACAAACCCACAGGTACTGCCAACTAAACACACATACACAGGTAAATTTTAACGGTTTAAATACGCGGGTCATATTGACCCGAACGTACTCTGGGTAACAATTTCATTTTTATCAAAAAAATCAGGAAGTTGATTATTTATCTCATATGCAATTGAAAGACCTCATTTTAGGTAACAAAGTCACGAAACACCAAATCGTTACGCCGCGTAATAATTTGTAAAATAAGAAATAAATTACTTTTTGGGTCAAATAGACCCGAACAGGACAGCAGGGTTAAACTTACTCATACCGAATTTCATCAAAATCGGTCCAGTAGTTTTTGCTGGGCGGTGGCGACATACGTACGTACGTACATACGTACGTACGTACGTACGTACGTACGTACGTACATACTTCCGACATGTTTTTTTATTTGCTTTTTAGACACAGGGGGACTCAAAACGTCGAAAAAAAGTGAAATCTGAAAAAATTTTTTTTGCACGATCCTATAACTTTATCTATTATACTATACTACGTATATAGTACGATAAAGTAAAAAACATGTCGGAAGTATGTACGTACGTACGTATGTCGCCACCGCCCAGCAAAAACTACTGGACTGATTTCGATGAAATTTGGTATGAGTAAGTTTAAGAGAATTTTGTCGAGAAACTAAGCTTTTGAAAAAAAACCTCTCAAAGGGGGGCCGAAATAGGGGGGTTATTTGGGGCCCATTTTTGCAAATTTTGACCAAAATAAATGAAATTTAACTTAAAGTTAGCTTATCGATAGGTGAATAGAAATACGGAATTTGACATTTCCAAATCCAAAATGGCGGCCAGCATGGCCGACCGCCCACCCGATACATTTCCCACCAATCTAAAAACTTGTTTAAAGATAAATTTAATTTGAAATAACATTTATATAGCCTGAAGATGGGGCTATAACAAGAATATTATCGTTTTCAGAAAAAGTTATGGGTTGCCTATATCTAAGGGGTCAAAATTTGACATAATTTTGAACTAGATTTTCTCAAAAATGGCTCCAAGGAATTTGTTTATTTTTGACATATTTTTGATATCCTATCGTTAAATTGAATAACATTAGTCAGATTTCTTAACTCTTCATAGAAGGGGAGTTATGAATTTTTTATAAAAAAATATTCGAGTACCCGCAACTTCCTCTGTAATAGAAACTAAAATTTGAAATTTGGCAGACATATAGAGTGCTTTATTATCTATTAGCACAATAAATTTTACCCACAATATGGCTTCCGGTTGAACCGGAAATGAAAAAAAAATCTTAATTTTTTAGATGCGCCCTGTATATTTTTACATATTTTGAAAGAATGTAAAATTACCTTTCGAATGACATAAAACTCGTTGCTGTAACTCAAAAACTCGAAAAGTTACAGAAAATAGAAATTTTGCTGGAATCTTGTGTGTGTCCCCTCTCACGCGATCATAGCAGAGCATTATTATAGGGCAGTCAATGCGGGTATTTGGCTCCGAATTCCATCCTACTACATCGATGTACTTGATATTTTCACAGTAAGTAGGGAATAGCTCAAGAAACAAAATCTACCCTATACAATATGGCGCTTATATCTTGGGGCAATTCCCACCCCTTCAATGGGGTGGAAAATTTGTTGGTCAAAATAAGCATGGAAGTGGCTAGAGAACCTATTTTTAAGCAAAAACTGATCTATACTTTTTTTTGAGAACTCAATACTTTTTGAGTTATGCGTAGCTGAAAATTGGCCATTTTCATTTAAAAAGGTTTCCTTCTTTCGGACGGTTTTTGTGAATACCTTAAAAACTATGCATCAAACTAAAAACACTATATAAAATTTTTTTAGATTATAAATAACAAAGAGATTCGTTCCTTCGTAAATTTTCTATTTATAATACAAAAAGAGATATGGTAGGTAAAAAGAGTTTGTTTTTTGTTGCATGCTCAAAGTACTTATGCTTTTGTAGTGTTTGAAAAGGCATTTAAAACGAGCACCGTTAAAATGTCGGTTACATTCAAACTAAGCGAGATATGGTGCAAAAGAATATATGACTAATGTACTTTAAGGAAAAATGAGAAGTACATACATTTAACCCATCATCCATCAGAATTTAAATGCATGGTTTTTCTTTTGCAATACCTCTTAATATAGTGTTATTTCTACTTTCAAAAAGTTGGACGGGTGAAAAAAATAAGATCAAATTAAAGAGCGCATTTTTAAATTTTCTTAAAATTCTTCCTTTTTGCTCCATGCAGTTCGAAAATAAAAATGTTCTATCCCCGAGAAGTGGTGGGAACCGCCCCCATGATAAAAGCGCCATAGTATATAGTATATAGGATAGACTTTGAATTAGGAGATTGGGCTTTGGGCTACTCCCAAAAATTCATTAAAATCCATGCAGTAAAATGCAAATATTGTAAACTATTAATTTCTCAGAAAAATGAACTAATTTGAAATGAAAGTATGACTAATATTCTATTGATTTATGCAATAATCTATAGTGTGTCCCGGAACATTTTCTCAAATTCAGGAATAATTATGCGTAGAACTATAAAATAGTTTCAAGTAAACAAGGTGTTTCTAAAATACCAAAATAACGAGTAACTTTGTTATTTTTATAGAATGCCAGTATCTAGTACGATAACGATAATAGATCGGTACGATAAAGTTCTCGGGCGTCCCTTCCGTCCAGCGTTTTTTATTATTAATGCTACTATTAGTGCTAAAGTTAAAGTGTACGTCAATATCTTTAAATCCACTTTGACTCCTGGGGAACAGGAATTCCCAATTCATTGAATTAATTACGAAATAGCGTTTCATTTCCCCTTTGTAGAGAGCTTTATGTATATTTTGATTGGATTTACGATATTTTGATCTATTATGTAGCCGTCATAATTATATGTCTATATCTACGTCGTGATTAGTGTTAGTTGTATTGTGGGTGAAACATAATAGTCAAGGGATTTGAATCCGAATAATCAATCAGTGTGAATGTGATTAGTTAGAACACTATAAGAAATATAACACTGTAAAAAATATGCTACCTACTTAGTATACAAAGTATTCATAATTATTATAAATTAAAAATAAAAAAGTATCCGACTAGTGTTGCCCAAAATCGGTCTCGGTCATGCAGTCTTGGTCTTGTTCTTGCGTTTTCGCAAGACCAAGACCAAGACCGCCTAATTTTAGCAAGACCAAGACCAAGACTTACCGTGCAAGACTTGAGCAAGAACAAGACTAAGTGTTCGAGACTCTTGCGTCTTGCAGTTAGGACTGAGGGTCGTTTTAGGGAGTATATAAGTTCGGCTATATTCTTAGATACGCTATGAGAAACAAAAAAAAATTGAAACAACAATTTTGAAAATTGGACTTTACGAAAGATACCATAAACATATATAGCGAATCAAAATATCTATTAAAAGAACACTCGACACATTTGACATATACTCAGAGGTCATTATTAGAATGTAAAAATAAATTTTTTTAGTACATTCTTTCTCAGCAGCCGACTTCTTTGCTCTGAAATTAATTGTCCTGGTTTTGAGAATAGTCGTCTTCTAATCATATTCATATAACACAACATTCCTGCGTTGCGACGCCTACTAGATCTGGATCCCGCGTATGAAAAAAAGTTGATTAATAGCAAGCTGAAAATTTGTTAATAGCTTAAGGGTGTCCAGTCGGACAAACTTTGATATATAGGAACACTGAAACAGGGGAAGTTTTAATTGTGGAACAGGTTAAAAAAAATTTACAACGGTCAGACCACGAGAACGTCACATGCATTTTGTCCGACAGAACTTCCAATTGATTTGTTACCCTTTCACTAAACTCTCAGACAAAAATCAAGCTGCTATTTATCTCAAATGGGAATTATAATGAGTGGAACACATAGAGTATGTCAAATGACAGGAATTATGACAGGTGACAAACAGCAGTCTCACTTTTGCATGAGAGTTTAATGAAAGGGTAACAAATCAATACTATCGATATTCATTCCACTTCCCAAAAAAGCCAACGCTAGAAAATGTGAAGAACATAGATTAATTAGTTTGATGAGCCATGTACTTAAAGTACTCCTTACTATCATTCACTCGCGCATATACACCAAATTAGAAGAAAAGCTAAGTGAAGTTCAATTTGGATTCAGAGCAGGACTCGGAACGAGGGAAGAACTTTTCAGCTTGCAAGTTCTAATACAGAGAGACAGGGATGTCAACTGCGATGTGTATGCAGTATGCATGTTTCATAGATTTCGAGAAGGCATTTGATAAAGTCCCACATTGAAAACTAATCGATATCCTAAAAACATCTTGACTTGATGGTAAGGATATAAGACTTGTCTCAAACTTATATCTCCAACAAAAAGCAACAGTTCGATTCGAAAATGAACTGTCCGAAATCCTCACAGTCGAAAAAGGAATTAGACAGGGTTGCATACTGTCACCAGAATTATTTAACATATACTCTAAAAACACCTTTAGAGAGGCCTTGGACGAATCAGAAGAAGGTATTGCAGTAAATGGACAACTTATAAATATTAGATAAGCAGACGATACAGTATCGCTGGCAGATAGTGCGCAGGGGCTCCAAAGGATCATGGATAATGTTGTAGAAGCATGTAACAAATACGGCCTAAAACTAAACTGTAAGAAGACAAAAATTATGATCATTAGTAAAAACACCAACATAAACGCCCAAATTACCGTAAACAATACACCCCTAGAGAGAGTACAGAAAATATGTTATCTCGGCTGCAACATTAAGGATACCTGGGATCATAGCTGCGAAATAAGAACTCGTATTGAAAAAGCCAGAAGCTCTTTTAACAGTCTTAGGAAAATTCTGTGTAACTTGTCTTTAATTATCAATGTACGCATAAGAACTCTTAGATGTTAGGTCTCTAGTGTCTTTCTCTACGGAGTTGAAAGCTGGAGCCTGACAGAAGATGCCATAAAACGGTTAGAGGCGCTTGAAATGTGGTGCTACCGACGTATGTTGAGGGTCTCATATATACACCACACAACTAATATAACTATTCACCAGAGGCTAAGAAAAAACAAAGAAGTGGTTAACACCATAAAAAAGAGAAAATTGGCTTACTTCGGCCACATTATGCGTAATGAAAAATACCGACTGCTACAGTTGATTCTACAAGGCAAGATTGAGGGCAGGAGGGGCCCTGGACGTAGATGTATATCATGGCTAGCCATTCTTAGAAAGTGGACTGGTCTAACGTCAACTGATCTATTTCGAGCTGCCGTAAATAGAATAAGATGGGTCAATGTGGTCGCCAACATCTCCAGAAGATAGGCACCTTTAGAAGAAGAAGAAGAACAAATCAATTGGAAGTTCTGTCGGAAAAATACATGTGACGTTTTCGTGGTCTGACCGTTCCAAATTTTAAACCTGTTTCACAATTAAAACTTC
This sequence comes from Diabrotica virgifera virgifera, assembly GCF_917563875.1. Taxonomy (NCBI): domain Eukaryota; kingdom Metazoa; phylum Arthropoda; class Insecta; order Coleoptera; family Chrysomelidae; genus Diabrotica; species Diabrotica virgifera. Next base: position 268,845,705 of record NC_065443.1, read on the forward strand.
CCCTGTTACAGTGTTCCCATATATCAAAGTTTGTCCGACTAGACACCCTTAAGCTATTAACAAATTTTCAGCTTGCTTAATCAACTTTTTTTTCATACGCAGGATCCAGACTTATAGAGTAATATCGAATATCGTATCCAAACCTTTTAAAAATATGTCACCTTAGCACTTATATAAATTTACATAAATAATTTTTTTCATTATTAGTTTTCTAGGAATCTAACCAGAAATCTTATCATTATACATTAATATAGTAAGACTATTATGTATTGTTTCTGCTGCACAGTCAGCAGAAACAATACATAATAGTCTTACTATAATAATGTATACTGATGTGTCCTGTGTTATGAGGTCACTCGGATAAACAAAATTTGCCGAAACAGCGCGGCTATTATTTGTAAGTATCATAACCAGACAAAAGTATAGAGATAATGCCGGATATCGAGTAAACATAATACCGAAATATTATTTTAACGGTATACACTTCTCCAAGAAATTAACGCACCACCTTTAAAAAACGGGTCATTTTTAATGTCTCAAATTTTTTAAACCTGTTGTCAAATTTAAGTGATTTTTTTTAATATTTTGTCTTATTCTTTATAAATATCGCAGTAATACATAATAGATGTTGTTGCTAGACAGGTCAATTATTGTCAGTGTATACCGGATGTAACAATCAAACTGTGTTTTTTCTCACTCTGTGGAATATTGTAGCATTATGCTAACTTATTATTCTAGCATGCAATAGCATACTGGAATTAAAGCCCAACTATGGCCTCATATTTTCTTAACATTATGTTTTTTTTATTCATTCACTTATATTGGATAATACAAAAGTTAGGTACTTTTTTAACTAGCCAGGTTTTTCATCAATACAGAATGTTTTTAAATAAGTATGGCAAACTTTAATGGGTAATTCTGCACGAAAAAGTAATGACAGTTTGCTTCATAAACGTTTACTTTATAAATGCTTTGTTTACCAAATAGGGGGGGGGGGTTGAAATTTTTCTTACAAACTGACGATTTATTTATTTTTCTAAAACCAGTTGAGACATGCAAATGAAATTTTGTGGGTTTTAAGAGGCAGTTTTAACTTTAGTTAGTTAGAACATAGGCAGGGATCACTTGTATCGTGGGTTTAAACCCAACCCGGTGTCAGTTGTTTCGATATATGTATATTAATTTGGCTAGTCTTTACTATGGCTACGATATTCAAGCTTAAAATGTACCTCTTTGTTACGTTGTTCTAAGATATGCAGTAGGCTAATGGGCAACTGCGAAAATTGCAAGACTCTTGTTGCAAGACCAAGACCAAGACCAAGACCAGGAGCGCAATACCAAGACCAAGACCAAGACCAGGTGTACTGGCGCACGACTAAGACCAAGACTGTCTAAGTCTCGTCTTGGTCTTGCATTAGGGCAACGGCAACACTATATCCGACGGATATACATGGGTGATTGATTAGTGGCGTAAAGCTCGATAGATCCGCTATAGTAATAGATAGCAATAAAAGTTAATAACAAAAATTGTAGACAACTTTGTGATTCATATTACAAAATTAGTTAGAATGATACAAGGTCTTCGATAACCTAGTGGCAGACTAAGTTTTTTTTTTTTTTTGGAGAACACCCTTATTTTATTTTATATTCGAAATCTCCTTAACTGTCCCATCACAAAAATATAAAGGTTTGTTATGTTATACAAGGTATGTACAAAGTTTTAACCAATTTTATATGAAAATCGTAACAAGTTCAACATCCTGTAGAAATAAAAATAAGCACAACAGAAATGGTTTATTGGTGCCGTATTTTTTATTGATTGCCAAAATTTTAGAAATGATTAATATTACTAATTTTCTTTATATCGAATACAGGGTGAGTCTAAACGCAATTAAATTATTTTCTCAGTAATTTTAAATGGAACATCCTGTATTTTATATCACTATCGAAAAGTACCGTTACCCTACTTTAATTTTTATTTAACATTCCCTGTCTAAATTCATTAGTTTTCGAGATATTTTCAGTTTTTAGAGCAAATTATGAATTAGGGCTCTAAATCTTTCCAAATTTTAAGTAAGCCCTGACTGAATTGTCTAAAACTGACAATTTACGATTACTGTTTATCAATCCAACAAATTCAAACTGATATTACTGTAAGAATGTGGCAAATAAGAAAGAAAAATAATTTATTAGTTATAAATTTTACAAAAAAAACACAACCACAACATACAACATTTTTGAAACAATAAAAAACTACTTTTGTATGTAAATGTAACAAGTAGAGAAAGAAAAAAAAATATTAGTTATAAATTTTACAATAAAAAAAAACACAAACACCAAATGCAACATTTTGGGAAAACAATTAAAAACTAATGTAAATGTAACAATGTAACAAATAAGCAACGAAAAATAATTTATAAGTAAAAAATTTTATAAAAACAAATTAACACAAAATAAAACAATATTGAAAAATATTTAATTACATAAGGTGTTCAAAATGTACACAATGTACTATTATTTAATAATATTGCTGTATTATATCCAAAAACATATAATATTTGGTTGGTTCTATTTTATATCTAAAACAATGCTTTTTTCCAGTTACATACTATTCGTTTCTTTTGCTAAAGTTCAGTCACTGTATTTACATCGTAATTCTAACATAATTTGTACAGTATTAATACGTTTATATAGTTTATTGCATTTTTATTAATCCTTCTTATAAGCAACTGTCGTAATAATGGATAATCTCTATGTATGTGTATATGTTACAGTTCAAGTTGATTCTCAGGTAGAGTTGACTCCAACTAGTTGGAGTCAACTCCAACTGAAACGAGCAGTAAAAGTTGATTTTAAAAATTGAAATCAACTTTTACTAGTTGGAGTTGACTCTTACTGGATCGATTCAGTAAATGTTGATTATACGAGAATCTGAAGTGCACTTTTGAAGAGTGTGCGTTTCTTTGTTTTGACCGTTTCAACTACTTATAATGTATTAGTATAGTCTGTAACGTCGCCTCCGTTAGGTAAATTATTCTGATTCGATTTTTTGCACAAACTTACTCAAAGAAATATGTACATCCGTATAACAATCCTTATAACGAATACACAGGGTGTCACGTGGTACCGCGGTCGAAAAATTGTTTAACCAATTTTTGTTAACCAAATTCACAAAAATAATTTTTATCTACTCTATCTCATATTATGTAAATAGAAAGGTTTTATTGTGTGACAATTGTAAATATAATTGTACTCTTAATTGTACATGAAGGGTTTAAAATGTGTCTGAAGTAACAATGTATTTTAAATGGGTTTTATTTTTCGCACTGTTTTTTAGCACACTGTCATATAATTAAACATCAGACACGCCCTTGCAACGGCAACTGAAATGCTCACAAAACAGCGACCACGGAAGCAAAGATGGATGACAGAGGAAATATTGGATTTAATGGATGAAAGAAGAAAATGAATATTACCACCCTTGGATTATAAGCTTTCATTTCACACATCATTTGTCATATCGGAAAAGAAATGAAAGGCAGAATTTACAAATCTGTCATCAGACCAATAATGACATACGCGGCAGAAACACAACCCGACACAGAGAGGACAAAAAGATTGCTCGAAACAGCCGAGATGAAAACCCTTCGAAAAATCGATAGTAAGATTCTATGGGACAGAGCTAGAAGTACAGATATACGACGGAGATGCAAGGTGGATAACATTAATAACTGGGTAAGAAACAGAAGAATAGAATAGAATGTAGTCAGGACAGCGAGAGATGGTTCCCCAATAGGAGGACGTTCAGTGGGAAGACCACGAAAACGATGGAACGACAACTTACTAGAGGCACATTGAAAAAACAGACAAAGTAATGTCTATACTAATTTCACTCAAATAAATAATCGATTGCTGCCATTGACCACTTACATTCAATCTCGGTTAATTTGATTAATAATCGCGGCAGGTAAAGTAACATTCTTCTTTCAATACAACAAAGTGATACTTTACTGCCGAAAATGAGGGCAAATGAGTACAATAATGAATGATTTTAGTGACGTTTGGCGATAAACAATGATTTTAAACAAATTCGCAAAAATAATTTTTTCACTTCGTACAAATTTTTTTTTAGATCCTTTGGGCCTTTTTTTCTCTAAAATTGACTGTTGTCGAGTTATTAGCGACTTAAAATTTGAAAATCGCCAAAATAACCATTTTCAATGTTTAATAACTCGGTTAAAGATAATTATTGTGAAAGTCGAGCGAGCGGCCGTGGAGTAACGCCATAATCGCTGGCCTCATACGCCAGTGCACGTGGGTTCGAGCCCTGCCAAAGACAAACCATTTTCATTTCCAATAATGACACGAGCCGTCTCACCGTGCCTCGGAGAGCACGTTAAGCCGTAGGTCCCCCTGGGCTAGTGTACATCGACACTAGTTACTTGAAACAGGGTTAAAGGTGTAATTGGCGCCGGAACTGTCCGAAAAGCAAAAATGCCATACGAGATTATATATTATGAAAGTCAGAAACTAAAAAAAAATCAAAGATTAAAGCTACCTCTATAAGATCCTGAAGAAATTTTTGTCATTATTTCATTAATAAGATATTATTTTTAATTATCAACAATGAGTGCTAACCGTGTATTGAGGCGGCCGTCAATGTGAGTGCGAGTGAGATTCACCATTGGACGGCTGGAATGGTGCATCTCTTTAGCACTCACCATTGACGGCCGCCTAATACGCACTTAGCGCTCATTGTTAATAATTAAAGATAAAGCTTAGTAATAAAATAGTGACAAAAATTTCTGCCGGATCTTGTAGAAGGGGCTATAAACTTGGTCACTTTCTGACTTTCATAATAATGGATTTTAACCGAGTTATTAAGCCTTGAAAATGGCTATTTTCGCATATTTCAAATTTTAAATCACGTATAACTCGACAACAATCAATTTTAGAGAAAAATCACAGAATACCTTTTTTCTACGAGCGTGCAAAAATGTCTACTTTCGCGAACGCGTTTTAGTTTAGAAAGTTTTACTTTTCCGCACGCGTGTTACTTTTCCGCACGCGTTTTACTTTTCCGCACGCGTTTTACTTTTCCGCACGCGTTTTACTTTTCCGCACGCGTGTTAATTTAGATATGTTAATATGGCCTTAAAGAAATTATAATACATACAATAAACTAATATTTAGATATTATTTACTAATTTATTTCAAATATATCTTATTTTGTTCATGTTTTAATGAAATTAACGCGGGAATTCGATGAAATAAAATAATTTTGACATAATATTCGAAAGTCAAATCAGTAGACAATAACAGTGGTTTTGAATCGTCGTCATGGAAACCAAGATCGTCGTCATGCTAACCAATTATGCTGAAAGTTTGGTTTGGACAACCTTGTCAAAGAATTAATTTGTGTATGTATTGTCATATTAATTAAATTAATTGATTAAGATTTGGTCATTTTTTAAAGACTCCTAGAAAAAATATTGTTCCTAATGCTTGCAGAAAGTCTATTTTCCGCACTAGACTGCTTGCCGAACTCCGCGTCGTTCGGCAAACTGCAGTCGCGTGCGGAAAAGTATGTCTTTCTGCACTTGTTAGGAAAATTATTTTGTGAAGTGAAAAAATTATTTGTGTGAATTTGTCTAAACAAAATTGTTTAAACAATTTATCGATCAAGGTACTGCCTGACACCCAGTAGATTTGTTATAAGGACCTCTTTTTGAATAAGTTTGTGCAAAAAATTCGAATCGGAGTAATTTACCTAAGGGGGGCGACGATACAGCCTAGACTAATTTGAGCATATTCAGTAACATTTAATTTCTAGAATCGGCTGTTTGTGTGAATCAGAATCAACTTTTACTAAATGGCATTGGGAAGAGTATACTTTTCCTAGTTGGAGTCTACTTTTACTAGTAAATGTTGAATATAAATCTTCATTTTATATTTATAATCAACTTTTACTGAAACCAGCCGTTAGAGTTGACTCCAACTAGTTGGAGTCAACTCCAACTGGATAATCAACTTGAACTGTAACATATATAATAATTATTATCTGGAAGACCAGGAGTAAACTGCCAGTGGAATAACAATATTTATGTACGTGGTTGGAAATTTTGACATTATTTTTTATGATTAAGTTTCAAACCTGATATTGTTTGTAAGTTTTATAGATCTTTAAAGTACTTATACATATTTTTATATAAATAAATAATAATTCATTTAAACTATCTTTTTACTTTACGTTTAACAATCCTAAACACTTCCCTAATATACATAGGTCACAATAATGAAGACTATAACAACCACATAATATGGATACAAAAACGTCTACAAAAAATGATGTATAATCATTTTCAATTTCTTTGCGACACGAAAAGGTTTCGGAGATCTTTTCCCCCTCATCAGTAGTCCCATATCCTCTTCTCTCCGATTTCTCCAGGTATCACACTTTGGGCCTTTCCGAATTGCAAACAAAGAAATGTCATGGATGAACTAGAGCCATCTACCGAAAAACAAAGTAAGTTATCAATTGAAAGGAAATGCCCAAAGTGTGATACCTGGAGAAATCGGAATGAAGGGGATATGGGACTACTGATGAGGGAGAAAAGACCTCCGAAACCGGTATAGACTCTTGCTGCAATCTCCTACTTAATCAGAGTATTGTACAGCTGCTGCATTTTCGTGTTGCGAAGAAAATGAAAATGTTTATACATTTTTAATTCATTTAGTCTATTGTAGGAGTATTAAGGAATCTTGTTGGAACTTTTACCACACTGAGCAGATGAGTTGTGAATTATTTAAAACTCTCTCATCATAATTTCCTCGGCATCCTGTTTGATTTATAAATTTTGAAAACCTCAGGAGGTGTAACCAAAGAAAGTATTCTACCTGTTGTCAATCTGATGGTATGGGAACGATATTTATGGCCGTTTTCTGTGCTACTTCGATTGATAACTTACTTTGTTTTTCGGTAGATGGCTCTAGTTCATCCATGACATTTCTTTATTTTCAATTCGGAAAGGCCCAAAGTGTGATACCGTAGAAATCGAAGAGAAGAGGATATGGGACTACTGATGAGGGGGACAAGACCTCCGGTATAGACCCTTTCTGCACTCTCCGATTTAACCAGAATATTATGCAGCTACTGCATTTTCGTGTTGCAAAGAAATTGAGAATCTTTATACGGTTTTAATTCATGTACTCTTTTGTAGGAGTATTAAGGAATCTTTCTTGTTGGAACTTTTACCACGCTGTGCAGATGAGTTGTAAATTATTTAAAATTCTGTTATCTTAATTTCCTCGGCATCCTGTTTGATTTATAAATTTTGAAAATCTCAGGAGGTGTAACCAAAGAAAGTATTCCATCTGTTGTTAATCTGGTGGTATGGGAACGATATTTTTATGGTCGTTTTCTGTGCTAATTCGATTGATAACTTACTTTGTTTTTCGGTAGATGGCTCTAGTTCATCCATGACATTTCTTTCTTTACAATTCGGAAAGGCCTAAAATGTGATACCTGGAGAAATCGGAGAGAAGAGGATATGGGACTACTGATGAGGGAGAAAAGACCTCCAAAACCGGTATAGACTCTTCCTCCACTCTTCGATTTAACCAGAATATTATGCAGCTGCTGCATTTCCGTGTTGCACAGAAATTGAAAATATTTATACATTTTTAATTAATTTACTCTTTTGTAGGAGTATTAAGGAATCTATCTTGTTTTAACTTTTGCCACGCTGAGCAGATGAGTTGTGAATTATTTAAAATTCTCTCATCTTAATTTCCTCGGCATCCTGTTTGATTTATAAATTTTGAAAATCTCAGGAGGTGTAACCAAAGAAAGTATTTCATCTGTTGTCAATCTGGTGGTATGGGAAGGATATTTATTGTCGTTTTCTGTGCTACTTCGACTGATAACTTACTTTGTGATAATAATAATAATAATAATAGCGTTTATTGTCCAACAGAATCCATTTACAGGACAAAATATTACACAAATAAAAAATTAAATAAAATATTAGTAATTCATAGGTATCGATAATAACAAAAATTTTACAAAACTAAATTTGAACCTAAAGAAATAAATTAATAATCACCTAGGTAGATCTTGGCCATAGAAATCAGTTGCTTTAAACTGCAGTTAAATATATCGCAGTAAATACTTAAGGCATTATAATAGCTGCACATGACGAATAGAGGAGAATTTAACATAAGGTTAGTTCTAGCTTGTTTATTTCTGAACGTAATCGAATTTCTTACTGGATAAGACGGAACGTTAAAATTTATTTGTCGAAGGATATCAGGGCTGTCAATGAGATTATGTAGTAGCTTGTACAGGAATACCAGGGAGGCATTAATTCGTCTAGATTCTAATGACACTACGTCCAAACCGCTACATAACTCATTATTGCTGATAGCCCTCGTAGGATATATACCATTAATTTTATAAAACAAAAATTTTAAAAATTTACGCTGAACCCGTTCTATAATTTGGATGTGTACATCATAAAACGGTGACCAAATGATAGAGGCATATTCCAGTTTACAGCGTACAAAAGTGTAAAACAGTAATTTAATGGCCTTAGTATTAGTGAGATTTCGACTATTTCTAATTATAAATCCATAAGATTTAAGTGCTTCTCTAACCTTTACATTAACATGTTCAACAAAATTGAGTTTGTGATCAAATATAACTCCAAGGTCTTTAATTTTAGTCAAACGTTCCAGTTCATTGCCATCAATAATATAAGGATGGTATATAGTAGACTGTTTCCTGGAATAACTAACCACCTTGCACTTATTGGCATTAAGATTCAGATGATTTTCCTTACACCATTCATGTACGAGATTCAGTTCACTCTGCAGAAAATGACAATCGTTAAGGTCGCTTATCAATGAATAAATCTTTAAGTCATCAGCATAACATAAACATGGTGCAGAAATAGATTCACACAGATCGTTAATAAATAACAAGAACAATAATGGACCTAGATTAGAACCTTATGGAACCCCTGAAGAAGCAAGGTACTTTGCCGATTTGTAACCATTGTAAGAAACAAACTGCGTTCTATTTGATAAGTAAGACCTCATAAAAGTAACAGCATCCTCAGAAAGACCAAAGTGGTATAATTTAGAAAGCAATACTCCGTGGTGAATTCTATCGAACGCCTTCGAAAAATCGGTATAGACGACGTCAACTTGACTTCTATTATCTAGGGCCTCTGAAATATATTGTGTGACCACTAATAAGTTTGTTACAGTGGACCGACTGGAGACAAAACCATGTTGGTATTGAGACAGCTGATTACGAGTTCTTGAATAAATACGATTATACAAAATTATTTCAAAAACCTTCGACAGATTGCAAATTATGGAAATTGGTCTATAGTTTTCTACCTGATCCCTTTCACCAGTTTTGAATACTGGGCACACTTTTGACTCCTTCCAGAGACTTGGATATTCTTTATTGAGAAGACATAAATTAAAAATTTTTAATAGTGGCACAGTTAAGGCACCTATGCAATCCTTAACCAGAAAAGATGGTATATTGTCAGGTCCACACGTCATTTTGTCTTTCAATTTCTTACTAGCAGAAATTATCTCAGATTCTACAATAGGATAAAAATTTAAGTAATCTGCGTTAACTGATAAAGAGTTAGCTTTAAAATTAATATCAGATGACAGAAAAACACTATTGAAAAATTCTGCAAAAATATTCACAATATTTTGTGGTTCGGAGGTAGTAACGCCATTATATTTCATTACACCAGGAATTCTTGAACTATTATTTTTCGCATTAACATACGACCAAAACTTCTTGGGATTGATGGATAGAGATATTTGAATGTTATCGACATACACATTCTATGCCAAACTGATTTTTGATTTGACAAGGTGTCTTAACCGTTGAAATTCAAGCAAATCACAATGATTTTTGAAACTTTTAAATTTTTTTCGAAACTTTGCTTTTAATTTGATGTTCTGAATGATGTCAGCATCAAACCAGGGTGGATATTTATGACTAAAATTTTTATAAACTGGAATATAGGTATTAAACAAAGAAAACATTTTATCATAAAAATTACTTAAAATTACGTTAACGTCACTAGTAGTATCCAGAAAATTCCAATCCGTTTCGTACAGTTCTCGATATAAAGCAGGAAAATTTGCTTTTTTAAAGTTATAAGTTATTTGCTCAGAACCATACCTAAATATAGGCTCTTTCACAAATATATCCGTAAATGTAATTTGAAGAGCTGGGTGATGAGAGTCTTCATAGAGCAAAGGTGAGTCATCATGCTTCACTTCACAACTGAAATGCGATAAGACTAAATCTAGCAGTCTACCCAAATGATTAACAACATTGTTAAATTGTCTAAGTCCAGTAGAGCCCGTAAAACTTAAAACTACAGAAGTTTGGAAATCAGATATATCATTATCAATGAACTTTGGAACATTAAAATCGCCTAGTAATATGGAGTTATTATATAAATAATCAAGTTGCCCTAAGCAATCGAAAAAATATTCAAAGTCAACTAAACTTAACCTATCCGGTAAATAAACAACAACTGTATAAAAATGTTTGTAACCAATCTGGCACTTGACAATAATTATATCAATTAATGGAAATTGAGCATCGAAAGCCGCAATATCCAATATTTCGGATTTTATGAAGTCTTTTACCGCAAGCACTACACCACCACCCTTCACCTTATCCACCACATGGAATTTTCGGTCCTTTCTATATACTACATAATTATTCGGAAAGAGTTCCATGCTCGAAACATCACCGTGCAACCACGTTTCACTTAATGCTATGATGTCGAATTCACAATCACTAATGTTAGCATTAAATAATGCAACTTTGCTATTTAGACCACGTACATTTTGGTAGTAACATGTAAGTTCAACGTGTTGGGATTTACTTGATTTGGAACTGCTGGACACGTTTAGTTTAAAGAGCCATCAGTTTTACTGACTAGAGTAGGTCTGCCCCTTACATACTTAATCGTCAAATTCTGTTCTCCATGATCTGTTCGCCGTTTCAGTTCTGCCCGAAGTTTATTCATGTATTCTCTCTGCCGAGGTGTTTTATCATCAGAGATTGAAATGGTAGAGAAAGTAGATGTAGCTAATTTATTCTTGGCACGCAAAAAGGACTTAGCCTGTGCGGGTGTGGAAAAGGTCACTTTGATTGGACGAGCCTTATTTGAACGTTTACCAATTCTGTGCACATGTCTTGAAGAAATCGGATTTACATTATCACCCTGTACTGTAATTAGAATCTCGTTTACTTTATTATTGTCTTCCACAGCAGAATTAGTTTCTGGGACGTTATACAAAATGATATTATGTGATCGAATAATACGGTCCATGGCTTCTTCAATTATATTTTCCTGATGTTCGGAAGGTATAGTAGTGTTAATATTAGCGATCTTTCTTTCCAACTCTTGCAATTTCGTTTCCACAAGATTGGTTAAAAATTGCTTCAATTGATCGAGCTTGTCCTCTCCATTACTACAAGTATTACATAGTACTTTTACATTTTTACTACGCATTCGTGTGATCCGACTAGCATCATCGCCCTGTAAGCCAATGCAAGAAGTATGCAAAGAATTCATACATCCCGAACATTTTATAAATTGTGTGTTATTGGTAGATTGTTTACAATTTATACACACAGGCATAATTAATTCTTCGTCCAATTTACAATTTACACCAAAATTAAAAATCAATTAAATGGCAATTATACTTTGTAGGTAGATATTCGATATTCGACAAATGATAAATTAGACCAGTTTTTTTGCTTGTGTGCTGATATAAACGGCAATATAATTAATTATTGCATATATCGGGATTCACATAGGATAACCAATAAAAATAGGTACTCACGGTTGTGTATCTTGTAATAATGAACACTTTGTGAAAATTTCACTAAAAACTGACGTGTATAACTCAAGTAACTGAATGTTCAATGTGAGCCACAAATAATACGTTTTTACTGTTTGGTTAACTATGAATTCTTTATGATATATAATGTAGAGTGAGAGTGAGAATTATTGTGATATATAGAGCTCGGGAAATATGCACTTAAAAAACCCTAAAATATGCATGCAAATATGCACAAAAAACAGTTGAAATATGCACTAAAATATGCTTTTATGCAGTTATTGCATATAAATTAAAAACGCAGTAATCCATGTTGTAAAGGTATTTAAATATTTATTTTTATGCCAATGGCCTTAGCTGTCCAGGCATTTAAGCTACACATAACAAAAATATTTATTTTATGCTAAAGTCCCAAAAATATTTATTGAAATTTTTATTATCTACATCATTATATTCACTTATTCTTTATATTTTATCGTCATCATTCTTTATTACATTATTATTACAAGTAAAATTAAAACTATACATTATTAAATGTTTTTCTAAATTTTCTACATAAAAACTGAGCCGTCTATCTGATAATAATTGTTTATATGCGAAAAAACTTCTTCATACGTCACATGACGTTAAAGGAGCAAACTTAAAATAGTGAATACTTGAGTGTTCTACCTATAAAATTAAATTATTTTCACATTTCCCCATCTTAATATTATTTATTTGAATTATTTTTTGATATCCGTCATTTTTCTTTAACAACGTGTAGAATTTTGATGCACTTTGTTGGTTTCCCCAAGGTGTTTAATTTTTTCATTTAATAAATTGATAATTTCAATACTTTGGTCTAATGAAATGTTTCGCATTTCTAATTTAGTAATTGATTCAGCAATATTTACAAAATTGGTCTGGATATGTGTCAAATTACTTTTTTTTTAAATATTTACTAATTTTTTTGTAAAACCTGAGTTATTTACATCGAATCTAAAAAGGACGTCTCTAATTCCCTCAAAATTATCGGTTATGAAATTTAAAGAACTTAACCATGTTCCCCATCTAGTTATCACATGTTCAGATGGAAAAGGCACATTAGCTAAACGATCTTTATAATATAAAGATGTACATATGTACATATTATTTAGGGGAGAGTTGGACAAAACCGGGTACCACTAAAAAAACCGTCTGTATATTTTGCTATGTGAGAGTAGCAAATGTTTGTTGCAGATTGAAATATTCTCAAATGACTTAAGTTTGATACGCTAATGTAAATTTTTAAAAATATTCTTAGATTTTAATTTTTTTTTATTTTTATGAAAATATTACAAAATACCCGGTTTTATTCAACCGGTATGATAAAACCGGGTAATAACTTAATTACCATGTAAAAAGACTAATGGGCAGAAAATAAAATATTTATTAAAAGTATGTGAACAAAAATCGAAAATCTATGAACAGGAGTCACAAATAAAAACTTCATCTACATCATCATAGGCACTACAGGCGTCATAAGCCCATTTGGTGCAAGAGACACATTTTACACAGCCTTCCTTCACATTATAATTTGAAAATAGTTAATTGTAATATCCATTATTATCTTCTTCCTCCAAACTCTCCAAAATTTTGTTTTTGATGCAGCCCTTTTTACCACGTTTTTTTCTTTTTTTTTTTTGTTTAGTTCATTTAGTTTTAATTTTTTTACGACTGGAGATTTTTTTTAATTTTTCCTTTTAGCTTTCTTACTAGCTTCTTCAACAGAAGAAGTCACATGTTGTAGTTAACTTAAAGCAAAAAACCACTGCAGAAACTGGAAGTAACAACAGGTCTGATAAAATTGGGTACCCGGTTTTATCGATTTTCGGACTACCCGGTTTTGTCAAACTCGTAAACAAGACATTAAATGTTATTTAAAATTTTAAGTTATGAATTAATATTTAAAATTTTTGGCCAAATTAAAGGTAATATACTACGTTACATGTATTAAATTTTGAAATGGCCATTAGTTATTCATTAGAGGAGAAAACAGCTATAAAATTACCTTAAAAATCGAGTCTCCTGCATCAAAAAACAGGTGAGGTCTTACTGTTCCGGCACAGATTACTCAAATCAGGTAGAAATAAATACACACGACTGATGGTGGCAAAAGGACACTAATTTTAACATTTTCTAATAGATAGCAGCAGACAGTTAGAAGAATTAAGGGGTACCCGGTTTTATCAACCTACCCGGTTTTGTCCAACTCTCCCCTACACATGTACTCGCAGAAGGGCTTTTCTCTCCTTAAAGTTTCTGCTACTCTGTTTCAAGCGTGTGCTAAACAAGTAATTTTGAAAAAAATATTTTTAATTGTTGTCCACCTTTGGTCATATGGCGCAGCATCACTTAATAACAAAATTTTTTCCCTAACAAAATGTTACTGCATATTGTAGAATCTCCTTCGTCTCTTTATTCGTCGTTTCCTTGCCGTATAAATTGTAATAGGCAGATATTAAGGATGTTACCAGAAAGTAGTTCCACATGAATTCTCAGTTTTATTGTTTAGAAATTTTTTTCTGTTGTTTGAGGTAAAAAAAGTCTAAAAATATGCAATTTTAATAAATGCACAGGCACTTATAAAAGTTATCCAAAATATGCAAATAATATGCATTTTGCATATTTCCCGAGCTCTAGTGATATATAATCGTTTCCATTAATCTTCTCATTTCAATTCTTATTTTCTTGATATTATGTCTTGATTCTGTAGTCTAAGTCACAAATGAGTGACAGCCAGTATATTTTTGGACCAAAAGGTTCATCATAGATACGGTCTCAGGGATTATGCCAAGCTGAGGGAACTGGGCGTCAGTGAGTACCTGGTCAATGTGGTTGACAGATACTTCACAGATAGGTTCATGACAGTCAATTATACAAGCATCAGGTGTTACAGGGCGTTCTGAAGAAGTAAATGGTAGGCACCACTTTGTAGAGTGTCCTGTATGGCGGAGTCAGTCTACAGTTGCCGAGGGGTTGTACCATTGTAGCTTATGCTGATGATTTCGCCCTGGTGGTAGAGAGATAGGAGACGGATATGTCTAATACGGCTAACAAGGCCCCGTGCCGTATTAGTATTAGCAGATGGATCAGAGGAAATGATCTAGAGCTGGCGGGCTTGGTACACGACAATTAGACCGAAATCATTAGACCGAAAGCAGTAGACCGAACTCATTAGACCGAAAAGCACTTTACCGAAACCTCACTAGACCGAACAGCATTAGACCGAAATGGTAAATAAATTAAAAAAATTGCAGTAAATTATGCTAAGATTTTGTGTGTCTGTCTTTTTGTTTGTTGTATTTTTTTGTATTATTTTATATAGACTGTGTAAATTGTTACTCTATACAGTCTGATATGAAATAATTTTTGTGCGTTAAACAAATTAGTGAAGGTAAAATAAAGTAAGGGTAGAGTAACGTTAACACCATTTTAACTGTTTCTAATAAACATCCAAACAATATTTAGTTGTAATTACATTTGTCTTATCTAAGTAAAAAGAAAAAGAAGAAAATAAACACAAAACAAAGCAAAAAACAACCTCTAAACTCGCCAGTACTTTGTGCTGCCAATCCTAAGCCTGCATACAGGGTGAGGAGAGGTTGATGTTACCCTTGCTCCGATTGCAATCCTGTTTGAGTATCCTGTATTATGTACTAAATGCTTTTCGCTCTCCTGCTTTTCGGTCTCCTACTGTTCGGTCTAGTGAGGTTTCGATAAAGTGCTTTTCGGTCTAATGAGTTCGGTCTACTGCTTTCGGTCTAATGATTTTGGCCTCTTTGCAGTAAGCTGGTGGGCTTGAGGTGGCACTTTTCAAAGGGAACGGGAAAAAATCCTGTCTCCGCATTATAGTGGAAGGGGTGAAGCTTGCACCAGCTAAATAGGTGAAGTACCTCCTACTCTGGCTGTGAGAGGGCTAAGATCCGAAGTACACGTCCACAAGACTGTGAAGCAGGCAAACCGAAGTGTGGAGGCTAATGTATAATATTGAGAGACCAGGCAGCACCAAAAGAAGTACGCTTAATGGAATCTTAAAGTCCTATTCTGCCCCGGTGTGGTGCAATGACTTAGACGTCGTGAAGTACGCCAAATTGCTGGAGACTTCGCAAACGTAAATTCTCCTTAGGGTACATAGACCCTTTAGGACGGCTTCAAACGGGGCTATGTCGAAAGGCTAGGTGGATGAAGGAGTCAATTCCTGATCTGAGGCCGTGGTAGGAATGGAAGTTCAGAAATCTGGACTGCCTGGCACAGGTTTTGGACGACAGTTTTATTAGGTACCCACACAAACAGGATATGTAAATATATTTCGGTGGACTGGTCTCTTTGTAGGGTGCTGGACGGTCCAATTCACCTATTCAGTTGTTAGAGGTGCTCAATTGAAATGGGTGTTTTAGAGAGACGAATGGGTTTGAGACTGGATGATAGGAATACGGTAAATTTGATGACTAGAAAAAAAAAAAGAGAGGATAGAGAGATACATGGTTTCCGAGGTCATGCAAAAGAAGGAGGTAGTGGACAGGGTGTAAGGCTGCAACAATAGGAATCTGAGTAAGTAAGTGGCCTACTGAGTTTCTCTTTTGATAAAAGTAGAATCATTAGGCATATCGTTATTTCTCTGTTATTAAGATTATTAACCATTTTAAATACCTAGGATGTTGAATAAACGAGACACTAAATCCGAATGAAGAAATTAAAACTCGTATAGAAATTGCAAGAGGAGCATTTATAAAACTCAGATCTATTCTGAGCAAATCTCAGCTGAACTTACAACTAAGAATTAAGTTCCTAAAATGTTATGTCTATCCTGTATTACCATATGGATCTGAAACCTGGATCATGAAGGTTAACATCATGAACAAAATAGAAGCCTTTGGGATGTGGTCGTATCGTAGAATGCTCAGAACATCTTGGGTTCAACGCATTTCAAACAGAGAAGTTTAAACAGAGTGTGTCAAGGCGAAGGTGATTTAACCAAGATGATAAAAAAGAGAAAACTTGAATATCTGGGGCATATAATGAGAGGCAGCAGATACAGGATGCTGCAGTTAATACTCAATGGAAAGATCGACGGAAAAGGTGGAATTGGTCGGAAGAAATATTCATGGCACCGAAACCTTCGTCAATGGACTGGCTTATCAGCAGATCAATAATTGTTACATGCCGCACAAGATCGAGAACGATATCGGCAAACTGTTATGGAAGCTACCCACGCCTAAAAATTTGGGCACGGTACTTAAAGAAGAAGAAGAAGATTATTGAGGGTATAATTCACTTAAAAGTTCTTCTTTTCGGCTTTTTCCCATTATGAGTTCACCGTTTTCGTCCTCCATAACATACTGCCTATCGTAGTATTTCCTAACAAATTTTCTTACTTTAGATTGCAGGGCTCTGTTTTCCAATGAAATTTTTTTAATGTCTTATAAAAATAATGTATTTTGGAGAATTATTACTAGTCCGACAAGAATGGAGTGCAATAGTAAAAGCGCAAAGACTCGCTGAGAGTTGTAACGCCATTAGATGATGATTTGAAAAATAAGAATAATGATTTAAATAATTTTTGTTGTTTATTTCGATTATAGCCCAAGAGCCCGTGGCCGCTAGGCATTCCATATTTAATAAAAACTGAAAGTTTCTCTGCGCATATGCCCAGCACAGGTAAAAACGATCAGCGAGTACGGACTTTGGATCGTGGTTACTTAAGCAGTTAACACGTAGGAAAGGTGTGTAAACTATTATATTACCTTTCTTAAAGTATAAAAGCTGAATTTTATCCTCCTCTTCCTCTGTCTGTTCTCCTTCGTAAGGATGTAGTGGCGTCATGTAAGTCGTTTAACTATTTCTATCCAATCCGCTCTCTCCTGTGCGTGTTGTTTTGCTTCGGCAGTAACCAGTCATGTCCCTTATTTGCTCCGACCATTGTAATGGAGATCTTCCTTTGGATCTTCTGCCCTCTACGAGTCTACGTTGCCTTCAACTATCATTCGTTCCGTGCCTTCTCTTCTGCTAGTTATATGTTTAAAATATCTCAGTATATTTTGGTTGATAGTTTTGCTAAGTCTAGTTTTTATGTGAAGTTCGGCTAATATTGAATTATTTATGAGATGTACGGTCCATGGTATGCGCAACATTCTCCGGTAGACGCACATTTTAAATGCCATTATACGTTTTGAATCTGCTTTTTTGATGGTCCAAGTCTCTGAAGCGTAGGTGGCGATAGGAAATATTAACGCTCGAACAAGGCGTAATTTTGTGTTTTCTAAAATCAATGGGAAAGTCCCAATAGTTGGCTGTATACCATAGTTTAAAAAAACCTATACAGAAGTAAAAACTTCAAATTCTATTTTGGTATAAAATCGTTTTATTTTTTAGTTTTAATCGTTTTAGTTTTTTAAATAAAACGATTTTATACCAAAATACAATTTGAAGTTTTTACTTCTGTATAGGTTTTTTTTGTGTTTTTTGTAATGTCAGTATTCTTCCATATTTTGTGACTTTGGCTGTTGCCGATCTGGCTATTATGATGCGCCTACGAATCTCGTCTTCGCAGCCTCCACTGTTAGTAATAACGGAGCCTAAGTAATTAAATTGTCTGACCACTTCGTAACCTGCCAAGTCTCTTATCTCCGGTTGGTTGTTTCTGATTCTATCGATGATCATTACTTTGGTTTTCTGTATATTTATTTTCAAACCATATTCTGTACTCACCGTTCCTAGCCTATTCATAAATTCTTCCAGTTCTTCTGGTGAAGACGCCAATATAATAGTGTCATCAGCATAACGTAGGTTTTTTATTTTTCTTCCTACTATCGTTGCTTCACCTTGCCATTCCTCAAAAACTTGACCCATAATGTGTTCACTATATATATATTGAATAGAATGGGGGATATTATACATCCCTGTCGCACTTCAGATTTTACTTTGAAGTTTTTCGAAACCACATTATTAACTCTTACATTAGCGGTGTTATTTACATAAAGTGCTTGTAATAGATAGATTAGATGTTCTGGTGTACCCATTTCTCTAAGTATATGCCACATTTTATCCCATTTTACGTTATCGAAGGCTTTGGAGTAGTCAACAAACAAAGTTTATGAATTTTATATATTATTTTAATTGGACTACTATCAAAAGATAATATCTGAATAACCGGACAGTATCAATGGTTTTTTCACCTTGACGGACACATTGAAAGTCTACTGTAGGTACGAGCGCGGGACAATATGTTGTACTCGAGTGTAGACGAACGAGTGAGATAGTGAGTTCCGTCTACTGCGATCTTTTACTGCGCATCATCAGTCGTAGTATTTATATTTAGATATATATTATATATTATTATACAGGGTATCCTAAAAGTAGTGGGACGGTCGAATATTTCGCGAAATGAACATCCGATCGAAAAGCTGAAAAAAACCTTTTCAATATTTTTCAAAAATCTAACTGACGCCAAACATGACACCCCTTCCACACCCTGGAGGTGGGGTGGGGGTAACTTTAAATTTTAAATAGGAACCTACATTTTTTATTGCAGATTTGAGTATCTCATAAAAAAGTAAGTAAGATTTATTCGAGACATTTTTTAGATTGGTTGATAGATTGCGCTAATAAATCGTATTTTTTAAATTACAGCGCCAGCTATTAACAATTCTAAAAAATGTTTCGAATAAATATTCCTTATTGTTTCATGAGCAATCCAAATCTGCAATGTGCCCACCCTACCCCACCTCCAGGGGAGGAGTGGTAGGGCCTTGTTTGGTATCATTCGATAGACTTTTGAAAAATATTGAACACGTATTTTTCAGTTTTTCGATGGGATATTCATTTCGCGAAATATTCGCCCATCCCGCTACCTTTGGGACACCCTGTATAATCATCATCATCATCATTCAACCCGGATCTATCCACTGCTGGATATAGGTCTCCCTCAGTCTTTTCCATGCATTTCTGTTTTGTGCTGTTTATATCCAGCTTTTGTCGATCCGTTTCATGTCATCAGACCATCTGGTTGGCGGACGACCTCTACTTCGATAAGCTTCTTGTCTTGATCTCCAGTGTATTCGACATTCTAGCTATGTGTCCAGCCCAGTTCCACTTTAGGGTCATAATTCTTTCTATGGCATCCGTCACTCCTGTTCTCCATCTTATCTCCCTGTTCGTAATTCGATACCGACGAGAAATGCCTAGCATTGAGCGTTCCATGACTCTTTGGGTAACTCAAATTTTATTACTTACTTTCTTGGTCATTGTTAAAGTTTCTGAACCATAGGTAAATACTGGCAACAAACACTGATTAAAGACTTTTCTTTTGAGACACATAGGCAGTTCTGACTTGAGGACATAGCTCAGCTTGCCGAATGCCACCCAAGTGAGTCCTATGCGGCGGCTTAGTTCGCACGTTTGATTATTTCTTCCTATGCGTATCTCATGCCCTAAGTACTTATGAGAGGTGCTTTCTTCAATAGGCATGCTATTTACTGAAATCTTTTAATATGGAGCAGCAGGCCTACGCCTCTCCGAAGATGACTCCAATAAGAGTCGAAAATTGTCGGTTCAGAGTGCTGGACTGCGCTCCGTATTCTAAGTGAAAAATAAGATTGTTTTGCCTTTCCATTGCAACTGAATAAAAATGGTTTACATTTTTATTTTTATTTTATTACTATTATTAATCCTATAGAGTAACTAGGACCATTTCCCGTTGTAACTTTACCAAGCTGCAGACGGAGGTTTTGAATTGCATAGTGTAGAATTCCTTCCCTTTTGTGTCTTCACTGCAGCATTCATCTGGCTTGCATATTGTAGAAGCCTTGGAGGTGTCACCAGGGAAATGGACCAATAAGTTTTCAATTTAAAAATCTTTTAGTAATATTTTTAATATTTTTCCATATTATTAATGTTGCTATTAGGATCGAAAAGTTTACCTTTCAATTGCCAGATGACGCTAGTCACCTAACCCATACATGTCAGTTGCAATGTGAGGATAAGCTTTCATGGTTGGTCACTTCGAATGTAGAGCAGCAGGCCTACGCCTCTCCGAAGATGACTCCAATAACAGTCGAAAATCGTCGGTTCAGAGTGCTAGACTGCGCTTCGCATTCTAAATGGAAAATAAGATTGTTTTGCCTTCACATTGCAACTGAATAAAAATGGTATACATTTTTATTTTTATTAGTATTACTCCTATAGAGTAACTAGGTCCATTTTCCGTTGGAACTTTACCAAGCTGCAGACGGGGGTTGTGAATTGCATAGTGTAGAATTCCTTCCCTTTTGTCTTCACTGCAGCATCCATCTGGCTTGCATATTGTAGAAGCCTTGGAGGTGTCACTAGGGAAATGGGCCAATAAGTTTTCAATTTAAAAATCTTCTAGTAATATTTTTAATATTTTTCAATATTATTAATGTTGCTATTAAAACTGAAAACTTTACCTTTCAATTGCCAGATGACGCTAGTCACCTATCCATACACGTCAGTTGCAATGTGAGGATAAGCTTTCATGGTTGGTCACCATGGTTGGAGTGCTGGACCGCGCTCCTTATTCTAAGTGAAAAATAAGATTGTTTTGCCTTCACATTGCAACTAAATAAAAATGGTATACATTTTTATTTTTATTTTTTAAATCTTTTCGCTTAACAAAAGATTTGTCATGATTTGCGTTTTTGTATGGTTGATTTTTAATCCAACTTGTAAGGGGGCTAGGTATAGTTTCTCCAGTTGCGATACTGCATCATTGATGCTGTCAGCAAAAAGAACAATATCGTCAGCGAATCTCAAATGACTAAGTATTTCTTCGTTAATATTAATTCCTTTTTCACTCAGATTTGCGTTTTTAAACATATGCTCTAATAATGTTGTAAACAATTTTGGCGAAATTGTGTCTCCCTGTCGTACTCCCCGTTTTATTTTAAATGCATAGGTCTTTTTATCTGTCAGTTTTACGCTTGCTGTCGAATTTGGATAGATGTATTTAATCATGTTTATATAGCGATGATCTATACGACACTCTGTTAAGGCTTTTAACATTTTTTGATGACTTATGGTGTCAAAAGCTTTTTCGTAGTCAACAAATATCAGGACTAATGCCTTGTTATATTCAACACTCTTTTCTATTAAGTTCTTAATAATTACTTGTAAATGATCATTTGTGCCATATCCTGCTCTAAAACCTGTTTGTTCTTTTGGCTGATAGAAATCCAACTTACTTCCTAGTCTGAGAAATAAATATAAATAATACGACTGATGATGCGCAGTAAAAGATCGCAGTAGACGGAACTCACTATCTCACTCGTTCGTATACACTCAAGTACTTTTCTCGCTCTCGTACCTACAGTAGACTTTCAATGTGTCCGGCAAGGTGAAAAAACCATTGAAACTGTCCGGCTACTTAGATATTATCTTTTTATAGTAGTCCAATTAACACATTATATAAATTTCATAAGATAATATTTTACACACCTTTGCTACCTGTTACTTGCTCAAGTAACCATGATCCAAAGTCCGTAATCGCTGATCGTTTTTACCTGTGCTGGGGACATGCGCAGAGAAACTTTCAGCTTTTATTATATATGAAATGCCTAGCGATCTCTTGACCTATTACCTACTGGTAAAAGAAGAAAAAAAAATCAAATATTCTTTGTATCGTTTATTTGAACAATATGTCCTACAAAATAGCAGAATTATCAATACTTCTCTGCGATTACAGAAAACATTTGCGAACAATATTGAGCAGTTTCATATTACAACATAATAATGATGTAATATCAACATATGTAAATAATAAGCTAAATCTGAAAAAAAAATACCTGTTTGATAAAGGTTACATTACATCCTATAATTAAGTCAATATCAGTTTTAATTAGGAAAAAGTCGATACAATTTGTGAAAATAATATACGAACAGGTGCGGGAGCAAGCCAAATAGGATTCTATTTTAGTGACGTCACATTGCCTAGCAATCGTCGATTCTCCCATTATGAAATTCTATTTTGCGACGTCAGCAAAATAGAATTCTAGTTGGCGTGCTCTGGGCCCAGGAATATTTGAAGGGGTGGGTGCAATAACCAGGTAGCTCCATATTTTAAAAATGAGAAATTGTGGAAAATCGAAAAAAACCTCCTAAAAATTCAAAATTAGTTTATTTTTGATTATTTTTTTCCTGCGGTGAAAGCATGTAAAGAGAAAGTTTTTACGTAGTTTTTGTAAATATTATTAATATCATACTTTAATAAAATAAAAAAAAAAATTGGAGCTGCTTTGCCAAAAATATACAAAAAAAATAGTTTTAGGTTTATTTATATGTTATTTGGATACAAAAAGTAAAGAAACTAAATAAAATGTCCTTATTACATTATTATCAAAATACAAACTAATCAGTGGAATATGACAACATAAAAAACAGGTAATATTCTTCTTAGGTTACTAGTGCTCATCTTCAGTTTCGGATGTTTGGCATTCTTCTGGCTCTACAGAAACAAGTTGTTGGTAGTAGCACAATTCAGCCTTGCCAACATACTGTCTGGCCAATTCCATGACATTTAATAGCTTATCCCTTTTCAAAGGCAATGGGGCATTATAAACCGTATTGTGTACTTGTGGAAAAATCGGTACACAAGATTTCTTTAGAAGAACGAAATCCTCAGTCACAAAACCATTCGCTGACTCTGAGCACATAACAGTCTCTCTATGTGTTTCACTAAATTCGATAACTTTATATTTCGATATGGTAAATTTTGCACCAGAACTATTTTTAATATTGCTTTTCTTAAAAAATGGCTCCAGAACTTCTTTATAGTTTAGAATCATAACTTGTTTAACAGTTTTCACAATAAACTTCTTACTGGTATTTGCTATCATGCGACTCCATTCCTCTGGCAGATAAACTCTTTCTTTCTTTCTTTCTTTTTTCTTTTTCCACCAGAGCAAACGACCCGTCACAGGGTAAAAAACTATGCCCAGGTTCGGGATAACGATGTCTTATTCTCTTGAATCTTCCATGCAATAGAAGAGATTGCCAAAAGTGAACAAGAACGGAGTTCTTGTTCTGCGCAGCACAGTTGTCACTAAAAACGTAAAGGGTTGTTACCTGCAGATCAATGTATTTATTAATAAAATCGTGTAAGCAACTTATCATTCATTTGGAGATTTCCGACCCGTTATTTCATCGAAAACATAAAAGTAACTCTTCGAAACGCTGCCCTTATGGATATTTTATATCTTTTCTATATTTTCTATTATATTATTTTGCCAACAGTTAAGTGCAAGAACCAGGCAGCTCCAGGAACTGCCCGGTTCTTGCTACAAACCGAAAGCAAAGTAGCTCCAAATATCGTTGCCATAGGGAACGATCGGCCGATTTTTTTAAGAGTAAGTCACTAAAAATCTCATTTTGGTAAAAAAGTGGAGCTGCCTGGTTATTGCACCCACCCCTTCATTTACACTCTGCACTCTGTCTAGTTGCCACGTACTTCAATCTGTTGGTATCATCTGATAATATGGCTTGAAAAGGAAATGAGACGAGTAATATTTTCATTCATATATTGATGGTTAATACATAACGTTTTAGAGAGTACACAACTAACACATTAAAAATCAAACAGAAGCAGGTCTTTTACTATGAAATTCTAACAATTTGTGATTTTTACATCACAGATAATTTTAGATAAGGATTAATTCAAATTAAAAAATTAATCAAATTGCACTACTTTTCTTTTACTAATTTTAAGACCCCTGGCTTATGTGTCTGGTATTCTGTTGAGTATATAATAATATCTACTTTTCACTATGTGTTTTAAAGCTCTAAAACTTAACAAGTAACACACAAAGGAAAGCTTGGTCAAAATGCAAAATAACTTTCACGGAAAATTAAAACATCAAGGCAGTTATTATTAAAATGAAGAAATAATTATAGTGGAAAGTGTAGCACATTATTAGGGACATGACTTTAAATGTAAAGCAAAAGATTTATTATCTTTATATAAGATCTAAGGCACAGCGATGTAGAGAATAATGTAGAAGTAGAAATACGGCTGGCTGCCAGAGTAAAACGCCACATTTTAAGATATATGCCAGTAAGTATCTTGAAACAGGTATTTTTTTTTCTTTCGGTGCCTATTAATTTCGGATATTTGCAATCATCGTGGCTATTCGTACTTTGTTCACTGCTGCTCGAAACAGCCCAGTATTTGTTATGGAAAACCATGCTCATAAATTTTTAAGCTAGAAGATCCGTCTGCCTTCGGGACCTATATTTGCCCTTAATTTTTCTACAAGATCAGCCAGTCTATAATATTCGTTTTTTCGCCTAGTAGGTCCCAAGCAGTCCAATTTCCGGGTCTTTCTAGTATTTAATAAATAAAGTTGTATATTCGTTCTACAAAGTACTTCCCCATTCAGAATATGGTCCATCCAAGATATTCTGACTCATTTCTGTAATTTTATTGACTATGTGTCGCAAGATGTCTAGACTATCGGCAATGATGACGGTCTTGCGTCTTTTTCTTGTCGGTTTTCCATTACTAAGGATTTCCTTCAGTACTCATAACAAGTTTTCACCATTGGTGATTATCTTTAACTCCTCCAAGGGATTCGTAGAATAAATGACCGGCTGAATACTGAATTTGCTCGGGCCATCTGGTGACCGTTGTATTGGTCTTCTGCTAAAAAGTTTTCCAGAAATTTTTAGCAGAATTTCCAAAAATTAACCTCTCTGAATTATCATTACTGATAATGATATAATCATTAATGATAAGTGAAAGATAGGAGAATCGTACTGAAAACAGAAAGCACAAAACAAAGGCGAATGGAAGAGACCAGGGGCTTTAGTATTTATTCAAAACTGGACGAATTAAAGGGTAAAAGAAGAAATTATCATCACCTCTGCGAACTACGTACCCAAAGAACTGTACAATTCGGTGCAGATATGTTTTGGACAGCCTTTCTTTAAATGTCATTTACTTAAGAATGCAAACGTTTGTCCGATGAGTTGTCCAAGGTATGTCCAGCATCTAATACTACATCTCAAAGGCATCAATTTTGGCGTTCTTATATGAGAAAAGTCCAAGTTTATATAGAAATATAGTATAGAAATGTTGAGAATACAATTATTGCAGTCACCAAACTCATCTTGATAATTTGAGAGAACGATCTATCTTTCCAAACTTTATTTACGCGAGCATTTATTGCCATTATACTAGATCCGAGCTAGTGGAAGCCGAAGCAGCTGAGTGGTGTTGAATCTGCCTATCACCATTATGTTGGTGTTATCTTGATTAATTTTAAGATCAACCTTAATGGTTTTATACTCAACTTTTCGCAGGAGATCTAGTATTTCTTGTTGATTTGGTGCTATAAATGTAAGGTCATCTTCTTTCTTCTTGCAGTACCGTCTCCTATCGGGGGTTGGCTACCATCACACCAATCTTAACATTGTTGGCTGTAGCTCTGAACAATTGTATTGAGCTGCGCCCGTACCACTACCTTAAATTTCGCAACCAAAAAATCCTTCTACGTCCCACATTTCTCTTTCCCGAGATTCTTCCTTGGATTATGAGCCTTAGCAGGGAGTACTTTTCCATTGTCATTATGTGGCCTAGATATTCCAGTTTCTAGCCAATGAAATGTTCGCTGTATAGGAATGGCATGTCAAAAAATTCTGATTATTCCATATACATTTTTTCAAATTTAGAATATGGCAAAAAGGGGAAAAATACGTACATTACTTATTCTTTGACGATTCCTTTACAGTTAGAAATATTTTGCAAGTGAGTAGCGCCAGAAAAGCCAAAATAACTATTTCAAACACAGCATTATCCTTATGCCAAAATTATCATTATCTAAGTCTGTCGAGGTTTATTTATGACGCCTAATTAAGAATACAATTTACTTGTATTCGTGAAATATGAAACTTTTATAAAATAAAATTAGTTATTATAATAAATATAATTAGTATAACGTAGGAGCTTTACACAAAGCTACTATACTTAGAAACACCTCCAAAATCTAAGCATTTGTTGTTCGCAAAGTTTTTACAATTTTTTACAGGTACTTATCGTAAAATCATTTTAACAGTAATAAATAAATAAATATCAATAAATAATCTATACAAAATAAAATTTAAAAATAACCGAAACCAAAAGAGCAACTCCAAAATTAATTTTTGGTATATTTACAAAAGTCTTGAATTTCTTTATAAAAATAATTTGAAAATTGTTAAAAAGGTAACCTAAAAAACTAAATTAACGAATATCTTCGACATCTGAAAACATTGATACGATGCAGGATCATATTGGGGATAACTCATAAGCAGGAAAAATTGGGACTAATTTTGTATGGCCTTGAGTGGCACACATTCGTCCTAACTGATATAAATATATCTAATTTACATTCTAGATAAAAGTTATCAAAAGCTTATACAATTCTAAGTTATCAGATACAGCACGTTTAGATTTAAATTAGATATATATTATTACCTATAACTGGCAACACTGCGCGCCGTCGAGTACCATGCGGTCCCACTTCCCATGCTAAAGCACCTGATATCAGCTGATTCTAACCCCGTCGCTCCGTCCTTCGCCGTCATTTGGCGATTAAACAACGATAGTGAAATAAGCAATGTTGCCGATTTTAGTGCTAGGAATGTTAAGATTTCAGTGGCCTATATCTAATTGAAAACTAAACGTATTGTATGAGCGTTCTCTTATTCTCATAAAAAATATCCAACTTTCTCCTGCTCATAAGAAAAACACTTACAACACACACATACCCATATGTCGAAAGATTTTAATTTATATGACCAAGCATGTAGCCGTTTTTCTTTCGATCTAAACCCTTTCAGTCTGCTCTAATATTACGAGTAAAAGCAGCTCCTTGACTTTGTTTTCTGTGAATTGGCATATCCTATGACACCTGCGAGTTTGTTTTCAGCAAATGGTCTTAGTTTGACACAAAGGAAAGCTGACATAAGACAAGATACTATTAATATAGCTAATAAAACTACTAAGGTTGCTGCAAAACCTGGAGTAGTCATACATATTAATCCTCCGTTGTTAATTTCCTCCTTGGCGGGAAAGACCATAGTGGGTGGAGTTGTGCTATTGCTGTTTTCGTCAAGTGTAAATGTCAAATCTCCTGTAGATACAACCCTAATAATCCTATTCACCCCCACTTCCTTTTCCGGGTCGACAGCGAGAGCTCTCTTTGATCTCCTTTCATCCCTTGGTCGCCCAGGATGTAAATATGCTTCGATAGGTAGCGGTGGAGGAGCACCATAACCAGTATCAGGTGGACCATGCACCAAATCAAGCAAGCCGTGGAGATGTTGTCCTGAAGAATCTGAACACTGATCTGGACATTGATATCTGCAGATTTGGATGGTGCACTGGAAGTGAACTTCCATGGAGTCAGGGAATTTAAATGCCTGGAAGTGGGCATATGATAACACTGAAGCGCTTGCGCCAAAGTTTTTAATCTTAGTAAATCTGGACATCAATTTTGGTCTTGTGACACAACCTCTTTGGTCGACTAACTGTATGGGAGCTCTTTTTCCATCGTGAGCCATACAGTTCCTTACCAACATATCAAACTTGTTGTCGTCATCTTTAATAGCTAAAACCATTGTCATTGTTTGGCCTATTTTGACTAAACCTGATACTTCCGACGCCCATGGTCCCTTTCCTACTTGTATTTGCATCCAGCAGCCCACATTGTCACCGGCAAAGTCAGTTCTGACAACGTCAAGCATATCTACCGGGAAGGGTCGGAAAGTAACCGATTTTTCATACTGATCGTGCCAAGTACATCTAAGTTTTCTTGCTTGATCCCAGACTTCTTGTACTTGAGGATCATATTGAATAACGATGATGTTTTCGAAGAAAGTTCCTGAGCCCGATTCGGCACCATATCCATAAAGACCATTTTCGGTGTTACCAGAGGTTCCGCAAGCATGAATACCTATTTCAAAATGAGCTGAGGTTCTACCTAAACCAGC
The DNA here is from genome assembly GCF_917563875.1 of Diabrotica virgifera virgifera. NCBI lineage: Eukaryota > Metazoa > Arthropoda > Insecta > Coleoptera > Chrysomelidae > Diabrotica > Diabrotica virgifera. Next base: position 268,874,604 of record NC_065443.1, read on the forward strand.
AGGAAGATGAACACAGTGGACGTTACTATAATGACCTTTGCTGAAAACTATACCATAGAAAGGTTTATCAAATCCAATGTACACTTTCATGAGGTTTTTCTCACATTTCACATCAAGAGAAAGAATTTTCGGCATATCTGGAACTGGGGCAGGCCAAATTTCTCCACCAGCAGTGTCGTATTTGTCCATAGCTTGCTTCTGAGAAGGTGGTGGAGGGGGTGGTCCATTGTAGGAAATTTTGTTGTTATCGAATGGGTTATTAGTGTTCTTTTGTCCGGGGAAGGGCTTGTGGTTACTGTAATGTCCTCCATTGTTTCTGGATGGTTGATTAGGATTTCTTGATGGGGGACCACTGTTATAAGCAAGTTTTTGTGGTGGGTCTGACTTGTCATCTAATGATTCAAGAGCCAGTTGGTCTGAGCTTGGTTCTTGTTCATTTTTGTTAAGTTCCTTGATTTCTTCCGAGCCTTGAACTGCCTCTACCACTTCAACTTCTTCCGCAAGGACAGTAAGCTGAAACAAAAAAAAATTAATTAGTTTAAAAGGTAAAAAATAGTTACTAATTTAATAGAAAATAAATTAATGCACTATAGTGCATTCACTGAAGGTGGATATGAGCTATTACCTCCGATGTCGTTGAACCTCCATCGATTTGCATGAAAATTGGTGAGTGGTTAGAGGATATCTCAATCAATAAAGGTGACATAGTGCTAATTTGCGCTTTTACCGTGGACGTAGATGCCACCCCTTCTCGTGGGTGAAAATTATTTTATTGAAAATAACCCCGTAATGCGATAGAGGGATAAATTCTAAGCAAAATTTGTTATATAGGTAAATTCTAAGCAAAATTTTTCATATAAAGTTATTAAAATAAATCAAAACTTTTTGAGTTATTAAAGATCAAAGATTTTAATTGTTCTTTGCATGTTTTTAACTGATTTTCATTAATAATTCAAAAACTAAAAGTTTTTATAAAAAAGTTATTATTACTAAAATTGAAGCTAATAAAAAATTAAATAAACCCCTTACTATAAAATTCTCTTATTATTAACTAAAAGTGAGTTATAGGTAATTGAATGTATATTTTTCTCGGCGAGTAAAAAAATCTGAGTATTCCAGCTGAAATAACGGGAAAAGGATGTATTTTATAACATAAACTTATTAAACATTTGTCAAAGTAATTAAAAATATCTATCAAATGAGCCCCCGAACATGTTGACAGCATTAAAATTTATGCTCCAAAATTGTTTCGAAGTTTATCTTTTAAAAATTTTTTCAAAAAGTGTTATTGTTTTTTTTTTAATAACTCCCGTTCATTTTTACGGCATCAGGTTCATCTAAACACCGTTTGAAAGCTAATTCCAAGGGCTATTTAACCACGTTGAATTTACCCTTTTAAACTGTTTTTTTACTTACTTAACGTTTACGTTAAAACTTTTTTTAAAATAAAAGATTAAATGGCCCCGGTTGCATGGTTCTCACAGCAAAATTTATTAAATTATTTTTGGAATTATTATCACAAGAGTATGAAAACCACAATAATTTTAAAAATTATGATTTTTTTTAATTCTATCTTTTTTTCAAAAATATGCATTCTAAACCGGTCAAAATTTCTTAAAATCATTACTTATGCTAATATAATCAAATTCTTGTATGGATTACTATAAATTTTATTTTTTGTGGAAATGGCGTATGTTTAATTTTTCACTTTTTCCTAAAAAAGTAAGGGTTCTTTTATTTTCATCATAACTTGCTTAATTTTGACGCTATGAACTTGTTCTGAAGCTCATTTGATAGGTATTCCGAAGTGCTTTGACAAATGCTTAGCAGGTATATTTTATACATTGCATCGTCTTCCTGTAATTTAAGATTAATACTTAGATTTGGGTACTCGTCAAAAAAAAAACACATTCAATTGCCAATAACTCACTTTGACCTAACATTAATTTAGCTTTTTAAGTGAGAAATGTATTAAATTTTTTATTATATTTAATTTCAGTAATAATAACTTTTTTTGCAAAAGCCTATATTTTTTGAGTTATACGTAAAAAACCGATTTAAAACATGTATTTTTTTACGAAAAAATAAAATTTTTGATCTTTAATAACTCAAAAAGTGTTGATTTATATTAATAACTTTATATAACAAATTTTGCTTATAATTTATCCCTCTATAGATTTATGGTATTATTTTTAATAAAATAATTCCCCCCCCCCCCGAGAAGGCGTGACATCTACCCCCAGGGTAAAAGCGCAAATTATCATCATGCCACTTTTGTTCCTTGAGGAATCCTCTAATTACTCACCAATTTTCATGAAAATCGATGGAGGTTCAACAAAATCGGTGGTGAAAACCCTCAGTGACTGCACTACTAGGATAATCTTGATAAAAGTTCAATCTTTTATAAACCTAAAAACTGACTCTGAATAATAAAAAGATGATTTATTACCACAAATTTTTACGCATATCATTTCTAACTACATATGCTGCAAAATGTATTTAAAAATATAGATAATATTAAAAGAGGATTAAGATATGCAATTCCTTCTCATCTCATTCTTCTTCTTCTACTTTTTGTGTAGAACTGACTCTTGCCGTTTTTCAATGTGCCTCCACAAGTTGTCGTCCCATCGTTTTTGTAGTTTTCCCATTGGTCGTCTTCCTCCTATTAGAGAACTGTCTCTCGCAGCCTTTACTACTCTATTTTTTTATTGTTCTGTTTATGTGGTCATTCCATTCTACTTTTTGGTTCTAACCCAGTTACTAATGTTGTCTACATTGCATCTCTGTTGTGTGTCTGTATTCCTAGCTAGATAATTGTATATATCTTTATTTCTCCATATTGTTTCATTCAGGAAACATCTGTGTCTTTCATGTGATCTTTCACAGGGTGCAGCATGTGTTGTACATCAGTAGGATGTACATAAGTAGGAGTACCTTTCAGATGTGCATTTAATTAAAATAATTTTCAGATTTAATAAGTTTGCAACAAACACCTTGCATTGAAACTAATGTAGAAAAGATAACATGTTAATTAGGACTTTGTACGATGATTTTTTATTTTAAATTCCTCAGTTTCCTTTCTACAAAATTGAATATGTCTAAGAACTTCATTAGCATTCAAAATATAAATTTCTAATTTTTAAAATATTCTCACTAACAATTTAAAATACTGCTGTTTTCAAAATATCCTTATAATAACATCAAAACAATACACAATGAATTTATATTTTATTTATTGTACCAGGAAAACTTACAGAAAAGTATACAGTAACCAAAAAACAATCAGATATTATCAGTTTTCCTTTCCATATTAGTCCATGTGTAAGGCCACTTTCGTATGAACAATGTTTCTGACTCGATTTCTTTGCGGATTCCTGTTTAAAAGTGTCCCCTTTAAACAACACAGAAGGGTGCCGGGTGAAACAATTTTTTAAGCAAATTCAAAATTACCTTCTTGCCTCAAAAAATGTATTTTTCTACACGGGCCAATGTAACAAAAACGAGGTTTTGTTGTGGCAGAATAGATATAGCTTTAAAGGATAATTACTTATTTATGGAAGTTTCCTCAAAATAGGCTAGCTGGAAATTGAAGAGACTAAACAGTAGGGCTCAGGGAAGGATCAGGCCGTATTTGCACGCCCTAGTAAGACGGTACCTAATGAAATACTGGAATGATAAAGGAAATAAATGAATATAAGGAGTAATGAAAAGAAAGGGAACTACTGACCAAGAAGATATTCAGAAGTAGTGTTGAGCGCCAGGGAAGAATTTTATAAATTCTTCTCCACGTGACCTATATTGCTGTACCTAACTGATACTATTAAAATGGTACTATTAAAATGGTAGGATAATAAAACATATAAGTATGTACAACCACATTTAATAAAAAAAACCTATATACCCTATATACAATTTTTACACTAGCTAATTATCCGACGTACTAGGCTAGTACACTGCTGTCGATAATGCAGGTTTTACAGTAGAAAAAAAAAATATGTAATGAATTTAGTATGAATAGGTATTTACCTTAACAACTTATTATTAATGAGGGTTACAATATTGGTTGACAATACCGTATCTAATCGGAGGTGACAACATCCGACAACTGGAATAAATATTATTAAATAGGATATGACCTAGATACTGTGCACATTATCTTACATATGGTTTATAAATCCCAGGCTATTTTAAATAAATTAAATAAGGGTGAAATATAATAAAAATTGTTGAAAAATATTGAATATTATGTTAATTATGGTTAAGAAAAAACAATGAGGGTATATTATTATTAGAGTGATTTGAAAGTTATTGATACGAAGAGAAAAAAAATAGTAAAATTGGAAGTTATTATTAAAACAAATTGACATGCAAATTTAGTTATATAAAAACCTGTCCCTACAAAAAGTAGGCGGATTGCTTCTTCCAACCTTCGGTGAAGATGATGAGGGGAGAGCCAAATAAGGTATCCTCTGGTTCCCAACCCTAGGGAGGTACTCCACACCAACAGGAAGGTACGGCAAGCAGGTAGCTGCCCAGTATCGGAAAACTCAACTTTTATTCCACAAAAACCAAACAAAACATCCACATTCCATCCAAAATATCCCCAAAATGATTATGTATTCCAAAAAAACAAATTAAAGTATGATTGACTTAATTTTCCATCTTCTTATTTTCTTCCGTGGCTAAAAGCATAAGAATCTCCTATTAGCTGGTGTTCCTTAAGTACACAAAAAACAGGGCATATAAGAAAGGTATAAAAACCTTATAAAAATTTCTAGAAAAAATTACCGAAAAAAGAGGAGCTATTGACATTTATAAGTAAGTGTCATTAACCTTGAACAAAAATGGAAATGTAAAGAAATGGAAGGACATATGAACCAAGAAGATATGTATATATTGCAATAAGGGATTACTTTATAGACGTAGATACTAAAAGTAAATGAAAAGTGTCATTACTTCAGAAACTATTTTGAACTGGAAATTTAATTTGAAAGAATTTTTCTTGTAGAAACATGAATTTGATAGTGAGATTGACTCGTTAAGACCTGATGTTTTATATTCATAGAATAACAATTATAATATTACTATAAGTATTGCATTGAGAATGAGAACCATGTTTTTTTTTACAAGAATACTTAATAGCCGACTTACCCACTGTTTTCCAAAAGGAAACTTGGAAATAAAACTCTTCCTCTCACCGCACAAATCCCAAAACAAAAAATAGCTCCTTCCAAAATAAACCAATCCTATAATAAATGAATATTTTAACTAAATATTGTATTCTTTAAACAGTGACCACGGAAAAATTTACTTGTTCATCCAACCAGATTGAAAATTGAAGTGACAATCCTCTCCGATGGGCGATATGACATGCCCCTCCGTCGGAAGCCGTACAGCCACAAGCTAAGACCAGAATTCCCCAAGCGTAGTACCAACCTTCTATTATATTTGGTCACAAATCTAGGTAACCCGTTCTAACCACGAACGCATAACTGGTTGCATACTTATTAGGTGGCTTATAGGAATAAATATAATAATATCGTAACGATGGCACTCATCGTTACATTCCCCCATTACTCGGAAAAAAAAATTGATCTTAGGAACAATTTTTTTCCATATATACTTATAAATACTCAATGCCAGTATTCATAGAGAAAAATCACACGCTGTGGGATCCAACACAGGCGTGAACAAACCAAATAGCAAAAATATAGTGCGAACCTATGATTACTTCACTACTCTAAACTAACCTATCGTAGGACATCGTCCAAACTCGTAGGACCAGTCCTCTGATATATATCCTAAAGACCAAATTGTGTTCCAGTTGATTTAGTAGATTTATATAAAACCCCAAATTATAGTCAACAAGAACACCATAACCACAATATTCGAATACAAACTTAATATAACCTATACGACGACTAACTTACTCACACTTACAGCTGACTCGATCGATTATACCTAACCGCAAATTATGAGTCATGTAAATGGGGTTGTCTTAATGACCAATATATCACATATGGTACCAACATACCTAGTTAAGGTTTATTATAACCCTTTGCTAAATTTCATAATTCAGATAAATTCTAATCAAAAAATGTCGAATGGGACGAGTAGTACAAACTGTTCTATCGATGGACAACAGATTTAAATAGAGCATATCCAAAGTGAACAGTCCGTAGAAATCTCGTAGCCAATTCTCAACATGCAAAAAAAAATAGACCACAGTATAACCTAACCTAAATATAAGAGTCATTAACAAGAAAGGGGAAAATTTATTGTAGCAAGACTTTTATCCTAAATTGGTCCGACAGTGGACAACAGATTTATAGGGAAGCATATCCAAGGTGGAACAATCAGGCAGATTTAATTGAGCAATGCTACACTTAGCGCTAAATGTACTAATGATGATTACATATTTGTTACCATGACCCTAACTCAACTGATCATCAGATTTGTATCAGATTCAATGGGAGATCTATCTAAGGGTAACTAATCGAATAGTTGACCTAACAGAAGTTAGCTTACTCTGGGATTCTCTAACTATAGCTATAGCTACAACAGATTGATAAGAATGGCCAGAAGAACCTAACCAATATTTCGAAGTCATCTCTCATGAAAGAATTCAAGAAGTCACATATTAATAACTCTTATAAATAAATCCAATTATGGAAATACTAGAGAACAGGTAAATCAATTTCTAAAGAAACTGCAGATTAAGAAAATGTTCCCTAGTTACTCACAGAGAACAGGATATTGATCCTGACCCTAAGGTACATTTGAACAAAAAAAATTTAGTTCCTCGGAAAGATGATGCTTGAACAAAATAATCCCTCGGTGAATACAAACGCTACAATATTTCAATATAGTAAAGAAGTTACCATCATTATCAGAATAATAAAATAGTAAAACTTAAGAAGGATAGATAAACATACAAGTTAAGACTAAGTTTCTTCAGAATGAATGTAAACTGAAAATCGAATAAGAATGCCTAGTGCATGATTAAAATGATGATTAAACATTCTATCATATAGATTCAGCATCTGAACTAATTGAGGTATGGCTTGGAACTAGACAACTGTGAGCAATGAAATCTGCTTCCTATCAGGTGCACAGTCGATAAGCAACAAGTCTCGAACCCACGTATTTGCATAGCCAAGCTGGCAAACCACTTTCCTAAGAAATGTTCACTACAATAAATAATGAAATGGTTTCATAGTCTTTGTCATAAATTTAATCTCAATTAACTTTATCAAAATTTGGACACATGAAGTATGACTTTGGAATCACACTGTATACTAAAATTGCATTTACCCAAACAAATATCACAATGACTTCTTTAGACAAAAATAAGCTAATGTACCAAGGAATCATGCTAAGCACTGTTCCATTAACTTTCCAGTAGAAACTACAAAATCAAACACAAAACTAAACCTATTTGGTAGATACACTAATCTACAAGTGATGACAATATAAGCATAATCACATACAAGGTGTTAACAGTTCCATACCAGTTCAATATTAAGCCCAACTAAGCTAAATCTCAATAATAAACTAATGACATCTCAGATACATAGAATATGGAAAGCTAGAAAGACTACTATAATAGATAAAACATAGAGTCCCTATCTGGTGACTAAAATCAAAATCCAATCGTTAACCTATTCATTGAACAATCGAGTATTTCTAAAGTTTAGAAAGAGGAATTAACTTGATCAATATTGTTAAGTTAATCATCTTCTTTTGATGACGAAGTTTCTAAGTCGTTGACAGTATTATCTGGTAATAAGTCCTTTATATGAAATCGACCAAGTTTCCTGTTGGACGAACTATCTTTTAATTCATATATTAAAGGAGAGATTACTTTACTGACAACACATGGGACATATTTCTGACAAAATTTGGCAGAAATAGCATCACCTTTACTTGACTTAACAAAATTACGTTTTAATACCCGATCACCAACAAAGAATCGCAAATCTCTTTTCCTCAAATTGTATTGACTCTGTGACCTAAGGTAAGAAGATTTTAACTTCTTTCTGATGTCTGCAAATATTGGAGGCAAAGTCTGAATATCATCTAAACGATGAAGCTTCTCAGAGATCTGAGGGAGATTTGTGGAATTGTCCGAAATTAAACCAAAATAATCACCAGACAAAGCAATATTCCTACCAAAATTTAAATAAGCTGGAGAACATTGAGTAACTTCATGGACCGAAGTTCTTATGGCTTGAGCTATCGAGTGAATATACTGGTCCCAAGCTCTGTGATCTGGATATGTGTATGATCTAAGGGCTGTTACAATACTGCGGTTCACTCGCTCACTATGATTAGCTTGCGGATGGTATGCAGCATTATAAAAGATCTTCTGAACTTTGTATTTAGTTAGAAGGTCTTTAAAAGCCTTAGACACAAATTGAGGACCATTGTCACAAGACACAATTTGGGGAACACCAAACAACAAAAAGACTTGTTCCTCCAAATATTTCACAATGGCAGGGACAGTGGCATTCCGAAGAGGAAAAACTAGTGGAAATTTTGTAAAGTAGTCCACAACCACCAAACAATAGGTATAGCCATTGTAGCTACGAGGATATGGTCCAATCAGATCCATGGATATCATCTGCCATGGGAAGTCAATGTTCCTAAAAGTACCCATTAATCCAGCTTGTGGCATAGTACTTGGCTTGCAAGTAGCACAAACTTTGCATCTAGAAATATATTTCTTGATATAGGTGCGCATGCCAGGCCAATAATATAATTCTGCTATCCTACTAAATGTTTTATAAGAACCAAAATGACCAGATGTCACATTATCATGAAATGTACGAAGAATTTCATCCCGGTTTGCTGTTGGGACAACAATCTTCCAATCAGACATATTAGACAAAGCTTCTACTGAACTAACAACATGCTTATAAAGGATATTATTTTCTACTTTAAAGTCAGGATACTGATCAGGTTCTTGGGTAACCTTTTCCAACATTTTCTGATACCATGCATCCGGAACTAAAGTGGATAAGTCAAGAAGATTGACATCAAACGTTCGAGACAAAGCATCAGCTACTACAACACCATTTGCTTTACGATGGACGATATTATAATCAAAGGCTGACAACTTACAAATCCATCGAGACAAACGTTGGGATGGGTTACGCATAGAATGCATCCAGAGTAAAGAACTATGATCAGTAATAAGGGTACACTTACGACCTTCTAAATAGTAGCGGAAAGCCTCCAAGCCATGAATAATAGCAAGGAGTTCACGCTCTGTAGTGGAATAATTTTTCTGAGCCTTATTAAGCTTCTTACTAGTATATGCTATGGGGTGTTCAGAACCATCTTTCATCTGAAAGAGTACGCCACCTGAAGCGGTGTTTGAACAATCCGTCATGAGGTAAAAGTGTTCACTGAAATCAGGTGAAGTCATGACCGGAGCACTGGTAAGAGCTTCCTTAATGCGATGAAAAGCATCATCGGCTTCAGGAGTCCAGGTGATAGTCTGGCCCTTTTTCCTATTCTTAAGGAGGTCAGTAAGGGGTGATAATAAAGTAGAATAAGAAGGCACAAATCGACGATAGTAACCACACATGCCCAAGATCCTACGTAATTGTGTAGTAGTTTTAGGAATGGGGAAGTCCTTAATAGCGGTTACTTTATCAGGGTCTGTTCTCAAACCTTGATGATCAACAACATATCCTAGAAATTTCAAATTAGGACGACAAAAATTACATTTCTCTAAATTAACAGTGAGATTAGCCTCTTTAAGGCGTGAAAATAACTTCTCTAATATCTCAATATGTGAAGAAAAATCAGGAGTAACAACTATAATGTCATCTAAGTAATAAAATACAAATGGTTCAAGTTGTGGACCAATAACCAAGTCCATTAGACGACACATTGTTTGTGGAGCTGAAACTAGACCGAAAGGCATTGTGACAAATTGAAATAACCCTTTACCACTGACAGCGAAAGCAGTATACTTCTTACTCTCTTCGCTTAACGGAATTTGTAAGAAGGCTTTGGATAAATCGATCGAAGAGATATATTTGGCATTCTGAAGTTTGCTCAGAATTATATCTATCCGAGGGATGGGATAAGCATCTCGATTAGTAGTGATACTATTAAGTTTGCGACCATCGAAGCATACTCGGAATGATCCATCCTTCTTCTTCGTCATCCATAACGGCGAACAATATGAAGAATTTGACTGTTCGATAATGTTTAGAGAGAGCATCGAATCAATTTCTTTACCTAAATCTGCTTGCCATGCCTGAGGTATGGGATATTGATATTGTCTAAACGGAGTTGAAGTGTTCACTTCGATAGTATGAGATATTAAATGTGTACGGCCTAATTTATCTGTGGAAGAGATCGAAGAAAATTTAGAGATAATATTCTCTAACTGGTTTTGTTCTAAGCTAGACAAACTAGAGAACTCACGAATGGCACTTACAGTTGCGACATTAAAGGAAGATATAAACAACGAAAAATCTGAACAATTTAATGTACTATTAAATGCATTTAAGAAATCCATGCCAAGAATTATAGAATTTTTAATTGAAGGGATAACATAAAATGTAATCATTTTCCGAATATTGGCAACTACGATTTCTGTGTCAAATTTACCTGTAATTGACTGGATAGCACCATCCGCAGTAGAGACTTGCAGAGAAGAAATAGGCATAACATTAATATCCGTGTTTTCTAACAATTTCAGCGAATTCGAACCTATTAAAGAAATGTTAGAACCACTATCTAATAGAGCTAAACAAGATTGTCCTAAAATTTCAATTTCAAGATAAGGTCGGTTATCATTATGTTTCCTAACTAATAACGAATTTATATCAAAATCCAAAATATCTGATTTATTTTCAAAATTATCTGGTATTAACATAGACATATTATTATTATTTACAAACGTACAACCAGGTATAGAATTTGGAACTGTTTCGTCGTCTTGATTATGCTTATTACTAAAATTCCAGCTTAATACTGGAGGGGATAATCTACGATCAAGCGAACCGTACGAGTCAACTGAAGTGTTACTAACAATTACTTTTTCCCTGATTTCGGTTGGCGTGCTGGTCTCCGGTTGGAAGTGTTTCTTCCTTCCTGAGAGGGTGTGTTTGAGCTGCTGGCGGGTATTGGACCTGAAGCTTCGTCTACAGCTGCGGTCATATTCCCTGATGGGGTTGCTGTTTGAGGAACGCTCAGGGTACGAGCCTCTGCATGCTCGTTTCCCGAACACTTAAAACAGTTACGTTTAAGCGTATTTTCTCTACCACAACCGTGACAGAAAATCCGTGTTTGGGGTCTGGTACAATCCCGAAATGTGTGACCAACAACCTGACAATTCCAGCAAGACAAAGAATAAGTAGTCACAGACACATTCGGTGTATGGGGTCTAGATTGCCAAGAACGATTTCTTGAGGGTTGAGAATTAAAACCAACAGGACCAGAATTGAATTGCGAAGTGGTAGGGGAATTAAGAGACCAAGATAGAGTTTCCTCTAAGCGTTTACATTTTTCTGTGAGGTCTTCTATAGTGGCTATATCAACCAGTGCCAATTGAGCATGGTAAAAGGGTAACAAACATTTTAAAATTATCTTTATTTTTGCATGATCTGTTAAAGGAGTATCTAAACGACTACACATACCCAACATGGTGTTAATAAACATAGTCACTGATTCTCCCGGTTTCTGCTTGCGGTTCTTGATCTCGTCTAAGAGATCAGTTTGGAAAGAGTACGGCAGAAAGTCAGATTTTAGTTTCTGAGCCAAATCAGTCCAAGTGGTAAAGCTACCACGGTTGTTCATAAACCACGTAAAAGCATGGCCTGTAAATAATTCGGCAGAAGCCGAAAAAAGATCTTCCTCACTCACACCTCTCGAAACACGAAGACATTCTCCCCTATCTAAAAATGAAATTACTTGGTCATAATGACCTTCACCAGAAAACGAAACTCCCCACTTATGTACCTGCACAGGCTTGGGATGTAACAAGGAATTAGAGGCTTGAACTGAAGAAACAGGAGTGGACGTGGCTAGAGGATTTACTCGAGAATCGAGTTCACCTTCTAGACTGAGAATCCTAATGGACATAGAGCGTTTGTAAAGTTGTTGCTCCTCATCTGAGCAACATAATAAGTGGACACGACCAGAGATATGAGCAAGACGGGAAATGTATCTAGAATACATGCTATCATGGACAGTCCCTCTAAAATTATTTATCTTTTGCGTAAGATCCTCTAGTGTCTCATTTATTCCTTGTTGTTGTTCTAGGAAAGGAATAGCTGCAGCTGAAATCTGACGGAAACTCCTATTTCCTTGTTCTTGTTTAAGAGCACCACGCAATAGACTGCGTTTTTTATCACATTTAGCGGATTCTTCAACCTCTATTTCTCTTATCCTCAACTCATAATCTACCTCCTTAACTAATAAATGCTCTGGCTGAAAGGTACACATGGTGGTAGGAAAAATTTAGTAACAATAAGCCCAACCCAACAACGACAAACCGAACCCAACCCAATAAACTCACGACCCAATTAACCGACAATCTACTAAACAAGCTGCTCAACTGACGAGCTGCTAAACTAACGACCGAATAAACCGACAAACCAAATATAACCGAGATATATATTTGGGGTAGATATTTAAAATAATTTAAGTAACTGTTTAAACGAAAATGTATATAAAAAAATGAAAACTTTATAAATTATATATAGGTATGGTAAGCAAAAATTTAACTAACTGTAGTATATTGTGGCTGCACCTAAATCAGAAGTAGTAATGTACCTAGATATCAAAAAAAAATAAATCATTCAAAATTTTTCAAAATAAATATCCAGGTATCACCAAACCGACCAGACCGAAATGTCAACCAATATACCTGTTCAAATATTATCCTACTCACGATTTACAATTATTATTTTAAATAAATTAAAATAGTACCAATACAGCAATACAAGTGCACTAGTGTATTTTCCCAATAACGTACAAAAGGAATCAAAAAAAATATCTCTATATAATTACAAAATATACAACAATGAACCAGAAAGATACTTAATAGAAAAATTTACAATAAGCAACAAAATAAAGAAAGGTACTGTCTTACTGAAAATCGGGCCCCACGTTGGGCGCCAATTGTAACAAAAACGAGGTTTTGTTGTGGCAGAATAGATATAGCTTTAAAGGATAATTACTTATTTATGGAAGTTTCCTCAAAATAGGCTAGCTGGAAATTGAAGAGACTAAACAGTAGGGCTCAGGGAAGGATCAGGCCGTATTTGCACGCCCTAGTAAGACGGTACCTAATGAAATACTGGAATGATAAAGAAAATAAATGAATATAAGGAGTAATGAAAAGAAAGGGAACTACTGACCAAGAAGATATTCAGAAGTAGTGTTGAGCGCCAGGGAAGAATTTTATAAATTCTTCTCCACGTGACCTATATTGCTGTACCTAACTGATACTATTAAAATGGTACTATTAAAATGGTAGGATAATAAAACATATAAGTATGTACAACCACATTTAATAAAAAAAACCTATATACCCTATATACAATTTTTACACTAGCTAATTATCCGACGTACTAGGCTAGTACACTGCTGTCGATAATGCAGGTTTTACAGTAGAAAAAAAAATATGTAATGAATTTAGTATGAATAGGTATTTACCTTAACAACTTATTATTAATGAGGGTTACAATATTGGTTGACAATACCGTATCTAATCGGAGGTGACAACATCCGACAACTGGAATAAATATTATTAAATAGGATATGACCTAGATACTGTGCACATTATCTTACATATGGTTTATAAATCCCAGGCTATTTTAAATAAATTAAATAAGGGTGAAATATAATAAAAATTGTTGAAAAATATTGAATATTATGTTAATTATGGTTAAGAAAAAACAATGAGGGTATATTATTATTAGAGTGATTTGAAAGTTATTGATACGAAGAGAAAAAAAATAGTAAAATTGGAAGTTATTATTAAAACAAATTGACATGCAAATTTAGTTATATAAAAACCTGTCCCTACAAAAAGTAGGCGGATTGCTTCTTCCAACCTTCGGTGAAGATGATGAGGGGAGAGCCAAATAAGGTATCCTCTGGTTCCCAACCCTAGGGAGGTACTCCACACCAACAGGAAGGTACGGCAAGCAGGTAGCTGCCCAGTATCGGAAAACTCAACTTTTATTCCACAAAAACCAAACAAAACATCCACATTCCATCCAAAATATCCCCAAAATGATTATGTATTCCAAAAAAACAAATTAAAGTATGATTGACTTAATTTTACATCTTCTTATTTTCTTCCGTGGCTAAAAGCATAAGAATCTCCTATTAGCTGGTGTTCCTTAAGTACACAAAAAACAGGGCATATAAGAAAGGTATAAAAACCTTATAAAAATTTCTAGAAAAAATTACCGAAAAAAGAGGAGCTATTGACATTTATAAGTAAGTGTCATTAACCTTGAACAAAAATGGAAATGTAAAGAAATGGAAGGACATATGAACCAAGAAGATATGTATATATTGCAATAAGGGATTACTTTATAGACGTAGATACTAAAAGGAAATGAAAAGTGTCATTACTTCAGAAACTATTTTGAACTGGAAATTTAATTTGAAAGAATTTTTCTTGTAGAAACATGAATTTGATAGTGAGATTGACTCGTTAAGACCTGATGTTTTATATTCATAGAATAACAATTATAATATTACTATAAGTATTGCATTGAGAATGAGAACCATGTTTTTTTTTTACAAGAATACTTAATAGCCGACTTACCCACTGTTTTCCAAAAGGAAACTTGGAAATAAAACTCTTCCTCTCACCGCACAAATCCCAAAACAAAAAATAGCTCCTTCCAAAATAAACCAATCCTATAATAAATGAATATTTTAACTAAATATTGTATTCTTTAAACAGTGACCACGGAAAAATTTACTTGTTCATCCAACCAGATTGAAAATTGAAGTGACAATCCTCTCCGATGGGCGATATGACATGCCCCTCCGTCGGAAGCCGTACAGCCACAAGCTACGACCAGAATTCCCCAAGCGTAGTACCAACCTTCTATTATATTTGGTCACAAATCTAGGTAACCCGTTCTAAGCACGAACGCATAACTGGTTGCATACTTATTAGGTGGCTTATAGGAATAAATATAATAATATCGTAACGATGGCACTCATCGTTACACCAACTCGTAACTTTTAATGACAAAAATTTTCAAATCAAAATGTAAGTACACCGGCCAATTCGTATTTTTTCTATTATGACGTGCCAACTCGAAACTTTCTTCAGGTGAATTCGAAACCATTGATTAAATCTAATACCTTAAATCTAAACCGAATGTTTCTTGGTTTGCTTAAAAACATTATATTTGTATTATATGTACCTATAAAAAATAGCAAAAATTGAAATATCTTAATAAAATAATTGAAAAAATATTATAGTGTTTCATTAACACGTGTTATAAATATTATTTCCATCAAGTACAGAAGTAATATAGCTCTACATGTGCTTGGTTTTTATCAAGTACATAATTGTAAATTCAATATTTAGATGTGGAGTACCGAAAAAGTTAATGAGCTGTAAACACGTAGTGTCTCGGCTCTTGATATTTTGTCTATTACCAGTGAAACTACCAGTTTTTAATTATAGTTAAAGTGATCAAACTAACTTTAAACTGTAAGTTTTATACTACATACATCATTTAATCGTATATTTGCGTATTTAAACCAGTTTTGTTAGTTTATATTCCTGTATACTACAGCAGTTATTGTAAATAGACACAGGTTTATGGATTATAAACAATTTACCAGTTTTGTTTTTTGCGGGAGACGAAAGTAATTAGTTTCGGTAGTACCGTAAATAAATTATCAATATGTCATCAGATGTTACTATACAGGATGTCCCAGCGAATAAATCTTATTCTACCGCAGCTTCACAGCAAAATTTCTTCCCAGGAAAAGAAAAAGCAATACTTTTTAGCGCTATTAATAATACACCACTGCAAGATTACCTTATTTCTTTAGGTAATTTAATAAATCCCAAAAATATCTTATTCTCGTCTCGCCTATCTAATAATCGAATATGCATGTATTTAAGTAGCAAGCAAGCTGTTGAGGATTTTATGACAAACTATGGTTCTATACAGGTAAATGGAGAAACAGTCAGAGCCAGAAGGCTCATAACGCCTGCAGAAAGAATAGTGCTCTCAAATGTTTGTCCAAGTATCCCACACGAAGTAATCATCCAAGAATTAAAACATCTCGGCCTAAACTAAGTTTCTCCAATCACTTTCCTAAAGATCAGTGCCTCTCTTCCAGAATATAGCCATATAAAAAGTTTTAGAAGGCAAGTGTTTATTAGTCCGCATAACACGACGATCCCAGATTCAATTCTTCTGAATTATGATAATACTAATTATAGAATATTCATTTCGCAGGATAGTATGACATGCTATATCTGTAAACAAATAAATCACATTGCTAGTAACTGTCCAAGCAATAAAAATTCTTCTTCTCAGCCTTCAGGACCCTTAACCCCCCCCTACTGTTCAATCTTCTGACTCTCCTACCAATGCTGGTAATCAAGTAGACCAAACTTCTAATAATGATCAAAATAAAAATACCGAAATATTTCCACAAGTATCCATACCAAACACCTCTAACTCTACATCAGTGGAAATTATACAGCCCGTTTCTGAAGCAACCCAAGATTTAAAAACTAACGAAAATACTCCACTAGAATCTTCTGCTACAGCTGAAAATATAGAGATAATTTCACAGACTTCACTAGCGATCACGAAAGAATCACCCTGTCCCTCCACCAAACGAACCATAGAGGAAACATTATCTCCACCTGTTGAAAATATCGTTGATAATCAAACATTTCTTCTTCCTGCTCAGCCTCATAAAACAAAAACTCAAAAGAATAAAAAACCTAAACGCTCATTACCTATCCCCGAATCACTTGAATCATATCTAAGTAAACAATCAACACCGTCCATTTTAAGCTATGACCAATTAATGATGCTTATTGAAAATATTCAAGGCAGCCAATCTCCTATCGAAATTGTTAAAGAATTCACATCTGATTTCCTTGGTCTCGTAAATTTGCTTACCGTCTCTTATCAATATATTCCAGACAGAGCCACAAAATATCGTTTTACAAGGCTAAAAACCCTACTGCTACGTTTTCTCGGTGAAGAAGCTACTACTGAGAGTGAACTCTCTTCAACTGAAACATAACATTCAACTCAATTTTACAGTGGAATTTTGATGGACTTTTCCATCGCTTACCAATGCTCAATATCATTCAATCAGAACACTTTCCCGAAATTATATGTCTACAGGAAACTAATCCTGTATCTTCTAACCCATATTCGCAAATACATTTTATATGCTTTCGTAAAGACCGAACTAACACAGCTCGCGCAAGTGAGGGAGTTGCAATTTTAGTACCACTTATTTCGACTTTCCCGCAGTCGTTGGAGTTTCATTTATCTCAACAAAATGGTAGAATAGTCAACTTCATTTGGACTCCTTGGAAATGAAGATGCAGACTCAAGTGCGCGTAGTGCAGTGACTGGTGCGGATTCAGAAACGGTATTACAATATGCCCCTAATGACTTGAAAGTGTTGTTAAAACAATATGTGTTAAATGACTGGCTCGATGAATGGCAAAATTCAAATTTAAAACTTAGACAAATTAAAGACACAGTAAAAAGAGTCAAAACAGTTTATAAAAGTTGTTATGAGCAAGCAGTTTTCAACCTCCTACGACTAGGCCATACCAGGCTAACTTACTTATATTTGTTCTCAAGATCTGAACCACCTATTTGTGAATCGTGTAACACACAAGTAACTGTCAAACATTGAATGCCAAAAATATACACAAGAACGTATTGATTTTAATATCGTACCAAATATGTCAGTTCTGGGTGCCAATAATAAAGAACCAAAAATTTAATTGACTTTTTAAAAACCGTTGGTGTATTCAATAAAATCTAACAAGTTTTTGTAGATAATGCATGTAACCTTACCATTTTACTATACTTATATTGTACCACATTTTTGTTAACCTATGTATTGTTCCGTCGCTAATAACCATTAGGTGGATGCGACTTTTTCTTAATAAAAAAAAAAAAATATTTAGATGTTTAGCAATGATAAATTCTTTAAATTCATCTGATAATTTAAAAGCAAACAGATTTTCTATGTGTTTATTTTAAGTCTAAAAGATTATACCTTTATCAGTTACGAATTCACCGGTGGTTGATTGGTTACCGAAAAATTACCTGAGGGCCAGAGTTACTAATTGTCCTGTAATTAATTTGGAGGATTAAAATAGTTTCGAATTCACCGGGACCCGTATTTTTAGGTTTCTTGGGTAATTATAAACAATAAAGGTATCTTGTCATATTTCTGAAAAGTTGATAGTTTTCGAGTTATAAGCGATTTAAAATCTGAAACATGCGAAACTATACATTTGCGATGCTTGAAAACTCTTATGTTTTAACAAAATGACAGACCTTTTTTTATTTAAGATGACCCAAAACTGCTAAAAACATATTTTCGCAGGCAAAAAAGGGGATGTTTTGAATTTGTTAAAAAAAATATTAAACAATTTCTGCCCAAAAATTTCGCCCGGCACCCTTCTGATTTGTCTATTTTTTAACAAGAATCCACAAAGAAACCGAATCAGAACAGTCAGACACAGGCAGCATAAATCCGGACCCCGGAAGTGTCATAGGTTTTCGAAACGGACCCACAGGGAAACTAATTGGTGACCCCTCTTGTACATTATCTCCACTTTTATCATCAAGGGAGCTATTAGGATACTTCGTCTTTATTCTTTGATATTCTGTTTTATCCTATTAGTTTTTGGATTAGTTTTAGTAGTTGTTGTGACATATATGCAATTTAAATAAGATAAATAGACTGGACAATCATTTCAGTATTTACAGAGTTCATAGCAGGTTTTGACTCAATTTAAAGGAAACAGCAAATTCATTATTAAAAATAGCACAAATAGAAATTATTTGTATGTACAGAATATGCACTCATCATTAAAAAGGAAACAAAAATAAAGTGATAATTAAAAAATATTGCAAAACCAGGTCATTTAATAGATCCATTGCGATTTTTTTTTCGTATCAGTGATATGCTGGTCTTAATCTCATAAATTGCAGTCAGATCTTCTAAGACCACGTCTGTCGTACATTCCGATATCGGTATCATTTCTTTGCAACCTCCATATTTTTTTCTGTCTCAACCAGTTAGGTAAGTGCAACTTTTTAAGGAAGTAGGTTACTATTACTCAAGATATTTGGACTGAAATGTCACATAACATCCGCTAACTATCGATGACGCAAGTAAGATTTAGTACCATCTTCGTCGACAATGTTGCCGTATAGGGCGGAATTTATTTTTGCTGAATATTTTTTAAATAAGGCGTTTCTGTAATATTTTGGACTGTTTTATGATATTTGTTAGGATTATCATTAAGTTATTCCAGGTGTATAGAATGAAAAATTCAGAATCGCACACTGATTGAGATCAGTCCCACGGGTTCTAAGGGTGGGACAAAATTATAACATATTTGAGAAAACCATCTAATAGATTTATTATATCACTAAAAATCGTAACATTCGATACAAGAGTCCTACAATCAGAAAAAAAATTTATCAAAATGAAAAGAACAAAAAATGTGAACATAAGTTGAAATCGCTAAGAAGGAGAAGAAAAAGTCTAACCACTTTAAAGTTTAAAACCACTACAATTAAAATTGTCTCCCATGTTACAGGGAACGACGGAAATCTAGGAATTGAGTTATTCATTAATAAAAAAATTAGCTGAAAATAAAATATCAGTAAAAGCAGCTCCTTCCACAAGAGTTACAAATTAGAATAGAATAGAATAGAAGTATGCTTTATTGTCACTGAAAATACAAATTTTATGGACAAAGCTTAATTAAAGTCAGAAAAAATAAATAAATAATATCTAACAATAACAATAACAAATACAATTTTCTGAAATTTGATAAATCGTCAATATAAAAAAAATATACCTAAATACAAAATATAAGTTAATAAAGTAAAGAAAAGAAAACAAAATCGATATATTTGCAACAATTTATAGAAATTGCAAAGTGAATATACAACAAAGTAAACTATTTATAGACATAGGAACTAATAAGTTTAGGCTGCTGCATGTGACACCCAAATATAGATAAGTTTGGTTACTTGTACATTACTGTAATTTCTTAGTTAGTCATTCAGTTAACACCAGTTACTCCATAAAAATTATTCAAGGCTATACATCAATATCGCGTCACACCGAGAAATAAATAGAACAGTTTTGTAGATGATTTGTACACAGCTGTTTAAGAAAACCACGAACATTTCACGATATTAAAAGTGTCGATTGTAATGCCAAAATAGTAGTAAAAACTAATCCAGCTAAAAATGCATTTGGAAATTTTGGCACACTGGGTAGAAACGAAAGAGGCCAAAATACTGCTTAAGTTGGAAAACAATATACATTTACTGAATAGCTTCTTTTATACCCCACCCCATTCCACGAATATACGACCCTCTTGGATTATCGCGACAACGAATATTTTACTGCGCAAAATATGAAGAACGAAAGTAAATTGCAAATTTTATTGTTGTTTATTGGAGTAATTATTAGAGCAAAATATTTTCGTACTTCTTATGTTGCACACTAAAATATTCGTTGTCGCAATAATCCAAAACAGTCGTATATTCGTGGAATACACCATATAAGGAGATACATAGAAGATGGACTGATGATGAGTCCTGGATCAGAGTCCTGATGGAACGAGATCGACTTTATCATCACGGACAAAAAGCAGATCACTAAAGATGTTATAGTCTTAAATATATTTTTAGTGACCAGAGATCATAGAATGGTCGGAAGAACTATAGAATTGTAGAAACATTAAACAAGAACGACTAAAAATGATAAAAAGTGCAAAAGTTTCAAATTTGCAAATGCTTAATGAATGAAGTTGGCTGAAAAATGTATTAGCAGTAACTTACTCAGCAACACAAAAAATGAGAAAACCTAAACGAAGAAATAGTGGATATAGTAACACAAGCCCCAAAAAGATCGGCGCAAACATTAAAAAAAGAAAAAGTTAATACAGTTTGTCAAATATAGGAACAAAAGTTTGACAAACTGTAACAAAAAATTAAAGAAGGTAGAGTACTAGAAGGTCAAGCAAATATTGACCCACAAGAAATGAACACGACAAATAAAAAAAGAATGTGTGTGTACTTTGTACGCACGTAAGAAGTTATACTTCTATTATTATGATTTCAACGAAATTAATATAACTAACAGGTTATTTGTATTTTATTTAAATAATAAACTAACTTTCTTTACCTACCACTTTTAAAAAATTTTAATTAAAAGGATACCAAAAATCTATAAAAAAATATATTGCTTTGACATGTTACAAGATTTCTCATACATACTGACCAAGTGAAGTATACAAAAATACTTTAAATATACTTACTATTATTATAAAATATCTTATTCCCGAGGAAGACAAATCCAAAGACACAAAAATTATAATAAATAATACATTTATGGTTTGTTCAACAGTAAATGGTTGAGTTCAATTAGTGCGGTCGTAAATATTATTAAATTTATCTGACCTGGCCCATTGTTAAGACCCACCCGGAGCGATAAGCCACCGAGGTAGACAGAGTTGGTCTTTTTCAATTAACACTGACTAGACAGTACTCCCATAATAAAGCCTGAAATAAATTTTACCTCAAACCGGGCCTTTTATACTATTATCGATTAATCCAGGATGTTTATAGTGGTAACTATTTGAACTCAACCATTAACTGTTAACATACCATAGTAAGAACACTGATATACCCTTTTATATGATACAATATGACTTATTTGCGCTGACAGCGCTGATACATACATATCTTGAAAGATTAGCAACGAACTACATACTGTCTGTGTGCGCATGCGCCCGGCATGTGATAAAATTTCACTCTCGATCGTAAAGAAGTATAACTTCAAAAATCTCTAAATCTCTATAAGACGAGATATTACAGAATACAAGAGCGAGAAAATTACAAAGACTATAGAAGGAAACAAAAGAATGGAAGCATTAAGAAGAAATCGAAAATGAAAAAAGGAAATTGTTTAACTCGAAGAAAAAATAGAACTATATTCTCAGACAGACCAGGCATCATACCTAGGTCACAATATACTGAGAAGTAATAAGTACCAATATGCTCAACTAATAGTGAAAGAAAATATCGAGAGAAACAGAAGACTAGGAAGGAAAAGACTATCGTGGCTGAGAATCATCCGACAATGGACTTACTAAATTTTAACAGCTAATAAGAACAGTTAAAGACAGAGAAGAGTTTGCAACTGTAGTAGCCAACTTCCATTGGGAATAGGGTCTTTTATAAGGAAGACCAGGCATATGCATATTATATTTTAAAGTCAAGTAATCCCTGAGCTCATCGGACAGCTAATACAAAAGCTAGAGAATGAAGGAACGGAGGATATATCAGATATATCACGGGAGGAAATTCAACATGCTCTCAAAAATATGAAAAATAATAAAACTCCGGGAGAAGATGTTTAGATAATATCAGAATAGAAAACGGACATCTACTGAACAATCTCTGTAGCATAAATAAAATACTCTTGTCATGTTAATACCCAATGATAAGGCGACCTAATAATAATTTCTCATGTATTCTAAATAATATTTTGATTAAAACTAGGGATGGAGGTTTTTGACAAAACACCGGTTTTCGGTTATACGTTTTTTTTTGCTTACGGTTTAACCTGGCCGTTATAACCGACCACAAAAAACCGGTTTTTCCAAAAACCGGTTTAAGGTTTCTTTAATCCAATAGACTACAATGTTACATTTACAATGCACTTTAGTTTGCGATACTCTAGTCGACTCGATACTCGATATCAATATGATCAATATTAGTACTATCGAAAGAACATCAATATCAATATAAATAAAACACAATATTTAATAAAACCATTTTATTCTATTAATTATTATATTTATTTATTATTTTATTATTATTGTATATTTATTGATTATTATTAAATATAATATAGCTCAAGATAAATATACAGGGTGTCCCGAAAATAATGGTCACAAATTATACCACACATTCTGGGGTCAAAAATAGTTCGGTTGAACCTAACTTACCTTAGTACAAATGTGCTCATAAAAAAAGTTACAGCCCTTTGAAGTTACAAAATGAAAATCGATTTTTTTTCAATATATCGAAAACTCTCAGAGATTTTTTATTGAAAACGGACATGTATCATTCTTATGGCACGACCACCTTAAAACAAAATTATAGTGAAATTTGTCCACCCCATAAAAAATTTATGGGGATTTTGTTCCCTTAAACCCCCCCAAACTTTTGTGTACGTTCCAATTAATTCATTATTGTGGTACCATTAGTTGAACACAACGTTTTTAAAATTTTTTTGCCTCTGAGTATTTTTTCGATTAGCAAGTTTTTATCGAGATGCGGCTTCCTTTTTACTATATTTACATAAAAAATTTATGGGGGTTTTGTTCCTTTAAACCCCCCAAATGTTTGTGTACGTTCCAATTAAACTATTATTGTGGTACCATGAGTTAAACGCAGTGTTTTTAAAACTTTTTTGCCTCTTAGTCTTTTTTTGATAAGTCAACTTTTATCGAGATGTGGCTTCTTTTTCAAAATGTACCAAAAAATTTAAGTTATAAATAAATTTTCAGATTATTAACAGGTGTCTATAATCATACTGAACCATATACAAATAGGTGGTGGATTCGACAATTATTCAAAATATCTCGATAAACACTGGCTTATCAAAAAAGTACTAAGAGGCAAAAAAGTTTTAAAAATATTGTGTTTAACTAATGGTTCCACAATAATAATTTAATTGGAACGTACATAAAAGTTTGGGGGGGTTTAAGGGAACAAAACCCCCATAAAATTTTTATGGGGTGCACAAATTTCACTATAATTTTTTTAAGATGTTGCTGTGATAAAAATTCGTCATGTCCATTTTCAATAAAAAACCTCTAGGAGTTTTCGATATATGAAAACAAAAATCGATTTTCATTTTGTAACTTCAAAGGGCTGTAACTTTTTTTGTGTGCACTATTGTATATTGGTAAGTGAGGTTCAATCAACCTATTTTTGACCCCAGAATCTGTGGTATAATTTATGACCAATCTTTTCGGGACACCCTGTATACATATTGCAATAATATACAATTTAACCTAACCATTTCAACTTATAAAAAAATTTCCCAGACTCTTTTAAATGGGATTAAAAAAAATAATATCAACATAAATATTTTACTTAAAAATAAATCGGATATTTCAATTTATCTTTTATTTTTATTACTATAAAAAAATTTAACATGTATTTCTTTTAACACGTTTGTATATTTGTATAATAGGTATATTTTAAATCATTTAATACTTCCTGTATGAGTTTATCGTTTTGAAAACGTAGGGAAATCCTTGGAGATTCGTATTCGTAATCGGTAATTCGATTTTCATAGTCAGAACATTACTTTTGGTAATCAGAAAAAGTAATTCACCCACTTTCAATGTCAAAAGTCAAGTGTGAAAATAGATGATGTTGGCGTCTACTTCAACCAGATCACTTCTTATGCAAATATTATGATTACAAATACCTTTTCAACGAAATAAAATATTATAACAAAACTTAATTTTTTCTGGCTGATGCGTTTCTGGCTGGTGAGTTTGCACTTTCAGTTTGCTTCTGTATTAATAAAATAAAATTTGAATTATGGTTTTGTACGGAATAATTACTTGATAATAATAATTATGATTGGGATGAAAAATAATACCTACTCTAATTCTAATCACCGTAAAAACCTAATAACCAGTTTTTACTTTAAAAAGAAAATACCGGTTATAACCGGGACAAAAAAACAACCGGTAAAACCGGTTATTGCGAAGTAAAAAGACCGGTTTTAGGTTAAAACCGGTAGGTTTTTCCCATCCTTAATTAAAACTCTTCGTATAATACACTCACCGGCACAAAATTCCGCCACCCAAAATTTTTGATTAGGTTTGACAATCTATAACTTTATTATTTGTATTCCGATTTTCAATATTTTTGCATTAGTTTGTAGGTACATACATATATTGATGTCGTTTGTTATTACTCCAGTAATAAAATTTTTTTTGCTTAGATGGCATTATACGGGGGTGAGTGAAAGCGTTGTTTTTTCTCCTAAATATAAAAATTCTTTGGAAAAATTGGAGGGCTGATTTTGTTTCATACTCCTTTAATATAATCCTGGAGGTATCACTAATGTTTCGTTTTTTGAATTATTCGAATATCTCTTTTCTTGTAAGAGCTGTAAATAAAAACACTGCTTTGAAGGTTTATTTAATTAAAAATATCAAACGCACTAAAATAACAAAAGAAAACAATTCAATAGAGGGTATGTCCACCTCTTGCAGTAATGACTGCTCGCAATCTGTTTAGCATCGAATAAAGATGTGTTATCCTTGCATGGGGAATAGCCCGATATTCCTCTACCAGGGCCATAATTTTACCAATTTTTTTGGAGGGCTAGGATGACAGCGAATAGCTTTTTTTTAGTTCATCTTATAAATGCTCAATAGAATTGAGATCTAGGCATGCGGGCCATTCCAATCTTATCAATTTAACCTCTATTTTATGAGTCCATCAGTGTTTTTATTTATAAAAAAATAGTACAGCTCTTACAAGAATAGAGATATTCGAATAATTGAAATAACAAAATTTTAGTGATGCATCCGGGATAATATGACAGGACTCTAAAACAAAACCAGCTATTCCGTTTTTAAACAGAATTTTTTAAAATTAGGAGAAAATACAACGTTTCCATTCACCCCTGTATAGTACCATGCAAATAAAAATTTTTTGTTACTGAAATAATACCAAACGATATCAATACATGTACCTACAAACTGGTGCAAGAATCTTGAAAATCGGAGCAGAAATTGTCAAACTTAATCAAAAATTTTGGGTGGCGAAATTTTGTGCCGGTGAGTGTATATAATAGGGTATTATATAATTACAGTTGTATTAAATTGTACCACTGATAAATGCTGAATATAGGTCGAGAAGGGTGTGAAATGGGGCATCCTTTTTCCGCTTCTATATTTGCGCTTTAATTTCCGAGCCTCTATTCAAAGACAACAAAAAATATGCCGTTTAATACGAAAGACAAATTAAAATAAAAGCTGTGTAATATGGTAAGTAAACTTGGACGTATCCAATTGAATTCTATTTGGCGACGGGATAATGAAACACCTAAATTCTTACAATGAAGTAAACAACTGTTAATGTATAATTGTGTTTAATTTCCTTATAAAATTGAAATTATTGAAATTAATTGCAGAAAATTTCGGTCTCATTAGACTATCAACAGTGAAAACATACCATATATTAGTAATTAAAACTATCCACGTAGTAATGTCTAAATAGTAACACTCAGATTATGCTATACAGTATGGTGCAAATGAAAGGAATAAATTCGTTATTTCGTAAACCGGTAACTTTAAGGAAAAATCACGAAATAGGTCGATTTCTATTTTTAAATTATGATATTTTGGTATATAAGCCATGCTCGTGACATTATCCATCTGGGCGTGATGACGTAATCCATGATTTTTTTAAATGAGAATAGGGGTCATGTGCCAGCTCATCGGAAATGCTATTCAATTCTCTATTCAGTAATATAAACATATTTGCATAATTATTTATCCAGTGTGTCCAAATTTTTTTTTAAATTAAATTATTTGACAAAAAATAAGAATGTATGTAATTTATTTAATTCAAAATACATTTTACTGCAGTCAAAAATCAGACAAAAATATTTATATCGCACATACACATTGCTTTTCGCTTAAATTAAATGGTCAAACTTCCAAGAGGCAGGTAGCTGGCGGGAGCTTGTTTGAAAATTGAGGTTATTCGAAAAGCAATGTTATTTATGAAATCAACATTTTTTTCTGTTTTCGGGATACAGTAAAATGTATTTTGAGTTAAATAAATTACATAGGTACATTCTTCTTTTTTTTTGAAAATAATTTAATTAATTTTTTTTTCCAATTGACATGCTAAGGTCTGAAAATGATAACGCAAGTATTTAATGCAATATTTAGGCTAGGATACTACCCAGAACAATGGAAAGTTGCTCAAATTATTCTCATACCTAAGCCAGGGAAAAATAAAACTCAGGTGACTTCATACAGACCAATAAGCCTGCTACTTGTTCTATCAAAAATCTTGGAAAAACTTCTCCTTAAACAATTATCCCCAGTTATAGAAGAAAGGAAACTAATTCCCCAACAGCAATTTGGGTTCAGAACACAACACGGAACGTTAAAACAGGTACATAGACTGGTAAAACACATCAGAAGTGATTTAGAAAATAAAAGGTATTGTTCTGCTGCATTCCTGGGTATTGGTCAGGCCTTCGACAAGGTATGGCATGCTGGTATGCTCTTTAAACTAAAAAAAAAAACCTTCCCCATCCTTTTTATCAAATCCTAAAAAGCTATATTTCCAACCGACATTTCCTAGTCAAGCAGGATAATGAATACACAAGCCTAAGACCAATAAAAGCCGGAGTACCACAAGGAACTGTCTTGGGACCGATATGGTACTTGCTCTACACTGCTGATCTACCCACAAGTAACAGAACAACGTGTGCAACTTTTGCTGATGACACTGCTGTACTAGCCTCTCACCATGATCCAAATACAGCATCTGGAATCCTTCAGAAAGACCTTAATAATATACAAAGATGGCTTAAAAAATGGAAGATAAAGGCAAATGAGAGTAAATCCATCCATGAAACCTTCACCATGAAAAGACAAACATGTCCATATGTAACACTAAATGAAACGCAACTCCCACAAACCGATACTGTCAAGTACCTAGGAATCCATCTTGATAGGAGATTAACTTGGCAAAAGCACATTTTTACAAAAAGAAAACAACTACCGAAATGTACTGGATCATCGGTCGTAAATCTCAACTATCTCTTGAAAACAAACTGCTGATATATAAATCTATATTAAGACCAGTGTGGACCTATGGTATCCAACTTTGGGGGACAGCCAGTCAAACTAACCTAGAAATACTGCAGAGATTCCAGAACAAAGTCCTTAGAACAATGCTGAATGCCCCTTGGTACGTGCCAAACTATGTGATAAAGCAAGACCTCAATGTGCCATCCATAAAAACAGTAATAATAGAATATTACAAAAAATATTCCAAGAGACTAGAATCTCATCCAAACGAGTAAGCCAGCAACCTCACTGATGACCACAATGATGTAAGACGCCTGAAGAGATTCAAAGTAGTGGACCTAGCAAGAATATTCGAATAATCTGTGATAACTAAACTTTTAACTTGTTTTGAAGCGTTTAACATGTCTGCTCATATGGGAACAAGGAAAGACTATCTATAGAGATACTGGGGGGTAAGAATGGGGCTAAAGAAGAAGAAGCAGACACATAAAGCCTCGTTGCGGGACGGCAGCTCATTTGTTGTGCGGGAGCTAGGTCGTAGATTCGTTAGGGAGGGTGAAGGGGTGTTAAGATGACTACACTACCATAACTAAATACATAAGGGTACTTACTCTGACTAGAGGATCTTTCTACTATTTAACAAAAAGGGACGCCGTTTGAAACAAATCCTCTGGTTTGTATTTGGGTACTTACTAAGACATTTTCTCTCACTTACGGGGTACCAAATGGGGGGACATTCATCATTGATTCCTCTTTGGGGTTAGACTGGGCAACATCTTTTCTTTTACTGGCTTCTATGCCATATTCTTTCTTCTGTACTAAAACTTACACACAGTTGCATTAGAATTTAGTTAAAATTTTTCCAAAACAAGGTTACAGAAATAAAATGGTAGATACACTTACAAAACGTTTATTCAAAACTTTAAACTCTTACCAGGTTTATTCAAAATTTTACTACAAAAACAATGATTACAAACAAAACAATTAAAATTAAATTTGTTGGGCAGTATATGTCAAATAAAATTTGACCTATTTATTTCAACACAAGATTTGACGTAGCTGTCAAATGTCATAAGTCACTGCCTTTTTTTACCATTATGAAAGCAAATTTCTTTATACAATTATTTACCAGAAATTTATCCACTTGAAATTTAGTAAAATTAAAAAACGTATCATACCTTAAAAACAAAAAAACTCTTCGTCACAGTCACAAACTACAGGGTGGGAGTTCATCAACAAACAGGGGGCAGGGGGAAGACATGGCTTCTTTCTTCAATTTCAGGGCAATCATTGGAGGGTGGGGTGTGGGGTAGACATTCCATACACAAATCACAAAGGGGGCTCTTCTGGGAAATTGGAACTTTTCAGGGCAATCAACTGGAACTTGCATAGGGACAGGAACAAACAAAGACTTCTACACAATGCATAGGGACAGGAACAAACAAAGACTTCTACACAATGGGCAACAATGCCGGGTTGTAGAACTGCGTGTTTGACTCTTCAAGAGGCTTCGATTTTCCATAACAAATCCAACACTATGTGGAAAAAATCCTCTCAGAGCACTCACCACACATTCAGATCTTCACAGCGACCATTCTACATTTTACCGGCGGGGAACAAAGGGACTACGCCCTAATTCAAGCGAGTACCAGCCGAGGAGCAGGATGCTATCACCTCGGGACGTAAAGCTGGACTCTTTTGCGCTTCGCTCTGAAGCTACTACCTGGGAAAAATACGACGGAAGTACCGAGCGATTTTGATCCTTAGGGATGCTTAGTTGACAAGAACTCAACTTTCAGTTCAAGATTTGTTCTAGAAAGTTCATCTACGCATTAGAACTGTACTTTTGTCAATACTTCTTACAAATTCTGTTTTTGCGTCTCAAATAAACAGGAATCTTGTAACACATTGAAATGTTGCTGCAATACTTCATGGCTGTATACAGGGTCGGCTTGGGATCTTATAATGATATTGAACTTCACAAAATAAATTAAAAAAATAGACATTCTTTTTGGGAATTGGGATATTAAATTAATGTTGGAGTTTTTTCAAACGTTACAAAGCCTCCGCGCAAAAGAGAAACCTGGATAAGATTATCCAGTTTTCGATAACAAACAGAAAAAAATCCAACATGGACATCTTAGGTGTGACAGGACAACAATATCAAAATATTTAGATAATGGCTAGTGGGGATTAAACAAAACAAAAAAGTCGTTAGGGATTGGGCTAGCGTGCCATCAATCGCCAGACTCTTTAAAGTCGAGTAGACTTAAATGTTTCTTGACTCTACAAAGAACTGTAGGTGACAAGAGTTTCTGTGCCTTGGGAAAGAAACTAAACTTGTGCCCTGTGTGGACCTCGCTGACATCCACAGCAGTAACACAAGTGACATACCAGGGCAGACACAGCCTTGTCACCTCGTTGCCTAACTGCGAGCGGTTCTCAAAAACTAAAAAAATATGACAGATATACATCTGCCCAAACTCAGCTAACACCTAGCGAGTTTCACGGGACATTTTGGCAACGGTTCTGCAAAAATGAGGATTTAGACAATCCAATCTAAATACCTCAGTGAGACAAAATCTCACCAACAACTTACTTCAACAACTCATTCAAATAAGACAGGGCTAGACAAAGGGGTATATGACAACAACAAGGGCTAAAATCAAAACAAGACTAACAAGGGGGAGGGGGTATGTGTGACAACAACAAAAGACCAAAAAGACTAGTATACTGGGTTCAAACAGGATATCAAACTTTTTAAACAAGACTAAGGGAAATGAACGCAACATATGATATAGAGAACACTACATCATTACGTTTTCAATCAACAGTCCAATCCAGGACATAAGAACCTTTCATGAACGTTCACTAGACAACTCTCTCATTTTCAAATCACAAGCTGGGGAAAGACTTCATTTTCAAAACAGGGCTACACTTCACTTTTCGAAACAGGGGATAGACTTCATTTTTCAAGACAGGGGGGTTGGGCTTTACTTTTCAAAACTGGGGATAGACTTACTTTTCAAAACGGGGGGCATTTCATTTCTCAAGACTGGGGGTGGACTTTATTTTTCAAAACGGGGGGCTACTTTTTCAAAACAGGGGGTGAAAGCAACACGCAAGGGGAAGACCAAAGGGACATTGGAAAGTATGACAGTTCTGACGAACAACCGCTTCCATTTATCGACCGAAAGCAAGCTTCACCTGTACTCAACGCGGCCAGATCCTAACCTCACCAGCCTTGTCACAGCTTCTGCTCTTGGCCTACTTTCAATCAACAAAGAGAAGAGAGGTCAACTAACTATTCGCCAAAAAAAATCAAACTCCAGCACGGACACGGGCTAACAGACAACACGGGCTAATAGACAACACGGGCTAATAGACAACACGGGCTAATAGACAACACGGGCTAATAGACAACACAGGCTAATAGACAACACGGGACAACAGACAATGGGCTCTAAAACTTCCAGACAAAACAGGGATAGACAAACAAACAGACAACAACATACTTTTTGACTTCTAGATATACTCAGGGGCTTACAAACACAAACAATATTGAAATTTGGTTCCTATATGAGCTCACACGGGATAAGACATTTCTTGCTCCGACTACTAATGAAAGTGTTCACAGATAGCTGAACAACACTTCCTTCATCACGAGTATTACACTTGTGACATGTCAGATACAAAAATACATACTTCATTCACGGGGGGACTTCAACTACTTCACTGGGGGGGAGACTTCAACTACTACTTCACGGGCTCTTTTTAACTAACCTCTGGCATCCTTTTGACACCTACAAAGATAGATTAGTCAAAAAAAAAAAAAAAAAAACAAGGGGCAACACAGACAAGGGGGGGGCTTTTTCAGGGGCTAACTTCTACACTTCAAGACAGTTATTCTCAAACAGTGTCGACAGAGAACGCTATCTTCAAATCTAAAAGTGACAGCTTTTCTCCTGGCTGCTTGAAAAAAACACAGAAGTGGGGGGCCTCTCCACGGTTTCCCTCTTCACTTCTTCACGGGGCCACTTCTCAAGGGGATGACTTCTCAATGGGATGACTTCTCCAACTAACCTGTGGCATGACATACACCAACAGAGATAGGCTTCGCTGGAAAAACAAGGGACTACTCTCACACAGACTATACGGGGCTAAGCTCATACACGGACCATACCAACAACATCACACATCTAATCAAATGACCAAATCAATAAATCACAAAAAACGATTATTCTGTAAAAAAACTGTTGATCTATAGGAATACATGCAAAAAATACAACATACTGTTATACTTCATAATTGGATTCAATATTCAAAATATTTAACGTTACTTTTAATCAAAATTTTCAAAAAAATTTTACGTTACTTTTTTATTCAACTGTTTGTCTATATATTTCATCAATATTTTCAAAAAAATTCAAATCAATGCTTTCATCATGGGTACAATATCAATACAATACAGTTAGTACGCTACAATAACATACAATTCTGTTCTACGATACATACAATACCAGTATACATATGGGGTTACAAGTTAAATACACTATGATGTATGAAATGGTACATGCCCATACAATCAACAGCACGACCAAATCAACATCACAACAAAATGTGTACATACTTACACCTCTTTGGAAAAATTATTAACTTTTGCAACAAAAACTACAAAAATGGGCTCTTTCATGGGGACTAACAGACTGAAACAGTTTCGGGGGCACTAAAAGACATGAAACAGTTTCGGGGGGGCAAGACAAGAGGAATCTGGGCTAAACTACATGGGAAGACTGGGGCTATATTTACTCGGGTCAAACTTCAGGGTGTACGTTACAAGTATTACAAGTGTAACACTAAGTGGGGGGTGGCTAAAGACATTGGGGACTAGTAGATAGGCTAACTACTAGTTGAACATGTCTACAAGCTAGACTTGTAACAATGGGCATACAAAACATGACACGAGTCGAGCTTCCATGTTATCGGAAACACTTGCACCACAAACTGAGATCGGCTACCCAAGACGGGCACTGCCTAACAGTTGTAGTACAAATGAGACCGAAAGGAGGCTAAAAGGACATGGTAGTGGGAACATGCAAATGGGGTCTGAGGGAGGCCAAAAAAAGTACAGGCCCCACGTTGCCGGGGCCATTTGAAGCGATTAGAGCCCCACACGTTGGGCGCAATTTGACATGTCTGCTCATATGGGAACAAGGAAAGACTATCTATAGAGATACTGGGGGGTAAGAATGGGGCTAAAGAAGAAGAAGCAGACACATAAAGCCTCGTTGCGGGACGGCAGCTCATTTGTTGTGCGGGAGCTAGGTCGTAGATTCGTTAGGGAGGGTGAAGGGGTGTTAAGATGACTACACTACCATAACTAAATACATAAGGGTACTTACTCTGACTAGAGGATCTTTCTACTATTTAACAAAAAGGGACGCCGTTTGAAACAAATCCTCTGGTTTGTATTTGGGTACTTACTAAGACATTTTCTCTCACTTACGGGGTACCAAATGGGGGGACATTCATCATTGATTCCTCTTTGGGGTTAGACTGGGCAACATCTTTTCTTTTACTGGCTTCTATGCCATATTCTTTCTTCTGTACTAAAACTTACACACAGTTGCATTAGAATTTAGTTAAAATTTTTCCAAAACAAGGTTACAGAAATAAAATGGTAGATACACTTACAAAACGTTTATTCAAAACTTTAAACTCTTACCAGGTTTATTCAAAATTTTACTACAAAAACAATGATTACAAACAAAACAATTAAAATTAAATTTGTTGGGCAGTATATGTCAAATAAAATTTGACCTATTTATTTCAACACAAGATTTGACGTAGCTGTCAAATGTCATAAGTCACTGCCTTTTTTTACCATTATGAAAGCAAATTTCTTTATACAATTATTTACCAGAAATTTATCCACTTGAAATTTAGTAAAATTAAAAAACGTATCATACCTTAAAAACAAAAAAACTCTTCGTCACAGTCACAAACTACAGGGTGGGAGTTCATCAACAAACAGGGGGCAGGGGGAAGACATGGCTTCTTTCTTCAATTTCAGGGCAATCATTGGAGGGTGGGGTGTGGGGTAGACATTCCATACACAAATCACAAAGGGGGCTCTTCTGGGAAATTGGAACTTTTCAGGGCAATCAACTGGAACTTGCATAGGGACAGGAACAAACAAAGACTTCTACACAATGCATAGGGACAGGAACAAACAAAGACTTCTACACAATGGGCAACAATGCCGGGTTGTAGAACTGCGTGTTTGACTCTTCAAGAGGCTTCGATTTTCCATAACAAATCCAACACTATGTGGAAAAAATCCTCTCAGAGCACTCACCACACATTCAGATCTTCACAGCGACCATTCTACATTTTACCGGCGGGGAACAAAGGGACTACGCCCTAATTCAAGCGAGTACCAGCCGAGGAGCAGGATGCTATCACCTCGGGACGTAAAGCTGGACTCTTTTGCGCTTCGCTCTGAAGCTACTACCTGGGAAAAATACGACGGAAGTACCGAGCGATTTTGATCCTTAGGGATGCTTAGTTGACAAGAACTCAACTTTCAGTTCAAGATTTGTTCTAGAAAGTTCATCTACGCATTAGAACTGTACTTTTGTCAATACTTCTTACAAATTCTGTTTTTGCGTCTCAAATAAACAGGAATCTTGTAACACATTGAAATGTTGCTGCAATACTTCATGGCTGTATACAGGGTCGGCTTGGGATCTTATAATGATATTGAACTTCACAAAATAAATTAAAAAAATAGACATTCTTTTTGGGAATTGGGATATTAAATTAATGTTGGAGTTTTTTCAAACGTTACAGTTTTAATTTAATTTATGTAAAGAGGGTGATCACTGGATCTCCCTCTACAGGTAAAATTTTCAATTTTTGTCAAAGAATTTACCTATTGTTCTTAGTTAAGGATAGATTGTAAATATTACGACAATAAAAAAAAATTTTCGGCACCGTGTACAAATAATATTATGTAAATGTTTATATTACTGCATAGAGAATTGAATGGCCTTTCAAATGAGCTAGCACACGACCCCTATTCCCATTTAAAAAAATCATCGATTATGCCATCACGTCCAGATGGATGACGTCACTAGTATGGGATATCCCAAAATGTCACAATTTAAATAGAAATATCGATTTGTTTCGTGATTTTCCCTTAAAGTCGCCGGTTTACGAAATAATGAATTTATTCCTTTCGTTTGCACCATACTGTACATTAAAATTATTAATTTTAAAATTGATATGACACGAGGTTATAGGGAAAAGTTATGGTGCAAGAAACAAAATCGCGTTCTACCGTGTTTGTTTGCTTCCTTTTTGGATATATTTATTTCAAAACAATTTTTTTTTGACTTGAGGAAAGTAACAAGTTGATAAGAAAATTAATTTTAAACAGATTTTCTGTAGATGTATATAAAAGTGCAAGTAATTCATCCTAATGCACCCTAGTGCATAGGAACTAATTGACTCCTTTCCCAAAAGCGCATCCATTACTAGATTCCTACTAAAACAAAGATCCGGAAGTTTTAATGTAAAATTGGTTAAACGAGGAGATCCAAAAAATTGTAAAAATTGTAATAATAATTACATATTTGCGGACATGTCCTTAGTATTTTGTGTTAAATTAGAAATTAAAATATTTTAAGCCGAGCCGAAATAGGCTATTGATTATGTTCAAAATAAGAGAGCTAAAAGGAACTACAACGTAAATGGGATTTTATTGTCTAATATGGTCAATGGACCTCTATATTTGACAAAACCGCGGAGTGCTACCATCTAAATAGGTGCGTTTTTGAGAAAGGGGCGAATTAGTCCCTAGGCTCAGGGTGAATTAGGGTGAGTTCTATGCACTTTTGGTACAAACACGTGTACAATAAAATGGTTCCAGATTAAATTTTCTATCGAAATATCACATTTTAAAACACAAACACATTTTATCACAAAGAACACCAAAGCAAGCAATTTTGTTTTTGCCCCATAACTTTTATCTCAGGAATGTAGGTATAGGCATTGCGTTACAGAAAAATAACTTCAGTCCTTTTTCTTTTACGACGTTTAGTAGAAGTCACTAAGATTTATATTTTCCGAAATAGGATTTTTCAAACTTCGCCGCTCACAGCATTTTTAGGACCATTTTCCCCATTATTTCGCAAACATTGTTGTGTAACTTTTTTCTACGCATTTCTAAGTATATTGGTACATTTAGTAGAAATAAAAGTCAATTACCTCTAAAATGGTATATTGTATAGGGTTGTGCGACTATTTTTAAGCAAGTTTTGCTTTTTCAAGGATTTATACTTGAATGATTTTTGATATTTTTTATAATTATTGTTTAAATTTCTTATTATGACTTTTTTCTTGTACATTTAGGTCTATACATTGTGCAATAGAAAAGCTTATTTTCTTTACTTTAAAATGATGTATTGCAACAAATTCTAGAACTATTTTTAAGCAAGATATCCGTAGGATATCCAAGGGTATCCGTAATTTGAGAAAATTTTTAAAATTTTTTATTTTTTTCAATTAGAAGAATATTGTTGCATATTATAATATAATTTTTAATTCCAAATAACTTTTCTTAATAACACTTTTCGATATTGTGAAATATAAAGTTACTTCACTCTTGAGCGAAATTCATATTTTTTAACATACCTCGTACACTATTGAAAATTTTTTATATCTGATGATTGCAGCTCAGGTTTTAGATTATGCAGAGCATTTTATAAAGAATATTTTTTTTTTCATAAAGCTAATAATAAAAAGTTTTCATATGGTTCCAGCTTAGTGGGACCTGCAGCATGTGTATATGTCACATTTTGAGAACGCGTATCTTGTTTAAAAATAGTCTTAGAATTTTTTACAATACACCATTTTAAAGCAAAGAAAATAGGCTTCCTTGTTTGGTGTACAATGTATATACCTAAATATATGAAAAAAGTTATAATGAGAAATTTAAAAACAATCGAAAAATATATCAAAAATCATTAAAAGTATACAATTTTTAAAAATCGTATCTTGCTTAAAATAGTCATATAGCCTTGTACAACTGACTAAATTAAAGGTAATTGACTTTTCTTCCTACTTTATGTACCACTGCATATACCTAAAGCTGCGTAGAAAAAAGTTACAGAACAATGCTTGCGAAGTAACAAGAAAAATGGGTCAAAATCGCTGTGTGTAGCAAAGTTTGAAAAATAATATTTTGGAAACTATAACCCATAGAGACTTCTACCAAACACCTATATTGCCAAGGGAAAAAGTTATGTGACAAAAAACAAAATTGCTATCTTTCGTGTTGTTTCCTTGCTTTTCTATATATTTTTGCAACACAAAATATTTTTCACTTTGAAATGTTATATTTCAATAATAAATTTAACCTGTAACAATTTTCATGTAGACGTGTTTGTACCAAAAATGCATATAATTCACCCTAATTCGCCCTGTGCCTAGGGACTAATTCACCCCTTTCTAAAAAACGCACCCCTTTAAATGATACCACTCCGCGATTTTTTCATATTTAGACGTACATTGACTATATTAAACAATAAAACCCCGTTAAAGTTGTAGTTCCTTTCTATAATACATAATCAATTGACCAAAATATCGCCCAAAATATAAAATTTCATTAAAATTATAAAATTAAAATTGTTTTTTTTTCTAATTCATTTACTTATTTCCCAACTCCAGTTAAAAAATTTAGCCCTAGTTTGGGGTTTTGATAACTGTCAATGTCACGGACATTGTCAATTATCTTTCCTTAAAACTTGTTTACACGGGTAGAGTAATGATGCAAGTACTTGATAGAGTAGAGTAGTAGAGTAACTCTACCCGTAAAAACGCTCAGCACAGTAGAGTAGCAAGTAGAGTGGTAGAGTAGGTGGTAAAGTACAGTGACTAGCAACATGTGGCAAAGTAACTCTACTCTACTACCACCACCACCGCCAAAATGTCCACTCGCCTGCGCACTCTACCCATGGAACACGCTTAATTCTGGTAGAAGTGGTAGAGTAGAGTAGATAGGAGAGAACATAGGGACGCTGTCATTCCGGCTGGAATTGTGTTTTGTGTAAATAGTGAAAATGAAGTTCACCGAAGATGAAACTTTAAAACTTGTAGATCTCTATGGCGAATACCAATGTTTATAGAATTTAGGTAGTGTACACTACACAAATAAAAGTATGAGGCAAGCTGCGGAGAATGAAATCGTCGAAAGAATGGCAAAGGGGGGCTGTGGAGTAAACGCGCTCAAGCAAAAAATTAAGAATTTAAAGTGCACTTATAATCAAGAGTGTTTAAAAATACAAAAATATAAAAAATAGGGTTCACTATACTAGCATCAGTA
This sequence comes from Diabrotica virgifera virgifera, assembly GCF_917563875.1. NCBI lineage: Eukaryota > Metazoa > Arthropoda > Insecta > Coleoptera > Chrysomelidae > Diabrotica > Diabrotica virgifera. The sequence goes on from NC_065443.1 coordinate 268,913,123, forward strand.
CTATACTTGTACTCTCCGCGTGTGAACGGTATCAAGCCATTTTTGGTAGAGTAGCGAGTAGAGTCTACTCTCCTCGCTACTCTACTCTCCTTAAAACTCTACCCGTGTAAACAAGTCTTTAGCCTTGTTTTCAGTAGTTAGTAGAGTTGGAGGTCGAGTACTGGGCAAGTACTAACTATTCAGACTTGGTTACACGGGTAGAGTGGGTAGAGTAATGATGCAAGTACTTGATAGAGTAGAGTAACTCTACCCGTAAAAACGCTCAGCACAGTAGAGTAGCAAGTAGACTGTATAGTAGGTGGTAAAGTAGACTGACTAGCAAACTAGCAACATGTGGCAAAGTAACTCTACTCTATTACCACCACCACCGCCAAAATGTGCACTCGCCTGCGCTCTGTACCCATGGAACGTGCTCAATTCTGGTAGAGTAGAGTAGGTAGGAGAGCAGTAGGAGAGTACATAGGGGCGCTATTATTCTGAAAATGAAGTTCAGCGAAGATGAAACTTTAAAACTTGTAGAGCTGCATGGCGAATACCAGTGTTTATAGAATTTAGGTAGTGTACACTACAGAAATAAAGGTATGTGGCAAGCTGCGGAGGATGAAATCGTCGAAATAATGGCAAAGGGGGACTATGGAGTAAACGAGTTCAAGCAAAAAATTAAGAATTTAAGGCGCACTTGTAATCAAGAGTGTTTAAAAATACAAAAATCAAAAAAATCTGGTTCATGTTCAGCCGATGTATACGTTCCGAACGTGAAATGGTTCACTCCTATGGAAGCTATTCCCTGTTCCCTGTGGCTAAAAAATTTAATGTAATCTCAAGCTTCACTCTTGGTTTTATTGCATCCCTCATAAACGTGTCTTGTCGTTCGATTTTGTCATGCACCATATTCAGAAGTTCTTCGAATTTCGCTGGGGTCATCCTTAGACACATCTTATATTCCAACTCATCCTCTAAAGCTAGTTCTCTTAGCAGAAGAGCTGAGGTTCCGTGTGTATTCCATCTTTTTAGCCACTCCCTCATCCACTCCTTTCTTTGTTTGTTTACCTCATCACTAGCTCCAGCGCCTTCAGTTACAAATGCACTTGCAACTGTAGCTAAACAATTTTTAATCAATTTTCTTTTTCTGGAATTAATTTTGCACTAAACACTCACTCCACACTATACTAGACTCAGTACTATACTTGTACTCTACTCGTGTGAACGGTATCAAGCCATTTTTGGTACAGTAGCGGGTAGAGTCTACTCTCCTCGCTACTCTACTCTCCTCAAAACTCTACCCGTGTAAACAAGCCTGCCTGCAGTTCTACCAATGAAAAATAACTGGTCGAGTAAATAGTAGAGTAGAGTACATAGAGTTAAACGGCTACTCTAGCAAGTGGACTAGTTCGACTAAAAAGCATGCTAGTGTATTCGACCGCTCTACTACTGAAAACAAGCCTTTATTTTATTTCAATCAAAATGCCATTCGTAAGTTCTACTTAGATTGAAATCATAGTCAGCGTGTGAATATTATCTTATTCTACTTAAAAAAGAGGCCATTTCCCTGAATTACGAAAGCTACTACGTGTTTTTCCCGATTTAGTTCGACGAAAATTTTCCCCGGGAAATGCGGGTTTTTCCAAAAAAATCTTTAATTTTCAACTAATATTTTAGATAAGTAATTGTTTATCAATAATTAATTAAGTTGGTAATATAAAAGCTCATTTCGTATAGATTATAATTTCAGAAGCCGATGAAAATTGAATGAACAGTTTAGCAGCAATTGAATTGTTAATTAAAATTTACGGTCGCTAAAATAACCACAATCATTATGATACATATGACACTGTACCTACTTAATGTACTTTACAGAATTGAAATTGGGCTAATTAAGCGGCCCCAGGAATATTTTAAAATTATCCCAGGAATATTTTAAAATTATAAACAATTTTTTGGCTTATAAACAAATAGAATATCTCGGGAAATATCAAATTAAATTATATTATGAAAACGTTACTGGAAAACGGCAGGACGCTTTTTTTTAAATAAAAAACGTTTCATTATAATGAGCGGTTCCTGAGATACAACCGGTCAAATTTGACCGGCATTTACGGCAAATATATAAACAATAGGATCATAATTTTCAAACCATCACCTTTCTATTTTTGTCTTATTTCTCCACACCAATTTTCATATCTTTAAAATAATCACAACATATATTATTTTAATAAAAACTATCGATATTACGAATGAAAATTTCCAAAAACAGCAAAATTCCAATCAAAAATTAGGTTGGAGAAAATATAATCTCAAAGTTCAAAATCAGTATACGTTAAAAAAATGCAGTTTCTCGGCTTCCCATGGGGCAATTGTCTTTTTTTTTTGTTCCCAAGTAACTCGAGTAGAGCCATCTTTTGTTTTGTTATAATAAATTAATTTATTTATTATAACAAAAATGTTTAATTTTTTTAAATAAATATTGTTTAAATAATTATACAGCTTTCAAATGAGAATATTTGTGTTTCTAACTTTGAAAGATACACTTGTTATAAGTTTATCTAAAAAAGTCTACAGCTGGAAAAAATATGTAGTTTCCTTTTCTCATAAATAAATTAATCTATTATAACAAAACAAAAGCAAGTATGACATTTAATAATGCACTAGTTAGATGGCTCTACTCGAGTTACTTGGAAAAAAATAATGAAGAAAATTGCTACATGTGAAGCCGAGAAAATGCATTTTTTTTAACGTATACCGATTTTGAACTGTTGAGATTACATTTTCTCCATCCCAATTTTTAATTGGAATTTTGCTATTTTTGGCAATTCTCACACGTAATATCGATAGTTTTATTATAATAATATATGTTATGAGTATGTTAAAGGTATGAAGATTGGTGTGGAGAAAGAGGACAAAAATAGAAAGGTGATGTTTCGAAATTTATGATCCTATTTTTTATATCTTTGCCGTAAATGCCAGTCAACTTTTACCGGTTGTATCTCAGGAACCACTCATTAAAATTACACGTGTTTTTCTTTTCAGGGAAGCGTCCTGCCGCTTTTTTTTCAATACCGTTTTCATTATTTAATTCAATTTAATATTTCCCGAGATATTCTATTTGTTTATAAGCCAAAAAATTGTTTATAATTTTAAAATATTCCTGAGGCCGCTTAAGTAGACCAATTTCAAGACTGTAAAGTATATTAAATAGGTACAGTGTCTTTTTATATAAAAATCATAGTTATTCTTATGTATCTTAATTATTGTGGTTATTTTATAATCTATCTGGAATTATAATCTATACTAAAAGCGCTTTACTTTTACATTTCCAAGTTACTTAATTATTATTAATAAACAATTAATTATCTAAAATATTAGTTGAAGATTAAAGATTTTGTTGGAAAAACCCGCATTTTCCGGGGAAAATTTTCGTCGACCTAAATAGGAAAAATACTTCTCTATGCAGAATTTAATTACGGTGAATTTTTATTTGGGTGTTTTTGGAGTAAACGTAAAATCTTTGTGGTTATAGAGCAAAAATTGAAAAAAACACGATTTTCGGGCGCCATTTCGTTTATAAAAAAAGTAGCACATTATCTGCGGACTTTGCATACATATATTATTAATATATACCACCGTTTCCCAACCGGTGGGTCGCGACCCACTAGTGGGTCGCGGGTGGATTTCAGGTGGGTCGTGGCTTGGCTCTTACAGTAGCTGAATAACGTAAATATCTATCATCATGGATGAGCGATGGGTCGCGAATATGAAAAAACAACAAAAGGTGGGTCCACTGATATATATATATACAATCATAAGTTTCGATTCCAGCAATAAAATTGCTGGTAAATAACTTTTCCTTGTGTTTTGCTAATTAGCCCAGAGTATAATGGTTATTATGGCTTATATTTTAATATTCAGGTTGGTAATTATAGAACTGATACAGCGAAAAATATAATATTGTTTTTCGTAACACCACCAGTATTGTGGTTCGTTAAAAATCAAACAATGGAAGCAAGAAAAAGCAGAATTTCTGGGATTCAAACCCTCAGAAAATGGTTCAAAATGTCTACAACGTGACTATGACATAGTGCAGTAAAATTAGGATATCCATGTTTAATGCCATCATCCGGTAGGGATAGGCACCGTAAGAACAAGGTAGTATAAAGATTTCATAATATAATTTAATTATCTATTTACGAATCTACAAACAGCCGAATAATACATAAACCTGGATCCCGCTTACCAAAAAAAGTTGATTAATAGCAAGCTGAAAATTTGTTAATGGCTTACCGGGGTCTAGTCGGACAAACTTTGATCACGGGAATACTGGAACAGGGGAAGTTTTAGTTTTACAACAGTTTAAAAATTTGGAACGTCAGATTGTGAAAACGTCCCATGTATTTTGTCGGACAGAAAATCCAATTGATTTGTTACCCTTTCATTAAACTCACATACAAAAATCAGACTGCTATTGCTAACCAACATGATTTCTGTCATTTAATATTTTCTTCGTGATCCACTTATTAAAATGCCCAGTTGTTGATAAAAGCCAGCTGATTTTTGCATGAGAGTTTAATGAAATGCTAGCAAATCAATTGGAAGTTCTGTCCGACAAAATACATGGAAAGTTTTCGTAGTCTGACGTTCCAAATTTTTAACCTGTTCCACAATTAAAATTTTCCTTGTTCCAGTGTTCCTATACAACAAAGTTTGTCCGACTAGTCACCCTTAAGCTATTAACAAATTTTCAGCTTGCTATTAATCAACTTTTTTTTGGTTCGCGGGATCCATGTATAATAGTTAAGAAACAGAATTTAGCTGTGCGTACTATTATATGTACGCTAAAACACTCACCTCAAATTAATATTTTAAACCAGTGATAAGATTGTGACGACGACATATTAGCATGTTTCATCGATTTAAAAAATTCGGCAATTCAAGTATTGAACAAATTTTTGGGCAGCTCTTGTTTTGAATTAATTTACCAATATACCTCTTTAATATATTTTCAAAAGCATTTAAAGATCACCAATATTATTTTAGTCAAGCAATTCAACAACATAATTTACGCAATTAGACCAGACACTTTAAAACTGATAAGACTGATGATCTAAGATATATTATTTGTTTAATATTAAGCGCCTAGCTTCGCCCAAGAACCCAATTCTTATACGATTGGATCGGTTAGCTCACATCGTAGTATTAACTACGCTCATAATGTGTCACGAAAAACTTCTTCTTCTTCTTTGAGTGCCTCTCCTATCGGAGATTGGACATCATTAGGGCGATTCTAATTTTATTTACTGCTGTTTTGAACAATTCGTTAGTGGTACAGCCAAACCACTCTCTCAAATTTCTCATCCAGGACATTCTTCTACGGCCTGGATTTCTTCGTCCTTGGATTTTTCCTTGCATTATGTTTTGTAGGAATGTGTACTTTTGTCCCCTCATCAGGTGGCCTAAGTATTCAAGTTTTCTCTTTTTTATATTCAGTAGAACTTCTGGCTTGTTATTTATTCTGCGTATTACTTCTTCATTTGTAATTTTATCCACCCAACTTATTCTTAGTATACGGAGGTAGCACCACATCTCAAAGCTTTCAAGATTTTTAATATTCCTCTGTTTAAGAGTCCATGACTCAACACCGTAGAGCAAAGTACAGAATACATAGCAAAAACTAATAGGGTATTAAGCAAAGCGAAGCTTTTGCGATATTTTCGATTTAAATTAAGAGCTTAAGTCGTTTGAACAGTCTGTTCGGATAATATTCTCCCAGAGCGGCATTATACGAAGAAATTTTAACACAAAATACATAGACACGATGTACTGTTACAAAAAAGAATCATTATCTTGATCAAAAACCTTAATTTACAATGAAAAAGATAGGAACAGTGAAGAAGATGAGATAAGAAAAAAAATAGAAGATGAAGAACTAACTATAAATTATCGAATACAGTTAAAGTATCTATTACAAAATAAAAATTGTTTATATGGGTGTAAATTTCTTTATACAGGGTGTCCCGAAAAGATTGGTCATAAATTATACCACACATCCTGCGGTCAAAAATAGTTCGATTTAACCTAATTTACCTTAGTACAAATGTGCTCATAAAAAAGTTACAGCCCTTTGAAGTTAAAAAATTAAAATCGATTTTTTTCATATATCAAAAACTATTACAGATTTTTATTGAAAATGGACATGTGTCATTTTTATGGCAGGAAAATCTTAAAACAAAATTATAGTGAAGTTTGTCCACCCCATAAAAATTTTATAAGGGTTTTTTTTCCTTTAAACCGCTCCAAACTATTGTGTACGTTCCAGATAATTCATTACTGTGGTACCATTAGTTAAACACAACGTTTTTAAAACTTTTTTGCCTCTCAGTATTTTTTCGATAATCCAGTTTTTATCGGGATGCGGCTTCTTCTTTAATATGTTTACTTAAAAATATTATGGGGGTTTTGTTCCTTTAAACCCCCCAAATGTTTGTGCACGTTCCAATTAAACTACACTTGAGAGCAAAATAATCGACTCACTTTCTGAATAATTGTACACATGGAATTTTTCTAAACCTGTTGTCCGATTTGAGTAATTTTTTTAGTATGTTATAGCCTTATTATTTAAGAAAATCGATGTAATATTATTGTTGCTATACAGGTAAAGGTCATTTTATACCGGTTGTAACAATCATACTGTGTTTTATCTTAAAGTTCGGAACACTCTGTGGAGTATTCTAGCATATAAAAAATATTTAAATTAAAATTCAATTGTAGGCTTAGGCTTTATTAACATTGTATTATTGTGGTACCGTTAGTTAAACACAGTGCTTTTAAAACATTTTTGCCTCTTAGTCTTTTTTGACAAGTCACCTTTTATCGAGATGTGACTTCTTTTTCAAAATATACCTAAAAATGTAAATAAAAATGTAAATTATAAATAAATTTTCAGATTATTAACAGGTCTCTATAACCGTAATTAACCATAATATACAAATATGTGGTGGATTCGACAAATATTCAAAATATGCCGATAAACACTGGCTTATCTAAAAAGTACTTTGAGGCAAAAAAGTTTTAAAAACATTGTGTTTAACTAATGGTGCCACAAGAATAATTTATTTGGAACGTGCACAAAAGCTTGGTGGCGTTTAATGGCACAAAACCCCCATAAAATCTTTATGACATGCACAAATTTCACTTTAATTTTGTTTTAAGATATTGCTGGCATAAGAATGCCACATGTCCATTTTCAATTAAAAATTTCTAAGAGTTTTCGATCTATGAAAAAAAAAACGATTTTCATTTTGTAACTTCAAAGGGTTGTAACCTTTTTTTCTATGTATGCTATACAATATGCAACTTGTCTCACTACTTACATACATTCAAAACGAACAATTCCTCACGCAGTGAGAAAAGTCGGCCATTGCAGTGAGAAATATTTTTTCTCACGGGTTCTTCTACTGTCTTCCAAACTATGATCGCAACAAAATTCGGCGCTCGTGAGAGATATGTCTTTTTCTCACTTGTTGTACAATATACTATTGTGTGCACTACTGTATATAGGTAAGTAAGGTTCAGTCAACCTATTTTTGACCCCAGAATCTGTGGTATAATTTATGAACAATCTTTTCGGGACACCCTGTATAGTTTTGCCTAATTAGGGCGTTTTATTTAAACAATAATTTAAACGCAACATCGATATTTAATGACTTAAATATTATTGTTGTTCTGAAGCTATTTCCTTGTGGCATTTTTATAATCAACAATTTTTAATGAGAAATAAGCCACAATTTTACCAAAAAAATGATTTTATTAACGTTTCGAAGCCCAAATCGGGTTTCGTTGTCAAAATACAAAATACTACTAAAATAAAACAAAAATGTTGTTGCTAAGTAAAAAAAATTCTTCTAATAATTTATTTAATGTAAACTATTAATCCCTCGTGATTTACTATGGAATCTCTAACGCGAGAATTTTACTGTCATCGTTGCATTTGGTTGTCTTTTTAAAGACAGATCACATGCTATGATTTTTTTGTGACGGGTATTCTTGAGCTGGGATTGATTTCATGTAATCGAATGAACTATCTTTTAATAAAGTCGTCCCAGGAACGCAACTGATAAATATTGACGATATCATTTTAAAGTCTTCTATTTTAAAATACATAATATACGTCTGAATTGAAAATATAAATGAGTCAGACTAAATAAATTATTAGAAGAATTTTTTTTTACTTATCAACAACATTTTTGTTTTATGTTAGAAGTATTTTGTATTTTGACAACGAAATATGATTTGGGCTTCGAAACGTTAATAAAATCATTTTTTTGGTAAAATTGTGGCTTATTTCCCATTAAAAATAGTTGATTATAAAAAGGCCACAAGGAAATAGCTTCAGAACAACATTAAGAACCCGGTATGGGCCTAGCGTTTGTCAAAATTTTAGGAGATTGGAAACCTTGTACGAGAAACTGGCGCACTGTCAAAATTCAATTAAATTTTTAAGAAGATGTAGAGACAACAATTTAAAACAAAAGGGCTTGAGGTTATGGCCAGCATACTCAAGCAGAAGACTCCAAAATATTCTACATAGAGCCAGTTTATCGATGATCCGGGAAAGGTTAAAATTTCGTAGGTCAAATTTATTTTTTATTGAACAAGACATCATAAGTATTAAAGATTTGCTTTTCGGAATGATATCAAATTCTGATTTCGATCGAATTATTTTTAGTTTACAAATAATTTATCAAAATTCATATCAAAAACAAAGAAATACACATTTAAGTAAATTTAATATTCTTTTAGAACAAAATAGTATACATGCTTTTGATAACCTAAATAGAAATAATGACATATTAGCGACAGTTGTCAATTTATCAAATAGAAATTTAAATGCAACGGAAAATTTGGTATTGTCAAAAGGTAAAAACTATGCTGTTACTCACCCATTTATTCCAAAATTAGACATAATTAGCTCAATGAAAAAAATATCCCAGTGTTTACCAAATCATGAAAAAGAACAATATAGGGTACTATGTAAACTTGAATTGGAAAAATCTAATAAAATTGAACAGAACATCAGCAAAGAAGAAATGAAAGCTTTAAAAACTTAGAAAAGTGATGATTCCATAACAATCCTACCAGCAGATAAAGGAAATGCAACTGTAATAATGGATAAAATACAATACGAGGACAAAATTACAGATCTAATTACAAATGGACCTTATACCAAAATAACGAAGGATCCAACGAAGACACTGGAAAACAAAATCTATAGAACTTTATTCAAATTTAAAAATGATCTAACGTACTATCAAAGAAAATTAATGACACCTCAGTACAGTAAGACACCACATTTTTATGGAGTACCGAAAATTCATAAAGCGAATATTCCACTTAGACCCATTGGTAGTACCATCAATTCTCCTTGTAGTGAACTATCAAAATTTTTATTAAATATTATAAATCCATTTATATTATAAATCCATTTGCACCATCTTTTAAAAAAGTCGTCCCAGGGACGCAACTCATAAATATTGGCGATATCATTTTAAAGTCTTCTACTTTAAAATGTATAATAAACGTCTGAATTGCCAATATAAATAAATTATTAGAAGATTTTTTTCTACTTAGCAACAACATTTTTGTTTTACTTAATAGTATTTTGTATTTTGACAATTAAACCCGATTTGGGCTTCGAAACGTTAATAAATCATTTTTTTGGTAAAATTGTGCTTATTTCCCATTAAAAATAGTTGATTAAATATTATGTTTACATGGGATTACGCCACAGTCTAAAAACCTTTTAAAAAAAGATTATTTTATAAAATCTGCGAAAGTGTGTAACCAACAAATTACCTCAAATAAATCTTAGTTAAAAAGTCCTATATATTTAAATTGGTATTGGTATTTAATATAAAAAGGGGCCAAAAATTTTTGAAAAAACGACTGCTTAGATAAACATCGAATTTGCCAAATGAACGTAGTACATTATCTTTCTTTTAACTAAAATTCAAGACTCATAATTTATACCAGTAAAAAGTTCAACAAAAAGCCAGCAAAATATTTTTTAAATTTGTCACGCAGCTACGTATGTAGACCCTTCATAAAAAATTAAACCTCCTCCAAAATTCACATACGATTCTGAGAATTTGCACCGCCTCATATTTGATAGCCACTTGCGAACAATTCTTTACATTTTGAGCAAAAAACCTACTCGAGGGTATCTTTTTTACTTTAAAAGGTTAGCATAAAGCTTTATACAAATCCAGCCGAAATATGTGTGTAGCGAAATATCAAATACTTATACGAGAATATTAATATATCTAAAATTATTTCACAAAATCCCCAAGGTAGTCCAGGGTAATAAGGTTTTTTCCATGACACTCGAGCAGCCAGGGTACTGAAGCGTTTTTTCGACAGGTAATACCTATAAGAGCAAATTGTAACTATTTCCTGCGTAGGATCTGGCGGCCATTTATATTTATAAACAATTAAGTGTCAAAAAATGGCATTTTTCCTTTTTTTTTTCAAATCAATAGAAAACAGCTAAACTTATGGTTTTTTTAGTACAAATATCTTTGAGATTATGGAAAAAGCTTTAAAATGACGTATTACAAAGTTTGATATACTAATTTATTGTTAATATAATTGCGAAAAACGGTCGGAATTGCAAAAAAATTAATTTTGCAATATCTATTGTAAAAATTATTGTACAGATTTGAAATTTTTGTCATATAAGGGTTCTTTGGTGCTTAATATGACGTGATAAAAATTTCAAAGCGATTCATTCAATTGTTTAAATTTTATTCAAATTTTTTATCCCAGAGAGCATTTTTTTTACAATAACATAAATCATCCCGATTCCGAACCATAATATTAAGAAAAGAAAAACTATGTATTTTGCAGTGGAACTGCAGATCTTTAAAAGCAAATAAAGCAAGTTTAATTAATTCTGTTAACAGTACAAATATTGACATCATTGTTATATCAGAACTATGGCTTAAGCCTGACGAAAACTTTTTTTGAGAGGGTTCAATTTATTTAAAAAATGTAGAGTTGATGGTTATGGTGGCGTAGGTATTTTTGTAGCGCAAGAGCTCGGTTTTAAAGAGGTTAATATCATCCAGTCGTTAAACAAATATTTAGAAGTTTGCGCAATTACTTTACCTTCTATAAACTTATCAATAGTGTCTATTTACCGACCACCTTACGTGGCTGTCAATTTTACCGACTGACTACTATTATTTCAGCAGTTCAAGTCCCATACTCTTTTTTGCGGAGACTTCAATGCGCACCATGATAGGTGGGGACCTATACCTGATGATCGACATGGTAAAATTTTAGTAGATGCAATAGATCATCTAGACCTTTTTGTATTAAACGATGGTACTCCCACTAGAATTAACTCTAGTGGAAATCAGTCAGCTGTTGACATAGCATTAACCTCTCATTTTTTAGTTGATAAATTAACTTGGACGGTCTTAGACGACACTATGGGATCGGACCACTACCCAATAGCTATCGACATTCAAATTAAGCCTTCAAATTTTTCAATAAACCCATCTACTAAGTGAAATGACACATGCGCAGACTGGGAATTATTCCAAACACTCTTGGAAAAAGATGTTACTCAGTTACTTACTAAAAACAACACAAGTAATGCATCAACATTTTTCAAAATGATTTTCAATGCTGCGACTCGGTCTATGCCTGTTAAAAAATCTTTTACTCTCATTTCCCCAAGACCAATTTGGTGGGATCAGGAATGTAGTAAGATGGTAGAAAAACGGAAAACGGCCTTAAAAAATTATAGAATTCAGTCCAATCATAATAATTATTTAGTTTATAAAAACGTAGCTGCCCAAGCTAAACGTTTATTTAAAAACAAACAACGTTGTAGCTGGATTAACTTCCTAAATAAACTTAATAAACATACCTGAAATTTGAAAGATCGTTAAAGCTGTAAATAATAAAAATTTTCATTATCCCCAAAAACCTCTTCCAAAAAAATTAATAGAGGAAATGCTAAACAAAGTAGGTTCTCCTTCTGCTCCTAATTTTTTGGTAAAATTATTTAACAAATTCCCATTTAATCATGAAGATGAATTGTTTACTTCTTTCACAATGGACGAATTGGATTTAGCGATTAAAAATAGTCGAAACACAGCTCCCGGGTTAGATGGCTTTACTTGTAAAATAATTTATAACTTACCATATTCTGCTAAACATTTTCTTTTGCAATTATTTAATGACTGGTGGAGTAAACAAAAATATTATGACTGCTTTAAAAATATTATAATTTGTGTCTTACTTAAACTTTATAAAGATCCAGAAATTCCATCATCATACCGCCCAATCTCGTTAATATCATGCGTGACCAAAACAATCGAAAGATTAATTAAGTTTAGATTAGAACATTTTGTGGAATATAGATCCCTTTTACCAAGCATTCAATATGGTTTTCGCAGAGGACGAGGAACAATAGATGCGGTGAGTCACCTAGTTTCAGATATACAAATAAGTTTTTCCAGAAACCTATATACAATATGTTTATTCATAGATCTAACAGGTCTACAACATAGGGCCTATGATGTAGTTGACCTAAATATTTTATCAAAAAAAAATGGAAAAAATTGGAATTAATAAAAGTGTATGTACCAATATCTTAAGTATCTTTCATAATAGAAAAATATTTTTACGTGATCATAATAACGTATTACATGGTCCACACACAGTATGTAACGGTTTACCTCAGGGGTCTGTATTGAGCCCTATTTTATTTAATATAATATACACTGCAGATCTGCATGCGTTACTAGGTGATAAATTCAACATGATACAATACGCGGATGATTTATGTTTTTACTTCAGCCATGGTTCATATGAGAAATCTTTAGATGACTTAAATGAATGTATGCATTTGATAACAGGTTGATTTAATGACATGGGATTCAGTGTTTCTCAAAATAAGACTGCCTTGATATGTTTTACTCGTCACCGAGTTAGAACTGCTAGAGCTGCTTGTCTAGACGAGTTCACGATTCCATTCGTCGACGAATATAAGTACCTAGGTTTAGTACTAGATAAAAAACTGCTTTGGACCAACCACATAAAATATATTAAAAAAAGATCCGAACATGGCATAAATCTACTAAAAGTGGTTTCAAAAAAGAATGGGGAGCAGATGTTACTGTATCGTATACATTCTACAAAGCATATATTCGTTCCATATTGGACTATGGTTGTACATTATACGGGGCGTCATCTAAAACGAATCTAATAACTATTGATCTTATACAATATAAGACTTTAAAAATTTGTATGTGTCTAATGATGTCATCGCCTAACCAAGCAGTCCTTGCAGAAATACAAGAACCCCCATTAAATATACGTAGACAGTATTTAGCTGAAAAACAAATAATTAAATACAGAACATTTAATACGAGCATGATCCGAAAAATAGCTTTTATTATCACTTGTAATCTTACATCACCTTATTGGAGGATAAAAATTCCCCTCCCTTGGCAGATGGCTTTAATAATACCAACCATTATGAAATTTTTATATTAAATAGTCCCAAATATCCAATATTTGAATATAGTTATCAAAGTATCATATTTTGGCCAACAATTATGTACCCTGAATATTCAGAAATCCCTAATTTAAATAACCTAATACTCACTACCACATTGAATGCTTTTGGAAAAGATGTAACTAAAATATTTACAGATGGATCCAAAAGTGAGGTTGGAACAGGTGCAGCATTTTTTGTTTCACACATCAATCATGTCGAAAAATTTAAACTAGCGGATATATTCTCTATTTGCAGCGCCGAGTCTTTGGCGATAATAAAGCCTATTATGGTGCACGCTAAATCCAGTTCAAACGGTTTGTATTATGTCAGATTCTAAGTCCGTTTTGCAAGCTATTGAAGGATCTCCAATAAATATATATAATCAAGAATTAATTTGTGAAATAAAAAACTTATTGTACCAAATAAATAAGCAAAATAAAAAAATAATTCTCATATGGGTAAAAGGTCACAGCGGTATTATCGGTAACGAGAGGATATTTTCACATACCGACTTAACTGCTAAATTAAAAAATCTAAAAGGATTCTCATTCTGACCTCCGTCAAGCAAACATCGTATCGATAGCATAGCTATAATTACGGTGATAATTAAAAACCAATTTTGATAAAGTTTAAAGTTTTTACCGCAAAAGTAAAACTTACTGTAGTGAATAAAAACAGTGATTTAATCAAGTTCATCCATATCAACGTTTGAATCTACAAAAGCTGTAAGTAAACAAAGTTTGTTTACATATATTTAAACAATTATTGTCGAAACTATTATTTGTCAACCTTGATAAGTTAAGATATTAAGTTCTTCAAGGGACAGGACCGTACTTGCCCAATACACATATTATAAATGTGGATTTTAAATAATGGATAACGAAAAACAAGGGGACTATGTCCCTAATTCCCATCTGAGTCTCTCCATACCACACCCAACCCAACAAAATTTCCAATCATATGCATCAATTACAACAAAAAATCAAACATCTTCAAAATTCCCTGATAAACAACAAGCCGTCTTATTTGCTTCCATTGACGACGTAAAAATCGAAGACTATCTAATAGCCTTGGGCAGTATTGTAAATCCTAAAGATATCATTTTCGGTTCACGAATTTCACAAAATAGAGTATGCATTTATTTCTCATCAACAGAACTTGTAGATAACTTTTTAAAAAATTATGGTTCAATTAAAATCAACAATCAAATCCTCACTGCCCGCAAACTAATCACTCCAAGTCAGAGAATTGTTTTATCCAATGTGTGCCCTAGCATACCACATTCTATTTTAGAAGCCGAGCTTATAAAGCTAGGTCTAAATCTGTTATGTCCTATCAACTTTCTTAAAATAAATGCCTCTCGTCCAGAATTTAGTCATATTCTTAGTTTTCGCCGACAAACATATATTACTCCATTGGAAAATATTGCAACATTGCCAGCTTCTTTTCTCATAAATTTTGACAATACATCATACAGAATTTTCCTAGCAACCGACAATCTCGAATGTTTCTCTTGTAAACAATCAGGTCACTTGGCCGCAGTATGCCCACTTCTACCACATAACGAGCCAACGTCATCAGATATTCTCACCCAATGCACAGAAGCCACCAACACTATAGGGTCTAATGATGAATCTCACCAAAACATTAGCACAACTCCAGTCAATCAAGATGTCAGTGTACATTCCAAAGAGCAAAACGAAGAGAACACTGAACCCACGAAAACATCTGAGACGATACCCCAAGAAACTTCAACGGTTTCCGTTAAACGACAAATGTCAGAATCCACACCGCCGCACGAAGACCTCGAAAAACAACCCACATTTCAAAAACCCAAAGCTAAGAAAATAAAACCGGACAAATCCATTCACGATGAAATGCAACCATTACAACGAATGTTTGAAGACAATAAAAACAATTTTACACTTAACTTTAACCAGACTTTAAATTTCTTCGAAGCAGCTCAACAAAATGCGAACATACTGGATCTTCTTAAAACATATACAGACAATGTACCAGGTTTTCTTAATGATCTTGACGCTATATACCCTCAATGCTCAAAAAAGTTAAAAACAAAAATCACAAACATTAAAAAGAAATTACACCATCAAATTTATCAACCCGATAAACCGACACCAATGGACAACGAACTCTCATCTTCACAAGAATCCTTAAATACTTAACATTCACATCTATAATACAATGGAACCTTAACGGGTACCATACCCGTTGCGAAATGTTACAAAAGCTAATTGCTCAACAAAAACCGTCAGTTATTTGCCTCCAAGAAACTCATTTCAAAGATTCTTACCATGCTAGGTTAAAAGGTTTTAAATGCTTTTACAAAAACAGGACTAATAGAGATAAAGCAAGTGGTGGAGTAGCAATCTATATCAACCAAATTTACGAAGCAGAACCAATACATTTAAATACATCTTTAGAAGCCGTTGCAGTCACTATTAATAGTGATATAAAAATCTCAATATGCAACATTTATATCCCACCAAGTGAAAATTTTTCAACGGCCGTAATTGAGGAACTACTTCAGCAGATCCCATCTCCCCGTATACTCTTAGGAGATTTTAATAGTCACAGTCCGTACTGGGGGTCCAAATTTCGATCATCAAAAGGGAAAACACTAGAACAATTACTTGACAGTAAGAACCTAAATATCTTGAATACAGGGGAACCCACAAGATTCAATATACAAACAGGAGAACATTCAGTTATCGACCTGAGCATGTGCGATCCTATCCTACAAACATCTTTAAATTGGGAAGTCCACCCCTACTTGTACGGTAGTGATCACTTTCCTCTTATTATAACCCGTCCTTTCCAAACTGCATCAACAACCCCTCTCTCAAAATGGAAATTAAACCAGGCCAATTGGACACTCTTCTCAGATGAAGTAGACCAAAAACTGTCATACCTTCCTGACCCCAATACCTCAGATATAGCTTCAACTTATTTACAGTTTTCCGAGATACTATTGGAAGCAGGGTACAAAGCAGTGGGAAAAACCAAAACTCTAAAAACTCACACACCTGTACCGTGGTGGAATAATGAGTGTGACGAAGCGATCAAAAAATACAAGCGGGCTTTTAACAAATTCAGACGATGCCCAACTACACAAAATCAAATAGAATATAAAAAACTAAGAGCTGAATCGCGGTATAAGATTAAGCAAACCAAAAAACAAAACTGGAAATCTTTTGTGGCATCCATCAATAACTTCACCCCCCTTTCTACATTTTGGGGAAAAATTCGTCAACTATCTGGGAAACAGCAAAACGCTCAAATTAGTTTTTTAAAACATGATGACAAATTAATTACCTCAACTGAAGAAATCACAGAAACGTTTGCTGATCTTTACGAACAAAATTCCAGCACCAGCAACTACTCTCCGAGATTTCTTCAATACAAATTTAGAAATGAAATGGAGCTAATCGTCACAGAGAACACGGATGACTACATGAACTCTCCAATTTCACCAGAAGAACTGGACGATGCATTGTTCGGCATGAAAAACTCTTCTCCAGGATCGGACGATATACCAATAATTTTTCTCCAAAAACTAAGTACAAACGCTAGATCATACCTCCTTAATGTTTTAAATCAAATGTGGATACAACACTACTTTCCAAAATCTTGGTCAGAATCATATATTATACCAATCCCCAAACCTCAAAAACCTAAAACATATCCCCAATCCTATAGACCAATATCCCTAACCTCATCAACTTGTAAGCTACTGGAAAAGGTTATAAACCGGCGCCTTTCGTGGTTCTTAGAAAACAAAAAACTGCTAATCCCGGAACAGAATGGCTTTCGTCAAAATAGATCAACCACCGATAACCTAGTTGATCTTGAATCCGAAGTTCACGAAGCACTCATTAACAAACAACACTGCCTAGCTATTTTCTGCGATATAACAAAAGCCTACGATTGCACATGGAGATATGGTATAATAAAAAAGCTTCACTCCTGGGGTATTAATGGACAATTTCTAAAATTTATTCAAAATTTTCTTCAACTCAGAACATTTAAGGTAAGAGTAAATGGAACACTCTCATCAACTCGAATCCAGGAAAACGGAATCCCTCAGGGCTCGGTGTTGAGTGTAACTTTATTTCTTGTTGCAATCAACGATATTTTGGAACAATGTCAACAACCAGTTAAAGGAAGACTGTATGCCGACGACCTAGTTCTCCTACTAAGAGGAACAAATATAGAATCCACCCAAAGAATCCTTCAAAGCACATTAAATAATCTACAGAAATGGTCCGATAAAACAGGACTCAACTTCTCTAGCGAAAAAACAAAATGCCTACTTTTCTCAAAAAAGCGAAAAGAGGATAATCCAGTTTTAACGTTGAATGGTAAGAATCTTATCTTTGTAAAAGAAATAAAATTTCTCGGTCTTACATTTGACAAAACATTGGTTTGGAAAAATCACATTAAAAATTTGAAAGGTACTTGCCAACAAAGTATTAATATTTTGAAGACACTATCGAGCATCTCCTGGGGCAGCGATACGTCAACTCTTCTACGAATTTTTTCATCCTTAGTTCGATCAAAAATTGACTACGGCTCAGTGGTATATAACTCAGCTAAGAAATATGTTCTTAAAGAGCTAGATGTCATCCAAAACACGGGATTGCGAGTCGCTTTGGGCGCTTTTCGAACAAGTCCCATACTAAGTATATGTAGCGAGTCAGGGCAATCCCCCCTAGAATTTAGACGAGATTTTTTGAGTTTGTCGTTTGCTTGTAAAGTTCTATCTTCTCCAGATAACCCAGTTTACCATAATGTACATACAAATCGTTTTAATCAGTACTTCTCATCTCACCCTCAATGCGATCCGCCTTTCTATGAACGAATCAACCGATTACTGCAAAAATATCATATAACATTCCCGACCATATACCATCCTACCGAAAACCCTCCTCCTCCATGGACTGTAAATAAACCACGAATTATTACTGATCTATCAAGATTTAATAAACATGAATCTCATCCAACCATAATATTAAATCATTTCAAAGAGATTATGGATAGATTTAGCAACTACCAACAGATATACACAGATGCATCAAAAACAGCGGACGGAGTGGGAGCAGCCATTTTCTCCAATACCCATAATGCTAAATTTAAGCTGCATAACAACTGGACTATTTCCAATGCAGAGCTGTATGCAATTCTTGAAGCTTTAAAATTCATTAACAAATCGAACCAGAGAAATTACACAATCATAACGGACTCAATGAACGCCCTTTGTGACATTCAAAACATATATTCCTGCAACCCTATTCATAAAGACATTTATCAAGAACTTCAGCATGCTGCAAAGGGAAACAAACATGTGGTATTAATCTGGGTTCCATCCCATATTGGAGTACACGGTAACGAGGTTGTGGACCGCCTAGCTCACGAAGCAGCAACAAGTGATCAAGTTCATCTAAATAAAATTGTGCCAAGTGATGTGAAATTGTGTCTTAAAAACGTAGTTAGTTGTGCGTGGCAAAACAAGTGGTCGCAGTGTTCCGAAAAACTAAAACAAATTAAAGGCAACGCTATACAAAAACAGGCCTTTTCTTTACCTAGGAAAAAACAAGTTATCTTCACCCGGCTCCGACTTGGTCACACCCGTCATACACATCTCTACAAAATAACTAGAGTCAATCCTCCATTCTGCCAGCAGTGTCAAACAAACGTAACAGTTAAACATATATTATTCGACTGTCAAAAATACCAGCAAACGAGAAGTAAACTTAACCTTCCCAGAGACATATCGGAGCTTCTTGGAGACGATAAAAATATCAATAATATTATCCAGTTTTTAACGGATATAGGAATAAAAGACATTTAATTGTACCACAAATTTTCCAGATTTCCTTTTTGTTAGTTCATATGTATGCACTTAATATTGTAATCACTGTTTATTTTTAATAATGTATTTCCGATTGTTGTCGTTTATAACCCCAGTGGTTCGGACGACATTAAATAAAAATAAATAAAAAAAAAAAAAAAAAAAAAAAAAAATCTAAAAGAAAGACGGTCAGAATCTTACAATAATTTTAGCAAGACATCGAAAAATCTTTATTTCCAGCTGTATCCACAACTTCCAAATAAAATACCGCATACGACTTTTGATTATATAAAAAATATACTTCAGTTATAACTCGCTTAAAATTGAATCACGGCCGTTTTCCGGCGCACCTTCATAAATTAGGGATACTTAACTCCCCGTTATGTAACTGTGACATATCCATAGGTGACATTAACCACATGTTCCTGGAGTGTCAAAAGAATAGCACAGCTATCTCTAAACTATAAATATAATTCTTTAATAGAATACAACACACCTCTCCCTCTCAACATTGGTTCCCTGTTATCTAGTAATAATAAACGCGTCTTCGATGCTATAATAAATTTCGTTAAAGAAACTAATATCGATATTTAATCTTATATATGTTACAGTTCAAGTTGATTCTCAGTTAGAGTTGACTCCAACTAGTTGGAGTCAACTCCAACTGAAACGAGCAGTAAAAGTTGATTTTAAAAATTTAAATCAACTTTTACTAGTTGGAGTTGACTCTTCCTGGATCGATTCAGTAAATGTTGATTATAAGAGAATCTGAAGTGCATTTTTGATGAGTGTGCTTTTTTTTTGTTTTGACCGTTTCAATCACTTATTAGTACAGCCTGTCACGTCGCCCCCGTTAGGTAAATTAATCTGATTCGATATTTTGCACAAACTTACTCAAAGAAATACATCCGTATAACAACCCTTATAACAAATACACAGGGTGTCACGCGGTACCGCGGTCGAAAAATTGTTTAACCAATTTTTGTTAACCACATTCACAAAAATAATTTTTATCTACTCTATCTCATATTATGTAAAGCAGCGGTTCTCAATCTGTGGTACATGTACCACTGGTGGTACATATCATTATTTGCGGTCCTGCCAAAGACAAACCATTTTCATTTCCAATAATGACACGAGCCGTCTCACCGTGCCTCGGAGAGCACGTTAAGCCGCCGGTCCCCCTGTGCTAGTGTACATCGACACTAGTTACTTGAAACAGGGTTAAAGATGTAATTGGCGCCGGAACTGTCCGAAAGGCAAAAATGCCATACGATATTATATATTATGAAAGTCAGAAACTAAAAAAAAATCAAAAATTAAAGCTACCTCCATAAGATCCTGAAGAAATTTTTGTCATTATTTCATTAATAAGATATTATTTTTAATTATCAACAATGAGCGCTAAGCGTGTATTGAGGCGGCCGTCAATGTGAGTGCGAGTGAAATTCACCATTGGACGGCCGGAATGGTGCATCTCTTTAGCACTCACCATTGACGGCCGCCTAATACGTACTTAGCGCTCATTGTTAATAATCAAAGATAAAGCTTAGTAATAAAATACACTCCTCTCTCTCTATAACGATATGCAAGGGACCGGGAATTTTCGTCGTTATAAGGAGAGATCGTTATACAGAGAGAGAGAGAGAGAGAGAGAGAGAGAGAGAGAGAGAGAGAGAGAGAGAGAGAGAGAGAGAGAGAGAGACAGAGAGAGAGAGAAACAAATCGTTATTGTAATAGTAATCATACTGTACTAAATAACTTGTGTTAATTTTCTCTATTGCCCGAGTTATCGATAACTTTTCTTTAACCGAGAGTACTCTACGATTTTTCGAAAACATCTTGACTGTTCACAGACCGAGATACAACCGAAATTGAAACTTAGAAGTCGTCAATAATAGTCAATAGAGGACAACATCTGTGTGAAAACAGTTAAGGCACACCGCCCGAACGATAAAAGCGTGTACTCAACTTTCTGCATATCGGATTGAAATTTGAACCACCAAATTTTTGCTAAATTAGAGCCACAAAATGAATCTCTCACTAATCACTTTTTATCAAGTTATTCAAGAGCTTTTTCAGTTATTCTCTGTGTTTCAATTAAGTGTTATCTTTAATTGGTAAAATTCTCACGGTTTAGTTATCGTAGTTATTGCCAAACGCAAATGGTTATCAGTTGTTTCTTGAAAAGTGAGGTCATCGAATATTGAAAAGTTATCAAGAGAGAATGATATAGGTATAGAGAAAGAATTAATACATTTTCCTTATGACGAACCAAACAATGCTTAGTATTTTGATCGTTATAGAGGAATTATCGTTATATAGGGAATCGTTATAAAGAGAGACTACCGTAGTGACAAAAATTTCTGCTGGATCTTGTAGAGGGGGCTATAAACTTTGATTTGGTCACTTTCTGACTTTCATAATAATGGATTTTAACCGAGTTATTAAGCCTTGAATGGCTATTTTCGCATTTTTCAAATTTTAAATCGCGTATAATATAACTCGAAAACAATCAATTTTAGACAAAAATCACAAAATACCTTTTTTTGCTCAGACTAACCCAAATGATCTAAACTAAAAAAATTGTTCGAAGTGAAAAAAATTTTTTGTGAATTTGTCTAAAAATATTGTTTAAACAATTTATCGATCAAGGTACTGCCTGGCACCCAGTAGATTTGTTATAAGGAACTCTTTTTGAGTAAGTTTGTGCAAAAAATTCTTCGAATCGGAGTAATTTACCTAACGGGGGCGACGATACAGCCTAGACTAATTTGAACATATTCAGTAACATTTAATTTCTAGAATCGGCTGTTTGTGTGAATCAGAATCAACTTTTACTAAATGGCATTGGGAAGAGTATACTTTTCCTAGTTGGAGTCTACTTTTACTAGTAAATGTTGAATATAAATCTTCATTTTATATTTATAATCAACTTTTACTGAAACCAGCCGTTAGAGTTGACTCCAACTAGTTGGAGTCAACTCCAACTGGATAATCAACTTGAACTGTAACATATACATCTAATATAAATATGCGTATGAATAAAAATAAATTCTGTGGCTAATAGACTGCGTCTAAGGCCATCCCTTTCCTCTACACACACAACTTTAAACGCAATAACATGATGGCTCGAGGCTTGCGGCTCGTGGCAGTGATACACGTACGGATTACGAGTAAGATTTCAAACTTGTTGGATCGACGGCGTACTTACTGGGAGGATTTAAAGTACGCGTACTTGCTGTGACACACGCGCTAAAAAGGTCGTCGAGCCAATTATAAGTTCGCGTACTTACTCGCGTGTGTGTCACACGCTTAAGGAGGCGCACGCATCATAGAGAGCCATAAAATTTATACCCTCACAGCGTATTTTTGCAGGAGTATTTGATAAATATATTTACAATTGACTGATAATATTATCCGACAAATTTTTAAAGGTACTCCAGTTGTAGGACGTAGAAAAGTTGTCCGATTCGACATGAAAATCTGAATAAACGAAGCTTTATCGGAGGTAATCATGATAAATATAAATGAACCCAATACCTATATTGATACAAGCTACATCCAGAAAATTCCAGTAAGAAATAGACTCATATGGAAAGTGTCCAATTCAAAACATATGTCGCCTGGACTATTTATCATATTTTCCTTTTTATTTCTATCTATCTATAAGCGAGGTTCCTACAGCCTCTGCCGCTTCTCGCATTTCGACCGCCATCGTTTTCTGTCCATCCATTCGTCTTCTTTGATGGCTGTATCTTTCATGATGTGCCGTACATTTTCTTCCCAGGCAACTGAAGGTCTTCCCCTTCTTCTTCTTTGGTGTGGTATGTAATTTAAAGCTTTCTTTGGCCATCTATCTTCATTCATTCGTTTCACGTGACCATACCACACTAGTTGTCTAGTTTCAATTTTATCTACACTGGAATATACAGTATGTGTCCTCCTTCTAATATCTTCATTCCTGATGTGATCTTTTTTAGATATACCACACGCTCTCCTTAGATAATCCATTTCTACTACTTCTATTCTTTTCCTATCTTTTTTTGTCATCTGCCAAACTTCTGCCCCATAAGTCATAATAGGCTCTACCAAGGTACGATAGATTGTCAATTTCGTTTCTTGCCTTATATCTTTAGACCACAGTAGAGAGCTCAGAATGTTTACCGCTTTTTTTCCCTGCTGCGTTCTCTTTTCGATGTCTCTTTTGGTAGTGCCTTCTTTAGATATTATAGATCCGAGATATTTATATTCATTACATCTTTTCGTGGTTCTAATTTCTACCTCTGGATCTTCTTCATCATCCCCTATTTTAAGATACTCTGTCTTTGACATATTCATATTAAGGCCCCATTTTTCATATTCTTTCTTTAGTTTTCTAAACATGTAGTCCATGTATTCCTCATCATTCGCTACGACTACCTGATCATCTGCAAAAAACAAAGTTGTTAGACATTTACCACTGCCTATGTCTATTCCCATTCCGGATACTTGTTTCCTCCACTGCTCTAGCGATGATTGAATATATATTTTAAATAAAGTCGGAGACAGACAACATCCTTGTTTCCTTTTTATTTTCGTTTCTAAATATTTTGCCTTAGGTTGTATTTATGTAACCCTAAAAAACTTATCGTAAATGCAATAAATTAGAGTACAAATTCTGAAAAGGAGTTAAATTGCGTTGAGAATTCACTAAGTGAATTTAACTTTAACTTTAATGTCTTACGACAGTAAAACTACGTTCGTGTTTTCTTGAGCTTCTCTTAGAAGTACGTTAAGGACACACAAAACAAACAAAAAGAGTATTCACAACTGTGTTGGCTTGTTTTATCGAAGTTAAGATTATGCTAATGGAAAAAGGGTTGTTGAAAAGTAAGAATGAAATAATTACACTTTTATAAAAAAGAACTTTTCATAATAAAAGGTTTTTATTATTTATAGGAGAGAATATAAAATAATTTGACGCTAAAAAGTACTTTTTATAATAACACGGGTTTGTTATATACGGGAAACAACATGTTTCGAAAAAATGAAATATGAATTTTTACTAGGTGTATTCACTGTTAAAATTATATTTCCAAAAATTACAATAGTATAAAAAAGTACTTTTTATAATACCGCGGTTGTTTAAAAAGAAATTATAATATTTATATATAATAATGAACTTATAAAATATGAATTTTAAGTATATCAACTTTTAATTATTTATTAAAATATTAAAAAAAAAACGCAACATCCGTGGTCGAACTATGGAACTCTCGATCTGCAGTCTAATGCCACTGACCCACCATCAATTTGTAAATATTGATTTAATAACGTACTTTAAAATATCATTGCATTAGTCACTTTTTTAAAATAGTTTGAAATAAAAAAAATCGATTTATCCATACAGGGTGATTGATTAGTGGGGTAAATCTCCGTAGATCCGTTATAGTAATAGATAGTAATAAAAGTTAATAACAAAAATTTTAGCCAGCTTTGATTAAATCATGATACTCAGTAATCGTAGGAAAAATGAAAATATCTCGAAAACTAATAAATTTAGACATAGGGAATGTTATATAAAAATTAAAGTACAGTAATGGTACTTTTCGATACTGATATAAAATACAGGGTGTTTCATTTAAAATTACAGAGAAAATAATGTACTTGAGTTTTGACTCAACCTGTATTCAGTATAAAGAAAATTAGCAATATCGATTATTTATGAAAATTTTGACAATAAACAAAAAAATTATGGCATTAACAAACCATTGCTGCTGTGCTTATTTTTATTTATACAGGGAGTTAAACTTGTTACGATTTTCATACAAAATTGGTTATAACTTTGTAAATACCCTGTATAACATACTAAACCTTTATATTTTTGTAATGGAGAAGTTAAGAAAATTTTGAATATAAAATAAAATACAGGGTGTTCCTTTTAAAAAAACATAACTTTGATCTGTCACTATGTTATCGAACACCCTGTAATATTCTTACTAATTTTGTAATGTGAAGTTCAAAGTTAGCTACAATTTTTGTTATTAACTTTTATCGCTATCCATTACTATAACGGATCTACGGAGCTTTACCCCACTAATCAATCACCCTCTTTAATAGCAATTAAATATTGCATTGTTAGCTAGTTCTAAGCTACTCTGAAAATTTCAGGTACCTAGGTAGCCTAGAACTATTTTTAAATTGGATTACAAAATTTGCGGAGACCGTGACAACAACCTAGCCAAGTAATATATAAAAAGGTTTTAAAAATAAAGATGAGATTGGTGAATGCACTTGTATTCTTAATTTTTTATATGTGGCAGAAACCTGCACTCTTCACGCACAAGAAAGCCAACGAATTATTGGTGTCATTAAGATGTGGTCTTGAAGAAGAATGCTGCGCATTTCTTGGACAGCTGCTCGTCAGACAAATATTTCCATTTTTAATCAACTTTAAACATTAAAAACGGCAATCCAAAATATGTCTGCAACGAATTATACAGTTTAGTTGATAAGAATCATTGTAAATAGATTCAAATGAATTATAAATACCAGAAATATGTTGTAAAACATACCCAGCTTACGAAAACAAAACACACCTGCACCAGCGCGGCGGCCATACAAAAATTTTCAGGGGGGGCCAGACGTGAATATGTTGCACATGATATTCTGTATACTTTGGATAACCATATATAGTTTACAGCACCCGAAAAGCTAGGGGGGAGGCACGTCCCCCATGACCATGGATATGGGCGCCCATGCACACCTGTACCTGATACGGTCGGAAATGCCCAACTGTCGTTGATGATACTCTTTTATTGGTTTTTATAAATTTGTGTTTGTAAGATAACTTGGATATTCAGGAAATATCTCTAAGTATGAAATATATATCTCTAGTTATTTAGCAATAAATGTCAAGATCAATCCGGTCGGCCCATAGAATATTAAAATTGCACTGTTTTAATTATGTATTATTTTATTTTATCGGTATTTATAAATTGCTATCGTACTAAAATTACCTTTCATCGAAAGAAAGAGTTGTCGAGACGATATAAGCCTCTCGGTTTTTTTCTTTTGTTAGTGAATGGAGTCATTTCGTAATCTGGAATCTTTATCTACCTACATAAAAGTGGAATGCAGGACAGTCAAACATTCGGAGCTAACAAGGTCAAGCTTTATCGTCGTCGCGTGTGAACGTGGTCAGCGTACACTTACCACGTACCCACCTTCGGCTTCGGCTTCGGTGGATCTTTGTGACAAATTAACACGAAAACTTTCACTAGAATCGGAGCTTTGTTTGCCTGTTAACCTGAGATTTAATTGCTAATAGAAGGAAATTGCTTCTTTTTCCCGTTTTCTTTATCAATTGGTTTTCGTTGTTAAAAGTTAACACTTCATTTGACTACTTAAGACTCAGTACCTATATACTCATTTGAAAATAATAAATAGTTTTTTTTCTTAATTTCTTATTTAATCTATCCTTTTAGAACATAGTAGCTCTACAACCCTTGAACACTTAGGCTCGGTTCACATTTGCGTGTTTTCAAGCTGAAGCCAAGCTACGTGCGATCGCAGGCGGTTCAGCAGTACGTGAGTTGAACTTATTCACTGCACAATCGAGCAGACCCGCGACCTGCACGCCGCTTGCAAGCCGCGTGCACTGAGAGCACGCCAGTTTCTGCTACGCCGCCACGTGCACGCGGCTTGGAAACAATTCAGGAGGGTTGGCAGTCTGTGCTGGGAAATAATTTAGTATTTAGTACACGCTCGTTGCAGCCGACGTTTCAGTTGATAAATAGCCCCTCTTGAAGCACCAATGTCACGTGCTACGGTAATTACAGAGTCTCCTTTCTCCAGTATTGTTAAATCACGAACCTTCTCCTCTTTTGTGAGTTTCTTCGACCCATATTTGTCAGTTCAATTTAGAATTTGACGATCTCAAACTTTACGCGGTAAATGAGAAGAAGTTTAACACTGACTACCCGCAATAAGCCAACTGTTTACAGTGCAAACGGGCAGAATACCCTAAATAAGCCAAGCTGTCCGTAAACTACAGATGATTGCCGTCGCAAGTACGCTATCCCTCCTCCCCTACCCTCCCCTTCAAGTGCAGACAAAACGCATGCAAATTGTCTTCAAATTTGGTTATTTATTTGGCAATGTAAAGATTTTTTTGCCGGCACTGTACATAGGTGAATAGTATAGTCTAGTCGCAACAGGGGGTCTCGTGGGCACTTTTAGGTCGCCGCGATTTGATGGTGGTATTATAGGTTTTTTGGGTCGCTGAATCCAATGGTAGTTATCTGGAAGCCCAAATGTGGTGCATTCAATTATTATTAAAAAATGATGGTACAATTAGGTATTTTTCAGGAATTATTAGAAGCCCTGTAAATAAATTTATAGTGTTAAGGTCTTCTCTGGTGTATTTTTGGTCGCCGAATCGAATACGGCTAGTCGCGATTACTCAAAATATGTTCTTATTTTGTTAAAAACAAAATAATTGTTTATTCGCCGAAAATCTCGAAATGCGTTATCTACAGCAAGTTTGTATTCTTTTTCGTAGTATTTTTTAACGCTAAATCGATTGTCACTAGTCGTGATAGCTTAAACCACGTTCCGACTTTGTTATTAATAAATTATTGCAAAAATAACAGTTTCTAGTACGTTTACTCACGGTTTTTGCTCTAAATTTTAAAAAACTACTTGGATTGACATGCAATTTGGCATACACGTAGCTAACATATCAAACAAAACAAGTGATATTGTACTGATGTGTGCTTTTACCCTGGGGGTGAGTTTCACCCCGTTTTGGGGGTGAAAAAAGAAACCTTTAAAACAAGTCCGGAATTGGATAAACTGATAATTCTAAGAAACTTTTGTTCCATACAGTTTTTTCATTAAGTCAATACTTAGTGAATATGTTCATTTTTCAACAAAAAAACCAAATAACTCGAAAAGTATTGACTTAATGAAAAAACTGTGTAGAACAAAAGTTGCTTAGAATTAATCAGGTTATCCACTTCCGGACCTATTTTAAAGGTTTCTTTTTTCACCCCCGAAAAGGGGTGAAACTTAACCCCAGAGTAAAAGTAGACATCGGCACAATATCACTTGTTTTGTTTGACATGTTAGCGCTACGTGTACGCCAAATTGCATGTCAATCCAAGTGGTTTTTTAAAAAATGGAGCAAAAACCGTGAGTGAACGTACTATAAACCGTTATTTTTACAATAATTTATTAATAACAGAGTCGGAACGTAGTTTAAGCTATCACGACTAGCGGTAATCGATTAAGCGTATAAAAATACTATGAAAAAGACTACAAACTTGCTGTAGATAACGCATTTCGAGCTTTTCGGCGAATAAACAATTATTTTGTTATTAAAAAAATAAGAACATATTTTAAGTAATCGCGTTTAGTCGCATTCGATTCAGCGACCAAAAATACACCAGAGAAGACCTTAACACTATCAATTTATTTAAAGGGCTTCTAATAATTCCTGAAAAGACTTAATTTTGTCATAATTTGTTAATAACAATTAATCGCACTACGTTTGGACTTCCACACCACTTCCTTTGGATTCAGCGACCCAAAAAACCTATAATACCACCATCAAATCGCGGCGTACTAAAAGTGTCCAAGGGACCCCCTATGTTGCGACTGGACTAGTACCGCAAATTGAGGAAAGACAGATTAAAACTCATTTATGACGACTACCGGCACCAGAGTAAAATAAGAATAATATTGGTAACCTTTTTTATAAACCTGATTTAGCTATTGTTTGTACAACAAAATTACGTTTTCTTATTCATTTGAGCTACACCTATAAAATACAGTCCTAATAACTATGAAATTATTTTAATAATTTCGCATATATACCTGCTTTAACTGCATATTATTTGTAAAAATCATTAAACCAAGTAATGTAAACATAAAGGTCATTTCTTTTACTACATACATTTGGATACTAATTATTTACTGTCCACAAGAAGGGAGACTAAAAGCCTACCCGACGCACAGTAACAACAGCAATCCCCATGTTTCACGAGTATTCGCGTGAATTCCTTTCTCAGCCATTAGTTTCCGCCTCTGGATACATTGAGTACTTCAGTTACGGAACATTGTTTCGGATTCAAATCCGGAAGATAATTACTTTAATGATAAACAGCTTATACATCTTAGTCTACATATATCTTTTGCCTTTAGTCTTTAATCTAGTAATCTAGTGTATGATCAAGTTAACCCTTAAGATCCTGAATTAATTTATTTAGAAAATTTTATTTTATTTTTGATTTTGATGTATCTAGGAGAAGGTTTTAAAACAAAATAAATACATTTTTTTTCTTATTTATTTTTGATTTTTTAGAAAATTGCTGTTACATATATGTAACGCTAGGAAGATATAGGAGCAAAAATATTTCCGGCTATAAATTTCAAAATAACAAACAAATACATAACTAGGTAAATGAAAAATCATAATCAAGTTATTGTAGATGAAAATCTATGTTGCTCTTGATGCACACTCCCACATTGCACTTGTAACCCATGGTACGCACATATGAACTACAGCATTCATCTGCAAAACGTCTCCTTTTCTTATCAAGAATATAGGTCAGGAGATGATCAATCTTATCATATCTCATATCTACGACTACTTTGGACGAAGATGACCTGCCTGCATCTTTTGGTTTGGTACCATATTTCGTAAGATACGATGTTAATAGATACCTTCGAAATTCTAGTTGTGGCATAGGATCATAGGATCTATTATGTCCAGTATCAATGTAAATAGACCATTATGTCCATATTTATGTCCAGCATAAATGTAAGTAGACACCACCATAATTTTTTAGAGCAAATTCCTACTTGGTATCTAGCTACATTCTGGTCCATAAGATCAACTTCAACTTTCCTTTCACTAGTTTTTTAACTTTTGCTGATGACCTGGAAGGCTGAGCCTCGTCAATATCATCATATATTTTGAAATCACTTTCACTATTTCGTAAAACAAGTTCAACACGTGCTCTTAGAATTATCTCGGACAGCCTGTTAAAATCATTATATTCCTCATCACCAAACTCCTCGCCTGTAAGCACATTCAATTCTGGGTTTTCAGTACCTATATATAGCATCCACGTCTAAAGTTTCAACGGCATCAATAATTTCCAGCGCTTCTTGAAGAGAAAACCCTTTTCTGGGACAAACAATATGTTACAATTCCTAAAGTTCCGATTTTTGCTCCCATATGTTCCTAGCGTTACATATATGTAACACCAAAAATTAAAGGCATTTTTTACAAAACCGGGATAAAATTTCTAAAAATTTGTATTATCAATAAGAAAAGACATTAATCTATTCTTAATTGAAAACACTTTAAACAAAATATAATAACAAAAGAATAGTAAAAATATACCTACTCACACTTGAGATCCATTTTTACCATAAATAATAAACATCGTCACATAAAACACTCAACTAAATAAACAGGTTAGATCAAATCCTCGAACTAACTGCCAAAAACTAGTAAGCAAGTGTCCCTTGAAAGTCTTGCATCATCATCTAGTTAAAATTAGAATCACTTCCCGAATTTAAGGCTTAAGATTTTAGTGGTGTCTGCGTTACATATATGTAACGCTAGGAGCTTAAGGGTTAATTAAAAATAATTAGTTTTCAATAAATAAATTTAACCCTCGGATGACCAAGGGGGTAAATTTGGACCCCAATGCATGTTTTATTTAATAAATTCAGAAATATTTTCAATTTTAAACTCAATATTTTTTTATTTGACTTTAATATCATTCTAGATACTCTCATATTTTGTAATAAAAAAAATTTCCTACTATACAGGGTGGTTCATCTTATTCGCCTCGGTCTCTGTACGGAAAACCACTTGATATTTTAAAAAACTTTCTTCACAAAAATATATAGGGCCTTTAATATTACAATCTAAAAATAATGCGAATTATACAGGGTACTCCAAAAAAGAGTGGGATATCAAAGTTATATTTTTTCTTATGGAATGCCCTATATCTGACGACATTATTGAATTGAACTTAAAAAATAAGCTATACTTTTATAAGGGTTCCCTATACCTAAATACAGAATGTTTTGATTTATTTCGATTTTTGTAAAAATGTAAGGGTTTAGAAAAAAATAAATATCTACGAATTTAAGGAGCAGTAACAAATTCTTTCTTGGATCTTAATAACAGACTATTTAGTGTACTTAAACAGATGCTTATTGTAACAAAATTTCTTACAGGGTGGTCAAAATATGAGATTGTTCTATTAACAAACTCAAGCTGTAATAACTTACTTATTTTAAATAGAACACCCTGTATCTTACTAGTCTATCGCGTAGAAAATTTTCTTATCTTTCAATTTGTATTAGGGTTTCCTACACCTATCTTTTTACAGGGTGGTCAAAATATTAGATTTTTCTATTAACAAATTCAAGCTGTAATAACTTACTTAATTTAAATGGAATACCCTGTATCTTACTAATCTATCGCGTATAAAATTTACTTAGTTTTCAATTCTTATTAGGGTTTCCTACACCTATCTCCCTTCATTTTTTAAATATTTAAAAATTTCCTAATTTGTAAGCTTTATAAATTAGAATTAATTACCTATGTCGTGGTTATGTACAACACATCACCAACACCGGCAATATACTTAAATATCTTAGTCAAGATAGTTTCATTAATAAAATTCACATTTTTATCATTTAATCACACAGAGTGTTCTTATTTAAAATGACATACTCGATATTCTATTCTTTATAATGGAAGATATTTAAAATCTCTTCGATTCCATGTAAACATTCTCAATACACATGTTATTCTGTAAATATAAATTACCATGTTATTCTGTAAATACCCATTTTTACATATTTTTTACAATAGGCTCGTTTTCGTCAAAAAAGCCATTGCATTTAATTGTTTGTAATTGCGATTTAAAGATTCAAACAAAAAGTGGCGTTCTTAAATTTACTTATTAACCGTTGGGTTAATATATGGAAAATACTTATACGGAATGAAATATAATTTAAATATCTTCCAGAATACGGCATCTAATATAGGGCATGCAGTTTAAAATAAACATATTATTCAATTTCACATGGAGGCCAAAATCAACTAAAATAATACAACACTCTGTGTGATTACATGATAACAATGAAAATTTTATTAATGACAGTATCTTGTCTAGGAATATATCCGGTGTTGGTAATGTACATAAACACGACATAGGTACTTATGTAATTCTAATTTTTAAAGCTTACAAATTAGGAAATTTTTAAATATTTAAAAAATGAAGGGAGATAGGTATAGGAAACCCTAATAAGAATTGAAAGCTAAGTAAATTTTTGTACTCGATAGACTAGTAAGATACAGGGTGCTCCATTTAAAATAAGTAAGTTATTACAGCTTGAATTTGTTAATAGAAAAATCTAATATTTTGACCACACTGTAAAAAGATACGTATAGGAAACTCTAGTACAAATTTAAAGCTAAGTAAATTTTCTACGCGATAGACGATTAAGATACAGGGTGTTCCATTTAAAATAAGTAAGTTATTACAGCTTGAATTTGTTAATAGAACAATCCCATATTTTGTCCACCCTGTAAGAAATTTTGTTACAATAAGCATCTGTTTAAGTATACTAAATAGTATATTCTTAAGATCCAAGAAAGAATTTGTTACTGCTTCTTAGATTCGTAGATATTTATTTTTTTCTAAAACCTTACATTTTTATAAAAATCGAAATAAATCAAAACACCCTGTATTTAGGTATAGGGAACCCTTATGAAAGTACGGCTTATTTTTTAAGGTCAATTCAATAGTGATGTCAGATATAGGGTATTCCATAAGAAAAAATAAAACTTTGATATACCACTCTTTTTTGGAGCACCCTGTATAATTCACATTATTTTTAAATTGTAGTATTAAAGGCCCTATATATTTTTGTGAAGAAATTTTTTTAAAATATCAAGTGGTTTTCCGTACAGAGACCGAGGCGGATAAGATGAACCACCCTGTATTTTACGAAAAAAAAATTTTCTAAATTTGAGGTCAAAGACCTTTTATATTCCAATGTTATATTAAGTAAATACCGTCTATTATGTGGAATTGTATGTAAGAAATATTTCAATATTGAAAAAAAAATTGTTTGCTAAACCTGTGACGACGTAATTAGTGTAAATTTGAAAATTTCTTTAGTTCTAAGTTCAGAATGAGGATTCCTGATTTTGTTCAGTTGTAATTAAACATATGTGTTACTCGTGTTTATTTATAATTTATTGATACAATAGTAACATTAAAATTACGAATACATTATTACATTTCTTAAAACAACTTCATTTTTTTGTCAATTGTCATTTTTGACTTGAGGTCAATTTTTACCCCCGTTGGTCATCCGTGTAACAAAAAAAGTTGGTCATCGGAAGGTTTTAAATAAGTAACATCTGGTGGCAGATAATGTTAGATACTATTGAAATAGCCCGATAAACTCAAAGTACACTTGAGAGCAAAAAATCGACTCAAAAGTAAAATAAGTTAAAATTTTGTCCACAGGGAAGAAATTTCCTGTAGCTGGCTGTATACCATTAATTACAAGTAAATTTTAGGAAAAATTTTTTCTTCGCAAAAGGAATATTTATTTAAGACCTCTTAAAGGGCCACAAATATCACAACAAAACGGTTCCGGTCTCTAAAAAGAGCATCATCAGTGTTACAAGCCTAACATGCTGAGCCACCCAAAAATACAAAGGTTAAAACACTTCAAAAGTTGACTAAGGGCCGGTTGTTCGAACGCTAATCAAAAATGATCATTATCAAATATATAATTACTGTCACCAACTGTCAATGTCAACTTTGTTTGGGTTGTTGAAAACATAATTATGGATTACAATTATGAAATTAGTTAATCAATTATGTTAATAATTGTTATGTTAATTGATTAACGGATCTCATAATTATAATCAATTATGTTTTCAGCAACCCAATCAAATTTGACATTGACAGTTGGTGACAGTAATTAAATGTTTGATAGTGATCATTGTTGATTAGCGTTCGAACAACCGGCCCTTAATGTCTTACATAATTAAATAAATTATAAAATCCAAAGAATGGATACAGATGCGCCCTGGTCTATTACTAATGAACTGCAATTCATCTAGTGAGTCGATTATTTTGCTCGCAAGTATAAGAAAAAAATATAACCATTCGATTACTTTGAAATATATCCTATTTCAAATTCCTACAAGATTAAAATAAATATATTTTCTGATGAATAAAACATTTATTGGCAAACAAGAAAAACGATATGAAAACTTATTATTAGAACATGATGTTATTGACAACAACACGCTGCCAGGCTTGATTTTTATTTCCATAAATAAAGGGATCCTTTAAATTTTTTTCAGCAATAAAAAAGTATATACTTGTTGAGGTACAGGGTGAACATACAGTTGATATTTTTTTAAACATTGCTCACTTTTTGTATGGAATAATAGGTTATGCTCTAGGTTTAAAAAATTTACTTTGGCTATCAGTTTTAAATACGCTAGAAATTTTTATGACAAATATGAATAAGTATCGAATATATTAATTAAAAATGAAATATTGAATCGAAATATAAAAATTTTAATCGCTTGTGGCAAAAAAACTGAAAAACCCATTTTTTATTCTTAAAGCGTTATGGATACTTTATCCTGCTGTTAGGGTTTTAGTATTGAATTCTCCAACTTAATTCTTAACTGGTACTTTTGTTCAGGTCAAACAATTTAAGAAGCAGTAAGGTACAGTTACCATCACTGTATAGTTTACACCTTGTGTTGTACGGATTTGGCAAATGTCAAAGTCAAAAAATTTTAAAAAGTCAATGCTTGTCAAATCTTTCGCGAGTGTTCAAAAATAAAATAAAGGTATATCAAACTTCTCCAAAATGTTTAGAATACATTTAAATTATGCGCAAAAAGCAAGAGCAATTGCCAAACTCGAAGAAGGTTGCTCACTAAGGCAAGTTGCTGCTGATTTGAACGTGAGCCATATGTGCATATGGAAGACCAAACAAAGATGGGATAATTTTCATTCTATAGCACGGTTGGGCAGTTCAAGAGGGCAGAAGATCTCCACAGATCAACAGGATGAGATGTTAGTAGATTATTTGAGAGAATCTCCTTTTGCCACAGCTCAAAAAGTAAGAGAAGGGACAGCGTTTCCAGGCAGTATTTGCACTGAACGTAGAAGAATTGAAGCAAGTGGACTGCTAAATTGTGCAGTTGCAATGAAAGCTTTTTTGACTGAGGATCACAAGACGAGACGAGTTGAACTTTGTAATGAATTTATAAACCGCGATAAGAATTTTTGGTCTAGGGTTGCATTTTCCGATGAAAAAGTATTTCAGTCATATAAAAATGGTCGGGTAAGAGTTTATAGGCGGAGAAATCATAGCTATGATGAACAATATACGCATCATTTAAGAAATAGTGGAGGATTCTCGGTCAACGTATGGGGATGGATAAGTGCTGAAGGCCCGGGCGTTTGTTATTATGTAGAAGAAAAGTTAACAGGATTACATTACAAACATATTCTTGAGCACACAATGTTGCCATCGGTGATCCAGAGATGCATCAACAACGACTTCATGTTCCAACATGACAATTGCCCGGTGCATACGAGTAGAATTGTTTTAGAGTGGCTAGAAGAAACTGATGTTAATGTTCTTCCGTGGCCTTCCCGTAGTGCAGACTTTAACCCCGTCGAAAATGTGTGGGTAGAGTTAACAAAGAAACTAAATGAAAGAAACCTTAGACCACGGAATAGAATTGAATTATGGGAAGCAATTGAGCAGGCATGGGAAGAGCTTGTTAACTACAACATGAGGGGATTCGTGCTATCTATGAACAGAAGACTGCAAAATTGTATTGACAAGATTGGGGCTTTTATCAAATATTAATTATTTTTTATTATTTATCATTGTTTATCATTATTTATTTATAAAATAGATATATTATATATCGATTTTTTTATAACAAGAAATCGAACGTCACTGATTTGGCAACATTTCGCGCCTATGTGTATAAAAATTATTGTTTTTGATAGTATAAACGCCACTGTCAGTGTCGAATTACACTGTTGCCTCAGTTTTGAAAGTTCACAGAATTTTCGCAATCTTGGACCGCGTTTGTTGCTACCTGTTGATCGCTACTGTTTACTTTTAATATGAAATAGATTTAAAACAAAATGCATATTTTAAAACCAGACTTCTTTATTTTCGTTATTTAGACCATAATCCATTTCATTCAATAAACTTCTTTCTATACTTTCCGTTTTGTTAAATTTTGTAAAATATTTAGATTTTTTAATATTATTCAACCTATTCAAGCTAGGTACACCACAGGCAACGTCACTTTGACGTAAAAGGTGCGTTTAAACGAGGTAAAAATTTTAAAAAAATCGGCTTCTAGATACTTAAACCTGTAAACTATACAATGACCGTAACTGTACATAG
The DNA here is from genome assembly GCF_917563875.1 of Diabrotica virgifera virgifera. NCBI lineage: Eukaryota > Metazoa > Arthropoda > Insecta > Coleoptera > Chrysomelidae > Diabrotica > Diabrotica virgifera. The sequence continues at coordinate 268,950,052 of NC_065443.1, forward strand.
CTTATGCTCTGTAAAGCCGCGGATCCGTAAGTGAAAAAACTGGCTTTGAAAAATGTACTAACAAAGATGGAAAAACTACATAATATACCAATGCCTAATATCGTTATGAAATAATCGAGGAGAAAGTGCAGTTTCCCCGCAAACAAATATTGAAAGGATACAGTTACCGTGGTATTTTCATGGACTAACAATAATATCACACAAGGCTATGAAAGAAAGTCATTTAGTGGAAAAAAAGCCTTCGACGGTGTTTGGCATGACGGCCTCCTGTATAAAATTAAGTCATCCTTTCCCAGTTCTCACTATCTACTATTAAAGTCATACCTCACAGAACGTCACTTTCAAGTCAGTTTCCTTATAGAAACCTGTCATTACTATCCCATTAAATCCGGTGTCCCTCAAGGAATTGGTCTTGGTCCCTTCTTGTACTTCATATACACGGCTGATATCCCAATAACAAATACTACCACAGTAGCTGTATTCGCATATAACCCCGCCACAATATCTATCGATGATGACCCTCAAGTAGCAGCACGAAACCTTCACATACACCTGAATCTACTACAAGACTGGATCAGTAAATGGAAAATCAAAGTTAACCATACAAAGTCCAACCAAATTACAATCACGAACAGAAACATCATACGCCCGAAAATCACACAGAAAGACATAAGTTAATTATATGTAGATAACTGCGATTTTAGGCCTATTAGCCAATTCATTTGACGTATTTTCATATTGATTTAAAGTTTTGAAGTCAAATACCTAGGGCTGACACTTGACCAAAAGCTCACTTGGAAAGCACACATCTTCGCACAAAAACTTCAAATCAATATGAAAATACGTCAAATGAATTGGCTAATAGGCCTAAAATCGCAGTTATCTACATATAACAAACTTATGGACATAACAAGGCACGTATGGACATAATAAAGCCCATATTGACATATGTAGTGCAACTATGGGATTGTGACAAGCCTTCTAATACCAAAATCATTCCGAGAAACCAATCCAAAACACTCAGAATGATTCTCTAGGCGCCGCTGGTACGTTAGTAACAAAACACAGCATGACGACTCTGATATACCGGTCGTTGAAGACGAAATCAGCAGAATAGCAAGCAATTATTTAGAACACCTATCAGCCCACCCCAACGAGGATGGAAGGTAACTGCACTTCCAACTAGAAGTCAGATAAAGATTGAAGAGACACTGGCCAACAGACAATAATAATTTCAACTTTAATTTTAATTTTGATTTCAATTTTACTTTCACATTATAATCCAACATTAATTTAATTTGTTTGTGTTAGTATTGAGATTGTTATCAGTGGATAATTTCTTCGCTCATGTTTCTGCCATAATTTACTAAAAGCTCCCAATAGCAGATTGCAAATTTGCAATAATATAATAGTCTCCCTTTTATACCGCTAACGCGGCTTTGAGATTATGCAGGGTAGTCTAGGGCCTACGGTATGCATCCAAGGAAAGTGTCAGGGCCAGTGCTACGCTTCAACCGCCTATTATTACCCCTCGTTTTACTTAAAGTACTCATTATATTCAGGCTAAGTCAACCTGGGGCCTATAAACATTTTTAAACACGTCTAGCTGTTCTCTATCTGCATGGAAGTCAGTATAATACGGCCTGAGCTACTCCGGTCCTAAGTTTGATAAATTTGCAAATTTAATAAAAAAAAATAATGCATAAAGTCGAAGCACAAGAAATAAGGAAGATGCAGAAAAACCTGGAAATAAGGAATACCAGAAGAAAATTAAAACAGCTTTAGTATACACGTTCATTAATACCACTTTCATTTTTGCAATATTTATTTTGGGTCTTCCTGTATATGCTAGCATTGAATAGTTTCTCATAGTCGTCAACATTATTTTTAAATTTGTTGCAATCTTTTAACTCAGTTCTGGGTTGATTTTTATATATTTATGGCGAAAAATAAATAAAATCCTTTTTATTGGCACAAAGTCGATTAAAGTGTGTAAGTTATAGGCAATCTTCTAAACGTAACTTTCTATAGTATCATTTCGTATCAGCCATAATAAAAAATAACATTTCCTGAACATTATAACCCGTCATTAACTAAATAACGATGTTTAAATTGAATCACTGATAGAAAATATTTGTGGGAGATTTACGATACTTATATGGAAAAATGATTGCCAACTCGGTTTTTGATTGCACTCTTCTACCTGAAAAAGTTTTAATCATCTAAACGGTATAAAGTGTCCCACATTTTCATTTTATTGTAATCAATACGTTGGTGCACGTTTTTCATGATTAGAAATTTTGTGTACTTGTGACTGAGTGTTTAACATGATTTTACATTGTTTAGAGATAAAAGTAAGTTTTGAAATGTTTCGATCGGCGGGTGTAATTTCCTCACCAAAATAATCTTATACCTGAGTTTGGAAGGGTATGTCATACTCCGACAGGTATTTTCCTCACCAAAACTGAAATGGTTGTTTCAGGTAGATTTTACTAAAAGGCATTCAAGGAAATTATTTATCTACTATAAAATTACAGTAGGTACCTATAATAATTGATTAATTAATTTTATAGTAATCCACTAGGAAGAATTTCCTGTAGCTGGCTGTATACCATTAATTACAAGTAAAATTTAATAAAAAATTTTGGTCTTGGTAAAAGGTATATTATTTTAAAAAGCCCTATAGGGCTACAAACATCGAACAGAACGTTTTCGCTCTAAAAAGAGCATCATCAGTGTTGCAAGAACATGGTGAGCCAACCAAAAAATACGAAGGTCAAAGCCTTTCAAAAATGGACTAAAAGTCACATCAAAATGTTAACATAGCAAATTCCAAAGGATGGATATAATCCCTAAGGATATGGCCCTAGGATAACATATGACTCCCACACGTTGTAAGTGGGTCAAAGGTAACAAATTTTATAGTATTTTATTTTTAGTCATAATTGTAATTTTGACAAAAATGGCATGTTTAATAGAAAGTAATCTCGGTATTTGAAAATTTTATTTTTTATAAGGTGAAAGTTTTAGAAAGTGAAGAAGTGTTCTGGATGCAATAAAATAACTTTTAGTGCGAAATTGAATACTATTGGGGCAAATTTTACAATAACTAGAAGTAGCCTACAACATAATCATGAACCAAATCTGCAGAAGACAGATCGAAAAATTGTTTCTAACTCTTGTAAACGTAAAGCCGAAGAGAATATACTAAAAAACCGCCAAAAATCATTCGCCAAGTTATAGTCATAATATAGCCAAGATGTCTGTTACATAAGAAAAAATATATATAATTATCGACGAAAATGATGCCTGGTCGACTTCCTTCCAATATTGATGAGGTTCAAAAATTTGTGAAGAGCTGTGCTCAAAAAACAACCAAGGAGGAAAATTTTCTCTTTATAAACTGTGTCAAAAGTAAGATAACTGTATTTAGTTGTGAATGTGAAACAAATCTAAGATTTTTAGCAACATTGAATTTTATACAGAGAGGGGCAAAATTATGGAATATATTCATTTTCTCTAAAATGGACGATTTTGGACAAAAAACCACGAAACACGTCGATTCTTATTTTTAAATCACAATTTTTTGACATACATATCTATATTTCATATTAGTGACGTCATCAATCAATCAATTAATCAATCAATCAATAATTACATTAATGTTTATATTACTGAATAGAGAATATAACACCCTTTCAAATAAGCTACCACACGACCCCTATTCCCATTTAAAAAATCATTGATTACGTGATCACGCACAGTTAGACGACGTTACTACTATAAAAATATAGGCCAAAAAATTGTAACTTAAAAATAAAAATCGACCTGTTTCGGGGTTTTTCTCCAAAATCGTCCGTTTTAGAGAAAATTAATTTATTCCATAATTTTGCCCCTCTCGTGTATTATATGTATGGCACAATTACCGTACCACATATTATTTGCAATTATTCACTATTCATGGGCCAATTAATGGGCATTATATTTCTTTATTATACTGTTTACTGTCAAACAAAAAAAAAACAGAAACTTAAAACAATATTTTCTATTTGTTAAAATGAGAAATTTTTAAAGCTCTCGAAATTGAGTTTAATCCTAATAGTAAAGTTTTTGTGGATTTTAAAGAGGCTATATTTATACATAATGCAATCATTCAAATGTGTCCAAACACTGAAATACATGATTGAAGATTTCACCTAAGTACACCAAACTTGGTATAGAAAATTCAGTCTCTTGATTTAACATCAGAATATACAAATGATTCTGAAGTAGGCTCAAACATACTTTTGGCCTTACATTATATAAAACCGGAAGACGTATCAGATTGTTTTGTGTTTGATTTAATGTCATGCAAACTATAAAATGAATTTTTCTTTATTACTGCAGTCTGCAAGTAAGCTGAGGAAAATGTAGAAAATTTACGTACGACTGGTCTATTATTTGACAAATAATGACATTATTTCGAAGTCTATTAAATACGATATAACGCCCAAGGGGGTGTTATAGAAAAATAACGCCCTATCGCCTATTAAATTTAAATAACGAGTTAAAGTTAAATACTCTCAAGTTGATAAATAAATCTCTAAGTAAAACTATGGTTACCACAATTACGTTACGACTATTTTTGGTAAATGTAATTATTCGAAAACTAATTAATTCAAAATTTATTCAAATTTTTTGCATATAAAGAATAATTTAGTCGGACATTAAACGTTGAAGGCATCACGGGTATTATAATAATAAAATAATAACGCTTTCGGTCAACGTATATACCTCGGGTCGAAGGCCCTCGGTCTATACACTATTGACCTCAAGCGTTATTATCCTTATATACCCTTGGTACCTTAATAAATAATAAGTTATCAGTATAATCAAATGACTATAATGGATTTTGTAAAGTGTATTTCTTATTATAGTAAATAATAAATACTTAATAAGTTATACGTTTTGCACATTATCTATATTATAAACTATTATTACAACGTAAGGAAATGAATGTCTTTTTTTCGGATTTCGGATGCTTTCATAATAATCATTCTTAAATTATATCTATATTTTTTATTTTATTACCTGAGTGAGTTGGTGAGGAAAATACCTACCGGATTAATACGAACCCTTAAACTTGGTGAGGAAATTACCTGTCGGATTATATGGTTCTACTGGTTGGTGAGGAATTTACCTCCGCCCGTTTCGATTGCATTAAGGGGAGAAAACCCAGGAAACATAATCACACAGTTAATTGAGAAATGTTACGAACATAATATCGACTTACACATCCTTTTCATAGATTTCAAGCAAGCCTTTGACAGCTTCACAAGACCCAACCTAATAGAAGACATGAAAAACCTAGATATCCCAATGAAACTTATAAAGCCAATAAAAATGACAATGGAAGCATTGACTGCAGGAATAATAACAGATAACGGAATCACCAAAAATAGAGAAATAGCAACTGGAGTACGACTCTCTATCAACGTCACTATTTTTAATGTCGCTATAGAAGGAACAATAAAAACTACAGAAATAAAAGGTACAATTATTATAATATCTACGTCTCAACTTGTGGCGTATGCTGACGACATAGCATTAATTAGCAGTAACCTAAACAGTTTAAAGAAAGAATTTACGAAATTGTGTAAAGAAACATTCAAAACGGGCTTAGCAATAAATGAAAACCAAACCAAGTATCTACTATTCACAAGAAAAAGTCCAGTTTATATGACAAGTATAAATGTTGGTGAATATGAGTGTGAAACGGTAGATCACTTTAAATATCTTGGGGTCTCAGTTAATGGAATTAATGATATAAGTGAGTAATCAATGAAAGAATTCAGACAGGAAACAGAACATACTGGAAATACAACTCCCTCAAAGATAAGAAGCTTACTTAGAATACTAAACTGGAAATTTACAGAGCAGCAATTAGATCACTAATCACATATGGTGCGGAAGTAATGTGTCTGACACAGAAAGAGGAATAAAGATTGTGTATCCTAGAGAGGAAAATAATTCAGAGGATAGCTGGCCCACTAAATTTAGGTAAGAATGAATTTAGAAAACTGATGAACCACGAAGTATAGAGAACTCTTGAAAGGAGAAGACATCATCAGATTTATCAAGGCACAGAGACTTATATGGATAGAACATATGCAAAGGAGAAATCCAGAAACTGTTAACAAGAAAATTACCATAAAATTTTACACCAAATGAAGATCTGTATCAGGCAGACCACGAAGAAGGCCAAAACAAGGAATGAAAAAAAATTGTAGAAGATGCCAAGTCACAAAACCAATTGTAAAACCAAAATGTATGTTTACTATGTAAACAAACTTGTATACATAGTAAACATATATATATATATATATATACAGTGTATTACAATACTACTGTAACAGACAATTATCAAATGAAGAGTAATCAGAAAATAATAACATTAGACATAATGATACCATATTCTATTCGTAGGGCCTTTTCCAAGCATTTTGTGATCCGTATTATTTTGACGCAGGGCTGGATTTAAATATGGGCTGAATGGGCTATAGCCCAGTAACTCTTCTCGAATAGCTTCTGCATCATTCGAAACATTTCGGAGAATTCTGTGAAGTTAACTCACCCAGTATCACTAGCAGTTTTTTGTCTCCAAGTGCCAGGAATTATCTGGCCTGTGGAAGTATTTTCGGTATCGAATGATCCAGTAGGTGAATTGAATCAGTAAGAATTGTTCTGTGAGAGCAGGAAATTGTGGAGGTACACACATGCAAATACTATATTTAACAGAGTCTCTTTAATGTTTACCTCAATTGACTTACGAAAAACTCTGAATGCCGATGATAATAAACCAAATACATTTTTAACCAGACGCCTTAAAGTTTCATAATGTGACGTATCAAATGGAAAGTATCAACCGCCACCAAATCATGAGGAATTGATTTTTCCCGACCAGGCCAAGGTTCATCACTTGGTCGAGCTTTTTGCTGAAGTCTTTGTTTTTAAAAACGTTTCCGTCTGACATTTGACTTTGACAGCCGATGCTGACGTAAATAAAATTGTAGTTACTGTCCACAAGTGTCATGAGCACAATACTATGGGTACCTTTTGTTGGTAATATTTAGTTCAAAAATAATGTTCTATGAAGATGACTTACGCCATTGCTGACTCAATTGCTGTTGCTGAACTTTGTAATGGTGTGTATAAACTTAATGTAGCTAATGTACAGTATTCTGAACAATGTAATTTTAATGTCTCTTCTGAATTATGGCACCGTAGACTTGGCCATATTAATAGTTTGGACATGGATAAAATGAAAAATGGTTCTGTTTTAGTACTCAGTTGCTCAGATTTTACAGAGCTAAGTAAATCTAATTGCATTACTTGTTGTGAAGGTAAACAGACTCGTATGTCTTTTAAAAATACAGGTACAAGAGCAGAAAAGCCACTTGAAGTTATTCTTGGAGACTTATGTGGACCCATGGAAACTAGGTCAATTGGAGGCTCTAAGTATTTTTTTTATTTTAATTGATGACTATAAACGAATGTCATTTGTTTTTTTTTAAACAAAAGATCAAGTTTTCGAAGTGTTTAAAAATTTCAAAGTGTTAGTTGAAACACAACTTGACCTAAAGATTAAAACATTTAGATCCGATAACGGGGGTGAATTTGTGAACAAACAATTTGACAGTTTATTGTACATCAGAAAACAAACCCTTATACCCCAGAAGAAAACGGTATGTCTGAACGATTAAACCGTTCCATTGTAGAAAAGGCAAAGTGTATGATATTTGATGCTCAATTTGAAAAGAAATCTTGAAAAGAAGCCGTTAATACAGCTGTATACATTAGAAATCGTTCTACTGTTTGAGGATTAGATAGCAAAACTCCTTATGAAATATGGTATAATAAAAAACCTGATATTAGCCATTTTAGAGTTTGTGGAAGTCATGCAATGGTCCATGTTGCTGAAAAAAAGCGACTGAAATGGGACAAGAGGTCTAAGAAACAGATTTTTATTGGGTATTCAGAAAACTTTAAGGGTTTTAGACTGTTTGACCCAGAAAGAAACGTAATCACTACTAGCAGAGATGTAATTATATTTGAGGATAAAATTGGTAATCCTATAAGTGAAAATTCTGCAGAAGATGTGGAAGTATCAGTTTCAGTGGGGGAAAATGAAAACTTTCCAGAAAACCCAGAGTTAATAGAGCAAGAAACTGACACAGAAACCTTTGCTACACCTGATAGTTCTTCTGTAAATGAATCGAGTGATGTTAGCGAATATGAACCTGAAAAAGATGTGCAGGGGCAGAATACACCAGTGGAGGATAGAGACAGACCTCAGCGTATCCGAAAACCTAAAGATTTTTCTGATTATGTAACAGATCTATGCACAGAAAATAATCTAGAAAATGATCCGATAACTGTCCAACAAGCTCTGGAAAGACCAGATGGGAATAATTGGAAGCAAGCAATGTTAGAAGAGATGCAATCCTTCAATGAAAATGATGCTTGGGAAATGACTGACAGTGTGGTAGACTGTAAATGGGTTTTTCAAAAGAAAGACTGACAGTGAAGGTAAGACTAGATATAGAGCTAGACTAGTGGCCAAGGGTTTTACACAACAATATGGTATTGATTTTCAGGAAACCTTTTCTCCAGTAGTGAGGCATTCCACTTTTAGGTTATTGATAGCACTATCGGTTAATTTAGGCTTAGATATAAGTCATTTGGATGTGGCCACAGCTTTTTTGAATGGTCAGCTGGAAGAAAATGTATTTATGCGGCAACCAGAAGGTTTTATCATTCAGGGTCAGGAAAATAAAGTTTTAAAGCTCAAACGTGCCATTTATGGTTTAAATCAATCCTGTCGGGTTTGGTATAAGAGGGTTGAAGTAGTTTTGACAGACTTAGGTTATAAAAAGTCAAATTATGAATCTTGTGTTTTTATTAAACGAGAAAATGGTCTTATGACAATAATTGTTTTGTATGTAGACGATTTTTTCGTTTTTTCGAATAATGCTTATGAAACTGAGTTTATTGAAGGAATTGAGTTTAAAATTTAAAATCAAAGATTTGGGACAGGCTAAAAGCTGTTTAGGTATTAGAATTAATATTACCAAAGATAAAAATATTATTACACTTGATCAAGAAAAATATATTGACAACTTATTGCCAAAGTTTAAGATGACAGGTTCTAAAACTGTGACCACACCAATGGAAAGTTAATCCAATTTTTGAAAAAGGCAATTGTAATTTAGATGTGCCATATCAACATTTAATTGGAAGTTTAATGTATCTTTGTGTTATGATGACTAAACCTGATATTTCTTATTACGTAAGTTACCTAAGTCAGTTCAACCACTGTTTTAATGAATCTCATTGGCATGCAGAAAAAAGGGTTTTAAAGTATTTAAAGGCTACCAAGTCATTTTATCTGAAATTTACTAAAAATGACAAAAATTTAGAAGGTTTTGTTGATGCTGACTGGGCACAAAATGTGAGTGATAGAAAGTCTTACACTGGTTTTTGTTTTGAACTTGCTGGATCTGTGATATCCTGGGAGAGTACGAAGCAGAGATCTGTGGCACTTTCTAGTACCGAATCGGAATATGGCAACTAGTGAAGCTTCAAAAGAGGCTATTTATTTGAAAAATATTTTGATAGAACTCTTGAGTAAATCTTTTACTGTTGTATTGTACAATGAAAATCAAGGGGCTCAAAAGCTTTCTCTGAATAGTGTATTCCATAAAAGGTCGAAGCACATAGACGTGCGTTATCATTTTGTTAGGGATACGATATCCAGAAAAGAAATTGAACTGAGATATTTAGAAACAGCTGATATGCCAGCAGACTTATTAACTAAAGCTTTGCATGGTGCTAAACATTATAAATTTATGAATTATTTGAATATTGTTTGTTTGGTTACTTAAGGTTATATTGTATTTTGAACTAGTGGGTGTGTTGGTAATATTTAATTCAAAAATAATGTTCTATGAAGATGACTTATGTCATATGCCATGTACATGAATTATGTGAGGTTATGTACAATAAAGCATGGTTAATTACTGAACTCTACAAGAGCACATGGCGTTTTATTACTTATTTTCTAATTTCCCAGTAAGATATCCACTGTGTTGATACTTTAAACAACACCTTTATGGTTGTAAAACTCAGCTACTGTATTTTACTGGTCTATTTATTAAGACGTGCTTGCCATCAAGAGCTCCAGTACAGTTGGTACCGTTGCTGTCATATTTCTCTATTAATGGCCTAACCATATACATAATTATAACTAACCCGACTGTCAACTAACGTAGATTGTTTATCTTTCGGCCACTTATTGGAATGCCCTTTTCCCATCCTTCAACCGGTCTTCTTATAATGTGCTCTCCATATTTCCATATATGATAATAATTGTGGAGATAGTCTACATCCTTATTTGACACCTTGTTTTGGATGAAATTTGTTTGAGTGTGTGTCAAGCACTTTAACTGTTCCAGTGGTATACTCATATAGTTCAGTAATAAATGAAATTAACTGTTATGGTACCTGTTTTAGTATCTGTCATAAGAGTTGCCATTTGACCCTGTCAAACGATTTACGATTTTATAAAGGGATATTGAATTTCCTACGTTTTTCTATTTTTATTATGTTCAGAATGGGTTCTCGAGTACCCGTATCTTTATTAAATCCAGTTTGGTTTTGGGTATTTCTCTTTGTAGGAAAGTTTTCAGTCTCTCTTTTTCAGTTTCTTCTGTGGCTTTGAGCATTACTCCTCTCATCATATTTGGACCTGTTGCTGTGATATACTTAAGTTTACTGATGACCAATCTTATTTCGTTCTGGAGTATATTAGTTTCTTCTTCCATTTCGTCAGGGGTTTGGTAAACAAGTATCTGTTGGTTGTTAGGCTGCTATTTGGTCTTGAATGACCCAAGTTCTGGCTTTAAAGTCTCCTGTTATGTAGCGTATTTTTCTAAAGAGGACCCTTGGTTGTTTTTTTGGATTTTCTTTTTCTTCTTCTTCTTTTTGTATAGACATGACTCTGTCTGTTTTTTCAATGTGCCTCTAGTAAGTTGTAGTTCCATTGTTTTCGTGATCTTCCCACTGATCATCTTCCTATTGAGGAACCGTCTCTCGCTGTTCTGACTACTCTATTTGTTTTCATTCGGCTTATGTGGTCATTCCATTCTATTCTTTTGATTCTTACCCAGTTATTAATGTTATCCACCTTGCATCTCCGTCGTATATCTGTACTTCTAGCTCTGTCCTAGAGAGTCTTACCATCGATTTTTCGAAGGGTTTTCATCTCCGCCGTTTCGAGCAATATTTTTGTGCTCTCTGTGTCCGGTCGTGTTTCTGCCGCGTATGTAATTATTGGTCTGATGACTGTTTTGTAAATTCTGCCTTTCATTTCGTTTCCGATATTTTTATTTCTCCATATTGTGCCATTCAGGCAACCTGCGGCTCTGTTTGCTCTATTCACTTGTTCTATTATCTGACCTTCCAGCTCCAATTTAGATCTTATTGGATCTGCTGTTATAACCATGCATTTTGTCGTTTTGGAGGAAATTAACACGTTAAATTTTCTGGGGATTATGTTAAATTGGTGCAGCATACGTTGTAAATCATCTTCACTTTGAGAGATTGTATTGCATCGTCCGCATAGCAGATTATTTTAAGTTGTTTGTCTCCCAATTGGTATCCTTTTTTAGTTCTTACTTTTTTTATTATTTCGTCCATGATCAGGTTGAACAATAAAAGTCTCAAGGAATCCCCCTGTCTTATCCCATTGCCGGCTTCAATTTGGTCAGTTAGTTCATCTTATTTTACTTTTACTTTTATTGTGTTGGTTTTGTTGTTTTTTTTTTGTTGGGATCGTGCCTTTTAATTTCTTTACATATATATTGTGATAGTATTTTTGTTTATTAGCCTTATATATTTGTTGTATATTTCTTTGTTGAGTATTCTTAAGCTAGCATTTTGCCTGTCACTGTATAGACCACTTCGATAAATACTTTTTTCTACTTAATTATTTCAAGGGTCAAAATTGATTAAATTGTAGGATTCATAAACATCATATGAGGTGTTTGTTACTATTTTTATCAGTTTTATGGAAGTTTCTATAGTTTTTTAAACATAAATTAATGCCCTAAGTAGCTCAAATGCCCATTTCAAGAAATCAATAGTCAGATTCAAATATCCGGTCACCGCTAATTGGCTCCTATTTTCATTTCAGCGACACAAAAACATGAACGAGAAAAAAAAATGTCAGAAATATCACTGTTTCGAACATATTCGGCGGCTTCCTCGCCTCTGTTTACATTCATAAATGTGTGTGTGTGGGTCAACTTTTGCCCCGGGGCCAGCGGTCAAGTAACCGTTATGAGCCGGGCCCGCCCGGGGGACCATGCTCCACATTTTGTCGATAATTAAAAACCAATTGATCGATCCGGACCGTGATTGTCATACGCAGCTAATACCTTAAGGAACATTTGTAGCATATTTAAATGATTGTAGATCAGTAAAACATAGGTAAATAGATTTTATTTGTTGTCTCGTAAATAAAACAAAAATATTACGCATGTTTCGTATTCGGTAGAGTTAAAAATTATAATGTTGTCTACTCCCGTGGTACTACGTCAATACAAAAAAAAACAAAAAGTTCACATCGATTCTAAATAATAAAGATGGAGCTAGAAACGCCGAACAAAACTTAGAAGTTGACCTATCTTGGTTCTCTCATATTATCAAGCGTAATGAGTAATGACATATGTGAAGAAATAAAACGAAGGATACTGCTAGAGAAAAAAATGTAATTTTGGGCTAAACAAGCAGATAAAAAACAGAAATTAAAGCCAAAATCCTAACTAACCACATGTAGAACACTCATCTTACCAGTGCTGACATATGGGTCAGAAACATTGACCACCTCCAAAATACACGCAAACGAAGATGATAAGAGGATCAATGTGTGAAATCTGTGATAATCGTATTTAAAAAACGCGATATAGCTCTCAAACTATAGCAGAAGTATTAAGAAATAGTAAATGGTAAAGATGTAACGTCCTTTATAAAATATGTAAGCTTAGATGAGTTAGAGATGTGTTAAGATTAAATGAAAATTACCCGCAAAGACAAACGCTACTAACGGTACAAGTAGGAAATAGGAGTAAAGGTAGACCATGACCTACATGGAGGGACATTGTGGACGAGGACGCAAGGAAGAAGTAGACTGGGGAAGGTCGGGGCTCAACTAGGGATGTAGCCCCACTGATGATGATGTCAATACAATTATATCAGTGATATTTTAAATTCAAGCAGTATTATCTTTAATAACGTCTTTGTGTAGTGCCTTCTACACATAAATATTCTGTTAACATCATCCCGTGTGAACATGAAAAATTTCATACAGTTTTTTTCTCAAAGCAGTTTCGATTAATTTTGATGAAATAATTTTCTCAAAAAATTCAGTTCAAATAAAAACATTACTGAAAACAATAAAATTGTTCGAACCATGTATGACCATGACCAGTAACTCTCGATACACCTATCAATCTAGCTATCGCAACTGATGTCTGTTTTTAAATATAGATTTTTCTATCTAAGGACACTAAGAAGTATACAAGGCCAAACTCTACTTGACAGAATAAGAAGTGAAGACATCAGACAAAACTGTGGAATACAGGACATAGGAAGGTGGATCAGACAGAGACGAAAATATTGGAGCAAACAAATAAAGGGAATGGAGGATAGCAGACTCGTTACAAGTGCAAAAACGAATAACTCAGTAGGTAAAAGACCACAGAGTAGACCACCAGAACGATGGCGAGAATGCTGGACTTCATCGTCCGGGAAGACTTGATGGCAATAAACAGGCAGTGGCCTACAAGCATGATCAATCACATCTCTTCCACTATTTCCTATCCAGTCCTGTCATCCTATTACTAGAGTGTTGACCCTATGGCAATTTAATGTTATATATACATACGGCGGAACCTCAATAACTCGGATTAACTGGGAACGCGGCCGAGGTTATCGAAAATCCGGATTAGCCGGAGAATATGGTAAGAATTAATAAAATACGGTATACTTACAGATAAACTCCGTTAAAATTGAAATAACATGAAATATATATGCACAGTACACATCTAAATTACTAAAAACACGTAAACACAAACCTAATGAAACGGAAGCGAAAAATACAAGACTCTACTACACACAATACAGTTACAATCGGAACGATGTTATGTTATTTTAGAACAGTGAAGACTAAAACCATTGTTTAAAAAAGAATTTTTTAAATAGTCTTTTAGTCTTTTTTAAATAATGCTAAGAGAGTTTGATTGAAATAAATAAATCATTATTAATACAGGTGCCTGTTGTTTCCGATAATTCAGGTAATGAACGTCTCTCTGCCATGCCGTCATGTGCCATGAGTCATTTTTATTATCGTATAGTTCAAATTACACAAATTCACATTATGTCTCAAATATTATATTACATACATTTTTATTTTAAATTGTTGAAATGTTTGTCTGATGAAAATCGGTCCAGGTTAGCCGGACTTCCGGGTTTTCGGGGGTCGACTTATCGGAGTTCTACTGTACTTCAAGAAAGTGTTTGTAAGAATCAAGTAATATAATAGATTTACCTAATTGGAAGAATTTTTTATATAGAGTATGAAAGTTACAACAATTCGATCAAATTTACAGCTGGCTCCGGAGTGCCTCAAGGCTACAACCTAGGGCCCTACATTTTTTATATGTATAATCGGTTTTTCATGGCAATTGAGTAAAAACTTTTTATTTTTTAATAAAGAATCAGACTTTAAATACGGATTAAGCAGTGAGACCTGTTGGAATCCTAGTTTCATATCAAAGAGCCTGATGATGAAAACCACTTTTTGGCACATATAGAGAAACTCACTTTCTGAAATTTTTAGCCCCCTACCTGGTCACATGATCCGCCTAGAGCCTAATTAGGCTTTAGGTTTTTATCATTTATCTCAGCCGCATCGAGAGCTAACGAAAAATTTTAAACAAAAAAGTTGTAACTTTCAAAAAGTTAAGTGATTTTTTTTTAAATTTTGGCGGGAAATTGAATTTTTAGAACGATGTTAAAATTTCAAATGAGTGCAAAAAATAAACTGAGATACTCGTTCTCACGAAAAAAATATATAACGTGTATTTTTGCACAATAATTTTGAACCCTGAATTATTTCAGTTTTAAAAATTGGTGAAACGAACTTTTGAAAATGAAAAACCGCACATTTTCGCTTTTTCTCGCTTTTTAGCAAACGTTTCAACGCCCTCCATTTCCAAGATACAAGGCGTTGAAGAAAACAAAATTTAGCATTTTTTTTTTTTGGATTTTGCCGAAAGTACTGTACATTGTAATAAAATTTGGCGGGTTTTAAGAGGTAGTCATTATTCATTTTGACACAGAATTAAAACTTTTGGCCACTGATATATTTCAAATTAAAAATCATTCTTGAATTTCTCGTTCAATTTGTGACAAAAGATCTATCTCTAATCCATCTTATTTATAAAAAAATAAAATATGTTAACACTTCCAAAGTATTCGAATTAAGTTTTTATATGGATTTATACATAAAAACTTAGTTCGCTTATTTTGTAAGGTTTAAAATGTTTTATTTTTTGCATAAAAATGGCACGTTCATTAATTATTGCTTAATGGGTAATTTTTATCTAATCTAAATGAAAGAGACATAAGAATCATCAATATTTTACTGATAATCCTCCACCATGCACAATATCCCTACCAAAGAGCGATATAATTAATTTTTTGTTGAATGAAAAAAGGGAAGATAGTTTTTTTGTCACAAATTGAACGAGGAATTTAAAAATCCTTTTTAATTTGAAATTCAGCGGCGGACTATTTTTTTTTAAGTTTAGATCATTACCTATATGCGCGCCAATAATCAATATTCAATTCTTAATTATAATATGTCAAAAATGCATAATAAGTACCTTTTAAAACCCGCCGAATTTTATTATAATGTTGCCAGTAGTTTCGGCAAAATCTTGCAAAATTTTTTAAATTTTGTTTTCTTTAACTTGTATCTTAAAAATGGATGGAATTACAAAAAATTTTTACTAAGCAAACCCCAATTATTTTTCAGTTTTTTACCTATCTAGAGGCAGTGTAACCTTTTTTGAAACACCCTGTGTAACATTGTATCTAAAAAGCCAAAAAAAGCGAAAACATGCCGTTTTTTACTTTTAAAAGTACCTACGTTTCACCTATTTTACAAATCTGAAAAAATTCAGGATGAAATATTGTGTAAAAGTACAGGTTTCTGATGTGTAGATGCTACAGTAATGTGGAAGACGATAGATAGCTATAACTTCATTAGTGCAGTTAAAGGAAGGATACTTTTATCACAAATGAGGAAAAACCATTTCCATAATTTTGGGAAACCGCGAAAAACTGTAGAAACTAACAAAATGAATGAATAATAGAATGAATAAGATTCGGTTTGTGATCGGATGTCCAGAAAGAGGGGCTTAAGGAATTATTTCTATTCCTTTTTTTTTCATATTTTAGTTTGGAGATTACCGTTTTTGTTTGCAATGCTTGGAGATTGACGGATATGAAAATGATCTATAAGGACATTGCCAGTTTTGAAACTATATTAAACATCATTGTGCCGGCTACTTAGTGAAGAAAAATATATATTGATTTTGAACAATACTATAATTCAGGGGTTTGGTTCACTGATACTAATGAGTAGACCAGAGAAATTAAGAGGCGACTAGAAATAGCGAGACAATCATTTATCACAATGAAAAACTTCCTATGCTGCCGGGACATAAATTTGAAATTAAGCGCGAGAGTGTTAAGGTGTTATGTTTTCTTCGTATTGTTGTACGGCATGGACGCTTGGACACTGAAAAAGATAAACATCAAAAACATTGAGGCATTCGAGATGTGGTGCTACAGGAGAATGTGGAAACTACCATGGGCAGATGGAGTAACAAATCAAGATGTTTTGCTGAACATTGGAAAGGAATGCAAAGTCATAAAAACAATACAAACGAGAAAACTGGAATATCTAGGCCACATAATGAGAGGGGAGAAGTACTCCCTGCTAAGGCTCATAATCCAAGGAAAAATCTCGGGAAAGAGAAATGTGGGACGTAGGAAGATTTCCGGGTTGCGAAATTTAAGGGAGTGGTACGGGTGCAGTTCAATACAATTGTTCAGAGCTGCAACCAACAAAGTTAATTGCTGTGATGGTAGCCAACTTTCGATGGGAGACATATGCATATCACCTAAAATAAAATATCCGGAAGTTCGGGTATATATTCACAGGTTTCGACAGAGTTCACGACATTCGCAGTTGATCACATGCGAGCGCTATACGTGGCTCGTATTTGCAGCAGCGGAGATTGCCGTGTTTGGTACGCACTCAGATATGGAGATTGCCGCCTTTGATCTCAATTTGAATTTTTCACTGCGATTTGTATACAGTTAAGACCGTTTTTGGTTCTTACAAATAGTTTTGTCTAACAGATAATAAAAAACTCAACAGATGACGTCCACAAAACTCAAAACAAAAAAAAAGTGGAGATTGCCACCTTTGATTTTACACCGCTCAAATTTAAAATCGTCTTTTTATTTGTTATTCGTTATTTTATTACATTTCCCAAAATTATTTATAAGAATTACATAATAACATATTCATTGTTTCTTAATTTTTTATGTTTCGCTTTCTAATTTTTTCTTCTATCAAGTTTGAAATCAAAAACGGTTTTTTAATTTTTGTTAAATTCGTCTGTCATTAGATATCGTTGCAGGAAAAATTATAACATATGTATAACGAACAACTGATAGCGGATTCAGATTTAACAACTAACCAAAGAAAAAATTATGAAACCGTGAGTTTGTCCATCCAGTTCACAGTTTCCCGAACTTTTTTCTCTCTCTGTTGTCATGTTTTTCAATTTAAGTTCGACTTTTCGACCCCTGCTACTCTTACTTTACTTTACTCCTCTTGATTCCATTTGGAACATAAGGCCTCTACAGTCACCTCCCATTCATCTCTGTTTCTGGCCAGGGCTTCCACCTCTTTCCATGTTAACCCATTGTATTATAGCTTTACTTTACTTTACTTCTCTTGATTCCGTTTGGAACATAGGGCCTCTACAGTCCTCCTCCATTCATCTCTGTTTCTGGCCAGGGCTTTCACCTCTTTCCATGTTAACCCATTGTTTTCTAGCTCTCTGGTAATATTTCTTTTCCAAGATATCATTGGTGTGCCTTGTTTTCTTTTTCCAGTTGGTTGGTAATCTAGGGCTTTTTTGGTTATATCATATTCATTTTTCCTTAATGTGTGTCCAATAAACTTCCATTTGCGTCTATTTATCGTTTTGGCTATCGGCTCTTGATTAGTTTTTCTCCAAAGTTCCTTGTTACTTATCCGATTTGGCCAATATATTTGCAATATTCGTCTAAGGCATCTACTTACAAATGTTTGAACCTTTTGTATAACCTTTTTCTCTATTTTCCAAGTTTCTGCTGCATATAGCAAAATGCTCTTTACATTTGTATTAAATATCCTGATTTTGGTTTTGGTTGTTAATTTATGTATTCTTCTCCCATGTTTTCTTCAGAATATAGAACGCATTTTGGGCTTTAGTCTTCCTTCCAATAATTTTCTCTTCTATTCCGCCGCTAGCGTCAATTATGCTTCCCAGATAGAAAAACTTCTGTGCATTTTCTACTTCTCCTCCTTCAATGAATATACCCATTTCTATTTCCGTATTTATCTTCATAAGTTCGGTTTTTCTTGTGTTAATCTCTAATCCAATTTTTCTTGCTTCTTTTGTCACTTTTTCTGTTTTTTTTCTGCATATGTTGTCTTTTTTCGGACACCAGATATATATCATCCAAAAAGTCTTGATCTTCAAGCTGGCCGAAAGCATTACATCTAATTCCTGTTTTATTTTTCTTTGCCTTCTTCATGACCCAGTCGATTAAGATCAAAAATATGACTGGAGATAGAATACACCCCTGTCTGACTCCACTGTCTATGTTGATTGGTTCTGTGAGTTTCTCATTGTGCATGATTTGTGCGGTATGTAGTTTTCATAGTACATTTTGATAATTCTTATGTATTTTAATGAAATTCCATATCTCTTTAATATTTCCCACATTTTTTCTCTGTTAATCCGGTCAAAGGCTGATCTAAAATCAATGAAATTTGTATAGATTTTACTCTGCCATTCTATTGTTTGTTCTACAATGTTTTTTAATGTGTTAATATGATCTGTACATGCTTTATTACTTCTATAACCCCCTGCTATTCACTTTGAAATGTTAAAATTTCTAACAGTAGTGAAATACAGTGTGAAAAATTAAAAAAAAACAACACATGTTTACAAATTAATTAATTAAATTTAAATCAAAATACAGTAGCCATTAAATAAATAAGTTTAGCAAAAAATGTCATTTCATTCAAAAAACCACTCATTTAATGGGAGGACTAAACTTGATGGTTTAAAAATGAATTATCAACATTTGGCATTAATTTAGTTAGATGTAATTTCAAATCTCCTCAATTCATGATGTCCAGTTTCTTTCTTTTTTTTTTGGTATAACTTAAAAGAGATTTATAACTGCGCTGAAACATCTTTCTACTAGCTATGAAGATGGAAAAGCAATTAAAAACTTTCTCGTGGTATAAGTACTAGGCATGTCCTTTTGAAACCAGAATAATTGTTGATTTCCCTTTCTAAACGCTACCTTAAGTTCTCCGTTGGTACTTATTCCAATCAATCCGTTTCTTAAATGACACCAAATGGATTAATAATCCATTGTATTTCTTGCCATTGACCCCCATTTTTATTTCATAGAGCCCCAATTTTTATTTTTGCTATCGTAGACCCCTTGCAGGTTCTCATCGACCGTGGGGGTCGATATAGTCCACTTTGGGAATCAATGATCCAGTTTAACAATTAGTTAAATTGGACAAAACACTTTTACCTGCATCCAAACTATAACAGCTGGAGATTCTGTGTTATAAGTCATCTTGCGGCAAACTGTGGTATCTGAGTTATTAAGAAGATCGTTGCAGCAGTTATATCATTATTGTTTTTTCACGAGGAAAAAATGAGTGGCGCATATAATATCCCAGCTACAAAAATCTGATATGAATATTACGTGGCGCAAAGATGTATTCATTTGATGCAAAGCAAAATTTTAGTTTTATTTTAAAAGATTTTCCATAATATTTGCTCAATTTGAAGTAAAACGCGCCATAAAAGAGTAACTTTGATACAGTTTGAATTTTGAAACTCTTTTGTGGCGCCTTTACTTCAAATTTAGCAAATATTATGGAAAAATCTTTTGAAGTAAAACTAGAATTTTGTTTTGCATCAAAATGAAAATACATTTTCGCGCCACTTAATATTCATATCAGATCTTTTGTAGCTGGAATATTGTATGCACCACTCACTTTTACGGCGTTTGGCGATTTTTTATTCTTATATCAGGAGTTTTTCAGTTCTTTTTAATTTAGGTCAAATTTAGGTTTTTAAAATTAAGTTATTTTTTAAATTAAATGTATGAAGTTGAATGCAATTTTTCTCGATTACACGTTATGGTCCAAGAGCTGTGAGACATTTTTGAGTAGGTATTTTAGGCAACCTGAAAATTTTTCAGGTGACTCTTCCATGATAGCCTAATACTAAAATGCCGGTCTGGCTGAAGGGTAGCGGTTATTTCCCCAAAAATCCCCCCCAAAGTTAAACAAAAGGGTAAAAATTGTTATTACAAAAAATATCATTGACGTGACTTTAAAGTAAATTTAAATATTCAAATATAAAAAAAATAAACAGGCCAGACAATTTAAGGGCGATTTTAACTCTGCAA
This sequence comes from Diabrotica virgifera virgifera, assembly GCF_917563875.1. NCBI lineage: Eukaryota > Metazoa > Arthropoda > Insecta > Coleoptera > Chrysomelidae > Diabrotica > Diabrotica virgifera. The sequence continues at coordinate 268,970,944 of NC_065443.1, forward strand.
GATACTTGCATGGGCGCCCCAGGAATATTTTCAGGGGATGCATCTGAACTTCAGAAGATTTCATCTGAAACTGTACTTACTATTAACGAGTATAAAATATACAACTATACATGCATAGCTATGTACATTCCTTCCGGACAGGCAGGTGCCATTGTTATTTTGACAGGGTATTTTTTAATATTAAAAATAAATATTTTAAAAAAGACAGTTTTTTTTGGTGAAATTTTCCAACTGCCAGGTGATCAATCTTCCTCATAAGAAGTACAAGATTCGGACACAGAATTAATTTAGTTTATAGTTTTATACTTTTCTATGGTTTGTTTTTTAACCAAGAGGAGTGATTCAAATTTACCGCGCTGTATTGCTTGTTTGTTATTGGTCCAACAGCAGGCAAGTTTACTCCACTGTTATAAAATTTTGACACTAATGACATTTATCAAATTTTGACAATAGTGACATTTCATAGGTTAATTAAGTTATATCGGCGATTTTTGTGTTTTCTGTGTTATTCGTCTAATAATTTGGATTGTTAGTCTGCTTTTATATAAACAGCAGTTGTTTTTGGAACTCTTTAGCGACGTATTAATTTAATATAATATTTATGGATTATCGTTGAGGGCCGACTAGATCAAACAAAAAAGAAGATGTATTTGGTTATTACTCTAGTGACTTTCTTGGGTGTGAATCTGTCTTTTTAGTTTATTCCTCCTGGTTAAAAAATAAACTATAGCTATATATTTATAATAATAAATTTGTCTTTTTCTATCATATATTTGCAAAATCTATTGTATAGTACGTATTATTTTTCTTTAATTAAGAAAAAGTTACTTAAAAAACTATAATATGTATAATAATTACCTTAACGTTTCGGGGCACAACAACATAGATATCGCCAGGTCACGTGATTTTCTCGAGCAAACGAACTCGCTCAGCTACAACAGAGGGCGCAAACAGCTATCGGTATACGCTCTTTCTCACACTGCTGCTTACCTATAGCGGGTTCATTTATATGCACGCTTAATTTGTTTGATCACATTGTAACTGGATAATTTCACCAAAAAAAAACCTGTCTTTTTTAGAATATTTATTTTTAAAATTAAAAAATACCCTGTCAAAATAACAACTGCACCTCCCTGTCCAGAAGGAATGTACATAGCTATGCATGTATAGTTGTATATTTTATACTCGTTAATAGTATGTACAGATTCAGATGAAATCTTCTGAAGTTCAGATCCACCCCATGAAAATAATCCTGGGGCGCCCATGCAAGTATCTTGCAGAGTTAAAATCGCCCTCAAATCGACTGGCCTGTTTATTTTCTTTATATTTGAATATTTAAATTTACTTTCAAGTCATATCAATGATATTTTTTGTAATAACAATTTTTACCCTTTTTTTAACTTTGGGGGGGATTTTTGGGGAAAATAACCGCTGCCCTCCAGCCAGACCGGCATTTTTGTATTAGGCTATCATAGAAGAGTCACCTGAAAAATTTTCAGGTTGCCTAAAATACCTACTCAAAAATGTCTCACAGCTCTTATACTATTACACTTTATAAATTGTCGCCTTTGTCGCATTACCTCCCAAATGATCTAATCCATCGAATGTACACTAGATTTTTTTTCTATTCGAAATAAATTGAAAAAAAATATTGGGATGCCGCTAAATAAACTCGGATTCCCCATTGCCAGATCAAATTTAGCGGTAACCACTACAACTACATAAACCATTTTGGGAATAATCGTTAACTCTCTGTTAGGCGCGTGGTCTAAAATCGTAGACCACTCTTTAAGTGGTCGCAAATTGCATAAAACTGCACATACGCCCCTATCCCGCTTAGTAGCTGTCACTAATACTTCCAACTTATTCTTCAGTTTGCTAAACGCCGCCGATCTGTTTGCATTATTTTTTGACCATTATTCAAAGAGTACTTGTCTACAACCGTAGACCACGCGACTAAGCGCGTTCCATTTTTTAATTGTATATATAAAGCTGATAGGTAGCCTGCTGTGTATATAAAGCTAATAACATAAATGAAAATATTTCAAGAAGCGACTTCATTGAAAACTTAGCATGGGAACTAATCAAACAGCAAATTGAATATGGATCAACTATGCCTTCCCTGCTAAGAGAACTTAGACGACGAGCTCGCGTACTGCTCGGAGTTCAAGAAGTCGTACCCCTTCCCCTAATATTCCAACAAATTACGTGGGACGATGTTGTATTTGTGCATGAAATTGCAATATGTCAACAAGAAGGGCATGCCAAAGATGTGACACATTTGCATTCGAGGATCATTTTGGGGATATTTGCACTGAATATTTGACGGACTAAAATTGTGCCACTTTGACCATTTAATAGTTTTGTTATTTTTTTACTTTTCAGTTCTATTCTTTATTATTTATTCCTACTGTCATTCTATAAGTTCAAAGATAAAAAATATTTGTGTTTCTTACTAAATTGAGCTTATTTTTGTGACCATTTTTATTTACTTGCGAATAAGGACCCAAAAAATCATGACCTCGTTTTTTATTTTGCCACTGTTAAAATGAGAAAAGCCAAGGAACAAAACATATCTAATATCAAAGTGCGAACATAAATAAACATGTTATTAACCACTAATTTGTTAATTTTGTCAAAATCCGGTATTATACGACAAAAAACTATTAGTCTACAATCGTAGACCACGCGCCTAAGCTTGTGAGCAATAACGACGCGCCTAACGTAGGGTTAATTGGATTATACTTTTGTAGCGTAATACCTTCTAAAGGGCTTAACAGATTTTGATCACTAAACATAAATTTGGAACGTATGGACAAGTAGTATCTGATGTATCTAAGGTCAAGAATGATAACTGAAGCTATTGCAGGAATTATTGATCTTGAAAAACCGTTTTTTTCCATAGATAATAGATTTTATTAGAGCTATGAAGCCTATAACTTAAAAATTCAAAATTTTCCGGATGTCAGGTGTACACCGTTAGGTTTGTCTAGAGTCCTTCTACAAACGCTCAGTTATTGGAGCAATTCGTAGGTTGAAATTTTGAGTAATTGTCGAAAAACCAAAATTTTCAAATTTTAGTTTTTCAGTTTTTTGGTTATACTGAGCTGTGTGTATATCTGATCGTGACGTCTTATACACCATTTAAAAGCTTAAATCAACACTATTTATTTGGTGTATTTGCCGTTCGCCTGCCTCTTCTTGAACCGAAGATATATACCCCCAAAAATATGCCGTTTTGTACTTACCAACTCCTATAGCTGGCTTATGGGTAGTCCAAATTCACAAAATACACCGGTTCTGAATCGGCCCTGACCCCCTCTTCAAACACAGAAAAAAAATTCAGATCGATTTAACTTTCCCAGTCACATACATACATTCATACATATCCACAAACATTTTCCCTTTTTTAAATAGAAATTGAGTAATATTTCTGAGCTCGGTAACTTTTGAATGGTACAACCGATTTTCAAAATTAGACATGTGTTGGAAAGGTAATGAACAGTACTATGAGAAACCGTAAAGGTCGGACTTAGATTTTCGAAGTTTTTGGGAGTTTTGGGGACGAGAACGAAAAACAGACCCTAAATAGGAAGGGCCGTAAAATCCACACCCTTGGACCAAAATGGATGGTTGACATAGGATTGGGTAAGGCTTTTCCTGAACTTTGATATGAGTTGGCCCAATTTTCAAATCAGTCAGATTTAGAAAATCGATAATTTCGTGTATATTATAGTGTCGAGTGTAGGGGGTGTGGGTGTGCGCCACTGGCGAGAACTGCCGTTCTCTGGTAATAGTGTCGCATGTAGAGGGGTTATGCGCCACTGGCGAGAACTGCCGTTCTCTGGGGTCGCTTTTGTCGCATTCTCTCCCAAATGATCTAGTATTTACGACACCAGACTTGTGATAAGACAATCCGAGTTCATATCCCAGCCATCCTAATAATTATGGCCGGCAAATGAACTCGGATTGTCCAATCAAACTAACCGTCGTAACCACTTCAACTACATAAACCACTTCGGCGTTAATGGTTAAATGGATTATAATTTTAGAGCTCAATAAGTTCTGAACGGCTTAACCGATTTTGATGATTAAGCATGAGTTTGAAACATACTGAAAAGTAGTATCTGATGCATCCAAGGTCAAGTATGAGCGTGTCAAGGTAAGCGTATTACAGGAATTCTTGAGCTTGAAAAACCGTTTTTCCCATAAGAAATAGATTTGATCATAATTATGAAGCTTATAACACTTAAATATTCGAATTTTCCCAGATATGAGGTATACACCGTTGGATGCATCTAGAGTCCTCCTACAAACTCTGTTATTGGCGCAATTTGTAGGTTTAAATATTGAGTAATTGTCGAAAAACAAAAATTTTTAAAAAGTTTAATGAAAAAAGAATAAAAAAGTTTAATTTTTCAGTTTTTCGGTTATATTGAGCGGGGTGTATATCTGATCCTGACGGCTTAAACATCATTTGAAAGCCTAACTCAACATTATTGATTTATTGTATTTGCGGTCCTCCTGACTCTTCTTGAACCGAAGATATATACCCCCAAAAATATGCCGTTTTGTACCTACGAAGTCCTATAGCTGGCTTATTGGTGGTCAATAGTAACAAACAACACCGGTTTTGAATCGGTCCTGACCCCTTCTTTAAAAACACAAAAAAAATTCAGATCGGTTAAACTTTTCCACATACATACAAACATATTTACAAACATTTTCCCATTTTTAAATAAAAATTGAGTCATATTAATTTTTGAGCTCGGTAACTTTTGAATGGTATAACTGATTTTTAAAATTAGACATGCGGTGGAAAAGTACTGACTAGTATTATCAGAAGATGCAAAGATTGGACTTAAATTTTTGAAATTTTTGGGAGTTTTGGGGACGAGAACGAAAAACAGACCCTAAATGGGAAGGGCCATAAAATTCTCGCCCTTGAACCAAAATGGACAGTTGACATATGGATGGACGAGTCTTATCCTAAACTTTAAGATGGGATTTGGCCCAATTTCCAGTTCAGTCAGGTTTAGAAAATAGAAAATTTGGTGTATATATAGTGTCGCATGTAGGTGTATGTAGGGGTGTTGTGCGCCACTGGCGAGAACTGCCGTTCTCTGGTAATAAAAAAAGACAAATCAAATTAAACTCAAATTAAAAAATGAGAATAAGTAACTATACTGTAAATTCCAACTGACAATCAAATAAGCATTAGTAACACAGCCAGCATTTTAATCGACTCAAATTAACTTTTAAAATGAAGTTGTCAACTTTTTACATCCAATTTCGGGTCCGAAAAATATCACGTCGCTAAATTCCTTCCAGTCCAAAGTAATTTGATCTACTTTTCAAAGGTTTGCGAGCCATTTTTGCATAAAAAAGGGACCTTATCTGTTTCTAATTTGCTAGATCGTTACTTTGTTCGGTTGCTACTAGCAACAACGGGGACATTAGATTATTTTTTGATCCAAACTTGTATCTTAAATACGTTTTGGCAGAGATTGTCATAAACGTAAAACTTCTTTATCTTTTTCCCGTCTAATTGCATTAAAGGCCTAATTTTTTAATTTTTAGAGGGAACCTTTGTCGGCTTCCGTTTTGTCTTTGTAAAAGTTCGAAGTAATTTGCGGTAGTGAGAGCTTTTACACCTAATTGAGGCATTATACTGTTAAATATGGACCAGATTTTCAATAAAACTTTTACCACAAAAATTATAAACTTAAATTCGCTTTCAGAACATGAACATTTTTAATGTGGTAGCTACTGATATAAATCCTTTTATTAGAGAATTAAAATTAAAAATTCATAGATTTAAAAAAGTCAATACGAATTAAAATTTACTTGGGTAAAATCTCATATATAGGACTTCGTTGAAATTAAGTTGTAGGGTCCTTAGCCCAAGAAAATATCACAACTGGACAGTAGATGAAGAACAATTTAGGAACTCAAGAATATTTAAAGATATCTAAAATTAACTTTAGGAATTTAACTTTTTTTGAGCTGGAGATAAGACGCAATACATCGGCGCACATAGACTTGGAGTCAGAAACGACAGAGGAGACTTCCTAGAAAAATTCACAGAAGACTCAGAACTCTTTATCAAAAACACATTTTTCCAATTACCACCTCGAAAGCTGTACACACGGAAATCCCCTCAAGACAAACCCGGGAGAATTATTAGAAATCAAATAGGTTACATTTTAGTAAAAAAAAGGTTCCGAAACAGCTTTACATCTGTCAAGACTTATCCTGGAGTAGATTTAGAGACGGATCACGTTCCATTGGTGGGAGTATTTCGCGTCAAACTCAAAATAGTGCAGAAAAATAAATCACAATCATACGACCTACGTATGCTAAAAGACCCTGACACGAAAATGAGGGTCCAAGCCACGTTAAACGAGCAAGTGACTGCAATTAGAGACGAATCGAATGAAGAACAAATGATCAAACAGATGACCACAATAGTTCAAAATGTAAAGTATAAACACTTAGAGGCAGATAAATTAACCAAGAAGAAATCATGGATGACCGATGAGATTCTGAGACTAATGTACGAAAGAATAAATGCCAAGAATGACCCCGACATATATAAAACAATCAATATACCAATAAGAAGCAAAATTAAAGAAGCAAAGGAAAAGAAGCAATGGAGAGATGCCAAGAAATTAAGACTCTACAGTCAAAGTACGATAGTCACAATGTACATAGGAAAAATAAAGAACTCACCGGTGGACTAAGACGGAGACAGAGAGGAAATCTAGCTGATTATGATGGAAACATCATTTTAGACAAACAGAGTAAAATTAGAACATGGAAAGAATATCTAGAAAAACTATTTGAAGACCAAAGAGATAACACCTTTGAGTAAGAAGAAGAGGTAAATAATGGACCAAGAATATTACAGCAGGAAGTTTATTCTGCCATAACATATGTAAAGGATGGCAAAGCAGCAGGTCCCGATAATATACAAGCAGAACTACTTAAACTGATGAACAACGAATCAATAGAAATAATCACAAAGATATTCAACAAAATACACAACTCTGGAGAAATATCAACAGAATGGCTGAAGTCTGAGTGTATTGCACTTCCAAAAAAATCAGGAGCCAAAAAATGCGAAGAATACCGTACGATAAGCCTGATGAGTCATCTTCTAAAATTGTTCCTAAAGGTAATCCATACGAGAATTTACAAGCTATATGAAAGTCAAATTTCGCCCAAACAGTTCGGGTTAATAAATGCTGTTGGTACGAGAGAGGCTTTGTTTTCAATACAAGTCTTATTCCAGATATGCAGAGACGTCAATTGCGACGTATACGCATGTCTGGTTGATTACGAGAACGCGTTTGATCGAGTACAACACGCCAAGATGATGAAAATAAAAAAAGAAGCGGGAATTAACCACCAAGATCTGAAAATAATTAGAAACCTTTACTAGAATCAGACTGCAAACCTCAAAGTTGACGGTGAACACACCGAATATGTGAAAATCATGCGTGGAGTGAGGCAGGGCTGCATTTTGTCCCCCTAATATTAAATCTTCACTCTAAAAGAATATTTATCGAAGCTTTGCACGAAATTGAAAAAGGTATTCTACTAAACGGGTACCGGCTAAATAACATCAGGTATGCAGACGATACCATATTATTTTCGAACAACCTAGAAGACCTACAAGTCCTCATGAACAAAATCACGTATTATAATCAACAATATGGACTCAATATATATAAAGGTAAAGAAAGCAAAGCTTATGATCGTCAGCAAGAAAAAGATAACAGAAGGTCATCTCTATATCAACCAAACCCCTATAGAAAGAGTGAGGCACTATAACTACCACGGCACAATAATAAATAAAGAATGGATCAACAACCAAGAGATAAGAGCGTGCATCGGAAAAGCTATATCAATCTTCAACCGTATGGATGCGTTTTTCAAGAGCCACAACCTTTCTCTTGGTATAAAAGTAAGAATATTGAGATGTTACGTCTTCTCTGTCCTTGTTTATGGTGTTGAATCATGGACCTTGAACGAGGATATGTGCCGAAAGTTAGAAGGATTTGAGATGTGGCTATATCGGAAAATTCTTAAAATCCCATGGACTGATCGGGTCACAAATGAGGAGGTCCTTAGAAGAATCGGGAAGAAGCGAGAGGTACTGAGAGGTGCTAAATGGGTTGAGGAATTGGGACCTGGTTGTCTCAAGTTGGTCATTCATAATTATATCTGTATATTTTAATTTTAATTTTCATGCATTCTAATAAAGACAGCTTAAGGTCCCTATTTTGATTATGAATTTCAAATGGCCATTGAAATCCAATATGTGAGGTTTTCTCCAAAAACAATCCATCCACGTGAGAAGAGTCCTATGTTGCCCTGGGTAACATCCAGGCATATCTAGAACATCATTTGAATTTTATATAAATATGTAACACAACATAATCGTTTACATTTAAAGGGTGTTTACCAACTACATTCTGGTGGCTCTGGAATGCTATTGTTTGACTTTTAGAACACCGATGATGGATTTCTTAATCCGAATACGTTTTGTCTTATTGTGACCCTTATTTAGGGTATTTTAAAATATACCTTTTACAACAAATCTAGTATTTTTGTGATTTATGGTATAGAGCCAGCAGCCAGCTAGAGGAAGTTTATTTTCCTCGTGGATTTTGTAAATTAAAACTGTTTTAGAAAGTCAATCTACAATTTTAGGCTTTATAATATGCGTAATAACTACAGTATATCAAATAAACTTAAACGCATATGGGCCCCCCTTAGGATCATTCTGGTTACACCTCTGCGCATATGAATCCTAAAATTGAATATTGCCTTTTTAAAACAGTTATAATTTAATATCTCTAATTTTTGATTAGAAATTATTTTTGATAAAATCGGCATCACGGCGCTAAAACTCTCATAAGAACTGCTTTGCTTATGTTGCTTATACTGTAAAGTCAAGGTGGGACGGACTACAGCACAACGATCTTAATGCTTAAAAAGGGTGATAAAACGGTACCCGAAAACTACAGAGGAATAAACCTGCTTAGTACAGCTCTGGAATTGCCCATAAAAGTCATAACCAGCATAACCAAAAACGAAATAGATCTAGCAGATGAACAACAAGGTTTAAGTTCCGGACGATCCTGTAACGATGCAGGTTTTTTCGTCAGGCAAGTCATGGAAAAATTACTAGTATACAACATCGTGGCTAAATGTTGCTTACTTTGCATAAAGTCAAAAACCTGAGTATTGGGTACAGAATGGATGAAGAAATTATCTCTATAGTATGCTATACAGATGATGCCTTGCCTTACTTATTGCCGAGAGTAAAAATGACCTTTAGAGACTTTTATATCAATTTAATATAACAGCAAGAAAGTTCAACATAATCTCGCAAGAAAGAAGTATCAGCTACCTGGGAGTACGAATGCATAGTTTTGAGATACAGAAGCGGAAGTTGCCCAACAAATAAACAAAGCCAATACAATAGGAGAATGTCTTAAACACGCTATCTGACGCAACACACATCTACGGACAGAAACAAAAGCCAAGACTTCTAAGACCACAAGGATAAAAAGACTGATAGAAACGTGTGAAATTAAATAGTCCAAGATCTCATAGGACAATCATTATGGGACAGACAACGTAGCACAAACGTCAGGCACAGCTGTAATATAGAGAACATAAATGACAGGACATTGAAAAGAAAAAAAGAAGCAGAATGGAAGAAAGAAGACTGGTAAGGGTAACATGAGACAAATCACCAAACCGCCGAAAGAGTATAGGAAGGCCAAGGAAGAGATGGAGTGACAACTTGGATATCTGACAAGGAGGCATCCAAAGATGGAACAGGCGCAAGGCTTTAAGGAAGCAGGAAGAAGAAGAAAAAGACTTTTTCTTAATCCACTTTGCAAGTATTTGCCTGTATGTTATTCTGATTATTTACCTATTACTTTGTAACGTTACAAACGTCACATCTTTGTTATTTTATTTTTAAATAATTATTTTACTTTATTTTCTTTAATATTTTATTAGTAATAATTTTCTTCTATTTGTTTTACCTGTTTTCTTCGTTAAAAACTCGTTGGCGCCCTCTTTTATTATCCTCTTTTATTACCCTCTCTTATTATCTTCTATTTAATAAATCTCTTTTCATCTAAACTCTATATCATCATACTGAACGTACCCAGTATATTCTTACTCTGTGAGTATCTGTTTTAATACGGAACATGCCTAACTTCCTACAGTTCACGGTGTCATTTCAATTCTTAAAATAGTGGTGGTAATGTCATAAAAGGCAAAGTAGCTTCAAAATTAAAACATTTTATTTCTAGACAATCTTTCTTTTGAGGTAAGAATACTAAGAATTCTAATTATTACAATCATTATATTCCTCATTATATTCCATGCATAGCTAGTTTCTTATAAGAGTCTTTCTATTTTTTATACCTAACCTTCAAATGTTCAACCATGTGTTTGGTTTCTGTATTTCATTTTATCTATTGATATGCTTTTAGTAATCAGATATTTAACTATTCCCCTCATCTTAATTCCATTTAATTTACCCTTGCCATCTACTAGTTTTTGAATACTATTTGGCAAAGGTCAAATTGGTTTTCTTCTTGATGGTTGATATGTGTTTTGCTCTTCTAGTTTTGGAAAGAAATCAAATCTTTTTCCCTTCGGGAGCCTCCAGCAGAAAGCCTATCACCGGTGATGGAACTAATGCTGACAAGAATAAGACCATGCCATCTAGACAGCAACGACGAACATCTTCAGCTGCAGGGACCTAGGGCCACAACATTTGCCCAGGTCTACAACAAGTCGACAGTGGTACCATTCAACATCAAGAAGTTACCATCGAACCAACACCAAAAGCCATAAATATAATCCAGAAATTGTTAGTTTTTGGCAAGAATTTGAATATATTCGTTAATGCATTTAATAAGTCATATTTTTATTATATCTTTTTTGAACAATAAACATGATTGGTTAAAAATACTGTTTTGTTTGCTTCCATTCCGAATTTTCATAGTTCAGTTCTAAGATTAGGACAAGACGAACATACACCTTGAGAGACTGAGCTAAGCTAAGGGTGTAGCGATGGCTATCTTGGATGATTGGAGAAATATTTTCTAATATTATTTCAATTATCTGGGGTAGTCCAACGCCTCTTTTTCGTTTCACTGGAGCCCAAATAGTGGCCCGAATTTGGCCCGTGCCAAATAGTATATAAAAACTAGTAGATGGCAAGGGTAAATTAAATGGAATAAAGATGAGGGAAATAGTTGAATATCTGATTACTAAAAGCATATTAATAGATAAAATGAAATACAGAAACCAAACACATGATTGAACATTGAACATTTGACGGTAAGGTATAAAAAATATTAGAAAGACTGTCATAAGAAACTAGGTATGCATGGAATATAATGAGAAATATAATGACAAATATACTGATTGTAATAATTAGAATTCTTAGTATTCTTACCCCAAGAGAAACATTGTCTAGAAATAAAATGTTTTAAAAATGAATAACCATTTTCAATTTCGTTGCAAAACGAAAATACAGCCGAACCATATTCGGCTCATATGCTGCTCTCCCTGATCCAACCAAAACAAACCCCAGCGTGCAGTCCCGAATTGCAACGAACGAAATGGCATAGATGCCCTAGCGGCAACTGCTAGCAAAAGACTAAGTTTTCACTCTAATGGCATATAACATATCCCACCAGAATGAAAACAACAAACGAAAATGAGTTGTTTTCATGCTGGTGGGATATGTTATATGCCATTAGAGTGAAAACTTAGTCTTTTTTTAAAATGTTTTAACTTTGAAGCTTCTTTGCCTTTTATGACATTACCATCTCTATTTTGAGAATTGAAATGACAGCGTGAACTGTGGGAAGTTAGGCATGTTCCGTATTAAAACAGATACTCACAGAGTAAGAATATACGGGGTACGTTCAGTATGATGATTTAGATTTTAGATGAAATGAGATATATAAAACAGAAGATAATAAAAGAGGGTAATAAAAGAGGATATTAAAAGAGGGCTCCAACAAGTTTTTAACGAAGAAAACAGGTTAAACAAATAGAAGAATATTATCACTAATGAAATATTAAAGAAAATAAAGTAAAATAATTATTTAAAAATAAAATATCAAAGATGTGACGTTTGTAACGTTACACACTCCTCTCACCCATCAAAAAATTTTTAACATAAGTGAGAAATTTTGCTCAAAGAAAACAGGAACTTCATTAAAATGTTTGTATATAAATTGAATATGTTTACTACTTGTACATTTATGAATTATCTAATGCAATTAAATTATTATTGTATTTTACGGTATATACATTACAAAATGATTATTACATGACGATCCACATCATCGCGAACACAAGTGAAACATGCGAGAGTATCTATTCATCTACATGCTCTTGAATAACTTCATTGTATGCATAACTGATTAAATGGTGATGAAAGTGAAACATTCCAAATTACACGCTTGGAAGACTTCATCGAGAAGTGTGTTACTAAGTCAGCGAAAAGATCTGACGAGACGTTCGTAGATAGCGAAATCCCACTAGATTTAATGGAGGTTTTATTAAAGCACCAATTTCATTGTAATTATACCTTTTCCTCTAATGCGGTTTATGTGAATATGACTCGTTAATTTAATGGGAGATTGATGATTATGAGCTTATAAGAACGGTTAATGACATAGTATTAGCAAGTAATATGGGTTTTTGTAATTTATTTGATTTAATAAGAGGAACTATAAAGGTGGCAGGAAACGGTAGAGCAGAATAGTGTGACCATTAACAAATAGAACTGAAACTAACACTTACTCCAATTAAATCTAATTAAATGTATTTTTATAAAAAATATCATCATTTACCTTAATGTATGAGAGATTTATTTATAAAATTTATTTAGGTAGGTATATAAATATTATATCAACAATAAAATTAACTATGGTTAACAATTTAGTGGGAAATAAGCCACAATTAAATTGAAAAAATAATTTTATTAACGTTTCGAAGCCCAAATCGGGTTTCGTTGTCAAAATACACAATACTATTAAAATAAACAAAAATGTTGTTGCTAAGTAAAAAAATTCTTCTAATAATTTATATAATCTGACTCATTTATATTGGCAATTCAGACGTATATTATACATTTTAAAGTAGAAGACTTTAAAATGATATCGCCAATATTTATGAGTTGCGTTCCTGGGACTACTTTACTAAAAGATAGTTTTTTCCTGGTTTTCCCTCGTGATTTACTATGGAATCTCTAACGCGAGAATTTACTGTCATCGTTGCATTTGTTTGTCTTTTTAAAGACAGATCACATGCTACGATTTTTTTGTGACGGATATTCTTGAGTTGGGATTGATTTCATGTAATCGAATGAACTACCTTTTTGTAAAGTCGTCCCAGGAACTCAACTCATAAATATTGGCGATATCATTTTAAAGTCTTCTACTTTAAAATGTATAATATACGTCTGAATTGCCAATATAAATGAGTCAGATTAAATAAATTATTAGAAGAATTTTTTTACTTAGCAACAACATTTTTGTTTATTTTAATAGTATTTTGTATTTTGAAAACGAAACCCGATTTGGGCTTCGAAACGTTAATAAAATTATTTTTTCAATTTAATTGTGGCTTATTTCCCACTAAATAGTTAATCATAAAAATGCCACAAGAAAATAGCTTCAGAACAACAATAAAATTAACAAAAAAATATAAAAATTGTAATATTTCGTAAAAATGTTGCAGTACTAATAACAATAAAACAGCAGGTCCGGACAATGTACCCTGCGAAATACTAAAGATCCTATCGCCGGCGCCGCTCGGTAGGACTACTCAGAAGTGCCGTAAACAAGATCAGAATTGTCATGTTGACAGCCAACGTCCGCAACGGACAGGGCACTTGAATAAGAAGATCAAAATGTACTAGAAAAATATTGGCGGTAAAATAAGTACCAGTAGTTTTTTCATAGTTTTTTACTATGCTTGGTAATTATTACTTGCTCGGTAATGCGAAACGCATATGCCAAGAAGCTAAGGATTGCTCAACGTAAGATGGAATGGTCGATGATTGGTGTGTCATTGCGGGACTATATTGCAAACGAAGAACTACGACTGAGGACAGGAGTTACAGATATTGTACGTCAGGTGGCTAAACTTAAATGGAACTGACCGGTCATGTGACCTGTCTGACAGATGGAAGATGGACAAAGAGGCTACTCGAGTGGAGACCAAGAGCAGATAAAAGAAGAGGAGAAAGACCACCCACGTGATGGACGGACGATATAAAAATACTGACCACAAATTGGATTCAAAGCACCCAGGACGGAAGGCAGTGGATGGAAATAGAGTAGGCCTGTAACCAGCAGTGGACGCAAAGGGCTGACTGATGATAATGGTGAATACGAAACTCGTTCGAGGTGACGGCTCTCACGGTGTATTTGAGTTAAGAGTGCGTAGTGGCATTTCGTTGTGTTGTGATTTTCATCTGTGAATCAACCATATTTATGCCTTATTTTAGTGCCAATTTACCTCCATCCTTATTCCATTAGAGGAGACTGCCATGCGGAGAGTTTGCTGAGGGTACTTTTTTCAAAAATAAAGTCTTGAAGTCACTTAGTGAGCACAGAAACCTGAAGCAGAACGTCAGACAAACGCTTGTTTGATTCTGATGTTCAATAAGAACTGTGACAGTACAGTCTATAGATTCTTTTGGTTTAAACACTTTTCAGCAAGATATGTCAGGAAACTTGCCAAAAAACTAGTGCGCCATGTCAACATTTCATCTTTCATTTTAAAAATACTAATAATTAACTTACTTTATTAGACATCATTTAAACCTGTACATACCTGAAACAAAAACGAACATTAGTTAAAAGGAAATCATTTTAGTTACGATTATACAGTTGAGTCCAGGGTTCTTTACCCGTGCGTCATTAATACCTGGCGAGATAAAACACATACTTTTTATCTAGCATCATTCTCTTCCACGCATTAAAATAAAGATAAACCAGCTACCGCTTGTTATTAAGTAAAGACACATGCTATTTTTATGAACGCTTTAGACTCGGTACATTAAAAAGAGATAGGTACAAAAAAGACTCTTGGAACATTTTCAGTATAATTTGTGATGTTTCTGGTTTGTTTACTTTTCACTGCCAGTTTATTGGATTATTTGCCGTTTTTTGTCCTGTTTATGCATTTAGAAGTTATTTATATTACAAAAATTTAAGAAATAACACAAAGAATAGCTATTTGTATAACAAGGGAGGAAAGTGCTACTTTTCCTCCCGAGAATGAACTTAACTGCGCGATGGGTAGCGGAGGGCAGTAATCATTCAAGGGAGGAAAAGGCACTTTACTCCCATGTTATACATATGGTTTTTCCACCTTCCTCAAATTAATAACAAGTCATTTTTCATTTTTACTTAATTTATTTATGTAACTAACCAACAAAATTTATTAAAACTAAAACTAACAAGTAGGTACAATATAACTGTCATCTGTCAAATGTAAGTCAAATTATTAATGTAAACATTGTTAAATCAAAATAACAATTTACTGTTTTTTACGATTCTGCAAAATACAGGGTGTTTTATAAATAAACGTTAAAATGTATAGATACTTACGTAATGGAAAATAGATATTGTACAGGGCGTCAATAAGTTATATTTCATGAATGAAATACCATGACGTCACTTTTATTTTCCTCCCTAGGGAAGAAAAATATTTTCCTCCCTAGGGAGGAAAAGTACAACTTTGCTCCCTACAATCAGGTCCGGAAAAGTATACTTTGGGTAGAGGTAGGTGGAAAAATATTTTATTGTCAAATATTTATATTATAACAAATATTTCATTACAGTAATGATATTAAAAGAATTTATTAAGCTACTTCAAATGTAGCTGTAATTCTGTACCAAAATTTTAAAGGAAAAGTAACATTTTAGATTTTATCAATTATTTGAACAAATTACGGTCGCAATAATAACCATAATAATTGAGACAAATCAGAAATACTATGATTTTCTTATAAAAAGGCACTATACCTATCTAAATTACTTTACATACTTCAAACTGGAATATTAAGCGGCCTCAGGAATCTTTTAAAATTATAAACATTTTTTTGTCTTAAAAACAAATAGAATATCTCGGCAACTGTTAAATTAAATGAAATTAAGAAAACGGTATTGTAAAGGACGCAGCGGTACGCTCCTCATAAAAGAAAAAAAAGTTTAATTGCGATGAGTGGTTCCTGAGATTCAACCAGTCAAAGTTGACCAACATGTGCGACGAAGTTATAAAAATAGAAGGGGAATTTTCAAACCATTACCTTTTTAAGGTATACGTTAAAAAAATGTATTTTCTCGGCCTCCCATAGAGCAATTTTCTTCATTTTTATTCCAAAGTAACTCAAGTAGAGCCACCTAACTAACGCGCTAGTAAATGCGAAAGATCCTTTGGTTTTGTTATAATGAATTAATTTATTATTGATAAAAAATTACTTACCTAAAATTTTAGTTGAAAATAAAAGATTTTGTTGGGAAAACTCGGATTTTCCGAAGAAAATTTTTGTCGAAACAGATTGGAAAAAAAAAATATTTCTGCAGAATTAAATTACGGTAAATTTTTATTTTAGTGTTTTTGGTGTAAAGTAAAATCTTCTGAGATCCAGAGCAATAATTGAAAAAAAAAACACCATTTCGAAACGGTAATTTGTTTATAAAAAATAGCACAACATCTGCGGACTTTACACACCTACAATTATTTTATAATAAAATCATAAGATTCGATGCTGGTAAATAAATGCTGAACAATAAAAATGCTGGTAAATAACTTTTCCTTGTTTTTTTTTCAATTTGCCCATCGGGTATTTATAGATTTTTCAATGACACTCGATTTTTACAAAATGTTAGTAAATAAACACGAGAGCAATTATTGTTCAGCCAATAAAACTAAAACGCGACGAACACTCTACCAATCTCACGTATAAAATTTTATTATATATCTTAAAACAATAACCATTACTAATAATATAAATTTAATAAAGAGCTAAAAGAGTTGGAAAAATAAACATTTTAGATATTTTGCGGCGCCACTGTTTGCTTTTTACGATATCTTGGGGCTCTGATGCGCACATTTAGAAAACGATGTCGTAAAGTCTCACTCCTTGTTTATATATTTCATATTTTGTATGATATGCCTTTTCTAGGTTTTTTATATACATAATATTGTTAACAGCGTCATTTCCTACTAGGTCTGGATCCCGCGTATGAAAAAAAAGTTGATTAATAGCAAGCTGAAAATTTGTTAATAGCTTAATGGTGTCTAGTCGGATAACCTTTGATATATGGGAACACTGGAACAGGGGCAGTTTTAATTGTGGAACAGGTTAAAAATTTGGAACGGTCAGACCCAGAAAACGGCACATTTATTTTGTCCGACAGAACAGACTTAAAGTCTCCAAACAGAGATTAAACTCTCATGCAAAAATCAGACTGCTATTTATCACCTGTCATAATTCCTGTCATTTGACATATTCTACATGTTCCACTCATTAAAACGCCCATTTGGTGATAAATAGCAGTCTGATTTTTGCATGAGAGTTTAATCTCTGTTCGAAGAGTGTAAGTCTGTTCTGTCGGACAAAATACATGTGCCGTTTTCGTGGTCTGACCGTTCCAATTTTTTAAACTGTTCCACAATTTAAACTTCCCCTGTTCCAGTGTTCCCATATATCAAAGTTTGTCCGACTAGATACCCTTAAGCTATTAACAAATTTTCAGCTTGCTATTAATCAACTTTTTTTTCATACGCGGGATCCAGACCTATACTGCTTTATATCGAGAATAATTCCAGAAACATTGTTTGCTAAAATCATAGAGTACATTATACTTATACAGGGTGTCCCGAAAAGAATGGTCATAAATTATACCACACATTCTGGAGTCAAAAATAGTTCGATTGAACCTAACTTACCTTAGTACAAATGTGCTCACAAACAAAGTTACAGCCCTTTGAAGTTACAAAATGAAAATCGATTTTTTTCAATATATCGAAAACTATTAGAGATTTTTTATTGAAAATGGATATGTATAATTCTTATGTCAGGAGCATCTTAAAACAAAATTATAGTGAAATTTGTCCACCCCATAAAAAATTTATGGGGATTTTGTTCCCTTAAACCCCCCAAACATTTGTGTACGTTCCAATTAATTCATTATTGTGGTACCATTAGTTAAACACAACGTTTTTAAAACTTTTTTGCCTTTTAGTATTTTTTCGATAAGCCAGTTTTTATTGAGATGCGGCTTCTTTTTCAATATATTTACGTAAAAATTTTATGGGGGTTTTGTTCCTTTAAACCCCCCTAATGTTTGTGTACGTTCCAATTAAACTATTATTGTGGTACCATTAGTTAAACACAGTGTTTTTAAAACTTTTGTCTCTTAGTCTTTTGTTCATAAGTCACCTTTTATCGAGATGTAGCTTCTTTTTCAAAATATACCTAAAAATGTAAATTATAAATAAATTTTCAGATTATTAACCTCTATAACCGTACTTAACCATATACAAATATGTGGTGGATTCGAAAAATATTCAAAATATCTCGATAAACACTGGCTTATCGAAAAAGTACTAAGAGGCAAAAAAGTTTTAAAAATAATGTGTTTAACTAATAGTGCCACAATAATAATTTAATTGGAACGTACACAAAAGTTTGGGGGGCTTTAAGAGAACAAAACCCCCATAAAATTTGTATGGGGTGCACAAATTTTACTTAATTTTTTTTTAAGATATTGCTGTCGTAAAAATGCCACATGTCAATTTTCAATAAAAAATCTCTGAGAGTTTTCGATATATGAAAAAAAATCGATTTTCATTTTGTAACTTCAAAGGGCTGTAACTTTTTTTGTGTGCACTATTGTATATAGGTAAGTGAGGTTCAATCAACCTATTTTTGACCCCAGAATCTGTGGTATAATTTATGACCAATCTTTTCGGGACACCCTGTATATTTCTAATTGACCATTCCAGGTCACGTGACTTTCGACACCGTTGCTGGAGGGCAAAAATTGTGTTTTTGGTGTTATTTTTGCTATTTTCTCGTTTTATTATAAAAAATCTGTGGTTTTAACTACAAAAATTTCAAATATTGGATATAGGACACCCTCGTAGGGGATGCAAAAACCCGGTATAATCAGAAAATCAGTTTTCTTGGCCCATATCGTCGTTCTGTTTACAGTGTATTGTGATTATAGTGATTTAAAACATTTCGGTCTTTAAATGCGGCTGGTATTATAAAAAAAACTTACTTGATCTCTTTTACCTTTACTGGAACACTTTCAAACTGAACAAAACGCTGGTATTTTAATAATATTCTTAAATTAAACAATGGGTTTCTACACTTAACCTAGTTTCTTTACAATATTTTGCCCACCAGTCGTTGTCAAATGACGTCACCCTGGAATGGTCTATATTTCGATATAAATTGAAAAGACTTTTAATTAAAATCAGCTTATATTTAATTTCAATAGGATATATAATCGGTTCATAACGTTCCACGACGTCTTCCGATTCCCAATCGCCATGGCTTTCGATCGTAGCACATGTCTTCGTTCAAGCCTCTTTCTCTGATTTCCCTATGGATTCCTTCTATCCAGCTTTTCCTAGGTCTTCCTCTTTTCCGCCGTCCTTTTGGTGCCCATCGTAGCACTTGCTTGGGTAATCTGTCGTCTTCCATACGTTGTATACGTGGCCAAACCATCTTAGTTGCTGTGTTTTTATATCGTCCATTATTGTATGCTTTACATCCATTATCTCCAATATTCTTGTATTTTTGATTTTTTGTATTCTTGATATACCAGCAGATCTTCTCCAGAAGTCCATTTCAGTTGTTCTGAGCATATTTTCGGATTTTTCTTTAAGTGGCCAAACTTCGCTGCTGTATGTTATAATGCTCTTAACAATGCTGTTATAGATATTATGTTGATTTTCTTTTGAGATACTTTGGTCCCATAGGATTTTGTTCAATAATGCGATAGCTTTCCTTCCTTGTATGCACCTTTCTTGGAGATTCTTGTCCAATGTTCCATCTTGTGTAATTTTAAGACCCAAATATTTATATTCCTGACAGTGATTAATAGTTATTTCATTTTCCAACGCTAGATCCTGCTGTATACCTCCAACGCACATATATTCCGTTTTCATGGTATTCACTTCTAAACGCCAGTTCCGGTACTCTTCTATGATTTTTCGGGTCATATATTCAATATCGTGATAATCCTGGGCCATAAGAATCTATAAGAATCTGATCATCCGCAAAACATAGAGTGTATAGCATGTTATCATCATTTAGCGGTATACCCATATTGTTACATTTCCTTTTCCAGGATTTCAAAACTTGCTCTAAATATATTTTAAATAGTGTCGGCGATAGACAGCAGCCCTGTTTAAGACCCCTATTCACTTCATATCCTGACGAGATTTCCTTGCCTAGCTTAACTTTTGCTATATTATGGTGGTATAGATTTTTTACAGCTTTAATGAGGTTCAGACTGATGTTAGTTTTTTCGAGGGCTTCCCAAAGTTTACTTTGTGGTACAGTATCATATGCTTTTTTTTAAGTCTATGTACACTAAATGCAGTTCTTGATTGTAGGATTTGTTTGTCCATTAACTCTGTTACACAATATAGGTGGTAAGTTGTGGATCTGCCAGCGTGGAAACCGGCTTGCTCTTCGGCCTCTAAGTCCTTGTATTCTTCTTTTATTTTATTTTTGATAATTTTTCCGTAAACTCTGCTGATGGTGCTTGTCACAGGTCCTTTCAATAGGAAACTTGCATAAAATTTTAAATTCGAAAAAAATGTTATAAATCATAACAGACCATAATTTCGAACCTGTATCAAAGATAAAAAAGTTTTGTTTGTCTTTCGTTTGGCCCCTAAAGACGACTAAAAATTCAACTTATACCAGCCACCCCAAAACGCGTCGTGACGTCACAGGGTTGTATGTTTACATTCTACACCAAATGTATATATAATTTTAAATTAGACATTATAAACGACAGTAAGGAATACAGTTATGTGACGTTAAAAGTGTTTTTAATCGTTTGAACTATTCATAGAAAATTTGTACTTTTACAAAATGGTTTTATTTTTAATAGTAAACCTTCTTTCCTTTCCTGGAATGTAAGGTAATGAAACTGGTATATATTATTACAACGACATACGATAAATGTCATTAGAATATAAAAATTTTTCCTTTATTCTCCGACGACGAGCTGGCCAAATACCCAAGTAGGTGGAGGCCAATAAACTAAAGAAGGAGAAGAAGAATATACCTAAAAATAACGCTGTGTCTAGGTACACGCTAACGTGTACGGAAATTAAAAAATTAGAGTGTCAGAGTGTTGGAATTTGTTTAATCGCGTTGTGTTTACACTTTAATTTTAATATTGATTAGTAAAGAGATTTCTTATTTTTTATTTGGTTAGTGTTTGTTTTTAAATTAACTATGCATTGTGTACAATTATTTAGTTGTTTTAATGAGTTTAACAAAATTTTAAAACAGTATGAAAAAGTTAAGAGACTATAAATTACTATATATTTTTTTAGTTATAAGATAAGTGCAATAGTATTACTGTCCAAAATTAAAATAAAAGGAAGACTTAAAGCTTTCACAATAATAATTAACTTGTTCTGAATTTATTTTCTTGTGGCATTTTTGTAATCAACTAATCTAAATTGGAACTAAGCCACAATTTAACTAAAAAAATGATTTTATTAACGTTTCGACGTCTAAATCGGACGTCGTTGTCAAAACACAAAATATTATTAAATTAAACAAAAATGTTGTTGCTTAGTAAAAAATGTTTTCTAATAATTTATTTAATCTTAATAATTTTTGTATTTTGACAATGACATCGGATTTGGACGTCGAAATAGTTGATTATAATAATTAACTTACGTATAAAAATTATTTTAACAATATTTTGTACGTGTCATGACAACATGACAACTAAATACATATATTTATTTTGCTAACCTAAATATATACTTTTATATACACATTGATTTATTACAATTAAGTTTGAAACACCTGAATAGTTCTGCTTCCCTTCCCTTATCAAATATTTTTCTATCAAACAAACACTAACCATATCAAAATAGCTTGTACCAAAATATAAAGCCACTGCGCACGCTAAATAATGACGTCACTGGCTTGATGAAGTTTAATTCGCGTGTACCTAACTTTTTTATTTGCGTACACGTTAGCGTGTACCTAGACACAGCGAAATGTAACCATAATAATAACTAATATAAAACTATGTGACGTCACGGGTCGTTTGAACTATTTTATACCGCAGAAGACTTTAAATATGTATTTCTAAGTTATTACGAGTTTTTGAAGCGTGAAATTTTGGAAATCTCATTTTTAAACAAAACTGAACATTATTATGTAATAAAAATGTGCAAGTTCCCTATCCAGAGATGATCCACCATCCCTATACGTCCGTTTTGGTCTCTACAGACCTCTTTAGACACCGAAACGGACGTATAGGGATGGAGGATCATCTCTGAACTGAAATTAAACATAAGCTGTATTTAATTTTTCATTTCACTCATATTTTGAGTACAAGGAATCAACTTTCATTGGAATTTTTCCTATACTAAAAGCCACAGTTAGAATGCAGTAAAGGTAGCATAGGGCAATGTATTTCTTAACGGAGAACGGCCGACCACGTTGTCGGTTTGCCCCGAACGGTGCATTAAGACCGGATTTAAGAGTCATAGCGCTGGAATATACGCGCACACCACAATAATTGCCTACGGTTGTATTTATACCACTGTGCCGACATGAGCGACATCCATGCGCGCCGTAAGAGTATCACTGCATTCTAACTCTGGCTTTTACTTTAGACGAATAGACGGAACGTGACTGCATATTGTAGAGCCCCTTTCGTGTCATTTATTCGTCGTCTCCTTGCCTTATAAATTGTAAAATGCAGATATTACGGATGTTACCAGAAAGTGGTTCCACGAGAATTTTCAGATTTATTGTTTAGATCTGGGACTTCTCATTTCTATGAAAATACTATGCTTTTGTACACACTTATAACAAATAAATTAATGGGTAAAGAAAAGTCTTTTGATGTTTCTAAACATACTTAATCCCTAGCTGAGAGCTTTCGGCTCACAAAGCCATCTTCAAAACTATCCTACAATAAAACAACTCTTTTAATTTTAAACATTACATAGTTTCACTTACGTCAAAAGTTTAAAGTACTTATAGGGTTACTCGAGGGCAGTGTTGCCAATCAGCGGATAATTATCCGATTTGCGTACCTTTTTGAGAGTTGTATATTTTTCAGTGTATCTACCATCGACTAAAACTTTCTCATCCATATATTCGCAACACCAACAACACATTAACTTTGTTTGGTTCAACCCAAATTTTTGTAAATAGCCTATACTGAATGAATGTTAGTGACATCCGATACTTTTCATCTTTTGACAAAAGGGACATGTGCCGATTCTTTTGTTTATAATTTGAATGCACAAGTGCATCCACTTAAGGCATACTAATCCAATTCAAATTTCAAAAACCGTCTGCCGTGCGATATTATTTATGAGTTTTTAGTTTTTATTCTTTAAACTTATGAAAGCTAATCCACGCACGATTTAGTTTTATTTTCATTTTATGTAGTGCTTAAGCAAACGTCTCGTCTGTTGAAATAAGTTTTCGTTTGTGAAAATGCTTTTTTAAGGTGGGTAGCAATTTTTACTAACGTGTGGATATTGAAATATAATAATGAATTTGTTTTAGACCAAATCAAACACTTACGATAATACAAAATACGAATAATATAATAATAGTAAGTAAATAGTATTTACATACATGAATTAGGTAATAATCAGCTAGGATACGAGATTTTCATCTATAAATAAAAATTTTTAAACTGTGAAATAGAGAATCCAGTAGATCAAAGGAACGGTTGTTCGAGCGCTAATCAGAAATGGAATCAACTGATCATTATCAAATATTTAATTACTGTCAATATCAACTTTGATTGGGTTGCTGAAAACATAATTGATTACAATTATGAGATTAATTGATTAATTAATCAATTATGTTAATAATTGTAACGTTAATTGATAATTCAAAATTAATTAATCAATCAATTATGTTAATTATAATAATGATAATTGATTACAATCAACTGATTGGCGTACGAACAACGGATTTTGTTATTTGATGGTTGTTAAGGGGACTAAAAAATAACATTGTTAACATTGATTTTAATAACAGAATAATTTTTGACCTAGCGCACCTTTTCGTGACAAATCGGATATTTTTCGAGCGATCATCGTATAATCTAGAGAAATGCGATTGGCAACACTGCTCGAGGGTACTAGAGGGAACCCATTTTTTAATTGAAAAAAATGTTGATTTAATAGTTATTTATGATATAAGTGTTAAAAGTACACGTTTAAGGCACGCATGTGAAAGTTTCACGCAATTCACATGAGTGCCTTAAAAATGTACTTTTTAACACGCATATCATACAATATTTTTTCTACAAACGTAATTACAGAACAATATCAACAAAAACTTTTACTTGAACTTGACTGACATTCCATTTTTATATTTTTTTGACATTACATCAAAATTGCCTATACGGTCAATACGAACTGCAGTGCCTTCAAATTTTTAAAGCACTAGTGCCTTAAAGTAGCATTTTTAACACGGTTGTAGAATAATAGTATATTGTGCAACAAGTGCAGAAAGATACTAATTTCTCACGAGTTTGAAAAGTTGCGGTACGAGCGCAAGCGAGTGCCGCAATTCAAACGAGTGAGAAATTATCTTTCTGCACGTGTTTCGCACTATACTTTTTCTACAAGCACAGTTTTTCCTAAAAATAAAAATCACAATTTCCAAACGACGATTAATTATAATAGGTACCTATGTGATAAATTTTAAACTGTATTTAATTAATACCTACTAATCAATTTAAATTCCTTATACCTAAATAAATTGCACAGAAATCAGTTAAAAAATTAATGCACTACCTTAATTTGTTTAAATTTAAACAATTATTACACATTATTGACATTATATTTATGCAGTCACGGATTTACACAAAACCTACTTCATTCGACGTATATCACAGGTACTAGAAATTCGCAATTAATGAAATCGATTCGTGTCTGGAATATAAATAAACGTACCAATTTTCGTTTTTCTAAATAGTTTTTTTTTTTTAAATTCAAAAAACAAAAAATATTCAAATCGATTTTTCTAGAAAACGGTGTATCCTATCGACTTAAAGTAAGAGCACCTTTTAGTACAAAAATACCTTACGGCTTAATAATCCAGAATCAAAAATGTTAAAAAATTGAAAACAAAAAAGTTAAGCGATAATATAACTGTTGCCCTACCCAAAACGGACGCCTATGACCTGTACTAGAAATTCGAAATGAATGGAATTGATTTATCTCTAGAAGATAAACACGCTTACCAATTTTCATTTTTTTAAATATACGCGTTCTGGAGGTATTTAAGAAATAATAATTACCAAACGCCATTTTCAAATAGCTCTAGCTCCTTTAGGAAGCATTTTCGGATTAGGTAAATTGGGTTAAACTATCTTAAAATTATTTTAGGAATCTCCTGTCTTCGTTTGTCTTGTCGGAAGAGTTTCTGGACACCTTGTATAAAAAAATTGATGAATAATAAGACTGCAATTTTGTTCATATCTATTATACATAAACTTCAAAACAAAGCATTTACGCTCTTTATCTAAGCTTTTGTCATACATAATAATTTAAAACAATCCAAATATGAATAAAGTTTGTAAAGCCTATGCGAGGGGCTTATTCTAATGTCTTTTCCAATAGGAACACTTTGGAGTATTAAACCTGTGAGCTTATAGTCTTTTTGAGAAATTACGACTCCCAGAAGATTTCTTCTGTTGATATCAATGACACATACCAAGAAAGTTTGCCAGGAGTTGTTGAATTTATCGCTTTGTAACAGTTGTCCGGATTTATTGAGATTATGCCATATTTTCCACATTAGATTTTTTACTTCTCAATAAATTATTTGGTACTACAAATAGGAAACTATTAAATTGTTATCTACTGGATATTTCCTCTATCAACTATAAAAAACGTGTAGAAAATTTATATTTTTTGAATTGTTAGTATTTTACTGTTCAACACGACCAGATAATGTCAACATATCTAAACTAATCTAGAAAATGATTTTTCAGTGAGTAAGATAATATTCCAATATAATTCCAATATTCCTATATCCAATTGTAAAATAATATTATTAAACTTCCGACATAGACCAGGGCGCATCTGTAAAAATATTAGTACATTTGGACGTTGAGAGGTGACTCAAATTTTTTTGCAGAAATTGCTTGAAAATAAGTCAAATAATAATATTTGAGTTATCCTCCCTCTCAAAAAGGTCCGGAACATTGTTTAAATAATCAAAATGTCAAAAAATTAAGGAAACATTCGATTTTTTTCTTGGTTTTTTGATTATAACTTTAAAAGTATTCATTTCCGAGAAAAGTTGTACTGAAATAAAAGTTGCGAAATTAAATTTTCTACAATATAAAATTGGTTAAAAATTTAAGAAATAGTCACCCTTGTTGGAAAATAGCAAAAATTGTGAAAAAAGCATACAAAAACAAGTATTCGAATTTTACGTTTTTCAACCATTTATGCTACACTTAGGACCTTCATATTTCACTCTGAAAAATTTTATGATACAGTAAAACAATATTGTAAATTTCATTAAGATCGGTTCGATAGATTTTGCAAAATAAATTTTGCAATCCAGCTTTCGTAAAAAAAATTCATTTTTTCAAAATGTTACAGGACTGAAAATAAAGCAGATACCAAGTTGAAAATTTTTTTGCATATAGAAGTGTACTGTACCTGTCATTTGAAATTTCGCAAAATTAAAATCGCTTAACACCACGGCGTCAGGAATTTTTTAAATAAACATTAATTATTGGTGCTACGCGCAGGACAGCGGATAGGTTGCTCTGATTGGACATTCCAATGACCTTTGATAATATTTGATAAATTTTAATTTTTATGACATTTCGATATAAATAAATAAATTTGTTTATTGCAAAATAAAAACACATACTCTATCCTTTGAAATAACACTTTTATTAGCAAAAACTTTCTTTGTTCATATATTTTAATTTAAATAATAACAGTTTATTATTTTTAAACATATGCAATTGTTTAAACAATATTTCACAAACAATAATAAAATTAGTTTGATTTTTGTGGAATTAAAAAATTAAAATACTTCAAAATATAGAGTAAGAAAATAATATATTGGATAAAGATTGGAAGAAATTTTGGTGGAAATCAACCTGTGTGAATCGAACACCGCTGTCCTGCGCGTAGCACCAAAAATTATTGTTTATTTCAAAAATTTTCTGACGCCGTGGTAATTAATCGATTTTAATTTTGATAATTGCAAATGAAAGGTACAGTACACTTCTATAAGAAAAAAAAAATTCAACTTGCTATCTGCTTTATTTTCAGTCCTGTAACATTTTGAATAAATGAATTTTTTTTGCGAAAGCTGTATTGCAAAATTTATTTTGCAAAATCTATTGAACCGATCTTAATGAAATTTACAGTATTATTTTACTGTATCATAAAGTTTTTCTGGGTGAAATATGAAGGTCCTAAGTGTAGCATTGGTTGGAAAACGTAAAATTCGAATACTTGTTTTTTTGTATGGTTTTTTCGCAATTATTGCTATTTTGCAACTAGGGTGACTATTTTTTAAATTTTTAACCAATTTTATATTGTAGAAAATTTAATTTCGCAACTTTTATTTCAGTACAACTTTTCTCGGAAATGAATACGTTTAAAGTTATAATCAAAAAACCAAGAAAAAAATCGAATTTTTCCTTAATTTTTTGACATTTTGATTATTTAAACAATGTTCCGGACCTTTTTGAGAGGGAGGATAACTCAAATATTATTATTTGATTTATTTTCAAGCAATTTCTGCAAAAAAATTTGAGTCACCTCTCAACGTCCATCTCAAAACAGATCCGCCCTGGACTAACAGGTCTTTATTGAAATCATTTAGTTGTCTGTCCGCCTGTCTGTCTAGTATGATGTAGTTAGACCCAAACCCAGACATCCAAAGTGAAAGTTATCCTTCAACACCAAATTGTTCTATATGGTCCACATAATTTTCAGAAAAAAGTCACACCATTTTGAGCGTCGGGTTTGGGGGCGGAGAGCATAAATACTTAGGACATGGAATTCTTTGATTAGTGTGTGTTACATGTACTCATGGAGCGGATATACTAACACTCAGAAAAACGGTAGTGAACAAGTTTCGCGGAATTCAGAGGTCTATAAAATATTAGGCTTTGGTGTATCTCTAAGCGACCCTGTCCCAAACGAAGAGATACGTCATAGAACAAAAACAACAGACGCTGTCGAAAAAGTCGCGTCGGCAAAATGGAACTGGACAGAACACGTCGCCAGATTCTCCGACAACCGATCGACAAAACGTAATGTCGAGTGAAAGTCAAGATAAGAAGCACTACGGAGCAGAAGACGCCCACCAACCAGATGGACTGACGACCTGAAGCGTGTCAATAACTGGATGGAAGCCGCACAATAGAGAGACTTATGGAAAGAGCTGAACGAGACCTATATCCAGCAGAGGACGCGTACTCGTTTATGATGTTGGGGACGATGAATCTTAACAGATCGATCGCATACAATCCCTACTATCAGAACACAAAGATGAACGTCACATCAAGAAACAATATTCTGAAGAAACTGACAAGTACAACCTGCGGGGCTCATACTCATGTACTCTCAACATATGCCTCGCAGCTAGACACTGCTCTAAATAAGAAGGATCGAATCATTTCAGGGTACCTTGGACATACTCCAGTTACTAAACTCTACTCCATCGCAGTATGGCTCCATCTCAGATCCGAAGAGCTATAGCTGTAGAGACTGAGAAAAACAAACAAGTCAAAGGAAGAAAGAAAAAAATCCTGGCTCCGAAACATCAGAGATTGGACTTACACAACAGGGTATGACTTAATTCATTAAGCCCAGAACAGAGAAATTTGCTATATTGATCGCCAATCTCAACAGAGAATGCACTTAGGGGGAGTAGGATCAGAAAAAAAGGCCAAACTTTAGTCGCTTGTCTGGATCATCTTTATTTTATTACCTGTACAAGTATATTTTGTAAGTATGAAAGTTGTAATGTTTGCTCTGCCCATAAAAAAGCCAGATTTTTAAGTTTTTTTTACGTGAAGTAGTTTCCAAATGAACATGATCTCAAATTGGTATGTTCGTCACTTCAGTCCTAAAACGTTCTTCATTCTTTATCAGCTATTTTCGTTCTCGTTATAAAAATTAAGGGTTTTGGTACTGGAAGGGAGGCGATTAACAGATGGCAGATACATTTATCGTTTAAAGATAAGCCCTTTCGAATAAAAATCGACCTGTTTTATATGTTTATTAATTTCAATCAATATTGGCAAATATCAGGCATGTATATCGTAATATAAACAAAATTAATATCAGCCGCATTTGCTACCATGAACGGATTGATACATTTCCACTGAATTTTGGCAACACAATGCACGTAGTATTAGTACAGTACATAAAGTGTTTGTGGTAAACTATTTTGGTATTAGTAAATACTCAAGATAACTCTATTAAATTATTCTATCGAACATTTGGTTGAAATTTACATTTAGCTAATATTATGATTAGAACAGTTTTAGTGGGATATATTGTATTAGTTTGTATTTATTATTGTATAATATCTCAAAAACGGATGTTTAAACCTTTCTAAAATCGAATTATTTTATTTAGTGCTGTTTCAAAAGGACGAAATTAAAGAGAGATTTTTTGGATTTCCTTAGGTTGGTATAAAAGCACACATAAATGATTTTTTTTCTATCTAAAATTACGGCATTAACGACAAAATTTATTCCATAGGGTAAATTATAATCAATAATATATCATATAAATTACAATTTAATAATATAATAATTATTATTCTCCTTTACTTCTACTTTTTAGAATATGGGAAACCATTGTAGCGATCTGAATTTTCGATGATAGTACTGTGAACAGTTTTGTAGAACTGCAGTTAAACTACGTTCTTAGATTGTTTAGCAAGGAACCAATCTTCTACATCGGCCTGTTCGTTCTCATATCTTCCCCTGCATGGTCACTTTCATCAGTTTGTAGCGTTAACTTCTCAGAACATGGCCCAAATATTGCAACTTTCCAATTTTGATAGTGTTTCAAACTTTTTTGTGTTTTCTCATCCTTGCCAATACTATATCGTTTGTACTAGTCCAGCCCGTTATTTCTAAGCATTATTCTGTAAGGCCACATTATAAAAATCTACAATCTATCGGCAACTTGTTTATTTAGAGTTCATGCCTTCAAATCGATAGAGCATCACAGAGAACACCTCAAATGTCTAACTCTTAATCCCATCCACAAATTTCTGTTACACAAAACACTTTTTAATTTTGGTAAATGCGCATCTTGTTTGTCCAATGTGTGCCTTGGTTTGATTTTTTCAGTACAATTGTGGTTTCCTTAATTACTAATCCTAAATATTTGTATTTTCAGACTTATTTGCTTTGTTCTCCGTGACATTTTTATGACTTTGTGTACATTATATTCTACTAGTAGACCAGGGCGCATCTGTAAAAATATTAGTACATTTGGACGTTGAGAGGTGACAAAAAAATTTGAATTTTTTTGCAGATATTGCTTGAAAATGACTCAAATAATAATATTTGAGTTATCCTCCCTCTCAAAAAGGTCCGGAATATTGTTTAAATAATCAAAATGTCAATAATGAAGGAAAAATTCGATTTTTTTCTTGGTTTTTTGATTATAACTTTAAAAGTATTCATTTCCGAGAAAAGTTGTTCTAACATAAAAGTTGCGTAATTAAATTTTCTACAATATAGAATTGGTTAAAATTTTAAAAAATGTTGTGACCCTTGTTGCAAAACAGCAATAATTGCGAAAACAACATACAAAACAAGTATTCGAATTTTACGTTTTTCAACCATTTATGCTACACTTAAGACCTTCATATTTCACCCAGAGAAACTTTATGACACAGTATGGTAGGGGAGCAAAGTATGCTAAATTTGCAGTCATTCGAGCGCTTTGGAGACCTATTGGGTTGTGAATAGTAGGTCCTAAAACCAAAAAAAGTTAAGTAAAGTTTTCCATTTTAGTGGGCGCTTGCCATTTTTTAATTTAATTTTCCATTTCCAATAATCGTTTTTTCCGATTATAACGCCATCTATCCATAATTCGAAAAAATGTTTCTAATAAAAGTTACTTATTTTTAAGTAAGGAATCCAAATCTGCAATAAAAAATGGGGGCTTCTATTTAAGATTTTAAAGTAACCCCACACCCCACCTCATTGGGGGGTCGTGTTTGGTGCCATTCGATAGATTTTTTAAAAGTATCGAATATGTGTATTTTACAGTTTTTCGATCTGATGTTCATTTCGCGAATTATCGCGGGATTCGTATTTAAAATATTAAATTTACCCCCCACCCCTCTTCGTGGGAAGTCGTGTTTGCTATCATTCGATAGATTTTTAATATACATATATTGAACACATATTTTTTAGTTTTTCGATCTATCATTTATTTCGCGAAATTTCTTGTGAAACTTTGGGACTCTCCCATTTCCTTACGCCCGGCCCAAATCGTCAGATTTTTGAAATATTTTCTCTTTTGCATGTACTTAACTTACCTTATCTTAATCTGACAATTTCGAGTATTTTTAAGGATACATTTTTTTTTCGGGCCCCCCTTAACGAACTCCCCTGTGTTAAGAGCCAATATATGGTAGAGGTACATCTGTAGGGTACCAGGTTTCTCCCATATGCTAATCTGACGCGCTCGAGTAACTGCAAAAATCCCCGCTTGGGCTCCCCTACCATAAAACAATACTGTTAATTTCATTACAATCGGTTCAATAGATTTTGCAAAATAAATTTTGCAATCCAGCTTTCGCAAAAAATTCATTTTTTCAAAATGTTACAGGACTGAAAATAAAGCAGATAACAAGTTGAATTTTTTTTGTGCATAGAAGTGTACTGTACCTTTCATTTGCAATTTGCAAAATTAAGATCGATGTACTACCACGGCGTCAGGAATTTTTTTAAATAAACATTAATTAATGGTGCTCCGCGCAGGACAGCGGATACTTTGCTCTGATTGGACATTCCAATGACCTTTGATAATGATTGATACATTTTAATTTTTATTACATTTCGATATAAATAAATAAATTTGTTTATTGCAAAATAAAAACGCATACCCTATCCTTGGAATAACACTTTTTTTAGCAAAAACTTTCATTGTTCATATATTTTAAATTATAGAATAAAAGTTTATTATTTTTAAACATATGCAATTGTTTAAACAATATTTCACAAACAATAATAAAATTAGTTTGATTTTTGTGGAATTAAAATATTAAAATACAACAATATATAGAGTAAGAAAATAATATATTAGATAAAGATTGGAAGAAATTTTGGTGGAAATCAACTTGTGTGAATCGAACACCGCTGTCCTACGCGTAGCACAAAAAATTAATGTATATTTAAAAAAATTCCTGACGCCGTGGTAATGAATCGATTTTAATTTTGCAAATTGCAAATGAAAGATACAGTACACTTCTATAAGCAAAAAACTTTCTGTCTGCTTTAATTTCAGTCCTGCAACATTTAAAAAATAATAATTTTTTTTGCGAATGCTGGATTACAAAATTTATTTTGGAAAATCTGTTAAACCGATCTTAATAAAATTTACAGTGTTGTTTTAGTATATCACAAAGTTTTTTTGGGTAAAATATGAAGGTCCTAAGTTAGCATAAATGGTTGAAAAACGTAAAATGCCAATACTTGTTTTTGTATGTTTTTTTTTCGCAATTATTGCTATTCTGCAAAAAGGGTGGCTATTTTTTAAATTTTTTAACTAATTCTATATTGTAGGAAATTTAATTACGCAACTTTTTTGTCAGAACAGCTTTTCTCAACAATGAATAATTTTAAAGTTATAATCAAAAAACCAAACAAAAATCGAATTTTTCCTTCATATTTAAACATTTTGATTATTTAAACAATGTTCCGGACCATTTTGAGTGGGAGGATAACTCAAATATTATTATTTGAGTTATTTTCAAGCAATTTCTGCAAAAAAATTTGAGTCACCTCTCAACGTCCATCTGAAAACAGATGGGCCCTGGACTATAGCGGGTTGAGCTAACTCTATTATTAAAAGAATGAAAGACAGTGAATATTTCAGAGCCAACGACCTTTCTCTTGCGAACGTTTTGCCCTGATGGAATCTTCAGAGAGGCCTTTGGTCTGCTATGAATCAAAACGAAAATCAACTGTCTTAGTAAGCAAAATTAGGAAAAATAATTTGAGTAAAATTGACGGGTGGGGGAATGCAATCTTAGATTTCCCCTAGTATCTTTCAGTTATAGCTCGTTTGCAAATTGCAAATTTTAGAAGGCACGGATTTAGATTGTTACCAGAATGTTGGTTCCAACTATAAAATTTTTTTGATTTTTGGATCTAAGACTGCTCATTGTTTCATTATGATTTTTCCTGGGATTGTACCAATATTAGAATAAATTATTTTTATTTTCACGCGTTATTTTTTACGAATACTCATAGCATTTGACACTCGTGGAAGACAAAGTGAAATTAATTTTGTTTTACTTATTGATTTTACAACTAAAATAAATTTATTTTTAAAAATCTAAAACTACGGACATAGTTTCTGATAGAATTATTTATAATTTATTATAATTTATCGATGGAAATAAAATTAGATACCTACGCAAAGTTATTTCTTCAAAGGCAAATATTCTGTTGAGGATATCTCGAGTTATTCCGACGAGATATTCAGTTGAATCATTAGTTAGTAATTAATATTAATTATTAGGATCCCTTTCCGGAATTGAAGACGAGAGCTATGCAGCCCCCTCACTCATTGATTTCTTCGAAAAATATTTGTTTTATATCAATCTTTAAATAGTCAGTTAATTTCTGGCGGTATAAAGCCACAGATGAGTAAAGTTAATTAAAATATTGCCTAAAGCATCTATCCAAGTAGATTTCGTTATTGAACTTATAAATTTTCGTAATTTTTAAAAAATAATGCAGTAATTTTCATTAATTGGCTCGAGTTTAAGGTGAGTTTGATTTATACTTCTAAATTATCTTGTCTACTTGAATTTGCTAAATTTATCATATAATTGCATTACACTTATAGGTGTTTTCAGTTATGTTGTTTACTATTGATTTAAAAGTGATGAATGTTTGTCTATTTTTATATTGCTTCAATTAAATGAAAATCTAGGTTTGTCTAGTAACAAACCTAGAAATAATAAATACTAGTAATAAGAAGAAGAGTATGTATGGGCCGCTTATGCCAAGCCTTCACTCTCTCTGTCTCTCTCTATGACAATATGGCGGCTGACAGTTGACAGCTGATAGCTGCCAATTGTCTGCTGTCATGCTAAATGTCAATTCTTATTAATTTACGTAGCTGTCAATATTTCTTCTTTTTCGTCTTTGTAGATTCGCGTTTTTTTTCTGTCAAATCGTCTTCAATTTCGTGTGTCAAATCGTCTGATATCTATCTTTTTCTTTTCTGTTGTTAGTCATAGAACGAAGCAAGATGAATAATAGCAAAGATGGAGAAGCTGGGGATTCTAATACCAAGGATAGTTTATAGCCAAGATGTGGTGGAGAGGGTGACCATATACGAAGGTGGGGGTAGCTAGATATGGAGACGGGATTTCTAAATGGGGAAGCAAGGGTATCCAGAGTGGCTTAACGTATAGACACGATCAAATTGTTACGCTCGTGTCGAGACCAAATGGAATATAATTCCATAGAAAACTATTAACCATTACAATTACATGGAATCCGATTACATGGAAAAATTAAACGGATCGGTATCTATTTCTATAGAATGGCGATGGAGACAAGAGGCACAACTTAGCAGAGGACTCTGACTAAACGGACTGATGATATAAAGCACATCAATACGAATTGAATGAAATATGCTCAAGACAGAAATAAGTGGCAAACTTGACGGGAAGCCTACGTTAAGCAGTTGACAAATGTAAGCTGATTAATCAAAATGATGACGAAATGACAATTTAAGTACATAAATAGTCTAAAACTAATCTATGTCATTTATAAACCTCCCTTACCTACTTTTTAAATAAACTCGTCATATAACTGTATTTTCTCTTGACGGTTATAATGTCTAATTTAAAATTACATGTACAATTTTGTTTACTTTGTCTTTGTCTTTGTCTTTAGGGGCCAAACAAAACACAAAAACAACTTTTTTATTTTTGATAATATCAAATATATGCTTATCGGCCCTTCCATATATTATATGTTTTAAATTATGTTCTGTTGTGATTTATAACATTTTTTTCGAATTTAAAACTTTATGCAAGTTCCATATTATTGTGGCTGACGTGTGCTGTCAGAAAAGAACCTAAAATAAAACCAAGTATGGTAGTAGCTCACAATCCAGGAAAATATAGTATAGGCATATCTGACCAAATTTCTTCACGCGACAGTTTCAACAAAAGGCTTAAAGTGGTTCGAGAAGCTGGTCATGAATTATCTCCTCGAGATTAGTACAGTCAATGATTATTTAGTAATGAAAATGGTTTCAAAGAAAAAGAGGTTGCAAATACGAAGGCACAGAGAACAGCTGTTTCCACAAATGTTAGACGTAGGACCAAGTACTAAAAATCTATCTACTATACCAACTAAAAAAGAGATATTGAAGAAAAATATATATTATGCCACCGCAAGTACCCAAACTGAAAAATCCCGACATTTAGAACCAAGTCCAGAGCAAAAGCCAAAAAGTACAGAAGATAAATGTCACTTTGTAGTTATTAGTAACATGACCCCAACGTACACCCCTATACAAGTGGGTTCACTATATTAAAGAGAAGCTAGGCATTAAGGAATATATTAGATGTTACGCACTCCTTAAAGATGCCGACACAACAACTGGCCCTTCGTTCAAAATAGGTATAAAATCTAAAACATTTATTAACTTATTATTTAATAAGGAAATTTGGCCACCTGGTGTTAACATTAAATGTTCTATAGAATCTTCCTATTCTGAACCAACGGTTTCATCTCAGTCACATAAGAATCCGAAGGATCTCAGAAGCCCTGTCACCTTGGAAAATCCAATTACCAATTCTCGCAAGAACAAATATGAAGTAGAAAACACAAACATACGTACAGACAAGCAAGCCATCGAAGTTTGTAAATCTGAGAATCCGTTCCATTCGCCAATAAATTTCGTTAAGAAGGATAATTTAAATCCATCGATAAATCTGGATCCTTTAACCCCACCAAGAGTTCGATTAACTAATAACTCTAATAGTCGATATCTTCTAGCCAGATTAAGGGAACTGGATATCTTAAAAGCCATTAAACTTCATCTTTCTTAACTACATGACCAACCAGCTTCAGTGTTTTACGATGGATTTACCAACACAAGCGTTAAACTCTTTTTGGCTTCCGAGGGACTTCCCACTAAGACAGAAGATCTACGACAAATTCTGCCAGACTTCAACAATGCCTATGAAATTGGTCCAGATGAGGTGGAAGCTGATCTTAATGCTTATAGGTCCTTTCTCACTTCTGAAAGAATTATACACCTGCAAAAATCAAGGGAATGTCACCGAAATTACTATTCCGCTGCCTCTCCAAAACGAAATTTTTAAACAACACGACGTGTTCTGAGGGACTAGAATCCTCAAATTATTTTAGTTAAAATTTTTTGCTCAATTAGAAATCCAATGAAATCAATTAATTTGTGGTCATCTGATTGAATACAACCAATAAAACCAACATTATACTGAAAACAGATCCCATGTGCTGTTTTCACTTAATCATGTAGCTATGGATACCTACATTTCGTTTCATTTCGATTTTGACATTTCAAATATTCAATATTTCAAAATGTCACGATTTGGTTGTAATACTGATGAGAATATTAATGAAATTATCGAATCAAATATACCAAAGAATACTGTTTACAGTAAAAAATTTGTATGGAAAGCGTTTATGGACTTTTGCAATGATAGAAAATATGAATTAGATGGAAATCGGACGGTGGAAGAATTGTTAATTGCACATTTAAATAAATTGTTTCTGCTCTGTATTTTTTTTTCATAACCAGCAAAAAATTTTCTATCCGAATAACCCTCGAACATAGATAAATGCTCAAAAATTTTTTAACAACTTTCTCAAGCTTGTTGCTTACAGGCAACAGACCTCCGCCTACGGCGTCGGTCTGTTTTCAAGCAACAAGCTTTCGAAATGTTATAAAATTTTTTCGAACAATTATCAATGTCCTTGGGTTATTACTACTGATAACAACTTTAGCATGGTTCTGATTAATATTCGTTCTATAAGATACAAAACTGATGAATTGTTTTTGTTCCTAGAGGAATTAGGATTTCCCCCGGTAGTTGCGGTTACAGAGCACTGGCTTGAAGTCAACGAGCCTTTTTTTGTAGATAAATACACCACAATTGCTAGGTATGATCGTCCAAGCTCAGCTTATGGGGGACACTAATTCTGTCTACGAGTAATGATTTTTCTTTGGTAACAAAATATGACTTTCTGTTAAGTGAAGCCTCCTTTGAGTTTTCCTTAGTTTACAATAAGAATCTTAATCTTTATATTATTTGCATTTATAGATCACCTGCCTCTTCGGTGGAACTATTTTTCAGAACCTGCTAAATTTGTTAGATGACCTGCCCCATAAAAGTAGAAAAATTTTATGCGGGGACTTTAAAATTGATTATGCTGCTGCTTGTGCTACACAAATATCCTTGGTCAACATATTTGAATCGTATGGTCTAACAATGCACGTTGATTCTCCTACAAGAATTACAAAAACTTCATCTACCATAATTGATTATACAGTCTCAGATTTCTCACCCCTTGATGTCCACTCTACAATTATTAATACTGGACTATCTGATCATGAAGCAGTTTATACGAAGTTTAATCTCTCCAGCAAATCCTCCTCGAAAACCCGACGTTAAGCAGGAATTTTCCACCCGGAACTTTCGTAAATTCCAAAATTTATGCTTAACCTCTGAGTGGCGCTTTCCTGCCATGGACGTGGATAATAATTTCAGTGAATTCTTAGATAAGCTTATCTGTATCTTCAATAAATCATTTCCTTAAATTGCAATTAAGCCAAAACATCACAAACCCTGGACTACTAAAGGTATCCGAATATCTTCCAAGAATATGCGTTCTCTTCTCTATATCAAGAAATTTACTACCAACGTCTCTATCACTGAATATATGTATCACCAAGTACAGGGCAACCTATCTTAAACTTATAAAATCAGCTAAAAAAGACTACTACCAGAACCGTCTGGGAAGCTCCAAATGTGTTGCAAAAGAAACTTGGTCCATAATAAACGATCTTCGAAATAAAACCCACACTGCTCAAATATTTTCCCTTCCAGACCCTGAAAATCTAAATGAACGCTTTGTTAATGTGAGTAAAAAGATTACATCAAATATTTTGCCAAAACAAGATCCCATTTCCTATCTCCCTAATTCAAGAAAAGTCTCGAATTCATCCTTTATAAAACCAGTCGATAAATCTGAACTGATCCAAACAATCAATAGTATCAAAAGCAAATCTTCCTGTAGTACTGATGGTCTATCGATTAAAATTTTTTCTAATCTTCCAGAAAATGTGTTGGAAGTCCTCATCTCACTAATTAATGATTCTTTTGAGAAAGGTAAATTTCCAGAGTGCCTGAAGACAGCCATCACATACCTGCAATTATAATAGACCTATTGCACTACTACCGGTACTCTCCAAAATTATTCAGATACTCATAAAAGCCCGACTTATGTCCTTTCTCATTGATAACAACACCTTATCCCAAAATCATTTCGGCTTTTTAAATAATAAATGCACCACTGATGCCATGTTCTCTGTACTACATGAGGTTTATCAAGCACTGAACAATAGTCTTCACACTGCCACCGTTTTCTGTGACTACGCCAAAGCTTTTGATTGTGTATATCACAACATTTTGATAAAAAAACTAAATTTCTACGGAATTCAAGGCATTTCTTTAGATTGGTTCCAATCTTACTTGGATGATAGGAAACAACTGGTTAGAGCAAATGATACAGACTCTAGTCTCAAAAACATTGTATGTGGGGTACCTCAAGGTTCAGTATTGGGTCCTCTACTTTTCCTTATCTTTATTAATGACATCACTAATTTAAAAATCGATGGAAAAATCTTTCTTTTTGCTGATGATACCAGTATCACTTGGAGCAACTCAAATATTGCAACTTTTCATGCTACTAGAACTTCTGATCTACTTACAATAAAAACCTGGTCTGACTCAAATTTACTCTCGTTTAACGTAGATAAAACAGTAGCATTGTCTTATAAAGGAGCTCTTCAACCCTTATCTCTTAATAACAGCCAGATGAGGACCGTTGATTCTATAAAATTTCTTGGTATTTTTTTAGACAGCATCCTTAAATGGTCCCTCCATATCGATTTGTTACGGAAGAAACTCTCTTCAGCTTGCTATGCTATAAGATCTGTTTCTAATGAACTCAATTTAGCATCTTCCAAAATAACATATTTTTCTTGTTCGAGTCACATCTTCGTTATGGTCTTCCTTTTTGGGGTTCTAGTACAGCTGCCCAATTCGATGTTATTTTCAAATTACAAAAAAGAGCAATAAGATATCTGTTTGGCCTCAGAAGAACAACACATTGCAGAATTTACTTCAAAGATCACGGAATTTTAACCCTTCCATCTTTGTATACTTTAGAAACTGTTTTAATTCGTAAATATCTACATGTCTTTCCACCAAGACCTAATCATGACTACCTCACGAGAAATTCTACGTTTGACGTCTATTTGCCGACCCCGTCCTCGGAGTTAGTAAAGAAATCGATATTATATTCCGCAAAAAAAATGTACAACCATCTCCCCTACAACTAAAATCTGCACCATCTTTCCCCAAATTCCGTAAACTGACAGAAGCCTACCTGTCTGAAAGACCATATTTTCAGTAGAAGATTTTTTTAGTCAATAACTAAGAAATTACAGTACCCTTTGCACAAGTAGTATTTTTAATATTTCTTTATCTATATTTGGGTGTCATATGCAGCAGCTTATCTTTT
Organism: Diabrotica virgifera virgifera; assembly: GCF_917563875.1. Lineage (NCBI taxonomy): Eukaryota > Metazoa > Arthropoda > Insecta > Coleoptera > Chrysomelidae > Diabrotica > Diabrotica virgifera. The sequence goes on from NC_065443.1 coordinate 269,011,335, forward strand.
TAACTTTTTAACTTTTAAACCTTTTTTATTAATTATTAGGTAGACTATGCACTTGCAATTTATTTAAATTTTTGCAATTGATTATTTCTGTTTTAACTTCATTATCCAGCTTAACAGTAAAAATTTGTTTAAAGCACTAAATCTCTAATCTGTTTAACTTCATTATTATTATTATTATTATTTAAATATATTGACGATTTATGTAATTTAATAAATTGGATTGTTACTGTTTTGTTTTTTGACTATTTATAAGCTTTGTCGATAAAATTGTAAAATTTTTCATGGCAATAAAGCATATTTCTATTCTATTATATTCTATAAGAGAAGAACCTATAAAAAAGAGGGCATACGACAAAAAAATTCGTCATATGTGCAAGCCTCTTACAGGAATTTGATTGGTTCTCTTATATTAAAAAAAAAAGTAATCACTTATAGCTGTGGTTGTCCTGATTTACCCTATATCTGCATGACTTGCATTAAACATATTCAGACTTCATGAATATTTTTATGCAGTCATGTAGTCATGAATTTTCAGTCAATTGGCTCCAAAAGTTGAACAAATTTTGTGGTGTGGCGCCCAATAAAACTTTTTAGGCGTATGGCAGGCAATGTGCTAGGTTTGTGTTTTATATTTTTATTATTTTCTTGACTACATGAAATCGAAAGCATTGTATACAGTTAACCTGGTATTGAAAGGAGATTTCAGTAGAGTTACAATATACAGAGTGTTATATTATTTAAAAAAATTAAAAGTGTCTAATAATAACAGAAAATCTAAAATTTCTGTAAAATTCGGAGTATACATTTAAAGATAATTCGGCGCTTCCAGACTTTTGGTCCACTCTGTATATATTATATAAATCTGTCGAATCAATATTTTAGTCTTTAAATGGTTTGAAAAAATTATCTAAACTAAATATGGTTTTTAAACATTTTAATATCTTCTTAGGAAATATATGTTTAAGAATTTAAACTTAGACAATGGCAATTATATTTGTTGACAATAATTAAACCGATGCTTGAATGGTAAAACTGCCAATACGCCAATTACGAATTTTACTATTTTACAGGAGAACCGTTTAAAGTTTGAAATTTTATAAAAAAAAATTTAATTTTTGTTGTAAGCTTATTATCTTGAAAAATCTTAGGAATATAAATGTTTTATAGTGGAATGCTTTCATGGTAAAAATTTGTAAAAGAAATATTATCTAGTTTTAAAATTAATGGCGCATTATACAAAGTGATTCTTGAATGCAATCAGGAGAAATGTATTATAAGCCTAATGCGTTATATAACCAGGTAATGGAAAACGGCTAATTTACCAAATATGAGTAATTTTATGAGAAGGTGAAATGTTTTATAATATATTTATCTTATGAGTGCAAGATCAGAATAGCCATGATGATTGCAAACCTCCGTCGCGGATATGGCACATGAAGAAGGAGAAGATGAGTGCAAGCTATTAGAAGTGTCTTTTGGGAAATTTACAAAAATGTAAGTCATCCTCGGTTTAAATTCTAATATTATTTTGTTATATTTATTGCATAATTAGATATTCTAGACATTTTACATTAAAAAACAAAAAGAAATAGTTTAAGTTACTAGAAAATACTGTATTTCTACGAAAAAAAAAACAAGTGAGATTCATGACAAAAACATTAAAAAACACATCAGCAAGATTAAAATTGAACTCAATCTTCTTCAGGAGGAAATCAGTCAGTCTCTGGAAGGACATCATTTACACTATTACCACTAGGTAGATTTGAATATTCATTACTATATTGCAAGGGTACATTCACACAAAACTTTTACTAAAATAAAAAATTTCAGCGAAAACCGCATATTTCTATCTTGAGCCGTTTAAAAGTTATAGGCAGTAAAAATGGGGGAAAATATAAGTGGACACCTGGTATATCAATTACTGTTTCACTACCTGTATCATAGTAAACTTCATTATGATACAGATTTTCATTACGATACAGATTTGTAACCAATAGGATCGCGATGTGGCATTCGCGATGAAGATGGCACTCGCGCAGTGACCAATGGCGAGTCAAATGCATACTTTGATGGATTTGACAGTTCTCGATATGTAAACAAACTGACAAATTACTTAATTTGTTTGCGTTAAAAAATTAATAAATTTGAATATATTTTTTGTTGTGAATGATCATAGAAAAAATCGTGTAGACATCTTGAATTTAATTATCATTATGAAGCTTGTACTCTATACAAAACTCGACGCTAGGCTGCTCGTTTTGTATCCCTCATAATCTCTTCATAATGACCATCATTAAATGCTCGTTGAATAATATACTATTATGACACTCTCTAATTTTTGTGTTGTAAATCTTTCAATATTTTAAACTTTAAGTTTATTATGAGAATACTAGGTGTATAAAAATTATTATTAAGTCTTATTGCCAAAACTGAAATTCTCTTAAGCACCAACTTTTATCACGAAGAAATATTTCTAAGAGATTTGTAATAAAACATTTCTCATTTGCTGCGAAAATTTTCTCTCACACTCTACATGTACCGGGTGTCCCAATAAAAATGGCTCTCGGCCATATCTCAGGAACCGTTTATAGTAGAGCTTTGAAATAAAAAATTTTATAACAAAAGTTGCCTGAGGAAAAGCCTGGAAATTATTTTCATAATTGTGGGTCCACCGCTAGAGGGCGTAATTGAATATCAAAAATAAAAAAATCTAAATTTTACAAAATTTTCCTAATGAAGGGGCACTGGAAATCCGATTATTGTATTCTTCATCAAATTCTGCGCATATTTGATTTAACAAGTTTAACTCTACCTTTGCAAATAAGAGGTGGGGGTGAGTGGGAACCTTGTTATGAAAAAATGGCTGTAAGTCCGGTTCTTCTAAATCAAATTTTAAAAACTAGGTCTTGTTGAAGACAGATCTTTTTCTTCAATGTAAGCGTGATAATTTTGAACCATCCTAATAAGTAATAAGCCAGCTGGGAGGCGTTATTTAATTTTTTTCAGAAATCTAGTTTTCTTTGGAAAATATTAAATACAAGTATGCATTTTTAATCATACTTTATAAAATTAGATTAAATTATCAATAGAATAGCGAAAACCGCATGTCGATATCTTTTTTCTATCTCAAGATATCTCGAGAAACGTGTAAATTTTATACATAACTGTTACTATCACCGGTAAACTAAGTTAATGAAAAGTAGTGTGCTGTGGAAAAAAACAAAATAACATTTTCCAGATGTCAACGTATAAAAATATAATTAATTAAAACAACAATATAAAGAGAAACAATACTATTAAAATTAAATATAACACAGAACAAAAAGAACTACTTAGTGACGACCTAAATATTCAAATTGTTGCCCATCATACACTACTCTAGAATAGATTATCCAGAGAATACTAAACGCCATTCAAAGCATATCGAGAGCAGAAATTGAGACTGCTGTTCAATCTACTCTTAAAAGAGTAAATGTTTGCAACGAAAATGATGGGCAAAAATTTGAACGTTTATGTCATATGAACTAAATAGTTGTTTTTGTTTCTTTGTAATAGGGCTTTTCAACGCGTCTCATTTGTTTCGAGCCTCTGTCATATGCCGTATAATCCGTGTATAATATTAATATACGAGATATGAACGAGGCTCGAAACAAATGAGAAGCGTTGAAAAGACCTAATATACGTTGACAGCTGGAAAATGTTTCTTTGTTGTTTCCATAGCACACTACTTTTAATGAATTTCGTTTACCGGTGACAGTAACAGTTATGTTTTTAAATTTACTTGTTTTGTAAGATATCTCGAGATAGAAAAAAGGCATTAACATGCGGTTTTCGCTATTCTGTTACTAATTTTGTCTATTTTTGTAATATGTTATTAAAAATGCATGTTTGTATTTAATATTTTCCAAGGAACACTAGATTTCTGAAAAAAACTAAATAACGCCTAAATCATAACTTTTACATTGGCGAAAAAGATCTGTCTTCAACAAGAACAAGTTTGCAAAATTTGATTAGGCAGAACCGGACTCACAGCCAGTTTTTCATAACAAGGTTCCCACTCACCCCCACCTCTTATTTCCAAAGGTAGACCTAAACTTGTCAAATCAAATATGCGTAGAATTTTATGAAGAATACGACGATCGGATTTCCAGTGCCCCTTCATTAGGAAAATTTTGTAAAATTTAGATTTTTTAATTTTTGATATTCAATTACGCCCTCTAGCGGTGGTCCCACAATTATGAAAATAATTTCCAGGCTTTTCCTGAGGCAACTTTTGTTATAAAATTTTTTATTTCAAAGCTCTACTATAAACGGTTCCTGAGATATGGCCGAGAGCCATTCTTATTGGGACACCCGGTACATATCGCACACCTAGTTCAATTGTGCCACAACTGCAAAAAATTCGAATTTTGGGTTAAGACTAAAATATTGCCTACATAATGGCCCATCTAATTCAATACATCCTGAAGTAAAATATTGTTTTGGATAAGTATAAAGTAAGTTACTTCGGTATTTCACTGTAGGGTTTTTGGGGGTTTTGAAAATGCAATATGGCCATAACTGGGAGATGTGGCGATAATATACACTGCCACAATACAACTGATGTAATTCAATACGTTCAATATGGCCACAACTGCAAAAATCAAGAGAGATGTGGCGATAATATACACTGCCACAATACAACCGATATAATTCAAAACAGCCACACTGCAAAAATCAATTGCTTTTTTCATTATATTGCCGCCCTATCTCCTAGGTATCGTTTTAGAAATGACATTCTTTACAATGCAATATCGCCATAACTATCAAAATCATAATAACGTTTTATTTTTAATAAATTGTAATAAGATCCGGCGAATAACTGTATAATTTGCTGCCTAAATTGTAATTTCGAAGCCAGTCATTCTCAAAATAAATTATTTACAGGGCATAACGCGTTTGCTACAGAACGTTTTGCTCATTTCTCGAGAATATTGTGTTTTGCACTTGTGGCACTATTGAACTAGGTGTGCGATATACCTACCATAAAATCGAGTTTCTGTAGAGAAGTCAGAACGAAAAAAAAATTGTTAGTTACTTATAGGACATAACTAATTTATATTTTTATGAGTGTTTTTCGCAAAATATTAATAAACCATGTCTTTACTTCTGTGTTGATGTTATGTTTGAAATTTTGTTTGGAAATAGTTTCTATCTTTGGAAAGACCGTCTTCGAAGTAAATAATGTTGCACAATTGATATTATTTTAAAGAGATAAAATGTATAACACGCCACCTCTACCCGTAACTAATGTAAACAAAACTGTTTTAAGCACCACTATGCAAAAATATTCTGCCATATGAAATGACTAACACAGCTTTAAGGCTTTAATACCGGAAACTAAAATGACTTATTTGCTAGAATCAAACGTGGTGAGTGTATTATACGACTGATAACATATTTTTATATTAACATTTGGCGCATAAGATATAGCTGCTTTCAAAACCATCCCAAAAATAAAATGTTTTAATACGCCAAAAAAGTACCTAGTTCAAACAGCCTAAATTCCATTTATACATACGTAGAAAAATTCACTGAATCTAATGGTAACTAAAGTCTATTTTACAAAAAGTGGCGTATTATACATTTTAACTTTCACGCGTCCAATGCAGAATTGTGCAGACGAATAAAAGTCTTTATGAAAATGCGTTATGGGTTAATACGCGCATATAAAATTAGTTCCACCATCGTCCATACTATGCGAAGCCACACCGATCCACATCGATATTGTGACATGACCTACCGACCATAGTGATGACGAAGAAGGACAAGAAGCCCAAGAGGCAGAACAGCACGTAAGAAAACGACGAAGGCTAGTCAATCAAACTGTATATCCTGCTCGCGCATCCTCAATTCCAAATATCAACATCGTTTTACAATTAGTCTTAGAAAAATCGTATGTTTTTCAACATTTCGAACTGGGTTAGGTAACGCTGTGACACTTCGCCGTATTGGAATCTGTTTCAAACACATCACAGCGAATTTACTCACACCTATAATTTATATATTTATAAATACTTTTCTTATAGCTATAAATACATAATTTTAAATATTTTAAAAATTTTTCGTCTTCCGAAATCTTTGTCCTGATAGTTTTCATCTCTGCGTTGATGTTAGTTCGTTTGGTTCCCATTATTTCTCTAATACGTTCGTTGGTAATACTTTCTCTTGTAGCTCTGCCTGCTGCTCTTCTCCAAAAATCTAATTCCGTTGCTCTCAATGTGGCCAGTGTTCTTTTTTTCAGTGGTCATACCTCGCAACTGTGCCTATAGAGTGATACTTTTCACTATAGTTTCTTCTTCTTCTTCTTCTTAACTCAGGCGAGACTCGTTAGTCTCTGGCACATGGCCATAAGATCTTTGTACCAAACCCTGTTCTTCTTCTTAAACCCTAATAAGTCCTGTGGCCTCAACGAAGGCCAACAGTTTTCTTATTGGTAGTTTTAGGATATCTTCCGGTTCACACCTCATTTGACCAGTGAAGTCCTGCCTTACATCACCTAGCACACTGCAATGGCATAGTATGTGTATGACAGTCTCTTCTTCCATTTCGCACTTTCTGCACAATGGTTGATTCACCTTACCTAGTTTGTATAGCTGGCTTCTTAAGCTGCAATGTCTAGTCACCATTTCAGTGATCGTTTTGATCTCTCGTTTCTTGAGGTTCATAAAATTGTTCGAGAGTTTTTTATCAATATTCTTGATTATTTTTTTAGTCTGGATTTGCCCTTGAGTGTTTCTGTACTTATTTTGATGATTGTTTATCACTATTTCTGAACTTCATTTTTCGTAGCATCTTTAGTGATGCCACAAAAAGGTTTTGTGCCTTCAAAAGTTTCTCTCGAGCCTTGTTTCGCTAACATATCTGCTTGTTCGTTCCCATGTACTCCTTCATGACCCGGCACCCATAATAAGGACACTTTATTGTCTTTTGCCAGGTCATTGAGGACATCTTTGCAGTTTCTCACCCGTTTTGATATGGTAAGAGGATTCTTTACAGCTAGAATAGCCAATTGGCTATCTGTGTAAATGTTGATTCTCTTAGCTTTAGGGTCTTCAATAATAATTTCATCAATGCAGACCACCAAAGCAAAAACTTCAGCCTGGAACACCGTCGTATGTTGACCTAGGCTGTAAGAATTATTGTAGTTACATGTTTGCCCAAAGAGTCCCGATCCAGTATCATGGGCAGTTTTAGATCCATCAGTGAACCATATTAAGTCCCCATTAATATTTGGGACTTTTTGTTCTCTAGATTGTATAATTGTGTTAAACGTCTCAGTGAAGATTAGTTCTGGTGTCATTATATATGAGTTCATCATAAAGATGGATTCCTCAAGTATAGTCCCAGTAGTGTTTGTGTGGCTATTCAATACATAATTCGGCCTCCAACTATTGTTTACTTTGAGTCTCAGGATGGTCATAAGGGCTACCGCCGAGATATATAATTCCAGCGGAGGGAGACCTGTGATAGCCTCTAATGAAGCCGTTCCTGTACTATCCAAGACTCCTGTTATATTTAGAAGCGCTTGTCTTTGTAGGGTGGTGAGAGTGGTCACACAAGATTGCAAAGCCGTCTTTCTCCACCAGAGTACTGACCCATAAGTGACTGTAGGTCGGATCACTGATGTGTTTAACCAACAGACTACCTTTGGTTTCAATCCCCAGGTTTTACCTACAACTCGTCTGCAGTTCCAAAAAGTCGCTTAGCCCTATTGGTTATATTTGTAATATGAGTATTCCAATTGAGTTTCGAAGTCAGGGTTACCCCTAGATAATTAACCTCATTGGTTTTTTCCAGTACCTCTCCAAATAATTTCAGCTCACTCAGTCCAGTAAGCTTCGTCTTATTTGTAAAGGCTACCTGTTTAGTTTTAGAAGGGTTAACGGAGAGGTTCTCTTTCAGACACTAGTTCTATAGTCTCATATATCTCTTTTTATCTTCTTTGATGATGGATTGGTCCCATAAAATACCTAGTGTTTAACATTGTTATGGATTTTTTACCTGCCGCGGTTTTTCTATTGTGGGTCAGTCTAATATTCCATCGTGCAAAATATTGATACCTAGGTATTTGTAAGTACTTAATTATAAGTAAGTTAAAAGTACGAAATTGAAAATCCGTAGCGACGGATAGGAAGGAATGCAAGCTGATTCTAGAAGAGGCTAAAACTCACCATGGGTTGTAGGGTCAATGATGATACATAATAATATTGATGAGATATTTGTAATCGTAGCAGTAGTTTATCGTAGTTTTGTTATCTAATATAAAGACTTTGTTGTTCTCCAATGCACAAGTACTCGGTTTTCTTTTTATTTCACTTCAAGTCCATATATAATATGGTATTCTGCAACTATTAATATCTGCATATATAATAGTGATATGTAATCTTAAACAACTATTAACTAATTGATTACAAAGTTGGGCGCATATACCATAATGTTGTTGAGTGGTATCCTGATTGTCCTTCATTTTTTTTCATCTTTTTAAAACACTTTCAAGGTATATTTTAAATAAAGTCGGGGACAAGTAACATCTTTCTTTCAATCCTTTTGACATTACAAATCCTGGTGATATTTTTGTCCCTGTTTTTTTGTACGATGCATAATAAGGAATAATATAAAGCCATGGGCGAATTAAACATCCTCGAAATAGTAATAAGATTAGTGAGATTATATATACCCTTTCTCTGCCGAGTATAAACACAGTGCCAACGTTTCATCAACGTTTGAAAGAGATAATTTCTGACGGGAAATAAAGATGAGGAATAACGAATGCAGAGCCAGAAAGAGTGTTTATAAAAAGTCAATTCTAGCTTTGACGTAGTAGACCATTTCACGTGCTGGCTCCCTTGTGGCCAAAGAGAACTTAAGTAAATAAATTAACAATAAAGTGGAAACGTAATTTACAAAACAAAAGAAAATGACAATATGTGGACGGAAACATCAACCTACTTATATCGAGTAGTAAACAACATTTATTACAATCAAAATGAAACCACCGACACAAAAGTATCATTTTATATAGTTTGGAAATTAGACATAAAACTCATCCGCATACCAAAAAAAGTTTATTAACCCTCCGTTATTCGCTATCGGTGTCACACACCGACGACAGAATTATTCATTCGGGATTTACAAAATAACTGGTTTTTTCTATCGCCACTTTCTGTACCTCTTCCTATCAACTAACCTCGTGTTAGTATACATTCTTACCTACTTGGGTACAGTTGTGTGAGTTTTATAGCTATTTTCGGTGCAAGACTCCGTAGCGACTAACGGTGTGGTTATTACTTTATTGGCAAAATTTGCAGTTCAGGTAAAGATTTAGCATCTTATTATTGCATTTTATCGGTAAGTTTTGGTCAAATCTTATTTATAGATGTCCTTTGAAGCCGAACAAAAACGTTTATTGGAATTATGGAAAATGGTTCCTAGCGAATATTTTTATATTACAAATGAAAATATGTATATTGTTATACTAGGGTTTTTCATCTTATATCTGTTGTTTTTCAATAAAACATTTTCAAAAATATTTTTCAGTCATTCTTATACACAATATAAAATATTTGTATGAATTTTATAGAAAAAACTATTTTTTTTTAATTGTCGGTCTCTGACACCGTAGCGACTCTTGATGCTCCGTTTATCCTTGCGACTAACGGAGGGTTAATAGCAAGCTGAAAATTTTTTAATAGCTTAATATATAGAACTGAATGGATAGAACTGAAGAATACGAAGTCGACGTCAAAGATCGACAGCGGGAGAAAATCTACAAAACGTCCATACGACAATAGTGTTATATTCTTTAGAGACATTTACATTACCAGCAAAAGAAGAAGACCAGCTGAAAGTTTTTGAGAGGAAAATTGTGAGAACAATACTGAGATCAAAGAGGAAAAACGAAGAGGATGTAAGACAATGGATGAATCACTAAATACAAGAATTGATGGGTCAAGAGAACATAGAGCAATAAAAGCACATAGAAGTAGTTGGTATGGACACATAATGAGAAGAGAGAAGAGCAATCCGTTAAGAGGTACTTATAACGGAATGGATACCACCAGGTGAAAGCACCAAAGGCAGACCTAAGCTGAGATGAAGACAACAAGTGGAACAAGACTGGAAGAAGTATGGAACTTAGGCATATAGGAAGGACAATCAAAAAGAGAACAGAATAGGGAAAAGTAGTGGAAACAGCGAAGTCACACCAGCAACTGTAAAACCAAATCTAGAATGGGATGATCCCCACACAAAGAGGATCTTTAAGTGAAAACAGCTTCAGCTTCCTCGGGAGCGTATAGCTTGTATATATAGCGTTTAGCTTGAATATATTTTATATTAATATTTTTTCATAATATACATTGCACGCCAAAATTAACGCATAATTTTAACACTATAATTTCTGCCGTAATAAAAAAATAAGATCTAGAACTACTCATCATCATCAATGGCGCTACAATCGTGAGTCTTTGACGCGTTTACTATTGCCTTCCATGTTTGTCGGTCCTGTTCCACTAATTCCCATTGTCTGACTCCCATTTTCTCCAGATCTTCTTTGACTGCATCTTTCCAGCTTTTCCTAGGCCGTCCTACAAACCTTCTTCCATCTGGCCTTTCGCAGAACACATTGTTTATAAGGCGCTTGTCGTTACTGATTATCACATGCCCTGTCAATCTGACAGTCTGTTGGCCTTTATATATCTGACTAGATTTTCCTTTCCGATAGAACTCGATATTGTATCTGCGCCTCCATTCGTTTGTCACGCTATCTCTACACGAGCCATAAATCATTTGAAGGATTTTACGTTCTAACACCAGGGATTTATTTACGTCTCTTTTTCTTAGCGTCCATGTTTCGCTTTCATACGCGACTGCTCCTGGTTGTATTATAGTCTTATGTATCTGGATTTTTGCATCTCGTGAAAGAAGTTTTGACTTCATTAGATGTTGCATTGCAAAAAAAAGATCTATTTCCTGCCATTATTCGCGTTTCAACTTCTCGCTCTATTTTGTTGTCACTTCTGATTGTTACTCTTAGCTAGATATTTAAATTCTTTAACCTTCCGATGACCAACCTTTTTTTGTTACACGGATGACCAAGGGGGGGGGGAATGACCCCAGGTCAAAAATGTCAAAAATGACAATTAGGGATTCCAATGAACTGTCAGTGGTGGTCGGTGGATGGCTAAACTGACATGGCCATAGACACAGTTAAGGGGGGTGGTCATGATGTATGTAATGTTTACATTGAATATTGACAAATTTGTAAAGAATATCCTGTTTGGTTTTGTTTTTTTGTTAATTGTGTAGCGAACTTTGTGAAATTGTGATAGCAAATTAAATATGAAGTGGTTTAAACATTGGATACGCCTATGGATGACAGTTTCGCCATCCAGCAGCCATATTATATCACGTGATTTGGAATGCCTAATTAACATAAAAATGAAGTTTTTTTTATTATTTTTTATTTTTATGGCATGGACTTTATGTCATTCAGCCAGTCACAACATGAGTATTAGTGTAATGTGTAGTGTGTATGTGTAGTAAGTGTCTTGTTACTTTGCAAATTCGACGTCATTAGCGTAAAACTACCTGGAATTACACATAATAGACGGTATTTTACTAAAAATCAACTTCAGAATATATTTTTTATTCGTAAAATATAGGGATTTTTTTTTATTTCAAAATATGAGGATATCTAGAATGATATTAAAGTCAAATAAAAAATAATGAGTTAAAAATTGAAAATACTTTTGAATTTATTAAAGGAAAACATACGCTGGGGTCACAATTTCCCCCGCTTGGTCATCTGAAGGTTAAACACTTCGAAGTTATGATCGTTTATAGTAATGTTTTGCCTTATTAGCGGTCGTTCTTGTTTTGAGACGACCATGTATTTTGTTCTGTCTTCATTTATTTTTAGACCGATGTTTAGTACAGCTTCTTCAAAGCTCGAGAAAATATCCTTAACTTCTAATATTGATTATGCCAATGCATCTACGTCATCGGCAAAGGCGAGTATGATTTTTGCTCCCCGAGCAGTTATATCTGGTTGGATTTTTAGATACATTTTTCGTCTGACATATTCTAAGGCCAGGTTCAACAACAATGGGGACAACGGATCTCCCTGTCTCAGTCCAGAATTTACGCAAAAAGCATTAGATATTTTTCCCCTATCCTAACTTGTGCAAAGGAGTTACATAAACACTACCGCCGTTAGTTTCTTGGGTACGCCGAACTCGATCATTGCCTTTCATAGTATTGCACGATAAATTGAATCATAAGCCTGTTTGAAATCTATTAGATCTGATGCACGTCCTGATTATACTCACAACACTTTTCTAGCATTTGTATATTGTAAATATTTGATCAATATTTTCCAGGCCTGAAACCACACTGCTAGTCACCAATTATTTCTTCGGGGTATGGTAGTAATATTTACAATATACCGGAGCTGACATTAATCATCAGCATCATCATCATTCAACCCAGATATATCCTTCTTCTTCTTCTTCTTCTTCTTCTTCTTCTTGTTCTTCTTCTTCTTCTTCTTCTTCTTCTTCTAATAAGCCTCTTGGGCTGTTCCTTACCGATTTTGAGCTTGTATTCGTAGCTGTGATGTTGACTGCCAGCTATCTCGCCACCTTCCTATTGGTCTCTTGCCTGTTGGCTTCGAATCCCTGGCTGTACGGGCTATTCTCTCGCTGTCCATTCTCGTCACATGCTGATTCCTCTCTCGTCGTCTCTGTCTTCCCCACCGCACTATATTTTGTATGTTACAGAAATCTCTTATTCTGCCGTTCGGTATTCTGTCTCTCAGTGTTTTCCCAGTTATTGACCTCAGCGTTCTCATTTCTGATGTTCTCAGTATTCTCTTGGTTTCTGCTGTGTCACACCTTGTTTCTATCGCGTACGTCATGATCGGTCTTACACATGATTTGTATATGCGTACTTTCCCTTCCAGCCTCATATCTTTATGAGCTATGTTCTTCCTTTTCGATCATGTTTACTCCAGTCTAAACAACCATCACTCTACAGCAACAATTTTCTGTGATTTCTCTAAAGCATTCGATTGTGTAAACCATAACATCTTAACTGACAAATTACAGCACTATGGATTTAGGGGAAATGCTCTTAAATGGCTTAAATCATATCTTAATAAAAGAAGTCAGTTTGTAAGGGTTGACACGAAGACGTCTTCTTGCATGCCATTAGAATGTGGGGTACCTCAGGGTTCAGTTCTAGGCCCTATATTGTTTCTGATATACATAAATGACATCTCTAGTCTGAACATTAAAGGTAAAATATGTCTTTTTGCAGATGATACTAGTATTACTTGGAGTAACACGGATATTATGGATCTTCGCAATACCATAGCTACAGACCTAGTCACCATTAAATCGTGGTGCGATTCGAATCTCCTGTTATTTAACGTTTCTAAAACCAAAGTCCTACCTTACAACAGTATGATGTAACCTTTAGTACTTAATAACAACAGTCTAGAGGTAGTTGAATCGGTGAAGTTCTTAGGGCTTATTGTGGATAAGTCTCTAAAATGGAACTTGCACATTGATGCCTTACACAAAAAATTAAGTTCTGCTTGTTTTGCGCTAAGATCAGTTGCTACGGAAATGAATTTGTCAACATCTAGGACCGTTTATTATGCCCTTTTTGAGTCTCATCTTCGGTACGCCCTTCCATTCTGGGGTACGTGTTGTGCGACTCAATTTGAGCGTATTTTTAAACTACAAAAGAGAGCTCTTCGTTACTCCCTGAGACTTAATAGCAGAGTTCATTGCCAAGAATTCTTTAAAAAATTTAAAATATTAACTCTTCCTTCTTTGTTTGTTTTTGAATCCGTTTGTTTAATCCGCAAACATGCATCAGAAGGTCCAGAGAGACCCACTCATAACTATCCCCTTAGAAACATGGATCATAATCTTTATCTGCCAACCCCACGGTCTGAGCTGGTTAAGTGCTCTATACTATACAATTCGAGAAAAATGTACAATCACCTGCCATCTAACATCAAATCTATTGCAGCATTTCCCGCTTTTCGCAAGGCCTTGAAAGCTTATTTGCTGGAGAAAGCTTTTTATACAGTGAATGACTTTTTTATAAACGATTTGAATTCAGCAAATTGACTTGTACGATTATTACTTTCGAGTACTTGTGTACATATTTGCAGCGGCATAGAACTTTTGATTTACTTTCCCTTTCCCCTTTCCTCGTTTGCCTTCTTTTTGCTCTGACGTTGTATACTTATTGTTTGCAAAATTTTTAATTTTTTAATGTGTACTTAATAACTGTAAAATTATATTAAGTAGTATAAAATTATATTAAGTAGTATAACTCACGCCATTTACTTGGTGTGTTTCTGTTTTTGTTTTGTTTGTAGTTTTTTACTATTTTTTGTTTTTTATTGTATTTTTTATTTTGTATAAGCTTTGTCCACAAATTGTTAAAATTTTTTGACAATAAAGCATACCTTACTTACTTACTTACTTACTTACTTACTTTGTTTCTCCAGATGACATCCCTCAGACATCCTGACACGTAATTGGCTTTATTTGCTTGATTTCGGACGCTCTCTTTAACATCTCCATAACTACATATTCCGATTCCCAGATATTGGAATCTCGAGACTTGTTCAATTAGTTCGTTGTTAATTACTAATTTACATCTTATGGGTTCCCTTGACACTACCAGGGATTTTGTCTTGGTTGGCTGTTGATATTTTCATGTTGTAGTTCTTCGCCACTGTATTGAAAGTTTGTGCCATTCGCTGTAGGTTATCCTGGTTATCGGAGATTAAAATTGCGTTGTCAGCATAACAGAGGATTTTTATTTGGTTTTCCGCCATCTTATATCCTTTTCCACTATAAATAAAACTGCTGGATATAGGTCTCCCTCAGTCTTCTCCATCTATTCCTGTTTTGAGCTGTTTACATAAAATTTTTGTCCATCCGTTTTATGTCATCAGGCCATCTTGTTAGCGGATGACTTCTACTTTGATATGATTCTTGTCTTGGACTCCAGTTTATTATTCGCTCTGTCTATCTGTTGTCCGACATTCTAGCTACGTGCCCCGCCCGATTCCACTTAAGGGTCATAATAGGGAACTTGCATAAATTTTTAAATTCGAAAAAAATGTTATAAATCACAACAGAACATAATTTAAAACATGTATCAAAGATAAAAAAAGTTTTGTTTGTCTTTCGTTTGGCCCCTAAAGACGATTAAAAATTCAAATTAAAACAGGTGGTCCAAAACGCATAGTGACGTCATATAGTTGTGCATGTACATTCTGCACCAACAAAGTAAACAAAATTGTATATAATTTTAAATTAGACACTATAAACGTCAGTAGAAAATACAGTTATGTAACGTCACAAGCGTTTTTGATCGTTTGAACTATTTTACATTGGCTAAGGGTTCTTCTAAACCAAGGCCAGAAAACAGAAAAAAATATATAGATTTTAAATTATCTTCTAAGTTATTATGAGGTTTTACCGCGTGAAAGTTTGGAAATATTATTTTTAAAGGAAACTGAATAATATTACGTAATAAAAAAATGTGTAAGTTCCCTCATAGGTTTGGCATTCGTTTTGACACTGACACTAAGTTTTATAAATATATTTGATAATTTCTATTTCTGATATATTTGAGTGTTTTTAAGATATATTTTTTAAAATGACGGAAGAGGGTTTTTGTAAAGGGCAGTCTGATAACTTACCTATAGTTGATATGTGTATGGTGGCTACATATTTTCAAAAGAGTGAAAATTTTTCCGTCGGAGAAGTTCGGGGAGTTAAAGCAGATAAGTAAGTACATAATATATTATGTATATTATACTCCCATTATACCTACTAATTTTATACTGTGATTTTATTCTGATTATTATTCTCATAATTATTTAACGATAAAACTTAGTAGGTACACACTTCCTATTAAGTATAGTGATCAAAAAATGTCATTACAATATAAATATTTTCCCATATTTCGCGACGATGCTGTGGCCAAATACCTAAGTAGGTGGAGGCCAATAAACTAAAGAAGAAGAAGAAGAATATACTTACATATAACCCTCCCACATCACCATATAAAAAACTAATGTAAAACTATGTGACGTCACGGGCCGTCTGAACTACTTTAAAATAAAGAAGACTTTAAATTTGTATTTCAGTTATTATGAGTTTTTGAAGCGGGAAATTTTGGAAATCTCATTTTTATACAAAACTGAACATTATTATGTAATAAAAAAAAAATGTGCAAGTTCCCCATTATTTCTATGGCATCTGTCACTACTCCTGTTCTCCGTCTTATTTCCTTGTTCGTAATCTGATCCCTACGGATCGGATTGATCGGATAAGGGATAAGATGACAATAATATACTATCACAAAAATCGAAACCCTAAAATTATTTAACTCTTTATCAGGAGTTATAAAGATGTGCGTTAATTTTGGCGCGCAGTGTATAATATTTATGCAGTGACTCTTTTATTGTTTATTTTATCTTTAATTTAAAACGATTATTTGAGAGCATTATAAATGTTTTGATGACAATAACAAATAGTTAATACAATACAAAATCACGAT
This sequence comes from Diabrotica virgifera virgifera, assembly GCF_917563875.1. Classification (NCBI taxonomy): domain Eukaryota; kingdom Metazoa; phylum Arthropoda; class Insecta; order Coleoptera; family Chrysomelidae; genus Diabrotica; species Diabrotica virgifera. The sequence goes on from NC_065443.1 coordinate 269,027,973, forward strand.
ATACTCTGACCCTGAATACCCCATGTTATCAGCTTTCTATATGGAAATATATTCAAATTACCTGAATCTATAGTCTGGGCCTCAGTAATAGTTCTGATAAACGATAAGTTGTCATTCCCTTGCGTTGTTTTGAATATAAATACTACTTTCTAATACAAAATTCTCGAAGCTAACATTTTTTAAAAAGTTCGTGTAGGCGCTATCCCATAGCACCAGCTGAAAAGATTTATGAACTTGAAAAACTAAGGCTGGAATCTTTATGAAGGGCTATTAATTATTTCCTAACACGGTACGAGATATCTAATTATAAAAAATTTAAGATAAATAGCTTAGAATAGTTCGTTAGGATTTCGAATTTGAATATTTATGAAATTTAACATAATAACGACGTTTTGGGCTATAGGTACGTGACATAAACATATTTAAACAAAAGATATTATGATTAAACACTATTACTTCTTGAGCATTTTTTAATAAAAAATTTATACAATTTTCAACAACTAAACTAATTGCAGGCAACCTAAATTCAAATAAGAGATAATATTCCTCTTCTAATTGGACTAAATAATTGTCATTTACTTTGACATCGAAGAAAAGCAACTGAGTTGGTGAGGCCACATGAAGTTAATGAGAAGAAACATAACAGTAAGAAAAGTATAGGAAGCAAAAATACAGAAAAAAAACAGATGAAGGCCAACAGAAAACTGGGATAGAAAAATTGCGAAGATTATCAAAAAAAAAAGGAAAAACCGTAACAGAAGCAAGCAGACTGACGCAGGATAGAAAACAATGGTCAAAGTTTGAGCACACGTGAATAGACATTAGTCCCGACACTGAAAAGTAAAAGGGACTTAAAAGACTATAATATATATTTATACATTATAAAACAACTAGATGCAAACCGCAAAAAACAGAGACAGACTAAAAGAGCTAAAGGAGACCTGGCTGATATAATTTTAACAAAAACAGGCTGATGATGATTTTAACAAAAAATTAAATTTCGTGAAAATTGGTAGAAATAAAACGAAATTTAATACAAACTCTTTCATAGTATGCTTTCCAGTTTCCTACTCCATTTACTTTGTACAGAATGGGAAGAGACAGAGAACTTCTGACCACCATTAAAAGGAGAAAAGCAAAAAGTTTGGAGCACATGTTTAGAAATGATAAGTACGAGTAATTACAGCTGATTATGAAGAGTAAAATTGAAGGAAAAAGAGGTCCTGATAGACGACAAATATCTTGGCTGAAAAACATTCGCGACTGGACCAGGTTCGACACAAAAACCATTTTTAGAAAAGCAGAAAATAGACACCAATTTTCAATGAATATTACAATGAATAACCTTCATTAGTAGAGGCGACACTAGAAGAAGCAGAAGAAGAAGTATACAACCACTAATACGCAAATTTCAGTGATAAGTAGGACCTTCTTTTATTTTCGTAGTTTTTTTTATGGAAAGGAGGAGATAACTCTTAGGACCGTATCAGATCGTCTCAATTATGGATAATCTGGCGTGTGTGGGATTCAAAGAAGAATAAATCAATCCACATACAGTCCCTCCAGAGGAGTCCTGCTCTCGTAGATTCACCCATAGTTCCCTGCCTACCAACTAATGTGTATTCATCTGGTGTATCGAATTCTTCCTGCCACCCCTTCATGCTGCCATTCCTAGCTAATATTTTCTCCTACTTATCCTTGTCGTATGTTTGCGCCCTTTCTTTCACCATTAGGTGAATGGTTAATACACCCGCGATTACTTGTATGGCTTCCGTTAATGTTGTTCTGTATGCACGTGCTACCATTATTAGTGATTTTATTGCGGATTTTTTGAAAATCTTCCTATATTTCTTTATGTTAAGCACTTGTTGCTATACCGGTGATGAATAGAGTAAAGTAGAGTGTACGGCTTCCATTAAAATTCTCTTTTCGGAAGTCCCTGGTCCTCCCACATTGGGCATAATCGTTATCAGCATCGTAGTCTTCTCCTCTGCAATGTAAACGACGTATTTAACGTGCTCACTAAAAGTTCGCCTAAGATCTAGAACTACTGCCAGGTACTTTACTTATGCACTTATGGTCAAAAACTATATGGTATCGAGCTCTAGGACCCACGAAGATCGGGTCCCTGCTTCCTATATGTACGTCTTCAATTCTTTGTGACCGCTTGGTTCCCTCTATGCATGATTAGCCAGTTTTCGTTTTGATCTACCAACAGTACCAGATTATCCGCAATTTTACATCAATGCCCAGGTCGGTCTTTAAAATCTCATTGAACAGAACAGTCCAAAGGAACAAAATGTATCTTTATTGTAATCATGCTCTGTTCAAAATTATTCTGCTTTTTATTAAAGTATTATTGATAAAATTCTGATCAGGAAGGAGATGGACTAATCCTCTCTTGTTTATAATAGTCATGGATACCCTAATAAAAAATACCAAAGATCAAACAAGAAACATTCAATATAAATACTATATTATAGTAGGATATAAAAACTTAAATATAATAACGAACAACTCCCTTCTATACGCTGATGATATAGTTTTAATCATAGACACAGTAGAGAAAATGCAGAAACTAATAGATATTTGGCAAAAAGAGATACAGAATTTAAAAATGGAAATGAATATCAATAAAAGTAAACTTATGACAATAAATAAAGGCAAGAAAAAAGAAAGGAATACTAATACTACTAATAGTAGTAAGGGAACAAGTCATAGAACACGTATCTACTTTTGAATATTTGGGAAATACAATAACAGGTGATGGGAAAAAGGACTTGGCAATAAGTAATAAACTGAAGAAGGCTGCTAACGTGTATTACTCTTTATAATACAATAATTTTCGGAAAGTCATAAATAGACAACAAAACTGAAATCAGAGTATATAAGAGTATAGTAAATCCGATAACGACATATGGGACGGAAACATGGATTGTGCAAAAGAAACATGAATCAATGATAAACGTGACCGAGATGAAATACATGAGAAGAATAGCTGGAGTTACGAAGTTTGAAAGATTCAAAAATGAAGATATAAGGACAGAGCTGGAACAAGAACCGATAATGAGGTAGATCGGAAATAAAACAATTGCGCTGGTTTGGTCACATACAGCGGATGGAGAAAAAGATGCTAACAAAGAAGGTACATGAAGCCAAAATGGGAAACAAAAGAAAAAAGGGAAGGCTGAAGGATATAGGATAAAGGAGGCATATGATTATAAGAGATATGCAGAACCTGGCCACCAATAGAAGTGTATGGAAGAAATGGATAAAAGGCGAAACCCAGCATCTGACGCCCTGAAGGGCACTTAGGATTATGAGAAAAAAGGAAGATAAAATTCTGATTCTATAAAATTGCCAGAAAACTCATTAGTGCTTCTAATTTTTCGGGTAGATGCTGGGGGCGGGCATGTTTTCGACGCTAAAGTAACTGAGGGTCTTAAAAGTACCCGTGTTTTGGACGCTGCCAGAAAGTAAAGTTAGGACCGAATGGTTGGGTCTTCCTCCTTTGGGTCTTCTAAATTTAGCGTCCAAATCATGCACATCCAACGGGTTGTATAAATTCCACTGATGTAGAGTAAGAGGTAGAATAGGATTTATTCGGTGAGACATTCTGTATAGTGACATCTGATGACATATTGATAATTTATTTACGGTACTACCGAAACTAATTACTTTCGTTTCCCGCAAAAAACAAACTGTTAATTTGTTTGTAATCCATAAACCTGTGTCTATTTACAATAACTTATGTACTAGACAGGAATGTAAACTAATAGTGAATATGGAAATTTCAACGTTAGTAAGTAATCGAGGCAAAATTTTGCTCAAAGTGAACAGTTTTACTTTTTCTCAAGATAAAGTACTAAAATCGGGAGAAACGTATTGGAGGTGCGTAAAACGGTCGTGTAAAGCGAAGATATTCACGAAAGGGCCAGAAAAGTTAGTGGTCCGAAGTAATCTAGAATCTAGAACATAATCACGAGTGTGATATCAAGACGCTTAATAGACAGATTGTGCGTAGCAGTGCCAAAAGGAAGGCTAAGGATAATTTGACCGAAAGGCCGTCCAAAATCATACATAGTGCGTTGAAAGAAAATGTAGATTGCTTGAGCCACATGACTGTTAAGTTTTTACCATACATGTATTTATCAACGGACATTATATACCATTGTGTTATTGTTTACTTCCCGACAAATCGGAACAAACCTATATAAAACTATTTAATGTTTTGAAAAGCAAATGTGAAGTAATTGGTCTGAAATTCAATCCAAAAATCATTTTCTCCGATTTTGAAATTGCTATCCACAATGCTGCGCGTTTTGAATTTCCAAATGTGCACATTAAAGGGTGCCGTTTTCATCTTTAGTTCAGAGAAATAAGGAAAAAAAATATCGTGTTGGTGACACATCCCCCTCCAGGCTGAAACCAAATTTTTCGAGTAATATGGTTATCTATAATAATAACCTATATGTTTCCTGCAGCCGATTTTGATGATATACATAGTTATAAACAAATGAAGATCAGAAAACGGTAAATTTTCGCTTTTTTCGTCTATTACTAAAAAATTGGGCACTTTAAACAAATTTGAGAGTAATAAACTCATAAACCGTATAAAAAACTTCAATATGGCGTTCGCTGAATATGTCTATCCTTATTCGTTACTTAGAAAATTGCCAAATAAATCATAAATTTTGAGTTTTTATAAATATTCATAACTTATGTAAAAATTAACTTAGAACCTTCTTATTACACGGAAAGCTGAAACTTATGGTGCTTAAATTATACCCTAAATTTCAAAGCAATTGGTCAAATAGTATAAAAGTTATTTAATTTGTTTATTCAAAATTAATTTTTTTTGCAACACTGTAAGTCAGAAAATGATGAAGTTACAGTAATATTTTGGATAGTTTATAAAAGAAGAAAATTTACAGTATTAATTTAATTTAAAAAAAATGACAAAAAATAATTATAAATATTGCAAAATAATTTTGCAAAATCATGTGAATTAAAAAATGGGGGGGCTAACTTTGTCCCTAAATCTCCTAGAACAGTTGTTTTTCTTTCTAAATGTGTATAAAAATTCAGTCTTTCTAAATATGAGAAAATAATTTTTCTACGGGTAACGGTTAAAAAGTTATTCTAATTGTTTATAAGTAAGCAAAAAATCGACATGTTTTTACAAAATAATTTTACACTGTTTAAAATTATTTTTTGTCATTTATTTTTAATTAAGGTAATAGTATAAATGTTCTTCTTTCATAAACTGTCCGAAGTATTATTTTAACCTCATAATTTTCTGACTTATAGTGTTGCAAAAAAAATTAATTTGGGAAAAACAAATTAAATAACTTTTAAACTATTTGACCAATTGCTTTGAAATTTAAAATATAATTTAAGTATAAGAAGTCTTGGCATTCCGTTTAATAAGAAGATTCTAAGTTAATTTTTACCTAAGTTATGAATATTTATAAAAACTCAATATCTATGATTTATTTTGCAATTTTCTAAGCAACCAATAAGGATGGACATATTCAGCGAATGCCATATTGAAGTTTTTTATACGATTTATGAGTTTCTTACTCTCAAATTTGTTTAAAGTGCTTAACTTTTTGGTAATAGACGAAAAAGGCGATAATTTACCGTTTTTCGATCTTCATTTGTTTATAACTATGTATATCATCAAAATCGGCTGCAGGAAACATATATGTTAATAATATAGATGTCCATACTACTCAAAAAATTTGGTTTCGGCCTGGAGGGGGAAGTGTCACGAGAAAAACCTTATTTCTCTGGACTACTTATGCAAGCTTGGTATCGTAATATCGGCAGTTGTGGCTTAATTCGGGAATATAAATTGGCAGACAGTGAAATATCTAAATGGCTGAAATATATTTTTGGGCTGCCATTTTTACCTCCCTCAGAAGTCGAAGAATCTTTCATATATGATTTTATGGCTATTCAACCAAAGGATGCAAAAATTGAAAAGTTTTCCGACTACTTATTGGACAACTACATTGGCGACCACGCAGCATTTCCGCCGGAGATGTGGGCTACGATGAGTGAGAGTTTAGAATTAACAACTAATGCTTGTGAATCGTTCCACTCGCGTTTTAATGATAATTTTTACCATGCTCATCCAAATATTTTCCATTTTATGGATGTTTTAAAAAATTTTCAAACTGAAACTTACATTAAAATTAATAGTGTCCATGAAAGTAATAGACTTAAAGATCCAAAGAGTAGAAAAAAAATTATGTTCGTTAGAGATAGGTTACATGAGTATTAAAACTAACTGTATCGATCGATACCATTTCGTAAAATGTATGTCGTATTTATTTCAAAGTGACAAATAAACCTTATCAAGCTTAATCTCTAGAATTTTATTACCTGACTTTCCATTTACATTTCAATTAGACCCAGCGTCCAAATCATATATGCAGAAACAGGTAATTTTATTTTTCAGCGTCGAATTTTAAATTTAGCGTCCAAATCATGCACGCCCGATGCTGGTGGATCTGATTTAACTGATTTAACATTCCAACCAACACGTTCAACAATTATATCTTATAAGGGGGTTGCTTTACCAAGCCCATTATTTGCCAAGGAATGAAATTAAGTTAAGTAAGTTAAGTAATAAAAGTTAAGTAATAAAATATTGCTTTAAAATGATTTATTAGTACGTCACATTTCTGGATCATAAGTGCAATTCATAGCACTACAACCCTGGGTGGTTCCTGGCTGACTGTACAACTTTTTTCCAATTTGTTCAATCTTCCATCAAACTAGGGTCAAATCGGATGTTCATTTTCGGGAGATCTGCTTGGATGTTATCTCTCCATCGCATTCTGGGACGTCCAAGTGGTCTTTTGCCTGTAGGAATCTCCTCCCATACCAGTTTTACAAGTCTTTCGTTATGAAGTATGTGCACGTGGCCTGCCGATCTTAGTCGCTGTAATTTAATTTTTTAAACAATATCGGTGTCATTCAGGGCCGTGCGGTGCTATGATGCGGTGAGGCAGTCGCATCAGGCGGCATCACAAGGGGGGCGGCATAAGGTGATACAGTAGCGATCAACAGGTTGCCAAAACGCGTTCCAAGATTGCGGCTATAATTTTGAATATTTTTTCGAGATATTTGGCACACGTATTCGTAATATAATAAAGAATGGCGGTACAGAGCCCAATTTGAAAAATATATTAATATGTGGAAATTACTCTGTAATTTAATACAATATTAAAAAAACGAGCCTGTACCGCCATTAAGAAGAACAAAAAAATACACTTTCTTCAAATAAACTTTTTTATCCGATGCCTAGATTTTGTGTCATTTTGGAACTACTAAAATTTTTTATTTCATTAGTAGTTCCAAAATGACACAAAATCTAGGCATCGGATAAAAAAGTTTATTTGAAGAAAGTGTATTTTTTTGTTCTTCTTAATGGCGGTACAGGCTCGTTTTTTTAATATTGTATTTAATTACAGAGTAATTTCCACATATTAACATATTTTTCAAATTGGGCTCTGTACCGCCATTCTTTATTATATTACGAATACGTGTGCCAAATATCACGAAAAAATATTCAAAATTATAGCCGCAATCTTGGAACGCGTTTTGGCAACCTGTTGATCGCTACTGTTTCCTCAAAATCAGTAAAATGAAAATACATCAAAATAGTCATAGGAATAAGAAAGGGTGTGCAAAATAGAATATTTGAAAATATCCGATGGAGTGTATCACTCGAGTTTAAAGCGTGGCGCATGCCACTCTGTAAACTTACTTTTAAAAGTGAAAGCGTCTTCTACAGAAACAACAACGTTTTTTGTATTATACAAGAATTTTACACTTTTTTCTGGTTCTACAAAGCGTTGGGAAGTTCTGATAAAACATGTTTCACAACTAACTCTAAAACTGTTAATCGATACTAGATGGCCAAGTCGAATAGATGCATGAAAAACTTTGATTTCAATTTTGTGATATATGATGCATTATTCAAAATAATAGAAGAAGTCAACAAAGATACAGAAACTTAAGTCAAAGCACGAGGATAAGCAAAATACATTAAAAATTGTAAATTTATATGCGGAGTTCTTCTTTCTATTTCATATAAATTCAGTCTCGAAGATGTTGCAACATATAATTATAAATTTGTCAGATTGTGTAAAAAGGTTGTCAGAAACAATAAAAAAAAAATTAAAAGTTACAGACAATCTGGCTATGACCAAACGAAAATTACAATTATTTCTAATGAAATTGCAGAAAATCTTGATATAAGCTCCGAATTTCCAACGGAAAATGAAATTCCAGCCAGGAGAAAAAAGCGTCAATAATAAAGCGTCAGAAGAAGATAAATTTAAAATGAATTTTTTCATCTATATTTCCTCTTCTAGAAATTCATAAATAAATAAATTTTTGATAGTATTTTTAAATTGAGGGAAATAAATAATCAAACACTAAAAAATATTGTATCATTCAATACTTTCAATAGAAAAAGAATCAGATATACAGGCAAATGATCTTCTAGAAGAATTGCGTGGTATATCCCAAATGATAACATAGTCCATGAAACCTTTAGAAGTTTTGAACTAAGTATTTTTGTATACCCAAATCACAGTATATAGAGGTTCCCTCTTTATACTGTGCCCAAATGCAGTTGTATCGCTAAGAATTTTATTAACACTCCCTGTCTCGATAGCTAGTGAGGAAAGGAGTTTTTCAAAATTAAAAATTATTAAAATCTATTTACGAAGCTCCATAAGACAAACAAAACTAAAAAAATAGCACTCATTTCAAGTTTAAAATGCTACTTTAAAGCACTAGTGCTTTAAAAATTTTAAGGCACTGCAGTTAAAAGTGAATTGTCAAATTGTGAAACGTCAAAATATTTATATTTCATTTATTAACACTTTATTATTTATATTTCATTTATAAATAACTATTAAGGGGCGGTATTTCGAAGAATTACATCATATTGAAAAGATGTACCGCACGGCTCTGGTGTCATTGTAAAGTGCTTTTAATTCGATGTTGGTTCTGATCTTATAATGGTTTGTGTTAATGTCGTGGTGAGGTCCGAAAATTTTTCTAAATATTTTTCGTTCAAAACGTCTGAGCTTTTCTTCGTTTGATTTGGTCATGGTCCACGTTTCGCATCCATATGTTAGTACTGGTCTGACGATGGATTTATAAATTTTGATCTTGGAACTTCTTGTAAGATTTTTTGATAAGTGCAATTGGTACTGGTTTAAAATTATAAATAATTCCTGTCGGTTCTATATGGCTAACTTATATTATGCTGTAATAAACGATATCAATAATAAAGGCGGTACTAATATTATCATCCCACCAGAAGTACTGGTATAGAGAAGGCGGAACTGGTTTGTTACTAATTGATTTTTAAGTACTTCCTTTCTGTTTCTGTTTGATTTGACACAATTTGTAAAAAGTTACAACCTTATGATTCACCAAGAATTTATTGGACGTGAGCATTTTGAAGGTTTCGTCTATACATTTTTCGTTTGTTTTAGTATTTGTATTTTTATAAAGTAATAAAATCTTAGACAAAAGTAGAGGCATTATTTTTAGTTTTTACCATTACTGTTATGTGAGCGCAACTTTTAACTGAAACACTTAAGGGGTAAGCGCAAAATCTTGGTCCAATGCTTTTTAAATGCATTAATTTTTTTTAATCCTGAGAAAACTAATAAAATATTTTTGAAAAATTTAAACGCAGAATGAGAGACTACATTATTAGGAAAGGCCGAAGGTCCCTTAGAATAAACAAAAAATTACTTTTGAATGAAATATTTGAAATAAAAAATCACACTCAATTTTCTCTTTTTTTACCACTGTAACTTATTAAAATAAACATTATAGAAGTTTTCAAGGACTTTCGACCCTCAGTAATAACGTAATCTTTCATTTTGCGTTTAAATTTTCAAAAAATACTTATTAGTTTTGTCGGGATTCGAAAAAATGATTGCATTTAAATAGCATTGGACCAAGATTTTGCTACTACCCCTTTAAAACATTATATTTTTCAAAATAAGCAAGGTGTAATGGACATTATAACTTTTACACGTATGTACTGACTGACTAATGAAATCTTGTTAATAACATTACATACTTTCCACGGATTTACACAGATATTATTAACAATATGTGTAAATAAAGAACACCATCAGTTTTCACTTTTTTACAACTGTAGAAACTTTACATAGCCTTCTACAAGTTAAATTAAAAATCAACCAAACAAAAACACAAATCATGACAAATCTTGTGTTAAGCGAAAAGATTTCAGTAAATGGCAGCATATTGAAGAAACTACCTCTTATAATAAGTACAGTAGAGCGTCGATTATCCGAACTAATTGGGAGACATTGGGTGTTCGGAAAACCGATTTGTTCGGATAATCGAACTAGATTGATATTGTCATACATTTTTATCCGCAAGTGAATAAAAGCCATATTTATATACCTACATATTTATTTATTATCTTGATAATGACAAATAGCAATTAAACAAAAAAGTGCAGTCTGCAACAACATATTTTTGGATACAATATTGAAGAAAATTGAAGATATTTTAAGCGTTAATTACTAACACTTGCTCAGTACTCGAGTGCGGGGCGAGGGAGTCGAGAGTTCGGATAACCGGTCGTTCGGTTGATCGACGTTCGGATAATCGACGCTCTACTGTACTTAGCAAACGGCACAAAACAGAAATACAAGGAAAATACTGAGGGACACCTATATTTAAAAGAAGCTTATATCTTGAAAGTCAAAAAGATCATAAATTACTGTAAAAATATTATAAGCTTGATTCTAAGATACTTTTTTGTCTTCTATTAGACAATTTTATACAGGGTGTCCCGAAAAGATTGGTCATAATTATACCACACATTTTGGGGTTCGCACACAATCATAGTTCGATTGAACCTAACTTACTTTAGTACAAATGTGCTCATAAAAAAAGTTACAGCCCTTTGAATTTACAAAATGAAAATCGATTTTTTTTTTCAATATATCGAAAACTATTAGAAATTTTTTATTGAAAATCGACATGTTGCATTCTTATGGCAGGAACATCTTAAAACAAAATTATAGCGAAATTTGCCTGCCCCATAAAAATTTTTTGGGGGTTTTGTTCCATTAAACCCCCCCCCCCCGAACTTGTGTGTACATTTCAATTAATTCATTATTGTGATACCATTAGTTAAACACAACGTTTTTAAAACTTTTTTGCCTCATAGTATTTTTTCAATAAGCTAGTTTTTATCGAGATGCGGCTTCTTTTTTAATATGTCTACATAAAAATTTTACGGGGGTTTTGTTCCTTAAACCCCCCAAATGTTTGGGTACGTTCCAATTAAACTATTATTGTAGTACCATTAGTTAAACACAGTGTTTTTAAAACTTTTTTGTCCCCTAGTCTTTTTTTGATAAGCCACCTTTTATCGAGATGTTCTGTTTCAAAATATACCTAATAATGTAAATTATAAATAAATTTTCGGATTATTAACAGGTCTCTATAATCGTACTTAACCATAATATACAAATATGTGGTGGATTCGAAAAATATTCATTATATCTCGATAAACACTGACTTATCGAAAAAGTACTAAGAAGCAAAAAAGTTTTAAAAATATTGTGTTTAACTAATGGTGCTACAATAATAATTTAATTGGGACGTACACAAAAGTTTGGGGTTGTTTAAGGGAACAAAACTCCCATAAATTTTTTATGGGATGCACAAATTTTACTTTAACCTTTTTTTTAGATGCTGCTGCAATAAGAATGCCACATGTCCATTTTCAATAAAAAATCTCTAAGAGTTTTGGATATACATATGAAAAAAAATCGATTTTCATTTTGTAACTTCAAATAGCTGTAACTTTTTTTGTGTGCAATATTGTATTACATAGTTAAGTGAGGTTCAATAAACCTATTTTTGACAACAGAATCTGTGGTATAATTTATGACCAATCTTTTCGAGACACCCTGTATATTATGTTAATACATTGGAGAAAATACTCCTTGAATATTTATAAATATAAAAATATTGCATTTGCATCTATTTAAAATTTTGGAAACCCGCATTCAAAAAATGAAAACATAATTTTAGTAATCTAAAATAATTAGCTCAAGTGAAAGTATTTTTCTTCCAATGGATTATTACAGTGCAGGTGCTGTGCCAATATTATCATGTTCATAGGAATATATTAAATACATATATTTGTTTTGTCTAATGGATTCCGTATCTACAATTTTGTATTTGAACAATGTTATGTGAAGCTTCTATTTCAACAGATGTAATTCCCAGAGTAGATATTATGAACAGCATGTACTACACACATGTTATAGTCAAAGGTTCTATTTAACTACTTAGTTTATTAACTGTTGGTTACAATTTTGGTCACATCAAAAGAGCACATACAAAAGTACATGAAAGCGCTATACGGCTGGTTTCACAGTAGTATTAAAGTAAGTTTTAATAAAACTACTAAATTTAATAAATGAATGTAAAGTATTTCTGTTTTGATTATCCGTAATTATTACCTCTTGTGATAGGCCTATTATCATGTGCTACTTTTCCAATTTTTACCATGAGGTGCCCATTCTTCTTCTTTATGAGCAGGACCGTGTCGTGCTATGATGCGATGAGGCAGTCGCATCAGGCGGCATCACAAGCGGGGCGGCATAATCAGTAAAATCAAAATACAAATTAAACCATTCAATAATTAAAACTATGTAGTAAAAATATTATCCCAGGGCGCTTTACGTGCCCTGCGCTTGCCACTCTTTAAACTTAGTCATAAATGGCGCAGCGTCTTCTACAGAAACAACAACCTTTTTCTGTATTATACAAGAACTGTACAGTTTTTTCTGTTTCTACAAAGCATTGTCAACTTCTGAAAAAACATGTTTCTCAACTAACTCTACAACTGTTGAGTGCTACTAGATGGTCAAGTCGAATAGATGCATTAAAACCTTTAAAATTTCAATTTTGTGAAATATGATGCCTTATTGGAAATAATAATAGACGTCAACAAAGATTCGGAAACTAAAGTCAAAGCGCGAGAATTAGCAAAAAATATTAAAAATTATAAATTTATATGCGGTGTAGTTCTTTGGTATATTTTATTTCATATAAATTCATCCTCGAAGATGTCGCAACCTGTGATTATAAATGTAAAAAGCTTGTGTAAAACTGTTGTCAGAAACTATAGAAAAAAACTAAAGTTACAAACAATCTGGCTATGACCGAATGAATATTACTGCTGATGCAATGAAATTGCAGAAATCTTGATATAAGTTCCGAATTTTCAGCTGAAAATGAAATTCGATCCAGGAGAAAAAAAGTGTCAATTTGATAACGAAAAATCTGTGAATGAGTTAAATATAAAATAAATTTTTTCATCTATATTTTAGACATTGTCATTAATTCTTTGATTGATCGATTTCCGCTTCTAGAAATTCATAATAAAATTTTATATTTTTATATGATATTTTTCAAGAGAAATAAATAATAAAACACTAGAAATATATTGTACGAATATTCATTCAATACTCTCAATAGCAAAAGATAAAAAATCGGATATACAGTGCGTCCATAAAATAACGCATAAATTCATTATTTCGTAAGCCGACGACTTTAAGGAAAAATTCCGAAACAGGTCGATTTTTATTTTCAAATTACAATTTTTTGGCATATATAGCATACTAGTGACGTCATCCATCTGGGCTTGATAACGTAATCGATGATTTTTTTAAATGAGGATAGGAGTCATGTGATAGCTCATTTGAAAGGGTATTTAATTCTCTATTTATTAATACAAACAATAACATAATTATTTATACAGGGTGTCCAAAAAGAATTTTTTAATTAAATTATTTGAGACAAAAAGAAACATGTATGTAACTTATTTAATTCAAAATTCGTTTTACTTCGGTCAGAAAACAGGAATACATGTTTATTTGACAAATAATAAATATTGCTTTTCGCTTAAATTCAATGTTAGAGCTAACACCCACCTGTCTCTTGGAAGTTTAACATTACGCTTAAGCGAAAATCAATGTTTATTTTTTAAACAAAACATTTTTATGTTTTCTGGCACCAATAAAATATATTTAAAATTAACCAAATTACATAAATTCCGTCCGCTATAACTTTTCCCATGCGGTACGATTCATTTTCAATCAAATTAAGTAAAAACAGAAAGTGAAACGTACGCCAATGTGTGTAGTATACAGTATACAAATCGACGTTCGTTTCAATTTATGTTTTGACTTAATTTGATTGAAAATGAATCTTACCGCATGGGAAAAGTTATAGCGGACGGACTATACATTCATCTTTTTGTACCAATTAATTTAATTTAAAAAACATTTTTTTGACACCCTGTATAAATAATTATATTAATGTTTACATTATTGAATAGAGAATTACATATCCTTTCAAATGAGCTATTACATGAAACCTATTCTCATTTAAAAAGATCATCGATTACGTCATCACGCCCAGATGAATGACGTCACTAGTATGATATGTATGCCAAAAAATTCTAATTTAAAAATAAAAATCGACCTGTTCCGGGATTTTTCCTTAAAGTTTCCGGTTTACGAAATAATGAATATATGCGTTACTTTATGGACGCACTGTAGATATAAACTAGAAAAATTGCTTCATATATCGCAGCTACCCTTTAGAGGTTTTGAACTATTTGTGACAAAATAGCCTAATTCATTTGTACCCAAATATAGATGATAGTTGTATTTTCTTCATTTTCATCATTTCTTCAGGATCTTATAAAAATTCCCTGTCTCGGTAGCCAGTGGGGAAAGAAGTTTTTCAAAATTAAAAATTATTAAAAACTATTTACGAAGCTCCATAAAACAAAACTAAAAAAATAGCACTTATTTAAATCCTCACTAGCTACTACTTTAGCTACACCAACCTGATTGACGAGTTTACCAAAATTAGAGTCATAAAGGTATTAACTTGTAATTTCTCTAAATGTTATTCAATGTTAAATCATATTTCATTTATCTGTGTGTGGGCCACAGATTTTTATTGCTACCTTATTCTATTTTTTTGTCATATTTATAGCTATTTATATAGTTAATCAGTAATTTAATTATCTCCATTTCATGACAACTTAGTAGATACTCTATACTAATTGGACAACACACTTGTATTTATCGTAGATCGTAATATAATTGGTCTATATATCTTGTTAATTTTAATTTAATTTAAAGTAATTTAATTAATTTAATTTCATTTAATTTAAAGTATGTTTTGTTTTTAAAATAAAAGTTTTCGTTCGTTTTGTGTAGTTTCAATTAATTATAATTAAAGTTAATTTTCAATAATATTTAAGGGGCGGTATTTCGAATACTTGCATCATATTGAAAAGATGTACCGCACGGCTCTGTTCATGAGTCGTTTCCATCATTGGGGGTAGGTAGTGGTTATGGTACCAAACTTATTTTTGTTTTCAGCTTTAAACCATTTCTTTTTTCAGCTGTATGCATAGGTTTCTTAAAGCTTAGTCTGGACCAGTTTCTAAATATTAGGCACAAGGGACATTATTTTACTTCTTATAACTTCTTTTTCCCTGAATTTTATTGTCTATCATCATTTGATAAATGTAATACTTTTCGTTAAGTAGCAATTGACCCAAAAAAAAACGGATTTTCATATTTTAGTCGTTCTCAACATTTATTTTTCTACAATTTATAACTTTTTAGAGGACATGTATTTAAGCTTTATAGACTTCGAAGATACATTTGATAAGGTTCAACATAAACGGTTTCCATATACCGGGTGGTGAATTGGAAAACGGGCCATAGGAAACTCAATGTAAAATTCTAAATTGTTGAATTCCTGCTTCCCTAATTATTTTACATCAAGACTCATGAGAAACTATTTGTAGAGGATTAAAATCTGTATTAAAAACAAAAGTTAAAAGTGTTCTACGAGTTAAACAGAGTTCAAAATTTTGAAAAATAGAATACATTTGCCATACCTAAGTAAGTGCGTAAAAGTAAGGCCACACGTTACTATTTCTGACAGTACGCAAACTATTGACTGAATAAAACATCTTTATTACTACTACTTTCTCCTCAACTAAGGACATCTTTTCGACTTTATTGTTTTTAAACAATAAAAACGATAAAATAAAAATATTGACAGTTCAAAATATTGTTAATATAATAATTTATACACATTCTTGCACTGTGTGTGGCCTAAATTTGGCAAATACTTTGATAAAATTATTATATTTTACAAAATTTTGGACGGCGTTTAATTCGTAGAACAATTTTAACAATTGTTTTCAACAAAGATTTCAATCCTCTACAAATAGTTTCTCATGTCTTTTGATGTAGAATAATTAGGGAAGCAGGAATTCAACAATTAAGAATTTTACATTGAGATTCCTATGGCCCGTTTTCCAAATCACCACCCTGTATACGTAATATGAAAATTATATCTAATCTATTTGCGAGGCATAAGTTAGAGATATAGCTAAATAAAAATTAATAATGACATATTAACAATACAATAAAACAATAAATTTTTGCCGCACTTTATAAACCATGTCTAAATCAAATAACTACAAAATATGTTTATTTAAAAATAATAATAATTAAAACTAAGTTGTGTATAGTTTATTGCAAACATCTCTATAGTCCATGTGGTGAGACCGCTTCGGTCTGAAAAACATTTCTAATTCGGTTTCTCTGCAGATTCATGTTCAAAAATATCCCCTTTAAACAAATCTGAAGGGTGTTTGACGGAATTTTTGGGCAGAAATTGTTTAAAAAATGTATTTAAATAAATACATAAGATCACCTTTTATTGCTCCAAAAAATATATTTTTAGGTTTTTTGAGTCATTCTAAACAAGAAAGGTATCTTGTGATTCTTCTAAAAAATTGAGAGTTTTCAAGTTATAGGCGATTTAAAATCTAAAAAATGCGAAAATACGCATTTTCGAAGCTTAAAAACTCATATTCAAATTAATATTTTTAAGGGTGCCAATAACTTGTATTAAAGTTTAAACATTCCTTTTCAAGATTCCGACGAGTTATCGGGTCTAACTTCAATTTAGACCGTAGTTTTTTAATTGTTAAAAAATAAAAAAAATGGTCATATTCGTCATATTCCAAATGGAATATTTTACCGTGAAATAACCAAATATAAAGCACATTTAGGGGAAAATTCATTACAACTCATTTAAAGTGTTTCAAAAAAGCTTCATTTTTGTTTTTTAAAAAAAATTTCTAGCATCAAAAGTAAACAAGTTACGCTCAAAATAAAGTTAGTCCCTTTTTTTGGTAAAAAAATCTGGAAAATCACCCCCTAATTAGTATCTCAAATGAACTTAATCGTTACGACTTCACAAGTTGTTTGACTCGTGTATGTATTGTTTATATGATCTGTAAGTTTCATCGGTTCAAAGTCCTTATTTTTGAAAGGGCTGTAGTTAAAAATGGTTGAACGAGTCACTGATCACGAATGTATGCAAATTTAGAAATACCAAATCTTAATCAATTTTTGCCTAACAGAAAAACAAAAAATACATAATATTCAGAAAAGCAATACTGACTTTTTTTGTTTATCGAGATTTTTGTTATCTCTAACAATTTTAAAGTTATTTTGAAAAAAAGCATATTTTTCAAAATTAAATTGTTTAAAAATTATAATTTAAAACCAATTTTTTTCAAAAATAAGCACTTTGAATCAATGAAACTTACAGATCATATAAACACAACATAAGTAAAATAATTTGTTGAGCGGTAACGAATAATTTCATTTAAGTTGCTAATTAGGGGGTGGTCTTCCCGATTTTTTTTGCCAAAACAAAAGGGACCAACTTTATTTTGAACGTAACTTGCTTAAATTTAATGCTAGAAACTTTTTATAAAAACAGAAATAAAGCTTTTTTAAACACTTTTAAAAAGTTTTAATGGGTTACCCCAAAAAGTGCTTCATTTTTTGGATATTTCACTTCGAAATATTCTATTTGAAATTTGGTGAATATGAATCTATTTTCATTGGCTGTAACTCTGGTTCTACGAGGTCCAGAGACTTAATGCGTACACCATTTTTTTTATTTTTTACAGGCTATATTTTTGCTAAGAACATTTTTTTCGACAAAATACTTACTTTTTGAGTTATTTGCGAAAAACCGTCTAAAAATGTAGTTATTTTGTTGAAAAATAAACATATTCACTCGCAAATAACTCGAAAAGTGTTGACTTGGCGAAAAAGCTCTAAAGAACAAAAGTTACTTAAAATTAGTCAGTTTATCCATTTCCGGACTTATTTTGGACATATATTTTTTCACCTCCAAGAGGGGGTTAAAGTCACCCCCAGGGCAAAAGCACACATCGACACAATATCACTTTTTTTCTTTGACATGTAAGCTATGCGTATGCTAGATTTCATGTTAATCCAAGTGGTTCTTTAAAATTTAGAGCAAAAACCGTGAAAGAATGTACTAAAAGTAAGTCCCATTTAAAACAAATTGTTGCTTCACGCACACTTTAAACACTTCACGCACTGGTATCTATAATGAGAGTTTCACAAACTAAAAACTTACACATAATATGACATAGAGTAGATAAATATTTTTTCTAGATTATTGTTCCATGGGTGTCCATGATACTTGTTCTTCGCATTTTTTTATATATTCTGCCGTGTATCACTTTTAAGAACGTTTTAAGTAAGTGACTGATTAGGCTAATAATTGTTCTGTTGTAGTCTTCGCATGTTTTGGCACTTACTTTTTTTTGGTATGTATAGCTACGAAGGTGGATTTTAACTAACTAGCTTTGGGGTATTTTTCCAGTTATGTATATTTTACGTATATTTTAATTTTTGCATTAAAGTCCCCTAATATGGTGTTAATATTTTTTATTAATTTTATGATATTTTGTATCGTTTTAAGAGTCTTAATACCAATCCCCAAGTATGTCATCTGGTTTATCTTTGGTTGTGACATAACCTGAGTAATATTAACATTAAAATGGGGAACTCCTTATTTGCAACAGAATTGCTTCGTCGGAGAATGGTAGTAAAGTTGAAACTACGTGAATCAATTCGTCGTTTAGTATTACTCTGACTCCATTGAAATAATTGGAATCACTATTTCCTGACTGATAAAATGGTTTGTTCATAATATTTATTAAGTTGTTCCTGACATAGTCCATCGTACCTAACTCAAACCTCGAATGTCCATATTTAACCTGTTCGTTTTTTGACGCTATTGTTTGCTTTAACTTTATTTTTTTTTATTATGTTTCTCTCGAGGATCCTTAGCATCCTCTTAACATTTAAGTTACGGTAATCATAAGTTGTTCTTTCTCTACTATCAGTCGGCTTGTTTACTATCTCATAATCATAATTTGTGATTCA
This sequence comes from Diabrotica virgifera virgifera, assembly GCF_917563875.1. Taxonomy (NCBI): domain Eukaryota; kingdom Metazoa; phylum Arthropoda; class Insecta; order Coleoptera; family Chrysomelidae; genus Diabrotica; species Diabrotica virgifera. The sequence continues at coordinate 269,047,394 of NC_065443.1, forward strand.
TATATTTTTATAACTAATCTCAATATTCGTTCATTTGTGACGGTAATAAGGGCTGTTACAAATGCTGGTACTATTTGTATTTTAAAACTGCATTTTATTGCACTGTGTGATTATAAAAAGTAACAATTAAACTATGTTTATATAATCACAAACGGTAAGCTAACATATTTGTAAACACGCAATACTGGCCCACGCTAACGTTTGTAAAGCAGTACCCTAATTATAATACAATGATTCTCCTTCTATTGAATTTCTACCAAAACCGCTTCTCTTTTTCTTCTTCGTACCGCCTCGACAATATTATATAGTCTACGTATTGTATTTTATTATATTAATTAGTTTCCGTAGTTGCCAGTGTTTACAAAATTCTTTATAGTCCTGTCGCCAGGGGGGGGGGGTACAACGGCCTCCTTAATTCAGATGGACTTACTCAAATTTTGTTATGTATTTTGACCCGTAGAACACGAATTTTTTGGGTAACAGTTGATCCGGATGTCGATAAGATTGTTATAAACAAAGAATTTGAGGAATTGCATAACAGCGATTTCTCGCAAAACAAAAAATATTTTTGTATTTTTTGGGTAATTCCAAGCAAATAATGTTCTTACAAGTTTTTTTCGTAGGATGCACAGTTTTCGAGATAAACGCGGTTAAACTTTCAAAAAATCGAAAAATTGCAATTTTTGAACCCGAATAACTTTTGATTAAAACAGAAAATAGCAATTCTGCTTACCGTATTTGAAAGTTCAAGCCAAATTATATCGGTTTTGATTACTTGCATTGCTAAAAAAATATTATTTTATGGTTAAACCAAGCTATAAGCACATAGTGTTTCCCGTGAAAATACATGCGTTTTAACGCATGCTACGTAGAAATAGTTTCGCTTGCACTTGGACCTACTCTACCTACTCGTTCAATTTTAAATGGGAGATCATTGAAAACATCACTCAAACACTATGTGTTTATAGCTTTGATTAACAATAAAAAAATAAATTTTTAGCAATGCAAATAGTCAAAACCGATATAATTTGACTTGAGCTTTCAAATGCGATAAGCGGAATTGCTATTTTCTTTTTTAATAAAAAGTTATTCGGGTTAAAAAATTGCAATTTTTCAATTTTTTTAAAGTTCAACCGCGTTTATCTCGAGAACTGTGCATCCTACGAAAAAACTTGTAAGTACCTTTTTTGCTTAGAATGACCCAAAAAAATACAAAAAAATGAGAAATCGCTGTTAAGCAATTCCTCAAGTTCTTTGTTTATAACAATCTTATCGACATCCGGATCAACTGTTACCCAAAAAATTCGTGTTCTACGGGTCAAGATATATAAAACAAAACTTGAGTAAGTCCATCTGAATAAAGGAGGCCGTTGTACCCCCCCTGGCGACAGGACTATTATTTACAATTTTTATTTCGCCTTTTTAACTTTATATCACATAGAAATGAGTGTAAAAACTAAATGACGACAAAAGGAACTTTGTACGTATTATAAAGAAGAAAACAAGAATATTTTGACTAATAAAAGAATGTTGCTTCTTCCAAGTACCGTGCCCAAATTTTAGGCGTGGGTAGCTTCCATGACAATTTGTAGATATCGTTCTCGATCTTGCGCGGCATGTAATATTTGATCTGCTGATAAGCCAGTCCATTGACGAAGGTTTCGGAGCCATGAATATTTCTTCCTACCAATTCCTCTTTTTCCGTCGATCTTTCCGTTGAGTATTAACTCTCATTATATGCCCGAGATATTCAGGTCTTCTCTTTTTATCATCTTGATTAAGTCACCTTCTCCTTGACGTACTCTGTTTAAGACTTCTGTGTTTAAAATGCGTTGAACCCATGATATTCTGAGCATTCTACGATATGACCACATCTCGAAGGCTTCTAATTTGTTCATCATGTTAACCTTCATAATCCAGGTTTCACATCCATATAATACTACAGAATACACATAACACTTTAGGAAAAGAATATTTGCTAAAATAAAAAGACTAGGAAAATACCAATATTTTGGCTGAATAATAATTTAAGGACCCACTACAAGTGGTTACCAAATTTACTACAAGGCTCTTTAAAACAAAATTTACTCAAACGTATCACAGTCAGAAGAACTGCCAATATATTAGCGGGTATGTACCAAAAGGAGGAATTAAACAAGTTGCCCTTTTCATTAAATAAGATTCTTCTAAAATCTCTATTTTAAATATAACTAATAGACGAAGCAACGAAGCACTAAAAAGCCCAAAACCTAGGAATTTTGTGTAGTAAGATGAATCGTCATGCAACTTTTTGCATTCGATTCGAGAGGGTGTCAGGCAATTTTGTGAACTAAATTAATCTCCGGCAAAAAATTCTGTGCATGAGAAAATGCATTTTCAAAGTGCATCTCGAAAAGATGGGATAATGAAAAATTAAGAACTCAGGAAATAGTAACGGAAATAAGTTCGATTTTTATATTTGGGGGTTTTGGAGATCAGTAAACACAAATTTCATGACGGCGATGGTCTCCAAGATACCTGGTGCCCAGGGTGGAGCTTGTCGCCTGGGATGATCGAATAATTCGCGAAATGAAGATTAGATCGAAATACTGAAAAATACGCGTTTAATATTTTTCAAAAATCTATCGATGACACTAGAGACGACCCCCCACTCAATCCCCTGGAGGTAAGGTGGGGGTAACTTTAAAATCTTAAACGGAAACGCCCATTTTTTATTACATATTTGGATTGCTTACGTAAAAATAAGCAACTTTTATTCGATAATTTTTTTCGAATTGTGGATAGATGGCGCTATAATCGGAAAAAACCATTTATCGTGATACCACAAGTAAATTATATAAACGGTCTCAGATCTCGAGAAATGCACTTCCAAATAAAAGATAAAAAAATACGTGTTTAATATTTTTCAAGAACACATCGAATAAGATCAAACACAACTCTCCACTCCACCTCCTGGAGTGGGGTGGGGGTTACCTTTAAAATCTTAAATGGGAATCCCCATGTTTTATTGCAGATTTGGATTCCTCATGAAAAAATAAGTAATACTTATTCGAAACATTTTTTAGAATTGTTAATAGATGGCGCTAATAAATAGTGTTTTTCTGATTATAGCGCCATCTATCTATAATTCGAAAAAATGTCTCTAATAAAAGTTACTTATTTTTACGTAAGGACATAAGGAATCCAAATCGGCAATAAAAAATGAGGGCTCCTGTTTAAGATTTTAAAGTTACACCCCACCCCACCTCCAGGGGTGGAGTGGAGGGTCGTGTTTTATGTTATTCGATAGGTTCTTAAAAAATATAAAAGACATATTTTTGGTTTTTTATTTGGAAGTGTATGTCGCGAGATATTAGACCGTTTCTATAATTTACATAATAATATGGTATCACGAAAAACTCATTTTTTCCGATTATAGCGCCATCTATCCACAATTCTAAAAAATGTCTCGAATAAAAGTTGCTTACTTTTACGTAAGCAATCCAAATCTGTAAATAACAAATGAGATTTCTATTTAAGATTTTAAAGTTACCTCCACCCCACCCAGGGGGTGGAGTGGGGTGGTCGTGTTTAGTGTCATTTGATAAATTTAAAAAAAAATATTAAACACGTATTTTTCGTTCCAATCTTCATTTCGCGAATTATTCGATCGTCCCGCGAATTATTCGGTCGTCCCAGGCGACGAGTTCCACCTTGGGCACCAGGTACCTCGGAGATCATCGCCGTCATGAAATTCGTGTTCAGTGAGCTCTAAAACCCCCAAGTAGAAGAATTGAACTCATTTCCGTCAATATTTACTGAGTCCTAAATTTTTTATTTTCCATCTCTTCGAGATGCACTTTAAAGATACTTTTTCTCATGCACAAATTTTTTTGCCGGAGATCAATTTAGTTCACAAAATTGCCTGACACTCTCACGAATCGAATGCAAAAAGTTGCATGACGATTCATCTTACTGCACAAAATTCCTAGGTTTAATGCGTTGCCTCGTCTATGCTAATAGTCAGAGGTAGCGCTGAGAAATCTCTTTGAATTTACTAAAACTAGTTTTTTCACAGTTGATTACTGTGATTGTGTAGAGAAACATATTGCGGTCGGTCAAACGAAACGTAGAACAGGGGTTACTGAGAGGGTATCAAAGTTTCTTTCCTACGAAGGTAATTAAATCCATTTACTAAGGCTGAAAATCAGTACACACATTCTAAATTAAATATAAATATTAGATATTATAGTCGGTCAGCTGTATGATGGAACAGAGCCGGTTGGTCGGCCCCAGTGAATGTACAGGGTTATTCACTATATTTTGACCCCCTTGTAAACTGTTTTATTTACAGAATTAGAAAAAAATGTAAAATACAAAAGTTATTCGATTTTTAAATTATGATATTTTGACATATATATCGTAGTAGTGACGTCATCCATCTGGGCGTGATGACGTAATCGATTATTTTTTAAATGGGAATAGGAGTCTAGTGCTAGCTCATTTGAAAATTTATTCAATTCCCTATTCAGTAATATAAACATTAATATAATTAGTTATACAGGGGGTCAAAAAAAATTTAGAATTAAATTAATTGTTTAATTAATAATTCAAAATTTTTTTGGACACCCTGTATAAATAATGATAATAATGTTTATAGTACTGTATAGAGAATATAGCCTTTCAAATGAGTTAGCACACGACACTATTCTCATTTAAAAAAATATTAGATTACGTCATCACGCCCAGATGGATGACGTCACTAGTATGATATACATGTCAAAAAATTATAATTAAAAATCAAATTACTTTTGTATTTTACATTTTTTCCTAATTCTGTAAATAAAGTAGTTTACAAGGAAGTCAAAATATAGTGAATAACCCTGTACATTCATTGGAACTGACCGAACGTCTCTGTCCCATCATACAGCTGACCGACTATAATAACTTTTATTTATATTCAATTTAGAATGTGTGTACTGATTTTGAGCCTTAGTAAATGGATTTAATTACCTTCGTAGGAAAGCAACTTTGATATCCTCTCAGTAACCCCTCTTCTACGTTTAGCTTAACCGACCGCAGTATGTTTCTCTACACAATCACAGTAATGAACTGTGAAAAATTTAGCTTTAGTAAATTCAAAGAGATTTTTCAGCACTGCCTCTCCGTCTATAATAAAAGACATAGACAAATGCGTCTGTTCTGAGCAGTAATCTGAGCTTGGATGTTTCTTATGTATTTCTTAATCATTATTAGCTACAAATTAACAAATTTCAATTTGGTTCCGATATTACAAAGTTCTGATTTTTTAAACCTTTTTTTTTTTTGTTCTAGTCCGTCTGAGTCAAAAGATCTCCATTATCACTAAAGCTGAAGCTTGTTGTATTTGCTGACCATTGTTATTTTTTACACCGGGTTTCGAATTCTTGTACAGGAATCAAATTTAGTACAGAAGGCAAGAATATACTCCACAAATCCAAGAATTGGCTATATCGTTGCGAAAATTTATGAGTGTCTGCAATGTGCTAAAGGGAAATAATGAGCACTTTAAAAAGATCAGATCTATATATTGCCTGATAGTCGCGTGTTAGGAAGTGACATTAAGGCTATTGTTGGACTGCATTAGAAAACTTAATAAACTGGGCTGGAAGATCAAAACAAGGTTGATCTTGTCTGGGGACAAGCGCATTAGGTCATCGAAGGCAACTAAAAAGCAGATAAACTTGCTAAAAGAAGATCGAACTAATCAAACTTTGACTTTATGAGTACTAAACGCTGCTGTACGTAGGTCTGTAGAGTAATGAATCCTAGAAAGTGATGAGCGCTATTGGTAGAAAATCCCAAAATATACACATGGGAAAATCTTCATTGTTGGATCATGTACAAAAAAACAGAGGAACCCCTCCATATAGGTAGTAACAAATTGTGAACAGTAACAGGAAATTTTGAGCGAGAATGCTCCAGTAAGAGAATTTTTGAATAAAACAGGCATTTACAATAAAGACCTTATTTGCAGACTCTTCTGTAATAAGGAACCAAAAACTATAAAACATGACATGTATTATGCGATTGCGACGCGCTGGATTGCGAGACAAAAACTATATGGGTAACCAAAAGTTGAACGTGCTTAGCATATACCAAGCAAAAGACCTGAACAAACTTCTACAGGGTACAAATAGCCAACCTTTGTAGAAAAGATGACACATGAAGAAGGAACAACTAGAGTCGCTGATATCATAGTTCTTCTTCTTTTTCCCTTTAATTCGTCCAATTCTGAACATAGGCTTCCCCCAGTTTCCTCCATTCGCTTCTGTTTAGTGCTTTCTGTTTCCAGTGCGTTCCTCCTATCTTTTTAATGCCATCTTCCCATCTCATCTGGGGTCGTCCTCTTGCTCTCTTTCCTGTCCATGGTCTCCATTGTTGTATCGTGCTATTCCACCTATTGTCCGTTTGTCTAGCGTTATGACCTGCGAAGTTCCATTTTAGCCTGGTTATATGTTGACCTGCGTCTTTGACTTTTGTTCTATTTCTGACCCAGTTGTTTTGCTTTTTGTCTGTAAATTTTACTCCTAACATTGCTCTCTCCATGGCTCTTTGAGTCTTTATTATTTTATCCATATTTGCCTTAGTCAAGGTCCATGTTTGGCATGCGTATGTGAGAATTGGGAGTATGCACTGGTCAAACACTCTTGTTTTTAAGTATTGTTGTATTTTTTTATTCTTTAGGACCCATTTTAATTTTCCAAATCCTGCCCAGGCTAATCTGACCCTTCTTTTTACCTCCGCTGTTTGGTTTTCCTTATTTATTTTTATAATCTGTCCCAAATATATATAATCATTAACCGCTTCTATTGTGGTGTCGTTTAGTATTACGTTTCTATTGTCTTGTGTGTTTGTCATTGTTTTTGTTTTGGCAAAATTCATTTTTAGACCTATTTGTTCGGATTCATTTGCTAGTTCGGTTAGCATGGTTTGTAGTTCTTGAAAACTTGATGCTATGACTACTACATCGTCTGCATATCTTAGGTGGTTTAGTTTCTTTCCATTTATGTTTATTCCCATGTTTGTCCATTCCATTGTTTTGAAAACATCTTCCAGTGCTAATATAAATAGTTTAGGAGAAATAACATCTCCCTGTCGCACTCCTCGGTTAATTGGTATGGGTTTTGTGGTTTCTTCCAATTGTACTGTCATTGTTGCTTTCTTATATATATATATATATATATATATATATATATATATATATATATATATATATATATATATATATATATATATTATGTATTAGCATTCTGTATCTGGAATCTATTCGACAGTTGTTTATAGCTTTTTCTATTGCCCACATTTCCACGCTGTCAAATGCTTTTTCGTAGTCAACGAACGCTAAGTGCAGATCTATATGGTATTCGTTAGCTTGTTCTATTAGTGTCCTAATTGTTAGAAGATGGTCAGTGGTGCTATATCCCTTTCGGAATCCTGCCTGTTCTACGGGTTGATACGAGTCCAATTTGTGTGTTAGTCTGTTGTTGATAATCCTCATGAATAGTTTATACGTTTGCGACAGCAGTGAGATGGGTCTGTAGTTTTTTATGTCCTTTCTGTCGCCTTTCTTAAATAGCAGGATTTTAAGATTTTCGTTCCATTCGTCGGGTATTTCTCCTTTATGTAGACACTGATTAAACAGATTTCTTAATGATATCATAGTAATATTGGTTAAATGCCTGTACGTAACGTATATGAATATACAATATTCCTGTATGTAAGGAAATGATTAGTGAGTATGTGAGGGAGAGTACCAGGCAGGCTTTCGATCCAACCGTTCGGTAACAGACCAGATTTTCACGCTAAAAAATTACAAGCAAATTGCTATGAGTACAAAACGACCCTGTATGCGCTGTTCGTAGATTTCAAACAGGCATATGATCGTATAAATAGAAAAGAAATGTACCGTGCTCTGAAACAACTACAAATCCCCAAAAAATTTATTAGCTTGATTGAAATGACGTTGGCAAAAACGAAAAGCGAAGTAGTGTGGAAAGACATCTCAGAGGACTTCGAAATCAAACAAGGTCTCAGGCAGGGTGACCCGATGTCAACCACGTTGTTCAATCTTGTTCTTGAAGTAATAATGAGGAATTGCAGCATAAAAATGGAAGAAACCATATTTAAAAACGAACATCAATTATTGCTTTTGAGGATGATCTAACAATATTAGCAAAATCAAAGAAAGAATTGAAAAGAATTTAGAAAAATATAGAAAAAGAAGCAAATAGATTTGGTCTAAAGATAAATGAAAAGAAAACTAAATACATGATAATGGGTGATACACAGCAAGACAATGAAGAGTTTATAAAAATACAAGGGGAGAAAGATTACATATACAGTTTTGACAGAGCGGAAGAGTTTACTTACCTTGGTGTGAAAGTAAAGGAAAATGGACATGAAGATAAAGAAATAGAATCCAGAATTACAAAACGCAACCAGAAATACGGAATGCTGAGATCCTTAATGAAGTCGAAGTTTGTTTCAAGAAAAACAAAAGCAAGAATTTACAAGACAGTGATTAGAGCTACGGTTGTATATGGAGCTGAATTATGGGTTTTAAGAAAGGCAGATGAAGAAAGATTATAAAGATGGGAGAGGAAAATTCTCCGATTAATTTACGGCGGCGTAAATACACAAATGGGATGGAGAAGAAGGACAAATAAAGAGTTGGAAGAGCTGTATACGGAACCAAAAATCACCGCAATAATAAAGGCGCAGAGAATAAGATGACTGGGACATGTGCAAAGATTGGAAAACCATAGAATGACCAGGATGATATTGAACAGGAAACCAGTAGGGAAAAAAAGGAAAGGAAGACCCCGTAAAAGATGGTTTGACAGCGTCCAAGCAGATTTACGAGAATTAAAAATAGATAACTGAAGAAACAAGGTATTAGACCGAAAAGAATGAAGAGGAGTGGTAAGAAGAGCGCAAGAGAAATTGTAACAGAAGAATGTGCCATGAATTGTAAAATGAGAGCTATAATATACACTCACCGGCAGAGAAAACGGGCACCCCAAAAAATGGGTCATTTTTAATGTCTTGTATTTCATAAACCTGATGTCCGATTTAAGTAATTTTTTAAATCTGTTATAGCCTTATTCTTTAGCAATATCGGTGTAATAATATTGTTCCTAGACAGGTACATTGTCATTGTATACAGGGTGTACGAATCAAACTGTGTTTTTTTCTCAATCTTTCGAACACTCTGTGGAATGTTCTAGCTTTTATAAAATATTAAAATTAAAACCCTACTATAGCCACAGATTTTCTTAACATTCTGTTTTTTTTATTCATTCGCTTATGTTGGATAATAAAAAAGTTAGGCACTTTAACAACTACCCCTGTTTTTCGTCAATACAGGGTGTTTTTCAATAAGTACGGCAAGCTTTAAGGGGTAATTCTGCATGATAAAATAATGACAGTTTGCTTTATAAACGTATGCCCGCAAATACTTCTGTACAAGAATTCATCTGTACTCAGTAGATATATCTTAAAAACACCCTGTAATTATCTACGATAATTACTTTTAGTTATTTATGTCATCAAAACAACATTACAACCTTCATTCGATTATATAAATATTGTTAGCCAAGATCACGATTCACTAATAATTGCAGAGTCAATTATAAACACTTTTCATGGTCGATGCTGAATAGGCAGTTCTAAATATATAAACAGTTAAACTATAACAAGGGAATTCTTTATTACTATATGAGACATTCGTCATTCTGTTTTGGTGATCAGACGTAATATTTCCACATTAAAGATAGTGTCTCTTTCTACACGAGATGTTCTTTGGGTGAGGTGCTACCAGCTTATACTAATGCGAGTGTAAATAAACCAACTCAATAAGTAAGCGTATCAATTATTCCACCCCTCGGATAAGGGATAACCACCCTCACCGGGAGAAGATAGCCTTAGTGCCCAGGGCTGTCATATGGCGATCCAGAACCAGGGAAGAACTCAGGACTGGTGAACAGGACAGGTATGAAGAAACACGTCAATGTTCAGGCACCTAGACCACCTTAGACAACAGTGTGGTATGTAAAATGGATGGAGACATCAGGCCGACGCGGAGCTGAAAATGGAATAGTATGGAGATGGAACATCGTGGGACAATGGAAAATGGACAATGCTATGGAACGTGCAGCGAGGACTTGTGATACGAACAAAGACGCGTAAAAGTGGTAAGTCCATATTAGCTATTTTTATGGTATTTCCTGATTAATATAAAGTATAAAGTATAAACATTATGTGCTACCTTAATTACATTAATATATGTTTCAAGTTTACCTATTTTTACTTAATTATTCTATTCTATTACCAATATTTATCAATATAAAAAGATTTTTTTTACCCTCATATTAAGTTATTATAGGACGCAATGATACAATTTTATATGATTTTTACATATTTATCAACGTATACCTTATCATTGCTGACTTTTATTCATTTATTATTTGACTACTGATTTTTAGTACATTTTTGCAATTTTTTATGATCTTAATATTTGCTATCGTAAATATACCTATCAAAATAAATATACGATATAACAAATATACGCTATATGCATAATACATTTAAATTATTATTCTAACTACTTATTTACAAGGGTTAATATAACGTTATTTATTTTTGAATTTTTATTACTACTGCAATTTTTACATATTTTTACCATATATTGACGTATTATTTTATCTCTATATTTTTACTATATATCTATATACTACATATCTATATACACCGTAAGACTATCGAATTTATATTTTCGCTAAGAAGTGCAGAAGCTGAAAAAAGAAAAAAATTATGTATAAATGAGTAGCAACAAAGTTACTTGGGAAGATTTTGTCAAAATAGTTGAGGAAATTGCACAAGAAATAGACAGGCAAAGCAGAAGAGTCTTAAAGAAAAAAGTTCCGAAATCTAAGGACATAAAGGAAGAAGTAACGACACAGCTAATTAAAGCTTATAACAAGTTCACACAATTGACTAGGAAAAACTGGGAAGCACTTTCGGACAAACAAAGGGAATCGTGCAACAAATATTTTGGAAAAATCAGAGACAAAGTTATACGATCATTTCAAGCAGTAAATGTGAGAACAGTGGTTCCAAGTTCAATACATCAACCAATCGACAAGGAAGTTGAAGAGGAACAAAGCGATGAGGAAATAGAAGAAGGAAAAAGCGACGAGGAAGGAGAAGAAGAAATAATTAACGACGAAATAAAAGAGGAAAAAGGTGACGTAAAACAAGATATAACAATATTAAACATGGCTTTGACAATCACTGAATTTTTGAATATAGCAAGCAAGATATTGCCCAACGAGTTCGATGGAAGCGCAGGGAAATTACAACCATTTTTAGACGCATTAGAACTACTTGGAAAATTGGCAGAAGGTCATGAAGACACAGCTGTAACGCTAATAAAAACGCGACTCACCAATAAGGCTAGGAACCTAATAACCACAGAAGATACAATTCCACGGATAGCTGAAGTACTAAAGAAAGAATTAAAAGGTGATAATCCGAAGAATTTAATAGCCAAATTAGCCAAAAAAAGGCAAGGGCATAGAGATGCAGCAGTGTACGCATCTGAAGTGGAAGAGTTAGCAGAACAATTAAAAGTAGCATACATAGCGGAAGGAATGCCACTTGACTTAGCAAAGAAATATACGACCGAAGCTGTAGTAACAACAATGAAACGAAACGCTAATGCAGAGAAAGCTAAGCTAATACTGGAAGCAGGTAACTTTACATCACCGCAGGAAGTAGTATCTAAATTTTTGTCGATCGATACGACTGAAGAAAATGCACAAGGAAGAGTCTTAAATTATAGGACAAACTACGAGAATAGGAGAGGACAGCAGCAATACAGAAGAGGATATCATAACAAATATGACAGAGGAAGAAGAAATAACTTCGGACAACGGAACGAAGGAGAAGCAACGGACAATCAACGAAATTATTCGAACAGAGGATACAGACAATTTAACAATCAAACATACAGAGGAAACCAGAGAGGCGGACGTAACAGGAACGTAAGGTTACTAGAAATAGAGGACAGTCAAGAAGAGCAAGAAAACCAGCAGTTGGGGTTTTGAATGAACAAGAAGTTGGAAGCACACAGGCAGAAATAAAATACAACATTTACAACTTCGACCTAAACCTAACGAACTTTGTACGAATGAAAACAGGAATTCTTGAAAACACAAGCACTTTTATCATAGACACAGGAGCTGACATTTCAATACTAAAATGTTCACAAGATTTTATGAAGGAACAGGTGAAACCAAACACAAAGGCGAAAATAAAAGGAGTCACTAAAGGAGAGTTGCAAACAATGGGAGAAGTTGAGACAACACTCGAAGTAAAAGGAACTCGATTCGAACACATCTTTCAATTGGTAGAACCTAACTTTCCAATTCCAACAGACGGAATCATTGGGAGAGACTTTATTTCTAACTTTCAATGTATACTAGATTACGCAAACCTTAAAATGCACATTAAAGAGGACAACGATTGTTACATTAGTACGAAAATTCTGGATAATATAGACAATGACACCATAATAATACCGCCTAGATGTGAAATTTACAGAATCGTAAAAATTTTTCAAACGTTAAAGAAAGACAGGATAGTGGAACAGCAAGAAATACAACCAGGAATATTCATAGCAAGAGCAATTATTTCAAGTAATAATCCATACATCAAAATTTTGAACACAACGTACGAAACAGTAAATGTAGACGCAAGCACAATCAGGACGTTGGATATTAAACTATTCAGTATATATAGGCTAGTCAACGACAGCAAAGACAGAAAAAAAGAATTACGAGAATCACTGAAATTAGACATACCAGAATACATACGAGACAACTTAGTATCGTTATGCGAGGAATATTCGGACATATTCGCCCTAAGGCATGATATGTTAACCTGTAACAATTTCTATGAACAAAAACTAAGAGTTAAAGACCAAACTCCGGTATATATCAAGAATTATAGGACACCTCATGCGCAAACAGAGGAATTAAATCGACAAGTACAAAACCTAAGAGACCAAGGAATCATAGAACCATCTACATCCGAGTACAACAGTCCAGTAGTACTGGTACCGAAAAAAGCTATAGATGGAGGAAAAGCATGGAGATTATGCATAGATTTTAGACAACTGAACAAGAAGATAGTTACAGACAAATTTCCATTACCAAGAATAGATTCGATATTAGATCAACTAGGAAGAGCAAAATGGTTTTCAGTTATAGACTTAATGTCAGGCTTTCACCAGATACCATTAGAAAAATCATCGAGAAAATACACATCGTTCAGCACAGAAAATGGAGCATTTCAATTTACCAGATTACCTTTTGGATTAAATGTAAGCCCAAATAGCTTTTCAAGAATGATGTCAATAGCATTTTCAGGATTAACACCAGACAAAGCATTTCTTTACATGGACGATATCGTAGTAATTGGAATATCCGAAAAACATCACTTAGACAACCTGAAAAAGACATTTGAGACATGTCGAAAATTCAATTTGAAACTTAACCCAGGAAAATGTCAATTCTTTAGAAGGGAAGTAACATATTTAGGACATGATCTTTCTCAAGAGGGAGTATCACCAGACAAAGCGAAGTATGCAGTAATTGAACAATATCCGACACCTCAGACAGCGGAAGAAACAAAGAGATTTGTAGCATTTTGCAACTATTACAGACGTTTTATTAAAAATTTTGCGGAAATATGCATACCACTCAACAAATTATCGAGGAAAGGAGTAGAATTTTCGTGGACCGAGGAGTGTGAAAAAGCATTCAAAAAGCTTAAAGCATCTCTGACGAAACCACCAATTTTAAAATATCCTGATTTCAACAAACAGTTTATCTTAACAACAGACGCATCCAATGAGAGTTGTTCAGCAATCCTAAGTCAAGATTATAACGGAATTGACCTACCTATAGCATATGCATCAAGAAGTTTTAGTAAAGGAGAATGTAATAAACCTATAATCGTTAAGGAATTACTAGCGATTCATTGGGGAATTAATTATTTTAAATGTTATCTATATGGAGCACCAACATTCAAAGTAAAAACAGACCATAAACCTTTGACACACCTATTTGCAATGAAAGAACCAACCTCAAAACTCACGAGGATCAGATTAGACCTAGAAGAATATGACTTCGAAATAGAGTATATAACAGGGAAAAGTAACTACGCAGACAGCCTTTCAAGAATAACATTGCATCAACTAAAAAACCTATACATAGACAACGCCCATATACTAGCTATAACAAGAGCTCAAGCAAAAGAAAAGGAGAAAGAAGCAAGACAAACAAAGGCTGAAAGTGAACTCGCACTACAGCCAGAAGCCACCAAACAGACAGTAAGGAAGGTACTAAATAATTTAGAGGCGCATAGACTACCAATTTTGTCCTTTGGAGCAGAACTAATCTCACCAAGACTGAGCATTAGGGCCAAAAACAAAATAAAATGCAGCAAAAGCATAGCCACAGGATTGAATCGTTTCGATTTAAACCAAGCGTTGGTACAGCTTGATAAGCTGGCGGTAGAGAATGCAGTACGTAAAGTAAAAATATACGTAAATGATATTATTTTTAAAATGTGCACAATTGATGAATTTATTAAAGAAGGAAATAAAAAATTGAAGAATATAGAAATATACATATGTGAAGTACCAGAAACAATAAAAGATGACAAAGAAAAACACAGATTGATAGAAGAATACCATAATCACCCGATGTTCGGAGGACACGTAGGGAATAACAGACTAATTAAGAAGCTAAAGGCAAGATTCCGATGGAAAAATTTGGAAAAAGACGTAAGAAAATACGTAAAACAATGCCACAAACGTCAAATTAACAAACCGAAAAGAACACATGTCGAAGAGTTCGTGATATCGGACACATCTTCCAAACCATGGGACATAGTATACATAGATACAATAGGTCCATTCACGAGAAGTAATGAAGGTAATAAATACTGTATCACAATGTTGTGCGAACTGACAAAATACGCGGTCAGCATACCAGTGTGCAATAAAGAAGCAGAGACAATAGCAAGAGGAATCTTTGATCATTTCATACCAACATACGGACTCATGAAGCAAATAAGAACAGACCAAGGCACAGAGTATAAGAACGAAGTAATGCAGGAATTAACAAAGCTATTAAAAATAGAACACAACTTTTCAACGGCATACCACCCACAGTCCATTGGAAGTTGCGAAAAACTACACAGAACGTTGAACGAGTACGTAAGAGCATTCATAGACGAAGACAGAGAAAATTGGGATGTGTGTTGCAGAATGTTCACATACTGCTACAATACAACCCCTAACGCGTATCATGGATACACACCGTTCGAACTGTTATATGGCAGGAAGGTTAACCTACCGGAAGACCTTACACATGAGATTCAACCATGTTACAATATAGATGCCTACTACAATGAGTTACGATACAAACTACAAAGCGCACACGAGAGAGCCAGAACCTTCTTATTAAAACACAAAAAAGAGCGGCAAGAAAAGAATAGGCTCAAAGCGACACCACAACACTTTAAAATAGGAGACCTAGTCCTTGTAAAAAGGGAAGAGAATGGTAAGTTTGATAGTCTTTATGTAGGTCCTTTCACAATAACAGAAGTAAATAACGTTAATTGTAAAATCAGAATAGAAAACAATAAAATCAAGGAAATACATAAGAATAGATTATATGCTTACAATCCGAAAACACAGTGAGTGACAAGTGTTACGAAACAATGTTGTTAAACGAACATTTTATATTATTTATGTATTTGCGTAGGCTTAGGAAGTTTGTATATAAAATAAATTTTTTGTATTGATTACAACACAGTATGGGTTGGTAGTACGACTTGCAAATTTCCCTCCCCGTAGTCGGAAAATTCCTAAAAAGGGAAGGTGTACAAGAATTCATCTGTACTCAGTAGATATATCTTAAAAACACCCTGTAATTATCTACGATAATTACTTTCAGTTATTTATGTCATCAAAACAACATTACAACCTTCATTCGATTATATAAATATTGTTAGCCAAGATCACGATTCACTAATAATTGCAGAGTCAATTATAAACACTTTTCATGGTCGATGCTGAATAGGCAGTTCTAAATATATAAACAGTTAAACTATAACAAGGGAATTCTTTATTACTATATGAGACATTCGTCATTCTGTTTTGGTGATCAGACGTAATATTTCCACATTAAAGATAGTGTCTCTTTCTACACGAGATGTTCTTTGGGTGAGGTGCTACCAGCTTATACTAATGCGAGTGTAAATAAACCAACTCAATAAGTAAGCGTATCAATTATTCCACCCCTCGGATAAGGGATAACCACCCTCACCGGGAGAAGATAGCCTTAGTGCCCAGGGCTGTCATACTTCGTTTCTGAGATAGGGGGTGTTGAAATTGTTCTTACAAACTGACGATTTATTTATTGCTCTAAAACGGTTTGTGATATGCAAATGAAATTTGGCACATTTTAAGAGCTAGTTATTGCGCATTTTTTGGCATACAATTAAGAATTTTATGTTCACCATTGGCGTGCATACGGGATATATCTAAAATATTTATAACCGTATGCACGCCAATGGTGAATATAAAATTCTTAATTGTGTGCCAAAAAATGCGCAATAACTACCTCTTAAAATCTACCAAATTTCATTTGCATATCACAAACCGTTTTAGAGAAATAAATAAATCGTCAGTTTGTAAGAACAATTTCAACACACCCTATCTCGGAAACGAAGCATTTGCGGGCATACGTTTATAAAGCAAACTGTCATTATTTTATCATGCAGAATTACCCCTTAAAGTTTGCCGTACTTATTTAAAAACACCCTGAATTAACGAAAAACAGGGGTAGTTGTTAAACTGCTTAACTTTTTTATTATCCAACATAAGCGAATGAATAAAAAAACAGAATGTTAAAAAAATCTGAGGCTATAGTTTGGTTATAATTTCAGTATTTTATAAAAGCTAGAACATTCCACAGGGTGTTCCAAAGTTTGAGAAAAAAACACAGTTTGATTCGTACACCCTGTATACAATGACAATGTACCTGTCTAGCAACAATATTATTACAGCGATATTGATAAAGAATAAGGCTATAACATATTAAAAAAACTACTTAAATCGGATATCAGGTTTAGGAAATACAAGACATTAAAAATGACCCATTTTTTGGGGTGCCCGTTTTCTCTGCCGGTGAGTGTATATGTATATATTTATATGATGTATTTTTTAAATAGACAAATTAATATTGTATATTTTAGATATGTCTAGTAAAAAAGATGTAATTGTGTTTTTCACGCCCAGGGCATGAAAGGAAATGATTAAATCTATATATTCTATACATTTGAAGTTCGTATATCTCAAGATATGCGGACCACATCGTAACAACATACCTGTTTTGTTGTCGGAGAGAAGATATAGATAAATACAGCGATATCGAAAATAATATACTCATGACAACACTATACCTTTAACTGACAGGCTAGAAAATAATAACAAGGATATTTGGATCCAGCTTAGATATATTTCAGCATTAGTTCTTTGCTTAACATCATCTTGCTGTGAATATGTAGTATTTGGTTGTGGCCAATTTAATTTAAAAAATTAATTTACATACAACAAACTCTCAAGTGAAGCTGATAGGATGACGAAAAGACCAAAATACTCTTCATTAACAAATGGATTATTTTTAGTGATGAGCGCGCTAATAGCCGGCAAAATAGCACAAAAGATGACGGTTGTGAGATAAAAAGAAATGAAACTAGTCGAGCTGGGAAATTTAGCGATATTAATCTACATATTTACATTATATATCGTTTGTTTCCCACCTTTAGACGTATCGGACAAATTTGGCAACTGCCACTGTCACAGTGACAGTGTTAGTTGACCTAATCCTCTGATATACGTGTAAAGGTGGGAAACAATCAATATAATGTAAATTTATAGGTTAATGTCGCTAAATTTCCCAGCTCCACTAGTTTCATTTCTTTATATCTCACAACTTAATACGTTTTCCATCTTTTGAGTTATTTTGCCGATTAGCGCTCTTATTACTGTATAACACCGAAGCAATATTAATACCAAAAAGAACTGCCATTTAAGAAAATTTTAACTGGATGTTCGCAATGGTATTTCACCTATTTCTGAAAAACTGTTTTGAAAGCAGACAATATTGAATTTTCCATGAAATATATTACAGACTGTTAATATTTGCTACATGCAAACGGATTTAATTTGAAATCCAATTTAAATAGTTGAAATGATTGAAGTGGCGTGCAAACAGATACTGAATTTGTTATCTCATTTTATTAAACAACCAAAATTTTAAAATACATTTTTTTACAAAATACACTAGTCACAAAAAGTGTCTCATAATTTTTAAAACAGAAAAAAATATTTAAAATAAGTTTAGATTTTTAGCAGGATATGTTTTAATACTCGTGTATCGTCTCTTTAGGTGTCTACAAATTAATAACATTTCAAGTTTAACCGTGTTTTTTGAAGCAAAAAAAAAACAATAAACAAAACGTTGTTAAAAGAGAACATTTATTTTGGCATTTGTGTTCAAGAATTTGATCTGTGCATTATGTCTGCTTGAGTTTTCAATGAGGAGATGCGTTCTTACAAAACATGAGTAATATCACGTCAGAGCAAGCAGCATAAATCCTAGAAATCATTGGAGATGGATGATCGCAGCAATATCTTGTTGACGTTATGGGAATCCACCAAATTAGCGTTTCAGTGCTTTAACAAGGTATAGAAAAATTGGAGGATACACAAGAAAACCAGTTTCAGGACTTCTCATGTGTACGAACCCAGCACATAAACGTTATTAACATCTGCAGACTTTGCGTACACATCATGTTACAGCTAGACAACTGCGAAATGATCTTTCCACAGCCCGTAATGTTCGAATAAGTGCCAATTCGGTTAGAAACAGATTAAGAGGCCAGAATGCCTGCTACTGCTCCACTGTTAACGAGTGCACACCGTGCATGCAGAATTCTGCATGCTGACACCGTACACTTCAGATGGTAGGGTTTCTTGACCTTACCATGATCAAGTATTCAATTATGTAATGTAATTTCTGTGTGAAAGTCCTTTGTGCTAGTATTTGATGTTTTTAACTTTTCCGGCTACAAAATCCAACAGAAATATTACAATTTTTTAAACAGAGAGGCAAGGTTTTTTTCCATTATTAAAAAAATTGCATAAGGAATAGAAGTACTATTATATTGCGCATGGGAACCATCTCTCTTCATGGTGGTATTTTGAACTTTTTGACCATAGCTCTGAAGAAGGCTTTATAAGCCGAAAGCGCTCTGCTAGGAATTATTTATTTTACACACTTAAAAGTACACTTCTCCCAGTTTACCTGTAGTCATAAGTGTTTACAAAAACTATTTCAGTCTTTACATTTAACTAAATGAGTTAGTCATTTTTTAAGGATCAACATTTATCAAAAAAACGTTATGATCCATAAAGAATAAAACAATAACTTACCCCGTGAAATAATAGGCCGATTATGACGAACGTTCGTAGAACCATTGTGCTCTGAAAAAAAAATAAAAACACTATTATTGTACAGGAACTAGAATCGTTGGTAGGGGTCATTTGATCCCTACCCAAATAACCGTCCGTAATAGGATATTAAATACTCTCAATACATTTTATTATTCTTTTTTACTTATCAGAATCTAATTTAACAACACCTTTACAAATGATTCGATTAACAGTTTAACAAGTGCCGCATGTGGGTTTTTGCAGGAACCGCATTCTTGACCGGTTTTATTTTTACACTTTTTTGTTAAGATAGTTTTCTTTGTAATTGACTTGTTAGGAGTGGCTGTTTTAATTTAAGCAACGGGCATGCCATTATCACTATGTATTTGGTCGTCTCGAATATGTTTTAAATAGACGAAGCAACGAAGCACTAAAATGCCCAAAACCTAGGAATTTTGTGCAGTAAGATGAATCGTCATGCAACTTTTTGCATTCAATTCGAGAGAGTGTCAGGCAATTTTGTGAACTAAATTGATCTCCGGCAAAAAATGTTGTGCATGAGAAAATGCATTTTCAAAGTGAATCAGATGGAAAATGAAAAATTTAGAACTCATAAATATTGACGGAAATCAGTTCACTTTTTATATTTGGGGGTTTTGGAGGTCAGTGAACACAAATTTCATGACGGCGATGGGCGATGGTCTCTGAGGTACCTGGTGCCCAAGGTCGAGCTCGTCGCCTGGGACGATCGAATAATTCGCGGAACGATCGAATAATTCCTGAAATGAAGATTGGATCGAAAAACTGAAAAATACAAGGGGTGGAGTAATGGGTCGGATTTTATGTTATTAGATAGGTTCTTAAAAAAATATAAAAGACGTATTTTTTGGTTTCTTATTTGGAAGTGCATTTCTCGAGATATTAAACCGTTTCTGTCCGTAAAAACCGTAAAATGATTTGGTCATTCTTTGTGACTCGGAAGTTGAACTCGGTAAAAATTTAAGTTATCTAGAAAAATACAGTAACAAAAACCAGCTAACTGTAAATGTTGGCAAAACCAAATTCTTCCATTTGCCCGAGGCGGTCAAATTGGCAATAAAGGCGTTAAGTTCCTATATAAGAATGAAAAAATAGAAGTTGTTAACAAATTTGTATATCTTGGAGTCACCCTAACCACAACATCACTTTTTAAAGCAATGGCCGATACAACAGTGGAAAGAGCAAAACACGCAATTGGTAACGTGATAGGTTTAATGGCTAAAACCAAAATGAATTCTTGGACATCTCGTGTGCAACTTTTCGATTCGCTAGTTCAAAGCCTTGTTATGAACTGTGTGCCCGTTTGGGGAATGAGATATGCTGACCAGTTAGAAAGAATACAAATAACTTTCTTTAAAAAACTTTTACATCTCAGTATCAATACACCTGATTATGCTGTTAGGTTGGAGACAGGAAGAGTAAAAATTTCTTTTACTATTTTCAAGCTAACTTTAAATTGGCTTATCAAGCTATCGCAAATGCATGATTTAAGACTTCCTCTTATTTGTTTTCTGCGTCAGCTTCAAATTTCTTCAGCAAATAATTCAATAAATACGAACAGATACAACTGGGTTTCACAGTTTAAGCAATATTTTCAAATATTAGATTATGAATTTTCTTGGGATGAAAACATCTCTGATTGGCTATTAAAAAACAAGAAAAGCATGTTAAAAAAGTATATGGATATGCTTCATCAAGAAGACATTCAAGCAGTCTCCATGTCAACATTCTCAACTATTTACAAACATTTATCCGTAGATACCCCAGTACAGAAATATCTGGAATTTCAAATTCCCATAAAATACATTCGTGCCATGGCGCAACTTCGAACATCTAATCGCCATGTGTTAAAATTTACCTATAATGGTATAACATATCATATACGACCATCTGAAATCTGTACTATTTGTAACACAAACAAGTTGGAAACTCTTGAACATTTACTGTTTGAATGTCCCATTTACAGTTCAATGAAACCGGTTAATATGGCCCCCCTTAATAATTGCACCGACCTTATTGGTTGTCTTAATAATGTAACTATAATATCTCTGAAAGCAATTTCAATATATATTTGGAATATCATAAAACTTAGATCTTTTGTTTTAAATGAATAAGCTTCAGTTTCTCCTTCATTGGTGTTTATTTAAGAAAACAAGTCTCCATTTCAGTTAGTAATAGCGATTAACTTTTGTTTAAATTTGTTAATAGTTACTTATGTTCTAGACTAGTTGTTAGTTATATTCTGTACTTCAGTTTCTCCTTCATTGGTGTTTATTAAAAAAACCAAGTTCTCCATTTCAGTTAGTGATAGCGCTTAACTTTTGTTTAAATTTGTTAATAGTTATTTATGTTCTAGACTAGTTGTTAGTTATATTCTGTACTTACTAAACTCATTGTTATAAAACTGTAGTTTTTAAAAACAATAAATGTCTATCTATCTATCTATCTATCTATATTAAACCGTTTCTATAATTTACCTATGGTATCACGAAAAACTAGTTTTTTCCGATTATAGCGCTATCTATCCACAATTCTAAAAAATGTCTCGAATAAAAGTTGCTTACTTTTACGTAAGCAATCCAAATCTGCAATAAGAAATAGGGTTTCGATTTAAGATTTTAAAGTTACCCCACCTCCAGAGGTGGAGTGGGGTGGTCGTGTTTAGTGTCATTCAATAGACTTTTGAAAAATATTGAACACGCATTTTTCAATTTTTCGATCCAATCTTTATTTCGCTATTAATTCGATCGTCCCGCGAATTATTCGGTCGTCCCAGGCGACGAGTTCCACCCTGGGCACCAGGTACCTCGGTGACCATCGCCGTCATGAAATTCATGTTCAGTGGTCTCCAAAACTGCCAAGTATAAAAATTTAACTCATTTCCGTCAATATTTCCTAAGTCCTAAATTTTTTATTTTCCATCTTTTCGAGATGCACTTTAAAAATGCTTTTTTTAATGCACAAAAATTTTTCCCGAAGATCAATTTAGTTCACAAAATTGCCTGACCCTCTCACAAATCGAATTAAAAAGTTGCATGACGATTCATCTTACTGCACAAAATTCTTAGGTTTAATGCTACGTTGTCTCGTCTAAAAAATATCTTATGCAGTTGATGCGCTAATTCTGATGAAAAGGGTACCCCCGTTAAGATAGGCAAAATGCCCTCACTCTCAGAATTCAATTTTTTTTAATTTTTTTATGTTCTGTGCAATTAAAAAATGAGATAACGCGGATTTTTAGCTCGCCACCCCCCTTACCCCTCCCCCCACAGCCAAAAACGTAGATTTTTAGATTTAATTTTTTTAGTTGGGTTGCAATTGATCTAAAAATTTCAAAAAATTCACACGTGTAGTTGAGGCTTTTACAAAATATGTCAATTTTTTATGAACCCTTAGGTCAAGTGTACATAACCTCAATTTTTTTTTTTAATTTTAAAACCTATAACTTTTTTTTGGAAGGGGCTGCAGGTCCAATTTTTTTAATTTTGTGTATTTTATCAAAAGCTATCTCCCTGATTTTTTTCAGATTTTTCCGTCAGGTGCGCCATATTGAAAAATCCGGAAAACTGTTTTTTTAGGGGGTTTTTGGGGATTTTCTCCATTTTATAGACTGCAACATAGATCAACTCAAGGTTTTGTTAATAGATTATGTATACTTTGAAACAACTGAGTATATTAGTATATTCAAAAATTGGGCAAAACACTTTTAAACCCCCCAAAAACCATGTTTGTTTAAAGTTTTGTAAGGATTTTTGCGGGTCTAATTATTTTTTTTTTGTGGTCGATAAAGCCTGAATATTTTTTTTTATTTTTTTACGTTCTATATGATTTTAAAAAATTAGGACTCAACGCAATTTTAGCCCACTTCCCCTATTCCCCTTCCCCCACAGCCAAAAATGTCAATTTTTCGATTTTATTTTTTTAAAGTTGCAATTAAATTATAAATGTTGTTCTGAAGATATTTCTTTGTGACATTTTTGTATTTAACTATTCTAAATGGGAAATAAGCCACAATCTAACTAAAAAATGATTTTATTTTCCATCTGTAATGCGATAGAGAGAATTCGATAATCTGTGACGCACTGAAAAAATGGTTTGGGACGATCTATATAAATAAGTCAGATTAAATTAAATTATTAGAAGATTTTTTACCAAGCAACATTTTTGTTTAATTTATTAATATTTTGTATTTTGATAACGACGTCCGTGGCGGACATCGAAACGTTAATAAAATCATTTTTTAATTAAATTGTGACTTATTTCGGATTTAGAATAGTTAGTAATGATTAAATTATAAATTATAAAAAATTCACACGCACAGCTGAGGCTTTTAGAGAATATCTATTTTTATGGACCCGAAGGTCGAGTGTACATATTATAACCTCATTTTTTTTTGTTTTTTAATAGGTACGTATAACTTTTTTTGGCGATGGCTGCTAATTTTTTTTGTGTTTTGTGTATTTTACAAACCATCTACGTTTGGCTCATAATGCAAATAGTCCCCGCTGTATGTTTGTCCCGTTAGGTAAATTATTCCGATTAATTGTTTGCACAAACTTACTCAAAAACAGGTCCTTATAACAAATCCACAAGGTGCCAGGTAGTACCGCGGTAGGAAAATTGTTTAAACATTTTTTAAACGAATTCAAAAAATTACTTCAAAAATTTTTCACTTCGGACAAATTTGTTTTAGATTCTCTGGATCAAGCTGAGCAAAAAAGGTATCTTGTGATTTTTCTATAAAATTGACTGTTGTCGAGTTACATGCAATTTCAAATTTGAAAAACGCGAAAATGGCCGTTTTCAAGGCTTAATAACTCGATTAAAAATTATTATTATGAAAGTCATTATTGTGAAAGTCAAGTGACCAACTCAAATCTTAAAGCCCCCCTGCAATAGCCTAAAGAAATTTTTGTCATTATTTTATTACTAACTATTATTTTTAATAATTAAAAATGAGCGATAAGCATGTATTGAAGCGGCCGTCCGCGAGAGAGCGAGATGTACATTATTCATTGGACGTTTTAAAAAAATATTGAATGGAAGTCAAAAATACGTTTTAAAAAAATAAAAAAGGAATTTTGAGGTTATATTGTACACTCGACCTACACGGGTCTATAAAAAATAATATGTTTTGTAGAAGCCTCATAAAATTTTTAAATTAATTGCAACTTTAAACAAAAAAAAAATAGAAAAATTGACGTTTTTGTGGGGTCAGGGGGAGGGGGTGGTGGGCTAAAAATGCGATTAGTCTTATTTTTTAATCCCATATAACGTAAAAAAATGAAAAAAAAAATTCAGGCTGTATCGATCTCAAAAAATATCATTAAGCCCGCAAAAACCCTTACATAACTTAAAAAAACATGGTTTTTGGGGGGTTTAAAGGTGTTATGCCCAATTTTTGATAATCCTTAAATACTCATTTATTTCAAATTATATATAATCTATTAACAAAACCTTGAGTTGATTTATGTTGCAGTCTGTAAATGGAGAAAATCCCTAAAAACCCCCTAAAAAAACAGTTTTCGGGATTTTCAAGATGGCGCACCTGAGGGAAAAATCTGAAAAAAATCAGAGAGATAGATTTTGATAAAATACACAAAATGCACAAAATACATTAAATTGTGGCTTATTTCCCATTTAGAATAGTTAATTACAAAAGTGCCACAAAGAAATAGCTTCAGAACAACATTTATATTTTAATTGCAAACCAACTTAAAAAAAAATAAAATGGAAAAATTGACATTTTTGGCTGTGGGGGAGGGGGAATAGGGGAAGTGGGCTAAAATTGCGTTGAGTCCTAAATTTTTAAAATCATATAGAACGTAAAAAAATAAAAAAAAATATTCAGGCTGTATCGACCTCAAAAAAAAATTAGACCCGCAAAAATCCTTACAAAACTTTAAACAAACATGGTTTTTGGGGGGTTTAAAAGTGTTTCGCCCAATTTTTGAATATACTAATATACTCAGTTATTTCAAGTTATACATAATCTATTAACAAAACCTTGAGTTGATCAATGTTGCAGTCTATAAAATGGAGAAAACCCCCTAAAAAAACAGTTTTCCGGATTTTTTAAGATGGCGCACCTGACGGAAAAATCTGAAAAAAATCAGGGAGATAGCTTTTGATAAAATATACAAAAATCAAAAAAAATTGGACCTGCAACCCCCACCAAAAAAAAGTTATAGGTTTTAAAACGATAAAAAAAAAATTTGAGGCTATGTACACTCGACCTAAGGATCCATAAAAAATGGACATGTTTTGTAAAAGCCTCAGCTACACGTGTGAATTTTTTGAAATTTTTAAATCAATTGCAACCCAACTAAAAAAAATTAAATCTAAAAATCTACGTTTTTGGCTGTGGGGGAGGGGTAAGGGGGTGGCGAGCTAAAAATCCGTGTTATCTCATTTTTTAATTGCACAGAACGTAAAAAAAATTAAAAAAATTTAATTCTGAGAGTGAGGGCATTTTGCCTATCTTAACGGGGGGTACCCTTTCCATCAGAGTCAATTTTTCTATCTTTTTTGGCCATCTATTTTCAGGCATTCTCTGTAGTTCTTTTAGATCCCATTGTGTCTATTTAATCTAGATCAAGTCCCGTTTTGCTTTGAATATCTTGATTCCTCACCCGATCAAGACTAGTGAGCCGCCAATATCGTCTCTGTTGTTGATCTCTATAGCTTTAATTTTGATTTGTTTCTTTGTTTGATTTGATTTGTTGTTTATTTTATAAATTTTTTTTTTATTAAAGTTATACTTGTTTAGGCACGAGGGTGAATTTTTATTTTTCTGGGCGCATGCGCACACAGACAGTATGGTATTAGTCGCTCCATCTTTTAAGTTATGTAGCGCAAATAAAGTGTGCGTGAAAAGAATATATTATTAGTGTTTTTAGTAAATATATTTATTATAATTTTTGTGTCTGTGGATTTGTCTTCCTCGTAATAAGTATTATTGAAAATGCTTAATTTCAATTAGTCTATCTGTCACCGTGATTGTAATTATATCCGAGAAATGATCGTTTGTATACAGAACGGTGGTAGCTCATCGGTAGAGCATTCGCCTACGGATCGAGAGGTCCCCGTTCAAATCCGGACAAAGTCATATCCTTTTTTTTTATTTTTGGTATTCTTTTAGTTCTTTCTAAAATTAGTTGAATGTTTAAATACAATACAAAAAAACTGTTTAAAATAGATATATTGATTTCGTTGAAATCATAATATGAAGTTAGATTATATTATAATAGAAGTATAACTTCTTACGTGCGTAGAAAGTACACACACATTCTTTTTCTTTTTGTTATTTTAGTACTTAACAATGGTGCCTATAACTGTATAGTATAGTGACTGATTTTCTTGGCTAATCCTGGAATGTATTTGTTTGATTTTTAATTCAGACTAATAATTAATGATTTTGATGTTATTTGGACTCCCAAACATTTTAAGGTTTCAGTTGATTTTATAGTTCCCACTTCAATTTTTAGACTTTATGGTTTCTCCTGTCACTAATTACTTGGTATTTGCTATATTATTTGTCAGACCCACTTGGTGCACTCCCCTTTCAGTTTTCTAAGGACATAGTCTATATCAGTCTCATTTTCAGCTAGATTGGTTTGGTCTTTAGTGAAGACAATCGTGTTTAATCTCTCCTCTTCGATTAGAATCCCATATTGAAGCCCTTTCTTCTCCATACTGAGAGCGCCTGATTCAGATATATTTGAAGGTTGTAAATGCTCTGCAGCAGCCTTTAGAAATTTCTCCTCTTTATTCATGTTCATATTCATTTATACCTCGTCCAATTTACTTACCGTTGCACGTCATCCGCGCCATAGCCTGTGACACGATACCAACACGAAATATCTAGGCGGTAGGTGTGTTCCCCTTTAGAATCATTTTGATTCTAAAAAAGAACACACCCACCGCCTAAATATTTCGTGTTGGTATCTTGTCACAGGCTATGGCGCGGATGACGTGCAACGGTAAGTAAAATGGACGAGGTATAATTTATTCCTTGTTTTTCTATTGCTACACAGAATATTGAAAGTTATACAATATAGTAGGTATACCTTGTCAGATCTATTAAGACTATGGGAGTTAAAAGTTTGAGGGCCAATCTTTTCTTAATAACCTAATTTAGAGAGAATTCTTACATATTCATTCATTAAGATACATCTCTCATCTCTCTTATCAATTTTATTTTTAATTATTTTTTCTATCTTGTTTTTTTTGTAGACGTTATTAATATTTATGTTAATGTTTTGTCCACTCATGGATATGGTGTAAATTTAAACCATTTCCATAAACCATATCCATATCTACCAAAACTATCAAAATATTTTTATAGTTATTTTATATTAATTATAGGGAGTTATAGGAAGTATAGTTAGAGTATATTTATGGGAAGTTATTTTAACTTATTTATGTTTATTAATTAGGGCTTTATTATACAAATTTGATAAGTGTCTTACTTGGCCTCGATCTTGTAGATACATAACCATTTTTTGAGTTGGAAAGTTGTGAGTGGGGTAATATTAACCTCGGATTGATGTTAAGTTATGATTTTTGATATTTATGAATTATGTGTTTATATATTAGAGTATAACTGTAGGTGATGTGACCCTGACCTTTTATGTATGCGTAGATATGGCCATATTCGTGTTGCTGAGTTTTTATTTTAGTATTGGTAGTGGTTCTGCTATGAAACAACAAACAAAAGGAAGTATCGCCTATTAAAACGAGAAAACGACAACACCCAAGACATGTTCCACGAGGAAATAAATATAGACTGTTAAAAGTGCTTTTGTCGGAAAATACTGGAGTTAAACGCAGCCCAGAAAGGGGATTAATATCTAGTATGAGAAACTTTAGGAAACTGTTCGGTTGAAGTTCCATTCAACTATTCCAAGCATCAGCTTTCAGGTCATAATTGCGTTTAAAATAGATAGCCTGCATAACGCAGTAGCATATCACGAAAAAAAAGTAATTTGATATTTAAAAACCCAGACAATTTAACTAAGAGGTTAATGTAAGAAAAGAAAACAAAAAAAGAGCAAAAAACCAAATAAAACATGAACAGATAGAACAAAACATTAAGAAAAACGGAGGATAGACGACTGAAGAAACGAGAGCAGTGAGTGTAGATTGGAAAACTGGAATATATCGATAAACATCAAACAGTAAAATAAAGAGTCCGATACTAATTTGCATAAGGAATTATGCAAAGAAAAAGAGATTTATTAAGAACTTGCAAGGAAAACAAATGTCGAATAAATTTGAATATTTATAATGCACTTACATTAGCAATCTGTTATCTTATTCAGACAAATCTATATTTAGTATATTAATTATATTAACGAATATAAGGAAAATATTTAAAAATCTTTCTCCTCACACAAACAAACAAACACACACACCCACACAATGTCGAGGAATTACATAAAATCGTGAAAAATTTAATGAAACTGATAAGTTCATCATTAGTAATATATTATGTACCAAGTTAAGGACTAAAAATATACTTTAAAATAGGTATTCTTAAAAAGAAATAACAAAATTACAAAAGCTTCTTTTATAAGTTACTCCCCCGCAATATGCTCTCTCGGCCCATTAATGTCGCTTTTATATTTACTTATTAAAAATTGTTGTAAAGATTTCATTTCTTGTACTAAAGTTAATCTTTTATCTTTTTATAGAATATTTGAAAACAAATTTTTTTATATCAGAAGTATTCAAGTTATTCTAAATAAAAAATACTCCACTGTTGCGATGTCCTTGATCTTTACTTATTAAACTGTTTTATTTGCAAATTCTTTCTCTTGTAGGATAATGGAAAACAATAATCCACTGTTGCAATGTCTTTGATCTTTGCTTTTTAAACAATGTTTTATTTGCAAATTCTTTCTCTTGTAGAATATTCGAAAAAAATGATTTTTTTTTAGAGAATAAATGATCAGTTACAGATTTTACGGAAGTTTAAAAATGTTGACTAAGAGCGGACTTTAATATACCTACTATATACCGGGCGGTGAATCGTAAAATGGGCCATATAGTGTAGGAAGCACAGATTGCACCTTGCAAAATAGACACAAGTCCTGTTTTATTTTTTTTTTCTGGTATATCAAGGGGGGCTTATTATGAGACTAATTTTTCCTAAAAAATTTCGCCCCGGAACCCCTTTTCACCCCTTTAAAGGGAGTAATTTGTGGTTTTTGCGGAACGTAGCCCTTCCTTCACCTTTTGCAAAAAATTTTTTTTATAGAAATATGAAGAGGACTATATTTTCTACGATTTATTTCCCAACAGCATATGTCTATCACCCACCGTTTAGTGGGGGTGGGGCCCCAAAGTTGACAAGTTTTAAAAAAAAGATGTTTTTAAAAAAAAGGTTTTTCCCTAACTGTAATGGAAATTAAAAAAAATCCTGCGGCAATTATTCAACAATAAGTGACTGATTTTTGGTATAGGTTTCACTTAAGGGTAATTGCCCTTTTTTTAATGTTTTTAATTAGAGGGTGTTACCTTTTAAAAAACCTCTTTTCATACGATCTGAACCGTTTATGCTAGAGTAAAAAGACTTTCATCGATTACCCATGTACTGGTGGTATTTACAAATTTGTATAATGCACCCCCATTTTTTCCCCGGAACCACCCCAAAAAAAGAAGAATTAATAAAGACAGTGATTTTCTTGGAATCCTTCACACACAATGCCCTTTATTAACATACTTTATATATCATTTTGTGCACGTTATTATTACCCATGCACGGGCACCAAAAGCGGTTTCCTAGTGCCCCCCTATACCTAAAAAAAATAAAATGGGGGGTTGAAAAGAAAATTGTTTTTTCGCTTTTTGATTCATATGGGCATATGCTGCATCATTAGTGTTTTTCAAAAAATATATGGTTATTGAAACATCCCTGCGGAAACCACACCTATCCTTGAAAATATACTGCAGAAACTACCCCTATCCCTTGGCGAGCATGTTTTTACGATTTTTTCATTACCTATGCATTCTTTTTATACAAAACTTTTACAAGGTTAAAGACCACTATTTACTCTAAAAATTAGGTCCCATTCATTTTTTTCGTCTAAGCAACCGTTACGGTACAGTGGCGCCGTAAACCTCAAATATGCTTTGGCGGGCTCCAGTTTTTGTTCTTTTTTGTCACCTCTTCGTTTTATTAATAAAGTACTTATGCAAAATAAAACAACAGAGTGTAACCTACAAATTATGACCTATGCACATTTTACATTCTTTGCGCCCCAAAGCCACAGTGGTGGCCCAAAATCAATTTTTGCATATTTTCGCCACCTAAACACATTTTATTGCAATTAATGCTACCTTTGTAGCACAATATTCACTGTTACTTGGTCGCTAAGCAGTGGTGGATCCAGGAAGGGGTGATGGGGGCGGTCACCCCCCCCCCCCACTCAAACCAAGAGATCTTATATTTAAAGATTATAAAATTATTCATTTATTTTTATAGAAATACTTATATTATATTATTATTTTTATAAGAATGGCGTACTTTTTATGCTTTAGCGACAGTGGGGATCCAGCATCGTTAAGAGGGGGGTGTCAATTGGCTAAATTTTTATAAAAATAAATGAATATTTTTATAATTTTTAAATATATTATCACTTGGTTTGAGAGGGGGGTGATCGCCCCCATCACCCCTCCCTGGATACGCCACTGCTTAGTGACCATTAAGGATAAATATTGTGCTATTAAGGTAGCATTAATGCAATAAAATGCGTGTAGGTGCCGAAAATATGCAAAAATTGATTTTGGGCCACCACTGTGTCTTTGGGGCGCAAAGAATGTAAAATGTGCCTAGGTCATAATTTGTAGGTTACACTTTGTTGTTTTATTTTACATAAGTACTTTATTAATAAAACTAACAGGTAACGAAAAAAAAAAACAAAAACTCGAGCCCGCCAAAGCATATCTGAGGTTTACGGCGCCACTGTGCCGTAACGGTTGCTTATACGAAAAAAATGAATAGGACCTAATTTTTAGACTAAATAGTGGTCTTTCCCCTTGTAAAAGTTTTTGTTTAAAAAGAATGCATAGGTAATGAGAAAATCGTAAAAACATGCTCGCCAAGGGATAGGGGTAGTTTCTGCAGTATATTTTCAAGGATAGGGGTGGTTTGCGCAGGGATGTTGCAATAACCATATATATTTTTGAAAAACACTATCGATGAAGCATATGCCCATATGGATTAAAAAGCAAAAAAAAATAATTTTTTTCGACCCCCCATTTTATTTATGTTTTTTTTGCTACAGGGGTTGCACCAGGAAATCGCTTTTGGTGTCCATGCATGGGTAATAATAACGTGCACAAAGTTATATATAAAGTATATTAATAAAGGGCATTTTGTGTCAACGGTTTCTTCGGTAATTCTTCTTTTTTTTGGGGTGGTTCCGGGGAAAAAATGGGGGTGAATTATACAAATATCTAAATAGCACCATTACATGGGTAATCGCTGAAAGTCTTTTTACTCTAGCATAAACGGTTCAGATGGTATAAAAAGGGGTTTTTTAAAAGGTAACACCCTGTAATTAAAAAAATTTAAAAAAGGGCAATTACCCTTAAGTAAAACCTATACCAAAAAATCAGTCACTTATTTATGAATAATTGCTGCAGGATTTCTTCTTAATTTCCATTACTGTTAGGGAAAAATATTTTTTTAAAACATCTTTTTTAAAAACTTGTCAAGTTTGGGGCCCCACCCCCACTAAACGGTGGGTGTTAGACATACGCTGTTTGGAAAATAAATCGTAGAAAATATAGTTCTCTTCATATTTCTAAAAAATAATTTTTTTTGCAAAAGGTACAGGAAGGGCTACGTTTCGCAAAACCACAAATTACCCCCTTTAAATGGTGAAAAGGGGGGTTCCGGGGCCAAATTTTTTAAGAAAAAATAAGTCTCATAATAAGCACCTCTGCAACCTCTGTTTCCTACACTACTATGGAAACTTAATCAAAAACTTTAAACTATACTGCAGAATATGTAGAAGGAGCATGAGCTTGTTCACAACGAAGTTGTCCCCTCATATTGGGTCCATATTGGCTCCCCCTAACGCTGGTAATTACATTTGCGACTTGCCTACAGCCTTCAACTAATCGACATACCTAATATTATTGTTTTGTACTGTGTATGCCTGTCCAGTCTCGAATATTTTTGGGCCATGCCATGACAAAGGATGCTGCACCGGCCTTCTGTAAAAACATGCCGTAGGCACAGTATATAGAGGTTCCACAGTAAAATCACTCCTCTGTCGGCGCTTTGATCTCAAGAAGTAATAACGGCAGTACGCAATTGGTAATTCACCAGTGGTAGATGCGGGTTTTCCTGTTAAAATCCGTACGTTTCTATGCGACTAGCAATGCGAGAGTGGGGCAAAAGCGACTGGGAACATTGCGCGGTCGCCATGCGCGACTACAGATTTTACTACCAATTTTTCGGAGAGTGGTTCTACTGTCCCTCTTTATACTGTGCCGTAGGTACGTTGAGTCCGCGAGTCTTTACCCGTGCGTCATTAATACCTGGCGAGATAAAACACATACTTTTTATCTTGCATCATTCTCTTCCATGCATGAAACTCATGACAAACCAGCTGCCGTTTGTTATTAAGTAACAACACATGTTATTTTTATGAACCATCTAGACTCAGTGCATTGAAAAGAGGTAGGTACAAAAAAAAGACGATTCGGTATGTTTTCATATTTTAAGCACAATTTGTTTGACGTTTCTGATTTGTTTAATTTTGTGGCTGTCAGTCAGTTGAACTTTTTGCGGTTTTTGTCGAATTTTTGCGTTTTGAAGTTTCTTTATATTATACAAACAGTTGTTTTCACAACTAATTTTATATTGGGCTTTGAAATTTTAAGGTAAATAATTATATTTAGGCAATTAATATTTAAAACATATAAAGCTAACGTCACTCACACAGTAAAGAAATGACTGTGTTTAGATTTCCGTCAAAGTGAATAAAATAACAAAAATAAAATATGTTATTGGATTTTTTTTATAAATTGTTTATTTATTTATTAATCAATAATAATAAAAGAATTTATTAAGCCACTTCAAATGTAGCTGTAATTCTGCGCAAAAATTTTGAAGCAAAACTTACATTTGACATTCTATATATTTGATAACGTCAAATTTTATAATAAAACCCGTAATCGGAACAGTAGCCACTTTCTGTCAGTTGTTGTTGCGTGAAATAGATTTCCGACTTATTTCGTATGCTTTAAGTGATGACGCACGGGTAGTCTCGCGGACTCAACTGTATATAAGTTTTCTTATTGTAATTGTTTTAAATAATTGATGAACCGCATTGGCACTACATATTTTACATAGCTTCGTTCATCTGCATCGCTTTCCAGGTTATTTGGAGCATTATCAGGATCTTGATCCCGGTACCATGTAACAACACTGACTCAATAAAGCATTTGATCATTTTTTGACGTAATTTGCTTATTTTAACGGTGGATTTTACTATTTTGTATCGGGGTTGTTTTAGCACCCCTTGCCCAGCAATGAGCTGTTCGAAACCAGAAGGCTGTGATTTTTGTTTTGTTTACCATAGCAATATCATAGGAAATAGAAGTGTTCTTTCCCGTTGCCTTCACTATTTTGAGTTTAGCCGCCTCTAACATTCAGGGCAGACTCTGCCTTCAGCCGTCCACTCTAGAACAGACGTTGCGTGGCAGTTAGGGATTGCAGTCCAGCAGCATTTTCAATCCAGCTGGATTTTTGCAAGATTGGCCTGAATCACGATTTTAATGTTTTTTTTGTCTGTATTTTAAATTTTTAAATTTCTAAATTTTTAAACATGAATTATTTAGTTTGTTGGAAGTGAGACCTTGAAAAACATAGGCCTAACCTACTTCGCACATAACTTCACAAATAGCCGGTTGCGGAGAAAGCCCTTCCGGCCTCTGTGCTGGTAGGTTTTAAAGTCATAAAATGGTCATAGACCATTGAAAAATGATCGCCTTCCACTCCTTTGGCCTCATAAACTGCCATTTCTTTTTCCAAAATCATTTCGTAATCTTTTTGAGAACCATTTTTTTTGGTTATAAAAGTTTTCTTTTTCTCGTGTCAATTCAATCTAAGTTCTTTTTCCAAAGTAAAATTCACGGACTCCGGATTAGTTGGCCCATGTTCTTTCATTGCGTTCTTTTTCGGCATGGGAAATAACCAAGATTGTTTAGTCCTTCGTCATACTTTTTTGATTTTGTAAGTATATTAATGTACCTTTAACTTCAGAGAGATACTGTTCCGCGATTACGTTGCGTAGTGCTTCCGATGGATTGGCATTAAGGCTAGAGCCCTGGCTATTTAGTTTGTCTAAGGAAAATGTCATGGTTGCGTCGGCCGTTATCAAAGTGGACTCTCTTCTGCAAAGATCTTCTACAGTTAGTTTTACCGGTTAGAGAGTGGCCATCAACTCGTTGATTATTGAACACTCGCGAGCAGAGAATTTTATTGCAGAATCAATCTCTATCAACGCTTCATCGATGCAAACTTTTAGGCTGTAGAAACTTTCCAGCATACTGAGCTACTCTTAGGGGGATATAATGGCAAGTTGCCGACCCACGGCTTTGCATAAAGAGGCTAATGAAGACATTCAGTAACTTATTTCGAATTTGACACGTTTGCGGATCCGCGCTGCTGGATTCAGCCCGGTTTGCTGGATCCAGCATGTAAAAAAGGCGCTGGATCCAGCTGGATTGCTGGAGGCTGGATCCAGCTATTTCAATCTCTAGTGGCAGTCCTTACCCAAGTAGCACGGAACGGGTTTTTTTTTAAATCTTTTAAGGATGCTTTAAAACTGTAGAATAAAACTTAAATTAAACCATTTGGTTTTTAAGTAAACCTTAAGGTAGCAATAAAACCGCTTTTAGCATAAAAGGGCCCACTCTGAAAGAGGTCAATAAAACCGAAAATAAAAACCTTAAAACTTTGTTTTCTTAAGCAACTGGTTTTATAGCTCCTGTGAAGGTGCTTTTAACACCATGTTAAAAGACACTTTAAGTGCAGACAGTTTTATAGAAAACTTAAAAACGTTTCTTAAATGGAAACTTTAAAAGACAATTTACCATAATAAATGATTCTTTAAACCCATATACCTACTTCATACAGGCCAACAAATTATTACATGTGTTCTAATAGGTAGATAAGTATTTGTAACTATAAAATAATAAAAAGTACTTGGTTATTTCGGACTGTCAAGGTAGAAGAACACTTGCGCACCCAACTTTATTGATAATGTTAACAAAAGTAAGTCTAAATAACTCACGCGCCCTAAAATTTCTGACTTTTGGCGATTAAAAAATAAAAATAATAAAAAAAATTTTAATCATAAAGGTATTAATTTGAAATAAAAATAATTTTATCTACAATTTTAATATTTTAATGTTAAAATAAATCGAATTTATGTCTTTAGGATGCTTATTTATAATTTTTGTGTAAATCTTATATTGTAATCTATCATGGTTTTCATCATCTCCAGAAAGCTATATGGCCGAAATCCAATTAAAACTATTTGGTCTATCGACAGAGAATTGTTAACATCAAATTGTTGTATTTTATACCTTTCCGAAAGCATATATCCTACATAAAAGCAAGGTTGCCTTGGAATTAAAACCATTTAGTTTTAATGCTCCTGTAAAATTAATACCACTCGGTTTTAATGTAAATCTAACCTAAAATCGAGACGTCGTAATGCTCTGTGTGTTGTATTTTTCTTTTAAAATGACAGTTCGTTTATATTGCAAGTACTTGCTACTTATTTCTTCCATACTAACTGTATTCCAATTTTTCAACACATTACACCGAAATGGCCGACCATTTTGGACATGAAAAAAGGGGGGGTGAGTTTAGTTTTATTGTTTCTAACAAAAAGCATAGTTTAGTTTTTACGATAACCAAATTGATTCACTTAACAGCATTTGGTTTTAATATAGCCTACTAATTGCTTTTAAGAAAGCAACTTTAAAGACAAAAAAATAGTTTTAAGGCATATATTTTACTGACATAATAGTCTTGAGATCAAGTCGTGTTAATAGTAGGTTTTATTAGTCATATTAGGAGAATCTTTAAAATTGCAATAAAACTAAAAGGTTACAAACTAGAATCTAACAAAACCAAACAGTTCGAAAGTTTTCCATAAAACTGATTAGTTTTAAGGTGAACTGAAAATAAACCATTTTATAACTACAATAAGACAAATTATCTGTTGAGATTAATTAGTGTTATTTGATATTCTTATTAGATACTTTAAAACTAGTGACAAGTGCAAAACAGTTTTAAAGTTCTGGCAGTATATCTACAAGGTAACTTTAAAACCATTATCTTCTTATTTACCACAATAAAGCCTTTATAAACCTTAAATAAAACTAAAATGTTTTTATTCTGCTACTCGGGTAGCCTACAAAAGAAAAAGGAAAATTTTGGAAAAGTGGCAATTTATTTCTCTACACAGTCTCATTTTAGCACCATACACTTGACCCAGGGATGATCCAATTTCTTTAACCCGTCTGAAAAATACCATTTCTCGAGGTCTCCAAACATCCGTGGCGGCGATGACCTCCTCATTCGGCTTAAATTTGTGCTCAGCGAGTGTCTTTTTCAAGTTTGGAAACAAATAGTAGTCGCAAGGGGCCAAATCTAGAGAATACGGTGGATGGGGCAACAGTTCGTAGCCCAATTCGACCAATTTGGCCATTGTGACCACGGAGGTGTGAGCCGGTGCGCTGTCATGGTGGAATATCACTTTTTTATTTGCCAAATAGGGTCGTTTTTTCTTCAATTTGGCGTCGAATTGGCCCAATAATTCGGCATAATAGGGCCCTTTTTCAAGTAATCGATGTAGATCACACCTTGTGAATCCCAGAAAATGCTGGCCATCACCTTTCCGGCCGATTGGACATTATTCGACTTGTTCGGAGCACGTTCACCGGGTGCTGTCCACTCTTTCGAATGTTCTTTGGTTTATGGTATATACAGTCAAACCCGCTTATTAGATTACCGCTTATAGAAATATCCCGGTTTATGGAATAAAAATTCGATATCCCGAAACGTTTCCATTTACTCCTTAATAAATTTATCCGTTTATTGGAATGTAGTTAAGTAAGATAGTACCGATTTATAGAATATTCTTCATGACAACGAATAAATTTTTACCTACAATTTCCTAAAAATTTAAATTATGTCTGGTATTATGGATTGTCGACAAACGCCTCGGAGGCCTATAGTGCTGTTAAATATATTTTTAGGGTTTGTCAAGTAATACATTTTATTACTTTTTTACTTTGTTATGAGTAATAATTCAATCGTTCGCCGACACAGGTCATAAAATAGTTTCATTTGTCTGCAAATTTCTTTATACAGGGTGTTTCATTGGGAAAGTAACATACGTTAACTGTAGAAAGAGGACACTTAGGCGGTCTCAAAAATACCATACTTAATGGGTCTTACTCCATTAGTAACAAAAATACTGGGTGTTTTATCTATTTTGCCATTTTCTTAATTGGTTCATAACTTTTTAACCACACTGTATATGTATTTTATATTTGGCACGAAAATATCATTTAAGGTGTACAATAAATTGATTTATTTACAATTGTAAAAAATCCAGGTCCGGATTAAAAAATATTGGAAAAATATTTCGACCCCAAAACAAAACCCCTGTGCATTAAATTTTTTTAAAATGGATTTTTCAGTTTAAAAGAGGATAAAAAACTAAGTTCAATGGTGTACTTTGAATTTTCTGGAAAATGGTTTTTCTGATGAAATTTTGAATTTGAATTCTGAAATTAAGTGAATTACGAGAGCTCTAAGTAGAAAAAAATTGAAATACAACTTACAACTTGTCAAACACACTGTATATTGATTTTATATTTAACACCCGAATATTCTTTTAGGTGTCCAATCAATTAATTCATTTACAATTATCAAAAATCCAGGTCCGGATTAAAAAATATTGTGTAAATGTTCCGACCCAAAAAAACACCTTGTATATTAAATTGTTTTAAAATGGATATTAAATTTGAAAAGAGGATGAAAAAGAAAATTAGTGGTATACTTTGAATTTTCGGCAAAACGATTTTTTTTGGTAAACTTTTGAATTTGAATTCTGAAATTATGTCAATTGCGAGAGCTCTAAGTAGAAAAAATTAAAATGCGACTTAATTTTAATTAATACCATTATTTAATCTAAATTAGTAAAATGTTAATATTTTAGCGTTTTTTATTATGTGTGAAAAATAGTTTTTGGCGAATATGCATATTTAAATAATGAATAAATAATAAAATGTCAATAAAGAATACATCACTTTAATCAACAAAATAGCTAAAAATTATAACAAAACAGCGAAAATTTGCAGCAGAATAACTATTCAAAACTAAACTACTTATTCAAAATTACCACCATCACAAATTATTTTTTTATACGTAGGAACGGTAAATTTTTGTAGTTAGATACCTACTGTCATGTGTACTGTGCGTGTTGAGTAAGTGTCTTGTTACTTTGCAAAGGCAACGTCATTGTCTTTGCAAAGAGACGCTAATTGTGTCCGAACGTCTGCGGTCCCTCCGGTACCCCGTCAAAATAGCCCCGTCAAAAAAGCTCCGGCAAAATAGCCCCGAAATAATATCCCGCACACAAAATAGCTCCGACAAAATAGCCTGCAGACAAAATAGCCGCGGAATAATAGCCCGCCAACAAAATAGCCCCGACAAAATAGCACTGACAAAATAGCCCCGACAAAAAAGCTCCCTTCAGAATTCACCATGAAATCATATTAAAAATATATTTTTTCGGAAATGGTAATTATCCTCAAGTCAGATGTTTATCTTAACCACATTAAATAAAAATGGTCTTTTCAGAGAACTCGAGTCCTGTCTTCCCTGCCTCTTGGAAGTTTGAACATTTAAGTTAAGCGAAGATCAATGTTTATTTATGATATAAACATTTTTTTCTGCTTTCAGGCAACAGTAAAATGCATTTTAAATTAAATAAATTAAATACATTCTTCCTTTTTGTCAAACAATTTAAATTAAAAAAAAGTTTTTGGACACCTTGCATAAATAATTATGTAATTGTTTATAAGAGGTTGTTTTAGCCGGGGCTATTTTAGCCGGGGCTGTTTTGACCGGGGCTATTTTGTGTGCGATCTATTTTGTCGGGGCTATTTTGTTTGCGGGCTATTTTGTCGAGGCTATTTTGTGTTCGGTCTATTTTGACGGGGCCTTTTTGACGGGTCTGTTTTGACCGGGCTATTTTGACGGGTCACGGTCCCTCCGGTGAATGCCGATCTCACAAGAACAGAAACTATTTTCATTTATTAATTTATAATAAACGAAAAATTTCTGACCCTGGTGAGATTCTAACTCACGACCATTCGGACCTTTCGATCCAAAGGTATGCACTCTTACCACTGAGCCACAGAGGGGGTCATCAAAAATTATTGTTATATGTGCAAATGTTAATATTTTACCAATTTAGATTAAATAATGGTATTAATTAAAATTAAGTCATATTTTATTTTATTTTACTTTGAGCTTCGCAATTCACATAATTTCAGAATTCAAATTCAAAATTTTATCAGAAAAATCATTTTGCCGAAAATTCAAAGTATACCACTAATTTTGTTTTTCATCCTCTTTTCAAATGCAAAATCCATTTTAAAAAAATTTAATATACAAGGTGTTTTTATGCGTCGGAACATTTACACAATATTTTTTAATCCGGACCTGGATTTTTTATAATTGTAAATAAATTAATTGACTGGTCACCTAAAAGAATATTCGCGTGGTAAAAATAAAATCAATATACAGTGTGGTTGACAAGTTGTAAGTTGTATTTCAATTTTTTTTGTACTTAGAGCTCTCGCATTTCACTTAATTTGAGAATTCAAATTCAAAATTTCACCAGAGAAATCATTTTGCCGAAAATTCAAAGTATACCGCTGAATTTAGTTTTTTATCCTCTTTTCAACTGAAAAATCCATTTTAAAAAAATTTAATGTACAGGGTGTTATTTTGGGGTCGGAATATTTTTCCAATATTTTTTAATCCGGACCTGGATTTTTTACAATTGTAAATAAATTAATTTATTGTACGCCTTAAATTATATTTGCGTGCCAAATATAAAATAAAAATACAGTGTGGTTAAAAAGTTATGAACCAATTAAGAAAATGGCAAAATAGATAAAACACCCTGTATCTTTGTTATTAATGGAGTAAGACCCATCAAGTATGGTATTTTTGACACCGCCCAAGTTTCCTCTTTCAACAGTTAACGTATGTTACTTTGCCAATGAAACACCCTGTATATTGCCACCCATTAGCCTGTTAGAAAAACATTTTTAGAAACAGCTAATCGGCTATCCTAACCGCTCGTAGGTAAGAAGTTTTCTGGCGGGTCAATCCAATGGGAATTTTTTTAATTTTTATAATTTAGAGAAAAAACTGATCAGTAGTTTATGTAACAAAAAAAAAACAAGTACAATTACCTATTATTTTTCAAGACAAATATGTATTTTGTTAAGAAAATATTTACACATCTATATATTGTATACATTTCATATTAATTCCTGTATGCATCCACATTATATAATGCAATTTGGTTTTTAATAAATAAATACCCAATAGTTACACTACTGTATCATTGACATAAAAAGACCTAAAATCATATACATAAAATATACATGTTAACATGGTATGTACTATGATTACGTATATTCGGTACATTTATTTCGGCAAGCCACCAACGATCGGTTATTAGAATATCCCAGTTATAAGAATATTTTTGCTTAGCACGAAGGCTATTCCAATAAGCGGGTTCGGCTGTATTACCAGTGAATCCGTGTTTCGTCGACGGATGAAACGACCTAAAAACTCCTTTGTAAATAGCGTCAAACACTGCTCTTGAGTAGTATCACGGTTGCGCTTATTGTCTGAAGTGAGCAAACGCGGCAATCATCGCGCCGACAGTTTTCTCATGTCCAAAATTTCATACAGAATATGACCTACGCGGTCTTTTGAGGTGCCTATTGTGTGAGCTATTTCGCGCATCTTGAGTCGGCGGTCTGCCTATACAAGATCGTGGATTTTTGCCACGTTACTCTCCGTGGTAGCCTTTTTCGGGGCACCTACGAGTAGCTCATCAAAAACCGAAGTTCGTCCACGTTGAAACTCATTAAACCAATTTTTGACAGTTGCCATCGAAGGAGAAGAGTCACTGTACACAGCATCCAAGCGTTCTTTGATTTCGCTGCGTGTTTTTCCTTCCAAAAACAAGAATCGAATCACCGACCGATATTGCTCTTTTTCCATTTTAATAAAATCCGCGGACACGCTGACTTTCACACGCAATCACAACAATACCATAATTTCGATTTGGCTGAAATTTTGACATTAGCCGTCTACGAGAATGCATTAAATTACAGTACACTTCATTTGCGATAGTGGCGCCATCCGGCGGAGAGGCTAAGTACTTATCGCTAAAATCCGGGATGTATCGTCTGCCCAATTTGCCGTTTTGAATAATTTTTGTATATGCCTTCATTGTCGTTGTGGTCTTGATCTGTAAACCTATACAAGGGACCCTTATAGAGAGCTATCAGCCAGACCAGCTGAACTCTGATTTTTTAACTCGGTTATTGAGTTACTCAGTTCACCTTAGACCTAGCAGACGTCAATCAGTACTACCTAATCATCGTCTCCCCATCATGGCATCTTCATTCTTAGCGGAGTGATTGTCGCCCTCTTTGGGCTCTTCCTGTTCGTTTGTCGCAGCAAATCAGTCCGCATTAATGGTTTTACAATTGGTTGTGTTACTTGGCATCTTCTACAATTATTCTCCATTCGTTCCTGTCTTTGCTTATGGTTACCCATTCTCTAACTTTCATCTTCTTAAGGTCCTTGACTATCTGGTTTTGGGTTTTTCTCGTGGTCTGCTGATACAGGTCTACATTTGGTAAATTTCTTCATAAATGTTTCTGGATGTATCCTTTCTATATGTTTCATCCATCTAGTCTCTGTGCCTTGATAAATCTGACGATGTCTTCTCATTTCAAATGTTCTCTTACTTCGTGGCTCATCAGTTCTTTAAATTAATTATTACCTAAGTTTAGTGGGCCTGCTATTCTCCAAATTATTTTTTTCTCTAGGACCATCAGTATTTCTTCATTTTTCTGTGTCAGACACATTACTTCAGCACCATGCGTGATTACTGGATTAATTGCTGCTCTGTAAATTTTCAGTAGTAATTACACGAGAGCTCCAAAATTATCGATTTGTGTCCCGAGTGATACTTTGACAGTTTTAATTCCAGGACCCGAAGGGAAGTGAAATTATGTCAAAGTGTCACGAGGGCCAAACAAATCGATAATTTTTATGAGCTCGAGAGTAATTCGGTAAAACTGATTCTATAATAAAACTGTTTTTAAGCCATTTTAACTAATATTTTATTGTTATCTTCACCTGAATATTTGCTAAACCTGTTTCTTGGTGTTCTCTGTGACCAGTTGCAAAACATTAATTGTCATTAATGTCACTAAATATATTTTTGCGTAACGACGAAGGGCATCTAACGTAATACTTGAGGACGGGAAATTCTCAAAAATGATCGGCATTAATATCACAAGACAGTGAGAATAAATTGACAATAATGCGATAATTTTTCGAAAATTTGTTGTCTGGCAATAGACACGAGAAGCCGCAGGGCTCGCGTGGCTATTGCCCAATCACAACAATCTTGAGAAAAAGTGGAGCATTATTTTCTTATTTTGGCAAAATTGGCCAAAAATAAAAAAATTACCGACTAAAATCACCAACCAGTTGTGTCTGAGTTTAGCGAACCGACTTTATTA
This sequence comes from Diabrotica virgifera virgifera, assembly GCF_917563875.1. Classification (NCBI taxonomy): domain Eukaryota; kingdom Metazoa; phylum Arthropoda; class Insecta; order Coleoptera; family Chrysomelidae; genus Diabrotica; species Diabrotica virgifera. Next base: position 269,090,922 of record NC_065443.1, read on the forward strand.
TATTTAATTTTGATTCAGAGATCGTTACCATCTTTCTATGGACCATTTCGAACTCTTTTTTTTTTTCATCAGGAAAGCAACTGCAATGATGCTCTGAATCGAAAGTAAACACCTTTGCCATTCGTGCCAATTACAAAATATAATTAACATTAAGACGCTATAGCGACCTCTATTAACAAAATTTCGAAACCCAAAAGACTCCAATTTCAAACAAATAAATGTTTAAAAATAATAAAATCTTTGGATTTCTTAATTCGGAAACAGATTCTCTCTTATACCTATTCCCATGCTTCTAACAATTGCAATGAATATAGGTTAATGAATGTATAGACATACAAAATATCAATTCACCGAGGTAAAGATCAACAAATCTGCTTCCTAGTACTCAATACGTGAGTAAAACCGTAGGTAGATAAAAGGCATTATATTTAATTTCGATTCAGAGATAATTACCATCTTTCTATGGACCATTTCGAACTCTTTTGTTCTCATCAGGAAAGCAACTTTAATAATAATATTAAAAAATAATAAAAATATTAATAAAAGATTTTTAGTTGAAAACTTATTCCTGGTAACACCTCCATGGCTTCTAAAAATTGCAAGCCAAATGGATGCTGCAGTGAAGACAAGAGGGAATTCTAAAAAGTTGCTATTCACAACTCCGTCTACAGCTTGGTAGAGTTCCAACGGAAAAATGGACCTAGTTACTTTATAGGAGTAATACTAATTATAATATTTACATATAAAATTCATGTCTTTGGATAAAAACATTCAGTGGCATTAATTCCAATCAGTGTGACACACATTTTTTAACTTATAAAAGTAAACATCATAGTTTAGCAAATATATAGACAAAGATAATAGATAATAGAATATTAGTTAAAATGATTTATAAATACAGTTTTATTCATAAAATAATCTTACCGAAGTAAACTTGAACGCATAAATTTGCCGATTTGTGTTCTCCTCGTGACAATTTAACGTTAGTTGCAGAATTAAAAGTTTATTATGGATATTTTCATAAATGTGACAGTTGTCAAAACTAGGATACTGGTTGCAATTAAACAGAAACAATTTACATAAAAAAACTCCCATTGTAATTATCTACAGTAAAAAATTACCGATGTAATAATAAGCTGATTGGACAGAATTAAACACGTGATGAACAATTTTACTACACGATTGGAAGTTAAAATCATTAAAAAATAATCGATGTAATTTTTATTTTTGTAGCTTTCTATCGGTCAGAATCTCTATGAATGAAATAATCAGTTTAATATTCGGAGTAAGCTTCTTATCTTTGAGGAAGTTGTTATATTTCCAGTAGGTTCTGTTTCCTGCCCGGTTTCAATAATCATAGGTGATTATAGGTTATTATCGGTTTCACTGATTATTATATTTATATCATTATTTCCATTAACTGACACCCCAAAGTATTTAAAGTGTTCTACCATTTCAAACTCATATACAGTAAAACCCCGATAGGTCGGCCCCCGATAACCCGGAAGTCCGGCTAACCCGGACCGATTTTCATCAGACAAACATTTCAACAATAAAAATGTACTATTCGTTGCAAGATAATTCGGATGGAATTCCCCAGATTATTTTGTGCTTGATATCGTCCCAGTCTCTTAATCTGGGAAATTCCATGCGAATTATCTTGCAAAAGATAGTATTTAATATAATATTTGAGAGATAATGTGTATTTGTGTAATTTGAACTATGTATACGATAGTAAAAATGACTCATGGCACACGGCGGCGGCGGCAGAGCGACGGTCATTGCCTCGGATTTATTGTAAACAATAGGCACCTGTTATTTCTTGATTTATTTCAAACTGTCTTTGCATTGTTTAAAAAAGACTAAAAGACTATTTAAAAAAATATTTTTTAAGCAATGATATTAGTTTTCACTGTTAATAACATCGTTCCGATTGTGAGTGTATTGTGTGTAGTACAGTCTTGTATTGTTTGCTTCCGTTTGCTTAGATTTGTGTTTGCGTGTTTTTAATAATTTGGATGTGTAGGTACTATGCATATATACCTATATTTCATGTTATTTCAATTATAACGGAGTTTATCTGTAAGTATACCGTATTTTATTAATTTTTATCATATTCTCCGGCTAACCCGGATTTTCGATAACCCGGATCGGCCGCGGTCCTGATTAATCCCTGTTATCGAGGTTCCACTGTACACCAGTTTTATGTTGATTCTGGAACTTCCTTTATTATGTTCGTTATGTACCAATATAACCTTTTGATATTTTATAAAATAAATACTGATGAAAAAAAAAATATGTGTAAAATGTGTATTGGCAAGAAAAAACAAATTTTAAGCATCGTGTAAAAAGCTTTCCAAGAGTTAATTCAGTAGGTATACCTACAATCACTGAAATCTAACCCAGTCCTGACATAGAACGGTCGTGTAGAACGATATCCAACTTTACGACATCAAACAAAAGGATGGTCGTATTAAACATTCTCAAACAGGTTTTTATACATATCATTATCAAATTACCAATCCGACTGCAGGCTGGGTATCAATGATTGAATAAAATCTAGGTAAATGAATCAACATGACCCACTTTCAGAATACAGTTAGATGTCAGTCTAGACTCAGGTGTTTTCGGGTAAAATCGAACGGAAATTAGTGAAAAATTCTAACAAATGGGAAATCTCAAGTGCATTTAAATATTACATTAAATTTTTTTGTGGTTAATATATAAATTGGTTTTTATATAAGGAAGATCATACCAGATTAATATTGACGATTTCAATTCAAAAATATCTATGGAACAATTACTAATTATACAATAGCGTATAGAGAAAATCGTTGAATAAATAAATTAATAAATACATGAATGAGTGATTGAATGAATGAAAAAAAAATACTAAACTAAAATTACAATCAAAATGCACTAGAAATAAACAAACCAATTTCATGATTTGGGAGTACTCCTAGTAACATTCATGTGTCTTGGTTTGTTTATTTCTATAAAAAAAATAGTGCATTTTATTGTGATTTAGTATAGGTAAATTTCTTAATGTATAATTTATAATGTCCCTTTATAAATGCCCCTTCCTTTTTGACTATTTGACATACCCTTATCATACCTACTTAACAGACAGTGTATGTAGGTACTGTACAGCTTACTAAATTATGTTAAACAAAAGTTTCTGCCAACTACCAGAGGCGTACGACGGGGTAAATCGTTGACCTTCCCAAATTCTGTGCCACTGACGGAACTGCTATCTTAGCATAATTTTTAGATTCTCCAATACTTTCTAGGTAAATAATCCACTTTCCATTTTTAACGATAAATTCATTAGTTTAAGGGCCGGTTGTTCGAACGCTAATCAACAATAATCACTATCAAATATTTAATTACTGTCACCAACTGTCAATGTCAACGTTTATTTTGTTGCTGAAAACATTATTGATTATAATTATGAGATTATTTAATCAATTAACATAACAATTATTAACATAATTGATTAACTAATTTCATAATTGTAATCAATAATTATGATTTCAGCAACCCAATAAAAGTTGACATTGACAGTTGGTGACAGTAATTAAATATTTGATAATGATCATTTTTGATTAGCGTTCGAACGCTAATCAAAAATGCAATCCACTGATCATTATCAAATATTTAATTACAATTCTATTTGATTAAGCCTACTTCTGACAGATGTCACATTTTGAGGTTATGTTGACTGATTTATTTTATTAATTTGGTTTTAATTTCAAATAGACCATAATTAAACTCTTTCTGACGTTAATTTCTTGTTTTTACTTACAAATCAATAATAACAATAAGCAATTTTTAATAATTTACCTACAATCAATGAATGATTGGTGTTTTACATGTATTTTTGATGTCTTGATTTGATTCCCATCAAGAAAATTGATTACAAGAAACTGATTGATTATAATCAACTTCTTGATTAGCGTTCGAACAACCGGCCCTTAGAGATATTTGAAATTAAAAACGAAGAGGCAATAATAGAGTAATCAAAAGGGTTAATCAAAAAAAGGTTAATCAGAAAGGCTAATCAAAATAACTTATACAAAGTTATTAATTAATCCAAATAACAAAAAGAGTCTTCAGCAAGGTAAGCACCCTACAGATGGATTATGAATACCTCGCAACGGTATGGATTCGACGATGATGACGAATGCGAAAAGGAAAAGGAAAACGAAAAATACTCTTTTACCTTATAAGAACATTTTTATAATTTAATTAATGAAAAATTACAACTATGTATTATTATCGGGGGTAATTATAGTTCTGGATCCCGCGTATGAAAAAAAGTTGATTAATAGCAAGCTGAAAATTTGTTAATGGCTTAAGGGTGTCTAGTCGGACAAACTTTGATATATAGGAGCACTGGAACAGGGAAAGTTTTAATTGTGGAACAGGTTAAAAATTTGGAATGGTCAGACCACGAAAAAGTAACATGTATTTTGTCCGACAGAACTTCCAATTGATTTTTTACCCTTTCATTAAACTGTCCTGCAAAAATCAGGCTGCTATTTATCACCAAATGGGAATTATAATGAGTGGAACAGGTAGAATATGTCAAATGATGGGAATTATGACAGGTGATAAATAGCAGTCTGATTTTTGCATGAGGGTTTAATGAAAGGGTAACAAATCAATTGGAAGTTCTGTTGGACAAAATACATGTGACGTTTTCGTGGTCTGGCCATCCCAAATTTTTAGCCTGTTCCACAATTAAAACTTCCCCTGTTCCAGTGTTCCTATATATCACAGTTTGTCCGACTAGACACCCTTAAGCTATTAACAAATTTTCAGCTTGCTCCCATTTAGCGCCAAAGGTGCGAAAACGCACCATTTTTTTGTAGAATTTTTTTTCACAATTCGTTATTTTTTTTTAAATCTTTGTATTTTTTAAGTAACCACAAGATATAAGTGTAACTAAATTTAATTTTGTTTAATTTCCAAACTCGTGCTTTCATCACAAAAATATTTTCTAAATGTCCGACATTTTCAATCCTTCGACACAACTTTATTTTTACTGTAGTAATTTTATTGGCATAACACTTTTATGGTCAAATAAATTAAAACATTATTTTTTTAACCTATTTGTACACCAATTGTTATAAAAATACAAAAAAAATATTTTCTGAGTCATCAAATCTCGTGTTTGAAAATAATGGTTCGATAACGAACCATTGGCGGAAGTCGACATATAATCCTGTCTGATCAGGAATAAGTCAAGGTGATGCACAGGCAGTAATTTGTTGGGATATTTCTTTATTATGTGTAAAAACACGTATCCACTAGGCTTGCGCTCCGAGCTCCTTCAACTGCTCCACATAGTGGACACGTTTGGCGCTCCCGGACTGTGCAAATGTGCGCACTCTGCCTCGGCGCTCCAATCTGTGGACAATTTATATGTAAGGGAGCATATACCGTATCGATTAGAGCAGTTGCAGGGAGCGCGGAGCGCAAGAAGTTCGTGAACATAGTGGATGGTTGGCGCTCTCGGACCATGCAACAGTGTGCGCTCCTCCTCAACGGTCCAATAGGTGGCGGTTTATATGTAGAGGAGCGCATGCATGTAGATCGGAGCAGTTGCAGGGAGCGCGGAGCGCAAGAAGTTTGTGAACATAGTGGATGGTTGGAGCTCCCGGACCGTGCAACAGTGCGCGCTCCGCCTCGGCGTTCCAATTGGTGTCGGTTTATATGTAGAGGAGCGCATACCGTATCGATTGGAGCAGTTGCAGGGAGCGCGGAGTGCAAGAGGTTCGTGAATATATTGGATGGTTGGCGCTCCCGGACCGTGCAACAGTGCGCCAACGACCGTGCGGCAGTGCCTCGGTGGTCCAATATTACGAACGTAGTGGATACGTACCTTTAGAAAGACGGGTAGTCTGGTATTGAGTTTTGTTATAATCTAGGGTGGGGGAGGGGGCTACATAAGGGAGGCTGTGTAGTGTTGTAGACAATAAGTCGATTTGTCGAATTTATGCAACTGGCACAGTGCAAGATACAGGATTGGAAAGTGTAAACTGGAAATATCTAAAATAATTTCTAAAAAAGATAGAGGGCCGTTCGACTTCGTTTTTGAGAAAGAAGCTGAAGAAGGTGTAGGCAATGTTCTAACCATACTATTTTTGTTTATCAAAACTTCCAGGTCCATTTACACTCTAAATGTTTTGAGACTTTTCACAAAAAATAAAATTGTGTATTTCAATTTTTATATCTCATTTCCGCCAAAGGTTCGAAAACGAACCATTTTGTTGTTGTGACACCTGCCATTATCAAAGTGTAAAATAATTTTTTTACGAATGTTTAAGTTTACTTTACTCTAGTTAATCAGATATATTACATATTATTGCAGTATTTCTTTGCTTGGCGGTTAATGGGTTAATCAACTTTTTTTTCATACGCGGGATCCAGACCTATTACACAAGTGCATCAAAATTATCGATAATTTTGCTTGAAAGCGTATTTCCTAAAAACTGCTAGAGTTGATTTTATTTTCCCTTCTCCTTCGGAGCCGGGCTCTTTCGCAAAGATGTGAAAATAAACGAGAGTAGTTTTTAAAAGGCAATACACTTGAAAGTTCAATTATCTGATCATTTTGATGCACGAGTGTAATTTAGGGAGAAAATTACTCGAAGAAAGTGAAACTTATTGTCGAGTTTTACCAATTTGGTTCTCTTCGTTAAAAGTGTAGTTTCTCTCAACACAAAACTGCGTAAATTGACGCCAGTACTGAAAACAGTACAAACGTACTGTTTGTTATTGGTTGTATTTATTGGCTCAATTTTATTAATAGCGTTTTTAATGGACTCTACAGATTCAGTGCCAAAACGAGACATTTTTATAGAAAAATATTTGCAAATATATGAAATGCCAAGTTGACATATTAAATAAACAAAGCTGTTGTTAGTATGCGGTTGTCAAATTCAACAATTATTAAAAACGTGGCAGTGCAGTTTTCGATTTCTACTATGCAATTATCAGTGATAATCGCACAAGAGCTCTTAAATTCTATATTAAGTTTAGAGATCGAGTGAAATTTGTTGCGATTATTTCATGAATAAAACTGTTCAAAACCAAAATTTTATTGTAATTTATTTATGTAAGTACAAATTAGTACAATTTTGCACACAGTTGTTATAAATATTTGACGGTTGAAAGTCATCAGTTTTATAATTTTTAAAACATTAATAACTGTCATTAATGTCACTGAATGTATTTTTTCATAGCAACGAAGAGCATCTGACGTAATATACTTGACGACGGGAAATTATCAAAAATTATCGGGTATAATATCACAAGAGAGTGAGAATAAATTGAAAATAATGCGACAGTTTTTCGAAAATTTGCTGTCTGGCAATAGACACGAGAGCCAGCAGTGCTCGACTGGCTATTGCCCAATGACAACAAATTTGAGTAAAAATTAAGCATTATTTTCTTATTTATTCTTACTGTCGTGTGATATTCGTAAGATTATTTTTTTAATACGTATATTATGGATATTTTCTTAAAAGTGATAGTTGTCAAAACTAGGAAACTGGTTGCCATTAAACAGAAACAACCTACTTAAAATAATTCTATCGGTAATTTTCTACAGTTGATAATTCTCAGTATAATTTTTATCTGATTGGACAGAATTAAACTCGTGATCAAATATCTTACTATACGATTGGAAGTTAAAATCATTAAAAAAATAATCAGTAGTAATTGCACAAGAGCTCTGAAATTACTGAATTTTTCCCGAGTGACACTTTGACAGTTTTAATTTCACGAGCCGAAGGCGAGTGAAATTATGTCAAAGTGCCACGAGAGAAAAAATTCTATATTAATTTCAGAGGTCGAGTGCAATTTGTTGCGATTATTTCATGAATAAAACTGTTCAAAACCAAAATTTTATTGTAATTTATTTATGTAAGTACCATTAAACACACAGTTTTTATAAATATTTAACGATTGAAAGTCATCACTTTTATAAGCTAAACTATTTAAATTAGCACTGGAAGATGTTTTCAAAACAGTGGAATGGACAAACATGGGAATAAACATAAATAGAAAGAAACTAAACCACCTAAGATATGCAGACGATGTAGTAGTCATAGCATCAAGTTTTGAAGAACTACAAACCATGCTAACCGAACTAGCAAATGAATCCGAACAAATAGGTCTAAAAATGAATTTTGCCAAAACAAAAACAATGACAAACACACAAGACAATAGAAACGTAATACTAAACGACACCACAATAGAAGCGGTTAATGATTATATATATTTGGGACAGATTATAAAAATAAATAAGGAAAACCAAACAGCGGAGGTAAAAAGAAGGGTCAGATTAGCCTGGGTAGGATTTGGAAAATTAAAATGGGTCCTAAAGAATAAAAAAATACAACAATACTTAAAAACAAGAGTGTTTGACCAGTGCATACTCCCAATTCTCACATACGCATGCCAAACATGGACCTTGACCAAGGCAAACATGGATAAAATAATAAAGACACAAAGAGCCATGGAGAGAGCAATGTTAGGAGTAAAATTGACAGACAAAAAGCAAAACAACTGGGTCAGAAATAGAACAAAAGTCAAAGACGCAGGCCAGCATATAACCAGGCTAAAATGGAGCTTCGCAGTTCATAACGCTAGACAAACGGACAATAGGTGGAATAGCACGATACAACAATGGAGACCATGGACAGGAAAGAGAGCAAGAGGACGACCCCAGATGAGATGGGAAGACGACATTAAAAAGATAGGAGGAACGCACTGGAAACAGAAATCACTAAACAGAAGCGAATGGAGGAAACTGGGGGAAGCCTATGTTCAGAATTGGACGAATTAAAGGGCAAAAGAAGAAGAAGAAGTAGACAAATGGGTGAGTGTAATTTTCGCTATAACTCGAAAACAAATGAAAATCGAATAACAACATACCAATTATTTTTGATTATTTCTACGTATATTATACATTCCTAAAGTTTGGTGCATTCCTCCTTACTCACGCTGTATACTACGAATCTTGGGATAAAATTTTCAAGATACTAATCATTTTAAAAGCCTCCAATATAATTCAATTCCAAATAAAAATAACAGAAAAGATGGTTCAGATTTGATTACAGTACAGAGCCTCTACTATGTGCTTATACGTATTTCGGAATAACCGTTTCCTCATCGGAGCACCTGGGTAGAGGCACTGAACTGAAATCAAATTGTTTCATCCTTTCCGGGTAATTATCAAAATAATTACCAAAGCCACTCTAATATGCTTTATTTTTCCAACTTAAAAAGCTCAGAGGTTAAATAATTTCGAATTTTATTTCCTGACTTACTAGACTTTTGATTCATTGATGGTGCTAATAGCATCCTTCGTAATTATTTTGATGATGACCCGGAAAAGATGAAAGGATTTGATTTCAGTTCAGTGCCTCTACTCAGGTGCTCCGATGAGGAAACACTTATTCCGAAATACGTATAAGCACGTAGTAGAGGCTCTGTACTGTAATCAAATCTGAACCATCTTTTTTTTCTTTTAGTTTATATTTTATTCACCTTTGGTAGATATTAAAGGAAATAGTTTGCTAAAATTATTTTCACGGTTAATGACAGGACGTGAAATGCAATTTAGATTTCCCTTGTTGAGTATTTCGCCCCTCGGTTATGCTATATTTTTCCAACTTAACTTTTAACTACCCGCGCATCAAGTTATCACATAACTACACGCGTGGCGTACTTTACACGCCACAAGAAAATACACTTAAAACAGCGGATCTGTTTATTTTTTTTTTTGAAAAAATACACTTAGTTGTTTGTTATAAACCTTATTCGGCATCATAGTCCTGTCGCCAGGGGGGGTACAACGGCCTCGTTAATTCAGATGGACTTACCCAAGTTTTTTTTATGTATTTTGACCCGTAGAACACGAATTTTTTGGGTAACAGTTGATCCGGATGTCGATAAGATTGTTATAGACCAAGAACTTGAGGAATCAAATAACAGCGATTTTTGGCAAAACAAAACAATATTTTGTATTTTTTGGGTCATTTTAAGCAAAAAATATTTCTACAAGTTTTTTAGTAGGATGCACAGTTTTCGAGATAAACGCGGTTGAACTTTCAAAAAATCGAAAAACTGCAATTTTTAAACCCGAATAACTTTTGATTAAAAAATAAAATAGCAATTCTGCTTAGCGCCTTTGAAAGTTCAAGTCAAATTATGTCGGTTTTGATTATTTGCATTGCTAAAAATTTATTGTGTTATTGTTAAACAAAGCTACAAACAACTAGTGCGTGAGTGATGTTTCTATGATTTCTCATTTAAAATCGAACGAGTAGGTAGAATAGGTACTAGTGCAATCAAGACTATTTCTACGTTACATGCGTTAAAACGCATGTAAAAGCACGGGAAACCCTACGTGTTTATAGCTTTGTTAAACAATAAAAAAATAAATTTTTACCAATGCAAATAATTAAAACCGATATAATTTAACTTAAACTTTCAAATGCGGTAAGCAGACTTGCTATTTTATTTTTTAATCAAAAGTTATTCGGGTTCAAAAATTGCAATTTTTCGATTTTTTTAAAGTTCAACCGCGTTTATCTCGAAAACTGTGCATCCTGCGAAAAAACTTGTAGAAATATTTTTTACTTAAAATGGCTCAAAAAATACAAAATATTGTTTTGTTTTGCCAAAAATCGCTGTTATTTGATTCCTCAAGTTCTTGGTCTATAACAATCTTATCGACATCCGGATCAACTGTTACCCAAAAAATTTGTGTTCTACGGGTCAAAATACATAAAAAAAACTTGAGTAAGTTCATCTGAATTAACGAGGCCGTTGTACCCCCCCTGGCGACAGGACTATCAGTGAATACTTGAAGTTCCTTCTCAGTAAGCCAATTGGTATTTATAACTGGAATCATGGAATAACTGGATTCCATGATAAATAAAATTACTAATAAAAATTTTTTGGAATGTGATTTTTTACAGGAGAAAAAGTATTGTTTATAAAGAAAAATATATTTTGTGACATAATGACTAAAAAACAATTGAATTATGTACTTATATTACGACTTATATTAATATAATCGTGGCGTATATTGTCCACCACCGGAAACAAAAAATAATAAACTGTAAATTACGATCTTCCCAGAACGCCGATTATAACGAAACTAAAACCAAATTGTAAAGCACATTCCAGTGATAGGTTAGAGAGATAAACAAGGGCAAAAATTAAATTTTTAAATATATTTGCAGTAGAATTCTTAAATCTGGCGTACAAAATACGCCAGCGCGTGTAGTTAAAGGTTAAAAAGCTCAGAGGATAAATAATTTCGAATATTGTTTCCTGACTTATTAGACTTTTGATTCATAGATGGTGCTAGTAGCATCTTTGGTAATTATTTTGATTATTTCATTCATAGGAGATTCTGACCAATAGAAAGCTACAGAAATCTGAATTAAATCGATAATTTTTATAATCTCTCGTCGTTAAGTATATTACGTCAGATGCCCTTCGTTGCTAAGAAAAAATAAATTCAGTGACATTAATGACAATTAATGTTTTAAAAATTATAAAAGTGATGACTTTCAATCGTCAAATATTTATACAAACTGTGTGTTTAATGGTACTAGACTAAGAGCCGCTATAGGTGAAATTTCTTAATCATTTTAGGCACGACGGGACCCTATAACTTAAATAGTAGAACCTAAAAGAAAACGTTTGAGCACTGTGCCGTCACTTTTCAGTGGCACATGCGTCTACAGTGGCGCATCAAACTTTCCACTTATGGACGGGATACATAAATTAAAAAATACCCTCACTCATTAACAGAATTTAATTTTTTTTATTTTTTTAAGTTCTATGTGACTAAGACATAAGACTCATAGTAATTTAACCCATTACCCCCTTCTCCCTTCCCCCACCATCAAAAACTTTATTTTTCGATTTTATTTTTTTTGGTGGGATGCAATCAATTTTAAAATTTCAAAAAATTCACACGCATAGTTAAGACTTTTATAAAACACGTCTATTTTTTTATAGACCTGTAGGTTGAGTGTACATAACCTCAAAAAATTAAATTTTTTTTTTTTTTTTTTTGGAAAAAAGCATATAACTTCTTTTTGGGGAAATCTGCAGATCTAATTTTTTCTCAGTCTTGTGTATTTTATCAAACACTATATTTTTGATTTTTTTCAGATTTTTCTGTAACGCTGGTCACCTTCAAAAATCCAAAAAACTGTTTTTTAAGGGGGTTTTGGGGGGTTTGAACGTGTTTTTCTGATTTTTAAATATTCTAAAGGACTCAGTTATTTCAAGTTACATATAACCTATAAAAACAAAATTGATTTGATATATCATGAATTTTATAAAATAGGGAAAATCCCCCAAAACCCCCCAAAAAACAGTTTTTCGGATTTTTTAAGGTGGCGAAACTTACAGAAAAATCTGAAAAAAAATTAAAAATATAGTGTTTCATAAAACACACAAGATTAAGAAAAAATTAGACCTGCAGCTATTCCTAAAAAAAAGTTATACGCTTTTTTCAAAAAAAAAATTTCTTTTAATTTTTTGAGGTTATGTACACTCTACCTATGGGTCTATAAAAAATAGGCATGTTTTATAAAAGTCTTAGCTATGCGTGTGAATTTTTTGAAATTTTAAAATTGATTGCATCCCACCAAAAAAAAATAAAAACGAAAAATGAAGTTTTTGATGGTGGGGGCAGGGGGAAGGGGGTGGTGGGTTAAAATCACGCTGAATCCTATGTGTTAATCACATAGAACTAAAAAAATAAAAAAAATGTAATTCTGTTAGTAAGTTCTGTTAACTTTTAATTTATTTATCCCGTCCATAAGTGGAAATTTTGATGCGCCACTGTCGACGCATGTGCCACTGAAAAGTGACGGCACAGTGTTCAAACGTTTTCTTTTAGGTTCTACTATTTAAGTTATAGGGTCCCATCGTGCCTAAAATGATTAAGAAATTTCACCTATAGCGGCTCTTAGTCTATACTTACATAAATGAATTACAATAAAATTTTGGTTTTGAACAGTTTTATTCATGAAATAATCGCAACAAATTGCACTCGACCTCTGAAATTAATATAGAATTTTTGCTCTCGTGACACTTTGACATAATTTCACTCGCCTTCGGCTCGTGAAATTAAAACTGTCAAAGTGTCACTCGGGAAAAATTCAATAATTTCAGAGCTCTTGTGCAATTACCGCTGATAATTACCAGGAAAAGATGAAAGGATTTGATTTCAGTTCAGTGCCTCTACCCAGGTGCTCGAATGAGGAAACCGTTATTCCGAAATACGTATAAGAACATAGTAGAGGCTGTGTACTGTAATCAAATCTGAACCATCTTTTCTTTTCTTTTGGTTTATACTTTATTCACCTTTGGTGGATATTAAAGGAAATAGTTCGCTAAAATTATTATCACGGTGGATGACAGGACGTGAAATAATGCAATTTAGATTTCCCTTGTCGAGTATGTCGCCACTCTGTTATGCTGTATTTTTCCAACTTAAAAAGCTCAGAGGGTAAATAATTTCGAGTTTTATTTCCTGACTTATTAGACTTTTATCATAGAGTAAGTTTTTTTTGAGATTTGTGAAACCTTCCTTTATATTATTCAATTATTATTTCAGATACAATAGAACGGCGCTCGGCGGAGTGAAGGATTTGATGTTCTTTTATATAATGCTATTTCCGTGCTCAAAGAAACCTGACAATATTTGATTTGGGTTTGGGACGCTTTATGTTACATTGAATGCCTCTCATATTTCCGGTTTTCTCTACAAATCGTCTGGCGGAAAACAGGCCTTGAAAATGGTGTTCGAAGATACCAATGACAAATAATATACCACAATGTTGTGTTATTCGTGTGAATAAGTCTTTTAAGAATGGATCTGAAGTCAGTTAGTTATAGACCAGGGCGCATCTGTAAAAATATTAGTACATTTGGATGTTGAGAGGTGACTCATATTTTTTTGCAGAAATGGCTTAAAAATAACTCATATAATTATATTTGAGTTATCCTCCCACTCAAAAAGGTCTGGAACATTGTTTAAATAATCAAAATATCAAAAAATGAAGGAAAAATTCGATTTTTTTCTGCGTTTTTTGATTATAACATTATAAATATTCATTTCCGAGACAAGTTGTACTGACATAAACGTTACGTAATTAAATGTTCTACAATATAGGATTAGGTAAAAATTTTAAAAATTGTCACCCTTGTTGCAAAATAGCAATAATTGCGAAAAAACATAATAAAACAAGTAAGTATTCGCATTTTAACTTTTTCAACCATTTATGATAAACTTAAACCTTTATATTTCATCCAGAGAAACTATTTGATATACTGTAAATTTCATGAAGATCGGTTTAATAGATTTTGCAAAATAAATTTTGCAATCTAGCTTTCGCAAAAAAATTCATTTTTTCAAAATGTTGCAGGACTGAAACTAAAGAAGATAGCAAGTTAATTTTTTTTACTTATAGAGTAATACTGTACTTTTCATTTACAGTTTGCAAAATTTAAATCGGTTAACTACCACGGCGTCAGGAATTTTTTTAAATAAACATTAATTTTTGGTGCTACGCGCAGGACAGCGGATATGTTTGGTCTGATTGGGCATTCCAATGACCTTTGATAAGGATTGATAAATTTTAATTTTTAGTACATTTCGATATAAATAAGTAAATTTGTTTATTGCAAAATAAAAACACATACTCGGTCCTTTGAAATAACACTTCTTTTAGCAGAAACTTTCTTTGTTCATATATTTTAACTTAGAGAATAAAAGTTTATTATTTTTAAACATATGCAATTGTTTAAACAATATATCACAAACAATAGTCAAATTAGTTTGTTTTTTGTGGAATTAAAATATTAAAATACAACAAAATATAGAGTAAGAAAATAATATATTAGATAAAGATTGGAAGAAATGTTGGTGGAAATCAACTTGTGTGAATCGAGCACCGCTGTCCTGTGCGTAGCACCAAAAATTATTGTTTATCTTAAAAGAATACCGGACGCCGTGTTAGTTAACCGATTTCAATTTTACAAATTGAAAATGAAAGGTACAGTGTTTTTCTATAAGTTGAAGAATTTTAACTTGCTATCTGCTTTATTCTCAGTGCTGCAACATTTTGAATAAATGAATTTTCTTTGCTAAAGCTGGATTTCAAAATTTATTTTGCAAAATCTATTAAACCGAGCTTAATAAAATTTACTGTATTCTTTTATTATATCATATAGTTTTTCTGGTTAAAATACAAAGGTCCTACGTTTAGCAGAAATGGTTGAAAAACGTAAAATGCTAATACTTGTTTTTTTTATGGTTTTTTTTAAATTATTGCCATTTTGCAACAAGGGTGACAATTTTTAAAATGTGTAACCATTTATATATTGTAGGAAAGTTAATTGCGCAACTTTTATTTTAGTGAAACTTTTCTCGGAAGTGAATACTTTTAAAGTTATAATCAAAAAACGAAGAAAAATATCGAATTTTTCCTTCATTTTTTGACATTTTGATTATTTAAACAATGTTCCGGACCTTTTTGAGTGGGAGGATAACTCAATTATTATTATATGAGTTACTTTCAAGCAATTTCTGCAAAAAAAAATATGAGTCACTTCTCAACATCCATCTCAAAACAGATGCGTCCTGGACTATTATTGATTTTAATTTAACTTTGGAATCTAGGAAATTTCGAATTCCAATTCAATGCTGAAAACTTTATTTGTGTTATATTTTTGTTAAATTTATTTGTTTGTACATGACAAAAAGGTGTGAGTTTTTTAAAAATCGTAGAAAATATGGGAATGAGCTAAGGCCCCGTTTTCATGACAGACGCTTAACGCGCATTTTGATAACATGCGATTACAACTATATACATTTTACATGAGACCTTTTACATGCCAACGCGCGTCTTAATGACCTACAACGCGCGTTGGCATGTCAAAGGTCTTCTGTAAAATGTATGTAGTTGTAACCACGCGTTATCAAAACGTGCGTTAAGCGCCTAACATGAATACGGAGCCTTAGCTCATTCCCCATATCTTCAACAATTATTGAAAAAAAACTCACACTTTTGTCATGTAAAATTTAAAGTTTTCAGCATGGAATTGAAACTCGAAATTTGTTAAAATTTCGGAAAAAATTTTAGATAACTATTCGGCAGCAAATATTTCTTGGGGATGTTTGGTCCGGGATTTTTTGTAGGGATATTTTGTCCAAAAAAATTTGTGGTGATTATTTGTTCGGGATTTTTTGTGGGGATTTTTTGTCCGGGGATTTTTTGTCCAGGGATAATTTGTGGGGATTTTTTTCCGGGATTATTTGTCCGGGGATTATTTGTCCGGACCCCCCAAATTTGTAACTCATGTAGCCACAACAACGACCAAAACACTGTATTTACGTCTCGTGACACGCCGTAATTTACATCCCCGTCTGGACATGCATTTACTGAACGTATTCCCGCTTCATTTTACCGCTCTTACTGCTCTTAGGGCGCCGAAAATTATCACTTGTTTGGCCTTAGCCTTACACTTCTAGACCTCAAATCGTCCATACATTATTTCGCCTGGTGAGAACAATAGTGACGAAACTTCAAAATGAACATTTAGATATAATCGTATTTGAAGTTTTGATAAAACTGCTAAACAGTATGACTAATAGGTAATCATTTTACAGAATTTTTCTAATAATATGCTTTCTAGATATGTAAACTAATTAGTAGAAGTAATTATATTTGAAGAAAAGATGGATATTGTATTTATTTTTGATTTTTTTTTCTGCGTTACGCCATTATTGCATTATCGAGGATGTTTAATTTGATATTTCGCCACTATACTTTACTACTACTATACTACAACAGTTTGGTTTTTGTTTTAAATAATTAAAAAATTTACTTTTAAAAATAAATTAAACGCATCAAATAAAGTATTTTATTGTACACACCAGTTATTCGCAAAATGAAACTAAAGTACAATAGAAAAATAACAAAATAAGATCTTAAGTAATAATTATGAAAACGACAAACATGATAAAAGATAAAAAGTAAGCAAAAGAACTATGAATAGTAAAATTAAATTCACCATTTCACTCACGTATGTTTCGCATTTCAAACTACTAAAGAAATGATTGTGGGTAGAAGGAATTGATTTATTTTGTAAGACTTCTTTTTAGAAATGAATAGTGGTTCTCGATAGTGTGGAATTAAACAATACTGATCCAAAGTGGATAGACGCTTTCTTGATTTGCTATTTCTAAGTACCTAAGAACGATTGAAACTGAGTTTCTCTGTAAGAAGTTTTATAAAAAAAAAACACAACCAAAAACGACCACACAGACAAAAGTGCTCATTCGCCACTATTGCACATTGCACTACTATCTTTAATAAAATATCTAATATTTCAAATACATGCAGGCACGGCGTAATTACAGATTCGCCAGTGTTGATATAAAGTTTGGTGTGCTTTCGTCGTTAATGCATCAAAATATTTGACAAATTCACAATACCATAAAGACTTGTAGGCGCCCTCTACAGGGCGGAAGGAAATTAAATAATTGTTAGCCGATATTGCACATAAAAGAGGGCATATTTAGGTGTCGATTGATGGACTTAACTCAAAAACGTTGATTTTCGTGTTTCGCCACTATTGTTCTCACTAGGCGATTTGTCCTTCAATATTTGTTATAATGCCTTCCTTTTTCATCTAATTTCATCCTGTTACTATTTTTAGTTCACTTTTTACTATTTTTAAAATTCTAGTCTATAGGAATCTAAATTCCGTTCAAATATCTGTTTTCCAATGTGTATTCTCCACTATGCCGCCAATTTTAAACCGTGATTAGGCTTGTTCGAAGTAGGTTTTTTTGTTAAAATCAATATTCGAATGAAAGCTGCTACAAAAAACTTTTATCCACCCCATCGCAAAAATGTACGAAATTCATTCGACCAGTCACGTACAATTGCGGGACCTATTACACCAGAGAATTAAGCAAAAAAATAGACACTGTTCGGGAGTTTGAATAATCCAGGTAGCTGAAATATTTTTTAGTTATTGTAAACCTACAGGAAGCAATTCATTTGAGAAAGTCATTTGAGATTCGCAGATGACATCGTCCTTATAGCCGATCGTATGGATGATGCAATAATAATGTTGAACAAGTTATATCACGCTTCCTTGGAGGTCGGACTAAAGATTAATATCAACAAGACGCAAATAATGACTAATCTGGTGCTAAATCGTAATATCGTTGTTGATGGAATGGATATTGAGCAGACTGCATCTTATAAGTACTTGGGACATAAAATTCGGTTGGGAAGAGATAACCAGACGTGCGAGCTCCTCGTCACATAGGATTTGTCTGGGCATCGTTTGGTAAACTGAGCTATGTACTTAAATCGGACTTACCAATATGCCTGAAAAGAAAAATCTTTAACAAATGTGTATTGCCTGTACTCACTTATGGAGCGGAAACATTAAGCCCCACAAAAAAGGTAGTGAACAAGATTCGCATAACTCAGAGGGCTATGGAGCGCCAGCTGTTGGGTGTCTCTCTGAGGGACCGAATCCCAAACGAAGAAATACGTTGTAGAACAAAAACAACGGACACCGTCGAAAGAATCGCGTCGCTCAAGTGGAATTGGGCAGGACATGTCGCCAGATTGTCAGACAACCGATGTACAAAACGTATTGTCGAGTGGAGGCCACGAGAAGAAGCACTACGGAGCAGAGAACGACCACCAACCAGATGGGCTGACGATCTGAAGCGTATTGTCGGCAACTGGATACAAGCCGCACAAAACAGAGAAAGATGGAAAGAGCTTAGGGAGACCAGCAGTGGACGAGTACGGGTTGATGATGATGATAGGAAGAAAACCTATCTATTTCCTGCCAAAAGTTCAGAACCGTTTTTCAACTATTATCAAATAAGTTCAAAAAACGCGATTTTTTTTCGCGTTTCGATTTTTTGCTCCCCATGAAAGTTTTTTTTTGAATTTATACTTCTTTACGATCGAGGGTGAAATTTTATAATTCCCTCGCGCATGCGCAGACAGACAGTATGTAGTTCGTTGCTAATCTTTCAAATTATGTATGTATCAGCGCAAATAAGTCATTAAAATAATATATTGGTGTTCTTAGTAAATGTACTATTTATTATAATTTTTGTGTCTTTGGATTTGTCTTCTAAGATAATAAGATAATAAAATATCTATTTTTATACTTCACTTTGATCTATTTGTCTCCGTGATGTGTAATAATATATCCGACACGTCAATAGCACGGGGCTTGATAGCTCGGTTGGTATAGAATTGGACCAGAGATCGAGAGATCGCGGGTTCAAATCCCGGACGATTCATATTAATTTTTTTTGGTATTGTTAAGTTTTGGTTAATTTTTGGTAATTACTGTTAATTTTTGGCATTGTAACTATTAACTATATTTCTTTCGTTGAAATCATATAATAGAAGTATAACTTCTTACGTGCGTACAAAGTACACACACATTCTTTTTTTTTTTTTCATATTAAAGAATGTTCCATAGTATTTGCTAAATTTGAAGTAAAACGCACCACAAAAGAGCCTCAAATTGCAAACTTTATAAAAGGTACTCCTTGTGGCGCCTTTATTTCAAATTTAACGTATAATATAGAAAAATTGTTCAAAATAAAACTATAATTTTTTTCCATCAAAATGAAAATACGTTTTTGCGCCACGTAATATTCATATCAGCTCTTTTATAGTTGGAATATTGTGTTCGCCACTCATTTTTATTGCGTTTAGCGGTTTTTTGTTCTTGTATCAGGAGTTGTTCAAAGTATTTTATAAATTAAATGTACGAACTTGAATGAAATGTTCCTCAATTACACGTTCAGCGTTATAAATGGTCGCCTTTATCGCATTATCGCATTATCGCCCAAGTGATTTAGTGATTACGACACTAAACTGGTGATAGGGCAATCCGAGTTCATATCCCACCCATCACATTTTTTTTTTCAATATAATTCCTTGTGGACATCGAATGTACACCAGTGTTTTTTTTTAATATATTGAGAAAAACTATTGGGACAGCCGGAAAATGGATTGTCTGATCCAATTTAGCGTCGTAACCACTACAACTAGACCATTTCGGCAATAATTGTTAAATGGATACTTTTGGAGCTCGATAACCTCTAAACGGCTTAACCAATGTTAATCACTAAATATGAGTTTGAAAAGTATTGGCAGGTAGTATCTGATGAAAATAAGGTCAAATATGATAACTGAAGGTATTACAGTCGAACCCGCTTATTAGGATAGCCTTCGTGCCACGCAAATCTATTCCTCAAAATGGGATATTCTAATAACTGATCATTGGTGTGTAGTAGAAACGTTTTGGGACCTAAAATTTCTATTCCTTAAAACGGGATATTCCTAGAAGCGGTATTCTAATGAGCGGGTTCGACTGTATGGGATTTAGTGAGTTTGAAAAACCATTTTTTTTTTCATAGAAAATGGACTTGATTATAATTATGAGGGCTATAACTTAAAAATTCGAATTTTCCCAGATATTAGGTATACCCTGTTAGACACATCTAAAATCCTCCTACAAACTTTCAGTTATTGGCGCAATTTGTTAATTGAAATTTTGAGTTATTGTCGAAAAACCAAATTTTCTTTGCTCAATTTTTCAATTTTTCGGCTATATTGAGCCGTGTTTTGTATATGTTCAATCCTAACCACTTAGGCACCATTTGAAAGCCTAACTCAAACGCTAACTCACCGCTATTGTATTTGCGGTTTTCCTGTTTGTCTTTGAACCTAAGATACATACCCCCAAAAAATATGCCGTATTGTACCTACCCAGTCCTATAGCTAGATTATGAGTGGTCAAAAGTCATAAGCTACACCGATTCTGAATCGGCCCCCACACCCCCTTGACGTGAAGCATAGCAAAAACAATTCGGTATAACTGATTTTTAAAATTAGACATGCGTTGGAAAGGCATTGTTCAGTACCACCAGAAGCCGCGGAGATCAGACTAATATTTTCGAAATTTTTGGAAGTTTTATGGACGAGAACGAAAAAGAGACCCCAAATGTGGAGGGCCGTGAAACCCACAGCCTTGGACCAAAATAGATTATTTGTATATTGATTGGCTGGTACAATACGACTGTACTACACACAATACGGTCTCAACCGCAACGATGTTATGTTATTTAATAACAGTGAAGACTAAGACCAATGTTTAAAAAAGAATTTTTTAATAGTCTTTTAGTCTTTTTTAAACAATGCTAAGACAGTTTGAAATAAATAAAGGATACTACAGGTTCCTGTTGTTTCCGATAACACGACAATGAACGTTGTGTGCCGTGAGTCACTTTTACTATTGTATATGTAGTTTAAATTACACAAATACCCATTATCTCTCAAATATTATATTACATACATTTTTATTGTTAAAATGTTTGTGTGATAAAAATCGGTCCGGGTTAGCCAAACTTCCGGGTTATCGGGGGCCGACTTATCGGGGTTCCACTGTATATCTATTTTTTTTGCCAGCCTGTATACCTGTGGGCAATTTCTCGATCTAGTGTCCCTTTGTCCGTTAATTAGGAGTCCTTGGTAGGTAAATTAATTAAACTAAATAATATTAAAAAATATATACCTATACTAAATTAAATGTCGCTTTATTATTTGTCGAGATACAGGGTGTCAAATTAGATTTCTTCTTCAGCCTAAAAAATTCAACTTTGTACAAACACCTCCCCCAATTCAATCCAGTGTTTTCTATTCTGAGACACGTGCTCAGAGCAGTAACTACGATGTTGGGGGCCCCAGGGCAAACGTAATCTGGGGCCCCCTACACCCCCGCGCAACGGGGGTCCGGAAAAATGTTTGATATTTAACCTTCTGAAAACGCATTTTCCTTCCTGTGTGAACACCACACTCTGTTTTTTCTTTTTTTTTTTCAGCGTCTTGCTATAATTATAAAATTAGCAGCTCTAATGAATACATCTTCATGTGTATCTGACATTGTGGACGGATCATTAATAAATGCGTTCGTACGCTACAATGTAAATGGTCTTACTTTGTAGCGAACGAATAACCAAGCGAACTACCAAGCAAACGTAAATGCACCTTAAGGTGCCTTAAGCAACTGCAATGTGAACCAAACACAGTCAGTGAAGCTGGTCAGTGTAGGTCAGTGAAGCTGGTCAGTGTAGCGGTGGGACTGATCCTAATGTGCTCATTCTATCTTACCCTTACCCTTCTTTTCAAAATGTGGTACCATGTGGTTCCTTTCGCATACCAAGATGTTGTCTGGGAAAATTGGCTAAGACAAAGTAGCTGGGCTGGGATCTGGGGCCCTTATTCCGGTTGCATTTTATTTTTTATTTAGCCAAAATATCTAATTTATATCTTTACGAAAGATCTCGGGGGCCCCAGCTTAGCCCCGATCCCCTCTTACAATGGCATTTTAGGTTTTGTTACGCCGAAATAACTAATAACATAAATTTTTATGTTAAGGTCTCGGGTGTCCCAGCTTAGCTCAGCCCTCAGGGCCCCTGTTCTGTTCCAATTGCATTTTAGTCGAAAAGACTAATTTCCTCAGTGAAAAATTAAGACTTTATGTTGCTGTCTTTTTAAAATTGTGTCATTTGAAAATATTTCGTTGATATCGGCTTTTAAATTACATATTTTTATTTTCCTCGTTAAAATATATGCACGGCCAACCAAAAGGAGGCGTCTGTGGGGCCCCCTTGGCCAGGGGCCCCGGGGCACGTCCCCGGTTGCCCCAATGGTAGTTACTGCCCTACACGTGCTTTCCGTTGTGTCTTCCAATCTTCTTAATGCCATCAGCCCATCTGATTTATGAAAATCCTCTTCTTCTCCTTCCTAACCCTGGTCTCCATTGTTGTATTTCGTGATTCCTTCTTTTATTCTTCAGTCTGGCATTGTGTCCCGCGAAGCTCCATTTTAATTTTACAGCATGTTCTTTTGCGGTTTTTACTTTGGTTTTGCCTCTAATCCGTTTGCTTTTGTCTATAAGTCTCACCCCGAGCATTGTTCTTTCCACCGCAATTTGTGCCTTTGCTATTTTAGCCATATTGGCCTTGGTGAGTGTCCACGTCTGTGAATCATACGTGAGTATAGGAAAGATAGACTAATCATTAACTCTGGTTTTCAAATATTGTTCTATTTTAGTGTTTTTCAAGATTCAACTAAGTTTTTCAAATCCTGCCTATGCTAATCTTATTCTTCTGGTAATTTCGGCAGTTTCATTTTCTTTGTTAATTTTCATTATCAGTGTAAAGTATTTATATTTGCATCCAAAAAATAAAAGTTAATCCATATCGATTTAATTTTTAAAAGTCTTAAGCAAATATTATTTACATACATTGTTTGGATTTCGTAAATGGGTGACATTGATTTTGTAATCTAGGACACGCATTTTGAAAACATTGAAGTCATCAATTATACTGCTATTAGTAATTCACAGTCACATTAAAGTATGGTCAATCATAACAAACAATTGGGATTTATTTATAGATACGTAGAAATAAGAAAAGATATTATTCATTATTTAGAAACCGACGTGGTTATAGTAGAGACATGATCCATCCCGACACCAACTAGTAGTTACTGTCGTACATGGTGATTTAAATAAATTAATATATTTCGATAATTAGTGTTTCAACTTAGTCAACCCCATCATCGGGGGTAACAACCCCCAGTACCAAGATATCTGTCCCAGGTAGATGTATTCGCTTACTGTTTCTAACTTTATGTCGTTCAACGTTGTTTTTCTAATGTTTGGTATTAGTCAATATTTTTGTTTTTCTCAAGTTCATCTTAAGACCTACTTTTTCCGAAGCTTGAAATAGTTGTGTCATCATGGTCTCTAATCCTTAGAAACTTGTAGCAAATATTACAATGTCGTCAGCATATCTCAAATTACTAAATTTGCTTCCATTAACGTTTATTTCTTTATCTGCCCGCTTAATGTCTTTGAACACGTCTTCAAATCTCAGTGTTAATAGTTTGGTGAGATAATGTCTGCCTAGAAAACTGCCTGTTGACTGGTATAGCGTTTGGATTTCTCATTTATTTGTATTTTCGTTGGAGCTTTCTTGTATATATATATAAATATTATGTATGAGCTTTCGGGGATGTATCCTGCAGATGTTCATTACCCAAACTTCTATAAAGTCGAATGATTTTTCACAATCAACGAAGTTTAAGTTCAAGTGATATTCATTGGCTTTCTCTATTAGCGTTCCGACTGTAAGAAGATTATCTGCTGACGTCATTCCGCCAAGACGGAATCGGATGACGTTATTAGCATGATACATTACGCCAAATAATTTTAATTTAAAAATAAAAAACGGGACAGCTTGGCTATTAGTGCACCCTAATATGTCTGTGTAGATTTTGGCATTGGATCCTAGCATGACATGTAACACTATGGCCGTGTCCTCTATTTTTTCATACTATAAAGACCCTGATCGACAGGCGAGTAACACCGCAGTTTTGTGGCTCGTCGGTAAAGCTCGCCAGTGTATCATTGCAATACCGCGGTTTTATATACCGACGAGCCTGGCTCGCGGCTCGTCAGTTTGTTTTATTTTTTACTTGGCTCGTCGTTCAAAACCTCGCGTCTATCACGGCTGGCGAGCCAAGCCGGCAGTTTTCGGCGACCGTTGAAGTGAAAAGACCAGTTTTAATCATAGATATGCGAACTCTCAGCCACGATTATTTATTAGAATTTATAATATATTGCTTACGAGACTGTTCTTGTTTATGGAAAATGGAAATGTACATCGCCAGAGTACAAAAACAAAGCAATTCGACTTACCGCATACGCTAAACTCTTAAATATCGTAAAAAACATGAACCCAACTCAAGTAGAGCCCGACGTCAAGAAAAAATTCAATAATTGCGAGCTTCCTACAGTAACAAAGTTACGACATGTTTGCTGTGGACGGTTGACACGACTGTTTAGCTCGCTAGTCGATCAGCACCAACGAGCCGCGAGAAAAACCGTCGTTCCTTAAACAGCGGTATTATGGCTCGCACGTCGATCACCCACTTCACATTAAAATTTTTTGTGGTATTACATTTTTGTGTATGAAATGTATCATTTATGTATTGTAGATATGTTCTAATATGTTATGTATAGATAATAGATAGGTTTTTACTTGATTATGTTAAATCATTGTGAAGCTTAACTTGCTAGAAACCTTGTAATATTGTGTAATGTGTATAGTGCGGCCGATATGTGAAACAATTGCACATTTAATGATACAAGCATAAAATTTGGACCACATATACTACACATATAAAGGTTTAAATTTAGATATGAGGCCATTTCAGATTTTGCCTTTTACAAAAATGGCGGGCATTCAAAATGGCGGCTATACATATGTGTTTAATAGTATCATAACTTTTTCCGAAATTTCCGATTTTACCAAAATTTGGTATATATGTTCTTCTTTTGATGTGTAAGACCAAGGTCTTGAACCGAAAGGATCGATTTACCAGAAGTTGTTTTTTACCGATTTTTATATAAAAGCGTGTTGTTTTTTTACCAATTCTTTGAACCTGTATATATTAATTTTTTCAAAAAGTTAATACCGACGTTAAAAAGGTCGTAAAAATATTTTTTAGGAAATATTTTGAACTCTTTCGTTATGTTAATTACCAATTAATAAATAAATAACGTATTTTCACATGTACCTATTCACCCAGGTGCGGCCGATTCGTGCAAATAATATAAGAATTATTGTGCATTTAATGATAAAATCATATAATTTGGACCACACACACTACACACAAAGATTTAAATTTAGATATGAGGCCATCTTAGATTTTGTTTTTTTTTTACAAAAATGGCGGGCATTCAAAATGAATCTGCCTCACATAGGTAATAGGTACATGTGAAGATACGTTATGCATTTATTAAATGGTAATTAACATAATTAAAAATTTCAAAATGTTTCCTAAAAAATATTTTACACTCTTTTCAATCTCGGTATTACCTTTTTGAAAAATTAATATATACAGGGTGAAAAATTGAAAAAAAAATTAACATATTTTTACATAAGAAATAGTAAAAACACAACTTCTGGTAAACCGATTCTTCCGGTTCAGGACTTCAATCTTATCCATAAAAAAAAAAGAACCTGGATGCCAAATTTGGCTGAAATCGGACTTTTCGTTCAAAAGTTATCGTGCTATTAGTCACATATGTATAGCCACCATTTTGAATGCTTGTCGTTTTTGTAAAACGCAAAATCTGAGATGGTCTCATATCTAATCTAAATTTAAACTTTTGTATGTGTAGTATATGTGATCCAAATTATATGCTTCTACTATTAAATTTACAATAATTCTTATAATATTTGCACGCATCTGTCACACATAGGTACATGCGCAGATACGTTATGCATTTATTAAATGGTAATTCACACAACCAAAAAGTTCAAAATATTTCCTAAAACATATTCTTACGCTCTTTTCAATGGTGGTATTACAATTTTGAAAAAATACTATATACAGGGTGAAAAAATTGGAAATAAATTATTTACATAATATAAAATAGTTTTACATAAAAAACCAGGAAAACACAACTTCTAGTAAACCGATTCTTCCAGTTCTCGACAACGATCTTGTAAATCACAAAAAGAACCTATTTACCAAATTTGGTTAAAATTGGACTTTCCATTCAAAATATATCGTGCTATTAGTCACATATGTATAGTCGCCCATTTTGAATGACCGCCATTTTTGTAAAAGGCAAAATATGAGATTGCCTCATATCTAAATTTGAACCTCTACATGTGAAGTATATGTGGACCAAATTATATGCTTGTATCATTAAATGTGCAATTCTTAATAATATTTGCACGAATCTGCCGCACTAGTAAAAATTAAGTAGTTTTGAAACACCAATTCAATAAAGTTTATTATGTTGTTGTTTTCACCAATTTTGAAAAAATGTGAAAACGTTGAAATATCCACGTCCGTCTGTCTTGTCTGTCCGTTTTTAAACTCAACTCCTCCGTCATTATACCAGGCATAATGACAAATGAGGTGTCAAATGAAAGCTTATAATCCAAGGATGGTAATAAATGTGAGAAATTTAACCTAGGCTGTCTGTCCGTCTGTCCGTCCCGCCGCGAATATAATTCCTTCGTCACTATACCAGGTAGAACAACAAATGAGGTGTTGTTCTGAAGTTATTTCCTTGTGGCATTTTTATAAATAATACTAATAATATTTTAGTACCCGACTTGGGCGTCGAAACGTTAATAAAATCATTTTTTTGGTAAAATTGTGGCTTATTTCCCATTATAATAATTGAAAATAATTGATTATAGCAAATGAGGTGTCAAATGAAAGCTTATGATCCAAGGATGGTACTAAAGGTGAGAATTTTGATATAGGCTGTCTGTCCGTCTGTCCGTCCGACCGCAAATATAACTCCTCCGTCACTATACCAGGTAGAACAACAAATGAGGTGTCAAATGAAAGCTTATAAACCGAGGTTGGTACTAAAAGTGAGAAATTTAACCTAGGCTGTCTGTCCGTCTGTCCGTCCGACCGCGAATATAACTTCTCCGTCACTATACCAGGTAGAATGACAAAGATGAGAAATTTGACATCGGACTTCCGATTTTAGATGTGCAACCTTAAGTATTGTTTTAAAGTCATCGAAATAGTATAAGCGATGTATCATTCGACGTGCCTTACCAAGATGAGAACAAATGTAGAATTTTGGTTTTTATATCATTTTCGAAATGCTATATATGGTCGGTGCTCCTATATGACATGGAAGGATATACTTTAAAAAATAAATACAATGAATAAGCTATAGGCATTTGAAATGTGGATTTATCAACGAATCCTTAAAGTTCCCTGGACCGCACGAATAACAAATGAAGAAATCCTGAGAAGAATTGGTACAGAACGACAATTGCTATGCACAGTTAAACATAGAAAAACGGCATACTTGGAGCACCTAATTAGAAACGAAAGATACCAGTTTCGGCAAACGTTAATAGAAGTAAAGATCGAAGGAAAAAGGAAAGTGGGCAGGAAGAAAATGTCATGGCTCCGTAATGTCAAACAATGGACAGGACTAAGAAACATAGGAGACCTAGTACATACTGCAAGGGATAGAGAAAAATAGTCAAGCGTGATCGCGGACATTCATTAATGGATTGCATAAGAAGAAGAAGAAGAAGAATATCATTTCCGGTTAAAAGGTTCTATCCGGAAGTGCCATAATATAGTCGCATAAATACATGTAACATATTAATCGAAGCGTATTCAAAAGTCGAGTTTGAATCTTTAATTTAGATTTTGAAGTCATTTCTGTTTAAAAAATTATGACCCATAGTTTTGTAAATATGACTCAAAATTAGTAAAATCGTATATCAATCGACGCAAAGTTACAGGAAGGGTTCAAATGTCGACTTCCAGTTCTACTTTCGATTACTTTGTGTGAAACCCTTGGACTTAGTTGACCAATTACCACTTCGTCTAATAGGACGAAGTCCAATTACTTGTTTTTTTACAAACAGCTGAAAAGAGGCATATTAATTATAAAAAAGTAGATAAATAATTATAATAAATTAAAAAATAGTTTTGAAACAACAATAAAGTAAAGTTTTTTTTAATACATAAAATCTCAAAAGAGGCATTTTAAATCAAAGTTACCTTAAAATTGTTATTAAAAAGAAGATCAACTGATACCTAAATAAACGAGGTCAATGAAGATAAACTGTAAAAATGTTTGTAAATCAAAGTTAATTTAAATCGTTATAAAAAAGTAGATAAATAGATAAATCAAACTGATGAATGATTATAATAAATTAAAAAAGAATTTTTTCTACAACCGTGTTAAAAATGCAATTTTTAGCATTCCATACGAGCGTTAAAAATGCTACTTTAAGGCACTAGTGCTTTAAAAATTTTTTAAGGCACTGCAGTTCGTATTGACCGTATAGGCAATTTTGATGTAATATCAAAAAAATATAAAAATGGAATGTCAGTCAAGTTCAAGTAAAAGTCTTTGTAGATATTGTCGTGTGATTATGTTTGTAGAAAAAATATTGTATGATATGCGTATTAAAAAGTACATTTTTAAGGCACTCATATGAATTGCAGAAATCGCTATCGCTCATTCTGCAAACTTTCACATGCGTGCCTTAAACGTGTACTTTTAACACTTATATCATAAATAACTATTAAACACCAATAAAGTAAAGAATTTTAATACAAAAAGCTCAAAATAGTCATTTTAAATCAAAGTTACCTTAAAATTGTTATAAGAAAAAGATCAACTGATAAATAAGGAAGATCAATAAGGATAAACTGTAAAAATCTTTTTAAATCAAAGATAATTTAAATTGTTATAAAAAAGTAGACAAATATATAAATCAAACAGATGAGTGATTATAACCTCCATTAAAATGTTACATTTTTTAAGCCGTACCTTGTATTTGTTAAAGGAGTCAATTTTATTTATTTAATGTATAGGGAGGATAAGTAGAAGCTTAAGTTCAAGTTTTTGGGGTCGCCACCCTTGTCCCCCGGCCGCCATCTTGGAAATGGTGTGCAAAGGGGTTTCGCGCTATATCTCGTAAACTAGCAACCCTACGGAAAACCTAATTCAACCTAAAATGTAGAAAATTAAATTTTCTACAATTTTATTTCTATTACTTTTTATCGTCAGGTGACCAACAAAAAAGATATAAACAAAAATATGTAAAAAATTTTTAACAAGATTCTTTTTGGAGGTTATAACTTTTTTTCAGTTCATTTTAAAATAAAATAAGATTATAGCAAATTTGTAGAGAGTTTTTCAGCGAAAAATTTCCACTATAAATTTGTTTAGTTCTGTTTATTTATGTAGGTGTTACAGCGCTCCAAACTTGACCAGATTCTCGAATGCTCATAGGGATATAATAAAAACAAAAGTTAGGCTTACTTTTCTATCTATGTATATTTTTTATTCATACAATTTTTTATGATTTTAACATTCCTATGCTATTATTAATCTGTTTTTGACCTTTCTCCCCACTATAAAACTTATAACCCGAAGCATATAACGAAGCGGTCCAAGAAGTTGTTTGAGGACAAATTCGCCGGTTCAGAAGAAGAATGACGCAACCGCATATTGCAAAATTCTTAAGAAGAGCAAAAAACGAATTTTTGTTATCAAAATCATAAAGTATGATCAAAATTAGCCATTCACCACACCGTGGTCAGGATCTCGAGATATAAGCGTTTTTTGGGGTGTGCCGCTTGTTTATGAAGTAACATATCTTTTTTCTATTGTATATTTTGAATTAAAATTTTCCAAAAACTTCTTCATGAATTAAATTTTATTGTTGTGTTGGTTAAAATTATAAACTAAAAAGTGTGTTACTCAAGTTTTTTAAGTAAACATGAAACTAACGAAATATGATGACAAAATGTTTAAAAACTAACAACTCCTTTTTTAATGTGTTTAAATATTTATGACAAATCCCATTGTTATCTACATACTTCAGAGATTAAACAATAAAATTTTCAAAAGGAAATATTTACAGCGACCAAAGATACAGCGAGGTAAATTTGAAAAATCATCAAAATTGATTTTCGTCATTTTTGTGTAAAATTTGATTTTTGAACATGTTCCACCAAATCTAGATAAAAATAAACTTCATATTCGGACTCAGCGACCTCGAAAACATAAAAATAGACCAAAATTGGTCATTCACCTTACATTTGATTTTCGTGGTCGGCATAAAGATTGCTGCCGCTCGGCTAATATATAGATAGAAAAGTATTTTTTTTTATTGTATTCCTATGAGAATTCGAGAATCTGGTCAAGATTGGAGCGCTGTAAAACCTAGATAATAAATAAAATTAAACAAATTTATAGCGAAAACTGTTCATTGAAAAATCCTCTACAAAATCGCTATGATGTTATTTTATTGTGAAATGAACGGAAAAAAAGTTATAACCTCTAAAAGGAAACTTCTTACAAAATTTTCTCATATTTTTATTTATAACTTTTTTGTTGGTCACTTGACGATAAAAAGTAATAGATATAAAAGTGTAGAAAATTTAATTTGCTACATTTTATGTGTAATTAAATTTTCTGTAGGATTGCTAGTTTAGAAGATACAGCGCGAAAAACCTTTGCACCCCTTTTTCCAATATGGCGGGCCGGGGGACAAGGGTGGCGACCCCAAAAACTTGAACTTAAGCTTCTACTAAACCCCCCTACACATTAAAAAAATAAAATTGACTCCTCTAAGAAATGCAACCTAAATGTAACATTTTAATGGACTAATAATAAATTAAGATAAATAAAAGAAAACACTACCTGGTATAATGACGGAGAAGTAAACGTTCTTATAAAATGATTCTATTATTCTTGTAGGTACATTAAGATTGACTCAAATTATGAAAGAAATAAAGAAAACATTATGGCAACACTGTGACACACAAACATAAGATTCAGCTGTGGGTTACATAGGGTGCACTAATAACCAACTGTCCAAAAAACGACCTGTTTCGGGAATTATTTCTAAAATTGCTCATTCACAAAATAATGAATTTATTCCATTTGGCTTGGCCACCCTGTAAAAGCATAAGGTGTATATTGATAATGCGTTTAGTTATAGTGTTAAATTTTATTTATTATCGAATACATAATGCGGTCGGTTATTTGCAAGATGCTAACTATTGCTAGATTCCATATAAAAATATGTCAATAACTGAAAATAACTTAAGAAACTTTCTCCAAACACCCAAAAATATTTCTCTTTTTATGCAAAACCACGTTTTAAATTAAATTTCAAACACTTACGTGCTTAATTTGGCTTTTAAATGGTTGACTTAACGAATGTGTACTACTTTTTAAGCGTTTAGTGTGTTAGATTAACAGTAAATATTTCCTATTCTTTTTCAGAAGAAACATATGATGTGCATGACGGAGCATCCGGTATTTTCTCACGCGCGGTTTACTTCAACTAAGCAGGAGCAGGAAGCTTCCTTTAAAACTGCAGGAGAGTGAATGCGAGGATGCACATTCAGATAAATCTTCTACTAAGTTACAAGGTTAAATATGTAAAGGAGCGAAGAGTTATAGCGTAATAGAAATGCCAAACAGAAAATATTTGCAATAAAAAGGGAAAACTACTAGGGCGCCTTATTTAAAATCAAGATGTTACTTAACAATATTGATACTCTTCTTCATGTCCTAGCTTACTTAGCTTAGCTTATTTTAGTTCCCAAATTGGTTCTTTTTCTACTGGCGCCAATCCGTTTTGAATGTTGGCAATCATTCTGACAATGATAATCTGATTAGCTGCTGCCTTGAAAAATCCTGTACTGTAGAGGATGTCGCAAACCAGGTCCTCAAGTTCCTGGGCCAAGATATTCTTCTTCTTCCGATCCCTCTTTTACCATTCACCTTTCCCTGCAAAATGCATTTTAACAGGTTATATTTTGTTTCATTTCTTGTGATATGATCGAAATATTCTAATTTCCTTCTTTTCACCGCGCATATTATTTCCTTCTCTTTGTTAAGTTTTTGGAATATTTTGGCATTTGATATTTTTGTCAATCCATGCTATCTTAAGAATTCTTCTATATGTCCACCGTGGGGGGCCGTGATTTTTGTTTTCCTTGCAGTAGCAATATCATGAAAAATAGATAATATTGTGGTTTTTCTTTTTTTTACTGTTTTAATTTTAGTCGCTTTTAATATGAGAACAAGCGCTGTTTGCGTAGATTCTGCCATGAAGTATGATAAATGATAATAATAATAATTAATTATTCTTATTTAACCCTTCTTTAGTATTAGGAAAGCGAGCAATTGGGAGAAGAAGAATATCATGGATATCAAGAAGAATAACGAACCTGGGGAAATGGTTCTCCACAATAAAAACTAATCTAAGTAAATTGATGGTTTTGCTTGTTTTTGATTCAGAGGGTTGCACAATCGCTGGACAGCTGTTTCCACCATTTCAGGCTTCCTCAACAGCGCTAGCATGCACTCCTCTGAATCGAAAAACAGCTCAACCATCAATTTAAGGGGAACTTCAATAATCATTTAATTTTCCTCTTTTCAGACACTACTTGGAACTCAAGTAGACATGGAAGATTAAATGGGTATGATCTACGTGGAAGAGAATGGAGTAGAAGCTCCAACCATAGAGGAAGTTTTCGAAGCCATTAAGGCCCAGAAAAACAATAAAGCTCCGGGAGTTGATGAAATACCAGCAGAACTATATAAGGTAGGTGGCGACCACCTAGCAAGTCACATCCACGCGCTCATCAGAGACGTATGGCAAGAAGAGAAAATACCCGACGACTGGAAGAAAAGTATAGTATGCCCGATCTATAAAAAAGGAGACAAACTCCAGTGCAAAAACTACCGTGGAATCTCTCTACTATGTACAGCATATAAAGTCCTCACGTATATTATAAACCAGCGGCTCCAACCACTAGCAGAAAATATTATTGGAGAGTATCAGACGGGCTTCCGACGGGGAAGATCGACACTGGATCAAATATTCACAGTAAAACAGATCTTGAGCAAAGCATGGGAACACGATATTGATGTTCACAACGTGTTTGTAGACTTCAAACAAGCATGCGACTCAGTCAAAAGGAACAAACTATACTATATATTGGCTGAATTGGCAATACCACACAAGTTAATAAGACTCATTAAAGCCACAATGCATGAAACTCAGGCATGTGTACGAATACAAAACCACCGGACAGACTTTTTTAACATTTCGCAGGGACTAAAACAGGGAGATGGGCTGGCCCCAACATTGTTTAACCTGGCACTGGAGTATCCGGTTAGGCAAATGCAAACTGGACGGGGAAATCTACTGACCAACCGAACGGTTCAACTGGCCGCCTATGCTGATGATATTAATATTATGAGTAGAACATCAACAGGAGCACAGGAAACATATGCAGAGTTAAAAACACAAAGAAAAATGCTAGGTCTGGAAATTAACACAGAAGAAACAGAAATAATGACTCAGACGAGAAGAAATATAGTCCCAGAAAACATTATACATGAAGATGACATTGAAACGGTTGAAAAGTTTACATACCTGGGAGTAGAAATATATGCCGACGGATCAGAAGATGGAGAAATAAGGAAGAGAATAACGCAGGCAAACAGAGCTTATTTTGCCCTCTCCCATATATTTTGGCCAAAAAGTGTCCACCGAAATACAAAGATGAGAATCTATAAAACCTTAATTCGACCAATAACATGCTATGGCAGTGAAGTCTGGGTGCTGAAAGAAACATCCAAAAACAAACTCGACACATTCGAAAGGAAAGTACTTAGGAGAATACTAGGACCTGTGAGGGAAAACGGAATCTTCAGAAGTCGATACAACAACGAGCTTTATCAACTTTATAAGGAAACGCCCCTGTCAGACTTCATGAGATTACAAAGATTGCAATGGGCCGGACATGTGATAAGAATAGGAGAGGATAGGCTACCAAAACGAGCACTGAATGCTAGAATGCAAGGAAAGAGACCGGTTGGGAAGCCACGAAAGCGCTGGGAAGACACAGTAAACAGCAACGCACAAGCACTTTTAGGAGTCGGTGTATGGAGAAGAGCAGCCACAGACAGGCAAGGGTGGAGGCAAAAAATAAAGGAGGCCAAGGCTCAATTTGGGCTGTAGTGCCGTAGAAGAAGAAGAATATGAGGACAAGCGCTGTTTGCGTGGATTCTGCCATGAAGTATGATAAATGATAATAGTAATAATTAATAATTCTTATTTAACCCTTCTTTAGTATTCGGAAAGCCAGCAATTGGGAGAAGAAGAATATCATGGCTAACGAACCTGGGGAAATGGTTCTTCACAATAAAAACTAATCTAAGTAAATAGATAGTTTTGCTTGTTTTTGATTCAGAGAGTTGCATAATCGCTGGACAGCTGTTTTCACTATTTCAGGCTTCCTCAACAGCGCTAGCATGCACTCCTCTGAATCGAAAAACAGCTCAACCATCAATTTAAGGGGAACTTCAATAATCATTTAATTTCCCCATTGGGACGCGATACAGCGACATCTCTTAACAAATTGAAGAGTCTCAAATGCAGAATTCACCACGCATCCCAATGGGAAATTCGATGATTTTCTGAAATTCCCCTTAAATTGATGGTTAAGCTGTTTTTCGATCCAGAGGAGTGCATGCTAGCGCTGTTGAGGAAGCCTGAAATGGTGGAAACAGCTGTTCAGCGATTGTGCAACCCTTTGAATCCAAAACAAGCAAAACCATCTATTTACTTTTCTATCTTTACTCAATATTGAGTACTAGAAAGTTCCTCTTCTGTCCTTGTTCCTAGACGAATGAAAACATAATGTCATTGCAAGGAGTTATTTTTGTTTTATATTTTCGTCGTCTGTGGTCTTATAAATTGTAAAAGTCGCAGATTAGGGATATACCAGAAAGAACTTTCGACACGAAGAGTCTCAGATTTAAATAACTATTTACCAATTTAATTTTATTGAGTGGTGAATTCTGCATTTGAGATTCTTCAATTTGTTAAGCGATGTCGCTGTATGGCGTCCCAATGGGAAATTCAATGATTTTTAAGTTCCCCTTAAATTGATGGTTGAGCTGTTTTTCGATTCAGAGGAGTGCAAGCTAGTGCTGTTGAGGAAGCCTGAAATGGTGGAAACAGCTGTCCAGCGATTGCGCAACCCTTTGAATCAAAAACAAGCAAAACCATCTATTTACTTTTCTATCTTTACTCAGATTTGAGTACTAGAAAGTTCCTCTTCTGTCCTTTTCCTAGACGAATGAAAACAGAATGTCATTGCAAGGAGTTATTTTTGTATTTTATATTCGTCATCTGCGGTCTTACAAATTATAAAGTCGCAGATTAAGGATGTATCAGAAAGAACTTTCAACACGAAGAGTCTCAGATTTAAATGACTATTTACCATTTTAATTTTATTGAGTGGTGAATTCTGCATTTGAGACTCTTCAATTTGTTAACAACGAATCTATTTAAAGCATCAGTTATTAAAATAATTATAGCCAGAATGATCGCCAATACTCGAAACGAATAGGCGCCAAAAGAAGATTTAACCCTTCAACATTGCTGTAATTCAAGCAAGATTTCACA
The DNA here is from genome assembly GCF_917563875.1 of Diabrotica virgifera virgifera. Lineage (NCBI taxonomy): Eukaryota > Metazoa > Arthropoda > Insecta > Coleoptera > Chrysomelidae > Diabrotica > Diabrotica virgifera. The sequence goes on from NC_065443.1 coordinate 269,127,118, forward strand.
TCTTTATGGTAAAAGAACAGAGTTTCTAATTTTTGAATTTATAGGACTAACACGATGAAGAACTATCAGTCAAAAAGAGAGGAAGGTATCATTTTTATGAAAACAAAAACAACAATAGATCAAGAATTTTATGCGGCAACTGTAATAATAATTACATATTATGTAGGCAGCATCCTGTAAGAATTTCTTACGGTTGGATCATGTTACGTTCACACTAGGAAGAAACACGAATATAGTAGTAAATTAAATAGCATTATGAAGTATCAGCAAAATGAGAGAAAATTAACATTTTTATGAAAAAAAAAAACAACAAAATAGTTACAGTAATTTTATGCAGCAATTTTAATAATTATGTGTAAACAGCATCCTGGAAAAGTTTGATTATGTTGGAATACATTAGATTTACACCAGGAAGAAAAACGAATAGAGCAGGTTCAAGCTAGTCTCTCTTGTAAAAGATTGTTTACTATTTAGTTTTCAGTTTTATGATTTTCTTGTAACTTTTACATGCCAGTAGTTATGATGGATGGAATGGAGCCCGTAGTTAAAGTTTAATGTTTCTATTTGAGCTGTTGTTAGTGACTTGAGCGGTTGCTTTGTTTTTTTTTTTGTGTTAATTGAATGCAGGTTTTGTGTATATTTGTTTCTATTTGTATTCTTAACATAAAGTTATTTTTTAAATTGGCCGAAAACCACTTTTTATTGTGTTAAAATAACTATGTTCTTTAAAAGAATATAATATAGACCAGGTGTATTATAAAATAGGACATTCTATATAACATATTAGACCAGGTCATTTAGCACTAAAAACACCCGAATAAATAATTTTTTAAATACAGCACCTAGAGACTTGCTGTTTTTGCATTATGTTCAGGATGACGCCAGGAAAAAGTCTACTATTCAAAAATAGGTGGAAATGCATAATTGCACTGTAAAGTGCATAAAATGCATCCAAAATTGCATAAATATAAAACTAAAGTCCAAATCAGTATACTAAGGAACAAAATTTATTGTTTGGGGGTTTTTTGGGGTCACTGAATACGATTACGCCATCAGAACTGACCTCCGGATCACCTGGTGCCCAAGGAGTTTCGATGGTTTTCGGCATTAAATCGATGAAAACGGATTACTCGCTAGTTTTAGAGGTCCCTCAATACAAATATGCCAGCAGAAATGACCTCCGCAGTACCTGGTGCCCAGGGTCGTTACTAAGGCACATCATCTTCTGGAGTTTCGAGGGATTTCGGCACTAAATTGATGCAATTGGACTATTCGGGGGGTTTTTGAGGTGGTTAAACACGAATATGCCATCAGAACAGACCTCTGGATCACTTGGTGCCCAAGGTCACTACAAGATAAGTCATCTTCTGGGGTTTCGAGAGATTTCGGTATCAAATTGATGCAAACGGATTACTTATGGGTTTTTGAGGTCGATAAACACGAATATGCCATCAGAATTGGCCTCCGGGGTACCTGGTGCCCAGGGTCGCTAATAAGTCACGTCATCTTCTGGGGTTTCAAGGGTTTTCGGCATTTAATTGATGCAAATGGATTACTCACGGGTTTTTGGTGTCGCTTAACACGAATATGTTATCAGAATTGACCTTCGTAGTACCTGGTGCCCAGGGTCGCTACAAAGGCACGTCATCTTCTGGAGTTTCGAGGGATTTCGGCACTAAATTGGTGCAACTGGACTACTCGTGGGTTTTTGAGGTGCTTAAACACGAAGATGCCATCATGACAGACCTTTTCCCCGTAATCCGTTTGCATCAATTTAATACCGAAAGCCCTAGAAACTCCAGAAGATGACGTCCCTTGCAGTGACCTTCGGCAGCAGGTGATCCGGTGGTCTATTCTGATGGCATATTTGTGTTTAACCCCCGAGTAATCAACTTTTATCAATTTAATGCCGAAATTTCTCAAACTCCAGAACAGGACGCCCCTTGCAGTGAGCTTGGGCTCCAGGTGCACAGGGAGTCGGTTTCGATGGCATATTTGTGTTTAGTGACCTCAAAATCCCGTAAGTAATCCGTTTGCATAAATTTGATACCGAAAGCCCTCGAAACTCTAGAAGATGACGTCCCTTACAGTGGCCTTGGGCACCAGGTGATCCTAAGGTCTGTCATGATGGCATCATCGTGTTTAACCACCTCAAAAACCCCCCGAGTAGTCGAGTTACGTGCCTTTGTAGCGACCCTGGGCACCAGGTACTACGAAGGTCAATTCTAATGACATATTCGTGTTTAGCGACACCAAAAACACGTGACTAGTCCATCTGCATTAACTAAATGCCGAAAACCCTCGAAACCGCAGAAGATGACCTGACTTATTAGCGACCCTGAGCACCAGGTACTCCGGAGGCCAATTCTGATGGCATATTCGTGTTTAGCGACCTCAAAAACCGGTAAGTAATACGTTTGCATCAATTTGATACCGAAATCCTTCGAAACTCCAAAAGATGACGTCTCTTGCAGTGACCTTGTGCACCAGGTGATCCAGAACTCTCTTCTGATGGCATATTCTTATTCGTGATTAACCACCTCAAAAGCCCCCCGAATAGTCCAGTTGCATCAATTTAGTGCCGAAATCCCTCGAAACTCCAGAAGATGATGTGCCTTAATAACGACCCTGGGCACCAGGTACTGCGGAGGTCAATTCTGATGGCATATTCGTATTTAGGGACCCCTAAAACTCGCGAGTAATCCGTTTGCATCGATTTAATGCCGAAAACCATCGAAACTCCAGAAGATGACGTCTCTTGCCGTGACCTTGGAACCAGGTGATCCGGAGGTCAATTCTGATGGCGTAATCGTATTCAGTGACCACAAAAACTCCCAAATATTAAATTTTGTTCCTTAGTATACTGATTTTGACTTTATTTTTATATTTATGCAATTTTGGATGCATTTTATGCACTTTACAGTGCAGTTATGCATTTCCACCCATTTTTGAATAGTAGACTTTTTTTCCGACGTCATCAAAAATTATTTATTTTGTGCTAAATGCCCTGGTCTATATGTTTAAAACTCATTCATTCAAAGTCATTACTCGATGTAGTATCTGTTCTTGGATTCAATAACCGCGAGTAACATTGGATTGTCATGTTTGTTATTATTTAAAGGTGTATATAAACATTAACTCGGGCGAGAAAGGTATTATGATTATTGTGGTATTTAGCAAGTATTCACGGTTATGATAGGTCGCGTCTTTATTGTAAATAACTGATGGTTGAATCACCGAGAGTTCGATTTAAATATAATGTTATCGAATAGACTGAGTTTTAATTATTGGGGACCAGAAGGTATTAACATCACACATATTTATGACACAGGGCAGTTAGAACATAAATATCGGATTTTTAAATACAGTCCCTATAGACTTGTAACTTGCTACATTGTGTTTGGGATGGCGGCAGGAAAAAATCTACAATAGAAAATGAGTAAACGTGCATAATTGCATTAATAATGCATAACATGCATCCAAAAGTGCATACAATTTTTAGGGCGATATTGAGATTTATAAAACCTGTCAACATCAGTATTTTAAGAACTAGATTTTATTACCCGGGACTTTTGTGGTCCCTGAATATGAATACGCCATCAGAACCGACCCTCAAAGCACCTAGTGTCCAGGTCGACTACAATGCACGTCATCTTCTAGAATTTTGAGACTTCCCGACACTAATTTGATGCAAATAGAGTACTTGCGGTTTTTGAGGTTGCTAAACACGAATATGTCAAACGTGAAGGTGTCTGCAGTATCTGGTGTCGATGGTGACGAATAATATCGTCAATGCTTAACACGTTCCCTGCCACGTTGATCCCGTGGGACCAACACTTCATCATCATCATTATCATTATCATTCAACCCGGCTCTATCTACTGCTGGATATAGGTCTCCCTCAGTATTTTCCATGTATTTCTGTTTTGTGCTGTGTGCATACAATTTTTGTTGATCCGTTTTATGTCATCAGACCATTTTGTTGGTGGACGACCTCTACTTTGATATGCTTCTTGTGTTGGTCTGTCCAGCCCAGTTCCACTTTAGGGTCATAATTCTTTTTATGGCATCTGTCACTCTTGTCCTTCGTCTTATTTCCTTGTTCGTAATTCGGTTTCTACGTGAAGTGCCTAACATTGTGCGTTCCATGGCTCTTTAGGTAACACAAATTTTATTTCTTACCTTCTTGGTTATTGTTAAAGTTTATGCACCATATGTATATACTGGCAACACACACTGATCAAAGACTTTTCTTTTGAAACACATTGGCAGTTCTGACTTAAGGACCTAGCTCAGCCTGCCGAATGCCACCCAAGTGAGTCCTATCCGGCGGCTTTATTTGCACGTTTGATTATCCCTTCCTATGCCTATCTCATGCCCTAAGTGCTTATAAGAGGTGGATAATTCAATAGACAGGCCATTTACTGAAATCTTTTCGCTTAACACAAGATTTGTTACGATTTGTGTTTTTGCTTGGTTGATTTTTAATCCACTTTGTACGGAGGTTAGGTATACATAGTTGTAAGTAGGAGGATGCTGTCAGCAAAAAGAACAATATCGTCAGCGAATCTCAAATGACTAAGTATTTCTCCGTTGATATTAAGTCCTTTTTCACTCAGATTTGCCTTCTTAAACATACGCTCTAATAATGTTATAAGCGTTGGTTTTTGTTATCTGCCAGTTTCACGCTTGCTCTCACATTTTGATAGATGTATTTGATCATGTTAATATAGCGATGATGTATACGGCACTCTGTTAAGGTTTTTAACATTTTTTGATGACTTATGGTGTCAAAGGCTTTTTCGTAGTCAACAAATTTCAGAACTAATGGCTTATTATATTCAACACTCTTTTCTATTAAGTTCTTAATGACTTACAAATGATCATTTTGCTGAGAGACAATAAGACATCCAACTTATTTCCTAGCCTGTTGGTAATAACTCTTGTGAATAGCTTATATTCTTGTGACAGCAAGCTAATGGGTCGGTAGTTTCTAAGGTCGCTGATATCTCCCTTCTTATGGAGTAAGACGATTTCTGCGTTGTTCCACGGCGTCGGTGAATATTGACCAATGACGTCCTTGACATTGGCGTTACGCCTCGATACACAGAGGGCCCATACCTTACCTTGTCTATTCTTATTATGTCTATGAGTTCGGTTATAATGACACATTCGTATTTGGCAACCCCAATAACCCCAGAATAATCCGTTTGCTTCAATTTACTGCCGAAAACCCTCGAAACCAAAGACGACGTGCCTTAGCAGTGATCCTGAGCACCGGGTACTCCGGAGGGTCGGTTCTAATGCCGTATTCATGTTCAGCGACCTCAAAAACCATGGCGTAACAAAACCTGGCCCCTAAAATACTGATTTTAATATGATTTCACATTTTTATGCATTTTATGCACTGTAAATTGGCAATTATGCATTTCCACTAGGGTGGAACGAAAGGATAGGAAAACAAATTTTCAAAGAACTTTCTAATAGCACTCAAAAGTTGCCTTATTATGTCTACAATAAAAATGTTGACATCTTGAGGTGCCGCAAGAGCTTTGGAAAGATAGGTTTTTAACAAAGAAATACAGAAGATTTAAAATACTTTATATATTTAACCTGGTACCGTAGCTAATATTTCTTAGTCAAATATTGCTTCTAATAAGAGTTAACATTGTTATTATTGCTATAAGTACACATTGCTATAAGATTTCTTTAATTACAATAAAATAAATTGTTTTTTTTTTCTCAAACTTTACCATAATCTTTTGGGAAGCAATATTTGCTCTCCAAAAAAAAAACATTTTTGCTTCAACACCACAAACACTTAGAGATGACTCGGTCATGAGCTTTATGAGTGTTTTCACTGTCTATGTATGACAGGGAAAACACGGAAAATCCACACACTGCACCTGACAACTAGGGTCTCTTCTTTCACTTATATACTTTTTTAAGTCCTTGTCAGGTATATGTTTTGTCATAGGAGGCTCAGTAATTTCTTCTTTCGTCCAGTTAATTATATCAATGTAGTCATTGGCATTAAAGCTAAGCTTCGGGACAACAAACTTCCTTACACCATTTATGAGTTCCGATCTTGCCTTCAAAAGTCGCCGCAGACCTAACTCCCTTATGTATTTTCTTTTGTCACATAACATTTTCTGGGTGAGAGAAGTAACCGTTCCTTTGAACTACTGAATAAATTATTTGGAGATATTCATCACAAAGATAACGTGAAATTTGTCACCGTAGATGTTTTGATCCATTTACACAAAATGGTTTCAGTTTGATATGAAACCAGACTGGGATATTCACCTTCAACATATTCATAGTTAAAGTTTTCAGATTATTTGAAGGATTCTTTGTTGAAACATATAACCGATGAAGGCTACTGGCCAACGTAATCCATCGTAAATGAGCTAATTTCCCAGGGGTTTAAAAAAAAAGATCAGGAGGAGATACACCACTGGAAATTGCTTTGCACATTACAAGTAAATATGTTTGATCTGTGGTTAGATCACTCCTAATCTCTAGAATAGGGAGGTTGTATTGCACGGGAGCGAAATTAACCACAGAAAGCTGGTTACAGATTTCAAGATTATCATTTCAAATAGGAATTAAGACATTACAATAGCTATTTTTTACCAAACCAAAATCATCAAAATTCGCAAAATTTAACTAATAATTCTAACTTTCAACCATTTTGAGGTACCTCTAAAAATATTTTGTTTTCAAAAATATTTTTTTTGTGACTTAACAATGGCTATAGGTAACTTTCTATCTTTATTACACATTGAAATTATAAAAACATTTTTTTCGTTCCACCCTAATTTCCACCCATGTTTCTATTTTCCCTGACAATTTCTTGATGTCACCCCGAACGCAATTCAAAAAGTTGTAAGTCGACAGGTACCGTATTTAAAAATCGATTAGTTTTTTCCTAAATCTCTGGTAATATTTTATTTAGAGAGACAGACAAACCAGAGCAAATATATTTTTTATTACTACTCAGGTAATTTAGTAAGTAGAACTGTCTTATGATTATTATTTGATATAAGTCAATTAAAAGCCCCCATCCACAATGAAAGACTTATTAGCTTTGTTCTGGTCACTAACCATTCTTCATGCACATTATAGTACGGCAACCAGCTGGTTGCCTTTCACCTGCAATAAAACAATTTTTATTTGATTTTCGTTTTATTAGTAGGCCAGGTAAATCACACACGTAATTGGAAGATTTATTTCCTATTATTTTCGAAAGCTTTGTGTTTGTTTAGAATCTCCGTGTTTGCTAATTTACTAACGACTAAGATATTGTAGGTTTTGGTTTTTATAATCTGGTAATTACAAATTAAAAGTAATTGTCTCAATACTTTGTAGCTTCAACATTAAATTTTACATTGCACCCATTTAGGAGTATGTCGACTGAAACTGTCACAGTGGCAGTTGCAAAACTCGTCCGATACATCTAAAGGTGGGAAACTATCAATATAAAGTTAGCTTATAGGAATCTATTGCTAAATTTCCCACCTCTACTAGTTTAATCTCTTTTTATGTTATAGCGTAATATGTTTTCCATTTTTTGCGTTATTTTGCCGGTTATTAGTACGCTCATCACTGTATCAAAACGACAAACTTGGTACGATATAAAACGATCAGATAAATCACATACTAATATCCAAAAAATGGAAAACAATAATGCATGACCTCGGATCACATAGTGGAACAAATGCAGACACAGACCATTTTCTAGTAATAGGAGAAATAAAAATAAAGGTAATTAACACAAGGAGAACAATAACAGAAGATGTGTTAGGACAGTGGAAAATAAAAAGAAGAAAAGAATGGTTATAATCTTAATTATTTCTTCACGAAAATTTGTTTTATCCTTCGATACAGCTTTCTAATTTTCATAAAGGTTGCTCTGGATTCGGATGCCTCTCATATCTAAATTTATCATTTCAAATAAATTTCAAATAATTGTGTAGAGCTTTGTTGACTTTATCAAAGGCTTTATTTTAATGCAAGATGCAAGCGTCTATGTCTATTTGATTCCCACCCGTGCATCTTAAGTTAAGTGCATTTATATAGACAAGAGCTTCCCTTGTTTCAGTGTATTCCTGAATGTATATTATATTTCCCCAAAACATGTTCGCTTATTGTATTGTTTTATTTAATCTCCGATGTATGAATTTAAGGTATATTTTGTATGTACGGCTCAGAAAGCTGGGTTATTCGCTGGGGCTGGCATTATTTGCAGTTTCTTAGAATAGAATAGAATAGAAATATGCTTTATTGTCGATGAAAATTATACAATTTTATGAAAAAAGCTTAAAATATAGTGACAAAAAAAAATAAATATAACGTATATAATTTTCCGAAATTAACATATCGTCAATATAAAAAAAATATCTACAAGTTAACAAACTGAAGCAAAAAACAAAACCAATATATAAACACGAAGATAGGAACTAGTAAGTTTAAGCTACTGTTTGTGACACCGAAATATAGATAAGTATACTCTAGTTACTTGTACATTACTGTAATTTCTTAGTTAATCATTAAGAAACTGTTCTACTGAATAATATGGTCTTTTAGGTGGAACTTGGGGAAAGATGTTGCAGATTTAAGTTGTAAAGGGAGATGGTTGTAAAATTTTTTGCGGAATATAATATAGATTTATTTACCAACTCAGAAAACGGGATCCGTAAATAAATCGACATCAAAATGTGTTTACGAATTAAGCAAACGGTTTCCAAAAAATATACAAAAATGAAAGGGTTAAAATTTCGTGATCTTCAAAGTAACTTCTGCAATGGGCTGTTCTTCTGAGGCCAAACAGATATCTTATTGCTTTTTTTAATCTGAAAATAAACATTAATGATCAATTAGAACAAAGAAAAATAATCAAAACGTTCTTCATATAAAAGGTAGATATAACAGTTACTAAATAATTTTCGAAAAGAACATAGTAAGAACAGAAATAATATTATTAACGCTACACTTGTATTTATCAGTAAAAACAAGAAAAAAAACTACTTTAAAAGTCCACATCGTACAAGTTAAAAAAAAACTGAAACCGAAGGAAAGTAGAAACAAAATTAATAGAGTTCCAGGACATTATCAAAATATTTAAACAAAAACGTAATGGAGGCTAGTAGGGGATGAAAATATACTTAATTTGCAGTTCCTCGAGTGTTATGGGGACCTATTGGGTTGTGAAGATTAGGTCCTAAACCCAAAAAAAGTTAAGTTAAGTTTTTCATAAAGTGGGGGACTTTCCATTTTTTAAATTATTTTCCATTTCCAATAATCGTTTTTTCCGATTATAGCGCCATCTACCCATAACTCGAAAACAAGTCTCGGATAAAAGTTACTTATTTTTACGTATAGAATCCAAATCTTCAATAAAAAATGGGGGCTCCTATTTAAGATTTTAATGTAACCTCCCACTCCACCTCCATGGGGGGGTCGTGTTTGGTGCCATTCTATAGATGTTTCAAAAATATTGAATAAGTGGATTTTTCAATTTTCTGATCTGATGTTTATTTCGCGAAATATTGAGGGGTTCGTATTTAAAATTTTATATTTACCCCCACCCCTCTTCGTGGGGGTCCTATTTGGCATCATTCGATAAATTTTTGAAAAATATTGAAGACGTATTTTTATTTTTTCAATCTGACCTTTATTTCGCAAAATATTCCCTTTTTTTGTGTAATTTTGTGACTGCCCATTTCCTTGCGCTCCGCAATTTCTGTGTTAACATATTGAAAGGTTTTCACACCTTCTACCGTAGCTAGTTTAAAATACCTGTACATTGGACGTTCACACTGAAGATGGTCAGTTTGGACAGAAAACGTTTTGTATTTTTTGTGATTTTCCATTATGTTTTGGATAAATTTTAAAGAATTTTTAATAAATTCATATACCAACATACAACAGAAGTGTTTACTTCATGCTACGTTTTATTCTATTTTATATTTTTTTATCGTGATAAGCGCCTCATGTTCTTTTCCTATTCTGTGGAGGACTGCCTCTCGATTAACACATGAGATGATTAGTATTCATAAGAGAGCACGTAGAAACAGTTGGTTTTGACATTGTTTTTAAGGTTGTAACGTTTTCTTAATTTAATCAATTTACATCATGACACTCTCCCACATTGGCTACGAAATAAATTTCACTACCATCACGTATCACCAATCTGTTTCCTTTTAAAATATTTTTAAAAATTTCTGTGTCACTGTAAACTGTCCGGCATTCTGCACGCATATAAGTTTCAATGTAGACCGTTAGATTAAGTTGGCTTCTGTAATATTTAACGTAAGGTTGTCTAAATACTTTTACATAACTACCCTTTCGGTGTTTGACACCGGTGTCCGCCATCGCCACCGGCAGCAAAGCATTGTTTTAAATGAACGACTACAGACGAGTCACTTTGAGTGTCTGGCTGATTTTAGTGGCTCAACAATGATTTGCTGTGCAATTGAACACCGGTGGCGGACATCGGTGTCAGACACCAGTGTCTTAGTGTGAAAGGGTACTAAACATTCGTTATGGAACTCCAAGTACCTCGTCGTCTTATTTACATAAAATCACATTAGTTATTGACCAAATGTCACTTTAAAAAATGATTAAAGAGTAAAGCTCCAATGTTCTTGCTTTCAATTAATGAACAATAATTATCTGGAGTTTTTGTCAACTAATTCTTTGTTTTTTACAATTCTGTAGAGAAAACCCTTCAATTTACTCGTACAAGTTATTTAGGTATTTCTTGCAAAATTGTCATCGATATTTCGATCAAATCGAATTTACGAAAATATCAAATTTCATGGAAATATTGAATATTATTTGTAATTAAATGATTTTTGTAATCTATAAGCCTGTCCTGGTTTCTTTTCTTTTAGCTTATGGCATAGGTGGAACGTATATACACTCCACGTGTATCCAATTGGAATGGATACATTCCGCTAAATAAATTATTTGATATTTTATTTGTTAATATTTAACAAAATGTTCATTATTTCCAGATGCGCATAAATGTAATTTTAGTAAAATAAATATTAAATATAATATATTATTAAATATAATAATAATCATAAAATAATTATTTTAATTTATATCGACAATCTACGGTCGGAATGGTAAAAATCTGTCTTCCTTAGAGCCTCCTTGACAACAGGTAGACCTAGAAATAGTACTATCGGGGGATGGAGGAAGACAGATTTTAATCAAAACGAAACCGTCGATTTTCTTATTTTGTTAATGCCATACTCTGCATAGAGTACAAAGACTCGTTTCTTATGGGCTCTCTGAACCGCAAAGTGGAATGTTTTCCTGGCGGTGCCTTTTGGTATGTTGAAAGCTTGAATTGAGTCGAAATTCATTTCGCTTATTCCCCGTTAGAGGGCGTTCTATCCATATTGCGATATAAATTATTTTAATTTATATCGACAATCTACGGTCGGAATGGTAAAAATCTGTCTTCCTTAGAGCCTCCTTGACAACAAGTAGAACTAGAAATAATACTATCGGGGGATGGAGGAAGACAGATTTTAATTAAAACGAAACCGTAGATTTTCTTATTTTGTTAATGCCATACTCTGCATAGAGTACAAAGACTCGTTTCATATGGGCTCTCTGAACCGCAAAGTGGAATGTTTTCCTGGCGGTGCCTTTTGGTATGTTATACCTGGGTTAACCAGAAAGCTTGAATTGAGTCGAAATTCATTTCGCTTATTCCCCGTTAGAGGGCGTTCTATCCATACTGCGATATAAATTATTTTAATTTATATCGACAATCTATGGTCGGAATGGTAAAAATCTGTCTTCTTTAGAGCCTCCTTGACAACAGGTAGACCTAGAAATAGTACTATCGGGGGATGGAGGAAGACAGATTTTAATCAAAACGAAACCGTAGATTTTCTTATTTTGTAATTTTAGTAGTTTTACTTGCAAGTCATTTAATTTTGATTGGAATGTCTTTAGAAAACCATTTTGCCCACATTAAATCACACTTTTAGCATTTACTTTGGAAACCAATGCCAATTTTATTTTCTGCACTTTTTTATGAGGAAAACAAACTGTGACTCATACCGCAAAAAATATAAAATAGCCATAATGTAACTAAACAACATTTCCAGTGATTTTGCAAATTCAAGAGTAATTATACTACATTATTGTTTTATATTTTGAAATAATGAAAACAAAACCTAGGAAAAAAATAAAAGAAAAAATGTTAAGAGTGCTAAAAATCGATAGGTTATAAAGAAAAACAAAGGAAATAATATGATGTTACGAGGACTGCCAAACAACATCTGGAGAAAAAACTCAATACCGAAACAAAAAAGGGCTGAAGGCACGTAGAGAAAACATAGCAACCTATAAGAGAGAAAAGAAAGACTGAGACAAATACGCCAAAAAAAAGCAAAAAAGAAATGGATGAACAGAACAGGAAAAATCAACATCTAATATTTATACCACAATACGGGATAACTAATAGTGCACGAAAATACACAAAGAAGTGTAGAGAAGAAAGAAGATGAAACAACACCTGGTGGAAAAAAAAACGAAGTAGATAAGCCAGCATATTATACGGAATTTTAAAAAATGATAAGGAATCTGAAACAACAACAACGTATCTAGACGAAATCGCAAACAAACTAATAAAACTAGCTGGTGAAGGAAGCAGCGCTAAAGTGTGGTAACTCAAACATGAAAAAATGTCATAATTTGCTACCTCTTGTCAATTGCTGGAACCTGGAACATTACATTTTATCTCATGGGGTAAAATCTATTTTTATCCCGCTTGCTGATGCCAAACATTTATGAATTATTATCATAATTGACCACTCGTATTTAATTTATGCAAGTTCCCTATTAATTCAAGGAAAATTACATTATTCAGGCCCGGTTTCACCATCCACAAATAAATCAATGAATATTTGTTGAATAAAATTTATTAGACGTTTAACTTTATGTTTTGTTTCAATATAATTTTGATAATTTAAAGTTAAACTGGCGAATTTACTCTCTTCTAAATATTTACAGCCGGGATAAGCTGGCCAATTTAGTCGAACAGTAAGTATTTTTTGATAAATAAATAAAATAAGTCTTATTTGACGTTAGTAAAATGCAGAAATGTCGGTTTATTGGTGGAATAACTTTAATCATAGAACAAAGTACTATTTGCCGTTGGTGAAACCGGCCCTAAAGTGTATTGAATGTACATAACGTTAACAAATTTATAACAATCCGTTTATCAAATCACCAGGAAATTGAGAAACCACTATCCATTTCGCTAGATTTTGCCAGATTTTGCTGAACTTTGATACAATTGAGACAATTTTGAGACATTTTTTTTGTTGTCGTCCCCACTTTTCCTGTTTGTTTCTGGATATTGTTTTTATTTTTTTAACGGCAAAATTTTTATAAGCTTATCGTGTTTCTGGCGAGTTATAGAAAAAAAAATTGTATGACGTAACTTTCATAAATCGCGCTATTTTTGCCCCATATATAATAAATAACTATTTTCTGACTATTTTCAACCCGAAAATATTACGAATGATATGATAATACCGTGTGCTGCAAAATAACCAGTATTGAAATTGTACTATTTTCGGTCATACAAAAAAGGACACGAAAACGGTCCAAGCTTAAAATCAACGATGGTTTCAGCAGGATGGGACAACCTGTCACACTGCCAGGGAGGCTCTTTGAATACTGCGCGATAATTTTGGGAGTTGCCACTCACCAGAACTAACGCCACCAGATGCATTATATGGGGTATGCTGAAGGAGTGAGACAGATCCACCGTCTACCATTTCGGAATTGCGGACTAGAATTACAGATCTTTTTGAGCCAGAGGCAGTGGCGGATCCAGAAATTTCCCTTGGGAGGGGAAATTTGCCTTAGGGGGAACTTCCAATAAAAAATCAACCAAAAGAATTAAAAAAGATAAACTCAGATTACACAAAAGACTACTATAAGTATAATACTCATGAAGTTTCCTTAATTTCCCTAACACGCGTGCTTATTGGGTTGAATTTGTCTTTCTGTGGTTTCGGTTTCATGTCAGCTAATATTTTTTATATTTGAACAATTGAAGACCTATTTACAAAAACAACATAACTGTATTTTTAAGATTTCTCTAATTTGTTAGTGTAAAAACCTAATTTCTATGAAAGAATTTGGAAACATTAATGATATTATTTAGAAATATTATAGGTATAATATATATAAATAATATCAATAAATAATATTATAATTTCTAATTCTTTCATAGAAATTGTATTTTTACACTAAAAAATTACAGAAATCTTAAAAACACGGTTATGTTGTTTTTGTAAATATGTCTTCAATTTTTTTCTTTAATTTTGGACCTTGTTAGGGTGGGAAATTTCCTCAATTTCCCTCCCTGTAGATCCGAAACTTGCCAGAGGACATCTTTAACATATGTTTTATCAGGAACGTGCGTCGTCGTGAATAATGTTTGCAAGGCTATATCATGTATGCTAGATATATAAATAATAATAAACATTTCAATATTGATTTCAGTACTGATTATTTTGTGCTATCCATTGACTTGAAGGAATATTGACGTGAATTTAATAAAAAGATAATGCATGCATTAAATCAAGTTAACATGCAGCAGATAAACTCCAATGATATTGATGATTTGAATAACCTGATAACCGAATCAGTGAACAAAAGCATTCTGCAACTGAAAAAACCAAAAACAACACACAATGAATTAGACAAAGAAATATTACAACAAATAGAATAAAGGAAGATCTTAAATAAATCTAACAAAAAGGAAACCGCAGAATATAGAGAACTTAATAGGCAGATTAGAAAAGGAATCAGAAAACAAAAAAGAAAAGAAGAAGAAGAATTAATAACAACAACTATTGAAAAAAAGATAAGAGTATGAAATGCCTCAGACAGACACTAGGGCGACGTCAGATAATATCATTAATGGGAAAAGACGAAAATGAAATCACAACTAGAGAAAACATACTGAAACGAATATAAGAATTTTACACGGAACTCTACAGTACACATCAACAAGACGATGAAATGAGACCAGCACGGAAATTAATAAAAATTGTTGGATCGGAAATAATGCCAAAAGCAACAATTTCAGAGGTAACTACAGCATTGGGAAACATGAAGAGAAATAAAGCTGCAGGAGAAGATGTGATTACCACAAATATGATATCAGAAGGAGGTAAGGAACTCATTGCGATGTAACTAAGCTTATAGACAGTTGTTTACACCAGGGCAAAGTCCCTAAGAGCTGGAACAACTCTAAAGTAATCTTATTTCACAAGAAAGGTGATAATCGAAAGTTGGAAAACTACAGGCCCATCAGTCTATTGTCACACCTATTTAAAATACTCACCAAAGTCATAACTACCCGACTAACAACAAAATTCGATGAATACCAACCATATGAACAGGCAGGTTTTAGAAAAGGCTATTCAACTTCCGATCACCTGTTAACCACAAAAATATTGATAGAAAAATGTAACGAATACAAGTTTCCAGTTTTTATAGCATTTGTAGACTACGAAAAAGCTTTCGATACTATAGAACACACGGCCGTAATAAACGCAATGCAAAATTTTAGAATAGACAGCAGATATATTAACTTAATAAAAGAAATTATGAACCAAGCTACAGCTACATACTACCTAAATGAAAATGAATACACGAACCCTGTACCATTAAACAGGGGAGTCAAACAGGGAGACACTCTATCACCCAAACTGTTCATCTTAGTTTTGGAGGACGTTTTTAAAAATCTCAATTGGAAATATGAGGGAATAAACATCAATGGCCGCTACCTCAGTAATCTACGATTTGCGGATGACATAATCCTGATAGCTACTGACCTAAAATAACTGCAAACCATGCTTTCAGAACTACACACAGAATCTTCTAAAATAGGACTGAAAATGAATTTAAACAAAACGAAAGTCATGCACTCCGAAGAAACGATAACAATAATAAACAACAAAGTTCTAGAAAAAGTTGAACAATATATATACTTAGGACAAAAAATAATACTAAATAGGGAAATTTAAACGGAAGAAATAAAAAGAAGAAGAAAGTTAGCATGGGCAGCATTCGACAAACTGAACTATATACTCAGAAATCAGCAAATTCAACTACATCTTACATCTAAAGTTTTTGATGCATGTATTATTCCGATATTAACATATGGGGCACAAACATGGACAATCACAAAAAAGAATATGAACATACTGAGAGTCACTCAAGACGCGATGGAAAGAGCAATGTTTGGAATATCACTTAAGGACAGGAAAACAAACACATGGATAAGACAGAAAACCAAAGTCACCGATGTGGTTCAAAAATCACTAAAATTGAAATGGGAATACGCTGGAAATGTAGCTAGGAGCGATCTTAACAAATGGCACAGAACAATTCTAACCTGGAGACCATACGAACACAAAAGACCCAGAGGCAGACCTCCTATGAGATGGACAGATGATCTGAAACGAACTGCCGGGAAAAATTGGCTACAAGTAGCGTACAACAAAAAACAATGGAAAGGAATTTTTGAAGACGCTTATGTTCAGATGTGGACGTGAATGGCGAGACGAAGAAGAAGAAGACTGTTTATTTTGCCGCATACTGTACTATAGACAGCAAAAATTAAAAAAATAATAAATTTAAAATTCTATAAAGGGGTACAAATGAGCGAAAACTTCATAATACTGTGTGTTTAATATTTGTTTCTTCAGGTCTCTTAGAAATCTGTATTATTTCACAAAAGAAGAAAATCTCAGAAAACGGCAACGCCGTGATCGGTTGACCTGCTTAACACATGACCTGCTGGTCGAGTAAGAAGAAGAGACACACAAAACCCACAAACAACCTGTGAGACTTACCTCATGCGTCGTCTGAGTGTGTTACTTTTATATAACACCGCGCGACATTGTAATTATTTGATTTATGACAGTATAATGCTTCCTTGGATAATTACTTTGGCCGGCCAGAACCGAATCAGCCCGACATGTTTTTGAAAATATTCACAAAAATTATGAAAATTGTTCAAAAAGGAGTAATTAAAAAAAGTAATTGAGTCTATATAACTTTTATCAATATACAGTCAGCGCCATGCTACTAGACACATGGGTACGTACATAATTGCTATGCCAATGGGCTTATCCGGTCCGTTCTCAGATGTGACGTTCATATCTGTCATATTAATGCCTAGAAACTATTCAAAATAATTGTTTTTCCATACAAAAATAAAATAAATAATACTATTGTGACTGCTTTCAACTAACTTTATTCAAACGTCAAGAATATTACACTTATAAACTTTACACCTATAAACCATACCTTTAAAACTTTTAGAACTTTAATACAATGACAACTATAAACGTCAAATACAGCTGTTCTATTAACTATTAACTTTCTATGTTAATACTTGGTTTCTATACATTTTCTGACGTTATAGACGTCACTAGACATAAAAGTAAACAGTGTAACAAGTGAAGGGTCCCAGGACTGTATTAGCTCAATGTTTCCAGGTGTGTAGTAGCTTGGCGTTACTATATATTAAATATATATGGGGTACTAAACACACAGAATAATAATAAAGACACAAACATATTTACCTTGGAGAGGGGTATTAAGCATGAAGACATAATCTCTCCTACACCATTCACCGTTTTGCTACAGAGTGCTATGAAAAAAATTAAATGGGAAAATATGGAAGTCAACAAAAAAGGGGAGTTTCTGAGTAACTTGAGGTTTGTAGACGACATAGTCCCTATTGTATACCGGGTAGACCATGCCTGCCAACTTCTTCAAAACCTTCAGAGCTCTTGTACAAGGTTTTCACTATATTTTGACCCCCCTGTGAACTACTTTATTTACAGAACTAGAAAAAAAATGTAAAATACAAAAGTTATTCGATTTTTATATTATGATTTTTTGACATATATATTTTAAATGACACATTTTTTAAATGAGAGTAGGGGTCGCGTGCTATCTCATTTGAAAGGTTATTCAATTCCCTATTTAGTAATATAAACATTCACATGACGGTTTATACAGGGTGTACACAATTTTTTTAAATTAAATTAATTGACAAAAAGAATAATATATGTAATTTATTTAATTCAAAATATATTCTACTGCTGTCAGAAAACAGAAATAGATGTTTATTAAATAAATAAACATTACTTTTCACTAATATTCAATGTTCAAGCTGCCACCCATCTGCCTCTTGGCAGTTTGAACATTGAATTTAAACAAAAAGCAATGTTTATTTGTTCAGTAAAATTTATTTCTGGTTTGAAACAGCAGTAGAAGATATTTTGAATTAAATAAATTACATACATTCTTCTTTTTGTGTCAATTAATTTAATTAAAGAAAAATTTTCTGGACACCCTCTATAAATAATTATCTTAATGTTTATATTACTGAATAGAGAATTGAATAGCCTTTCAAATGAGATTGCACACGACCCGTATTTTCATTTAAAAAATAGTCGATTACGTCATCACGCCCAGATAGATGACGTCACTAGTATGATGTATAATATGTCAAAAGATCATAATTTAAAAATCGAATAACTTTTGTATTTTACATTTTTTTTTCTTATTCTGTAAATAAAGCCGCTTACAGAGGGGTCAAAATATAGTGAATAACCCTGTACACTGTGTACACGAGCTGGCCTTAAAATAAACTTTTCCAAAACACAATATATGGCCAATTTTGTAATGGCCAAAAATATCTCAACCAATGGAACGCAAATTGAAAAGTGTATATCTGGATCACGAGATTAAATTAAGCAGATACAATCAAACAATAGAGCTAACGAAGGAGAATATAGGACTAACTTAGGCACCTTATGGAAAATTGAGGGTAGTCTTGAGATCGGATATTTCCAGAAAGGTCTTTGACATAGTTCTAACGCATGGATCAGAAACGTTGACCCTTACCAGAAAAGTAATCAATAAAATACAGGTGACATAGAGAGCAATCAAATGCAGAGGTCAGTGTTGAATAATGTACCTTAGAGACAGAGTTTAAAATATAATAGTTATGAAAAAATTCACTTTTTTCTAAAAAAGTCAAAAGGGTTCTTTTATTTTGATCAAAACTTGCGTAATTTTAATGCTACTAACTTCTCCTGTAGCTGATTTGATAGGTATTCTGAAGTACTTTGACAAGTGTTTTGCAGGTATATTTTATAAAATGCATAGTTTTCCCGTTATTTAAAATTGAATACTGAGCTTTGAGTACTCGAAAAAAATATACATTAAATTACCCATAACTCACTTTGACTTAACATTAGTTTAGTTCTTTAGGAAAGGACTGTATTAATTTTTTCATTGTCTTCAATTTTGGTAATAATAATTTTTTTGTAAAAGCTTATAGTTTTTGAGTTATACTTGAAAAACAGCTTTAAAACATGCATTTTTTACGAAAAATAAAATTTTTGATCTTTAATAACTCAAAAAGTATTGATTTATATTAATAACTTTATACAACAAATTTTGCTTATAATTTGTCCCCCTATCGATTAGTGGTATTGTTTTTAACAAAATAATTTTCACCCCCGGGATGGGGTGGCATCTACCCCCAGGGTAAAAGCGCAGGTTGACATCATGTCACCGTTATTCCTTAAGGTCTCCTCTAACTACTCACCAATTTTTAGGTAAATCGATGAACGTTCAACGAAATGAGAGGTGAAAATCTTCAGTACTGCACTATTTATATTTACATAATTAAAATATATGTGTTTGCATTAAATACTCTGATAGTATAATTAATAACAGCATTTTCCAAACCAGGAGCAGAGAACAATAGCCCTCGTGGAAATGTCCATCAACTGGAAATTGATGTAAAATTTATTACACGAGTTAGCTTAAAATTGCTCTAATTAATTAAAAGCTTTCCGGAATGGCGATGAAAAGTTTTATGTTATGAATTCTGATATTTTTCTCTACTAAAGGTATCTAGTTAAAAGTGTGGCGACTACTTTCTGAAAAAAATGTTTCGAAAGTTTCAGGTTTTTTTTTCTATATTTTTGTTTTGACGAATAGAGACAGAAAGAAGTATCTGCTACGTAAAAAATTCCACTGTATTTTACATTCTTTTTAGAGAAATTCTTTTTCGAGAAAGAAATAACTACATTTACCTCAGTTTGTAGATACAGCTGTTGTCGTATAGATAACTTATAAAAGAAAAAAATGTATTAGTGCGGTAGATTCGTGCAAATATTATAAGAATTGCACATTTTTAATGACACAAGCATATAATTTGGTACACGTATACAATACATATGTACCGGGTGTCCCAATAAGAATGGCTCTCGGCCATATCTCAGGAACCGTTTATAGTAGAGCTTTGAAATAAAAAATTTTATAACAAAAGTTGACTCAGGAAAAGCCTGGAAATTATTTTCATAATTGTGGGTCCACCGCTAGAGGGCGTAATTGAATATCAAAAATAAAAAAATCTAAATTTTACAAAATTTTCCTAATGAAGGGGCACTGGAAATCCGATTATTGTATTCTTCATCAAATTCTGCGCATATTTGATTTAACAAGTTTAACTCTACCTTTGCAAATAAGAGGTGGGGGTGAGTGGGAACCTTGTTATGAAAAAATGGCTGTAAGTCCGGTTCTGCTAAATCAAATTTTGAAAACTGGGTCTTATTGAAGACAGATATTTTTCTTCAATGTCAGCGTGATAATTTTGAACCATCCTAATAAGTAATAAGCCAGCTGGGAGGCGTTATTTAATTTTTTTCAGAAATCTAGTTTTCTTTGGAAAATATTAAATACAAGTATGCATTTTTAATCATACTTTATAAAATTAGATTAAATTAGCAATAGAATAGCGAAAACCGCATGTCGATACCTTTTTTCTATCTCAAGATATCTCGAGAAACGTGTAAATTTTATACATAACTGTTACTATCACCGGTAAACTAAGTTAATGAAAAGTAGTGTGCTGTGGAAAAAAAACAAAATAACATTTTCCAGATGTCAACGTATAAAAATATAATTAATTAAAACAATAATACAAAGAGAAACAATACTATTAAAATTAAATATAACACAGAATAAAAAGAACTACTTAGTGACGACCTAAATATTCAAATTGTTGCCCATCATACACTACTCTAGAATACATTATCCAGAGAATACTAAACGACATTCAAAGCATATCGAGAGCAGAAATTAAGACTGCTGTTCAATCTACTCTTGAAAGAGTAAATGTTTGCAACGAAAATGATGGGCAAAAATTTTAACGTTTATTTCATCACTAAATAGTTGTTTTTATTTCTTTGTAATAGGGCTTTTCAACGCTTCTCATTTGTTTCGAGCCTCTGTCATATGCCGTATAATCCGTGTATAATATTAATATACGAGATATGAACGAGGCTCGAAACAAATGAGAAGCGTTGAAAAGACCTAATATACGTTGACAGCTGGACAATGTTTCTTTGTTGTTTCCATAGCACACTACTTTTAATGAATTTCGTTTATCGGTGACAGTAACAGTTATGTTTTTAAATTTACACGTTTTGTAAGATATCTCGAGATAGAAAAAAGGTATTAACATGCGGTTTTCGCTATTCTGTTGCTAATTTTGTCTAATTTTGTAATATGGTATTAAAAATGCATGTTTGTATTTAATATTTTCCAAGGAACACTAGATTTCTGAAAAAAATTAAATAACGCCTTCTAGCTGGCATATTACTCAGTAAGTTGGTTCGAAATCATAACTTTTACATTGACGAAAAAGATCTGTCTTCAACAAGACCAAGTTTGCAAAATTTGATTAAGCAGAACCGGACTCACAGCCAGTTTTTCATAACAAGGTTCCCACTCACCCCCACCTCTTATTTCCAAAGGTAGACCTAAACTTGTCAAATCAAATATGCGTAGAATTTTATGAAGAATACGACGATCGGATTTCCAGTGCCCCCTCATTAGGAAAATTTTGTAAAATTTATATTTTTTAATTTTTGATATTCAATTACGCCCTCTAGCGGTGGTCCCACAATTATGAAAATAATTTCCAGGCTTTTCCTGAGGCAACTTTTGTTATAAAATTTTTTATTTCAAAGCTCTACTGTAAACGGTTCCTGAGATATGGCCGAGAGCCATTCTTATTGGGACACCCGGTACAAACGTTCAAATTTAAATATGAGACCATCTCAGATATTACCTTTTACAAAAATGGAGGGCATTCAAAATGGCGACGATACATGTGACTAATAGCACGATAACTTTTGAACTAAAAGTCCGACTCCAACCAAATTTACTATATTGGTTCTTATTTTGCTGTGTAAGATCGAGCTCTTAAACCGAAATTATCGGTTTACCAGAAGTTGTGTTTTTCCTGATTTTTTATGTAAAAATATGTTGATTTTTTTTCAATTCTTTTACCCTGTATGTATTAATTTTTTAAAAAGGTAATACCGGTATTGAAAAGAGCGTAAAAATATTTGTGAGGAAATATTTTGAACTTTTTAATTATGTTAATTATCATTAAATAAATGCATACATTTATTTAATGATAGTGATAATGATCACTTGTACTTATGTGCGGCAGATTCGTGCAAATATTATAATAAATTATTCTACATTTAATGGAAGAAGCATGTAATTTGGCCCACATATACTACACATATACTACTGTACAAAGGTTCAAATTTAGATATGAGGCCATTTCAGATTTTGCCTTTTACAAAAATGACAGTCATTCAAAATGGCGACTATACATATGTGACTAATAGCACGATAATTGTTGAACCAAGAGTCCGATTTCAACCAAACTTGGTATATAGGCCCTTTTTTATGTGTAAGATCGCGGTCTTGAACCGGAAGAATCGTGTTACCAGAAGTTGTGTTTTACGGATTTTTTTATGTAAAAATATGTTGTTTTTTTCAATTTTTTCAACATGTATATATTAATTTTTTAAAAAAAGTAAAACCGGCGTTTGAAAAATGCGTAAAAATACTTTTTAGGAATATTTTGAATTAATAAATGCATAACCTATCTTCACATGTACCTATGCACCTATTCTTGCAAATAATATAAGAATAATTATTATTATGCATTTGATGGTAGAAGCATATAATTTGGATAACATAGAGTACACATACAAAGATTCAAATTTATATATGAGGCTATCTCAGTTTTTGTCTTTTATAAAAATGGCGGGCATTAAAATTTAATCTGCCGCATATGGGTACGTGTGATGATACGTTATGCATTTATTAAATGGTAATTAACATAACTGAAAAGTTCAAAATATTTCCTAAAAAATATTTTTACACTCTTTTCAATGGCGGTATTACCTTTTTGAAAAATTAATATATACAGGGTGATATAATTAAAAAATAACAACATATTTTTACATAAAAAAAAACAGTAAAAACACAATTTCCGGTGAACCGATTTTTTCGGTTCAAGGTCTCGATCTTACTCATCAAAAAAAGAACCTTGATGCCAAACTTGGCTGAAATCAGACTTTTCGTTCAAAAGTAATCGTGCTATTAGTCACATATGTATAGTCGCCATTTTGAATGCCCGTCATGTACGGCAAAAGTAAAAGGCAAAATCTGAGATGGCCTTATATCTAAATTTTAACCTTTTTATGTGTAGTATATGTGGTCTAAATTATATGCTTCTACCATTAAACGCACAGTAATTCTTATAATATTGGCACGAATCTGCCGCACATAGGTGCATGTGAAGATACTTTATGCATTTATTAAATGGTAATTAACATAACTAAAAAGTTCAAAATATTTCCTGAAAAAAATTTTTACGCTCTTCTCAATAGCGGTATTAACTTTTTGAAAAATAATATATACAGGGTGAAAGAATTGAAATAAAAAACATATTTTTACATAAAAACGAGGAAAAATACAACTTTTGGTAAACCGATTCTTCAGGTTCAAGACCTCAATCTTATACATTAACTTTCGGAGTACGGAGATTATTTGACTTACTTAGATTACGATGATGGGTCAAGCGTGACCCATTCTCATTTTTTTTATAAGGATGTTTTAAATAGTCAGTATTATTAAACAGTACCTTTAATTCAACAAAAAACAAACAAAATCCTAAATTATTGTATTTCAATTTTTTTATGGTTACCCATGGGCATATACTAGTTCGCTCCGGCGGCCAGATTTTAATACCTTACAGAAAACGGGCATAGGTAAATTTGCTCCGGCCATATATTTGAATACAGTGGAACCTCGATAAGTCGGATTAATCGAGACTGCGGCCGATCCGAGTTATCGAAAATCCGAGTTAGCCGGAGAATATGGTAAAAATTAATAAAACATGGTATACTTACAGATAAACTGCATTATAATTGCAAAAACATGAAATACATAAAATATGCACAATACATCTAAATTACGTACAGTTGTATACAGTATTGTTTATTTCTTGGTAAAAAACTTAGTCAAATTGAAAAATGATTGTTTTGTCTGATGAAAATCGGTTCGGGTTAGCCGGACTTCCGGGTTATCGGAGGCCGACTTATCGGGGTTCCACTGTACGTATACCCGTAAACAGAGACGGCTGCGATTTACGTGTACCTACAAACATATTGAAAATATTCTTCAAAATCCGAAGACCGGGTCAGGACTGACCCGGCATCATAGATGTTACGTAGAGGAAAAACTGCAATTTGCATGTTCACGAATTATATACTAAAAAATAGATTGAAACAAAAAAGGAGAACTTACGATCAATCGGATTTGTAAAAAAATTATTTCATAAAATATTCAGAAATAACTGAATTTCGGGTCACGCTTGACCCAGTCTTCGTACTCCGAAGGTTAAAAAAGAACCTATATATTATACCAAATTTGGTTGAAATATTCGGTTGAAATATAAATAGTCACATATGTATAGTTGCCATTTTCAATGCCCGTCATTTTTGTAAAAGGCAAAGTCTGAGATGGCCTCATATCTAAATTTGAACCTCTATATGTGTAGTATATGTGGTCCAAATTATATATGCTTGCATCATTAAACCATCAATTGTTTCACATATCGGCAGCACTATATACAGTGTGCTGCAATCAAACGGATTGAATTTGTTATTTTATCACTATACCTAAATCAAAATAAAGATTCGCTAGGAATAAACAAACCAAAACACCTTGAATGTTACGAGGAGCACTCCCGAATCATGATTTACAGTGAATAAACTTTATAAATCATGATATGGGGTTTACAATGTTTATACACCGTAAATCATGATTTGAGAGTGCTTCTTGTATGGGCCATTCCACGAACATACGCCTGTTTTGGATTACTTCGACAAAGAATATTTTACTGTTCAACATAAGAAGTACCAAAGTAAATGGCGCTAATAATTATTCCAATAAACAACAATGTAATTTTCAATTTACTTTCGTTCTTCTTATTTTGCACAGTAAAATATTCTTTATCGAAGTAATCCAAAACAGGCGTATGTTCGTGGAATAGGGTATAACATTCAACGTAACGTGTCTTGGTGTGTTTGTTTCTAGTGCATCTTTATTGCGATTTTAGTATACTATTATATTACTCACAAACAAATTTCGCCTGTTGTTAGTTTGTGTATATATTAACAAACTAGCTTAAAGTCAAACTAGTAAGCAACAGGCCAATGAGACTTTGTTCTAATACAAGGAATCATTATCCATATAAGCAACACACGGATTATGATCTGACTGAAAACCCAAGACTAACGATGGAAACGAAATTGATATTAAATATAGGAAGACATGGGATATCCAAACAGAAAAATGAGAATATACAAGAAATTAAATAACAGAAAATAACCGAAATCAAGAAATCAACATAAGCAAATGTAAGAATGTATCTATTAAAATACATAAAAAATACGTATAAATATAACTTCTTTGGAATAATTCTCTGAAAGAAAAATTAAAATATATTTGTAAATGTTTTGAACCAAAATTACATTACTGGTAATTTGTGAAGTACACAACTACGAAGTTATTGCTACAAAAGCTACGTTTTATGAATAACTAAATAATAACATGATGCAGACAGGGACTTTAATTCTAACGGACGAATCGTAGGGTAAGGTCATAACGCATTTAATATATTCCCTTTAAATAATTTACAAAAAAATATCCTTACAGGTAAACGTGTATTTAAACGTAAACAAGATACGTGTATTTTGAGGGGTCTAGGACGTTTCATCGCCGCCGGTTCATTGCCGCCGTTTCGATGCCGCCAGTTCATCGCCGGTCGATTCATCGCCGGCCGATTCATCGCCGGCCGGTTCATCGCCAGTCAGTTAATCGTTAACTGATATATTTCCGAATTTTCTACCAATTTTCGACAGTTACATTTATTATTTATTTTTAGTATTAATTAGGAATTCTAGGAAATGCGAGATATGACCATTCCCGTTGCCATACTTAATCTTCTAATAGACTTTTAAACTTTTATAATATAAAATATAATTTAACATTACAAATTTAATATTATTTAGTATCAAATTTAGGGAAGTTGTAGTAGAACAGTAAATTAATAAAAAAATATTTTTTATCTTTTTTTTGTCTTAAGTTTTGAACTGAATTTAACGTCGTGTCGTGTCATCTCCCATAATACAAAAACAACTGACTAACTGGCGATGAAACGGCCGGCGATGAAACGGACGGCGATGAAATGGACTGGCGATGAACCGGCGGCATCGAATCGGCGGCGATGAACCGGCGGCGATGAAACGTCCCATTCCGTATTTTGAGACCCTTGTCAAAGTGTAAGATGCTCTTTGTTTCTTTTGTTTCTTTATATATCTGTTGCTTCTTTGCATATTTAACTCTCTATTTTCTATATCTTTAAGTCCCAGTTTGTCCCGTTGGGAATCCATATTTATTTTATTGTGAAGCTAAGCTTCCCTCAATTCAGAGGCTATCTTTGTACCAGTTCGGATGTAGGCCCCCCATTTTTATTGCAGATTTAGCTGATGTCACACTTGATCACCATCAAGTTATCTGGTTAACAGATTCTATGCAATAGCAAAGAATATAGACGTGCGTAGAAGGGTACTGCCCTGTAACGTTTTAGCATAGGATTTTGTGTTCCCACTGAGTAGGTGCATAGACCTGACAACGACTACGGAGCTTAGGCGATCTCACCACCGCCCGCAACATCCCTCGTCAACAAGCCTACTTTGAAGTGATGAAGAAGCGTGAACATCTGTTCCATATAAAGGCGTCTTCTATGAGAGTATATTTTCTTTGGTAATAGTGTAAGTACATTATTCTTGTGGTTCTAAAATAAATCATGTAATGTTACTATCATTTATTTAAATTTTAAATTTAATTTTAAATTTAAATATAAAATTTATTTAAAAATCAAAGAGGCTGAATATAGCTACATTATTTTTTTAAATCTGTTGATATTAGGGATGGGAAAAACCTACCGGTTTTAACCTAAAACCGGTTTTTTCCTTCGCAATAATCGGTTTTTCCGGTTGTTTTTTTGTCCCGGTTATAACCGGTTTTTCTTTTTAAAGTAATAACCGGTAAAAAACCGGATAAGTGGAAAAAATACTGAATTTAGAGAAAAAATGGGAAAATTTTTCGCCCCCGTTCATAAATGAGAAACTTTAAGCTGACTGAAACCGATTTTACAATACTGATGACTGATTTCTATACTGGTATGGACTGATATCGATTCGAATGTAGTATCGCAAACTAAAGCGCAATGTAAATGTAACTTATTTGGTATTGGCTATGACTAAAAAAACCTAACACCGATTTTTGGAATAACCGTTTTTTTTGACCGGTTATAACCGCCAGGTTAAACTGTAGGTAAAAAAAACGGTATAACGAAAACCGGTGTTTTTGTCAACAACCGCCATCCCTAGTTGATATACCTTATATAAGACGGGTTCTTACTTGTCAGTTTCGCTGACGCAGTCCAACTAATTCAGTTATACTGAACAAATAATGAACGTGGGAACACATATTCGATTTAAATGACCAGTACATTCATACTTTCAGTTAAAGTGAAACCCAGTTCTACTTTTTATCATTTTGATTGACCATTCTCTCATGATGGTATTGACTTTTTGTATTTTTGGAGCATTTTTTGCAGAATCTCTTGAAATTTTCCTTCGTTAATTCTTAAGTGGTTAATTCCAAATCTAATTCTTACAATATAGTTTCACTGGCTTGACTTCCACCATTCACGCTGAGACAGCTTCTAGACAAGGGATGTGAGTATAACAGATCCACATACAATCTCTTCATAGACTTTCGACAAGCATATGACAGCGTAGAAAGAAGCCAAGTATAGAATGCCATGGCGGAGTTCTCAATACCAAAGAAACTCACTCGGATGACTGAAGTCTGTATGGAGGGTGGAATATCAAAAGTACGTGTAAATAATAAACTATCTGACAGCTTCGAAATGAACAGTGAACTCAAACAGGGTGATGCGTTATCTCCACTACTTTTTAACCTTGTATTAGAGAAAGCCATGAGGTCGACCGAAATAAAAACAGAACTGCTATCGGTTCAAGGTCCCAAGCTATTACTAGCATATGCAGATGACATTGATCTCGTTGGAGACTCCATCCTATCCACAAAAGCCATTTTTAACAAGGTGGAAGGAGCAACAAACGAAGTAGGGCTGAGGATTAATGAAGAGAAGACGAAATATATGTTTATAAATAGAACAACACGAAGAGATAGGATAGGACAAAATGTGACGGTCAACACTTTCAAATTCGAAGGAGTATAACGTTTTAAGTATCTGGGGGCCGTAATCACAGCTGACAACGATGTTACTGAAGAAATAAAATACAGAATCCAATCAGCAAATCGCTGTCTGTTCGCACTGGATAAGCTTATAAAATCAAAAAATCTTACAAGAAGTTCCAAGATCAAAATCTATAAATCAATCGTCAGACCTGTACTAACATATGTTTGCGAAACGTGGACCATGACCACATAGGCGTAACCAGGGGGCGGTTTTGGGGGTTATAACCCCCCCATTGGGATGTACTTTGAGCTCTATACTCTTAACACCATAGCCCTCAGAGACCTTCCAGTAGTTGTAACCCCCCCCTTTCAGGTAGTTGTAACCCCCCCCCTTAGGATCATCCTGGTTACGCCTATGCATGACCAAATCAAACCAAGAAAAGATCAGATGTTTTGAACGAAAAATACTTGGAAACATTTTCGGACCTCACCACGATATTAACACAAACCAGTATAGGATCGGAACCTACTTCGAATTAAAAGAACTCTACAATGACAACGATATTGTCCAAGAAATTAAATCAGAGAGACTAAGTTGGGCAGGCCACGTGCACAGACTTCATAACGAGAGACTTGTAAGACTGGTATGGGAGGAGATTCCTACAGGCAAAAAACTACTCGGGCGTCCCAGAATGCGTTGGAGAGATAACATCCAAGCAGATCTGCGAAAAATAAACGTCCCATTTGACCCTAGGTTGATGGAAGACCGAACAAATTGGAAGAAAGCTGTACAGTCAGCCAGGATCCACCTAGGGTTGTAGCGCTACGTGATGATGATGATGAGTTTCACTGGCACCCCATTTATTTCTGAGTAATATCGTTGATTGAAATATTAATATGATATCAATCAACGGTAATATCATTTACTAATAATTGTAAACATAAATACTTCGCGAACAACTGGTTTAAATTTTTTTTAAACATTTTCATCATCATGATAAAAAATGTTTGGACTAACTGCATGCTGAATGTAGCAAAACATGAAACGTGTGAATACATACACACGTTGCTTTTATTTTTCATTATCAATGAATCAGTCAGACTGCATCAGCGAAACTGACAAAAGTGAGAACCCGCCTTTATTGATCGTACAAATTTCATTACTCAATATTGAATAGCTAATGTTAATTAATATTTCTGTGCAGTTAAACGTTTTTAAATAGAAAAGGATTAATTAAACAGTAATTTTATGTAACAGTAATATTGAATTATTATTAGTCCAGAAAGCCACTGCGCATCCGCTAAGAAAAATATTCCGATTCGGATTTTTTGCACAATCTTACTCAAAAATAACCCCTTTTATCAAAATTGCACGTTGCCAGGACCAAAAGTGGGTCAAAAATTTTTAAATTTTTTTTGTTTTTTTCCTAAAATTATCTTTTTGCATGGAGAAAAGTTTTTTTTTAGCTTTTTTGGATCATTCCAAACAGAAAAGGTCTTTAGTAACATTACCCTAAAGTTGATAGTTTTTGACATATAAGCGATTAAAGATTGAAAAATTGCTAAATTGGCCATATTTAACCCTCAAAAACTATGTGAAAAACTGAAAATTTGAATGTTTCCAAGGTAGGTGGATATTCTTTAAACATCAGTTGATGAAATTCCGAAGAGTTTTTTGCAATACAATATTCAAAACTCCTTTGTTTTTTAATTGATAATCAAGCGTGCGCGACACTATTTTCCACCTACAGTATGGTGCATATGAAAGGAATAAATTCGATATTTCGTAAACCAGCGACTGTACGGAAAAATCCCGAAACAGGTCGATTTTTATTTTTAAGTTATGATATTGTGGCATATGTGGTATACTAGTGACGTCATCCGTCTGGGCGTGATGACGTAATCGATGATTTTTTTAAATGAGAATAGGGATCGTGTGCTAGCCTATTTGAAAGGTTCTTTAATTCTCTATTCAGCAATATAAACATTTATATATTTATTTATACAGCGTGTCCTTCTACTTCTTTTTTTGTCAAATAATTAAATTTAATAAAAATTTTTTGGACACCATGAATAAATAATTATGTAAATGTTTTCACTACTGAATAGAGAATTGAAGAACCTTTCAAATGAGCTACCACACGACCCCTATTCTTATTTAAAAAAATCGTCGATTACGTCATCACGCCCAGACATATCACGTCACTAGTATACCATATATGCCACAATATTATAACTTAAAAATAAAAATCGACCTGTTTCGGGTTTTTTCCTTAGAGTCGCCTGTTTACGAAATAACGAATTTATTCCTTTCATTTGCACCATACTGTATACACAGTACACATGCAACGTTGGAAAATAATGTCGCGCACGCGTGATTAGAAATTAAAAAACAAAGGAGTTTTAAATACTGTATTGCAAAAAACTTTTCGGGATTTCATCAACCGATATTTAAAGAATATCTATCTACCTTGGTAACATTCAAATTTTAAGTTTTTCACATACTTTTTTAAGGTTAAAAATGGCCGATTTGGCAATTTTTCAATTTTTAATCGCTTATATGTCAAAAACTATCAACTTTAGAGGAAAGTCACTAAAGACCTTTTCTGTTTGGAATGTTCCAAAAAACCTAAAAAAACTTTGTTTCAAGCAAAAAAATTATTTTAGGAAAAAAACAAAAAAAAACCTTTAAAAAATATTTGACTCACTTTTGGTCCTGGCAACATGCAAATTTGTTAATAGGGGCCCTTTTTGAGTAAGATTGTGCAAAAAATCCGAATCGGAATATTTTTCCTATCGCATGCGCAGTGGCTTTCTGGATTATATATTTGTTCTTTTTATTTAAGTATTTTATTCGATTACTTTTTGATATTTGTGATATTTGATATATTGAATAATATATTTTGATAAAGTTATAGTTTTGATTTTGTCTTAGTGTACGGCACAGTTTAGCAAATATTTAGACGAAGATAATAAAATTAATATTTTAGTTAAAAGTATTTATAAATGTAGTTATGAAAGTTGCCGATTTATGTTATCCTCCTGTCAAGTTGCCATTAGATGCAGGACTAAAAGTTTATTATAACTATTTTCTTAAACGAGACAGTTGTCAAAACTAAGAAACTGGTGGAAATTAAACAGAAATTATTTAAAAATTACGTAAATTACAGAAACTACTTAAAATTCTTTCCACTGTAATAATTTACAGTAGAATATTCCCGCTCAAATAATAGTCTCGTTGGACAGAATTAAACAAGTGATGAAAATCTTACTACACGATTGGAAGTTAATAAAATAATTAAACAATAATCTAACAAAATTTTAAAACAGTGATACCCTCTAAATGTTATTTTTAATTAAAATAACTACGCCCTGGAAAAATCTTTCGAAAAAATCTAGTCTTTAATTTATCTGAGAGATTGTTTTACTTTAAAATGGCAATCATGAAAATGTTTGATAAAAGTGAAAAAACTTAAGTACGCCTTTGGGTAGTTTTTTACTGTTTTAAACCTTTTTTACTGTTATTTTCGTGAACGTAATTTAGGAAAGCATTTTCTCGAGCAGTAATATAATTAAAGCTTTTTTATTTGGAACATCGCTCAGCGTTGTTGTTAATTGGTTTTATCTTGGGGTTTGATGTACAATTAATTTAGATTTTCGGTGTTTAAATAAAAAATGTGTCCTTGGTAATTTGGAAATAATTTACTTATTATAAATAAACCAAAACCAAAATAAAAATACCAACTACACCAGGGAGTTTTACATCACGTTAAATTTTATTTAACTAGATGGTATACAGCCAACCTTCGGGTATTATCCCGTTTTATTTACTTATTATAATTTATTACATATTTTGTTCTATTAGAGGCAAAGCAAAAAAGCTCGGTTCCTCTCGGAATACCTATTTATATAACAAGGGAGGAAAGTGATACTTTTCCTTCCGAGAATGAAGTTTACTGCCCGACGCGTAGC
The DNA here is from genome assembly GCF_917563875.1 of Diabrotica virgifera virgifera. NCBI lineage: Eukaryota > Metazoa > Arthropoda > Insecta > Coleoptera > Chrysomelidae > Diabrotica > Diabrotica virgifera. The sequence goes on from NC_065443.1 coordinate 269,159,845, forward strand.
GGAGGGCAGTAATCATTCAAGGGAGGAAAAGGCACTTTACTCCCATGTTATACATATAATTTTCCCACCTTCCTCAAATAACAAGTCATTTTTTCATTTTTAAATAATTTATTTATGTAACTAACTAACACAATTTATTAGAAAACTAAAACTAACAAGTAGGTACAGCAGAACTGTCAAATATAAAAATCCACAAGGAAAAAGTTTTCCTGTAGTTGGCTGTACACCATGTAATACAAAAATCAATAAAACCCTTTATTGGACTTGCTGCCCTACTGTCACGTGAACAAGTAAAACCAAAGCTCAGATGTTACCTGGAGCGTATTAATAAATATTTTAAACATCCTTGCTTAAGATAGCATTTTTAACCGATGTTCCTTTGACGGATTACTTGTAAAGAGCTTTGGCCCACATATTATTTTTGTAAAACTATCTTGGTGGTTAGCATGTAAACTTCACGTAAGCACTGATGATGATTGGTCAACCAATCGAAAACTAATTCTGTACCCCTTTTTAGGGATTTTAAATTTATACATTTTATAAAGGATTTTATTGTTTTTTGTCAAATATAAGTCAAATTATTAATGTAAACATTGTTAAATCAAAATAACAATTTACTGTTTTTTCATTCTGCCAAATACAGGATGTTTTATAAATAAACGGTAAAATGTATAGATACTTACGTAATAGATAATAGAATATTCTATAGGGCGTCAATAAATTATTTCATCAATGACATACCATGACGTCACTTTTACTTTTACTCCCTAGGGAGGAAAAGTACGACTTTGCTCCCTACAGTCAGGAAAAGTATACTTTCGGTAGAGGTAGGTGGAAATAGTTATTTGTCTACGGCCGTGCTAAAAGAGCCACTTTCACGCACGCATTTCTTTTCCGAAAGTTGCACTTTCCCGCACACCGTGCGTGAAAGTAAATTTTCCCGCACGGCGTGCGGGAAGGTGAAATACCTTGTAATATGGCATTATAATATATTATAATACATGCAATAAAATAATATTTAGATATAATTTAATATTTTATTTCAAATTTATATTCTTGTGTTCATGTTTTAATGAAATTAGCGCGATTATTTCATTCATAGGAGATTCTGACCAATAGAACTACAGAAATCTGAATTAAATCGATAATTTGTGATAATCTCCCGTCGTTAAGTATATTACGTCAGATGCCCTTCGTTGCTACGAAAAAATACATTCAGTGACATTAATGACATTTAATGTTTTAAAAATTATAAAAGTGATGACTTTCTATCGTCAAATATTTATAAAAACTGTGTGTTTAATGGTACTTACATAAATAAATTACAATAAAATTTTGGTTTCGAACAGTTTTATTCATGAAATAATCGCAACAAATTGCACTCGACCTCTGAAATTAATATAGAATTTTTGCTCTCGTGACACTTTGACATAATTTCACTCGCCTTCGGCTCGTGAAATTAAAACTGTCAAAGTGTCACTCGGGAAAAATTCAATAATTTCAGAGCTCTTGTGCAATTACTACTGATAATTCGATGAAATAAAATTATTTTGACATAATATTTAAAAGTCAGATCAGTAGACAATTACAATCGTTTTGAATCGTCGTCATGGAAACCAATATTGTCGTCGTGGTAACCCATTATATTGAAAGTTTGGTTTTGACAACCTTGTCAAAGAATTAATTTGTGTATTATCACTTCTAAATAAAACGTGATATAACTCTATTTTTTGTGGCTTTTTTCCAAAGATACGGCCCTAGAAAAATTATTGTTCCTAACTCATGCGGAAAGTGTCTTCCCCGCACACGACTGCTTGCCCGAACTCCGCTATCGCGTCGTTCGGGTCAACGGCAGTCTCGTGCGTGAAAGTATCACTATCCGCACTAGTTAGGAAGATAACTATTTCCTAACAAGTGCAGAAAGTCATACTTTTCCGCACGCGACTGCAGTTTGCCGAACGACGCGAAGCGGGAGATCGGCAGTCGAGTGCGGAAAAGAGGCTTTCTGCAAGAGTTAGCAACAATATTTTTTGATTAAGGAACAATATTCTTTAAAAAATGGCCAAATCTTAATCAATTAATCTAATTAATATGAAAATACATACACAAATTAATTCTTTGACAAGGTTTTCAACACCAAACTTTCAATATAATTAGTTAGCATGACGACGATCTTGGTTTCCGTGACGATGATTTAAAACGACTGTTATTGTCTACCGATTTGACTTTGGAATATTATGTCAAAATAATTTTATTTCATCGAATAGTCGCGTTAATTTCATTAAAACAGGAACTCAATAAGTAGTGTGGTACAGTTAGACCCAAACCCAGACATCCAAAGTGAAAGTTATCCCCAACACCAAATTGTTCTATATGGTCCACATAATGTTCAGAAAAAGGTGACACTATTTTGAGCGTCGGGTTTGGGGGGGGGAGGGAGACGGGGAACAAATCTGCAAATTCGTAGTTTTTTACGTTTTTTGTCAATATTTCTAAAACTAACCGGTTTGGCATGAACAACCCTCTACACAAAATTGGTCTACATTAACCCTTCTAAAATGAACGGTTCCAAAGTTACGGAGGTAGTACAGTATAATTGGTCCAAAAAAAGACCTAACCCAGACATCCAAAGTAAAAGTTTTCCTTCAACACCAAATTGTTCTATATGGTTCACATATTGTTCAGTAAAAAGTTACACCATTTTGAGCGTCCGGTTTGGGGGGGAGATGGGGGAGAAGTCGGTAAATTAGTAGTTTTTTTATGTTTTTCGTCAATATTTCTAAAACTATGCTTTAGCGTAAAGAATGTTCTATAGAAAATGTTCTACATAAAATTTAAAACAAAAAAGGTTGTATATATAATTGTTATAAAATCAACGGTTCCAGAGTTACGGAGGGTGAAAGGTAGGGATTTTCGATACTTTTTATATTTACCGATTTCTCCCCCTCTTCCCCCCCCCAAACGCGACGCTCAAAATGGTGTGACTTTTTACTGAACATTATGTGGACCATATAGAATAATTTGGTGTTGGAGGATAACTTTCACTTTGGATGTCTGGGTTTTTGGTATAGTTATATCAAAATATTGCCCAAAAAATATAAAAAGTATCGAAAACCTCGACTCCCACAAAAGGAATTAAAACACTACTTAACTTATTTACAATTTTCTGCCGTCGTTAAAGCTTACACATAAATGCTCTCAAAACATGTTTAAACCATTTTGGATCGTTTTGTAACTTTACGACAGCTTAGTTTAGTATGTGCTGTATTGTACGGCTTTTCAAAAGTTCTGAAGCATACGGAAATCCTGAAAAATAAATACTAACAAACTAACTACTTTACAATAATAAATTTCAGTGATGTGATTGGGGTCTATGGTTAAGCTCTAACTTAGAGTGAAATATTTAATTTACTTTTCGTTTAGATTGAATCCAATATTAAACCCTTATACAGTACGATGCAAAAGTATGGAATAAATTTAACATTTCAGAAACAGACATCCTTAAAAAATTTTAGTCAATTTTATTTTTTTATCCCTCTATTTTGTCTAAGACAACCAAAATTAAGTCCAGCAAAATATGCCACCCAACCCATGCTAGGGATGTACAATAAAAAAGTTTATGTTAGATATAGTCATTATTGTAGACTAAGTTTTAAAAAAGGGTAGCATAACTGGATGCCCCCCTACATGTCATTCCTAATAATTGTCAGCCGTATTGTCTTATTGTCTATAGATTGTATAGGGTACAAATGTTAGACTACAGACATAGCTGACTATCGCTAGGTCCTACGGTATACAAGGAAGGTAACAGGGCCAGTGCTACGCTTTAACCGCCTATAATTACCCCTGGTTTTATTCAGGCTATGTCGACCTGGAGCCTATAGATATTGTAAAAATGTCTATACCGCCGGTCTGGAATAAGAATGATGTAACTGTAAAAAGCCAAATTTCTCAACAGAGTAAAAACGATTTTTAAATATTTCAAATATGGATTAAAAGGAGTAATCGTCCAGGAGCACCCGTATGGGTTTATTGTTACAATGATGGCTTTTATTTTTATCCCTAATGGTTCGAATTTCATTATCTTAATTTAATCCCACCATTTTAACCCTTTTTACAGTTGCGTCATTCTTCATCTAAAAATTTTTAAATATTTAAAATAGTGATTAAATAAAGAGTAACCGCCCAGAGCACCGGTATGGCGTTTATCCTTAAAATTATGGCTTTTAGTTTTATTCCCATTGGTTCGAATTTCATTATTTCAATTTAATCCCCCAAATTTTCAACCCTATCTACAGGTGCGTCATTCTTGGTCTGAAAATTTTTCTGTCCAAAAAAACTACTTTTTAATATTTATTATGCCGTTTATTCTTACAGCGATGGCTCTTATTTTTATCTCTATTGGCCCTAACTTTATTATCTTAATTTAGTCCCCACATTTTAATTGCGTCATTCTTCATCTGAAACAAGGTTAAAAATAGTGCGTATTTCAATAACGACGCAAGTACCCTGTGGTGGTTTTGCACATATTTAAAGTATCATCTGTATACAGTATTTTAGAAGTTAATTACGCAATGAACAGGAATTGATAAAATTTACAGTTACGTCATTCTTATTCCGGACCGACGTAGAACATCTAGACCTATAGAACTGTAGATGATATCACAAAAAAACTTAAACATAACAACGAATAAATGAATTACAGAAAAAAACAATCACTTGTACTAAACCTAACATAGATAAAATATAATGTAAAATTATTTTATACAAATTATTTTAGTGATGTGTTTGAATCGCATTAGATGTATATATACAGGGTGTCCAGAAACTCTACCGACAAATGGAGACAGGAGATTCCTTAGATAATTTTAAGAAAATTTAACTAAATTCATCTAGTCCGAAACTGCTTTCTAAGGGAGCTAGAGCTCTTTGAAGATGGCGTCTTGTAATTAGTTTTTGTTAAATATCTCCAGAACGCTTCTAGTTAGGAAAACTAAAATGGTACGCATATTTTTCTTCCAGAGATAAATCGATTCCATCCATTGTGAATTTCTAGTTCTGGTCATATGAGTCCGTTTTGGGTAGGGCAACGGTTATTTTATCGCATAATTTTTTTGTCTTTAAACTCTAAGCATTTTTGACTCTGGATTATTAAATTCTGGGGTATTCTAGTACTAAAAGTTACTCTTGCTTTAAGTCGGTAAGATACACCGTTTACTGGAAAAATCGATTTAAAAATTTTTCGTCTCTTGAATTTGAAAAAAAAATTCAATTTTTTTTTCAAAAAAAAAACGGTGTATTTTACCAAATTAAAGCAAGAGTAACTTTTAGTACTAGAATATCTCATAATTTAATAATCTAGTGTAAAAAATGCTTAAAAATTAAAGACAAAAATGGTATGCGAGAAAATAACTTTTGACCTACCCAAAACCGACGCATATGACCGTTACTAGAAACTCGCAATTAATGAAATCGATTCATCTTTGAAATATAATTAAACGTACAAATTTTCGTTGTTCTAAAAAGCTTTCCTTGAAATTTTTTATTTTGAAATTCAAAAAATGAAAAATTTTCAAATCGAGTTTTCTAGAAAAGACTGTATCCTATCGACTTAAAGCAAGAGTATCTTTTAGCACTAGACTAGAATACCTCACAATTTATTAATCCACAGTCAAAAGTGCTAAAAAATTAAATTCAAAAAAGTTATTGCGATAAATTACCCGTTGCCCTACCCCAAAACGGACGCCTATGAACGGTACTAGAAATTCACAATGGATGGAATTGATTTATCTCTGGATGATAAATATGCGTACCAATTTTAGTTTTTCTAACTAGAAGCGTTCTGGAGATATTTAACAAAAACTAATTACATGACGCCATCTTCAAAGAGCTCTAGCTCCCTTAGGAAGCATTTTGGAACTAGGTGAATTCGGTTAAATTGTCTTAAAATTATCTGAGGAATCTCCTGTCTTCGTTTGTCGGTAGAGTTTCTGGACACCCTGTATTAGTCTTATATGTAGAAGGAGCTACCCATGAAGTTGTACTAAACTTACCATATAAAACGGCTGCGCCTATTCAACCTTCTATGGAATCTGAAATAAAAGAAATAATTGATAAATTGGACATAAATAAGTCACCTGCTGAGTCACTTAATATATCATATAATATCTAGTTTGGTACTAAATAATTGACGCAATGAAGGCCCAATTTTTTTTACTTATATATTATGTAGTTCAATATTAAAAGCCAATGACTTTTCCCTCCACTAGAAAGTTACCAAATCTATTTTTATTATAAAATCAAACAGATATTTTGAGGGTACTTCAGGGTATTCCAAGACACTGGTACGAAAAATCGACTACATCATTGGCTGCTATCAATAAAGCCACTGTAGCAAATATGGTAGCCAAAACATGATATCTTAATTATCGATAATGGTCAAGGAATTAGAGAAAAAAACAAGAAGAAAAAGCAAACAAGTACCAGTCGGAAGTATCTCATCACGGAATTAATTAACAATAATCTTGTATGTGCTTTTACTTGTTTTCGTTAAAAAATGGGTTGCGCCCTCTTTCGTTATTTTCTATAGGTACATCTCCGTCACTCTGTCAAAAGACATAACATTTTTGTTCCATCGTTCTATGGTTCCATGTAAGGGTCCCACTACCATTTGTATCAACCTATATTATACAGGGTGTCCCGAAAAGATTGGTCATAAATTATACCACATATTCTGGGGTCAAAAATAAGTTGATTAAACCCAACTTATCTTAGTACAAATGTGCACATAAAAAAAGTTACAGCCCTTTGAAGTTACAAAATGAAAATGGTTTTATTTTCATATATCGAAAACTATTAGAGATTTTTTATTGAAAATGGACATGTGGTATTCTTAGGGCAGCAACATCTTAAAAAAAATGAAAGTGAAATTTGTGCACCCCATAAAAATTTTATGGGGGTTTTGTTCCTTTAAACCCCCCAAAATTTTGTGTACGTTCCAATTAAATTATTATTGTGGCACCGTTAGTTAAACACACTGTTTTTAAAACTTTTTTGCCTCTTAGTACTTTTTCGGTAAGCCAGTGTTTATCGAGATATTTTGAATAATTGTAGAACCCACCACATATTTGTATATGGTTAAGTACGATTATAAAAACCTGTTAATAATCGGAAAATTTATTTATAATTTATATTTTTAGGTATGTTTTGAAAAAGAAGCCACATCTCAATAAAAGGTGACTTTTCAAAAAAAGACTAAGAGACAAAAAAGTTTTAAACACACTGTGTTTAACTAATGGTACCGCAATGATAGTTTAATTGGAACGAACACAAACATTTGGGGGGTTTAAAGGAGCAAAACCCCCATAAAATTTTTATGTAAACATATTAAAAAAGAAGGCGCATCTCGATAAAAACTGGCTTATCGAAAAAATACTAAGACGCGAAAAAGTTTTATAAACGTTGTGTTTAACTAATGGTACCACGAAAATGAATTAATTGGAACGTACACAAAAGTTTGGGGGGTTTAAGGGAACAAAACCCCCATAAAATTTTTATGGGGTGGACAAATTTCACTATAATTTTGTTTTAAGATGTTCCTGTCATAAAAAGGGTACATGTCCGTTTTCAATAAAATATCTATAATAGTTTTCGATATATTGAAAAAAATCGATTTTCATTTTGTAACTTCAAAGGGCTGTAACTTTTTTATGAGCACATTTGTACTAAGGTAAGTTAGTGTGGTATAATTTATGACCAATCTTTTCGGGACATCCTGTATATTATCGTTTTACAACGTTTTCCGTCTTCCGATACCCGTTCGCCATCATTCCTCTCTGTCCGCACATTGATCTACTTGCAGACCTCTTTCATCCATGGCTTTGTTTATTCCCGCCTGCCAACTTTTCTTCGGTCTACCTCTTCTTCTTCTAGCTTGCGGTTCCAAGTTTTGTACTTGTTTTGGCATTCTGTCTTCGTGCATTATTTGTACGTGACCAAACCATCGTAGTTGTATTTCGTTGATTTCGTTAATAATTGTATGTGTCACCTTCATTTTTTCTCGTATTCGTTCATTGGTGACATGTTCTCTTCTTGATCTTCCTGCAGCTCTTCTCCAGAAATACATTTCGGTGACCTCTAACATTCGTTTTGATTTTTCCTTCATAGGCCATATTTCGCAGCTGTATGTTATAATGATTTTCACTAGGGCGTTATAGATCTTTTTCTTGTTTTGGTTGTTCATCGGCTTGTCCCAGAGTTTAGGAGCGTAATTGCTTTCGTGTCCTGAGTATTACGTTCTTTATTGGTTCCGTCCAGTGTTCCATCATTCATGATTTTCATATTCATACCCAGGTATTTATATAGTCTGTTCGCTAAACTCAGACACAACTGGCTTTTGATTTTGGTAGGTAATTTTTTTGTTTTTGGCCAATTTTGCCAAAAATTGGAAAAATTACTAACTATTTAGTAATTATTAACTACTTAGTAATTACTTTTTTGCCAATTTTACCAAATTGGCAAAATTACTTACTAAAATCACTAGCCAGTTTTGTTTAAGTTTAGCAAACCGACATATTCTTTACATTTACTGATTGTTTCTCCTCCTTCTAGTACTAGTATCAAGTCCTGCTGCGTTCCACCGATATTCATATAATTGGTTTTTCCTATGTTGATTTCTTTTCCCCATTTCCTGTATTAGCTTTCTTGTCATATAACAGATATCATCGTAGTCTTGTGTTATTAGTATTTGGTCGTCTTCGAAACAAAGAGTAATTATAGTGTATGGTCATTTACTGGGAGTCCCATGTTCGTGCATTTCCGTTTCCAATTTTTAAGAGTTTGTGTCAATATCAAGCTCCTAATAAATAATTTTGTCACGTCAATCCCTTTCTTCTCAAAATGGATGCACTTTTTATTTATTTTTGGTGACTACTTAAGGCCCCTCTGGCCTGGTGGTTTCATGTTTCCAACAGACGCTCTTAATTGGGATTTTTGGAACAAATAAAACTGAACAACCCCCTCCTTTCGGGAGGTCTTCCCGAGCCTGAATGGACACATAAATTAACATCTAACCAACCAACACCCATAGGCCTAGTGGCCAACAACATCAGCACCCCAGAGCCAGTTGCAGAACCAACAACCATGACACCAAGAATTTAAAGACAGATACCAAGTGACATAAGTATAATCTAAGCTGATAGCTTTCAGTCAGGTCTTGTATATCTTTGATTTGACAATACATTACTTTATTGTGTCTTTAATGAAAAACAAATATTATTAGTTAAATGTCTATTGTTTTCTTTGCCTCCATTTGAATTTTCAGCGTTCATATTTTTGATTGAGACAAGGCGTACTCAGAACCTGAAAGATTGAGCTACGATGGCCTAAACAACTACCATAGTTGATTGAAATATTATTTTACAATAATATTATTTTTTTTTTAATTTGCGGAATAACTATAAAGATAATTTTGGATTTAACTAAATTATAGTAAATTTGTTTAGTCCAAAATTATCTTCAAAGTTATTACGTAAATAAAAAAAAAATAGAGTGTCGTGTATAGAAAACACCCGTGTTGAGCTGCCCCCACCCACTTGCAAAATATAGCAATAAATAGCCCTGATTTATGAGCTATTTATGAGCTTTCATATTCCGCAAACTAAAAATTTTAAGCTCGTTCCACTGAGCAGGAATTTAATACTTTAGTGAGGGGGGGGGCTGAGTCAGCCCCCCCCCCACTACTTAAAAATAGGAATATTGAATTGTTGTATTGTATTGAATTGGTTTTTGCGGCAGAATTACGAGCTATTTATGAGCTTTTGAAATTATATAGTTTCGATCTTTGAGCTCATCCCCTTCACCCACAAACAACCCTTTAATTGATTTAACTTAAGAGAAAAATGCTGAGAAAACTTAAAATATATCGTATTGCGGATATAATTCCTATAGCTTATATACTCTAAGAATAAACTATTAAATCACGTGCATTTCGATTATTGAGCTACAACCCCTTCGCAAGAAAACCACCCTATCTTCCCGGCTTAAGAGAAAGTTGTACTTAAAATGCATTAAAATAATTATTTGGCGACTACATATCATTTAATAATTTATAAGCTTCCAAATTACGCGCATTTATATCAGCAAATTGCAATTTATTTTGTATAGTGCAGTCACTGAAGGTAAAAATCAACGATTACCTTCAATTTCGGTGAACCTTCATCGATTTTCACGAAAACTGGTCAGTGGTTAGAGGATACGTCAAGAAACAAAGATGACATGGTACCACCTTGCGCCTTTACCCGGAGGGTGGATACCGCCCCTTCTCGGGTGTGAAAATTATTTTATAAAAAATAACTGCACAAATCAATAAAAGAAAAAATTAAAAGCAAAATTTATTATATAAAGTTATTAAAATAAGTCAATACCTTTTAAGTTATTAAAGATCAAATATTTTAATTATTCGTGAAAAAAAAATGCATGTTTTGAAGCGGTTTTTCGTAAATCACTTAAAAACTGTAAGTTTTTACAAAAAAGTTAATAGTAGTTTAATTGGTATATCATATATTCTAAGAATAAACTCTTAAATTACGCGCCTTTCGATTATAGAGCTACAACCCCTTCGCAAGAAAACCATCCCATATTCCCGGCTTAAGAGAGAGTTGTACTTAAAATAATTTTAATTAATTATTTGGCGACTACATATCGTTTAATAATTTATGAGCTCGCAAAATATACGCATTTCAATTATTGAATTGCCATTTTCTTTCTATAGTGCAGTCACTGAAAGTAAAAATCAACTATGACCTTCGATTTCGGTAATGCACATATTTTGCGAGCTCATAATTTATTAACGATATCTAGTTGCCAAATAATTAATTTAAATTATTTTAATTAGAATTCTCTCTTAAGCCGGGAATATGGGATGGTTTTCTTGCGAAGGGGTTGTAGCTCAATAATCAAAAGGTGCGTGATTGAAGAGTTTATTCTTAGAATATAAGTTATACGAGTTAAACTACTATTAACTTTTTTGTAAAAACTTACAGTTTTTCAGTGATTTACGAAAAACCGCTTCAAAACATGCATTTTTTTCACGAATAATTAAAATTTTTGATCTTTAATAACTTAAAAAGTATTGACTTATTTTAATAACTTCATATAATAAATTTTGCTTATAATTTGTTCTTTTATAGATTTGTGCAGCTTTTTTTTTTAAATAACTTTCACCCCCGAGAAGGTGCGGTATCCACCCTCAGGGTAAAGGCACAAGGTGGTACCATGTCACCTTTGTTTCTTGAGGTATCCTCTAACCACTGACCAATTTTCGTGAAAATCGATGAAGGTTCACCGAAATTGAAGGTAATCGTTGATTTTTACCTTCAGTGACTGCACTATACAAAATAAATTGCAATTTACTGATCTAAATGCGCGTAATTTGGAAGCTTATAAATTATTAAATAATATGTAGTCGCCAAATAATTAATTTAATGCATTTAAGTACAACTTTCTCTTAAGCCGGGAAGATAGGGTGGTTTTCTTGCGAAGGGGTTGTAGCTCAATAATCGAAATGCACGTGATTTAATAGTTTATTCTTAGAGTATATAAGCTATAGGAATTATTTCCGCAATACGATATATTTTAAGTTTTCTCAGCATTTTTCTCTTAAGTTAAATCAATTAAAGGGTTGTTTGGGGGTGAAGGGGATGAGCTCAAAAATCTAAACTATATAATTTCAAGAGCTCATAAATAGCTCGTAATTCTGCTGCAAAAACCGATTCAATATTCCTATTTTTAAGTAGTGGGGGGGCTGACTCAGCCCCCCACTAAAGTATTAAATTCCTGCTCAGTGGAACGAGCTCAAAATTTTTAGTTTGCGGAATATGAAAGCTCATAAATAGCTCATAAATCAGGGTTATTTGTTTTTAATTTTTGCAAGTGGGGGGAGGGGGCAGCTCAACACGGGTAGAGAAAACAAATACCTTTCAAATGTTGTGCTACTCGACCACACTTGCTATTTAAGAAAAAGTGGGATTAATCCGGGGCAGTAGGGGGTTACATTTGAGGGCATGAACTTTCCATGAAAATTCTTCCCACTCCCATTATAAATTGGCGTCATTTTTTATTTTGAAGAAGCTCTTGGTTTCTGAGTTTCTGGGGAGGTCAAATTTTCGTTAGAACAGACAGACGTACAGTTAGATGTATATTACATTATGGCATTGAGCTAAACCAAAGGTATTTTCCAGCTTCTAATTGTTTATTTAAATGATATAAATTAACAGAAATAAATGTTAATTAAATCGTTGTATAAATACTCCATAAAATACTTTACCTTTCATGTAAAAAGTCAATTAAAAATTACGAATCTGTAAACAAAAACTTAAGAACGATGTTAAACTTATCTCTTTTTAACAATAGACTATAAAATGGGAAAATTGGAGTTTACAAGGACATTCGTTTGAGACACTATTTATATACACGTGGCACCCGAACACACGGGGACCGTAACACAATCTGCATTTATGCAGCTCGCTTTTCGAATGCTGTTCATAGGTAAAGTTTTAGCGGAAACCTATTTTCTCAAACTCAGAGTTTATTGGAAAAGTCAAGTTATACAGTCATAGACAAAAATATTGAATATTTTGAATTTTACAATTTTTTTGTAGTCACTATTATTTTATGGTAATTTTAAATTACTGATATTACTCATACAGTAGTAATAAACAAACCAATACCATTGAATGCTACGAGGAGCACTCCCGAATGTTACAAGGAGCAATGTATAAACTTGGTAAATCATGATTTGGGATTTATACAATGTGTATACATTGTAAATCATGATGTTAGAATAGAATAGAATAGAAATATGCTTTATTGTCACTGAAAATTATACAAATTTTATGGACAAAGCTTAATTAAAGTCAGAAAAAAATAATTAAATAATATCTAACAATAACAATAACAAATACAATTTTCTGAAATTTGATAAATCGTCAATATAAAAAATATACATAAATACAAAATATAAGTTAATAAAGTAAAGAAAAAAAAACAAAATCGATATATTGCAACAATTTATAGAAATTGCAAAGTGAACATACAACAAAGTAAACTATTTATAGACATAGGAACTAATAAGTTTAAGCTGTTGCATGTGACATCCAAATATAGATAAGTTTGGTTACTTGTACATTACTGTAATTTCTTAGTTAGTCATTAAGAAACTGTTCTACTGAATAATATGGTCTTTTAGATAGATGAGCTTTTGTCATTTTACGGAACTTGGGGAAAGATGTTGCAGATTTGAGTTGTAAAGGAAGATGGTTGTATAGTTTTTTTGCGGAATATAATATAGATTTCTTAACTAACTCAGAGGACGGGATCGGTAAATAGACATCAAAATTTGAATTTCTGGTGGAGTAGTCATGACGAGGCCTTGCTGGAAAGACATGCATGTGTTTACGAATTAAGCAAACATTTTCTAAAATATATAAAGATGTAAGGGTTAAAATGCCGTGATCTTTGAGGTAACTTCTGCAATGTGTTCTTCTGAGGCCAAACAGATACCTTATTGCTCTTTTTTTTTATTTAAAAATGACATCTAATTGGGCAACTGTACTAGAACCCCAAAAAGGAAGACCATATCGAAGATGAGACTCGAATATGTTAGTTTAGAAGATGCTAAATTGAGTTCTTTCGAAACAGATCTTATAGCATAGCAGGCTGAGGCGAGTTTCTTACTTAACAAATCGATATGAAGGGACCGTTTGAGGTTGCTGTCTAAAAAAATACCAAGAAATTTTACAGAATCAACGGTAGAGATCTGGCTGTTATTAACAAGCAGGGGTTGAAGAGCACTTTTATAGGGCAATGCTACTGTCTTATCCACGTTAAAAGAGAGTAAATTAGAGTCAGACCAGGTTTTTATCGTAAGCAAATCAGAAGTTATAGTTGCATGAAGAGATGCAATAGTTGAGTTGCTCCAAGTGATACTGGTATCATCAGCAAAAAGAAAAATTTTTCCATCGATTTTTAAGTTAGTGATGTCATTTATAACGATAAGGAACAGTAGAGGACCCAATACTGAACCTTGTGGTACTCCACATACAATGTTTTTGAGACTAGAGTCAGTATCATTTGCTCTAACTAGTTGTTTCCTATTATTCAAGTAAGATTGGAACCAATTCAAAGATATCCCTCGAATCCCATGGAAATTTAGTTTTTTAATCAAAATATCGTGATTTACACAATCAAAAGCTTTGGCATAGTCACAGAAAACAGTGGCAGTATAAAGATTATTATTTAGTGCTTGGTAAACCTCATGAAGTACAGAAAACAAGGCATCAGTGGTACATTTATTAGTTAAAAATCCGAACTGATTTTGGGATAAGATGTTATTATCAATGAGAAAGGACATAAGACGGGTTTTTATGAGTCTCTCAATAATTTTTGAAAGTACCGGTAGTAAGGCAATAGGTCTATAGTTGCAAGCATTAGATTTTTCACCACCCTTATGAAGGGGAATAATAATGGCTATCTTTAGGCACTCTGGGAATTTGCCTCTTTCAAAGGAATCATTAATTAGTGAGACGAGGATTTCCAACACATTTTCTGTGAGATTTGAGAAGATTTTTAAGGATAGTCCATCAGTACTACAGGATGATTTGCTTTTGATACTATTGATAGTTTGGATCAGTTCAGATATATCGATTGGTCTTAAAAGAATGAATTCGAGAACACTTCTGAATTGGGGAGATAGGAAAATGGGATCTTTTTGTGGCAAAACAGTAGAAGTTATATTTTTACTCACATTAACGAAATATTCGTTTAGATTTTCCGGGTCTGGAAGGGCAAATGTTTGAACTGCGTGAGTTCTATTTCGAAGATCGTTTATTATGGACCAAGTTTCTTTTGCAACACTTTTAGAGCTTTCCATACGATTTTGATAGTAGGTTTTTTTAGCTGATTTGATGAGTTTTAGATGAGTTACCCTGTACTTGGTAACATATTGAGTGACAGAGACGTTGGTAGCAAATTTCTTGATATAAAATAGTGAGCGCATATTTTTGGCTGATATGCGGATACCTTTGGTAGCCCAGGGTTTGTGATGTTTTGGCTTAATTGAAATTAAAGGAAATGCCTTATTGAAGATAGAGACAAGCTTTTCTATAAAATCGTTGAAATTATAGTCCACGTCCGCAGAAGGAAAATGCCACTAAGAAGTTAAGCATAAATTTTGAAATTTATAAAAATTCCGAACGGAAAAAATCCTACGTAAACGTCGGTTTTTCGAGGAGGGTTTGCTGAAGATGTTAAACTTCGTAAATACTGCTTCATGATCTGATAATCCCGCATTAATAATTTAATAATTGTAGAGCAGACACCAAGGGGTGAGAAATCTGAGACAATATAGTCAATTATGGTAGATGAAGTTTTTGTAATCCTTGTAGGAGAATTAACGTGCATTGAGAGACCATATGATTCAAATATGTTGACCAAGGACATTTGGGTAGCACAAGCAGCATCATATTTAATGTTGAATTCCCCGCATAGAATTTTTTTGCTTCTATGAGGCAAGTCATCTAACAAATTTAGCAGGTTCTGAAAAAATAGTTCCACAGGGGAATCAGGTGATCTATAGATGCAAATAATGTAAAGATTAAGATTTTTATTATAAACTAGGGAAAACTCAAAGAAGGCTTCATTTAACAGAAAGTCATATTTTGTAATCAGAGAAAAATCATTATTTCTAGAAAGAATTAGGGTGCCTCCATGATCTGAACTTGGACGATCATACCTAGCAATTTTGGTATATTTTTCTACAAAAAAAGGCTCGTTGACTTCAAGCCAGTGCTCTGTAACCGCAACTATCGGGGGAAATCCTAATTCTTCCAGAAACAAAAATAATTCGTCAGTTTTATTTCTTATAGAACGAGTATTAATCAGAACCATACTAAAGTTGTCATCACTAAAATTATTCGAGGTTTCTAGTTCCTCAGAACACGTCGTGTTATTTAAAAATTTCGTCTTGGAGAGCTAGGTAGAATAATAATTTCGGTGACATTCCCTTGATTTTTGTAGATGTATGATTCTTTCTGAACTTAGAAAGGACCTATAAGCAACAAGATCAGCTTCCACCTCAGCTGGACCAATTCCATAGGCATCATTAAATTCTAGAAGAATTTTTCTTAGTTCCTCAGTCTTGGTAGGTAGTCCTTCGGAAGCCAAAAATAGTTTTACACTGATGTTGGTATATCCATCACAAAATACTGAGGCAGGCTGGTCGTGTAGGAAAGCAAGATGTAGCTTAATTGCTTTTAATATATCCGGTTCCCTTAATTTTGCTAGAAGATATCGACTGTTTGAGTTATTGGTTAATCTAACTCTTGGTGGTGTCAAAGGATCCAAATTTATGGATGGTTCCAAAGTATCTTTATTAATGAAATTAATTTGGGAACGGAACGGATCTTTAGATTTGCAAATGTCGATGACCTGCTTGTCAGTAAGTATATTTGTGTTTTGAATTTCATTTTTGTTTTTACTTGGAATGGTAATTGGATTTTCCAAGATAACTGGGCTTCTGATGTGCTTCGGTTTCATATTTGCCTCAGACGAAGTTGTTGGTTCGGAGCATGAGGATTCTGTAGACCATTTAATGTTTACACCAGGTTGCCAAATTTCCTTATTAAATAATAAGTCAATAGATGTTTTAGACTTAATACCTATTTTGAATGAGGACCCTGTTGTTGTGTTGGCATCTTTAAGAAGGGCATAACATCTTATATATTCCTTGATACCTAGCTTCTCTTTAATGTAGTGAACTACTTGAATAGGAGTCTAAATTGGGGTTAAGTTGCTAATAACGTGGCATTCATCTTCTGCACTTTTTGATTTTGTGACTGGACTAGCTTCGAAATGTTGAGTGTCTTCGGTTTGAGTACTTGAAGTGGCATACACAATGTCTCTCTTCGATACATCTTTCTTCGTTGGTATAGCAGGTAGTTTATTTGAAAGATTACTCATTTGATTAGATATTTCACTTACGTTTGAAGAGAGCCTATCTAGTACCAATTTTATCTCAGATGAATTTGAATCTTGGACTTGCACCTTAATCGTGTCATTGGAACAGCCGAAAAAAACTGACGATATATTGAAGATATCTTGCTCCATCTGCCTTATCGATTTTAAAAGATATTCAGGATTTAGCAGGTTATTTAATTTATGTATCTCGTCAATTTTTTTCGTAATATAGTCTAATTTGCCGTCATTTTTGGTTAATAAATCATATGTCTTGATGAAAATTGGCAAATTATCAGTGATTTTTTTTGTAACTTGAATTAAGGCGTCAAAATTCTCTTGTGGTATTATATTTTTTGAAAAATTGTTAATTTTCTCATTTAGATATCTGAGACTAGGCGAATCACATAAAGTACAGAAAAATCTTAAATGAGAATTTTTTGGGTCCAGTAGAGTTTTTGCCGTTGTTTTATTGAGACCAACAGTTGATGCAAAAATACCGTTTACAATCTCCATGGCAACGTATCTGATATTTTTTGTTTTCAGAAAATTTAGCTAAGCAAATTTTACAATTTTTGGACGTCATGGTGTCAAGGTTAAATATTATACAAATATTTAACTAGATCGTTTAAACTTGGTGATGTGATGATATTAATAAAAAAATAAAACACTTACAGCTAGTATTCACAACACATCAAATCAAAACAAATAACAAAATGTGTAAACACAAGAAACAAAACAAAACATACAACCGTACGCTTCCAGTGCTGGTAAACGACTGTTGGTTTGTTTATTTCTAGTGCACCTTGATTATGAATTTAAGTATAGTTTCGTTTATGCTTTTAATAAAAAAAAAACTTCATGTGAAAAAAAACCATAGTAATTCTATTATTTTTAGTTAAATTTATAAAGTTTTATCAAAGAATATTGATTTGATTCAACTGTTAAAACAAGTGTGCTACCAATTTGACACTGCGATGAAACCCAAGCTGCACATATTTGGTAGGCCCACAAAGTATTTGACTTCGTCTTCGATTTCTTCTGTGGTTACATACTTCATCTATTATATTTACATATTTCCGTTTTCAGACTAGTAATTTTTTAATAATTCTTCTTATATTAGCCCTCCTTGACCTGTTCTTAACCGATTTTGAGCTTGAATTCGTAGCTGTTAGCTTTGAATCTCTGGCTATACGGGCTATTCTCTCGCTATCCATTCTCGCCACATGCTGATTCCACTTTCGTCGTCTCTGTCTTCCCCACCGCACTATATCTTGTATGTTACAGAAATCTCTTATTCTGTCGTTCGGTATTCTGTCTCTCAGTGTTTTCCCAGTTATTGACCTCAACGTTCTCATTTATGATGTTCTCAGTATCCTCTGGGTTTGTGCTGTCACATCTTGTTTCTATCGCGTACGTCATCGGTCTTACACATGATTTGTGTATGCGTACTTTCTCTTCCAGCCTCTTATCTTTGTTTTTCCAGATGACATCCTTCAGACATCCTGATACGTAATTGGCTTTATTTGCTTGCTTTCGGACGCTCTCTTTAACATCTCCATAGCAACAACATATTTCGACTCATAGATATTGGAATCTCGAGAATTGTTCAATTAGTTCGTTGTTAATTAATAATTTGCATCTTATGGGTTCCCTTGACACTACCAGGGATTTTTTCTTAGCTGCTGATATTTTCATGTTGTAGTTATTCGCCACTGTATTGAAAGTTTGCGCCATTCGCTGTAGGTTATCCTCGTTATCTGAGATTAAGATTGCGTCGTCAGCATATATCTTTATCCAGTACCTTTAATGTTTTCTATGATTTTGCCCATTACAAAATTAAAAAGCAATGGGCTCAAGCTATCCTGTCTGATTCCCGATTGTCCGATTGTTCGAAGCTTGTCTGATGCCCTAGTTGATTTCTACTTCCAATGTTAGTTCGTTCTCAACTTTAATTCTGGTTTTGTTCCTCGAATTAATGTCTTTAAATATCCTTATCATCTTGTTAGGCTGATTTTTCTACTTTAGCAATCTTAGCACATCTTCCAATCTTACACAATCAAAGGCCTTAGTCAGATGTATAAAGCACATAAATGCAGGTTTATTATATTCCAGTGCCTTATCAGACCAATAGGAAGGCCCTTTAAAGGTGGCGAGATAGCTGCCACTCAATATCACAGCTACGAATACAAGCTCAAAATTGGTTAAGATCAGACCAAAAGGCCTAATATAATAAAAAAAAGACGAAGGTCAAGGACACCCAAGGTGCACAACCAAGATACCGTTGTTAATGACCGTTTTTTGGTTCTTAATTCTACACGAAATCGTTCATTGACATCGATGCACCTCAGAAATGAGCTACTAAAGGTTAGACAAGTTAATGTATTTCCAAAGTTCCACGTCTTCTTCAAAATCGTAAAGCTCATCGTTTAGAATTTGCAAGAGCACATATTCAGAGAAATATCGACAATTGGAAAAATGGTCTGTTCAATGATGAGAGCAAAATCCTCTTGGAAGCCAGATGGTCGAACCTACATCTACAGAAGAGTTGGAGAACGATTTGCCACCTGCAATCTCGCCCAGACTGTCTATGCCGCTGCAATAGTGACTAATTATCTTGATGAGGTCCAAATTCGAAGATTGGTTTGGCCACCATTTATCCTGGATTTACATCCAATAGAGCACATGTGGGATCAGCTAAAACGCCACATAGGATAAAGAAGTCCCTTTCTAAATAACATTGTCATAGATCAGCTTCTGGGTTTAGCCTGGATTTACATCAAATAGAGCACATGTGGGATCTGCTAAAACGCCACATAGGATAAAGAAGTCCCTTTCTAAATAACATTGTCATAGATCAGCTTCGCCTTACTGCACAGGACAGAAGATGGAATGCAATAATTATCCAAGGACATTTCCAAAATTTACTTGCAAGCATTCCGAGAGGGATTATTATTTTATGATTATTATTTAGGATTATTATTATTCTGAGAAGCAAGCAGTAATAATAACTAGAGGCGAAAAACTTGTTACTTATACTGATGACGAACTTGTTGCAGTTAAAAATTCTTGAATACAATATAAATTATCATTAAGTTTAGAGTAAAATACCTTAAGATTAAACATTAATTTTTTCGAAGTTTTCCCCATAGGAAAACTTAAAATTGTTTATTAAACATTGTTAAAATAAACTCTTTTTCACAATAAATGACTTTACTAAACAGAATTTATTTAAAAAAAAATAGAAAATTTTAAAATATTCGATATTTTTGTCCATGAGTGTATACAATAGTTCGAATCGGTATACCCGTTCCGCAATAAATTACTACACCATCAGATTTGCTTCCAGTCAGATGAACTCGTCTATCGGTTTGAGCTTATTAGAAAAGTTTACTTAAACAAGACTCAATATAGTTTCATAATTACTGTAACATATATCGAATATAACTTCAAAGGGTATGTGAATTTATCAAAGTGAAAACAGATAGTTAGTCTGTTAACTGCATAGAGTTTAAATAAATGTAGAGAGCTTTAAATCAGCAAAATGAGTATTTCTGATGAATATTTATTAACTTTATAATATATTTCCACAATGTCTTCTTTTTTCTATGATATACACAATGCAACATTTTTAGCACTTTTAATTATATTGGTCAATCATATTGGTCCTGGTTACTGGACAATAATTGTCAAGGCCATAGCCTAAAAAACATTATAAGAAGAAAAAGTAATATTAAGGATATGTTATTAACTGGTAAACAATTATTGTACGTAGTAAAAAAATTATTAAAATGCACTACAACAAGCCTCCTCCTCTATCCTTTATCCTTCGTAAGGATGTGGTGACGTTATGGTATTTGACGAATGGTTGCTATCCATTCTTCTCTCTCCTGGGCGCGGTGTGCTGCCTCAGACAGAGAGTAACCGGTGGCGCATTTTATTTGGTCTGACCATCGGAGTGGCGATCTTCCTCGAGTTCTTTTACCCTCTACCTTGCCTTCAACCACCAACCTCTCCATGACTTCTCTTCGTCTGGTAATGCGTCCAAAGTACCTCAATATATTTTGGTTGATGATGGTGGTAAGCCTAGTGTTGATGTCGAGTTCTGATAATATTGAGATATTTGTGCGATGTGCTGTCCAGGGTATGCGCATCATTCTACGGTATACCCACATTTCAAAGGCCATTATACGTCGTGAGTCGGACTTTTTAATGGTCCAAGTTTCTGAAGCATAGGTAGCGATAGGAAAGATAAGCGTCCGTACCAGGCGCAGTTTCGTGTTCCTGGTTATGGCCGTATCTTTCCATATTTTAGTGAGTTTGACCGTTGCTGATCTGGCCATTGTAAGGCGTTGGCGTATTTTTTCTTCGCATCCACCATTGTTTGTGATAACAGAACCTAAGTAATTGAAACGGCTTACCACTTCAAACCCCGCTACGTTTCGTATTTCCGGCTGGTTATTTCTAATTCGATCGATTATCATTACCTTGGTCTTCTGTACATTAATTTTAAGTCCATATTCACGACTAATAGTATCTAGTCTGTACATGATGTATTCAAGTTCATTTGTTGATGATGCTAGTACTAAATTGTCGTCAGCATAGCGGAGATTGCTGATTTTTCGGCCTCCGACTGATATTCCTCCTAGCCATCCGTCGAATACAATGCGCATGATGTGTTCGCTATACATATTGAATAACGTGGGAGAGATAATACATCCTTGACGAACACCGGCATTTAGTTTAAAATTATCGGATTATGTGTTGTTGACTCTTACGTTTGCGGTGTTGTTGATATACAGTTGTTTCAGCAGGTATATTAGATGTTCGGGGGTACCCATGTCTCTCAGTATTCCCCAGATTTTATGCCACTTTACATTATCGAACGCTTTCGAGTAGTCGACGAATCACAAATATGTTTCTAGATTAAATTCTCTAGATTTTTCTATAATTTGTCTGAGATTAAGAATTTGTTCTGGTGTGCCTCTTCCAGGGACAAATCCACATTGTTCTTGTGGGATCTGTGGTAAAAGTATTGATTTTAATCTCTCGTTAATTATAGTTAGAAGGACTTTACTTGCGTGGGAGATCAGGGCTATAGTGCGGTAGTTATTACAATCAGTTGGTGAGCTTTTCTTTTAAATGGGTATGAAAGTAAGCTTACACCAATCATGTGACCATTTTCCTGTGTTCCAGATTTCATTACACAGTTTGAACATCACTTCAACTCCTATGTCTCCCATGTCTTTAAGTGCTTCCGCCGTGATTCCGTCTTTTCCTTGAGATTTTCTAGTTTTCAATTTTTTTATTGCGGTTTCTATTTCCGATTTTAAAATATGTGGTTCCTTTTCGTCATTTATTTTTTCTGGATTCACGTCTTCATGGTCACTATGAAACAGCATTTCACAGTATTGTTTCCATGTCGCTGCTATGACCTCTGCATTGGTGATGATCGTCCCCAAGTTATCTTTAATGACCTGCGTTTGTGGTTTAAACTCTTTAGTTAAGTATTTCAAAAAATGAATAACCATTTCAATTTCGTTGCAAAACGAAAATACAGCCGAACCATATTCCAGTCCAATCAGAGAGTGCCGCAAGCACCTCTACCGGTTTCGAAACTTATTAGTCTCTCATCAGGAGGCACATATGCTGCTCTCCCTGATCCAACCAAAACAAACCCCAGCGTGCAGTCCCGAATTGCAACGAACGAAATGGCATAGATGCCCTAGCGGCAACTGCTAGCAAAAGACTAAGTTTTCACTCTAATGGCATATAACATATCCCACCAGAATGAAAACAATGGGAACCTTCTCTGGTTACACCTCCGAGGCTTCTACAATTTGCAAGCCATACGGATGCTGAGACTAAGGAAGATGAGGGAA
Organism: Diabrotica virgifera virgifera; assembly: GCF_917563875.1. Lineage (NCBI taxonomy): Eukaryota > Metazoa > Arthropoda > Insecta > Coleoptera > Chrysomelidae > Diabrotica > Diabrotica virgifera. The sequence goes on from NC_065443.1 coordinate 269,182,737, forward strand.
TTCTACAATTTACAATTCACATCACATCTGCTCAGCGCGGTAAAATTCCAACGAGACTGGTTCCCTTCATACTCCACACAGAGTAAATGTAAATAAAAAATGAATAACCATTTCAATTTCGTTGCAAAACGAAAATACAGCCGAACCATATTCCAGTCCAATCAGAGAGTGCCGCAAGCACCTCTACCGGTTTCGAAACTTATTAGTCTCTCATCAGGAGGCACATATGCTGCTCTCCCTGATCCAACCAAAACAAACCCCAGCGTGCAGTCCCGAATTGCAACGAACGAAATGGCATAGATGCCCTAGCGGCAACTGCTAGCAAAAGACTAAGTTTTCACTCTAATGGCATATAACATATCCCACCAGAATGAAAACAATGGGAACCTTCTCTGGTTACACCTCCGAGGCTTCTACAATTTGCAAGCCATACGGATGCTGAGACTAAGGAAGATGAGGGAATTCTACAATTTACAATTCACATCACATCTGCTCAGCGCGGTAAAATTCCAACGAGACTGGTTCCCTTCATACTCCACACAGAGTAAATGTAAATAAAAAATGAATAACCATTTCAATTTCGTTGCAAAACGAAAATACAGCCGAACCATATTCCAGTCCAATCAGAGAGTGCCGCAAGCACCTCTACCGGTTTCGAAACTTATTAGTCTCTCATCAGGAGGCACATATGCTGCTCTCCCTGATCCAACCAAAACAAACCCCAGCGTGCAGTCCCGAATTGCAACGAACGAAATGGCATAGATGCCCTAGCGGCAACTGCTAGCAAAAGACTAAGTTTTCACTCTAATGGCATATAACATATCCCACCAGAATGAAAACAATGGGAACCTTCTCTGGTTACACCTCCGAGGCTTCTACAATTTGCAAGCCATACGGATGCTGAGACTAAGGAAGATGAGGGAATTCTACAATTTACAATTCACATCACATCTGCTCAGCGCGGTAAAATTCCAACGAGACTGGTTCCCTTCATACTCCACACAGAGTAAATGTAAATAAAAAATGAATAACCATTTCAATTTCGTTGCAAAACGAAAATACAGCCGAACCATATTCCAGTCCAATCAGAGAGTGCCGCAAGCACCTCTACCGGTTTCGAAACTTATTAGTCTCTCATCAGGAGGCACATATGCTGCTCTCCCTGATCCAACCAAAACAAACCCCAGCGTGCAGTCCCGAATTGCAACGAACGAAATGGCATAGATGCCCTAGCGGCAACTGCTAGCAAAAGACTAAGTTTTCACTCTAATGGCATATAACATATCCCACCAGAATGAAAACAATGGGAACCTTCTCTGGTTACACCTCCGAGGCTTCTACAATTTGCAAGCCATACGGATGCTGAGACTAAGGAAGATGAGGGAATTCTACAATTTACAATTCACATCACATCTGCTCAGCGCGGTAAAATTCCAACGAGACTGGTTCCCTTCATACTCCACACAGAGTAAATGTAAATAAAAAATGAATAACCATTTCAATTTCGTTGCAAAACGAAAATACAGCCGAACCATATTCCAGTCCAATCAGAGAGTGCCGCAAGCACCTCTACCGGTTTCGAAACTTATTAGTCTCTCATCAGGAGGCACATATGCTGCTCTCCCTGATCCAACCAAAACAAACCCCAGCGTGCAGTCCCGAATTGCAACGAACGAAATGGCATAGATGCCCTAGCGGCAACTGCTAGCAAAAGACTAAGTTTTCACTCTAATGGCATATAACATATCCCACCAGAATGAAAACAATGGGAACCTTCTCTGGTTACACCTCCGAGGCTTCTACAATTTGCAAGCCTAATGAGATGAGAGACTAATAAGTTTCGAAACCGGTAGAGGTGCTTGCGGCACTCTCTGATTGGACTGGAATATGGTTCGGCTGTATTTTCGTTTTGCAACGAAATTGAAATGGTTATTCATTTTTTATTTACATTTACTCTGTGTGGAGTATGAAGGGAACCAGTCTCGTTGGAATTTTACCGCGCTGAGCAGATGTGATGTGAATTGTAAATTGTAGAATTCCCTCATCTTCCTTAGTCTCAGCATCCGTATGGCTTGCAAATTGTAGAAGCCTCGGAGGTGTAACCAGAGAAGGTTCCCATTGTTTTCATTCTGGTGGGATATGTTATATGCCATTAGAGTGAAAACTTAGTCTTTTGCTAGCAGTTGCCGCTAGGGCATCTATGCCATTTCGTTCGTTGCAATTCGGGACTGCACGCTGGGGTTTGTTTTGGTTGGATCAGGGAGAGCAGCATATGTGCCTCCTGATGAGAGACTAATAAGTTTCGAAACCGGTAGAGGTGCTTGCGGCACTCTCTGATTGGACTGGAATATGGTTCGGCTGTATTTTCGTTTTGCAACGAAATTGAAATGGTTATTCATTTTTTATTTACATTTACTCTGTGTGGAGTATGAAGGGAACCAGTCTCGTTGGAATTTTACCGCGCTGAGCAGATGTGATGTGAATTGTAAATTGTAGAATTCCCTCATCTTCCTTAGTCTCAGCATCCGTATGGCTTGCAAATTGTAGAAGCCTCGGAGGTGTAACCAGAGAAGGTTCCCATTGTTTTCATTCTGGTGGGATATGTTATATGCCATTAGAGTGAAAACTTAGTCTTTTGCTAGCAGTTGCCGCTAGGGCATCTATGCCATTTCGTTCGTTGCAATTCGGGACTGCACGCTGGGGTTTGTTTTGGTTGGATCAGGGAGAGCAGCATATGTGCCTCCTGATGAGAGACTAATAAGTTTCGAAACCGGTAGAGGTGCTTGCGGCACTCTCTGATTGGACTGGAATATGGTTCGGCTGTATTTTCGTTTTGCAACGAAATTGAAATGGTTATTCATTTTTTATTTACATTTACTCTGTGTGGAGTATGAAGGGAACCAGTCTCGTTGGAATTTTACCGCGCTGAGCAGATGTGATGTGAATTGTAAATTGTAGAATTCCCTCATCTTCCTTAGTCTCAGCATCCGTATGGCTTGCAAATTGTAGAAGCCTCGGAGGTGTAACCAGAGAAGGTTCCCATTGTTTTCATTCTGGTGGGATATGTTATATGCCATTAGAGTGAAAACTTAGTCTTTTGCTAGCAGTTGCCGCTAGGGCATCTATGCCATTTCGTTCGTTGCAATTCGGGACTGCACGCTGGGGTTTGTTTTGGTTGGATCAGGGAGAGCAGCATATGTGCCTCCTGATGAGAGACTAATAAGTTTCGAAACCGGTAGAGGTGCTTGCGGCACTCTCTGATTGGACTGGAATATGGTTCGGCTGTATTTTCGTTTTGCAACGAAATTGAAATGGTTATTCATTTTTTATTTACATTTACTCTGTGTGGAGTATGAAGGGAACCAGTCTCGTTGGAATTTTACCGCGCTGAGCAGATGTGATGTGAATTGTAAATTGTAGAATTCCCTCATCTTCCTTAGTCTCAGCATCCGTATGGCTTGCAAATTGTAGAAGCCTCGGAGGTGTAACCAGAGAAGGTTCCCATTGTTTTCATTCTGGTGGGATATGTTATATGCCATTAGAGTGAAAACTTAGTCTTTTGCTAGCAGTTGCCGCTAGGGCATCTATGCCATTTCGTTCGTTGCAATTCGGGACTGCACGCTGGGGTTTGTTTTGGTTGGATCAGGGAGAGCAGCATATGTGCCTCCTGATGAGAGACTAATAAGTTTCGAAACCGGTAGAGGTGCTTGCGGCACTCTCTGATTGGACTGGAATATGGTTCGGCTGTATTTTCGTTTTGCAACGAAATTGAAATGGTTATTCATTTTTTATTTACATTTACTCTGTGTGGAGTATGAAGGGAACCAGTCTCGTTGGAATTTTACCGCGCTGAGCAGATGTGATGTGAATTGTAAATTGTAGAATTCCCTCATCTTCCTTAGTCTCAGCATCCGTATGGCTTGCAAATTGTAGAAGCCTCGGAGGTGTAACCAGAGAAGGTTCCCATTGTTTTCATTCTGGTGGGATATGTTATATGCCATTAGAGTGAAAACTTAGTCTTTTGCTAGCAGTTGCCGCTAGGGCATCTATGCCATTTCGTTCGTTGCAATTCGGGACTGCACGCTGGGGTTTGTTTTGGTTGGATCAGGGAGAGCAGCATATGTGCCTCCTGATGAGAGACTAATAAGTTTCGAAACCGGTAGAGGTGCTTGCGGCACTCTCTGATTGGACTGGAATATGGTTCGGCTGTATTTTCGTTTTGCAACGAAATTGAAATGGTTATTCATTTTTTATTTACATTTACTCTGTGTGGAGTATGAAGGGAACCAGTCTCGTTGGAATTTTACCGCGCTGAGCAGATGTGATGTGAATTGTAAATTGTAGAATTCCCTCATCTTCCTTAGTCTCAGCATCCGTATGGCTTGCAAATTGTAGAAGCCTCGGAGGTGTAACCAGAGAAGGTTCCCATTGTTTTCATTCTGGTGGGATATGTTATATGCCATTAGAGTGAAAACTTAGTCTTTTGCTAGCAGTTGCCGCTAGGGCATCTATGCCATTTCGTTCGTTGCAATTCGGGACTGCACGCTGGGGTTTGTTTTGGTTGGATCAGGGAGAGCAGCATATGTGCCTCCTGATGAGAGACTAATAAGTTTCGAAACCGGTAGAGGTGCTTGCGGCACTCTCTGATTGGACTGGAATATGGTTCGGCTGTATTTTCGTTTTGCAACGAAATTGAAATGGTTATTCATTTTTTATTTACATTTACTCTGTGTGGAGTATGAAGGGAACCAGTCTCGTTGGAATTTTACCGCGCTGAGCAGATGTGATGTGAATTGTAAATTGTAGAATTCCCTCATCTTCCTTAGTCTCAGCATCCGTATGGCTTGCAAATTGTAGAAGCCTCGGAGGTGTAACCAGAGAAGGTTCCCATTGTTTTCATTCTGGTGGGATATGTTATATGCCATTAGAGTGAAAACTTAGTCTTTTGCTAGCAGTTGCCGCTAGGGCATCTATGCCATTTCGTTCGTTGCAATTCGGGACTGCACGCTGGGGTTTGTTTTGGTTGGATCAGGGAGAGCAGCATATGTGCCTCCTGATGAGAGACTAATAAGTTTCGAAACCGGTAGAGGTGCTTGCGGCACTCTCTGATTGGACTGGAATATGGTTCGGCTGTATTTTCGTTTTGCAACGAAATTGAAATGGTTATTCATTTTTTATTTACATTTACTCTGTGTGGAGTATGAAGGGAACCAGTCTCGTTGGAATTTTACCGCGCTGAGCAGATGTGATGTGAATTGTAAATTGTAGAATTCCCTCATCTTCCTTAGTCTCAGCATCCGTATGGCTTGCAAATTGTAGAAGCCTCGGAGGTGTAACCAGAGAAGGTTCCCATTGTTTTCATTCTGGTGGGATATGTTATATGCCATTAGAGTGAAAACTTAGTCTTTTGCTAGCAGTTGCCGCTAGGGCATCTATGCCATTTCGTTCGTTGCAATTCGGGACTGCACGCTGGGGTTTGTTTTGGTTGGATCAGGGAGAGCAGCATATGTGCCTCCTGATGAGAGACTAATAAGTTTCGAAACCGGTAGAGGTGCTTGCGGCACTCTCTGATTGGACTGGAATATGGTTCGGCTGTATTTTCGTTTTGCAACGAAATTGAAATGGTTATTCATTTTTTATTTACATTTACTCTGTGTGGAGTATGAAGGGAACCAGTCTCGTTGGAATTTTACCGCGCTGAGCAGATGTGATGTGAATTGTAAATTGTAGAATTCCCTCATCTTCCTTAGTCTCAGCATCCGTATGGCTTGCAAATTGTAGAAGCCTCGGAGGTGTAACCAGAGAAGGTTCCCATTGTTTTCATTCTGGTGGGATATGTTATATGCCATTAGAGTGAAAACTTAGTCTTTTGCTAGCAGTTGCCGCTAGGGCATCTATGCCATTTCGTTCGTTGCAATTCGGGACTGCACGCTGGGGTTTGTTTTGGTTGGATCAGGGAGAGCAGCATATGTGCCTCCTGATGAGAGACTAATAAGTTTCGAAACCGGTAGAGGTGCTTGCGGCACTCTCTGATTGGACTGGAATATGGTTCGGCTGTATTTTCGTTTTGCAACGAAATTGAAATGGTTATTCATTTTTTATTTACATTTACTCTGTGTGGAGTATGAAGGGAACCAGTCTCGTTGGAATTTTACCGCGCTGAGCAGATGTGATGTGAATTGTAAATTGTAGAATTCCCTCATCTTCCTTAGTCTCAAGCATCCGTATGGCTTGCAAATTGTAGAAGCCTCGGAGGTGTAACCAGAGAAGGTTCCCATTGTTTTCATTCTGGTGGGATATGTTATATGCCATTAGAGTGAAAACTTAGTCTTTTGCTAGCAGTTGCCGCTAGGGCATCTATGCCATTTCGTTCGTTGCAATTCGGGACTGCACGCTGGGGTTTGTTTTGGTTGGATCAGGGAGAGCAGCATATGTGCCTCCTGATGAGAGACTAATAAGTTTCGAAACCGGTAGAGGTGCTTGCGGCACTCTCTGATTGGACTGGAATATGGTTCGGCTGTATTTTCGTTTTGCAACGAAATTGAAATGGTTATTCATTTTTTATTTACATTTACTCTGTGTGGAGTATGAAGGGAACCAGTCTCGTTGGAATTTTACCGCGCTGAGCAGATGTGATGTGAATTGTAAATTGTAGAATTCCCTCATCTTCCTTAGTCTCAGCATCCGTATGGCTTGCAAATTGTAGAAGCCTCGGAGGTGTAACCAGAGAAGGTTCCCATTGTTTTCATTCTGGTGGGATATGTTATATGCCATTAGAGTGAAAACTTAGTCTTTTGCTAGCAGTTGCCGCTAGGGCATCTATGCCATTTCGTTCGTTGCAATTCGGGACTGCACGCTGGGGTTTGTTTTGGTTGGATCAGGGAGAGCAGCATATGTGCCTCCTGATGAGAGACTAATAAGTTTCGAAACCGGTAGAGGTGCTTGCGGCACTCTCTGATTGGACTGGAATATGGTTCGGCTGTATTTTCGTTTTGCAACGAAATTGAAATGGTTATTCATTTTTTATTTACATTTACTCTGTGTGGAGTATGAAGGGAACCAGTCTCGTTGGAATTTTACCGCGCTGAGCAGATGTGATGTGAATTGTAAATTGTAGAATTCCCTCATCTTCCTTAGTCTCAGCATCCGTATGGCTTGCAAATTGTAGAAGCCTCGGAGGTGTAACCAGAGAAGGTTCCCATTGTTTTCATTCTGGTGGGATATGTTATATGCCATTAGAGTGAAAACTTAGTCTTTTGCTAGCAGTTGCCGCTAGGGCATCTATGCCATTTCGTTCGTTGCAATTCGGGACTGCACGCTGGGGTTTGTTTTGGTTGGATCAGGGAGAGCAGCATATGTGCCTCCTGATGAGAGACTAATAAGTTTCGAAACCGGTAGAGGTGCTTGCGGCACTCTCTGATTGGACTGGAATATGGTTCGGCTGTATTTTCGTTTTGCAACGAAATTGAAATGGTTATTCATTTTTTATTTACATTTACTCTGTGTGGAGTATGAAGGGAACCAGTCTCGTTGGAATTTTACCGCGCTGAGCAGATGTGATGTGAATTGTAAATTGTAGAATTCCCTCATCTTCCTTAGTCTCAGCATCCGTATGGCTTGCAAATTGTAGAAGCCTCGGAGGTGTAACCAGAGAAGGTTCCCATTGTTTTCATTCTGGTGGGATATGTTATATGCCATTAGAGTGAAAACTTAGTCTTTTGCTAGCAGTTGCCGCTAGGGCATCTATGCCATTTCGTTCGTTGCAATTCGGGACTGCACGCTGGGGTTTGTTTTGGTTGGATCAGGGAGAGCAGCATATGTGCCTCCTGATGAGAGACTAATAAGTTTCGAAACCGGTAGAGGTGCTTGCGGCACTCTCTGATTGGACTGGAATATGGTTCGGCTGTATTTTCGTTTTGCAACGAAATTGAAATGGTTATTCATTTTTTATTTACATTTACTCTGTGTGGAGTATGAAGGGAACCAGTCTCGTTGGAATTTTACCGCGCTGAGCAGATGTGATGTGAATTGTAAATTGTAGAATTCCCTCATCTTCCTTAGTCTCAGCATCCGTATGGCTTGCAAATTGTAGAAGCCTCGGAGGTGTAACCAGAGAAGGTTCCCATTGTTTTCATTCTGGTGGGATATGTTATATGCCATTAGAGTGAAAACTTAGTCTTTAAGTATTTCACTTTGGCAAACAGTTCTCTAGATTCTTGACGGTCGGCGTGTTCTTCTAGTTGTTTGCATATTTCTTTAATGTGATTATTTTTGTCTCTTCTACTTGATGATTTTATGCGACTATTTACATCTGCTATCTTGTTTTCAGTTTCTGTTGGATTTGCAGCGTTGTTTCTAATATTTCTTCGTTCTTCTACTAGGTTCAGTGTCTCATCAGTCATCCAGTGTTTTTCTTTCCGTTGGGTTTCTTTGGGGTGTGTAATATTTATTGCGTCTATAATCCACGCCTTTGTATGTTCCCATGTTTGATTGGGATCGCCAGTAATGTTTGGTGTGTTACTATGTCTTAGTGTTTCTTTGTATTTTCCAGGCTCTTTAGGAATATATTTAATTGTTCTAGTTGTTTCAATTTTCTTACAAAATTCGATACGGAATTCGGATTGTAACAGTTTATGGTCTGTTCCGCAATTCGCCGCTGGTTTTGTCTTTACGTTTACTACCGAACTTTTCCATCGTTTGCTGACAAGAATATAATCTATTTGATTTTTATATCTTCCCCCTGGTGAAGTCCAAGTTGATAGTCTTCGCGGGTGATGTTTAAACATGGTGTTCATGATACTAAGTTCAGTGTCGATGACAAATTGTAATAGCCTTTCTCCTCTCTTATTTCGTTCGCCTATTCCAAACCCACCAACTGTTCCTTTCAGCAGCTCTTCTGATGTTGTTTTGCCTATTTTTGCGTTCCAGTCACCCAATATTATGACTTGCAACTACAACAAGCAAAATACAATTAATTAAATTCACGTTTATATAATAATTGCATATCATATCAATATTGTGAGCAACATATAATTTTTCTTCTTCAATGACAGTAGGTATAAAATATACGTCAATTTGACAATTTCAATTGACAGTGAATTATTTAAGAAAGTTGCAAGATTTCTCCACTATTCGCGCACGATCGTTTCTCGTATCCCCTCCAAGTACTTGCACACGGCGAATAGAGTTCGCATGATATTTTGCCCCACAAATTAAATTAATATGGAATCAGAAGTACCCTCTTAAGCTTTTCTCTTTTTACCTATGTGGCAGACACCAGGCTGTAGTGTCTAAATGTCATCTCTCTGATTCTCGACCCGTAAAACATGGAGTCCCACAAGGTTCCGTCTTGGGACTTTTGTTATTTATTATCTATGTCAACGATTTGCCTCAATTCATATCTCCGTACAAATCAGTACAATTTGCGGACGATACGACATAAGTCATGCACTTCGAAGAAACCGTGACAATAATAAACGACAAAGTTATAGAAAAAGTTGACGAATATATACACTTAGGACAAAAAATAATATTAAATAGGGAAATTCAAATGGAAGAAATAAAAAGAAGAAGAAAGTTAGAATGGGCAGCATTCGGCAAGCTGAACTATATACTCAGAAATCACAAAATTCAACTACATCTTAGATCTAAAGTTTTTGATGCATGCATTATTCCGATATTAACATATGGGGAACAAACTTGGACAATCACAAAAAAGAATATAAACATACTCAGAATCACTTAACACGCGATGGAAAAAATAATGCTTGGCATATCACTTAAGGACAGGAAAACAAACACATGGATAAGACAGAAAACCAAAGTCATCGATGTGGTACAAAAATCATTAAAACTGAAATAAGAATACGCTGGACGTGTAGCTAGGAGCGATCTAAACAAATAGCACAGATCAATTATAACCTGGAGACCATACCAACACACAAGATCCAGAGGCAGACGTCTTATGAAATGGACAGATGATCTGAAACAAGTAGCGTACAACAAAAACAATGGAAAGGAAGACTTGAGAGGCTTATGTTCAGATGTGGACGTGAATGGCTAGACGAAGAAGAAGAAGAATACGACGTAAGTACATAATATCCGGTAATAATAATGAGGATTTAAAAATAGCTTACGAGGAAGTTTCTGATAAACCTAGCATGGTTTGCTGCAAACAAACTAACACTTCATTAATTCTGATATAACGCAAGACTTGATAATATCTGCAAGTGGTTTGCATGGTGATCCAGATGACAAAGAGACTGCTAAACTATTAGGGATAACCATACACAATCGATTGAACTGGTCGGCTCACATTTCACAAATGACGAAAAAGCTGTCAAGTTCATTATTTCTTAATCGTCAACTAGCAAGGGTTGTCATTTTTACGACACTAAAAGTAACATATTTTTCTTTATTTCACTCACACCTAAGCTATGGATTAATTTTATGAGGCAATTCAACAAATAATACCCTGCAAATTTTCAGAATGCAAAAGAAAGCTATCAGAATTTTAGCAGGGGTTAGTTATCTGGAACATTGCTGATCTTTCTTCATCAAATTAAAACTATGCCGCAAGCTACTCTTTTGATATATCAAGTTCTGACTGAAATTCGCAGAAAACAAGCCCATTTAATAAAGCAGTCTGATGTTCATGATCATAATACGCGAAACTCTCACTATTTGCGAACAAATCGATGTAGATTGGTCCTTTCAGATAAAAATTGTCTTAACTATAACTATTGCAATATTTTACGAAAAAATATTAAACAGGTAAGCTGTAACAGTTTCAAAAAAGTCATAAAAAAATATGCTAAAACATTGATTTTACTGCTCAGAAAAATATATGACGCATTGCAGAACATCCACTGAACTGCTTACCGAGGCACAAAATATTTTTGAAGTTATACTTCTTTACCGGCGATATGAGGGTGAATTTTTATATGTTAAAACCTATGATCCCGGTGCATGCGCATTATAACTTTGTTCTGATTGGATGTTCAAATGACATGTCAAAAATTATTCAATATGGCGGCTGTGGTACAGCTGTAGTTTGATTATTTATGGTTGTTGCGTTTTAAAATTTGTGTGTAAAGAAACAACAAACAAAAGTTAGTTAATAGTTATACTGCCTTTTTAAATAGTTTTCATATACATATATTTTTGGACTTTAGGACTATTTTGGACGAGGAAAACTCATTCTAATTTGGTAAGTAGTTTTTATTATAATCATATTGTAATTATACATTTGGATTAGGTTGAAATACAGTAAAGCGTCGATTATCCGAACTAATTGGGGGACATAGGTGTTCGGAAAACCGATTTGTTCGGATAATCGAACTACAATATATTGATACATATTTATAGTCATACATATTTATCCACAACTGAATAAAATCCATATTTATATACCTACATCTTTATATATATCTTGATAATGACAACTAGCAACTAAACAAAAAAGTGCAGTCTTTGCAACAACATAATTAGTTTTGGATACAATATTGAAGAAAATTGAAGATATTTTAAGCGTCAATTACTAACGCTTGCTCGGTATTCGAGTGCGGGACGCGGGAGTCGATAGTTTGAATAAGCGGTCGTTCGGTTGATCGACGTTCGGATAATCGACGCTCTACTGTACATTTATTTTCTCAAGAATGGGGATTTTACAGAGAAATTCCAAATTAGGTCCGATTTTTATTTTTAAATTATGATTTTTTGGCGTAGATTTATTTATCTAGTAGGTATGTAATGCTTTGATTTACATATTTAATTTGATTACCAACAAAAGTTCTACCAATCTTCATCTAATATATTGTTTTCTTACTGTTTTGTTATATTTTAATATTTTCTTCCACAAAATTTAAACTACATAATTTAATTATATTCAAAACAACTGTCAAACAGTAAAACGTTCAGTTGCCCTATTTTTCCACATGACAAATAATGTGGAATTGGACGAGTGAGTCTAGACTTCGATTACGAATCAAAGCGCCCCGAAAGTCACGGGTTCGATTCCCGATAAAAATTTTTATTTTTTTATATTTTTATGCATTTTATGATTGTAAGTATATTTGTTATATAATTTTTTTTCTTCAGAAAATGCGTATTTAAAATTTTTGCCAACAATTCTTATCGTTCAGAAATCATTTTTTCTTTGTGGCATTTTTCAATGTGTTTGTGTGCGTTTTATTCTTTTATTTTTTTTAAATTTTTGGTATTGCCGTAAAAATCACATAATATGTAGTAGAAGTATAACTTCTTACGTGCGTACAAAGTACACACACATTCTTTTTTTTGTTAATATATGTTCTTGTTTGTGATATTTATATGGTATGTTTTATATTACTATTTTATATATCTTGTATTTTTGACTGGCTAGAAACAATATTTTTTTGTAAAGTAGTTAAATAAATCTATAAATCTATCTATCTATCACTTCGGCTCGCATTCAGTGTACCCGGCTTAAGGTATTACTCGGTATTGATCGCGAATCCATGATAATTTCAAATAAACATTCAATTGTTTACAAGAAAGGAGAGAAGGGGGTATTTTTGAGTACAGAAATTTCTATCAAAGAATTAGGGAATAATAAATACCTGGAAAACAAACGTCAACGGAACTGAAACCGCAGAAATAAATCTAGAAATGTTCTTCTTCTTCTTCTTCCTTCTTGTATGTAAGCTTTAAAGCCTGTTTCTTCTTCAATATTATCCTCCTAAATTGTTTAGGTTATCGCACCACCTTTTTCTTGGTCTGCCAATACTTCTTCTTCCATTTGGTGACTTATCTCGTGCTATTCGTACTATCCTATCCTCTGCCATTCTACTAATGTGTTCGGTCCACTCCTGTTTCCGTTTTGTCACCCATCCATTTATGTCTATTACATTGCATGATCTTCTTATGTTTTCGCTCCTCTCCCTATCCAACAGACTTTTCCCTGATATTCGTCGGAGTATTTTCATCTCTGTTGTTTCTAGTAGTCGTCTCGTTTTAGATGTGCCAGGCCTTGTCTCCGCCGTGTATGTTAATATAGGTCTAATTGCTGCTTTATAGATTCTTGCTTTTGTGTCTTGTCTTAAGTGTTTGTTCTTCCAGATGGTGTCATTAAGAGATCCCGCCGCTTTACTTGCTTTTAAGCTTTGTTGTCGTACTTCCTCTTCAACATCTCCGTAACTGGTTATATCTATTCCCAGATATCTAAACCTAAACCCAGAATCTAGAAATGTGTCATCTGAAATATTAGATATAAACATGAACTCGGTTTCAGAGGGAAAAATTTCGTGTTTGGATATAATTACAAGACAGGGTCCATTAAATCTTGTTTTATTGGTGGCATTTAGAAACAAGTCGAAAATATTTTATTTTTCATTAAAATAGTTAAACTTGAATTTTTTATGCAGGTTAGAGTTGTAGTTCTAGGCCAAAAATTCATACAGAAACATTTTGAGTTATTTCTATATTATGGTACTCAGGCGCGGATCTAGAAATTCAAAATAGGGGGGCCAGACTTACCTCAAATACAGTGATGCCACAGTTATAGTCGGTTCGCTAAACTCAGACACATTGGCAAAAAAAAAATAATTACTAAATAGTTAATAATTACTAAAGAGTTAGTAATTTTGCCAATTTTTACAAACTTGGCCAAAAACAAAAAAAAAATACCATCTAAAATTACTAGCCAGTTGTGTCTGAGTTTAGCAAACCGACTATACCAATTTTTCTGTAGATCTACCGAATACCTGTCAAATCTACCGATCTACCTAATTATCCTTTTTTTCTACCGAAAAATCAAAATTCTTAATTTTCAAATTAATCTGCCGATTTTTTTCTACCGAAAAATCAAAATTATTAGAAAATTTTTATTTAGCGGATATAAATGGCAACACCGTTTAGTCAATTTTCAAGAATTCTTGAATTGCTTTTACTAGCTTTTGACACAATGTGCGAACCAGCAGGTATGGATTTACCAATATCAATTTTATGACCAGTCCTTTGTCCTTCTATATTATGATTTTGGGAGTAAAATGTATCTACCTGAATCTGAATAGTGAATACTGAAGCATTATGGCTTATTTTGATATAGAAGATAATTCCAAACTAAAAATAGTATTTATATTAAAATCTTAAAACAGGAGAAATATATTTTGCACCTTTTTAACTTACAGTATTTTGACATAACTAAAGAACATTAAAAAAGTTTCTTGTTCTCAATTGCTTCAATATCCGTCATTGTTTTGTTTTTAAACGATTATAAAGTGTAAAAAATCATGCTTTTTGCCTATAGAACATTCCTTGTAGATTTTAGAGAAAAATGTTTGAAATAAATATTCTACAGGGTGGTTCATCTTATCCGCCTTGGTGTCTGTACGAAAAACCACTTGATATTTTAAAAAAATTTCTTCACAGAAATATACAGGGCCATTAGTACCACAATCTAAAAATAATGTGAATTATACAGGGTGCTCCAAAAAAGACTGGTATATCAAAGTTATATTTTTTCTTATAAAATGCCCTATATCTAATAACATTATTGAATTGACCTTGAAAAATAAGCTATACTTCCATAAGGGTTCCCTATACCTAAATACAGGGTATTTTGATTTATTTCGATTTTTTATAAAATATAAGGTTTTAGAAAAAAATAAATATCTACGAATCTAAGAATCAGTAACCAATTCTTTCTTGGATCTTAATAATTGACTATTTACAATACTTAAGCAGATGCTTATTGTAACAAAGTTTCTTACAGGGTTTTCAAAATATGAGATTCTTCGATTAACAAATTCAAGCTGTAATAACTTACTTATTTTAAAGGGAACGCCCTGTATCTAACTAGTCTATCGCGTAGAAAATATACTTAGCTTTCAATTTGTATTAGGGCTTCCTATTCCTATCTTTTTGCAGGGTGGTCAAAATATTAGATTTTTCTATTAACAAATTCAAGCTGTAATAACTTACGTATTTTAAATAGAACACCCTGTATTTTACTAGTCTGTCACGTAGAAGATTTATTTGGCTTTCAATTC
This sequence comes from Diabrotica virgifera virgifera, assembly GCF_917563875.1. Taxonomy (NCBI): domain Eukaryota; kingdom Metazoa; phylum Arthropoda; class Insecta; order Coleoptera; family Chrysomelidae; genus Diabrotica; species Diabrotica virgifera. Next base: position 269,197,766 of record NC_065443.1, read on the forward strand.
TTATTAGGGTTTCACATACCTATCTCCCTCCATTTGTTAAATATTTAAAGATTTCCTAATTTGTAAGCTTTAAAAATTAGAATTAAGTAAATAATATGTCGTGGTTATGTACAACACATCACCAACACCGGCAATATACTTAGACAAGATACTGTCATTAATAAAATTTTCATTGTTATCATGTAATCACACAGAGTGTTGTATTATTTTAGTTGATTTTGGCCTACATGTGACATTGATAAATATGTTTATATTAAACTGCATACCCTATATTAGATGCCGTATTCTGGAAGATATTTAAATTATATTTCATTTCGTATAAGTATTGTCCATATCTTAAACCAACGGTTATTAAGTAAATTTAAGAACACAACATTTTGTTTGAATCTTTGAATCGCAATTACAAACAATTAAATTCAATGGCCACTATGACGAAAACGAGCCTATTGTACAAAAATATGTAAAAATGGGTATTTACAGAATAACATGTGTATTGGGAATGTTTACATGGAATTAAAGAGATTTTTAATATATTCCATTATAAAAAATAGAATATCGAGTATGTCATTTAAAATAAGAACACTCTTTGCGATTAAACGATAAAAATGTGAATTTTATTAACGAGAGTATCTTGACCAAGATATTTAAGTATATTGCCGGTGTTGGTGATGTGTTGTACATAACCACGACATAGATACTTAATTCTAATTTTTAAAGCTTACAAATTAGGAAATCTTTAAATATTAAAAAAAGGGAGATAGGTATAGGAAACCCTAATAATAACTGAAAGCAAAGTAAATTTTCTACGCAATAGATTAGTAAGATACAGGGCGTTCCATTTAAAATAAGTAAGTTATTACAGCTTGTATTTGTTAATAGAACAATCTAACATTTTGACCACACTCTAACAGATAGGTATAGAAAGCCCAAATATAAATTGAAAGCTATGTAAATTTTCTACGCGATAGACTAGTAAGATACAGGGTGTTCTGTTTAAAATAAGTAAGTTATTACAGCTTGAATTTGTTAATAGAACAGTCTCATATTTTGACCACCCTGTAAGAAATTTTGTTGAAGTAACCATCATCTGTTTAAGTATGATAAATAGTTTATTATTAAAATCCAATAAAGAATTTGTTACTGATTCTTAGATTCGTAGATATTTATTTTTTTCTAAAACCTTACAGTTTCATAAAAATCGAAATAATTCAAAACACCCTGTATTTAGGTATAGGGAACCCTTATGAAAATGTAGCTTATTTTTTAAGGTCAATTCAGTAATGTCATCAGATATAGGGCATTCCATAAGAAAAAATATTATGGTGGCTCCTGGCTTCTGAGCCACCTTAGATAATTAGGGGTTGGTTACCCCCGACCATAAGGGTTGATGTAGTAAATAACTCTCACAGTTAATACATTTATTTATACGTGGAGTATTTAACGGTAAGTAGCTGGTGGTATATTATTTGCTTAATGTGATGTTACTCGCTGGAATCTCAACTACTAATTGATTTATCTGTTCCCCGTGAAAGTATAGTTAAAGGTCCATTTTTTTTTATGTTTTGGTAAGCAAAAGTAGACCAGGGCGCATCTGTAAAAATATTAGTACATTTGGACGTTGAGAGGTGACTCAAATTTTTTTGCAGAAATTGCTTGAAAATAACTCAAATATTAATATTTCAGTTATCCTCCCTCTCAAAAAGGTCCGGAACATTGTTTAAATAATCAAAATATCAAAAAATAAAGGAAAATTTCGATTTTTTTCTTCGTTTTTTGATTATAACTTTAAAAGTATTGATTTCCGAGAAAAGTTGTACTGACATAAAAGTTGCGAAATTAAATTTTCTACAATATAGAATTGGTTAAAAATTTTAAAAACAGTCACCGTTGTTGCAAAATAGCAATAATTGCGAAAAAAACATACAAAAACAGGTATTCGCATTTTACGTTCTTCAACCATTTATGGTACACTTAGGACCTTCATATTTCATCTAGAAAATCTTTATGATACAGTAAAACAATACTGTAAATTTCATTAAGATCGGTTTAGATTTTGCAAAATAAATTTTGCAATCCAGCTTTCGCAAAAAAAATTCGTTTTTTCAAAATGTTCCAGGACTGAAAATAAAGCAGATAGCAAGTTGATTTTTTTTGCGTATAGAAGTGTACTGTACCTTTCATTTGCAATTTGCAAAATTAAAATCGATTAACAACCACGGCGTCAGGAATTTTTTTAAATAAACATTATTTATTGGTGCTACGCGCAGGACTGCGGATAGTTTGCTCTGATTGGGCATTCCAATGACCTTTGATAATGATTGATACATTTTAATTTGTATTACTTTTCAATATAAATAATTTGTTTATTGCAAAATAAAAACACATACTCTATCCTTTGAAATAACACTATTTTTAGCAAAAGCTTTCTTTGTTCATATATTTTATTGTAGAGAATAAAAGTTTATTATATTTAAACATATGCAATTGTTTAAACAATATTTCACAAACAATAATAAAATTAGTTTGATTTTTGTAGAATTAAAATATTAAAATAGAACAAAATATAGAGTAAGAAAATAATATATTAGATAAAGATTGGAAGAAATTTTGGTAAAATTAACTTGTGTGAATCGAACACCGCTGTCCTGCGCGTAGCACCAAAAATTATTGTTTATTTAAAAAATTTCCTGACGCCATGGTAATTAATCGATTTTAATTTTGCAAATTGCAAATGAAAGGTACAGTACACTTCTATAAGCAAAAAAAAAACTTGCTATATGCTTTATTTTCAGTCCTGCAACATTTTAAAAAAATGAATTTTTTTTTGCGAAAGCTGGATTGCAAAATTTATTTTGCAAAATCTATTAAACCGATCTTAATGAAATTTACAGTGTGATTTTACTATATCATATAGTTTTTCTGGGTAAAATATGAAGGTCCTAAGTGTCGCATAAATAGTTGAAAAACGTAAAATGCGAATACTTGTTTCTGTATGGTTTTTTTCGCAATTATTGCTATTTTGCAACAAGGGTGACTATTTTTTAAATTTTTAGCCAGTACCATATTACAGGAAATTTATTTATGCAACTTTTATGTCAGTATAACTTTTCTCAGAAATGAATAGTTTTAAAGTTATAATCAAAAAACCAATAAAAAAAATCGAATTTTTCCTTCATATTTTGACATTTTGATTATTTAAACAATGTTCCGGACCATTTTGAGTGGGAGGATAACTCAAATATTATTATTTGAGTTATTTTCAAACAATTTCTGCAAAAAAATTTGAGTCACCTCTCAACGTCCATCTCAAAACAGATGGGCCCTAGACTAAAGTGAGAGTGATTCAAAACTGCTGACTGCTAACAAACATACATTGATTATTATTGCAACTTGACCTTGTATCAAATACTAGCATGTATCGATGTGGTAATCTAGGTTAATCGTATTTATTAAAAATAAACATATTTGTTTTTACCACGGGCATTTAATTATTAAAGAGTTTGCCTTAAGAAGATGTTTACTGAGATGCTGTGTATCCCAACACACGTTGATATACCACTCTTTTTTGGAGCACCCTGTATAATTCACATTACTTTTAGATTGTAGTATTAAAGGCCCTGTATATTTCTGTGAACAAACTTTTTTAAACTATCAAGTGGTTTTCCGTACAGAGACCGAGGCGAATAAGATGAACCACCCTGTATATCTTAATAGTTTCTAATTTGAAATACATAAACAATTGGAGATAATTGCAAAAAGCCCTTATTTTTCCAGTAATTTATAAATGTTAATCACTTATAACTTTTATTTATTATAATAAAATTTTTTAATTTGTTTAAACAATTATACAGCTTTCAAATAAGAATATTTGTATTTTGAACGTTAATAGGTACACGTGTGGTAAGTTTTTTTAAAAAGTATACAACAGGAAAAAATATGCAGTTTTATTTTATTATAAATAAATAATTCCTTATAACAAAACTAAAGCATCCTTAATATTTAGTATTGCGTTAGTTAGACGGCTCTACTCGAGTTACTTTGAATTAAAAAAATTAAGAAAATTGCTCTATAATACCTAGAAAGCCGAGAAAATTTTTTAAGGTATACCGATTTTGAACTTTGAATGATTTTTATGATGAATGGTGATTATTGATCATTATGATAATGAATGTAGTTTATTTTTGAATACTGAATGATACCTAAAGTGCCTAAAGTATCATTTTTTTTGCAATATGATAGCAAAAGAAGCAAAAAATGAAATCTACCGAAATTTGAAGATTTCTACGGAAAAATAGGAGCAGTCTCCGAAAATGTTGTCCAAGACCTGTGGCAACACTGCTCAAATATTATATTATATTTTCCAGATTTAGCCATACGACTCACACTTACTCTAAGGATAAAATATACCATAAAGATTAACCTTTTTACCATCAATAGGAACGCATGGATTATCCAGTAAAATACAAATTTTTATATCTTTATTGTATCGCAAATTTAAAACGTGACTTTTCATGAGATAAGGTTTATACCCAGTGTAATGTATTTGCATTTTAAAATATCCTTTTTGTTATTCTTTGAATTGAGAAAACTATTTCCGTTGTTTATGGTTTAACCGGTACCCGAACAAATGCGCCTGCAGATTACTTTCCAGAGAAGGGTGTTTTATTAGATTTTATGGCTCCTTTCAATTCTTTGGAAGCAGTTTCGTGTAATTCAGTGTTGTACTGATGGCTTAAAGTTTAGATTTAACGGAAAAAAATAATAAATAATGAAAAATACTTATAGACTAAATACAATAGGGGGTCCATGGACCCGTTGGCCCCCTCCTGTATCCGCGCCTGATGGTACTAAACATCCTAGACAAAGGATAGAAAATCAATAACAAGAAAATATCAAGAATTAATAGCCGAATGAAGCGCATGTCATCGAAAATCTCATACCCATCTCATATGCAAGGCGCAACAAAACCTGAGATAAAAATTAATAAATTAAATCTTCAACAATCAAATCTACGATACACATTACCCTAACAAATTAACACAAAATAAAACAGAAAAACGGTCACAATTTGATATCCCTAGGGCACTATCGTCATTTCCAAACAATTTTTTTCAACCACATATTGCTATTATCCCGAATATTCAGACCAAATTTTCTGTGTTTAAAAAGGAAAACACAATCTTAAAAAAATCAGGTTATAGAATCTTCCCGGAACTTTTTTCAGAAAATTTTCATTTATTTTTGAGATTATTTTCCGTAGTGGAAATGGAAACGTCATAGAGAATAAATGTAATTTTCATTACACCAATAATAATTATTGTGGCTGTATCTCGTAGAAACATTAATACAAAATTAAACATGTCACAAGAAAATAGTTTCAGAACTTTTCAACATTAGGTACATACTTCATTTCATCATGAAACTGAGGTATATTTTTATCCTATTGTCAAATATTTTTTAAAACCACACTAATCTTCTAAACACAATTAAAAATAATTTTTTATTTTAAACGTTCAATGTATGTTCATGTTTTCAATGCAGTGACCGCAAGATACAATAGGTGGGTCATCAAAGAAGCTAGCCTTGACATTGGCCCACTGCTAAGAGCAGTATGATGCAGGAGCGCTGCAAAGCAAGAAAGAGAAGACGCAAAGAGAAGAGCGACGTTCATCACTACTGGCCAATTACATATTTCAAGAGGCACCGGCTCGTCTGCTTTGTATTTTTATGGCTCCGCGGCTATTTAGGCAATATCGGTGACCTCGAAACTAATTTTTTGCATTTCGGTTTTCACTAATTGGCTCTTAGCCTAGATACTAGGTGGTCCTGTTACCAAGGAGTGTTTGGTAATTAGCAAAATTAAAGGTCTATATTTTTGACATAATACAAAAAGTATATTTATTTTATTAAAAAATATTAGGTAAAATCCTTTATAAAAGGTATATTTAATTAAAAAATTCACTTGAAGGGCAAACAGATTCACAATATATCAACTATTCATGCTGAGACAGCTTCCAGAAAAGGGATGGGAGTATAACAGACCCATACACAATATCTTAATAGACTTTCGACAAGCATATGACAGCGAAGAAAGAAGCCAACTATGGAATGCCATGGCGGAGTTCTCAATACCAAAGAAACTCATTTGGATGACTAAAGTCTGTATGGAGGGTGGAATGTCAAAAGTACGTGTAAATAATAAACTGTCTGACAGCTTCGAAATCAACAGTGGACTTAAACAGGGTGATGCGTTATCTCCACTACTTTTTAACCTTGTATTAGAGAAAGCCATAAGGTCGGCCGAAACAAAAACAGAACTGCTATCGGTTCAAGGTCCCAAGTTATTAGTAGCATACGCAGATGACATTGATCTCGTTGGAGACTCCATCCTATCCACAAAAGCCATTTTCAACAAGGTAGAAGGAACAACAAGCGAAGTAGGGCTGAGGATTAATGAAGAGATTACGAAATATATGTGTATATTATATAGAACGACACGAAGAGACAGGATAGGACAAAATGTGACGGTCAACACCTTCAATTTTGAAAGAGTACAACGTTTTAATTCTGGGGGCCGTAATCACAGCTGACAAGATGTTACTGAAGAAATAAAAGACAGAATCCAATCAGCAAATCACTGTCTATTTGCGCTGGATAAGTTTATAAATTCAAAAAATCTTACAAGAAGTTCCAAGATCCAAATCTTAAACCATCAGACCTGTACTGACATATTGTTGCGAAATGTGGACCATGACCAAATCAAACGAAGAAAAGCTCAGACGTTTTGAACGAAAAATACTTCTCGTCCTAAAAATTTTCGGACCTCACCACGACATTAACACAAACCAGTATAGGATCAGAACCAACTTCGAATTAAAAGAACTCTACAATGACACCGATATTGTCCAAGAAATTAAATCACAGCGACTAAGATGGGCAGGCCACGTGCACAGACTTCATAACGAGATACTTGTAAGACTGGTATGGGAGGAGATTCCTACAGGCAAAAGTGTGCAAAGGATACGCCAATAGGTTCTAGAGTAATAATATCGCGGTAGTCTGTTGCATCTAGAAACTGTTCCAGACAAACGAGATTGATTTTTCCACCAAGATTAATGTTACCGCATATCATTATACTGCCGCTGTGCTGTCTACGAACATGGTGGCCAATCGTTTAGTATTTCCAGATCATCTCCACATTCTTGTCCGTCTTGTATCTGCTGCAAATCCAAATCGGGACTCATCTATGAACAGCGTAGAGGCCCACTCACGTCTAACCCAATTTGCGTGTTCTTGTGGCCACTCAAGTAGAAGATCGTGATTTCCTCTGGATAACACAATCACTCTCACGGGTCTTTGATTATTTCTAACCATACTTCATACTTCTTCTTCTTCAGGTGCCATCTCCGCTACGGAGGTTGGCAATCATCATAGCTATTTTAATTTTTGAGGCAGTAGCTCTAAATAGTTGTTTTGAGCTGCATCCAAACCACTCTCTCAGGTTCCTCAACCATGAAATTCGTCTTCTTCCGCTGCTTCTTCTGCCATCTATCTTTCCCTGCATTATGAGTCGTAGGATGCCATACTTCTCGCCCCGCATCACATGTCCGAGATACTGTAGCTTCTTTTCTTTAATTGTAAGTTCAACTTCCTTTTCTTTACCAATTCTTCTCAGTACTTCATTGTTTGTAACTCTATCTACCCAGGTAACCCTCATAATTTTTCTATAGGTCCACATTTCAAAGGCGTTAAGTCGTCTCATTGTCTCTACATTTAACGTCCATGATTCCACTTCATAGTATAGAACACTGTAGACGTAACATTTTGTTAGGCGTACTTTAAGAGCTAATGTTAAATCTTTGCTACATAGGACCTTTTTCATTTTTATAAAATTAGAACGTGCTTTTTCGATTCTGACTTTTATTTCTGCAGTGTAGTCATTATTTTCTATTATAAGTGTTCCTAGGTAAGTGTACTTTTTTACTTTTTCGATCTGCTGGCCCTCTACTATCAATATTTCGTTAGTATTATGGTTGTTTTTACTAATTTTCATAAACTTCGTCTTTTTAATATTGAGAGAGAGTCCGTACTCCCTACTACACCTTACTATTTTACTGATGAGTCTTTGCAGGTCTTGTAAACTATCGGCTATTATTACTGTATCATCTGCATATCTGATGTTGTTAACTAAGACTCCATTTACTCTTATGCAGACTGTTTCATCTTTCAGAGTTTCTCGCATTACCTCTTCAGAATAAGCGTTAAATAATAGAGGTGATAGTATGCAGCCTTGCCTGACTCCTCTCTTTATTTCCATTTCATACTTCATACAGTCTATTTCTAATCGTTTGGCCACATACAGACACCTGATGGATCTCTTGCAGCCTCATTTGTAATTGAAGAGTACATGGGAGAAACAAGGAATGTCACATTTTCATGAATTTTGGCTTTTCTCACCATGTGGTAGCAAAAACTGAGTAATATCGACTAGGCTATCGATTCAGGACAATAACCAGAAAGATCAGCCTATCTAAATTTTTTAAGAATTTTTAACATGCGAAGGACCAGGATTGTCCGCACGCCACTGGTCAAAAATAAGGAATGTTACCAGTTTTTTGATGCATTATTAAATTAATAAGTTAATATGTAGATTAATATTTATTATATTAAGATTATGGGCTAATAATTGCAGAATTTTGCTAAGAATCTCCTAAGTTGTTTTTAGATATCATAAGAATTAAACCTTTATTGATGTTTATCTCAATATGTATAATGTGACATGTGACATTCCTTGTTTTTTTCCTATACTCTTCAATTGTGATTCAAATCACAAGAGGTGGTTCCACACTTTTATACTGGTTGGTAATAAACTCACGAGGAATAAGAATAGGTATCACTGTTCCTAACATCTGACAAAATTTCAAGTGGAACCGTCAGAAATCGATTTTTCTGCTCAAGAGCTCTAAAAAACGCCTCAATTGAGAAAAAAAATGACTTGACAGCCAAGCTACACCGGAGTATCTAATGTCTACGACTTATCGAGGGTCGATAATAACTTGGGACTGCAAACGGCGACAAAATATCTATTTTGTCCATCTTAACTCGACAAATGAGATTGATTAGCTACTTAATATTGCCAAAACTGATATACAAAGGTGAATCTTGGACCTTAAGACAAGGGAAAAGCCGAAAGAAAGACCCCGCTGAACTATTGGAGATGAATTTTACAAATGATGTGACCCACCACAGGACAAATAATTAATTTTAAATAAGCTAAAGGTTGGCAAACCACCCTCTAATTCATCTCCAACAGTTAAAATACTTGAATGATGTAAGCGTATTTTTGTAGTAAAAAAACTATATATACCTATAAACATTGATTTTGTTATTAATTATTTTTTACAACCTATTTATGTACAAAGCAGTATAAAACCAATACACAGTAGACTAATACGTAACTCTAAATAATTATCAAAATGATAAAACGGCCCTGTGACCCTGTAGAAATACAGAGGGAATTAGCCGAAAATAATGTGGAGAGGTATCAGCTTAACTAAAGCCGTCCTTAATTTTCTTTTTTCAGTTAATAACTTTTTTTGAATTAACGCTGAAAGTTTTTGTCCCTCTTTCATAAAGCAACAAGATAAAGCTCCTTTCCCTGCTTTTGCAAGATGACAGCTAATTAATAATTCCGGTAGTAGAAAAATTTAATCTGAAAATAAAATCGACATACTGTAAACATGAAAAAAATCCATTTCAGTATTTTTGGAGATCTTTTACTCTTTTTCCTTTACATCTATATTTTTATGTTTACATATACTGATTCGGCAAAGAATTCGATTTTGAGATTGAACACGAAGTTTAGCCCCTATATAATTTATAATGTCCCAGGTTCTTATTGTTTTGGGTTCAGTACACCTTGTAAATAATCTATTTTATTTACAAATGGAACCAAGAGCCAAAATCATGGTTGGTTTCATTTAATCGAATAAACTATCTTCTAGTAATGTCGTCCCAGGAACGCAACTCATAAATATTGGAAATATAATCTTAAACTCATCTACTTTAAAATACATTATATTATATCCGTGGACGTATATAAGTGGACGTCGAAATATCAAATAAATTTAATTTAAACTTAAATTGTAGCTTACTCCGAAATAAAATAGTAAACTGCATAAGATACCACAAGGAATAGCTTCAGAACAATATTAAGACAATAAATATGATATGATATAACTGTGTATTATATATTTCATAATTAAATAAATTTTTTTTGGTATTCATATAATTGACTGTTTTTACCGGTCAGAAAAGAAAATCGCAAAAAACAGGTTGAACAAAACCAAACAAAATGACAAGTTATTTTTGTGCTGTTAATGAAAGTATGCTAAAAAATTATCTGGTTTTTTATGAATTTTTCACAGACGGTTTGTCAACATGTTCTAGTCGAGACGCTTTTAATGACCTACATCAATCAATCTTGTTTTCATGTTTTTCTTATAATTTTTAAGCTACTTAATTAAAAAGGAAAGCACCTATAAATTTTCGGTTTGTCGTAAAATCGACATGTTTTGAGAAAATTAGATTAAAAACGCCCGAGAAGCAAAAAAGTCGCAGAAGGAGACCATGTCAGACTCGGCCTAATGAAGCGACACTCAAAGTTTGAAGAGAGTATCTATCATAAACTTTTTTCCAGACGGGCACTCTAACTATTTTTAGCCAAAGGAGCAAAATTCAAAGCAAAAAAATATTTGATTATATTAATACGCCTCAGAGGACAAAAGCATTTAAGAAGAAAAACAGAAAGAAGAGGTTATTGTCGGTCGTTTTTGTTGTCTGCTAATATATAATCTACATAGCATACATAGCAATACTTATCACATTCTCTCGCATCTTATACCTCTCTATTTTACAATTCCTTAATTTTTTCATTTATATTGCAAACGATATTATTTGTTAAGTAAGTTCCTCATTTCTCTTCGTTGGATTACGGTGGATATATTAATCTCTTCTTCTTTTTATTCCAGGGATTATTAATTTTTTGCCTATTTGAGATCATATTTTGAATACAGATATTTACATTACAGAACCGGCAAAAATTTTGCCTCAAAATACTGCCAAAAGATGGAAAACATATTAAGTTGTGAGATAGTACGAGATAGAGCTAGTTATTATACGTGGCTAGTTGACTTCAGTCATAATTATACGTATGACGTCGAAATACGTTGTATTTAATGTCTCATGTCATCTTAACAAGAGTGTAGGCGACTTGATCAACAATTTAATTTTGCATTAAGAAATTACTAATAATTAATGACTGGACTGAGCTTGTAACGTTACAAACGTCACATCTTTGATATTTTATTTTTAAATAATTATTTTACCTTATTTCCTTTAATATTTCATTAATAAATATGTTCTTCTATTTGGTTTACCCATTTCCCCCTTTAAAAATCGGTTGGCGCCCTCTTTTATTATTCACTTTTATTACCCTCTTTTATTATCTTCTATTTAATATATCTCTTTTCATTTAAATCATCGATTGAACATACTGAACGCACCCCGTACACTCATACTCTGTAAGTATCTGTCTCAATACGGAACATGCGCTTCACTACCTATGTCGCACTTTCATGAAAGTGTCACTTTATCCCTACCCGCTGACACAAATCGAAAATGGAAGGGAAAAATTAATCCTTAAAAAGGCATGTAATTCGAAAAATAAATCATTTTTTTCCAACAAATCATCTCTCTTGGGGTAAGAATAATATTATACTGTAATTACAGTTCAACATCTAACAGCTTTTTCTAATATTTTTTTATATCTAACCTAACTTTCAATGTCAGACCATGTGTTCTGATATTTTGGTTTTAAATACTTATATTATCTTTTTAATTTACATACACTGTGTCCGTAAAGTATGGAACAAATTCTTTTTTAGCTAAACAGAGCATTTTAAGAAATAATCCTGAAACACGTCGATTTTTGATTTTAATTTACCGTATTTTAAAACAATATTCTAATATACAGGGTGAATTACGTTCGAGTAATGACGTCACCTTCATTTTTTTTAATGGAACACCCCCATTTTGTCTCAATTTTCGGATTACTCTAGCTGAGCTGATTCCAAAAATGTATCACATGTTGATTCAAATTGGTACAGGGTGGACAAAAATACAATAGATTTGTGTGTGTTCATACAGTAACGCGTTAGTTAAATTAACAATATTTTCAAAAATACTTATTTTATTTTTGATATTTTAATTATATTTTAATTTTAATTAATTTTTGATATTGTTTAGTTGAACATTTTAATTTAATATCAAAAATTAATTAAACTTTAATAATATGAGCATACACAAAACTATTGTATTTTTGTCCACCCTGTACCAATTTGAATCAATATGTGATACATTTTTGAACTCAGCTCAGCTAGAGTAATCCGAAAATTGAGACAAAATTGGGGTGTTCCATTTAAAAAAAATGACGGTGACGTCATTACTCGAAAGTAATTCACCCTGTATATCAGAATATTATTTTAAAACACCGTAAATTAAAATCAAAAATCGACGTGTTTCAGGATTATTTCTTAAAATGCTCTGTTTAGCTAAAAAAGAATTTGTTCCATACTTTACGGACACAGTGTATATGCACGTTTAGTAATCAAAATTTTAACTATTCTCCTCATCTAAATTCCATCTAATTTACAAATTCCATCTAATTTACCCTTGCCAATTACTATTTCTGAATACTGTTTGGCAAAGGTACAATTTGGTTTTCTTCTTGATTCTACAGTTTCTTTGGTTTCTACAGTTCTTGGGAATAAAATCTACTTTCTCCTTTCGGCAGCATAAAGCCCATCGCCGGCGATGCACCGGATGGCTGACAACATGAGACCATGACATGTAGACTGCACGACCACCATCTATAGCTGCAGGGGCCTAGGGCCGAAGATCCGTCCAGGCCTACGAGGAGTCTACAACAGCAGTACCATTCAACATCAAGAAGTTACCATCGAGCCGAATATCAAAAGCCATAAGTATAATCCAGAATTGTTAGTTTTTGGCAAGAATTTGAATACATTTGTTAATGCAATTTACTAAGTCATATTTTTATTATATCTTTAAGAACAATAAACATGATTAGTAAAAAATATTGTTTTGTTTGCTACCATTCTAAATTTTCAGAGTTCATATCTAAGGTTAGGACAAGACGAACACATACCTGAGTGACTGAGCTAAGCTAAGGGTGTAACGATGGGTATCTTGGATGATTGAGGTAATATTATTGAATGTTATTTCAATTAGCTTGGGGTAGTCCATCGCTTATTTCGTTTCAAGCTGACTATTCTAAGGTCTTGCTGAAACCTATCGATAGGGGTAATGTAACATAATGTAAATTTTTTGATTTCTATAGATAATTCCCCACCTCTACTAGTTTCATCTCTTTGTATTTCACAACGTATTGTTTTATATCGTTTGCATTAATTTGCAGGTTCTTAGCTCACTCATCACTGTATTGTTTCGTTTTGTAATTAAACGAAATGATTACATTTATACAGGGTGTCCCGAAAAGATTGGTCATAAATTATACCACAGATTCTTGGGTCAAAAATAGGTTGATTGAACCTCACTTACCTATATACAATAGTGCACACAAAAAAAGTTACAGCCCTTTGAAGTTACAAAATCAAAATCAATTTTTTTTTTCATATATCGAAAACTCTTAGAGATTTTTCATTGAAAAGGGACATGTGACATTCTTATGACAACAGCATCTTAAATAAAAATTAAATTAAGATTTGTATACCCCATAAAAGTTTTATGGGGGTTTTGTTCTCTTAAACCCCCCAAACTTTTCTGTACGTTCCAATTTAATTATTATTGTGGCACCATTAGTTAAACACACAGTTTTTAAAATATTTTGCCTCTTAGGACTTTTTCGATAAGCCAGTGTGTATCGAGATATTTTGAATATTTATCGAATCCACCACATATTTGTATATATGGTTCAAGTACGATTATAGAGACCTGTTAATAATCTGAAAATGTATTTATAATTTACATTTTTATGTATATTTTGAAAAAAAAGCCACATCTCGATAAAAGGTGACTTATCAAAAAAAGTCTAAGAGGCAAAAAAGTTTTAAAAACACCGTGTTTAACTAATGGTACTACAATAATAGTTTATTTGGGGCGTACACAAACATTTGGGGGGTCAAAAGAACAAAACTCCCTTAAAAATTTTATGAAAATATATTAAAAAAGAAGCCGCATCTCGATAAAAACTCGCTTATCGAAAAAATACTAGGAGACAAAAAGTTTTAAAACCCTTGTGTTTAACTAATGTTACCACAATGATGAATTAATTGGAACGTACACAAAAGTTTGGGGGGGTTTAAGGGATCAAAACTTCCATAAAATTTTTATGGGGTGGACAAATCTCACTATAATTTTGTTTTAAGATGATCCTGCCATAAGAATGGTACATGTCCATTTTTAATAAAAAATCTTTAATAGTTTTCAATATAATGAAAAAAATCGATTTCCATTAATTTTAAAGGGCTATAACTTTTTTTATGAACACATTTGTACTAAGGTAAGTTAGGTTCAATCGAACTATTTTTGACTCGAGAATGTGTGGTATAATTTTTGACCAATCTTTTCGGGACACCCTGTATAGCGCACTCCATTTGTTGTAGAAATTGACTATACCCTTTATCTTCCGTGTCTACTGTCTGTCGTGATGATTTTTTGTTCTACTATAGCAGTGGTTCTCAATCTTTTTGAGTCATGTACCACAAAATACTTTTTAATATTTTTGGTACCACCTAACTGAAATAACTACCTATCTAGATAGGTAATCTAATTAACTGTAATAGTGGTGATTTTGACAGTTTTGCGTTTTGTGTACCACCGCAAATAATGATATGTACCACCAGTGGTACATGTACCACAGATTGAGAACCGCTGTACTATAGGGAAAAATTAATAGAAGAATTTTCTTTAATACATCATCATTATCACCATTACCGCTACTATCATTATCCTTGCTCTACAAGTTCTCCACCAATATTTTGCTTTATTCATTTCGATCTTGTTCTTGCATATTTCGTTTGGATATTTCTATCGATATTCTTTTGTCAAATTGTCTTCAAATATTCTAAGATTGATTGTTAAAATCATTGTTTGTGTAGTTTTTCTGAAGATCAATTAAACGAGTATTGTTGAAAGTAACGAATGGGAGGATAAGAAAAATTAGGCCCATCCTGGGTACCAGGTAAGACGATGACCATCACCGTTATGATATTCGTGTCAGCGAGCCTAAAAACCCCCCAAGTAGCAGAATTGAACTCATTTCCGTTGAACAATTATATCCGAATTACAAATTTAACATTTTTCGTCGCGTCGACATGGCTTTGGTAAATGCACTTTCCTTGTTAGATAATGAAATTTTCATTTCGTCATAATCATTTTTGTTCACAATTTTTCTGCACAATCCAACTGTTAAAACTTTTTAAGGTTTATTGCTTAATTTTTGCGGCTATCAAGTAGGATAATAATAATAAATATAATAATCTATTACTGAGTATCATGGTATCATGATTGGACAAATCTAACGTTTTTGTTTTGTAAAAATTATTGACAAAATAATAAAAAGAATACAATAATTGCTGTGTGTACATTGTTATTCCTTGTATATTGATATGTTATAGTTAAGGGTCTATTTGGAAATATCTCACGTTCTTTTAACCAGATTATTGACAAAATAGTAGAAACAATACAAATGATGTGTATGTATTGTTTTCCCTGTATATATTGATATGATAAAAGAGCGGTGTATCACATAAACTAGAAAATCCTGATAAGGAAGTTAGCACCGGTAAACGTTTTTCTAGTCGAACAGCATTTTTCTAAGTAAACCAGTATAAGCACCACTACAGTTCCACTACTAAGATATAATTGTGTTCGCGAATATAATATGGTTTTGATGGGATATTCGCAGATATGGTTACTATTTATCACTCTGGTACTATTGTTGCTGTATTATACTAAAAGTATTCAGCACTTAGACTTTGAAATGGAAATTTTGGTCAAAGATCATGTTGGTCAAATAGAATACAGGAAAATATTTTGATATGCCTTAAATATGAGATGGCAAAAAAGCCAATAGTATGGTCATAAAAAATACAACATACTAAACGTTTTTAAAAGTTTAGACCTAATATACAACGTATAGTTGACAGTACTTCGTCCTTTTTGGAAGATGATTACAAAAGTCTTAAAAATGTTCTTTTACCGTAAAGCTAGCAGCACCCACTGTTTCTCCGAAACGACTACAGCAATACATTTTTGCTTTCCGTAGTAAATTAGCAATAAATTAGCAATTAATTCCTTGGGGTTGAATTTTCGATTTCCATAGTTTTTTTGGGGGTGAATTTTGCGTTAGGGGATGATGGGGTAATTTTTCGGGATTGGTTAATGTATTAATCGAGACCAATTAATTAGCAATAAAATATGCCGTTAAAATGGGCCCTCTACGCCTTTTCATTACCGAGATATAGGTTAGGTGTTGCTACCTTTACGGTAAAGCTAGCAGCACCCACTGTTTATCGGAAACGGCTACAGCAATAAATTTTTTCTTTCGGTAATAAATTAGCAATAAATTAGTAATTAATTATAGCCTTAGTCGGAATTCGGTCTTGTAAAATGGTGCTGCTAACTTTACCGACATCTCTATACCTACTTTTAGTGCAGTCACAGAAGGTGGATATGATCTATTATGTCCGATTTCGTTGAACCTCCATCGATTTGCATGAAAATTGGTGAGTGGTTAGAGCACAGTATATAGAGGTTCCACAGTAAAATCGCTCTTCTGTCGGCGCTTTGATCTCAGGAAGTAATACCGGCAGTACGCAATTGGTAATTCACCAGTGGTGGATGCGGGTTTTCCCTGTTAAAAGCCGTACATTTCTATGCGAATAGCAATGCGAGAGTGGGGCAAAAGCGACTGCCAACATTGCGCGGTCGCCATGCGCGACTACAGATTTTACTTCCAATTTTTCAGAGAGTGGTTCTACTGTCCCTCTTTATACTGTGGTTAGAGGATATCTCAAGGAACAAAGGTGACATGGTGTGAACTTGCGCTTTTACCCTGGGGGTGGATACCACCCTTCCTTGGGGGTGAAAATTATTTTATTAAAAATAACCCCACAATTAGATAGAGGGACAAATTATAAGCAAAATTTGTTATGTAAAGTTATTAATATAAATCAAAACTTTTTAAATTATTAAAGATCAAAGATTTTAATTTTTCGTGAGAAAAATGCATGTTTTTAACCGATTTTTCATAAATAACTCAAAAACTAAAGGTTTTTACAAAAAAGTTATTATTATCAAAATTGAGGCTAATAAAAAATAAAATAAAATCCTTACTAGAAAAACCTTTCAATCTTAAGTAAAAGTGAGTTATAGGTAATTGAATGTATATTTCTTTCGTTGAGTACCCAAATCTAAGTATTCAAGTTTAAATACCGGGAAAATGATGCATTTTATAACCAAAACTTATTAAACATTTGTCAAAGTTGTTAGAAATATCTGTCAAATAAGCCCTCGAACAAGTTGATAGCATTAAAATTTATGCACTAAAAATGTTTCAAAATTTATCTTTTAAAAATTTTTCCAAAAAATGTTATTGTTTTTTTGTAAATAACTCCAACAATTTTTAAGATATCAAGTTGACCTAAAAACTAGTTAAAAGCTGATACCCAGAGCTATTAAAAAATGTCAAACTTAGTCTTCTATATCTCTTACTTTTTTAAAAATAAAAGGTTAAATTGACTCGGTTACATGGTTCTCGCAGCAAAATTGAAATTTTAAGCGTATCTATCTCTGTTATTTTTAACCCTATGGAAATAGTAAAATGGGTAGAGTATTTGGAACATAAAAAACTAAAATTTAGTTAAATATCATTTTTTACGTATATTGAGTATTTTTGGAGTTATTATCAAAAGAAAATGAAAAGTACGATAATTTTAAAAATTCTGATTTTTTAAATAATATTTTTTTTTTCAAAAACATGCCTTCTAAACCGGTCAAAATTGTTGAAATCATTAACTATGTTAACCTAAAGAAATTCTTGTGAGGATTACTACAAATTTTAATTTTTGTGGAAATGGCGTATGTTTTATTTTTCACTTTTTCCTAAAAAAATCGAAAGGGTTCATTATTTTCATCATAACTTGCTTAATTTTGATGCTATTATCTTCTCCTGGAGCTCATTTGATAGGTACTCCGAAGTAATTTGACAAGTGCTTAACAAGTATATTCTATAAAATGCATCGTTTCCCCGTTATGTAAGCTTGAATACTTAGATTTGAGTACTCGTCGAAAAAAATATACATTGAATTACCCATAACTCACTTTGAAATAACATTAATTTAGTTCTTTAAGTGGGAAGTATATTAAATTTTTTATTATATTTAATTTTGGTGATAATAACTTTTTTACAAAAGCTTATAGTTTTTAAAAATCCACAAGGAAAAAGTTTTCCTGTAGTTGGCTGTATACCATGTGATTCAAAAAACAATAAATCTTGTATAAAAGGTATACTTAAAAAATCCTCAAAAGGGCCACATCAAATTCACATAACTAGCTTTCGACTGGTTTACCAGTCATTATCAGTGCTTACGTGTAATGTACATGCTTAACCACCAAGATAGTATTACACAAAAATATGTGGGTTAAAGCCCAGTAAAAGTAGTCCGTCAAGGAAACATTGGTATAAAATGCTACCTTAAGCCTGGATGTTTAAAATATTATCTAATTTGCCCTAGGTAACATCTGAGAGCTAGGTATGACTTGTTCACATGTTGGAAGTGAGACGGCAAGCTAATAGTTTTTGACTAATACGTGAAAAATTGCTTTAAAACATGCATTTTTTTAAGAAAAAATAAAATCTTGGATACTCAATAACTCAAAAAGTATTAATTTATGTTAATAACTTTATATAACAAATTTTGCTTAGAAGTTGCCCCTCTATCGATTTCTGGTATTATTTTTAATAAAAAAAATTTCACCTTCGAGAAGGGGTGCCATCCACCCTCATGGTAAAAGCGCAAGTTGGCATCATATCACCTTTGTTCCTTGAAGTATCTTCTAACTACTCACCAATTTTCATGAAAATCGATGAAGGTTCAACGAAATCGGAGGTGAAAACCTTCAGTGACTCCACTATTATTTGTTGATTGCAAAAAAGCTGGATATCGAATCAAAATAAAAAAATAATATTATCTTAGGGTATAAGGATAATTCATTAATTTCTCTAATTAAGGATTCTCTCTCACTCTCTCTCTCTCTCTCTCTCTCTCTCTCTCTCTCTCTCTCTCTCTCAATATCTCCCAATAATTGGAAAAAAAAGAAAAAAGTCTCAAATTTAAGTTACGTATTCTTTTATGAGGAATCCAAATCTGCAAGGAAAATATGAAAATATGGGGGTTCCTATTTAAGATTATAAATTTACCCCCCTCCTACCGGCACGGGGTGGAGTGCGAAGTCGTGTTTGATGTCATTCGATAGGCTTTAGAAAAATATATCAAACGTATTTTTCAGTTTTTCAGTCCGATGTTCATTTCACGAAATATTGGACCGTCCCTACTACTAACCCTACGACTACGACTCCCTAATTTTGACACCCACCATATAAATGCATTTTCTCAGCGCAGTTAATGAGATTTTCTCGTATATGTTCATTTAATTAATTAGAGCCTCCATTTGCTTTTGTTTTTTTTTCCTTTTTTTACTTTTTTAGGTCGCTTTTCCATTAAAAGCTAGAGAGCATCACAGCTACAATAAATTTAATTTTTTTGTTTTTTAGTAGTCTTAGTTTTTCTTGCCGTCTGCTTTGAAATTCTTAACAATAGATTCTAGTTTTAATTAATTAATCCCATCAAATTGTGCCAATCTGTATCAAAGTTTATAAACTTTAAAATTAATTAAACTTTTCTCAAAGTGATCCCAGGAAATTAAAAAATATACTCAAAGTATAATTATAACGTTTTTAAAGTTGGCTGTAGCTTGTCCAAATTATTGTTAAGTGGAGTTAACTCCAAGTAAAGATAAACAAGTTCAATAAAATTAGTTTTTTTTTTCTAATAGCACATAAAACAATACTAAAAATATTACTCTACATCCCACCAGATTGAAAACAATGGGAACCTTCTCTGGTTACACCACCGAGGCTTCTTTTCAAACTGGCTCTCTGGTTACAGGCTCCGAGGCAAATTTTCGAAGCCTCGGAGGTGTAACCAGAGAAGGTTCCCATTGTTTTCAATCTGGTGGGATGTGGAGTAATATTTTTAGTATTGTTTTATGTGCTATTAGATTAAAAACTTAGTCTTTTGTTAGCAGTTGCCATTAGGGCATCCCTGCCATTTCGATCGTTGCAATCCATGACTGCAAGCCGGGGTTTGTCCTGGTTGGGTCGGAGAGAGCAGCATATGTGCCTCTTGATGAGAGACTAATAAGTTTCGAAACCGGTAGAGGTGTCTGCTGCACTCTCTGATTGGACTAGAATATGATACGGCTGCAGTTTCGTATTGCAACGAAATTGAAAATGAAAATGGTTATTCATTTTTGATTTAGATGTTTACTATGACTGGAGTACGAAGGGATCCATTCTCGTTGGAACTTTACCGTGCTGAGCAGATGGGACGTGAATTATAAATTATAAAATTCCCTTATCTTCTTTAGTCTCAGCGTCCGTTATGGCTTGCAAATTTTAGAAGCCTCGGAGGTGTAACCAGAGAAGGGTCCCATTGTTTTAAATCTGGTGGGATGTAGAGTAGTATTTTTAGTATTGTTTTATGTGCTGTTAAGTTGAAAATTAGTTTTTTTGCTAGCAGTTGCCGCTAGAGCGTCCCTGCCTTTTAGTTCGTTGCAATCCGTGACTGCACGCCGGGGTTTGTCCTGGTTGGGTCGGAGAGAGTAGCATATGTGCCTCCTTATGAGAGACTAATAAGTTTAGAAACCGGTAGAGGTTCTTGCTGCACTCTCTGATTGAACTAGAATATGACGCGGCTGTATTTTCGTGTTGCAACGAAATTGAAAATGAAAATGGATGTGAAAATGGTTATTCATTCTTTATTTACATGTTTACTATGATTGGAGTACGAAGGGAACCATTCTCGTTGGAACTTTACCGCGCTGAGCAGATGGAACGTGAATTATAAATTGTAAAATTTCCTCATCTTCTCAGCATCCGTTATGGCTTGCAAATTTGGTATGGGCAGATATGTTTCAAATTTTAGAAGCCTCGGAGGTGTAACTAGAGAAGGTTCCCATTGTTTTAAATCTAGTATTTTTAGTATTGTTTTATGTGCTATTAGGTTGAAAATTAGTCTTTTGCTATCAGTTGCCGCTAGGGCATCCCTGCCTTTTAGTTCGTTGCAATCCGTGACTGCAGGCCGGGGTTTGTCCTGGTTGGGTCGGAGAGATCAGCAAATGTGCCTCCTGATGAGAGACTAATAAGTTTCGAAACCAGTAGAGGTGCTTGCTGCACTCTCTGATTGAACTAGAATATGATGCGGCTGTGTTTCGTGTTGCAACGGAATTAAAATAGGGTATTCATTTTTAGTTTTTTTTTGTTTACAAGCGATCAAAATAAATATTTTGCACAACTTAAAAATTAACTAGATATCAATATTGAGATGCTACGTATTCTCTGCCGATTTATATGGAACTGAAACCTGACTAATTAAGTACGCAACTAAAACAGGACTTGTAAGCTTTGCGATGTGGTGGTATTGAAGAATGGGGAAATATGGACAAACTCTAATAATTCAATAAACCATAAGAATGTTAATCCCTTAAGCTTAGGAAATAAACGGAAGAACCCATAGTTATACCTGTCATTTATTAAACTAATATTTGTCTGCAGACAGCCCAAATTTATTATATTGTTGTAATAATACCGGTATATTTGCCTAAATTTAAATACGCACCAATCACATCTGCAGATGTTGAAAGAACTTCTTCCACGTATAATTATAATGTATACAGATAGAAGACATAGCTTTTTACAAGAGAATTTTAAAAAACATATTATTGTTAATAGTTTGTATGCTAACGGCCATGAATAAAAAATATATTAATATGGTAATTATTTTTAGATTTTTTTTATTATATTATAGCTTAACACTTTGGAAATTTTTATTTATTGTTAATAATACGATAATTAAAAATAAATGTAATTTAATGTTAATGTCCTTTATTCATATTTATATCATTATATCCATGTTTACTTATACGTTTTTTTCTTGAACCTTGCTTATTTCATAAAAACTTTGCTTATTTTTGCGACATTTTTTGCTTATATAAGTACTTATTTTGACCTTTCTGTCATGCTTATAATCCGGACTTTAGCTATGTTTTTGCTCTCAACTCTTTATCCATTCTTTTGGTCAACTTTTTCTCGTTCTAACTCGTTTTATTTTTCCGTCTGGTCGACATTTTAGTGTGTATTTCCTTTGGTATTCGCTGTCCATCCATTTTTTGTACATCTTTGAACCAGATAAGTTGTTTTGTTGATAGGTCATCCGTGATTCTACAAAAATTAATTTCCGTTGCTCTCAGCGTTTGCCAGTATTCCTTCTTTCAGTGGCGATACCTCCATCTGTATAGGTTGATATTTTCACTTATATAATACACTCACCGGCACAAAATTCCGCCACCCAAAATTTTTGATTAAGTTTGACAATCTATAGCTTTCTTATTTGTACTCCGATTTTCAAGATTCTTGCATCAGTTAGTAGGTACATGTATTGATGTCGTTTGCTACTACGTCGGTAACAAAATTTGTGCTTAGATGGTATTATACGGTGGTGAATCGAAGCGTTGTATTTTCTCCTAATTTTAAAAATTATGTGGAAAAATTAGAGGGCTGAATTTGTTTCATACTCCGTTTGTATTATCCTGGAGGTATGATTAAAATTTTGTTTTTTGAATTAACCGAATATCTCTTTTCTTGTAAGAGCTGTAAATAAAAACGCTGCTTTGATGATTATTTTAATTAAAAATACCAAACGCACTAAAGTTAACAGAACAAAACAAAATTAACAACAAAACAAACAATTTACTAGCGGGTATATCCACCTCTTGCAGCAACGACTGCTCGAAATCTGTTTGGCATCGAATAAAGATGTGTTGTTCCTTGACTGGGGAATAGCCCGATATTCCTCTACCAGGGCCATAACTGTACAAATTTTCTGGATGCCTAGGATGACGGCGAATATCTTTTTTTAATTCTTTTCATAAATGCTCAATAGGATTGAGTTCTGAGCTGCATGCGGGCCATTCTAATCTTATGAATCCAACCTCTATTTTATGAATCCATCAGTGTTTCTGTTTACAAAAAATGGTACAGTTTTTACAAGAAAGGAGATACTCAAATATTTAAAAAAAAATCAGCGATGCCTCCGGAAAAATATGACAGGACAATGAAACAAAATTAACGCTTCCATTTTTCCACAGAATTTTTTAAAGTTAGGAGAAAATAAAACCCTTCCATTCACCCCTGTATAATGCTATGCAAGCAATATTTTGTTATATCGGAATAATACCAAACGATGTAAATTGGGACCGTGCAAGTTCGGAAAAGCGACACCTCGTTTCATAGCTCGGCAAGTTTTTTCGCACTTTTAATTAAATTGACCAATCATATTGGTCCTGGTTGCTGAATAATTGTCAAGGCCGTAGCCCAAAAAAAATTATAAGAAGAAAAAGTAAGATTCAGGTTATGTTATTAAAAGGTAAACAATTGTATGTAGTAAATAAAATTAGTTATTAAAATGCAGTACTGCAAGCAAAATAAAATTAATTAAATATCCTTTTATATAATAATTGCACTTCATATCAATATTGTGAGCAACATATAATTTTTCTTCTTCAATGACAGTAGGTATGAAATATACATCAATTTGACAATTTCAATTGACAATATGAATTATTATTTCATGATCGTTTCTCTTATCCCCTCCAAGTACTTGCACACCGCGACCTACAAACTGGTGCAAGAATCTTAAAAATCGGAGCACAAATAATAAAGTTATAAATTGTCAAACTTAATCAAAAATTTTGGGTGGTGGAATTTTGTGCCGGTGAGTGTATATAGAGAATACCTACAACGATTGAAAAAAGGTACGGCGCACAAAGAAGATTTAAAGGTAGAATATAAATATATGTAGTTTCTCAATATTGCAATCACAATAAAGGTACACTAGAAATAAACAAACCAATACACGTAAACGAGTAGTACTTCCGATTCATAATTTGCGTCTAAGTATACATTGTAAATCCCAAATCATGATTTACAAAGTTAACACATTGTAAATCATGATTCGAGAGTGTGTCTCTTAAAATTAACGTGTCTTGGTTTGTTTATTTTTGGTGCATCTTTATTGTGATTTTAGTATAATTTTCATGCGTTTTATTATTAATTTGAAATTGCTAATGTGCTAAAATTTATTAGTTCTATCCATCACAAAGCTTTGGATTTCTGCATTTTGGTATTGGTATAAAGGTTAATTTTATTAATTATCTCCATGGCAATAGTATAGAAATCTTTTGCATTTCTGGGATGAATTATTTCAACACAAATTAAATGAGAATAGGAAGTTTTATTTTGAACTATCTAATTACAAGTTGCCACTCTGGCATTTATATTCCTCCATTGCCACCTATACTACTTAAATACTTAATTATTGAGGAATCTCCGTCTCTACGGTACGTTGTCTTTTAAATGTACACCAACATTTTAACTTTTCGTCCAAAATAAAAAAAAATAAATACCACTCCTGTTAGTTTCGTTATGAGGTAAATGACAACTCATTTTGATCATTCCCATGAAAACATGTGATAAAATATATTATTAACTTGTAACATTATAATTATTACAATTATTATATTTATATTCTCTGATATGCACACATGTATGTAGGTAAGTATGATTGTATGTATATAAACTATTTGTGTTGTTAATTACAGCTAAAATCATAATACATGTATTTAGTTTAGAGTGGATTTACAAATACTTGTAATTTGATTTGCTCAGTAAATTTTTCCAGTTACCTGTTATTGATTTTACCTTAAATAACTATTTATTAAATTACAATATTAACTCTCCCTAATAATTATTATTCTGTATGCATATTAATCTTGTTGATTTATATATTAATATATGGAATATTTGTAAAATATTCCTTTTAGTTGTTATTTTTATTTCCAAGTGTCTTTAATATCAAAACTTAAAAACTGGGAATTGCAAAAATGTTCTATTTTCGGACGAACCCAGGATGTGTATGTGACTGCCGAATCTGTTCACAAACTAAGGAAGCATTATGATTATTAAAAGGACTCTTTTATTTTTTTTTTCAACCAATTTTAATAGCTTGTAGATACGATGATCTGGTTGTAGAACTTGTCGTTAGGCTCTGGGGAGGTGCAATTGTAGAAAATTGAATTTTTATGCATACTAATAAACGTCCAGATACCAGCGCAGTGACGGCAGTCTTCCTGGATGCACAAGATATCACTATTCTAGAGTCGCCTGTTTGCTCACCTGAACTTAACCCTATAGACCGTTTGTGAGATATACTTAAAAGAAAAATTATAGCTTGCAGGGATAATCCACAAAACATCGCACTGATAGTTCAATTTGCTCTTGAAGAATGGAAAAACCTTCAATAACAAATAATGTTGACAATTTTATTAGGAGCGTGCTCTCGAAAATTGAAGCTTACATAAGGGCCAGAATTGGTATGTACTTCCACTCTAACTTTCCCCATGCAAGAAATTATTCGCTCAACTCACAGAAACTAGTATCGCAAAATTAAGCCGCTTTTTCATAGAAATCAGAATAAGTTAAAAAAGTATAAACAATATCTTGCTATCTTTGATCACGGTTATTAGACTTTATTACGATTGCCTTGACCGACGGTGGTGGGGAGACTTATATTTTTGACTTTACGTCACAAGAGTACACATTCCCATATTTTTAAATGATTTTCGATCATTGAATGTGTATTATTGTGTGTATATGTGTATTATTTGTGTTATTATGAAATAATAAGACAAATAATACACATTTTATCTTATACCGGGTGGTGAATCGTAAAAAGGGCCATAGGAAACTCAATGTAAAATTCTATTTTGTTGAATTCCTGCTTCCCTAATTATTTTACGTCAAAAGTCATGAGAGAATACTTGTAGAGAATTAAAATCTGTATTAAAATCAAAAGTTAAAATTGTTCTACGACTTAAATGCATTCCAAAAATTTTGAAAAATATGATACATTTGCCACAATAGGTATGCGTGTAAAAGTTAGGCCACACGTTACTATTTAACTGACAGTGCTCACACCATTGACTGAATAAAACACCTTTATTATTAATACTTTCTCCGCAACTGAGAGTATCTTATCAACTGTATCGTTTTTAAACAATAGATGATAAAATAAAAATATTGACAGTTCAAAAATGTGAACATTATTGCATTGTGTGTGGCCTAAGTTTGGGCTAAAAACTAAAATGTATTACATTTTTACAAAATTTCGGAATATGTTTAATTACGTAGACCAATTTTAACAGTTGTTTTCAATATAGATTTTAATCCTCTACAAATAGTTTCTAATGTATTTTGATGTAAAATAATTGGGGAAGCTGGAATTCAACAGTTTAGAATTTTACATTGAGTTAATGCAAAATTTTGACGCATGTCAAAATTCTCAATGTGTTTTAATTGTATAAATTTTTTTCGAATCCTCAGAAAACTAATAAATATTTTTGAAAAATTTAAACTCAGAATGAAGGACTACATTATTACCGAGGGCTGAAAGTCCCTGAAAACTTCTATAATGTTTATTTTAATAAGTTACAGGGCTGAAAATAAAAGAGAAGTGTGATATTTAATTTCAAATATTTCATTCAATAGAAACTGCTTTTTTATTCTAAGGGGCTTTCCGCCCTCGGTAATAATGTAATCTTTCATCCTGCGTTTAAATTTTTCTAAAATACTTGGTTTTCTCAGGACTCGAAAAAAATCATATTACTATTCAAATGACAGTACACTCTCGTGACGTAATCGCACCTTTAATGTTCATTGTTTAGCCGAACTAGGCAACCGTAGTAATGTCTAAGAACCGTGATCTTTGATAGCTTATGAATTTTGACTTTTATAATTTTCAATGACATTGACAGTTTATTGGTTTATTTGCATTTGTGATTTATTTGGACTTTTGGATCCCCAGACAAAGACGAGCATTAGTAATATCGTAGTGTTGATAACTCAATTTGTGACAAATTTGCACTTGTATCACTGTTTCTCCAAAGGTACAATATAGTACTTTCACTCTAATTTTTCCCTTGCACAAAATTATTCACGAACTACTTTTTATACTAGGTCTCTTTTTAACACACACAAACTAGTATCGCAAAGTTAAGTCGGTTTTCTATAGAAATCAAAGTAAGTTAAACAAGGATAAACAATATCGAATGTCTTTGATAGCTCATGAATTGTGACATTTACAATTTTCAATGACAGTGACAATTTTTTTGAAGTCATACTTCTTTAGGCGCGATTGAGAGTGAATTTCTATTATGCTGCGCGCATGCGCACACATACAGTATAGACGTAACTGCAAAATATTTCAATTTTTGTAGATATGCCTCAGCGAAAATAAGATGCAAAACGAATATATTAGTGTTTTTAGTAAATGTATTTATTATAAAAGATAAAAAAGATCAAGGCAGGTTTTGTTTATATTTGATTCAGAGTTGGACCACCATCTCCATATAACTATTTCAGCATCCTTATGCCTCATCGGTGAAGCTCAGAAGTCTCAACTCTAGAAGTCTCAAGTATTTATTATAACTTTTGTGTCTGTGGATTTGTCTTCCTCGTGAGTAAGATAATAAGTAGGTATTATTAAAACATTTTTATTTTATACTTCACTTGATCTATTTGTCACCGTGATTGTAATTATGTCCGAGAAGTGATGTAAGCAGAGCCGTTGTAGGTCATTGGTAGAGCATTCGACTAGAGATCGAAAGGTCCCGCGTTCAAATCCGGACAATTCATATTCTTTTTTTTTTACTTTTGGTATTGTTTAAAAAAATGAATGTGGTAAGTATTAGTTTAACATTGAAATCAAGTACAAATAAACTGTTTAAAGTATATTTATTTCGTTGAAATCATATAATAGAATTATAACTTCTTACGTGCGTACAAAGTACACACACATTCTTTTTATTTATTTGTATTTATTTTTTATTTTGTTTTATAAATCAATAAAGTTTTATTTATTTATCAATAAGTTTATTTGGTTTATATTTATAAAAAATAAATATAATATTTCAGTTAAATAAAGAAAGAGTTGCAATACTGACTTTTGGGTCCCCAGACAAAGACGAGTATTAGTAATATCGTAGTGTTGATAACTCAATTGATTTGATATATTAAAAATATTACATAATTGATTTTTTATGTAATTCACTCCATAGTTTTGTGTTTTTCAACGTTAAATAATATTAAATCTTCTTAACCATAGTAACTTTATTGTTGTGCCTTTTTTTGGTTTATTTATTACTATTACCGTTCTATATTTATTTTTCTATTCGTACTAGTCTGTATGGTGTTCAAGCTGTTTAATATTGAGTCCAACAATCTCCTCAATAGTGAAAAAAGATTAAACACTTTAATAAATTTTACTTTATGAAATACGTTCACGGGATAATAGCCATTTCCTAATTTTACCACTGACACTTTGACACTACGTATTAATACCACACATCGACGTACGACGTACCAAATTCAACTTGTTTGAAAATGAACCGTGACGCATGGGAAAAGTTAGAATGGAAGAACTATCTATTGAAAATATTAATAATTTATTTATGTAATTTACTCATACAATTTTGTATTTCTCAACCTTAGGTAATATTAAACCTTTTTAACAATATAACAATATTAACTTTTTTGTTGTGACTGTTTTTAATTTATTTATTGCCGTTCTATATTTATCTTTATAGGTATTATACAGGGTGCCCCGAAAAGACTGGTCATAAATTATACCACAGATTTTGGGCTCAACAATAGGTTGATTGAACCTCACTTAATTATATACAATAGTGAACACAAAAAAAGTTACCACAAAATGAAAATCAAATTTTTTTCATATATCGAAAACTCTTAGAGATTTTTCATTGAAAATGGCCATGTGGCATTCATCTGGCAGCAGCATCTCAAATGAAAATTATTAAAGTGAAATTTGTGTACCCCAAAAAAAATTTTATGGGGGTTTTGTTTCTAAACCCCCCTCCCCCCAAACTTTTGTGTACGTTTCAATTTAATTATTAGTGTGGCACCATTAGTTAAACACGCTGTTTTTAAAACATGTTTGCCTCTTAGGACTTTTTCGATAAGCCAGTGTGTATCGAGATATTTTGAATATTTATCGAATCCGCCACATGTTTGTATATGATTAAGTATAGAGACCTGTTAATAATCTGAAAATGTATTTATAATTTACATTTTAGGTATATTTTGAAAAAGAAGCCACATCTCAATAAGATGTGACTTATCAAAAAAATACTAAGAGACAAAAAAGTTTTAAAAACACTGTGTTTAACTGATGGTACCACAATAATAGTTTAATTGGAACGTTCACAAACATTTGGGGGGTTTAACCTTCAGATTACCAAGCGGGGGAAATTTTGACCCCAGCGTATGTTTTGCTTTAATAAATTCAAAAGTAGTTTCAATTTTTAACTCATTATTTTTTATTTGACTTTAATATCATTCTAGATATCCTCATATTTTGAAATAATAAAATTCCCTATATTTTACGAATAAAAAAAAAATTCTGAAGTTGATGTTTAGTAAAATACCGTCTATTCTGTGTAATTCCAAGTAGTTTTACACTAATGACTTTGCAAAGTAACAAAACATTTACTCAACATACACACTACACATGACACTAATACTCATGTTGTGACTGGCTGAATGACATAAAGTCCATGCCATAAAAAAAACATTATTTTTTTGTTAATTGGTTGGTCATAAAAGAGGTTGGTTTTCGGAAGGTTAAAGGAATAAAAGTCCCATAGAATTTTTATGTAAATATATTAAAAAAGAAGCCGCATCTCGATAAAAACTCGTTAATCGAAAAAATACTAAGAGCCAAAAAAGTTTTAAAAACGTTGCGTTTAACCAAAATTATTGGTACCACAATAATGAATTAATTGGAACGTACACAAAAGTTTGGGGGGGTTTAAAGGATCAAAACCCCCATAAAATTTTTATGAAAAACGGATCAAAACCCCCATAAGAATACCACATGTCTATTTTCAATAAAAAATCTTTAATAGTTTTCGATATATTGAAAAAAATCGATTTTGATTTTGTAACTTCAAAAGGCTGTAACTTTTTTTATGAGCACATTTGTACTAAGGTAAATTAGGTTCAATGGAACTATTTTTGACTCCAGAATGTGTGGTATAATTTGTGACCAATCTTTTCGGGACACCCTGTATATTATGTATGTTTAATGTTGAGTCAATCAATCTCCCAAATAGCGAAAAAAGATTAAACACTTCAATAAAATAACTTTATAAACTACGTTCACGGGATAATAGCCATTTGATAATAATTATTACCACTAATAATTACATACTAATTTTTGATTTAATTTGTTTGAAAATGAATCGTGACGCATGGGAAAAGTTAGAGGGGAAGAACTATATTCACTATTAAAAAAAATTTAAGTATGTTAACTAAAACAGTTTAAACATTAATAATTTGATGAATAATTTAATTTAAACAATAAATTTAATTTTTTATGCTCTTGATTTTACTACAAATAATTGTCTGTAATTTTTAGGTACTGGTAATTAAATTGCTTTGAAGTAAATCTTTACTAAACTTACTATGTTGTTTTTTTAAATTCGCTGAAAATAATAAGAATATTAGTTGTTTGTGTGTATGTGTAATATACAAAGAATATTATCAGAAATCTTTATCATTCCGAAATTTATCAGGGATTAAATTAAATAAATTAATTCAGGAAACTTACATAGGACAAAAAATGCTAAGCTAGAATTATTGGCGAACTTTATTTAGGCCAACGATAAAATAAGGTTTGAGGGGCCTTAGTATTTTATACTAAAAGGGATCAGACGTTTATATGTATCCCTGCCACTATGATTTAGTTTGTACTCAGAAATTCTCTTTGGCACAGACTTTATACTTGTTTTGTTATTTATTTACTATATATTATTATATATAATGTAGGAACGGGAATTTTATTTTAAAATATAGTGTTCATATTTATATAGATAATTCAGTAAATAGGCATTCTACATTAAAATAATGACAATGGAACAGAGTATATTTCCTATCAATAATCTACTAATTTAATAATAATAATAATAATAAATAAATCAAAAGAACTATAATTAGAATTTCAGATCGAATTCCCAATGTACTCTGTAGGAGAAACTCAAGAGTTTTAATTATGATTTAATTATCAGTCCCACAATTAAACCACCTAAAATCATTTAGAATAAAGCAGCAATCAAAAATAAATTTTAAAAAATATAAGGGACTGAACGATCTGTCTTTGGTAATTAAAAATTACAATAAATATGAACCTTAAACAATATTTTACACGGTGCACATTTCACAGGATAAAACAAACGTTCAAAAAAAATCTAAAAAGCAAATATAGGCAAATCTGGTTTAGCTCAACCAGGTCCCCGTAGCCGGAGGTGTAATGCGCGCGACAAAAGGGGTGGCGAGATTTTTATTTTTTATACACTTTCAATTTAGACCACTAAGGATCTGTTTTTAGGTGGATGTGAGAGGTGGCATTCAGATTTTTGCAGATAAAGTTAGGTGACAACTTCGTTAATAATAATTGATTTATGCTCCTTCTCAAATATGCCCGAAACACTAATAAAAAAAAAATAAAATATTTAAAAATTTCTAAAAGTTTTTTTTTTCTACTTTTTTTGATTATAACTTTAAAACGATTCATTTTGGAACAAAGTCGAATAGGAATAAAACAAAGAAAATTAAATTTTATATCAGATGCTATTGGCTAAAAATGTTTTAATTTATCACCCTTTGCTGCAAAATAGCAATAAATATAAAATACGGGGGCAAAACAAGCCTGTCTTTATTCAATGATTTTCCATCACTTAGGTTACACTTGGAACCTTCCTAATTCGCTTAGAAAATTTTTGTAATGTGCTAAAACCATACACCAAATTTCATTAAAATTAACTTACTAGATTTTGAATAATAATTTTGCAATCTAAACTTTTTTTAAAAAATTAAAATTTTTTAAAATCTTGCACAACAAAAACTAGAACATACAAAGACTTGTCAATTTTTTGCATATAAAGAAGCACTCCACCTATCTAATGCACTATACAGAATTGAAATCGGATTGTTTAAGCAGCCTCAGCAATGTTCTAAATTTATAAACAATTTTTTGGCTAATAAACAAATTAGTCCTGTGGCCAGGAGGGGGTGCTACGGGCTCCTTTATTTAGATGGACTTACCCAAGATTTTTATGTATTTTTTGAACGTGGAACACGATTTTTTTGGGCAACAGTTGATCCGGATGTCGATAAGATTGTTATAAACAAAGAAATTGAGGAATTATATAACATCAATTTTTCGCAAAATAAAACATTTTTTTTGTATTTCTTGGGTAATTCTAAGAAAAAATGTTCTTACAAGTTTTTTCGTAGGATGCACAATTTTCGAGATAAACGCATTGGAACTTTCAAAAATTCGAAAAATTCCAATTTTTGAACGCGAATAACTTTGGAATAAAAAATAAAATAGCAATTCCGCTAACAGCATTTGAAAGTATAAGTCAAATTATACCGGTTTTAATTATTTGCATTGCTAAAAATTAATTTTTTTATTATTAAACAGAGCTATTTGTTTATAAGCCAAAAAATTGTTTATAAGTTTAAAACATTGCTGAGGCCCCTTAAATAAACCGATTTTAATTCTGTAAAGTGTATAAGATAGGTAGAGTACCACTTTATATGCAAAAAAATTAGACAACTTCTAAATGGTCTACTTTTTGTTCAGAAAGATTTTAAAATATTTGAACTTTTTTAAAAACATTTAGATTGCCAATTTATTATGCAAAATCTATTAGGTCGATTTTAATGAAATTTGGTACACTGTTCAAGTATGTTGCAAAGAATCTCCTTAGTGGATTACTAAGGTTCTAAGTGCCACCAAAGTGGTTAAAAACATTGATTAACAACAGGCGTATTCTGCCCCCTTATTTTGTATTTATTGCTATATTGCAGAAAAGGTAATACGTTAAGACATTTTTGACCAGTCGTATATCATACAAAATTCAATTATCTTTATTTTACTTCTGTACGACTTTGTTCCAAAACGAATCGTTTTAAAGTTATATTATAAGCAAAGAAAGCAGTCGAAATTTTTAAATATTTTAATTTTTTTATTAATGTTCCGGGCATATTTGAGAAGGAGCATAAGTCAATTATTATTACTGAAGGTGTCACCTAATTTTATCTGCAAAAATCCGAATGCCACCTTTCACATCCAAAAATAGACGTTTTTTCACAGACCCTTACTGGTCTAATTAACGAGATATTCATTTTTTATACACTTTTAATTTTAAGTTTTTCATGAAGAACTGGAAAAATCTGAAAGAGTTTTTTAGTAGCTTTTTATCCAATGTTCGGCACTACAGGAGAAGGACTATTTAATTTTTTAGATGGCATCTTAGTTTTGACAATTTTTTTAAAGATACTCAAAAGGTAACTTTTTTTTTTCTCTGGAAAATAGTTTTTTAGTTTTTTTGGTCATTCTAAATCACAAATAGCTGTTGTCATTTTTCTCAGAAGCCAACAGTTTTTGAGTTATAAGTGATTTAGAGTTAAAAATGCGAAAATACACATGTTTTAAGCTTGAAAACACATATATGTCAATTATTATTTTTGACGTGGCCAAGTGCCTAAATTTAAGTTTATACATTCATTTCCAAGATTGTGAAGAGTAAGCGGGGCTTACTTTAATTAGACCGTTGTTTCCTAATAATTGTTAACTATGCGTGTCTACTTGACTTGTAAGCCGCCGCGCGTCTTACTATATGATGCGTCTGTATCGTACTATACAATTGGAGTATTTAACTAACATATTGACAATAATTAATTGAATAAATAAATAAATTATTAACAAACAACAACTAAGCTAATAATAAATTATAAAATTTGAATAAATGTCAAGAATGTCAAAATTTTTCGCATAAGTACATTTAGTATGTATAAGTGTGATAGAGACGCACCATATAGAGCGACTAAAAGTTGAGTAGATGCACATAATTAAAAATTGAAATAAGCCCAGATTACTCCTCAGAATCTTGAAACGGCACGTTTAAACTTCAATATTGGCACTTGGCAACCTCAATATAGATATATTATGAGTTTTCAAGGCTCGAAAATGTGGATATTTGAAGTTTTTTAGATTATACCAGATAGTCCTGTCACCAGGGGGGGGTACAACGGCCTCCTTTATTCAGATGGACTTACCCAAGTTATTTATGTATTTTGAACCGTAGAACACGAATTTTTTGGGTAACAGTTGATCAGGATGTCGATAAGATTCTTATAAACAAAGAACTGGAGGAATTACATAACAGCGATTTCTCGCAAAACAGAACATTTTTTTGTATTTTTTTGGGTCATTCTAAGCAAAAAATGTTCTTACAAGTTTTTTCGTAGGATGCACAGTTTTCGAGATAAACGCGGTTGAACTTTAAAAAAATCGAAAAATGGCAATTTTTACCCCAATAAATTTTGACTAAAAAAGAAAATAGCCATTCTGCTTACCGCATTTGAAAGTTCAAGTCAAATTATATCAGTTTTAATTATTTGAATTGCTAAAAATTTATTTTTTTTATTGTTAAACAAAGCTATAAACACATAGTGTTTGACTGATATTTTCAATAATCTCACATTTAAAATCTAACGAGTAGGTAGAGTAGGTACAAGTGCAAGTGAGACAATTTCTACGTACAGTTGAGCCCGCGAATCTTTACCCGTGCGTCATCATTTAAAGCATACGAAATAAGTCGATGATAAGTCGGAAATTGAAATTTACTAAACGCAACAGCAAGTGACAGTAAAGCGTTGGTTTCTTCGAAAGCGGCACCGACCAACTGCGACTGTAACACTGCGATGAATGACGTCATAAAGAACTGTATCACGCAAAATAATAGCGGTGGTTTCCAAGGATGGGGTGGTTTCCAAGGATGCGGTGGTTTCCAAGGATGCGTTGGAAACCACCGCTTGCTGAGTTTGCACATTCCATTGCCGCTGTGAAGAACCTTGAATTTTTCACCGTAATCTGACGTAATTCATCGCAGTGTTACGGTCGTAGTTGGTCGGTACCGCTTTCGAGGAAAGCAACGCTTAAGCGACTTGCTGTTGCGTTTAGTAAATTTCAATTTCCAACTTATAATCGACTTATTTCGTATGCTTTAAATGATGAAGCACGGGTAAAGATTCGCGGACTCAACTGTAGCGTGCTTTAAAACGCATGTATTGTCCAGGGGAAACAATATGTGTTTATAGCTTTGTTTGACAATAAAAAAATAAATTTTTAGCAATGCAAATAATCAAAACCGATATAATTTGACTTGAACTTTCAAATGCGGTAAGCAGGATTGCTATTTTCTTTTTTAACACGTTGACGGGCAGAACGTCTGTAGACGTCTAATTTCCATTGATGTAATGTGACACAACGTCTATAGACGTTGCATTTTTCCCTATTCTACTTTGCAAAGTAAATATACTGTCACAACACTTGCTTATAGATTTGACGCACTGTCCGTCAACGTGTTCAAAAGTAAATCTGGTTAAAAAATTGAAATTTTTCGATTTTTTATGTTCAACCATCTTTATCTCGAAAACTATGCATCCTACGAAAAAACTTGTAAGAACATTTTTTGCTTAGAATGACCCAAGAAATACAAAAAAAAATGTTTTGTTTTGCGAGAAATCGCTGTTATGTAATTCCTCAAGTTATTTTTTTATGACAATCTTATCGACATCCGGATCAACTGTTACTCAAAAAATTCGTGTTCTACGGGTCAAAATACATAAAAAGAACTTGGGTAAGTCCATCTGAATAAAGGAGGCCGTTGTACCCCCCTGGCGACAGGACTAAGGCTTATCCATCGAAAATTATTACCTTCGAAAAAAAAATGGCAAGAGAACTTTTTAATCCACAATGAACCGAAAAACCTATAAAGTATTTTTAGCAAATCGTGCAAAAACATGATCCTTTGAATTTGTTTAAAACAATTGTTTAAACCATGTCTGTCTAAGAAATTCGCCCGGCTCCCTTCATAACCGATTGAGAAATTTTTAAAGTTATACTTCTTTAGGCGCGTTGGGAGTAAATTTATATGTGCGCGAAATCATCAAAATCTTGGTACCCCGCGCAGCTTAAATGCTAGACGTCCTCTGATTGGGTAATTACAATGACCTGTCAATAATTGTTCGATATGTCGGTTATGGGTAAACAAATATTGTGTATATTAGTTTTTATTGTTGCGAGGGCAGAGAAAAAAGCAAGATTATAATTGTAGTGACTTTTTAAATAGTTTTTAAAAGCAACAGGTACGTAATTCTAAATGTTTCAGTATCGTAATAAAAATTACATAGTTACCTACCTATTTGGAAAATGTAAAATAAACCTACCTAGTATGTATTACCAACAAAATTTCTACCAATATTCATCTAATATTGTTTTTTTACTCTATGTTTTGTTGTATTTTAATATTTAAATTCCACAAAAATCAAACTAATTTGGTTAAATTCAGAACTGTCAAAAGCTTAAAACGTTTAGTTGGTCTCTCTTTCAACATAACGCATATGTCTCCGTAGCCAAAATCTAAAAATAGTTGAATTTCAAAACTAACCGCGCCCATGGTCCGCGGGTTCAATCCCCAACACAAACTTTTATTTTTTTTTATTTTTTTGTACATTTTATGATTGTAAGTATATTATTACAGTAAAGCCTCCGTTAACCGAAATAATTGGGGGGAGGCTGTTTCGGATAACAAGAATTTTGGTTAAAAATAACATTGTTTTTGGTATTCTTCTTGCATCAAATTACATAGTATTCTTGGTCAACGTTGGCATTAAAAAATACTATGAAGTGATTTCGTAATGTGTTGTATATTTAATAGGGTTCTTTAGTTGTATGAAAGCAATGTTGACGATGTTGACCAATTTACATCGAATTGTTTCCGTTTTGCTATAAAAATTTACTTTTTATTGACGAATGTCAGCCGTTTCGATTAAACGATGTTTCGGTTAAAAAGGTTTCGGTTATCGGAGGTTTTACTATGTATAATTTTTTTTTTCAGAAAATTTTCAGAAAAAAAAATGTATTTAGTTAAAAACTTTCCAACAATTATTGTTCAGAAATCATTTGTGGCATTTTCCAATATGTTTGTGTGTGTTTTATTCTTTTATTTTTTGGTATTGTTTTAATTAAAATTTTTGAAAAATAGTAAGTATTAAAATAAGTTTAATATTTAAGTAAAGTATAAATAAACTGTTTAAAGTATATTAATTTCGTTGAAGTCATAATAATAGAAGTATAACTTCTTACGTGCGTAGAAAGTACACACACATTCTTTTTTTTTACATACGGGAGCAGCCATCCAACATGGACTAGATAGGCAATGCCAGAAGAAGAATAAAAAATGTAATATTTAATTGTGTTTAATTATAATTAATAATAAATTGTAATGTTTTAATTCACATACAGCATAATCCAAGTCGTTAAAGGATTGTCATACAGCACACATACCGAAAGAAGATTAAATGTGAAAAAATAATGATATCTTCTAATTTCATTTGGCAGAAAGATCTCTGGTATAAACAAATAAAACAAGTATAACTACTGTTAAACTATTATTGACGAATTGGTCTCAAATTTTGAGGGTTTGTTGAAGTACCCCAATGCCCAACTTTGGGTGAAACACCAAAATTCTAGGTTAATTTTAGTAATAATTATTAACAAATAACGGGTTTCCCTTATTTTTCAGTTTGCGAAGCAACAAAAAATTGACTTTTTAAATTCCAAAATTCCTATTCTGAAGATTTTTCAATGTTCTAAAAAATCAATTTTTGTAAATTTATTTCAAGGATTTAGCTTTTTAATGGGGTGTAATAAATAAAAAAATCGCGTTATTTTGCATTAAATTATTAAAAAACGGCCACGAACTCTTGCCAGGTAACAAGTAGGTTTTCTTCCTACATGTTTACAATAACCAAAAAAGTTAGCAGATACGTGGATTATTTAATGTCCCGAACACGGTCTTTTTCGCTCATTTTGCTCTAATATGGCTAATTCCTGGATAACTATTTGATAAGATATGATAAATACCACTGCTTGATGTTTTTAAATCCCTTAACATCAAGTTATACAAACACAAAAAAAAATACAAAAACAAAAAAATAGTTTAAATCACGTACCTCTGCAAAATCTCTTTAAAACAAATCGACAGGATAATCCAAGTCCTTGAAGGATTGTCACTGTTAAAACTGTTCAATGTCACACGTCTCGCGCCGACACCACCGACTACCGCGTCTTTAGAAGTGGATTCCACCTGTCGAGATGACTACCAGTAAAGGTGTAGAAGACACACACATGCGGCTCTTCCGGAGACCCCTCCAAACAGAACAAGAAGAAGAAGTAGAAATAAGAGGGTATGATGAAGTAGAAGAATACATCGACCGCCTTCTGACCCAGACACGGGGTCTGAACAGTTATAACATCTTGCGCATCACATTGCATTAAATAGTCAAGTGGCAAACTGGCGATTTTTTATTGGAATTATAAAAAAATGGGATCGGATTTATTTTATTTGAAAGTTTTTGTTTATAATCCAATTTAGTACTGCCCAGTAGTTCTCAGTGTAATCTCTTACTGTTATAATAATTTATTAGGAGCTTATATTAGGCGAAGGAATGAAGCAATAAACCTTCAAGGCTTTTTGCAGTTGAATGAGTCTCAATAATATTATTTGCAAATCAAAAATGAATAACCTTTTTTAATTTCCTTGTAACACGAAACTACAGCCGCGTTATATTTTAGTTCAATCAGAGAGTGCAGCAAGCACCTCTACCGGTTTTAAAACTTATTAGTCTCTCATCAGGAGGCACATATGCTGCTCTCTCTTATAGAACCAGGACAAACCCCAGCGTGCAGTTGGTGGCAGATTGGCAAACGAAATGGCAGGGATGCCCTAGCGACCACTGCTAGCAAAATACTAAGTTTTCAATCTAATAGCACATAAAATAATACTAAAAATATTACTCCACATCCCACCAGATTGAAAACAATGGGAACCTTCTCTGGTTAGACCTCTGAGGGTTCTAAAATTTGCAAGCCATAACGGATGCAAATACTAAAGAAGATAAGGGAATTTTACAATTTATAATTCACGTCCCATCTGCTCAGGGCGGTAAAGTTCCAACGAGAATGGTTCCCTTCATACTCCAATCAGAGTAAGCATGTAAAATTTACATTTTGAATTTAGATGTGAACTATAGATTGTAAAATTTCCTCATCTTCTTTAGTCTCAGCATCCGTTAGAAGCCTCGGAGGTGTAACCAGAGAATATTCCCATTGTTTTCAGTCTTGTGGGATGTGGAGTAATATTTTTAGTATTAAACTGCTCGTCAAAAGTTAGGGATATAGAAAATTCTGCTGAATTTTTATAGTAGATTTTTTCGTGAACAGATTAACGGATTCCGCTAATTTTTTTTATTATTTTAAACTTTTCTTTAATATTTACACAGTTATTCAAAGGTTTACTCAAACTTTTTTTTGGACTTATACCGGGTGGAAGAAAAGAAATGTTTTTCTTATGTTAAGTTTGAGACGACCTGTAGGGAAGACGAGGTACGAATGGGAGTATATAGCGAAATCTTCTTGTAGTCTTGTGTTTTACGAAAATTTTGTTTTTTTAATGTCCCTGATATCTTTAGAACTAAAAAAATAGGCGGTTTTGTAATTTAACATGTGTTTTAACCGAAACAAAAGTTTGAGACATCTTGTAGGGAGAAAAAGCACAAAGGTGAGTATACCTCGATATTTTGTTGTAGTCTCATATTTTGTGAATATTTTATTTTTTTAATTTCTCTGATATCTTTAATAACAAAGAAACTAGACGATATTACTCTTTAATATGTGTTTTAACTGACGACATGCGTCACATCGCACATGTGAAACATAGAAAAACATATTAAAGAGTAATACCGTCTAGTTTCTTTGTTATTAAAGATATCAGAGAAATTGAAAAAATAGAATATTCAAAAAATATGAGACTACAACATAATATCGGGGTATACTCACCTTTGTGCCTTTTTCTCCCTACAAGGTGCCTCAAACTTTTGATTCGGTTAAAACACATGTTAAATTACAAAACCGCCTATTTTTTTTATTTCTAAAGATATCAGGGACATTCAAACAACAGCATGTTCACAAACATAAGACTACAATATTATTCTGATGTATACTCACATTTGTACCTCGTTCTTCCTACAGGGTGAAACTTCTCCCAAACTTAACACAAGAAAAATATATTTTTTCTTCCACCCGGTATAAGTACAAAAAATAAGTTTAAGTAAACCTTTGCACAACTGTGTAAATACTGAAGAAAAGGCTAAAATAAAAAAAAATAGCGGAATCCGTCTGTTCGCGAAAAAATCAAATACGAAAATCAGCAAAATTTTCTATATCCCTAACTTTTGACGAGCAGTATATTTTATGATTAATTATTTATATGGGAAATAAGCCACAATTAAAATGAAAAAAATAATTTTATTAACGTTTCGACGCCCAAATCGGGTGCCGTTGTCAAAATACAAAATATTACTAAAATAAAATAATAAAATATTGACATTATGTACCCATAATACCTATTTTCAACTAAACAATGAATTCTATAAACAAAATTTTGGTCTAGCAATGGGCTCTTCTTTATCTCCATTATTGGCTAATATATTTATGGAGGATTTCGAAACTAATATTATTTCTAAACAAAATTTAAAACCCACAGTATGGTGGAGATATGTAGATGATGTGTTTTCAATATGGCCTCATAGATCAGAATTGTTGGATACGTTCCTGAATATTATAAACGATCAAGAAGAGACAATAAAATTTACAATGGAAAAGGAATACAATAACAGCCTACCTTTCCTCGATGTTTTGATCTCAAAGAAGGATATTGGATATGAGACTCAAGTATATAGAAAACCAACACACACCAACAGATATCTCAATTACAAGTCAAATCACAACATCAACGTTAAAAAGGGAATCATTAAATCCTTATATGATAGAGCCAAAATTACTTGTTCTAACGAAAATTCCTTTTTAGCAGAAAAACAATTGTTAACATCTGTTTTATTAAAAAATGATTATCCTTTATCGTTTATAAATAAGGAATTGTCAAGATTGGATCGAATGGAACAGAACAACTTAGAACGGGATCCTACAACATTCACCAGAAATAATACGAGGAAAATATCAATACCATATATAAAAGGACTATCCGAGAAACTTAAAACAATAGGAAATAAATTCAACATTTCAACAACATTCAAAACAACAAACACATTGAGATCTATTCTATCTAAAACTAAACCTAACAATGATCAAGAAAGAACAAAGAATTGCATTTATAAAATACCTTGTGAATGCGAACAATTTTATTTAGGTGAGACATCAAGACCATTAGACGTTAGAATAAATGAACATCAATCTTATATTAAAAATAGAGAATTTGAGAGATCTCAAATATGTCAACACGCATGGGATAATGAACATAGAGTTCAGTGGAGAGATTCAAGTATAGTCCTGAAAGAATCAGATAGTAAAAAGAGAAAAATCAAAGAAGCGGCTCTAATTATGCTAAATGAAACCAATTGTGTCGCAAATTCCTCGGTAGAATGCAGTAAGATGTGGTTACCCATACTGAAAGAGGAAGTCAATAGAAAGAAAATACCAAGATTAGTAAGTCAATAATATCGAGCTAGTACATATTTTATATTTTAGTATTACTTATATATCTAGTATTATTAATATTATTTATAATTTAAACATGTTACAAGTCAGAATTTGGTATTATTTTTTGAGAGTAAATTAATGTAAGACCAAATACTTACGATGTCGGGATAGTATCACAGGTTTTTCCTGGTTTTCCCTTGTGATTTACTATGAAGTCTCTAACGCGAGAATTTTACTGTCGTTGCATTTGGTTGTCTTTTTAAAGACATATCACATGCTATAATTTTTTATGACGGATATTCTTGAGTTGGGGTTAATTTCATGTAATCGAATGAACTATCTTTCAGTAAGTCGTCCCAGGAACGCAACTCATAAATATTGGCAATATCATTTTAAAGTCTTCTACTTTAAAATGTATAATATATGTCTGAATTGCCAATATAAATGAGTGAGATTAAATAAATTATTAGAAGAATTTTTTTGCTTAGCAACAACACTTTAGTTTATTTTAGTAATATTTTGTATTTTGACAACGGCACCCGATTTGGGCGTCGAAACGTTAATAAAATTATTTTTTTCATTTTAATTGTGGCTTATTTCCCATATAAATAATTAATCATAAAAATGCCACAAGGAAATAGCTTCAGAACAACAGTATATTTTATGTGCTATTAGATTGAAAATTTAGTCTTTTGAAATTATTTGCATTAAATCCGTAAGAGTCTTACAAAGCTTTGTCAATAAAAATAAAGACGACCACATAAAAATTGCATTATTGAACAAGTTAAATACATTTTCAAAGACAGTT
Organism: Diabrotica virgifera virgifera; assembly: GCF_917563875.1. Classification (NCBI taxonomy): domain Eukaryota; kingdom Metazoa; phylum Arthropoda; class Insecta; order Coleoptera; family Chrysomelidae; genus Diabrotica; species Diabrotica virgifera. Next base: position 269,240,723 of record NC_065443.1, read on the forward strand.
CGACGCGATGAAAAACGAAAAATTTGTATTTCGAAAATAGTTAAAGAAAAAAAGTTCAATATTATTACTAGGGGGTTTTTGGGATCATTAATAAAAATATTATGAGAGCGATGGTCTCCAACGCACCTTGTGAGTAGGATGGCCCTAGTCTTCTTCTTCTTAAGGTGCCGAGACTGTTTGTCGATCGTTGGCTCTCATGTTGCCCAGCATATTAACAATCAGTTTCTTATTTACAGCCGCACGAAATAGTTCAGTGCTAGTTTTCCCAAACCGTTGGCGTAGGTTTTTAAGCCAAGAAGTTGTACGGCGGCCCACACTCCTTTTTCCCATTATTTTACCTTGCATGGCAAGATGAAGTATGTCATATTTTTCTGGGTGACGCATTATATGACCAAAATATTCCAATTTGCGCCTTTTAACCGTGTTCACTACTTCGGAACTTCTATTCAAACGTTGCAAAACCCTTTCGTTTGTGACTCTTTCTGCCCAACTGATCTTCAGAATACGGCGGTAGGGTTCCAGCTGTACTAGGGTTCCAGCTTTCATTAATATCAGTAACCAGATATACAATATTACTTACTCGTTCAATTGAGTCATTACCGATTGTTACGTTATAGTTATTATTATTTACGGCTGCCTGTTTACTAATAACCATAAACTTTGTTTTTCTTGCGTTGAGTTTGAGTCCATATATCGCGCAGAATGCCACTATTCGGTTCAACAACGCTTGGAGATGTTCAATTGATCCTGTCAGTAACAAGGTGTCATCTGCGTATCTGATATTGTTCATAAGCACACCATTAATGAGTATTCCCTCTTTTGCGTTTTCCAACACTTCATTTAAGATTGTTTTAGCGTAAAGATTAAACAACATTGGTGACAGTATACAGCCTTGTCGAACTCCACGCTTGATTTTTACTTCTTCAGAGTACTGATTCCCACACATGCAGCCTGGCTCCAATACAAATTTGCGATTATTCTAATGTCCCTACCGTCCAGACCAGTAGTTTTGAGAATATGTAGCATTTTTTCATGGCGAATTTTATTAAAGGCCTTTTCAAAATCAATCGTGCACATGAAAACGTCATGATTTACATCTCTGCATCCTTGAATTAAAACTTGGGTTGCGAATAGTGCATCACGCGTTCCAAGGCCACAGCGAAAACCGAATTGAGTACTTGAGATTCTTTCCTCAATTTTTCTATATGTTCTTTGATGAATTATTCTGAGAAAAGTTTTCAATACATGACTCATTAGGCTGATGGTGCGATAGTTGCTGCATTTTGTGGCTCATTGTTTTTTTGGTAGTACAACAAAAAATGAGGATTTAAGCCAATTTTTAGGAATTTTTCCGCTTTCGTATATTAAGTTGAATAATTTCGTAAGTATCTTAATGCCCTCGGTAGCTAAAAACTTTAGTGTTTCTACGTAAATCCTATCTGGTCCGATCGCCTTGCCGTTTTTTGCGTTCTTTATAGCGTATTGCACTTCTTCCCTAGTTATTGGAGGACCGCTCATGTCATCTAGCGTTTCTAGTTCGCTTCTTTCATCATCGAATAATTCCTTTATATATTCTGTCCATCGTATTAGTTGACCTTCGATATCGATTATAATTTTTTCGTTTTTTATCTTTGATTAGTGGAGGGTTACATTTTTTATTCAGTCCTGCAACTTCTTTCAGTTTTTTGTGCATATTGAATGCGTCATAGATACGCTCGTAGTTCTCAATTTTTTTACATTGTTGTTTATGCCACTCTGATTTAGCTGATCTTATTTTTCTTCGAATCATACTGTTTAGCTTTTTGTATTCTGTCAGATTAGCATTCTTATATTTTCTTTTTGCATCCATTAAATTCAATATCTCTTCTGTCATCCACTGTTGCTTATTCCTACGCTGATTTCCCATTAGATGGCCTTCTTGGACTTTTTCCAATATTTCTTTCCATGAATCTCATAATTGTTCTTCTGAATTTTTATTTCCCAATTTCTGAAACTGATCTCCTAATTTATCGGTTACTATTTCTTTCACTTCCGCATTTGAAAGTTTATCTTTGCTGATCCTAGGAGATATTTTGGGTTTTTTAATCCTTTTAAATTTAAGTAATACTTTAGCTGCTAGTAAGTTGTGGTTGGAGGGTACATCCGCTCCTGGATATGTTTTGGAGGATAAGATAGCATTTCTATATCTTTTTGATATACAGATATAGTCTCCTAGGTGTTTATACATTTTTGTATTTTCTTTATTTAAATTTTGTATCATACTTACTGTCTTTATGAGACTTTAATGCTAAATGTTTAAAGACGTTACCTTCTTTTAGGTAATTATTGTCTATTTTTAATATCGGTGTTGTTTTTTATTTGGATGTAGTCGTTGTATTTGGTTTTTTTTATATTTAGTTTTAGTGCAATTTACTATTTTAGGTGGGAATAAGCCATAATTTTAGTTTGAAATTACGTTTGTTTGACGTTTCGATTTTCAGCTCGAAAGAGACAACGTAGTAGACCAAGAAAATGAGCCAAGAAATAGAAAAAGATGTGAGAGAAAGAAACGTAGAATGGGACATATGAAACAACTGGAGGAAGTGGCGATTGGAAGTCGGAAAACGACGAAGAACGTTATAAATTTTAATTTCAATCATATCATTTTTAGTTTTCTTATCTCACGTTCTAGTTTAGTTTAGGATTCTTTAATAATTTTAGGGTGTGTCCATCTCAATGATCATATTCGTTGCTTTTTTAAAGCTCTCGCGTTGTCTGTGCATTTCCATTCCTCTCTCCCTCTTTCTCTTTCTCTTTCTCCTTCTCTTTCTCTTTCTCTCTCTCTCTCTCTCCTTATCTTTCTCTCTCTCCTTCTCTTTCTCTCTCTCCCTCTCGTTTGTTCTCTACCCTCAGCGTTCACTCATCTAATCATAAGCTCCTTTTAAATTATTTTACGTCTGCCTGTTTAGGATGGCCTTAATCCATTTCGAATCAATATTTTGAAAGCTATCTTGTCATCTCTTATGCAGTTGTCTTATATTTTTGTATTGTTCTTTTAGAAGACAAAATCAAGAGTTTAAGTATTGATTTGTCCAAAAGTCCGGAGAGGTCAAAGATACGTTTCATACTCCTTACACAAAGTACTACTCAGCTATTGCCTTGCCTGGTCTACACAGTTTTTTAAATGCTTACGTTACAAACAAATTTTATAAATATTTTTTTCTAATAAGACTGATTTTATTGCAAGAAAAGTTGGAGAATTGATGGATACTTTTTACCATACCTACATACTTATCAAATGCTTAACTACCTAAAAATTAGGAAGCCGTCAAAAATTTACACTTATCAAAAACAATAAATTGTGTTATAGGGGTACGTATTTTCGGCTGCAATGGTATTTAAATGGGGATTCATTTTTTTCGAATCCTAAGAAAGGTAATAATTATTTTTGAAAAATTTAAACGCAGAATGAAAGATTACGTTCTTACCGAGGGCCGAAAGTCCCTGAGAACTTCTATAATGTTTATTTTAATAAGTTACAGGGGTGAAAAACTAAGATAAAATGTAGTGTGATTATTAATTTCAAATATCTTATTCAAAAGAAACTTTTTATATATTCTAAGGGACTTTCGACCCTCGATAATAATTTATTCTTTCATTCTGCGTTTAAATTTTTTTTAAATATTTATTAGTTTTTTCAAGATTCGAAAAAAAATGGACGCCACGTCCGTGTTGATATTTTCCAAATCGAACATTTGCTATCTTTGTCATACAACGCACTGAGTCAAATAGAATATAATGACAAGATAGTTTTAAATATTTCACATGGCATCGGGAATATTTTGAGTTGTTGATTAAATAATATTGATATAAATGTATTTATGTGATTTAGTGTATGTGATAAATAATTGATTTAAGACGTGGACTTAATAAAAAGGTATTTATTGTTTATTATTGATGGAAAATCTAAGCAGAGAATACATCAGGATATATTCTGTGATCCAAGTATTTTTTTGTTAAAGATGTCCAAAATTGTAAGCGTTCCATAGTAACAACATATTATTAAAAAATCACTTTATCACTTTTCCTCTCTTCCGGATTGAGTATTAGTTTTTGTTGTACATATAAATTAGTACAATCACTGAATACATAGTTAAAAAAAGAACATGTGTGTACTTTGTATGCGCGTAAGAAGTTATACTTCTAATATATGATTTCAACGAAATCAATATAACAGTTTATTTATATTTTATTTAATTATTGAACTAATTTTAATACTTACTACTTTCCAAAAATTTTTATTAAAACAATACGAAAAATTAAAATAATAAAAGAATAAAACGCACGTAAACACATTGAAAAATGAAGCCAAAGAAATTATTTCTGCACAATTGTTGAGAAAATTTTAACTAAATACGTATTTTCTGAAGAAAAAAATATAATAAATATACTTAAAATCATAAAATGTATAAAAAAAAATAAAAATTTGCATTGGAAATTGAACCTGCGTCTATCAGGTTTAGATTATTTTGAACTCATCCCACGCAGAATTTAACTGCCGAGACATGTGAATGAAGTGGAAAGATATACCTAGCAACTAAATGTTTTAAAATTTTTTTGACAGTTGCTTATTCTGTTAGTTTAATCAAATAAGTTTGATTCCTGTGGAATTAAAATACGAAAAATGTAGACTAAAAAATATACAAGATTTATAGGAACTTCAAATTCCTTTAGTTGCACAACAGAATTCACAAATTAGTACTTCCAATATCTACCTCAAAATATAAAGATCTTGTTGCTTTGTGCTCTAGTAAAGCTGTTCTAGTAAAGCGATTGACGTGATCGTTCATGGGTATTTTTTCATTTTTCCGACTGTAGATTTATATAAAATATTATTATGTGAATGTATGAGGGTAATGTTTAAATGTAATAACAAAATTTGATACGCTATTTTTAAAACATTTACCAACAATAAAATATACTGGACACTCTGATTATTTAGTTTTTTATGAGATCGTCCCGCTTAATTGATGTTATCCACAGATCTCTACGTCTTCGAAATAATTGTTTTTATCAGTAATTTTGTGATTGAAAACCGCAGTCACAGAATAAAATTCCACTTCTCTGTTTGATGGGCTTCCACACTCCTCACCTGGCATGTAACGGACATATTTTCTATGTTAGTAAGTCTAAAAATTTATACGAAAACTATTTAAGAAGGCAGTATAACTATTAACTAACTTTTTTCTGTTGTTTCTCTTCTCACAAATGTTAAAACACACAACAGCCATACATAACCACAACAAACCACCACAGCTGCGCTACATCCGCCATATTGGATAATTTTTGACATGTCATTTGAACACCCCATCAGAGCAAAAGTATAACGCGCCTGCGTCCGGAACTAAGGATTTTCATATTAAAATTCACCCCCATCGCGGCTAAAGAAGTATTACTTCAAAAATTATCACACTTATTAACTGAATTAATAATTTGCAATTATACAAAAAATAACAGTTATCCAAGAACATTCAAAAGCCATCTCTTTAAAGCTAATGATGACATTGTCAAGTAGAATGACATTCTAGTAATGTTTACATAATATCCATACCAGTGTGAATTTTACTACACGTAATTTGTCGTTTAAAGACAGAAAAAGTAGGGATGGCCGTAAAATATTTGCGAATTATGTAGCAATGGCCTTAATAAAAACATAAAAAAATTAATATATTAGTACAAATTTTGATGAAGAAAAAATGCCATTCTGAATATATTTACCTGATGTGTACTAAATAAACAAACTCTTTTTATACATTTTTTTACACAGTAATTTTTTAAAGTCACCGTAAATTTCAATCTATTGAGTTCTCAATAACTTTCCTATAACGATCGAAGCCTCCGTACTATAAGAAAAATTAGCCTATTAAACTATTTAACTAACATTAAAAAGTTACCGGCCGGGTCTCTAAATTGTGTCCGTCTGGTTTATACGTCATTGTGGATTGGTTTACTATTACTCTACACTATACGATCTGTTTCCGGTTCGAATGGATCGGATGGTCCGGAGAGGTCGTCGCTTTTGAGGATATGTTATGAATGTTGCAACAGATTTTTTCGATTCTCGTTAAAGAAATGGATTAATTGAGATGGTATGGTGTATATTTTATGAATTTTCCTACATTTCTCGTTTTGGAGAGTTTTCTATAACAGGATTAGGTATAAAAACATAACTACTTGATGATCCGAAGCGAATAATAAGAGTGGTGACTGCGTATACAGTGGTGACTGCGATAATAACAGACAAATTAACGCAAAAAATGTAAAACATAATATACTGTGAACTAAAAAGAGATGACACTTGTAGAGGTGGGAAATTATCAATAGAAACCTATAAATTTACATTATATTCATAGCTTCCTACCTTTAGGCATGTCGGAGGAGTTTGGCTGCTGCCACTGTGACTGACTGTAACAATTGGAATAAAAGTCGACGGGAGACCCATCAACAATATCAGATTTGCCGATTATACTACCTATACTAATTGCAGAAAATATACAAGACCTGTAGGCACTCTTAGATAATGTAGTAAATGCTAGTGAGGAAAGCAGACCAACGCTTAACGCTAATGAAACAAAATTTCCAAAGCACAACAACAAGACATTTTAAACATAAGAGGGGTGCCAATAGATAAAGTTAAGAAATACAGATATATTGGGACAATTATTAATGAAAATAACAAGTATACAGAAGAAAAAAAAATGAGAATTGGACAAGCTAGAGCAACATTTAACAAGATGAGACAAGTATTATGCAGTAGAGACCTTAGTTTGCAACTCAAATTAAGAATACATATTACGTTCATATGTGTTTTCGGTGCTGATGTATGGGGTGGAGGCTTTGACCTTCAAGAAATAAATAAGCGATCGTCTTGAAACATTCGAGATGTGGACCTACCAAAGAATATTAAAAATAAGTTGGATAGACCGAATAACAATTGTTGAGGTCCTCAGAGAGATGAAAAAGGAAAATGAAATCATGAATACGATTAAGATAAGAAAGTTACAGTATATCGGCCACGTTATGAGAGGGGAGAAATATGTGTTGCTACAAAACATAATGCAGGGAAAAATACAGGGAAAACGAAATATTGGAAGAAGACACATCTCCTGGCTCAACAATTGAAGAAAGTGGTAAAGTTGCAGTTCCATCGACTTGTTTAGAGACTACTGTAACCTCGAAAGTAAAAATAGCTGCGATGATTACCAACGTCCTTAGAGAGGACGGTACCTAAAGAAGAAAAAGAATAGATATTGATAATTTCGCCCAATAAATTGATAATTTCGCACCTCTACTAGTTTCCTTTTTATTTTCACAACGTCTTATGTTTTTCGTTTTTTCCGTTATTTTGCCGGTTTATTAGCGCACTCACAGATTGTATATTATAGTCTTAGCCAAGGTAATGCTTGGTGAAAAAAAAACCTTATTAAAAATCATTCGCTTTTAAGATTAATAACTCTATGGTTCTGTACAGAAGTGAAGGGAAAATGTAAAGAAAAAAAAGCTTACCTGAAGTACAGGTCAACCAGGACACATAAGGCATAAGACAAATACAAGAAAATAAGAAACTGGAAACGTTTTTCTAAGGAAATGAAACATGATTTTTGTAGACTGCAATGGGAAATTAATATCTAGATTTAGCCATACGGCTCACACTTCCTCTAAGGGGAAAACTGACTCATTCCAGGTACCTACGGTACCCAAAAGATTGAGCTCTGGTGAGACTTTTTCCATATTATCGAGCCCTAGGTGACTTGGTGTGCAGGTGTATTTCCCAAAAATTTTCGTACACTTCTGGCTGTCGCAAGTAGTACAGCTTTCAGCATGGTCTTATAAAGATGTTCATTGAGACCCATCTTTGAAAGATGCAAAATTCGTCATAAAGCAAATTACTGCGTAATTACTGGTATATAAAAAAACCAGTATTTCTATGTGTGTTTGATTTGAAGAAACGATTTGACAGAGTAAGTCTTAAGGATTCTCTGCACTATACGATCTGTTTTCGGTTCGAATTGATCGGATAGTCCGGAGAGGTCGTCGCTGTTCAGGATACGTTATGAATGTTGCAACAGATTTTTTTGATTGTTGTTAAAGAAATGGATTAACTAAGAAGGTATGGTGTATATTTTATGAATTTTCCTACATTTCTCGTTTTGGAGAGTTTTCTATAACAGGATTAGTTACACAAACTACTTCTTCTTCTTTTTTAAGTAACGTGCCCAAATGTTTAGGCATCGGTAGCTTCCATAACAATTTGCCGATATCGTTCTCGATCTTGTGCGGCATGAACAATTGATTTGCCGATAAGCCAGTCCATTGACGAAGGTTTCGGAGCCATGAATATTTCTTTCGACCAATTCCTCTTTTTCCGCCGATCTTTCCATTGAGTATTAACTGCAGCATCCTGTATCTGCTACCTCTCATTATATGCCCCAGTTATTCAAGTTTTCTCTTTTTTATCATCTTCATTAAGTCACCTTCGCCTTGACCTACTCTGTTTAAGACTTCTCTGTTAGAAATGCGTTGAACTCAAGATATTCTGAGCATTCTACGATATGACCACATTCTAATTTGATCATCATGTTAACCTTCATGATCCAGGTTTCACATCCATATAGTAATACAGGATACACATAACATTTTAGGAACTTGATTTTTAGTTGTAAGTTCAGCTGAGAGTTGCTCAGAATAGATCTAAGTTTCATAAATGCTCCTCTTGCAATTTCTATACGAGTTTTATTTTCTTCATCCGGACTTAGTGTCTCGTTTATCCATCCTAGGTATTTAAAATGCTTAACTTTTGTTATTGATTCATCACTGACAATTAGTTGCATAGGGCCGACGTCTTGTTTACTAACCACAAGTAACTTTGTCTTTGTTGCATTTATGTTAAGTCCGTTATTGGAGCATTCTCTAGTGACTCGATCTATAAGGAATTGAAGATCTTCGATGTTTTCAGCCATGATCGCGGTGTCGTCTGCATATCTGATGTTGTTAATAGTTTCACCCCCGATTCGAACTCCACATTGTCCTTCCAAGGCTTCATTAAAAATTATTTCTGAGTATACGTTAAACAAAGTTGGGGATAACACACAACCCTGTCTGATACCTCTTTGAATGCAAATTTTGTCTGCTTCTTTGCCGTCTACCAGAATAGGAGCTTCTTGATTCCAATATAGATGTTGTAAAAGTCTCAGATTTTTATCATCTATTTCAATCATTTCTAGATATTGAAACAACCTATCATGTTGAACTCTATCAAACGCCTTCTCAAAATCTGTAAAGCAGACGTAAATTGGTTTCTGTACTTCCCATGATCGTTGAAGTAATGTTAACATTGAGAACAAAGCTTTCCTTGTTCCCAATCCTTCTCTGAAACCGAATTGTTTGTTTCTCATTGTCTCTTCACATTTCTGCTTGATTCTATTAAGAATTATCTTAAGAAGTAGCTTGAGAGAGTGGCTCATGAGACTAATTAGTCTAAAGTCTTTACATGATGATGTATTAGGTTTTTTTGGGAGTGGAATAAATGTAGACTCTAACACAAACTACATAACTATTTTATAGAATTTTAATTTAATTTCTGTTTATATCAGAAGTGTATATAAGAGTATGTTTTATACCGCAGCCCCAGCCAAGGAAGAGGAAGAGGAAGAGATAAAAAAAAAACAATTAGTCAATCACTTCCAAGGCGAAGGAATTTTTGGTTTTGTACAGAAGTGAAAGAGACATGTAAAGAGAAGAAAAATGCGACTTAAAATACATATCAACCAAAACACAAGATGCATACGATAATTACAAGACAATAAGAAACATTCACTTGTAAGAAGAATAAAAAATTATCACTGGAAATTTTTTTCGAAAGAAATGGAACATAATTTTTTATGGCATGCAAAAGGAAATATGGCGCTTTATACAAGCCAGAGAAGGGAGGTAAAGGAACTAATACAACCAAAACATATAGAAAAGGATACATGGAATGATTGTATAAAAAAGCTCTATGCAGAGGATGAACTAATGACGGTAGAACCAGAAACAACAGAAGTTACCACAAACTAAGATGTTAATGTAAGTTCACAGGAATTTCGATTAACACTTCAAAATCTAAAGAACAGAAAAGATACAGATAATGACGGTATACCAAACGCATTACTGAAATATTGTGGAGCACCACTGACATAACAATTGACAACATTAATTAACATAATTATAAAATATAATAAAATACCGGAAGAATGGAGAACGAGATAACAAATTCTACTATTTAAAAAAGGAGATGAAAACAGCCAGAAAATATACAGGTGTCAACTTGTTAAATACTACCCTAAAATTTACAACTAAAATTTTACAAGAACTAATGAATTTGAGTATATATTTAGAGGATGAACAACAAACAACATGGTTTTCATTTCGGTTTCAGATCGTGTACTGATGCAAAATTCATCAAAATAACAAAAGGGAAAACAGAATAGATAGACAACTTACAGAACGTATAGACATATAGGCAGAGGAATAAGGCAGGGGTACTTATTGAGTCATATGCTCTTCAATTTAATAATAAGATGAAGATTGTCTGCAAAGATTAGTCCACAATGTTAATATAAGAGCAAACGAATTCAATAGGACAATCTAATCACGGAATACTAAAACAATAGTAATTAGCCAGGATCCAATCTGATGTAAAATAAAAATTGGTGGCACCAGTTTTGGTACCATCAACTTCTATTTCAATATTTTACTTTGTAAAATTCAAAATTGACCGTATGTAATATACTTTTTTGAGATGGGGTTGTTAAAAAAGTTGTAGCAAATTGTGAACTTATCATAATAATTTTAGTCCAGAAGGGGTTTCCACACTCTGAAATTCTACCTGTATTATTCATAATACTCCCTACATAATAAATACAGTTCGTTAAGATCAGGTTTTTAAAAAGCAGTTTTTAAAAATATACAAGGTATTACGTTTATAATAAAGCTTACGGACTATACCAGGCTTGCGCGAATCACCCTGTACCTTTATTATGTACTTATGTTTAAAAAGCGTAAAAATATAAAAGTAGACGGTTCTCAGAGCTTTTAATTATTTCTCAAAACAAGGACAGAATGATTTTTATTCCATGAATGGTAAGTATCCACCCTGTATATTCCCATATTTAAATGGCTTACTAGAAAAGTCATTTTAATATTACAAAATTAAGTATTCCTTTTAAAACCACCAACTGTTATGTGCAATCTGACGAGATATTTAAATTCCTCTTGTGTGCATAAATAAAAACAATGAATATTCGATTTCTCTGTTAAAATCGCACAGTAATTCAATGAGAAATTGCTGAAAGTTCCAGTGACCCTGATAGGCAAAATTAAAAAATCTAAACAATGGAAGGTATTTGTAAATTTAAATTTAAATGGTAGTTAAATAAAGTAATTTGTCCGCAGTAATTTTAAACCAAACCTATTTTACTATTTTGATTATTTTTATCGTGTTAAGAATAATATACACTAAGCATCAAAATTAACGCACCACCTTAAAAATGGGACAATTTTGATGTCTCGTATTTCCTAAACCTGTTGTCCGATTTGAGTGATTTTTTTGTATATTATAGCTTTATTCTTCAAGATCGATGTAATAACGTTATTGCTAGATAGGTAAGTGTCATTGTATACCGGGTGTTACAATGATAGTGTGTTTTTTCCTCAAAGTTTGGAACACCCTGTGGAATATTCTAGCGTATATAAAATATTGAAATTAAAACTCAGCTGTAGCCTTAGGCTTTCTTAACATTCTTCTCTTTAATTAATTTGCTTATGTTGGGTAATAAAAAAGTTAGGTACTTTAACAACTAGCAATGTTATTCATCAATACACGGTGTTTCTAAATAAGCGCGACAAACTTTAAGAAGTAATTCTGCATGAAAAAATAATGACCGTTTGCTTTATAAACATACGTCGCAAATGCTACCCGTGTTAAGCTGCCTCCCCCCCCCCCCACTTGCAAAAATCAAAAAACAAATAGCCCTGATTTATGAGCTATTTATGAGCTCTCATATTCCGCAAACTAAAAATTTTGAGCTCGTTCCACTGAGCAGGAATTTAATACTTTAGTGGGGGGGCTGAGTCAGCCCCCACTATTTAAAAGTAGAAATATTGAATCGGTTTTTGCGGCAGAATTACGAGCTATTTATGAGCTCTTGAAATTATATAGTTTCGATTTTTGAGCTCATCCCCTTCACTCCCAAACAACCCTTTAATTGATTTAACTTAAGAGAAAAATGCTGAGAAAACTTAAAATATATCGTATTGCGGATATAATTCCTATAGCTTATATACTCTAAGAATAAACTATTAAATCACGTGCATTTCGATTATTGAGCTACAACCCCTTCGCAAGAAAACCACCCTAACTTCCCGGCTTAAGAGAAAGTTGTACTTAAAATTCATTAAACTAATTATTTGCCGACTACATATCATTTAATAATTTATAAGCTTCCAAATTACGCGCATTTAGATCAGTAAATTGGAATTTATTTTGTATAGTGCAGTCACTGAAGGTAAAAATCAACGATTACCTTCAATTTCGGTGAACCTTCATCGATTTTCACGAAAATTGGTCAGTGGTTAGAGGATACGTAAAGAATCTTGCGCCTTTACCCTGAGGGTGGATACCGCCCCTTCTCGGGGGTGAAAATTATTTTATAAAAAATAACTGCACAAATCAATAAAAGAACAAATTAAAAGCAAAATTTATTATATAATGTTAATAAAATAAGTCAATACTTTTTAAGTTATTAAAGATCAAAGATTTTAATTATTCGTGAAAAAAATGCATGTTATGAAGCGGTTTTTCGTAAATCACTGAAAAACTGTAAATTTTTACAAAAAAGTTAATAGTAGTTTAATTCGTACAGCTTATATTCTAAGAATAAACTCTTAAATCACCTTTCGATTATAGAGCTACAACCCCTTCGCAAGAAAACCATCCCATATTCCCGGCTTAAGAGAGAGTTGTACTTAAAATAATTTAAATTAATTATTTGGCGAATACATATCGTTTAATAACTTATGAGCTTGCAAAATATACGCATCTCAATTATTGAATTGCCATTTTCTTTCTATAGTGCAGTCACTGAAGGTAAAAATGAACTATGACCTTCGATTTCGGTAAATTTCCATTCATTTTCACGAATTGACAATAACAACAACTTGGGGTTTTAACCTGGGGTATATGTCACCCCTTCTCAGGGGTGAAAATTACTTTATTAAAAATAACCCCACAAATCGAGAGAGGGGAAAATTGTAAGCAAAAGTTGTTGTATAATGTGATTAAAATAAATCAATACTTTTTGATTTATTAAAGATCAAATATTTTAATTTTTGTGAAAGAAAATGCATGCTTTAAAGCGATTTTTCATAAATAACTCAAAAACTGTAAGTTTTTACAAAAAAGTTTTCACCACTAAAATTGAAGCTAATAAAAAATATAATAAATTGCTTACTTGAAAAACCCTTTAATGTTAATTTAAAGTAAATTATTGGTAATTAAATGTATATTTTTTTCTGCGACTGTTCAAATCTAAGGATTCAAGTTTAAATAACGGGAAAGAAATGCATTTTATAACACTTAGGTACCAAATACTTTTCAAAGTACTTAGAAATACCTATCAAAAATGAGCTCCAGAAAAAGTTGATAGCATCAAAATCCGCTCACCAATTTTCGTGAAAATGAATGGAGATTTATCGAAATCGAAGGTCATAGTTGATTTTTACCTTCAGTGACTGTACTATAGAAAGAAAATGGCAATTCAATAATTGAGATGCGTATATTTTGCGAGTTCATAAATTATTAAACGATATCTAGTCGCCAAATAATTAATTTAAATTATTTTAAGTACAACTCTCTCTTAAGCCGGGAATATGGGATGGTTTTCTTGCGAAGGGGTTGTAGCTCAATAAACGAAAGGCGTGTGATTTAAGAGTTATTCTTAGGTTATAAGCTATACGAATTAAACTACTGTTAACTTTTTTGTAAAAACTTACAGTTTTTTCGGTGATTTACGAAAAACCGCTTCAAAACATTCATTTTTTCACGAATAATTAAAATTTTTGATCTTTAATAACTTAAAAAGTATTGACTTATTTTAATAACTTTATATAATAAATTTTGTTTATAATTTGTTCTTTTATAGATTTGTGCAGTTATTTTTTATAAAATAATTTTCACCTTTGAGAAGGAGCGGTATCCACCCTCAGGGGTAAAGGCGAAAAGTGGTACCATGTCACCTTTGTTTCTTGATGTATCCTCTAACCACTGACCAATTTTCGTGAAAATGGATGAAGCTTCACGAAATTGAAGGTATCCTTGATTTTTACTTTCAGTGACTGCACTATACAAAATAAATTGCAATTTACTGATTTAAATGCGCGTAATTTGGAAGCTTATATATTATTAAATGATATGTAGTCGCCAAATAATTAATTTAATGCATTTTAGTACAACTTTCTCTTAAGCCGGGAAGATAGGGTAGTTTTCTTGCGAAGGGTTGTAGCTCAATAATCGAAATGCACGTGATTTAATAGTTTATTCTTAGAGTATATACGCTATAGGAATTATATCCGCAATACGATATATTTTAAGTTTTCTCAGCATTTTTCTCTTAAGTTAAATCAATTAAAGGGTTGTTTGGGAGTGAAGGGGATGAGCTCAAAAATCGAAACTATATAATTTCAAGAGCTCATAAATAGCTCGTAATTCTGCCGCAAAACCGATTCAATATTTCTACTTTTAAATAGTGGGGGCTGACTCAGCCCCCCCACTAAAGTATTAAATTCCTGCTCAGTGGAACGAGTTCAAAATTTTTAGTTTGCGGAATATGAAAGCTCATAAATAGCTCATAAATCAGGGCTTTTTGTTTTTTTAATTTTTGCAAGTGGCGGGGGGGGGGGCAGCTCAACACGGGTGCAAATGCTTTGTTTCCGAGATACGGGATGTTGAATTTTTCCTTACAAACTAACGATTTATTTATTGCTTTAAAACTGGTTGAGATATGCAAAGAAAATTTGGTAGGTTTTAAGACGTATTTATTGCGCATTTTTGACATACAAATATTAATTTTATATTCACCATTGGCGTGCATACGAGTATAGACATTTTAGATACATCCCGTATGCACGCCAATGGTGAATATAAAATTCTTAGTTGTATGTAAAAAAATGCGCAATAACTACCTCTTAAAACCTACTCAATTTAATTTGCATATCTCAACCAGTTTTAGAGCAATAAGTAAATCGTCAATTTGTAAGAAATAATTCAACATCCCGTAACTCAGAAACGAAGCATTTGTGGACATATGTTTATAAAACAAACGGTCATTATTTTTCATGCTGAATTACCCCTTAAAGTTTGTCGCACTTACTTAGAAACACCTTATGTTGATAAATAACATGACTAGTTGTTAAAGTAGGCACCTAACTTTTTTATTATCCCACATAAAAGAATACACCAAAAAGCAAAATGTTAAAAAAGCCTAAGGCTAGAGCCGAGTTTTAATTTCAATATTTTATATACACTAGAATATTCCACAGGGTGTTCCAAACATTAAGGGAAAAAACACACTATCATTGTTACACACGGTATACAATGACACTTACCTGTTTAGCAATACATCGATATTCTTGAAGAATAATAAAGCTATAACACACTTAAAAAAAATCAAATCGGACAACAGGTTTAGGAAATACGAGACATCAAAAATGTCCCATTTTTATGGTGGTGCGTTAATTTTGATGCTTAGTGTATTATTGTACAAGAATAAAAAGCCGTTAAACGCCGTAAAAATGAGTGGCGCATACAATATTCCAGCTACAAAAGATCTGATATGAATATTACGTGGCGCAAAATGTATTTTCATTTTGATGCAAAACAAAATTCTAGTTTTATTTTAAAATATGTTTCCATAATATTTGCTCAATTTGAAGTAAAACGCGCCACACAAGAGTAACTTTGATACATTTTGAATTTTAAAATCTTTTGTGGCGCGTTTACTTCAAATTTAGCAAATATTGTGGAAAAATATTTTAAAATAAAACTAGAATTTTGTTTTGCATCAAAATGAAAATACATTTTCGCGCCACGTTATATTCATATCAGATCTTTTGTAGCTGGAATATTGTATGCCCCACTCATTTTTACGGCGTTTAGCGGTTTTTTTTTCTTGTATCGGGGGTTTTTCAAAGTTATTTATAAATTAAATGCATGAAGTTGAATGCAATGTTTCTTGATTACACGTTAAGCTTTATAAATGGCGACCATTAATGTTTTTCTATATGTTTTTAATTTACAAGGGTTCACATTTATTTTAGTATCCGCCATATTTTTCTATCACTTTGCATTGTCGAGCGCTTTTGCCTAGTCGAAAAAGCACACATTAGTTTCTAGATTAAATTCTCTAGATTTTTCTATACTTTATCTCAGGTTGAGAATCTGTTGTCGTGTGTCTCTTCCAAGCACAAACGCACATTCATTTTGGAGACGCGACCTAGAACAGTAAAAGAAGGAATTACATACTAACTTTGCACAGAAATACGAAGACAGACTGACACAACATCCAAATATACTAGCCAGAAACCTGATGAGACAACCAGACTAAGACTTAGACGAAATACACCTATTGATTTAGCATCGCGGTTTTAGTTATATGTGCCGTTATTCCCAGAGACAAACAATTTTATAGCTATGTAAAATATTTGTGATTAAAGATAATATAAGAAAATGATTAAAGAATAATTTTCTCCAAGTCACCTACACTAAAGGTCACAACATTTACTCATTGTAACTTGTTTTACAGATTGTAAATAAATTGGGAGTCTTGGGTTAAATAAAAAAAAATTTGGAGATCTGTGGTAAGAATATTGATTTTAATCTCACATTAATTATATTATTGTCTCAGGAAGAACTTTAGATACGTAAAACGTTAGGACAATCGTACTGTATTACAGTCAGTTTGGGACCCTTTCTTGTGAATAGGTATACAAGTGATACCAATCATTTTCTGTGATCCAGAAGTCAATCCCCATTTATTTGAGGCTTTCGCCATTATTTCGTTTCTGCTTGAGATTTTGTAGTTTTTAAGTTCTCTATTGCAATTTCTATATCTAAAATCTATTATATCATACATATATAATATTTATTTGTTTATTTCCGTTCAGATAACATAGCATGTTGTAGTTTACAGGTGTCGGTAAATACAAAAGAAATGAAATATTGTTACAAGTAATAGTATGTAAATCCAACTGCTTAGTTGGCTGACTACCAAGTTTGTGTTAACAATAGCTTGTTTAGGAACGATACAAATTAAACAACTCAACAACAATGCAATGTGTTTGGCGTGGTAAATATCTGATTACAAATCGGTACAAGCCAAAAAAGATAATCTTTTTGTATAACAATATTTATTACAGTTCTATGGCTGCTAAATTAAAAAATAAAAAAGTCTCTCATTATTATAAGGAAAAAAGAGGATAAAATCATGACTTTAAGATGATTTCATTTCAAAAGTTAGATATTTTCTGGAACCTAAGATGAGAAAAATTATAAACAAAAGGAACGCAAATTAGTTTGTGAAATGATTTCGTCTTCTTCTTCTTCTTCTTCGTCTAGCCATTCACGTTCACATCTGAACATAAGCCTATTCAAGTCTTCCTTTCCATTGTTTTTTGTTGTACGCTACTTGTAGCCAATTTTTCTCGGCAGTTCGTTTCAGATCATCTGTCCATCTCATAAGAGGTCTGCCTCTGGGTCTTTTGTGTTGGTATGGTGTCCAGGTTAGAATTGTACTGTGCCATTTGTTTAGATCGCTCCTAGCTACACGTCCAGCGTATTCCCATTTCAGTTTTAATGATTTTTGTACCACATCGATGACTTTGGTTTTCTGTCTTATCCATGTGTTTGTTTTCCTGTCCTTAAGTGATATGCCAAGCATTGCTCTTTCCATCGTGCGTTGAGTGACTCTGAGGATGTTCAATTTTGTTTTTGTGATTGTCCATGTTTGTGCCCCATATGTTAATATCGGAATAATGCATACATCACAAACTTTAGATATAAGATGTAGTTGAATTTGCTGATTTCTGAGTATATATGTAGTTCAGTTCTGAGTATATTTGTATATATTGTATATAGTTCAGTGTGTAGTTCAGTTGCCGAATGCTGCCCATTTTAACTTTCTTCTTCTTTTTATTTCTTCCGTTTGAATTTCCCTACTTAGTATTACTTTTTGTCCTAAGTATACAGGGTGAGGCAGATAACTGGCCTATTAGAAATATCTCGAGAACTAAACGCAACAAAATCATGAAAATTGGAATACAGGGGTTTTGAAGGATGATCTATTAAATGAAAATATTTTCATCTCTTTGCAACTTCCGGTTATACCGGAAGTTGCTTATAACATCGTTTTTTTTTAATAGGACACCCTGTATATCTTTACATTTTTGGATTCTCTTCGATGTCTTCTTCCTTAAAATATGAGGATTTGTAATGTTATACAGGGTATTTTAAAAGATAATTACGTTTTTTTATTAATTTCGTAGCAATATTCACACCCTGTAGAATTGTAGTAGTTTGACAACTAAAACTCTACTTACGTTCAAATGATTTTTAATATAGTCTAATATTGTTAAGAATTATTATTATAGCTAAATTTTTAATTTTAGTATACAGGTTTGGTCGAAACTCGGAATGAGTATTTTCTGAGTTTTCTTAAATGGAACACCCTGTATTTTAGTATTGTATTGAAATGACATTTTATGGTACTTTTTTATTTCTTAAGCATTCCCTGTACCTAACTGCTTTAATTTGTGCTTAATTGTTAGTCGCACCAACAATCTTAACTACGTAGGTATTTTGATAGCTAAACCATTATTGGTAATTTTAAGGATCAGTCTGGATTAATATGTATTTATTTCTAAAAAATTATTTGTGATTGAATATTTTCAAGGCCAACCTAATAAAATTTTACGTATTTTTTGTTGCAATTAATGTTTAGCTTGAATCACCAATAACTCACAAATTAAAGCAGTTAGGTATAGGGAATACTAATAAAATAAAAAAGGACTATGAAATATCATTTCATTACAATACTAAAATACAGGGTGTTCTATTTAAGAAAACTCAGAAAATATTCATTCCGAGTGTCGACCAACCCTGTATACTAAAATGTCAAAATTAGCTATACTAATGATTCTTAACAATAATAGACTATATTAAAAATTACTTGAACGTAAGCAGAGTTTTTAATGTCAAACTATTACAATTCTACAGGGTGTGAATATGGCTACGAAATTAATAAAAAAAACGTAAATATCTTTTAAAATACCCTGTATAATATTACAAACTCCCATATTTTAAGAAAGAAGATATTGAGGAGAATCCCAAAATGTAAAAATATACGTCCCTCATAATATATATGTCCCTTTTAAAAAAACCAAGTTATAAGCAACTTCCGCTATAACCGGAAGTTGCAAAGAGATGAAAATATTTTCATTTAATAGACCATCCCTCAAAACCACTTTATTCCAATTTTCATGATTCTGTTGCCTTTAGTTCTCGAGATATTTTTAATAGGCCAGTTATCTGCCTCACCCTATATATATTCTTTAACTTTTTCTATAACTTTGTCGTTTTCAATAAATTTTACCATAATATTAGCTTAACGTATCAATTGCTATTATCCTTTATTGTCTTTTATTATGTCCCAAATCTGGAAACAAAAATAAAGTTACCTCAGGCGTACCCCAGGTATCAGTCAGTCGTTGACTTAATTACAAAAACCCTCTTATCAGAAAATAATGAACAATTATTTATCGAAATGGAAACTGAAAGACGACAAAAATTTCACGCTCAATAAATTTTACCATATACTAAATCATTTCTATAACTTTGTCGTTTAGAAAAAAAGTTATATTAATGATTTCGTATATTATACGAAATCATTTCTTGCTCTATGCAGACCGGCGTTATCGAAATGCCTCCCACTTTTTCAGGTAAATATTTTCATACATGAAATGCCTCCCAGGTACAATCGAAATGCCTCCGTTTCGTTAATCATTTAGGCTGATATTTTGTCTATGTAATATCTGTATAATGACAGAATGTTGCCAAATCATAATTTAAATAGGTAGTATCTATTTATTTTGATTTTTCTAATTCTTATTGCAGTGTACCTACATAAAATTTGTTTCACATAAATATTTCACAGTACGACATACACATTTCTTTTTAGAAAAGAAAGTTGTTACCCGACAATCTAATATCCAGCTTTTCTGGGTAATTCCAATTTCGATTCTAATCTCTTCCATATTTATAATTCCACAAATAGGTACTTTTACCTTAACCATTTTGTTTGTTTATATTCTCTGGGTATTTTCTGGGTAATTCCAATTACGATTCTAATCTCTTCTTAACAATTCCATGAATAGGTACTTTTACTCTTTTACCTTAATCTTTTTAAATGTTGGCCAAAGATACAGTAAAACGGTGGACATGTACTAAAAAAACCTGCAAAGCATTTTTGTGAAAACACAGGGATGTGAAAATACGATAATTGAATCAATATTAGATGATAACCACGAGAAGTTGTCTGCCAAAGTTTACAATAGAAAAGCCGTAAGCAATTCAATAAAAAGAGCAGCCGTGGAAGATCCCAGCGAAAAACCAATGAAGCTTATCTGTAAAGAACTCTAGAAGACAAATATAGAGACATTTACTATCAATGATATCAATAGGGTGAGACAAAATTTAACTCCGCCTGTGGTGACAAATGGGTGAATCGAGTAGCTCAGGAGTCACCACTGCCGGTCCTAAGCCCGGATAAAGGAGGAAGGTTGGGCAGTGGGCTGACAACCCACTCCCGGAAAAAACACACTGTTACGAAACCTGAACATTTGCCTCGGAATACAGGACGGAACTTTCGGAAACGACTCAAGCTACGAAACATGGACTATGCATTTGGAAACTGGAATGTGAGGACGCTGAATAGACCAGGAGCTCAAACCGCACTTCTGCAAGAACTAAAAAGATATAAGATCATGATTACTGCTCTTCAAGAGACGAGATGGCTGGGGAAAGGTGTCAGGGACACTAAAACGCACACAATTCTATATAGTGGGAAGGAACAAGGAAGCAAAGAATGTGGAGTCGCATTTGTGGTGGATAATGATTTTAAGTCAAAAATCATCGACTTCCAGGCAGTCAGTGAAAGGATATGTAAGTTGAGAATTCGCACCCACTTCTTCAACCTAACAATGATAAACATTCACTGTCCAACAGAAGATCAAGAGCAACATACAAAGGAAAGCTTTTACCAACAGCTGGAGATAGTATATGATAATGCGCCAAAAAATGACATCAAGATTATAATGGGTGATATGAATGCTAAAATAGGCAAGGAACCGCAGTTCTATGGCACAATAGGAAAACACTCTCTGCACAATGAAACAAGCGAGAATGGGGAGTTTTTGATAAATTTTGCCACCAGTAAAAACATGGTTATAAGTTCCACATGCTTCCCACATAAAGGCATACACAAAATGACATGGATTTCACCAGATGGAACCACAACCAATCAAATTGACCATGTGCTGATAGACAAAAGGGCAGCCAGTAGTATCTCCGATGTGAGAACACGACGAGGAGCATGCTGTGGATCAGACCATCTTTTAGTACAAACCAAATTTAGATGCAGAGTTAACAGCAAAAGAAACGAAAGACAACAAAGAACAAACAAACTGGACCTGGAAAAACTGAAGATTCAGGAATGTAAAGAGAAGTTCGAACAAGAAGTCGCAAATGAGTTAAGGACGCTAGAACTGCACTCCATAGAGGGCAAATGGACTAATATCAAAACAGCAGTACTGACAGCAGCAGCGTCCACCCTGGGAAACAAGAAAAAGGAGAGAAGAGCAGCATGGTTTGATGACGAGTGCAGACAAGCAATCGAGGAAAGAAATGAAGCACACAAAATGTACATAACAAGAAGAACACGGGAAAGACGAACATTATTTGAAGTCGCAAGACGGAAAGCAGACAAGACATGTAGAAATAAAAAGAGAGCCTATGAAAATGGACAAATAGAAAAAATGGAAGAACATTTCAAAAATAACGAAATTAGAGGGGCTTACGAATACCTAAAAAAGATAAAAAGTGGGTATAAACCTCAAACAAGTCTATGTAAAGATGAAAGTGGGCAAATAATCAGTGACCAACAGAAAGTCACAGAAACCTGGAAGCATTATTTTCAGACACTACTTGGAACTCAAGTAGACATGGAAGATGAAATGGGTATGATCTACGTAGAAGAGAATGGAGTAGAAGCTCCAACCATAGAGGAAGTTTTCGAAGCCATTAAGGCCCAGAAAAACAATAAAGCTCCGGGAGTTGATGAAATACCAGCAGAACTATATAAGGTAGGTGGCGACCACCTAGCAAGTCACATCCACGCGCTCATCAGAGACGTATGGCAAGAAGAGAAAATACCCGACGACTGGAAGAAAAGTATAGTATGCCCGATCTATAAAAAAGGAGACAAACTCCAGTGCAAAAACTACCGTGGAATCTCTCTACTATGTACAGCATATAAAGTCCTCACGTATATTATAAACCAGCGGCTCCAACCACTAGCAGAAAATATTATTGGAGAGTATCAGACGGGCTTCCGACGGGGAAGATCGACACTGGATCAAATATTCACAGTAAAACAGATCTTGAGCAAAGCATGGGAACACGATATTGATGTTCACAACGTGTTTGTAGACTTCAAACAGGCATACGACTCAGTCAAAAGGAACAAACTATACTATATATTGGCTGAATTGGCAATACCACACAAGTTAATAAGACTCATTAAAGCCACAATGGATGAAACTCAGGCATGTGTACGAATACAAAACCACCGGACAGACTTTTTTAACATTTCGCAGGGACTAAAACAGGGAGATGGGCTGGCCCCAACATTGTTTAACCTGGCACTGGAGTATGCGGTTAGGCAAATGCAAACTGGACGAGGAAATCTACTGATCAACCGAACGGTTCAACTGGCCGCTTATGCTGATGATATTAATATTATGAGTAGAACATCAACAGGAGCACAGGAAACATATGCAGAGTTAAAAACACAAACAAAAATGCTAGGTCTGGAAATTAACACAGAAAAAACAAAAATAATGACTCAGACGAGAAGAAATATAGTCCCAGAAAACATTATACATGAAGATGACATTGAAACGGTTGAAAAGTTTACATACCTGGGAGTAGAAATATATGCCGACGGATCAGAAGATGGAGAAATAAGGAAGAGAATAACGCAGGCAAACAGAGCTTATTTTGCCCTCTCCCATATATTTCGGTCAAAAAGTGTCCACCGAAATACAAAGATGAGAATCTATAAAACCTTAATTCGACCAATAACATGCTATGGCAGTGAAGTCTGGGTGCTGAAAGAAACATCCAAAAACAAACTCGACACATTCGAAAGGAAAGTACTTAGGAGAATACTAGGACCTGTGAGGGAAAACGGAATCTTCAGAAGTCGATACAACAACGAGCTTTATCAACTTTATAAGGAAACGCCCCTGTCAGACTTCATTAGATTACAAAGATTGCAATGGGCTGGACATGTGATAAGAATGGGAGAGAATAGGCTACCAAAACGAGAACTGAATGCTAGAATGCAAGGAAAGAGACCGGTTGGGAAGCCACGAAAGCGCTGGGAAGACACAGTAAACAGCGACGCACAAGCCCTTTTAGGAGTCCGTGTATGGAGAAGAGCAGCCACAGACAGGCAAGGGTGGAGGCAAAAAATAAAGGAGGCCAAGGCTCAATTTGGGCTGTAGTGCCGTAGAAGAAGAAGAAGAAGAGACAAAATTTATATTATGCTAGAACCACAAATTCTTTAATTAAACTTCCCAAAAATATATCTGAATTTCATAAATCTCTTGATTCACCTTCTATTATTACAAATAGAAATGAAAATTTTATAATTAAAAATGACAAAGATAATCATATTGTTATATTAACATGTTTTTCAAATCTTCGTTTTCTTTCGACTGTTTCCAATTGATATGTTGACGGAACTTTTGAATACTGTCGTCGTTTTATCACTCAACTGTTTAGTATACATTGCTTGAAAAATGGACATTATATTCCTCTTGTCTTTTGTTTACTTCAAGATAAAAAGTCATCTTCATATTATCTCGTTTTTAAATATATCATAGAAGAATGTTTTAAAATTAATTGTCCTGTATCCCCTAAAGTAATAACTTCAGACTTTGAAATTTCCCTTCATAATGGTATTCGTATGGGATATCCTGAAGCAGATCTTCATGGATGTCGTTTTCATTTGGGTCAGGCATGGTATAGAAAGTTTCAAGCACTGGGATTAGCTCCAGAATACCAGAAAGAAGGTGTTGACTCAACCGAAATTACGCATTTTCTTATTAATATTTTTGGTCTTTCATTCTTACATCCTAAAGATGGTAGCGATTTTTTTATATAGATTTGGCAGAAATTAAACCAGTCGATGAAAGAGTCACCCAGTTTTGTGATTATCTTGTTGATAATTACATATCTGAAAATTCGACATTTCCTCCACATCTTTGGGCTGAGAACTCTTCATCCTTACAAAGAACCACAAACCCATGCGAAAGTTTTCATATATATATATAATCGATAACCCTTCTACCCTAAGGTGTTGGGCATAAAGTCTAAAATAAAGTCTGTTTTTATGCTTCGTACACAAACTTCCTCCAATCCTTCTTATTTCTTGCCATTTTCTTCGCTTGTTCTTTAGTGACTCCTCTTTTGTCTAGGATGGCAGCGATTTCATCGTCCCAGGTCTTCATGGGCCTGCCCCTCGGTCTTTTCAGGTTTCTTCTCGCTTCCCAAACTTGTTTTACTGGCCTTCCTTTATCCATCCTAACCATGTGGCCGTACCATCTTAACTGG
Source organism: Diabrotica virgifera virgifera (assembly GCF_917563875.1). Taxonomy (NCBI): domain Eukaryota; kingdom Metazoa; phylum Arthropoda; class Insecta; order Coleoptera; family Chrysomelidae; genus Diabrotica; species Diabrotica virgifera. The sequence continues at coordinate 269,265,747 of NC_065443.1, forward strand.
GCTGCTTCGATTTTCTTCTCTATTGGTTGGACTTTAAGGCGTTCTCTTATTTCCTCATTCCGTATCCTGTCCATCCTGGTCACACCTAGTACTCTTCTTAAATACTTCATTTCCATGCTTTGCAGTTTCTTCTTTAGTCTGGTGGTGAGCGTCCAGCTTTCACATCCAAATGTTAGGATAGGTACGAAAACTGTGTTGTAGATTGTTATCTTGGCTTTTTGGGATACTTCTTTTTTCGATAGAAATGTGCTCTTAATTGCATGGTATATGCGGGCTGCGCTTGCTATTCTGTTGTTTATCTCATTATCGTGTGCACCCCTACTCTCTATTTGAACTCCCAGGTATTTGAAAGTTTCAACTTGTTCTAGGGTGTCGTTATTGATTTTAATTTTTGTACCTTTATCTGTTTTCCCACATATCATGACCTTAGTTTTACTTTCGTTAATCCTCAGATTACGTTTTTCAAGTTTATCCCTCCATATTTGGAGGTTTCTCTTTAGTGCGGCCTCATCTCTTCCAAACACAACGAGATCATCTGCAAATGCACATTCTGCTATCTGTATCATTTCGAAATTTCTATGTCCAACATATATTTTCGATGTTTCTTCTCTGGTTTCCTTCATTACATCATCTAGAACAATATTGAACAAGATGGGGCCTAGTACACCTCCTTGTCTTAAGCCATCATTAACTATAAACTCGTCCGATTCCATATTATCTGTTCTTACTCTATTTCTTGTGTTTTTGTATAGGCTCATAATAGCTTTTCTGAGTTTAGTGTCTACTTCCCTGTTCATTAGGCTTTTGTCGATTTCTATCCTTGGTGTTCTGTCAAATGCTTTTTCTAGATCTATAAAAGCTTGGTGTAGTTCTGTGCTTGTATTTCGCGTATTTTGTATTAGCTGCTTGAGTGTGAAAATATGGTCATGAATGCTTCTTCCCTTCCTGAATCCGCTTTGTGACTGTTCCAGTTTGTGGTCCACTTCTTGTAATAATTTTTTCTCTAGTACTCGTTCGTAGACTTTGGAAGGAATACTCAGGAGGGTTATATCTTTATAATTACTGCAGTCTCGTCTGTCTCCTTTTTTGAAAATGGGTAAAATAATCCCCACTTCCCAGTCTTTTGGGACCTTACTCTCATTCCATGCTTTATTGCAAACTTTTCTGAGCATTTCATTTCCATTTTCTCCCATATTTTTTAGCATTTCCGCGGATATCTTATCATAGCCAGCTGCCTTTCCTCTTTTAAGCTTACATATTATTTCTTTTATTTCATCTGTTTTTATTTCGGTTTGATTTTGGTTTTCAAGTGCATTTTCTTCGGTGTTATCTGATTTATTACTGGAGTCTTCTTGGGTCAAGAAGTTTTCAAAATATTCTCTCCATCTGTTTATGATTCTTTCGTTCTCGCAGAGAATGTGGCCATTTTCATTTTTAATTTGTTTTGGTGTTTGTTGTACCTTCTCTGCTCTTAGACTTCTCAGGGTTTTGTAAAATAATTTTTGATTAGTGTGGTAGTCTTTCTCCATTTTATTGCCAAAGTCCTCCCAGCTCTTCTTTTTCGCTTCCATAACCATGTCTTTTACTTTTGCCCTCTGCTGTTTATATTTTTGATAGCTTTCTGGGCTCTGCTTCCCTAGGTATTTCTTCCACGCTAACTTTTTTAATTTGACCTCTTCTTTTATTTCATTACTCCACCAATTTGTGCACTTCTTGTTTTTATTAATTATAGTCATTCCGCAGACTTGCTTGCCTCCATCTAGGAGTGCTTCTTTAAGTTTTTGCCAAGTTTCTTCTAAGTCATAGTTCTGGTTTAAATGCTTTTGAAGACTATTGTTTACATAGTTTTTGTATTTCTGTGCTATTTTCTTATCTGTTAGCTTATATGACTTAATAGCTGCGTTTGTGAGATTTTTTGGGGTTTTGTCTCTTTTTTTCAGTTTCCTTTGAGTTAGTTTTTGTTCGTTTCCTATACTTGTTCGGGACACTACCAAGTAATGGTCGCTATATATTTCTGCTCCCCTTCGCACCCTGACATCTTTAATATATTGTCTTAGAGATCTGTTCACCAATACATAATCAATAATAGATCTTTCTCCTCTGCTTTTAACTTCTCTGGTGAATTTATGCACATCTTTATGCTGAAAAAACGAATTCATTATTAAAAGATCATTCTCTCTGCAAAAGTCTATAATACGTTCTCCATTATTATTTCTTGTTAGTTCTCCATATTGCCCTAGTACATCCGAGGAGTCGTTGTCTTTTATGCCTACTCTACCATTAAGATCTCCCATTACTATTGTGTTCCCTTCTGCGCTGTCTATAATCTCTGTCGCCTTTTCCCAAAAAATGTCCTTGGTCTTCGCTCTTTCGTTATCATTTGGTCCGGATATGACAAATATGTTAAGTAGCTTCTTCTCATCGGTTGTCATCCTTATTTTCAGGATCCTTTCGGTGATACATTCCCAATCCTTAATGCTGCTAGTCAAGTTTTTATTAATTAAACAACCAACCCCTTCACTTGCTCTTTCTAATTGCGATACTCCGCTGAGGATTAAAAAATGGCCATTTTCCAGAAACTGTGTGCTCTTGCCCTTTATTTTTGTCTCTGTTATACCTAGTATGTCTATTCGAGCCTTATCAAATTCTTCTGCAAGTTCTGTCTCCTTACCGTTGAGACCTCTTACGTTCCAAGTTCCTATTGTCCATCCTTCGGGTAATTTGGTCTTTTCAGTTGCAGTTGTTTCTATACTTTTGATCTTGTTGTTTGCAGCTGTTCTGTGTATTTGTAAGCATTTCTCATCATTCTTACAGTTTAAGTTTCTATCCTGATCGTTGCATATTGCTTTATTTCTACTCGTGTCCTTGTTCATTGCCTGTTCTATTATCGTTTGTCCATTGGCGCTTTTTATTAGTTTTTTGATTTTTCTATCTTATCTTCTTTATTATTCCATTTCCATTCTTCATTATTTACCCAGAGTTTATTTGTACCAATTTTTACCTCATTACCTTTATCTCTCTCTTCTCGTGCGATCATCCGGATAGTTTTTTGTATTTCTCTTTCTCTCATTGTGGTGTCATTGTTGATATATATTTTTTCTTCCTTGTAATTTTTTAGCTTGGACTTATTCTTCATGACTTTGATTTTGTCTTCCTGGTCTTCTAGTTCAATCAGACAGCTTTTTGTTCCCAACTTGTATGCATTTTTTATTTTGACCTCAATTTCCATATGTCCTTTGAACAAATTCAGCATCGCCTCTTTTATTGCTCCTTGTTCATAGGTGTCTATTGTTAATCCATTCATTACTACGTTGTTCTTCCTCCGTTGTTTTCCATAAATTCCATATTTTCCTTTATTTCTTTCAATTCCTCTTTGATTTCCTTGTTTTCTTGTTTAAGGTGTTTGTTCTCGTTCTTCAACTTTCGGTTATCTTCAATGAGCTGTTCTATTGCTTCTTTACTGCTCTTTTGGTCTTTCTTTATCTCTGTGACATCGTTTGACAATTTACTCATCATTTCGATTATGGTATCTAGTTTTGATTCGTACTTTTTTGTGGTGAATTCGTTGAAAGCTTTCTGCTCTTCGCGTGCTCTTCTCTTTCCTCATTTTCGTTGTCCCCATCTCTCATTTTTCTTTTTGTACCTTCGTCCGTTGTCGAGCTATCACTCTCATAACCTTTTCCTTTCTCCAAAAACTTTTTCATTATTATTCGGCGCCAAGCACTGCTTTCCACCTCAAAAGTGCGGAGAAAGCAGTGCCTACCGTTTATTTACTTTGTTACAATTAAATTAAAATTGAATTAAAAATTAAAATATTGTCACCTGGGATATTTTGCTCACGGTGGCAACGTCGCAAATAAATCGGCCGAGACTTCGCTCTCTCGTTTGTCTGTTATCGCTCTTATCTGTTAACCTTATGGATTTGTTTTGGTTAATTTTGTATAGTTTTTTAGCCGACTCACCTTTTAGAATCCCAATTTTTTGCACTACTGATTAGTTTTTGACTTGGTTTTGCACTCCTTATACTTTGGTTATTTGTTTCTCGTTGAAATTCCCGATAAATCGGGTTAATTGCAGCCGAAAAATAACAAGGTATTTGTCTACTCGCTACCCGCGAAAGTTTTCATTCCAAGTATAATTCTTCTTTCTACTGCCCTCATCCTATCATTAATAATTTTATTGATGTAATTTTACAATTTCAAATAAATACCTACATTAAAATGAATTCTGTTTCGACACCAAAAAAAAAATTGTCGCGGAAAGTACAGCAACAATAAATTTTCTAAATGAAAAAATTTTAGAATTAAGAGATGTAAAATAAATAGATTAGAATTTGACAAAGTAGTATCATATAAATTTAGGAAAAATATTGTGTAATTTTATATTTCTATACACATTTTGTATTATTTTCCAAATAAGTTTTTTTGTTATGTTATTTTTAATAAATCTATAAAATTCTTAATATGTTTTTGTATTTTTTGTTGAATTATTTATTATAAAAGATAATGGTTATAATAAAATATATATTATAATGGTTATAAACTAGTTATATATGTATAAGTTAGTTAAAATTTATAAATACCGCCTAGTGTCAATAATGTTTAATACATAAAGGTTGAAAATAAAATAAATTAAATAACAAAATACAAATTTTGACAAAAATTTACAAAGGGACAAAGATGCGGCAACGTCTCACCTTCACATAAAGATTAGAACCATGTAATTTATTTAAACCTTGGGAGGCAATTCGTATGTGACCATTTTAGCGACAGGTAAGAAATCCTATTTCGGGATGCATTTCATATGCGGCCATGCAGACTCTATGCAGCATAAAATAAATGGGATTTAAAAGTTAATGTCACAAAAACAGAGTATCTTGTCGTGAATTCCGATGCTAAGTTTGAAATCTTGATTAAAGACGATACTACTGTAAAGCAGGTGAATGACTTTAGTAACTAGGAAAGGTCTGAGAAAAACAGAATTTCGAAGAAAAATAAAGCAAAGCAGAAATATAGCAAAGGATGCTTAAATTCCATTTGGTGGGAAAAAAAATATCAGAAAAGAAATAGAAATTCGAATAGAAAAGCCCTTCTGAGGGTCAGTTCTGATGTATGGGAGTGAGTTGTTGACGTTAACAGCAGAGTCCAGAAAACGAATCAACGCAGTAGAGATAGACTACTTGAGCCAAATTGCTGCTGTTTCGAGACCAGAGAGAGTGCGTAACGAGGAAATCCGAAGACAAACGCACGCCTGCAAAGTTCAGAATGGAGCGGAAGAGCTTAAAGTGGTTTGGCAACGTGGTTCGACTGTTTTAAACCCCGTTTATATAAAGGGTGTAACAAAAATACAGGTCATAAATTAAATCACCTATTCTGGGATCAAAAATAGTTCGACTGAACCTAACTTACCTTAGTACAAAAAATGTGCACATACAAAAAGTTACAGTTCTTTGAAGTTACAAAATAAAAATCTATTTTTCCAATATATCGAAAACTATTTGAGATTTCGTATTGAAAACGGACATGTGGTAATCTTATAACAGGAGCATTTTAAAAAATATATAGTGAAATTTGTGTACCCCATAAAAGTTTTATGGGGGTTTTGTTCCCTTAAACCCCCCAAAATTTTTGTGTACGTTCCAATTAAATTATCATTGTGGCACCATTAGTTAAACACAATGTTTTTAAAACTTTTTTGCCTCTTAGTACCTTTTCGAAAAGATAGTTTTTATTGAGATATTTTGAATATTTGTCAAATCCACCACATATTTGTATACTGTTCGTACGATTATAGAGCTAAGACCTGGGGCCGGATTCTAATTCATTTCGATGTCGAAATTTAATTTCGATTCCGCCATGACAGATTTAATTTTTAGCGATACTTATTCATTTCGATATTAGTTCCAACTGGGGATATTAACGTTATCACTTTGATACTGCTCAGAATTCGGGTTGGTCCTCCTGTTTATTAAATTTATTGGCTATGCAACCATCGCAACGTTTGTTGATAGTCTGGGCAAATTATCGAAAAAATGTCATTTTGGAAAAATATTTATCAGCTATTTTATTGCTAAAATCGAATCTTAAGATTGTATATATTAGTAATATGGGGGTACGACAAGTCCGCAGACAGTGTTATCTTATTTATAAACAAATTAACACTCCTAAATCTTCTTTTTTTTTCAATTAATGCTCTGTAACTCCTAAGATTTTTCCTTTAAACCAAAAACACTCAAATAAAAGATCACCGCCATTTAGTTCTGCACAAAGCTATTTTTTTCCGATTTGAATCTGAATTTTTATGAGAGTGTTTTTGGTTTAACGTTAAAATATTCTGAGTTACACAGCAATAATTGAAAAAAAGATTCCGGAGCGCTAATTTGTTTATAAACCAAATAGCACACTTTCTGCGGACTTTGCATAGCTATACTACCTACTAATATATGAAATCTTAATATGCATTTGATTTCAGCATGTCCAGATATAAAATAGCTGGTACATAATTTTCCTTGTTTTATACTAATTTTCCCAGATCATTACCTTACATCTTTTATTGAGTTGATAATTCACGTTGTGAACATTCTCAATTACTATATTTCTAATTCAATACTGTTCTTTCTAATTCCTCCACAACCAGCAAATTTCCATAAAACCCAGCCATATTAATACTTTTTGCTTTAGTTTTACTTGCAAGAAAAAACAAAACACATCTCCTAAACTAAACCTAACTTCGCTTTCGGCCATTCATTCATGTCCGTGTCACAATAATTTCGACTCGAAATTATAATATCAACCACTTTTTTAGAGTCGCAATTAATTTCGATTTGATGACATCATAAAGTCGCTATTTGATAACATCACTTCGTTAGTTCAACTAAAATCCACAAGGCTTGCACAGTCGCATTTCAACGTCGCCATATTGATTGCGACTTGTTTTGGGTCGAAATTTGAATTAGAATCAGGGCCCTGGTAATAATATCAAAATTTATTTATCAGTTACAGTTTGAGATACCTATATTTTGAACCATATATGGCAAAAAGATTTAAAACCACTGTGTTTAATTAATTGTAGGTACCGCAATAATAGTTTATTTGGAACGGACACAAACACCCATAAAATTTTTATGTAAACATATTGAAAAAGAAGCCGCATCTCGATTAAAACTGGTTTATCGAAGAAATACTGGGAGGCAAAAAAGTTTTAAAAATATTATGTTTAACTAATTATACCACAATAATAATTTAATTGAAGCGTACATAAAAGTTTGGGGGGTTTAAGTGAACAAAACCCCCATAAAATTTTTATGGGGTGCCCAAATTTTACTATATTTTCTTTTTAAGATGTTACTGGCATAAGAATGCCACATGTCCATTTTCATTAAAAAATCTCGAATAGTTTTCGCTATATCGGAAAAAATCGATTTTCATTTTGTAACTTCAAATGACTGTAACTTTTTTTTGTGCCTATTTGTACTAAGGTAATTTAGGTTTAATCGAACTATTTGTCGTCCCAGAATATATGATTTAATGTATGACCTGTATTTTTGTTACACCCTGTATAAAGGGTTTTCATCCATTTATTTAGCGGCTTTAAACACGTATACCTCGTAGCAACATTGAAGATGGAATTTTCATTTCGAAAACATTCTGTGATGTAGCCCTAAAAGATTCTTTTAAATTTATAAATATAAAGGTACCTTTTGTAAAGGATTTTGTAATAACACATTATGTGATTTATGGTATAATATAGCTGACTACAGGAAATTCATTTCCTTGTGGATGTTTTATAAAAATTATAGACTCTCACTCTCTATCTCTCTTTCATTAATAATTGACATTGTATAAACTCATTAATATTGTTGAAATCATGATAAGTATCTATTCCTTCTGGCTCTTACATTGTTTTCCTATACAAAATAAATTTCCATCCAATTTATGTATCTCTAGAAAAATCTTCCTTAAGTAGAAATCTAAGTAGAAATAGATACAACATTTATGAATGACTTTTGTATTAGATATTAGGTCAGAAATCTTAGTCTATTAAGAATGAAAACTTAATCTAAAATCTTCACAAACATCTGGTAGGTGATTATTGAACATTTGTAGTCATCGATTAACAATAAACTAATCGTCGTGATCTATCCTTTCAGTTTTAGAGATTATCAAGCAACTGTTAACGTTAATAATTGATCGTATATTCGCCTGAAAGTAACATGTTTTTAAACAAAGTCTGCAATGTTTTTAAACAAAGTATCCAATAAAAGATTAAACCGTGTTTACTTTTGATAAAACTAAACTAAAGCCTTTTGATAAAACTAAATAGTACATGTGGTGAGACCGCTACCGTCTGGAAAAATTTCTGATTCGGTTTCTTTGTGGATTCCTATTTAAAAATGTCCCCTTTAAACAAATCTGAAGGGTGCCGGGCGGAATTTTTGGGCAGAAATTGTTTAAACAATTTTTTTTAACAAATACAAAAGATCACGTTTTTTTCCTCCGGAATAATATTTTTGAGTTTTGTCGATGATTCTGAACAAGAAAGGTATCTTGTAAATTTTCTCAAAAATTGATAGTTTTCGAGTTATAGGCGATTTAAAATCTGAAAAATGCGAAAATACCCATTTTCGAGACTGAAAAACTCATATTCAAATTAGTATTTTTGAGGTTGCCAGGTACTTAAATTGAAGACTAAATATTCAGCTTCCAGATTCTGAAGAGTGATCGCGTCTAACTTTAATTTGTACCGTTGTTTTTAATTGTTAAATATGCGTGTTTATCCGATTTTTTTGCCGGTGCGGCGCGCTCTGTTTCAAAAATCTCATATTTTCATCCGAAAAATATTTTTTGTAGATTCTTTGGGACATTCTACATAAAATAAGTTTCTTGACATTTTTCTCAAAAGTTAATAGTTTTAAAGTTATAAGCGATTTAAAATCCGAAAATGCGTTTATTGTAGTGTTGCCCAAAATCAGTCTTGGTCTTGCAGTCTTGGTCATGTTCTTGCGTTTTCGCAAGACCAAGACCAAGACCAAGACCGCCTAATTTGAGCAAGACCAAGACCAAGACTTACCGTGCAAGATTTGAGCAAGAACAAGACTAAGCCTGCAAGACTCTTGCGTCTTGCAATTAGAACTGAGGGTCTTTTATGAAGTATATTAGTTCGGGTATATTCTTAGGTAGGCACTCTATGAGAAGCAAAAAAATTTGTAAAATTGGACTTATGCGCCTTACGGATAATACCATAAACAAACATACATTCTTCGCTCTGAAATTAATTGTCCAGGTTTTGAGAATAGCCGCCCTCCATTCATAAATTAATAGGTCTGGATCTCGTGTATGAAAAAAAGTTGATTAATAGCAAGCTGAAAATTTGTTAAGAGCTTAAGCGTGTCTAGTCGGACAAACTTTGATATATGGGAACACTGGAACAGGGGAAGTTTTAATTGTGGAACAGGTTAAAAATTTTTAACGGTCAGAACACGAAAACGGCACATGTATTTTGTCCGACAGAACAGACTTAAACTCTCCGAACAGAGATTAAACTCTCATGCAAAAATCAGACTGCTATTTATCACCAAATGAGCGTTTTAATGAGTGGAATATGTAGAATATGTCAAATGACAGGAATTATGATAGGTGATAAATAGCAGTCTGATTTTTGCACGAGAGTTTAATCTCTGTTCGGAGAGTTTAAGTCTATTCTGTCGGACAAAATAAATGTGCCGTTTTCGTGATCTGACCGTTCCAAATTTTTAACCTGTTCCACAATTAAAACTGCCCATGTTCCAGTGTTCCCATAAATCAAAGTTTATCCGACTAGACACCGTTAAGCTATTAACAAATTTTCAGCTTGATATTAATCAATTTTTTTCCATACGCGTGATCCAGTCCTATAATGTATCGAAACTTTTTAAAAACATGTCATATGCTGATAAAAAATATACCTACAATAAGTAGTTAATTTTTTTCCTTAATTAGTTTTGTAGGAATTTAAACACATAAAAATCATATCGATATATAGAATAATAAGACTATTATGTATGTATATTTTTTCTGCTGAGTGTGATTACGATAGGAGACAGACTATAACAGATAATGCCGTGCCGTCTATACCGTGTAACCAAATACATACCCAAATATTTAGTCTACGAGGCATTCAACAAAGAAATATGTACAGTGAAATACATGGAAAACAAAAGGACATTCATAGCAGTTTTTTCTGTAGGTAGTTAAATTAAACTAGTCATTTGTTTTATCAATCGACTCACTGTTCTTTTGTTGTGCTCTTTGGTTGCTATACACTATTCCAAGAAACGGGTCATTTTTGGTCTCTCGAATTTTCTAAACTTGTTCGATTTAAGTGGTTGATAATTTGATTTTTTATTTATTTGATTTTAATGTTTGATAATAATATAGCCTTGTTCTGTATAAATATCGCTGTAATAATATTGTTTCTATACAGGTAAATTTGTCATTGGACACTACCAATCAAACTGTATTTTTTTTTTCTCAAAGTTCGCATCACCCTGTGAAATATTCTAGCATTTATAAAATATTGAAATTAAAACCCAACTATAGCCTCATATTTTCTGAACATTTTGTTTTTTTGATTCATTCGCTTATGTTGGATAATAAAAAGTTAGGTAATTTTTTAACTAGCGATGTTTTTCATCAATACAGGGTGTTTTTAAATAAGTATGGCAAACTTTAAGGGGTAATTCTGCCCGAAAAATAATTTGACGGTTTGCTTTATAAGTGTATGTTCGCAAATGCTTCGTTTCCGAAATAGGGGGTGTTAAAATTTTTCTTACAAACTGACGATTTATTGCTCTAAAACCGGTTGAGGTATGCAAATGAAATTTGGTGGGTTTTAAGAGGTAGTTATTACGCATTTTTGACATACAATTAAGAATTTAATATTCACCATTGGCGCGCATACGGGTAACATGACCCGTTTGTTTAGAATTACCCCTTAAAATTTACCATACTTATTATTTAAAAACACCCTGTGTTGATAAAAAACATGGCTAGTTGTTAAAATACCTAACTTTACTGTTATCCAACATAAGCCAATGAAAAAACAAAATGTTAAAAAAATATCAGACTGTAATTGGGTCTTAATTTCAGTATTTTATAAATGCTAGAATATTCCACAGGATGATGCTTACTTTGAGAAAAAAACACAGTTTGATTGGTACACTCATTAGTACCGATAAGTTAAAGTCGGTTCGCTAAACTCAGACACAACTGGCTAGTGATTTTAGTAGGTAATTTTTTTGTTTTTGACCAATTTCGCCAAAATTGGCAAAATTACTAACTATTGAGTAATTAGTAACTATTTAGTAATTATTTTTTTGCCAATATTACCAAACTGGCAAAATTACTTACTAAAATCACTAGCTAGTTGTGTCTGAGTTTAGCGAACCGATTATATCGGGTACCTATACAACGACAATTTAACTTCTAGCAACAATATTATTACAGCGATATTGTTAACGAATAAGGCTATATAATATTAAAAAATCACTTAAATCAGACAGCAGGTTTAGGAAATTCGAGACATCAAAAATGACCCATTCTATTTTTAAGGAGGTGCCTTAATTTCTTGGAGAAGTGTATTATTCTCGGTTTGGTATTCGGTACCAAAATGAGAACTGGCGTTAACATATGAAGGGCCAGGGGAAAGAACGATAAATGTCTATCTGCAAGCATTTTCGGTAAAATGAGAAATAAAGTTACATATTCATTGTTTTTACCCCTTGCGTCCAATCTTGTGACGTGATTTTAAGACGATTATCATATTTATGTTCCCTTGTCCATTCACAGGTTGATAGTACAAAGCTAACAGATTGCACAACAATCTCAAAATGACCAAAAATTTACATTCATCCTTTTTCCCTCTGACCCTTCATATTGTGCACATCTGTCACTGAATTTAATTCTTTTCAAATCACACATTGTCAATGGCAAATACTCGAAAAAATACGTAAGTTCCTAATAAACTTTGGTTAGTTGGAATATAAACACGGATCGCTTAGATCGTAGGTTCAAACCCCACCCGGTGTCAGTTGTTTAGATATTTATTAATTTGGTTGGTCTTTACTACGGCTGTGATATTAAAGCTTAAAATTGACCTACTCTGTTACGTTGTTCTAGTTCTAAGATATGTAATAGGCTAATGGGCAACTGCGAGACTTGCAAGACTCTTGCTGCAAGACCAAGACCAAGACCAAGACCTGGAGCGCAATACCAAGACCAAGACCAATACCAGGTGTACTGTCGCAAGACCAAGACCAAGACTCTCTAAGTCTCGTCTTGGTCTTGCACTTGGGCAACACTAGTTTATTGTCATTTTTCGGATTTTCAATCGCTTATAACTTAAAAACTATTAACTTTTGAGAAAAATGTCAAGAAACTTATTTTATTTAGAATGCCCCAAAGAATCTATTATAGAAAAAATATTTTTTGGATGAAAATATGAGATTTTTGAAACGGAGCGCGCCGCACCGGCAAAACAATCGGATAAACACGCATATTTAACAATTAAAAAACAACGGTATAAATTAAAGTTAGACGCGACCGCTGTTCAGAATCTTGAAGCTGAATGTTCAGTCTTCAATCCAAGTATCTGGCAACCTCAAAAATACTAATTTAAATATGAGTTTTTAAGCCTCGAAAATGCGTATTTTCGCATTTTTCAGATTTTAAATCGCCTATAACTCAAAAACTATTAATTTCTGAGAAAAAATACAAGATATCTTTCTTGTTTAGATTAAATTTTATAAAAAAAAGCAAAAGTAAAGCTTTTATTAAACACTTTAAAGGCATTTTGATACGTTTTTCCCGAAAAGTGCTTAATTTTTGTGGTTACGTGAAATACGTTGAAATATTTGATTCGGAATTTGGCGAATAATAACCTATTTTTTCATGAGCTAGAACTTTTCTTCTACTGCATGCATATATTTCATTAATATGCTATTTTTTTTTTCGTTTTGTATAGGCTACATTCTTGTTATAATTTTTTTCATAACATATTTACTGTTTAAGTTAATTGCGAAAAACCGTCTAAAAAGTTGTATTTTTTGGTGAAAAATTAACATTTTCACTCGCAAAAAACTCAAAAATATTGACTCACTGAAAAAACTCTATAGAACAGAAGTTGCTTATAATTAATCAGTTTATCTCTTTCCGAACTTGTTTTAGATGTATTTTTTTCAAAGGGGGGTGGCGGCTTTTACTCGCATATACAATCAACCATGTACTCAAGTTCAATGAAGAAGTAGAGGGTAGAAAGAACCTAAATCCAAATTTTCAAGAAATTCCGCCGTGACGAGGAAAATATTACCCCCAAACCGGTCATTTACTGGTCTAATGGGGAGTGCCGACAGAACTGACTACTTCTTATTGCGCGTTATGGCTATATGTGGGTTAATGAATTATTCTATTGTAAAAAACTCAAATTTTCGACTTCGAAAACGCGTTCGACATTTTCCGACATAAAAAACTAATAGAATTATTGAAAAACAGAGATATAGACAGACGAGATTTACGAATTATCATAAATCTGTATTGGAATCAAAAGGATAATATAAAGATAGAACAACAAGAATCTGAGAATATTGATATAACGAGAGGGGTAAGACAGGGTTGTGTTCTGTCACCGCTACTGTTTAACCTATACAGTGAAGCCATATTTCAGGAAGCGATAGCGGAGCTATGTGATGGAATCTCTATAAACGGAAGAATAGTAAATAACATAAGATTCGCTGGTGACACCGTTAAAATGGCAGACACCCTGGAATTGCTACAAGAATAATTCTTGTAGCGATAGAATTGCTAAATAGAATTAACGATTATTGCCTTCGGTACGGACTAAAAATAAACAAGAAAAAAACTAAATTTATGATCGTCTCAAAAACAGAACATGGAAATGAAAGGTTAATGATAGAGCAAACCCAAATAGAAAAAGTAAAGACATACAAATATCTGGGAACCTGGGTCGATGAGAAAAATGACCAAAGCAAAGAAATTAAAGTACGAATTGAAACTGCAAGGCAAGCATTTATAAAAATGAAGACAGTGCTTACAAACAAAGACCTTCAGTTGCCTCTCAGATTGAGGACTCTAAGATGCTACATATTTTCTATATTGCTATACAGAATGGAAGCTTGAAAATTTAAGAAACAACGCATAAGAAGAATAGAAGCGTTCGAAATGTGGTGTTACAGAAGAATATTGAATATTCAGTGGGTTCAAAGGATTACCAATGTTGAAGTACTACGACGTTTAAATAAGGAGTCAAAAATTATGAAGAGTATAAAAACTAGAAAACTGGAATATTTGGGTCACATTACCAGAGGAGAAAAATACGAGTTGCTGAGAATTATTATGCAAGGAAGGATCCAAGGAAGAAGAAGCATAGGAAGAAGACGCATCTCCTGGCTGAGGATCCTTAGAGAATGGTTTAACTGTAGTTCATTACAACTGTTCAGAGCAGCAGCCAACAAAGTGGCCGTAGCCATTATGATATCCAACCTCCGATAGGATAGGGAACTTTAAGAAGAAGAAAAATCTCAACTGTTTCATTACTAAATCTCATGTTAGGCATAACTAATTTGTTTAAAAACGTATACATAAATACACACGAATAAACGATTATTTTTTATTATATTTATGGCAGTTCACATGCTCGCTGTATAAATTGTTATAAATTAAACTTTAACAATACCAAATATATTTAAAATTAACTTTTTTCACTGACTTCTATATTTCTCAAATGCTGCAAAACGGTTACCCATAATATTATATTATCAAATAATATTATCATATAAGCACCGAACACTTCCGGGCAGTTCCGGGTAAGCTATTAAGGTACGTATCCATACAAGGGTGATCCCCGCTAGGTGTAGCAGCTCCACATAGTGGATACGTTGGTGACCGCCGCTCGGCGCTCACCCTCTTCGATTAAGTAAAGAAAAACACTGGAAGGAAGGGCCGCCCGAGAACTTTATCGTACCGATCTATTATCGTTATGGTACTAGATACTGGCATTCTATAAAAATAACAAAATTACTCGTTATTTTGATATTTTAGAAACAGATTCTGTACTTGAAAGTATTTATGGTTCTACGCATCATTAATTCCTGCATTTGAGAAAATGTTCGATGCCATATTTCGGGGACACACTATAGATGTATAGATTATTGCATAAATCAATAGAATATTATAGTCATACTTTCATTTCAAATTAGTTCATTTTTCTGAGAAATTAATAGTTTACAATATTTGCATTTCATTCTATTTCGATTAGCCAGTCAATGCGCGAGATTAAGAACAAGATATTATCTCCGAATTCTATCCTACTGCATGGATTTCAATGAAATTTTTGGAGTAGCCTAATCTCCTAATTCAAAGTATATCCTATATACTATGGCGCTTTTATCATGGGGGAGGTTCCCACCACTTCTCAAGGGTGAAACATTTTTATTTTCAAAATCCACAAGGAAAAGAAAAGGTTTTCCTGTAGTTGGCTGTATACCATCAATCACAAAATTGGAAAGAAATCCTTTGTAAAAGGTATAAAAATTTTTTTTTTATTAAAAATCCCTTAAAAGGGCTGCATCACAACAAAACGTTTTCGATTTTTATAAAAAATCATCATCAGTGTTCGATAAACTGGATGCTAGCTGAGCCACAAAAGAAAAATATCTGGGTAAAAACCCTTTACATATAATATAGATGCCTTAAAAGTGCATACTTCGATAAAAAGGCCTGTGATGGTCACATGGCAAACAGGATAATGCCCTAAGGTAAGGTATACAGGTATCCCAACACGTGGGATCCAAATTGAGTTGATCACATTTCAATGACTTAATGGCAACTCGAATTTTCGAATTTTTATTTTTATTTTCGAATTACATGGAGGAAAAAGAAGATTTTTAAGAAAGTTTAAAAATTTATTCTATAATTTGATCACATATTTTACAATAACCATTCATTTTAAACCCGTTCAACTTTTTGAAAGTAGAAATATCACTACAGTGGTACCTCGACATACGAGGGTAATTCGTTACGTAACCTTGCTCGTATGTCAAATTGCTCGTATGCCAAAGCAATTTTCCCCATTGAAATTACCTGAAATATCATTAATCCGTTCCAGTCCCAAAAAACCACTTTAGTTGTTTTTGTTAAGTGTTTTTAAATAAGAAAAATGTTTTTACAAGAAGAAATATTTATTTATAAATAACAAAAAATACATACATATTATCGTCAGTGGTCTTCACTTTTTTCGTCACACTTTGCTTATTTTCATCTGCAGCTCGTTTAAAAAACTGTCCAAAGGTGTTTGTTTCTTCCTCCTATTCATAAATAGCTCGTGCCTTCTCACATATTATGATGCTTTGTGTTAAGGTTCCTCCTTGATGCTGCTTCTCTGTCACCCACACCATCATTAGTTTTTTCATCTTTTCATGGAGAGAGGTTCGGAGTTTGGAAGTTATTGTAACGCCCTTAGCTGGCATTATACCCTTTATCACCTCCTTCAAGTTAGAAGTAGGTAGTCACAAATTTTAATGTCAATGTTTAAAGTGGCATGCATTTTAATAAAAAGCGGTTGCTCGTATCTCAAATTTTGCTCTCATCTCAAAGCAAAACATCGCTCGCTCGGCGGCTCGTATCTCGAAACACTCGTATCTTAGGGCGCTCGTATATCGAGGTACCACTGTATATTAAAAGTTATTGCAAAAGAAAAACAATGCATTTAAATTATGGTGGATGGGGAGTTAAATGTATATACTATTCATTTTTCCTTGAAGTACATTAGTCATATATTTTTTTTGCACCATATCTCGCTTAGTTTGTATGTAACCGACATTTAACGGTGCTCGTTTTAAAGGCCTTTTCAAACACTACAAAAGGTGTTGGTAGCATTATACACCTAAAACCAACCGTTCCTCTGTTATTTCAAGTTGAATACACCAATTTGAGCATGCACCAAAAAACAAACTATTTTCACCTACCATATCTCTTTTTGTATTATAAATAGAACATTTACGAAGGAACGAATCTCTTTATTATTTATAATCTAAAAAATGTTGTATATAGTGTTTTTAGTTCGATGCATAGTTTTTAAGGTATTCACAAAAAATCCGTCCGAAAAGGTGTAATTTTTAACTACGCATAACTAAAAAAGTATTGAGTTCTCAAAAAAAAAGTATGGACCAGTTTTGGCTTAGAAATAGGTTCTTTAGCCACTTCCGTGCTTATTTTGACCAACAAATTTTCCACCCCCTTGAAGGAAGTGGGAACCGCCCCAAGATAAAAGCGCCATAATATATAGGGTAGATTTTGTTTCTTGAGCTATTCCCTACTTACTGTGAAAATATCAAGTACATCAGTGTAGTAGGATGGAATTCGGAGCCAAACACCCTCATTGACTGCCCTACAATAATGCTCTGCTATGATCGCGTGAGAGAGGACACACATAAGATTATAGCAAAATTTCTATTTACCGTAACTTTTCGAGTTTTTGAGCTACAGCAATGAATTTTATGTCATTGGAAAGGTAGTTTTGCATTCTTTCAAAATGTGTAAAAATATATAGAGCATATCTAAAAAAATTAAGATTTTTTATTCATTTCCGGTTCAACCGGAAGCCATATTTTTGGTAAAATCGATTGTTAAAATATATAATAAAGTACCATATATGTATACAAAATTTCAAATTTTAGTTTCTATTAAGAAGGAAGTTACGGTCACTCGAATATTTTTTATAAAAAATTTATAACTCCCCTCCTATGGGGAGTTAAGAAATCTGACTAATGTCATTCAATTTACTGATAGGATATCAAAAACATATTAAAAAATAAAAGAATTCCTTGGAGCCATTTTTGAGAAAATCTAGTTCAAATTTATGTCAAATTTTTACCCCTTAAATATAGGCAACCTGTAACTTTTTCTGAAAAACCATAACATTTTTCTTATAGCCACATCTTTAGGCTATATAACGACTTTTTCAAATTAAACTTATCTTAAACAAGTTTTTAGATAGGTAAGGAAATGTGTCGGGTGGGCGGTCGGCCATGCTGGCCGCCATTTTGAATTTGGAAATGTCAAATTCCGTATTTTTAATTAACTATTAATGAGCTTACTTTGAGTTAAATTTCATTCATTTCGGTCAAAATTTGCAAAAATGCTCCCTAAATAACCCCCCTATTTCGGCCCCCCTTTGAGAGGTTTTTTTTAAAGCTTAGTTTCTCGACAAAATTCTCTTAAACTTACTCATACCGAATTTCATCAAAATCGGTCCGATAGTTTTTTCTGGGCGGTGGCGACATACGTACGTACGTACGTACGTACATACTTCCGACATGTTTTTTTATTTGCTTTTTAGACTCAGAGGGACTCAAAAAGTGAAATCTGAAAAAAAATTTTTTGCACGATCCTATAACTTTATCTATTATACTATACTACGTATATAGTACGATAAAGTAAAATAAATTAAGATTAAAGATAAATAAATTAAGTAAAAAAATTAAGCAAAGATAAAATAGGAAATAAAAGTAAAATAATACGTAAAAGAACGTGAGTAGTGTAGGACATACAGTTTTCAATTTCAAGTTTTCGTTTTAAAATTTACGCTGTTCGCAACATCATAGTCATAATCAATCAAAATAGCAATTCGCAGTACTTGAAATTGTCGAAATCAGCGAAACGCACCCAACTTGAAACTCAGCCGCGGTTCGTGTAAGCGCCGAATTGACTGCTAAAAAATAGCGGCTAATTTCGAAACCGGTAGCAGTAGAGCAGTTACTAAGAACCAGATAGCAGTTAAAAAAAGCAGTCTGCTATTTAGCAACCCATCAATATCCTGAACAATCTTTTCAGCTTCCATTCTCTTTCGTCTGTGGTAACCGTGGAGCTGGCAACCGTAAATCTTCTTGCCTTTCCTCCTTTCGGGACGAAGATGTAGCGATACTCCCGAAAATGTTTCCTTTTCTTCACCTGATTTAGAGACTTTATTGTTATATAGACAAGGCGAAAACGGCGGGTTCGTTAGAAAAAATATTCCCATGAGATTTTTTTACATAATCACATTCGTGAGACAGCCCAGAATAAAGTTCAAGAAGTCACCCACGTGAAGAGGTCCATTTTTTTTAACAATTTTTTTAATCAAATTTCAAAAATCAGTATTTTTGGCCCGTACAAATTTCTGTTAGGTTTTTTGGACCATTCTGGACAAGGTCTCTTGTAATTTTTCTCGAAAGTTGATCGTTTTCGAGTTATAAACAATTTAAAATTGAAACAAACGAGAAAATTGAAAAACACGAGAAATGGCGATTTTCAAATAAATTGGTTAAAAGTTATTATTATGAAAGTCAGAAAGTGACTAAATCAAAGTTTAAAGCCCCCCCCCCCTACAAGATCCTGAAGAAATTTTTGTGATAATTTTATTACTAAGCTGTTATTTTTAAGTAATAATAATGAGCGCCAGCACGTATTAGGCGGTCGTCTATGGTGAGTGCGAGAGAGATGCCACTCCGGCAATCACTGTCACATCTTACTCGCACTCACATTTTTACAGCCGCGTCAATACGCTCTTACGGTTTATTGTTAATAATTAAAAATAACAAATTAGTAATAAATTAATTACACAAATTTCTTCAGGATCATGTAGGGGGGGGGCTTTAAACTTTGATTTAGTCACTTTCTGATTTCCATAATATTAATTTTTAACCGAGTTATTAAGTCTTAAAAATGGCCATTTTTGCGTTTTTTAAATTTTAAATTGCTTATAACTCGAAAACGATCAATTTCACAGAAAAATTACAAGAGACCTTTTTTGTCCAGAATGGTATAAAAAACTTAAAAAAATTGTCCATACCAAAATAATAACTTTTCCAATTTGATTAAAAAAAATTGTTAAAAAAAATTTGGACAACTTTTCTCGTGGGCTACTTCGTGAACCTTATTCTGGGGTGTATTACAAATGTGATTATGCAAAAAAATCTCATGGGAATATTTTTTCCTACGAACCCGCCGTATTCGCCTTGTCAGTTTTTTAAACCGTACTGGTAACCTCCTATACTTTGTTCTTTGTCCGCTTTCGGTTACCTAGTTCAATGATTTTGAATTGTGCCTTTTTCTGTTTCTATTTATCTATCTCGTTCATAGTTATATTCATGTTTATAATTATTATTATCTTACAAACTACTTACATTATTATCTTACATCTTATCTTATTATTATAATTAGATATTATTATATCTTATCTTATTATTATCTTACAAACTTACAAATTTATTACATGATATTACGCAAATCGAATAAGGCGCCCATCAGTCTCGTTTTCAGGATCCTGGAAAAAATCGTCATGGGTGGCTAGCCGCCGTACGGCCCTACCCATAACACATAGGCGGTCCGGTCTACGCTCGTTATCGATGGCTTAGTGTGAAAACCTCGTATCCCATTTAATTACAATTTTACAGGAGAGGCAAAAAACTTATTTTCTGCATAATATAATCTAAAAACAAAAACTACTGTTACGTATTTTAATTTGAGCACATTGAGACAAATATCTGATCTTGGCCCAGAGCTGAAAGTGTTAAATGTTGCTATTAAATTGAAAATACAAATATTAACTATGAAAAATACGTAAATATCCTTGCAGTAAATAGAGCCTTTGCCCAAGTAACTATGATAACCTCGTATATCTTGATATACGTGTTTTTCATCTAAAATGAGGTTGTGTTTATGATTATTTACGAGGTTTTCATTTTTCATAGCTTATTGCACACCTCCAAATACTAGGTTGATACAGTACAAATCTTTTGATTTAAGGTTTATAAAATGTTTCTGTATGCCGGACTACCTTTTGTTGCTCACAAAAAAACATTTCTCCAAGTCGAATTTCTTAAACAAACACTCCAAATTAAGTACCAAATTCTTGGTTATACTTAAATATACGTGGTATTCACACTAAATCAAGAGAGCAATAATTAATATACGTGGTTTCTTTTTTCGGCTGTAGAAAATAGTCTGGTGTATTTGGATTTCTTCTAACAGTTGTAAATCGTGAGATACAAGGTTTTCAAACTAAAGCCACCAAAATGTAATTTTCGAAAAAAAAAATGAGATACGAGGTTTTCACACTAAGCCATCGAATCTCATGGGAATATTTTTTCCTACGAACCCGCCGTATTCGCATTGTCAGTTTTATTGTGTGGATAGAATCTATGGTGGATCTTCCTTTTTTTAAACCGTACTGGTAACCTCCTATACTTTGTTCTTTGTATATTGTTCTTTATGCCTAATTTATACCAGTTCTCGTTTTTTAGTTCGCATATTTTATTTTTCACTTCTGTATCGGTCAACTCTTCTTTTTCTCTATACGTTTGTTGATATATCTTTTCAAAATACTTCTGCTATTTTTCTGCTTCTGTAGCCAGTGCCGGAGTTACCACTAGGCCGACTAGGCCGCGGCCTAGGCCGCAAGCAAAAGGGGGCCGCAGCGTTTTGTAAAAAAAATTTTTGGTAAAAAGAATGTGTAAAAAAAGCCGTGTTCGAATATGGACACGGCTTTGCGCATTCTACTATGCATGATGACATCTAATGCATCTGGAGAAAGATCATTCAGCGTGTTGAAAAAAATCAAAAATTGACGAAGATTCTAGATTGTCTAGTTTGGTTAGTTTTGTTTCAAATGCTAAAACCTCTTTCAAGCCTTAGACTTTAACGATTTGATTGAAGATTTTGCAGCAAAGAAAGCTAGAAAAGTGAGTATTTAGAGTTCATATGAGATTTATTATGAGTATGGAGTGGAGTGAGTGTCAATATTAATCACTAATCCAACTTTATCCAAATTAAGAACATGACGTTGACGTTTTTCAGTATAAGAGAATAATGTGACAATTTAATGATCTAAAATAGTGTTTCCCAACCTTTTTTGTGCCATTTCCCACCTTTGCTTTCCTAAAATTCTCATGTCCCCCTACCTAACAATAATTTTTAATATAAAAAATTTAATTATTCACTAACGAAACTTAATGATATACTTTAGGAAGAAATTACTAGTAAATTGTTAACGAAACACAGTTAAACTTTCAAAATATATAATAAAAACTCAAACTCACATTACAAATAATTTTAATAAAGATTTTTCTACTTTAATTTGGTGAGATCCTTGGGCTTGATTCTTGCTACTTGCTGGACAGAGATTTTATATTAGGTTCGAATTTGGGTAGCTTCAGTCTCAAGTCTCCACGTTTTGTTAAGTCCAATCAATTTTCCTTTACCAATAAATCAGTAAGTTTTTATACAATAAAAAACTGACTCATAATTTTGCAATTCTGCGAATCCTTCTTTATACTGCATATTTGATATATATCAGATAAATCCACGAACATTGGCAGCATGATCCATTTTGAAAAATCAATTTGTTTTACATCAAAAAATCTTTATTTTAAATCAGCCAAAAGAATATTGATGATTGACAAGAACAAGTATAAATCAGTAATCAGTTCCTTTACATTTTTGGAGCCAATGAAACTGTTTAAAGGATTTGTTGTTAGTATGTTTCTGACATAATTTAATATGGGTAATGCTATCATTTAATTTTAAATATTTCCACTAAATAATTTACAAATGCTTTACCATCGCTAGTGAACAGATACTTCATTTCAGATTTGTCATTTAAAAAATCGTTAACAGGAGCAAAGAGTTCCATAAATATTTTCAAGCAGGCCCTTCAGATAGCCTTCTTACTTCAGTATGAAGTAAAAGTCTCACGTGGTTTTTATTTTCTTCTTCACAAAATAGCTTGAACAGATGCTCACATTTGGCATTAGATTTAATATCATTAACACACTTTATTGTTTAATGTAATGAATACTTCATTTAGAACAGGTGAGATGTTTTGAGCTACCAATATTTCTTTATAAATACCACAATGCACAATAATCATTCCTGGATTCGCATCTTTCATGAATTTTAAGCAGCCATTTTTCTTGCCCATCAATCCATTAGCAGCACAAGATGCAAGTTATCAATACTGTCTCAATGTCTCTCAAAGTTGAATCAGCCATTTGCACTTCACCCATTTCGTCTATTCTTCCACTAACAGTATTTTACCGAGTGACATAGCTTTTAAATCTTTGTTATTTTTTCCAAGAACAGTTTTAAGAAATGTTGATATTGACGGTTTTATTAAATTCTCTTCTAACAGTTTTAGAGACGAATAAAGAAATCTGATAACTAGCCCCAAACACACGATTATTAGTTGAAGTATTAGAAATAAATAGAGACTTTAATATTCTTCACCGAAATCTAGCATTTCAATTAAATGGCCTGGAGGAAAAGGGTTAAATTCGTGTTGAGTCCATATTCGAATTGCCCCCCTTAACAATTAAATTGACCCCTGTGAGGCGTGGGCCCCACATTGGGAAACACTGATTAAAAGTTTAAGTTTATTTCTGGCATTCTTATTATCTCTATTTTTCAGTACCATAGCCTATTACTGTTATACAGTTCATATTATTTTGCTTGTTCTTTTACTTAAAATGTCTTTTCAACTCAGCTTTTTTTAGTCTTTTGCTGTCACCTGTATCTATATACTTTTCCCCCGGATGAAACAAGAGCTATATAATTTTAACAATTAAGGACAGAGGCGCAAAATGTCGCCTGTCAAAATGTTCAATGTGATTTACCAATGTACTTTTTGTAGTACCAATGTTGTACCAATTTTAAAAAGTAAAATTAAAATAAACGTTATGTATTATATTATGTGCTTAATGATTTAATTACATAATCGTCAAGTTATTGGGGGCCGCTCGGGGTAATTTGGCCTAGGGCCGCAAGTACCAGAAATCCGGCACTGTCTGTAGCTACATTCTGTGTCCGTTTTCGGTTACCTAGTTCAATGATTTTGAATTGTGTCTTTTTCTGTTTCTATTGGTTATAATTACCTATCTCGTTCATAATTACCTATTCATGTTCATAATAATTATTATTATCTCACAAACTATAAGTATAAATTTATTACACGATATTACGCAAATCGAATAAGGCGCCCATCAGTCTCGTTTTCAGGATCCTGGAAAAAATCGTCATGGGTGGCTAGCCGCTGTACGGCCGTACCCATAACACATGGCGGTCCGATCTACGCTCGTTATACAGGAAGTGAAAATTGTAGGTCAATGAGATATTTCGCGGCATCCGAGAAAGAATTCTTGACCTTGACTTACTGACTACAATTTCGTTGATGGGACGATGTTCTTCCACCTTGAGGTAACTACCTATCGATAACCATGCCGCCGCGTTCGGCGCTGAATGGATCAGTTTTGAATTAAGCTACTTAATGTGGGCAGGTAGAGGAGATTTAAATGAATATCAACTTAACTACGTGGACGAAGCCAATAAGATTTACTACACACGTTAACACACAATAGATTTATGTGTCTTATAAGATACGTAAGCTATTTCTTCGTATATACGTAAGTTACCCTACTCAACAATTGAACTGGATAATTTTAAAATTACTAAAATTAACATATAAAACTATTTTTAAAATAATTGCCTGTACTATACTCTACATGCTATCTTTATTGCCAATATTTTTTGCATGTGGTTTTTTCTCCCTATTCTTATCGGCCCTTATCTCGTACAAAGAGAGAAATGTTGTTACAAACATGCATATATCATTCATATAAAAGTGTTTGTATTGGCTTTACCAGTTGTCTATAAGCCAAGAAATCTATTTATCACAAAAAAATTATGCCGCAAAGACGTTTAGAACTAGTGCAGCTCGAGCAATTAGTTCGTTGGATCCAACAAGGCATAACTCAACAAGAGGTTGCTATGAGGCTAAATGTGTCACAAAGTGTGATAAGTCGTGCATGGAATCGGTATGTAGCAACTGGATCTGCAACATACAGGCATTGAGGAGGAAGAGAACGATCTACAACTCGTCGGCAATACCGTTTTGTAGTTCTGACGGCAAAAAGAAACCCAACATTCACGGCTTCCAGAATTAACAGTATCTTCAGCCATGCTACTGGACGAGCGAATTCCAGTCAAACTGTCAGAAGACGGTTACATGCATCCAATTTAAGGGCTAGACGGCGCGCTACCCATCTCCGACTAACTAAGGAGCAGCGTGCATGCAGATATCGCTGGGCGATGGAACACTATCAGTAAAATTTCGAAAATTGGAGGAACTGTCTCTTTACTGACGAGTCCAGATTTCGTTTGTATACGAATAATGGCCGAATGTTGGTCTGGAGGGAAAGAGGACAGCTTTACAATGAAACTATGAGAGTCTCAACCACTCTTTTTGGAGGTGGATCCGTTTGCGTGTGGGGAGGCGTATGTTTTGACGGTCGCACGGACTTTGTCGTCTTAATTAATGAGACAATGAATGCTACACGATATCGAGACAGAGTCATAGTACCAATAGTTGTTCCATTTTTTGGTGCAATAGGCGAACAATTTGTTCTGATTGATGATAATGCTCGCTCTCACCATGCGAGAATGGTCAACGAGTGTATAGAAGCTCATGCCATTACAAGAATGGAGTGGCCACCGTGTTCACCTGATATGAATTGCATTGAATATGTTTGGGCTGAAGTGTCTAGGCAACAAAACAGGTTCCTTCAACCGCCCTAAACCTTACATCAGTTGGCCAATACATTACGCGCGATTTGGGAACGTATACCGCAGCAGTTCATCAATAATTTAATAAGAGGTCTTCCAAATAGAGCTAGAGCGCTAAAGCGACACAGAGGTGGACCCACACTATTAATTTTTCTTTTCGGGATATTAGAAATTGAGCAGGAATAGAAATTTTAGGTTGTTAATTTTACAATTTTTGTTTATTTTCTATTTTTTTTTTCTTGAAGAATTTCTTTCTTTCTGTTCATCTGTATGAAAATACGAAGTAAAAATAAATCTTTATTTATATCATGCCATTTTTCTATTTGACCTTATGAACAAAAAATAAAATACACATTTTCATAATATCCACTTCAATTGTTGAGAAGTGTATATCTTATACATATAAGCTATTTTTATTCCTTTTAATATGTAGCTCTATATACAAGGTTGGGAAAACTTCTCGCATCAATGAATAAACATACAAGTCGGAAAAATGAAAGAATGCCCGTGAATGAACATATAAAACACGCTGTATTTTCCTGTCACCGTGTCACAAAGAAAATTGTCCAATGCAAGTACATGTAACAATTATTATTACATGTACTTGCGTTGGCCAATTTTTTGTGTGACACGGTGACAGGAAAATACAGCGTGTTTTATATGTTCGTTCATGGGTATTCTTTCATTTTTCCGACTGTAAGCATAAAATACATCCGTGTTGAGCTGCCCCCCCCCCACACTTGCAATAAAAATAAAACAAATAGTGCTGATTTATGAGCTATTTATGAGCTTTCATATTTCGCAAATTAAAAATTTTGAGCTCGTTACACTGAGCAGGAATTAAATATTTTAGTGGGCCAATAAATTCCTTACTTGCAAAAACTTTTAATAATAATTTAAAGTACGTTATAGGTAATAGAATGTACCTATATTTTTTTCTGCGAGTACTCAAATCTATGGATCCAAGCTGAAATAACGGGAAAACGATGCATTTTATAACATTACTTACTAAATACTTGTCAAAATACTTAGAAATACCTACCAAAAATGAGCTCCAGAAGAAGTTGATAGCATCAAAATTTATACTCCAAAAATTTTTCTAGGAGTTTATTCAATGTTTTATTAGCTTCAATTTTCGTAACAATTACTTTTTTGTAGAAACTTGCAGTTTTTGAGTGATTTACGAAAAACCGCTTTAAAACATTCATTTTTTTCACGAAAAATTAAAATATTTGATCTTTATAAATTTTGCTTATAATTTGCCCTTCTATCGATTTGTTGAGTTATTTTTAATAAAATAATTTTCACCCCCCGACAAGGGGTGGTATCTACCCTCAGGCTAAAGGCGCAAGGTGGCACCATGTCACCTTTGTTTCTTGAGGTATTCTCTATCCACTTACCAATTTTCGTAAAAATCGACTAAGGTTCACCGAAAGGACATCGCACACATCTTATGGAAAATATAATGTCACTCAAATTCAATAAAATTTATACGAATAGATTCGTTTTAAATTAACGGTCAAATCTTATCATTGCGCCAACTCTTAATTATGATTAATTACGGCGCAAATTGAAATTAAAGTTTATCGAAATCACATTTTTTGAGTCAGTAAAAGTGTCAGTTACAATTACTATTGCTCTGGGTGCTATTCACAAGAGCTTAAACCCCGCTGGGTCTAAGCGGATTAGTGAATCTAATCAGCTGATTTATGGAGTACCGACAATTTGGGTATTTTAAAATATTTTTTCTCTCTCTAACTTATGTACGTATTCATTTGATTTCAGATTTATTTATATCAATTTCTGCTCTTATTATTGAAAATATAGAGTTGGCGCAATGATAAGATTTGACCGTTAATTTAAAACGCATCTATTCGTATAAATTTTATTGAATTTGAGTGACATTATATTTTCCATAAGATGTGTGCGATGTCCTTTAAGGTAATAGTTGATTTTTACCTTCAGTGTATTTTGTGGGCTCATAAATTATTAAACGATGTAGCCGCCAAATAATTAATTTAATTTATTTTAAGTAATAATAAATAATAATATCGTATGGCATTTTTGCCGGGGAGATCCTTTCGGATAGTTCCAGCGTCAATTACATCTTTAACCCTGTTTCAAGTAACTAGTGTCGATGTACACTAGCCCAGGGGGACCGACGGCTTAACGTACTCTCCGAGGCACGGTGAGACGGCTCGTGTCATTATTGGAAATGAAAATGGTTTGTCTTTGGCAGGGATGGAACCCACGTACACTGGCGTATGAGGCCAGCGATTATGCCGTTACTCCACGGCCGCTCATTCATTTTAAGTACAATTCTCTCTTAAGCCGAGAAGAGGGAGTGATTTTATTGCAAAGAGGTTGTAACTCAATAATCGAAATGCGCGTGATTTAAGAATTTATTCTTAGAATATATAAGCAATACGAATTATATCCGCAATACGATATATTTGAATTTTTCTCAGCATATTTCTTTTAAGTAAAATCAATTAAAGGGGGTGTTTGGGGGTGAAGGGGATGAGCTCAAAAATCGAAACTATATCACTTCGAGAGCTCATAAAAAGCTCGTAATTCTGCCGCAAAGATCGATTCAATGTCCCCATTTTTAAGTAGTGGGGGGCTGACTCAGCCCCCCAATAAAATATTAAATTCCTGCTCAGTGTAACAAGCTCAAAATTTTTAAGTTGCGGAATATGAAAGCTCATAAATAGCTCATAAATCAGCGCTATTTGATTTTTAATTTTTGCAAATGGGGGGGGGGGGCAGATCAACACGGGTATAAAATACAATAAACTTTATAATAAAAAAAATTATATGTATTAATGGCAGGGGAGCCCAAGAGGTGATTTTTGCAGTTACTCGAGCGCGTCAGATTATGACATGAGGAGAAACCTTGTACGCTGTAAATGTACCCCTACCATACATTGGATCTTAATCCAAGGGAGTTCGTTAAGGGGAGTCCGAAAAAAAATCTATCTTTAGAAAAACTCGAAATCGTCAGATTAAGATAAGGTAAATTAAGTACATGCAGAATAGTGTATATTTAAAAAAATCTGATGGTTTGAACGGGGTGTAAGGAAATGGGTAGTTTGGTCAAGTTTGGCCTAGGCCAAACTAGTTTGTCCTAAGCGCGTTACGATAAACTAGTATGACCTAGGCCAAACTAGTTTATCCTGATATAAATACACACTTCAAGCCAAACTAGTTTGGCTTAGGCCTATAAATTCGATATATTTTAACATTAAAACATTAAAATTGTAGATAAAATAATTTTTCTTTCAAATAAATATTTTTCGGATTTAAATTTTTTTATTAATTTTATTTTTTAATCGCCAAAATCAGAAATGTTAGGGTACGTGAGTTATTTAGACCTATTTTTGTTAACATTATCAATAAAGTTGGGCGCGCAAGTGTTTTTCTACCTTGACAGTCCGAAATAACCAAGTACTTTTTATTATTTTATGGTTACAAATACGTATCTACCTATCATAACACATGTAAAAATTTGTTGGCCTATATGGAGTATATGGGTTTAAAAAATCATTGAATATGGCAAGTTGACTTTAAAAGTCTCCATTTAAGAAACCTTTTCAAATTTGCTATAAAACTGCCTGCACTTAAAGTGTCTTTTAACATGGTTTTAAAAGCACCTTCTCAGCAGCTTTAAAACCAGTTTCTTAAGAAAACAAAGTTTTAAGAAGGTTTTTATTTCTGGTTTTATTGACTTCTTTCAGAGTGGGCCCTTTTATGCTGAAAGCGGTTTTATTGCAACCTTAAGGTTTACTTAAAAACCAAATGGTTTTAGTTTCAGTTTTATTATACAGTTTTAAAGCATCCTTAAAAAAATTAGTAAACCCGTTCGGTGCTACTTGGGATGGTATCAACATAAATGGAGAGAAACTCAGTCATTTGAGATTCGTAGATGAAATGGTGTTTATAGCCGACTGTATGGATGGTGCAGTAATAATATTGAAGAAATTATATCACGCTTCGTTAGAGGTTGGACTAAAGATTAACATAAACAATATGCAAATAACAGTAATCTGGTACTGAATCGTAATACTGTTGTTGATAGAAGGGATATTGAGCTGCATCTTATAAGTACCTGGGACATGCAATTTGGTTGGGCAGAAATATCCAGCTGAGCTCCCACGTCGCATAGGATTAGTCTGGAGAGCGTTTGGTAAATTGAGCTGTGTATTTAAATCGGTCTTACCCATATGCCTAAAAGAGAAAAGTTTTGAGCAGTGTTTGTTACTTGTACTCACATATGGAGCGCAAATATTAACAATCGCGTAGAAAAGGGAGTGCACAAGATTCTCGTAACTCAGAGGGCTATGCAGCTCCAGATGTTAGGTGTCTCCGTTAGGCCGCGTTCAGAGTGGACGAGCAAAGAGCAAAGAGCAAAGAGCAAAAGTGCACTTTCAGAGTTGACGAGCAAAGAGCAAAGAGCAAAGAGCAAAGAAGTGCTAATAGCGGGTAGTTACGCTAGACGAGAGTTTAGT
This sequence comes from Diabrotica virgifera virgifera, assembly GCF_917563875.1. Classification (NCBI taxonomy): domain Eukaryota; kingdom Metazoa; phylum Arthropoda; class Insecta; order Coleoptera; family Chrysomelidae; genus Diabrotica; species Diabrotica virgifera. The sequence goes on from NC_065443.1 coordinate 269,295,901, forward strand.
TCTTTTCCACTCGGCAGTATGGATAGGAGCGGTAGGATATTTGCTCTTTACTCTCACAGTAGTCCATGTAGTGATACCGCTCGCGTCTGAAAAAATTTCCGATTCGGTCTCTTTGTGGATTCCTATTTAAAAATATTTTAAAATTTCCTTTAAACAAATCTGAAGGGTGCCGGGCGGAATTTTTGGGCAGAAATTGTTTAAACAATTTTTTTTAAACAAATACAAAAGATCACGTTTTTTGCTCTGGAACATATATTTTTAAGTTTTGTGGGTCATTCTAAACAACAAAGGTATCTTGTAAATGTTCTCAAAAGTTGATAGTTTTCGAATTATAGGCAATTTAAAATCTGAAAAATGCGAAAATACGCATTTTCGAGGCCTAAAAACTCATATTTAAATTAGTATTTTTGAGGTTACCAGATACTTAAATTGAAGTTTAAACATTGAGCTTCAAGAGTCTGAAGAGTGATCGCGTCTAACCTTAATTTATACCGTTGTTTTTTAATTGTTAAATATGCGTGTTTATCCGATTTTTTTGCCGGTGCGGTGCGCTCTATTTCAAAAATTTCCTATTTTCCTCCGAAAATTATTTTTTCTAGATTTTTTGGGATTTTATAAATAAAATAAGTTTCTTGACATTTTTCTCAAAAGTTAACAGTTTTAAAGTTATTAGCGATTTAAAATCCAAAAATGAGTTTTTTATTAACTTTTAACTTTAAAACTATTAACTTTTGAGAAAAATGTCAAGAAATTTATTTTATTTATAATATCCCAAAAAATCTAGAAAAAATAATTTTCGGAGAAAATAGGAGATTTTTGAAATAGAGCGCGCCGCATCGGCAAAAAAATCGGATAAACACGCATATTTAACAATTAAAAAACAACGATATAAATTAAGGTTAGACGCGATCACTCTTCAGAATCGAAGCTGAATGTTTAATCATCAATTTAAGTATCTGGCAACCTCAAAAATACTAATTGAAATATGAATTTTTAAGCCTCGAAAATGCGTATTTTCGCATTTTTCAGATTTTAAATCGCCTATAACTCGAACACTATTAATTTTTGGGAAAAATTACAAGATACTATTTTTGTTTAGAATAACCCAAAAAAAACCTAAAAATATATGTTCCTGGGCAAAAAAAGTGATCTTTTCTACCATAAACAAATAAAAAAACTGTAACTCTTCGTCACTGGAATTCATTTTTATTCTACAATTTTTAGAACTTTCACATTTAAAAATTCTAACTTCTTTCAAACCACAAAACTGTAAAAACTTTTGTCGTAATTTATTGCTCATTATGTCATCACCATGACAACGCCAAAGTTAAGGATATTTGATTATATGAAAGTGTGTTAAAAACAGTGCGAAAAAGTAAGTCCCATTTAAAATACATTGTTACTTCACGCTCACTTTAAACACTTCACGCACTTCTATCTAGAATGACAGTTTTCACAAACTAAAAACTTACACATAATATAACATAGAGTAGATAAAATTGTTTAAACAATTTCTGCCCAAAAATTCCGCCCGGTGCTCTTCAGATTTGTTTAAAGGGGACATTTTTGAATAGGAATTGACAAAGAAACCGAATCAAAAATTTTTTCAAACGGGAGCGGTCTCACCACATGGACCAAAGAATGCGAGCGGAGAAATCAAACTTGTTTGGTTTCGCCGCTTTGCTCTTTGCTAGCACTCTGTGTACCTCCATTTCCCAGTATGAGTTTGATTTCTCCGCTTTGCTCTTTGCTCTTTGCTCTTTGCTCGTCCACTCTGAACGCGGCCTTAAGAGACCGAATCCCAAACTAAGAAACACGTGCTAGAACAAAACCACCAGACGCTTTTGAAAGAATCGCCTGGCTTAAGTGGAATTGGGTAAGACATTGGGTGTGTCTAGTAGTGGACGCGTACAGATTGATGGTCACGATGATGAATTAGGTTAATAAACTCAAAAACATTAAAATATTAACCAATTTTTTCCCTTCTCCTATATCGTTAAGCAACCTTTAATTAAGAAACTTTGCACTATTCCAAATAATTAATGTGTATAAATTAATATATTAAACTAATGTGTATAAAACCTGGTCTTATGTTAAAAGCTTATGGTAATAGAGTTAGATTACAGTTACTATTATATTGGAATTCCATTTTATACTTATATAACTTGCTTAAGAAATATGCGTGTCCTATCAATTACTTTATAGTAATTTCGTGAGTTGCTAATAACGCAAGTTCCGCACTGATGGGTCACAAAAACATACGAACACTTTCTATATATTTCATGCAAACATTCAAATGCAGGTGCCATCATACACGATTTTTTATTTTATGTTTCAACGGATAATTACGGCGTTTATTTTTGTGGGTCCATACATAAAATACCTTCTTATCTGCAAATTGGCACATTCTTATTTAGACATGTTAAATATTTTTGCAATACAGATACAGATATTTAAAAAAAAATAGCGTATAATTAGATATCTACATAGAGATAAAGGCAGACACCAAAAGCTGTATGAAATGCTAAGAAGCAAAAACATCGACAATCGCGACATTAACATCATATATCCAGGTTGTACTGGGGAGAAACAGCAAAAATCAAGGTTGATAATGAGTTAACCGAAGAAATTGAGATTCGTCGAGGTGTGCGTCAGGGTTGTGTGCTTTTTCCACTTAGCCCAATCGGGATAGCATTTGACCTTGCATTAGGAGCTGCCCCAAATTTTATTTTCCTATCTTTAGGGAGGGTCAATATTAGTATAAATTTAAAATATCGACTAAATTCCACCGTTGCGTTAGCCGCCATCTTGATTTTAAACGAGAACCGTTTTTGCTCAATACCTCCGCAATTTTCAATTTTTTGACAAAAAGTGTAGAAACTGAAACTGTTGAAAATGCGGTTTTATATAATTTCATTTATTATAATTTTTTTCGTGCGGTCGATATTTTCCGAGTTATGAGGGGAAAATAGTGACAGTTGTAGTATAATTATTGAATTATCTCGTTCATTATTAGTTTTACAACAAATATTTACCTATACAAAAATGAAGAGAATTAAATTTTGTACAATTTTGATGCCATTAATTTTTTTGATAAAATCAATATTTAAGGTATTACGTATGTGGTAAAAGTGCGAGCGTAAGACCTGTTTGATTTTGTAGCATTTGTTTTTGTTCAATATCTCCACCATTTTCAACTTTTCGACAAAAAGTGTAAGAACTGAAATTGTTGCAATTACCATCAACTACAATTTTTAGAGAGAACCAGTGGCGGTTCTACAAGGGGGGGAATGGGAAAATTCCCCCCAACAGGGTCCAAAATTAAAAAAAAATTGTTGGAACATCAAGATATATTAGCTGACATAAAACTTGAAATATCGACAGACAAATTCAACCAATAAAACCCGCTAGTTAATAAAATTAAGTGAACTTAAGGTATATAATGTCTATTTATGTCTTTTATATACTTAGTTTGGTTGATGTTTCATTGGAAGTTTCAAAAATTGTATAAAATATAATTCTCTTTATTTTTGTTTATGTACAATTATGTCGTAAAGTTAATAATAAATGAGACAATTCAATAATTATGCTTCCCCTCCGCTTCCATTATTTTCCCCCTTAACTCGGAGAATATTGATCGTTTAAAAAAATTGTGCCAAATAAATTGTAGGAAATTGCATTTCCAACAATTTTCTTTCCCACCACTTATGTCGAAAAGTTGAAAATGGCGGAGATATTAAGCAACAACAGTTCTCATTTAAAATCAATATGGCGGCTAATGCAACCCCGGAATTCAGTCGAGATTTTAAATTTACACTACTATTGATCTCTCCTAAAGGATACAATTATAAAATTTGGGGCAGCTCGGATACAAAATTCAATTCAATAATTATGCTCCCCCCACCACTTTTTACTATTTTCCCATGTAACTCGGAAAATATCAACTGCATGAAAAAAATTGTTAAAAAGAAATTGTAGGAAATTATATTTTGAACAATTTTAGTTAAAAATGGCGTAGATATTGAACAAAAACAATTGCTATAAAATCAATCCGGTCTTACGCTCGCGCCATTACCGCATACGTACTACCTTAAATATTAATTTTAGCAAAAAAATGAAACAGATCAAAATTGTGTAGAATTTAATTCTCTTCATTTTTGTGCAGGTACATATTTTTTGTAAAACTAATAATAAACGAGATAATTCAATAATTCAGTAATTATGCTCCAACTGTCACTATTTTCCCCTCATAACTCGGAAAATATCGACTGCACGAAAAAAATTAAAATAAATGAAATTATAGAAAATCATATTTTCAACAATTTCAGTTTTTATACTTTTTGTCAAAAAATTGAAAATGGCGGAGATATTGAGCAAAAACTGTTCTCGTTTAAAATCAAGATGGCGGCTAACGCAACGGTGGAAGTCAGTCGATATTTTAAATTTATACTAATATTGACCCTCCCTAATGATTAAAAAAATAAAATTTGGGGCAGCTCCTAATGCAAGGTTAGGCCTGTTTTTCGTCTAACCCGACTGAACTAACTACTATTCAATATATCGCACACCTAGTTCAATAGTGCCACAAGTGCAAAACACAATATTCTCGAGAAATGAGCAAAACGTTCTGTAGCAAACGCGTTATGCCCTGTAAATAATTTATTTTGAGAATGACTGGCTTCGAAATTACAATTTAGCTAGCATATTATACAGTTATTCGCTGGATCTTATTACAATTTATTAAAAATAAAACGTTATTATGATTTTGATAGTTATGACGATATTGCATTGTGAAGAAAGTCATTTATAAAACGATACCTAGGAGATACGGCGGCAATATAATGAAAAAAGCAATTGATTTTTGCAGTTGTGGCTGTATTGAATTACATCGGTTGTATTGTGGCAGTGTATATTATCGCCACATCTCTCTTGATTTTTGCAGTTGTGGCCATATTGAACGTATTGAATTACATCGGTTGTATTGTGGCAGTGTATATTATCGCCACATCTCCCAGTTATGGCTATATTGCATTTTCAAAACCTCCAAAAACCCTACAGTGAAATACCGAAGTAACTTACTTTATACTTATCCAAAACAATATTTTAGTTCAGGCTGTATTGAATTAGATGGGCCATTATATAGGCAATATTTTACAGCCTTAACCCAAAATTCGATTTTTTTGCAGTTGTGGCACAATTGAACTAGGTGTGCGATATATACGAAACAATATGTCGGAGAGTTAATTAACAATATACCATACGCTGATGGCACGCTAATATTAACAGATAGCCTAGCAAATTTACAGTATTTGATGGAAAATATAAACACTCATACCAATAAATATGGTCTAAAACTGAACATCAAAAAGACTAAATTCATGATTTTAACAAAGAAGCTATACACCAAAGTAATTTAACCATAAATAATCAGCCAGTTGAAGGAGTTACGTGCTACAAATATTTAGGGGTTTGATTTACTGATACTAATGACCAGACAAGACAAATCAAGAGGCGAATTGAAATAGCGAGACAATCGTTTGTCAAAATGAAAAAGTTCCTATGCAGCCGGGACATAAATATAAACTTAAGAACGAGAATGTTTAGATGCTATTTTTTCTCCGTTCTGCTGTACGGAATGGAAGCTTGGACACTGAAAAAGATAAACATCAAAAACGTAAAAACATTGACGCATTCGAGATGTGGCGTGACAGGAGAATGTGGAAAATACCATGGCCAGAAAGATCAACAAATCAAGATGTTTTGCTGAACATGGGGAAGGAATGCGAAGTCATAAAAACCATACAAACGAAAAAACTGGAGTATCTAGGCGGCTAGGCGACATAATGAGAGGAGAAAAGTACTTTCTGTTAAGACTCATAATTCAAGGAAAAATCTCGGTAAAGAGAAATGTGGCACGTAGGAGAATTTCCTGGTTGCGAAATTTAAGGGAGTGGTATGGGTGCAATTCAATGCAGTTATTCAGAGCTGCAGCCAACAAAGTTAAGATTTATGTGATGGTAGTTAACCTCCGATAAGAGACGGTACTGCAAGAAGAAGAAGAGATCTACAAAAAAGTATATATAATTGATGGAGTTAGTAATAATAATATAGCTTTCAAAACAAACAACAACTTGATCAAATACATTAAGAACAATAAAAGCGAAAAGAAAAGGCAATTGCAGAGTGGTGTACCTACACAAACTAAAATGTGGTGGCTCTCCAAAAACTTACACCGGTCAAACCGGCAGAACCTTTGACAAACGTATAGCAGAACATAAAAGGGCTTTCAATAACTGAAAAACAGATTCTTCACCTTCTAACTCATAATCATTCTTTTAACGAACAGATTCAAATTTTTCATATTCAAAATAAAGGTCTTAAGCTATCTTTATTAGAACCTATGAAACTTAATAAAAATTAAAAAACAGATATAATTCTGGATGACCAACTTGAGACAAACAGATCTCCACTCCTCAACCTATTGAATTACAAAGTTTAAAGTGCAGACACATAGTAAAGTACCGTAAAATGGGGTTATATTGATCTCCCGGGGTGACATTGATCATTTGTCGTTTCGATCATAATATATATATGTAGATACAACCGGAACAATGTAAAATTGTTTCTGGGCGTGGTACTATTCATTTCTTGAATCTTGGCTGTGATCAGTTCACGTCGTTGTTAGTTTGCAATTGGCATTGGGAAGAAGTTCTGTTGCTTTGAAATTAACCATAATTGTTGGCCTATTTTTATAGTTTGTGCACTTTTGATGGTAGATAAAAAACGGAGGTAAGGTCGCTATTTCTAGTGTTATAAAATTATTTTTTATGGTTCTGTAATAATAATTTTAAGTATCTAGCATTTTAACTAACGCCAGCTTTTTTAAGATGGCGGATAATATTGAATGGGGTGATATTAATCAAGTGATCAATCTAACCCTACGTTACGTACGTTCCAGAAATTAATTAATAATTTTTGTTACAGATTTAAGAATATCAATCAAAATGGGAAGAACGTACAACAGACAATTAGGCAGTAGAACGTATGGCAATTTTAATGAAGAACAAGTTAATCAGGCGTTGCACGATGTATTGAAAAATGGATTATCGCTAAGAAAAGCCGCAAAAAATACAAATTGTCCTACGGAGCTTTAAATAACAAGTACCATGGAAGGAAGATTAAGAAAACAGGTGGAGAATCTGTATTCACATATTATGAAGAAGAAGTAGCCATTATTAATTGCGTTTTAACATGTGCAGATTGGGGATATCCTCTAAGTGAAATGGATTTGAGAATGTTCGTCAAAAGTTTTTTGGACAAAACTGGTAGAAGTTTATCTAGATTAAACGAGAATATTCCTGGAATTGACTGGGTAAGTAGCTTGTTGAAGAGACATGGAGGTATTGCTGGTAAAAGATTAGCAACTAATATTAATAAAAGCCGAGCAGATGTATCTCCTGACCTGATTAAAAAATACTTTGACAATTTAGAACAAATGATTGAAAATGTTCCAGTTAAAAATGTTTTTCATTACGACGAGTCCAACGTCCCAGATGACCCCGGAAAAAAATGTGCCTCTACCGAAGAGGTACTAAATATCTCGAAAAAATATGCAACCATTCAAAATCTGCTACATCGATAATGATTTGTGGATCCGCCTCAGGTATACTTCTGCCACCTTACGTCATATACAACGCAGAAAATTTATAGGATACTTAGACAGAAAATGGTCCCAAGGGCAGCCCATGCTGCGAACAGCCATGATGCTCACTGGGGACACGATATAATCGAACCTCCCATGGTTGGATTGATATGTCAACATTCAATGATTGGTTTGTCACTTGCTTCTTACCACATGCTAGGCGACTCGATGGAAAAAAGGTGTTAATATGGGACAACCTAGCATCGCATTTTAATCCAGATGTTCTGAGACAATGTGAAGAAAATAATGTAGTATTTGCATGCTTACCAGCCAACTCTACTAATATCTGCCAACCATTGGATGTCGCATTCTTCAGGCCCTTAAAAAAATATGGAGGAAAACTTTAACATCATGGAAAATGCAAAATTTCAAAACTTCTGGGATTACGAAAAATGAATTTCCTAAGCTGTTAAAGCAAATACTTGAAATCATGAATAATGTACCACCTAAAAACTCGGACGGAGGGAAAAGTCTGTAAAAAGAAATTTACTTTCTGGTTTTGAAGCATGTGACATTACACCATTCAACCCCGATCGAGTTTTGGAAAAGCTACCACAAAACGCTATTGATCAAGTCGAGCTTAGATGCTCTCTTACTCACTTTTTTAAAATGTGCAATTCCGGCTCTGAAAAACCTAGACGTAAAAGAAACTGTTAGCAGCTGAACCTGGTCAAAGCACCTAAACCACCAGAGGAGTCCAGTGACGATGATTCAAATGAAAACCTGGAATTAGATAAGAGCAGCAGTGTTGTTGATATTAACAAAGATGAAGGGGATGTTTAATACTTCTGTCATTCATTAGAAAACATCACTAAGAGAAAATTCCTGTTAGTGAAATTTTTGTCTGGTTCTCGGAGAAAGAAGGAATTTCGAATGTCTGTCAGGTTAAAGGAGTTTTTGAAGGAGAGGAAATCGAAGTTTAAGGCTTTAAATCAGCAGGATCGAGGAAGATTTTCAAAATAATTGAAAATTACATATCCACTGTTCCCTTCAAGGAAGTAGTTGCTTTACTACCAGATCCGACACTTGTGACGATTTCTGATAGGATACAAAAATATCGTTTTCGCGGGGAAATTAATATAAAAGAATGTTAAACCAAATTTTCTTTTTTTTTTATAAATTGTTGTAAATTACATTTTTAGTTGTTAAAATATGTTTTTTTTTTGTATAAATAAAGAACAGTACAATAAAAATAGTGTGATCATTCTCACCCTGCATGATCATTCTCACCCCTTTGTAAAAATTCGAAAAATTGTCTGACCGAATTATTCAGGGTTAAGATTGATCACATTCTATTTAAAAGCACTACTGTTTCATGCTATAAAATCATCATGATCAATCCCACCCCAGTCACGGGTCTAAGATTAATCACCCTTTTTTTTATGAGATAAGTGGATGTTCTTAATTATTAAAAAAACTAATGTTAAATCACTACTCTTTAGTTATTAATATAACACGCGAAGTGTTTAAATATAGAACAAACACAGAAACGTTTAAAATATAAATCAAATAAAGCTAAAATTGATCAATCTCACCCCATTTCACGGTATATCACTTGAGAAAGGCACTCTGCCGAAACCCCTGTAGTAATATTAACTTATCATAAATTTTGTGGAAGTATTGAAAATCAAAGTATTTAGTGTTTTGTTGTTAGAAAATTAAATATTATACTATTCTAGTCAATAGAACATTGCGTACTAATTATTATATGCCATGCCAAAACCTAACTCTTATGCTGACCTATTTTCAAATTGGAAAATAATTTTTTTCTACGAGCGTGCAAAAATGTCTACTTTCGCGTACGCATTTTAGTTTAGAAAGTTTCACTTTTCCGCACGCGTGTTACTTTTCCGCACGCGGTTTTTACTTTTTCGCACGCGTGTTAATTTAGATATGTTAATATTGCCTTAAAGTAATTATAATACATGCAATAAACTAATATTTAGATATTATTTACTAATTTATTTCAAATATATCTTATTAAGTTCCTGTGTTAATGAAATTAACGCGACAATTCGATGAAATAAAATTATTTTGACATAATATCCGAAAGTCAAATCGGTAGACAATAACAGTCGTTTTGAATCATCGTGATGGAAACCAAGATCGTCGTCATGCTAACTAATTATATTGAAAGTTTGGTTTGGTTTGGTTTCGTAAAAGGCAGATCAACAACAGATGCAATACATACCATTAAACAAATCATGGAAAAAGCACACGAACATCAACATGAAATAGAAATATTATTTATAGACTTTGAACAAGCCTTTGACTCAATAAAGAGAAAGAAAATAATGAAAGCCTTAAAATATCAAGGAGTAAGTAAAAAACTAAGAAACCTAATAAAAATGTCTATGAATAAATCAAAAATAAGTATCCTAACACAAAAAGGGGAAACAGAAGAATTCGAAATAAATAAAGGAGTGAGACAAGGTGACTCACTGGCAGCAACACCATTTAACCTGACAGTAGATTTCGTGTTAAGAAAGATCCAAAGGGGAAACCTATGAGCATCAGGTTACCAACTAATCGCCTATGCAGATGATATAGCGATAGTAACAAAAACACGAAAAATCATGAAACAATTATTAATGGAGATAGAAGAAGAGGGAAAGAAGATGGGACTAGGAATGAATGAAAAGAAAACAAAATTAATGAGACTCGGAAAAGCAGAACAACACAGAGAGATAAGAATAGGAAATAAAAAATTCGAGGAAGTACAGAAATTTAAATACCTGGGCGTTATGATAAATAACAAAGGGGAAAGAAAAACGGAGATCGAAGAAAGAATAACTGCGACAAACCGGGTATACCAAGCAAATAGAAAACTACTAAAGAGTAAAATATTGACCAAACAAACAAAAATGAATATATATAAAACAATAATAAGACCAATAACGATGTATGCAGCAGAAACCATGACTATGACAAAAAAAGAAGAAGAGAAATTAAGGATAAATGAACGAAAGATAATAAGGACAATACTGGGTCCAGTGAGAATCGAAGAACAAGACTATAGAAGGAGAACGAATAAAGAAATTTTAGAAGAATTAAATGGTGAAGATATAGTAAAGAAAATAAAAGTACAAAGAACCAAATGGCTAGGTCACATATGGAGACAAGGACCAGAATCAGTATCAAAAGCTATGATATTGTGGCAACCAGGAGGGAAAAGGAGACGTGGTCGACCCAGATCGAAATGGTTAACTGAAGTAGAAGAGGACATAAGAGGAGCAGGAATTACAAAATGGAAAGAGAGGGCAATAGACCGGAAGAAATGGAGACATATTAGTGAACAAATACAATGATCATGGGGACTAATCCACCCCGAAAAATGGATCTAGAAAGCGAAAGCGGCGAAACCCCACATGGGGTGTTAAGCCATATACTATACTATACTAATTTATTTCAAATATAACTTATTGTGTTCCTGTTTTAATGAAATTAACGCGACAATTCGATGAAATAAAATTATTTTGACATAATATTCGAAAGTCAAATCGGTAGACAATAACAGTCGTTTTGAATCATCGTGATGGAAACCAAGATCGTCGTCATGCTTCATGATAACTAATTATATTGAAAGTTTGGTTTTGACAACCTTGTCAAAGAATTAATTTGTGTATGTATTTTCATATTAATTAAATTAATTGATTAAGATTTGGTAATTTTTTAAAGACTCCTAGAAAAAATATTGTTCCTAACTCTTGCAGAAAGTCTCTTTTCCGCACTCGACTGCTTGCCGAACTCCCGCTTCGCGTCGTTCGGCAAACTGCAGTCGCGTGCGGAAAAGAATGACTTTCTGCACTTGTTAGGAAAATAACTATAATTTTAAATCACTTGTTCCTGGCTAGTCATTTTAATTTCGAATAAGGCATGAAACATGGGAACTTTTAATCATAAAAGATATCTTGAAAACTGCAATTATAATCCCATTATAGGAAAACTTTTGATACAAAAGCCTAGTTTATTGGTTAACTTATATAATTTATTTCCACTCCCCAAGTCCCATAAAATATACATATTGCACGGGTTTATTTTTTCCAAAAATCCTCTGTTGTAAACTTGACATATGACGTACAAAATAATTATATATGTCATACATCTTTGGTATATACAGGGTGATTCATAGAGAATATCCAACCTCTGAGTCCTAGACCTAAAATATTAAGATTTAACCCAAATCACTTAAATAAAATGTGGCTCGTTACTGAGTTACAGAGTGTTTTATTTAAAAATTTAGTAACTATTTTTACCCAGTACTTTAAAACTATCTGACATATCCTTGTCATAATTGCCAGAAAGTATAGATACTGTACAACCTGGGGAGTGCAATTAGAACGATTATTTCATTCATAGGAGATTCTGACCAATAGAAAGCTACAGAAATAAAAATTAAATTGATTATTTTTTGATGATTTTAACTTCCAATCGTATAGTAAGATATTTGATCACGTATTTATTTCTGTCCAATCAGATTTAAATTATACTGAGAATTATCTAGTGTAGAAAATTACCGATAGAATTTTTTTAAGTAGATTGTTTCTGTTTAATGGCAACCAGTTTCCTAGTTTTGACAACAACTGTCACATTTAAGAAAATATCCATAATATACGTATTAAAAAATAATATTACGATTGTCACACGACAGTAAGAATAAATAAGAAAATAATGCTTCATTTTTATTCAAATTTGTTGTCATTGGGTAATAGCCACTCGAGCCCTGCGGGCTCTCGTGTCTATTGCCAGACAACAAATTTTCGAAAAACTGTCACATTATTTTCAATTTATTCTTACTCTCTTGTGGTATTATACCCGCTAATTTTTGATAATTTCCCGTCGTCAAGTATATTACGTCAGATGCCCTTCGTTGCCAGTGACATTAATGACAATTAATGTTTTAAAATTATAAAAGTGATGATTTTCCACCGTCAAATATTTATAACAACTGTGTGTTTAATTGTACTAATTTGTACTTACATAAATAAATTACAATAAAATTTTGGTGTTGAACAGTTTTATTCTTGAAATAATCGCAACAAATTGCACTCGATCTCTAAAATTAATATAGAATTTTAGAGCTCTTGTGCAATTACTACTGAAAACAGGCATTGTTTCGGAAAAATTGAAACAAGCTTATATTTTCCTAAAACTTTTTTTGTTAGTTTATATACATCTTAAAGTAAAAAGTTCTTCTAGCAGATTTGGCCGCTAACTGTTTGGTAATTGTTTAAATAATAACAATTTTTTGTATAAATAATTTTAAAAATATCGTTGAATTCATCATTTTACTTTGATCAAATATGTTTTTTTTTAATATGCTGAATCCTAATATGGGATTACAATTTAAAAATTCTTATACAAAAGCTCTTATACAGTATGCCTGCGTAGCTAGGAACCACGTGAAAAACTTTTTTATTATCAATTTTACGAAAAAAAGTTATTCTTCATAAAATGCTCTGGATAGTCAAACATTTAAACAACCGTCATGTGTCAATATTTTATCAATTTTATACGAGTTATGTCAAAAATATAAATTTCGAGTAAAGTAAAAGTGTACTTTCATATTTCAGAATATCAAAAAATGTTATGATGAAAAGTGGTTTGAAGTTTTTTTTTAATGGCATGGACTTTATGTCATTCAGCCAGTCACAACATGAGTATTAGTGTCATGTGTAGCGTGTATGTTGAGTAAGTGTCCTGTTACTTTGCAAAGTCGACATCAATGTCTTTGCAAAGAGACGCTAATTGTATCCGAACGTCTGCGTTCCCTCCGGTGAGTACCGATCCCACAAGGACAGAAACCATATTCATTTAATAATTTCTAATAAATGAAAAATTTCTGATCCTGGTGAGATTCGAACCCACAACCTTTCGGATTTTTCCGATCAAAAGGCAGGCGCTCTTACCACTGAGCCACGGAGGGGTTCGAGGTTTGAAGTTAAATACTATGTTTTAATATACAATTACATCATTCTAATCGAAAAAAAAAAATTCAATTTTTTCTCAAAGTACGGATACTAATCATCATTTTATTACAATTATGATAACTAGTTTATTATCCATTTTACGAAAAAAAGTTATTCTTTATAAAATGCTCTACCTAGTCCAAAATATAAGATACAACTAACAGATATCAAACTTTTGCAATTTTATACGAGGTATGTAAAAAATATGAATTTTACTTAAGAGTTAAGTGCCTTTATTATTCACAATATTTTAATTAGAATGATGTAATTGAATACTGAAACATAGCTTTCATTCCCAACAACTTTTCTTAATAACACTTTTCGATATTTAGAAATATAAAGGTACTTTACTCTTGAGTGAAATTCATATTTTTTGACATACCTCATATAAAATTAATAAAATTTGACATTTGATGGTTGCCCCTTAGATCATATACGATTTAGAGTATTTTATAAAGAATAACTTTTTTTCGTAAAACTGATAATAAAGAAGTTATCAATAGGTTTCAAGTTACGCAGACATACTGTATAAGAACTAAATTTTTTTTTGTTAAAAAAATTTATTATTGTTGAAGCTTATTATTAAATGTATTTCAGTTAAGTTTTATAGAAAGAAGTTTTGATCACTTTGTATAAACATTTTTTTAACTGGTAATTTTCGGTTTTTGTATTACATTTTTGTTATTTTTCTTAATTTTCTCAAAAAGAAATAGTTTATTTCATTTCTAAAGTAAAATAATTCAGTGCATTTTAAATATTACATCCTAAGCTTTAAAAAAGCACGTATAAAACTGTAATAAATCTGTTAAAACTTAAGTAATACCGTCTTAAAATGGTGGTAATTCTGTAAAACTACTAAGTTTTCAAAAATTACATTGCTTGAGACGTCGTATCATTTGAATTAAATTTTTGAAATTTTTTTAAGAGAAACATCGTTTAGTAAGATGTTTGAAAGGTAAGCTGTGCAAAATTGACAGTTGTATAAGAAAAATTGTATTAGTTACACATTTTAAATCATTTTTAACCAAATTCATGTAAGTCTCAATTTCCGCCCACACCATACTTATGCCCATCCAATTTATTTCTTTTTATTAAAACCATAAGATAGCTAAATTATTCTTTAAACGAGTTAAAGAATTAAACTAAAATAACTTAACCGTGCACTTCGCCGTACGCTAGTTTACAAACAGTGCGCCAATGTTTGTGAGAAGGGTGACTTTAGAGTTATAAATAAAAAATTATAGAAGCTACATATTTAATTTTAGAAAAATCTTCATAGAAGGTTTTTTTTTGTAAAATTTTCCTAATTTTCCAACGGTCGCGTCAGTCTTTTTCTACAATTTATATTTTCGGAGTTATTTAAAAAAAACATCTAATTTCGCAGTGCATTTGTTTAATCAAAAATGAAGCACCCACTTCTCGAGTAGAACTTTTTGATATGTTGTTTATTAAACATTTCTTAATGAAATTACAGAAAGTTCTATCTTGTTTGATTTTTTCCGAAGTGAAAATCTATATGCACTCACCTAAATAAAGTATGATAAACTAACATTTCTGGTTACTACCAGAGGCGTACGACAGGGGACAGTGAATGGTGGACCGTTCAAAATTCTACACTACTGGCAGAATTGCATTTTAGTGCAATACTTAGATTTTTTAATACTTTCTATGTAAATAATATACATTTCGTTCGTAACGATAACGCCATTAGTTTTAGAGATAGAGATAGAGAACTGAAACGGTACAGCTATTTTGATTAATATATTTATTCTGTCCCTTTATTTTTTGACTTCAAGTATCTCTAAAACTAATGATTTTATCGTTACGAATGCAGAGTATAATTGTTTACATATGATTATTTGAATATACTCTGGGCTAATTAGCAAAATACAAGGAAAAGTTATTTACCAGCAATTTTATTGCTAAATTCGAATCTTATGATTGTATATAATAATAATATAGATATGCAAAGTCCGGTGATAGTGTGCGACTTTATTTATAAACAAAATGGCGCCCGAAAATCGTGTTTTTTTTCAATTTTTGCTCTATAACTCCAAAGATTTTAAATTTACACCAAAAACACTTAAATAAAAATTCACCGCAATTAAAAAATTCTGCATAGATTCGTGTTTTTCCCGATTTACTTCAACGAAAATTTTCCCCGGAAAATGCTGGTTTTTCCAACAGAATCATTAATTTTGAACTAAAATTTTAGATAAGTAATTGTTTATCAATATTTAAATAACTTGGTACTATAAAAGCCCTTTTCGTATAGATTATAATTCCAGAAACCGATGGAAATTGAATGAATAGTTTAGCAACAATTGAACTGTTAATCAAAGTTTACGGTCCCTATAATAACCACAATAATTATAATAAATATGAATAACTATGATTTTTGTATAGAAAGGCACTGTACCTATCCAATATAGTTTACAGAATTGAAATTGGATAATTTAAGCGGCCTCAGGAATATTTTAAAATTATAAACAATTTTTTGGCTTATAAACAAATAGAATATTTTGGGAAATATTAAATTAAATTAAATCATAAAAACGGTATTGGAAAAAAGCGGTAGGAAGCTTCTTTTAAAAGAAAAAAACCTTCAATTGTGATGAGTTGTTTTCTGCGATACAACCGGCCAAAAACCGGTATTTACGGCAAAGATATAAACAATAGGATCATAATTTTTGGAAAATCGTCTATTTATTTTTGTCCTCTTTCTCTCCACCAATTTTCGTATCTTTAAAATACTCATAACGTATATTGTTATAATAAAAACTATGGATAGTACGAGTGAAATTGCCAAAAATAGCAAAATTGCAGTCAAAAATTAGGATGGAGAAAATGTAATATCAAAGTTCAAAATCGGTAAGTACACGTTAAAAAAATGAATTTTCTCGGGTTTCGATGGAGCAAATTTATTCATTATTTTTTTGTTCCCAAGTAACTCGAGTAGAGTCATCTAACTAATACATTATTAAATGTCAAAGTTGCTTTTGTTTTGTTATAATAGATTAATTAAATTCAAATTAAAGTCGAAGTAAATCGGGAAAAATACGTCTCTATGCATAATTTAATTACGGTGAATTTTTATTTGGGTGTTTTTGGTGTAAAATTAAAATGTTTGGAATTATAGAGCAAAAATTGAAAAAAACCCGATTTTCGGGCACCATTTTGTTTATAAAAAACGTAGCACACTATCTGCGGACTTTGCATTAATATATACAATCATAAGATCCGAATCCAGCAATAATATTGCTTGTACTTTTCCCAAAAATGGCCTATTCTCCGATAATCTGCCCAGACTAATAGAGAAAGTATTGGAGAATCGAAAAATTGCGCTAAAATAGTAATTTCGTTAGTGGCGTAGAATGTGGGAAGGATCAACCATTCACTTTCCCCTGTCGTACGCCTTGTAGTAGACAGAAACTTTTATTTAACATAATTTATTTTTTGTTTAAAATAAGAGTTTAATTAAAATTTACAATGACAATCAGTAATTCAAAATTTAATTCAGTATGCTGACTGTGCTGTTATCAACACGCAGAAATAAACGATTCCATACATTGCGTTTTGGTTTTTCGATGGCTCGATTAATGTAAAAACTTATTTTTATTTAAACCTGTTTTGAATCTATCATTTTTCGTTGACATTTCAATATATCGAATATTTAAAGATATTATTTTAACAATAATTATCATAAAAATATTTTTCCTATTTCCCCATGTAACCCAATCGTCTTGTTTTATATTACAAACAAGACAAATGGATTAAACACAAACGTTTTGTTAATAAATCCCTTCTATCACTTCATATCCGCCTTTATTCCATGCTACAAGGAAGTTGAAGTCGTTAAGCACGTTCAGTGGTAGGGGATTAGAGCGATAACTAAGATTTTGGGGCTTAAGAATAAATTTACTGCAGTTTTCGTATAATCTAAGATGAATATATTTTACTATGTTGTTAAAAATATTATATCATGTTATAGGGTATATCTTACATAAAATCTCATAAAACTAACAAAAGGAAAACATATAATATACAGAAAATTAAAAAAGTGAGATAATTTATGTGCATGTGTATGTAATATGACCATCTAACTTTATTACTAATTTTATGTTTAAACGATAATAGCAAAATCTTGATAATAGCACAGTAATACGCATATAGTGCCGAAATTGATAAACAGATTGTCCCAAATTTCCTATAAGTTAGAGGGTCTTCGGCACCAAATTGATGAAAACAGATTACTCATAGGGTTTTGGGGTAGCTGAACAAGGATTCGCCATCAGAACTGACTCCCGGTGCACTTGTTACCCAAAAACCATCCAAACTCCAGAAGGTAACATGCCTTAGCAATGAGCTTTGGCACCAGGTGGTCCGGGCATCAATTAAGATGGGGTATTCGTGTTTAATAACACCAAAAACTCCACTGTAATCTGTTTGAATCAATTTATTGCCGAAATCACTCAAAACTCTAGAAGATGACGTGATCCTAGACACCTGGTGCTCCGAGTGTCGTTCCAATGGAATATTCGTTTTCAGCAACCCCAAAAATCTCCCGATAAATCTGTTTGCATCAATTTAATACCGAAAACCCTTGATACCCCAGAAGATGACGTGTCTTAGTAGTGACACTAAGCACCAGGTGCTTTAGTCCTAGGTTCTGATGGCGTATGCGTGTTCAGAGACTCCAAAGATCTCCAAGTAATCTACTTGCATCAATTTATTGTCGATAACCCTCAAACCTCCAGATGACGTGCCTTAGTAACCGTGGGCACCAGGTCCTCCTGGAGTCGGTACTGATGGCGTAGTCATGGTCATCGATTCCAAAAGACCCCTAGTAACAAAATCTGACCCTTTATGTGATTATCGTTTTTGCAATGTTGGGGACATCTTTCTATAATAAACTTTTTTCTGATATCATCCTGAACACAATGCAAAAAGTTGCAAGTCTCTTGGTGCTGTATTTAAAAGTCGATTTATTCTGGTGTTTTTAGTGCTAAATGTCTTGGTCTAATGAGTCTAACAGCCAAAGACAAGATCGATACATTTTTATGCATTGATTGTGAAAAATAATATATTTTTAAGTTTCTATATTCTACATTATATTTGCTAAATATTTACTAAAACTATAAAAATTCTGAAACCGTTTTATTTTATGATGTGTTGTTAAGTTTTATAATTGAGTCGACCAGTTGTTGCAAAACTCGTTTTGTCCATTTTTTTTTTAATTGAGTTAAGACCGCCATTTTGTAGATTTTTTTCTCCTGCACCCAAAAACATATATGTCGTGTTGCAAAAGTCGTTATAAATCTGTTTAAAACGTATCAGAAAATCAACAATAAATGCTGCAAAACACGTTACGTCCATTTTCATATGTGTGTGTTTTGTGTTTTATTGGCACTGGTTTTCACAACCAACTGGCCAGTCAATTTCATAATGATTTTTTAGACTATAACTTATCACTAACTAAGGGGAGTAATGTGTAGTGTGTGTGTTGAGTAAGTGTCTTGTTACTTTGCAAAGTCGACGTCATTGTCTTTGCAAAGAGACGCTAATTGTATCCGAACGTCTGCGGTCCCTCCGGTGAGTACCGATCCCACAAGAATAGAAACTATTTTCATTTAATAATTTATAATAAACGAAAAATTTCTGACATTGGTGAGATTCGAACTCACGACCATTCAGACCTTTCGATCCAAAGGTAGGCGCTCTTACCACTGAGCCAGAGAGGGGGTGTCCATTTTCATACTGCAGCAAAACTCGTTTTGTCCAACATAATAAAACTGTTTCAAAACTCGTCATGTCTCATAACAAACTGGATTACCATTATTAAAATGTTGCAAAATTCGTTATGTCTATTCTGAAGTATGTATAATTTTACTTATACAATTTTTCGCTGTACGCTGTTTTTATTAAATTCTGAGACATTATAAGGTCTAGAAGTAAAGTACGATTATTTCCGAAACATTTTCGACAACGATTATAATTTAGGCTTCAGCTCTCCTGCCACAGATACAATGTTCAACATGCCTGTCCCCAATACCCAAAACTCCCGACCAAGCCTCGTAGTACTTACCCCAATTTTATATTTACAACTTCACTCTCTGTGAGAGTTCCTCATCAAAAGATTCTTAGACGAAGGAAAAAATCTTAATATGTTTGGTTAGACAACGAGTATAAAAATGGCTCTAACCAAATCTCTTCAGCATTATACCACCGTTTACTAAACATATATCTGACGGGAGTGCACACTATCAAAGTGGCCGCTGATAGATGCGGAGGTCAAAACAAGAATAAGATCGTTATTGGTATGTTCAGCAAGTTTCTTGCACAAGATGATCCTCCACCTGTAAAAAACTTATCTTGCTCTTCCCAGTAGTCGACCATTCTTTCATCCCTCCCGATTGGGTTTTTGGGGCGAATGGAGACTAAAATTAAAAAAACATACTTCCCGGACAGTATGTTCTGAGTCAGTTAAAAGGCCTTTTGATTGACAAAGCCTACGCTGACATTTTTAAGTCGTGTGAAACAGTTATCCGCTTGGAACATGAGTGTCCCCTTAGACTGAAGAAAAGCAGTGTTAGCCACACTAAAAGAACCTAAAGAGTGGCATTTCAGGTTACGCCCTACTAAACGTATCCTCACAGTCAAAACAAAACTAGGAAATTCTAAGGTAAGAGGTGAAACTACAATGTTGATTTAGAAGTAGAGAAAAGTATTATTAAGCCTGCGAAATAGTTGTTAATTTTGAATCCAAAACATATGAAGAAAGGTGTACGTATAAAAAAAATTGAAATTAAAGGACTTGAAGACACTTCTGACAAAACATTTTACCAAGGAATGAGAACATAACCAGGATCTCACTTTCTTTAGAAAACTTTTTGACCAACATAAAGCTCTTTCTGATCCTCAAGACAACGAATCAGACATTGCTGAGATCGATGATGCTGGAGAAGAATTAGCTATATGAACATGCATTTTTGCTACAGTAAACAGAAGTTCTTACAATGATCTCTCGCTTTATTTTTATATTTCTCTCCAATACAGTGCAGCAAAACTCGTTGTATCCAGCATACTGTAGCAAAACTCGTTATGTCCAAAATAAACCTCACTAAAAATCCCCCTAAATGTTAACATATATTTATTAGGACACTGAATATACAAGACAAACAACGACATTATAATGTACAAAACTTTAGTGGAAATGTGAAAGAAGCTTTCAATATACATTAATTTTTATTCTGCAGTTTTTGATGTTTCTGAACATTTTGAAAAATGGACATAACGAGTTTTACAACTGGGCGACTCAATTAGGTATACAAATTCACTTACTTTAGAACGGCTATATTGTCTACATCGTGTTGGTAATATGGCCATCAGCACTATTTGTTAAATTACGTTATGAATATCGTATTTTTATAAATTTTTAAAAAATTTGAAAATAACCATATTCTAGATAACCGATACACTTCAATAATATTTACTCTTTAAAACTATTATTATTTGTCCCCAAATACATCCGAAAGCTCTTACTTTAAGGGTCCTTTTCCTCTTTAGAGCCTTATGCGCTACGGACGTTTGGGTGTAACATGGCTAGTTTTACTTTATTTGCCTGAACATCTTCTGTCTTATACTTTTCCCATTATGCAAATTTAACAGCTCCCACCTTCATTATCTTGTGAAAAGTGATCGTAAAACATAAAAAACCATTAAACAAATTAGCTTTCCCCAAATTATATACGGAAAAATCTACAAAAAATCGCGACTTCTCCCTTTTTTCGTTTAGAGTGAAAAATCGTAATATGATAGCAATTTAATCGGAATGCTGTCAATGATGGTTTTGTGGGGAATCTAAAACATACTTTTTTTATAAAACCTTATCGGTGAATTCTTCGCAGAAAAAATTCGAATAAAATGGCTAAAACCGACTATTTAACGTTGAAAGACTAATTCTCTGAATAATGTTTATATAGGGTATCCAGAAATTCTCCTGACAAACAAAGACTGGAGATTTCTCAGATAATTTTAAGACAATTTAACCCAATTCACCTAGTCCGAAAATGATTCCTAAGGGAGCTGGAGCTCTTTGAAGATGGTGTCTTATAATTAGGTTTTTTTAAATACCATCAAAACGCTTTTATTTAGAAAAATTAAAAATATTTATCTTCCAGAGATAAACCGATTCCATTAATTGCGTATTTCTAGTAACGGTCTGAGGCCTCCGTTTTGGGTAGAACAACGGTTATTTTATTGCATAACTTTTGTTTTTAACTTTCAAGCATTTTGTCATTGGATTAATAAATTTTGAGGTATTCCAATATCAAAAGATACTCCTCTTTATTAGTCTGAAAGATACACAGATTTTTAGAAAAATCGGTTTAAAAATTTTTCGTTTTTTTGAATTTGAAGAAAAATTAAAAAAAACCATTTAGAAAATTTTCTTAACTGTTATGTTTATTTATTTTCCACAGATGAATCGATTTCATCACTTACAAACTTCTATTACCAGTCACAGGCATCCGTTTTGGGTAGGTCAACGGATTTAATCACATACCTTTTTGTCTTTAATTTTTTTGAACCTTCTTGACAATAGAATGTTAAATTATGATGTATTTGTATTCTTGTACCAAAAGTTGCTTTTACTATAAGTCGATAAAATACACCGTTTTGTTTTGAGTTTTCTTTCAAATTCAAGGAAAGGTTTTCTAAAAAAAATTTCAAATTTTTTTTCTAGAGAACGGTGCATCCTACAAACTGTAACCTTCGGATGACCAAAGGGGTAAATTTGGACCCCAGCTTATGTTTTCCTTTAATAAATTCAAAAGTATTTTCAATTTTTATCTCATTATTTTTTATTTGACTTTAATATCATTCTAGATATCCTCATATTTTGAAATAAAAAAAATTCCCTATATTTTACGAATAAAAAATATATTCTGAAGTTGATGTTTAGTAAAATACCGTCTATTATGTGGAACTCCAAGTAGTTTTACACCGCGCGTTATAAAAATCCATTCTTAGACTGTGGTGCCTGTTATGTGCGAATAATGACATTCCTGTCTGCTACAGTTAGTCATTATTATTATTTCCTTCCGTATATTATTAGTTTATTAGTATTTTGTGTACATATTAGATACCTATGGACCACAAATATCTTACTGAGGCTGAGTTACCGGAAATTGTTACTGCTAGCGATTCTTATTATGATATAGAAGATGAAATAGTATCAGAAAACGAGGATGTATTGTTAGATGAAGATTTAAATAGGTTTTTACCCCCGCTGGTCATCCGTGTAAAAAAAAAGGTTGGTCATCGGAAGGTTAAGCAAGAGTACCTTTTAGTATGTACTAGCATACCTCAGAATTTACCAATCCTGTTTCAGAAATGCTTAAAAGCTAAGGACAAAAAAGTTAGGCGAAAAAATAATCGTTATGCGATATTAGAAATTCGCAATTAATGTCGATTCATCTCTGGAAGATAAATAGGCGTAAGAGTTTTCGTTTTTTTAAATAGAAGCGGTCTGGTGGTAACTAAAAACACTAATTAGAGGATGCTATCTTCAAAGAGCCCTATCTCCCTTAGGACATTTTCGGATTAGGTGAATTGGGTAATATTATTGTCTTAATATTATCAGTAGTAATTGCACGAGAGCTCTACAATTATCGATTTGTTTTCCGAGTGACACTTTGGATGTCAAAGTGGCATGAGGGCTACAAGTAGATAATAATTTTAGAGATCGAGGGTAATTCGCTGAGATTATTTCATGAATAAAACTGTTTTTTTAAATAATTTTGTTGAACGTGCTTTTTGGTGTTCTCTGTGACAAGTGGTAAAACATTAATTATTGTCAGTAATGTCACTGAATGTTCATTTTTGCATAGGAACGAAGGTCATCTGACGTAAAGTTTATAACCTTACTTTTTATTTCTGTAGCTTTCTATTGGTCAGAATGAAATAATCTGAGGAATAACCTGACTTGTTTTGACAAGAAGGTCTCTGGCCACCAGTGGCGTCACCAGAGGGGCTTTGGGGGTTGTAACCCCCCATTGGGATGTACTTTGAGCTCGATACGCTTAACCCTTCAATATTCCGTACCCCTAGAGACCCTCCAGTAGTTGTAACCCCCACTTAGGATCATCCTAGTTACACAGCTGCTGGCCACCCTGTAAATTATGTTTCTTTAAACAGGCTAAAGATTCACGCACGTTGTCCAATGAATAGTTTTGTAAAAATCTTATGAAAAAACTATTCCTTTGACAATTTTACTCGGATATTTTCGATGGCTCAGCATATTAAGTAAGGTTATCCGTGTTTAATTTACGAAATATACTAATAAAATTAAAAATGTCTTTTTTGTTATTTCCTGTGCTGGATATAGGTCTCCCTAAGTTTTTTCCATGTGTTACTTTTTTTGTTCTGTTAATTGTTTGCATAAAATTTTTGTCGATCCGTTTTATGTCATCAGAACATCTTGTTGATGGACGACCTTTAGTTCGATATTCTTTTTGTCTTTGTCTTCAGTGTGTTATTCCACGTTATTCGCTGTGTCCATTCTATCCGACAATCTAGATATATGCTCCTCCCAGTTTCTCTAAGGCTACGGTTACATTGGACGCGTACTCTGACGACGAACGAGTCGGACGTAGTATTGCGTATTCGGACGACAGAAACAAACACAAACAGAAACAAAAAGAGCCTCTGCCCAAGTTGCACAATTACAAAACCAACTGGCAAGCTTTCAGAGAAAGGGTCGAAGCAAATATTGAACTAAACGTATCACTTAAGTCACCAGAAAAACTAGAAAAAAAATCCAAAATTTCGCAACAACGATTCAGGAAGCTGCATGGAGATCAACACCTCCACCAACAAAAGCAAAACAAAAAATTAATTGTCCAATAAATGTCAGAGAAAAAATAATTAAAAAAAGGTATCTAAGTAGAACTTGGAAGCAAACTAGACATCCAGATGACAAGTTAAGGCTCAATAGAGCAGCACGACAATTGAAGGAACTACTAAAACAACTAAAAAATAACAGCGTTCAAGAATACCTAGAAAATTTAACGCCATCAGATGCCAGCGATTATGCGCTATGGAAGGCTACAAAAAAATTAAAACAGCAACATCGTCATATCCCACCAATTAGAAAATCCAACGGAACATGGGCCAGAACAAAAAATGAAAAGGCAGAAATTTTCGGCGAATACCTAGAAGAAGTTTTCAAACCTATACCAGCTGCTGCAACAAATAACGATCAAGAAATCTACAATTTCCTACAGAACCAAACCCCGACAGGAGAAAACACACTACACGCTTCACCCAAAGAAGATCAAAACATAATCAACAATAATTTAATAAAAAAGAAAGCACCTGGCTATGACTTAATCACAGGTGAGGTAATTAAAAATCTACCTACCAAAGCAATTAAAATGCTAACTCAATTGTGTAGTGCGGTACTAAGGCTAAAACACTTCCCAATGCAATGGAAAATTGCGGAAATTATCCTTATACAAAAATCAGGAAAACCTCCAAATGAGCCCACTTCATATCGACCAATTAGTTTAATGCCAGTAATGTCTAAGATCGTGGAAAAAATAATAGAAAAAAGACTTCTACAAATACTAACAGACAGAAATATGATACCCGACCACCAATTTGGCTTTAGGAAAGCATGGCACCGTTGAACAAGTTCACAGAGTGGTCAACGTTATAAATAAAACATTTGAAGAAAAAAGTTACTGTTCAGCAGCATTCCTCGATGTTAGCCAGGCCTTTGATAAAGTTTGGCATCAAGGACTGTTGTATAAACTGAAAAAGAACTTACCAGCAGAACTATATACACTCCTTAAGTCGTATTTATTAGAAAGATACTTTCGAGTGAAGTTTAAGTCAGCCTATACAAAACTATATCCTATCAGATCAGGGGTACCGCAAGGAAGTGTTCTGGGACCACAACTGTATCTGATTTACACAGCCGACTTACCCACAAATCGTGATATAACGACCACCACCTTTGCAGACGATACTGCAATCCTAGCAGTACACAAAAATCCCGTCGAAGCTGCTGCAAAACTCCAGAGAGTATTAAATCAAATAAATACATGGGCACAAAATTGGAGAATTAAATTGGATGAACAAAAATCAAACCATATTGTTTTTACAAAATGTCACGGCTAATCACCTACAGTAACAATAAATAGTAAGGTAATTCCCTCAGTTACCTCTGTAAAATATCTGGGTATCCACTTGGACAGGGGATTAACCTGGAGAACCCATATATGGAACAAACGGAAACAACTAAGCATAAAATTTAGTAAGCATTATTGGCTTCTAGGGCGTAAGTCTAAGCTCACGACAAGAAATAAACTGCTAGTCTACAACACAATATTCAAATCAGTCTGGGTATATGGTCTGCAGCTCTGGGGAACAGCATCCAAGTCGAATGTATCCATAATTGAGAGATTCCAGTCCAAGGTGTTACGTTCAATAATCGATGCTCCGTGGTATGTTACTAACTGGGATATTTACAATGATCTGGAAACCAAAACCTTCAGTGAAGTGATAGTGGAGTTAAGTGCAAAATACATCGTACGTCTTGAAAGCCACGCGAATGTGCTTGCAATTAATTTGTTAGACAACAGTCAGGAAACAAAACGGTTAAAGAGACAGACACCATTAGATTTACCGCACAGACATTAGTATTGTTACAGTAGCTAAGTTAATATATGTAATACAGTAATTTAATATTATCTCTATAGATATATGTAGCGCTGGTCACAATCTCTTCATGTCATTATTTCTCAGATAAAATGTGCCTATTGTTATATGTTATAACAGATTGCCTAATAAACATTAAAAAAAAACAAACAAACACGAGCAAATAAATAGGAACAGTTATATGGAATAAGTAATAGCCGTCAGTTTTCGCACGTGTATGGACGACTAATTTCACAAAACAAACTTGTTTGTTTTTTCCTGCATCCGCGCGCGTCTGAAGACGGATCTTGAAAAAATAATTTTGGGGGTATTTGAAAGAAAGGCATTATGGGACAAAACTAATAAAGATTATCACAATCGAGATAGGGTTCGTAAGATGTGGATATCCCTGGCGACAGAAATGAATGAAAACAGTAAATATAGGTATAGATATTTGCATTATTTTTAATCTAATATTTTTATCTATCCAATTTAATCTATTTAAGACGTAAAAAAATATTTTCTAATAAAAATATTCTTCATCCTTGGTTTTCTTCATCCTCGGTTTTCTGAACACATAGTCGCAAACGCATGCAATCCAACCACCTAGTCGCACTACCAATGTCGTCCGTTTATGTCCGACTGATTGGTCGTCAGACTATGCGTCCAATATAACCGTAGCCTTAAGCACAATTTTGCAACTATGCAATTATTGTTTTACCCCCTCTGTGGCTCAGTGGTAAGAGCGCCTAACCTTTGGATCGAAAGTTCCGAATGGTAGTGACTTCGAATCTCACCAGGGTCAGGAATTTTTTCATTTATTATAAATTAATAAATGAAAAGAGTTTCTGTCCTTGTGGGATCGGTACTCACCGGAGGGACCGCAGACGTTCGGATACAATTAGCGTCTCTTTGCAAAGACAATGATGTCGACTTTGCAAAGTAACAAGACACTTACTCAACACATACACACACTACACATTACACCCGAGTTAGTGATAAGTTATAAAATTACGTGGCTGAAGGTTCTAGTTCTAAACCAATGCCAGAATTAGAGAAAAAAAAATTATTGTTTTAATATTTATTTATACAAGGTTAACCAAAACTGTTGGTTTATCATTGCAATTAATTTTACTTAAAAATGTTTAGTAATGTACAATAAAATTATAAGAAATATTGAAATTGACGATCTTCAGCAATAACGCAATGAAATAGACGGACAGTAAATTATTTCCTAACGTAATTTAGTTTAGTGAATGGGTGTTTATTGTAATTTCATTTTATGTAATTAAGTACATAATTTTGGTTAACGCTTTAGAAATAACCGTCCGAGTAATATCTCGATACAAAGGCGATTAACAGGCCTTTCAAATGAGAGGTCCCTTGACTTTTATTTGTAATTGAAAACATCGATTTCGTCCTTTCGCCAACATTGGTGACGTAATGGCCAATTATAATAAGTGCGTTCGCGGGTGCCTGTCGGCGACAAATTAGCAGCAAAACGCATGCGCACTTTAAAATAATATAAATTATATCGGTAATAGATAAATATACAAGGTATATTTATCTATTATAATTTAATAAGTAGTTATTAATATTAATTAAAAGTAAATATACCTTGTTTATTTATCTATTAACGATATTATTTATATTAAATGAGGTTAGAAATTGTCGGCGACAATTTGTCAACTGTACCCGCGAACGCACCTATATGTAGCAATTGGTAGCCATTCAAAAATTTAAATTAACGTATTTTAAGATTTTTTTTAAGAGTTGTCTGTTTCTGAAATAATGAATTCATCCCATACTTTTGCATCATAGTGTATATTTGTTTATTTTCTTGACTATAACGAAGCATTTTATACAGTACAACATAAAACACATAGGTACAGTCACAATCACTGAATAGTTTACACCCTTTAATTTCTATTGGCCAATTTTTTGAATTTTTACCTCGTAAACGCACCTTTTACGTCAAAGTGACGTTACCAGTGGCGAACTCAGAATAGGTTGATTAAAATTAAAAAATCAAAATAAAATAAATTTATTTTACAAAATTTAACAAAACGAAATATATAGAAAGGCATTTTTTTAAATAAAATTGAGTTAAAATTATTGAGTTTGTCAATTACTTTTGGTTTTGCGCGTGATATAAACGTCATTTTGGACGCTTTTAATAACTTCTTATTTTATTTTTCAATACGCACTAAAATTTTTGACAAGCAATTTGACATTTAGTAAATCCGTACGACACTGCGATTTTACAGTATTAGAATATAAAAATAAAAGTGTAAACTATTCAGTGATGTAGTTATATAAATCCAAATAAAAACATTGATACAAGAGACTTCCGAATAATCAGATTTGTCGAGAGGGGATACCTTTGTTTTATTTGTGCTTGGGTTAGAACTTTTCTGAAAGCTAACCATCATACCAAAATAACAATAGTGTTGTTAACTTAACGAAACAAAAAGTAGAAGAGACAAATCGCTTAAAACGTTAACCTTAATTGTCGACACATATACAACATTACTTAAAATCTTAACACAAATAGTCAAGATAGCGTTTTATTTAAATTCACCTAATTAGTATTCAGTTTCCAACATTTCTTAAATACTTCAAACAATTATAACAAATTCGGCCAAAGCGTTCTCTTGAATACATATGTTCGAATGTAGGTAATACGGAATACAAATACAAACCTACATGATATTACTTTCAGAGAGACGAATACGAATTGAAATGTTGACACGCTGGATTTGAGATCAAATGGTGCTAATTCAAATCTGGTAACACCATATGCCAGTCAAGTATACGAAGCAGTCGGGGAGTACTTTAGAAGTTAAACAGCAACCAACAACTACTATTGACCGAGGTTGCCACATTTAAACCTGTCTAGTATTATAAATAAAGAGGCACACACGATAATGCTATTCACTACACATTCACTTTTTACGTATTTTTGTTTGAAGCTTTACTAAATTATGGTAAAATTATTAAATATAATATTTATTATTATACAATATTGATGAGCCAAAGCTGAGCTTATTTGGCCCAAAGTACAAAACATTTGTAAACATTAAACTAAATCGGTATGTTTTATGCATTTTATACTCTCATCCTGCCAAATCCGTTTAATGCCACCTTTAGCGAAAATTCACGTTTCGTTTAAATAAACCAATGAAAAGTGTTCTTTTTTAAAATTATTATAGCTTCTTAAAACTCGATTCTTTTGTTGATAACCTCTTTCACCCAAGGCTTTCCTAATATCTTTCGAAACTAGGACTCACCTGAAGATAGGCTACTGGAACTCAGGTGGCATAAGAATAAATGCAAACTTGCTGGGCGAACTAATACCTAAGCAGATATGAAAGGGATGTCATAGCATTACAAGAGTCTAAACTAACTCATGACTTCGTAACATCAAGTTTCCAGGATGCGACTACTACAGAAACGACCACAGGGAAAATTCAGGTCGAACTACTATTCTATAGTGAGAAAAGGAATAAATCATAAATTACAAAATACGCCAGTACTTAACACTATGGAAGCCACAGCAATAGAATTCCAGATGAGACAAGGTGAAATAAGGATCACTTCAGAATATGTAAGACTAACAGATCCTTTAAATGACAACCTGGATGCGTTCCTAAATATAAATAAAACTACCGTCCTAATAATAGGAGACCTAAACGAGAGATCCCCTAATTACACATCAAAAATTTACACGAAGAAACAGGAGACCATAATCCCATAGGTACTACTAGAAATGGGCACATGGAAATAGGATAACAAAACAGCAAGGAAACGAAAGAAAACAAACTGGTCTAGCTTTAAATGACGAATAAGCATAGTAATTGAAAACGTTTCTACAATCGATATTTTACAAGAAATAGTGGTAAAAGTCTTGTAACTCAAAAACATCATAAAATACGCACTAAGAAATAGCACTACTAAAGAAGACTCTGAAATTTACATAGAAAGATTTAGAGACATTAATCAGGAAATAAAAAAATAACAATGAAAAAGAACAGAGCCAAACATAGAGCCAGAAGGACAAGAAACCATGAAATAGGGCAAACCGACTGAATCGACAAGTCAAACAAGCTCTAATAGAACGAAGAAGCCAAAAGTTGGACCATTACGTAAAATAAATGGCGAAGGGTGCCAAATATGCATCAAATATGGAGGCTTTAAAGATTTTTAAGTATCGACATAAAGCCCATTTCCTCACTACACGGAGAAATCGGTATCGTCTACTCTCTACCCTTGAGAGAGAGAGAGAGAGTGCATAATGAATTATCATAAAGGCGAAGATATCAAAGACTTAATCAAAGAAGTCGCAGAAATCAAATTACATGCGCTCCAAGAACAAGATTATATAATAAATCCCACATCATAGAAATGAGTAAATTGACCAGAAAAAGTTGACTAAAGGCATACTCGTCCAGACGAACTCATCAACAGAGCTCTGATGTTGTGTTCCTTAGAAAGCAGTGGCAGATCCAGGGAGGGGCGATGGGGGCGATTGCTCCCCCTTTCAAACCAAGTGATTTAATTTTTTTTTATTTATATATAAAGATTATAAAAACATTCATTTATTTTTATAGAAAATTAGACAGTCGGCCCCCTCATAACGCTGCTGGATCCGCCACTGTTCGAAAGCAATTGTATATTTGACGCACATAACAAACGCAGTACTCAGATACAGTCTCTTCCCAAATCGAAGGAAGAAAATCCATATAATCATGATACCAAAACCAGGAAAGAAGCACATTTTAAAATGTAAAGACGAAATTATCAACAGAGCTCTAAATTGTCCTCCTTCGAAAACAATTTCCTCCGCTAAGTCGGGAAAGAAGCACATGGTAGAGACGAAAGCACCAACCAACAGAGCTCTGAAGTGTCTTCCTTCAAAAGCAATTATATATTTGGCAAACATAACAAACGCAGTACTAAGACACACGCTCTTCCCAAACCTATGGAAGAAAGCCCATATAATCATGATACTAAAGCCAGACTAGAGATCTCGGACCGTGTATCCGAGTCTGTCACCTTAACATCGAGGGCATAAGCCAGGCAAAATGCCAAGTGTTGCAAAAAATCCTACACGATGACGGCATTGACCCGGTTGCCATACAAGAGACCCATACTGAAGACAAAGTCCAGCTTGATTTAAGGGGAAAGATACCTGGCTACGATTTACTGGGAGCCACCTATGATAAACATTACGGCGTCGCAACCTACATTCGCTGCAATATAGAAAATGGTTTCCTACTTTCTTCTTCCAATGAAAATAATATACATGAAGTAGTCACCAAGATTGGAGATATTACCGTAGTTAACATATACAAACCTCCAGCCACTACATGGAACCCAGAAGTGCTAAAGACTCATCCACATCCTACTATATACATCGGCGACTTCAACAGCCACCACGAAATGTGGAAGTACACCACGAATGATGAAAATGGGGAGGCACTAGTAGAATGGTCCGAAGAGCAAAACACATATCTAGTTTTTGATGCCAAAGACAGAGGAATATTTAAATCAGCTGCAAGGAGAAACGAATATAACCCAGACCTATGTTTTGTCTCAAAAAATACCAATGACAGACCACTAACAACTGCGAGAAGTGTCCTTGCAGACTTCCCACATACTCAACATCGTCCGGTGCTTATCACCATCGGAATATCAATTCCAATAATTAGATCATATCCTCGACCCAGGTGGAATCTTAGAAAAGCAAACTGGAAGAAGTTCTCTGAACAACTAGACCGGACCTTGAGCTGGGTCCCTCCAACCAGCAAACATTATGAGAGGTTTGTGGGCGCAGTAATAAGCACTGCCAAAAAAACCATCCCTAGGGGGTATCGCAAAGAATATGTGCCTGGATGGACTGAAACCTGTGAAGACTTATACACGAAGTTTCTCGAAAGTGGTGACCGAGAAATAGCCGATGAGCTTTTACACAACATCGATACAGCTAGACGCCAAAAATGGATAAAGACTGTCGAAAACCTTGACTTCAAAAAATCAAGCCGGCAGGCATGGTCCTTGTTGCGGAAAATTGCAGGAGCTAACCAGCTGGAATCCAGAGAGTCTAAAATGTCTCCTAACAAGTTTGCCTCCCATATAGTATCTCTATCCAGAGCTCCACGAGATCGAACACATACTACCAACGTGAAAAGAGACTTAAGGGCATTAAAACAAATGAACAGAACGAACTCCGAATATTCAGCAAGAATATTTATTTCTGAAATCACACATGCGCTGAAAGAAATGAAATCAGGTAAAGCACCTGGCTTTGATGGTATCCATCCAGAGTTCTTGATACACAGTGATGCATACACGAAACAGTGGCTTACGATGTTCTTTAATGATATACTTCAGTCAGGTAACATTCCTTTCTCACTTAAGCGAACAAAGATAATTGCAATTCCGAAACCGGGCAAATCAAACGATAAGCCAGAAAACTACCGCCCCATAGCTCTACTCAGCATGGTATATAAACTATTAGAAAAGCTTCTCCTCAACAGAATTAGTCACAGGATACTAGAAAATGTCCCCATTGAACAAGCTGGCTTCCGCCCTCATCGAAGCTGTACGGACCAAGTGCTGTCATTAACAATTTTATAGAAGCTAGTTTTCAAAAGAAACAAAAGACAGCAACAGTATTTATAGATCTAACAGCAGCATATGATACTGTTTGGAGACAGCGATTAATATATAAACTGGCCCGCATTATCCCCTGCAGAAAGATAATTAACCTCATTGACAACATGCTGACCAACAGAGCCTTCCAGGTTATAATGGGAAAGGAGACGAGTAGACAGATGAAACTTAACAATGGTCTTCCACAGGGTTCTGTCCTTGCCCCTTTACTTTTCAGACTCTATATTGCTGACGCTGACATGCCTGAAACCGAATCTCGGAAGTTTGGATATGCTGACGACTGGACCCTTGCAACAAGCCACCAATCTTTAGAAACTACAGAAATCACTCTCACGAATGACTTATCCATCCTCAGCGAATACCTTAAGAAATGGAGACTAGAGCCAAGTACTACAAAAACTGAAGTATCAGCTTTTCATCTAAACAACAAGTTGGCAAACAGAGAATTGCGAGTGTATTTTAATAATAAGCTGTTAAAACACAATAAATACCCGAAATACCTTGGGGTTACTCTAGACAGAACGCTCACATTCAGAGAACACCTGACGAAAACAGCAGCAAAATTGAAAACACGCAACAATATAATACAGAAACTCTGCGGCACTACATGGGGGTCCACAGCATCAACATTAAGATCCTCTGCTCTTGGCCTGATATATCCGGTGGCAGAATACTGTGCTCCAGTGTGGCTAAATAGCAGGCATACCCACCTGGTCGACACCCAATTAAACCGTACTATGCGTATGATAACAGGCACAATTAAGCCCACCCCTACAATGTGGCTACCTACCCTTAGTAATATAGCACCACCCAACCTACGCCGCGAACATGCATTGGTTAAAGAATATAACAAAATAATGAACAGTCGCCAGCTTCTAGTCCACAACGACATCCCCGATATTCTTGGAAACCGTCTCCGATCCAGGTTACCCCCTCTACAATCTGCTCAAGCGCTGCAGCAATCCAACTTTGACTTAAATACCCGATGGAGAGAAGATTGGGAAAGTAGGACAGATCCGCATTACCATAGTCTACCGGACATCATAGGGAAACCTGGCGAATTTGAACGTCCCCGTAAGATTTGGGCAGCCCTTAATCGAATTCGAACAAACTGTGGAAGATGCGCCGACTCCCTCCACAGATGGGGTAAACTCCCCTCGCCTTCTTGTGACTGCGGCGCTGCAAGACAGACGATTAGTCACACTGTTCAGGACTGCCCACGCAGAGCATACACAGGCGACCCTATAGACTTTGTAATGGCAACCGAAGGGTCAATCGAATATATAAAAAAATTGGACATCTGTTTGTGATGCATTGTATAATGCATAAATCTAAATATATTCTGTGATATACTTAAGCCATACGCTAAATAAATAAACTAAAGCCAGGAAAGAAGCACATGGTACAGACAAAGTCACCAACAGAGCTCTGAAGTATATTTGACAAACATAAAAACGCAGTACTTAGATACAATCTCTTTTCAAATCGACGGAAGAACATCCATGTAATCATGATACCAAAGCCAGGAAAAAAGGACATTGTAGAGACAAAAACTATCAACTTCTCTAAAATGTCCTCCTTCAAAAACAATTATTGTATATTTGATAAACATAACAAACCTGTGGAAGAAAGCCCACCTAATCATGACGCTAAGCCAGGAAAGAAGCACATGATAGAGACGAAAGCACCAACCAACAGAGCTCCGAAGTGTCTTACTTCGAAATTAATTGTATATTTGACAAACATAACAAACGCAGTACTAAGACACAAGCTCTTCCCAAACCGATGGAAAAAACCCATATAATCATGATACCAAAGCCAGGCAAAAAGAACATTGTAGAGACGAAATTATCAACAGAGCTTTAAAGTGTCTTCCTTCGAAAGCAATTGTATATTTGACAACCATAACAAACCGATGGAAGAAAGCCCATCTAATCATGATACTAAGCCACGAAAGAAGCACATGGTAGAGACGAAATTACCAACCAACAGAGCTCTAAAGTGTCTTCCTTCGAAAGCAATTTTATGTTTGACAAACATAACAAACACAGTACTAAGACACTCGCTCTTCCCAAACCGATGGAAGAAAGCCCATATAATCATGATACTAAAGCCAGGAAAGAAGCACATGGTACAGACGAAACCACCACGAGGACTTTGAAAATAATAGGTACTGCTGGGCGGTATTTCTGGACGTAAGTCAGGTATTTGATAATGTCTGGCATAAAGGTCTATTATGTAAACTAAAACAGAATTTACCTGCAAATTACTATATACTCTTAAAGTCATATATCTCCAACAGAAACTTTCAGGTAAAGTATGAGAATGAATACACAAACATACAACAAATTCTCGCTAGGGTGCCCCAAGGAAGTGTACTAGGACCTATATTATACCTTATATTCACTGCTGACTTACCGACAGATACACATATCACTACAGCCACATTTGCGGATGATACGGCAATACTATCATCGAACAAAAATCCCAAAATAGCCTCAGAAATCTTACAAAATAATCTAAATAAAATTCAACAATGGATGAGGAAATGGAGAGTCAAAATTAATGAAAACAAATCGCTACACCTAACATTTACCACGCGTAGGGAAATATGTCCGGCTGTATACTTAAACGGTAAAGAAATCCCACAAGGGGATGAAGTCAAATATCTAGGTATGTACTTGGACAGAAGATTAAACTGGAGGAAGCATATATTTACTAAGCGAAAACAACTGGGTCATAAGTTAAGAACCATATATTGGCTGTTGGACAAAAAATCAAAACTATCAACTGAAAATAAAATATTAATCTACAAATCAATTCTGAAACCAGTGTGGACTTATGGGATATAATTATGGGGAACCGCTGCACATTCCAACATTGAAATCATACAAAGATTTCAGTCCAAAATATTGAGATCAATACTAGGAATTCTATGGTTCATAACCAATGAAGCCATCCATCGGGACGCCAGACTACCATACGTCAAAGATGACATCAAAAAGTGCGCGCAAAACATACAGAGAAACTTAAAGTGCATCCAAACGTGCTAGCAAAAAATTTAGTGAATAAACCTTGTACTGTTCGTAGGTTAAAACGAAAAGTTCCGCTAGAGTTAAGTGAACAATAGGTACTAAATTAATGTGTAAAAGTTTATGTCAGAAATAGTCAGTGTTGTAGGCTAAATTTTAAAAAAGGGGTGCATCACTGGATGCCTCCCTACATGTCATTCCTAATTATTGTCAGTCCTATTACTTATTGTCTGTTATCTACCTAAACATTTAGGTTTAGATTGTATAGATAGATTGTAATAAATATGGGGTTAATAAAAAAATAAAAAAAAATATTACGTGTTTTATTATAAAATATTCATAAATATACGTGGACTCAGGAAACACGCAACTTAAAATCAGTTTTAGACTATGTCATTCTTAAACAAAAATGTCGACTGAAAACAACAGATGTGAGAGCATGTAGAGGACCAATTTGCGGCAGTGACCACAATCTCCTACGTTCAGATATTTTTTCATTTCCACCGAAAATAGAAAAAGAAACGCCGCAAGGTTATCATTCAAATGAACAGCTCCAAGAAGTACGATACAATTTGAATAGTTTACACCAAGAGAATGTTAAAAACCTATATAAACGTAGACTGGAAGAAAAACTAAGTGAAACGGAAGATAATACCAGAAATGTGAATCAGTTATACAAAAACATCAAAGAATGTATACACGCCGCTGCCTTAGAAGCACTAGGGCGATATGAAAAAACCGTACATCGAAAACCGTATTATTGGGATGAAGATATTTCGCAGGAAATAACAAAGAAAAGAGAATTGTATCAAAAATATCTGAACACAAAAAACGTGGAAGACAGAATACATTATAAAAGAATGCAAGCGAGGGTCAGAAGAAAAATACGTCAAAAGAAAAACGAATCCTGGACAAAAAAGTGCACCATGCTAAATAAATACATAGGTGGAAGCCAAAGATCAGAAAGTTGGAAACTATTAAAAAATTTAAGAAACGACAGAAAAAAGACATTATTCAGTCCATATCACCACAAACTTGGGAAGGATACTTTGAAGATTTACTAACAGAGTCAAGAGAGCCCTTCAAACAGATACAATCCAACGGTATACAAGGCGTCAGGTTGATAGGATCACCAATCAGAGTAAATGAGAGAGAAGTCAAAACCATATGCAAACAGTTGAAGAATGGCAAATCACAGGGCCCAGGAAATATAGCTCCGGAACTCATTAAATATGGACCTAAAGTTCTAATTAAGCGGCTAAGACAACTTTTCCAGCAATGCTTGAATAACCATGAAATACCTTAAGAATGGAAAAAGTCACATCTGGGCAATATCCACAAAAAGGGAGATAAATCAAAACCTGAAAACTCTAAAGGAATTGCAGTCATATCACTAGTATTATCAGCAGAATAAATGGAAAACATAATAAAAATCGAATAGAAGAAGAATACCAAAATATGGAAGCCGAAGAACAGGCTGGTTCTCGCGCAGGTTGATCTACAATAGATCATGTTTTCTCCATTACTCAGATAATTGAAAAGAAAGTTGCTCGTGGCCAAGAAGTCCATCTGAAGTTTGTTGACCTTAGAAAAATGTATGATAGCGTCCCGCTGGTTAAATTATGGAAGGCACTGAAGAAAATAAATGTAAATATAGAATTGGTTGAAGCCGTAAAAACGTTGTACTACCAACAAACAAGAAGAATTAAAACGGGAAATCTCATAACACCTGGATTCACCGTAACTAAAGCACTAAGGCAAGGATGCTGTATCTCACCAACACTATTCAAAATATACCTCGAAGCAGCACTTAAAAATTGGAAGAAAAAATGTACGAATATGGGCATACTACTAACGGACTCAACTTTGTACACACTGTGCGTTGCGGATGACCAGGTGATCATCGCATAGGACTCTGACGATCTTAGTTACATGATGCGAAAACTATTAGAAGAGTTTACAGAGTGGGGCCTAGAAGTGAATATGGAAATAAACTGAATACATGAGTATCGGAGGAGACCAACATAGCCTCCGAGTAGAGGAAAATCAAGAAATAAAATTACGTGAAGACTACAAATACCTGGCAGTAAAGATCACTAAAGACGGAAAATTAGATGCAGCTATTAAGGAACGAAATATACAGGGACGGAAAGGCATATCCTTACTGAACAGCATACTGTGGGATAAAAATATTTCTAAGGAAAATAAAAAACAATATATAACACTATAATAAAAAGCATCACAGCATATGGTTGCGAAGTTTGGCCCCTAAAAGAAAGAACAGAGAAAATGCTTAGAGCAACATAAATGGACTTCTAGCGCCGTTCTGCCGGAATATCTAGACGCGACAGAAAACAAACGAGAGAGTCCGAGAAATCATAGGGGTTACACATACTATTGTTGACGACATCAGGACGAAACAACTCAGCTGGTACGGACAAGTAAGGAGAATGCCGGAGAATAGAATACCAAGACAAATCCTCGAATGGCAACCAAGAGGAAGGCGCAGACCAGGAAGGCCTAGAAGTTGGAGAGAAGGAGTTGATAGAGAAATCAGGGACATATAACTCGAGGACGATCTATGGAATGACAGAACGTGATGGAGATTTTAAATCGGAAGACGTCGAAGAACGTTGTAAACCGATATTATACAGGGTGGTTCATCTTATTCGCCTCGGTGTCTGTACGGAAAACCACTTGATATTTTAAAAAACTTTCTTCACAGTAATATACAGGGCCATTATAACTACAATCTAAAAATAATGTGAATTATACAGGGTGCTCCAAAAAAGAGTGGTAAATCAAAGTTATATTTTTTCTTATGGAATGCCCTATATCTGATGGCATTACTGAATTGACCTTAAAAAATAAGCTATACTTTTATAAGGGTTCCCTATACCTAAATACAGGGTGTTTTGATTTATTTCGATTTTTATGAAAATGTGAGGTTTTAGAAAAAAATAAATATCTACGAATCTAAGAATCAGTAACAAATTCCTTCTTGTATCTTAATAATAGACTATTTAGCATACTTAAACAGATGCTTACTGCAACAACATTTCTTACAGGGTGGTCAAAATATGAGATTGTCCTATTAACAAATTCAAGCTGTAATAACTTACTTAATTTAAATGGAACACCCTGTATCTTACTAGTCTATCGCGTAGAAAATATACTTATCTTTCAATTTGTATTAGGGTTTCCTACACCTATCTTTTTACAGGGTGGTCAAAATATTAGATTTTTCTATTAACAAATTCAAGCTGCAATAACTTACTTATTTTAAATAGAACACCCTGTATCTTACTAGCCTATCGCATAGACAATTTATTTAGCTTTCAATTCTTATTAGGGTTTCCTATACCTATCTCCCTTCATTTGTTAAATATTTAAAGATTTCCTAATTTGCAAGCTTTAAAAATTAGAATTAAGTAAATATGTCGTGGTTACATATTATGTACAACACATCACCAACACCGGCAATATACTTAGACATGATACTGTCAATAATAAAATTTTCATTGTTATCATGTAATCACACATAGTGTTGTATTATTTTAGTTGATTTTGGCCTACATGTGACATTGAATAATATGTTTATATTAAACTGCATACCCTATATTAGATGCCGTATTCTGGAAGATACTTAAATTATATTTCATTCCGTATAAGTATTTTCCATATCTTAAACCAATGGTTATTAAATAAATTTAAGAACACCACTTTTTGCTCGAATCTTTGAATCGCAATTACAGACAATTAAATACAATGGCTTCTTTGACGAAAACAAGCCTATTGTACAAAAATATGTAAAAATGGGTATTTACAGAATAACATGGGAACTAACATTTACAGAATAACATGTGTATTAAGAATGTTTACATGGAATTGAAGAGATTTTAAATATCTTCCATTATAAAGAATAGAATATCGAGTATGTCATTTAAAATAAGAACACTCTGTGTGATTAAATGATAAAAATATGAATTTTATTAACGAAAGTATCTTGACTAAGATATTTAAGTATATTGCCGGTGTTGGTGATGTGTTTTACATAACCACGACATAGGTACTTAATTCTAATTTTTAAAGCTTACAAATTAGGAAATCTTTAAATATTTCAAAAATGAAGGGAGATAGGGATAGGTAACTCTAATAAGAATTGAAAGCAAAGTAAATTTTATACGCGATAGATTAGTAAGATACAGGGTGTTCCATTTAAAATAAGTAAGTTATTACAGCTTGAATTTGTTAATAGAACAATCTAATATTTTGACCACCCTGTAAAAGGTAGGTATAGGAAACCCTAATATAAATTAAAAGCTAAGTAAATTTTCTACGCGATAGACTAGTAAGATACAGGGTGTTCTATTTAAAATAAGTAAGTTATTACAGCTTGAATTTGTTAATAGAACAATCTCATATTTTGACCACTCTGTAAGAAATTTTGTTGCAGCAAGAATCTGTTTAAGTATGCTAAGT
Organism: Diabrotica virgifera virgifera; assembly: GCF_917563875.1. Taxonomy (NCBI): domain Eukaryota; kingdom Metazoa; phylum Arthropoda; class Insecta; order Coleoptera; family Chrysomelidae; genus Diabrotica; species Diabrotica virgifera. The sequence continues at coordinate 269,336,463 of NC_065443.1, forward strand.
AGTCTGTTATTAATATCCAAGAAGGAATTTGTTACTGATTCGTAGATTCGTAGATATTTATTTTTTTCTAAAACCTTACATTTTCATAAAAATCGAAATAAATCAAAACACCCTGTATTTAGGTATAGGGAACCCTTATAAAAGTATAGCTTATTTTTTAAGGTCAATTCAGTAATGTCATCAGATATAGTGCATTCCATAAGAAAAAATATAACTTTGATATACCACTCTTTTTTGGAGCACCCTGTATAATTCACATTATTTTTAGGTTGTAGTATTTAAGACCCTGTATATTTCTGTGAAGAAATTTTTTTAAAATATCAAGTGGTTTTCCGTACAGAGACCGAGGCGAATAAGGTGAACCACCCTGTATATATTATAAAATATGTAATTAATTGTATAAAATTTCATGCCATTTCCTATTACCATATTATGCCCACTCTGTATATACTTCGGAAGATAAGGCAATTATCAAATCTCAATCCTAAATTGGCATCATTGCTTCCAAATCACTAATAAACAAAAGAACTATTAAAATGTTTAACCTAGTGCGGATAGCCAAACATTCACAGAATAAAAGGAGAAAGAAGGCCAAGGTTCGGGCACACCCAACGAGATGTGAAAGAATTTTTATAGAGTTCCAGTTGCAAAACATGGGCGGAAATGTTGAAATAAATGTCAATTAGGTATCGGTTAGAACTTCTGCAAACTTTGGAGAACACCGCCCGAAGGCAGAATCGTTAAATGATTATTAATATTTAAAGTCACACCGGGTGAAACCAGAAATATGATTGATTTAGTAATTTCTCTTTAAAAATCATACCGTTATATAAACAATAATTTTCGTTTTTCTGTAACTGGGTACGGCTTTGTCATTGTACCTACTTATTTATATATTTTCGTCTAGCGACAACTAGTTTTCTTATAGCTACATACAACTAGCATAAAACATTGAATAAATAACAGAAAAATCAATAAGAAAGCGGTAATATTCAGAATATGGAAGAGAATCTTCAAAACAACGATATATGAGAAGCGTAAAAATATCTGAGCAATTTAAAAGTAGGATACAAACCCAAACAAATATAATATGCAGAAATCAAGAGGGGAAAATAACCAGAAATCCTTCTTCTTGTTCTTCTTCTTATACTTGTTGTCAATCTGTCGATCTGTTAATTTCGACGTTGAATGAAGTATTTCTTGAGATGTAGACTGCCAGCTTTCCATTTCCATCTTTCCATTTTTTTAGGGTCTCTCTGGTGGACGCTTGTCAGCTGGTTTTCCTTCTAGCGCAAATCTTGCTAGTTTGTAGTCCTTCATTCTTTTTACATAACTGAACCATCCTCTTCGTCTTTGCCTACCCATCTTACTACATCTTGCATGCCACATTGTCCCTGATGATGTTGTTTCGTATTCTATCCCTTCTTTTCTTCCCTGCTATTGCTCTTAGTGTCTTTATTTCGGCTGTTTATAGCATGCTTTTTGTCTTATTTTTGTTTTCTCTTGATTCAATACCATAGGTCACTCATAACAGGTCTGATGCAAGTTTTATAAATTCTAACTTTATCTAACAATAAAACACGGAAAACGTTTGTTTTCTATACTCCCACAAAATTTATTATAACTCTGTGACTACGGCTGTTTCGGCAGAGTGCCTTTCTCAAGTGATATCGTTTACTATGTGTTTTCCTTTTCAGAGCTAACACAGAAAGCGAGAGAAGTTGAAAGCGACGAATCCCTTACTATACTTTGATGCAGTGACACACCAGGCGCTCTTAAAATTTTCGTTGCAGCGGCGTTCGCGCGACCCATCCTAGAAACCATATTGTTGCCCAAGCGGTTTTACGACTTCGACGGCATATCATATATGCTTGTATAATGGTACAACACAGACGTTTGAGCTGTTTTCTAGCGAATTTTGTTGTGAGTGTTGCCAAATCTTGTTTAATGATGGAAATTACAGACTCTAACTATATTTTTACTTGGATTTTTTACTCCCATATCAAATTATTTTATATGGGACTCATTGTATTGTTAATTTTTCTATCTTATAGCTTAAAGGGCAACTTAATTAGATACATTTCTATCTGGAAAAAAAGTAATCTACTAAATAAATTATTTTTCAAACTCTTTGAACCTAATTTCACAAACAGTCAAACATAATTTTAAATCTGTAACCATTGACTAGTTTGACTTGACTTGAGTTATTTGTCAGAAGGATATTGACTTTAATAAAAATAAAATTATTGACTCTACAAAAATAAAGATAAAAATCAGTTATTTTACCTTATTTATTATTTTATTTATTATGCTCTACAGGTAATTTTACATAGCACGGTTTATACTAATAACTTATAAATATAATTTTATTTGATGTCTATTATGTAAACATTGCTGAACTATGGTTCTCCACTATATCCTATTTTTCGCCTTCTCTTTCCAGTGTATAATTTCCATCGACACTATATTATATTCCTGAGTCATTCTTGCAGTCTTTTTCTTGGTCTACCTCGTCTCCTAGTCCCAATTGGTCTTCGTAGCAGTACTATCTTTAGCATTCTTTCCCTATCCATTCCCTCGACATGACCTGCCCACCTGATTCTTTATGACTTTGTGCATCTTGTTATACTTGGTTCCTTGTAAAGCATTCTTAATTCTTGATTGGTCCTTCTATGCCAGCCGTCTTCTGTATCTGTATTCTTTCCCCTGAAAATAGCTCTCAGTTCGTTCCGTTCTCAACTCTATATCATTTCTTCTTCTGTTTTATTTAGCACCCATATCTCACATCCGTAGGTGACTGTTGCTCTTATTACGGTTTTGTATATTCTGGTTTTCATCTTTCTCGATAAGTACTTTGACTTTATTTTGAATAATTTTTATGTTATTATTAATTTGTGAAACATCACTATTTTCCAATTAATTGGGTATAATAAAATTGAATTAATTTAACACATGTATTTGCTCAGTGGCGTACCATAGAATGGACACCCTCTAAGCGTTATAAATAGTTTCTCTTAGGTGATATGCTTTCCCTCATAACGGTGTTATTTATTGAACATGGCTCTTTAATACTTACTTCTAACTCCTGAAAAGATTTTTTAGACATTCTTTTAAATTTAAAAATCTTCTCTGGTCCTTTATTATATTAATTTCGTTATATAATGTGTAAACAATTCCTTATATTTTCGTTCCTTTATGATAGAATGTATCCAATATCTGCGTTTCTTTTTTTCTTTAATCTAAGGTAAAGTAAACTTGCATTTATTACAAAAGACAAATCGTCATAACTTTCAGATATCGTATCGTACAGCAGCCAACACGCGACTAAATTTGGCAACAACGAAACACAAATACTTTAAATCGTAGCATAGCTGCCGCTGTTACACCGCGGCATGTGTTTTAGAGCAAGGACACACCAGGCGGCACGCGTTGAATCGACGTCGAGGCAGCGTAAAACACATGGCGCGGTATAACAGCGGCAGCTATGCTACGATTTAAAGTATTTGTATTTCGTTGTTGCCAAATTTAGTCGCGTGTTGGCTGCTGTACGATAAGATGTCTGAAAGTTATGACGATTTGTCTTTTGTAATAAATACAAGTGTATTTTATCTTAGACTAAAGAAAAAAAAAGAAACGCAGATATTGGATACATCCGATCATAAAGGAACGAAATTATAAGGGATTTTATACACATTATATTAACATTAATAAAATAATTATTAGTGAGTATTAAAAATCCGTGTTCAAGAAATAACACCGTTATGAGGGAAAGCATATCACCTAAGAAAAACTATTTATAACGCTAAGAGGCATTCCATTCTATGGTACGCCACTGAGCAAATACAGGTGTTAAATTGATTAAAAAAATTATTCAAATTAAAGCCAAAGTACGTATCGACAAAGACGAAAACCAGAATATACAAAACCGTAATAAGAGCAACAGCCACCTACGGATGTGAGACATGGGTGCTAAATAAAACAGAAGAAAAAAAGATATAGAGTTGAGAACGGAACGTGCTAAGAGCTATTTTCAGGGGAAAAAATACAGATACAGAAGACGGCTGGCATAGAAGCACCAATCAAGAATTAAGGATGCTTTACAAGGAACCAAGTGTAACAAGATACACAAAGTCATAAAGAATCAGGTGGGCAGGTCATGTCGAGAGGATGGATAAGGGAAGAATGCCAAAGATGGTACTGCACAGAAGACCAGTTGGGACTAGGAGACGAGGTAGACCAAGAAAAAGACGGCAAGAAAGTTTCAGGAAGGTGTAGTATCGATGGAAATTACACACTGGAAAGAGGAGCTGAAAAATAGGATATAGTGGAGAACCATAGTTCAGCAATTTTTACATAGACATCAAATAAAATTATATATAAATTATTAGCATAAACTGTATTATCTAAAATTGTAAATACAAGGCCTGTAGAGCATAATAAATAAAATAATAATTAAATAAATAAAATAATAAATAATAATAAATAAGGTTTTTTTATTATTTTGTTTGAATATTCATCAATGCGCATATCCCAAATAGCTGGTCTCATCTGAATTTCATTAATTAATTTTTCTACATGTGTATTTCCCATCACAAAAACACGATCTGACAACACTCACTACAGAATTCGCTAGAAAACAGCTCAAACGTGTGTGTCATACAACGATAGACGCATTTATGATATGCCGTCGAAGTCATAAAAGCGATTGGCGGTGGATGGGTTCCAGGATATGTCGCCAGTAAGCCGCTGCATCGAAAATTTTAAGAGCGTCTGGTGTGTGTTACTGCATCAAAGTATAGTAAGGGATGCGTCGCTGTCGACATCTCAGCGGGGGTTCAGTCGACGTACGCCGCCCCGTCTGTGTTACCTCTTATGCTGCCTCGACGTCGACTCGACGCGCGCCGCCTGGTGTGTCCTTGCTCTTAAAGTCTTTAACTGCAGAGGAGTGGGGAGCTATTTGTCTCGAGTTTGTCATTTAGAATTATATCTGTATTTTTTAATTTATTAATTTCCATAGATTCTAATAAAGATAGCTGAAGGCATTTATTTGGAATATGCAAAATTTGAATCTCTTCAGTAAAAGAATGATTATGATCTAGAAGGTGAAGTGCGTATGTATAAGTGTCCGTTTTTCTATTTTTGAAAGCCCTTTTGTGTTCTGCTATCCGTTTGTCAAAGGTTCTGCCAGTTTGACCGATGTAAGTGTTCGGACAGTCACCACAAGTTAGTTTGTAGACACCACTCTGTAGTTGTTTTCTCTTTAGGCTCTTACTGTTCTTAATATAGAATTATAAAAAATCCAGGTCTGGATTAAAAAATATTGCAAAAATGTTCCGACCCAAAAAAACCCATGTATATTAAATTTTTTTGAAATGGATTTTGCATTTGAAAAGAGGATGAAAAACTAAATTTAGTGGTATACTTTGAATTTTCGGCAAAATGATTTTTCTGATAAAATTTTGAATTTGAATTCTGAAATTATGTCAATTGCGAGAGCTCTAAGTAAAAAAAATTAAAATGCGATTTAATTTTAATTAATACCATTATTTAATCTAAATTGGTAAAATGTTAAAACATTTCAGTGTTTTTTATTATCTGTGACAAATAGGTTATGGCGAATATTCATCTTTAAATAATGAATAAATAATAAATAGTCAATAAAGAATGCTTCACTTTAATCAACAAAGTATCTAAAAATTATAACAAAACAGAGGAAATGTGCAGCATAACTATTCAAAACTAAAGTACTTATTCAAAATTACCACCATCAAAAATTATTGTTATGTGTCAAAATGTTAATATTTTACCAGTTTAGATTAAATAATGGTATTAATTAAAATTAAATCATATTTTATTTTTTTTACTTTGAGCTTCGCAATTCACATAATTTCAGAAATCAAATTCAAAATTTTACCAGAAAAATTATTTTGCCGAAAATTTAAAGTATACCATTAAATTTAGTTTTTCAGCATCTTTTTAAATGCAAAATCTATTTTAAAAAAATTCAATATACAGGGTGTTTTTTTGGGTCGGAATATTTATACAATAAATCCGGACCTGGATTTTTTTATTTGTAAATAAATTAATTGATTGGACACCTAAAAGAATATTCGCGTGTTAAATATAAAATGAATATACAGTGCGGTTGACAAGTTGTAAGCTGTATTTCAATTTTTTTCTAATTAGAGCTCTCGAAATTCACATAATATCAGAATTTAAATTCAAAATTTGACCAGAAAAATCATTTTGCCAAAAATTCAAAGTATACCACTAAATTTAGTTTTTCATCCTCTTTTCAACTGAAAAATCCATTTTAAAAAAATTTAATGTACAGGAATATTTTTCCATTTTTTTTAATACGGACCTGGATTTTTTACAATTGTAAATAATTTAATTTATTGTACACCTTAAACGATATTTGCGTGCCAAACATAAAATAAATATACAGTGTGGTTAAAAAGTTATGAACCAATTAAGAAAATGGCAAAATAGATAAAACACTCAGTATATTTGTTATTAATGGAGTAAGACCCATTAAGTATGGTATTTTTGAGACCGCCTAAGTGCCCTCTTTCTGCAGTTAACGTATGTTACTTTCCCAATGAAACACCCTGTATAACTGTCCAACTATTTACAGACAAACAAATTCAAAACAAATCGTGGGAATACGACGCTGACATCCAAAATGAATTCATAGATTTCAAATAGGTTTAAGAGTCAATTACCCCCTCTGTGGCTCAGTGGTAAGAGCGCCTACCTTTGGACCGAAAGGTCCGAATGGTCGTGAGTTCGAATCTCACCAGGGTCAGAAATTTTTCGTTTATTATAAATTAGTAAATGAAAATATGTAGTTTCTGTCCTTGTGGGATCGGTACTCATCGGAGGGACCGCAGACGTTCGGATACAATTAGCGTCTCTTTGCAAAGACAATGACGTCGACTTTGCAAAGTAACAAGACACTTACTCAACACACACACTACACATTACTCCCCTGAGTTAGTGATAAGTTATAGTCTAAAAAATCATTATGAAGTTGAGGGCATTATAAAGAGTAATTTTTTGGGCATTATACGGAGTACTTGACTCAATTTTAAATGCAATATCAAAGCTCTAGGTTAATTTTTGCAAAATTTATAGCAAATTTTTGATTTTCGAAATTTTATCTTTATTTTCAGCAACAAATGATCGAAATAAAATTTAAAAACTGCAATTTTAAACCGTTGTTCATCTATTAAAATGTAAAACCTGTAGCGATTGAAACGAAAATTTGTTAATAACTAATATATGCCTCAGAACTGTGACGACTCTATATATTTTTTTGAGAAATTTTTGTTTTTATAATTAGGTGTATAATATCCAAAAAAACCGATTTGGATGGATGTGTCTCGAGCATGGTATATTTTTTTCTTATTTCCCTGGAGTAATCGTGATAGTAGCCCGAACAAATATCCCACAAATTAGAGGAATCGTTGAAAATATATAAGATAAATATATCTGGACCTATTATTTACGAACTGTTTATGTTATAACGTATAAGTAATATAATTAGAGCAACTCATACAGAAGGGAGTAGATAATATGATATTTTGAATGAAACGTGAATGACTAACTAATTTGTATATTCTCTGAATTTCACATAATTTGTACGTGTTTCTATTTATTTTGTGGAATAACTTATCCATTCATTTATTATCATTCATTCAGTGTTATTAAAATGGAATATTAAAAATTGTTGCAAATACAAAGAATATTTTGTTTCCAAATTTTGGAGTGATATTAATTCTTAAACCAATTCTTGGTATCTACTACACACAACCACCTTTTCAAAATGATTTATAAGGGTGGAGGCAGTACAAACCAATGAAGGGAGACACAAACCAGGGGCTAGATTCCGTGCATATCTACACGTCGGTTTCTATCGATGTCAATTTTCGTGAGAATATTTAAATTTTTAGCTTTAATTGAATTATTTTCTAGTTTTACTAGGTTATACTCTAATTGATGCTGAAGTGAAACTTAGTAAAACAAGAAAATATTTAAATTAAAACTAAAAATTCAAATATATTGACATTAATAGAAAGCGATCGGCGTTAGCGATTGTACACATAATCCCACCCTAGTACTAACGCAATACAAACGAGTGAGCTTTGGGGGGCTGGTGACATCCTTTTCAGGCCTCCCGAGAAGCAAAATAAACTTCCTAAATAATAATATTAGTATGTTGGATATAGACGTCAAAACAATGCATGGGACTTAAAAACAACCTGAATTTAAAACTTTCACATTAAGATGTAGTTATATTAAAATAATAACAAGGATAATCAAAGATACGTCTTTTTTTTTCCTCTGATTCTGGCATTGGTTTAGAACTAGAACCTTTAGCCACGTAATTGTATAACTTATCACTAAGTCAGGGGAGTAATGTGTAGTGTGTGTGTTGAGTAAGTGTCTTGTTACTTTGCAAAGTCGACGTCATTGTCTTTGCAAAGAGACGCTAATTGTTTCCGAACGTCTGCGGTCCCTCCGGTGAGTACCGATCCCACAAGGACAGAAACAATTTTTCATTTATTAATTTATAATAAATGAAAAATTTCTGCCCCTGGTATGATTCGAACTCCCAACCTTTCGTTTCAAAGATACGTCTTAATAGTAGTAAAGAAAGGCATTAAATATTAAGAAATACCAATTCCAGAAGAACTAGTCTCCTTGCCATGGAGTGGTACTGCCGCAATATGGTTCCAAATTCCGAAAACGTCATCCTGGACCTTTAAAAGCGTTTCTTGGTCATACACTTTGGAATTACTTTTGTACTTTTTGGCATGGTTTATTAAGAATCTGACATTTTTTTTATACAAAATGGAGGATCCAATATGGGGAAAAGAAATTGAAAATATCACTAAAAACCCAATAGGTTCCAAATTTGGTAATTCAAGGTCGCTGATTATAAATCTGACATTATTTTTCTGAAAAACAAACTGACAGATCCAATATGACGTCGAGAAATTCGAAAATTTTATTTTAAACTCATATTCTTTTTCGAAATTTTATAATATGTATGATGGTATGATGTACCTATATTACCAGTATAGTATTTAGAACCATTTATGCAATTATTGTTATCAAATCTTAAGTCAACTTAGATCTTATATTAATACATATAGTCTAGGCGCCAGAGGGGTCACCGTGTTTTTTTAATCTGATGGACAAACTCAACGGTTTCTTATCGGTTTTTGGCTGCTGACTACCAATTTCGAGGGTGGATTTTGATCCGAGGGGTCAAAAAATTGTTATAAACAATTTAATTTTTTATAAGGCTCTGGCCAATATCGATATCTTGGCTAAAAATAAGCTTACGAACATTTTAATAAGCTCAGATTGTTCCTTTTGAGTCCTTTTATCATTATTTTTAATTAAAATATAAATGTTTATAGCTCAAATTTGCTTGAAACCCTTACAAACAAATTAATGTACAATTTTTTTAAGGAAATTGTAACTTCAAGCGTGTATAACTTTAAAACCAATGAAGATAAAAGAATTCAACAAACTTTGTTTGGAAGCCTGTTAATTAAGCTTTAAAATGAGATTTTCTAAGATTCACTTGCATGCGTAAAAGCCGGGTTACGATCGATAAAGCTTCGAAAAATACATATTTTGCAATTTGCGTTGTGCACTAATTTTACAATATCTTGAGTTCAATTGTTGGATTTAAGTTTAGTAAACGTTTTTTCTTCGTTCTTTATTAGGGAACAGTATTTATTTAAAACTTTTTTTTTATTTTTTTTTTTAGTTCATGAGCCAGAGCCTTATAAACAATTTAATTGTTTATAACAATTTTTTTACCACTCGGATCAAAATCCACCCTCGAAATTCGTAATCAGCAGCCATAAATCCATAAGAAACCGTTGAGTTTGTCCACCAGAACTGAAAAGGACACGGTGCCCTCCATTTGGCGCCTAGACTAATACTTGCAAAAGGAGAATCTGTTTTACAGCCATAAAATTAATAAACCACAAAACGTTCTTCAGCGTTTCCAATATACGCGTCGTTTTTCACTTTCACTTTTGGCCAAAATAATGTCGCACATGGCTCACATGTCCCTAACGAACCTAACTCGTCAATAACTCGGGCTACGAATAAAAATACTTCCGGTCTGATCCTTCTTTGTACAATGATGGCTGTTGTTTTTGGTTTACTGTATACAGAGACCGAAATCATTAGACCGAAAGCAGCAGTAGACCGAACTCATTAGACCAAAAGCACTTTACCTACCGAAACCTCACTAGACCGAACAGCAGAAGACCGAAAAGCAGTTCTTTTTACTTGTCGCAGTAAAAGAGATAAGACTAATGTAATTACAACTAAATGTTATTTGGATGGTTACTAGTTATTATAAACAGTTAAAATAGTGTTAACGTCACTCTACCCTTAATTTATTTTTACCTTCACTAATTTGTTTAACGGATGAAAATTATTTCATATCAGACTGCACAGAGTAACAATTTACACAGTCTATATTATTGTAATACCGGGTGTCCACTTATATTTTCTCCCATTTTAACTGCCTATAACTTCTAAACGGCTTAAGATAGAAATATGCTGTTTTCTCTAAAATGTTTTATTTTAGTAAAAGTTTTGTCTGAATGGGTTGAATTTTTTATAACGCTTTCAAATACGAAAAGAAAAATGGCGGATTTTTGAAAAAAACGTTGTTAACTTTTTTTTTAATGGAACACCCAGTATATTTTTTGTAAATTGAAAGAAAGGTCATTCACCTATTCAGCGATATAAGTTTTTCAAAATCGGTTGTCAAGTTACTGAGTAATTAATTTTTAAAATGAGATGTGCAACGTGGATATCACATACCTAAATAACATAACTAAGCAAAATGATATTATGTTGTGATTTCCACATTACATCTCTCATTTTAAAAATTATTTGCTCAGTTATTTGACAACCGAATTTAAAAATTTTTATATCGCTGGATAGGTAAATGACCGTTTTTTCAAGCTACCAAAAAATATACTATGTGTTTCAATAAAAAAGTCAACAAGGTTTTTTATTTAAAAAATCCACCATTTTTTATTTAAAAGCGATATAAAAATGGTCATTTACTTAAAATCTTGAAAAAAACGGTCATTTACCTATCCAACGATATAATTTTTTTTAAAATCAGTTGTCAAATAACTGAGCAAATAATTTTTAAAATGAGAGATGCAATATGAAAATCATATCAATTGGCTTAGTTATGTTATTTAGGTATGTGGTTTCCACGTTGCACTTCTCCTTTTAAAAATTAATTACTCAGTGATTTGACAAACGATTTTAAAAAAATTTATATCGCTGGATAGGTGAATGACCTTTCTTTCAACTTACAAAAAAATATACCGGGTATTCCATTAAAAAAAAGTCAACAACGTTTTTTTCACAAATCCGCCATTTTTCTTTTCGTATTTGAAAGCGATATAAAAAATTCAACCCATTCAGACAAAACTTTTACTAAAATAAAACATTTCAGCGAAAACCGCATATCTCTATCTTGAGCCGTGTAGAAGTTATACGCAGTTAAAATGGGGGAAAATATAAGTGGACACCCGGTATATAAAATAATACAAAAAAAAATACAATAAACAAAAAGACAGATATACAAAATCTTAGCATAATTTACTGCAAACTTTTTAAATTTATTTACCATTTCGGTCTAATTGTCGTGTACCGTTGTTTTTATCCCTATTGGTTCGATTTTCATTATATGCAGTGCTGTTTATGTAACAATATAGGTGCCGGTACGCAATATTCCGGGGGGCCTGGGGAGTGTTCATAGGGGGGTCTACCCCCGGTAAAACTTTTAAAATTTACCCTCAATAAGGGCGTTTTAAAGCTATTTGGGAGCAAGGAAAAAATTCAGGAATTTGTCTATAATTTTGTTGTTTTTTTTTATTCTTTGTCCCAAAAGGTGCCGGTACGGCGTACCGGCGCGTACCGTCACAAAAACAGCACTGATTATATGTATTAATTTAGTCTCCCCATTTTCAACCCTATCTACAGTTGCGTCATTCTTGATCTTAAAATTTTTCTGTACAAAAAATTTCTTTTTAAATATTTAGCATGCCGTCTATTCTTACAGCGATGTCTTTTATTTTCATCCCTATTAGTGCGAATTTCATCATCTTAATTTAGTCCCCCCATTTTCAACCCTATTTACAGTTGCGTCATTATTCATCTGAAACAAGGTCTAAAATAGTGCATATTTCAATAACGACGCAACTACCCCGTAGTGGCGCAGCACATAGTTACAGTTCTGTCGCTTTTGTACCATCTGTACACAGTATTTTAGAAGTTAATTACGAAATAAACAGGAATGGACAAAATTTGCAGTTACGTCATTCTTTTTCCGGACCAGCGACATGAAAATCCCTAAATTTACTTTTTTTCCTCATTAATTCGTTTTTAGCATTTAGATTATCACAACATCGCCGATTACGTCATTACGCCAACACTGATTACGTAATATTCTAATATTCAACACATTTATTATAGCAATTGATGGCTATTCAACAATTAAAATTGAATTGAAGTAAAAAAACAGACGTACTCTCATATTGTAACTTCCGACGACCAGTTTCGCTCTCTATAATATGCAGAGCATCTTCAGATCAACAGTTACAAGTCACTAAATGATTCGGCTACAAATCTTTAATAAATATAAATAAAAATATTTAAAACCATCACATATTAAAAATTGTATATAACACATTTACTTAATTCTACTTCACAAACAAAATAGCAGGCACAGATTTATTGGTATTTTCTCACCAATTATCCCACCTCCCTCAAGAATTTCCATAAACTTATTAATCTTTACAACATTCTCCGTTTACTCCACCATATCGCGTTAGCATAACTTCAGCAAGATATATGTTAGTGAATACACATGAAGTTGCCCCTTGTAGCCGAATCATTTAGTGACTTGTAACCGTTGACCTGAAGATGCTCTGCATAATATAGATAGCGAAACCGGTCGTCGGAAGTTACAGTAAATGATTGAGAGTATGTCTGTTTTTTACTTCATTCAAAATGAACTCTGCATGCATGCAACCCATTCAACATATAAAATTGAAATGTTTTAAGATAGTGATAGAAAGTGAAGTCGTCTGTTTTGGAAATAATGAACTTATTCCATAATTTTCATCATACTGTATGAATGAATAAGATACCATGTAACTTTTCACCTAGGAATAAATTCAAATTTCACAATATTATAAAATATTAGGCATTAGTGTTGAGTCAGGCGACGTTAAATATTGTCTGGTTTTTCTGTATTATTCAACCTTAAGATCATTACACTTTATTTTTATTGATCGACCTACTACTTTTATCTTATCTGCATTTTAAATTTCAATAACTTTCAATATACCTAATGAAAAAGGTAAATTAAGTAGCCTGTCTACTTATTTCCTTCTCTTGAACTGGTACTTTTAATATTCCCACGTGATTAGTATAAATAAGTGAAATATAGGCCTGGATCACGCTTACCAAGAAAAAGTTTAAATAGCAAGCTGAACAGTTGTTAATAGCTTAACGGTGTCTAGTTAGAAAGATTCTGATTTACGGGAACAATGGAACAGGGTAAGTTTTAAAAATGTGGAACAGGTTACAGGTTTTTAACGCCAGACTACGAAAACGTCCCATGTATTTTGTCGGGCAGAATTTCCAATTGACTTGTTATCCTGTCATTAAACTCTTACGCAAAAATCAGACTGCTATATACCACCAATATAATTCCTGTCATCTGACATGTTCTACGTGTCGGACTTAAAATGCCCAACATATTTGTCGGATAATAGCTATTTGTATAACTAGGGAGGAAAGTGCTACTTTTCCCCCCGAGAACGAAGTTTCAGTAGGTAATCATTCAAGGGAGGAAAAGATCACTTTACTCCCATGTTATACATATGGTTTTTCCACCTTCCTCAAATTAATAACTAGTCGTTTTTCAATTTTACTTAATTTATTTATTTAACTAACCAACAAAATTTATTAAAACTAAAACTAAAAAGTAGGTACAATATAAGTGTCAATTGTCAAATATAAATCAAATTATTAATGTAAACATTGTTAAATCAAAATAACAATTTACTGTTTTTTACCATTCTGCAAAATACAGGGTGTTTTATAAATAAACGTTAAAATGTATAGATACTTACGTAATAGAAAATTGATATTGTACAGAGCGTCAATAAATTATATTTCATGAATGAAATACCATGACATTACTTTTACATTTCCTCCCTAGGGAGGAAAAGTATAACTTTGCTCCCTACAATCAAGTCCGGAAAAGTATACTTTCGGTAGAGGTAGGTGGAAAATATTTTTTCATATAATATATAAAAATTGCTATTGAATAGACTGCAAAACCACCTGCTAGTTTTCACAATCATAAACTTGTCGAGATTGATACGTTACACAATTAAAATCACGTTTCACCATTAAAACTTCCCCTGTTCCAGTGTTCCCACACATCAGTTTGTCAGACTAGACACCGTTAAGCTATTACCAAATTATCAGCTTGCTACAATGACATATCAAAATTTTACTCCAAATATTAAACGAGATACAAATAGCAACGTCCCTAGCAAACGAATATTATTTATAGAGGGCGCCACAGGTATGCAAATTTAGTGGTGCCAAGCCATAATAACACGATTTGTTAATGTTGAATTTTAACCCCGTAGTATTCGTACAAAATAATTGCGTAACTGCTGCGTTCGTAGAAATGACCAAAGACGAGATGTTTAAAATTGGATGCATATCCTTTCCGAATATGTATTTGATTTATTTATTTTCTTGGTTTAATTAATAGACCGATCAAAGAACAATCTGACCAAAAAAAAATAAAGGGAGGACAAAAATTTGGGAATACGTAGCGAATACGGATAAGTATATTTATAGAAAATTGTCTATTAATCTTGTTCTCATGATCATTTTTCAGTGCGTCACAGTTTTTCGATTTCTCTCTAATACATTAAGTTAGATGAGACGGAAAAAGCGGTAGCTCCTAGATTAAACACAAAAATAATGCAGCATTACAATGGTTATACACATAAGATGTCTATTCCTAACCTACGTTTGATTCGTTGATATTTAGAATGCGCGTTTTTTCTAGCCAATCAAATACTCGTATTACGAACATTTGACGAAAACTTCGTCCATTTTGGCCATTTTTTAGAAGTGTCAAAGAATCAAGTGACGGTTATTATTCAGGTCAGTATTTTGTGTACCTGTCATTTTGAAATTCAAATTCGACTTCCCTTGTGTTTCACAACGTTTTTGTGCATTATTTTCTGTTTTGGTTTAGAATTTAGTTCGTTAAAAGTTAGTCATTGGCGTGAGGAGACTAGAGACATTCGAGATTTACCGAAGAGTGCTAAAAATCTCATGAGTAGATAGAATAGCCAACGTGGAGGTAATGAGACTTACGCATAGGGAACGAGAAGAACTAACAAATAAGAAGAAAACTGAGATATATGGGACATGTGATGAGAGATGTATATCTAATACTCCAGGTCATTATGCAAAAAAAAGATCCATAGTAAGGAGACGTAACTCATGGCTGAAGAACCTTAGGAACTGGTTTGGATGTAATAACAATTAATTATTTAGAGCCGCGGTTTCAGAAATAAAGATCTCTCTGATGATTGCCAACTTTTGAAGCGGAGACAGCACCTAGAGAAGAAGATAATAACACAGTTTATGGATAGTTTTGTGTCATTTTTTAATTTTTCCATATTTATAAATTTAATTAACAATATTGTTTACTTTTAATGTTATTCCCTTTTATAAAAAATACCTACATGTTAACATATTTTGTAAAAATCAAATCTACTAAATTACTAATTAGTTTAATTCCACAAGCTTTTCACCTATGGCGAAGTACGATTCTGGCATCTGTCAGATTCGTCAATAATTACATGAAATAAGTCTTGACACACCCAATACAGTATGTGACGTCATAATTAATGACGCACTGAAAAATGATCATGAGAACAAGAATACTATAATATATAAGAAAAAGTTTATAATTCTACATCCCCTCCATTTTACAAAAATGGAGGGGAATACCGGGCTTCTCGGGGTGAAAATATACATTCAACATAAGTCTGGAATTTGATAAAATGTCTAATTCTTAGCAACTTTTCTTCTATAGAGTTTTTTCACTAAGTCAATTCTTTTCGAGTTATTTGCGAGTGAATACGTTCATTTTTAACAAAAAAAAGACATATTTTTGGACGGTTTTTCGCAAATAACTCAAAAAGTAAGTACTTTATCGAAAAAAATATTCTTAGTAAAAATATAGCTTATAAAAAAGTAAAAAAAATGGTTTATGCATGAAGTCTGTATACTCAGTAGAAGCGGAGTTGTAGCTAATGAAAAGTAAGTTCTTGTTCGTCCAATACGTTTCACAATTTCCAATATCGCGCACACGACAAATATATGCTTGTTCAATAAATTATTTCCAAAGCTAACCTGGCTAAGGCTAACCACTTAACTGACATTCTCAGTGTTAGTTTTGTTTGTTTATTGTCTGCGAAACAGAGTAAACCGAGTAGTGCAGTCATGTTTAGTTTATGTTTAAACAGTATGAGGGACAAACAAAACCCTTCTTTAAGACTTTCTGAAACTGCTTTTAATATTTTTCTTGAAAAGATTTTGATAGACTGTCAATTTCATTTATTCGCTTTTTTAAAAATAGTTCTAGTGTACTTTATCTTACGATCTTTTAGTACACTAGCAGTAACAGTTTTTACTTAATACTGTTACACTTTTAGAGTCTATATTAACTTGGTTTCAGTTGTAACTTAATTCTACACCAGAAATCTTTTTGAAGTTATACTTCTTTACCGGCGATATGAGGGTGAATTTTTATATGTTAAAACCTATGATCCCGGCGCATGCGCATTATAACTTTGTTCTGATTGGATGTTCAAATGACATGTCAAAAATTATTCAATATGGCGGCTGTGGCACAGCTGTAGTTAGACTATTTATGGTTATTGCGTTTTAAAATTTGTGTGAAAAGAAACAACAAACAAAAGTTAGTTAAAAGTTATACTGCCTTTTTAAATAGTTTTCATATACGTATATTTTTGGTCTCTTGGACAAGGAAAACTCATTCTAATTTGGTAAGTAGTTTTTATTATAATCATATTGTAATTATACGTTTGGATTAGGTTGAAATACAGTAGAGCGTCGATTATCCGAACTAATTGGGGGACATAGGTGTTAGGAAAACCGATTTGTTCGGATAATCGAACTACAATATATTGATACATATTTATAGTCATACATATTTATCCACAAGTGAATAAAAGCCATATTTATATACCTACATATTTATTTATAGGTATCTTGATAATGACATCTAGCAACTAAACAAAAAAGTGCAGTCTTTGCAACAACATAATTATTTTTGGATACAATATTGAAGAAAATTGAACATATTTTAAGCGTCAATTACTAACGCTTGCTCGGTATTCGAGTGCGGGACGCGGGAGTCGATAGTTCGAATAAGCGGTCGTTCGGTTGATCGACGTTCGGATAATCGACGCTCTACTGTACATTTATTTTCTCAAGAATGGGGATTTTAGAGAAAAATCCCAAATTAGGTCCGATTTTTATTTTTAAATTATGATTTTTTGGCGTAGATTTATTTATCTAGTAGGTATGAAATGCTTTGATTTACATACTTGATTTGATTACCAACAAAAGTTCTACCAATCTTCATCTAATATATTGTTTTCTTACTGTTTTGTTATATTTTAATATTTTCTTCCACAAAATTTAAACTACATAATTTAATTGTATTCAAAACAACTGTCAAACAGTAAAACGTTCAGTTACCCTATTTTTCCACATGACAAATAATGTGGAATTGGACGAGTGAGTCTAGGCTTCGATTACGAATCAAAGCGCCCCGAAAATCACGGGTTCGATTCCCGATGCAAGTTTTTATTTTTTTTATGCATTTTATGATTGTAAGTATATTTGTTATATAATTTCTTTCTCAGAAAATGCGTATTTAAAATTTTTGCCAACAATTATTATCGTTCAGAAATCATTTTTTCTTTGTGGCATTTTTCAATGTGTTTGTGTGCGTTTTATTCTTTTATTTTTTAAATTTTTGGTATTGTCTTAAAAATCACATAATATGTAGTAGAAGTATAACGTCTTACGTGCGTACAAAGTACACACACATTCTTTTTTATTGAAAAATTTACCGCATCCACCATAAGGTGATTAGCGGGAATACAGTGTAGAAATACAGTTCCAATAACTTACAGTATATAATATAATCTTATGAGTTTTAAACAATTAACGATATTATCATGATTACAGTCTGTGTCTAAAATCAGGAATACATAGTAGGGATAAAATTTCAATAA
Source organism: Diabrotica virgifera virgifera (assembly GCF_917563875.1). Classification (NCBI taxonomy): domain Eukaryota; kingdom Metazoa; phylum Arthropoda; class Insecta; order Coleoptera; family Chrysomelidae; genus Diabrotica; species Diabrotica virgifera. Next base: position 269,354,903 of record NC_065443.1, read on the forward strand.
CTAAAATTCTATAATATAACCCTACAAATTTTAAATAATTTGCGATATTATCATAATAACAATCTGTGCCTAAAAGTTTGTTGATGTTGTTGGGAATATTGAACCAAATTCGTTCATTTGTAAAAAGCAAACAGAGCCGCAGGTTGCTTGAATGACACAATATGGAGAGTATAATTGATCCAAAAGATGGTATAACCCAGACATCCAAAGTGAAAGTTATCCTTCAACACCAAATTGTTCTATATGGTCCACACAATGTCCAGAAAAAGGTCACACCATTTTGAGCGTCGGGTTAGGGGGGAGAGGGGGAGAAATCGGTAAATTCGTAGTTTTTTAAGTTTTTCGCCAATATTTCTAAAACTATACGGTTAAGTATGAACAAACCTCTATACAAAATTGTTCTACATTAAATTTGAAATAAAAAATGCCCTATGCATATTCTTTCTAAAATGAATGGTTCCACAGTTACGGAGGTAGTATAGTATAAATGGTCCAAAAAAAGCCTGACCCAAACATCCCAAGTAGAAGTTTTCCTCCAACACCAAAATGTTCTATATGGTCCACATATTGTTCAGTAAAAAGTTCCATTTTGAGCGTCCGGTTTGGAAGGGAGATGGGAGAGAAGCCGGTAAATTAGTAGTTTTTTTAGGTTTTTCGTCAATATTTCTAAAACTATGCTCTAGTGTAAACAATGTTATATACAAAAATGTTCTACATGAAATTTAAAACAAAAAAATTTTGTACACATAATTGTTATAAAATCAACGGTTCCAGAGTTACGGAGGGTGAAAGTCGAGGTTTTCAATACTTTTTATATTTTTTGGACAATATTTAGGATATAACTATACCAAAAACCCAGACATCCAAAGTGAAAGTTATCCTCCAACACCAAATTGTTCTATATGGTCTACATAATGTTCAAAAAAAAGTCACACCATTTTGAGCGTCGGGTTTGGGGGGGAGAGGGGGAAGAATTCGGTTAATATAAAAAGAATCGAAAACCTCCAATTTTCACCCTCCGTAACTCTGGAATCGTTGATTCTATAACAATTATGTATAGAACCTTTTTTGTTTTAAATTTTATGTAGAACATTTTTGTATAGAACATTCCTTACGCTAAAACATAGTTTTAGAAATATTGACGAAAAACTTAAAAAAAACTACTAATTTACCGAATTCTTCCCCATCTCCCTCCCAAACCGGACGCTCAAAATGGTGTAACTTTTTACTGAACAATATGTGGACCATATAGAATAATTTGGTGCTGAAGGAAAACTTTTACTTTGGATGTCTGGGTTAAGCCTTTTTTTGGACCAATTATACTATACTACCTCCGTAACTTTGGAACCGTTCATTTTAGAAGGGTTATGCATGGGCCTTTTTTATTTCAAATTTAATGTAGAACAATTTTGTATAGAAGGTTGTTCATGCTAAACCGCTTAGTTTTAGAAATATTGACGAAAAACCTAAAAAACTACGAATTTGCAGATTTCTCCCCCCTCTGACCCCAAACCCGACGCTCAAAATGGTGTGACTTTTTTCTGAACATTATGTGGACCATATAGAACAATTTGGTGTTGGAGGATAACTTTCACTTTGGATGTCTGGGTTTGGGTCTAACTATACCATACTAGAGATAAAAATATCGGAAAAGAAATGACAGGCAGAATATACAAAACAGTCATCAGACCAATAATGACATACGCGGCAGAGAGACGACCCGACACAGAGAGGACAAAAAGATTGCTAGAAACAACGGAGATGAAAACCCTTCGAAAAATCGATGGTAAGACTCTATGGGACAGAGCTAGAAATACATATATACGACGGAGATGCAAGGTGGATACCATTAATAACTGGGTAAGGAACAGAAGAATAGAATAGAATGACCACATAAGCCGAATGACAACAAATAGGGTAGTCAGGACAGCGAGAGACAGTTCCCCAATAGGAAGATGATCAGTTGGAAGACCACGAAAACGATGGAACGACAACTTACTAGAGGCACATTGAAAAAACAGACAGAGTCATGTCTATACAACAAGAAGAAGGAGATAAGAAGAAGAAGTAAAAAGTGGACAATCAATAAATAGTTATTTATGAAACAGTTCGTGAAGTATGCTTTTTGAGAACGCACGCGATGTTTAGAACACGAGCGACAGCGGAACGTTTGCTATACATCGCGTAAGTTCGCAAAAAGTACTTCACGCACAGTTTCATACAATATTTTATCTACAATAAACAAATAAAAAACTGTAACTCTTCGTCACTGGAATTCTTTTCTATCCTACAATTTTTATAACATTGACATTTAAAAATTCTAACTTCCTTCAAACCACAAAACCGTCAAAACTTTTGTCGTAATTTATTGCTGACAATGTCATCACCATGACAACGCGAAAGTTATTTGATTATATGAAAGTGTGCTAAAAACAATGCGAAAAAGTAAACCCCATTTAAAATACATTGTTGTTTCACGCACACTTTCACGCACTGCTATCTATAATGAGAGTTTTCACAAACTAAAAACTTATACTTAAGAGGAAACAGTAGCGATCAACAGGTAGCGAAAACGTGTTCCAAGATTGCGGCTGTAATTTTGAATATTTTTTCGAGATATTTGGCACACGTATTCGTAATATAATAAAGAATGGCGGTACAGAGCCCAATTTGAAAAATATATTAATATGTGGAAATTACTCTGTAATTAAATACAATATTAAAAAAACGAGCCTGTACCGCCATTAAGAAGAACAAAAAAATACACTTTCTTCAAATAAACTTTTTTATCCGATGCCTAAATTTTGTGTCATTTTGGAACTACTAAAAATTTTTATTTCATTAGTAGTTCCAAAATGACACAAAATCTAGGCATCGGATAAAAAAGTTTATTTGAAGAAAGTGTATTTTTTTTGTTCTTCTTAATGGCGGTACAGGCTCGTTTTTTTAATATTATATTTAATTAGAGAGTAATTTCCACATATTAATATATTTTTCAAATTGGGCTCTGTACCGCCATTCTTTATTATATTATGAATACGTGTGCCAAATATCTCGAAAAAATATTCAAAATTACAGCCGCAATCTTGGAACGCGTTTTGGCTACCTGTTGATCGCTACTGTATCACCTTAATATGACATAGAGTAGATAAAAAATGTTTTACATTATTTATTTCGTCACATATTTCAGATTTAGGGGGATCGTCTATGGTAAACAGGTGAGAGTGCGTGTATCTTGTATGTGTTATTTTTTAATGGCTTGCATATTTTTATTTCTAAGTACTTTAATAGGTCCTCCTGCTATATCTGCCTGTTAAGACTTCTTTCAGTCTTTTAAAACATACGTTACAAACAACAATACTAACGAGTTCCTAATAGAAAGAGGCCAGCAGATCGGTAACGCAGAAAGTTCTGTATAATAATAGTCTTCGTTGGCTTAGTGTGAAAACCTCGTATCCCATTTTTTTTCGAAAATGACATTTTGGTGGTTTTAGTTTGAAAACCTTGTATCTCACGATTTACAACAAAAACTCCAAATACACTTTACTATTTTCTACAGCCGAAAAAAGACACCACGTATATCAGTTATTGCTCTCTTGATTTAGTGTGAATACCACGTATATTTATAACCAAGAATTTGGTACTTAATTTGGAGTGTTTTTTTGAGAGATTAGACTTGCAGAAATGTTTTTTGTGAACAAAAAAAGGTAGTCCGTCATATAGGAACATTTTATGAACCTTAAATCAAAAGATTTGTATTGTATCGACCTAGTATTTGGAGGTGTGCAATAAGCTATGAAAAATGAAAACCTGGTAAATAATAATAAACACAACCTCATTTGAGATAAAAAACACGTATATCAAGATATACGAGGTTATCATAGTTACTTAGGCAAAGGCTCTATATACTGCAAGTACGTGTTTTTCATAGTTAATATTTGTATTTCCAATTTAATAGCAACATTTAACACTTTTAGCTCTGTGCCAATATCAGATATTTTTCTCAATGTGCTGGAATTAAAAACACGTAACGTAATTTTTGTTTTTAGGTTATATTATGCAGAAAATCAGATTTTTGCCTCTCCTGTAAACTTGTAATTTAATGAGATACGAGGTTTTCACACTAAGCCATCGTCTTCTATCTTCGATACCTAATCTATCCATCTTTGAACATAGGCAGGGCCTATTTTACCACTAGGCCCGTGAGGCACCTGCCTCGGGCCCGGGCATTTTAGTTGGGCCCGGAAAGTTTACCAAAAAAATTTTAGTTGCAATAAATTAAATTTTTGAAAATCTTTCATTTTACGAACAGGAAATGATAAATAATAAACCTACGGTTAATTTTCAAGGGACTTCACCCGCAAGTACGTCTCAGTCATCTCCTATAGAAGACGACAATGTAAATATTCCAACAATATTTTATAAATAATCGAGCGAATCAGTACATTGATAAAATTAATGAATGTGTTACACAACTGGATAATAATAAAACCAGACATTTGCAAAGTGCGATTTGAATCAGCGATCTCCTGAACATACTTCATCAATTGGTACGTTAGTCAAGAGAAGTAGTACAGCAGGACAAATTGTAACATTAATGGAAAAAAGATATTTAGAAGAAAAGGAACATTGGAGAAACGTTCTTCAACGAATAATAGCCATTAAATTTTTGTCTAAGAAGGGTCTGTCCTTTTATGGTTCAACAACCAAATTATTTACAAAAAGAAATGATATAGACAGTGTGTTGCATTTAAGATGAAGACAGTCCTATATTTTGGGTATCAAAATAAATACAGATTTGAAGTTTTGCACAGTCATACATTTTGAATGTTCAAATTTTATAAGATACCTAGCTGAAATTTAAATTTTAAACGCAGCCTACTGTGACTCCACAAACAGGGTGAATTTTTGATATTTTGCTTCGCATTACAAATACCGAAAAAATTTATTTGAAAAGATGTTCCAAATATTATTCTAACCCCACATACAAAATTTCATGACACAATTCGCACTTTTAGTGTTTTCATTATTTTGTAGTCAGGATCCTAAAAGTTAAAATTGGCTGGCCCGAGATGCAGCTCGAGACGAATTTTATGGTCCTGACTACAAATGCTGAAAAAAACTAAAAGTGCGAATTTTGTCATGCAATTTGGTATGTAATTTGGAAGTACTTTTTCAAATATTTTTTTCCGATATCTCTAACGCGAAACAAAATATAGAAAATTTACCCTCTTTGTGGATTCGCAGTAGACCACGATTAAAATTTAAATTTTGTCTGAGTATCTTAAAAAATGTCAACCTTCAATGACTGTTCAAAACTTCAAATTCTGTATTTATTTTGATAGCCGAAATATAGAGCTGTCTTTCTGTCTGAAATATAGAAATTAATCTTAAATGCGACACACTGTATTTAAACAAGATTTAATTGTTTAAATATTAATTTTGTATATTGTTAATAAAAATTTTAATTTCTGGTGCAACAATATTTCTACTAAATAATTAATTAATTAAAAAAAGTTATTTTTATTATTATTAAATCATATATTTAGGGGCCCGAAAATTGTGTAGTGCCTCGGGTCTGATTTGAAGTAAAATAGGCTCTGAACATAGGGCTCCGCTTTTCATTTCCACTGGTATCTATCCAGCGCTATGGTCATCCATCTGGATCCAGTATGCTTTTTGAAGTCGTCACTCTATCTTATCTGAGGCCTTCCTCTTCCTCTCCTGTGCTTCCATGGTCGTCAGTAGATCATCTGCTTGTTCCATCTTTCATCTGCTTGTCGGATGGTGTGACCTGTAAATTTCCATTTGAGTTTTGCCACCTGTTTCTGTGTCTTATACTTTGGTTACTCCTCTGATGCAGACGTTTCTTTTTGCGATCTTTAAGATTTATATGCAGCATCTGTCTTTCCATCTATCTTTGTGCTTTTGCCACGATATTCTCCTTTGTAAGTGTTCAAATTTGGGAGCCATATGTGAAATCAGAGAGTAAACATTGGTTAAAACTTCGCGTTCTAAGATATTGCGACCCGTGTTGAGCTGCCCCCCCTCCCCCACTTGCAAAAATTAAATAATAAATAACCCTAATTTATGAGCTATTTATGAGCTCTCATATTCCGCAAATTAAAAATTTTGAGCTCTTTACACTGAGCAGGAATTTAATATTTTAGTGGGGGGGGGGGCTGACTCAGAATAAGTAATACTTTAGCATAAGTAATGACCTTAAACATTTTGACCGATTTAGAATGCATATTTTTAAAAAATATATACTTATGTATGATTTAAAAGAATCAAAATTTTTCAACTTTTCGTAACTTATTTTCTTTTGATAATAACTCCAAAAATACTCGATACACGTAAAAAATGATGGATAACGAAATTTGAGTTTTTTTATTAGCAAAGATTTTACTTGTCATTTGATTTCTGTATGAATCAAAATAACCAAGATAGAAACGTTTAAGCAAAGAATATATAGCTCCTAGAAGAAGCTTTTATATGAAACAGATGGTCACATAAGCAGGCTTGTTGACGAGGGATGTTGCGGCCGCAATGTGGGGGGTGGTGAAATCGCGAAAGCTCCGTAGTCGTTGTCAGGTCTATACACCTCCATGGCACCTACTCAGTTGGAGCGCAAAGTCCTATGCTAAAACGTTACAGAGCCGTACCTTTCTATTAGAGTATATATTCGTTGGTTTAAGCCTAAATTTTACTGCGAGAACAATGTAACTGGAGCCCTTTAACCTATTATCCTAAAAAATAAAGTATTTGAAAGATTAAAAATGTAATACAGTTTTATATCTCTTAAAATTACCTTTTAAATAGTTAGATGTGCCTGATGTCATAAATATTCCAAAACAGTTATTGCAAAAAAAGAATATCATTTTTTTGGAAAATTTTTTGGAGTATAAATTTTGATGCTATTAACTTCTTCTGGAACTTATTTGATAGGTATTTCTAAGTACTTTGACAAGTAGTTAGTGTTATAAAATCCATAAAATCCATCGCTTTCCCGTTATCTAAGCTTGGATCCTTAGATTTGAATACTCGCAGGAAAAAAATATACATATATTCAATTACCTATAACTTACTTTAAATTAACATTACATGGACTTTCAAGTAAGAAATTGATTATATTTTTTATTAGCTTCAATTTTAGTGGTGAACACTTTTTTGAAAAAACTTACAGTTTTTGAGTTATTTACGAAAAATCGCTTTAAAGCATGCATTTTTTTTCACAAAAATTAAAATATTTGATCTTTAATAACTCAAAAATATTGATTTATTTTAATAACATTATCTGACAAATTTTGCTTAGAATTTATCCCTCTATCGATTTGTGTGGTTATTTTTAATAAAGTAATTTTCACCCCCGGGAAGGGGTGACATCTACCCCAGGCTAAAACTGCAAGTGGGTACCATGTTACCATGTTTTGTTTGTTAAGTTATCCTCTATCCACCCACCAAGTTTCGTGAAAATTAATGGAGGTTCACCGAAATCGAAGGTCATAGTTGATTTTTACCTTCAGTGACTGCACTATAGAAAGAAAATTGCAATTCAATAACTGAAATACGTGCATTTTGCGAGCTCATAAATTATTAAACGATATTCAGTCGCCAATTAATTAATTTAATGCATTATAAGTACAATTCTCTCTTAAGCCTAGATGATGGGATGGTTTTCTTGTGAAGGGATTGTAGCTCAATAATCGAAATGCGTATGATTTAAGAGTTTATTCTTAGAATATATATAAGCTTTAGAAATTATATCACCGATACGATATATTTTAATTTTGTTCAGCATGTTTCTCTTAAGTAAAATCAATTAAAGGGTTGTTTGGGGGTGAAAGGGATGAGCTCAAAAATCGAAACTATATCATTTCAAGAGCTCATAAATAGCTCGTGTAACGAGCTCAAAATTTTTAATTTGCGGAATATGAGAGCTCATAAATAGCTCATAAATCAGGGCTATTTGTTTTTAATTTTTGCAAGTGCCGGGGGGGGGGGCAGCTCCGAATGCTACCCAGGCCAATCACATCAGCCTTTCCAACGAAAAGATTTCGTTTATAAATTCGCAAAAGTGTGTGTGTTATTGCGTTGCCGCTCCTGCAATACTCAGATCAGATTTATCGATGGATTCTTATGTAGTTTTTTATTCTGAATCCAAATCTGAAAGCGGAATTTCGATATTTCTAACCGTCTTCGACATAATCGACCTTAAAGTCTAAAATGTGACGTCAAAATCGTTTTATTTTCTGCCGACACACTACACGTCCAGCTGAAATCGTTGCTATTAAGTAGGCTAGTTTTTTAATCTCGATTTGTTAAGCAAAGCGTAGGTTATTTACATTTGAGTTTGACACTTCGTGAATGCCAAACTAAATTTTAAATTAAGTATTAATAAAACATCAATGATATTTGATAGTGAATTTAATTATTATATAAAATAAATAAGATGTTCAAAAATACAATTTGAGTATATTTTAAAAGCAATAATTTATTAACAGCTTTAAAAAGGTTTATACGAATATAAAGCCTCCCCTTTATGATAAATGGACTGTTCCATTTTCTATGAAATTAAAATATAGCCGGTTGCTAAACTCGACACAACTGGCTAGTGATTTTAGTAGGTAATTTTTTTGTTTTTGCGAATTTTGACAAAATTGACAAAATTACTAATTATTTAGTAATTATTAACTAATTAGTAATTATTTTTTTTGCCAAATTGGCAAAATTTTTGACTAAAATTACTAACCAGTTGTGTCTGAGTTTAGCGAACCGACAGTATATGAAATAATATTTGGTATAAAGAATTATGGTCTGATATGTACAATTACATCGTTCTAATGGAAAAAAATATTTGAAGATTTTTCTCAAATTATGGATACCAACAACATTTTCATTTATAACTCTTTTATTTTTAATTTGACGAAGAAAAGTTATTCTTTATAAAAAGCTCTTCATGTTCTAAGATTTATGATGCAACCATCAGAATATGTAAAATTTTATTAATTTTATACGACGTAAATAAAAAATATGAATTTCGATTAAGAGTAAACTACCTTTATAGTTCATAACATTTAAATTAGAATGATGTAATTGCACATTAAAACATAATAATTATTAATTCTAACCTACTTTTCATAATAGCAATTTTCCATATTATGAATTAAAATACGTAAATAAACAAAGTTTTCGTTATGATGATGCTCGCATTTCAGCTTGTTTTATATAAGTTCTGCTTAGTACATATTTGGTTTTCCAGTAAGTTTTAGTTTAATTTTAATAGTTACCTTTACTGGCTACGTCCCATGCTGTTTGTCCATTAATCCTATCTAGTATATCTTTTCAACTTAATGAATTTTATATATTATTCTTATTTACATAAACTACAGATGTAAAATAAATAAACAATTTATTCCAAAAAAGTGACCGACATAGGCAGCTGGACCACATTTGGACACAAAACTACTAAAATCATCTCACCTGAATTTTAAATATGTGAGAAACGATAAAAATAACTTACGAATAGAGATAAAAAATATTTTACGACTTCCCTACTTTTTGATACACAATCGTAACTGTGAATCAGATCACTCCTAATAAAATCAAATTATTATCGTAAAAAGTTGTATGTAATTAAAATTGGTGCCCCACTTATACAGGTCGAGTCAAATTCGTATTACCTTATCGAAGGCATCTCTGTAGATACGCAATTAATGGATTTCTAAACATTTTTTTAAGTTCAAAAAGCTATAATTATTCTGATGAAGAACAAGGTTATTATAAGGAAAAAATGATATTTTAAAATAAATATACATTATGCTGACAAATATTTACTTCCTTTTTTTCTGTCTTTCTCCCTGCCGTTTACCTTGTCAATGTGTCGCATTTTCGCTAACTTTTTTAATTCCCATTCACCCATATTTTTATTCTTTTCAATTTCTTGCCATTATCTTTAATTCCTAGTGCGATTTTTGTTTAACTTTTCCCGTTTCTACTACTTGCTGTATCCATTTTTTTCTTGTTCTCTTTTTTTATTTTTACGATGTTCTTTGCTTTTATTCTGTTGGATTGAATCTTCATCAAATGCCTGTACCAGTTCAGTTGTACCTTTTCCGTTTTATTCATTATTGGTTTGTGATTGGCCATTCTCCTAATAGTATTGTTGCTTAACCTGTCCTTTCCAACTATCCTTCTTAGGTGTCTCATCTTCATTGCATTTATCCTTCTTTTATGTTTTTCCGGAATTGTCCAATTTTCTCTTGTATAGACCACAGTCTGTGTCACTATTTTGTTATATATTTTTATCCTTGTCTCTCCGATAAATTCTCTTTTTTCCAGAGTTAGATCTAACGCATAGTATCACTTGTTTGATTTCTTTGCTTTATTTGTTATTTTCCAGTCTATTTTTCCGTCGCTTCGTTAGTAATTATACTTTCCAGGTATTCATAGGTTTTTCCTAACTATTTGCTCTTCTGAGTTTTTACATTTTATCTTTATTTTATTATCTTCCTTATCTTCATTATCGCTGATTATCAATATTTTATTTTTTTCTCGTTTATGTTCATTTTATTTCTCCTATTTGTTCTACCTATAATATATCCATTAGCTTATCCATATTAATAAGTACCAAAAATGGAAAGATTACTATAAGATACTAATAAAGGAAACTAGAACTGAATTTGAGGTAAATGAAATAGACATGCAGACGAATGTAAATGAACAAGTTAGAAAAATAACTACAAAAGAAATAAAAGAAGCCTTATTAGAATCAAAAAATGGGAAAGCACCAGGGCCTGGAAATATCTCCATCGAACTGATAAAATATGGACCAGACATACTGCACGAAATAATGACGGAATTCCCAACAAATGCATGTTGCAGGGAGAAAAAATACCGCAAGATTGGAATTGTGCATACATAAGCTCGATTTACAAAAAAGGACACAAAACGTTCTGCAAAAACTACAGAGGTATAAGTATAACCAGCGCCATGGGGAGGTTGTTTGGACGAGTATTTAAGAAAAGAGTGGAATTAGAAATTCATGATATGGAAGAACAAAGTGGTTTTCTCGCCGGTAGATCTTGCGCAGATAACATATTCGTGATGCAAAAAGTAATAGAGAAAAGAAGAGCAAGGAATCTATCTACTCACCTAACATTTATTGATCTGGAAAAAGCTTACGACACGGTACGTTTAAAGAAACTCTTTCAAATTTTGACCACGATAGGCATAAATAAGTGAAGCATATGTGCAAGCAATTCAAAATATGTATCAAAACCCGAAAATCTGTATTAAACAGGAAAAATTTTTGTCGAAACCATTCCCGGTTACAAAAGATTTAAGGCAAGGGTGCTGCTTATCGCCAACAGTTGCTGGGATGGGAATAATGATTGAAGAAAACTGCATAATAACTTTGTTTTTTGCTGATGACCAAGTAATTCTTGCCAACGATGAACATGATATTGGATTATATGAATTACCCACAGTGACACCAAGTATAATAGTCCAATAAGTAATGAAGCTTAAAATAGGACAAAACCTCGCAATTTTTAGAGAATAGAGAGATTTGCTTGAAAATTTGAGAATGAGTAGTGGATAGTTCAAGGATCAAAATCTAGATGATGCCGAACGGCGCTTATACTATGGGGGTGGTTGCCACCCCATGTCGGGGGTGGAAATTTTTTATTATATTTTGACCGCAAAGGTTGCTAAAAACGATCAATTTAAGGGAAAAACTTTTCATACATTTTTGTGACAAAATTAATAGCTTTCGATTTATTTGCTATCGAAAGGGTTAGTTTTATGTCTAAAAAATCAATATTTTTAATCAGTTTTATGCAAAGAACTCAAAAGGTATTCGTTTTATCAAAATTACTTTACTCAACAAAAATGTACCTTTTGAAAAAATCAACAAAACCGTTTCTTTAATTTTCTTTACGACCAATAGTACTCGAGCTATACTTTATTATATGCTGGCTCTTCTTCGTCAAATGCTAAATATTTTAGATTCAAAGTCAGAAGACGGGAAAACTATGCATTTTTCGAGGATAACTTGTTTAAACTAATTTGAATTATTTAAAAATATCTATCTCCAGAAATAAAAAAGTTTTTAGCTCAAAAACTAAATGGCTTATAATGAAAAGAATATCAGTCCCTATTTTTTTTTTCAGCGAAAAAGTAATCGGAATCAAACCCCTAATCACCACCCTAATTAAAATTAGTCATTGAACTTATTTGGACATCTTTATTTATGTATTATTAATACATTATTAATGTATTAATAATGTATTATTAATGTATCCCGAAATAACCAAAGTACGTGCCTCCTAGCGGCGGGATACGGGCAACAATACATTGGCTTATAGGGCAGTCCTTACAGTAGGGATCCTGGCCTATACAGAAAAATGCAGGCGGGTGCGGGGTAATACTGCACTTTGGTTGCATTGGTGGTGTATTGGCTAAACGTGCAGGGCAGGGTATGGTGCTGATAGAAAAGGCATTCAGGCATCAAATATCCAAAAATCTTTTCAGGCCATAATAATGAAAAGACCTTCTCCAAACGCAATAAAAACTTATACTGAAATGATGGCATCTCCTGAGGTAAAATGTTCCGGAAGTAAAATGAGCCTCCGTTCGGATCTCCGGGTGAGGACTATCTCAGGGGGAACACCATTACAGGTTAGAAAAATCAGGATAGGGTCTTGGAATCTTGGTAGTCTTACAGGTAAGAGTCTGGAGTTAGTGGATGCGCTCAAACGAAGAAGAGTCCAAATTGCTTGTATTCAAGAAACTAGGTGGAAAGGACAAAGGGCGAAAGAACTAGGTGAAGGATACAAATTGTGGTATGTAGGGAGTAGTAACACTAGAAATGGAGTTGGTATAATTGCTGATAGTGAAATGAAAGATAACGTAGTAGAAGTTGTAAGAACGAGTGATAGAATGATTTCAGTGAAATTTGTAATTGATAAAGAGGTATTGAATGTTGTGTGTGTGTATGCTCCCCAAACAGGTCTGGGTGAGAATGAAAGAAGAGCTTTCTATGATCAATTAGGAGACGTACTGAGTGATATTCCAGCAGAAGAGAAGGTTATAATAGGAGGTGATTTCAATGCACATGTGGGCCAAACCAAGACAGGATATGAAACAATACATGGGGGATTAGGCTTTGGAACTAGAAATGAAGCTGGAGATGACATGCTTGAATTAGCAACAGCATTGGATATGGTGATTGTTAACACATTCTTTAAAAAGAGAGAAACTCAACTTATTACCTACAAAAGTGGACAACATCAATCCCAAATAGACTACTTCATGATAAGGAAAGAAGACATACGTGAATGCAAGGACTGCAAGGTAATAGTGAGTGAGACAGTAAGTCAACAACATAAGCTGCTTGTTCTGGACATCGAAGTAAAAAGCGAAACTAAACAAAAATATCGGAGAGGACCACAAAAAATCAAGTGGTGGCTGCTGAAAGATGAGAAAGAAGGTCTATTCAGGAGAAGAATAGTAGAAAAAATATGTTGGAACATGAAAGGAAGCCCTAATACAATTTGGAGAAAAATGGCCAGTAGTATTAGAGAGACTGCTATTGAAATACTTGGGAAAACGTCAGGAAAAAAGTTCGAGAATAAAGAGACTTGGTGGTGGTCAAACGAAGTACAAGGAAAAATAAAAGAGAAGAGAAAATTATATAAAAAGTGGCAAGAAACCAGATCCGACACAGATCTTCAAAACTATATGGTGGCGAAAAAGGAAGCGAAAGTAGCAGTAGCAAAAGCCAAAGCAGAAGCGTATTCAAACCTATACGATCAACTTGATACCAGGGAAGGCGAAACGAAGATATATAAAATAGCCAAACAGAGAGCAAAGAAAGCAAAAGATTTTAATCAGATTAGATGTATCCGAGATGAAAATAATAAAATACTAGTTCACGAAAGGGAAGTCAAAAAGAGATGGAGAAAGTACTTTGACAGCTTATTAAATGAAGAATTTGACAGACAGCCTGTAGAGTCAACGGAGACAGTAGCAGCAATGGTCACCAAAATAACCAACGAGGAAGTGGCTCAAGCGCTTCAAAAAATAAAGAAAGGAAAAGCGGTAGGACCAGATGATATTCCTGGGGAAGTATGGAGAGCACTGGGAGAGACAGGAACAAGATGGCTAGCAGGTCTATTTAATAGAATTATGGAAGTCGGACAAATGCCAGACGAATGGAGAAGCAGTATACTGGTACCTGTTTACAAAAACAAGGGAGATATACAACAATGTACAAACTACAGGGCTATAAAACTGCTTAGCCACACCATGAAAATATGGGAAAGAGTAATTGACAGACGGATACGTGAAGAGACCGAAATATCCGAGAATCAATTTGGCTTTATGCAGGGTAGATCAACAACAGATGCAATTTTCATTATAAGGCAGTTGATGGAAAAATACAGGAGTAAAGAAACAAGCGCTCATATGGTATTCATTGATCTTGAGAAAGCATATGATAGAGTTCCTCGAGAGATTCTGTGGTGGGCACTCAATACGAAAGGAGTCCCTGGTGAATATGTAAAGATTGTGAGGGATATGTATGAGGGAGTTACGACTAGTGTTAGGACAGGTGTGGGAGAGACTGATAAATTTAATGTGAAAGTAGGATTGCACCAAGGCTCGGTGCTTAGTCCGTATTTATTCTCATTAGTTTTGGACCTGATAACAGCGAAACTACAGGGTAACATTCCATGGTGCTTAATGTATGCTGATGATGTCGTGTTAGTAGGAAATAGTGAAAGAGACTTAGAACAAAAACTGGAACAGTGGAGACATGCTCTGGAGGAAAAAGGTTTAAAACTTAGTAGGACAAAAACAGAGTATTTGGAATGTTCATTTAAAGATGGAGCTACTACAAATAAAATGGTATCTTTGGATGGTGAAATGATTGTGAAAAGCAATAGTTTTAAGTACCTAGGATCGGTATTACAGAGTAATGGAGAAATAGATGGAGATGCATGCAGTAGAATTAGGGCTGGATGGATGAAGTGGAAAGAAGCGAGTGGTGTGTTGTGTGACAGAAAAATTCCAATGAAGCTGAAGGGAAAATTCTATAAAACAGCCATAAGACCGGCTATGATGTACGGAACTGAATGTTGGGCAGTGAAAAAGAAAGAGGAACAACGAATGCATGTGGCGGAAATGAGAATGCTTAGATGGATGAGTGGAGTGACAAAGAAGGATAAAATTAGAAATGAGTATATTAGAGGAAGTCTAGGTGTGGCACCAATTGATGCCAAAATGAGAGAGCATAGGTTAAGATGGTTTGGTCATGTTCAACGTCGAGACGTTAATCACCCAATACGAAGAATAGCTGAAGTGCAGATTCCTGGAAGGAGTAGGAGAGGAAGACCAAAGAAGACCTGGGGGGAGGCGATAAGGCAGGACATGTTGGTAAAGGGGATTAACATTGATATGACCCAAGACAGAATTGGGTGGAGAAATGCAATTAGGGAAGCCGACCCCGCATAGGGATAAGGCAAAGAGAATGATGATGATTTATGTATTATTAATAGGTTCTAAAAGTTTGACCGGCTTAAAATAATTAGTTTTTAAAAAAATGGAGTCAAAAGCGAATATCGAATTTTTTGAGTTTGGTAAAAATTCCCTTTTCTTCACAATAGAAAGATTAGCATCAAAGATACGAAAAAATCATTAATATGAAATTGTAGCTTATTTAATTCTCAAGAACCCAGTTTGCAAAAAATTTTTCCACGGTAAACCTTAGTTTTCCACCTTTACCAACCCTTTCAACGTCACCACTTTTTGCGACTGAGGATTTCAAAAGGATTTAATATTAAAAGCCTTATAGATCTTTAAAATCCTACAAAATTCTATTTTACTAAACTTTTGCTTTTATTGGCCTTATTCATTCTTCTTTATTTATGTAATATTAATAGATTCTAGGAGTTCGACTGGTTTAAAATGATTAGTTTTTAAAAAACTGAAGTTAAAAGCGAATAACGGCTTTTTGTAGTTTGGTAAAAAATGCCATTTTCTTCAGAATAGAAAGATTAGCATCAGATATACGAAAAAATGTCTTAATATCAAATTGTAGGTTATTTAATTCCCAAGAACTTGGTATAAATTTTTTTTCCTACGGCAAAAATTGAGTGAAGGGTGAATGAGTATATATAGAAAAAACATTGATTTTTTCGATATAAAACTAACACTTTCGATAGCGAATAAATCGAAAACTATTAATTTTATCAAAAAATGTATGGAGTATTTTTTGCTTAGAATGAATGTTTTTATCAACTTTTGCGGTCAATATATAATAAAAAAGAATGTGTGTGTACTTTGTACGCACGTAAGAAGTTATAATAAATATACTTTCGGACAGTTTATTTGTATTTTATTTAAATATTAAATTAATTTTTACTTACTACTTTCCAAAAATTTTTATTAAAACAATACCAAAAATTAAAAAAAGATTAGAAAACACCAGGATTCGAACCGGGGTCCTCTTGATCTCCAGTCCAACGCTCTACCACTGTGCTATACCCTTTTGTTTATCCGGGCTACAAGATTTCTCAGACATAGTGACAAACAGACGAAGTGAATTATAAAATACTTTAAATATTATTACTTATTATCTTATTCCCGAGGTAGACAAGTCCAAATACACAAAAATTATAAGAATAGTTACCTATTTATGATACAAATGTTAAAAGTACAATTTTAAGGCACGTATGTGAAAGTTTCCTGTGAAAGATTCGCTTCGCTCATTCTGCAATTCACATAAGTGCCTTAAAAATATACTTTTTAACACGTACCTATATCATACAATATTTTTTCTACAAACGTCTTATATATCCACAATTATAATTTATTCATTCTCAATTACAGGACAATACCTACAAAAACTTTTACTTGAACTTGACCGACATTCCATTTTTATATTTTTCTTGACATTACATCAAAACTGCCTATATTGTCAATACGTAAATCAGAATAACATCTACTTTTATTTTTGTATATTCTAACAAATTTTAATAGTTTTTTTCTACAAACATTTCCACAAAATTTTAAAAAACCTTTTAAACCACCTTTTTCAAATTGCGCAAGTTGTATTATTAATATTAATGTTAATAAATGAAATATAAATATTTTGACGTTTCACAATTTGACAATTCACTTTTAACTGCAGTGCCACGTGGCTTTGCAAGGCGCCAACTGCCACGTGGGGTGCTCACAGCACCCCTTAAAAATTTTCTGTGATCTCCTTGTTTAAAAAACAAAATAATGTGTTGAGTAACACAAGAATATAAATAAACATGTTTTATTAACTTATTAGACACTAATATGTTATAAAAGTTAAAAAATAAAATGAAAAAGGTGTTATAAGCAAATTAGCAAGTACCAAGCCATAATAAATGAAGTCAAGTAAAATATCTAAAACAATTAAGATTTAGTGAGTATAGAGTCTATATTAATAATTTAAATCAGTTATTTCAATAAAAAATGTAAATTTGAGCTAAATGTAAAAAATTGAAAACTTAAAGTGCCAGATGATGACACCCCAATTCGACTTTAGAGCTATAAGTTCAGAATGACACTAAATAACCACTTCAAACACTAACACATATATGCTATATAATATTATAGAAAGCTACTATGACGCACAGCTCGGTTACCAAACTTGAAATATCAAATATTTGATAAAAATGTGTTATGGGGTGCTGGCAGCACCCCACGTGGCAGGTGCCGGATTAAAGTAGCATTTTTAACGCTCCTATGGAGTGCTATAAATTGCATTTTTAACACGTTTGTAGAAAAATATATTTAAAAACACTAATATATTCTTTCCACACCTTTTCTGGACTGATACATACATAAATTAAAACCTTTAGTAACGAACTCCATACTGCCTGTGTGCGCATGCGCGCAGATTAATAAAATTTCACCCTCAATGAAATCGCGCCTAAAGAAGTATAACTTCAAAAATTTCCACCCCCAGATGGGGCGGCAACCACCCCCATGGTAAAAGCGCATTTCGGCATCATATAAATTTTGATCCTTATACTATCCACTACTTATTCTCAAATTTTTAAGCAAATCGATTAATTCTGTAAAAATTGCGATGTGAAAACCTTCGGTTCCTGGACTATAACTCCAGTTATTCTGAAAATATTTACCTACCTCTAATTTAGATCAGAATTAGATCCTGAACCGCAGCCTGGACCATCAATGGAAACGAAAAAACCATAGCTGGAAAACAACTTTTTAAATAAATAATTATGCGCAATATTATCTTGCCTCGAAATTGTCCTCAGATTAGGCCTACTACATGGGAAAACAAATTAAAAAAAAAACGCAACTCCAAACTTTATCTCATAGGTGGTGGAGAAAAGAGTTAATAATTCATTATTAATAGAAATAGTAAAAAACTGATAAATGATATGAAAAATAAAAAAATATGAAAAAATTTTTTTAAGAAACGCTTTTCTGTAATTACGAGTGACTAAAATGAAAAATTTTATAAAAAAATCAACTAAAAAGCAACAAATAAAAAAAATCAAATTCGAAGGATTATTCAAAAAAAAACGGTTAGATTAATTATACAAAAATCTCACACATTCGTGAAAAATTTGAAAAAATATAACACATTTAAAGAAAAGCGTGGGGCGCGTCTTCATCGAATAAACGGTTTTCGCCCCGCGCTTTTCTTTAACGAATGTGTGAGATTTTTTTATATTTAATCTGTCTAAAAGTTTTTTTCGAATAGTCTTTCGAATTTGAATTTTTTTTATTTTATACTTCTTAGTTGATTTCTTTATAATATTTTTAATGTTATTCACTCATAACTAAAGAAAAGCGTTTCTTAAAAAAAATTTTCATATTTTTTTTTACTTTTTATTCTTACACTTTTCAAACATTAAAATATGTCGTCATGTTTATAAAAATATGTATAAAACATATGATGTACAAACATGAAAAGTAGTCGGAGTTGGCAAAAGTTTTTAAATTTTATTGTTTATTTATGAAGCATAACGTAAACAATTAACGTAAAAAGTCAAATTATGTATAGTTCATATAATTAGCTACAATCTGTAAATGTTTCAAGTTTCTTTATTGTAAAAAACAAGAGAAATTAAGCATTTTCCATTAAAATCGTTTTCTTTTTATTTAAACAATTAATAAAAAAAATTTATTGACTATTCGTGTATTGTTCCCGCGAATACAAATGAATGAAAATTTTGCAGACATATTATGTCTGCAAAATTTTCATTCATTTGTATGCAGACATATTATGTCTGCAAAATTTTCATTCATTTGTATTGAAGGAAAGTAAGTCAAATTAACATCTAGAGATTTGACCCAAACGGTTGAACTAAAGAAAAGCGTTTAAAAAAAATGTAAACTAAACTAAGCCTAAACGAACGTTTGTTGAAGTGAAAACTTCTTTAGGGACGTTGTGCGATTTTTGGATAGGGGAAAAAGCATTGAATTCGCGACCGTCATCGCGACCGTCGTTGCGACCGTCATCGCTTATGCTATACATTATTTGTATGTATATATAAATTGTATAGAAGTATTTACATTTAAAATAAATGTAAAACCTATTTTAGGATGGGGAAAAAAGATTTATTTTGCGACCGTCATCGCGACCGTCATCTCTTCGCCGAAATAAATTTTGTACGTATCTATATTATGTGTATCTATACATAAATTGTATAGGAGTATTTAAATTTAAAATAAATGTAAAACCTATTTTTGGATATGGAAAAAGGACTTATTTCGCGACCGTCATCGCGACCGTCATCTCTTTGGCGAAATAAATTTTGTACGTATACGTATTGAGGTGAAAACTTCTTTAGAGACATTGTGCACTTTTTGGATGGGAAAAAGTATTAAATTGGCGACCGTCATCTCTTTGAAAAAATACATTTTTGAAGTGAAAACTTCTTGAGGGTCGTTGTGCACTATTTAGATGGGGAAAAAGTATTGAATTAGCGACCGTCATCGCTTCGGCGAAATAAATTTTTGAAGAGAAAACTTCTTTAGGGACGTTGTGCACTTTTTGGATGGGAAAAAGTAATAAATTAGAGACCGTCATCGCTTCGACGAAATAAACATTTGAAGTGAAAACTTCTTTACGGACGTTGTGCTCTTTTTGGATGGAAAAAAGTATTAAATTAGCGACCGTCATCGCTTCGATGAAATACATTTTTGAAGTGACAACTTCTTGAGGGACGTTGTGCACTTTTTGGATGGGGAAAAATTATTAAATTAGCGACCGTAATCGCTTCGACGAAAAAAATTTTTGATATGAAAATTTCTTTAGGGACGTTGTGCACTTTTTGGATAGGGGAAAATTATTGAATTAGGGACCACCAACGCGACCGTCATCGCTTCGACGAAATACATTTTTGGAGTGAAAACTTCTTGAGGGACGTTGTGCACTTTTTGGATGGGGAAAAATATTAAATTAGCGACCTTCATCGCTTCGACGAAATACATTTTTGAAGTGAAAATTTCTTCAGGGACGTTGTGTACTTTTTGGATGGGAAAAAGTATTAAATTAGCGACAGTCATCGCGACCATCATCGCTTCGACGAAATAAATATGTGAAGTGAAAACTTCTTGAGGGACGTTGTGCACTTTTTGGATGGGGAAAAAGTATTAAGTTAGCGACTGTCATCGCTTCGACGAAATAAATGTTTGAATTAAAAATTTCTTCAGGGGCGCTGTGCACTTCTTGGATGGGGAAAAAGTATTGAATTTGCGACCATCATCACTTCGCTGAAATAAATTTTGTACGTATATAAATTATGTGTAAATATACATGAATAGCACAGGCCATCGCGTATAATATGATATAGGTATAGCACAGGCCATCGCGTATAATATGATATAGGTATAGCACTTTTTTTGGATGGGGAAAAAGCATTGAGCTCGTAATTTATATACTATAAGAAGTTTTCACTTCTGTCGGCACTCCCACGAGTGCCTTCAATTTTTTTTTACCGTGTTTTTATGAGTATTCTGGTTAATTTAGAATTGTTGTAAAACCGAGATAATATAATGAAATTATTAAAAAACATTTTATTGCAAAATAACAAGAAGAACAGTTGTATGGACCAAAAGAATATACATATTTATGTTTAAATACACAAAAATAATCTTTAAAACGTTAATTCTTCTATGGAAGCTCATGTATCAGAGGAAAATTTAATTGATTCTGTGAAAAATAAAACCTGTGTTTTATGTTTTTATATTACTGAACGTAAAATTTACATCAAATAATAATCTATAATTCCATACATTTAGCATAGTGTGTTATGTATGTCAACACCTTTACAAAATAGTATCTATCTGCAAAATTCTACTCTACCTGTATAACATCTTGACAGCTGTTCGCCAAAAGATTCCACTCAATTACAGTAAAAATGATTTATGATTCTAATACACGAGAAATCATGATATACGAGCAGTCGGCTTCTCGCCAATTGCTGGTTTGAAATGCGATCTCGGATAAATTTTTGTGTAAAAATCAGTTCGGAAATTTGGATATTAAGCCGTGAAATATTTCAACCACCGGTTGGATTTGGGTTTGTTAATTCGTCGTAATTGGTTTTGTTAATGAAAAAGCTACTTTAATTTCAGGTATACGTAATCTGGAAATCCAATACAATTTTGTTGCAGAAAATTTCAAACTGTTTGTTATTCCACTTTGATACGGTGTTTTAAGAACATACCTATAAAAATAATGTTTGTATCAGTAGTTATATGATAATACAAAAAAAGAAATACATAAATATAAAAAATTAATAAATAGTCCGGAATCCCAGGATCATTTTCACCATTTACTACTCACAAGCTAATTTTTCGCGAGTAGCTTCATTTTGACGAGACGCTCAACTTTTGTTCTCACAACAATTTTTTTTGTGGTAGCTAACAGAGGTAGCAGGGGTGAAATATGCTGATTTGACAAATCTCAAAAATTTAATACTAACTGTGTCATTATTGTTAATTCTCTGATTTTTTTTCTCTGATTTAACCATCTGATTTTTTTTCTGTTGATTAGTTAATAATTATATAATTTAACACCCACATTGTCCCACAAATTTCGTACCCGTGTTGAGCTGCCCCCTCCCCCCCCCCCACTTCCAAAAATTAAAAAACAGATGGCCCTGATTTATGAGCTATTTATGAGCTTTCATATTCAGCAAACTAAAAATTTTGAGCTCGTTCCACTGAGCAGGAATTTAATACTTTAATTGGGCGGGGGGGGGGGGGGGGGTTGAGTCAGCCCCCCACTACTTAAAAATAGGAATATTTAATGGGTTTTTGCGGCAGAATTACGAGCTATTTATGAGCTCTTGAAATTATATAGTTTCGATTTTTGAGCTCATCCCATTCACCCCCAAACAACCCTTTAATTGATTTAACTTAAGAGAAAAATGCTGAGAAAACTTAAAATATATCGTATTGCGGATATAATTCCTATAGCTTATATACTCTAAGAATAAACTATTAAATCACGTGCATTTCGATTATTGAGCTACAACCCCTTCGCAAGAAAACCACCCTATCTTCCCGGCTTAAGAGAAAGTTGTACTTAAAATGCATTAAATTAATTATTTGGCGACTACATATCATTTAATAATGTATAAGCTTCCAAATTACGAGCATTTAGATTAGTAAATTGCAATTTATTTTGTGTAGTGCAGTCACTGAAGGTAAAAATTAACGATTACCTTCAATTTCGGTGAACCTTCATCGATTTTCACGAAAATTGGTCAGTGGTTAGAGGATACGTCAAGAAACAAAGGTGACATGGTACCACCTTGCGCCTCTACCCTGAGGGTGGATACCGCCCCTTCCCGGGGGTGAAAATTATTTTATAAAAAATAACTGCACAAATCAATAAAAGAACAAATTAAAAGCAAAATTTATTATATAAAGTTATTAAAATAAGTCAATACTTTTTAAGTTATTAAAGACCAAAAATTTTAATTATTCGTGAAAAAAATGCATGTTTTGAAACGGTTTTTCGTAAATCACTGAAAAACTGTAAGTTTTTACAAAAAAGTTAATAGTAGTTTAACTCGTATAGCTTATATTCTAAGAATAAACTCTTAACTCACGCGCCTTTCGATTATTGAGCTACAACCCCTTCGCAAGAAAACCATCCCATATTCCCGGCTTAAGAGAGAGTTGTACTTAAAATAATTTAAATTAATTATTTGGCGACTAGATATCGTTTATTAATTTATGAGCTCGCAAAATATACGCATCTCAATTATTAAATTGCCATTTTCTTTCTGTAGTATAGTCACTGAAGGTAAAAATCAACTATGACCTTCGATTTCGGTAAATCTCCATTCATTTTCACGAAAATTGGTGAGGGATACAGGATACGTCAAGAAAGAAAATTAACAATAACAACTTAGCCGGGAGTATATGTCACCCCTTCTCGGGGTGAAAATTACTTTATTAAAAATAACCTCACAAATCAAGAGAGGGACAAATTCTAAGCAAAATTTGTTATATAATGTTATTAAAATAAATCAACACTTTTTGAGTTATTAAAGATTGTGAAGATTACTTAGGGTAATGATCTCAGGTTGTAGGGTTGATTATAAGAAAATCACGATAATCGAACAAAAGGTGTATTTTCGTCTATACGTTACAAGATCTCAATGCTAACTAACTAAAATAAAAACAGCAAACTGAGAAAGGTCTTTTGTATCTTTCTCAGGTAAATACATCCGTTTCCATCGATGCATTGTGCTACCTAAAAACCGTTGGTTCCCGGAAAGTCTTATCCTATGGTACGCGTCTTACCGACGCGTTCCCTACATAGACGGCGTAGAAGGGATCGTTTTGTTACAGTCTCCCCCCCTGGCATCGATATCGTTAGAGGAGAGGCCAGCAGAAGATGTAGTTTTCTTCCTGGGACGTCCTCGTCTTCGTTTTGGCACTACAGGGGTTGGAACTTCAGAGTCATTGAGCTTCGCAGGTGTAAGCGCCGATACGTGGAACACACCGAGGGCAGTAGGGGTGTCCACTCCACAAAGCTCATAACTTACAGGCGATACCACTCGCTTGATCCTATAGGGTCCATCTCTCTTCGGGTAGAATTTAGCCGTCTGTCCTTTCGACCTATTACTAGGAGCAGTTGTATTGGCCCACACTAAATCTCCCTCTTTGAATGGACTGGGTTCCTTCAGGCGTCGATCAGCATATTTCTTTTGCCTATCTTGGGCGTTGTCATGCTTAATCTTCGATTCATGCCATGTTTCAGTCATGCGTTTTAAGTATGGAGATATTTGAGGTATAAAATTCTCAGTTTCTACAACTTGGCGAATATCTCGATTAACTTGGTCTAGAGTTCGCAGCTCACGTCCAAAAGTTAAGTAAGCAGCGGTTTGTCCTGTAGACTCGCTCCATACTGAGTTCATGGCAAATCTAACCATTGGCAACTTCTCAGGCCAAATGTTATGCTCCGTTCCTACAAGCATAGCAAGTCTCGGCTTCAAATCTCTATTCTTGCGCTCTACCATATTAGCAGAAGGGTGATAGAGTGGAGTAAAGGTCTCTTTGATTTGCAACACATAGCAAACTTGTTGCATCACGGCAGACACGAATTGCACACCATTATCACTGATAATCCTTCTCGGTAGGCCAAATCGTAAGAATACCTCGTCAATAAGCTTTATAGCGCATTCTTGTGCAGTTGCTTGAGTTAAGGCAAATAACTCCACCCACTTAGTACAGGAGTCTTCAACTATGAGAATCCAACGTTCACCTTTCGATCCTTCAGGTAACGGTCCAAATAAGTCGATGGCAAGTGTCTCGAAGCGTTGCGCATACACAGGGGTTTGTAATAGTCCACCTGGTTTCTGATTAGAGGCCTTATATCTTTGACAATCTTGGCATTTATCAATGTATTCAGCAATAAAACGACGCATGCCTGGAAAAAAGAATTTTTGAGCAATTCTTCTCAACGTACGTTCGATACCATAATGACCAGCCGTCGGTGCATCATGATATTCTCTCATAATGGCTTCACGCTCGTGTGTGGGTACTACTAACTGAGCCTCTTCTTCGTCTTCTTCCGATGAATAACGGTAGAGTACTCCTTGTGTAAGCAAGTATCCACGATCTGTCCATTTTACATATTCATTCGAATTTGGGTCTTCGAATGATTGAATTATTTTGGCGACATCTGGGTCTTTCAATTGTTCCACCCTGGTCTCATATGCCGATCGATGAGGCAAGTCAATTTGCACTTCACATATCTCGCAAGACAGTACATCATTGTGTTCACATGGCGGTCTGGAAAGTGTATCGGCTACCATGTTACGTTTACCTGGCAGATAATCGATGGTTAAGTTATAACCTTGGACCAATAGTGACCATCTTGCCAATCTTCCTGTGGGAGCTTTCAGGCTTAGCAGCCACCTTAAGGGTTGGTGATCAGTCTGCAGCGTTATCTTCGTACCTTCAATATAACCTCTGAACTTTTCTAAGGCCCATACAACAGCTAAAGCTTCTCTTTCCGAAGTAGAATAGTTGCGCTCGGCAGCGGTAAGAAGTCTGCTAGCGTATTCCACGGGATGCTCGTCATCGATATCTCCTTGTAGCAACACTGCTCCTAACGCGTAACCACTGGCATCAGTACGAATGATATACGGTTGGTTTTCATCTGCTTGCCGTAAAATTGGAGCGGTAATCAGTAACTTCTTAAGTGTTTCGAATGAGTTCTGTTCCAGTTCCGTCCACTTCCATGGCTTATTTTTCCTGGTTAAGTCACTCAAGGGTCTGGATATGTCCGCAAAATTATTTATAAACCGGCGGAACCAACTAGCCGTCTGAAGGAAAGATTGCACTTCCTTAACGTTTCTCGGCGGTAACCGTTCCGATATAGCAGCGGTTTTATCCGGATCGACCGAAATTCCTTGCTGAGTGATCAAATGTCCCAAGTATTTTACTTTTTCGCGAGCAAACACGCACTTTTTCCGATTTGCCCGAAGGTTAAATTGGTCTAGTCTATCGAACACTAACTTTAGATCGTTTAAATGTTCATCAAAAGAGCTGGATAGTACGATGATATCGTCTAAATAACCTAAAACCACTACGTTACTAAGACCACGACGAAAACGGTCCATGAGTCTTTGAAAAGTCATTGGGGCTCCCTTGAGACCAAAAGGCATCCGTAAGTATCGGAAAGTCCCGAACGGTGACACAAACGCAGTCTTATCACGGTCCGCTTCCGCGACGTTGACTTGATGATACCCCGATCGTAAGTCTATCGTAGACATGTAAAATGTTCGTTTCGCGGCGTGTAGTAAATCGTCCATACGCGGTAACGGATACGAGTCACTAGTAGTTACGGCGTTTAAACGTTGATAGTCAACGCAAAGTCTCGTACCGCCATCCTTTTTCGGTACTAATACTACCGGCGCGGCCCACGCACTTTCGCATTCTTCGATGATGCCCTCCTCCAGGAGTTTATCTAGCTCGGTTTTCAATACCTCTCTCTTTGCAGGTGACATCCGATATGGTGGCAGTGCGATGGGTGCATTATTTCCTGTGTTAATGCGATGCTCAGCGTAGGCTGTAGGCTCTCCCCCCATTCTGAAAGTATCCTTCCTACCTTCTAAAAATTCATCCAGTCGATTGCGTTCATAATCCGCTAGCATCGTTCCTTCATCTGGTCTCAAGTTTTCACAAAAATGAATTTCAATACATTCTGTACCTGTATCTTCAAAAAGCAACTGCTGTCGTGTGCTGTCATTTGCAAAATACCATTCTTTATTGTGAAAATCTAGAGCGATTTGTGCATTTATCAAAAAATCGATACCTAGCAGAGTTTTATTAGGTGCATCAGGAAAAATTATAAACTTTGTAGGCACCGTTTTACCTCTTATGTGTACATCGACTAAAGTTGTCAACACTAGTTCTGTTCTCCCAACACCATCAGCGAATTTTACAGAAATTTGCTCGGGCTTAAAACTTTGTCCTTTGTTTTCTAAAAGGTTGTACAACGTTGTACCAGCTATACTTTGTTTAGCACCTGTATCTATTAACCCTTGGCCCTCATGACCTAATATATTAATACGTAGAACAGGTCTGGGTTGAGGTGAAATAAACGTGTCTAAGGAAGAGAAATCTAGCGAAGATGTTACTGTATGACTACAAACTGGGCAGTTGGCTCTGATAAAACCCGGTTTCCCGCATCCGTAACATGATAACGGGTTGTTTACACTATTTCGCGACGAGTTCGAAGTGGATGCTCCGACGGTAGCACTAATCGTACGCGAAGAACTCGCGGTTTCTTTCGGAATTGTCGGTGTGTCTTTAGATTGTTTATCACGTAACTTTCGACACTCGTCCTTAGAATGACCCGGAACGCGACAAAATCCACATCGCGGACGTCTTTCGTAAGTTTGTCGATTGTTTGGAGTTTTGTTATCGTCAGAACAAGGTTTCTCAAACACATCTTCGACCTTTCGTGCCGCCGTAAGCAGCGCGGTAAAAGTGGAAACGGAATCCCTCGAAATCTTCTCTCGAATCCCCTTGTTTAATAGTCCGTACACCATATCCAACTGGATCTCTTCTGTAAGGCTGCCTGGGTCTAGTTGTGCCAGAACCGCCCTACAACGACAAACAAAGACATCTACTGTTGTTTTTTCGTTTTGCTCCTCGGCAAATAACTCGCGGTACACGCGATAAGCAGGTTTTTTAGGACCGAACGTAACTCTAAGCAGACTAAGAAGTTCCTCCCATGTCTTAATAGTGTCTTTGACGCCTTGATACCATTTTGCCGCGAAATTATCGAAAAGCATACCGATTCCCCGAAAAGCATTCTCGTCCGACACTAATGCGCAATCTTTATAAATTTCGACAGCGCTGATGAAAGCATTAACGTCGGTGTCTTTGTGTCCATCAAAACGCGAATGGCATTTCGATAGGTTGCCACTTTGAACCGACGCCGGCGAAACGGGAGCACTCTGTACCGCTAATTTCGACAACAGCTCTTTAAATTGTTCGTTTGTCAATACTACGTTTTGAGCCATGTCGTTAATGTTTGTTGCCACCGATCTATTTGAAATAGAGTCCGACTTAGAAATAATTTTTATGGTACTCGAATGTTCAATGTTTTGCGTGGAACGCAAATTGTAAAAATGATTGGTCATGCAAAATTGGAATGTACTTGCCAGTAAATAGCTCTCCTGTGTCCACGCTTGGATAAGGGATACCTCCAACAGCTTTCTGCATACCACCTGTACAATTCTTGGAACAGCTCTAGCACTAATTCACTTCCGAGTTTCACAAAACACAAGGTTTTTACACGTAACCGAAAGCAATCAATCGTTTAATACATAATAAAAATACACAGAAGTGTCTGAATAACTAAAACGAATCACTTTGTTATTTATTAACAAACAAAAGTCCACTTGATTATTTATTTAACCAGCGAAGCACTTAATATTATTTTAACTGGAGTTAGCGAGGTTATAACAGTGAAAATAGTCCGATTAAGTTATCGAAACTCACTTTTCACGCGAAAGAGTGTCCAAATATGCTGAAGCACGCTTTATCATTCAAACTACCGAAATATACGATTTATCGCGAAATCCCCAAGCCACGAGTTGGGCGACAATGTGAAGATTACTTAGGGTAATGATCTCAGGTTGTAGGGTTGATTATAAGAAAATCACGATAATCGAACAAAAGGTGTATTTTCGTCTATACGTTACAAGATCTCAATGCTAACTAACTAAAATAAAAACAGCAAACTGAGAAAGGTCTTTTGTATCTTTCTCAGGTAAATACATCCGTTTCCATCGATGCATTGTGCTACCTAAAAACCGTTGGTTCCCGGAAAGTCTTATCCTATGGTACGCGTCTTACCGACGCGTTCCCTACATAGACGGCGTAGAAGGGATCGTTTTGTTACAAGATCAAATATTTTAATTTTTGTGTTGGTCTGTACCCATTGAATTGGCAAGTACCTAGCATCTTCGAGCAGGGAAACATGGTGCCCTTGTAGCATGTGTTCCATTATATCTATCAACATGGACTTGTAGTCATAAAATTTTACCAAATTATATTATGTAAACCATATATTATGGGGTTACCACTATATACAGTGTGCTAGTTTCAAACTACTCGGCAGAATGCACTAAAGATGTTCTGTATTAGAACGAAAACGTTTTGCAATCCATGACATTTTAGATAGTTTTTAAATAAACGATTTTACACCAGAATACATCTCGAAGTTTTTTACTTCTGTATGAGTTTTTTTCAAAAAGTATTGATTTATTTTAATAACATTATATAACAAATTTTGCTTCTAATTTGTCCCTCTCTCGATTTGTGGGGTTATTTTTAATAAAGTAATTTTCACCCCCAAGAAGGTGTGACATATACCACAGGCTAAAACCGCAAGTTGTTATTGTCAATTCGTGAAAATGAATGGAGATTTACCTAAATCGAAGGTCATAGTTGATTTTTACCTTCAGTGACTGCACTATAGAAAGAAAATGGCAATTCAATAATTGAGATGCGTATATTTTGCGAGCTCATAAGTTATTAAACGATATGTAGTCGCCAAATAATTAATTTAAATTATTTTAAGTACAACTCTCTCTTAAGCCGGGAATATGAGATGGTTTTCTTGCGAAGAGGTTGTAGCTCTATAATCGAAAGGCGCGTGATTTAAGAGTTTATTCTTAGAATATAAGCTATACCAATTAAACTACTATTAACTTTTTTGTAAAAACTTACAGTTTTTTAGTGATTTACGAAAAACCGCTTCAAAACATGCATTTTTTTCACGAATAATTAAAATCTTTGATCTTTAATAACTTAAAAAGTATTGACTTATTTTAATAACTGTATATAATAAATTTTGCTCTTAATTTGTTCTTTTATTGATTTGTGCAGTTATTTTTTATAAAATAATTTTCACCCCCAGGAAGGGGCGGTATCCACCCTCAGGGTAAAAGTGCAAGGTGGTACCATGTCACCTTTGTTTCTTGACGTATCCTCTAACCACTAACCAATTTTCGTGAAAATCGGTGAAGGTTCACCGAAATTGAAGGTAATCGTTGATTTTTACCTTCAGTGACTGCACTATACAAAATAAATTGCAATTTACTGATCTAAATGCGCGTAATTTGGAAGCTTATAAATTATTAAATGATATGTAGTCGCCAAATAATTAATTTAATGCATTTTAAGTACAACTTTCTCTTAAGCCGGGAAGATAGGGTGGTTTTCTTGCGAAGGGGTTGTAGCTCAATAATCGAAATGCACGTGATTTAATAGTTTATTCTTAGAGTATATAAGCTATAGGAATTATATCCGCAATACGATATATTTAAAGTTTTCTCAGCATTTTTCTCTTAAGTTAAATCAATTAAAGGGTTGTTTGGGAGTGAAGGGGATGAGCTCAAAAATCGAAACTATATAATTTCAAGAGCTCATAAATAGCTCGTAAATCAGGGCTATTTGTTTTTTAATTTTAATTTTTTCAAGTGGGGGGGGGGGGGGGTAAATTGCGTGGTACTTTATCGTGGTCCTACGTTCAAAAGTTGTAGTAAAAATACCTGATGTAAAAATAATTATTACTATCAAGCTGAATCTCCGTAAATAGCGTCGCTTCTATGAGACGCACAACAATTTCCTGTAAGGAAATTTTCATTTGTGCTAGATAACAGGGCGGGGTAGTAGGAATGAAGTAGGTATGTTAATTTGACGATTGTCAAAAATTTATTAGTCTCCGTCTTCCAATCCTTTTTAGACATGGCTTCGTCGACTTTATTTTTCCAAAATCTTCTCGGTCGTCTTCTTCTTCTTGTTCCTCTTGGGCCCCATTCTCCAACCTTGTTTATCCAAGTGTTTTCTGCTCTGCGTACGTGGCCGACCATTTTAGTCTTCTCTCGTCTATACAGGGTGTCCAGAAACTCTACCGAGAAACGAAGACAGGAGATTCCTTAGATAATTTTAAGATAATTCAGCCCAATTCACCTAGTCCGAAAATGCATCTTAACCCTTTCAGTCACACACCTAGGAAGAGGCATCCAAAAATTATAAAATTTGGTAGATATGCTTGAGAGAGGTAACTAAAACAATAAATAATAAAAAAATACTGCCCCTACATCTGTTTTTTTTGTTAGGACTTGTACCTCACAAGGTACATGTTGCATTTAAGGATGTTACAAAAAAAAACAAAATCAACAAATTAGTATTTAATTTATTCAAATAGTAGAAGTAAATTTATTATTATCATCTAACAAAATACAAAAAAAGAATAGTTGTTTAGAGTATTACTTATTTAGGGCCTATCTATTATAAAAATCGGCAAAACAATTCCTGCCATTTACTTCATCTTCTATAACTTCTTGGTCGTTGTTTGGCTCTTGCTCCAAATCATGATCTAGATCTTGAGAATTAGCTTCTTATTCATCTGAACGAGCACTTTCATTCAAAAATTGAACTATTTCATCATTAGTTTCCATTTGAGTATCATCCTCCTATCCATTATCTTCATCGTCAAGATCCGGATTATCTGAGTCATCGTCATTTTCAAGATAATATATAAAAACTCCAACTCCTCATTTGTAAGTGGGTTTTTACTATATTAAACAATATCTGAAAATAAATATTTCATAAAATAACATGTTTTACACGAGAATATATATTATTCGTTCTGTCACAAAAACATTCTTAGAAGCAGTTTGTACCTCATAAGATACATCTAATTGAGGTGCCCAGATGACTACTTTGTATCATCTACATTTTAGAAACTAATACATACTATGATAAATTACAGTGTTTACTTACCTATCAAAGATATATCCGCGTTTATTCTCGAAAATAAACAGTAAAAATAACATACACAAACTGACTGTCCTAACCTTTTGCAAAGGTTACTCAAACGAACTAATTTCAAATCAGGTTTTAACTGTCAAGCAAAAACAACATAGCGCGCAGAATGCAGGTGTTTACTGTTTACGAATTAGACATGATATTTGATCTGTAAAATATTTTCTTGAATATAAGTTAATTCCCATTGATCTTTGAAATCATACATAATAAATGTACCTCTTGAGGTACAGTGTGACTGAAATGGTTAAGGGAGCTAGAGCTCTTTGAAGATGGCGTCATGAAATTAGTTTTTCTTAAATACCTCTAGAACGCTTCTATTTAGAAAAACGAAAATTGGTATGCATATTTACTTTTCAGAGATGAATCGATTCCATCCATTGCAAATTTCTAGTACCGGTCATAGGCGTCCGTTTTGGGTAGAGCAACGGGTATTTTATCGCATAACTTTTTGTCCTTAACTTTTATGCATTTCTGACACCGGATTATTAAATTGTGAGGTATTCTAGTATTTAAATGTACTCTTGTTTTAAGTCGATAGGACACACCGTTTTCTAGAAAAATCGATTTGAAAATTTTTCGTTTTTGGAATTTGAAAAAAAATTGAAAGAACTTTTCAACAAAAAACGAAGTATTTTACCAACATAAAGTAAGAGTAACTTTTAGTACTCGAATACCTCATAATTTAATAATCTAGTGTCAACAATGCTCAAAAATTCAAGACAAGAAAGGTATGCTATAAAATAACAGTTGATCTACCCAAAACGGACGCCTATGACCAGTACTAGAAATTCGCAATTAATGAAATCGATTTATCTCTGGAATATAAATAAATGTACCAGTTTTCGTCTTTCTAAACAGTTTTTTTTTTTATTTTTTTTTAATTCATAAAGCGAAAAATTTTCAAATCGATTTCTCTAGAAAACGGTGTGTCCTACCGATTTAAAACAAGAGTATCTTTTAGTACTAGAATACTTCACAATTTAATAATCCAGTGTTAGAAATGCATAAAAGTTAAAGATAAAAAAGTTATGCGATAAAATAACCGTTGCCCTACCTAAAACGGACGCCTATGATCGGTACTAGAAATTTGCAATTGATGGATTAGATTTATATCTTGAAGATAAATACGCGCACCAATTTTTGTTTTTCTAAATAGAAGCATTCTGGAGGTATTTAAGAAAAACTAATTACAAGACGCCATCTTCAAAGAGCTCTAGCTCCCTTAGGAAGCATTTTCGGACTAAGTGAATTGGGTTAAATTATCTTAAAATTATCTGAAGAATCTCCTGTCTTCGTTTGTCGGTAGAGTTTCTGGACACCCTGTATATTTCGGTGCATCTTTTTCCACTTGCATTCTTCTACTTATCTCCTTATTTATTATTCTGCCTCTTCTGGTGAGACCACAGCATCTTCTCCAGTATTCCATCTCGGTTGCCAGAATGCTCTTTTGGGTTTTTTTTATTTATGACCCAAATTTCTTCTGCATCTGTCATGATGCTTCGTTTGGTATATCACTTTTTTTTTTGTCTTCCCGTGATGCTCTTATTCCAGATTACATTATGGATTTGTCTGATACAAGATCTTGTTTGTTCCAATTTATTTTTTATTTCTTCTTCTATTGTTCCGTTTTTCGACATTGTAAAACCCACTGTTTCATTTGGATGAAAAATACACATACCTATCACGTGACACCTTTGTCCTACAGTTACTAATAAAAAATTAACAAATTTTGAACGTAGGACCAGAACAACGTATTACACAATTTGTAGGACAATGTGGGTGTTAAATTATATAAATATCAACTAACGAACAAAAAAAAATCAGGTGATGAATAATATTTTTTCACTGCCTCGTTAATGATATATGTTGGAAAGGGGAGAATCTTTGATGAAACCTGCCATTTTGTAGGACACATATTTTTTCGGCTAATTTAGATAAATATCTTGAAAACTAACAAAAAAAAACGCAGTCAGTAATATTTTTTTGACAATCGTCAAATCAACATTTCACCTCTGCTTTCCCTGTTAGCTACCACAAACAAAAATTGCTGTAAGAGCAAAATTAAGCGTCTCGTGAAAATGAAGCTACTCAGGAAAAATTAGCTTGTTAGTAATAAATTGTCGAAATGGACCTAGGATCTCCGACTATTCAATTAAAAATTAGTAGAAAAATTAAGTAATGTAAATATTCTTATATTTTTATTAACCTAAAGAGAGTAGTTGGAAATATCCCCGATGAACCTATTTAGTCCAGGGCGGATCTGTTTTGAGATGGACGTTGAGAGGTCACTAATTTTTTTGCAGAAATTGCTTGGAACTAACCCATATAATAATAATTGAGTTATCGTTCAACCCAAAAAGGTCCGGAACATTGTTTAAATAATCAAAATGTCAAAAAATAAAGGAAAAATTCGATTTTTTTCTTGGTTTTTTGATTATAACTTTAAAACTGTTCACTTCCGAGAAAAGTTGTACCAAAATAAAAGTTGCATAATTAAATTTTCTACAATATAAGATTGGTTAACATTTTTTAAAATTAGGATCACTTAGGATCTTCATGTTTCACGCAGAAAAACTTTATAATATGATAAAACAATACTGTAAATTTAGCTAAGATCGGTTCAATAGATTTTGCAAACCAAGCTTTCGCAAAAAAATCATTTTTTCAAAATGTTGCAGGACTGAAAATAAAGCAGATAGCAAGTACATTTTTTACAAATAGAAGAATACTGTACTTTTCATTTGAAATTTGCATAATTAAAATCAGTTAACTACCACGGTGTCAGGAATTGTTTAAAATAAACATTAATTTTTGGTGCTATGCGCAGGACAATGGGACAGCGGTGTTTGATTCACACAAGTTGATTTCTACCAAAATTCCTTCCAATCTTTATCTAATATATTATTTTCTTACTCATATTTGGTTGTATGTTCAAATTTTAATTCCACAAAAATCAAACTAATTTGATTATTGTTTGTAAAAAATTGTTTAAACAATTGCATTTAAAATAATAATACACTTTTATTTTCTAAGTTAAAATATATGAACAAAAAAGTTTTTGCTAAAAAAAGTGTTATTTCAAAGGACAGAGTATGTGTTTTTATTTTGCAATAAACAAATTTATTTATTTATTTCGAAATGTACTAAAAATTAAAATTTATGAATCATTATCAAAGCTCATTGGAATGCCCAATCAGAGCGAACGTATCCGCTGTCCTGCGCGTAGCAACAAAAATTAAGTTTATTTAAAAAAATCCTGACGTCGTGGTAATTACCCGATTTTAATTTTGCAAATTGCAAATGAATGGTACAGTATTATTTTATACGTAAGAAAAATTGAACTTGCTGTCTGCTTTATTTTCAGTGCTGCAACAATTTGGAAATTTGAATTTTTTTTTTGCGAAAGCTGGATTTCAAAATTTGTTTTGCAAAATCTATTAAACCGATCTTAATGAAATTTACAGTGTTGTTTTCCGTATCGTACTATTTTTCTGGGTGAAATATGAAGGTCCCAAGTTTAGCATGAATGGTTGAAAAACGTAAAATGGGAATACTTGTTTTTTATGGTTTTTTTTCGAAATTATTGCTATTTTTCAACAAGGGTGACAATTTTTAAAATTTTCAGTTAATTCTATATTGTAGGAAATTTAATTATGCAACTTTTATGTCAGTGCAACTTTTCTCGAAAATGAACACTTTTAAAGTTATAATCAAAAAACCAAGAAAAAAATCGAATTTTTCCTTCATTTTTTGACATTTTGATTATTTACAATGTTCCAGACTTTTTTGAGTGGGAGGATAACTCAAATATTATTATATGAGTTATTTTTAAGCAATTTCTGCAAAAAAATATGAGTCACCTGTCAACATCCAAATGTACTAATATTTTTACAGATGCGCCCTGGTCTAATAAGAACTAAGCCACGAAGGTTATTCGGAGAGAGTAGAATGACAATATTTGAATGAAAATGTTCTAATTGTACAATTGGTAATTCCTATTCTGTAGTAATTACAAAAGTATTAATTGTGTGTCCGATACTTTTTTATTCGTTATGGTTAAAATTATTTTTAAATTAGCTGATGTTGAAATGGTAATAAATGATGACGTCAACATCGATTTAATCCATTAAAGCATCTATTATAGATGGTAATAATAAAGGACTCCCTAAAACACATTATTAAATAATATTCGACTAATTATGAGTTTTGGTATATCCGACATAAGTATTAACTTTGAAAATGAAAACGGTTTCCATATTCATTTTGTGGACTTAATGCATGAAAATAAAAAGCACTTAGTACCTATTTCCGTATTAGTCAAAATGTGGTCTAATAAATGAAATGAAATTTGAACCGAAGTAATTAGGCCTGGATCCTGCGTACCAAAAAAGGTTTATTACTTGCAAGCTGAATATTTGTTAATTGCTTAACGGTGTCTAGTCGGACAAATTTTGATGTACGGCAACACTGGAACAGGGGAAGTTTTAATTGGGAAACAAGTTATAGGTTTCGAACGTCAGAATACGAAAACGTCCCATGTATTTTGTCCGGCGGAACTTACAATTGATATGTTACCCTTTCGTTAAACTCTCATGAAAAAATCAGACTGCTATTTACCACCAGTATAAATCCTGTCATTTGACATGTTCTGCATGTCGGACTGATTAAAATGCCCAACATATTTGTCGGACAAACATTTTTTCATATATTATATAAAGGTTGCTATTAAACAAACTTAAAAGCATCCTGTTAGTTTTCACAATCATAAACTTGTCAGGATGACACATTCCACAATTAAAATCACGTTCCGCAATTAAAACTTTCCCTGTTCCCTTATTCCCAGACATCAAAGTTTGTCCGACTATAGTTTATTTTTTAACCAGGAGGAGTAAACTAAAAAGACAGATTCACACCCAAGAAAGTCACTAGAATAATCACCAAATACATCTTCTTCTTCTTCTTCTTCTTCTTCTTCCTTTATTGGGTTATATCCCTCGGGATAATTCGCCCAGCTTACACCAGGGAAATACTCTTGTCTTTTTGGTTGATCATGTCGGCCCTCGACGGTAATCCATTAAAATATTATATTAAATTAATACGTCGCTAAAGAGTTCCAAAAACAACAGCTTTTTATATTAAAGCAGACTAACAATCTAAAAATTAAAGAAATAACACAGAAAACACAAAAATCGCCGATATAACTTAATTAACCTATGAAATGTCACTAGTGTCAAAATTTGATAAATGTCGTTAGTGTCAAAATTTTATAACAGTGGAGTAAACTTGCCTGCGGTTGGACCAATTACAAACAAGCAATACAGCGCGGTAAATTTGAATCACTCCTCTTGGTTAAAAAACAAACCATAGACACCGTTAAGCTACTAATACATTTTCAGATTTCTATTAATCAACTTTTTTTGGTACGCGGGATCCAGGCCTAATTATGAACTTACTTTCAATTTAATTAATATCAGTAACACACTATGCTAAAATAATATGCTTGTATACATGCTTTACACAGTGGCGTAGCTGACGATTGCGGGGCCCCACCGCGACAATTTTTGTGGGCCCTCGTATTATAAACATAACGACAACTAATAACAGTATAATTACTAAAATATGTGTAAATGACAATATTTGGCCTTTAATTAATTTCTTCATCAGTTAGTGTTAATGGATTTTTTGGGAATAGACATGAAAACCTATTACATGCCTCTTAATCCGACAAACCTATTAGTAAGTTGATATTTAATATTATATCTCAATTTACATTAAAAACACTAACTTTAAAACTTTTTTTGCGACAAGTTATTTTTTCGTCGCAGCTTAGTTCATCGTAAAGTTTTTTTATACATTTTGTCCGTTTATTTTTAAATTCCTGTATAATATTCCACTAACCTGCTATTTTTGCTGCTTCTGCTAAAGTTTCGGAAAACGAATTTCTCATTTCTCGAAGATTATCACGAGTTTTTTCAAAAAGTTGAAGAAAAATGTTAAGTATTTTAGATTGAATAGTAATGTTCACGGCAAATTCAAAATTATTCAAACGCTCTAATAATGCATTAGCTTCTAATTTTTCATCGTTTTTTTTAGATAGCAATGAAATTTTCGTAAGATTTCATTACATGGCGGAAAGCTCCACGCAAAGCCATATCTGGTGGTCATCCATGTCTGGGTGAACACCTGGTTTCACATAACCTTTTAAGTGTTAACATATAATCTCTTAATTATATCGTAAAAAAGCAACTCCTGTACACCAACAACGGCATCATTCAACACTAGGTTCGCATTATGGGATGCACAATGAACATAGGAAGCTGTTTTTTCAATGTTAGTTATACATACCTTTATACTCCTGAATATACATAACTCATAACGCTTGCCCCATCATACCTCTTTCCTCTGCAGTTTTGTATGGAAAGGTGCTTTGATTGTATAAATTTTTAAAATTTCATTTACAAGACCTTCTGCACTTTGGTCTAATATGCGAATAAATCCCAAAAAACTTTCAACAACTTCTGTTTTGGAAGGGAAATTATTTTCATCGCAAGTTATTTTTACATACCTACCGAAAAATAAATCTAAGCTGATCGTGTAAAGGCTGTATGACACTATGCATTTTCTTGTATCATTTCTAATATTGTTTCTGATATCGTTTCTTGTATACATTTTCTTGTATCATTTCTTGTACGTACATTTGTGCCCTGTATGACACTATGCAAGTTCTTGTATCGAAAACTGTATGAAATTCGGCACGTGATTGGTCGAAATTTTGTTTGTCGCCCTGTCACGTTACATTGGTATGGTAGTACTGCGTCTACAGCTGATTTTAAGGATTTTATAAAATTTATAAACTTTTAAAAACAAATATTTTAATGTTATAATAACTAGAATTTTTACGTTGACTGTTGATTATTTGTGTTTTTTATTTTGTTTTGATATTTGTGCTAAAATATTTGCATTATTAATTATCTTAAGTTTGATCCAAATTGGAACTATTGTATTTTCCTCTATTAAAAAATTATGCAATATGAAACCCAAAGTTATTCTAAATATATGGTTATTAGTAGAAAAGTAGTCCATACCAAACGGTATATTAAGTATCAATAAAATATTTATAAATAATACCTACAAATAAATTCATCAAGACATAAATCATATGATCTCATTTTCAGCCGCCATTATGACATTTATTTTAGAAGTTTTACCAGCAGGTTTTACGTTTTTGCTCTTTGCGCAGAAATTGGCGCAGTTATTGTACAAGAATCTGTGCCTGACACAAATTCTTGTATCGTTTCTGATATCGTTTCTTGTATCTGTGTATGACACTATACATTTTTTTGACATATCAGAAACGATATTAGAAATGATACAAGAAAATGCATAGTGTCATACAGCCTTAATCAATTTTTTTTCAGTTTCTTGAGCCAGCAAATTTATAATTACGTTTTGTATTTAGTGGCTCAAGTAATTTGTTTAAGCTATAGTTTTTATCGATTAATTTAGCTAAAACAGGATCATTTTTATCTAGTTAAAGAACCAGTGACGAAAAATTAACCTTTTTGGGATTCACTTTTATTTAAACTACCAACATGTCCACGGAACCCAAATAAACTGCACCACTAAATTGCACCCGGAAAGAATAAGAGTAACATCAATTACCCGCTTCATTAGTTCCTTCCAAATTCCCTATTTTCATGCTTATTAATAAAATATGTTTTGGTCCCCAATTTAAAGAAAGTACAAGTATTAAGCATGAATGATTTAAGGGGCCCCGACGACTTGCGGGCCTGTCAGCTACGCCACTGGCTTTACAATTAAGACCGTAGGAGCAAATATTTTACGGCTATCCCTACATTTTCTTTCTTTACAGGGTAAATTACCTGCAGTAAAATTCTCACAGGTATAGAGATGTAAGCACTAGTTGACAATGACATTGCCATCATTAACAAAGAGTGGCTATTTCGTTCAGTTTTTAAATGTTCTTCGATAACGTTACTTGTATAATCGCTTTTATTAATTCAGTTAAATAACAAGATTATTTTTTTACTATCTATATATTCAGTGATTACAATAATTTACTCGTAAACACTATACAATAAATACTAGTAATCAAGAAAAGAGAAAAAGTGATAAAGTGATTTTAATAATATATTGTTAGATCTTTAAGAACAAAATACTTGGATCACACGAATATATAGTCCGAGAGCTAGTGAACCCTCCGACTAACGGTCGTCCTGTAAGGCTAGAAATTTTTCTAGTGATAATTCATAGCACATCAAGGCTACAAACCATGACCTGGCAGGCCTCAGCGGTGCACGTGTATCTACCAGTTGAATCGAAAAGTGCAAATTTAGGGGGTAAAATAAACTTTCTCCTGTAAGGTTTAAATTTAAGTATGTGTTTGAGTAAGTCATTTAGAAGAAATGTGTACAATGACATGCGATTCTGAAGAGCATAAGACCTTGCCAGGCGAGGGGAAAAATTAGGAGTTTTTCCTAAAATTATTCTTTTGCCATCGAATAAATTTTTTTTAGGTTTTTTAAATAATTCCAAACAGAAAAGGTCTTTAGTAATTTTTCTCTTAAGTTAATAGTTTTTGCTATATAAGCGATTGAAAATTTTGATAATTGCGAAATCGGCCATTTTTAACCCTATATCGGACATTTATCTAAAAATTTCAAAGTTGTCAAAATATTGACAAAGATGATGAAATCCCAAAAAGTTTTTTTTTAATACAATATCGGAAACGCCTTTGTTTTTTAATTGCTAATCAAGCGGGCGCGACACTGTGGTATAAGTGAGGACGTTTGAGTTGGCACAAATTCATTATCTCGAGAATGGGCCAATCTCAAGAGAAATCCTTAGACAGGTCGATTTTTATTTTTAAATTAAGACTTTTGGCATATATGTAATACTAGTGACGTCATCCATCTGAGCGTGATGACGTAATCGATGATTTTTTTAAATGAGCGTAGGGGTTGTGTGATAGCTCACTTGAAACGTTATTTAATTCTCTCTTTACTAATATAAACATTAACATAATTATTTATACAGGGTGTACAAAAAAAATTTTTTTATTAAATTAACTTTGATTAAATTTGACAAATATAAAAAAAAATTTTTTTGTACACCCTGTATAAATAATTTTATTAATGTTTATATTACTGAATAGAGAATTAAATAACCTTTCAAATGAGCTATCACACAACCCCTACTCTTATTTAAAAAAATCATCGTTTACGTCATCACGCCCAGATGGATGACGTCACTATTATTATATATATGCCAAAAAGTTTTAATCCAAAAATAAAAATCGACCTATCTGAGGATTTCTCTTGAAATTTGCCCATTCTCGAGATAATGAATTTATGCAAACTCAAACGTCCTCACTTATACTACAGTGACGCGCTCGCTTGATTAGCAATTAAAAAAACAAAGGAGTTTTCGATATTTTATTGAAAATAACTCTTCAGGATTTCATCAATCAATGTTTAAAGAATATCTACGTACCTTGGCAACATTGAAATTTTTAGATAAATGTGCGATTTAGGGTTAAAAATGGCCGATTTGGCAATTTTCAAAATTTTCAATCGCTTATATAACAAAAACTATTAACTTAAGAGAAAAATCACTAAAGACGTTTTCTGTTTGGAATGTATCAAAAAACCTAAAAAAAGTTTGTTCGATGCAAAAAGAATAATTTTAGGAAACACCCCTAATCTTTCCCCTCGCCTGGCAAGGTCTTATGCTCTTCAGAATCGCCTGTCATTGTACACATTTCTTCTAAATGACTGACTCAAACACATACTTAAATTTAAACCTTACAGTAGAAAGTTTATTTTACCCCCTAAATTTGCACTTTTCGATTCACCTGGTAGATACACGTGCACAGCTGAGGCCTGCCAGGTCATGGTTTTTAGCCTTGGTGTGCTATGAATTATCACTAGAAAAATTTCTAGCCTTACAGGACGACCGTTAGTTGGAGGGTTCACTAGCTCTTAGACTAATACCATGATGTATTCTGTGCTTGGATCTTCCATAAATAATAAACAATAAATAAATTTCTAGTGATTTCACATCTTAAATCAATTATTATTTATAAAATTATACTATCAATATTATTTAACAAACAACTCAAAATATTCCTTAAGCCGCATCAAATATTTAGTAGCCTTGTTTGTCACTGTCATGTCACCACATTCTGTTCGACTGAGTGCGTTGTATGACAAAGATAGCGAATGTTCGATTTGGAAAATATCACCACGGACAATATCCTGAAAAAAAAACAATAAATATTTTTGGAAAAATTTCAACGCAGAATGAAAGACTACATCATTACCAAGGGTAGAGAGTCCCTTAAAAGAAATACTGAGATATTTGAAACTAGAAATTACATTTAATTTCCTCTTTTTTTAAAGCCCGGTAATTTATTAAAATAAACATTTAGACAAGGCGAAAACGGCGGGTTCGTTGGAAAAAATATTCCCATGAGATTTTTTTGCATAATCACATTCGTGAGACACCCCAGAATAAGGTTCAAGAAGTCGCCCACGCGAAAATTGGTCCAACTTTTTTTTTAACATTTTTTTTAATCAAATTTTAAAAATAAGTATTTTCGATCCGTACAAATTTTTTTAGGTTTTTTGGACCATTTTGGGCAAAAAAGTTCTCTTATAATTTTTCTCTAAAGTTGATCGTTTTCGAATTTAAAATTTGAAAAACGCGTATGTTGCCATTTTGGAAACTTAATAACTCGGTTAAAAATTATTATTATGAAAGTCAGAAAGTGGCTATATCAAAGTTTAAATCTTACCCTACATGATCCTAAAAAATTGTGTCATTAATTTATTACTAAGCTGTTATTTTTAATTACTAACCATGAGCGGTAAGATCGTATTGACACGGCTGTAAATGTGAGTGCGAGTAAGATGCACCATTGACTGCCGGAATGTCATCTCTCTCGCACTCACATTGACGGCTGCCTAATACGTGCATGGCGCTCATTATTATTACTTAAAAATAACAGCTTAGTAATAAAATAATTACAAAAATTTCTTTAGGATCTTGTAGAGGGGGCTTTAAACTTTGGTTTAGTCACTTTCTGACTTTTATAATAAAACTTTTAATCGAGTTATTAAGCCTTGAGGATCGTCAATTTTCGTTTTTTTCAAATTTATATTGCTTATAACTCGAAAACGATCAACTTTAGAAAGATTACAGAAAAATTATAAGAGACCTTTTTTGTTCAGAATGGTTTAAAACATCTAAAAAACATTTGTCCTGGCCAAAAATATTGATTTTTGCAATTTGATTAAAAAAAATTGTTAAAAAAAATTTGGCCCACTTTTCCCGTGGGCGACTTCTTGAACCTTATTCTGGGATGTCTCAAGAATGTGATTATTTTACCGAAACCGCCGTCTTCGCCTTGTCTATTTATATTATATAAGTTTTAAGGGAATTTCTATCATTCTTTCATTCTACGTTTAAATTTTTCGTTTAACGTTATAATAGCTTTATAATCTAAATAAAAAAATATAAAAAAAAATTTTTAGGAAACGCTTTTATTTAGTTACGAGTGACTAAAATTAAAAATATTATAAAAAAATCAACTAGAAGCAAAAAATAAAAAAATTCAAACACATTCGTAAAAGAAAAGCGTGGGGTGAAAACCGTTTATTCGATGAAGATGCGCCCCACGCTTTTCTTTAACGAGTGTGTTTGAATTTTTTTATCTTTTGCTTTTTAGTTGATTTTTTTTATAATATTTTTAATTTTAGTCACTCGTAACTAAATAAAAGCGTTTCCTAAAAAATTTTTTTTATATTTTTTTATTTTTTACTTTTTAGTCTAAAGGCCGCGTCCCACCATCAAATAATTTGATCAAACTGGTTTGAGCAAA
The DNA here is from genome assembly GCF_917563875.1 of Diabrotica virgifera virgifera. NCBI lineage: Eukaryota > Metazoa > Arthropoda > Insecta > Coleoptera > Chrysomelidae > Diabrotica > Diabrotica virgifera. Next base: position 269,398,701 of record NC_065443.1, read on the forward strand.
CTGAAAGTGACAGTTAGTGACGTCACATCCTGAGTGTTCATTGTGGATAATAATGAAAAATTTTAATTTTAAATAAAGTACAAACAAGTTAGACAACTCAATACAAAAAATTTGATCAAACTAGACTGATAGTGAGAGCACAGATTTTTAGAATTTCAAAAAAACTGCAATTGTGACGTCACTTTGACGTACTTCCCGAGTTTGCTCAAACTGTTTGATCAAATTATTTGATGGTGAGACGCGGCCTTAACAGTTTTCAGACATTAAAATATATCATGTTTATTAAAATACATGTATAAAATATAACATGATTAACAACCATGAAAATTAGTCGGAATCGGCAAAAAAAATTTAATATCTATTGTTTATTTATGAAGCATAATGTAAACAATTAACGTAAAAAGCGAAATTATGTATAGTTCATATAACTAGCTACAATCTCTAAAACTTTCAAGTTTCTTCATTGTAAAAAACAAGGGAATTTAAGCATTTTCCATTAAAATCGTGTTTTTTATTTAAACAATTTTTTATTTAAACATAAAATTTTTTTATTGACTATTCGTGTATTGTTCCTGCGAATGCATATGTCTGCAAATTTTCATTCATTTTCATTGAAGAAAAGGCAGTCAAATTAACGTCTAAATATTTGACACAAACGATTGACCTAGAGAAAAGTGTTTAATAATAAATTACATACATTCTTCTTTTTTGTCAAATAATTTAATTAAAAAATTATTTTTGGACACCATGTACAACTAATTATATAAATTTTTATATTACTGAATAAAGAATTGAAATGACCTTTCAAATGACCTATCGCATATCCCCTATTCTCATTTAAAAAAATCATCGATTACGTCATCGCGCCCAGATGGATGACGTCACTAGTATGACATATATGCCAAAATATCGTAATTTAAAAATAAAAATCGACCTCTTTCGGGATTTTTCCTTAAAGTCGCCTTTTTACGAAAAAACGAATTTATTCCTTTCATATGCATCGTACTGTATAAACAAATATACATATGAGTGTTCAAAATTTAAAACTTTATTGTTTATTTATGACGCATAACGTAAACAATTAACGTAAAAATTGAAATAATGTATAGGTGATCTCATTAGCTACAATCCGTAAAAGTTTCAAGTTTCTGCATTGTAAAAAACAAGTGAATTTAGGCCTTTTTCCATTAAAATCGTTTTTTTTATTTAAACAATTAATAAACATAAACAAAAATTTTTTGTTGTCTATTCGTGTATTGTTCCCGCGAGTGCATATTTCTGCAAATTTTCATTCATTTGCATGGAAGAAAAGGTAGTCAAATTAACATCCAAAGATTTGACGCAATCTATTGAACTAAATAAAAGCGTTTAACAATCTTAAGATAACATGCTAAGAATTTATTTTGTATACAAAAATATTTTATTATATTATTATTTACAAGTTTATTTTCAAATTTTCTACACCCACTACTGCAAATTGGTGTAACTTACAAACAAGGTTGGGGTACAAGTGTACCCCAGGTAGCATTCCAGGGTTCAAGTCGCCTTTTTACGAAATAACGAATTTATTCCTTTCACTTGCATCGTACTGTATAAACAAATATATGAGTGTCCAAAATTTAAAACTTTATTGTTTATTTATGACGCATAACGTAAACAATTAACGTAAAAAGTGAAATTATGTATAGGTTATATCATTAGCTACCATCCGTAAAAGTTTCAAGTTTCTACATTGTAAAAAATAAGAGAATTTAGGCCTTTTTCCATTAAAATCGTTTTTTTTTATTTAAACAATTAATAAACATAAACAAAAATTTTTTGTTGTCTATTCGTGTATTGTCACCGCGAATGCATATGTCTGCAAATTTTCATTCATTTGCATGGAAGAAAAGGTAGTCAAATTAACATCCAAAGATTTGACGCAATCTATTGAACTAAATAAAAGCGTTTAATAAAACAACAATTTTAATAACACGAAAATATCAAAAAACACATTTATCTCAATAAGCTTATCGATTTTTTATATGCCGCTTCATTTTTAACTTCAAATGTCTCAAAATAGTATATTACATACCTAGCGGGAAAGTACTCTATTTCAGCCGAGCGGCAAGGTAGTTTACCGAGGTGCGAAGCACCGAGGTAAACTACAGACGCGAGGCTAGAATGAGTTCCCGCGAGGTTTGTATACTATTTTTTACTCACAATCGGTTAGTATTTTATGGATTTCTAATACTCACAATCTACCAATAATAATTTCGTTTCAAATATCTGTATCCATTTTCATTATGTGATAAGATGAATTATTTTAAGTAACCTGTGAGATCGTTGCTAGGTAACAAAACAAGTTTGTTGAATCTGATATTTAGGCGATACACGACGCCATTAATTGCACATATAATCAAATTGTGTTTATTTTACAAAAATGTCTGATAGTGAATTTGAATGTACGCCACCAGAACTGCGGGTAGCTGCAGAGAGAGCTACTGAAGGAATAATTCCTGAAAAAAGCAGGGAGAGGTATGAAAATACCTATGAACTATACAGTAAATGATGCGTGGCTAAAGGTGTGCAGCATACCTCTGAGGCGGTATTCTTGCTTATTTTTGTGAAATGAGTAAACCAAATAAAGCCTCCACATTATGGTCAAGATATTCGATGTTGCGAGCAGTATTAAACTTTAGGCATAATGTTGATATTAGTAAATACGCAAAATTGCGGGCATTTTTGAAAAGGCAGAATGTGGGATATCAAGCTAAAAAGTCAAGTGTTTTTTCTGAAGCAGACATCGATACATTTTTAAACAATGCCCCGATAGAATATCTTCCTCAAAAGGTAATTTTAATTTATTTAGTGCATATTAAATATATGTTATATTAAATTTTTTTAGGTTGCTTTAATTATTGGCATTTCCGGAGCCTGTAGGTGCGATGAACTTTTAAAAATGAAAATAAGTGACCTGGAGATTTTAGAAAATCGAATTATAATAGTGATTCCTGTCACAAAAACCTACTCTTCCCGTACATGTGTAATTACAAAATCGGAAGGGATAAAAATAATACAGCAATACTGTGACCTTCGTAATAACATTGACTGTGAAAGATTTTTTTTAAAAATAAGTTTTGGTAACATTTTTCAATTTTATACGAGCTATTAAAAAAATATGAATTTCGCACAAGAGTAAAATACCTTTATAGTTCACAATATTTCAACTAAAAGGATGCAATTGCATATTGAAACATAGTTTTTAATTCTAAACAACTTTTTATAATAACAAATGTCAATATTGTGAAAAATAAAAGTACTTTACTCTTCAGCGAAATTCATATTTTTGACATACCTCGTATAAAATTGACAACATTTAATATCATATAATTTTATCTTAGTTGTCAGACTATGCAGAAAGTTTTAAAAGAACAACTTGTTTTAGTAATATTAATAATAACGGAGCTATCATATATAAAAATGGTGTTGGGTGTCCGTGATTTGAGGAAAATTTTCAAAGTTTTTTTTTTTCAATTAGAACAGTGTAGCACATTATAACATAATTTTTAATTACAAAAAACTTTTATAAGTGACAGTTTCCGATATTGTGAAATATAAAGGCACTTTACTCTTGAGCGAAATTCATATTTTTTGACATACCTCGTATACTGTCGATAAAATTTGATATCTGATGATTGTGTCTTAGGTTTTAGACTATGCAGAGTACTTTATAAAGAATAACTTTTTTTCGTAAAATTGTTTATATACAAAAAATATTAAAAAAGTTTCCCATATGGTTCCAAGTAACGCAGACACATTGTATATATCCACCCTTCATGTATTGGATTTGAATCGAAATTATACGTAAATCCAACAAAACTTAACAGATATTTCACTTTCAATTCAATCGAAATACAAAAAAGGAATCATTAACCTCTTGTGGTAAAACCAAAATTAGCTGTTTGCTGTAATATTTGTCAAATTACTGTTTTATGTACAGTTAATGGCAAGAAGTGGCGAACGGGCCCCCGACAAAAAGTAAAGAGTAAAAATGTTCAAATAATTGATGGATTCGACCGTTACTTGATGGAAGTTCATTTTATCTCACAATAAATCACTGAAAAACGTTTGTTTTCTAAACACCCCGTATTTAAACAGTTCTTATATTGGTGGAGATACGTGGATGACATACTAGTCTGCTTTACAGGAACTAACAGACAACTTGACCATTTTCTATCATACATTAATTCACTTCATTTTAATATTGAGTTCACAATAGAAACAGAACAGAATAATTGCATAAATTTTCTAGATGTAACGATTACCAGACTACACAACAAACATGAGTTCTCCGTATATCATAAACCTACCCATACTGACACAACTATACACAATTTATCATCCCATCCTACACAACACAAATTAGCAGCCTACCATAGCATGATACATAGACTGACAGAAATTCCTATGACAAAAAATAACTTCGAGACAGAACTAAATATCATTAGGCAAATAGCAGTAAACAATGGCTATAACGAACAAACAGTTAACAACATTTTAAACCAAAAACTCCATAAGAAAGCCTTGAAATTAGTGTATCCACCACCACAAAAAGAACCCAGTACCTTCTGCTCTCTCACATATACTGGCAAAATAACAACAAAAATAGCCAGATACATAAAAAAGAAAGGAATAACACCAGCTTTCAGAACTAACAACAACTTAAGCAAACATATTAAAAACAATAAAAGCCGAAAGAGAAAGCAACTACAGAGTGGTGTGTACAAACTAACTTGTGGTGACTGTCCGAAACCTTACATCGGTCAAGCTGGCAGAACTTTTGACAAACGGATAGCAGAACACAAAAGGGCTTTCAACAATAGAAAAACAGACACTTCTACATACGCACTTCACCTTCTAGATCATAATCATTCTTTCAATGAAGAGTTTCAAATTCTACATATTCAAAATAAAGGCCTTAAGCTATCACTTTTAGAATCAATGGAAATTAATAAATTGAAAAATACAGATATAATTCTGAATGACCAACTTGAGACAAACAGCTCCCCACTCCTCAACCTCTTCAGTTAAAGACTTAAAAAGGCAAACACATTGTAAAATATATCACTTGAGAAAGGCACTTTGCCGAAACAGCTGTAGTAATAACATAGTTGTAATAAATTTTGTGGAAGTATAGAAAACAAACGTTTTTCAGTGTTTTATTGTGAGAAAAAATGTTCAACTATTATAGAAATAAAATTGTCAATAGTAAAAATATGTAATAAGAAACATTTCAAATATAAATTTTGTTAAGTTTTGAATATATTTATAATAGTGATTATTTCATTCATAGAAGATTCTGACCAATAGAAAGCTACAAAAATAAAAATTAAGCTGATTATTTTTTAATGATTTTAACTTCCAATCGTATAGTTAGATATTTGATCACGTGTTTAATTCTGTCCAATCATATTAAAATTATACTGAGAATTTTCTACTGTAGAAAATTACCGATAGCATTTTTTTAAGTAGATTGTTTCTGTTTAATGGCAACCAGTTTCCTAGTTTTGACAACTGTCACATTTAACAAAATATCCATGATATACGTATTAAAAAATAATCTTACGAATATCACACGAAAGTAAGAATAACTAAGAAAGTCATGTTTCATTTTTACTCAAATTTGTTGTCATTGGGCAATAGCCACTCGAGCCCTGCGGGCTCTCGTGTCTATTGCCAGATAACAAATTTTCGAAAAACTGTCGCAATATTTTCAACTTATTCTCACTCTCTTGTGATACTATACCCGATAATTTTTGATAATTTCCCGTCGTCAAGTATATTACGTCAGATGCCCTTCGTTGCTATGAAAAAATACATTCAGTGACATTAATGACAACCAATGTTTTAAAAATTATAAAAGTGATGACTTTCAACCGTCAAAAATATTTATAACAACTGTGTATTTAATTGTACTAATTTGTACTTACATAAATAAATTACAATAAAATTTTGGTTTTGAACAGTTTTATTCATGAAATAATCGCAAAAAATTGCACTCGATCTCTAAAAGTAATATAGAATTTTAGAGCTCTTGTGCAATTACTACTGAAAATATTTATAATACAGGTACTTTTCGAGTTTTCTGATTGGAAAAGATGTCTATAACTTTTGAAAAATCGCATGATTTTACCAAATCATTCTCAATGCACAAAGTTGATAGGCGAGTTTATTAACCAATCTTGTTTCATTGTAGATATCGCAGCATTCTTTATGCGGGAAAAAAACTAAAGGATCTTTTCGCTTTTGCGACTGTCACTGACAATGTGCAAAATATTCTTAACGCAATAACGCCGTTAGGAAATAATGAATCTAATTTGAGATGTTTAATTTTATTAAGTAAATCTATTGGATAAATTGCAGGGAAAGATTCAAGGAAGGCGCAGCATAGGTAGAAGAAAAATGTCCTGGCAGAGAAATCTCAGAGAACCGTTTGGATTCAACTCAACTGAACTCTTTCGGGCTGTAGTGTCAAAAGTTAGAATAGCAATGATGATTGCCAATCTTCGTCGTGGAGATGGCACGTAAAGAAGAAGATTGGAGAAAGTTGAGATTTACCAATATTATCCTCGTTATCGCTCTCAAATGAAAAAATTCATCTATCAATTCTTCACTGATGTCTTCTTTATAAAACTCGCGCAATATATCAATTTTTTTCTAAATATCCTCGTCATCGTCATCTCGGAATGTTCACAAAATGTTAAATAGCGAATCAATTTCATTTACCGCATTAAATATTCTGGTTAAATTGCTTATTATTTGACAATATTAATTAGTTCACGGCGAAATTTATATTTTTGGTTAAATTGCTTATTATTTGACAATATTAAATAGTTCACAGCGAAATATTGCGTCTGGCTCAAAATTATCAGTCGCATCACTACTAGGCCCAGGCAATCATCAAAAAATCAGAGGCTTCTTGCCCAGTTTTTCTTTATTTGATGTAAATTATGGTTTTATTCCATAATTATTGCTGGTAACTAATTCACATTCTTCAACAATGGAAGACATGATCCCTTTAGATTCTGACCCTGTATATTCTTCAATCAATTTTTGCTTTTTTATAAATCTTCTAGAAGCCCTGATATATTTTAATTCTCCATATCCATAGTTATCTGACTGCACTGCAGCATTTGATTTCCGTGATTTATTGCTGTTAAAATTTTACACCAAATCAACTAAAGGACATGTTAAATATAGCCGAGGATTTTAATTAAACGTATCATGGACAAAAAATGAAGAGAGAAAAAAACAGGAAAAATTACGTCTTTGGTCTGGTCAACGCCAGGCCCCTTACATCGCCCCCCGGTAAAATGTACCGCCTGTACCGCCCTCTCGGCGGCCCTGATGGGGACTAGAGGTAAACACTAATAAAACAGAAACTAAGTGAATCGATGGGGCAAAACAGGAGTTAATATTAAAAAGTGGAGAACACATGGAGCCTCCTGCAAAATATAAATATCTAGGATTACCTATTACGAATGACGGCACAATGGACCATGAAATGAGGTACAGAAACATACAGGGTAGGCGAGCAATATCGATACTAAAAGCCGTTCCTCTGGGATCAGACAAAATCGAAAGCCAATAAACAATAAATATATAACACCATAATCCGGGGCGTTGTAACTTATAGCAGTGAAGTGTGGCAAATAAAAGTAAAATGTTAGACCAATCCATTTTCTGATATTGGCCAGCTATTATAATATATGTCTGCGACCAGGGCCGCTCTCGCCCTCCATCTTGCCTTATAAAATTAACTGTAGAGGTCGGTTTTCTTTACGGTGTTAATTATTTCTTTGTCTTTTCGTAGCCCCTCGAGAACAGTTATGTTAGTTGTATGGTGTATAAATGAGACCCCCAGATCAGTGCCGGTTTAAACTTAACTTCGGGCCCTGGGCGCTGGAGGTTTAGGTGCCCCCTTCATTGCTATTCGTTGTCAGTTTTTTAACAAGAAAATACATGCATTAACTATAAAGGTTTATTGTAAAATACATAAAGTAATTTTTTTAACAAGCAAGAAGAATAGCAAACGTAAAAATAATCCAAAAAATACTAGTTTAGTATTTAGTGTTTCTTTCACATTCATTAATACTCTAAGGGCCGGTATTTCCAACCTCACTTAAGTCAAAGCTTACTTTAAGCCTTTGCTTAAGCTTAGATGCCTGTATTTCCACTTCAATTTGAGGCTTAAGCCTAGGCTTAAACCAAATAATTTTAAGCTCGCGCGGGAGTTGGTTTAAGCCTTTGCTTAAAATTTGTTTTCTGTTTTTTGAGGTTATTTCTATAGAGTATTAATTAGAAAGTTATTTTGAAAACCAACTTTTCAGTAATAACGTTATTGTTAGATTATTAAATAATAATCTATTAATCTATTAATCTATTAATTTATTAATCGTAATAACGATTATTAAAATTCTTACTACTTTTGGAAGGTGTAGGCACATGAAAATTATTTCACAATGCTTGGTAGGTATATTTATTTTACAAAAATAAATTTATATTCGAATTTGACATTTTAAGGAATATATCCAATAAACAAAATTACAAAGACGGATCTATTCAGGGGCGTCATTTGATAGGGGGCAGGGGGGGCATTTGCCCCCCCCTGGCCCTGAAAACTACTGAAATTTACAAAAAATAGATCAATTTTGTATTATGTTTGCATATAAATGTATTGTATATACAGTATGTCCCTGTAAGTTGTATCCATATGGAAAACTTTTTTATTATTAATTTTACGAAAAAAAGTTATTCTTTATAAAAACTCTGCATGGTCCAGAACCTAAGATTTAACCATCAAATATCAAATTTTTTGAATATTATACGAGGTATGTCAAAAAGTTTGAATTTCACTCAAGAGTAAAGTAGCTTTATTTTTCACAATATTGAAAATTACTATTATGAAAAGTTGTTTGGAATTAAAAACTGTGTTCTAGTATGCAATTACATCATTCTAATTGAAAATTTTTTTTTTTAATTATGGATAACTAACCTTATTTTCAGTTATTTTAATTCAGATAACTCTTTCATTATTAATTTTACGAAAAAAAGTGATTCTTAATAAAAAGTTCTGCATGGTCTAAAAGCTAAAATACAACTATCTTATGTCAAAGTTTATCAATTTTATACGAGGTATGTCAAAAAATATGAATTTCGCTCAAGAGTAAAATACATTTATTTTTCACAATATCGAAAATTGTTATTATGAAAAATTATTTAGAATTAAAAACTATGTTCCAGTATGTAATTACATCCTTCTAATTGAAATATTCTGAACTATAAAGGTACTTTACTTTTGATCTAAATTTACCTTTTTTGACATACCTCGTATAAAATTGATAAAATTTGACATAAGATGGTTGTATTTTAGATTTTAGACCATGCAGAACTTTTTATTAAGAATCACTTTTTTTCGAAAAATTAATAATAAAAGAGTTATCTGAATTAAAATAACTGAAAATAATGTTAGTTATCCATAATTTTTCAAACAAAAAAATTTTCAATTAGGATGTAATTGCATACTAGAATACAGTTTTTAATTCCAAACAACTTTTCATAATAGTAATTTTCAATATTGTGATAAATAAAGCTACTTTACTCTTGAGTGAAATTCAAACATTTTGACATACCTCGTATAATATTCAAAAAATTTGGTATTTGATGGTTAAATCATGGTTTTGGACCATGCAGAGCTTTTTATAACGAATAACTTTTTTTCGTAAAATTAATAATAAAAAAGTTTTCCATATGGATACAACTTACAGGGACATACTGTATAATGCTTGCCCCCCCCCTATCAAAATTTCAAATGACGCTCCTGGATCTATTGCTTATGCAAAATAGCAATAAAAATATAACCCAGAGAAAATATAGACAATAAACTAACAACACATGTACCATGTACACAAAATTATGTGAAGTAATTGACATTGATACAGATGACAATATAAAATTAAACGTCAACAGTAGTGGGTTTTACCCCAGAACAGTTAGTTTTGGCATTTTGACGTATTCAGAGGTACCAAACCAATTAACTTTACAGTTGAGCATCAGTTTAGTTAAGGAAATGATGGAAATACAGCACCCGGCTTAAGCTTCTCCTTAACTTTTAACACAGGCTTAGCTAAGCAAAAGCTTAAGTAGCTATTGAAATACCGGCCCTAATTCATTTATTTCCCACTTTGTTCATTTTGTGGTGTTTGCATCAAAGACCATATTGCATTTTATCATTATTACGTTCCAAATTCCAGCTTCGAAATAATTGTTACACATGTTTTATCATAACTATAGACCATGTTGTATTTTTCTGCTGCTAAAATTATTTGATCATCGGCAAACAAAAGATTTTAAAATAATTGTCAGCAATTTTTACTCCCGTCTGTTCACATTTCTTGCACCTTAAGTTTTTTAGCGATTCATCTATAGGTATAAATATTGATACTAGCCAGTCTATATCTAATACAGAAAAATAAAAATTTAAATTGTTTCCGAACTCTGTTGTTAGCCTACTACACTCTGGGCCAAAATTAACCGGCCAGCTTAAAAATGGGTCAGTTTTGATGTCTTATATCTCCTAAACCTGTTATCCGATTGAAGTGATTTTTTTAATATGTTATAGCCTTGTTCCTTGACAATATCGTTATAGTAATATTGTTACTAAATAGGTAAATTTTTATTGTATATCGGGTGTACGAATCAAACTGTGTTTTTCTCTTAAACTTTGCATCACCCTGTGGAATATTCTAGCATTTGCAGAATACTGAAATTAAAAACTGACTATAGCCTCATGCTTTCTCAACAAGTTGTTGTTTGGTTGATTTGCTTATATTGGATAATTAAAAAGGTAGGTGCTTTAACAACTAGACATGTTTTTATCAATACAGGGTGTTTTTAAAGAAAATTAGCAAAGTTTATTCTGCATGAAAAATAATGACAGTTTGCTTTATAAACTTATGTCCGCAAATGCTTCATTTCCAAAATAGGGGATGTTGAGATTTTTCTGACAAACTGACGATTTATTTATTGCTTTAAAACCGGTTGAGATATGCAAATGCAATTTGGTGGGTTTTATGACGTAGTTATTGCATATTTTTTGACACGGCTAATATGAGCCATCATATTACCCCTATGCGCGCCAATGGTGGATCTTAAATGCTTAATTGTATGCTAACAAATATGGAATAACTACGTATTAAAAACCACCAAATTGCACGTGCACGTCTCAACCGGTTTTAAAGTAATAAATCGTCAGTGTTTCAGAAAAATTTCAACAACTTCTATCTCGGAAACGAAGCATTTGCGGACATAAATTTATAAAGCAAACTGTCATTATTTTTTCATGCACCCCTTAAACTTTGCCAAAAATTTTTAAAAACACCCTGTATTGATAAAAAAACATGTCTAGTTGTTAAAGCACCTAACTTTTTTATTATCCAATATAAGCGAATGAATCAAACTACAAAATGTTGAGAAAGCATGAGGCTATAGATAAGTTTTAATTTTAGTATCCTACAGATTCTAGAATATTCCACAGGGTGATGCAAACTTTAAGAAAAAAACACAATTTGATTCGTACACCCGGTATACAATGAAAATTTACCTGTTTAGCAACAGTATTATTATAACGATATTGTCAAGGAATAAGGCTATAACACATTAAAAAATCACTTAAATCGGACACCCATTTTTAATGAGGCCGGTTAATTTTGCACAGGGTGTAGTACGCCCAGAATATTTTCCAGAAATACAAGTCGCCAATATATTGTAAGTTTTCTCTCCAAAAATGGTAGTCGACTTTTGCGAATTGCCAAATCCGATATGTTGTTAATTTTTTAGGGCCCAGCGATTGATACATGTTTTTTTCTTTAACATATAAATTACTAACACTGAAGGGAATGTACAAAAATAATAAATTAATAATATATTATATCATTGTTTAATAAAGCAAATTAAAAATAGTACGGAGAGCGACATCTTACGAATTATGATCGAATAACGGAATCCGAAAGAGGTTTAACGAATGGTACCGTGAAGAAGTACTTACCAGTAGATGGTAAAATGGCTGTTTGGGGCTACCTTAAAATTTCTCACGATAGGAAGCGCTAGTTAGGTAGGAATGTAATAAACTAGTTTATAGGTAGTACTTTTTGTACATTTTATATATTTACAGTACAGTTTTTTTTCAAAGTCAAAGTCAAATTTATTCATCACATGCGACATTATACAAAGTTGTACATGTATGAGACAAGTCAAAGTTACAGACATATAATGTACATTTTAAAAGTATATCAATTAACAAATACGACAAAACATACTTAAAAGTTATTTTTAGAATATGGCTCTAGCTCACAAATGTATTGATGTACACACCTCCGAAAGTTTGGCTGATGTAAATTCATTCGTATTCGTCGATTTATAGTATCTTTAGTAAAATAATTTAGAAGTTCAAGCTCTACGAAATTAATTCAAATTGGAATGTTTGCACCATTAGAAACATTATATGCAGCATTTCAAGGTTTAGGCTGGCAATTATTTCGGCGTAGGTACCTACATGTATGCCCAGGTGGCTACAGCTCTTACATATTGACTTGAAATTTTAATAATAATAGCAGTTCACTAAGCAAAAAAGTAAGTAAAAAGTTTTTAGTAATCCGTGATTACAAGTAATGAATTTTTTTTTTTGAAATTTTTGGAATAATTTTTCCGTAGGTAGGTATACTTAATAACTCAAAAATGAGATAAAGTATGGTTGAGATAAAGTATGGAACCAAGCAAATATCTTTGAAACGAACCCAGGCAACCAAGTGACGTCAATAACGCCGAGGAAACGTCAGTGTTTGGTTGAATATATACACGTGTTTGAACATTACGTCGTGTAAACATCTTTTGTAGGTGATTTTAAATACTTAAGATTAATGACGTTAAAATACCTTTAAAAACACGTTTTCATTTCAGACAGCCTAAGCAAAGCCTAAGTCTGACGTCACGAAATTGGGAGGAGCTTACTTGTCAAAAGCGTCAAAAGTTACAAAACAAAGGTTATGTTGGAGTTTGTATTTGTATTTTTGTATCATCTTTTCACTTTTGTTTGTCATTTGTGAACTTAATAAACTTACCACAATGCAAAGTGATTATTTAATGAAATTATTATTGGAACCTCCAGATGTTGGAGAAAGTGAGAAAGGTAGGCGAAACAATTTTTATTTATTATTCATTTTTCCCTAATATTTATCAATAATGATGAATTTTGCAAGCAATAACATTATTTCTTTTATTGTTTTAGATATTCATTGAAGCTGAAAATAATTGGACATTTAGATATTCCACCAATTACTATTATAATGCTATTATAAATATTTATACATATCTGGTGGAGTCTCACAGTTAGACTACTTTAAATAGCAGATGAAAGCATACAAAAGCCTTCAGGCACATAAGAGCCTTTACAACTGGATTTGTTTTGTTAACAAAATTGTTAATGATTTCTATATTATTGTTGGAAAGGTATGCCTTTATTTTATTTATTCACCATTAAGAAATATATGAATAACAGTATTAGTGTCTTTTGGATAAATTGGATTTAAATATTAGATTTATTTACGTTTATATATCTGTATGAAACCAGACATACAGTCGAAAAATGAAAGAATACCCAAAACGTCACATCAATCACATATTTTGTATTTGCTGTTTTTTTCCATAAATAACAAACGAGAGAGATAGATTATTAATAATCTGAATAATATGTGACTGATGTGATCGTTCATGGGTATTCTTTCATTTTTCCAACTGTATTGTCGTCCTAATTTGTAAACTCCATATTTCTCTGAAAATGAGTTATTACTGCCATTTATTTGAAAAAAATCCCTACTTGTTTAAAAAGGATGTACATTCATATTTTTACCAGTACAGTAAATAGTGACATCTTCGTATACACTGTATCTCCCTTGCGGCAAATTTAGTACGAAAAATATGTAACTCCTCAGTTTCTCATACCACACGACTGACCTCACTGTTTAGAAAGTGATATTTTCAAGAAAAAGTTGGTGGTAAATAATATTAAATACAGTCGGAAAAATGAAAGAATACCCATGAACGAACATATAAAACACGCTGTATTTTCCTGTCACCGTATCACAAAGGAAATTGTCCAGTGCAAGTACATATAACAATAACTATTAATTATTACATGTAATTTCGCTGGCCAATTTTTTGTGTGACACGGTGACAGGAAAATACAGCGTGTTTTATATGTTCGTTCATGGGTATTCTTTTATTTTTCCGACTGTACTCATTAAACAATATACAAATGTTAGTGATATGTGTATCTAAAAATTATTCCATTTTAGCATCATATCTTTTAAAATGGGAGATATGTAGTATTCACATTAGGCATATTTAGAGAAATAGTTTTTTGTGATTTTGTAGTTTTTTGAAAATTTGGATAAATGGAGTTACGCAGTTTACAGATTAGGTCGACGACATGTAATTGCTATGATAGAAAAGAGAATAATAAACAGTCATGATTGTTTGTCCTAAAATTATATTATATGAATGTCTGATTTTAAAATATTCTCAATCATTGTAAAGAACGCAAATACTCAAATAAAAATAAATTTTTATAGTTGAAGCATGCCCACAAAGATAAAATATTTTTTTAGGTGAAGAATTCACAAAAAGCTAACGCTAAACCACTAGATGCTTGGGTGATAGCCAGTTCCAATGGCATAGCAAATGCACATTGTATGTGTATGGCCGGTAATAGTGAAGTTTGCAGCCATATTGCAGCAATCTTATTTGCAGCTGAGTATGCCCACAGCAAGACAGAAGACGAAGAACCCAATGCATGTACAGATGTTACAGTTATGTAGAGGGTTTGGAGATAGCAACATATGCATTCTCTGATGAAAAACTAATGAATTTTGAAACTGTTCGGTCAGAGTGCTTGTTGCACTCTCTAAACAAACTGAAATATAAGACGGCTTTGGCTTTATTTTGCAGCGATATGAAAATAGTTCTTCATTTTTAATTATAATGTACTTACTTCGTCATCATGAGTATTTATGAATTAGTCTTTTAAGTGTGTATTATCAGATATCACATGTAAATTGTTTTTATCATTTTAATTTGGTCATTGCAGTTCCTTAATCAAAAAATATATTTTTCAGGTGTCTTTAGATCTTTTTGTATGCAAAAATATGTAATAATTATTTGGAATCAATTTGAGGATTATAAGAGCATGAAAATATATGTGAGAACACAGACTATTATAGTTTTGTCCTATTTTTATCATTCAATCGTTTTCCTTAAAATTTATAAATATAAAGCAGATAGTTTTCATTGAAATTCAATATATTGGGTCTTATTTGTATGTATTCATTTCTGACTAAAGGTACGATTCTGACAACGACTGCAGACGTCAACTACAAACATCAGTTGCAGTTGTCAGCATTACGGACGTTACTACTTTGCACTATTTATTTGTACGAGACTGATTCCGACATTTGACTGCAACTGCTGTCCGGCAGAACGTCAGTTGCTAATAATTATGCAAATTAATATTGCAAAATAATGACGTCTGTCATGGTGACAACTGTAACTGCCATCTGCAGTCGTTGTCGGAATCCTACCTTTAAAGTGTGTGGTATAAATATAATAATTATAGGTATATATTACATAACTGTTTTTTTATTTTTTGTTCATAATGCTTTGGCTTAGCCAATTAGCCAGACTATTTGTTTTTGTATGGTATTACAATAACAATTAATTTAATCATCTAAGCCCACTTATAATCTAAATTTACAGTGTGTTATAATATTCATGGATACATTTTACAATTTTGTGTGATATGTTTACAATTATTTTAAATTTTATTACCTAAGCCTATTTAAAATTTAAATGTACAGGACGTTACATATTTGTAAAGACATTTTAACGTCTGCTGATTATTTTAAAAAAATCATTTTATTTAAATTAATAGGTAAAGGGCAATTTAGATCAACTAACTCTTTATACATTATTTTAATATTTTGTCTGTACTGTCCACACTCCAATATGAGGTGCTGTAGATCTCCAATTCCACCACAGGCGCAATATGGGTTATCACTGATACCTATGCTGTGTTTGTATGCTGGGTTTGGGTTATATATATATTATATAACTATTATAAATATAACTTAAATGGTTTAAACTGAAGTTTGTTATTAAATTGTGACTTAATTTTTAATTTGTTAATAAATGATTTATTAGTTTATACATATTATGTTGTTTCAGTTTTGACACAGTAAATATAATATAAAAAGTGAAAATTCTATGTACATTATATATTATGTTGCATTGAGGATATTGTAATTCTATGCATTTTAACGAGCCTTCCATTTGGTTTTACTTAAATGGAAAAATTGAAATACTAACAATGCCCATACAAATAATTGAATGGGTCTACCGAATAACGTTGTAAGCGCCACATGGTTTGTTTTTGAGAAGCCAAAGAAACAGTTTTAATATTGTGATAATGGTGAGTTTATACATTTTAAGGGTTAGTAATACAGTTTTTAAATACAAAATACATATTGTATTACTCACCTTTAAAATGTGTAAACTCACCATTATCACAATATTAAAACTTTTTCTTTGACTTCTCAAAAACAAACCATGTGGCGCTTACGTTATTCGGCGGACTCATTCAATTATCGTGTATTTCTAAAACCATAAAATGAAAAATAAATCTAAAAAACGACGCAAAATCGACGTAAAAATTACGTTTTTCATATCACGTATTTAAAACGTGAATTATGGTGGAACAAATCGACGTAAAAACTACGTGTTTCATATTACGTATTTAAATTGTGATAAAAATTACGTGAGTTATGGTGGGACATATTCACGTGATTGTCGACGTCGAAAAAACGTGATAAACTGACGTCGTTTGGTGATAATTATGACGTTTTTACAACGTTTTGTAAACGTTATTTGGTTGCCTGGGAGAAGGCCACTATTTATGAAATTTTGCATGCAACTAAAGTGACGCAAAAGGCATCTAATGCCATATTTGTTGTTACTACTCCACTTCCGATTTCACCGGAAATACCCGTACTTATTTACTTTAAATGGGACACCTTTAGGTATACCTTTGAAGATTTTAAAAAAACTTGTTATTTTTAATTCATACATACCAAGTGTGGAAGAAAAAACTAGGGAAGAGGGATCGTGTAAAGTTTGAAACATTGATGCTATAATATACTACGATTATTTTAAAAATCGACCTGTCCGATCGTTTTGCTTATGTGCTAAAATAAATAAATTAATATGGGGGGGGGGTAACACTTATTGCAGCTCACTGTATTTAGCGATTCCTTTATATAATGTCGTTTTATTGAATTTTGAGAATTTTTATTCACAAGAACAAAATATAATTTATTTTTTTTTCATTAACGAAAGGAAAATTCATAGAACATTAAAGAACTTATGTAATAGTATATTATGCAACGAGCATTTAATGATGGTCATTATGAAGCCAGTATGAGGGTTACGACACGAGCCTTATGCGGCGAGTTTCGTATAGAGTACGAGCTTCATAATGATAATTAAATGCACGTTGTATACACTATCTTTTCTATGATCATTCACAACAAAAAATATATTCAAATTTATTAATTTTGTACAGGGGCGTCATTTGATATGGTCAGGGGGGAATTTGCCCCCCTGACCCTGAAAATGACTGAAATTTACAAAAAAAAAGATAAATTTTGTATTATGTTTGCATATACATATAATGTATTGTATATATAATATTTGCCCCCCCCCCCCTAGCAAAATTTCAAATGACGCTCCTAATTTTGTAACACAAATAAATTCAGTAGGTAGTTTGTCACTTTGACGGTTTGTTTACATATTGAGAACTGTAAAAGCGTATGTATTTGACTCGCCATTGGTCACTGCGCGTGTACCATATTTATCACAAATGCCATATCGCGATTCTATTGGTTGAAAATCTGTATCTTAATGAAAATCTGTATCATAATGAAGTTCATTATGATACAGGTAGTGACATAATAATTGATATATTATAGTATGAGAATAGAAAAAAGAACTTAAGAAACAGTAATAAAACAAATCACACAACTCACCCTGTATATTATTAAATAATGGGACCAGACACTTTTTAACGGTCATTCGCTATAGGTCTGGATACCGCGTATGAAAAAAAAGTTGATTACTAGCAAGCTGAAAATTTGTTAATAGATTAAGGGTGTCTAGTCGGACAAACTTTGATATATGGGAACACTGGAACAGGGGAAGTTTTAATTGTGGAACGGGTTAAAAATTTGGAACGGTCAGACCACGAAAACGGCACATGTATTGTGTCCGACAGAACAGACTTAAACTCTCCGAACAGAGATTAAACTCTCATGCAAAAATCAGACTGCTATTTATCACCAAATAAGCGTTTTAATGAGTGGAACATGTAGAATATGTCAAATGACAGGAATTATGACAGGTGATAAATAGCAGTCTGATTTTTGCACGAGAGTTTAATCTCTGTTCGGAGAGTTTAAGTCTGTTCTGTCGGACAAAATAAATGTGCCGTTTTCGTGGTCTGACCGTTCCAAATTTTTAACCTGTTCCACAATTAAAACTGCCCCTGTTCCAGTGTTCCCATATATCAAAGTTTATCCAACTAGACACCCTTAAGCTATTAACAAATTTTCAGCTTGCTATTAATCAACTTTTTTTTCATACGCGGGATCCAGACATACTACATAATATAATCCATAGCATCCATACGAGGTAGGAGGTCGCACGTGTTTCGCATGATTTATCCTGTATACACATCATTTTTTTATCTCTTAAGAGCAAATACATTTGTAAAATCAAGAAAGTCTCAGCACGTCTTGAATTTTGCTGGCATTTTTATTCCTGTTTTTAGAGAGAGATTTTAGAGGAGGTCGCGAATCGAGGCAAAACATTTTAGTTAAATCTGACAGTTGTGAGAATATTTATATTTATGTTTATATAAATCCATATTAGGTAAATACTTCCCATAAAATTAATATTTAAAATATTTTAAGAAAAAAAATATACAAAAATATAGAATACAATTTCACGATATAATGCCATCGAATATACCAATGACATAAAATATTTATATTTACGTCGTTGAAAAATTTCTAATCTAGAATTACAATTGTCATTTTAATCGTTAACATTGTGAAAGTACTGTCACTATAGGTTACTTTGGTTTCAAATTATCTCTATTCGCATCATGGATTGATTATATATTTAGAGCATTGTAATGGTCAACCAATAATTCATCTATGAGTAGGTATAAGTCGCTTTAATATGGAAATACCCTTCAACGGATACACAATTTTCGAAGTTCTATGTATTATGTATAATAATCACGGACGTACGTTTTTTCTGCCACAAGAATGGTTAGGTGTAGACTTTACTGCACTTTGGTTTCATTAGTAATATATTTGCAAAATAGTGTTGGACAGAATGATGAGACTTTACTGCACTTTGGTTTCATTAGTAATATATTTGCAAAATAGTGCTGGACAGAATGATGGTACAGAAGTCAATACACCAAATTTGCGAAAATCTAATGATAATCGTCTCCCGTTTTATACCGCTTTCGTGGCTTTGGGATTATAGCAGGGTAGTCTGTTATATCTAGGGCCTACGGTATACAATGAAGGTAAGAGGGCCAGTGCCACGCTTCAACCGCCTATAAATTACCCCTGGTTTTACCCAAGGTACTCATTTTATTTAGACTGAGTCGACCTGGGGCTTATAGACATTTTTAAAAATGTCTATGTAGTTGTTCTTGCCGGCGGGGCGCTAAGATTTGAATCCCGGCCTACCAGCACTCGAGCCAAGCACCGCTTGAGCTACGCCGCGCAGGCCCTTCGGCTGGCGAAGGATTGCGAAAATCTTATAACCAATAATAATGACAACTCCTCCAACATCACAATTATACTGAAATCGTAGCATCTCATAAAGTTAAATATCATAAAAGCAAACAGAACCTTTTAGCAAAGGGAGATTAATTACATAGGGCAGTCAATGAGAGCAAGAATAGGTTATTACCTCCGAATTCTATCCTACTGCATGCATTTTAATGAAATTTTAGGAATAGCCTGAAAATATCTCCTTATTCAAAGTCTACCCTATGCCGATGTGTGCTTTTGTCTTGGGGGCGGTTCCCACCCCTTCTCGGGGGTGGAAAATTTTTTGGTTAAACAACTACGGAAGTTGCTAGAAAACCTAATTCTAAGCAAAAACTGTTCTATAATTTTTTTTTCGAAAACTCAATATTTTTGAGTTATTCGTGGTTGAAAATTGGCCATTTTCATTGAAATAAACACATTTTCAAACGGTTTTTTGCGAATACCTTAAAAACAATGCATCTAACTAAAAAAATTATATAAAACATTTTTGTAGGTCATAAAAAATCAAAGAGTTTTGTTCCTTCTTCAATCTACTAGTTATAACACAAAAAGAGATATGGTAGGTAAAAAGAGTTTGTTTTTTTGGTACATGCTCAAATCAGTGTATTTAACTTGAAATAACAGAGAAACGGTCGATTTTAGGTGGATAATGCTACCAATACCTTTTATTGTGCTTGAAAAGTCCTTTCAAATATGCAATATTAAATGTCGATTCCATTCAAACTGAGCGAGATATGCTGCAAAAATTGATGACTCACGAATTTTAAGAAAAATTGAGAAGTATATTTTAATCCCTCATCCACAAGAATTTAAATGTATCGTTTTCCTTCTATATTACATTTTACTACAGTGTTATTTTTATGTTCAAAAAGTTAAGCGGGTTTAAAATGAATGGTTTTTGAAAAAAATAAGATCAAATTATAGAGCGCATATTTAAATTTTCTTAAAAATCTTCCTTTTTCTCCATGTAACTTGAAAATGATAAGAGATACTGTTATAAAAAATAAAATCAAAATGTTTATCTAGAAGAAACCTACATTTTTGTATGGCATATTTTTTTGGGCATCTCTTACCATTTTCGAGTTACATGGGGAGTTTAGTTCTAGCTGCCGTAGAGGTAACATCGTTTAATAGTGGCTTGTGAATTTAACCAATATAAGTTAAAAGTTAAACAGTTTTTATTGTAAACACAACTGTAAGTAGAAAAACTTAATTTTTAAAAAAAGAAATACAATTTACATTTCAACGTTCTACTCAATCGAAACCAGAATATTGCCTTAGAACAGTTGAATAGTTTTTACTATAAACACACCTGTAAGGAGAAAAACCCAATTTTTAAACAAGAAATACAATCTACATTTCAGCGATCTACTTAATTGAAACTTGAGTATTGCCTTAGACAAAAACTTAAGTAATTAGTGGTACCTTTAATAGTACGGTTAATATTACTATAATGGATTTAAATTGTCAGGCATGCCATAAAATTATAACACCGACAGATGGTAGCAAACTGGAATGTTCTGGATGCAAAACAACATGGCACGGTGTTTGTGCTCAACCTCAACCCTTAAATTTTTCACCTGCAACCTTGTTGACATGGAAGTGTCAAAATTGTACCACAGAAGCAGATGCTAGCACAATGCACTTCAACGCAATTATGGCTCAGCTTGCTAATTTAAGTAACGCTATCGCAACATGTAACACTCGAATGTCTGACTTACATAATTTAGTAAATTCTCAGTCGACAAAAATTGACGCTTGCATCTCGGAAATAGCGGTTCTAAGAAGAGAAAACGAACAGCTAAAAATTAAAATCCAGAAAATAGAATCCTCTCCTCCCGAAAATATCCTTATAGAGCTGGCTGATAGAAAACAAAGGGAAAAAAATGTTTTGCTCATGGGTGTTCCAGAAAATACAGAATCCGATGAAGTTAATGCACAACAAATATTAAATCAGGTAGCTCCTAACTTACAAATATCTTCGCATCGCCGGCTTGGCTTTCCTCGCCAAGATATGAAACCAAGGCCGCTGAAAGTTACTATGATGTCCAGTGAAGATGCCCTTTTTGTTCTTAAAAATAAATCTAAACTGAATCAAAACTCAAACTCAAACATATACATAAAACAAGATCTGACACCTTGCCAGTCAAAATATCTAGCTGAATTACGAACAGAGCTACAAAGTCGTATAGATAATGGGGAGAAAAATTTAACGATTAGATACATAAACAAAATACCTAGAATTACTACAAGAGGAACAACCAAACGTGATAGAGAGGGACAGGAATCACCTAGACGTGAAAAGGGACTCAAGACTTCAAAGCCTGCTTTATGTGGGGCAAACTCATCTGTACCTGAATAGCAATCATTCAAAATAGTATTTTGGAACTGTCAAGGATTTGCCAATCTGGATGAATTTGTTAGAGATTACAATGATTTTTCGGTTTTATGTCTTACTGAAACATGGCTACTTAATGAGTGTAATAATTTGTCAATTGTTTTGTCATCCTATAATGTTATAAGTAGTCCTGCTTCGAAAGAGAAATCCGTGGGCAGAGCAAGCGGTGGTATCTACATATTTTATAAAAATGTATACAACTGTGTAATTTTAGAAAAAACACCGTGGTGGCTATTTTGCAGACTGGTTTCTCCTTCGGAAGAGTCTATTATTATTTGCACAGTATATTTTAAACCGTCCTTAGATATTGTGTATATTCTAGAACTTTTTCAAGTATCTCTGTCGGAAATTCTAGAAAACCATTTCGATGTTCCGCTTCTAATTGGCGGTGACTTTAACAGTAGAATATCAGATATTGGAGAAGTTCCGCCAGAGATGCTGGAGGGCACAAATCTATCGGAGTATCGTCTAAGCAATGACATGGTTTTAAATACTAAGGGGCGCCATATTATTGACTTCATGAACACCAACTCTTTCTGTCTACTTAATGGGAGGACTGAGTCTGATACACCGGCACAATTTACTCACATTAGCAAAGCTGGAAATAGTGTAATTGACTTAGCATTTATCCAGAACAGTGCAATACCTATTATCCAAGATTTATGTGTAATGAACCATAACAGCCCTTCTGACCACTTTGGTATACTGGTAACTTGCGTTTCCGACTTTTTTCGAGAAAGTCGTTTCAAAAAAGCACTTCCTATACAAAAAAAAACTATATATCAATGGAATACTGACCTTGCCTTTTTCTATAAAATTTCTATGCAACATTCGAATAAAACGTCTCTTTCTATAAATATTGATGCACAGGAACTATACAATAATCTAATGTCAGCAATTAAAGAAACTGCTTCGCAATTACAACTTTGTAAAGAAAAATCTTTCCCGTCGTGTATCAGGCAAAGTCCTCCATGGTTTGATCATGAATGTACCTCAGCTAAAAACAACATGAAACAAAGCCTCAAAACAGCTAAATCAAATAACTTCCGCGACCCCTATAAAACAAATTTTTTGACATCAAAAAAAGCCTATAGACAAATAATTAAAAAGAAAAAACATATATATTTTCATAACCTGTATTCTCAACTTGCAAACAGCAGGGACTCCAAAACATTCTGGTCAGTGATTAGGAAATTTCGGAAAAATCACAATACTTCTTTTATCGATGTAGACGTATGGGAGCAATTTTATTCGAATATATATCCCCCAAAACTATATCATAATGCCCGTTTTTTTGATGCAAGACATCCCATTTTTGACGCTATTATAACCAGTGACGAAATATATAGAGTCCTAAATAACTGTCCCAATCGTAAAGCACCTGGAACTGACCATATTTCTTATGAATTCTTTAAAAATCTTCCAAATAATTGGATACTGTATTTAACGGGCATGTTTAATAGAATACTGGAAACAACCATTACGCCGCATAACTGGAGTGAAGTCATTTTTACTATGATATTTAAAAAGGGCAACAGAGATGATCCAGCAAACTATAGAGGTATTGCCTTACTTAATTGTGTTGAAAAAATATTTACTAATATTTTGTTAAACAGACTCAGAGATTGGGTTGAAGTAAATAATGTTCTTCCCGAATGTCAGTCGGGTTTCAGGGGATCAAGGGGTTGCATTGATAATGTATTCACCCTCACTTCTGCTGTACAACTGCAACTACGACTGAAAAAACGCAAAGTGTACGCTGCCTTTGTAGATTATAAGCGGGCTTTTGACTCCATTATCCATCATTTGCTGTGGCAAAAGCTATTTGGCCTTGGGGTGAGTTCTAAAATAATAGCCATTTTGAAAAACATTTATGATAATGCTAGGATGTACATCAAAACTCCAAACGGCTACACAAGACCATTTGATATTTCAACAGGAGTCTTACAGGGTGAACCTTTGAGTCCACTATTATTTAGTTTATTTATTGCGGATATAGAACAGTTTTTTATTAGTCAAGGATCACAAGGTATCTCCATTGATAGCCAAAATCAAATAATAATGCTATTGTATGCTGATGATTTGGTCATTCTTTGTGACTCGGAAGTTGAACTCGGTAAAAATTTAAGTTATCTAGAAAAATACAGTGACAAAAACCAGCTAACTGTAAATGTTGGCAAAACCAAAATTCTTCCATTTGCCCGAAGCGGTCAAATTGGCAATAAAGGCGTTAAGTTCCTATATAAGAATGAAAAAATAGAAGTTGTTAACAAATTTGTATATCTTGGAGTCACCCTAACCACAACATCACTTTTTAAAGCAATGGCCGATACAACAGTGGAAAGAGCAAAACACGCAATTGGTAACGTGATAGGTTTAATGGCTAAAACCAAAATGAATTCTTGGACATCTCGTGTGCAACTTTTCGATTCGCTAGTTCAAAGCCTTGTTATGAACTGTGTGCCCGTTTGGGGAATGAGATATGCTGACCAGTTAGAAAGAATACAAATAACTTTCTTTAAAAAACTTTTACATCTCAGTATCAATACACCTGATTATGCTGTTAGGTTGGAGACAGGAAGAGTAAAAATTTCTTTTACTATTTTCAAGCTAACTTTAAATTGGCTTATCAAGCTATCGCAAATGCATGATTTAAGACTTCCTCTTATTTGTTTTCTGCGTCAGCTTCAAATTTCTTCAGCAAATAATTCAATAAATACGAACAGATACAACTGGGTTTCACAGTTTAAGCAATATTTTCAAATATTAGATTATGAATTTTCTTGGGATGAAAACATCTCTGATTGGCTATTAAAAAACAAGAAAAGCATGTTAAAAAAGTATATGGATATGCTTCATCAAGAAGACATTCAAGCAGTCTCCATGTCAACATTCTCAACTATTTACAAACATTTATCCGTAGATACCTCAGTACAGAAATATCTGGAATTTCAAATTCCCATAAAATACATTCGTGCCATGGCGCAACTTCGAACATCTAATCGCCATGTGTTAAAATTTACCTATAATGGTATAACATATCATATACGACCATCTGAAATCTGTACTATTTGTAACACAAACAAGTTGGAAACTCTTGAACATTTACTGTTTGAATGTCCCATTTACAGTTCAATGAAACCGGTTAATATGGCCCCCCTTAATAATTGCACCGACCTTATTGGTTGTCTTAATAATGTAACTATAATATCCCTGAAAGCAATTTCAATATATATTTGGAATATCATAAAACTTAGATCTTTTGTTTTAAATGAATAAGCTTCAGTTTCTCCTTCATTGGTGTTTATTTAAGAAAACAAGTCTCCATTTCAGTTAGTTTTAGCGATTAACTTTTGTTTAAATTTGTTAATAGTTACTTATGTTCTAGACTAGTTGTTAGTTATATTCTGTACTTCAGTTTCTCCTTCATTGGTGTTTATTAAAAAAACCAAGTTCTCCATTTCAGTTAGTGATAGCGCTTAACTTTTGTTTAAATTTGTTAATAGTTATTTATGTTCTAGACTAGTTGTTAGTTATATTCTGTACTTACTAAACTCATTGTTATAAAACTGTAGTTTTTAAAAACAAAAAAAAAAAAAAAAAAAAAAAAAAAAAAAAAAAAAAGAGTTACATGGAGAAATAGGAAGAAAGTTTAAAAATGCGCTCAATAATTTGATCTTATTTTTTTCAAAAATCGTTTATTTTAAACCCGCCCAACTTTTTGATCTTAAAAAGAACACTACAGTAAAATGTATTGTAGAAGGAAAACGATGCATTTAAATTCTTGTGGATGAGGGGTTAAATATACTTCTCATTTTTTTCTTAAAATGCGTTAGTCATCAAATTTTTTACAGTTTATCTCGCATAATTTGAATGCAATCGACATTTAATATTGCTTAATTTATAGGTCTTTTCAAGCACAACAAAAGTTATTGGTAGCATTATACACCTAAAATCGACCGTTTCTCTGTTATTTCAAGTTAAATACACTGATTTGAGCATGCACCAAGAAAACAGGTTTTTTCACTTACCATATCTCTTTTTGTGTTATAACTAGAAGATTCATAAATAGACTTAGGCAAATATGCAAATTGCATATTTTGCATATAATGCATAAAAAATGCAAAAATGTCAAATTTTGCATATTTTTATAAAAGTAAGCATAAAGTGCATATAATTTGAAAATTTGGTGTATTAACTATATATTTTTATATTCAAACTTACAGATAGCATGAAAATGCCAATATTTAATTTTGTTTTATAATCACTTGATATGTAGTAACTAATATAGTATAGTAACTAATAAAAGACAGCGGCTTATAGTTTTGTCCTGGAATTAAGGGTTTGGGTTTGCCAGTTTATGTCTCTAGGTAAAAATTTTTATTTTGACGGTCAGTTTCATTTGGTTTCACTTTTGTTGTAAAATTGGAGGCGTAACCAACGTGTATTTGTAATTGTGAATAATTATTGTGCTTTTAAAATGCCGAAAATAAGCAATGTTTTAACTTGGATAAAACCTTACAAAGAGCCAGCTATCTATGGATATGGATAAAGTTTATTGCTCATGTTGTGGCAAAACCGTGAGCACATACGTATTACATACGTATTATTTTTTATTTTATTTTAAAAATTTACACGGTGGTACAAACAAAGATTTTAAAATTGTAGATTATGTTGAAGAAAAGTACCGACACAAGGCTAGTTCGCAATAAACCGATGTATTTTCTCTTTTTTCAAGCATTTTTTAAACTACTTGCGATAAAAAATAGGACACCTATTTAAAATTCAAGTCATTCAATAGTCTACTGAAATTCGCTAACATTTTTTTCTAACAATAGCATAGTTTGCTTTAATTTTGCTAAAAACAAAAACATATCATATATTGGACTTAATTAATTAAGAACTTTTAATTTATGCTCACAGTATTTTTTCTTTAAATATAAACAGAAAAGACCAATAGCCTCTTGTAAATATTTGGGGGTTCTTCTTTATTGCACAGTCATTTCTTGACATTTTCAAGATTACTACACCGATTTTTATTTGATTTAATTTAAATTTAATTGTTATGCGAAACGGTTCATTTTTAGTTTATTTCTACAATCTTAGATTTTAAAAATGGGTTAAACTATAGAATATTTATATTTCTTTTTAGATTTCATCTGAAAAAAAAAATTCAAATAGATCAGCATGTCAGAACCGTGAAACATTTAGCTAAAAAAGTAAACACCACATCCGGTGAAAAATATCAACCTTCAGTGTCCAAGTGCTTTCAGTTAAGTTCCAAAAACAAACCGAACAAGAAACTTTTAACGAAGACTTGTGTCGTACATTAGTATCTTCTAATATACCGCTTTCAAAATTTTATCTAACGAAAACTTTAGTTCTTAAAAAAAATAAGGAAACAAAACATTCCCAGTGAAAGAACTCTAAAGAGAAATAATGTCAATTTGTTATACTTCTCAGTTATCCACAACATAAAAGCCGACATAGGTAATATTTACTTTTACATAATATGTGTGGACGAGACCACTGACTCGTCAGGAAGATACATTGTGCACTTATTGATTGGTGTACTTAGCGATGAAACCTTTCCAAAATCAGTTAGAGAGTACAGTTTTAATAAAAGGATTTGTCACTGTGTCAAAGCGTTAACGGTACTATTGGAAAGGAAATTTTTCAAAAATTTAAAGTAACCATGGGAAAAAAATAGTTGTTACCAGGTTTTTTCTGAAGTGGTTCAAGTACTAGCTGGGACATTTTCCGAACCACTTAATTTAGAACCATCTATTATAGTAAATTTGAAAAATGCCCCAGTTACATATCAGTTGATGTCGAAAGAAGTTTTCTATTTACAAATAGATGTATTCAGATAGAAGCCATAAATTTTTATTAGAAAATTTTGAAGATCATTTGATAATCTATTGTTGCCACAATTCAAAATAATATTTATATGTTAAAATAAGTGTATATATTATGTATTTATAATATTATAAGTATTTTTGTAAATAAAGAAAATATTGTAAATATTTTTTATTACATGCATATTTTCTAGATAAATATGCATATTTTGCATAAAATACTGCATATTTTTGCATAAAATACTGCATATTTACGCGCATATTTCAGACTATTTTATCTGCATATTTGCCTAAGTCTATTCATAAAGGAAAGGGTCTTTTTGTTATTTTATAAGCTACAAAAATGTCTTATAAAGTTTTTTTAGTTAGATGCATAGTTTTTAAGGTATTCGCAAAAAACCGTTTGAAAATGTGTTATGTTTCAATGAAAATGGCCAATTTTCAACCAGGAATAACTCAAAAAGTATTGAGTTTTCGAAAAAAATATTATAGAACAGTTTTTGCTTAGTATTAGGTTCTCTAGCAACTTTCGTAGTTATTTAAGCAAAAAATTTTCCACCCCCGAGAAGGGGTAGGAACCGCCCCCAAGACAAAAGCACACATCGGCATAGAGTAGGCTTTGTTTCTTGGGCTATTCCATACTTACTGTGAAAATATCACGTAAATCGATATAGTAGGATGGAATTCGGAGCCACGTACCCTCATTGACTGCCCTAACAGGGGAATACAATTAGAGGATAGAAAAATTGAGATAGAGTTTTTAAATGTTGGATGATTTAGAGTTATCAGTATGGAGTCTGCAGATGGTGTAAAGAGATGCAAGTAAATTTGAATGCAAGATAATTTCTAGACTCGGCGGTCACAAGCAGTTAAGTAATTTTTTATGAAAAATACATAATCTCGCAAACTAACCAAATTTGTGTAATACACCAACTGGAATAAACACCTAAGTCATATACCGCTTATATTTCAAAGTATTTTATGATGCTATTTATAACTCTTTATTTTTATTTCATAACGGTGTCTGTAATAAACACTTAACTCGACTTAAGTACTTTTACTCAGTCATAACAAATATAGCGAGTTCGATGTGAAACGGCGTTCTAAATCACTTATGTAGATATAGGTATTTATGCTCGTCAAATTTGTTTCTAAAATATTATATTGTTAGTGTCGTGTAAGTATTAAATACATGCAGAGTCAGTGTATTTCGTGATGATATTGATATCCACAGTCGGTTCTTCCTCTTTTGTTTATACAAGACACTTGAGTTTTGGGGTGAATCTTCGTTTTAAAACATTTTTCAATTATTAGTTCCGATAAAGTTGACGGCCTGATCTGGTGATAGTTTTATTAGTCTGAAATTTATTTCTGTTAAATAATGAAATGGATTTAAATAGTAAATTTACAAGTCTTAGAGGTAGACAGATATTGGAGCTAGTTTCACAAACACTAGTTTCGGATACACCTAAACCTGGTCTGTATTATTTTTGTTGACAATATTTTTTTCACCTATGGTACGTAAATAGTGTGCAGTAAATTCTTAAAAAATTGAAAACTTCTAAATGTGTTCCATTGGTGTAGAAATGTTAAAGTAAAGGGAAAACGATGTACCTATAATTAAAAACTGTTTAAAGGATGAAGTTGATTTTGATTACAATAATATTAATTTAATTGAATTACGGACATTATTCTTAGAATTTACGTACCAAAGATAAGAGGGGTGCTTTTACGCTTCTACCAATTTCTATCATTTGAATGTATGACTTGCATTTAAATAAATGGTTGTGAAATATTTTAAAAAGTTCAGTAGATGATTTTATAAATAAAATTATTATAAATCCTTTAAATTTACTATCAGATTTAAAAAAAATGTATCTAACTATTAGAAAATTCCTGGTGCAAGCGTAAATGACACATATTTTAATTTGTTTTTGATACCTACTTAATTGAGTCTTCGTTTCTTAATATGTAGTTTTGCAATTGGAAGTTAATGACGTGCATAATCCTCCTCAGATTCTTTCTTCTTCCGATGATATTACACAACCAGTTACAGTTACAGAAAACAGAAAGAGAAAACGGGAAAGAAAAACTAAATACGGCTATACGTTTATAATCCACATGACTGGATGCAACTGATTCATACAAGCAATAATAAATCTAAGGTTGTTGAAATGCAACAGGCTGATTTCTTTGATTTTACTGCTTTGCTTAAAGGTACTCTTATTATGCGAAAAAAATATTGCGGTGGTAATATTTTAAGTGGTTTGACGTTAAATGGCTTTCTTACGGACGCGATTTCGGTAGTATTAATTATAAAACATCCCTTCAGCAAAATAAGCCGTTCAAAACTATTTCTTTCAAAAGAACAACAAGACAAACAAGAAA
This sequence comes from Diabrotica virgifera virgifera, assembly GCF_917563875.1. Taxonomy (NCBI): domain Eukaryota; kingdom Metazoa; phylum Arthropoda; class Insecta; order Coleoptera; family Chrysomelidae; genus Diabrotica; species Diabrotica virgifera. The sequence goes on from NC_065443.1 coordinate 269,429,342, forward strand.
TTTTATGTTGCAGCCGATTACGGACCAACAGCAATAAGTGAAGAGAAAAAGCAAGATTTAATTTCTTTAATACCGGAATACTTTCATCACTTTTACGAAAATCTAAAGACTGCTGCCGATGTTAGAGACGTAGATCCGGAATTGGACAGAGACGAGAGTGACTTATAATAATGTTTATTTAATAAATATTGATTTTGTATATTGAAAACTTAATAAAAATTGTTACTCATAGTACCTTTCTTGAATTGTAAGTATTTAGGTTCCCTAAATAGTATCTGCCTTAACCACTTAAGTCAAATTTTCCAGTTGAACATAATAACTTAAGTCAGTTATTTTATTGTTTAATGATAATGTATTAATATGGATAGCACAGTTGAAAGGCTCATAAATAATATCATACAAATACATTATAAAAGAGAATATGTGACTTTAAACTTTTTCACCAGAAACTTTAAGCCTTCCCCTGTAAAATTTTTCTTATTTTCAATTTAAGACTTAAGTGTTTATTCTTTCCGGGTCTAGATTTGTATTCCTCCCTATTAAGCTCATCCACCAAATTCCATAATATAACATAACCCGTTATGTACCACTATGTAGTGATAAACATTGAAGCATTATCTTAATCCTCTTCACAATTTAACCTAATACGTACACTCAACACGATCTCAGTGTCCCTAATATTTCACAAGCTGTTGATGTATGTAATACGACCGTAAATGGCTCAAATTTACTTCAGATTAGGAGCAATGTTAGTGCGAAAATTAGGTCACTGAATATTTTATATTACAATTATTTTAATGCTTTCCTATTTTAGGTGGTTTTTCGTCTTATTCATTGTTCTAGTGATTTCGTTTTTTATTGCCCTATCCACTATATCTTCAGGATTCTCTTTTATACCGACATTTTGATTGATTCCAGTTCCGTAGTACCATCGAGTTCAAAATTCAAGCTTACGTGGCTTCTCGAAGGGCAAATAAGCTGTACTAATAACTGGATATATCCGGATATTCATATTATAACTCAGTTAATTTTAGCATCCAAATACAAATGACATATGTAACTAAAACGGAGCAACGTTAATTTAGGGCAGTCAATGAGGGTATTTGGCTCCGAATTCCATCCTACTACATCGATTTACTTGATATTTTCACAATAATTAGGGAATATCTCAAGAAACAAAGTCTACCTTATGCCGATGTGCGCTTTTATCTTGGGGGTGGTTCCCACCCCTTCTCGGGGGTGAAAAATGTTTTGGTTAAAATAGCCACGGAAGTGACTAGAGGATCTTATTTTAAGCAAAAACTGTTCTATAATTATTTTTCGAAAACTCAATACTTTTTGAGTTATTGGTGGTTGAAAATTGGCCATTTTCAGTGAAAAATTACACCTTTTTGGACGGATTTTTGCGAATACCTTAAAAACTATGCATCTAACAAAAAAACTATATAAAATATTTCTATCGGTTAAAAAAAACAAAGAGATTTGTTTCTTCATAAATCTTCTAGAGTTAAAATACAAAGAGGGGTATGGTAGGTCAGAAGAGTTTGTTTTTTTGCTGCATGCTCAAATCGGTTAATTCAACTTGAAATAACAGAGAAACGGTCGATTTTAGATGTATAATAATATTAATAACTTTTGTGGGGCTTGAAAAGACCTTTAAAATGAGCAATACTAAATGTCGATCACATTCAAGCTCAGCGAGATATTCTGCAAAATTTGATGACTAATCTATTTTAAGAAGAAATGAGAAGTATATTTAACCCCTCATTAATCAGAATTTAAATACATCGTTTTCCTTCTACAACACTTTTTACTATAGTGTTATTTCTACGCTCGTTCAAAAAGTTGAACTTGATTAAAATTAACGGTTTTTGAAAAAAATAAGATTAAATTATAGAGCGCATTTTGAAATTTTCCTAAAAATCTTCTTTTTCCTCCATGTAACTCGAAAAAGATATGAGATACCAAAAAAAGTTACCACACAAAAATGTAGGGCCTTCGTAGATATAAATTTCCTTTTTTTTTATTACTGTTTCTCTTATCATTTTCAAGTTACATGGAGAAAAAGGAAGATTTTTAAGATAATTTAAAAATCCGCTCTATAATTTGATCTTTTTGAAGTTATACTTCTTTACCGGCGATAGAGGGTGATTTTTTATATGTTAAAACCTATCAGCCCGGCGCATGCGCATTATAACTTTGTTCTGATTGGATGTTCAAAAGACATGTCAAAAATTATCCGATATGGCAGCTGTGGTTTGGAGGTAAAGGTAAAGGTAAACAAATGTATAATATATTAGTTTTATTGTTGTGAGGACAGAAACAAAAAAGTTTATAATATTGTAGTGACTTTTAAATAGTTTTTAAAAGCAACAGGTACGTAATAATTGTTAATGTATCATGGGTATAAACCTACCTATTTGATCTGCCAAAATACATAGTATGTAATACTTTTATTTATATAATTTGATAACCATCAAAATTTCTATCAATATTCACCTAATATATTGTTTTGTTACTCTATGTTTTGTTGTATTTTTTCAATTCTAAATCATTTCAATTCAAAATTAAAATAATTTGATCAATTTTCAAAATATCAAAATATCACAAGTTTAATCCGTTTAGTTAGTCGATCTTCGTAAATAATGACACATAGTCTCCATGGCTAAGCGTTGAAGGCGAATGAATTCCAATACCAACCGCGCTTGTCAGCGCTGGTTCGAGTCCCAATAGAAACTTTCTTTTTTGTTTTTTTTTTTAATACATTTTATGATTGTAAGTATATTTATTATATAATTGTATTTTCAGAAAATACGTATTTAGTTAAAAAAATTTTCGACAATTAATGTTCAGATATCATTTGTGGCTTGTTTAATGTGTTTGTGTGTATTTTGTTCTTTTATTATTTTAATTTTTGGCACTGTTCTAATAAAAATGTTTGAGAAGTAGTAAGTATAAATTAGTTTAATATTTAAACAAAATATAAATAAAAAGTATATTAATTTCGTTTAAATTATATAATAGAAGTATAACTTCTTACGTGCGTACAAAGTACACACACATTCTTTTTTTTTTTTTCAAAAACCATTCATTTTAAACCCATCCAACTTTTTGAACATAGAAATAACACTATAATAAAAGGTATTGTAAAAGGAAAACGATGCATTTACATGGTGGATGGGGGTTAAAATTATTTCTCATTTTTTCTTAAAATACATTAGTTATCAATTTTGTTTGCAGCATATCTCGCTTAGTTTTAATGTGATGAACCTCTAATATAGCTCATTTTAAAGGTCTGTTCAAGAACTACAGAAGGTATGTGTAGCGTTATACACGTAAAGTTGACCGTTTCTCTGTTATTTCAAGTTGAATACACCAATTTGAGAATGTACCAAAAAACAAACTATTTTCAACCTACCATATCTTTTTGGGTTAAAATTAGAAAATTTATGAAGGCAAGTGTCTCTTTGACTTTTTATAACCTACAAAAATGTTCAATACAGCTTTTTATTTAAATGCATAGTTTTTAAGGTATTCGCAAAAAACCGTTCAAAAAGGTATCCATGTTTCAATGAAAATAGCAAATTTTCAACCACGAATATCTCAAAAAATATTTAGTTTTCAAAAAGAAATTATGGAACAGTTTTTGCTTTGAATTAGGTTCTCTAGCGAAGTCTGTGGTAGTTTTAACCAAAACTTTTTCAACCCCTAAAGGGGTTGGAACCACCCCCAAGATAAAAGCACCATCGGCATAGGGTAGACTTTGAGTTAGGAGATAAGTAAAGACTAGGCCCAAAATTTCATTAAAATTCATGCAGTAGGATAGAATTCGGAGGTAATATCCTATTTTTGCTCCCATTGATTGGCGCAATTAAAAGATGACAAAATAACTCCTTCCATTTTCTGGAATATGAGCTATTTAATATTATACTTACAGCATTAGTAATTTGCATTTCCTGGAAAAAAAAGCACATATTACCCAAATTGTTGCCCGTAATTTCCAATTAGGAGTAATAAGAGAACAATTTACAAGTAAATAAATTTGCCAAATATGGATTGAAAATAATAAGCAATATATTACTAAACTTAATCTTCTTCTTCTTCTTCTTAGGGTGCCTGTCCGCTCCGAACGTTAGCGATCATTCTGGCTATGATGACTATACGGAATAATTGTGATGAGGTCTTTCTCTACCATGCTCTCAGGTTAGCAAGCCAGGATATTCTTATTTATCCTGGGGCCATTTTTCCTTTAATTTTACATTGTAAAATGGACTGGAGTAGCTCGTATCTGCCTTGATTTCTCATTATATGCCCCAAGTACTGCAGCTTACGGCCCTTCACGATGATGACTAAATCTGAGTTTGTGTTCATCCTCCGTAGTACTTTTTCATTGGTAAGTTTGTCTGTCCATGGTATCTTCAGGAACCTTCTGTACAACCATAGCTCAAACGCTTGAAGTTTCGATAGAGTTTCTGCCTTCAATGTCCAGGTTTCTATTCCGTATAGAAACACTGAGTACAAGTAACAATTAAGCATCCTTATTTTTGTTTTTATGGTGATATCATGGCTCTTGAACACAGAGCTCTTAGTTAAGAATGCACTCTTTTCCTTTCCGATGCGACATTGAATCTCTTGAGTATTGTCCCACGACTCATTGATTATAGTTCCCAAGTAGTTGTATTCTGAGACACGTTCAATTCTCATTTGGTTCACATACAGATTTACTCCAGTTATGTTTTGCTTGCTGATGATCATTACCTTGGCTTTGTTGGTGTTTATATCTAGTCCATATGTTCTACTTGTTTCAGTTATTTTATTCATTAAGTTTTGCAGCCCTTCTATGGTATTGAAAAACAGTATTGTATCATCTGCATACCGCGGGTTACTGAACTTGACTCCATTTATTGAGATGCCTTCATCAATATCTTTTAGAGCCTCTTCAAAAATGTGCTCTGAGTACATATTGAATATCAGCATGAAATACACAATCTTTTTCTTCTACTTCTTTTTTAGTTTACTGGCAATTTTGAGTTGGCATGGGACAAATACAACAAAGACACAAACTTTTTGCTTTTAGGGGCAACTGCCGACCATTACACAATCTTATTCTTCTACTTTTTTTGAGTTCACTGGCAATTTTGAGTTGGCATGGGACAAATACAGCAAAGACACAAACTTTTTGCTCTCATGGGCAACTGGCGACCATTACATAATCTTATTCTTCTACTTTTTTTGAGTTTACTGGCAATTTTGGGTTGGCATGGGATAAATACAAAACAGACACAAACTTTTTGCTTTTAGGGGCAACTTCCGACCATTACACAATCTTATTCTTCTACTTTTTTTGAGTTCACTGGCAATTTTGAGTTGGCATGGGACAAATACAGCAAAGACACAAACTTTTTTCTATCAGGGGCAACTGCCGACCATTACACAATATTATTCTTCTATGTCTTTTTTAGTTTACAGGCATTTTGAGTTGGCATGGGATAAATACAACAAAGGCACAAACTTCTCTTATACAGGGGCAACACCTGACCATTACACAATCCCATGTTGTTGCCACATATAGGTATAGTGAAAAACCCAGGTGATTACAGAATGTTTATAAAGAAACAAAATATTATATTATTAGTTTACTTAAATCTCAATTATATTTTCGCGTGTACTTTTGACATATTTTTCAAATTATTTATTATTATATATTATACATATTTATATTCATTTATTTTATCTATTTTTTTCCAATATTTTACTTTCCTCATAACTTTTGTGTATATTCAAAAAATGTATTAAAAGTTTAATAAGAACCAACTGCGGTTTATAAAGAAGGGTTGTAAGGGATATGGGTGTTGGGCACCCATTTTTAGCTAATTCAGTATATAAATCAAAATTTTGCACAGTGTTTATAGGACATTCAAGAATCACATGTTGTAAATCTGCTAATTGACCACATTCACAATAAGGATGTTCTACTATCCCCATTTTGAATAGGTGATTTGGAACTAAACAGTGACCTGTACGCATTCTGATAATAGTTGTTATATGTCTTCTATCTATGTAAGGGACATTGAGATACCAATGACTATTTGTGAAAACTGGTTGTAGCGGTTGATACCAAATACCTTTATATTTAAAAGATTCCTTCCACTCTCTTTTAAACTTATCCCAGTACATTTTTTTAAAAAAGGAAAATAGTCATCTTTCTCCACCTTTATGTTTACCGGACAATTGAGTCAACGACCTACATTAGCAAGTGAATCAGCTTTAATATTCCCTAATACCCCGGAATGCCCTGGGATCCATGCAATGATAACATCTAAATTAATATTTTTTGCTTCTATCTTTTTGTCATTCCTGGAAAACCATTTACTACCTTTAAAGTTTTATTATTAATTTTCTGGATAGCACTTTGAGAGTCTGTAAATATGATAGCTTTGTTAATATTTTTTTCTATGCAAATTTATACTGCTTTATTTATTGCGATTATTTCAGCATTGCAAATTTGAGTATGGCTGAATAACTTGGCGGAAAAATTATACTCTAAAGATGGGATATGTACACCCATACCTGAAGTATTTAACATGGGATCCACTGAACCATCAGTGTAAATCCATGTATATGTATGATATTTTTCACAAAATTCATTATAAAACTTTTGTTGAGTATAAATCTCTGTTTTGGTAACTTTATATGATATAATATTGACTGGTTCTACAAGATGTTTTAATTCTATTTCATAAATAGGATTTATTTCTGATTGTTTAATATTTATAATTTCATTTTGGGAATTAATGTTAGCTTCTATTAAATATGGATATTGTCTATATTTCCAATAGCCAATATTTGATTTACAATAATTTGTAATATTATTAATTATTTCCTCTAATGGATTACCCTTTATATTAGTCCTTTAATTTTAAGAAACATTTTCATAGAAAGAATTTTTCTTCTCTATTCTAGAGACATTTCACCACATTCAGATAATAATGCATTTGTAGGAGTTGAACGCATACAACCAGTAACAATTCTCAAAGCTTCAAATTGTACGGAATCCAATTTTTTTAAAACCGTTTTGTTTCCAGGTGTTAAGATACTACCAGCATAGTCTAGATGTGATCTCACTAAACCTTTATAAATGGTTATTACGGTTTAGGATGCGATCCCCACCAGGTTCCACATAATGCTCTCATTATATTAAGCCCCTTCCCCGATTTATTGCAAGTATTCTGAATTAAATAAAATAGAATTATATTTGGCGTGCTCTGGGATTTTAAAATCGACTGCCTATTAGTGATGTTGAACAAGTAACTATTCGTTACAAAGTACTCGTTACTTACGAATACCGAAAGTAACGATTACTATACAGAGAGGCAAATCGTTACTTTGATTACTGTGATTACTTCGTTACTTCGTACCAATCGTATCAGAGCGAGTAACGACTATTATATCTACTTTGATTACTCTAATTATTTCATACCAATCGTATCAGAGCGAGTAACGACTATTGTATCTACTTCAATTACTCTGATTACTTCGTACTTCGTGAATGTCGTTATTATATCGGAATACCTATATAAAATACCTACCTACTGAGAAATTCGATTTTCGATATGATTACCGGTCTCAAATACAAAAGTAATCATAGTAATCAAATCATTTTTATCTCTTAAACAGATTGGCGAAGGTCGTTGTTATATCGGATTACCTATACAAAATCCCTACCTACTGAGAAATACGATTCTCGATATGATTACCGGTACCCAAATACAAAAGTGATCATAGTAATCAAAGTAACGAATACTGTAAATGATTACTTTATACAAAAGTAACGATTTGTAACGAATATTTGAAAGTAACTTACTGCCTATCGAACTTCCACGTTAAGTAGAAATACTTGATTCTAAATCCTGACCCACTACTTTGTGCCGTGTAATTTGGGTTGCCTATATGGACTTGAATCGACAAAATGGGCATATAAATAATAAATTTTTGCTGTATTATTAACCACTTTAAAAATTCACATTGTAAGGCATGAATGAATCAAATATTATGTTGTACCTTTTTTGTAGATGTATTTAAAAATGCAACTGAAAAGTTATTACTATAAAGAGTGAACAGTAAGTACCTATAACTGTGGCTATGTTTGACTTAAATACAACAATTAGATATAAAAAATCACAAATTTTAGTAAAGGGAAAGTATCATAAATACAAATACCGATGTTGAAACCTATATACAGAGTGGGCCAAATAAAAGGAGCCACCCCGATATTTGGCCGTATTTATTAGATTTTAAGAAAATAAAAAAACAGGTCAATTTTTGATCTAAGGGGGACACATTTTTACGATACAAACATCTGTCATTTGTCAACTCCCTCCCTTCTACTTCCCCCACCCTTTATTTTTAAATAGGGAATAGGGGTCGTGTGCTAGCTCATTTGAAAGGTTATTCAATTCTCTATTCAGTAATATCAACATCGACTTAAAAATGTATACAGGGTGTCCAAGAAAAATTATTTTTAATTAAATTAATTGACACAAAAAGAAGAATGTATGTAATTTATCTTACTCAGAACACATTCTACTGCTGACAGAAAACAGAAAAAAATGTTTTTTGATAATAGACACTGCTTTTTGCTTAATTTTAATGTTCAAGCTTCCACCCATCTGCCTCTTGGTAGGTTGAATATTGAATTTAAGCAACAAACAGTGTTTATTTATTAAATAAACATTGTTTTCTGTTTTTTATCAGCAGTCGAATGCATTCTAAGTTAAATAAATTACATACATTCTTCTTTTTGTGTCAATTAATTTAATCTAAAATAATTTTTATTGGACACCCTGTATAAATTTATATGTCAATGTTGATATTACTGAATAGAGAATTGAATAACCTTTCAAATGAGCTAGCACACGACCCCTATTCCCTATTTAAAAATAAGGGGTGGGGTTAGTGAAAGGGAGGGAGTTGACAAATGACAGATGTTTGTACCGTAAAAATGTGTCCCCCTTAGATCAAAAATTGACCTGTTTTTTTATTTTCTTAAAATCTAATAATTACTGCCAAATATCGGGGTGGCTCCTTTTATTTGGCCCACTCTGTATACTATACACATATTAAGTTGTGAGATAAAAAGAGATGAACCTAGTGGAGGTGTTAAATTTAGCGATAATAACTTATAGATTGACATTATATTGATTGTTTCCCACCTTTAGACGTATTGGACGAATTTGAGAAATGCCACTGTCACAGTGACATTTTTAATTGACATACTACTCTGATACGTCTGAAGGTGGGAAACAATCAATATAATGTCAATTTATATGTTACTATCGCTAAATTTAACAACTCTACTAGTTTCATTTCTTTTTATCTTTTTTTTTGTTTTGATTCTGGCCTTGGTTCAGAACCTTTAGCCACGTAACTACATATAAAATTATTATTCGTCCATAAGTATAAAATTGCCCAGTATACACTTAAAAATAAAGAATAATAAAAAATAAAGCTTACAAATAACAATGCCTACTTACTATGCCTACTTACTATGTTAATAAATACAACTATATTAATTTTTGTTTTATTTTGTTTTTTTTTTGTTTTTTTTTTCACTACGGTAAGAACTAAATCCGATTCATCCTCGCGGAGATTTAGAACCTCTTAGTGATTTATTTTTTTTATTTTTTTATTTATTTTTTTTTTAATTTTTTTTTATAACATATTTTTTTTTGTTATTATTTTTTTAATCTTTTTTTTTTAATATATAATTTTTTTTCGAACATACATAGGTTACAAAATAATATAATTAATTACAGGAAATATCTCATTCATACATTACATAATACAAAGGAAATACCTATTCCTTCAAACGATTAGATTTACATTCACACTTTTAATTTAATTTTTTGAAGAAATGTCATAATTAGTATAAAAATTTTAATGTTATCCTCACTTAATAGTATATTTAAGTCTAGGGGAGTACTTAAACCTGCTTTCAACAATTCTTGTAGCAGCCACATACTTGCATTGAGATGTAAGGGACAGTTAAAAAATATATGATTTAGATTAGCTATGCTAGTTCCACAGTCACATCTGCATGTTGGGAGAACTGCAATTTTATGTAGATGCTTCGGAAAACATCCATGATCTACTTTTAATCTTAGGATGGTCGACACTCTATTTCTACTTAGTGCAACAACTTTGTAAAATTGGTTAACAGCTACTGTTGGTTGTAATTTAAACAAATTAGTGCCTGTACTTTCACCGAACTGAATCCAACGTATATCCCATTTACATTTAATATGCTGTTTAACGTATGCAAAAAGATCACATGTGTTAAGTTCTTCAATCAATATTTAAGAGTATTTTAGTGGATTTTCAGCTATTGAATCCGCAATACTATTACCTAATATGTCTGAATGTCCCTTAACCCACACAAATTTAACACTATATGTTGAAGCTGGTAATTTTAGTAATTGTTGCAATATTTTTAATATATTATTATTCTTTTTATCTCACAATTTAAAATGTCTTTTGCGCTAATTTCATAAATAAAAAATAAGTCTGGCTAATTGGTTCATGCCAAAGCCAATTATATAAAAAAAAATCTTTTGCACTATTTTGCCGGTTATTAGCACGCTCATCACTGTATAAATACGTTTCAACATCGGTATTTGTATTTATGGTACTTTCCCTTTAATACCAAGTATTTAAATACTAAAAATGAACTAAAAAGTTTTTGGGTCAATTTTTAATCATTCACGCTTTTTGTACATTTCATATTTTTAACTTGGTATCGGAGCTAATGGGCCGTATTTCAAAATTTAAATACTTATTTGTAGGTATTTAAATACTTTAGACTTTAGAGTATTTAAATACCAAGTACATATTTATAATTAATTGTAGAGTATTTAAATACTAGGCATTTAAATACTTACTCTAAAGTCCATAGTTTTAAAAAATACACACTTACAAAAAGTATTAAGTTTTGAAATACTGCCCATCAGCTCTGACACCAAGTTAAAAATATAAAATGTGCAATGTGCAAAAAGAGTGGATGATTAAGAAAAAAATTACCCAAAAACTTCCCAAATTTAATAAAATTTTTGTTTTTTTTTTGTATCTAATCGTTGTTTTATTTTAGTCAAGCCTCAGTATAGGTACATATCACTTTTTATAGTAATAGCATTTCAGTATCATTTTTAAATACATCTACAAAAAGGTACTAGATATTTTTGATTTATTCATGCCTTACAATGTGAATCTTCAAAGGGGTTAATACAGCAAAACTATATTATTTATATGCCCATTTCGCCGATTCAAGTTCATATAGGAAACCCAAATTACACGGCACAAAGTGATAGGTCAGGATTTAGACAGAATTAGTAAAAATGATCGCTTCCCCTGTTATCACCCCATGCTTAAATAAGTTCTTTTCTCTGTGTTTCCGACTGGTTCCCCAAAAAGAACGAAAAGCCATAAAGCTAATCTGCCTAAAATAGTAGGTAATTAAAATTGGTTCAAGCGGCTCGAATATTATTCTTATGTCTGAACTAAGATTGGTTGCTACCTCTAGCTGTCGATTGGTTCTACCGATATATGATATATGTAATAAAAATTGGCAACACGCTATCTTAAATTTCATCGTTAACAAGGGTCTGCGCCAGGGCTGCTGTATTTCACCAACTTTTTTCAAGATATAATATGTTGCAAAAGCACTAAACCAGTGGAAACGTAAATGTTACGGTACGGGTATAGACCTCGGAGAGGTTTGTTTATATACCTTACAATTTGATGAAGACTAAGTCATCATAGCTAATGATAAAGACGATCTACAGTATATGGCAAGAAAACTAAAGGAGAAGTATGAACAGAGGGGCTTGAAAATTAATGTGCAAAATACTAAATACCTACCCATAGGAGCTGAGTTATCCAATATCGAACTAGACGATAATGAAAAAATCACATCCTGTAGTAAATACACGTACCTGGGAGTAATCTTCGATAGAACGGGAAAAGACGATGAGGAAATAAAGAAAAGGGTAAGACAAGCTAGAAGAACAATTGGCTGTCTAAATGGAATACTTTGGAGCTCCGAAATAGGAATACAGAGAAAATACAATATCTATGAAACGCTTATTAAAAGCAGCCTACTTTACGGAGCAGAAACTTGGAGAATAACCGAGAACAATAGAAAAAAATTAGAAGCTGTAGAAACGGATGTGTTTAGAAGATCGTTTGGTATATTCCGTAGGGAAAGAGTTCGAAATGAGGAAGTATGACGACGAATTGGAATAGATGGTTACTTAACAACAGACATTGAGAGGAAACACTTGATTTGGTATGGTCATATTCAAAGAATGGAAGACACAAGATTGCCCAAAAAGATTATGCAGTGGGTACCACCAAACCGCAAAAAACGAGGAAGACCCAAAAAGACATGGAAAAAGGGGTAACCAAAGCAATGAGTACAAGGGATCTTAGAGATGGTCAATGGCATGATAGAAGGACGTGGAAGTTAGGCATCGGACAACGTCGAACGACTTTCTAAAACCGATACATACATAATCCTTAAGCTTAGTTGTATTGCAGTTTCTACCACGTAGAAATTGTTGCATTCACGGGTATTTTATAGATGGAGTTCTTTGATCTCTCCTCTGTATTGTTCAGTTTGATTTTGAATAGGATGATCTCAGTTTGTTGGTGGTTTTAAATGTTGTTGTACTTATTTCCTATCCTTTTTAATTTTTCTGATAAGCCCTCTACATATGGTATTTAATTGTTGTAACCTTGAGTCCCTTTTTTGGGTGTAGCTGTATTGCTTGTGTTTTGTTGTTACTTTTCTTCTATATTTTTTCCCATCTTTCGTGTACCATTTTTTATACACATACAAGTTTAATATCGATCATATAATCACTAATTCAATCTTACATTGTGTTATCATTACCATAAGAAAATAATTTGGATCAATTTTATTTTATAGTCAATTTTATAGTATTTGTTGTAATAATTAGAAAGTAAATTTAAATTATAACATTAAAATCAATTTTAACAAATACTATAACTTAAATTTCCGTAATTATATTGGTCCTGACCTTGGTTAGTATATTAAAAATTGCCCTTTCCTGGATGTCAATTTCACTGACATTTGAAGTATTTCTACTTCTTTCTAAATCATTGATAGACTAAACGTAGCTCAGTGAAGACCTAATAACAAAAAATATTTTAACGTAAAGTAGTAGAGCATCATGCATGCTGGAAGTAATCCATTGGCATCCACTTTAAGCCAAACTATTTAATACTTTTTACTATGTAGTTGGAACATATTATAACTTAACCAGTGTTTGGCATTGTGGCTATTTTGCAAGGACAGGGAGTAAGTAATCTTAACCACACTTTTCAATTTTTAACAGTCAAAATTTCACCCTTTTCAATTTTAATAAATGGGATTACTTATTTTTAGGTTCACTAATGATAGACTGATAATTCCGAAAACGTTTTGAACGTAATCCTTTTGGATTTCCTAACCTAACCTCGCAAAATGGACACAAGTCCGGTTTTATTTTTTTTCTGGTATATCAAGGAATGGTCACTATGAGACTTACTTAAAAAATTTTTAAACTTAAAACTTTTTCTTAAAAAATTTCGCCCCGGCATAGGCGTAACCAGGATGATCCTAAGGGGGGGTTACAACTACCTGAAAGGGGGGGGTTACAACTACTGGAAGGTCTACGAGGGCTATGGTGTTAAGCGTATAGAGCTCAAAGTACATCCCAATGGGGGGAGTTACAACCCCCAAAACCCCCCCTGGTTACGCCTATGCGCCCCGGAACACCCCTTTCCATCTTTTAAAGGGGGTAATTTGTGGTTTTTGTGAAACGTAGACCTTCCTGTACGTTTTGCAAAAAATTTACTTAATAGTAAAATGAAGAGGACTATATTTCCTACTATTTATTTCCTGACAGCATATGACTATCACCCACCGTTTAGCGGGGGTGGCGCCCCAAAATTGACAAATTTTTAAAAAAGATGTTTTAAAATTTTTTTTTCTAACTGTAATGAAAATTAAGAAAAAACACTGCGGCAATTAATCACAAAAAAGTGTTTGATTTTTTGGTATAGGTTTCATTTAAGGGCAATTGGAAATTTTTTAATTACAGGGTGTTACATTTTAAAAAACTCCTTTTTATACAATCTGAACCGCCTATGCTAGAGTAAATAAACTTTTAGCGATTATCCATACACTGGCGTTATTTACAAATTTGTACATTAATCCCCAAATTTTTCCCGGAACCACCCAAAAAAAAAGGAGAATTAATAAGGAAAATAATCAAAATTTGATTTTGGCCACCACTGTGGCTTCAGGGTACAAAGAAAATAAAATATGCATAGGTCATAATGTGTATCAGACAGTGTCTTCTTTTATTTCCATAAATACGTTATCAATAGAATTAATAGGTGACGAAAAAAAAAAAACAAAAACTGGAGCCCGCCAAAGCATTTCTGAGGTTTACGGCGCCACTGTGCCGTAACGGTTGCTTATACGAAAAAGATACATAGGACCTTATTTGTAGAGAAAATAGTGGCCTTTAATTCTGTATAAGTCTTGTTTTAAAAAAATACATAGGTAATGAGAAAATCGTAAAAACACGCTCACCAAGGGATAGGGGTAATTTCTGCAGTCTATTTTCAAGGATAGGGGTTGTTTCCACAGGGATGTTGTAATAATCATTTATATTTATGAAAAGCCCTATTGATGGAGCCTTGGTGCCCTATTAATGTCCATATGGGTCAAAAAGCAAAAAAAAAATTTTTCAACCCTCCCTTTATTTATTTTTTTTTGGCTACAGGGGTTGCACCAAGAAGTCGCTTTTGGTGTCCATGGATGGGTAATGAGAACTTGCACAAAAGATATATGAAGCATTTTAATAAAGGATATGGTGTGTGAAGGATTCCAAGAAAATCACTTTCTTTATTATATTAATTATCCTTTTTTGGGGTGGTTCTGGGAAAAAATTGGGGGTGAATTATACAAAT
Organism: Diabrotica virgifera virgifera; assembly: GCF_917563875.1. NCBI lineage: Eukaryota > Metazoa > Arthropoda > Insecta > Coleoptera > Chrysomelidae > Diabrotica > Diabrotica virgifera. The sequence goes on from NC_065443.1 coordinate 269,444,378, forward strand.
TTGAAAATAACACCAGTACATAGATAACCGCTGAAAGTTTTTTTATTCTAGCCTAAGCGGTTGAGATGGTACAAAAAGGGGTTTTTAAAATGTAACACCCCGTAATTAAAAAATTTGCAGTTTCCCTTAAATGAAACATATACTTTTATTAGAAAATTTTGACCCAATCGACCCATATTTTGACCCATATCAAAAAAATCTTTTTTTGTTCTTGTCTTAAAGAAACATATAAAAGAAAAACAAAACGAATAGTTACTCGAGCTGGAAAACGCTTTTCTCGCTGGAAAGTTTTTTACGTTCGAATGAAAGAGATTTTAAGTCTGCAGTAATTTCTTTTTGCGTACTCTAGATACTTCTGAATGTTTTTGTTAGATGTGCACTTGAAATACGTCAGACTATTGGATTTGTTGAATGCGACAAGAGACTGTTAATAAAATAAAGAATGAGTTGAAGGATACATCTGGTAAGCATATTATATTTTTCTATCTATATAATTAATGTCATTGTAGTCGAACACGAACGGAGAAAAGATATTAAGGAGGTCATTAAATATTTCTACAATATAATATTAAGGATGTTTCAGCAATAATATGATTTGAAAAACGGTAAAGGTTCTGAAACTGTTTTCTATACACAGTGTATAGAAAACAGTTTCTGATATGGTTGAATGCTCAAATATTATTATATGAGTCAAAAAAAGTATGTCTTCTTGTAGCATGTCTCAGGAGCGGCCCGTCGGGGTAGGCAAGGTAGGCGCCGCCTACTCTCTTCAAATGTAGTACAATAATATAAATTATTAATATAAATTACTTATTTCAAAATTGTAATTTATAAATTTTGACACAATACCTACAATAAAATAGCAAAAATTATCCAAATTATTTTTAAAAATATCCAAAAATTTTCCTCCGTAGTTATAATTATTGTACGCTCCTTGTAGTATCAGTAGTACTGTATAAGATTCTGTATTCTTCCTTGGTCAGGCACTTGAAAACGTAGCCTGAAATAGAACGACGCTAACACCGAATTGACGTGCGATCTCTCTCTGTTTACGCGAGCAGGCCTGCTGGTAGCGACCGTATTCTACGATTTTGAAAGGGCGGATAGGCACAGAGTCTTAGAGCTGGACCTACAAAATTTTATCAGTTGCTTCTCTTGTGTCTTGTGAAACTGTTTTAAATAATTGTTTTTTGATTTTGGCTGTTATTAGTAGGTTAAGTATTGAATAAAACTAGGTAGGACAATTTAAATTTGTTTATGAAAACTGAATAATAAACAGGTAAATTTGAGATCGGTCTATTGAAGGGCATTTTAATTTTATATTGATTTAGTAATAATTCACTAACGACAAATAAATCTGTGAATAGTTATTTGTCAGTCGTCCATTATATTTTTATTGTGTTTCAATACAATTTGGATAATTTAAAGTTAAACTGACGAATTGTGTGATTAGATTATATAGATAATTAAAAATTTAAAGCGAGGTTAATTGTTAACTTATCAATTTATTAAAAGTAAATTATTATTTGATACATAAATAAAATAAGTAATATTTGACATTGTTGAAACGTAGGTGTGTTAGTTTTATTGGTGGAAAAACTTTAGTCATCGAATATGAATATTTTAAACGATGTAATATGCAGTTTGATCGAGACGCCTTTTTCAAGGCGCCAAAATCAAGAAAGATCAGAAATTATTTCAATGGGTCGACCTTTACCAAATTTAACAATTTTATCCACAGATAAGACAAAAGACAATCGACCATTTTCGAGATCGTTTAAAACAGTGATTCCCAACCGGGGGACGATCGCCCCCTTGGGGGCGATTTGAGATTTTCAGGGAGGCGATAGAGCGAAGGGGACGATATGGGGGGCAATAGAGAAAAGGGGGCGATAAGGTGGGCGATTAGCATCCGGGAAAAGAGAAATGGGTAATGAGAAGAAAAAACAATACTTTCGATCGGATATCCATAGGATAATAAAAAGTAATTAAATGTACACCAATGCAGGTAATAATAACACAAACATCCCGTCTAGTAACAGAGGGCTATGAATCATGATACAATTTAATTCTATAGGTAAGTAATACATTATAATTAATTCTGCATTTTCCTTTTATCGAGCTTTCGTATTGGGCGAACATCCGCACAAAAGAGAAGGGGATAGAAGTGGGATAAGAATGATGAGAGTAGGTACCGACCCTGCCGATCTGACTCCAACAAAAAGTGTACGGCCAAAATTGTGGTCGTTTTGTCATCTATCTATCTTTTGCCCTTCATTTGTCCAAAGTTGAACGTAGGCCTCCCCCTTATTTTTCCGCTCTTCTTCGTTCAGTGCTAATCCTGTCCATCTGGTCCCAGCGTATCTTTTTGGGTCATTCGACCATCTCATCTGTGGTCTGCCCTTTCCTCTTTTACGGTCCCAAGGTCTCCAGTGGATTGTCGCATCATTCCATCTTCCGTATTTTTGTCTGTTGTTTTATCATGTTTTTAACTAGAGAGTAGCTGCATGTTTGTTTAGATCTTTCACTTTGGTTTTATTTCTGATCCATGTATTTTTATTTTTGTCACTTATCTTGATACCCATCATCTTTCTTTCCATTGCCCTTTGAGTATTGGCCATTCTTTCCATATTTTCCTTCGTGAAGGTCAATGTCTGTGCTTCATATGTAAATATTGGTCTTGTCATAGATGAGGTAAATAAAATTAAAGCAAAACCAAAGAATGATGGAATATTTCGTACACTCTGACACTTTGTAAAGAAAATGATGAGATATTTAATACATTGCTACTACAGTACTACATACGGAAGTCCGCTGGCTTTCGAAAGGGAATTGCTTACAGCTGTTCTGCAGTCTCATGGATATTATTATCGAATTTCTGATAACTACTGACCCCACACTGAGTACAGCACTACAAGAGTAGCGAAATCATCATCCAGCCTCAGAAGTCCACTGCTGAACATAGGCCTCCTCCCCTCGTTTCCAACCCCATCTATCCTGCGCCGCTCTCATCCAGTTTTTATTTACCTTTCTTAAGTCGTCAGTCCATCTTGTAGGCGGTCGACCGACGCTTCTCCTGTCTTCTCTTGGCCTCCATTCCAATAACCTCTTCGTCCATCGCCCATCTGTCATTCTGGCTATGTGTCCTGCCCATCTCCACTTCAACCTGGCTATCCTCTCGATGACGTCAGTCACCTTTGTTTTTCTCCTGATTTCTTCGTTTCTGATTTTGTCTCGCAGAGTTATTCCTAACATTGACCGCTCCATTCTTCTCTGCGTGACTCTTTTGGTAGCCGAGGCTTTTGTTAAGGTGAGTGTTTCTGATCCGTACCTCAAGACTGGGAGGACGCACTGATCAAATACCTTTCTCTTTAGGCATGTGGGCAACTCACTTTTAAAAGTGTCTCTCAGTTTTCCAAATGCTGCCCACCCAAGACCTATTCTTCTCTTCGAAATGACATCGCTTAACTATCAGATATTTCTGAAAAATTAAATGGAACAAATTTGGAATTACAAAGGAAGAACATAAATATGGCCAAAGCGAAGGGAGTAGTCGGAGCATTCATTGACAAACTATCTATTTTTGAAGAAAAAATACAGAGAGGAGGTCTGACCAAATTCTCCAGAAATCATCATGTGGTTATTCTGAGGATCTTCAAACATATTGCCTCCACCTTAGAGGGGATTTGAGGTACATAGCTATTAACCAACATTGAGCCAGGCATAAAGAAATTTATGTGAGTATCACCAGGCCCAAGGGAGAAATTAACAATTATTACTAACCATGTTCACCAACACGTGGACAAAATGCAAGAGGCATAAGATCGAAATAGAGGGAAAATTATGAGAGAGAACTATGTCCAGCAGTGGACAAGCGAAGATTGAATGATGATTTACCATGTATCATTTTACGAAATGTAAAAATAAATCAATATTGTACTGAATAATTTTTTGTTTCAATTTAATTGGGGAGGGGGGCGATTATAGTATTCACAACCGGTGAAACCTGTCTAAGGGGGCGATCATGGGAAAAAGGTTGGGAACCACTGGTTTAAAACAATATGGTATGAAAATCATAAATGGCTAAGCGGAAGTTATTTTAAAAATTCACTTTTCTGTTGGCCTTTTCTGTTGCTCTAAAATTTGAAGCAAAATGTTTGGGTGAGTCAGGGATATTCAGATTTGAAAAATTTATCAGCTAGTGTAAAAAAACATGAGTCTTCGAAAGAACATTTAAACAATTGCTTAGGTTTAAAACCGTTAGAAAAAAATAAACAAACTATTGACAGTGCTTTAGCTGGACAAATTTTTCTATCTAATAAGATATACAGGGTGTTAGTAAATAAGTATGAAAAATTTTAAGAGCAAATTCTGCATGAAAAATTAATACCAGTTTGCTGTATAAACATACGTCCGCAAATGCTTAGTTTCGGAGATACGGGGTGTTGAAATTTTGATTTCAAACTGCCAATTTATTTATTGCTCTAAGACCAGTTGAGCTATGAAAATGAAATTTGGTAAGTTTAAGGAGGTAGATATTATAAATTTTTTGACATACAATCTAGAATTATATATATTTATCATTGGCGCGCCTACGGGCAATGGTATAAATTTTTTTAAAGAAAAAAATAGTACGCCACTGAGAAATTTCGAATTAAAAATTATTTTTAAATTTCACGTCTAATTTATGATAAAAAACATTTCTTGCCTTTTTTTCATATGATGCACCGTTTTTATGCAGAAAAATAAAACATCTTGGCGCGTATTTTTCATTTCTTAATACATCATCAAGAACTATCCAATATAATAATACTAAACTAGAACAATAACAGAAAATATTACTAATAAGATTTCAACTAGGTGTAAAGCTGCAAGAAATGTTTAAAATGATCTCCTTTACAGATAACAGAAGAATTTTATATTCATCATTGGCGCGCGTACGGGTAATGGTCTGAATTTTTTGAAGAAAAATTAATACCAGTTTGCTGTATAACCATACGTCCGCAAATGCTTAGTTTCGGAGATACGGGGTGTTGAAATTTTGATTTCAAACTGCCAATTTATTTATTGCTCTAAGACCAGTTGAGCTATGAAAATGAAATTTGGTAAGTTTAAGGAGGTAGATATTATAAATTTTTTGACATACAATCTAGAATTATATATATTTATCATTGGCGCGCCTACGGGCAATGGTATAAATTTTTTTAAAGAAAAAAATAGTACGCCACTGAGAAATTTCGAATTAAAAATTATTTTTAAATTTCACGTCTAATTTATGATAAAAAACATTTCTTGCCTTTTTTTCATATGATGCACCGTTTTTATGCAGAAAAATAAAACATCTTGGCGCGTATTTTTCATTTCTTAATACATCATCAAGAACTATCCAATATAATAATACTAAACTAGAACAATAACAGAAAATATTACTAATAAGATTTCAACTAGGTGTAAAGCTGCAAGAAATGTTTAAAATGATCTCCTTTACAGATAACAGAAGAATTTTATATTCATCATTGGCGCGCGTACGGGTAATGGTCTGAATTTTTTGAAGAAAAAATAGTACGCCACTGAGATATGTCAAACTCGAAATCATTTTTCAATTCCACGTTCAATTTACGACAAAAAATCTTTATTTCCTTTTTTTCATACGAGGCGCCGTTTTTATACAAAACAATAAAACATCTTAACGCTTACCAAGTATTTGAGGTAGTTTCCATATTCATAGAGACAGTTCAAATACTTTGTAAACGTTAAGATGTTTAATTTTTTTGCATAAAAACGGGGCCGCATGTGAAAAAAAGGTAAGAAAAATTTTTTGTCGTCAATTCAACGAGGAATTCAAAAATGATTTTTAGATTGACATATCTCAGTGGCGTACTATTTTTTTCTTCAAAAAATTCAGACCATTACCCGTATTCGCGCCAATGATGAATATAAAATTCTTCTGTTACCTGTAAAGGAGATCATTTTAAACATTTCTTGCAGCTATGCACCTAGTTGAAATGGTATTAGTAATATTTTCTGTTATTGTTCTAGTTTATTATTATTATATTGGATAGTTCCTGATGATGTATTAAGAAATGAAAAATATGCGCCAAGATGTTTTATTTTTCTGCATAAAAACGGTGCATCATATGAAAAATGGCAAGAAAGGTTTTTTGTGATAAATTAGACGCGGAATTTAAAAATAATTTCTAATTCGAAATATCTCAGTGGCGTACTATTTTTTTCTTTAAAATAATTCAGACCATTGTTCGTAGGCGAGCCAATCATGAATACAAAATTCTTAATTGTATGTCATAAAATTCGTAACAACTACCTCTTAAAACTCACCAAATTTCATTTTCATAGCTCAACTGGTCTTAGAGCAATAAATAAATTGGCAGTTTGAAATAAAAATTTCAACACCCCGTATCTCCGAAACTAAGCATTTGCGGACATATATTTATAGAGCAAACTGGCATTAATTTTTCATGTAAAATTAGTCCTTAAAATTTTTTATACTTATGTAATAATGAAAACCTGGTATGTAAAAGTCTAAAAGGCTATTTATAAAAAAATAGAAGAATAATAAATATTCTGACACAAAATTGACATAAATCTTGTTCCGTCAATTTTAAAATCTAATTTAATATTTTCTTACATATTTGTTAATTTTTTTCGTTTAAACTTGTTAATGTATTATTTGTTATTGTTAATTTAAAGATTAGAATGTTAAAGACTTATAAAACCGATTTTCTTTAAGGTATGTAAATATTTTGTCATGATTGTATTAAAAATTAATAAATTTTGTTCTTTAAGGAGAAAAAACGGTGTTTAGTCTATGTCCCGAGTTTCCAGAGTTTCTACATTATAAATCGGTTTTATATACTTATAAGTATATGCTAGATATACTGTTCGCCAACTTTTATCGCCGTAAGTTTCTAAAAAAGAATTTTGCCATTCCAACCATGCTCCATGCATTGTTAATTTACATAAAGTTAAGCTATACCATTCTATAGCATTATGTTCCAGAAATAGACGTAATATTTGTATTTTATCTTCATCTTCTGGTAGATCATTTTAGTAGGTTTGCTTATACATTCCCTTCTAAAGGCCAACAAGCTAAGGATCTAATCAGGTTCTTACGTCCTATTTTTGAGAAGAATAAGGTGAAAGTTCTCCTGGCTGATCGTTATGCAGCGATTAATTCAAATGAGTTCAAATCCTTCATACGAAACTGTGGCATAACTTTAATTTTTACGGCTGTTGACTGTCCTTTTTCAAACGGATTAAATGAGCGTCTCAACCAAACACTGGTAAATCGTATCCGCTGCAAGGTTAACGAGAAACCACGACATCCATGGTCCAATATCGCAATTGAATGTACAGAAGAATACAACCGGACAACACACAGCGTAACAAAATTCTCTCCACTTTATTTACTCACGGGTGAACAATCTTCAATTTTGCCCTTAGATCTTAATCAGCCCCAAGATTTGGCTCAGAACAGAACTCTGGCATTCCAAAATTCACAAAGAGCTCACAATAACAATAAAATTAGAGTTGACCAGAAGAAGCAAGACTATGAATTTAAAGTCGGAGACTTAGTCTATGTGGAAATGGGTAACCGTCTTAACAGAAACAAACTTGATCCGATAAGAAAGGGGCCATTCAAAATTTTAAACAGGTTTTCGTCATCAATTTATGAAATAAATGGAGGCTATCGTCGGAATCAGAAAAATTTTGTCCAGAGCAGTAAGCTCTTGCCTTTTCAAGGGGGGGAGATGTAATAATGAAAACCTGGTATGTAAAAGTCTAAAAGGCTATTTATAAAAAAATAGAAGAATAATAAATATTCTGACACAAAATTGACATAAATCTTGTTCCGTCAATTTTAAAATCTAATTTAATATTTTCTTACATATTTGTTAATTTTTTTCGTTTAAACTTGTTAATGTATTATTTGTTATTGTTAATTTAAAGATTAGAATGTTAAAGACTTATAAAACCGATTTTCTTTAAGGTATGTAAATATTTTGTCATGATTGTATTAAAAATTAATAAATTTTGTTCTTTAAGGAGAAAAAACGGTGTTTAGTCTATGTCCCGAGTTTCCAGAGTTTCTACATTATACTTATTTACTAACACCCTGTATAATGAAGACGTTGAAAAAGATTGAAGAAGTTGAAGAAATTGATGTTACAATTCTGTTAGCAAAACAAGAACTTGCATTTCGCGGTCGTGATGAGAGCCATAATTCTTCAAACATGGGTAATTTTAAAGAAATTTTTAATTTAGTAGTTAAACGCGATCAGGAAATCCAGGATCATGTTAAAAAATAGAAGGGGTGTTCACGGGTTTGTCAAAAACAATACAAAATGATTTAATAGATTGCCTTGCCGATTACGTAAAAAATGAAATTTCAACAGAAATTAATGAAAGTCAATTTTTTTCTATACTAGCGGACGATACTACGGATATAACCGAAAAATCACAGTGTACTTTAACAATCCGTTTTGTTAACAAAGTTGGTCAGGTAACAGAAAGATTTTTAGGGTTTTTTGATGTTAGCGAGAATAGATCTACAGACGCTCTCTATAGTTTAATTTCAAACGTGCTTGAGCCATATGATTACAAAAATATATTAATTGCTCAATTTTACGACGGTGCAAGTGTAATGGCTGGCTCTTTAAACGGATTACAATCAAAAATTAAAGTAGATGCTCCAAAAGCAATTTTTACATATTGTTGCGCTCATAGATTACATTTAGTATTGCAAGACGGCTCAAAATGTATTACAAATTGTAGGATATTTTTTGTCGCCTACCCGAAGTATATGTGTAGCCTACCCGCATACTGAGGTCACGAGCCGCCACTGGCATTTCTAAGTCAAATATTGCATTTCTATTAATGGTATAGCCACAGTGCTTTGCAATGTTTTACCTAAAAAGATTTTACACTCGACTTCTACTTCGAAAATTATTTTCATAAAGAAAAATTGTGTCTAACGGGTATATAACCGCCAAGATGTTGAAGAGGTTATGATATTTCCTTCAATTACTTGGGCCGTTTTTCATAGACGCAAATTTAACCAGCAATAATTATGAAAAACTATTTAGAAATTAAATTGTACCTGCCCTGTAAACAAGTTTGGAGCCAATTGTAATGATACATGGTTTCAGAAAGACGGAGCTACAGATTATTTTGGTGTAGGTAAATGTTCGGTTTTATTTAGAACAGACATTTTCCGGAAAAGGTTTTGGTAGATTAGGTAGTACTGAATGGCCTCATCGTTCACCAGGCGGATTTTACAATGGTTTAGTATACTGTCAAGTTAACAACGGAAGACATTTTGAACACTTGATTAGACAGATATTAATATAATTAAGTCATGTAGTAAATTTTAGTTATGTCCAAATTTAGTTGCACCTAACTAGTTCGTATTAATAAATGAATTTGAGACGATTAGGGGTTCCGTGATTTTTATTTTTTATTTTTAAGATATTCCTGCCTATATAAAATCGAAAGTATTGTATACAATTGAACTGATATTGAAGTGTAGATGTCAAGAAAGGAAAAATGGAACAATATACAGAGTAACATATGAAGTGGTTGAATGCTCGAATATATGAATCTTACGAAATAAAAAACAGATATTGAGCACTGAATTTTATTTAATCTTGCCCAAGTATACTTGTGCTCCTAGAGAATCTCCAGGGGCATTTCGTCAAGAAAAGGAGGGTATCCTCGAATGTCATTTATTGTCTGATGGTAGCAACTTAAATTAACATATATCTAACAAACACTAAACGTACATTTGCTTGTATTTGTTAGATATATTTATGTTAATTTAAGTTGCCACTATTAGACAATAAATGACATTTGATCTTGATGATACCTTCCACTTCTTGACGAAAAATCCCTGAAGATGCTCTAGGAGCGAACGTTAAGTTGGGCAAGAATAAATAAAATTCAGTGCTCGATATCTGCCTTTTATTTCGTAAAATTAATATACAGAGTGTTTTACTTAAAAACCTAAAGTGACTATGGATATCAGACACATGGTAAATCGGGCAACGTTGCAAACATCTAATTTCAAATCTCAGTGTTGCAAAATAGGTGTATCCTTTTTTTGTACAATTGGGACCATCCATAACAAGATATTTCTGGACTTTTGGTCCAGTCTGTGGAAGTTGTAACGTTTCAAACGTCACATATTTGATATTTTATTTTTAGATTTGGATAACTATTTTACTTTATTTTCTTTAATATTTCATTAGTATTTATTTTCTTCTATTTGTTTTACCGGTTTTCTTCGTTAAAAACTCGTTGGCGGCCTCTTTTATTATCTTCTATTTATTATATTTTTTTCATTTAAATCATCAACTGAACATACTGAGCGTACCCTGTATATCCTTACACTCTGCCACCTCCTACGTTCCACTGTCATGGCAGTGACACTTCGTCACTCAATTCTCAGTATGGTGGTGAAAAATTAATTTCGGTATAAAAGCCAAAGAAACTTCAAAATTAAAACATTTCTATTTCAACAATCATCTCTCTTGGGGTAAGATTATTACATATCATATTTTAATTACATTTCTACCTCTAACAGCTTTTTATAATCATTTTTACGTATCTAACCTAACCTCCAATGTCAAAGCATGTGTTCTGATATTTTAGTTCTAAATATATCTTTTTAACTTAATATATGCATGTGAGTTATCACATTATTTAACTATTGCGTCAGTATTAATTTTATTTTATTCCTTTGTCAATAACTACTTTTTACGATTGTTTGGGAAAGGCTCGTTTTTGGTTTTTCTTCTTGATGTTTGATATGTGTTTTACTCTTATAGTTTTTGGGATAAAAGGTCACCGTCCTCCCTCCGGGAGCTTCAAGCTATCGCCGGCGATACAAGAACGAGGAACATGTTATCCAGACTGCAACTACAACACCTAGACTGCAACGACCAACATCTATAGACCTGGTGGAATACTGCCTTTAGAAACCCAGAGCCAGTTGTAGAACCAAGAGCAGTACTATTCGACATCAAGAAGTTACCATCGTACCAAATACCAAAAGCCATAAGTATAATCCAGAAATTGTTAGTTTTTGGCAAGAATTTGAATGTTAATGAATTTAATAAGTCATATTTTTATTATATCTTTATTGAACAAATAAACATGACTAGTTAAAAAAAATGTTTTGTTTGCTTCCATTCTGAATTTTTAGAGTTCATATTCTAAGATTAGGACAAGACGAACACACACAATAAGCTTGCGTAGTTTATTGTAGTTTTTCGTTTCAAAGTCAAGGTATTTCTTTGCGAATACTCTAGGTGGACTGCAAATACAAGCTTATCTACTGGAAACTATTGGGCGACGCTAGGAATATACTTTTACTCTAACAATACATCTACAGTTCACCATTGAAAAACGCAGTCTTTTGCACTATTTACGGAAAAAAAGATCTTAAAATGAAAGTAGAAGATTTCATTTATTTTCAATTCACGCTCCACTATTTTGTTCTGCACTTGCATCGCCTTTCATCAGGAACACTTGTTGTAGCTTAAACTAAAATGAAATGGATAAAGATAAAGGCAGTTTTTGTTTTTATTTGATTCAGAGTTGGGCCACCATCTCCATATAGCTATTTCTGCATCTATGCATTCTCAGTGAAGCTATGCTGTCACAACTCTGAAACAGATATATCATCATCTCATTGTATTGTTTTGCGTGTAAAGATTAAAATGCTTTGTAGAAATGCTTACAATGAGTGTCCCGTTTAGGATTTTGTCCTCTTCAGGGTTTGTGGTGAATGTATTGTGTTGGATCGCAAAAGCAAACAGTCCGAAAAACGCACTGGGGCAAGTGTGGTGTTCCTGTTGTTCCTGGGTTATGCCGGACGGTGGTGTCCAGAAGGCTACAAGACAACAGAGAAGAAAGTTTGATGGAGTTGATGTTGGTTCCATTGATATTTACGTGTAATGTCCGTGCTTTGCTCTCGACCAATCTCCCTAGAAACCATTGTACAACGACAGGCAGGCCTGCGTCCCTCGTCGGCGGACAGGAGGTGGCTTTTGAGCGCAGCGTGGACAGTGAGCGTTCGAGTGATGAAAATAGTTGCGGCTATTTTCTTGGGACGAACAGGTATAATTGTGCAATGAAGTTGGGAAACCGCAAAAATCCAACTTCTCCCTGTTCGGGGTAGGGAAAAGGATAGTTAGAGGTGGGTGCGGTAGGCTAACGGGGTAGCCTCGAGGATGTTTTCGTATTCTACTGGGAGTTCGTCAATGCATGTTTGCATTAGAGCAGACGGTGGGTGAATCTTTTTCCGCTTGGGCTTTTCGTGGTAGAATACGTGGCCAGAAGATGAACAGGAACATTTGAGAGATTCTTGTGTGTCGGAGGGGGGATCGTTGATTATTTTGGTTGTGAAGTTCCTGTTCAGAGAGTTTATTCTCACGATAATTGTGGGTATGTTTGAGAGGTTATGGATTTCGTTTGAGGGATATCTCCAGTGCTCGTAGTTGCATCTACGCAAGATTCTCCGTTCCACTCGCAACAACCTCTCTTTCTGTGCTCTAGCGCATAGAGAGTAGAGGCATGCTTTGTACTCAATGACGGGTCGAATATAGGTCTTGTAAGTGTGTAAGAGAGTTCTCTTTTGTGTCTTGCCAATACGTCCTGAGAGAGGGTTGAGAAGTCTGGCTCTGTTCCTTACCCTATCTAAAGTTGCCTTTAGGTCTGCGTCCCAGTTAAGAGTCCTGGTAAACAGTACTCCCAAGTAGGTCGCAGTCGGGCTGAGAACAAGCCTTTCTCCCATCAATCTCAGTGGGTATTGGTCGTCTTCATTTCTGATGATTTTAGCTTACACAGAAGGGGCACGAAACACAATTGTTGTTGTTTTGTTCGCATTCAGCGTGACTATCCACTTACAACACCAATCCCCGACCGCGTCCAACAGAGCCTGGGCTCTTCTGTGGATGAGTAATGGGTTGTATCGAGAAGTTTTCGTGAGTAGAGTCGTGTCGTCTGCATAGAGAAACAGCCGAGTGCCTGGGATATTTTGGTTTGTGATGTCACTGTTGTAGATGATGTACAGCAGTGGTGCTAGGACTGAACCCTGGGAAACTCCAGCTTGTGGAGTGAAGGGGGTAGACTTTTAGTAGTAGAGAAACAGATATAAACAATCCTGCCTATTTAAGGGAAAACATCGCGATGCAATGTTTCCACCTTTTGAGACGCAAAACAGCGACATCTCTCATAATACGAGGAAGACGAAAAGCCCTAGATACAAAGTTTGCTACGTTTATACAAATAAAATAATTGAAATAAAATAAAAAATAATATTATTAATAAAAAATAAAATGAAATGCTCTTAACTATGTCGTCGTCATAGGCCAATCGATTCGGCTCCATCGTATATTAGTGCGGCCGATATGTGAAACGATTGCACATTTAACGATACAAGCATATAATTTGCACCACATATACTACACATATAAAGGTTCAAATTTAGATATGAGGACATCTCAGATTTTGTCTTTTACAAAAATGGCGGGCGTTCAAAATGTGTTTAATAGTACCATTACTAGTATCTATTTAACTAGTATTTACTAGTACTATTTAATAGTACCTATACTTATGTGTTTAATAGTACCATAACTTTTGAACGAAAAGTCTGAGTTCAACCAAATTTGGTAAATAGGTTTTCTTTTTGATTTACAAGAGGGATATGGTGAACCGAAAGAATCGGTTTACCAGAAGTTTTGTTTTTACTGGTTGTTTATGTAAAAATATGTTTTTTTTTTCAATTTTTTCCCTCTGTATATATTAATTTTTCAAAAAGGTAATACCGCAATTGAAAAGGGCGTAAAAATATTTTGTAGAAAATATTTTGAACTTTTTAGTTATGTTAATTATCATTTAATAAATGCATAACGTATCATCACAAGTACCTATGTGTGGCAAATTCGTGCAAACATTATAAGAATTATTGTGCATTTAATGGTAGAAGCATATAATTTGGACCACATATACTACACACATCAAGGTTTAAATTTAGATATAAGGCCATCTCAGATTTTACCTTTTACAAAAATGGCGGGCATGCAAAATGGCGACTATACATATGTGACTTATAGCACGATAATTTTTGAACGAAAAGTCCGATTTCAACCAAATTTGTTATATAGATTCTTATTTTGATGTGTTAGACCAAGGTCTTGAACCGGAAGAATCGATTTACCAGAAGTTGTGTTTTTCCTGATTTTTATGTAAAAACATGTTGTTTTTTTACCAATTCTTTCACCCTGTATATATTAATTTTTCAAAAAGTTAATACAGACATTGAAAAGAGGGTAAAAATATTTTCTAGGAAATATTTTGAACTCTTTAGTTATATTAATTACCAATTAATAAATGCATAACGTATCCTAACATGTACCTATGAACCTATGTGCGGCGCATTCGTGCAAATAATATAAGAATTATTGTACATTTAATGGTAAAAGCATATAATTTCGACCACACACACTACACATACAAAGATTCAAATTTAGATATGAGGCCATCTCAGATTTCGTCTTTTACAAAAATGGCAGGCATTCAAAATGAATCTACCGCACATAGGTATATGTGAAGATACGTTATGCATTTATTAAATGGTAATTAACATAACTAAAAAGTTCAAAATCTTTCCTAAAAAATATTTTTACACTATTTTCAATGGCGGTATTACCTTTTTGAGAAATTAGTATATACAGGGTGAAAGAATTGAAAAAAACAACAACATATTTTTACATAAAAAACAGTAAAAACACAACTTCTGGTAAGCCGATTCTTCCGGTTCAACACCTCGATCTTATTCATCAAAAAAAGAAACTTGTTACCAAATTTGGCTAAACTCGGACTTTTCGTTCAAAAGTTATCATGCTATTAGTCACATATGTATAGCCGCCATTTTGAATGCTCGCCATTTTTGTAAAAGGCAAAATCTGAGATGGCCTCATATCTAAATTTGAATTTTTTGTATGTGTAGTATATGTTGTCCAAATTATATGACTCTCCCATTAAATGTACAATAATTCTTATAATATTTGCACGAATCTGCCACATATAGGTACATGTGAAGATACGTTAATGGTAATTATAATTAATATAACTACAAAGTTCAAAATATTTCCTAAAACATATTCTTACGCTCTTTTCAATAGTGGTATTACCATTTTGAAAAATTAATATATACAGGGTGAAAAAATTGAAAATAAATTATTTACATAATATAAAATAGTTTTACATAAAAACCAGGAAAAACAAAACTTCTGGTAAAACGATTCTTCCAGTTTATGGCATCGATCTTGTAAATCACAAAACGAACCTACGTACCAAATTTGGTTGAAATCGGACTTTTCATTCAAAAGATATCGTGCTATTAGTCAGATATGTATAGTCGCCCATTTTGAATGACCGCCATTTTTGTAAAAGGCAAAATCTGAGATGGCCTCATATCTAAATTTGAACCTTTATTTGTGCAGTATATGTGGACCAAATTATACGCTTGTATCATTAAATGTGCAATTCTTATAATATATTGCACGGATCTGCCGCACTATATGTATATATCTCAGATAATATACAATGGAGCCGCAGTGATTGAAAATACCGCATTGAGAATATTGCTAAAGACATATTCTGAACATCGCCTGTCGACAGCTGCATCCAATGTCTAATATGGGGTTAACACTGCATTTAACAACAATGTGTCTTAATCTATCCTATGTGGTTAATCGCTAATACACAACACGGAAATTAATCGCTGTATTGAAATATTCTTAGATACAATTAAAACATAATGTAGTAATGTATTTATTGAACCACCATCAAATTAGAAACAAACTATGGCAATATATTTTAGTTCTTCCTCTTTATATTAAAAATTTCAATGGCGGGAGTAGAACTTACAGGGTGCAAGTGATAAAATGATTTATTTGAGAAATCCCTGTGAAAGATATTTTTACATAATCAATTCCACAGCGAATTAATTATTTGTGGACTTACTTTGGATATTGGATACATTTTGTAGCTTTTTTAAAGTAGGTATCTCTTTTCGTTAAAAATATTAGAAGTTTAAAAAAATATTTCCAATTATACCCCTCTGATTAAAATTGTTTTCTTGTTCCTCTTTGTCACATAAGTAATTTGCGATTTTATTAAAGCAACATAAAATAAAAATTACATCAAAGACTTCTTTTGTTCTTTAAGAAAATATAAACCATCATTATTGATACCAGGTGTAGTTCAGTATTTTATGGCGTATCATGACGTAAGTTATTGTAAAATCCTGGTAATAGGAAGAAAACCGTAAAAGTGGCAAAAAATTTGGCATATTTTCTAAGCCCTTTACATTGTCGTTCATTATCTTGATTACATTAGCCATAAATTTAAATATCATTTACATCAATTTTGTTGATCAAGAACTTTTCATCGTATTTAGTAATATCATTCATCCGATCACTGGGGCCAATTACAAGGGACGTTTTTTTAATTGTTTTCAATGACTTCAACGACTTGATCAAAGTCCATGAAAGAAGGACAAGTTACGAAAAATTTATGGTGAACTTCTCTTTTTGCTTTATTATTCTTGATCACTATTTCATTCTTTCTTTTTTTGTAGGCGTTTCCATTGTTATGGATTTTGCTTCCTATTGCGTTTCTTGATTACTAGCCCAGTCGGGATAGCATTTGACCTTGCATTACGAGCTGCCGCAAATTTTATTTTTCTAATCTTTAGGGAGGGTTAATATTAGTATAAATTTAAAATCCCGACTGAAGTCCATCGTTGCGTTAGCCGCCATCTTGATTTTAAACGAGAACCGTTTTTGCTCAATATCTCCACTATTTTCAATTTTTCGACAAAAAATGTGAAAACTGGAATTGTTAAAAATGCGATTTTCTATAATTTGTTTATTATAATTTTTTTGTGCGGTTGATATTTTCCGAGTTATGAGGGGAAAATTGTGACAGTTGGGGCATAATTGTTGAATTATTGAATTACCTCGTTTATTATTAGTTTTACAACAAATATGTACCTAAACAAAAATGAAGAGAATTAAATTTTGTACCTACAATTTGGATGTCGTTCATTTTTTTTATAAAATCAATATTTAAGGTAGTACGTTTGCGGTAAAGGTGCGAGCGTAAGACCCGATTGATTTTATAGCAATAGTTTTTGTTCAATATCTCTGCCATTTTCAACTTTTCGACAAAAAGTGTAAGAACTGAAATTGTTGCAATTACCATCAACTACAATTTTTCGAGAGAACCAGTGGCGGGTCTCCAAGGGGGGAATGGGAAAATTCACCCCAACAGGTTCCAAAACTAAAAAAAATTGTTGAAATATTAAAATATATTAGCTAACATGAAACTTAAAATATCGACAGAAAAATTCAACCAATAGAACCTGCTAGTTAATAAAATTAAGTGAATTGAATGCATATAAATTATTATTTATTATGTCTTTTATATACTTAGTTTGGTTGATGTTTTATTGGAAGTTCCAAAAATTGTATAAAATATAATTCTCCTTATTTTTGTTTATGTATAATTATGTCGTAAAGTTAATAATAAATGAGACAATTCAATAATTATGCTTTCCCTCCCCTTCCACTATTTCCCCCTTGACTTTAACTCGGAGAATATTGATCGCATAAAAAAATTGCGAAAAATAAATTGTAGAAAATTGCATTTCCAACAATTTTCTCTCCTACCATTTCTGTCGAAAAGTTGAAAATGGCGGAGATATTAAGCAACAACAGTTCTCATTTAAAATCATTATGGCGGCTAATGCAACCGCGGAATTCAGTCGAGATTCTAAATTTACACTACTATTGATCTTTCCTAAAGGATAGGATTATAAAATTTGGGGCAGCTCGGAAACAAGGTTCAATTCAATAATAATTATTGAATTGAATCTTGTTTCCGAGCTGCCCCAAATTTTATAATTCTATCCTTTAGGAAGGATCAATAGTAGTGTAAATTTTATAATTATATCCTTTAGGAAAGATCAATAGTAGTGTAAATTTAGAATCTCGACTGAATTCCGCTGTTGCATTAGCCGCCATATTGATTTTAAATAAGAACTGTTGTTGCTTAATATAATAATTATTATGCTCCCCTCGCCACTGTTTAATATTTTCCCATGTAGCTCGGAAAATATCAACCGCATGAAACAAATTGCTAAAAAAATTGTAGGAAATTATATTTTGAACAATTTTAGTTGAAAATGGCGTAGATATTGACCAAAAACAATTGCTATAAAATCAATCAGGTCTTACGCTCGCGCCATTACCGCATACGTACTACCTTAAATATTAATTTTAGCAAAAAAATGAAAGAGATTAATATTGTGTAGAATTTGATTCTCTCCATTTTTGTATAATGACATTTTTGTAGTAGAACTAATAATAAAAGAAATAATTCAATAACTATGCTCTAACTGTCAATATTTTCCACCATAACTCTGAAAATATCGATCTCACGAAAAAATTGTAATAAGAGAAATTATAGAAAATCAAATTTTTATCAATTTTGGTTCATATACTATTTGTCGAAAGTTGAAAATGGCGTAGATATTGAGCAAAAAAGGTTAAAGTTCAAAATCAAGATGGCAGCTAACGCAACGGCGCAATTCAGTTGATATTTTAAATTTACACTACTATTGACCCCCCTAAAGATTAGAAAAATAAAATTTGGGGCAGCTCCTAATGCAAGGTTAGGCCTGCTATTCGTCTAACCCGACTGAACTATACTTCAGAAATGGAAAAATGACCTGAAATCTCGGTATTTGACGTTGTGTTATCCTCGTCAAAATTGTGTGACAGAAACTGACTGTCACAATTTGACTAATCGTGGCCTTTATCACTATCTTTTTCTTCTAGTGCCGACTCCACTATTAAAGGTTGGCTATAACCACGGTTCTTAGACATACTACGGTTGTCCAGATCGACGGTGGTGGGGAGACTTCAATTTTTGACTTCGTCACAACAGTACAGATTCCCATATTTTTAAATGATTTTCACTCATTGAATGTGTGTTATTGTGTACATGTGGTGTATTCCACGAATATACGTCTGTTTTGGATTATCGCGACAACGAATATTTTAGTGTGCAACATAAGAAGTACGAAAGTATTTTGCTCTAATAATTACTCCCATAAACACCAATATAATTTGCAATTTACTTTCTTTCTTCATATTTTGCACAGTAAAATATTCGTTGTCGCGATAATCCAAAACAGACGTATATTCGTGGAATAGGGTATATGTGTAGTATTTGTGTTATTATTAAATAATAAGACAAATATTACACATGTTACCTTATACCGGGTGGTGAATCGTAAAACTCAATGTAAAATTCTAAACTGTTGAATTCCTGCTTTCCTAATTATTTTACATCAAAGAGAATTGAAATCTGTATTAAAATCAAAAGTTAAAATTGTTCTACAATTTAAACACCTTCCAAAATTTTTAAAAATATAATACATTTGCCACAGTAGGTATGTGTGTAAAAGTTAGGCCACACGTTACTATTTAACTGACAGTGCTCACACCATTGACTGAATAAAAAATCTTTATTAATACTTTCACCGCAGCTGAGGGTATTTTATCAACTGTATTGCTTTTAATGATAAAATAATAGTTATTTTTCTACAACCACTATTCAAACTGCACTTTTCTGCACGGTTTTATGTTAGCAAACTTGATATTTTCTCACACTATAAGATATTTGACATCAGTGTGCAGAAAAGTGACGTTTCTGTGCCGCAAAGTTCTTTTCTGCACAGTTGACTACCTCATTCTGAGTAACGTTATATTCTGTTTACATCCGTGGACTACCGCATTCTGAGTAACGTTATATTCTGTTTACATCAGAGATATGTAAAGAAAATAGATCAGGCTAGTCATATGCCACTCAATGCATCGGGGTGTAACGCCGATATCAAGTACGGTGGTCTAGCTATCTTTGTCTGTCGTGCGAGTGTGAGCGTATCTACCAAGAGGTGGGAATAACGGAACGACAGTGACACACAGGCGGCGGCCATCATATGCTAGAGAGAGAAAGCTAAGCGCCGGTAGAGAGAGATAGATAGACCACCGACCCGAACTGTTCCGCGTTACGCTATTTTTCGAACTGACCTAATCTGTTCTGTTATATCTATGGTTTACATCCGTGGTTAAATTTTAGACAAATATATAACCTATAAGACAATTATTATATTTAACTATGGCATAGAAACTAAATTATGGATGTTACAACTGTTTTATTTTACAATTTTATTCTTATTAAACATTTTATAATTATCAAATAACCAATAAGGATTTAGCAACCTGTTCAAGAGACGTCGAATGAAGTAGGTTTTGTGTAAATCCGTGACTTCATAAATATAATTTCAATAATGTGTAATAATTGTTTAAATTTAAACAAATTAAGGCAGTGCATTAACTTTTTAACTGATTTCTGTGCAATTTATTTAGGTATAAGGAATTTAAATTGATTAGTAAGTATTAATTAAATACAGTTTAAAGTTTATCACATAGGTACCTATTATAATTAATCGTCGTTTGGAAATTGTGATTTTTATTTTTAGGAAAAACTGTGCTTGTAGAAAAAGTATAGTGTGAAACACGTGCAAAAAGGTAATTTCTCACTCGTTTGAATTGCGGCACTCGCTTGCGCTCGTACCGCAACTTTTCAAACTCGTGAGAAATTAGTACCTTTCTGCACTTGTTGCACAATATACTATTTCCTAACAAGTGCAGAAAGTCATTATTTTCCGCACGCGACTGCAGTTTGCCGAACGACGCGAAGCGGGAGTTCGGCAAGCAGTCGAGTGCGGAAAAGAGACTTTCTGCAAGAGTTAGGAAAAACATTTTTTCTAAGAGTCTTAAAAAATTACCAAATCTTAATCAATTAATTTAATTAATATGAAAATACATAATTCTTTGACAAGGTTGTCAAAACCAAACTTTCAATATAATTACTTAGCATGACGACGATCTTGGTTTCCATGACGATGATTCAAATCGACTGTTATTGTCTACCGATTTGACTTTCGAATATTATGTCAAAATACTTTTAATACATCGAATTATCGCGTTAATTTCATTAAAACAGGAACACGATAAGACATATTTGAAATAAATTAGTAAATAATATCTAAATATTAGTTTATTGCATGTACTATAATTACTTTAAGGCCATATTAACATATCTAAATTAACACGCGTGCGGAAAATTAAAAACCGCGTGCGGAAAAGTAACATGCGTGCGGAAAAGTAACACGCGTGCGGAAAAGTGAAACTTTCTAAACTAAAATGCGTGCGCGAAAGTAGACATTTTAGCACGCTCGTAGAAAAAAATATTAATAGTTCAAAAATGTGAAAATAATCTTCATTGTGACACATTATTGCACTGTGTGTGGTCTAATTTTGGTCTGAAAAACGCATTTTTACGAATTTTTACAGAATTTTGGAATATGTTTAATTCGAAGAACAATTTTAACAGTTGCTTTCAATAGAGATTTCAACCCTCTACAAATAGTTTCTAATGTCTTTTATTGTAAAATAATTAGGGAAGCAGGAATTCAACAGTTTAGAATTTTACATTGAGTTTTCTATGGCCCTTTCTCCAATTCACCACCCGGTATATCCTAGCTTACTTTATATTTTTGTATTTGTAATTCTAGTGTTGTTTCCCGTAAAAACTTATTTTGAATTATTCATGAAAGTTGTACATTGTACCTATTGTAGGAGTTTAAATAAGAATATAAATATATTTATAAGGTAGAAAACGTTAAAATTTCATTATGTAATAATAATGTTCATGATATTTTAGAATGCCAGGTACAGGCTGTAGTATGGCCAAATTTATTAGGTACCTATTATTTAAATTCTTACAATAAATTATACAAGTAATTATAATTCACATAATCCTAGCTGACCTCTAAGGATAGTATGTATTCAATAGTTAATCCAGTATTAATGGAAATTCATCGAAAAATTTTCAGTGTAGAATGAAGATTGAAGTCATAGATTTCCGTAAATATTGCATGGATAAATTATCAACAGTTTTCCATAATTAGGTATTATAATCCACTAAACATCTTTATTTCTTAACTATCGTGACTATTTTCCATACATCAAAGACATATAAATACCGATTAAGGGGAAGGAGTAAAATGCAAAATTTAGACGCACGTAAAAAGTCTCAATGTCTTTTAAATGAATTAGTTTTTTTCGAATCCTGAGAAAACTAATAAATAATTTTGAAAAATTTAAACGCAAAATGAAGGACTACATTATTACCGAGGGCCGAAAGTCCCAGAAAACTTTTATAATGTTTATTTTAATAAGTTACAGGGCAGAAAATAAAAGAGAAGTGTGACTTTTAATTGCAAATATTTCATTCAAAAGAAACATTTTATTTATTCTAAGGGAGTTTCGGTCCTCGGTAATAACGTAGTCTTTCATTCTGCGTTAAGTTTTTCTAAAATACTTATTAGTTTTCTCAGGAATCGAAAAAAATCTTATTACGATTCAAATGACAGTACCCTCGTGACGTAATCGCACCCTTAATGTTCATTGGTTAGTCGATCTGGGCAACCGTAGTAATGTCTAGGAACCGTGGGATATAACCACTGAAAATTCATCTCTCCATTCTGCTTCTCTTAAAGCGTCTGTGGTCTTTTTCAGCCAGGATTTGTCGTCTAACAGGACCCCTTTTTATCTTTGATTTTACTTTTCGTAATTGACTGTAATATTTCGTAATTATCATTTCTAAGTATGTTCCCCAAATATGCTCTTTTTCTCGTTTTAATGACGGTCAAAAAGTTCTCGGTCTCTTCTCATTTTGTATAACACCATTTTGTTGGTAATATGATCGGTCCATGGTATTTTAAAAATCCTACTAAATCGCCACATGTCAAAAATCCTTCCAACTTTCGCATTAATTCAGTATTAACAATCTAAGCTTCAGCATCATAAAGAACAATAGAGTCGTAATAACATTTTACCAACCGATATTGGATTTGCCATTGAGACTTTGCTTACTCAGAAATTTCCTCATCTTCAAAAAAGCTGCTCTTGAATTCTGATTTCCGTACATTTCTACATTATTTACTCATATTATTTTCACTACTAATACCACTAGAGGTCAAATTATTTCCGGGAATTTTTTTTAGATCATGAATATTTTGAAAATTTCCCGAGTCGCAGACGAGGGAAATTTTCTAAAAATATTCATGATCAAAAAAAAATTTCCGGATATTAATTTGACTTCGCGTGGTATTCGGTAAGAAAATTCCACACCAAATTTGCATTTGAAAATCCAAAGCTGCATGAACAGATTAATAGCGCGCCATAGCTTTGTCAGCAATTATTTAGGCTTTCAAATTCGTAATTTCTACTCATTGTAGTTGCATGGGAATACCATTTCAAGATAGAAAATAGTATATTCTTCAATTTTACATAAGTTTTGAGTAACTACAAGTGAGAGAAAATTATTTTTTGGCGTTTTTAAAACTAAACTACGCAAAATTGAAAGTACTGAATGGGAAAAAGGTAAATAAATTAGTGTCTAAATATTATATATATTTTATTAGACATAGAAACTTAATTGAAAACATTCAAAGTCCTGCATTTTCGCCATTAAGAGGAGAGGAGGTGTCCGAAGAATATAGAAAACATCTTAGCTTTGTAACTAAAATGAATCAAAACTAAATTATGTAAACAAATAAAAACCAGTCTGTCAAAAATGTTCTGTTATTGTAAACGTCAAAAAATTTCCACTATAATTCGCTGTTGGGTACCCCACGAGCAAAAAATTTCCGATAAAATGCCTCCGTTGCCATGGTGATCTGTCAAAATAACGTACAGTAGACTCGCGATTATCCGAGGTAACTGGGACCGTGACTACCTCGGATACGGAAAAACTCGGTTAACACTGAGATTGTTTATATTGATAGAAAAACATGTGAATAATCATAACTGTGGATATTTTAATGACAAAATTAATACAGTACTGTCTATAAAAGATAAAAACATTTACCTTATCAATATTACTGTTTAAAAAAGTATTTGATTTTGCATAAGCTTTGCTCCTATTTTTGATTTTGAGGCGGCGATGTTGCGGCATGGTTGAAAATTGTAACTCACCTGTTCTGACTTTTGCCTCGGTTAACCGAGTGGCTCGGATGACCGAGACTCGGATAATCGCGAGTCTACTGTATTTTGATTGGTTCAAAATTACAGGTGTGGAATTTTCATTAAAAATAAAGATCATGATTTGATGCATTTGCAGATGATGGAATTATTAGAGACTCGTATAAGTATTGTTTAAAATATTTTTGAAAGGTAAAGACATCGCGTGCTCTTGACTATCTCTCTGAAACTTTATATCATACATCAAGTTTATGCTAGCTTATTTCGCTTTTTAGTTTTATCAATATTTTATTTTCAACATACAACTTTAAACAACATGATTTGAGTGAGTGGATGCATTAATCATCATGAATAAATTATTTTTACACAGTGTACAAGCTTACTTTTGATATATCGTGTAATCGTGTAATTTCTCTTGAGATGTTTACTGTATTAGTTTAAAAACTATGTCTAGGAACTATTACTACATTGTAACCTAGCATCATACATCAAGGTGTAAAATTCTAAAATATTTAATGATATAAATTTTTTATATCGAAACTAGCTGACTTGGTATATTTATATTTTGGTAGCGACGTAAAAAATATTTAACTTATTGTAAGAAATACTTAGAAGTCTGGCTTACGAAAGATCTAAATACAAAGTCAAAAATTCGATCAAGGATAGAGCAATCAAAAGCTGCCTTTTTGAAGATAAGAAAATTTCTGAGTAACCAAAGACTAAATCTGTAAATCCGGTATCGGATGGTAAAATCTTATATACACTATATTTTTCTTTATGATGCCAAAGCTTGGACTGTTAATGTTGACTTAATGAGAAAGCGGCAAACTTTTCAGATGTGGTATTTCAGGAGAATTTTCAAAATACCCAGGACCGATCATATTACGAACGAAATGGTGTTGAACAGAATGGGAAGAGACAGAGAGCTTTTGACCATCATTAAAAGGAGAAGGATATCATATTTGAGGCATATACTGAGAAATGATAAGTACGAGTTTTTGTAGCTGTCCATTTTTTCTTGGTCTGCCTCTTTTTGTTTTTATGATGTTCTTTGTTTCGTAGACTTTTCTTGCAATTCTGTTGGGTTGCGTCCTCATCAAATACCCATACCAGTTCATTTGTCTCTTTTTTTGTTTATTCATTATTGGTTCTTGGTTGGCCATTTTCCTAACATTCTCGTTGCTTAATACATCTCATTTTATCTTTTCAACTCTCCTTTTTAAATGTCTCATCTTTATTTCATTTATTTTGCTCTTATATTTTTCCAGATTTGCCCAGTTTTCACTTGCATAGAGCACAGTTGGTATCACTATTGTGTTATATATTTTTTTTGTCTCTCCTGTAAGTTGTTTTTTTACCGGTATTGGCGCTAACGCATAGTATAACTTGTTTGATTTCTTTGCTCCATTTGTTATTTCCCAGTCTATTTTCCGTCATTAATAATGATACTTCCCAGGTATTCTTAAGTTGTAACTATTTCCAGTTCTGAGTTTTTGCATTTCATTTTTATTGAAGTTATCCACAGAGAACGGCAGTTCTCACCAGTGGCGCACAACACCCCTACAAGCGACACTATATATACACGAAATTTTCGATTTTCTAAACCTGACTGAATTGAGAATTGGGCCAAATCCCATCTTAAAGTTTAGGAAAAGACTCGTCCATCCATATGTTACTTCTCCATTTTGGTCCAAGGGTGTGGATTTTACGGCCCTTCCCATTTAAAGCCTGTTTTTCGTTCTCGTCCCCAAAACTCCCAAAAATTTCAAAATTTAAGCCCGACCTTTGCGGCTTCTGATAGCATAGATCATTACCTTTCCAACGCATGTTTAATTTTAAAAATCGGTTATACCATTCAAAAGTTATCGAGCTCAGAAATATGACTCAATTTTTATTTAAAAAATGGAAAATGTTTGTGGATATGTATTGATGTGATCTTGATTTTTGATATGATATAATATTCTTATATGTCACTTAATTTAATCAATGTATTAATACTAATCTAATTAATTAACCAGATCACATATCAATATGTTTTCAATCTCAGGGCGAATTATAAATTAATTACTTACTTTCGTGGCTTCTAAATATTTCTTAATGGTTCCTAATCGGGATAGAAAAGAAAAGAGTAAGAAAAATACACATATGGGTTACAATTATAATCAAAATATTTTTTATTTTATTTAAAAGGCAATCAATGCTTAATATTTGCTATTTCTTATTATTCTTAAACATAACATTTACAAATGGGAATCTTATTTCCTTTTGGTTTTCAATTGAAAGTTTTTATTAACATTTAACTATTAGGAGTTATTAGGAACAACTCTATTCAAGTTTGATGAAGCTTTTCTGATATAATTGATTATGTTATTCAATTTTTTATGTGGAATTTAATACGAAAAACCCATACATTCATGTCCAAACAAATGAGACTGACCTTTTCCTGGTGAACTGAAAATGTCCTCACACAAAACCCGTTCCTGCTATCCTTGGCTGCGATCAAACCTCGTCCTGGCTTCCAGTAATGTACTCCTTTGAAAAACTAGCTCGAATAGCTCTCGTTCCTGCTTCGGTCGTGATGCTGTGTTCTACCTTTTTCGAAACTGCTATCAGCTACCGGGACACTCTTGGCTCAAGGAGGTTCTTTTACTCTCGACCTGGCCTACTTCTCGTTCCACGATAGATACTCCACACTCACGGAACTACCGGCTTTCTCACTCTCCGTACACTACCGTCTACTACTCGACTTCACTTCTCCACAGCTCAAAACATTCTGCCCTCACTTTGTCATTCATTTCCCTACTTTCTAAATATCCCTTCCAAATTCACAAATCAATCTTCCACCACCAACTCTCATTCGTAATATTCCTCAAAACCAATTTTTAATCTTTCTAAATATGCTTAATGGATTTCAAAAGAAAATATTTAATTCCCATTCTAAAATACTTTCTAACTATTTACAAATTTTAATGACCTATTCTCTCTTTCAAATGAGTCTTATTTAGCATAGGCTAATGATCGAAACCTTCCGCGAAAAACGATAATGAACTATCATCTATTTCACTGAGTTTTATTTAGCATAGGCTAATGATCGACCTTCCGAGAAGAACGATAATGGTACGCGTCATTCACTTTGTTTATCTAAGCACATTGTTCCGAGTTTCGTACGCTTATTCTAATCACTTCTTAAAATTAAATATAACAATTTGTTGTATACAGGTTGTTCTAAATTTATATGCCCGAGGTTGAGAAAATTAAAAATATTTTATATTAAAGTGAATTTTGTTTATAATTATCAAATTTTAATTTTTATATCAAATAGAAATATAACAAATCCCCGCCTTGTATTCGATAAAATTTATCTGCAATTTTAAATAAATTTTCTCGAGGCAAAACCAACTCCCTGTATATTTCCTTACTTTAATCTACGTCTTATACCCCTTCTTCTTGTATTACTCTAATTAGTCCCACCTGTAGAGTAATTGTTTCCTTATTTTCAGTGTCCTCATCCTGTGTTAGAGTGTCGGCTATTATGTTGTCTTTCCCTTTTTTCCATATCAATCTTCTGTCTTTTTCCTCAGATTTTTCACATACTTTTACCGTGCATTCTGCATCCTCGTATTCATATGCCTCCTCTTCAAATGCCACTGTTTCGATTATATCTTTTTCGCTTTCATTTCTTAGCTTTATTTCTTCTTCTCCTGAGCTCGTCTCTTCTTTTGAGGAATCCCAGGTTTCCTTTGTTTCTGATACTCTCAAATTTTCTTCTTCTGGGCTCAACTCTTCTTTTGAGGAGCCACAGGTTTCATTTTCTTTTGTCTTTTTCTGACTTTTTCTCCCTTTTCTTCTTTGTCCTTGCTTCGTTGCCAAATTCATTTCCACTGTTTGTTCTTTACCTGATTCGTCCGTATTTTGTTTCTCCTGTTCCTTGTCCTGTTCTTCTTCTTTTTCTTCTGTTAGATTCATCGTATTATTTTTAAAATCTATCACTACATGTTTTTCTGCCAATTCGTCAACTCCTACTATCATGTCATGTGACATGTTTGGCATTATTACACATTGTAGTGCATACATCTTCTTACCCAGTCGTACCATTACTCGTATGCCTTCATTTATAGTTGCCAATGTCCGTTTGTTTGCGCCCACTAAATTTACCCTAGGTATTTTGTAAATTAAATTTGTTAAGTTAACTTCTTCTATTAGTTTTCTGTTGACCAATGTTATTTCAGATCCAGTGTCTATCATAATTTTAATTGGTTTCTCGTTGATAAATCCATCCACAAATTTTAAATTAACTCCATTTTTCTTTTCGTTGTTTCTTGCCAATTTAATAAACTCCTTGGGGTTACAAAAGATTCCTGTTTGATTTTTGGTTTTTAGTGAGCGCCGTCGTGAAAAAACGCCGGTTGCTCATCGTTGTTTATATTTTCGTCATAATGTCTCTCTCCGTCATATCTATCTGTCTGGGTATTATTTACTTCTCTTCTATTTTCTCTTGGTCTGTCGGATCTGTTTCGGTTTTCTTGATATCCCTGTTCATTTTGTCTACCATTATTTCTGTTTTCTTGATTTCAGCGTGTGGTGTTTCTATTCTGGTATTCTCGATTTCTGTCCTCATTCCATTGCCTATTTCTTTGTTCATAATTTCCTCTTCCGTTGTCTCTATTTTCGTTTTCCCTTCTGGGATTAAAATCTCGTCTTGTATAGTCCCTCCTATTTTGATTTCTATCTCTGTAATCCTGTGTTTCTCGGGGCCTGTAATCTTCTCTCGACCTTCTTGATTTTGTTTCTCTTACACGTAATTCTCTTATTTGTAGGAATTGGCATAAACTATCTATGTCTTTGTAGTTTTGCAATGTGATATGGTCTTCCAGCGTTTCTTCGAAATGTCTTGCAATCAGTTCGACTAATTGTTCCGATGAGTAATTATATTGTAAATGTTTTGCGTTATAGTAAATTTGTAATGCATATGTCTTTTCTGATATACCCATCCTATCATTGTATTTCCCATTTTGCAATTCCTTGTTAATTTCCAATTGTTGGACTTTTCCCCAGAAATAATTCAAAAATTTTTGTTCAAATTGTTGCCAACTGTCAAATTCTTCTTCTTTGCAATCGAACCATAGGCTTGCTTCATTTTTGAGATGGTTTCTGATAGTTTCTTTTGCTGTATCGAAATTTCCGATGTGTTGTATTTTCTTTTTCAGGCTATTAATGAACGGCACTGGGTGTAATCTTCTTACATCCCCGCCAAACCTTATCTTCACGTCATCTGTGCTATGTATAACCATTTCTCTTCTTTCTCCGACATTTTGTTGCGTATTGATTTCCGCAATCTTTCTTTCCACTTCTTCTATGTCTGCTTGAATAGCGTTTTGCAACTTGTTTTCCAAACTTTCCATTTCTTTTTTCTGGCAATTCGTTAACTCCTTCATTTTATTTTGAATTTTCATTTCTTGTTCTTTCATGTGGTCCTTCATTCTCATTTCTTGTTTTTGCATGTGATCTTTAATTTTCATTTCATACTTTTCTATGCGTTCCTCTATTTTCTTATTGTTCTCTTCTATCGCTTGTTTTGTTTCCTGTTGATTGTCATCCATTTTTTTCTCCACTTTATCCATTTTCTGTTCCATTTTTTGTTGTGTTTCCTCCATTTTTTGATCCACTTTATCCATTTTCTTTGATGTTTCTTCCTGATTTTTATCCATTGTCCTTTTTGCTTCATCCATTGCTAGTTTTGTTTCCTCCTGATTTTTATCCATCGTCCTTTTTGCTTCATCCATTTTTTGTGACTGGAGTTGCATCAGTTGTAATAGTTTATCTATTCCTGATAATTCTTGCTGTTCTGATGCCATGATTGTCTTGTCTAAAATATCTTCTTGGTCTGAATGTTCTTTTTGTTTTTTGTTGTCCTTGCTTTGGCTTCTTGTCACAGACATTTGTTTTCAAGAAGTACTGTCCCCGCCAAATATGAAATTTTACTAGTATGTTACCAAGACGACTTTTTCTCACCCAAATATTATAAATTGTCAATAAATATATCAAATGTAAATATCGTAAAAATAAAATATAAAAAGAGATCTAAAATTTTATGTTATCAAATGTAAGTATCTCACTTTTTACCACAGGCATATAAATTTTCAAATACCGGCTTTACTCTTTCTATCCTTCAAATTTGCCACTAGAAATACTTTACAATGCTTTCCACGTTGGACGACAGTTGATGTGATCTTGATTTTTGATATGATATAATATTCTTATATGTCACTTAATTTAATCAATGTATTAATACTAATCTAATTAATTAACCAGATCACATATCAATATGTTTTCAATCTCAGGGCGAATTATAAATTAATTACTTACTTTCGTGGCTTCTAAATATTTCTTAATGGTTCCTAATCGGGATAGAAAAGAAAAGAGTAAGAAAAATACACATATGGGTTACAATTATAATCAAAATATTTTTTATTTTATTTAAAAGGCAATCAATGCTTAATATTTGCTATTTCTTGTTATTCTTAAACATAACATTTACAAATGGGAATCTTATTTCCTTTTGGTTTTCAATTGAAAGTTTTTATTAACATTTAACTATTAGGAGTTATTAGGAACAACTCTATTCAAGTTTGATGAAGCTTTTCTGATATAATTGATTATGTTATTCAATTTTTTATGTGGAATTTAATACGAAAAACCCATACATTCATGTCCAAACAAATGAGACTGACCTTTTCCTGGTGAACTGAAAATGTCCTCACACAAAACCCGTTCCTGCTATCCTTGGCTGCGATCAAACCTCGTCCTGGCTTCCAGTAATGTACTCCTTTGAAAAACTAGCTCGAATAGCTCTTGTTGCTGCTTCGGTCGTGATGCTGTGTTCTACCTTTTTCGAAACTGCTATCAGCTACCGGGACACTCTTGGCTCAAGGAGGTTCTTTTACTCTCGACCTGGCCTACTTCTCGTTCCACGATAGATACTCCACACTCACGGAACTACCGGCTTTCTCACTCTCCGTACACTACCGTCTACTACTCGACTTCACTTCTCCACAGCTCAAAACATTCTGCCCTCACTTTGTCATTCATTCCCCTACTTTCTAAATATCCCTTCCAAATTCACAAATCAATCTTCCACCACCAACTCTCATTCGTAATATTCCTCAAAACCAATTTTTAATCTTTCTAAATATGCTTAATGGATTTCAAAAGAAAATATTTAATTCCCATTCTAAAATACTTTCTAACTATTTACAAATTTTAATGACCTATTCTCTCTTTCAAATGAGTCTTATTTAGCATAGGCTAATGATCGAAACCTTCCGCGAAAAACGATAATGAACTATCATCTATTTCACTGAGTTTTATTTAGCATAGGCTAATGATCGACCTTCCGAGAAGAACGATAATGGTACGCGTCATTCACTTTGTTTATCTAAGCACATTGTTCCGAGTTTCGTACGCTTATTCTAATCACTTCTTAAAATTAAATATAACAATTTGTTGTATACAGGTTGTTCTAAATTTATATGCCCGAGGTTGAGAAAATTAAAAATATTTTATATTAAAGTGAATTTTGTTTATAATTATCAAATTTTAATTTTTATATCAAATAGAAATATAACAGTATGTATGTATGTATGTATGTATGTATGTATGTATGTATGTGTGTGGAAAAGTTAAACCGATCTGAATTTTTTTTTCTGTGTTTTAAGAGGGTGTGAGGGATGATTCAGAACCGGTCTAATTTTTGACTTCTGACTACCCGTAAGTTAGCTAGAGGACTAGGTAAATACAAAATAGCATATTTTTTGGGCGTATATATCTTAGGTTCAAGGAAAGACAGGAAAACCGGAAATACACCAAATCAATAGGATTGAATTAAGCTTTCAAATGGCGCCTAAGCAATGAACCTGAGAGATACGCAGTGCTCACCATAGCCAAAAAAGTGAAAAATTAAACTTTTAAAATTTTGGTTTTTCGACAATTACTCAAAATTTCAACTTACGAATTTCGCCAATAACTGAGCGTTTGTAGAAGGACTCAGGACGCGTCTAACGGTGTATACCTTATATCTGGGAAAATTCGAATTTTTAAGTTATAGGCTTCATAAGTATGATCAAATCTATTTCTTATGGGAAAAAACGGTTTTTCAAGCTCAATAATTCCTGTAATACGTTCAGTTATCATATTCGATCTTGGATGCATCAGATACTACTTGTCAATACGTTTCAAATTCATGTTTAGTGATCAATATCAGGTAAGTCGTTCAGAAGTTATAGAGCTCCAAAAGTATAATTAGTCCAGGAACTGAAATTTTTCACTTAGCAATTTTTACAGAATGGATCGATTTGCTTAAAAATTTGACAATAAGTAGTGGATAGTCCAAGGATCAAAATCTATATGATGCCGAAAGACGCTTTTACCATGGAGTGGTTGCCACCTCATCTCGAGGGTGGAAATTTTTTTTTATATTTTGACCGCAAATGCTGGTAAAAATATTAATTATAAGCAAAAAATGTTCATTATACATTTTTTTAATAAAATTAATAGTTTTCGATTTATTAGTTATGGAAGCTGTTAGTTTTATATCGGAAAGATTACCAGATAACGGCAGTTCTCGCCAGTGGCGCAGAAATACACCCCCTACACGCGACACTATTATATATACGAAATTTTCAATTTTCTAAATCTGACTGAATTGAAAATTTTGCCAATTCCCATCTTCAAGTTCAGAAAAAGACTCATCCATTCATATGTCAACCATCCATTTTGGTCCAAGGGTGTCGATTTTACGGCCCTTCCTATTTAGGGTCTGTTTTTCGTTCTGGTCCCCAAAACTCCCAAAAACTTCGAAAATTTAAGTCCGACTTTTGCGGCTTCTAACAGTACTGATCATTACCTTTCCAACGCATGTCTAATTTTGAACATTGCCAGAGACCGGCAGTTCTCGCCAGTGGCGCACACCCACACCACCCTACACGCGACACTATATATACACAAAATTTTCGATTTTCTACATCTGACTGAATTGAAAATTGGGCCAACTCCCATCTTAAAGTTCAGAAAAGACTCACCCATTTATATGTCAACCATCGATTTTGGTCCAAGGGTGTAGATTTTACGGCCCTTCTGATTTAGGGCCTCTTTTTGGTTCTAGTCACCAAAACTCCCAAAAAGTTTAAAAATTTGTCCAACCTTTGCGGCTTCTAATAGAACTGATCATTACCTTTCCAACGCATGTCTAATTTTGAAAATCGGTTATACCATTCAAAAGTTATAGAGCTTAGAAATGTGACTCAATTTTTATTTAAAAAAGGGAAAATGTTTGTGGATATGTACCTATGTATGTGTGTTTGAAAGTTAAACCGATTTGATATTTTTCTCTGTGTTTAAAGAGGGGGTCAGGAACGATTTAGAACCGGTGTAGTTTGTTATTTTGACCACCCATAAGCCAGCTATAGGACTTGGTAGGTACAAAACGGCATATTTTTGGGGGTATATATATTCGGATCACGAAGAGGCAGGAGAACCGCAAATACATCAAATCAATAGTGTTGACTTAAGCTTTCAAATGGTGTTTAAGCCGTCAGGATCAGACATATACACGGCTCAGTATAGCCGAAAAACTGAAAAACTAAACTTTTAAAATTTAGGTTTTTCGACAATTACTCAACATTTCAACGTACGAATTGCGCCAATAACTTAGCGTTTGTAGAAGGACTCAAGACGAATCTAACGATGTATACCTCATATCCGGGAAAATTCGAATTTTTAGGTTATAGGCTTCATAAATATGATAAAATCTATTTCCTGTGGGAAAAACGGTTTCGAAAGCTCAATAATTCCTGTAATAGCTTCAGTTATCATACTTGACCTTAGATCCATCAGATACTACTGGTTAATATTCAAACGCATGTTTACTGATCAAAATCGGTTAAGCCGTTTAGAAGTTATTAAGATACAAAAGTATAATCCAATTAACGATTATTCCCCAAATGGTTTATGTAGTTGTAGTGGTTACGACGCTAAATTTGATCTGGCAACGGGCAATCCGACTTCATTTACCGGCCATTTCAATATATTTTTTTTCAATCTATTTCGAATAGAAAAAAATCTAGTGTACATTCGATGGACACTAGATGATTTGGGAGATAATGCAACAAAGGTGACAATTTATAAAGCTTGACGTGTAATAAAGGAATATTGCATTCAACTTCATACATTTAATTTATAAATACCTTTGAAAAACTCCTGATACAAGAATAAAAAACCGCTAAACGCCGTAAAAATGAGTGGCGCATAAAATATTCCAGCTACAAAAGATCTGATATGAATGTTACGTGGCGCGAAAATGGACTTTCATTTGATGCAAAACAAAATTTTAGTTTTATTTTAAATTATTTTTCCATAATATTTGCTAAATTTGAAGTAAACGCGCCACAAAAGAGTTTCAAAATTCAAACTGTATCAAAGTTATTATTTTGTGGCGCGTTTACTTCAAATTTAGCAAATATTATGGAAAAATATTTTAAAATAAAACTAAAATTTTGTTTTGCATCAAATGAAAGTCCATTTTCGCGCCACGTAACATTCATATCAGATCTTTTGTAGCTGGATTATTTTATGCGCCACTCATTTTTACGGCGTTTAGCGGTTTTTTATTCTTGTACTTCTTTACCGGCGATAGAGGGTGATTTTTTTATATGTTAAAACCTATCAGCCCGGTGCATGCGCATTATAACTTTGTTCTGATTGGATGTTCAAATGACATGTCAAAAATTATCCGATATGGCAGCTGTGGTTTGGAGGTAAAGGTAAAGGTAAACAAATGTATAATATATTAGTTTTATTGTTGTGAGGACAGAAACAAAAAAGTTTATAATATTGTAGTGAATTTTAAATAGTTTTTAAAAGCAACAGGTACGTAATAATTGTTAATGTATCATGGGTATAAACCTACCTATTTGATCTGCCAAAATACATAGTATGTAATACTTTTATTTTTATAATTTGATTACCATCAAAATTTCTATCAATATTCAAAATATTTCTATCATTTCAATTCAAAATTAAAATAATTTGATCAATTTTCAAAATATCAAAATATCACAAGTTTAATCCGTTTAGTTAGTCGATCTTCGTAAATAATGACACATAGTGTCCGTGGCTAAGCGGAGAAGGCGAATGAATTCCAATACCAACCGCTCTTATCAGCGCTGGTTCGAGTCCCAATAGAAACTTTCTTTTTTGTTTTTTTAATACATTTTATGATTGTAAGTATATTTATTATATAATTGTATTTTCAGAAAATACGTATTTAGTTAAAAAAATTTTCGACAATTAATGTTCAGACATCATTTGTGGTTTGTTTAATGTGTTTGTGTGTGTTTTATTCCTTTATTATTTTAATTTTTGGCACTGTTCTAATAAAAATGTTTGAGAAGTAGTAAGTATAAATTAGTTTAATATTTAAACAAAATATAAATAAAAAGTATATTAATTTCGTTTAAATCATATAATAGAAGTATAACTTCTTACGTGCGTACAAAGTACACACACATTCTTGTTTCTTTATCTTCTTTGCCGTTGATTATCATTATCTTAGCTTTTTCCTCGTTTATTTACATTTTAAATTCTTCTATTTGCTCTGCCCATATCCATTAGTTTCTGCATTTGGTTCTCAGAAACTGCTATTAGTGCTACGTCATACGCACACAGTAAAGACTCTATTGTTACCAGTTGTAATCTGTGGTACCCTATTGTTGTCTGTAGTTGGTTGGTTTTTACTTTAGTTTTTCTTATTAATTCGTTCATTACGATTATGAATAGCAAAAGGCTGAAAATATCTCCCTGTTTAATATCTCTCTTCCAATTTAATCCTTCCGATCTTTTCCCTGATATTTGTATTCTTCCTTTTATGTGATTTTTTATCTGGCTCTAATTCAAAATACGAAAATCTTACCTACTGTTTCAGTGTTTTAGCATTTAGTCTAGCTCTACAGAACTAAATATACTCCTTCTTTACTATTCTTCCTTATCCAAAGGTACCTATCTTCTAGTGATGTTGTTGACCACATTAACTCATCTTCTTCTATTCGCAGTAGCTCGAAATAGATCAGTTGACGTTGGACCGGTTTATCTCCTAATCCTGTGATTTCAAGTATCTAACCTTTTCAGCTCCGCTTTAATATTTCCAACCTCACCTCCTTTACCGACAGAAAGAGGAGGACAAAAATAATGCTAGAAACTGCAGAGATGAAAAACCAACCAAACCCAAACCCAAACCAAATCGATGGTAAGACACTATGGGATAGAGCTAGAAGTGCAGATATGCGACAGAGATGCAAGGTGGACAACAATAATACCTGGGTAAAAAACAGAAGAATAGAATAGAATGACCACATAAGCCGAATGACAACAAATAGAGTAGTAAGGACAATGAAAAGGACGGTTTACCAATATTAACGTCATATCTATATAAAAGCAACAACAAGAAGTAGACTATCTCAGGTCCTGGTAATTTCACATCCCTAATTCTCTATCGTTACTCCTTCGCTTATTATTTCTGCGTCGTGACAATAGGGATTGTCTATTTCAGTCGGGGTGCTTGCTGTATCTTCGAATAATTCTTGCCTGTATTATTTCCATCTTCTTAATTTATCTTTAAATATAGTCAAAATCTTTCCTTAGATGTCTACAACTATTCCTGTATTGCGTTTTTTGCTGGTATTCTGTGCCTCCTTAATATTTTTTTGCATATGAAATTCGTCATGTTTGCGTTGTAGTGTTTAAATTTCCGTATATTTCTCCATCAGCCAAGCTTCTTTTGTTCTTTATATTTTCCTTAGTATATTATGTTATGCAACTTTTTGTATTCATTGTCATTTCTAGTTTTTAATTTTTTCCGCTCTTCTATCATCTGCAATATTTTATTTGTCATCCATTCTTGCTTATTTTATTTTTTTTTTTAAATATTATATTCATGCGAAAGTGTGGTAATATACGTCTTTCCTATTGGGAGAATAAATTATAGTATTTTGTTCCGGGAAACTAAAGATTTTATCTAAAAACATTTTATGCTAATTTTGTTATTTTGGCTTAGAAATAAGTAGGTAAACAATTTATTATGTAGGATCCTAGACGTAAATAATTAATTATTGTAAGGAATTAGGAACGTCTCCCAAATTTTGAAGATAACAATATATGTTAAGTGCCTGCCAAGTTTGAGAGTGTGGTTAATTATATCAAATAAGTTTCTGAAATTATGTCTGAGTTGTAGATACCTGTAAAATTTGCGGTTAATTTAATGAGACACTTTCTTGTTTACCGGATGTGAAAGAAATTCAAAATGTTAATCAGAAATTAATTAAGGTTCTGAAACTGCTTTATTTAGACAAGGCGAAAACGGCGGGTTCGTTAGAAAAAAATATTCCCATCAGATTTTTTGCATAACCACATTCGTGAGACTTCCCAGAATAAGGTTCAAGAAGTTGCCCCCGTGAAAAGTGGTCCAATTTTTTTAACAATTTTTTTAATCAAATTGCAAAAATCAATATTTTTGGCCTGTACAAATTTTTATTAGGCTTAATAAATTGGTTAAAAGTTATTATTATGAAAATCAAGAAGTGACTAAGTCAAAGTTTAAAGCACCCCCTATAAGATCCTGAAGAAATTTTTGTCATTATTTTGTTACTAAGGTGTTTTTTTAAGTAATAATAATGAGCGTCTGCACGTATTAGTCGGCCGTCTATGGTGAGTGCGAGAGAGATGCCATTCCGGCAGTCCAATGGGGCATCTTACTCGCACTCACATTTACAGCCGCGTCAATACGCTCTTACTGCTTATTGTTAATAATTAAAAATAACAGCTTATTAATAAACTAATGACACAAATTTCTTCATGATCATGTAGGGGGGCTTTAAACTTTGATTTAGTCACTTTCTGACTTTCATAATAATAATTTTAAAGCGAGTTGTTAGGTCTTTTGTGTTTTTCAAATTTTAAATTGCTTATAACTCGAAAACCATCAACTTTAGAGAAAAATTACAAGAGACCGTTTTTATCCAGGATGGTCTAGAAAACCTAAAAAAAATATCCAGAACACAAATATTAACTTTTGCAATTTGATTTTTTTCTCGTGGGCGACTTCTTGAACCTTATTCTGGGGTGTATTACAAAAATGTGATTATGCAAAAAAAATCTCATGGGAATATTTTTTCCAACGAACCCGCCGTATGTATAATTTAGACATTATGTTAATATGGGATTAAACTACAAGTTTTGGTCTAATGAAAATTATATTTTTAATCAACTAATGTTTGACGCTTTGGATACGCTTTTGGACGCTACGGAAATTGTTCCCAAAAAAGATTATTTTAAAAAAACTTGTCCGATATCTAGTAGGCCACAGCATATCTATGAATTTTTTTTATTTGGTACACTGCATTTTTACAATCTACTCTATATACAAAGTAATAAGTAAATGGTATGTAATTCAATTAACATGAGTTAGGTACCAGTGACGGTTCTCTAAGCATTATTGTGGTAGGTCGTCTGGCCATATTCTCTTCAGTCTTCTTTCAGCAAGTGGTTGGTGTGGTCAGTGGTGCGATTTTTATAT
The DNA here is from genome assembly GCF_917563875.1 of Diabrotica virgifera virgifera. Classification (NCBI taxonomy): domain Eukaryota; kingdom Metazoa; phylum Arthropoda; class Insecta; order Coleoptera; family Chrysomelidae; genus Diabrotica; species Diabrotica virgifera. Next base: position 269,483,210 of record NC_065443.1, read on the forward strand.
TTTATTGAATGATTCTTTATTAAGTCCTTGATTAGTGGGATGCCCAAATCATTGTAAAGTGTCTGGTTGGACACGTACCATGGAGCTTTACTTATCATATTATGGAGTATTTTGGACTGAAATGTTTGGAGTGTCTTCGTATTTGAATGTTTACTGCAGCCCCATAGTTCTATTCCTTATGATTAAACTGGTATAAGTATAGCTTTGTACAGAAGCAGTTTATTTTCGATAGATAACTGAGACCTCTTGTTAAATAGCCAGTTCATATTTTTTACAGTGGTGTTAAAAAGTCTTGCATCACCTTACCAAATACGCGGTCTGACGTCAATTTTTTCTTGTTCAGCATAATTCTCAATGACTCTAATTACTGTAGATTGATTACAGTTTACTGCGGATGCTATTTCGCGACTAGATTTGTCGTTTTTATGGTGAAAAATTATTTTAAAACGCCTTTCGTTCGATAATTTAGTTTGTTTGGTCTGGGATGACATTTTGACCTTTTTATCAAAAATCAAAGAGCGAATAAATGTGTTAGGGTAACTAAAGTGTTTATATAGTCAAAATATGTGGCAAATTTGTCATTAAGATTCAATTTAATAGTACTTTAACGACTTAATAATTACCTCATAATTTTCTCGAATTATGGGAAATCCCTTCAATCAGATTATACCGATAATGCTAATTACAAGCACAAACTTAAAATGAATTAGCGAAAATATACAAAAAACTTGTGTTAAACCTCAAAAACTATAGGTGATGCAGGACTTTTAACACCACTGTATTTTAAGATCTAATTGTTTACGTTTAGTTTTAATGTGCGTTTTCCATATGAGTTTTTCATCCAGATGCAATCCCAAGTATTTGACAACTGGTTTGATGGGAATCCGAGTATTATTTATAGAAACTTGAGGACATGCAGATTTTCTGGTTGTAAAAGTAATTTGTACTGATTTGCTGGCACTAACGTTTATTTTCCATCGCTTGAGCCAGTTTTGTAATTGGTCTAAATGAATATCTATGAATGAAAAAATTTTAAGGGTGGTGTAATTACCTAGAGATATCTCTTTTTCTTCTTCTTCTTAGAGCGGGCAAGACTCGTTATTCTCGTTAGTCATAGGGCCTTTGTACCATACCTTGTTTTTTCCTTAAACCCATAAGTTTTGTGGCCTCAAAGAAGGCCAACAGTTTTCTTAATGGTAGTTTTAGGATCTCAGTGAATTCCTGCCTCAGATCACTTAGCACACTGTAATGGAACAGTATGCGGCGGATGGCAATGATGTATCGATATATGAAATATATCGATATATTTGAAAATTTTATCGATATTTTTATATCGATATTCAACTTTCGATACATCGAAACATATATCGATATTTGAGATTCAAAATATCGGCCACACAGGTTGTTTTTTTTTTCAATTCTTTCACCCTGTGTGTATTAACTTTTCAAAAAGTTAATATCGCCTTGAAAAGAACGTAAAAATATATTTTAGGAAATATTTTAAACTTTTTAATTACTTTAATTACCATTGAATAAATACATCACGTATCTTCACATGTACCTATGTGTGGCAGATTCGTGCAAATATTATAAGAATTATTGTGCATTTAATGGTAGAAGCATATAATTTGGACCGCATATACTACACATATAAAGGTTCAAATTTAGATATGAGACCACAATCTCAGATTGCGCCTTTTACAAAAAAAGCGGGCATTTAAAATGGCGACTATAAATGTATGACTAATAACACGATCACTTTTGAACGAAAAGTCCGATTAATAAAATTTAAATAAAATTTAAATAAAATATAAATAAAATTGCGTTTAGTTAGAGAGGGTGCGAATTTATTTCGCGTTAATTTTGTTTTCCTAGGAGCGCCTAGAAAACAAAATTGTTTTCATGAATATGGAAGAAAAATCAGTGTTTTAAATCCCCGTCATAAGAAGGTAAATTTCATATACAGAGGTAATTTTACAGAATGAGAACTAACAACGCCAGCACACAGTCTGTCTCCATAAGGAAGTATTCGGTGATTTTACGTTTAAAAACTCCTTTACTTCGGCAACTCGTGCATGAAATCGATTTACAAAGCTTTTGCGCTCACTGTCTAAATTTTCAATATTTTGCCGAGCTTCTTCAAAAGCATTAAACAATTTTTCGGCTCTTAAATGTCTTTTTCATTTAGTTTCGTTAAATTAGGTCTGTTCTGTGTTTTAATCGATTTAAATTCGAAATCCCGTATGATGGTGCTTTATAATTTGCCGTTTGTTCTTTCCTTGTTGCAAAGACACAAAGTAACGTATTTTATTAGAAAACTGTTACATATAAATTGTAAACGATTTATACTTTATTTTAAATTTTACACTTTACTCGGTATACGAGTAAAAAATGATGACGATTCGGATAGGTAAGCTGAGGTGTATCGATGGAATATTTTTTTCCTAAGCGTCCTCCGTTTGATATTTATATATCTCCCCCATTGTGATCTTTTATGGTACTTACACATACTACGGCAACTTTAAACCATTCTAATAAAATCGATAACTTGATATCAACATAAAATTGCTTTTCTAAGCCCTAGATGTCCACATAAGGGGGCTTGATAACGTTTACTAATTTTCGTTCCAACTTGTTATGTGGTTTGCCTATCTCTTTCATTACAAATATTCTAACTTTTACATCAAGTTCATTTTCATTTTAACAGATTATTTACCATAGTGGGAGCGACTGTTTTTATTGTTAATAATTTAACAAACTTTACAATAAATATCACAAAACCAACAGGGAAATTTTAACTTCCTGTGGAACTGCCATTTCGGTCATGTCACCATTCAGGATTTCCGCTATCAAAGTCACTTGCTTCCACACAGCCATGATGTGAACAAGTCAAATTTAGCTCAATGGTACCTCGAGCGTGAAACATTGGATATTTTATACATCCATGTGTAAAGTCATATCATTTTTAGATATTCTTATGACAGATTAATTTTAAAGGGTTTTTACACTAATATTTTTACTTTGGCGGTTAGCATGTTTGATTCAAGTAAGTATAACCTATAACTTTTTAAAATCATAGTCAAAATTTTAAATATTTTGCATCATTTTATCGGGTTATACACATTTTAGGAAACACTGATGATGATCGGTCAACCGATCGAAAACTAGTTCTGTTTGTTTTATGATGTAGCCATGTATAGGGATTTTAACAAATATACCTTTCGTAAAGGATTTAATGGTTCTTTATTTATATATCTGGGCTAACATCTTTCTTAAATCGTCGTCGACATTAATTTTTTTCTTCTTCTCTTCTTCTTCTTCTTTTTGTATAGACATGACTCTGTCTGTTTTTTCAATGTGCCTCTAGTAATTTGTCGTTCCATCGTTTTCGTGGTCTTCCCACTGATCGTCTTCCTATTGGGGAACCGTCTCTCGCTGTCCTGACTACCCTATTTGTTGTCATCCGGCTTATGTGGTCATTCCATTCTATTCTTCTGTTCTTACCCAGTTATTAATGTTATCCACCTTGCATCTTCGTCGTATATCTGTACTTCTAGCTCTGTCCCATAGAGTCCTACCATCGATTTTTCGAAGGGTTTTCATCTCCGCTGTTTGAAGCAATCTTTTTGTCCTCTTTGTGTCGGATCGTGTTTTTGCCGCGTATGTCATTATTGGTCTGATGACCGTTTTGTAAATTCTGCCTCTCATTTCTTTTCCGATACTTTTATTTCTCCATATTGTGTCATTCAGGCAACCTGCGGCTCTGTTTGATATATTCACTTGATCTTCCACTTCTGTTTCGAGCCTTCCGTAGCTAGATAGTGTGATGCCTAGGTATTTAAACTCCATCACTTGTTCAATTATCTGACCTTCCAGCTCCAATTTACATCTTATTGGATCTGCTGTTATAACCATGCATTTTTTCTTTTTTGAGTTCATTCATCATTTCATTCATTTGAGTTCATTGGAAATGTCAATAAGAACAAGTTTATGCTCCTGTACAGCGGAGTAGATAAAAACAAACGAGCACAGGCAGGAGTAGGCCTCTTAATGCACAATAAATATAGCAGCAGCATTCAAGAAATAAGATACATCAACGAACACATGATGCTGGTTTGCCTTAAACTTCACCACACGACACTTAATATTATCCACGTATACGCCCCAGATAACAACAAAAACAAGGAAGAAAAAGATGCTTTTTACGGACAGCTCCAATATCTACTGGACACCACAATATCCGGTAGTAAAACAATAATTCTCGGCGACTTAAACGCCAGAGTCGGCAATATACCTGTGGCTGGAGCTACACAAAGATTTAATGAAGAAACGCTCAACGACAACGGAGAAAGACTCCTAGAACTTTGTTTATTGAATAACCTCCGAATTAACAACACATACTTTGACCATCCAATACAGCATAAGATCACCTGGTCAGATACAAGAGGACGTAACTCTATGATTGACTACATTATAACAAACAGACAAATACACCCCAGGGATATAATAGATGTGCGCACTCTATCGTCCGCCAATGTAGGATCCGACCATGGCCTGGTACTAGGGAAAATAAATATAGAATTCAACACACAACGCAAACGAAATACAAAAGTCGAAGAAAAGTTAAACATAGAAAGCTTAGAAGACCAAGGGACACAAAACTTGTACAGAAACAGACTAACAGAAAAGCTAAACAGCCATAACCTAGAGACTAAAAAGGATATAGAAGAAACCTGGAAAATTATTAGAAAAAGTATCCTACAAGCAGCAGAAGAAGCTGTAGGTAAAAGAAAAGTCAACAGAAATATCCGTGAATACAAAACTCCATGGTACGCCGAAAGGGTGAAAGCAATAGCAAATCAAAAGAAACAAGCTTTCCTAACATACAAAAGAGTGAAGGCACCGGAGGCACGAGACGACTACGTGACAATCAGGACTAGAGTAAACCAAGAAATAGATAACATCAAAAAGGAACACTGGGAGAAATTTACCAAAGATATGGAATACGACCTCTATGGGTCCCAGAAAAAGGTGTGGAAGATGATAAGGAGACAAAAAACAGAAATGAATGAATTTATACGGATAGATAACATTACGGAGACACAATGGACTGAGCATTTCGCGAAATTATATGGAGAAGGAGAAGAAGAGAACAGAAAAATAAACATTAATGAAACCCACGATAGAGTACTAATATCAGAAGAAGAGCTACAAGAACGAATAAAAAAATTAAAAAATAGAAAAGCACCTGGTCCTGATAAGATAATTAATGAACTGCTAAAATATGGAGGAAGAACACTACTCAAATGGCTCCTAAAATTATTTGTCGATATAATAAATACCGGAGTAGTACCAGCGGAATGGAAGGAAAGTCTCCTGCTACCGATACTCAAAAAGGGAGACTCGAAAAATCCTGAAAATTATAGAGGCATTAGTCTGATGAAAAGCACATTAAAATTGTTGACGGCAGTCATAAAAGATAAACTCAAGGAAAAAGAGAATATGGCAGATGAACAGCAAGGCTTCCGGAAGAACCGCAGCACAATAGATGCAATTTTTATTATCAGGCAAATAGTAGAAAAGTTTATTGAATATGGAAAACCAGCATACATGTGCTTTGTAGATTTAAAAAGTGCTTTTAACAGGGTGAGGCGAAATGATATCTTAAATTTATTACAAGCTGAAAAAATAGACCACCAGATAATAAGGCTAATAAAGGAAATTAACAAGAACAACAAGACCAGAGTTATAATGTCAACAGGAGAAACAGAACGCATATAACTAAATGGAGGAATCCGCCAAGGAGACTCGCTCAGCCCATTGTTATTCAATATGATGATGAATCAAATAATTCACGAAGTCAGAAAACGACATGGATACCACATGGGAGCGCATAAAATCACGATACTATTCTATGCCGATGATGCAGTACTAATTGCTGATAACGGGGATGACCTACAAAGGCAGCTCCACACTTTCAATCTCACAGCAAATAAATTTAATATGAGAATATCGGTAGAAAAAACTAATACCCCAGGCTGTGGGTGAAAAATAGGTCGATTTCAGGATATAATTCAGGAATTTTTGAAACCTATCAGGTATTGTAAAGGACGATGCCAGGAATAACTTCTACTAAAATGTAACCAAAAATATTGCGCGGTTTTTTTAAATTGCGATTTTCATTTGTTAAATTTGCAATTTTTATTGATTTTTAATTTTGTAGCTTAGTATATTGATTTTAGAGAAAAACTTTTTAACAGAAAGTTGTAGTAAATTAAAAAACCTACAATTTGAGCTACGGTAAGTTTAATTTCGTTAATTGGTTATTGTAAAACAGCCTGCGAAATGTCCAAAATGGCCGTTTTTTACAATTGCATTATTTATTGTACAAATAATTTTTTTTATTTTTTAAAGCTTTAAAATGAAGATATTTCAATTCCAAACATAAAAAAAAATTGTAAAGCCAGATTAACGAATTTGTTGCTTAGATATTATAAATTGTTTATCACAAGAGGTCAAATGTCGAAGGCCATAACTTTTTGAAAAAAAATCGTAGAGAGTTAGTGAAGCATACAATCTCCTTCGAAAGATTTATATTTTCATATTCTGATGTAAATAAATGCGAAAATTATTTTTAAACCTCTAATTTTTGGGTTTGAAAATAAGGGGGCAAATTTCGTTATAAACATTTAGAGCTGAAGCGGCCCTGTACATCCTATGAGTTTTTAACTTACAGATTATTGTTGCTAAAGATAAAACAAAGATTTATAAAAAAATAAAAAATTTCTACGACCAACTGAAGCTGAGATAATTTTTGGGTTTGCAAATAAGGGGGCAAATTTCGTTATAAACATTTAGAGCTGAAGCGGCCCTGTATATCCTATGAGTTCCTAACTTACAGATTATTGTTGCTGAAGACATTATTTATAAAAAAATAAAAATTTTCTACAACCAACTGAAGCCGAGATAATTGTTTTTTTTTTCTTAAGTCGTAGTGCCTTTATTTATAACAATTAAGAAATTATTTTACAGTCATTGACTAAAGAAAGACTTATACTATCTTAAAATAAAAATTATTATAAAAAAAATATAACTACATTTAATTATTAAAAATTATTTTAAAATCGGTGCTTTTGCGAGCGGCCGAATTTTGCAAATCGCCCGGCTCGCTTCAAATCCGCGCGGTCGGAAAATGTTCACGTAACTTGTATTAAATTTTGACAGAAAACAATTTAATAATATTACCGTTATAATATGTAATCTATTTACCACTGTATTTGTTTTTCTTGATAAACTTTTATATGTGAAATTTCATTTCTGAAGAAATAATATTACAAAAATGATACATATATATGAAATATATAACTTTATTTTTAATTTTTTCATTGTTATATAAATATAATAATAATAATGTTAATTCTTACTATAATATACATAAAACTTTTTCTTCTTGTAGTGACAATTCTTTTTGGATTTCACATATAAAAGTTTATAAAGAAAAACAAATACAGTGGTAAATAGACTGTATATTATAATGGTAATATTATTAAATTGTTTTCTGTCATTCAATACAAGTTAAGTAAAAATTTTCCGAGCGCGCGGATTTGAAGCGAACCGGGCGATTTGCAAAATTCGGCCGCTTGCAAAAGCAGCGAATTAAAAAATAATTTTTAATAATTAAGTATAATTGTATTTTATAATAATTTTTATTTATAGATAATATAAGTCTTTCTTTAGTCAATGACTGTAAAATAATTTCTTGTTATAAATAAAGGCACTATGATTTAAGAAAAAAAAAACAACTATCTCGGCTTCAGTTGGTTGTAGAAAATTTTAATATTTTTATAAATCTTCGTTTCGTCTTTAGCAACAATAATCTGTAAGTTTGAAACTCATAGGATATACAGGGCCGCTTCAGCTCTAAATGTTTATAACGAAATTTGCCCCCTTATTTGCAAACCCAAAAATTATCTCGGCTTCAGTTGGTCGTAGAAATTTTTTATTTTTTTTATAAATCTTCGTTTCACTTCAGCAACAATAATATGTAAGTTAAAAACTCATAAGATATACAGGGCCGCTTCAGTTCTAAATGTTTATAACGAAATTTGCCCCCTTATTTTCAAATCCAAAAATTAGAGGTTTAAAAATGTTTTACGCATTTATTTACATCAGAATATGAAAACATAACTCTTTCGAACGAGATTGAAGGTTTCACCAACTTTCTACGATTTTTTTTCAAAAAGTTATAGCCTTCGACATTTAACCTCTTGGGATAAACAATTTATATTATCTAAGCAACAAATTCGTTAATCTGGCTTTACAATTTTTTTTATGTTTGGAATTGAAAGATCTTCATTTTAAAGCTTTAAAAAATTAGAAAAAAATTATTTGTACAATAAATAATGCAATTGTAAAAAACGGCCATTTTGAACCTTTCGCAGGCTATTTTGCAATAACCAATTAACGAAATTAAACTTACCATAGCTCAAATTGTAGGTTTTTTTAAATTACTACAACTTTCTATTAAAAAGTTTTCCGCTAAAATCAATATCCTAAGCTACAAAATTAAAAATCAATAAAAATTGCAAATTTAACAAATGAAAATCGCAATTAAAAAAAAGCGCACAATATTTTTGGTTACATTTTAGTAGAAGTTATTCCTGGCATCATCCTTTACAACACCTGATAGGTTTCAAAAATTCCTGAATTATATCACGTTTTTTCACCCACAGCCTGGGCTATAAATGTATAGTGATAAGTAAAGAGCCGCGTAGATGCAAGTTAGAAATAGACGGCAAAATTTTAGAACAAGTAATGAAATTTAATTACCTAGGAATAGAGATCACTAGTGACAGGAATATAAGAACAGATACCACAACACAAGCGACAAAAGCGGCAAGAGTAAGTGGTTGACTCCGAGAAACCATATGGAGAAACAAATATCTGACCATGGAAAGCAAAATAAAAGTATACAAGACAACAGTAAGACCTATCCTAACATATGCAGCGGAGACAAGGACCGATACAAGAAAGACGAAACAATAAATCAACAATATCGAAATGAAAGTATTAAGATCAATAGCGGGCATATCATTAAGAGACAGACAAAGCAACAGAAGTATACGAGAACGTTGCAAAATTCAAAATATTAAGAGGTGGATAAAAACAAGAAAGAAAAACTGGAACGAACATGTAAATCGAATGGAACCAGATATATTAGCGAACATCTGTAAAAACAACAAGCCGTATAGCAGAAGACCCGTTGGAAGGCCGCCGAAAAGGTGGAAAGACAATGTACAGTCAACAACAACTGTAACAGAATAAGAGGCAGACAAACAGGAGTAATCCTAGTCGCGCGAAGAAGAAGAAGAAGAAGAAGAAGAAGAAGAAGATTTCATTCATTTCATTGTTCTCCGTTAGACGTCAGTCTATCCATACTCCGGTTTAAATATTTGGATTTTTACACCATCTTCTCGGTGAGTTTTGTTTCAGATCAGTCTTCTTGCGAAGCCGCTTTGATAAGGGGTAGACTCCGAAACACGTTTTCAGGGAATATTAGGAGATTACGTATAGAAGAATGTGTAGGAGAATAACAATGCAAAAAATTCGGCATGTCCAAAAACTTATCTTGCTTTGGTCTAAAAACGAGGCACCCCTTTCAAAAACAGCTTTTTCATACCAACATGTTCATGACAATAGTAAAAACTACTTTATGGTAACTTTAGAGTAGCAAATACTGTCGGCTATATTTTGCAACTTCACTTTGCGATTTTGGTAATAATTTTCAGCGTTTTTAAAAGTTTGCAGGAATGACAGCTCATTTAGCTTTCCAGAGCACTTAATATTACTGGTGATGGAACGACTGGATTGAATTCAGCAAACCATCGTTTAATGGTTGTAATCGAGTATCCCGATAAAACTCTTTGATCCATTTGATAAATCAACTTACAAATTGCATAAATCAAGCACTCACATGAAATTTTGACATTATTTTTTGAAGTTCGACATTATTAAATAAAATGGTACGCAGATAATTCGTTAAAGTTTCTTTCTATTGGTTCAGCCCGGGACTTAACATGACCGACATAATATGTGGCCAAAACTTTGTTAACCCTAGAATACGGGACCGTTTTTGCCAAACGTAAATACGGGACTATCGTAAATTTTACTACTCCACAGAAAAGAACCTATATTTTTTACTTTGAATTTTTTATTCAGTGTATAAAAACAACTACGATTCTTAGAACAATAATAAATGCATCAAATTATGAAACAGACATAATTTGGGTATTTTTAGGAACATAGGGTACAAATATCTCCTCGGCGTTCTCCGAAAATTGGCTTCTTGCACTCCTTGCAATAGTTGGTGGACATGCGCCTTTTTTATCTGGACAGTAGAAACAAGTCTTTCTCATCTTTTTCTGGGTCATATTCGCATCATCTCCTTTAGTTATGTTGAGGATTTCAGCTATGTTTTGGCGAATATTTCGACGGAAACTTGCGGGGTTGTATCTGTTTATCGCCATGACTATGACTGTTATCGGAGCCATAGGATTCAGATTCCAAATTGTCCTCTTCCCAGTCACTATCACTATCTTCAAACGGATCTGGATCACTCTCTTCCTCGTTCATAATACGTGCCGCTTCCTCCTCCAGTTGTTTTGTGGACAAAAACTTTGTATTTGACATTGTAATAGGAAAAGCTCAAATATTAAATAGTATAATATGTCATGAAAATGAAAATACAATTTACCTTAATTTTTTGTACTAAAACAGTAAAAATCAAAATACAAACAATAATAGCCAGCTGATTTATTATATGGCATAAACACGGGACTTTCGTAAAATTTACGAACCAAGTGACGAAAAATGGTCTTAGAATTGGAAATTATAACAATCGTCTGCTATATTATCAAAGCTCTATACTAATGTGGAAGGTACTCAATTGGGGAAATCGTTAAAATAAACGAGAGTGGACAAAAATTCCCAATGTATTATGAGCGTCGTAAAATATACTAATGACCCGCATTCTAGGGTTAATAGCAGTAGTAATTGAAATGAAAAATCTGTGAATGTTTTGACCTTATACAAATTAATCAAAGTTTTTAACTCAATTACTAGGCCATTCAAATATTACATTTATGGTGGCATTTCTTAGAGGAGTCAATTTTAGTTTTTTAATGTGTAGGGGGGTTCCGTAGAAGCTTAAGTTCAAATTTTTGGGGTCGCCGCCCTTGTCCCCGGCCGCCATCTTGGAAAAAGGGGTACAAAGGGCTTTCGCGCTGTATCTTCTAAACTAGCAAACCATACAGAAAATTTAATTACACATAAAATGTAGCAAATTAAATTTTATACAATTTTATATCTATTACTTTTTATAGTCAAGCGACCAACAAAAAGGTTATAAACAAAAATAAGAGAAAATTTTGCAAGAAGTTTCCTTTTAGAGATTATAACATTTTTCCGCTCATTTTACAATAAAATAACATCATAGCGATTTTATAGAGGATTTTTCAACGAACAATTTCCACTATAAAGTTGTTTAATTTTATTAATTTATCTAGGTTTCACAGCGCTCCAAACTTGAACAGATTCTCGAATTCTCATAGAAATACAATAAAGACAAAACCTTGTGCTTACTTTTCTATCTATACAGAGAGGATATAAATTATGGAATAAATTCATTTTCCCTAAAATAGACGACTTTAGAGAAAAAACCCGAAACAGTTCGATTTTTATTCTCAAATTACAATTTTTTGGTATATATCTCATACTAGTGACGTCATCCATCTGAGCGTGGTGACGTAATCGATTATCTTTTAAATAGGAATAGGAGTCGTGTGGCACCTCAATTGAAAGGGTGTTCAATTCTCTATACAGAAGAGTGTTCAATTTTTGAATTAAATTAATTGACGAAAAAAGAAGAATATATGCTATTTATTTAACTCAAAATACATTCTATCGCCATCAAAAAATAGAAAGAAAAATGTTTATTTGGCAAATAAACATTGATTTTCGCTTAAATTAAATGTTCAAACTGCCAAGAGGTAGGTGGGAGGCTGTTTGTGATTTAATTTAAGCAAAAATAAATGTTTATTTGTGAAATAAATATTTTTTTCTATTTACTGACAGTCGTACAATGTATTTTGTGTTAAATAAATTACATATATTCTTCTTTTTGCGTCAATTAATTTAATTCAAAAATTTTTTTTTTGGTCACCCTGTATAAATAATGATATTATCGTTTATATTACTGAATAGAGATCACCCTTTCAAATGAAATGCCACAGAACTCCTATTCCCATTTAAAAAAATCATTGATTACGTCATCACGCTCAGATGGATGACGTCACTAGTATGAAATATATGCCAAACAATTGTAATTTAAAAATACAAATCAACCTGTTTCCGGATTTTTCTCCAAAGTCGTCCATTTTAGAGAAAATGAATTTATTTCATAATTTAGATCCTCTCTGTATATTTGTTTATTATGTTTTTAACATTCCTATGCTATTATTAAGCTATTTTTGACCCTATCCCTGGCTACCTATGGTTTAGCTACCAAAAGTATGGCTACCATACTTTTTTGTATGGTATCCCCAATAAATACGCCTAATCCATGGACAATTTCTAGACAAAATAATATTAGTTATTATTATATGTTGAAAAAGATCTATCATAGTTATTATTATTTCATTTTTTTCGAGAGTTCAGGCTGCGAGTCAAGATCTGAATCAGTATCCGAGGTGAATTTTTATGGTATAATGAGATTTAGAGTTGGCGTCATTGTCGGTAATTCATCTACTAATTCATTTTCTTCAATAATTAATGTTGATATGTCGACGATGTTGCTGCAACTTTCACCACCAAAATAGAGGCACACTACTGAACATTTGAGGTCTGCTTTTCGTCAACCACATGAACTTCCAGTTTCCATTGCATCTGCTAAAGATGAATTTCATAAGCTCGGGGGTACTGGAGGCTTGGAAGTTTGGATTGGTATCCAAAATTGTCCATGCTTTCTTCAGCCCCAATTTTCTGGATCACAATGTTTACCGAGCCACTACTGAATCTGGTGATACACTCGGAGTCTGTTGAAATGGGCTGCATCTTTTGTTGGAGGAAGTGAGAAAAGATTAAATGCATTTTTTGTCACTGTTTTAGCGACTCGTTTGTATCTCAGGGTTTCCAGACAACAGTGAGTAAAGATGGCTCGACTTTCCCACTGACAAATAATTTTCCCCAGAGGTTTCTTACAAATAAAATAACCACCACTCATGAAGCGCTCTTACAAAAAACACAAGATGCTTATCTAATCACAAAAATATAAAATTTACCCACAAGACTCTCAATAGTATTATCTATAAAACTCAAGATACTTTTCACAATTTTTAATACGACTCCACGGGCCCAAATAGGTAGCACAACTGTAAAAATAAGTTAAGTAGAGGGGGATCGACTGCTGTGCCACCTAGGATAAATTATAATAATAAAAGGAATAGCAAGCAGATATTCAGTCCGGTACGGAAGAAAAATGACGTAACTGCAAATTTTTTCAATTCCTGTTTGTTGCGCAATTAACTTCTTAAATACTATGTAAAGATGATACAAAAAGAACAAACTGTAAAAATGTGCTAAGCCACTATAGGGTAGTTGCAACGTTACTGAGATATGCGCTATGTTATACCTTGTTTCAAATGCATAATGACGCAACTCTAGATAGGGTTGAAAATTGGGCGATTAAATTAATATAATGAAATTCGGACCAATATCGATGAAAATAAAACCCATCGTTGGCAAAAAGCAAACGTGATACCGATGCTCTTGGACGATTACTCTTCATTTAATCCTTATTTTAAATATTTAAAAATCGTTTTTTTTTTGTATTCTAAAGAATTTTTCATTTTGCGGTTGCGTCATTCTTCTTCTGGGCCGTCGAATTTGTCCTCAAACAACTTCTTGTGGTTTTCTAGATTATATGCTTAGGGTTCTAAGTTTTATAGTGGGTAGAAAGGTCAAAATTAGATTAGTAATAGCATAGGAATGTTCAAGTCATAATAAAGTGTATGAATAAAATAATAATGAGATAGAAAAGTAAGCCTAATGTTTTGTTTTTATTGTATCCCTATGAGCATTCGAGAATCTGGTCAAGTTTGGAGCGCTGTAAAACCTAGATAAATAAATAGAATTAAATACCTTTATAGTGAAAATTGTTCGCTGAAAAACCCCCTACAAAATTGCTATGATATTATTTTATTGTAAAATGAACTGAAAAAAAGGTATAAACTGCAAAAGGAAACTTGTTAAAAATTTTTAACTTATTTTTGTTTATATCTTTTTTGTTGGTCACTTGACGATGAACAAAATTATAGAAAATTTAATTTGCTACTTTTTATATTATATTAGTTTTTCCGTAGGGTTGGCAGTTTACGAGATATAGGGCAAAACCCCTTTGCACCCCTTTTCCAAGATAACGGCCGGGGGACAAGGGTGACGACCCCAAAAACATGAACGTAAGCTTCTACTGATCCCCCCTACACATTAAAAAAATAAAAATGACTCCTCTAACAAATGCAAGGTATGGCCTAAAAAATGTAACATTTCAATGGACTATACATAAAATTTCGCAGATTTTTTCAGAACACCCAAAAATTTTGTTAAGTCCTTAAGTACCATTAATGAACAACCCAAAAAAGACAATTACAAATAAAAATATTGGAAAAGACACAGACAAACTAGACATTAGTCAATCTAATAAAATCTTTTTACAGGACTTAGCGATAACTTTCTGGTCTCTTTACAATTTTTTATATTGGGATTTTTCAGTACTTCTATATTTTAAATCATTTTTTCACAAAAAGTGTGTCTTGAATTTATTGGACCTGTAATACGGTGAGGCAACTTCTATAAATCATACACCCTCGCTGTATCTAGTTTTTTTGTTTACTAATCTCTGAAAAATGATTGAAGGCCATAAAGCGGTACATAATTTATAGATTAGAAAACAGCTTTAGAATATGACAATATTATTCAATGTTGTTATTGAAGTAAACACAAACATTAGCCCAATTACTTACAACGTCATAATAAAATATTGGCTTTTGTGGATTTTGTCACAGTCTACAATATGAGTTCTAAAAAAAGAATTTTGTTTTTATGATATTTTAATATTAATATTCTGTTTATTTACTTAAGAAATATAATTAAATACAATTTTATGTCATTTACAAGTTAGGCTTGAAGATAATTGGCTATGGGGGATACTCAGTTTAAATTTAAAAATAACACACATGAATATTCCTCTCTTAGATAATAAAGAGATATCGAAACCGACGTTTTGTAATAAAAGATCCTTTATTGTGACACTTTTGACATATAAGCATGCTACTATATAATATATAATACGCAACTCATAAATATTGGCGATAACATTTTAAAGTCTTCTACTTTAATATGTATAATATACGTCTGAATTGCCAATATAAATGAGTCAGATTAAATAAATTATTAGAAGAATTTTTTTACTTAGAAACAACATGTTTGTTTTATTTTAATAGTATTTTGTATTTTGACAACGAAACCCGATTTGGGCTTCGAAACGTTAATAAATTCATTTTTTAGTAAAATTGTGGCTTATTTCCCATAAAAAATACGTAATTATAAAAATGCCACAAGGAAATAGCTTCAGAACAACAATAAGCATGCTAGCCCAGTCGGGATAGCATTTGACCTTGCATTAGGAGCTGCCCCAAATTTTATTTTTCTAATCTTTAGGGAGGGTCAATAATAGTACAAATTTAAAATCTCGACTGAATTCCGCAGTTGCGTTAGCCGCCATCTTGATTTTAAACGAGAACCGTTTTTGCTTAATATCTCCGCCATTTTCAATTTTTTGACAAAAAGTGTAGAAACTGAAATTGTTGAAAATGTGATTTTCTATAGTTTCATTTATTATAATTTTTTTCGTGCGGTCGATATTTTCCGAGTTATGAGGGGAACATAGTGACAGTTGTAGCATAATTATTGAATAATTGAATTATCTCGTTTATTATTAGTTTTACAACAAATATATACCTATACAAAAATGAAGAGAATTAAATTTTGTACAATTTTGATGCCGTACATTTTTTTGATAAAATCAATATTTAAGGTAGTACGTATGTGGTAAAGGTGCGAGCGTAAGACCTGATTGATTTTCTAGCAATTGTTTTTGTTCAATATCCCCGCCATTTTCAACTTTTCGACAAAAAGTGTAAGAACTGAAATTGTTGCAATTACGATTTACTACAATTTTTCGAGAGAATCAGTGGCGGGTCTACAAGGGGGGAATCATATAAAGATCGTTAAGCAATTCCATAGGAAATCACCGACCACAGTCCATCAAAACACGAGGCCATAAATAAGCCCACACCTGTTTACCAGCCAGCATTACGCAAAAGAAGTTCGGTGTCAGACACCGAAGGAGCTACACGTACGAGCGGAGCGAAGCAGTAGCAGCGAAACAACCGACGAGGTGGGGGTAGCTTGGCTGTGAACTTTTCAGTTCTGTCGTGAATGTAAGCACGACAACAGCTGAGCGCTGCTCACTCTCCGAGGTTGAAGCCAACGAGGAGTCGACGGAGAAGGGAGTCAGTTCGATTAGCTGGAATTATCATTCCGACCACGTATGTAAGCGTGGTAGCCAGTCGGACACTTCTAACTCCTTAGGCTAGAAGGAGAGAGAGGCAAAAACCACTATTCTGGGATGTAGTGAACTTAGGGAGTTTGATTTTATTGGACTCTCTGAGACGCTGCAGCTAGAGTTTGGTTAGCAGAAGAAGAAAAACGGGCTCGACGAGAGCCCGTTACGGGATTTCTACTGTGCCTCCGTAAGGGTATCGATACTGCAAGGTGTAGTTCTTTGGAATCTACATCGGGCAGCCCCGGCCCCTAGGTCAGTAGAACGAGAACGTCAAAGGGTTTCCCTAACCCAGTTCTGTCTGAGTTAGTGAACAACCGCGATTGGTCAAAGGGAACCACCCCCAAAGTCGGGCCAGTCGGCGGAAAAAAAAAGGTTCGTCAGTATTAAGGATTCTTCCCCCCAGACGATTGACTGAGCTGTCTCGATCACCCCCCCCCCTATGGGCCCTCCGCCAAAATATGAGGATCCATGCAAAGTGGATCGTACCCTTTTACAGGAACAGAAAAGAAAGGAAAGCGATGAGGAAAGCGAAGAGGAAATCGTGGAGACATCATCCGACGAAACCGACGAGGACATGGACACAGAAGCCCCGGCAGGGAGAGGAACAGCGGAAAGGGCTAGGAGGACAGGAGACGTGAGCGACGATGAGGACGAAGCAAAAGACGAAAAAGTAGCCTTAATCGAGATGCTAAAACAGATGCAGGAAGAGGCAAAAAGATAGACCAACGAAGGGCAAAACTGAATGAAGAGATAACCCTACAATTGGCAAAAAAGGACGAAGAGATAGCTCGACAAAGGGAAATGATGGCGAAGATGACTAACCAGATGGATGAACAGATCAACGAGCTGAGAGAAGTTCGGAAAGCCCTGGAGGCAGAGGAACAGAAAAGGTACAGCCGAGAATCGAAAAAAAATCCAACGGCCGAAAAGCCACCGCAGGATAAAAAACCGAAGACAAAAAAGGAGAAAGAAGACTTCCCACCACTGGCAACCAACACCAGCCAGCCCAGAGATAGACCAAGAAGCCAGCCCCCCCCCAGAGCAAAACACAGACGGTGAGACGCCTGCCTTGCGGCGACCTGGCGATTCAGAGACAGAGGACATGGAAACAAACGAAGAAACCACCGTGCTGCCCGAACAACAGGCAACACCACAAAGAAAGCCGCCTGTAATTATGTTACAGAGCGTGAACGAGACAGGGACCATCCTCACCATAGCCCAAAATATAAAAGTTTACACGACGAACAAAATCTCCAACAAGAGCGGTAGAGAAACACTCATCCAGGCGAAAAGCCTGGACGACTAGAGAAAAAAGGTGAGGATTATAGAAGAATATGCAGAAGCGCATAAAGGCAAGAGGTTACAATGGATAGCCTTCCCAATAGATGAGGATATATAACCCAAAGTGGTTTTACGTGGATTGCCCTCAAACACCACCAAAGAGGAAATCCAAGAAGAGATGGAGACACAACACCAAATAGTATGCCACGCAGCTAAAAACATGTCCACTAGAGCCGGCCCCAAGAGGAAACTCCCGATGTTCGTACTGAATCTGAATCGTGAGGACGTAGACAGGGCTAAGCTGATCACCAATCTGTGCCACATGAGGGTAGTGGTAGAAGACCTACGAAAAGCGACAGGGCCAACGCAGTGCTTCAACTGTCAGGGCTTCCACCATGCACAGAACACGTGCCACAAAGAACCCAGATGTGTGAAATGCGGAGAAGATCACCTCTCGAAGCAATGTAAAAGACCCAGAGAAACAAAGGCAACCTGAGCTAACTGCAAAGGAAGTCACCCCGCAAGCTACAGAGGATGCCCAAGAAGTCCAACCTGGAGCAGACCACCACAACAAAGGCCACAACAACAGACGACAACAGGCAACCGGAATCTCCTATGCCAAAACCACACAAGGCAAAAACCAACAAGCCACCACAACGATCCTCCCAGACGAAGACTACCTGGTCAGACTAGTCACCAACATAGTGACCAAGGTAGTCCAAGAAGTCATCCAAGAATCCAGACAGACGATCGGGTAAAACCAGCATACAAACAAAAAAATCATAAAAAAGCGTAAGCCACCAAAAAAAAAAAAAATCATAAAAACAGAAAAATCATAAAATTCTAGAGCGCCAAGCCATTGGACGGAGCCCAGTGGGGCTTGGTACAATGGCTTGGGGCCCAAGCAAGCAATTTTAGTTTCCGCGGATAAGTAATTAGAGGATAAAAGGCTTAGAGCGCTTAACGCTGGCCTAGTTTTTGCATTCGATTAGGGTACCACATTGGAATCTTATTACCCAGGGTTCCATTGTGAAGAGCATTTGGCTACAATAGTTGTGCCCTATCGCGCATCAGCGTGCTATAGGGGGGAAAGGGATGGCCTGGGGCATTGGAGCGAGGTGGGGTGATCCCCGTTTTTACTCGGGCGAAAACACCTCGCCCCAATGAATTGTTACACCCGAATGTTCCTTTTCGAAAGGGTGAACATCTCCCACAGGTCGGGTTGAATCAAATTGTTTGCTTGCTACCAGCCAGCATTCATCCACCAGAAGTCGAATGGCTGAGTTCTATTAATTGTAATGAAGACGTTTTCATTATTGTTAGTAGTTCGGTAGGAAATATTACAAAGGTATTTTTAAAATAAAGTTTTTAAAAAGAAAGCTTCTTCGCAAATAAACTTAATTGGCGCAGTCAGTAGGATACCTGAAGGTTTCTAGCAGTTCCTGAGGGCAATTTAGCAGAAAAGATCTCGAGAAACGCAGTTCAACCGTTGGTGTCTACCATTTGTTGGAAGAGTCTACAGTTCCAGTTCAAAGTAAGTTACTGAGAAATGATTTTCCTTTCCTGTCTTACTTTACCTTTACTGGCTATTCTCTTATATATAGAATTTTGAAAATTAATTAAAAAATTTTGAATTTTGAATTTTACCGAACCTAACATTTTAATACTATTTTATATAAGAATTTAAATGCGTTTAAACTCTTTGTCAGTTTGACAGACAAACGCTTAGTAAAAATTAATTCAGAAACAGAAATATCTGCAGCTAGAAAAGAAATCCTAATGGAACAAAATGAAGGCAATGCAATCGATATTTTACTAGCAAACGTAGATGAAAAAACTAGAACGATTTTAGAAATTAGAAACCCAAAAACATTTGTGCAGGCGTCAAACATTATATTTTGTCAATTTTATAATGATCAAAGAATACAATCTTTAAATCCAATTAATAAATTTAATAAAATTAAACCTAATTTCCATAACCCTCAAAGACAAAACAATCCGAATCATAATCAATATTATAATCCTAATTATAATTATAAAAATGTACAAACATATCCAAATAATTATTACCAAAAAATCGACCTAATTTTCAACATATGAATAATAAATCTTATTTACCCAATCAAAATTTTAATCAACAATATCGAAATACAAATCCATTTTCTCAAAATCCCAATTTCAACCAACCAGGTACAGTGGAACCTCGATAACTCGGATTAATCGGGACCGCGGCCGATCCGGGTTATCGAAAATCCGGGTTAGCCGGAGAGCATGGTAAAAATTAATAAAATACGGTATACTTATAGATAAAGTCCGTTATAATTAAAATAACATGAAATATATATGCACAGTACACATCTAACTTACCTATAATTGTATAGAGTTTAGTATAGACAATATATAGTATTATTCATTTCTAGGTAAAAATACTCAGTCAGTTTCGGTTGTGTCAATTTCGTCTGGTCTGCCATAGGAACGATGTTATGTAATTTAAGAACAGTGACTCTTTCATTGTTTGAAAGACCATTGTTTAAAAAACAATTTTTTAAAAGACAGTTGAAAATAAATAAAGGAATAACAGGTGCCTGTTGTTTGCCATAGCCGGAGATAATGAACGTAGCTCTGCCGCCGCCGCCGTGTGCATGAGTCATTTTTACTATCGTATAGTTCAAATTACACAAATACCCATTACCTCTCAAATATTATATTATGGCCGAAGGGAAGTTTTATCAATGAAACTAGATATTTTTAAGACATTCCAGAAGCGGCTACAGATCAAATGTTTTAACATAATACATACATTTTTATTGTTGAAATGTTTGTCTGATGAAAATCGGTCCGGGTTAGCCGGACTTCCGGGTTATCGGGGGCCGACTTATCGACGTTCCACTGTATTTCAAAACAAAAATTTTCTAGCCAACCAATAAATATCCAATCGAGACCAGTTCCTCGAAATTTCTTTACTAATGAACAAGTTTTTAGCAAACCAAAAAACGTATTTGATCCAAAAAATGCTCCAAAAAATAATTATCAGACAACCCCAATGTCCACCACATCTAAAATATCTTCTGCTAAGCAAAGATTCCCTTTTCAACAAAGAGCTCCATCTAATTTCCGAGTAGAAGAATTTTACAATGTCTTTGAAAATGATGACTATAATTCATCTGTATATTCCCAAGATTTTTTAAATAATTCCATGGAAAACTACGGACAAAACTATGATCAAAATTTCGATCAAAACTGCGGACAAGATTATGAGCAAAACTGTGACCCAAGCTACGAACTAAACTACGAGCAAAACTACGGACAAGATTATGAGCAAGATTACGAACAATATTATGAAGAAGGACCTCAAATCCAAAATCACCCAAATTTTCACGAAGGTCTTTAGAAAAATACGAACGATTAGCAAATCGGATTGATCTAAATAATATGATCCCAAATTCCTTACCATATATTCAAATAAATTCCCCAACGCCCATAAAATTATTAATTGACACAGGATGTCACCCATCTCTTTAAGGCCCTATTTTGCAGAAAAATATTTTTCTGAAAAAATAATAAGACATAATACTCCCATAATTACTTGTGCCGGATCTCGAGAAGCACAATTTAAAGCAAAAATTCCCCTTTTAGAAGAATATAATTTATCAGAACCCTTAGATTTTGTTTTATTCGACTTTCACAATTATTATGATGGCATTATCGGGATTCGTGATCTTAGAAGGTTGAAACTGAATTTAAATGTAAATAATGGAATTTTATTTAATCAGACAACATAAATAAAACTCGAGTATCGAAAAAATTTTAATATTCAAAAATTTGAAATTCCTCCGCTATCTATTATTGTTAAAGAAATTTCCACTACTGTAAACAACGGTAATATGTTTTTAAATGAAATGGAAAATCAAGACAAAACAATAATTATTCCTTTCAGTCTAAGAACTAATTAGTATAAATGAAAATTTCCTAAATGATCATGTGGAAAACTTAGAACCTAATAAATATAATTATTTTTCTATGGAAGAAATTATGAACATTTCCAAAAATACAAATGACTTTAATGATAAAGAAATATCCAATAATATTGACAATAAATTAACTTTAGATAATTTCCGAACGGAACATTTAAACAAAGAAGAAATTTCCTGTCTTCAATTATTAATAAACGAATACCGCGACATATTTCATCAACCTGAAAGTAAATTAAGTTTTACAAATGAAGTAAAACATAAAATCCAAACTAGTGATGAAATTCCTGTATACTCAAAAACATATAGATATCCTTTTTTACATAAGGAAGAAATCAGAAAGCAAATAAATGAAATGTTAGAAGATGGAATAATACAACCAAGTCAAAGTCCATGGAGTAGTTGCATCTGGGTCGTTCCCAAAAAACTAGATGCTTCTGGAAAACAAAAATGGAGAATTGTAGTAGACTACAGAAAACTTAATGAAAAAACAATAGATGACCGATATGCTTTACCCTCAATACAAGACATTCTAGATAAACTTGGACGATGCCAATATTTTACAACATTGGACTTAGCGCCTGGTTTTACTCCGGTAGAAATGAATAAAGATTCAATTGCAAAAACAGCCTTTAATGTAGAAAATGGCCACTACGAATATTTTCGCATGCCATTCGGTTTAAAAAATGCACCTGCCACATTCCAAAGAGTAATGGATAATGTACTCAATGATGTACTAAATAAAATATGCTTCGTATACATGGATGACATAATCATTTTTTCAACTTATCTTCAAGAACACATTAATAATATAAAACAAGTTTTTAAAAGATTACGGAAAGCTGGTCTAACAGTCCAACTTGACAAGTCTGAATTCCTTTGCTAAGATGTAGAATTTTTAGGATATGTTATAACTCCCCAAGGTATTAAACCCAATCCAAAAAAAATATAAGCGATAAAAATTTTTTCAATTCCTAAAACAGCAAAACAAATTAAGTAATTTTTAGGACTTATCGGTTATTACCGACGATTCATAAAAAACTTCGCTAAACTCACCAAACCCTGTCTTAAAAAAAAAGTCCAAATTAAACATACACCCGAATTTATCGAAAGTTTCGAACTTTGCAAAAATATTTTAATGAATGATCCTATTTTACAATATCCTGATTTTGAAAAAAACCTTTAACGTAACAACCGATGCCTCAAATTTCGCAATTGGTGCTGTTCTTTCCCAAGGCCCCATAGGTAATGATTTACCTGTCGCTTTCGCATCCAGAGCTTTGAACCCTGCCGAATGTAACTACAGTACAATCTAAAAAGAACTATTAGCTATAGTATATGCTGTTAAATATTTCCGACTCTATTTATGTGGTACAAAATTTAATATTGTTACTGACCATAAACCCTTACAATGGCTTTTCTCTCTAAAAGAACCAAACTCCAAACTAGTACAATGGAAATTAAAATAGAAGAATACGATTATAACATTATATATAAAAAAGGAAAATGAAATACAAACGCTGATGCCCTTTGCCGAGTAGAAATCCATCCTCTCGAAACCGAAGATGATAATCTCTCACTTTTTATGAATCTACACCCTAGCGAATTTTTCGGATTCAAAAATCAAAATGAAACACAACTTAGATGCTTAGACTCCCAAGAAATTATTTCTAGATCTCCTTTTAATTATGATGATATTTTACCTGATTATTTCATTCATAGGAGATTCTGACCAATAGAAAGCTACAGAAATCTGAATTAAATCGATAATTTTTGATAATCTCCCGTCGTTAAGTATATTACGTCAGATGCCCTTCGTTGCTACGAAAAAATACATTCAGTGACATTAATGACAATTAATGTTTTAAAAATTATAAAAGTGATGACTTCCAATCGTCAAATATTTATAAAAACTGTGTGTTTAATGGTACTTACATAAATAAATTGCAATAAAATTTTGGTTTTGAACAGTTTTGTTCATGAAATAATCGCAGCAAATTGCACTCGACCTCTGAAATTAATATAGAATTTTTGCTCTCGTGACACTTTGACATAATTTCACGAGCCGAAGGCGAGTCAAAGCGAGTCAAACTGTCAAAGTGTCACTCGGGAAAAATTCAATAATTTCACAGCTCTTGTGCAATTACTACTGATAATTTAGTTATTAATCCTTATCACGACATAACTCAAGAATTTTTAGATGAAATACTTGGTAAAGAAATACCGACATCAACTGATGCCTCAAAAAATATTGAAAATACAACATTAACACCTGAACAAACACCTGAATCAAATAAAGTTCCAAAAACAAAAATTCTTTAAAATATTGCCATTCCTGCCATAGAAGAAAACCAAAACGATTCAGACGACTTAGAAACAGTCCATACAAGTTTAGAAGACCCTATATTAAAAATACCTTACACAGAAAAAACTATAAATGTTTATAAAAATCAAATTATAATATCTTCGAATAATATTACACAACCAAAGAATTTATATCAAAAAATATTTGATAAAAATAGATACTATTGGGAAATACCAAAAGAAAACTTTAAAGAAAATCAATTTTTAAAATTAATCAAAGAGATCATAAGACCTAACAAAACTTATTGTATATTATAGATAAAAATCTAGAAATACCATTTATTCGTTTTATGACAAATAATTTCAAAAATAATGCATTTATCTTTGTTATTTCAAACACACTCTTAACAGATATAATAGACGAAGAAGAAAAAGCAGAAAAACTAAAATTTTATCACGAGACAAAAACAAATCATAGAGGAATTAATGAAAACCTCACTGCATTGAAATAACATTTTTATTGGCCTGATATGGACAAAGATCTTACAAATTATATTAACACTTGTGAATCATGTCAAAAATCAAAATATGAAAGACGTCCCACTTCTCTTGTCTTTAAACCTACACCAATCGGAAATTCTCCTCTAGAACATTTATATATTGATACATTCAAATTTAGTAATCAAAATTTCCTAACAATCATTGAGAGTTTCTCTAAATTTGGTCAAGCATACTCTAACACTTCTATAAACGCTATTGAAATTGTAAATAAATTAATATTTTTTATTAGTCATTATGGAATACCTAATAAAATAACATGCGATAATGGTATAGAATTAAAAATAAAACCTTTCAAGACCTATTTCTTCTACATCACATAGATATCCACTATACCACCGCGTATAATCCAAATAGTAATTCTCCCATTGAACGATTTCATTCTTCTATAATTGAAAGTTTAAGAATACTCCGAGAAGAGAAAGAAAATATTCCAATTATCATTTTAATGAGTTACGCAATCCTAGCTTATAATAACAGTATACATAATAGTACAGGCTATACCCCATTTCAAATTATGCGAGGAAAACTAGACTATAAAAATCCCTTTGAACAAAATGAAAATGAAAGGATCACTCAGTATACCCATGAACATTCAGATAATTTAAAAATACTCAATGAGTTTGTAAAAAACAAATTAACGAAAACTCAAAAACAAACTTTAGAACGAATCAATAAAACAAAAAAAAGAAATAAAATTAGACACAAATCGCCCTGTATATCACTTAAAAGGCTCAGAACCAAGATTAGCAAAACCAGATCAACCATATTAAAAATTAACTGATGCCAAAATAATCGGAGATAATAAAATAATATCCGAAAACAAAACATATCATTTAAGAAGTGTAAAACCTCAACGTTTTATTACAGATACCAATATCCAGCATGAAGTTAATACTGACGACGATACTCGTTTATGTACAAGGATATCAAATGCTAGAAATAAAAGAAATAGATATCCCCATCTTACCTGTTCAAATCGGCAAAGTAAAAATTATTTTATCAAAACATACATTTATTTATCACATTAATCTTACTCAACCATTAGAGATAAGTAATCAAATATTAGACGAACTATTAACCTTAAAAGATTCTATTACTATAAATTTAAGGTGATCCAGTAGCGATCAACAGGTAGCAAAAACGCGTTCCAAGATTGCGGCTGTAATTTTGAATATTTTTTCGAGATATTTGGCACATATATTCGTAATATAATGAAGAATGGCGGTACAGAGCCCAATTTGAAAAATATATTAATATGTGGAAATTACTCTGTAATTAAATACAATATTAAAAAAAACGAGCCTGTACCGCCATTAAGAAGAACAAAAAATACACTTTCTTCAAATAAACTTTTTTATCCGATGCCTAGATTTTGTGTCATTTTGGAACTACTAAAATTGTTTATTTCATTAGTAGGTCCAAAATGACACAAAATCTAGGCATCGGATAAAAAAGTTTATTTGAAGAAAGTGTATTTTTTTGTTCTTCTTAATGGCGGTACAGGCTCGTTTTTTTAATATTGTATTTAATTACAGAGTAATTTCCACATATTAATATATTTTTCAAATTGGGCTCTGTACCGCCATTCTCTATTATATTACGAATACGTATGCCAAATATCTCGAAAAAATATTCAAAATTACAGCCACAATCTTGGAACGCGTTTTCGCTACCTGTTGATCGCTACTGTTTTCTCTTAAATAAAATAAATCACGCTATAAAATTAAGTCAAACCATAAAAAATCAATTAGCGGCTTACTCCAAAAATAGAATAAAAAGGGCTCTAATTAATGCAGTAGGCAAAGTTTCAAAATGGCTTTTTGGAACACTAGGTTCTGACGATGAAAATTAATATATAACTATCTATCCATTCTTAACGAGAATCAAAATCAATTAAATTCAAGTTTATATAAACATCACACTCTTTTAATCGAAATGTCAAAATCATACGCAAAAAATTTCAATATTCTAAAAGAAAATCAAGACCTCATTATTAAACAATTAACATTAATGACACAAGAAATGAAGGAAATAATAAACGTCGAAAGAGCTTTCTCGTTAAATATTGTAACAGATAATTTAATAAATCAATTACATTATTTACAACTTGTTATTAACAATATAAAAACCGCAATATCATTAGCAAAATTAAATATTCTTCATAACTCTATTATCAGTCCATTTCAATTAGAATCAATAATTATAAACCTAAATAAAATATATAACACAAAATATTCGAAAATTAAAAAATTTTATGAATAATTACTATAATCTATTTTCTAGTCAAGTACAAATTCAAAAGAATTTGGTTATTTTTAAAATTCATGTTCCAATCGTCAGTAATTCCTTCAAATACTTCAAAATTTACCCTATACCTCTCAGCAACCTTACACTTATTCCTGACCAACCCTTCCTACTTCTCAGTAACACAGAAAATTGGGCAACAGCTAAAAGATGTCCAGAAATTGAAAATCATTATTATTGCCTTAAGAATTCTCTTCAAGAAAATCCACAAACTTGTCTAGCCACCCTAATTCAACACGGAAGAAACGAATGCAAAATTACAAGTATACACTTAAAGAAAACAACTATAACAGCCATTAATTCTGATCAACTAATAATCATTCCAGCCAATTCAGCCACAATAGAAACAAATTGCGGCCAAAATGGTTTATATAAGATAGACATACCATCAATCATCACTATTGAAAAATGTAAAATAACAATTGATAACCAAATATACCAAAAAGAAGAAACTATACATGAAGAATATATATTCGACTTACCAAAATTTTAATTCAAAGGAAATAAGACAAATTTACCCATATTAAAATTAAAAACATTAGAGAGCAGCGAAATTAAACATATTCAAAATTTAGCAGAAAACATCGA
The DNA here is from genome assembly GCF_917563875.1 of Diabrotica virgifera virgifera. Classification (NCBI taxonomy): domain Eukaryota; kingdom Metazoa; phylum Arthropoda; class Insecta; order Coleoptera; family Chrysomelidae; genus Diabrotica; species Diabrotica virgifera. Next base: position 269,510,900 of record NC_065443.1, read on the forward strand.
AATTCCTAAATTGAAAGCAGCTCCTACATATCACAATTGGACCAATTCAAGCTTAATCATTATAATCATATTAATAATTATTACTTTAATATTTCTTAAGAATTTCAGCTATTTCAAAGAAAACTGTTACAAAAGAAAAATAAAGAAAACAGAAAATGGTTCAGAAAAACGAAGTCCCTTGTTTTCTGAAATTAATGATGGAGGAATCATATAAACATCGTTAAGCAATTCCATAGGAAATCACCGACCACAGTCCATCAAAACACGAGGCCATAAATAAGCCCACACCTGTTTACCAGCCAGCATTCATCCACCAGAAGTCGAATGGCTCAGTTCTATTAATTGTAATGAAGACGTTTTGATTATTGTTAGTACAGTGGAACCTCGATAACTCGGATTAATCGGGACCACGGCCGATACGGGTTATCGAAAATCCGGGTTATCGAAAATCCGGGTTAGCCGGAGAATATGGTAAAAATTAAAAAAATGCGGTATATTTACAGATAAAATCCGTTATAATTGAAATACGACTGTACTACACACAATACGGTCACAATCGGAACGATGTTATGTTATTTAAGAACAGTGGAGACTAAGACCATTGTTTAAAAAAGAATTTTTTAAAAATAGTCTTTTTTAAACAATGCTGGGACAGTTTGAAATAAATAAAGGAATAACAGGTGCCTGTCATGAGTCATTTCTATTATCGTATAGTTCAAATTACACAAATACCCATTATCTCTCAAATATTATATTACATACATTTTTATTGTTGAAATGTTTGTCTGATGAAAATCGGTCCGGGTTTGCCGGACTTCCGGGTTATCGGGGGCCGACTTATCGGGGTTCCACTGTAGTTCGGTAGGAAATATTACAAATGTATTTTTAAACTAAAGTTTTTAAAAAGAAACTTTCTTCACAAATAAACTTAATTGGGGGAAATGGGAAAATTCCCCCCAACAGGGTCCAAAATAAAAAAAAATTGTTGAAACATCACGATCTATTAGCTGACATAAAACTTAAAATATCGACAGACAAATTCAACCAATCAAACCCGCTAGTTAATAAAATTAAGTGAACTTAATGCATATAATGTCTTTTTATGTCTTTTATATACTTAGTTTGGTTGACGTTTCGTTGGAAGTTCCAAAAATTGTATAAAATATAATTCTCTTTATTTTTGTTTATGTACAATTATGTCGTAAAATTAATAATAAATGAGACAATTCAATAATTATGCTTCCCCTCCGCTTCCATTATTTTCCCCCAAAGAAATTGTAGGAAATTGCATTTCCAACAATTTTCTTTCCCACCATTTAGGTTGAAAAGTTGAAAATGGCGGAGATATTAAGCAACAACAGTTCTCATTTAAAATCAATATGGCGGCTAATGCAACCGCCGAATTCAGTGGAGATTTTAAATTTACACTACTATTGATCTCTGCTAAAGGATACAATTATAAAATTTGGGGCAGCTGGGAAACAAAATTCAATCCAATAGTTATGCTTCCCCCACCACTTTTTATTATTTTCCCATGTAACTCGGAAAATATCAACCGCATGAAAAAAATTGTTAAAAAGAAATTGTAGGAAATTTTATTTTGAACAATATTAGTTGAAAATGGCGTAGCTATTGAACAAAAACAATTGCTATAAAATCAATCCGGTCTTACGCTCGCGCCATTACCGCATACGTACTACTTTAAATATTAATTTTAGCAAAAAAATTAAAGAGATAAAAATTGGGTAGAATTTAATTTTCTTAATTTTTGTATAGGTATATATTTGTTGTAAATCTAATAATAAACGAGATAATTCAATAATTATGCTCCAACTCTCACTATTTTCCCCTCATAACTCGGAAAATATCGACTGCACGAAAAAAATTATAATTAATGAAATTATAGAAAATCGCATTTTCAACAATTTCAGTTTCTAGACTTTTTGTCAAAAAATTGAAAATGGCGGAGATATTGAGCAAAAGCTGTTCTAGTTTAAAATCAAGATGGCGGCTAACGCAACGGTGGAATTCAGTCGAAATTTTAAATTTATACTAATGTTGACCCTCCCTAAAGATTAGAAAAATAAAATTTGGGGCAGCCCCTAATGCAAGGTTAGGCCTGTTATTCGTCTAACCCGACTGGACTATGCATATTTATGTCAAAATAAGTGATCTTTTACTAATCTCAGGGTTAAATTTTCACAAAATTTACAACACTGTGAGGGGTAGTTCAAATTCAACAAGACACCACAAATATTACTCAGTAAAATGCAAAATTAAACTAAATAAATAAAAATGTATTCAACTAAATAACAAAAACAAAGTCAAGTTCTGTAAATAAAATATGTACAATAAAAATCAAAAGACAAATTCTTGTCACTAAAATCAGTGAGGCTGTGGTTCGATGTTGATACCAGTAAAAAATAAATTAGTCCAGAAAGCCACTGCGCATCTGCTAGGAAAAATATTCCGATTCAGATATTTGCACAATCTTACTCAAAAAGGACCCCATTTAAAAAATTTGCATGTTGCCAGGACCAAAAGTGGGTCAAAAATTTTTTAAACGTTTTTTTTTTTGTTTTTTTCCTATAATAATTTTTTTTGCATGGAGCAAAGTTAGGTTTTTTGGATCATTCCCAACAGAAAAAGTGACTTTTCTCTAAAGTTGATAGCTTTTGACATATAAGCGATTAAAAATTGAAAACAATGTAAAATTACTCAACAATATTGTTACAAGTATTAACTGTTTCTTTAGATATACTAGGAAAATTCTCATTTTCAGACTTTTCTGTATCAGAAATAGTGTCCAACTTATAAATTCCCCCAAATTCAGAACCTGTAAATTTACAGTACCCTTAATACTAACTTTGTCCTGGTCATACACATCAAAACCTTTTTGACTAAACATAATTATATGACCTTTAGATGCTAATTGACTTACTGATAATAAATTTGCAGCTGCTTTGGGTGTATACATAACATTAGTTATTGTACCAGAACTAACACAATTATTGTGTGAATTAACTAAATCAATTGGAATATTTCCAACTCCGGTGGCCAATAACGTGCGCTTATCAGCTGTACAAAATTTAGAATTTTTATTTGGATCAAAAATCTACCATCCAATCTCTATTATTAGACACATGTCTACTAGCACAACTATCAAGATAAAAATCTTTAGAATTTTGAGAGCTTACAAACATAGTAGTAGGAGTAAATAAAACATTATTAGTTTCATCATGGTTCTCCTTGGATTGGTCCTTACCAGTTGGTGGTTTGGAATTACATAGGTTTCCAATTTTTGGAATTCCCCTTTGGACATTTAGGCCGGATATGGCCTTTGACTCCGCAGCCGTGACAAGTGGGGATGAATTCGGTAGTAGATTGAAGAAAAGGCTTCTTCTTGACAAAATTATTTTTTATAAACAAAGCTTTATCCTCACCATTTTTTCTCAACTTCTCACGACCAGTAATATCATTCAACAAGGTTATGACTTCTTCACTTTTAATAACTGAATGTGTTGCACAGTATCCATTAACAACTTTTTCTTCAGTGTCAGGAAGTCCACATAACATCAATGTCCCAACTTCACTATCATCAATCACTATATTTAATTCTGCAAGTTCCTGAACAATATCAAGTATTCCACATATATAATCACTAATGCAAGAAAAATCTCCTAACTTTGCATGATATAACTTTCTTTTTAGAAACATTTGCCTAGTTAAACCAGCACTTTGATACGCCTTTTTTAAGTTATCCCAACTTTCTTTTGAGGTAGTTACTTTTCTTAGATGAGCTAAGCATGTTATTTTCACCGATAAACTTAGTTTGGCTAACGCTCTTTGGTAGTTGTCTGGATCTTTATCATTTCCAGTAATACAATTCCATAGACTAGACCATAATCTATCAAAAACCTTTTCATTTGAAACTGCCAGATTTCGTAGTTTCCTCTTCCATCTAATCTTTCTATATTTGGGGCACCAGTGCTAACAAAAACATTATTAATGGTTCTCGTTTCAACTTTTTCTTGTTCACACACTTCGTCGAGTAAAATAATTCAATATAACAGGAGCAAACACGTCTATCTTAGACACCAAAAAATATACTCACCACGTGAAGAGTTTTCAACAATCTTTGTTTTCTTCACTTTTGTAGCACATTGGAAATGTATGTACCGCAAATTGGTCCCATAACCTATTAGGATTTTATTTTAATATCTAGAATAAAATCATAAATGGTGCTTTTTAAGTTTTAATGAAAAACTTCTACATGACAAATTAATATATAATTAACTAACTACTGTCAGACACACAGTGTACATGAACTTAAAACTATGTTTAAACTTACAGTTTACATATTAATAATAACTATTTTTTCCAACAAGAAATATTGACGAAAAACGTAAAAAAAAACTACTAATTTACCGACTTCTCCCCCATCTCCCCCCCCCCAAACCGGACGCTCAAAATGGTGTAACTTTTTACTGAACCATATGTGGACCATATAGAACAATTTGGTGTTGGAGGAAAACTTTTATTTTTGATGTCTGGGTTAGGCCTATTTTTGAACCAATTATACTATACTACCTCTGTAACTTTGAAACCGTTCATTGGACTTTTCTATTTCACATTTAATGTAGAACATTTTTGTATAGAAGGTTGTTCATGCTACACCGCATAGTTTTAGAAATATTGACGAAAAACGCAAAAAACTACGAACTTACCGATTTCTCCCCCCTCTCCCCCCAAACCCGAAGCCAAACCCCAAAACCCCCTCCAAAACTATGTAAAAATCTGAAAATTTGAATTTTGCCAAGATAGGTAGATATTCTTTAAACATCGATTGATGAAATCCAGAAGAGTTTTTTGCAATACAATATTCAGAACTCCTTTGTTTTTTAATTAATAATCAAGCGTGCGCGACACTATTTTCCACCGTTGCATGTGTATATAGTATGGTGCAAATGAAAGGAATAAATTCGTTATTTCGTAAACCGGCGACTTTAAGAAAAAATCCCGAAACAAGTCGATCTTTATTTTTAAGTTATGATATTGTGGCATATATGGTATATTAGTGACGTCATCCATCTGGGCGTGATGTTACTCAATAGAGAAATGAAGAACCTTTCAAATGAGCTAGCACACGACCCCTATTCTCATTTAAAAAAATCATCGACTACGTAATCACCCCCAGATGGATGCCGTCACTAGTATACCATATATTCCACAATATCACAACTTAAAAATAAAAATCTACCTGTTTAGAAATTTTTCCTTAAAGTCGACGGTTTACGAAATATCTAATTTATCCCTTTCATTTGCACCATACTGTATACACAATTACACATGCAACGCAACGGTGGAAAATAGTGTCGCGCACGCTTAATTAGCAAATAAAAAACAAAGGAGTTTTGAATGTTGTGTTGCAAAAAACTCATGGGGATTTCATCAATCGATGTTAAAATAATATCTACCTACCTTGGCAACAATCACATTTTCAGTTTTTCACATAGTTTTTAAGGGTTAAAATTGGCCGATTTCGCAATTTTTCAATTTATAATCGCTTATATGTCAAAAACTATCAACTTTAGAGAACAGTCACTAAAGGCCTTTTCTGTTTGGACTGATCCAAAAAACCCAAAAAAAAAACTTTGTTCCAGCAAAAAAAAATTAGGAAAAAACAAAAAAGAACGATTAAATAATTTTTGACCCACTTTTGGTCTTGGCAACATGCAAATTTGTTAAAAGGGCTCCTTTTTGTGTAAGATTGTGCAAAAAATCCGAATTGGAATATTTTTCCTAGCGAATGCTAGGCTTTCTGGACTAAATATTAGCAACACTCGGATAGGTGAGGCAAACGACGGTCTTCGTTCAATACCCAATAAAGGGCGAACGACTAATCATTACTTAGTCTAGGTTACAGGTGGGTTGGAGCCGGTCGATCATTACTCGACATAGGCCCCGTTCACGACAACGGATTATCTTAGCGATGTGAATGCGCAGTTTATATGTGCAGTTTTTTCGTTGGTGAGTACAAAAATTGAAGCAGATATTAGGTTGGTTCAAACGATTGGCAGGCAGAAACAAAATTTATTCGATAAATCGTTGTCGATCGCAATTGCACAGATTTATCGTAGTGATAATAGTGTGTAGACGGAAGTTGAGCCAACCATTGAGATCTTAAAAATCTCAATGTTGTTGATACTCTTTTCCATTCTTTATAGACGAGCGGAACACCTCCAAAAAAACGCTTATTTCTCGAGATACTGACCACGGAGAGGTAAATGGCCAATTTTAATCATACTGTATGTTTTTGATGGTATTGAAAGGGAAAATGAGATTTATTTTCAATTTCATGTGGGGAACATAGTCAAAATCGCAATTTTACCCCAAAAATAAAAAAAAATAAAACCACGCTTTTTTGCGTTTACCTCGCTGCAACTCTGTTCCATTTTAATTATTTTTACAGTGTATAGCTCTAACATTTCTGAAGATAACGGTACCTACTTCAGGCTTTAATTCTTTTTCTGATAAAGGTTATGAATTTTTCAAAGGAAAAGGTGCGGATTTGTGCATTGCAAAGTTTAATCGCAAAAGTTGTGTGATGAAGTTTAAAATTTAGCTTCTTAATCACATATATATAAAAAAAGAGAGTACAAAGAAGATTCCTGGTAAGTTTTAGATCAAAATGTTTTATAAAAAAAAGAATGTGTGTGTACTTTGTACGCACGTAAAAAGTTATACTTCTACTACATATTATGTGATTTTTAAGACAATATCAAAAATTTAAAAAAATAAAAGAATAAAACGCACACAAACACATTGAAAAATGCCACAAAGAAAAAATGATTTCTGAACGATAATAATTGTTGGCAACAATTTTAAATACGCATTTTCTGAAAAAAAAATTATATAACAAATATACTTACAATCATAACATGCATAAAAAAATAAAAAAATAAAACTTGCATCGGGAATTGAACCCGTGAATTTCTTGGCGTTTTGATTCGTAATCGAAGCGTAGACTCGCTCGTCCAATCGCACATTATTTATCATGTGGAAAAATACGGTAACTGAACGTTTTACTGTTTGACAGTTGTTTTGAAAATTAAATTATGTAGTTTAACTTTTGTGGAAGAAAATATAAAAATATAACAAAACAGTAAGAAAACAATATATTAGATGAAGATTGGTAGAACTTTTGTTGGTAATCAAATTAAGTATGTAAATCAAAGCATTACATACCTACTAGATAAATAAATCTACGCCAAAAAATCATAATTTAAAAATAAAAATCGAACCTAATTTGGGATTTCTCTCTAACATCCGCATTCTTGAGAAAATAAATGTATGTATTTCAACCTAATCCAAATGTATAATTACAATATGATTATAATAAAAACTACTTACCAAATTAGAATGAGTTTTCCTTGTCCTAAATAGTCCAAAAGTCCAAAAATATACCTAGGTATATGAAAACTATTTAAAAAGGCAGTATAACAACTATTAACTAACTTTTGTTTGTTGTTTCTTTTCACACAAATTTTAAAACGCAACAACCATAAATAATCTAAATACAGCTGTGCCACAGCCGCCATATTGAATAATTTTTGACATGTCATTTGAACATCCAATCAGAACAAAGTTAATGCGCATGCGCCCGGTCGCTAGGTTTTACCATATAAAAATTCACCCTCTATCGCCGGTAAAGAAGTATAACTACAAAAAAAAGTAGTGCAACTTTTAATGTCGACATTAGAAATCCCCAATATATCGCTTAGTTTTCGAGATACTCATCATGGGAGGAGAATGGCTAATTTTGGTCTTAGATTATGTTTTTGACCGTGATGAAAACGAAAATGAAATTTATTTAAAATTTTATGTAGGGGAATATTGTCAAAATTGCAATTGTACCCTAAAAATAAAAAAAATAAATCACGTTTTTTACGTTTAGCTCGCTACAACTCTGGTCCGTTTTATTATTTTTTTCTAAAGTTTGTACACTATATATCGCTCACTCTTTTGAAAACAATGGTTTCTGCTTTAAGCTTTTAGTCTTATTCCATTAAAAGTTATGAATCTTTTAAAGTACAAGGTGCAAATTTGAAATATAGATTTTAAATTGAATTCTTTTTAAAACATAAGTAGAAAGAAGTTTTCTGGGAAGTTTTTTATCAAAATGTTTTATAGAAACAAATGGTGCAACTTTTAACATCGACGTTATAAATCTCCAAAAGAACGCTAATTTTTCGAGATACTGATCATTGTTATTGAATGCCTAATTTTCGTCTTACTTTATGTTTTTAATGGTGCTGAAAACGAAAATCAATTTTATTTTGAATTTTAGGCGGGAGAACATGGTCAAAATTGCAATTTTGCCCTAAAAATAAAAAAAATTAAACCACGTTTTTCTTAAAATTTAAAGTTGCACCATATTGTTTCTATAACAGATCTAGATCTAAAGCTCCCATAAAACTTCGTTGAAATCTATGGTTTAACATAAACGTAATCAAATAGATAAATTTTAAATTTTGTCACTTAATTTTTGCGATTTAACTTTGCAATTCACGAATCACCACCTTTGACTTTTAAAAATTCATAACTTTTATGAAGAAAAGACTGAAAGGCAATAGTTGCTTTCATAGTCCTTACAAGGGTGAGAAATATACGCTGGAGAAATTTCAGAAAAAAATATTAAAATGGAACAGAGTTGTAGCGAGTTAAACGTAAAAATTCGTGAGTTTATTTTTTTTTTATTTTTAGGTTAAAATTGCGATTTTGACAATGTTCCCTCACATAAAATTCAAAATAAACCTCTTTTTCATTGTCAGCATCATCGATAACATAAAATAAGACCAAATTGGACATTCATCGCCCCTAGTTGGTATCTCGAAAAATAAGCGTTATTTTGGGGATACATAACGTCTATATAAAAAGTTGCGCTATTTTGGTTCTATAAAACATTTGAAACTAAAACTTTTCAGAAATCTTCTTTGTACTCTATGTTTTAACATAAACGTGATTAATAAGATAAATTTGAAATTTTACCACTCAACTTTTTTGATTAAACTTTGCAATTCACGAATCTGCACCTTGTACTTTAAAAAATTCATAGCTTTTACTAGGATGCGATTTTAACAATATATTTGACGTAAAATTGCGATTTTGACAATATTCCACCATCTAAAATTTAAAATAAATTTCATTTTCGTTTTCTTCAGCACCATCAAAAACATAATCTAAGACCTAAATTGGCCATTCACCACCCATGGTCAGTATCTCGAAAAATAACCGTTATATTGGGGATTTCGAATGTCGATGGTAAAAGTTGCACTATTTTTTTTTTTCTATAAAACATTTTGATCTAAACTTTTCCAGAAAACTTGCTTGTACACTTTATTTTAACATAGGTGTGATTAAACTAAAATTTAAATTTCGTCACTCAACTTTTGCGATTACACTTTGAAATGCACAAATCCGCACCTTTTCCTTTAAGTACCGTTGTCTTCAGAAATGTTAGAGCTATAGACTGTAAAAATTTCAGAAAAAAAATTAAAATGGAACAGAGTTGTAGCGAGGTAAACGCAGAAAAACGTGATTTTATTTATTTTAATTTGTAGGGTAAAATTGCGATTTTGGACAATATTCCCCAACATGAAATTTAAAATAAATCTCATTTTCGTTTTCAGCACCGTCAAAAACAAACAGTACCTATGTCTAAAATTGGCCATTCACCTCTCCGTGGTCAGTACCTGGTCATTTTGGGGTTGCCTGCCGCTCGCCTATTACAACTCACACTCCATGATAGTGAAAAGTATACTATTATTATTAAAGTAATAGTATGTACTATTATTATTACGTATACGTGTAGGGCTTTTCATCCATTGTCATTTGTTTCGAGCTTCCGTCGTGTGCTGTATAATCTGTGTATATTATTAATATACACGGATTATACGACATATGATACAAGCTCGAAACAAATGACTGTGAATGAAATGCCCGAGAATGGGCACACTTATTTCTAATCGCCACAAATTATCGTTTATTAGAATATCCCAGTTATAGGAATATTTTTGCTTGGCATAAATGTCAGTCTAATGAGCGGGTTCAACTGTAGAACAAATCTGTATACGATTAGGTTGGAACCAAGAACCACTATCGACTATGGACTTATTACCTTCTACAGCTCTAACGAATCATAAAATTATTATATTAATATAATTAAAACGAAAGTATACAGGGTGCGTCAAACCTCTGGTTTTCTTTGATTACGGCTAAACTATGAGATATACAAAAAAATGTTTATAACAAAACTAATGTGTATCAAAGAGGTCTGTATTCTAAAATTATTTTTGATTATACAAGGTGAGTCAGAACGACGGTATGAACTAAAGTTTTATTTTTTTAAATAGAACACCCTGTATATTAAATCATTTTTGAATATATTATTTAAAAATATGAAAAATTTGTATAAGGTCTTATAGGCCTAAATTTAATAATTTTTGAAATATTTACATTTTTATTGAAAAAAATGGTAATATTTATAGGGTTGTGGATTGTGGATTATGTTTCCAAGGAAATAAAAATTTAGGTGATAGGTCAAAGTTTTTAAAATATAGTGTTATTTTTAAATAATTTAATATTTTTTACTTTTAGCCATAAAATATACAGTGTGATCACTATTTTCAAATACAAAATTTTCTATTTTTTGTTAAATGGGACACCCTGTATATTAGTTTTGCATTTTGTAGTAAATATTACAACCTTTCTTTTGGTATAAGGTTGTATGTACCTAGCATGTTTCGTTTTGTAGATATTTCAAAAAAAAACTATAGATTTTACGTTTTTGCGGATTTTTTATTTAAAAATTTTTTTGCAAAAAAAATAATTATAATCTGGTTTTAGAAACATACACTAAAATATAAAATACGACAATAAAAACGTAATTAAAGATTAAAATAAATCGTATGCTAGTACAATTCAATTGAATTTAATAACTTTAAATTATTTTACAAAAAATATTTTAACATTTTAATGAATGCATAAATTAGTTACTAAATTAAATAAACAACCAAATTTTAAATCAACCGTAGTAATTTTTCTACTACAGCAACTTTCCTGTACCAAATTAATTGTTAGTTAAATTGTATTTAGTTAAACTTTTAATTTACGTTTTAAATTTACTTACATACATCATACATCTTGAGAATATAAAAATTATTATAAAGTATGCTTTAAAACAGCTGAATGTTAAATGTATCAGCCAAATTATTTATTAATATAAATAGTATTTACTGGTGTCACAAAAGCTGGTAATACTTTTGTAGTTGAAACTTTTGTAACAATTTTTTATATTTTAAATTATAATTTTTTAACCGAAAAATTTTTGGATATGACATTTGTTTTGGGCGAAACCATTAGAAATTATTACCAGCATTTGTGACACTAGTAGGTACATAGATACTATTTTATTTCTTAATATACTTCCATAACGTTCTTTTGTTTCAAAGCATACTTTATACGTTCTCAAGATGTAGGTTAATTAAAAAGTTATTAACTGATCTTACTCGTAAATACAATATAACTAACAATTAATTTGGTACAGGAAAGTTGCTGCGGTAGAAGAATTACTACGGTTGATTTAAAATTTGGTTGTTTATTTAATTTAGTAACTAATTTATGCATTCATTAATATGGTAAAATATTTTTTGTAAAATAATTTAAAGTTATTAAATTCAATTGAATTGTAATAGCATACGATTTATTTTAATTTTTAATTACGTTTTTACATACAGATCATAATTATTTTTTATGCAAAAAAATTTTTAAATAAAAAATCCGCAAAAACGTAAAATCTAGAGTTTTTTTAAATATCTACAAAACGAAACATGCTAGGTACATACAACCTTATACCAAAAGAATGGTTGTAATATTTACTACAAAACGCAAAACTAATATATATGGTGTCCCATTTAAAAAAAATGAGAAAATTTTGTATTTGCAAACAGTGGTCACACTGTATATTTTATGGCTAAAAGTAAAAAATATTAAATTATTTTAAAATAACACTATATTTTAAAAACTTTGACCTATCACCTAAATTTTTATTTCCTTGGAAACATAATCCACAACCCTATAAATATTACCATTTTCCTCAATAAAAATGTAAATATTTCGAAAATTATTAACTTTAGGCCTATAAGACCTTATACAAATTTTTCATATTTTTAAATAATATATTCAAAAATGATTTAATATATAGGGTGTTCCATTTAAAAAAATAAAACTTTGGTTCATACCGTCGTTCTGACTCACCCTGCATAATTGAAAATAATTTTAAATTATAGACCTCTTTGATACACATTAGTTTTGTTATAAACATTTTTTTGTATATCTCATAGTTTAGCCGTAATCAAAGAAAACCAGAGGTTTGGCGCACCCTGTATATCATAACTATTTTTTTAAATTTTGAAACATCACTATAATTACCATCCCTGTTTTTCCATTTCTTGCTTATAATTTATTTATGTACCAAGTCAGTAAAGTTACTATTTATCGAACGAGTCTGATATTATGAGCAGAGAGAGCGTTAGCGAGCGAGGAGAATAACAGACGAGTTCGATAAAGCGTCTTTACTGACGTGGTGCATACAAAATTTTATCGCCAATCATAAAAAACATTAACACTTACTTAATTACCTAAAAATGATTTTATTAACGTTTCGACGCCCAAGTCGGGTGTCGTTGTCAAAATACAAAATAATATTAAATAAACAAAAATGTTGTTGCTTAGTAAAAAATTCTTCTAATAATTTATTTAATCTGACTCATTTATATAGGCAATTCAGACACGTATTATACATTTTAAAGTAGACGACTTTAAAAATGATATTGCCAATATTGATGAGTTGCGTTCCTGGGACGACTTTACTAAAAGATAGTTCATTCGATTACATGAAATCAATCCCAACTCAAGAATAGCCGCCACAAAAAATCATAGCATGTGATCTGTCTTTAAAAAGACAACCAAATGCAACTCATCAATATTGGCAATATCATTTTTAAAGTCGTCTACTTTAAAATGTATAATACGTGTCTGAATTGCCGATATAAATGAGTCAGATTAAATAAATTATTAGAAGAATTTTTTACTAAGCAACAACATTTTTGTTTATTTAATATTATTTTGTATTTTGACAACGACACCCGACTTGGGCGTCGAAACGTTAATAAAATCATTTTTAGGTAAAATTGTGGCTTATTTCCCATTGGAATATACTTGATTATAAAAATGCCACAAGAAAATAGCTTCAGAACAACATTAGTTAATTACATCCTGATGAAAAAAAGTGTGTGTAGGTACTTGTTATGCACGTAAGACGTTATACTTCTATTTTTATAATTTCAACGAAATAAATAATATATTTTATACAGTTTAATCGTATTTTTATTTAAATATTAAACCTATTTTAACACTTAAAATAAAATACCGACATTTAAAAATACCGATAACAGTTACGTTATTTTTTATAAAGTGTAACCTTCCGTAGCGCAGTTGCTTTTCCCTTGATGAATAATAGAAAATCTAAATAAATATATTTGCTAACAAATTATCAGTAGTAATTGCACAAGAGCTCTAAAATTATATATTAATTTTAGAGATCGAGTGCAATTTGTTGCGATTATTTACTTGTTGTTATAATATACTTGACGACGGGAAATTATCAATAATTATCAGTTTAATTTTGATTTCTGTAGCTTTCTATTGGTCAGAATCTCCTAGAATGAAATAAACATTAGTATCTGTCACCGTCCTATATATCATCGAATTAACAAAAACACCATTTCATAATACTATATTTGCATTAATACAAAACTTAAAAGATTTAAGAATTTTATTAATTTTACACGAAATAAAAATTTCGTATGACAGTAATGACGATGACAGAATGCTTTTGCATGAATGCCGATTTCAATGTTAAATCGAGAGTTGTTCAAATAATCAATATTGAATAAGTACCTAATTACTAAATATGTACCTATGTAAAGTTTCGATTTATGTTTTATGAATAGAGTTCGGATTTAAAAGCATAAAGAAATGCAAAAAAGCGCTTAAAAAGCATAACAATTTTACGAATAAAAGCATTTTATTATACAAAAAAACATGAAAATAAGCATATAAATTTTGACAAAGAAGCATAGTAAAGACCTATTGTAAATTTAATAATAAAATAGAATAAATAATAATAGATAACTGAAACAAAAATGCTTTAACCTAATTTTTATCGACAAGCTTTAGATGAAGGAAAATATATCATTTTTGTTTAAAGCACAGATTAACCCAACAGATTAACCCAATGTTGGGTTAATCTGTGGTTTAAAGCATGAAATAACTAATTACTCATTTAAATGTTCCATCGTAAAGTTTCGGCACCTATTACTTAAAACATTTTTGTATATCCAAAAGCTTCTTTCAACGTCCACACTGGTTATCGGTGCATACTTATACTTTGCCACTAGCGCCGGATCCATATTTATATCTTCAACGTGTTCTCAATTTAAAACTGAAAATATTTTCTTCATCTTTTGAAATCCTTCTGAAAAGAATTCCATCATTTTTTCAAAGCTGTTTATTTCTTGAATCGACTCAACTGATGACATTTGCTGTTTCTCCAAATATTTTATTGTTTCACTCACAGAACAAAAGTTGCTTTTGGTAAAAACAAGATTGTTTTGTAATTCTGTTTCACCTAAAACATCCTGACAATATTTTATCGATTTGCTAGCCGTCTCCAGTATAGACAGTTTCCATAGCTCCAATATGAAGCTTTTAAAATTTTCGAAATATTCGGCGTAGTATAAAGCTGCATATAACCATCCTACACCACCGAGTTAACACTGGTTCCGGTGGCAATGGAGAGTTAGAGAATCTGTCTCTAAAAAGTTGCACCCTTAAAGGAGCTTTAGTGAATTGTTTTTCCATTTTTTAGCGGCTCATTAACAAGTGAAAATTGCAGCCTTATAGACTCAACAACGCGATTCAGGCCGTGTGCTAGACACGTACATTGAATTAGATTTGGATAAAACACTTTGAGATTTGATGCTCTCTTGATCATATATGGTACAGCGTCGAAAAGCATTAATACTATTTTGTTGGTGAGCACAGCCTCGGGAAGATAAAAATTTGTTAAACGTCATTTACGAATCTTGGAACTGTATTGTTATTGGTTGCTTCTAGTTCTTTTGATCACACTAAATAACCCTTCGTCAATATTTCTTCGTGAAGTACGATTATGATTAAATTAGCGACGTATCTTCCACAAATATAGGTACATACGTAGTCTCGTCCACAGCAAACCAGATGTAATTGTTTCCCACTAGTGTTTTTACTTTTTTTCTGGTTTTATTGTAAATGTAATTAACATATTTTTTCGCAGAGTCCTTTCATCCGGCACATGTCTTCGATAGTAGGTACTTTTCCAAAAATGATGTAAAACTTTCATTTTGCAATTTAATTAATGGGAGATCAGAGTCCACAATTGCACTACATAGATCAAAATTAAATTTCTGTTGTTCGCAAATGAAAAAAATGATAAAAGTAGATAAAAAAGCACCAAATAAGCTCAAAAATTCAAAAAAGGCATAGTAATTTAAAAAAGCAAAAAAGCATAAAAAGGGCTGTCAAAATGACTTATTTTTGCATATTTCGTTCATATTTAAAAAGAAAATAGTCCTGCTTGTATTATTTACCATAAGCAGTGTGCTTAGAAATCCGAACTCTATTCATGAATATAATTGCAAAATACTACAGAATTTCACTTTCTGACAAATTTAATTAATAATAACGTAAATTTGGTACAATATTTTTAATAACTAAAGTAAATAAATTTTAAGTTCACTCAAATAAATATAATCGATTACTGCCATCGACCGCTTACATTCAATCTCAGTTAATTTGATTAATCGCGGCAGGTAAAGTAAAATTCTTCTTCCAATACAATAAAGTGTTACTTTACTGCCGCAAATGGCGTCAAATGAGTACAATAATGAATGACTTTAGTGACGGTTGGCGATAAACAGAATTACTGTGCTATTCAGATAAAGCTATCCACTTTAAATAACTTTTGAACCTCACAATAAAACACTGAAAAACGTTTGTTTTCTATACTTCCACAAAATTTATTACAACTATTTTATTACTACAGCTGTTTCGGCAAAGTGCCTTTCTCAAGTGATATATTTTACAATGTGTTTGCCTTTTTAAGTCTTTAACTGAAGAGGTTGAGGAGTGGGGAGCTGTTTGTCTCGAGTTGGTCATTCAGAATTATATCTGTATTTTTCAATTTATTAATTTCCATTGATTCTAAAAGTGATAGCTTAAGGCCTTTATTTTGAATATGTAGAATTTGAAAATCTTCATTGAAAGAATGATTATGATCTAGAAGGTGAAGTGCGTATGTAGAAGTGTCTGTTTTTCTATTGTTGAAAGCCCTTTTGTGTTCTGCTATCCGTTTGTCAAAAGTTCTGCCAGTTTGACCGATGTAAGTTTTCGGACAGTCACCACAAGTTAGTTTGTACACACCACTCTGTAGTTGCTTTCTCTTTCGACTTTTATTGTTTTTAATATGTTTGCTTAAGTTGTTGTTAGTTCTGAAAACTGGTGTTATTCCTTTCTTTTTTATGTATCTGGCTATTTTTGTTGTTATTTTGCCAGTATATGTGAGAGAGCAGAAGGTACTGGGCTCTTTCTGTGGTGGTGGATACACTAATTTCAAGGCTTTCTTATGGAGTTTTTGGTTTAAAATGTTGTTAACTGTTTGTTCGTTATAGCCATTGTTTACTGCTATTTGTCTAATGATATTTAGTTCTGTCTCGAAGTTATTTTTTGTCATAGAAATTTCTGTCAGTCTATGTATCATGCTATGGTAGGCTGCTAATTTGTGTTGTGTAGGATGGGATGATGAATTGTGTATAGTTGTATCAGTATGGGTAGGTTTATGATATACGGAGAACTCATGTTTGTTGTGTAGTCTGGTAATCGTTACATCTAGAAAGTTTATGGAACTATTCTGTTCTGTTTCTATTGTGAACTCAATATTACTATGAAGTGAATTAATGTATGATAGAAATTGGTCAAGTTGTCTGTTAGTTCCTGTAAAGCAGGCTAGTATGTCATCCACGTATCTCCACCAATATAAGAACTGTTTAAATACGGGGTGTTTAGAAATTGTTGTTTCAAGTTGGTTCATAAATATATCTGATAGTAATGGGCTTAGAGAATTACCCATAATAAGCCCTGCACTGTTGTTTGTGTAAATTTTATTATTGAATTCAAATTAGTCTTGATTTATGCAAATTTCAAGAAGGTGTAAAATTTCAGATGCAATGATCGGATTTGTACTATTATGTTCTAAAAGGTTTTTAACCAAAACAAAAGTTTCTGTAGGAGGAACACTAGGAAAAAGATTTTTTACGTCAAATGAAATTAGTCTGGAGTTGTTGGGCAATTGAAAATGTTGTATTTTATTAACTAGTTCTAGTGTATTTTTTACGGTGAATTTAGGTGAAAATTTAGTGTATTCTGTAATAATATCTGACAGTTTTTTTGAAAGTTTATATGACGGAGCTGTATAAAAAGAAACTACAGGTCTTATTGGGTGGTCAGGTTTGTGTAGTTTAATAAAAGAGTATAATTTAGGGGGTTGTGGGTTCATAATATTAAGGTATTTCTGTTCTGTTGGATTTAGTATTGATTTTGAATTTTCAATGGCTAGTTTAATTTGTTTTCGGTATTTTTCTGTGGGGTCTTTGTTTAGTGTTATACTATTTTGGTTATTTAAAAATTCTATTGTTTTGTTATTATAGTCACTTTTATCGATAGCAATAGTAGTGTTACCTTTGTCTGCTTTTGTAAATATTATGTCATGTTTTATTGATTTATTTTTAATTGAAACGGCTATTTGGTTTTCTTTGTAACAGGAATTATTAGTTTCACTACCTACATCGGTAATAGATTTTGCAATGATGCTTTTTTCTACGTTATTGGCAATTTTATTTAACGCTACTTCACATTCTACACCCAAATATTCTAAATTTTTTTGATTATTATGTTGAGGTAAGTTATGTTTGAATCCTTTCTCTAAAAGTTCTATCTCACTATTACTTTTTTCAATAGATTTATAAACTTAACAGATACCAAATTCAATAATAGTGAGATAGAACTTTTAGAGAAAGGATTCAAACATAACTTACCTCAACATAATAATCAAAAAAATTTAGAATATTTGGGTGTAGAATGTGAAGTAGCGTTAAATAAAACTGCCAATAACATAGAAAAAAGCATCATTGCAAAATCTATTACCGATGTAGGTAGTGAAACTAATAATTCCTGTTACAAAGAAAACCAAATAGCCGTTTCAATTAAAAATAAATCAATAAAACATGACATAATATTTACAAAAGCAGACAAAGGTAACACTACTATTGCTATCGATAAAAGTGACTATAATAACAAAACAATAGAATTTTTAAATAACCAAAACAGTATAACACTAAACAAAGACCCCACAGAAAAATACCGAAAACAAATTAAACTAGCCATTGAAAATTCAAAATCAATACTAAATCCAACAGAACAGAAATACCTTAATATTATGAACCCACAACCCCCTAAATTATACTCTTGTATTCAACTACACAAACCTGACCACCCAATAAGACCTGTAGTTTCTTTTTATACAGCTCCGGCATATAAACTTTCAAAAAAACTGTCAGATATTATTACAGAATACACTAAATTTTCACCTAAATCCACCGTAAAAAATACACTAGAACTAGTTAATAAAATACATCATTTTCAATTGCCCAACCACTCCAGACTAATTTCATTTGACGTAAAAAATCTTTTTCCTAGTGTTCCTCCTACAGAAACTTTTGTTTTGGTTAAAAACCTTTTAGAACATAATAGTACAAATCCGATCATTGCATCTGAAATTTTACACCTTCTTGAAATTTGCATAAATCAAGACTATTTTGAATTCAATAATCAAATTTACACAAACAACAGTGCAGGGCTTATTATGGGTAATCCTCTAAGCCCATTACTATCAGATATATTTATGAACCAACTTGAAACAACAATTTCTAAACACCCCGTATTTAAACAGTTCTTATATTGGTGGAGATACGTGGATGACATACTAGCCTGCTTTACAGGAACTAACAGACAACTTGACCAATTTCTATCATACATTAATTCACTTCATAGTAATATTGAGTTCACAATAGAAACAGAACAGAATAGTTCCATAAACTTTCTAGATGTAACGATTACCAGACTACACAACAAACATGAGTTCTCCGTATATCATAAACCTACCCATACTGACACAATTATACACAATTCATCATCCCATCCTACACAACACAAATTAGCAGCCTACCATAGCATGATACATAGACTGACAGAAATTTCTATGACAAAAAATAACTTCGAGACAGAACTAAATATCATTAGACAAATAGCAGTAAACAATGGCTATAACGAACAAACAGTTAACAACATTTTAAACCAAAAACTCCATAAGAAAGCCTTGAAATTGGTGTATCCACCACCACAGAAAGAGCCCAGTACCTTCTGCTCTCTCACATATACTGGCAAAATAACAACAAAAATAGCCAGATACATAAAAAAGAAAGGAATAACACCAGTTTTCAGAACTAACAACAACTTAAGCAAACATATTAAAAACAATAAAAGTCGAAAGAGAAAGCAACTACAGAGTGGTGTGTACAAACTAACTTGTGGTGACTGTCCGAAAACTTACATCGGTCAAACTGGCAGAACTTTTGACAAACGGATAGCAGAACACAAAAGGGCTTTCAACAATAGAAAAACAGACACTTTTACATACGCACTTCACCTTCTAGATCATAATCATTCTTTCAATGAAGATTTTCAAATTCTACATATTCAAAATAAAGGCCTTAAGCTATCACTTTTAGAATCAATGGGAATTAATAAATTGAAAAATACAGATATAATTCTGAATGACCAACTCGAGACAAACAGCTCCCCACTCCTCAACCTCTTCAGTTAAAGACTTAAAAAGGCAAACACATTGTAAAATATATCACTTGAGAAAGGCACTTTGCCGAAACAGCTGTAGTAATAAAATAGTTGTAATAAATTTTGTGGAAGTATAGAAAACAAACGTTTTTCAGTGTTTTATTGTGAGACAAAATGAACTTCCATCAAGTACCGGTCGAATCTATCAACTTTTGAACCACTGATTTTTGAAAAAGCGCAAAAACACGTCAAATAATACTTGAAGGGGGAAACATTATGTCATATTTAAGGACCCTCTCACTTCCCGTTTCATACCTTAATTTTTTTTAATTACTTCCACCTTTTTTTTTACTTTATATTTGGATTCTCCTCTTTGTACCGATTTCAAAAATGTATAACACAAAAGCAAGAAAACTGCATTGAAAAAAAAATTATTTTTTGTTACAAACGTTTAGAATAACTTTTTAGAATTTCGCTACCAAAAATTTTAATGAAAATTCCACACCTGTAATTTTGAACCAATCAAAATAGGTTATTTTGACAGATCACCATGGCAACGGAGGTATTTTATCGGAAATTTTTTGCTCGTGGGGTACGCAACAGCGAATTATAGTGGAAATTTTTGACGTTTACAATAACAGAACATTTTTGACAGACTGGTTTTTATTTGTTTATATAATTTAGTTTTGATTCATTTTCTATCACTTGTAGTTACTCAAAACTTATGTAAAATTGAAGAATATACTATTTTCTATCTTGAAATGGTATTCCCATGCAACTACAATGAGTAGAAATTACGAATTTGAACGCCTAAATAATTGCTGACAAAGCTATGGCGCGCTATTAATCTGTTCATGCAGCTTTGGATTTTCAAATGCAAAGTGGAATTTTCTTACCGAATACCACGCGAAGTCAAATTAATATCCGGAAATTTTTTTTTGATCATGAATATTTTTAGAAAATTTCCCTCGTCTGCGACTCTGGAAATTTTCAAAATATTCATGATCTCAAAAAAATTTCCGGAAATAATTTGAGCTCTAGTGGTATTACTAGTGAAAATTCCACACCTGTAATTTTGAACCAATCAAAATACGTTATTTTGACAGATCACCATGGCAACGGAGGTATTTTATCGGAAATTTTTTGCTCGTGGGGTACCCAACAGCGAATTATAGTGGAAATTTTTTGACGTTTACAATAACAGAACATTTTTGACAGACTGGTTTTTATTTGTTTATATAATTTAGTTTTGATTCATTTTCTATCACTTGTAGTTACTCAAAACTTATGTAAAATTGAAGAATATACTATTTTCTATCTTGAAATGGTATTCCCATGCAACTACAATGAGTAGAAATTACGAATTTGAAAGCCTAAATAATTGCTGACAAAGCTATGGCGCGCTATTAATCTGTTCATGCAGCTTTGGATTTTCAAATGCAAATTTGGTGTGGAATTTTCTTACCGAATACCACGCGAAGTCAAATTAATATCCGGAAATTTTTTTTTGATCATGAATATTTTTAGAAAATTTCCCTCGTCTGCGACTCGGGAAATTTTCAAAATATTCATGATCTCAAAAAAATTTCCGGAAATAATTTGAGCTCTAGTGGTATTACTAGTGAAAATTCCACACCTGTAATTTTGAACCAATCAAAATACGTTATTTTGACAGATCACCATGACAACGGAGGTATTTTATCGGAAATTTTTTGCTCGTGGGGCACCCAACAGCGAATTATAGTGGAAATTTTTTGACGTTTACAATAACAGAACATTTTTGACAGACTGGTTTTTATTTGTTTACATAATTTAGTTTTGATTCATTTTCTATCACTTGTAGTTACTCAAAACTTATGTAAAATTGAAGAATATACTATTTTCTATCTTGAAATGGTATTCCCATGCAACTACAATGAGTAGAAATTACGAATTTGAAAGCCTAAATAATTGCTGACAAAGCTATGGCGCGCTATTAATCTGTTCATGCAGCTTTGGATTTTCAAATGCAAATTTGGTGTGGGATTTTCTTACCGAATACCACGCGAAGTCAAATTAATATCCGGAAATTTTTTTTTGATCATGAATATTTTTAGAAAATTTCCCCCGTCTGCGACTTGGGAAATTTTCAAAATATTCATGATCTCAAAAAAATTTCCGGAAATAATTTGACCTCTAGTAGTATTACTAGTGATAATTATTCAAACTGACATTTTAAATTTTGAATAACTGTTGTTAAAATTTTGAATAATTATTGTTAAAATTTTTGGTAGTGAAATGTTCATTCAATATTCAGTTGTACCAACAAATAAACGATTGATTTGGATTGCCCGTTTATTTTAAAATATAATTTTCAAAAACTATCAAATTAAAAACAGAAATTTTAACGATTCTCCAAAAAAATATTAAATTTTAACCTTTTTCGAAAGGAAAGAAAAGTGTTCTGTTACTATATTTGATGGTAAAAAATTTAATACTTTTCGGTAGAATCATTAAAATCTCTGTTTTTAATTGACAGTTTCCTAAAGTTTCCAGTTGACAGCTAAATTTGTTAGACGACCTGCCCCATAAAAGTAGAAAAATTTTATGCGGGGACTTTAACATTGATTATGCTGCTGCTTGTGCTACACGAATATCCTTGGTCAACATATTTGAATTGTATGGTCTAACAATGCACGTTGATTCTCCTACAAGGATTACAAAAACTTCATCTACCATAATTGATTATACAGTCTCAGATTTCTCACCACTTGATGTCCACTCTACAATTATTAATGCTGGACTATCTGATCATGAAGCAGTTTATACGAAGTTTAATATCTCCAGCAAACCCTCCTCGAAAACTCGACGTCTAGGCAGGATTTTTTCCACCCGGAACTTTCGTAAATTCCAAAATTTATGCTTAACCTCTGAGTGGCGCTTTCCTACCATGGACGTGAATAATAATTTCAGTGAATTCTTAGATAAGCTTATTTGTATCTTCAATAAAGCATTTACTTTAATTGCAATTAAGCCAAAACATCACAAACCCTGGACTACTAAAAGTATCCGAATATCTTCCAAGAATATGCGTTCTCTCCTCTATATCAAGAAATTTACTACCAACGTCTCTATCACTGAATATATCATCAAGTACAGGGCAACCTATCTTAAACTTATAAAATCAGCTAAAAAAGTCTACTACCAGAACCGCCTGGGAAGCCCCAAAAGTGTTGCAAAAGAAACTTGGTCCATAATAAACGATCTTCGAAATAAAACCCACACTGCTCAAACATTTTCCCTTCCAGAGCCTGAAAATCTAAATGAGTAGTTTGTTAATGTGAGTAAAAATATTACATAAACTATTTTGCCACAACAAGATCCCATTTCATATCTCCCTAATTCAAGAAAGGTCTCGAATTCATTCTTTATAAAACCAGTCGTTAAATCTGAACTAATCCAAACAATTAATAGTATCAAAAGCAAATCTTCCTGTAGTACTGATGGTCTATCGATCAAAATTTTTTCTAATCTTCCAGAAAATGTGTTAGAAGTCCTCATCTCACTAATTAATGATTCTTTTGAGAAAGGTAAATTTCCAGAGTGCCTGAAGACAGCCATCATTATTCCTCTTCATAAGGGTGGTGAAATATCTAATACCTGCAATTATAGACTTATTGCACTACTACCGGTACTCTCCAAAATTATTGAGAGACTCATAAAAGCCCGACTTATGTCCTTTCTAGTTGAAAACAACATTTTATCACAAAATTAGTTCGACTTTTTAAATAATAAATGCACCACTGATGCCATGTTTTCTGTACTACATGAGGTATATCAAGCACTGAACAATAATCTTTGCACTGCCACCGTTTTTTGTGACTATGCCAAAGCTTTTGATTGTGAAAATCACAACATTTTGATAAAAAAACTAAATTTCTACGGAATTAGAGGCATTTCTTTAGATTGGTTCCAATCTTACTTGGAAGACAGGAAACAACTGGTTAGAGCAAATGATAAAGACTCTAGTCTCAAAAACATTGTATGTGGGGTACCTCAAGGTTCAGTATTGGGTCCTCTACTTTTCCTTATCTTTATTAATGACATCACTAATTTAAAAATCGATGGAAACATCTTTCTTTTTGCTGATGATACCAGTATCACTTGGAGCAACTCAAATATTGCAACACTTCATGCTACTATAACTTCTGATCTACTTACAATAAAAACCTGGTCTGACTCATATTTACTCTCGTTTAACGTAGATAAAACAGTAGCATTGTCTTATAAAGGAGCTCTTCAACCCTTACCTCTTAATAACAGCCAGATCAGTACCGTTGATTCTGTAAAATTTCTTGGCATTTTTTTAGACAGCAACCTTAAATGGTCCCTCCATATCGATTTGTTACGGAAGAAACTCTCTTCAGCCTGCTATGCTGTAAGATCTGTTTCGAATGAACTCAATTTAGCATCTTCCAAAATAACATATTTTTCTTTGTTCGAGTCACATCTTTGTTATGGTCGTCCTTTTTGGGGTTCTGGTACAGCTGCCCAATTCGATGTTATTTTCAAATTACAAAAAAGAGCTATAAGATATCTGTTTGGCCTCAGAAGAACAACACACTGCAGAAGTTACTTCATAGATCACGGAATTTTAACCCTTCCATCTTTGTATATTTTAGAAACTGTTTGCTTAATTCGTAAACATCTACCTGTCTTTCCACCAAGACCTAATCATCACTACTTCACGAGAAATTCTACGTTTGACGTCTATTTGCCGACCCCGTCCTCGGAGTTAGTAAAGAAATCGATATTATATTCCGCAAAAAAAATGTACAACCATCTCCCCCTACAACTAAAATCTGCACCATCTTTTCCCAAATTCCGTAAACTGACAAAAGCCTACCTGTCTGAAAGACCATATTATTCAGTAGAAGATTATTTTAGTCAATAACTAAGAAATTACAGTACCCTTTGCACAAGTAGTATTTTTATTATTTTTTATCTATATTTGGGTGTCATATGCAGCAGCTTAACTTTTTAACTTTTAAACCTTTTTTATTAATTATTAGGTAGACTATGGATTTGCAATTTATTTAAATTTTTGCAATTGATTATTTCTGTTTTAACTTCGATTTATTTATTTATTTTATTTAACTTATTGACGATTTATGTAATTTTAGTAAATTGGATTGTTACTGTTTTGTTTTTTTTTACTATTTATAAGCTTTGTCGATAAAATTGTAAAATTTTTCATGGCAATAAAGCATATTTCTATTCTATTCTATTCTATTCTATTTCTTGACAATTATTATTTTAAAATAAACGGGCAATCCAAATCAGAAAATCAATTGTTCATTTGTTAGTGCAACTGGACATCAATGTTTGCAATAAAATTGTTATAAAAATTATTTTTTTTAATCTAGTTTTCTTGCTTTGTATTTAGGTTTCTCATACTAATCACAATCACTTTAAGCATCACGTGTTATACATTTCTGGAACTCGGAGGTAAACTACACTATGTCGACATGGTGTTGTTTTGTTTTTATTTCTTTAACTCACTCAGCTCACCAAGAGCTTTCTAAAGGTATACTACACTTGGTAATAATGACCACAAAAACGAAATTACCAAAAATATAGAACATTATGTTCAAATAATCTGAGAGGTAAAAAGCGCCATGTAAACTTGGGTGTTTTTACCTCACAGTTACTAACTGCGTGCTGATGGCAAACAACACTATGTTGACTTAGTGCACTAAGCACCTGGCGGCAAACGGGTCGTAGGTAACTGTTGTTCTTAACAGAAATAAATCTCTTTGTTTTTATCTATTCTTTTTTTATACAGGGTGAGTCATAAGGAACTGTACAGTACATACTCCTACCTCGTATAGAGGCCCCTATGGGGAATAGCAAATGACTATTAAAAAGTATCTGCTACCATTGTTTAATAATATACAGGGCGAGTTTCGAATTTTGACAGAAACTTGTATTCGTCATAATTTTTGAACGGTCAGATCGATGTGTCTCTTATTTTGGTCAATCGTTACACTATTACCACCTAATCAACTGATTTAGTCAAACAAGAAAAAAATCAGGTCCGGCTTTAAAAAATTAGTTCGTTTTGGTCTTAGAAAACATTTCACCCTGTATACGCTTTTTGGGAACTCTAAGATGAATTTTACAAATTAGACAAATAGGCAATTAAAATGGCATATTTATTTTTTTCCCCACACGATTACTTAATTTTTTATAAAAAAATTAAATTTGACTATGAAATAACAGTTTGGTAAAGTGAACCATATATTTAAAAAAATTAACTTTTATTACAAGAATTAATTTTTTTAACAAATATTTAATTTATTTTACCACCCAATCAACTGATTTATTCAAACAAGGAAAAAATCAGGTCCGGCTTTAAAAAATTAGTTCGTTTGAGTCTTAGAAAAAATTTCACCCTGTATAGGCTTTTTGAAAACTCTAATATGAATTTTACAAATTAGAAAAATAGGCAATTAAAATGGCATATTCGATTATTTAATTTTTTATTAAAAAGTCAAATTTGTCACAATCGCAATTTTACCATAAAAATAAAAAATATTAAAACGTTTTTCTTAAAATCAAAAGTTTCACTATTTTTTTTTTATAACACGTCTAGATCTAAAACTACCCATACACTTCTCTTTGGACTCTATAGTTTAACATAGACGTGATCAAATATATAAATTTTTGAATTTTTTCACTTAATTTTTGCGATTTAACTTTTCAATTCACGAATCTGCACCTTTTATTTTAAAAAACTCATAACTTTTACGAGAAGAAGACTGAAAGTCTACAACAATTTTCATAGTCTTCACAGTGGTAAGAGATATGTGCTGTAGAAATTTCAGAAAAAAAAATAATAAACTGGAACAGAGTCGTAGCAAGTTACCGTGATTTCATTTTTTTTTTCATTTTTAGGTTAAAATTCCGATTTTGACAAATTTGATTTTTTAATAAAAAATTAAGTAATCGTGTGGGGAAAAAAATAAATTCGCCATTTTAATTGCCTATTTGTCTAATTTGTAAAATTCCGATTATAGTTTTCAAAAAGCGTATACAGGGTGAAATTTTTCTAAGACGAAAACGAACTAATTTTTTAAAGCCGGGCCCGATTTTTTTCTAGTTTGAATAAATCAGTTGATTGGATGGTAACATAAATTAAATATTTGTTAAAAAAAATAATTTTTGTAATAAAAGTTAATTTTTTTAAATCTATGTTTCACTTTACCAAACTTCTAATAATTATTCATACTCAAATTTAAAATTTTTTTATAAAAAATTAAGTAATCATGCGGGGAAAAAATAAATATGGCGTTTTAATTGCCTCCTTGTCTAATTTGAAAAATTTATATTAGAGTTTTCAAAAAGCGTATACAGGGTGAAATTTTTTCTAAGACCCAAACGAACTAATTTTTTAAAGCCGGACCTGATTTTTTCCTAGTTTGAATAAATCAGTTGATTGGGTGGTAAAATACATTAAATATTTGTTAAAAAAATTAATTTTTGTAATAAAAGTTAATTTTTTTAAATCTATGGTTCACTTTACCAAACTTTTAGTTCATAGTCGAATTTGATTTTTTTATAAAAAATTAAGTAATCGTGTGGGGAAAAAATAAATATGCCATTTTAATTACCCAATTATCTAATTTGTAAAATTCATATTAGAGTCTTCAAAAAGCATATACAAGGTGAAATTTTTTCTAAGACCCAAACTAACTAATTTTTTAAAGCCGGACCTGATTTTTTTCTAGTTTGACTAAACCAGTTGATTAGGTAGTTATAGTGTAACGATTAAACAAAATAGGAGACACATCGATCTGACCGTTCAAAAATTATGACGAATACAAATTTCTGTCAAAATTCGAAACTCGCCCTGTATATTATTAAACAATGGTAGCAGATACTTTTTAATGGTCATTTGTTATTCCCCATAGGAGCCTCTATACGAGGTAGGAGTATGTACAGTTCCTCATGACTCACCCTGTAGTTACATAGTTGTTGTTTTTATAGAAATCGTGGTTATTAATACATTGTAATAAACAATCAGCAAATATTGTTTACCTTCTCTTAAAAATTGGTGTTTCTATTTCGAATGGTAATATACACAGAGTTTTAAAAGTTATGCATCACTTAAAATTATGCTAAATTAAAAAAAATGTAAAAAACAGAAATATCAAGAAGTATTATTAAATGTTATTATTTTGTTGAGCCACAATATGTGAGCAACAAATTGACAACATTGTTGTTATTTCCGTTTTCTTTAGAGAGTCAATATGTACATATTGGCTCATTAATAATAAATAATAATGTTCTATTTGTGATAAAATATAGACAATTAAATTGACAACCAAACAACATACCTTGTGTCTGGTACATATAAAAAACCTCTTTAGTATTACAATGGTATTACCTCATCAATACCATTTTTTTTCTTTTATAGTGCATCTAATAATTTGGCCAGATACTGTATACTACGGAAAAAACAGAATCTGTTCAGACTGTTAACAGATGTTAAACATCTTATATGTTAGCGTTTAGTAAAGCGTTCTAAAGGATTCTTCACCTCACTTTTATTTTTTTTGCAGCTTGATAATTTTACAACACTATATTTTTCGGCCAACTTTTGTGAATTTAAACGAGACATTTCACTTTCTCAGCTATTATATTTTTGTTATGTTTCTTAGAGACAAAGATTTCCTATTTTACGACATATTATTATGGAGCTTTAACAACTTTGTGTTCGCCGACACTGACCCTAATTTATTATGCAGGTTATTTTTAATCTCATTTAAGATAAATGCGATAAGTAATAAAATAGTATTGGGTATTTTGCAATATTGGTTATTATCAACAAGTACCTATACAAAAATATTTTGGCCGATATTAACTGATAATTTCTATGAAATGGGTTTTATAAGTATTGAGATTATTTGGCCGCGTCCTTATTATATAAATGGCAGTTAGTACACTAGTACAGATTACCGACTTTGACATGTGGCCGTTAACACAGGTTTTACTGTTATACCTAGCTAAGTGCCTAGCTAATTTGTTGGGCCCAAATACCTTTAAATTTGTTAAATATTTTATAAGTATAATCATATATCAGATCAAACCTATCAGAGGTAAAGTGCACTATGTCGCTGTAAATTACCATTAATTACAGTAATTAGGGCAAATTCTAAAGTTTTATTAGTTATATTGTATAAACTGGTTATATGTAAAGACTGGATTATATGCAAAATGCATATGCATATATATGCTGCATATTTCTCATGTTTTTCATAAATGCATATGCCTTGCATATTTGGAGATTTAAGAGCATATAAATGCATATTTTGATGGGAATTTACTCTACCCCATTTAAAAATAAGGTATATATTAGTAACATCAACATCCATTAAAATAAAATGTGAAAGTAAATATTTTGCTGTTAAGCTCCTTTGTTGTTGTACCCATAAACATAATGGGCGTTATTTATAGCTGCAGGTATCATTATCCGGATATTTAAGATTTATAGACTTCTCAGAATTTACAAATTACCTAAGTAAATACCGATTATATTTTGAATAACATTACAAATATTACCTGTACTTTCTGCTGGTGTCGGCCAACTATGAATTATTCTGGGAAAACCAACCAAAACGAAATTTTAAGCATTTTAAGGGTAGGATAGATTATTTTATTTTATGAATGGTTAGTCTTAAATCAATCGCCGATTATTCAACTTTTGTGATTGCAAGTTATTGACTATACTGTGTAAAAAAATCATTTTATTATTATTGTGAAAATGCCTAAAGTAGCAAGGGAAAAATCAAGTCTTCTCAGAAGTTGGATTGGAAGTAACAATCATCTAAAAGTTATCGACAGTGAAAGTATGTTTTGCACCATTTGTGATAAAAAGGTAAGTTCTCCACTTCAATAGATTTTTAAACTTATCAAACTTCTTTGCACATCTATGTGTCTGTCTATTCTAAAATGACAAACCGTCCCATTTCTTCAAAAACTGTTTTTTAAAGTTCGCAACGGTTTGGCTTATACAGAGCGAGGTGTTGAGAGTGGCCCACCCTGTATACTACGGTACACTGACTGTACTTTATTGTTTGACGATTTCAATTTCACTTTGAGAAATAAAAAAAAATTGGGGGAGGTTTAAAAAGTTTGATCATTTTAATGTAGGTATCTATTTACGAAAACATCTAAAACATCATTATCATTATATTCCAGATTCCATGTCAAAAGAAATTCCAAGTAGTTCAACACATAAAAACTTCACTTCACCAAACTAAGCTATCAAAAAATGATAATAAACCTCGCCAGCAGATTCTACAGAACAGTTTGCAGATTCAGAATACGTCAGTTGGGCAAGAAACCTTTGCAAAGGATTTATGCCATTTTTTTTTGAACTGCAATATCCCTCTGCACAAGTTAGAACATAAATCGTGTCAAAAATTTTTAAAAACTTATTGCAAGATTAAAGATAAACCAGCTCAAATACCAAGTTCTTCAACTCTTCGGAAAAAATATGTCAGTGCATGTTACAAAGATGTGATGACGAGTATTAAAAATCAGTTAAAAGCCGAATATCTTTGGATTTCCGTCGACGAAACAACGGATACAAAGGGTCGACAAATTGCGAATCTAATTGTTGGAGTTCTTAACGACTCTGGCGATTTTAAAAACTCATACTTAATTAGTGTAAAATGTTTGGAAAAAACAAACTATGCTACAATAGCTAGATTTGTTAACGAATCCCTAACAAATTTTTTTTTACCTGATCAAGTACCATTTGAAAAAATATTATTAATGCTTAGTGATGCCGCCTCATATATGATGAAAGCTGCATCCAATCTTAAAATCTTTTTCCCTAATTTAATTCACTGTACATGTTTGGCGCACGGCCTAAACAGAGTTGCAGAGAAAGTTAGAATTGAATTTCCCAATGTAAACACCTTAATAAATAATGTAAAAAAAGTATTTCTGAAAGCACCACTACGTGTACAGGTATATAGGGAGATGCTTCCCGATATTCCTTTACCACCAGAACCAGTATTAACCAGATGGGGAACTTGGCTTAAAAGTGCTATATTTTTATCTGAACACTACGACGACATCAAAAGCGTTATTTCAAGTTTTGATCCGACTTGTACCGCTATTGATAACTGTCAAAATATTTTTAAAGAAAAGTCTATTAAAAATCAATTGTTGTATATAAAATCGAATTTCGATATCATTGAAAGTTCAATTACAAAATTAGAGGCTCAAAATTTATGTCTTCACAATAGTATGTCTATTGTTGATTCGGTTAAACAGAAAATAACAAATCTGAATGGGGAAATTGGAGTAAAAATTAAAGATAAACTTGATGACGTTTTAAACAAAAATGAGGGTTTCACTTTATTGCGTTCAATAAATAATATAATCAATTTTGGAAACTTCGATGAAAATATTAATATGGATCCGTCTCTAATAGCAAAGTTTAAATATGCCCCAATTACATCTTGTGACGTTGAGAGATCTTTTTCTGCCTATAAACAAATATTAACAGATAGAAGACATAATATTAGTTTAGAAAATATGAATCAATATATGATTATTTATTGTAACAATAAAAATATGTAAATTTGTTTTATTGTACTCTTTTTATAATATTAGTTTAGAAAATATGAATCAATATTGTAACAATAAAAATATGTACATTTATTTTATTGTACTCTTATTTATCTTGTGGTCAAAATAAAATATTTTGCCGTTTTATTTGTCACAAAACCTGAAGTTAAAAAAATATATTAAGAAATAATAATACAATTTGGTTTAAATTCAAACCTATTTATTTATTTTTATTATTTTTTATTTATTTATGTATTTAACGTAAACCATAAAATTATTCATATAAAAATAAGTGCATATATAAATGCATATTTGCATGTTAATTGTGCATATTCAGCTTGTTTTAAAATGCATATTGCATGCATATTTTAGACATTTTTTAGTGCATATTTTCCAGTCTCTAGTTATATGTTATGATTAAAATACGATCATATTTTCTTTCACACCGATAGATACCTAATTATGAGATATATAAGATTTTTAAAACATTCCGAGGTAAACTGCACCATGTCACTATAAAATAGCATTAATTACAGTAATTAGGGCAAATTTTAACGTTTTATTAGTTGTATTGTACAAACTAGTTATATGATTAAAATATGATCATATTGTCTTTCAGAGCGAAAGATACCTAATTATGAAATATATAAGATTTTTAAAATATTCAAACTGCTCTACTGAAAAGTTGCTTAAAATGCCATAGTGTAGTTTACCTCCGAGGTCCAGATTTTTTAAATCAGTACAAAGAGGAGAATCCAAATACAAAATAAAAAAAGTTGGAAGTAATTTAAAAAAAAAATAAGGGATGATACGGGGGTGAGAGGGTGCTTTTCCGGGAAGCTCAAATATAACATATTATTGTCTCCTCCTTCAACTATTATGTGACGTGTTTTCGCGCTTTTTCTAAAAACCGGTGGTTCAAAAGTTATTTATTTAAGGTGGATAGTTTTATCTGAATAATAGCACTGTATAATCTGATGATATCTATTTACAACTTGTTATAGGTCTGGATCCCGCGTCTGAAAAAAAATTGATTAATAGCAAGCTGAAAATTTGTTAATAGCTTCCCGGTGTCTAGTCGAACAAACTTTGATATATGAGAACACTGAAACAGGGGAAGTTTTAATTGTGGAACAGGTTAAAAATTTGGAACGGCCAGACCACGAAAACGTCATATGTATTTTGTCCGACAGAACTTCCAATTTATTTGTTACCCTTATTTATCCCTATTTATCACCTGTCATAATTCCTGTCATTTGACATGTTCTACGTGTTCCACTCATTAAAATGCCCATTTGGTGATAAATAGTAGTCTGATTTCTTCATTACAGTTTAATGAAAGGGTAAAAAATCAATTGGAAATTCTGTCGGACAAAATACATGTGACGTTTTCGTGGTATGACCGTTCCAAATTTTAACCTGTTTCACAATTAAAACTTACCTGTTCCAGTGTTCCCATATATCAAAGTTTGTTCGACTAGACACCCTTAAGCTATTAACAAGCTTTTCAGCTTGCTATTAATCAACTGTTTTTTATACGCGGGATCCAGACCTATTACGTATTATATTTGGTTGATAATTAAAATATTTTTAAAAATACTTCCCTTGACAAAACGGTCTTATTTTTTTATTTTGTTTTCAAGACAGTGAACTCGCTAAATATATTTGGTCGTTACTAAGGGAAACGTCCTCTAACTCATGTTCATTGCCATTTTCAAAGTTTAAGGTTCAAATAATACACGGATAATTGTTTGGTTTGCTTTCTGCCAATGGCTTATTCTCGGTATGGGATTATATCGATTTCGTCTTTGAGGAAGAATAATTTAAACTAAGCTGCACAAAATTGGTGATTTGTTAGAAAGTAGATAAATGTTCTTAGTTTTCGAACACAAATGGAAATAATGATTTCGCAATACATTAACATTTATACATATCTGATTGATGCATTTTTAAATCTCTGTTTGGTGTAAAAATTGTGTTAGTAAAAAACCTGAAAATGTGTTAATAGCTTAACGGTATATAGTCGGACAAACTTTGATGTACGGGAACACTGAAACAGGGAAGTTTTAATTGTGGAACAGTTTAAAAATTTGGAACGTCAGATTACGGAAACGTCCCATGTATTTTGTCGGACCGAACATCCAATTGATTTGTTACCCTTTCGTTAAACTCTCATGCAAAAATCAGACTGCTATTACTAACCAACATGATTTTTGTCATTTGACATGTTCTTCGTGTTTCACTCATTAAAATGCCCAGTTGGTGATAAACACCAATCTGATTTTTGCTTGAGGGTTTAATGAAATGGTAACAAATCAATTGGAATTTCTCTCCGACAAAATACATGGAACGTTTTCGTAGTCTGACGTTCCAAATTTTAATCTGTTCCACAAATAAAACTTCTCGTGTTCCAGTGTTCCCATACATCAAAGTTTGTCCGACTAGATACCGGTAAGCTATTAACAAATTTTCAGCTTGCTATTAATCATATTTTTTTTGGTACGCGGGATCCAGGTCTATACCAGCTTATAAAATTTCGTAAAAATGGCAAACAATGGTGTGGCGAAATTTATTATAAAATTACTACGATATAATGTAAGTCACACAATGATTAGGTATTGTCTGCAACATTAAGACAAAAAGTCAAAAGAACATAAAAAAGACGATATCAAAAGACATAGGAATACATAGGAAAGCTTTGACTTTTCAGACAGAAGAATTAAATATGCAAATAAAAATAAATCAAAAAATATTAAAAAAAATATTTTTAGGAAACTATTTTCATTAGTTACCAGTAACTAAAATTAAACGTATTATAAAAAAATCAACTAAAAAGCAAAAAATAAAGAAAATTGAAAAAATCTAACACATTAGTCAAAGAAAAGCGTGGCGCGTCTTCATCGAATATACGGTTTTCTCACCACGCTTTTCTTTAACGAATGTGTTAGATTTTTTAAATTTTTTTTATTTTTTGCTTTTTAGTTCTTCTTCTTCTTCTTCCTTCTTGTATGTAGGCTTTAAAGCCTGTTTCTTCTTCAATATTATCCTCCTAAATTGTTTAGGTTATCGCACCACCTTTTTCTTGGTCTGCCAATACTTCTTCGTCCATTTGGTGACTTATCTCGTGCTATTCGTACTATCCTATCCTCTGCCATTCTACTAATGTGTTCGTTCCACTCCTGTTTCCGTTTTGTCACCCATCCATTTATGTCTTCTATATTGCATGATCTTCTTATGTTTTCGCTCCTCTCCCTATCCAACAGACTTTTCCCTGATATTCGTCGGAGTATTTTCATCTCTGTTGTTTCTAGTAGTCGTCTCGTTTTAGATGTGTCAGGCCTTGTCTCCGCCGTGTATGTTAATATAGGTCTAATTGCTGCTTTATAGATTCTTGCTTTTGTGTCTTGTCTTAAGTGTTTGTTCTTCCAGATTGTGTCATTAAGAGATCCCGCCGCTTTACTTGCTTTTAAGCTTTGTTGTCGTACTTCCTCTTCAACATCTCCGTAACTGGTTATATCAATTCCCAGATATCTAAACCTTGCTTCCTGCTTTATTATTTTCCCATCAATTTCGATTTTACATCGTAGTGGGTATTTAGATGTTGTCACACATTTGGTTTTTTCTGCTGATATTATCATATTGTATTTCTTGGCTGTTGTATTAAAGATGTGTGTTAATCTTTGGAGATCGTCTTCTGTCTCGGCGATTAATGCGGCGTCGTCTGCATAACACAATACTTTGATTTCTTTATTCCCCATTCTGTAACCACGACCTTTACGTACTGCTTCTATTATTTCGTCCATTATTATATTAAAGAGCAGTGGGCTTAATGAGTCACCTTGTCTGACTCCACTTTGTACTGGTATAAACTGCGTTAGTTTTCCATTTATCTTTGCCTGTATTCGATTATGAAAGTAAATGTTTTCGATGGTTTGTATAATATTGATTGGTATGTTTCTTCCATACAGTAAATGTAAGACGTCTTCGACTTGGATGCTATCGAAAGCCTTTGTCAGGTCTATAAAACATAGATATGCTGGTTTATTGTACTCAATGGCCTTTTCTGTGATTTGTCT
Source organism: Diabrotica virgifera virgifera (assembly GCF_917563875.1). Classification (NCBI taxonomy): domain Eukaryota; kingdom Metazoa; phylum Arthropoda; class Insecta; order Coleoptera; family Chrysomelidae; genus Diabrotica; species Diabrotica virgifera. Next base: position 269,546,671 of record NC_065443.1, read on the forward strand.
CAGTACAAATACGGCGTCTACGCAGGATCTTCCGGATCTGAATCCTTGTTGTTCATCTGATAAAGTTGTTAGTTCATTGATTTTGTTGGTTAGGACTTTTGTGGTTAGCTTAAGTGCGGTGTTTAGTAGATTTATACCTCTATAATTGTTGGGGTCTTCTTTGTCTCCTTTTTTGAACATTGGTATCATTATGCTGTTTCTCTATGCGTCTGGTATCTTGCAGTGCAATATTAGTTTTTGTATAAGTTTTGTCATCTCTAGGGTTATACTTTCTCCTCCGTATTTTAGAAGCTCGTTGGTTATTCCGTCTGGTCCTGGTGACTTCCTATTTTTGAGTGAATTTATGGCTACCCCTACTTCCTGAAAACTGATTTCAATTTCGTGTCTTAATTCAGGTAGGTTATTATTTTGATTATGATTTTCCTTTCCTTTAAACAGTTCCGTCAAGTATCTTTCCCATTCGTTTGCTGGTATGTTATTGTATTCCTTCAATTCTGCCATTTCTTTCCGTTGGTTTCTTATGAATCTCCATATTTGTTTTTGTGTTCCGTAGAAGTCGCTTTCCATCCTTTTTGTAAACTGTTCCCAGTGTTCATTTTTTGTTCTTCTTACCAATTGCTTTGTTTCATTTCGTATTCTTCTATAGGTGTCTCTGGATTCTGGAGTGTTTGATGTTTTATACTTCATGTAGGCGTCTCTCTTCTCTTTACATTTGTCTTTTATTTCTTTTCTGAACCATGGTGTATTGTTGTTGTTTCTTTTGTTCAGTATGACTTTGCCTTTTCCTAGAGCTTCTGTTGCTGCCTCTTCAATATTGTTTTTAATTTTCTCCCAGCTCGCGTTTATATCTTCGATGTCGTCTATCTGCTTCAGCTGTATCTTCTGTGCTAGCCTCCTTTGGTACATTTCTTTGGTAGAATCGTTCCACAGTGATTCTACATTGAATTTTTCCTCGGTGATTTCCTGTGGAAAATGTTTTGGTGTTAGTTTCATTCTTATTTTTGCTAGGACTAATTTGTGTTCACTCCCTGCGTCTGCCGAGTTTAAAGTTCGAATATCTAGAATCTGCTCTGGGTGGATTTTTCTATTAGTGACTATAAAGTCAATCATAGATTTGTGCCCCCTGGAGTTTTCAAACGTATATTTATACTGAAGCTTATGGTCGAAAAATGTATTATTGATTCGCAGTTCGTTAAAAGCACAGAGATTAGCCATGAGTTCTCCATTTGAGTTGACATGGTTTTCATTGAATCTTTGTTTTACTCCTGGAACTATTTCATTTCCGATTCGTGCATTAAAATCCCCCATAAGAATTAAGTGTTCTTCATGAGGTATGTCGTCCAGGATGGTTTGCAACTGTTCGTAGAATGCCTCTCGTTCCTTCTTAGGTTTGCAGTCCTCGGGGCTATAGATAGATATAACATTTAATTTTTGGTAGTCCATTGTGATGTTCATATGTATTATTCTTTCGAAAATGTAACGGCAGTTACTTATGTTGTCTTTAAATTTTTTATGGACAAGTATACCTACACCTGCTCGTGCTCGTTCTTCTTTCTTCACTCCACTATATGCTAAAATATATTGGTTATAGTCTCTTTGACCTTTACCTTTCTTCTTGGTTTCTTGGATTGCACAAATGTCTATGTTTTTGTTTATCAGTTCTTCGATTATCTCTTGGTCTTTGTTGTTGAACGAAGTTATGTTCCATGTTGCTAATCTGATTGTTGGCTTCTTTTTCCTTCTCGTTTTCCTTTTCTTTGCGTGGTTCGTCATCTTAGGTTCCGTCGGGTTCCGAGGCGGCTTTATATCGGTTCTTTGAGCCTTGTTTTCTTTTATAATGGGTAGGATGCTAACCTGGCCCATCAACCCTCCTCTTTTTTTTTCCGGGCTTGGGACCGGCTGTGAGTGTGAACGTGACTTCTGAGCTACTCAATCCACTCAGTCTTCGCGCTCACAACCCCCAGGCAGAGTTGCTTTTTAGTTGATTTTTTATAATATGTTTAATTTTAGTCACTCGTAACTAAAGAAAAGCGTTTCTTAAAAATATTTGTTTCATATGTTTTTATTTTTTATTTTTTAGTCTTACACTTTTCAAACATTAAAATATATCGTCATGTTTAGTAAAAATATGTATAAAACGTATGATGTACAAACATGAAAAGTAGTCGGAATCGGCAAAAAATTTGAAACTTTATTGTTTATTTATGAAGCATAACATAAAAAATGAAACATGAATAAACATAAAAAAAAAATTGTTGTTGACTATTCGTCTATTGTTCCCGCGAATGCATATGTCCGCAAATTTTCATTCATTTGAATTGAAGAAAAGTCAGTCAAATTAACGTCTAAAAATTTGATGCAAACTATTGAAGTAAAGAAAAGCGTTTAAAAAACTGAAGGAACAGTATAAACATAAATATAAAGTATGTAGAAAAATAATGGAGAAATATAAAGGAATGTATATGTTATAGTCAAAGTCCCTACGTTGGTCAGGCAAAGGTCGAAATTTAATTTTATCAAATCGGGGTTTGACTAGTCAAACCCCGATCAGCTATTAAAATGTCGTAATTTGTTTGATTAGGTTTAATAAAACGACATTTTTTAATTGTAGTGTTTATTATTTTTATATTGTTGTAATTAAAAAAATTAGTGTTTATTCCCGCATGTTGAGGCATTATCAGTAGTAATTGCACAAGAGCTCTAAAATTCTATATTCATTTTAGAGTTCGAGTGCAATTGGTTGCGATTATTTCATGAATAAAACTGTTTAAAACCAAAATTTTATTGTAATTTATATATGTAAGTACCAATTAGTGAAATTAAACCCACAGTTGTTATAAATATGTATTTGACGGTTGAAAGTCATCACTTTTATAATTTTTAAAACATTTGTCATTAATGTCACTGAATGTATTTTTTCGTAGCAACGAAGGGCATCTGACGTAATATGCTTAACGACGGGAGATTATCAAAAATTATCACTTTAATTTGCATGTCTGTAGCTTTCTATTGGTCAGAATCTCCTATGAATGAAATAATCATTATGGCATTTAGAGTTGCATAATACGTTTGACCTTTTTACTCTTACATGGTTTTGAAGAGGATTTTATTGCAGTGGTATTTTAAAAATTCTTGTCCTCCAAATTTAGAATATTTTGTACTAATTTCTCTTAGCCTGACCGCTCATCAAAGAAACATGAAACGTAAATTACGTTTCATGGAAATAAACCACTGCTAAACAAATATACGTCCGGCCATTTATGAAACTCTCCGAAAATAAAAATGTGTCATGAGCATGAATCACACTCGTTTCATTGGTAGGCGGACTTTGAGATTTGTTTAGCAATGTTTTAGTTTCATGAAACATGTTTTTCGTTTCATGTTTCATGTTTTTCGTTTCATGTTTCTTTGGTGTGCGGCTTGGCTTAGAGACAGCTTAACGTCTGGAACATCTTCGAAATTAGGAAAATTCTCTTTGCATTCTCTTATTTGATTTCTTGAAAAAAGTGTGTTTTTTGTTAAGTGTGTCAATTATTGTTTTATCTAGTATGATGCCCAAAATATTTCGAGCACCTCCTTGGCACGCGTTCGAGCACACGTTGTGCACAGACAGAAAAGGTTAAAATAAATAAAAGAGATACGATTAAAGGTCTTCATGCCCAGCTTAATACTATGAAACAATTAAGTGAAAAAAAAATGTCCTCCAATTTCGATTGAAAAAACTGTAACAATACCTATCTCCAGCTTTGACAGAGACAAAAGGAAATGCTTGAATTATTTCGGGTATGATACAAGATAAAACAATTGACTGTTTATCGAGTGGGTATATATAGAGTGGGTACGAAATACGGAACAATAAACACACTTCTTCAAGAAATCAAATAAAAGAATGCAAAGAGAAATTTCCTAATTTCGAAGATGTTGCAGACGTTAAGCTGTGTGTGTCTCTAAGAGAAATGAGTACAAAAGATTCTAAATTTGGAGGACAATGATTTATAAAATGCTACTGCAATAGAAAATGCTCTTCCAAATTACGTAAGTGTAGTAAGTCTAACGTCTAACGTATTGTGCAACTCTAAATGCCATAATGTCTCAACATGTGAGAGTAATCACTAATTATTTTATTTTAATTACGACAATATGAAAATAAAAAATATTAAAATTAAAAAATGACAATCTAACAAATTACGACATTTTAATAGCTGATCGGGGTTTGACTAGTCAAGCCCCGATTACATAAAATTAAATTTCGACCTTTGCCTGACCAACTTAGTCTGTGCTATGTTTGACTAGTCAAAGGCCCAAACTGTAATTTATTTCGCGCTTTGACTAAGACCGTCAGTCATACCTGAGGATTGCCTAGTCAAACCTAGGAGTGCCTGAAATTCGGGCTTTGACTATAATATACATGATGAAGCTGCCAGTCACATAGGGATACACAGAAATCACAACAAATAAGAATTTTATAATGAAGAACATCGTAATAAAGAAGAAGACAAAAGTACGACAAAACTGGATAATAACAAATAACAGGAATATAAGAAAAAATATAACCAATTTATGACATATCATAAGAAAGAAATAAGAAAAATTAAACGCAACTGGTTAGACAATTTTATTACAAATATAAATAGTCCATGTGGTGAGACCGCTCCCGTCTGAAAAAATTTCTGATTCGATTTCTTTGTGGATTCATATTAAAAAATATCCCTTTTAAACAAAACTGAAGGGTACCGGGCGGAATTTTTGGACAGAAATTGTTTAAACAATTTTTTTAAACAAATACAAAATATCACGTTTTTTTGCGCTGGAACATATATATAGATTTTTTGGGTTATTTTAAACAAGAAAGGTTTCTTGTAATTTTTCCTAAAAATTGATAGTTTTTGAGTTATCGGCGATTTAAAATCTGAAAAATGCGAAAATACGCATTTTCGAGGCTTAAAAACTCATATTGATATTAGTAATTTTGAGGTTGCCAGATACTTAAATTGAAGCTTAATCATTTAGCTTCAAGATTATGAGGTGTGATCGCGAAAAAATGCCAAAAAACGCATTTTTGGATTTTAAATCGCTTATAACTTTAAAACTATTAACTTTTGAGAAAAATGTCAAAAAACTTATTTTATTTAGAATATACCAAAGGATCTAGAAAAAATATTTTTCGGAGGAAAATAGGAGATTTTTGAAATAGAGCTCGCCGCACAAAAAAATCGGATAAACACTCATATTTAACAATTAAAAAACAACGCTATGAATGAAGGTCAGTCTTCAGAATATTACAGATGAATGTTTAATCTTCAATGTAAGTATCTGGTAACTTTAAAAATACTAATTTAAATATGAGTTTTTAGGCCTCGAAAATGCGTATTTTCGCATTTTCCAGATTTTAAATCGCTTATAACTCGGAAACTATCAATTTTTGAGAAAATGTACAAGATACCTTTCTTGTTTAGAATGACCCACAAAACTTAAAAATATATGTCCCGGAGCAAAAAAACGTGATCTTTTGTATTTGTTTAAAAAAATTGTTTAAACAATTTCTGGCCAATAATTCCGCCCGGCACACTTCAGATTTGTTTAAAGGGGACATTTTTGAATAGGAATCCGCAAACAAACCGAATCAGAAATTTTTCCCGACGGGAGAGGTCTCACCACATGGACTAAAATGAAATTTAATTAGAAAGCAAAAGCGGAAACATAAATGAGAGTTTAAAGAAATACGCTTATTTTTTGTTTAACAATAATAAATATGTTAGTTTTCACCCTTTTTTTGACACAAAAATCGTTTTTTTTTACTTTTGCGTGATACCTAAAAGTAAAAAATCGATAAAACTAAATAACTCGATGGCCTTAATTCGATAAGTTCGTAAGCTAATAAAACCTTTTTGAATTTTTTGATTAACATGATCCAATGATGAATTCTGATGTACACCACAAAATCCATTGTTTTTTGAGATGTCTTTAAAAATTGGCCACCGTTGGCTTATTTTTCAATATTTTTTCTTGATTTTTTTTAACTTTATATGAATTGCATTGAATATGCTTATTTAACTTAAAAATAAATTAATTCTGCCATACTTTTAAAAAAATTCTCAAAAATGTGCTTGAAATGTTGAGATAAAACCGTACACCACATTAAGGATAGCTATGAGAAGATTTTGATAGGCAACCCATGCAAGTCATATTTTTCTATGTATGAAATTTAACAAAAAAAAATGTTTTATCCGCAAAGCAGATGGGTGATAGATAGATTCGGATCTTAGACCCACAACGATTTTCAGGTACAGACGACATACTACATATTACGGAACATAAGTATATAAAATATAGTGGCGATGAATTTAAAGAAAAACAATTTAATAAATATCATATAGGACGAAGTAAAAATGTAAGAATGCTGCAAAGGACAAATTATCACAATTAGTAATAATTATTGAAACCAGCAAAAATGAGTAGATAATAATTATTATTAAGTATAGAGGTCACAGAATAGAGAGAACGGAATAGAAAGAGTGAAATTCAACTTATCAGGCCTTCAAGAAGAGATCAATAGGAATACTGTAATATAAAGTCAAGTAATATGTAAAAATCATAAATATCATGATTTGAAAAGAGTAAAGGACGATGTATATGAAAACACAAGAATAAAAAACAGCTAAACCCCGTAAAAATGAATGGCGCATATAGGTATATGAATATTACGTGGCGCGAAAATGTATTTTGTATTTTGAGAAAATGTTAGTTTTATTTTAATATATTTATTTATTTATTTTTTATATTTATTTAGTACCCAAATAACAGTACTGGACCAATTACAATCTGGGTTAGTGTATTAAGCGTATTAGTAAATTTACCGTTTACAGATCATAAACATAACAACAAAACAGTATAAAATACATAGACTACATAAACGCCGTTTATATGTAAGTGTGTGAAAAAACTTAAAATGAGAAAAACACACTCACATACGAACAACGACGAACAAAAACTTATAAAGTAATTAAAGAAAAACAGAAAATACATAGTATGTAAAACAATTAAATACAAAAATACAGAATAAATATATAATATAACAGCAAGATGCTAAAAGGTGACTGGTTGCAACCTAATATCGTTAGCAGTATTCTTAATGATGCGTAAATTAGAATTGAAGATGTCAAAGAGATCAGAGTTCGCATTGTAGTGAGCTTGCATTTGTACTAGAGGTGACTGCACCAAAATATTTGATCTGGCTCTGTTAACATAAAACGTTTGTGAAGTACGAGAAGCAACACGTGGTACGTGGAGATTAAGAAGTTGCAATAACTCAGGAGTATTTACTTGATTGTTAATAATTTTAAGTAAAAAGCATAAAGATTGAGTTATTCTACGACGCTGAAGACTTTGCATCTTAAATTTATCGAGAAGTAGCTCTTCGGAAAATCCCCTAGCAGGATAAATGCCAGTGGATTTAAAGTGCATACTTTTTAAAAACCGCCTCTGTACTGATTCCAAAACAGTTGTGTGATTTTGATAAATTGGAGACCAAACTATCGATGCATAATCGAGTTTGGGGAGAACAAGAGATGAATATAAAAATTTGCAAGTGTCAATATCGGTAAGTTCTTTCGCATTTCGTAAAATGAAACCTAGAGTACTAAACGCACCCGCAACGATATTAGTGATGTGTGGAACAAATGATAGTCTGCAGACAAATATGACCCCCAGGTCCTTAACAGAGCTGGGGCGACAAATGGAAGTATTATGTATATGATAATCGTAGTGTGTTGGAGAAGGGCTTCTAGAAAAAGACATAACATTACATTTAGACGCATTTAGCTGCAAACAATTAGTGTCACACCATATACTGATTTTATTTAAATTTTCTTGAAGTCTAATGCAATCGGAGGGTGACTTAATTTCAAAAAATAATTTTAAATCGTCCGCATAAATTAGTGAATGAACATCTAGGTCATCAACAATATCATTAACGAATATCACAAACAGTAGCGGCCCTACAATTGAACCTTGAGGTACTCCGGATAACTGAGGAAAAGGGGTTGATTTAAAACCTCTAATTTGTGTATATTGCCATCGATCTGTAAAATAAGAGTTAAATAATTGTAACAGCGTAGGTGTGATTGAAATAGAACTGAGCTTATTCAGTAGAATTTTATGACTTAAGCGGTCAAAAGCTTTGGAAAAGTCAGTGTATATGACGTCGACTTGAGCATTTCTGTCTAATGCTTCACACAGGAATTGAGTGATATTAACAAGATTTGTTAAAGTAGATTTACCACTGATAAATCCGTGCTGTTGGGGAACTATGAATGGTGAAATGTGGGTGTAAAGGTGTTTGTTTATACATATCTCGAAAATTTTACTAAAGTTGGATATGATAGCAATAGGCCTATAGTTTTGGATAGAAGTTCGATTTTCTTTCTTAAACACAGGGACAATTTTAGAAACTTTCCATTGTGTGGGAAAGACCGAACTGGATAATATGCAGTTAAATAAAGTACACAGAGGAGTTGAAAATACGTGGGCACAATCTTTTATGAGAAATGCAGGAATATTATCTGGTCCCATCGTCATGTTCGGCTTAATCTTCCTTATGGCCTGTTCAATTTCAGATTTTGTAAAAGCGGGAATGTGCAATTGTTCGGCAATATATGTATTTAATTTGGGAGTGATATGGTCGGGAGGAGAAATATCGGTGTATGACTTTGAGAAGAAATCGGCAAATGATGAGGCAATATCCTGTGAAGTCTCTAGCTTTATATTATTATACGACATAGTTTCAGGAATAGAACAATTTGTTTTCTTGGAGTTTATGAACGACCAAAAGCTACGAGGATCTTGTTTAAGATTGAGTTCTAGTTGAGACACATAACGCTTGTATATTATTTGATTAAAGTATTTGAATTCTGAACGAATTCTCTTGAATTTAGTGTAATTTTGAATATTACGAGATTTTTTGTACGCGTTCCAAGCTCTATTTTTAGTATTCAGAAGATTAATCAGATCACCATTGAACCAAAACGGATAACGTTTAGTTTGCTTCTTTTTAAGAGGAATATGTTTAGAGAAGATGCTGTGAATATACTGATAAAAGGCATTTAGGTTGCTGTTGATATCAAGATCAGTGGAAAGAAAAGACCAGTCAGATAAATAGAGTTCATTATAAAGTTCTATAAAGTTGGCTCTCTTAAAGTTAAAATTCTGCTTACTGTCGATTTTGATTTCATTAAATTCTTTTTTAATACTAAAATCAATGATGAGCGGTGGATGATGGTTATCCATGGGAACAACATAGTCAATTGCCTGATATACGTTACAAAATATATTAGAAAATACCAAATCTAGGATTCGTTCATTATGATTAACTACATGATTATATTGCGATAGATTAAAGAAATTTGCAACATTCTGCACGGCCACTGATTTACCGGTAGTAATGCCTTGAGTATATTCCGGTATATTAAAATCACCCAAGACTAATACTGTTTCGTTAAAAAGGCATTCAACTGTTTCTAAACACTCTAGGAATAATTCTAGTTCAGCTAGAGGTGTTTGCGGAGGTATATACACTAACACGAGATAAAAAACTATTTTCTTTGATACAACTTTGCTTATGACTACATCAATTAATTTGACTTCAGCAATAGCAGCACATATAGAGTAGACATCAATAGGAATAACATTTAATGCTTTATTAACTGCTAATAGTACACCTCCACCTCTAGTTGTCCCAGTGGCTAAAAAGTCCCGATCTGAACGAATCACAGTAAACAATTCAGGATCAAAAAGTTCCGAATCATACACACTAGAATTTAACCAAGTTTCAGTGAACGCAAAAATTTTATGGGTACCAGGAACGGAGCCGTGGTTAGTGTAAACCAATTGAGTCCGACCTAGCAAACTGCGACAGTTTTGGTAATATACTTCAATATTTAGTTTTGGGCTTCCATTATTCTTCACCTTGGGCTTAATAAATTGTTTCTGTGGTTGCTATTTAATGTCAAGTATATTAGCCTTAAATGAGTCCAGCGTATGCTTGAATACATGACATGAGGATTTATCCCATGTTGCATGGTCAGTATTAATCGTCTGAACTCCATCACGTTTGTTATAATTAACACAGTTTATACATTTTAAAGCAGTAGACTTACATTCAGAGACTTGATGACTTAAAGAACATTTTGGACAGACTACTTGATTTGCTTGACAATTATTTGCGAAGTGATGAAAACCGCAGCATTTGAAACATCGCCTAACCTCCACAGCATCATATACTCTACAATAATCATAACCCACAACAACATGCTCATAATTGAAAAGACGGTGATAGGTAGCCAGATCTACTTTAAGTATAGCTTGAAATACATTTTGATTTTTCTTTAAGGGACTGACCGATATTACATCACAAACGCAGTCACTTGATAGCACGCTATGATTTTGCTCTTTAAGCATATTTAACAGGATAACTTTAAAAGATTTTTCCATAATATTTGCTAAATTAGAAGTAAGACGCGCCACAAAAGAGTAACTTTGATTCAGTTTGAATTTTGAAACTCCTTTGTGATGAGTTTACTTCAAATTTAGCAAATATTATGGAAAAATCTTTTAAAATAAAACTAAAGTTTTATTTTTCATCAAAATGAAAATACATTTTCGCGGCACGTAATATTCATATTAGATCTTTTGTAGCTGGAATATTGTATGCGCCAGTCATTTTTACGGCGTTTAGCGGTTTTTTATTCTCGTATCAGGAGTTTTTCAAAGTTATTTTTATAAATTAAATGTATGACGTTGAATGCAATTTTTCTCGATTACACGTTAAGCTTTATAAATGGTCGCCTTTGTCGCATTATCTCCCAAATGATCTAGTGTGCATCGAATGTACACTAGATTTTTTTCTATTCGAAATAGATTGAAAAAAAATTTTGGGATTGCCGGTTAATGAACTCGGATTGCCCTTTGCCAGATCAAATTTAGCGTCGTAACCACTACAACTACATAAACAATTTCGGGAATAATCCTCAATTTTATTGTACTTTTGTAGCTTAATAACTTCTAAACGGCCTAACCGATTTTGATAACTAAACACAAGTTTAAAACGGATTCACAAGTAGTATCTGATGCATCTAAGGTGAAATAGGATAGCTGAAGCTATTACAGGAATTATTGAGCTTGAAAAACCGTTTCTCCCATAGGAAATAGATTTGACCATACTTATGAAGCCTATAACTTAAAAAAATCGAATTTTCCAGGATATCAGGTATACACCGTCAGATTGGTCTAGAGTCCTTCTACAAACACTTAGTTATTGGAGCAATTCGTAAGTTGAAATTTTGAGTAATTGTCAAAAAACCAAAATTTTTAAAGTTTAGTTTTTCAGGTTTTCGGCGATACTGAGCCGTGTGTATGTCTAATCCTGACCGTTTAGACAACATTTGAAAGCTTAACTCAACACTACTAATTTGGTGTATTTGCGGTTCTCATGCCTCTTCTTGAACCAAAGATATATACCCCCAAAAATATGCCGGTTTATACCTATCAAGTCCTATAGCTGGCTTATGGGTGGTCAATAGTCACAAACTACACCGGTTTTGAATCGGTCCTGACCCCCCCCCCCTTTCAAATTCAGAAAAAAAATTTCAGAATTTTAAATAGAAATTGAGTCATACTTCTGAGCTCGGTAACTTTTGAATGGTATAACAGTTTTTCAAAATTAGACATGCGTTGGAAAGGTAATGATCAGTACTAGAAGCTGCAAAGGTCGGACTTAATTTTTCGAAGTTTTTGGTAGTTTTGTGAACGAGAACGAAAAACAGGCCCTAAATAGGAAGGGCCGTAACATCCACACCCTTGGACCAAAATGGATGGATGAATTATGAATGGGTGAGTCTTTTCCTGAACTTTAAGATGGAAGTTGGCACAATTTTCAGTTCCGTCAGATTCAGAAAATCGAAAATTTCGTGTATATATAGTGTCGCGTGTAGGAGGTGTGGGTGAGCGCCACTGGCGAGAACTGCCGTTCTCTGGTAATTGACGAAATGAATAAGCATTTTGAATATCTTAAGTTTTATAATATTTAATATTAGTCATTTTCTGTAACAAAGCCTTGAAAATGGCCTTGTAAGCCGAAACTGCTCAGCTAGAAAATTAAATAACTTTACACATTTCAAAAATACTTATCTTTACCCATTCATTCAATTATCATTTTCTACCATCTTAGTATGCCCTTATGAAGAGGGTTCATACAAGAATAATGTTAACTTTAAAATGTACTTGGCATACTAAAATTTATGGCTTTATTAATAGAAACTCGTAAAATATAGGGGTGGCTTTATAAAGATAAATTAAGTTAATTCTGCTATTCTGTTCGGGTCCGTTTTACCAGAATATAATTTAATTTAGCTGTAATATGAATATTAATCACAAAATTTTAATGGTATTGAACATTGACTTTACACCTGACTTTAATTAAATATCCATAGGATATGTTTTTCAACCTTGTTGAATCAAATGTGTTGAAAAATAGTCAATAATTAAACCTTACAAAGGTGAGATTAGAGCCGTAAGGGTAGAATATGTAAATAAAAAAATCTTTTGATGACAAATATTGCATGTTCTTGATTGATATTTATTTATTAAAGTTCAAAGGGCCTTGAAGTCTTAGGGCTGAAAAGTTTAATTTTTCATTACAGTTACCATTTACATTTGTTTATAAGATATACACAAGGGTGTTTTTTTAGAGGTATAGAAGTATAAATTGGCAACACTTTTTTACCTGTCGGCCATTTTGATAGCTATCAAGTGATTTATATTTAGTTTGGTTTGAGATTTCAGCATGAATAGACTGAGCAACGCTTCCAAATTGTGCAACTTTATTTTGAAAATCATAGTTCTGTTCTAAATACGTATTGCGCACTACGTCCATTTTATGGACAACATAATCGTCCATCAAAGCAATTAATTTGATTAAACATGGAATGTTTTTGCACTACGTTTACTCTAAATGATAATGCGCATCCACAGAGACGTCGTACATTGCGTACAGAAGAAGTTGTTGCTGCTGTAAAGCGTAGCATAGAGGAAGACCCGATCCGCCATCGTACACAGAAGTTGGAGGACAGTTTGTATATTAGTGCACCCTATGTCACTTACATCTGAATCTTATGTTCCTGCGTCACAATGTTGCCATAATTTCTTGTTTATCTCTTCCATAATTTCAATCAATGTTAAATGTACCTACAAGAATAATAGAATAATTTTATAAAAACGTTTAAATTGAACCCAATTCTGAAAAAATGTGCAAACTTTGAATTATCCACGTCCGTCTGCCCGTCCGTCTGTCCCTCTGTCTGTCTGACCCTAAACACAACTCCTCCGTTATTATACTAGGTAGAATGAGAAATGAGGTGTCAAATGAAAGCTTATAATCCAAGGATGGTACTAATGGTGAGAAATTTGGCCAAAGCTGTCTGTCCGACCGTGGCCATTAAGTAAGATCCTTGGATTATAAGCTTTCATTTGACATCTCATTTGTCATTCTACCTGGTATAGTGACGAATGAGTTATATTCGCGGTCGGACGTACAGACGGACAGACAACCTATGTCAAATTTCTCACATTGGATTATAAGCTTTCATTTTTACACTTCATTTGTTATTCTACCTGGTATAATGACGAAAGCATTATATTCGCGGTCGCGGACGGACAGACGGACAGAGAGCCTAGGTCAAATTTCTCACTTTTAGTATCATCCTTACATTATAAGCTTTAATTTGACACCTCATTTTTCATTCTATCTGGTATAGTGACCAAGGAGTTATATTCGCGATCGGACGGACAGACGTACAGATAGTCTATGTCAAATTTCTCACCTTTAGTACCATCTTTGGATTATAACCTTTCATTTGACACCTCATTTATCATTATATCTGGTATACCTAGTGACGAAGGAGTTAAATTCGCGATTGGACGGACAGGCGGACAGACAGCCTAGGTTAAATTTTTCACCTTTAGTACCATCCTTCGATTATAAGCTTTCATTTGACACCTCATTTGTCATTCTACCTGGTATAATGACGGAGAAGTTGAATTTACAGACAGACAGACAGGCGGACGGATGGACAGACGGACGTGGATAATTCAACGTTTTCACATTTTTTCAAAGTTGGTGAAAACAACAACATAAAAAACTTTACTTAATGGGTGTTTCAAAACTATTTTTTTAATGCAATTTTAAGTAATGTGATGGTATAAACAAATAGAGGATATGGCAACGGTGTTACATGTCAAGCTCGGATCCAATTCCAAAATACACACATAAATGTTAGCATGCACTAATATACAAGCTGTCCGAACTTGGATATGTGTCCATTCACTTTATGGAACATTTTGCGAAAAGATCTTGATTTTCGTGCTTACAACATCCAACTCGTGCAAGAATTGAAGCTACACAGGGCTATGATTTTAACAAGGCGTAGATTCGGTGAATGGGCCAAAAGTGAGATTGCCGTTGATCCCGATTTTCATAAGCGAATTTTGTTTAGCAATGAAGCTCACTTTTGTTTTTATGGCTAAGTCAATAAATTTGGAGTGAAGAGAATCCTCAAGTGTACGTTGAGACACCATTACCTCCAGAAAAACTGACTGTTTAGTGTGCTTTATGGGCTGGTCGAATCATTGGTCCGTACTTCTTTAAAAACGATGCTGGCTAGAACGTTACAGTCAATAGTGACCGCTGTCGAGCCATGCTTAATGACTTTTTCATTCAAGTAAAATTTAATAAAAAATTTTTGGCATGGTAAAAGGTATTTTAGTTTAAAAAGCCCCTATAGGGCTACAAACATAGAAACAAAACGTTTTCGCTCTGTAACAAGAGCATCATCAGTGTTACAAGAACATGGCGAGCCAACCAAAAAATACAAAGGTCAAAGCCTTTCAAAAACAGACTAAAAGTCTTATATAAATGCCAACTTGGCAAAATCCAAAGGATGGATAAAATTCCTATGGCTACGGCCCTAGGGCAACATATGATTCACACACGTGGTAAGTGGGTCAATAGGTAACATTAGGTCATTATGTTACAAGAGGTGACAGACAACTGTAACATAATGACCTAATGTTACCTATTGACCCACTTACCACGTGTGAGAGTCATATGTTGCCCTAGGGCCGTAGCCATAGGAATTTTATCCATCCTTTGGATTTTGTTATGTTGACATCTATATAAGACTTTTAGTCTGTTTTTGAAAGGCTTTGACCTTTGTATTTTTTGGTTGGCTCACCATGTTCTTGTAACACTGATGATGTTCTTGTTACAGAGCGAAAACGTTTTGTTTCTAAGTTTGTAGCCCTATAGGGGCTTTTTAAACGAATGTACCTTTTACCAAGCCAAAAATTGTTCATTAAATTTTACTTATACTTAATGGTATACAGCCAGATACAGGCAATTTTTTCTTGTGGACTTTTTCATTCCTCAATATTAAACAACCATGATGTACAGGATCTATGGTTTCAACAAGACGGCGCAATATGCCACACATCTCGTGCCAAAATTGATTTTTTAAAGGCAACGTGTGGTAGCCACATAACTTCACTTTTCTGACCCGTGAATTGGCCTCCAAGATCGTACGATTTAATACCACTAGACTATTTTTTGTGGGGATATGTAAAGTCGCTATATAGTCTACGCCGTTAAGCCTGAAACAATTGACAAATCAGAGGACAACATGCGCTGCGTCATTGCCGAAATATGGCGACAAATGTTGGAAAAATCACCGAAAATTCCACCCCCAGATTAGTCTACGTCAGAGCCAGCCGTGGGTCATATGCCAGAAATAATGTTTAAATTATAATGCCAAAAGATTATGTTCCTAATAAAGTTAATTTAGGTCAATTTAAAAAAAATAATGTTTGTTTTATTTTTTTTAATTCTATACCTCTAAAAATTCTATCTAAAGCTTTTACTTTCCAATACTGAATATTATTTTTTTAGGTCTTCATATACGCTGCCCTTCCATCTCTTTATTACTTTACTTTTACTTTTTTTTATTGGATTTCGTGCTAGTAACATTCTCGGCATTTTTTTTTTAATTTGAAATACGTCCTAAATATCGTATTATCTGTGATTTGATTGCCGTCGTTTTTTTTGGTTAGTATTATAATTCAACCCTACGTTAGGCGCGCGGTTATTGCTGACGGGCTTAGTCGCGCGGTCTACGATTGTAGACCAATAGTTTTTTGTCGTATAATACCGGATTTTGACAAAAATTAACAAATATTTTTTATCTTTGAACTTCTAGAGCGACCAATAGGGATGAATAATAAAAAATAGAACTAAAATTAAAAAAAAAAAACTATTAAATGGTAAAAGTGGCACAATTTTAGTCCGTCAAACATTCAGAGCAATCCCTGAGATGATCCTTGCATGCAAATTTGTCACATCTTTGGCATGCCGTTCTTGTTGACATATTGCAAATTCGTGCACAAATACATCGTACCACGTAATTTGTTGGAATATTAGGGGGAGGGGTACGACTTCTTGAACTCCGAGCAGTACGCGAGCTCGTCGTCTAAGTTCTTTTAACAGGGAAGGTATAATTATTGATATATATTCAATTTGCGGTTTGATTAGTTCCCATGCTAAGTTTTCAATGAAGTCGCTTCTTAAAACTTTTTCATTCATGTTATTAACTTTATATACACAGCAGGCTACATATTAGCTTTATATTGTACAACTAAAATCTGGAGCGCGCTTAGTCGCGCGGTCTACGGTTGTAGACCAGTGCTCTTTGAATAATGGTAAAAAATAATGCAAACAGATTGGCGACGTTTAGCAAACTGAAGAGTGAATTGGAAGTATTAGTGACAGCTACTAAGCGGGATGGGGGCGTATGTGCACTTTTCTGCAATTAGCGACCACTTAAAGGAGAGTGGTACGATTGTAGACCGCGCAACTAACGGGGGGTTAAAACTCTTTATTATTCCGTGTTCTCTATTTACTTTGAATTTTTTGCTCTAATCAGAAATAGACTTGCTAAAAAGTTTATTTCTGATTTTTTAAGCACCCATGTTTTGCATTCCTATGTAGCTCTAGGCATGATAACTGTTTTGTACATTCTCATTATTTTTGTTTTTCTTGAGATATATTTGGATTTCGTGATCGAAATTCTACATACTTTTTGTTTCCTTTTGCTGTTCTTGCCTTTATCTCCCCTTGCCCATGTCCCTTTTTATCTAATTTTATACCCAGGTAAATAAATTTTGAATTTTTTTTATCATGCTTGTATTTTCTATTCCATCTTAAATATGAAATTGTCTTCTTTTTCTGTATCTCTTTTTGCTATTATCATGTGTTTTATCTTTTCCTTATTTATTGGAAGCCCAATTTTTTTATTATACTATTCATTATTTTATTAATATTTTTTGTTCTATCTTACTTATCGTTAATAGTGTTGGATCCTCTGCGAATGCTATATAGTTCAGAGAAATAAGGAAAAAAAATGTCGTGTTGGTGACACATCCCCCTCCAGGCTGAAACCAAATTTTTCGAGTAATATGGTCATCTATAATAATAACCTATATATTTCCTGCAGTCGCTTTTGATGATATACATAGTTATAAACAAATGAAGATCAAAAAACGGTAAATTTTCGCTTTTTTCGTCTCTTACTAAAAAATTGGGCATTTTAAACAAATTTGAGAGTAATAAACTCATAAACCGTATAAAAAACTTCAATATGGCGTTCGCTGAGTATGTCTATCCTTATTGGTTACTTAGAAAATTGGCAAATAAATCATAAATTTTGAGTTTTTATAAATATTCATAACTTATGTAAAAATTAACTTAGAACCTTCTTATTACATGGAATGCTGAGACTTATGGTGCTAAAATTATACCCTAAATTCCAAAGCAATTGGTCAAATAGTTTAAAAGTTATTTAATTTGTTTATCCAAAATTAATTTTTTTTGCAACACTGTAAGTCAGAAAATGATGAAGTTACAGTAATATTTTGGATAGTTTATGAAAGAAGAAAATTTACAGTATTAATTTAATTTAAAAAAAATGACAAAAAATAATTATAGATATTGCAAAATAATTTTGCAAAAACATGTGAATTAAAAAAATGGGGGGGCTAACTTTGTCCCTAAATGTCCTAGAACAGTTGTTTTTCTTTCTAAATGTGTATAAAAATTCAGTCTTTCTAAATATGAAAAAATAATTTTTCTACGGGTAACGGTTAAAAAGTTATTCTAATTGTTTATAAGTAAGCAAAAAATGGACATGTTTTTGCAAAATAATTTTACACTGTTTAAAATTATTTTTTGTTATTTATTTTTAATTAAGGTAATAGTATAAATGTTCTTCTTTCATAAACTGTCCGAAGTATTATTGTAACCTCATAATTTTCTGACTTATAGTGTTGCAAAAAAAATTAATTTGGGAAAAATAAATTAAATAACTTTTAAACTATTTGACCAATTGCTTTGAAATTTAAAATATAATTTAAGTACAAGAAGTCTCGGCATTCCGTTTAATAAGAAGATTCTAAGTTAATTTTTACCTAAGTTACGAATATTTATAAAAACTCAATATTCATGATTTATTTTGCAATTTTCTAAGCAACCAATAAGGTTGGACATATTCAGCGAATGCCATATTGAAGTTTTTTATACGATTTATGAGTTTCTTACTCTCAAATTTGTTTAAATTGCTTAACTTTTTATTAATAGACGAAAAAAGCGATAATTTACCATTTTTCGATCTTCATTTGTTTATAACTATGTATATCATCAAAATGGGCTGCAGGAAACATATAGGTTAATAATATAGATGTCCATACTACTCAAAAAATTTGGTTTCGGCCTGGAGGGGGATGTGTCACGAGAAAAACCTTATTTCTCTGGACTAATATATTGGTTGCCATTTTTAAAAATCATTTCCCGCATATTTATTTTAATTTTTCTGAATATTCGTTCAAGCACCAAATTAAGTAGATTCGTTGACAGTAGGTCTTCTTGTCGTAATCATTCATTTGTTTCAAAATTATTTGATTTAGGTATGACCCTTCCCTCCGATGTTATGTGTTTTTTGTGTTATCCATATAGACCAGTAAGGATCTGTTTTTAGGTGGATGTGAGAGGTGGCATTCAGATTTTTGCGGATAAAGTTAGGTGATGACTTCGTTAATAATAATTGATTTATGCTCCTGGTTAAAAAAATTTCATTGAAATTGACTTACTAGATTTGGGATAATAATTTTGCAATCTAAACTTTGTTTAAAAAATTAAATTTTTTTAAAATCTTGCACAACAAAAACTAGAATATACAAAGATTTGTAAATTTTTTTACATATAAAGAAGTACCCCACCTATCTAATGCACTTTACAGAATTGAAATCGGATTATTTAAGCAGCCTCAGCAATGTTTTAAACTTATAAATAATTTTTTGGTTTATAAACAAATTAGTGCTGTGGCCAGGAGGGGGTGCTACGGGCTCCTTTATTTAGATGGACTTACCCAAGTTTTTTATGTATTTTGACCCGTAGAACACGAATTTTTTGGGTAGCAGTTGATCCGGATATCGATAAGATTGTTATAAACAAAGAACTTGAGGAATTACATAAAATCGATTTTTCGCGAAATAAAACATTTTTTGCATTTCTTGGGTAATTCTAAGCAAAACATGTTCTTAAAAGTTTTTTCGTAGGATGCATAGTTTTCGAAATAAACGCGGTGGAACTTTCAAAAAATCGAGAAATTGCAATTTTTGAACGCGAATAACGTTTAATTAAAAAATAAAATAACAATTCTGCTAACAGCATTTGAAAGTTTAAGTCAAATTATACCGGTTTTAATTATTTGCATTGCTAAAAATTAATTTTTTTATTATTAAACAGTCTCATTCGAACCTTCAAGCAGTTAAGAAGTATCAAAGAAATAACTAGTATAATTACCTTATCATAATCATTATCGTATGGTAATTAATTTGACATTAGAAAACTGAAATACAACCGGTGCGATGTTTTGTATTTAAACAAAAAGTGTTGTGTTGTGATAAATGTTGAAGTAATTATCCAGTACGAAACCAGTACTACAAATATATGTATTAGTAGGGGAGATATGGGCAAAATGATAATTCTAATTTATAACGATGGCTAGTAACTTCAATTACAATTATACAGGGATACCACTATCCCAACCAAACCCAGCAATGTTCTTAGATCAAAACGGACAAATGTACCAAAATAGTCAAATGTACAATAGTCAACCGTTACCTGGATATCAACCAACACCACTTCAAATGATACAACAAACAGCACCTACATACATGCAGATCGGTGGAAACGAACCCAACATAAACCAAAACATTGTGCAAACAACGTTGTTACCACAACAACAACCACAAGCGCCAAATGAATGGAAAACAGTAACCTATCAGAAAAGAATACGCAGTCCCGATGATATCCAAAAGCACTCAAAACAAACCAAATTGGATGACTACTGGTTAGGAACAAACAAACAAACAAATATATTTGAAAATTTACCAAAAGAACAAGAAGAAGAGGAACACGAAGCTAAAAACGACCAAAAAGAACCAAAACCTCTACCAATTTATATAGACGGTGTAGCTGACATAAATCCATTAATATCACTTCTAGAAGAGATTGTTAAAGAGCAGTATCTCATCAAAACGGTTGGACAAGAGAAAGTCAGAGTACAACCTAAAGTAGGTGAAGCCTACACTAAAATTATAAAAGCCTTGGAAGAAAAACAAACCCAGTTCTACACGTATAAGCCGAAAACTGATAAAACCTACAGAGTCGTGTTAAAAAATCTGCATCATTCCACTGACATGGAAAAAATCAAAACAATTTTAATGGCATTAGGACACGAAACTGTAAATATACACAACGTTCTCCAAAGTCGTACAAAAAAACCTTTGCCACTATTTTTTGTGGACTTGAAACCCAAGGACAACAATAAAACCATTTATGAAATAAAAGAGCTCATGAACTGCAGTGTTATAATTGAACCACCTCGCAAGAAACGGATAATACCCCAGTGCACGAGATGCCAACAATACGGTCACACAAAAAACTTCTGTCAGCGAAATCATAAGTGTGTGAAGTGCGCGGGTCCACATAATACAGCAGAGTGCCTCCGGAAAACAAGAGACAACACAGTGAAGTGCGCGAATTGCTTAGAAAACCATCCCGCTAACTACAGGGGTTGTGTAGTGCACAAACAGTTACAACAACAACTTTACCCGAAGCTACGAGAAAAGACCAATGGAGAGAACCAATCAAACATCAGACCTGGAATATCATATGCTCAAGCAACAGTGGGACAACAGCAGCAACAAATACAGCAAGTAAGTAATACTCAAACTCAGATACCATTACAAATGATACCTCCACAGCAAAACGATATAACCGAGTTAAAAGGAATGATGAAGGACCTAATCACACAGATGGGGACCATGATGAACCTTATCACAGCCCTAGTTAACCAATTATCGAAATGAAACAGTTACTAAAAATAGCTCAATGGAATTCAAACGGACTGAGCCAACATGCAGAAGAAATAAAGACGTTTCTCAAAGAAAACAAAATAGACATCATGCTAATAGCAGAGACGCATTTTACTAAAAAGTCTTATATGAAAATCGCAAAATATAGAATCTACCAAACAAATCACCCAGATGGAGCAGCCCATGGTGGAACTGCAATTATAATTCGCAGCAATATAAACCACAACGAAGAAACAAACTATGCGAAAGATCACCTGCAAGCAACAACAGTTGCTCTAAATACTGGAAGCGGTATTCTAAAAGTTTCTGCAGTCTATTGTCCTCCAAAACATAACAATAAAAAACAAGAATACTCTAAATTCTTCGAAACGCTTGGAAACAGATTCATAGCAGGAGGAGACTATAATGCCAAACACAAAGCCTGGGGCTCCAGACTAATAACTACGAAAGGTAGAGAATTACTTCAAACTATAAATCACAGTAACTTAAAGCACTTCGCCACAGGAGAACCTACATACTGGCCCAGTGATCCACAGAAAACACCAGATGCCATAGATTTTTTCGTAACAAAAGGCATTAATACTAAACAACTCAAAATACAGTCCAGCTTTCATCTGTCATCTGATCATTCACCAATACTCTTAACCATGTTTGAGGGAATAGTAGGGCGACCAAAAAAACCTATAGTATGCAATCATAAAACAAATTGGGACACCTTTCAGGAACGGGTGGATGCATGTATAGATCTTAAAATTCCTCTTAAAACAACCGAGGATATAGAAGTAGCATTAAAAAAACTAACAACTTCCATTCAAACTGCGGGTTGGGTTGCAACCCCGATACAAAAAGACAGTGATAAAATAGACGAAAACCCAATCATAATAAAAGACCAAATTGCTGAAAAGAGAAGACTACGCAAGAAATGGCAGCAAACAAGGACAGCAGCAAATAAGAAAAACCTCAATAAAGCAAGTAAGGACCTAAAAAAACTTCTGTTAACGATGAAAAATGACTCGGTTCAGGCATATCTTGAAAACCTAACGCCAACGGAAGCAACAGACTACTCACTCTGGAGAGCAACAAGAAAATTGAACAGGCCACAACAACATATTCCCCCTATAAAAGATCAACAGGGGAAATGGGCCAGAAACGACAAAGAAAAGGCCAATGCATTTGCACTTCACCTATCAAATGTGTTTAAACCAAATCAAGTAGAGAGTACACAAGAAGACATGGACGACATACAAAACTACCTGGAGTCACCTCTCCAAATGGAACAGCCCATAAGCAACTTTAAATACAAGGAAATAAGAGATGTAATTGTACACCAAATTAAACCAAAAAAAGCACCGGGCTATGACCTAATAACCGGCATTATAGTGCAAAAACTCACTAGAAAAGGAATCACAGCATTACTACAAATTTTTAACGCAATGCTAAGGCTGAGCTACTTTCCAAATCAGTGGAAAGTAGCAGAAATAATAATGCTTCCCAAACCAGGTAAAAACCCTAATGAAATATGCTCGTACAGACCCATCAGTCTCTTGCCAATCTTATCAAAAATATTTGAGAAACTTCTACTCAAGCGAATGCAGCCAATATTAACGGAAAAAAAGCTCATACCAGATCATCAGTTCGGCTTTAGAGCAAAACATGGCACAATAGAACAAGTCCACAGAGTCGTTAAACAAATTAGCAATGACTTAGAAAAGAAAAGGTATTGTTCAGCCGCATTCATAGATATTAGCCAAGCTTTTGATAAGGTGTGGCATCCTGGACTATTGTATAAAATAAAAAAAGGTTTACCTCACAACTTCTATCCATTATTAAAATCATACCTAACTAACAGATTTTTCTTAGTAAAACAGCAGTCTGAATATACTAACATCTACCACATAGAATCTGGAGTACCACAGGGTAGTACCTTGGGCCCAATATTATATTTATTGTACACGGCAGACATTCCCACTACAGAACAAACAACAGTATCAACATTTGCTGATGATACAGCAATACTAGCCTCCCATCACAATCCTGCAGGAGCTACAAGAAACCTACAAACAAACTTGAACAAAATAGGAGTATGGCTAAAAAAGTGGAAAATAAAAGCGAATGGATCCAAATCAATTCACGTTACTTTCACGATGAAAAGAGATCAGTGTCCACCAGTGAAACTAAATAACAGCCAATTAGCACAAGCTGATAGTGTGAAATACTTAGGCATGCACCTAGACAAACGCCTCACATGGCGAACACATATATTCAACAAGCGAAAACAACTAGGACTTAGACTGCAGCAACTATACTGGATTATCGGCAGGAAATCAAAACTGACCATTCAAAACAAAATACTTGTATATAAATCAATTCTAAAACCAATCTGGACATATAGAATCCAGCTATGGGGCACAGCGTCAAATTCAAACTTAGAAATACTTCAAAGGTTCCAAAATAAGGTTTTAAGAATAATAGTCAATGCCCCTTGGTACGTGCCAAATACAGCAATAGAAAGAGACTTGGAAATCCCCACCATCAAAAATGAAATAAAACGACATAGTGAAAAATATCGGGATAGAGCAAATACGCATGTGAACCCCCTCGCGAGTGATCTATTTAACACAGTAGGTGAGGTGCGCCGCTTAAAAAAATTTAAACCAACGGACCTGATAAGCAGGTTTAACTAAGTGTACTCAGAATAACAAACAAATAACGGTTTTAAATAAATAGGTTAATTATGTAAAGGAAATAATTCACTGGAAATATTTCCTACATGTCCAATGTAAATATCCGACCATTTACTTATTGTCCTTCAATATTATATATGTGACAGATTGTAAATATACTGGGAGTTAATAAAAAAAAAAAAAAAAAATTATTAAACAAAGCTATTTTTTTATAAGCCAAAATTTTTTTTATAAATTTAAAGCATTGCTGGGGCCCCTTAAATAATCCGATTTTAATTCTGTAAAGTGTATTAGATAGGTAGAGCACCTCTTTATATGTAATAAAATTAGCCAACTTCTAAATGGTCTACATTTGTTCAGAAAGATTTTAAAAAATTTGAACTTTTTAAAAACATTTAGATTGCAAATTTATTATGCAAAATTTATTAGGTCGATTTTAATGAAATTTGGTACACGATTTAAGTATGTTACAAATAATTTCCTAAGCGAATTACTAAGGTTCTAGGTGCCACCAAAGTGGTTAAAAAATATTGAATAACAACAGACTTATTTTGCCCCCTTATTTTGTATTTATTGCTATATTACAGAAAAGGTAATACCTTAAGACATTTTTTACCAGTCGTGTATCATACAAAATTCAATTATCTTTATTTTATTTCTGTACGACTCTGTCCCAAAACGAATCGTTTTAAAGTTATAAGCAAAAAAATCAGAAAAATATCGATGTTTTTCGAAATTTTTAAATATTTTAATTTTTTTATTAATCTTCCGGGCATATTTGAGAAGGAGCATAAGTCAATTATTATTAACGAAATTATCACCTAACTTTATCTGCAAAAATCCGAATGCCACCTCTCACATCCAAAAATAGACGTTTTTTCGCAGATCCTTACTGGTCTAATAGTCATTTTTACAATCCTGACGATTTTACTTGGTAGGCAAATCTGTTTCAAAAGTTCGTACATCTGTTGTCTCTTTACGCTATCGTAGGCCTACTTAAAGTGGACGAACAGGAAATATACTTAACAACAGAATTAACTGGAAACGAATTTAAAACAAAATTTGCAGTAAACATGAAATCGCACTTAGCATCAGTTGAAATATTTATCCTTTTGTTTATTAAATCTTATTTTATTTTGATGACTAAAATGATTAGTTTATATACCTTGTTTAATTTTTAGGCGAATGACAGTACGGCCCTAAAATAACTTTTTATATTATCTGCTCCTCCTTTATTTCGAATTTTAAGAGTTTAAATTCCAATCATGCCTTTGAAAATTCCCCAAAAAAAACTTTCCCTCTCATAATTGCAGAGAAATTTTCGATTTAAGCTTGTTAAGCAGTATTTTTAGTGGATATTAATATTTAAGTATAATTTCTTAATAAATGTGAAAATATGTTAAAGTGAGATCATTTATATGAAATAATATCGGAAAATTTAATGATGGAATCAAAGGTTTGTACAAGGGTAAATTGTGGACAAATATTTGAAAATAACCAACAACATAACAATTATTTGTAGATGACCGAACGTCCCATAAAAATCATATTTATTATTTTTGTGACAGTTTGTACCAGGCATGGCCAGGCTCCTAGAAAGTCCGAGCCAGTTGTAAAAATTCAAAATTTTTCTCGATCCGCAATTATACATATATGTAATACATAGGAATACATATTATTAAAAAATTATGCAAAAAGGTATTAAATTTTTTTTTTACAGAAATTATACATGTATGTTGAAAATATATAAATGAAGGTATAAAATGATATGTTGTGTATTAAATTTAAACATTGAAAGTAAATAAAAATGTATACCATTTTTATTCAAAATCCACGAGGAAAATAAACTTCCTGTAGCTGGCTGTATACCATAAATCACAAAAATACCAAGTTTCTTGCAAAAGGTACATATTAAAATACCCTAAATAAGGGTCACAATACAAAACGTTTTCGGATTAAGGAATCCATCATCAGTGTTTAAAAGCCAAAATTTGTATGCCTGAGCCACCAAAATGTATAGGGTAAAAACCCTTTAAATGTAAATCATAAAGTTAGTTTACATATTTATATAAAATTCATCGGATGTTATAGATAAACCTGGATGTTACCCAGGGCAACACAGGACTCTCCCCACGTGGTTGGAACTTTTTTTGGAGAAAACCTCACATATTGGATTTCAATGGCCAACTCAAAACAAAGATTCCGATAACGTCCTTTAATTTTACCCTGCCAAATGCCTTCTTAAGGTCCACGAAACATAAGTATGCCGGTTTGTTGTATTCTAACGATTTTTCTTGAGTCTGCTTCATTATAAATATAGCGTCGGTGCATGATCTTCCCGACCTAAAACCTTGTTGTTCTTCTGCCAATGTTGTAATTTTATTCAGTTTGTTTGTTATCACTTTGGTCGTTAATTTTAGTGTTGTGATTAATAAATTAATTCCTCTGTAATTCTCTGGGTCCGATTTTTCTCCCTTTTTCAAGAGAGGTATTAGGATGCTTGATTTCCATTCTTGTGGTATTCTGTTTTGTTCTATTATTTTTTGGATTAGTTTTATTAATTGTTTGGTCAGGTCTTGTCCTCCATACTTTAGGAGTTCATTCGATATTCGGTCCTCTCCTGGTGATTTTCTATTTTTAATTTCCTTAATTCTTTCGTTACCTCTGCGTCTTTAATATTTATTTCTTCTTGTGTTTTCACTTTAGGTGTTGGTGGTTCGTTATCGTTATCTTTAGCAAACAGAGATCGAAAATAGTCTACCCAAGTTTCCTTCTGAATGTGTTTCGTTTTTATTAGTTCGTTCATCTCTTTTCTTTGTCCTCTGATCATTCTCCATATTTCCTTTTGTGTTCCGTAGAAGTCGTGTTCCATCTGTTTTGAGAAACTCTCCCAGTGTCCTCTTTTTATTTGTCTGACTAAAGTGTTTGTTTCGTTTCTAATTCTTTTATAGTGGTTGTATGCCTGTTGTGTTTGTTGTGTTCTGTATTGTAAAAAAGATTTCTTCTTTTCTTCACATTTTATATTCACTTCCTCTCGAAACCATGCGGTTTTCTTTTTTGATATATTGGTATTCGTTACTTTCCTCTCTCCAAGTGATTCTGTTGCTGCGTTAATTATTTTACTTTTGAGTTTATCCCAGCTTTCCTCGATGATATCGTTTTTTAATATTTTAATATCAGCAATCTTTTCTGATATTCTTTTTCTATATAAGTACTCCGTGGATTCCGTACTTAGTCCTTCGACTTTGATTTTTGTTTGTGTTAGTGCCACTCTCTTAGGTGTGAAGCATTTCATGGTGATTTAAATTTTACATAATACTAGGCTGTGGTCACTACCTACATCTGCTGAGTTGAGGCACCTTACGTCAATTATTTTTGATGGATGTGTATCTCTGTTAGTTACAACATAATCCATCATATATCTTTGGCCACCGGTATTATTGAATGTATATTTGTGTTGGTCTTTGTGGTCAAAAAAGGTGTTGTTTATTCGAAGTTCGTTATTCCTGCAGAAGTTTATCATCAGTTCTCCATTTTCGTTTTTGACATTCTCATTATGTTTTTGTTTAATTCCAGGTATAACTTGGCTGCCTATTCGAGCGTTAAAATCCCCCAGTATTATCAACTTTCCTCTAACTTGACCTACTACTTGTTGCAATTGATCATAGGATATTTCCCTTGTTGTTTGGGGCTTACTATTTTCTGGGCCGTATACTTCGATGATGTCCAGGTCTTCTTTATCCATTCTAATTTTTGCTGCGGTGGTAAACAATATATGGAAATATACGAGAGAATGGGACGAAGAGGAAACTTATTTAACACTATGGAAACAACATCTTTGCGGAAAAAAGAGATACCAGAGAAAGTAAAAACGGCAGTAGTTAGATCAGTAGTTAGACCAACATAACAACAATCGTGTATAGCAGCAAGACATGAACATTTAAGGGGAGACAAATATCCAGAGTCAATGCTATAGAAATGAGGTTTCTGAGGAAAATAGCAAACAGAAGGAGGAAAAACAAAATACAAAACGAAAGAATCAGACAAAACCTAAAACTAAAACCAGTCCATAAAAAAATTAATAAAGGGACAACTTAGATGGTTCGGGCACGTTTGTAGAAGGTCGAACGAAAGACTAACAAAACGAGTGTTCGAAACGAGAGTGCAGGGGAAAAACAAAAGAGGAAGACCAAGAGTTATTTATTTGAGTAGATGAAATCAGGAAAGAAGTCGAGAAGATAGGATTTACATTGGAAAGTGCAAGAAACCTAACACAAGATCGGAAAGCATGGAGACTGCAATGCCAAACTCAACTCCTACAGCCTTACGCCTAAAGCTAGAAAGGCTTAGGACTAAGTAAGTAAGTAAGAATTATTCACGTAAGTAACTTACTCCGAAAATAAAAACAATTTGGCAAGCGGTCAGATTAATTCCAGATACCTTGATTCTTATCTTAATTATTTCTTATTTTTACTTAATTCTTATTCATACTTAGTATCTTATATTATGTCGATTCATCCCAAATTGCGACGGGGATATTAGGGTGGGCCGAAAAAAGCTTTTTTTTATTTCGTGTTGCTATATCATGGAAAAGTGGCTACTAGGATAGAGTTTTAAATTACAAAAAAAATTTTTCAAATTGGTTGATATCTTCCGCTCGCGCATTGGTTTTAAAGTTTAAAAAATAGGTTGTTTTTGAAATTGTTTTAAAAACACAAAAATATTATATCCCGTTTTGCTATACCGCGTATATCTTTCCTTGAGGGATCAGGATTAAAATAAAGCAAAGAAAAAAAGATATATTGACATATTCCGGTCTCGCATCGTCCATGAAATATTAAAAAATATCGTTTTCTTGCTATTTTCTTCTTTGAAAATACAACGCTTTTGATAACATAAAACCTATTTAACGGTCCTACTTTTCATGTTCCAGACACAAGACTTAAATAAAAAAACTACTGAATTGCAATATTACAAATTGGTGGATGACCTTCGCCCCCCTCCCACTCCGCCTTACCTTGCTACTCTCTCAAACACATCACTGACATCACACCATCCGTCCAGTCTGCCAGGCCGTTTTGAGCAAGTTTGTCGTGTAAACTGTAAAGTGCATTTGTCTAAGTTTTATGTAAAGAATTTGTGTAATGGATTCTTTCAGAAAGATAACACGTCAAACATTTGAGTGTCCTATATTTGGCCATCCAAAAGACTTGCCTCCAAATAAGCTTCCGACCCACGTAGATGTTTTAAAATGCTGTTTTGAAGAACGTTTTAACTTAGCGCTGGAATCTAACAACAAATTTGTAAGTTTTTTTTTAAGTTTCTGCTAGCATAGCTAACAAAGTCAAAGCAGTATTTGAAAAAGCTTCCTTACCTACTGTGTCAGAGTACAGAATTGTTCAACTAATAAATACTATTCATGATAATTACTACAAACTACGAAAATCTTGTAACCGTGACAAAGACAAGCCATTATTCAAAAGAAAACTTTCAGAATTTAAAGAAAAATCGGCTGAAATCTTTGATGTTTTGTGTTGCAAATGCAATATTGTCGTGCAATGCAGTTGCCACAAGACTCCTGACTTATGTGCGTGTACTTTGATATATGAATGCACTTGCGAGAGGTCCAAAAAATTCCCCCCGTTGGAACTTAGATTTGTATACTTACAAAGGAAATACTGGTTGGGTAAGATTGGAAGTGTGGACATTAAACAGACACAGAAACTGGTTTAACGAAAGAAAAGAAGAATAACTAGGCTGAAACACACTCAACCGATACTTTTTCTTGATGTATCGCAACCTTCATGCTCAAAATCAAATGTGATATCAAACAAAAACAGTGACTCATCCGAAGAACTTGATGGAGATGTAAGTGATGAAGATGATAAATATGAGCCTCCTGCAAAATCTCCGTGGCAGATGCGAGTTAAATTAAAGTCCACAGCCTTAGTTAGTGACCGCTATGGAGTATCAGACCGTGCGGCCGCAGCGATTGCATCGAGTGTTTTGAAAGACGTTGGTGTGATTTCAGAAACTGATAGTAGTGATAGTTTATATGTGGTGGATAAAAACAAACTTAGACGGGAAAAAGAACGTAAACGCAGGCAACTACAAGATGAAGGTAAACGTTTAAGTGTACACCTGCCACTGCAAGGACTCTATTTTGATGGCAGGAAAGATAAAACACTTATCTACAGTCTAAACAATATCGAAGAATCAAAAAAGAAGAGTACTCACTAATTCAAGAACCGGGTTCGATATATGTTGGACATGTTTCACCCTATTCAGGTTCAGCTCGTGAAATCGCTAACTGTATTATTTCTCATTTGTCCACACTTAACATTTCCTTGGATGAATTGGATGTTATTGGCTGTGATGGTACAGTAACAAACACAGGCTGGAAAACGGGTATTATTCGCCTAATTAAAGATCATTTGAATCGACCATTGCAATGGGGAGTGTGTCTTTTGCATTTTAATGAACTGCCATTTCGTCACTTATTTCAAGTTCTTGATGGTGAAACATCCGGTCCCAAGTCTTTTAGTGGTCCACTAGGAGTCCACATAATATAGTGTGTTTCATTGTTTGAGCTATTTTTAATTGTATTTATTAAGAAGCCTGAAATCCCATTAGAAGTAGAACTACAGCATTCATTTTATATTATGAAATACGTTGTATTTACAAAGTAGAAAATAGCCAAAAAACGATATTTCATGGATTATGCGCGGCCGGAACATGTCAATAGATCTTTTTTTCTTTGTTTTATTTTAATCCTAGCCCCTGAAGGAAAGATATACGCGGTACAGCAAAACAGGATAAAATATTTTTGTGTTTTTAAAAAAATTTCAAAAACAACCTATTTTTTAAACTTTACGACCAATGCGCGAGCGGAAGATATCAACCAATTTGAAAAATTTTTTTTGTAATTTAAAACTCTATCCTAGTAGCCACTTTTCCGCGGTATAGCAACACGAAATAAAAAAAAAAAGCTTTTTTCGACCCACCCTAGTATATATTGGACAAACCTGTCAGCTCTTAACTCCAGAATACGTTCTAACAAATATAACAAAAAAAGGCTATAGCCCTCACAAAACATGAAAACGAAAAGAAACATAGATTTTTTGCCAAAACTAAAATCCTAAAAAGTAAACACAACACAAAAAATACAGGGAGCTCCAGAAGTCTACAGAAATTAAATAAGCCAATACTCTGTTTTTAAACCAGGACGAGTAAACTCAAAAGACAGATTCGCACTCAATAATGTCTCTAGAAATATTACCAAATAAATCTTATTTTTTGGTTGATCATGTCGACCTTTGAAAGTAATCCATAAATATTATATTTATTATACTAATAGTTCAGAGAAATAAGGAAAAAAATATCCTGTTGGTGAAACAACCCCCTCCAGGCCGAAACTAAATTTTTTGAGTAGTATGGACATCTACAAATCTATATTAATAACCTATATATTTCCTGCTGCCGATTTTAAAGACATGTATAGTTATAAACAAATAAAGATCAAAAAGACTAAGTTTTCACTCTAATGGCATATAAAACAACATAATGCTATTCTACATCCCACCAGAATGAAAACAATGGGAACCTTCTCTGGTTACACCTCCGAGGCTTCTACAATTTACAAGCCATACGGATGCTGAGACTAAAGAAGATAAGGGAATTCTACAATTTACAATTCACGTCCCATCTGCTCAGCGCGGTAAAGTTCCAACGAGAATGGTTCCCTTCATACTCCACACAGAGTAAATGTAAATCAAAAATGAATAACCATTTTCAATTTCGTTGCAAAACGAAAATACAGCCGAACCATATTCTAGTCCAATCAGAGAGTGCTGCAAGCACCTCTACCGGTTTCGAAACTTATTAGTCTCTCATCAGGAGGCACATATGCTGCTCTCCCTGATCCAACCAAAAGAGACCCCAGCGTGCAGTCCCGGATTGCAACGAACGAAATGGCATAGATGCCCTAGCGGCAACTGCTACCAAAAGACTAAGTTTTCACTCTAATGGCATATAAAACAACATAATGCTATTCTACATCCCACCAGAATGAAAACAATGGGAACCTTCTCTGGTTACACCTCCGAGGCTTCTGCAATTTGCAAGCCATACGGATGCTGAGACTAAGGAAGATGAGGGAATTCTACAATTTACAATTCACGTCCCATCTGCTCAGCGCGGTAAAGTTCCAACGAGAATGGTTCCGTTCATACTCCACACAGAGTAAATGTAAATCAAAAATGAATAACCATTTTCAATTTCGTTGCAAAACGAAAATACAGCCGAACCATATTCTAGTCCAATCAGAGAGTGCTGCAAGCACCTCTACCGGTTTCGAAACTTATTAGTCTCTCATCAGGAGGCACATATGCTGCTCTCCCTGATCCAACCAAAACAAACCCCAGCGTGCAGTCCCGGATTGCAACGAACGAAATGGCATAGATGCCCTAGCGGCAACTGCTACCAAAAAGACTAAATTTTCACTCTAATGGCATATAAAACAACATAATGCTATTCTACATCCCACCAGAATGAAAACAATGGGAACCTTCTCTAGTTACACCTCCGAGGCTTCTACAATTTGCAAGCCATACGGATGCTGAGACTAAGGAAGAGGAGGGAATTCTACAATTTACAATTCACGTCCCATCTGCTCAGCGCGGTAAAGTTCCAACGAGAATGGTTCCTTTCATACTCCACACAGAGTAAATGTAAATAAAAAATGAATAACCATTTTCAATTTCGTTGCAAAACGAAAATACAGCCGAACCATATTCTAGTCCAATCAGAGAGTGCTGCAAGCACCTCTACCGGTTTCGAAACTTAGAGGTAGAGGTGCTTGCAGCACTCTCTGATTGGACTAGAATATGGTTCCACTGTATTTTCTTTTTGCAACGAAATTGAAAATGGTTATTCATTTTTTATTTACATTTACTCTGTGTGGAGTTTGAAGGGAACCTTTCTTGTTGGAACTTTACCGCGCTTAGCAGATGGGACGTGAATTGTAAATTGTAGAATTCCCTCCTCTTCCTTAGTCTCAGCATCCGTATGGCTTGCAAATTGTAGAAGCCTCGGAGGTGTAACTAGAGAAGGTTCCCATTGTTTTCATTCTGGTGGGATGTAGAATAGCATTATGTTGTTTTATATGCCATTAGAGTGAAAATTTAGTCTTTTTGGTAGCAGTTGCCGCTAGGGCATCTATGCCATTTCGTTCGTTGCAATCCGGGACTGCACGCTGGGGTTTGTTTTGGTTGGATCAGGGAGAGCAGCATATGTGCCTCCTGATGAGAGACTAATAAGTTTCGAAACCGGTAGAGGTGCTTGCAGCACTCTCTGATTGGACTAGAATATGGTTCGGCTGTATTTTCGTTTTGCAACGAAATTGAAAATGGTTATTCATTTTTGATTTACATTTACTCTGTGTGGAGTATGAACGGAACCATTCTCGTTGGAACTTTACCGCGCTGAGCAGATGGGACGTGAATTGTAAATTGTAGAATTCCCTCATCTTCCTTAGTCTCAGCATCCGTATGGCTTGCAAATTGCAGAAGCCTCGGAGGTGTAACCAGAGAAGGTTCCCATTGTTTTCATTCTGGTGGGATGTAGAATAGCATTATGTTGTTTTATATGCCATTAGAGTGAAAACTTAGTCTTTTGGTAGCAGTTGCCGCTAAGGCATCTATGCCATTTCGTTCGTTGCAATCCGGGACTACACGCTGGGGTCTCTTTTGGTTGGACCAGGGAGAGCAGCATATGTGCCTCCTGATGAGAGACTAATAAGTTTCGAAACCGGTAGAGGTGCTTGCAGCACTCTCTGATTGGACTAGAATATGGTTCGGCTGTATTTTCGTTTTGCAACGAAATTGAAAATGGTTATTCATTTTTAAATAAAGTGTATAAAAAGTAAAGTATTTTAAACAAATTTGAGAGTGAGAAACTCATAAATCGTATAAAAAACTTCAATATGGCATTCTCTGAATATGTCTGTCTTTATTGGTTGCTTAAAAAATTGCAAAATAAATCATAAATTTTGAGTTTATATAAATATTCATAACTTATGTAAAAATTAACTTAGAAAGTTCTTATTACACGGAATGCTGAAACTTCTAGTGCTTAAATTATACTCTAAATTTCAAAGCAATTGGTTAAATAGTTTAAAGGTATTTCATTTGTTAATCCCAAATTAATTTTCTTTGCAACGCTATAAGTCATAAAATGATGAATTTACACTAATACTTTGGATAGTTTATGAAAGAAAAAGATTTATACTATTAATTTAATTAAAAAAAATGACAAAAAATAATTCTAAATACTGCAAAATTATTTTGCAAAACATGTGAATAAAAAAAGGGGGGGCTAACTTCGTCCCTAATTGTCCTAGGACAATTGTTTTTCTTTCTAAATGTGTTTAAAAATTTAGTCTTTCCAAATATGAAAAAATAATTTTTCTACGGGTAACGGTTAAAAAGTTATTCTAATTGTTTATAAGTCAGCAAAAAATCGACGTGATTTTGCAAAATAATTTTACATTGTTTAAAATTAATTTTTGTCTTTTTCCTTATTTAAGTCAATAGTATAAATGTTCTTCTTCCATAAACTGTCAGAAATCTTACTGTAACCTCATAATTTTCTGACTTATAGTGTTGCAAAAAAATGAATTTGGGAAAAACAACTTAAATAACTTTTAAACTATTTGACCAAAAACTTTGAAATTTAAAATATAATTTAAGCACCAGAACTCTCAGCAATTCGTGAAACTAAATTTTTTGTGTAGTATGGACATCTATAAATCTATATTAATAACCTATATATTTCATGCAGCCGATTTTGATGATATGCATAGTTATAAACAAATAAAGATCAAAAAACGGTAAATTTTCGCTTTTTTCTACTAGAACTAAAAAGTAAAGTATTTTAAACAAATTTGAGAGTGAGAAACTCATAAATCGTATAAAAAACTTCAATATGGCGTTCTCTGAATATGTCTGTCTTTATTGGTTGCTTAGAAAATTGCAAAATAAATCATAAATTTTGAGTTTATATAAATATTCATAACTTATGTAAAAATTAACTTAGAAAGTTCTTATTACACGGAATGCTGAAACTTCTGGTGCTTAAATTATACTCTAAATTTCAAAGCAATTGGTTAAATAGTTTTAAGGTATTTCATTTGTTTATCCCAAATTAATTTTTTTTTGCAACGCTATAAGTCATAAAATGATGAATTTACACTAATATTTTGGATAGTTTATGAAAGAAAAAGATTTATACTATTAATTTAATTAAAAAACAAATGACAAAAAATAATTCTAAATACTGCAAAATTATTTTGCAAAACATGTGAATAAAAAAAGGGGGGGCCTAACTTCGTCCCTAATTGTCCTAGGACAATTGTTTTTCTTTCTGAATGTGTTTAAAAATTTAGTCTTTCCAAATATTAAAAAAATAATTTTTCTACGGGTAACGGTTAAAAAGTTATTCTAATTGTTTATGAGTCAGCAAAAAATCGACGTGTTTTTGCAAAATAATTTTACATTGTTTAAAATTACTTTTTGTCTTTTTTTTTGTTTAAGTCAATAGTATAAAATGTTCTTCTTCCATAAACTGTCAGAAGTCTTACTGTAACCTCATAATTTTCTGACTTATAGTGTTGCAAAAAAAAATGAATTTGGGAAAAACAAATTAAATAACTTTTAAACTCTTTGACCAATAACTTTGAAATTTAAAATATAATTTAAGCACCAAAACTCTCAGCAATTCGTGTAGTAAGAAGACTCTAAGTTAATTTTTGCATAAGTTATGGATAATTTATAAAAACTCAAAATTTATGAATTATTTTGCAATTTTCTAAGCAACCAATAAGGATAGAAATATTCAGCGAACACCATATTGAAGTTTTTTATAAGATTTATGAGCTTCTTACCCTCAAATTTGTTTAAAATGCTTAAGTTTTTAATAATAGACGGAAAAAGAAAAAATTTACCGTTTTTTGATCTTCATTTGTTTATAACTATGTATATCATCAAAATGGGCTGTAGGAAACATAGGTTATTAATGGAGATATCCATACTACTAAAAAAAAATTGGTTTCGGCCTGGAGGGGGATGTGTCACGACAAAAATCTTATTTCTCTGGACTATAATACGTGGCTAAAGAGTTCTAAAAACAATAATTGTTTTTTTATATAAAAGCATAAATTAAAGGAATAACACAGAAAACACAAAATATCGCCGACATAACTTAACCTATAAAATGGCAACAATCTCAAAATTTCATAGATGTCAATAGTGTCAAAATATAATAACAGTGGAGCAAACTTGCCTGACTTGCACCAATTACAAACAAGCATTACGGTGCGATAAATTTGAATTACTCCTCCTTGTTTCAAAACAGGGTATATTATATTCTATTCTTACATTGTTATTAGCTAAATAATACGGATATTATAAATCATCCAAAAACAGTAATATTTAGTACATGCCTTTTAGCTTATTTCCTCTAGTAATTTTAAATTCCTCGAGTTCATTTTTAATCAAAGAAAATAATTATACTCTGGGCTAATTAGCAAAATTCATGGAAAAGTTATTTACCAGCAATTTTATTGCTGGAATCGAATTATAAGATCCTATATATTAATAATATAGTTATGCAAAGTCAGCAGATAGTGTGCTACTTTTTTTATAAACAAAATGGCGCCGACAAATCGTATTTTTTTCAATTATTTCTCTATAACTCCGAAGATTTTAACTTTACAACAAAAACACCCAAACAAAAATTCACCGCAATTAAATTCTGCATAGAGATATGTTTTTCACGATTTGCTCCGACGAAAATTTTCCTCGGAAAATGCGGGTTTTCCTAACAAAAATTTTAATTTTCAAATAAAGTTTTAGGTAAGTAATTATTAATCAATAATTAAATAACTTAGTGACATCAAATCTTTCTTAGTATAGATTGTAATTCCAGAAGGCGGTGAAAATTAAACGAATATTTTAGCAACAATTCAATTGTTAATAAACAATTTTCGATCGCAATAATAACCAAAATAATCATGATATATTGATCAAACGTATAAAGGTTATAAATATGAGATGCTTATTTAATATTTAATCGACAAAATATAAATTTTTCTTTTTTTTGCATAATCTTTAAATTTTGAAAAAAAAAATAGTTATAATACGCTGGTCTAATTAGTAAAGTACAAAGAAAGGTTATTTACCAGCAATTTTATTGCTGGAATCGAATTATAAGTCCTATATATTATTAATATAGGTATGCAAAGTCCGCAGATAGTGTGCTACTTTTTTTATAAACAAAATGGCGCCGACAAATCGTATTTTTTTCAATTATTGCTCTATAACTCCGAAGATTTTAACTTTACACCAAAAACACTCAAATAAAAATTCACCCCAATTAATTTCTACATAGAAGCATGTTTTTTCCGATTTGCTCCGACGAAAATTTTCCTCGGAAAATGTGGGATTTCCCAACAAAATCTCGAATTTTCAAATAAATTTTTTGGGCCAATAATTATTTATCAATAATTATAAAGCTTGGTGAAATAAAAGCTTTCTTGGTATAGATTATAAATTCAGAAGCCGGTGAAAATGAAACGAATATTTTAGCAACAATTCAATTGTTAATTAAAAATTTTCAGTCGCAATAACAACCAAAATAATCATGATATATTGATCAAACTTAGAAAGATTATAAAGGTGTGATGTCTATTTAATATTTTGTCGACAAAATATAAATTTTTCATTTTTTTGCATAATCTTTAAATGTTTAAAAAAAATTGTTTTAAAAAAGTTAACATTTCTCAGAAATTGTTTATTATATTCTAATTTTATAAAATACTTAAAATGCGTATTTCATAGGTCTTGAAAATGAATGCTTTAAAAAAATGTTCCAGCCATTTGCAAAAAAGTTATGAAACAGCAAAATAAATATACGAAATCTCCGTTGTTTATAATTTGTTTTAATTGTTTCAAAGCTTAAAAGTGAGTCTATGGTACAATATAATTACTCACAAAGAATGTCAAAAATTAGTGCAATGGTTATATTTTAATCAAAGATTAAACATACTTTTTTTTGTAATTTTTAGCGCAAAAGTAGGCCTGATACAGAGTCGGAGCTAAAATGTTCACTCGAAGCGACTGACACGCAGCATATATT
The DNA here is from genome assembly GCF_917563875.1 of Diabrotica virgifera virgifera. Taxonomy (NCBI): domain Eukaryota; kingdom Metazoa; phylum Arthropoda; class Insecta; order Coleoptera; family Chrysomelidae; genus Diabrotica; species Diabrotica virgifera. The sequence goes on from NC_065443.1 coordinate 269,585,082, forward strand.
ATTTATAAAAGTGTACGTCTCGCGCGGCCGGTCGTCGCTCCGAGTGAAAATTTCAGCTACAGTGCTGTATTATTCTACTTTCGCGCGTGTAAATTACAAAAAAATATATTTATAATCTTTAATTAAAATATAACCATTAAATTGATAATCGTTATTTTTTTGTAAATAATTAGCTTGTACATTATACTCACTTCTACGCTTTGAAAGAATTAAAAAACTATATAAACACCGTAGTAATCGTATGTTAATTTTGCTGTTTCATAACTTTTTTGTAAATGGTTGCAAAAAAGTTTTAAAGCATTCATTTTCAAGATATTTGAAATGGGCATTTTAGCTATTTGTTAAAGTTACAATATAATAAAAACTTTCTGAGAAACGTTAATTTGTTTATAACTATTTTTTTTAAACATTTAAAGATTATGGAAAAAAATAAAAAAATTATATTTTGTCGACAAAATGTTAAAAAGGCATCTCATGTTTATAAAATTTCAAAGTTTGATCAGTGTATCGTAATTATTTTGGTTATTATTGCGACCGTAATTTATTAATTAGCAATTGAATTGTTGCTAAAATATTCGTTTAATTTGCATCAGCTTCTGGAACTATAATCTAAGCTAAGAAGGCTTTTAAGTCACCAAATTATTTAAATATTGGTAGATAATTACTTATCTAAAACTTTATTTGAAAATTAAAGATTTTGTTGGGAAAACCCGCATTTTCCGAAGAAAATTTTCATCGGAGCAGATCGGGAAAAACACGTCTCTATGCAGAATTTAATCACGGTGAATTTTTATTTGAGAGTTTTTGTTGTAAAATTAAAATCTTCGGAGTTATAGAGCAATAATTGAAAAAAACACGATTTTCTGGCGCCATTTTTCTTTATAAAAAAAGTAGCACACTATCTGAGGACTTTGCTTACCTATATTATTAATATATAGGATCTTATAATTCGATTCCAGCAATAAAATTGCTGGTAAATAACTTTTCACAAAAATGGCCTGTTCTCCGATAATCAGCCCAGACTATTATAATCTTACAAACCAAAACCGAGCTCTGTAAACAACTCTTTTAAAATTACGGAAAGAAGACAAACGAGGCAACGCAATAGCCAGTTACGTGGATTTATGGATAATTAGCGCCCTCTTCTTCTGTCTAAACGACAAAACATTCTTCTCGTGCGGCCGATTTGATTAATCTAACGCCGGCCCGGTTGGTGGAGTTGGGATAAACTACGTCATAAAAGTAAATAAATCCCTAAAGCAAGGACACAACAAAGGCGAAATATTGGCCTCTTTGCTCACATCTAAAGTTTGTATAAAAGTTGTTTTGTTAGGTTTTGGTGAAAACAAATCTCTAAGACAGTGTTGGGCTACCACATTTTAACCCTTTGTAAGTTATTTCATAAAACTCGATTAAATCCTGCACATTTGCTGATTTTGCTAATAAAAGAATGAAGAGTTTGTAGCCTTAATTTTTATTCATGTTTGATAGATATTTTATAAGATACCGAACTTATTTATATTTTTTATATCTATGGAACATGTTTTTGTTACAAGTCATTGACATTAGTATAAGATACTAGTTCGACAAGGTAGTATTGGTCTCAAGATTGTATACTATGGTGTTAAGCATAGTATATATTTTATTCTTATAGTCAAAGCCCGAATTTCAGGCACTCCTAGGTTTGACTAAGCAATCCTCAGGTCTGACTGACGGTCTTAGTCAAAGCCCGAAACAAATTACAGTTTCGGCCTTTGACTAGTCAAACCTAGGAGAGACTAGGTTGGTCAGGCAAAGGTCGAAATTTAATTTTATGAAACCGGGTTTGACTAGTCAAACCCCGATCAGCCATTAAAATGTCGTAATTTGTTAGATTAGGTTTATAGTGCAGTCACTAAAGGTTTTCACCTACGATTTCGTTAAACCTTCATCGATTTTCATGAAAATTGGTGAGCAGTTAGAGGATACCTCAAGGAATAAAGGTGATATGATGCTAACTTGCGCTTTTACCCTGGGGGTGGATGCCACCCCTTTTCTGGGGTGAAAATTATTTTATTAAAAATAATACCATAAATCGATAGAGGGACAAATTCTAAGCAAAATTTGTTATATTAAATTATTAACATAAATCAATACCTTTTGAGTTATGAAAGATTAAAAATTTTATTTTTTCGTAAGAAAATGCATGTTTTAATGCTGCTTTTCACGTATAAACCAAAAACTGTTAGCTTTTACAAAAAAGTTATTCTTACCAAAATTGAAGACAATAAAAATTGAATACACTATTCACTCAAAGTACTAAACTATTTTTAATTAAAAGTGAGTTACAGCCTATTGAATGTACCTATATTTTTTTCGATGAGTACTCAAATCTAAGCATTCATGCTTAAATAACGGGAAAACGATGCATTTTATAAAATATACCTGTTAAACACTTATCAAAGTACTTTAGAATACCTAACAAATGACTTCCAGAAGAAGTTAATAGCATCAAAGCTAAGCAAGTTATGATGAAACAAATAGAAACCCTTCGATTTTTTTAGGAAAAAGTGAAAAATAAAACATACGCCATTTCCACAAAAATTAAAATTTATAGTAATCCTTACAAAAAGTTTCTTTGTATTAGCATAAATAATGATTTTTACAATTTTCAACGGTTTAGAATGCATACTAAAAAAAAGATATAATTTAAAAAATCAGAATTTTTAAAATTATGGTCATTTTCATTTTCTTTTGAAAATAACTATAAAAATACTCAATATACGTAAAAAATGGCAAATAAGCAAATTTTAGTTTTTTCTATATCAAATAATATACCTGTTTAACTATTTCTGTAGGGTGAAAAATAACCGAGATAGAAATGTTTAAAGCTTAAATTTTGCTGCGAGCACCATTTAACCATTTAATCTTTGATTTTTAAAAAAGTAAGGTGATTTTTAAATTACCTTTCAAACCGTTTTTAGGTAAACCTGATATATTAAAAATTAGCGGAGTTATAAAAAAAACCATAACATTTTTGGAAAAATTTTTAAAAGTTAAGGTTTGAAAAATTTTTGGAGCATAAATTTTAATGCTATTAACTTGTTCGGTATCTCATTTCATATATATTTATAAGTACTTTCACAAATATTTAATAAGTTTATGTTATAAAATAAATCATTTTCCCGTAACTTAAGCTTGAATACTTAGATTTGGGTACTCGCCGAAAAAAAATATGCATTAAATTACCTCTAACTCACCTTCAGTTAATATTAGAAGGTGTTTTTAGTAAGGAGTTTATTTAATTTTTCATTAGCTTCAATTTTGGTAATAATAACTTTTTTGTAAAAACTTATAATTTTTGAGTTACCTATGAAAAATCTGTTAATAACTCAAAAAGTTTTGATTTATTTTAATAACTTTATATAACAAATTTTGCTTAGAATTTGTCCCCCTATCTAATTATGGGGTTATTTTTATTAAAATAATTTTCACCCCGAAAAGGGGTGGCATCCACACCCAGGGTAAAAGCGAAAGTTGGCACCATGTCACCTTTGTTCCTTGAGATATCCTCTAACCACTCACCAATTTTCATGCAAATCAATGGAGGTTGAACGAAATCGGAGGTAATAGCTCATATCCACCTTCAGTGACTCCACTATTAATAAAACGTCATTTTTTAATTTTAATGTATATTATTTTGATATTGTCGTAATTAAAATAAAAAAATTAGTGTTTATTCTCACATGTTGAGGTATTATGGCATTTACAGTTGCACAATACGTTGTTAGACCTTTTACATAATTTTAAAGAGTATTTCTTATTGCAGTAGCATTTTATACAGCCTTGTGCTCCAAATTTAGAAACTTTTGTACCAATTTCTCGTAGAGACAGTTTAACTTTTATAACATCTTCGAAATTAAGAAAATTCTCTTTGCATTCTCTTATTTGATTTCTTGAAAAAAGTGTGTTGATTGTTCCATATTTCGTACCAACTCTATATAAACCGTCAATTGTTTTATCTTGTATGAAGTATGATACCCAAAATATTTCGAGCATCTCCTTTGATTCTATCAAAGCTGGGGATAGGTATTTGTTAGTTTTTCCGATCGAAATTGGAGGAAATTTTTTTTCACTTAATTGTTTCATAGGATTAGCCTGGGCATGAAGACCTTCAATCGTCTTTTCTTTATTTATTTTAATCTTTTCTATCTGTGCACAACGCATGCATGTATCTTTTCTTTCAAAACCTTCATAGTATGCACCAAGTGTGCTGTCAGCGCACACAGCATGTGCCACCTGATAAGAAATTATGTACGTATGTGCGTCAGAGCTATCTTTTTGGCAAATACAACAAACCACATCTTACGAAGTAATCTGAATTGTTTGACAATGTTGTTCTTCTCCTAGTGATGACGGTCCAGGGGCTTCGTTAGTATTATGGTGATCCTTAGTTTTTTCTCCGATTGCAATATCTTCTTTCAAAGTTGACGATGACATTATCATTCCGTCTGTTTGTGCTAAAATAAAATTCATATACTTAGTCAAACCAAATTACGTGTAAATAATAATCAAACTTCGTTCGCTCAACTAAGATGCACTTTGACAGATTCAGAGTAGGAAACGTACAACACAAAAAATAAAAACCTATATTTTTCAAAAGGTATATGTATTTAATTTCGTTTTTTCTTTTTTGCCATTTGTTAATTGTCTTCTGCGAACTTTGAGGCTCTTGTTATCTTCTGCCTAACTGGGGTTTGGAGGGACGGATCTATCTCTCAAAATATTAAGATGGGACTGGTGAGTGCCCTTGTGTTCTCAGTGTTTCTGTACGGGGCAGAGACTTGGACTCTTCGCGCATGCGAGCGCCAAAAATTGATGCCTTTGAGATGTGGTGCTGGAGAAGAATGCTGCGCATACCTTGGACAGCTCATAGGACAAACGTTTCTATTCTAAACCAACTCAGTATTAAAAAAGGCTGTCCACAATATGTCTGCAACGAATCCTACAATTCTTTGGTCACGTGGTTCGCAGAGGTGACGACAGTTTGGAGAGATTAATTGTTTCTGGAAACGTTCCGGGGAAAAGATCAAGAGGACGATCACCAACTAGATGGTCCGACCAAATAAAAAATTCAGCTGGAAACTAATTCTGCGAAGCTCTTAGAGCAGCTGAAGAAAGGGACCAATGGAGAAACATTGTTAGGAATATTGGAAGAAATCACGATCCTCAGTAATGGGGATTTATTTTTTATTATCCCCATTTCCATTTATAATCCATGGGGATTTATTTTATTGGGAATTATAATTAAGGATATATTTTTTTTCGCACCCCCTTAACGAACTCCCCTGCATTAAAAGCCAGTAATATGTTAGAGGTACATTTTCAGGGTACGAGGTTTCACCCCATGTAAAAATCTGACGCGCTAGAGTAACTGTAAAAATCGCAGCTTGGAATCCCCTACCATTGATTATTTTGTGTAAAATAGATCGCAATAAAATCGATATCAAAAAATTACTTGCGTATGGCGTATCTACAAATCTTTTTAGTTTATTTGTTTTTTAATGATGACTCTAGATTCTTATCTTTTAAGCAAGCTTAAAAAATTTAAATTTTTTAAGTGGAATATCCACTTTCTAATTTAAAAAGCTTTCTAGCTTATTTTTCGCAATTTCCTTTTCACAGCGAAGGGAGATTAAGTCTTTGACCTTCATTCGAATTCAGTAGGCTCTATTTTCATTTGATAATGACAGGATAACAAATCGTCTGCATTTATCTTTTTTTTCTCTTACAATATACTCGTAGCATTGGAGTCGATCACGAATTTGTTTTACAATGAGCCACGTGTTCGGAGTATTTTTCTTTTCGAAGCGTTTTGTTTATTTGGGAGTTTTTCTTTAAGAAAATTGTTTCAGTATCTAAATACTTGTTTGCTATTTACATTATAGTATAAGATCCGAATAGGAGGTCAAAATGTACCCATCTGCTTGCCAAAGGAAATTTTTTTTATTAAATTCCATACATAGACACATATCTCTAGCATGGGTTGCCTATCAAAATCGTGTCATAGCTATCCTTAAAGGGGGGCCGAAAAGGTTGAAATCAATATTAGTCTAGGCGCCAAATAGAGGTCACCTTGTCATTTTCAATTCTGATGGACAAACTTAACGGTTTCTTATGGATTTTTGGCTGCTGATTACGAATTTCGAGGGTGGATTTCGATCCGAGTGGTCAAAAAATTGTTATAAACAATTTAATTGTTTATAAGGCTCTGGCTCATAAACTAAAAAAGATAGAAAAAATGTTTCAAATAAAATTTGTTTCTTAATAAAAACGAAGAAACAGCCGTTTACTAAACTTAAATCCGACAATTAAAACTCAAGATATTGTAAAATGAGTGCACAATGCAAATTGCAAATTGCAAAATAAGTATTTTTCGAAGCTTTATCGATCGTAACTCGGCTTCTACGCATGTAAATGAACCTTATAAGGTGTCCTTTTAAAGCTTAATTAAGAGGCTTCCAAACAAAGTTTGTTAAATTATTTGATCTTCATTTGTTTTAAAGTTATACCCGTTTGAAGTTATAATTTTCTTAAAAATATTGTACATTCATTTGTTTATAAGGGTTTCAAGCAAATTTGAGCTATAAACATTTATACTTTAATTAACAATAATGATAGAAAAACTCAAAAGGAACAATTTGAGCTTATGAAACTGTTATATGAGTAACTGAGATACCGTGAATTTCAGCTTTTTACATCTGCATAAATTCTTCGAGCAATTTTTACATACACATGTTGGTACTAAATCTGATTTTGAAGGCATTAAAATTAAAACTTTTTGGGGCTTCAGAGTCTCATTATCTATAAGATATCCATATACAAGTGGATCAAGTTCTTTTGCAGAATCTTCGACGCACGTTAATTGTGTGTACACCATATAAAATGCTCGTTTTATATGTAAGTGGATTGAGTTTGATGTTGATGGCATATCTTTAACAAGAGAAATGCCTCCTTCAACAAGAGAAAACAAGAGAAAAATCTTTACGAAGATTTGCTGTTTCAATTATACGTGCACAACCGTTCTCAGTAGAAGAAACTGTGATGTTGATATTTTTTTGGCATATAATACACAATTTATTATTGCAAAATTATTCATTATTGCAACGAATCAATATCACATTACACTATTAAGAGACAATGACTTTGTTGTAAAAAATAGACAGAATTGACAGTAGTATATTATATTATTGTAGACATTGATAGACATATTAAGAATAGTCAAGGCTTCCTGTGCAAAATAGTGTAACACGAGAGCAGTCGATCGGTATATTTTCCATGATATTTATTACTGACTGTGAGTTGATCTTGAGCCTCAGAGCCTATTTTATTATCAATATCTTGGCCAAAAATAAACCTATGAACACTTTCCTAAACTCAAAATACACCTTCTTGGTTTTTCTACTACTAGTTTTAATTAAAGTATAAATGTTTATTGCTCAAATTTACTAAAAACCCTTATACAAAAATAATGTACAAATTATTTAAGAAAATTATAACTTCAAACGAGTATAACTTTAGAACAAATGAAGATAAAGTAATTTGACAACTTTGTTTGGAAGTCTATTAATTAAGCTTTAAAATGAGACCACGAAAAGCTCATTTTACTGCGTAGAAGCCAAGTTACGATTGATAAAGCGTCGAAAAATTAATTGACTAATTGACTATAAGCCGATCTTCCGCCTCATACGCCTCATAGCGCTCCATTAAAATATCGACATCTTGGCCAAAAATAAACTTATGAACATTTTCGTAACCTCGAATTGTTCCTTTTGAGTTTTTCTATGATTATTGTTCATTAAAGTATAAATGTTATAGCTTAAATTTGCTTGAGACCCTTATAAACAAATAAATGTACAATATTTTTAAGAAAATTGTAACTTCAAACGGGTATAACTTAAAAAAAAAATGAAGAGCAAGTAATTTAACAAACTTTGTTTGGAAGCCTGTTAAGTAAGCTTTAAAACGACACCTTCTAAGGCTCATTTGCATGCGTAGAAGCCGCGTTACGATCGATAAAGCTTCGAAAAATACTTATTTTGAAATTTGCAATTTGCATTGTGCACTAATTTTACAATATCTTGAGGTCTAATTGTTAGATTTAAGTTTAGTAAACGGTTATTTCTTCGTTTTTTATTAAGGAACAAATTTTATTTGAAACATTTTTTTTATCTCTTTTAGTTTAGGAGCCAGAGCCTTATAAACAATTTATAAACAATTAAACTGTTTGTAACAATTTTCTGACCACTCGGATCAAAATCCCCCCTCGAAATTCGTAATCAGCAGCCAAAAATCCGTAAGAAACCGTTGAGTTTGTCCATCAGAATTGAATATGACACGGTGACCCCTCTGGCGCCTAGACTATATTCCAAACACATTGTTTTTTGAAAGTATGGTAGGATTATTTTATTTTTAAATCCAATAGGCATATTTAGTACAATTCATAGATTACTCAAGAAAAAATTCAAGGAAAAATATTGAAAAATTGGCCAACGGTGGCAAATTTTTTAAAGACACCTCAAAAAATAATTAATTTTGCGGTGGATATCAGAACTCATCAAAATCCATAAGGAAAAATTTCCTGTAGCTGGCTGTATACCATTAATTAAAAAAATTGAAGAAAAATCTTCTGCGTAAAAGGTATATTTATTTAAAACCCCAATAAATGGCTACATTAAAAGACAGAAGGTTTCCGCTCTAAAGAGAGCATCATCAGCGTTCTAAGCCTAAAATAAATTCAACCATAAATAGTTAAGTCAAGAGTAAAAATTTAAAGGTTGACCAAGACAAAAAATTAGGTTATATTTACAAGCTCTACATGCTAAGCCACCAAATATACATGGGTTAAAACCCTTAAAATGCCGACCAAAAGTCTTACATTGGAATATTATATAGCAAACCCTGTGGCGATGGGTGAAATTTAAACAAGATATACCTCAAAGCATCATATGACTATACGACGTGTATGTGGGTGGTTGAGTTGATTTCTTTGTCTTCACAAAGAGAAAGGTATAAGCCAACTAATTACAGGTGACAGGTATGAAAGCGTTTCTGACTGATGACAGTACGAGACATACGGTCCAACATGAAGAAGTTTTCTTCATGTTTTGAGGTATATCTTGTTTAAATTTCACCTACCGCCAGGGTGTGATATATAATATGCCAATGTAAGACTCTTGGTCGGCATTTTAAGGGTTTTAACCCATGTATCTTTGGTGGCTTAGCATGTAGAGCTTGTAAGTATAACCTAATTTTTTATCTTGGTCAACCTTTAAATTTTTATTATTGTCTTCACTAATTATGGTTGTACTTATTTTAGGCTTAAAACACTGATGATGCTCTCTTTAGAGCGAAAACGTTCTGTCTTTTAATGTAGCCCTTTATTGGGGTTTTTAAATAAATATACCTTTTACACAGAAGATTTTTTCTTCAATTTTAGAACTCATCACTGAATCATGGTAAACAAAAAATTCAAAAAGTTGTATTGGCTTATGAGGTTATCGAGGTAACGCTGTTAAGTTTTTTTAGTTCTATTTAAATTTAACTTTTTGATAAAACTCAGAAGTCAAAATAACGGATTCTTTTGAAAGAGGGTGAAAATTAACATATTTATTATCATTAAACAAAAAATCAGCATACAACAAAAACTATCTCGACAGCATTAACTCAAGAAATGTCTAAAGAAAATATATACAAAATTCCGAGTGAGTCGGTCAAGTAGTTTTTGAGTAACAATATCTACAGCCTGATAAAAGCAGTTTTGAGAAAAACTCTTTTAAAGTATTGTAATCTTTTATTTTCAATTTCTTTTTTGTCTGTCAAATGGTAAAATGATGCACACCGGAATATCTTTTTGAATAGCTGAGTAATTTACAAAAGAAAATAGAAACAGCTGTTGAGCGTTGTTCACTACGTTCAAGCGTGCTGGCGCTAACCTGCTGCAAATCGAATCGAAGCTAGGGCTATTCAACACTTTCCCTACCTCCCTACCTTCGACTATTTTTATAGCAAGTTCGTGCCAACGCGCTTGAGCGTAGTGAGAAACGGTCAAAAGCTGTTCTTATTTTCTTTTGTAAGTTGCTCCGCGATTTAAAAACCTATTTCGGTGTGCATCACTTTACCATTTGAGAGACAAAAAAGAAATTGAAAATAAAAGTTGACAATACTTTAAACGCGTTTTTCTCAAAACTGATTTTTTCAGGCTATAGATATTGTAACTCAAAAACTACTTAAACAACTCACCTGGAATTTTGTATATATTTTCTTTAGACATTCCTTGAGGTAACGCTGTCAAGATATTTTTATTTTAAGCTTATTCTTTGTTTAAAATAATAAATATGTTGATTTTTAGCATTTTTGCAAAAAAAAATATTTAGATTCCTGAGTGATATAAAAAATCAAAATTAGTAGTGTAGGAAACAAAGGTTGAACCTTGCAAAATGGACACAAGTCCGGTTTTATTTTTTTTCTGGTATATCAAGGGGTGCTTATTATAAGACTAACTTTTTCTGACAAAATTTCGCCCCGGAACCTCCCTTTTCACCCCTTTAAAGGGGGTAATTTGTGGTTATTGCGGAACGTAGCCCTTCCTGTAACTTTTACAAAAAATTTATTTTATAGAAATATGAAGAGGACTATATTTTCTACGATCTATTTCCGACACCATCTCTCTATCATCAACCATTTAGCGGGGGTGGCGCCCTAAAGTTGACAAATTTTTAAAAAAGATGTTTTTAAAAAAAATTTATTTTTCCCTAACTGTAACGGAAATTAAGAAAAAATCTTGCGGCAATTATTCACAAATAATTGACTGATTTTTTGGTATAGGTTTCACTTAAGGGTAATTGCCCTTTTTTTAATTACAGGGTGTTACATTTTAAAAAACCTCTTTTTATACCATCTGAACCGTTTATGCTAGAGTAAAAAGACTTTCAGCGATTACCCATGTACTGGTGCTATTTACAAATTTGTATAATGCACCCCCATTTTTTCCCCGGAACCACCCCAAAAAAAAGAAGAATTAATAAATAAATTGATTTTCTTGGAATCCTTCACACACAATGCCCTTTATTAATATGCTTCATATATCATTTTGTGCACGTTATTATTACCCATGCATGGACACTAAAAGCAATTTCCTAGTGCAACCCCTGTAGCAAAAAAAAAATAAATAAAATGGGGGGTTGAAATTTTTTTTTTGTTTTTTGCTTTTTGATCTATATGGGCATATGCTTCATCAATAGTGCTTTTCAAAAATATATATGGTTATTGCAACATCTCTGCGAAAACCACCCCTATCCTTGAAAATATACTGCAGAAACTACCCCTATCCCTTGGCGAGCATGTTTTTACGATTTTCTCATTACCTATGTATTCTTTTTAAACAAAACTTATACAAGGTTAAAGACCACTATTTACTCTAAAAATTATGTCCTATTCATTTTTTCGTATAAGCAACCGTTACGGCACAGTGGCGCCGTAAACCTCATATATGCTTTGGCGGGCTACAGTTTTTGTTTTTTTTTTTTCGTCATCTGTTCGTTTTATTGATAAAGTACTTATGCAAAATAAAACAACACAGTGTAACCTACAAATTATGACTTATGCACATTTTACATTCTTTGCTCCCCAAAGCCACAGTGGTGGCCCAAATAAATTTTTGCATATTTTCGCCACCTACATGCATTTTATTGCATTAATGCTACCTTAACAGCACAAAATTTACCCTTAGGTGGTCGTTACGCAGTTTCGGATCCAGGGAGGGTGATGGGGGTGATCACCTCCCCCCACTCAAACCAAGTGATATTATATTCAAAGATTATAAAAATATTCATTTATTTTTATAGAAATTTAACCAATTGGCACCCCCCTCTTAATTATGCTGGATCCGCCACTGTCGATTAAGCATAAAAAGTTATTCTTATAAAAATAATATTAATATAATATAAGTATTTCTATAAAAATAAATGAATATTTTTATAATCTTCAAATATAATATCACTTGGTTTGAGAGGAGTGGGGGTGATCGCCCCCATCACCCCTCCCTGGATCCGCCACTGCTTAGCGACCACTTAGGGGTGAATATTGTGCTATTAAGGTAGCATTAACGCAATAAAATGCGTGTAGGTAGCGAAAATATGAAAAAATTTATTTTGGGCCACCACTGTAGCTTTGGGGAGCAAAGAATGTAAAATGTGCATATGTCATGATTTGTAGGTTACACTGTGTTGTTTTATTTTACATAAGTACTTTATCAATAAAACAAACAGATGACGAAAAAATAAACAAAAACTGGAGCCCGTCAAAGCATATATGAGGTTTACGGCGCCACTGTGCCGTAACGGTTGCTTAAACGAAAAAAATGAATAGGACCTAATTTTTAGAGTAAATAGTGGTCTTTAACCTTGTATAAGTTTTGTTTAATAAAAATGAATAGGTAATGAGAAAATCGTAAAAACATGCTGGATAAGGTATAGGGGTAGTTTCTGCAGTATATTTTCAAGGATAGGGGTGGTTTGCGCAGGGATGTTGCAATAACCATATATATTTTTGAAAAGCACTATTGATGAAGCATATGCCCATATGGATCAAAAAGCAAAAAACAAAAAAAAATTTTCAACCCCCCATTTTATTTATTGTTTTTGGCTACAGGGGTTGCACTAGGAAATCGCTTTTAGTGTCCATGCATGGGTAATAATAACTTGCACAAAATGATATATGAAGCATATTAATGAAGGGCATTGTGTGTGAAGGATTCCAAGAAAATCACTTTATTTATTAATTCTTCTTTTTTTTTGGGTGTTTCCGGGGAAAAAATTGGGGTGCATTATACAAATTTGTAAATAACACCAGTACATGGGTAATCGCTGAAAGTCTTTTTACTCTAGCATAAACGGTTCAGATGGTATAAAAAGGGGTTTTTTAAAATGTAACACCCTGTAATTAAAAAAAGGGCAATTACCCTTAAGTGAAACCTATACCAAAAAATCAATAATCTATTTGTGAATAATTTCCGCAGCATTCCTTTTTAATTTCCGTTACAGTTAGGGAAAAATATATATTTTTTAAAAACATCTTTTTTAAAAACTTGTCAACTTTGGGGCGCCACCCTTGCTAAACGGTGGATGATAGAGAGATGCTGTCGGAAATAGATCGTAGAAAATATAGTCCTCTTCATATTTCTATAGAAGAAATTGTTAATAAAAGGTACAGGAAGGGCTACGTTCTGCAAAAACCATAAATTACCCCCTTTAAAGGGGTGAAAAGGGGGGTTCCGGGGCGAAATTTTTTCAGAAAAAGTTAGTCTTATAATAAGCACCCCTTGATATGCCAGAAAAAAAATAAAACCGGACTTGTGTCCATTTTGCAAGGTTCAACCTCTGTTTCCTACACTGTAAATGACAATGTATATATAAATTATATATAAATTATATATAAATTATATATAAATTAAATAAATAATAAAACAAAACAAAAAAACTTGACAGCTTTACTTCGAGAAACTGATAAGCTAATAAAATCTTTTTGACTTTTTTGTTTAACATGATTCAATGATGAGTTCTGATGTCCACCGCAAAATTCATTATATTTTGAGGTGTCTCTTAAAAAATTGCCACCGTTGGCTTATTCTTAAGTATTTTTCCTTGAATTTCTTCTTGAGGAATCTATGAATTGTACTGCATAATATGGCCATTTAATTTAAAAATAAAATAATTCTACCATATTTTAAAAAGATATATGTTTGGAATATTGATTTCAACCCGTTCGGCCACCCTTAAGGAAATATTTGTCTGTGTATGAAATTTAATAAAAAAAATGTTTTATCCGGCAAGCAGATGGTTACATTTTGACCTCCTATTCGGATCTCGTACTATTACATCTAATATAAAAAATATAGGTAGTAGTGGTAGTGGAGCAAAGTATGCTAAATGTGCAGTCACTCGAGTGCTTTGGGGACCTATTAGGTTGTGAAGAGTAGGTCCTAAAACCAAAAAAAGTTAAGTAAAGTTCTCTGTTTTAGTGGGCGCTTGCCATTTTTTAATTTAATTTTCCATTTCCAACAATCGTTTCTTCCGATTATAACGCTATCTATCCATAATTCGAAAAAATATTTCGAATAAAAGTTACTTATTTTTACGTAAGGAAAAAATGAGGGTTCCCATTTAAGATTTTAAAGTAACCCCCACCCCACCTCCGTGGGGGGTCGTGTTTGGTGCCATTCGATAGATTTTTCAAAAATATTGAATAAGTGTATTTTACAGTTTTTCGATCTGATGTTCATTTCGCGAAATATCGTGGGATTCGTATTTAAAATATTAAAGTTACCTCCCACCCTTCTCCGCAGGAAGTCGGGTTTGGTATTTCGATAGATTTTTATAAAATATTGAGCACATATTTTTTAGTTTTTCGATCTGTCATTCATTTCGCGAAATATTCGCTTTTTTCTTGAGAAATTTTGGGACTCACCCATTTCCTTACGCCCGGCTCAAATCGTCAGATTTTTAAAATATACACTCTTTTGCATGTATTTAACTTACCTTATCTTAATCTGACAATTTCGAGTTTTTTTAAGTATAGAGTTTTTTTCAGGCCCCCTTAACGAACTCCATTGTGTTAAGAGCCAATATATGGTAGAGGTACATCTACAGGTTACCAGGTTTCTCCCCATATGATAATCTGACGCGCTCGAGTAACTGCAAAAATCCCCACTTGGGCTCCCCTACCATAGTTATACAGGGTGTCCCGAAAAGATTGGTCATAAATTATACCACAGATTCTGGGGTCAAAAATAGGTTGATTGAATCTCACTTACCTATATACAATAGTGCACACAAAAAAAGTTACAGCCCTTTGAAGTTACAAAATGAAAATCGTTTTTTTTCATATATCGAAAACTCTTAGAGATTTTTTATTAAAAATGGACATGTGGCATTCTTATGGTAGCAACATCTTAAAAAAAAATTAAAGTGAAATTTGAGCGCCCCATAAAAATTTTATGGGGGTTTTGTTCCCTTAAACCCCCCCAAACTTTTTGTACGTTCCATTTAATTAATATTGTGGCACCATTAGTTAAACACAGTGTTTTTAAAACTTTTTTGCCTCTAAGTACTTTTTCGATAAGCCAGTTTTTATCGAGATATTTTGAATATTTGTCGAATCCACCACATATTTGTATATGGTTAAGTACGATTATAGAGACCTGTTGTAATCTGAAAATTCATTTATAATGTACATTTTTGGGTATATTTTTAAATAGAAGCCACATCTCGATAAACGGTGACTTATCAAAAAAAGACTAGAAGGCAAAAAAGTTTTAAAAACACTGTGTTTAACTAATGGTACCATAATAATAGTTTAATTGGAACGTTCACAAACATTTGGGGGGTTTAAAGGAACAAAACCCCCATAAAATATGTATGGGGTGGACAAATCTCACTATAATTTTGTTTTAAGATGCTCCTCCTGGGAGAATGATAAAAGTCCATTTTCAATAAAAAATCTCTGATAGTTTTCGATATATTGAAAAAAATCCATTTTCATTTTATAACTTCAAAGGGCTGTAACTTTTTTTATGAGCACATTTGTACTAAGGTAAGTTAGGTTCAATCGAACTATTTTTGACTCCAGAATGTCTGGTATAATTGATGACCAATCTTTTCGGGACACCCTGTATAAATGAAAATTTTATAATTATGTAGACTAGAAAAGAAGTTCCGAATGTAATAGACGGAGAGGCAGCGCTGCAAAATCTATTTGAATTTACGAAAGCTAGATTTTTCACAGTTGATTACTGTGAGTGTGTAGAGAAACATACTGCGGTCCGGTCGGTCAAGCGAAACGTAGAACAGGGGTTACTGAGAGGGTATCAAAGTTGCTTTCCTACGAAAGTAATTATTTCAATTTACTAAGGCTGAAAATCAGTACACACATTCTAAATTGAATATAAATAAAAGTTATTATAGTCGGTCAGCTGTATGACGGGACAGAGCCGGTCGGTCGGCCCCAATAGTCGATCGAGGAAATGAAGCATTTTGGCTCGCAATTTTTTCGTCCAGTATGGATTTACTTGAAATTTTCACAGAAGGTAGGGAATAGTCCAAGGATCATTTTCTATATCATGCCGCTATCATACGCTGAATCCTTGGGGGTGGTTGGGAATTTTTTATTACACTTTAACCATGTAATTCGACGCAAAAAGTGATTCTAAGAAAAAAATGTTTTTTATATTTTCTTCGTAAAACTAATATTTTTCGAGTTATTCGCGCTTGAAAATACCAGTTTTTCGACGAAAAAATCGACTTTTTTAGAGGGTTTTTTGAGAATACCTCGAAAAATATGCATTCAATCAAAAAAACTGTAGATATCAAAGTTGTATCTTTTAGTAACAGAAACCAAATTCTTTTCCAATAATATCTTTAAGACCAATACAAACCGAGATACGGCATGCTAAATGTTAGCTTTTTTCGTCAAATGCCTAATTTGAAATATTCAAAGCCAAATAATGGGAAAAATTTGCATTTTTCGAGAAAAACTTAAATTATTCTTTTTTCAAGTATATAATTGGGCCTTTCAAAAAAAAAATAATAAAAAGTTTCTAGCATTAAAATTAAGCGATTTATAATCAAAAAAATGTCGGTACCTGCTTTTCTCTACGAAAAAATCAGTGAAAACAACCCCCTAACTACCTTCCTAATTCAAAATTGGTCTTCACCTTTCTGTAGTTCCTTTTATATTAATTTATATTATCGATACACTCAAGGAGTTTGACCTATTTAAAATGACTAATTTTGGAAAAATATTATATCTCTCTGTGTACTGATTTTCAGCCTTAGTAAATGGATTTAATTAACTTCGTAGGAAAGCAACTTTGATAACCTCTCAGTAATGAGACCCCTCAAAAATGATTTTGTAGGATTTTTAAAGAGCTATAAGACTGTGTAAATTAAATTCCGTAAGATGCCTTAGTTTTTAATTGGGCGGGTTTAAATGGCTTGAAAAAGGGGGTGTTTGCTGGTAAATAGAGGATTTAAACAGTTATATCTGGCTAACTATTCACTGTAATCAAAATATATGCACAGAGTAATTTTAGTCATTAAAAAATCTACAATTCAGTAGTTTATAGTTTTGTAGTTTCAGTATTTTCGGAGATTTTTTTGAAGTAAAAGGTGAAAAATACCAAATTGCAAAAAATCAATTTTTCTTTAAACTCCAATTTTTCCAAAATTAGGCATTTTAAATAGGTCAAACTCCTTAAGTGTGTTATTAATATAAATGTTAAAGGAACTACAGAAAGGTCAAGACCAATTTTGAATTAGGAAGGTAGTTAGGGGGTTGTTTTCACTGATTTTTTCGTAGAGAAAAGCAGGTACCGACATATTTTTGTAAGTCGCTTAATTTTCATGCTAGAAAGTTTTTTATTATTTTTTTGAGAGGTCTAATTGCATACTTGAAAAAAGATTATTTAAGTTTTCCTCGAAAAATGCAAATTTTTCCCATTATTTGGCTTTGAATATTTCAAATTATGCATTTGACGAAAAAAGCTAACTTTTAACATGCCGTATCTCGGTTTGTATTGGTCTTAAAAATATTATGGGAAAAGAATTTGGTTTGTGTTACTAAAAGATACAATTTCAATATCTACAGTTTTTTTTATTAAATGCACATTTTTCGAGGTATTTTCCAAAAACCCTCTATAAATTCGATTTTTTCGTCGAAAAACTGTTATTGTCAAGAGCGAATAACTCGAAAAATACTAGTTTTACGAAGAAAATGTGAAAAACATTTTTTTCTTAGAATCGCTTTTTCCATCGAATTACGTGGTTAAAATGTAATAAAAAATTCCTACCACCGAGATGGGGTGGCAACCACCTCCAAGGTTTTAGCGTATGATAGCGGCATGATATATAAAATGATCCTTGGACTATTCCCTACCTTCTGTGAAATTTTCAAGTAAATCCATGTTGGACGAAAAAATTGCGAGCCAAAATGCTTCATTTCCTCAATCGATTATTGGGGCCGACCGACCGGCTCTGTCCCGTCATACAGCTGACCGACTACAATAACTTTTATTTATATTTAATTTAGAATGTGTGTACTGATTTTCAGCCTTAGTAAATGGAAATAATTACCTTCGTAGGAAAGCAACTTTGATACCCTCTCAGTAACCCCTGTTCTATATTTAGCTTGACCAAACGCAGTATGTTTCTCTACACAGTCACAGTAATCAACTGTGAAAAATGTAGCTTTAGTAAATTCAAATAGATTTTTCAGCGCTGCCTCTTGGTCTATAAGGATGGACTATAGGAATTTGGAGGGCATAAAATGTACATATACATATTATACAATGTGGAAGGCACTTATGGAATAAAATTATTTCTCTCCTTGTTTCAAAAAATTATAAAAAACGGTAAGACCCATCGATTTTTATATATAAAATTACATTTTTTAAACATACATTAAAATGTACAGGGTGATTGATTCAGCCTAGGAGAGTCATTTTTAATGCAACAATATAACAACCTGATTTCAACGAAATATAACTATATTATGTGGGCTGTATTATGAATAATACAGGGTGACATTTTGAAATTATAAAATATGGAAACTACTTACGACATAAAATTGTTTATGTCCTTATTTTAGAAAATTATAAAACATGCTGGGACACTTCAACTTTTAAATTCAAATGGACCCTTTACAAACATAAATTTAAATATACAGAGTGATTCACGCAAGTATAGCATAGTTGTTTTTAGAAGCTACGTACTTAACAACCTCATGTAAAAAGTGTATTATGTAGGGTCTATTATAGATAGTAGGTACAAGGTGAAACTTTTAAATTGTTTATAAATTTCGCCAAGACATTAAAAATATAAAACTCATTATATTGATACTTTTGTAGAAAATGTATGTCTGTTTAGCAAATTTAAAAGCTAATACCATTATTTAATTTAAAGTATGATAAAATAATAATTTCAAAATTTTATGTATTTAATACCTTGACGAAAATTATACATGGTTTTAAAACTTCACCTTGTATAATTCATATTAGACCCTAAATATTACACATATTTGAGGTGAGGTTGTTTAACAGCTTCTAAAAACATAAAAATATACAGGGTGTTTCATGGACTATGCTATACTTGCGTGAATCACCCTGTATATTTAAATTTGTGTTTGTACAGTGTATACTTGAATTTAAAAGTTGACGTATTTTAGCGTTTTTCATAATTTTTTTAACTACGGACACAAACAATTTTATTCTCTATGTGATTTCCATATAATATTATTATTTCAAAATTCCACCCTGTATTGTTCATATATAACCTAAATGATATATAGTTCGTTGAAATCAGGTTGTTAAACAGCTCTTACTAATATGAAAATATATAGGGTGTATTAAAAATAAAGTTTATGAACTATGCTATGCTTCCGTGAATCACCCTGTACATTTAAATTTATATTTAAAATGCGCACATTATAAATAAAAATCGGCCGGCCTCAGCGTTTTTTATATGTTTTTAAAACAAGATGAAACGAATAAGCGATGGACTACCTGAGCCAATTGAAATAATATTCGGAAATATTACCTCAATCATCCAAGATAGTCATCGCTACACCCTTAGCTTAGCTCAGTCACTCAGGTGTGTCTTCGTCTTGTCCTAATCTTAGACATGAACTCTGAAAATTTAGAATGGAAGCAAACAAAACAGTATTTTTAACTAATCATGTTTATTGTTCATAAAGATATATAGTCATCGCCAGTTAACTTGGCGAGAGGCACAAACCCAAAATTGCAGAGTGGCTTAGGGGATGGTCATCAGTCTCTGTGACGTTGTGTGTATTCTGTCGACAAGTTAACTGGCGATTGCAGTAATAAAAATATGACTTAGTAAATTGCATTAACAAATATATTCAAATTCTTGCCAAAAACTACCAATTTGTAGATTATACTTATGGCTTTGGTATCTGGTTCGATGGTAACTTCTTGATGTCGTATGGTACTGCTGTAGACTTCTTGTAGGCCTGGGCGGATCTTCGGCCCTAGGCCACTGCAGTTGGAGATGGTAGTTGTTGCAGTCTAGATGTCCTGGTCTTCATTTTTGTCAGCCTTATGAGTAGCATCACCGGTGATGTAGTTGGCTTGAGGCTCCCGAATGGAGGAAAGTGGAGTTATTCCCAAAAACTAGAAGAACAATGCGTGTATAAGTTTTGACATCAAGAAGAAAAGGTACACTTTGCCGAAAAGTATTCAAAAAGTAGCAGGTGGCAAGGTGTAAATTAAATGGAATTAAAATGAGGAGAATAGTTAAATAATTTGATTACTAAACGTACATATATGTGAATTAAAAAGATATATTTAATAGATGAGAATGTAAAATATAGAAACTAAACACATGGTTGAACATTAATTTGAAGGTTAGAGAAAAAAAGAATGTGTGTGTACTTTGTACGCACGTAAGAAGTTATACTTCTATTATATGATTTAAACGAAATTAATATACTTTTTATTTATATTTTGTTGAAATATTAAACTAATTTATACTTACTACTTCTCAAACATTTTTATTAGAACAGTGCCAAAAATTAAAATAATAAAAGAATAAAACACACACAAACACATTAAACAAGCCACAAATGATGTCTGAATATTAATTGTCGAAAATTTTTTTAACTAAATACGTATTTTCTGAAAATACAATTATATAATAAATATACTTACAATCATAAAATGTATTAAAAAAAACAAAAAAGAAAGTTTCTATTGGGACTCGAACCAGCGCTGATAAGAGCGGTTGGTATTGGAATTCATTCGCCTTCTCCTCTTAGCCACGGACACTATGTGTCATTATTTACGAAGATCGACTAACTAAACGGATTAAACTTGTGATATTTTGATATTTTGAAAATTGATCAAATTATTTTAATTTTGAATTGAAATGATTTAGAATTGAAAAAATACAACAAAACATAGAGTAAAAAAACAATATATTAGGTGAATATTGATAGACATTTTGATGGTAATCAAATTATATAAATAAAAGTATTACATACTATGTATTTTGGCAGATCAAATAGGTAGGTTTATACTCATGATACATTAACAATTTTTACGTACCTGTTGCTTTTAAAAACTATTTAAAAGTCACTACAATATTATAAACTTTTTTGTTTCTGTCCTCACAACAATAAAACTAATATAGTCTGTTCGCTAAACTTAGACGCAACTTTCTAGATATTTTAGTCGGTAATTTTCCCAATTTTAGTAAAATTGGCAAAAAATAATTACTAAATAGTTAGTAATTTTGCCAATTTTTGCAAAATTGGCAAAAACAAAAAAATTATCGACTAAAATATCTAGCCAGTTGCGTCTGAGTTTAGCGAACCGACTATATATTATACATTTGTTTACCTTTACCTTTACCTCCAAACCACAGCTGCCATATCGGATAATTTTTGACATGTCATTTAAACATCCAATCAGAACAAAGTTATAATGCGCATGCGCCGGGCTGATAGGTTTTAACATATAAAAAAATCAGCCTCTCTCGCCGGTAAAGAAGTGTAACTTCAAAAAATCATTATAAAAAATTAAAAGTAGACTATAAAAAACTTAGAACAATAACTCACCCCAAGAGAAGATTTGATTTGGAATCAAAATGATTTATTTTTCGAATTAACATGCCTTTTTAAGAAATAATAGGCTTGTTCTAGCGTACAGTTAAACTAGTCAGAAACCGTCAGCAAACAATTGGTCAGTGAAAGAACATAATACAGTCACCACTGCTATCCCCTCTACTCGCGCTGGTCCACTATTCGCTGATGGTTTCAAACCGTTTGAAACTGATGCTAGAACAAACCTAATAATTCTTCCCTTCCAGTTTATGTCAGGGAGTAGGAATGACGGGTCTAGGACGTTTCATCGCCGCCGTTTCGATGCCGCCAGTTCGATGCCGATGCCGGCCGATTCATCGCCAGTCAATTAATCGCTATCTGATATATTTCCGAATTTTCGACAGTTACAATTATTAGTTATTTTTAGTATTAATTAGGAATTCTAGGAAATGCGAGATATGACGGCGATGAAATGGACTGGCGATGAACCGGCGGCATCGAAACGGCCGGCGATGAACCGGCGGCATCGAAACGTCCCATTCCGAGGAATGACGTGACACTGTCATTGAAAACGACATTTGAAATGACGACCAAGTACTATGAATAGCAGGCATGTTCCGTATTGAAAGACAGATATTTAGAGAGCCAAGGTATACGGGGTACGTTCAGTATGTTCAGTTGATGATTTAAATAAAAAGAGATATAGTAAATAGAAGATAAAAGAAGGAGATAATAAAATGATAATAAAAGAGGGCGCCAACGAGTTTTTAACGAAGAAAATAGGTAAAACAAATAAAAGAAAATTATTGATGAAATATTAGAGAAAATAAAGTAAACTAATTATTTAGAAATAAAATATCAAAATGTGACGTTTGTAATGTTACAAAGAACAGAAATAATTTTATCCCGTAAGTGCCTTTTACCCTATATATTTTACAAAAATATTATTTTACGACAAATAACCTCGTTGTTATTCTCGCCACCGAGAGGGAGTCTCAGTCTCCTGAGAGGGTTTCGGGAGTCTCAGTCTCCTGAACCCCCAGACTTCTTCACTGCACCGTTTACTAAACACATCACTACTGCTGTTAGAAGAGGCGTGTTGTTAATTTATGCTGTCGATGGTTACGCGGTTTACTGATGTGGCGTTTGGGTTGGGGTAGGCGCGAAGATACTTGACGAAGTTAACTTGATTTCAAGGTAAATCAGACGATGTTTTCTTTAGAACAGGTCTCCATGTCCAAAAAATTAAGACAATTTTTTAATTTTTCAATCTCTGTGACTCCTCGGATAATTCTTGATTTATAAAAACTAATGAAAGCTGTGAATCAAGAGTTTTTAAAATCAATTTTGTGATCTGTGTAAAGATGATATTTTGACCTAGAGCTGAAATTTAATCGGAATTTCGAACAGAAATTTAATGTTGATAAATAATATTTTGGATTCTCCGATTGGTTTGGTTTATGCAAGGTCGAGGGCAGTCGGCACAAGGAATTTCATAAACTCTGTTTACAACGAGGGGTACAAGGAGGGGTACAACGGCCTCCTTTATTCACATGGACTTACTTAAGTTTTTTTTTTATGTATTTTGACCCGTAGAACACGAATTTTTTGGGTAACAGTTGATCGGGATGTCGATAAGATTGTTATAAACAAAGAACTTGAGGAATTAGATAAGAGCGATTTCTCGCAAAACAAAAGATTTTTTTTTGTATTTTTAGGTCCTTCTAAGTAAAAAATGTTCCTACACGTTTTTCCGTAGGATGCATAGTTATCAAGATAAACGCGGTTGAACTTTCAAAAAATCGAAAAATTGCAATTTTTGAACCCGAATAACTTTTGACTAAAAAATAAAATAGCAATTCTGTTTAGCGCATTTGAAAGTATAAGTCAAATTATATCGGTTTGGATTATTTGCATTGCCAAAAATTTATTTTTTTATTGTTAAACAAAGCTATAAACACATAGTGTTTCTCGTGCCTAATACATGCATTTACATGCATGCTACGTAGAAATTGTCTCGTTTGCACTTGCACCTACTCTATTACTACTCGTTCGATTTTAAATGATAGATAATTGAAAACATCACTTAAGCACTAGGTGTTTATAGCTTTGTTTAACAATAAAAAAATAAATTTTTAGCAATGCAAATAATCAAAACTGATATAATTTGACTTGAAATTTCAAATGTGGTAAGCAGAATTAGTATTTTATTCTTTAATCAAAAGTTATTCGGGTTCAAAAATTGAAATTTTTCGATTTATTGAAAGTTCAACCGCGTTTATCTCGAAAACTATGCGGTCTACGAAAAAAATTGTTAAAACATTTTTTGCCTAAAATGACCAGAAAAATACAAAAAATGTTTTGTTTTGCGAGAAATCGCTGTTATGTAATTTCTCAAGTTCTTTGTTTATAACAATCTTATCGACATCCGGATCAACTGTTACCCAAAAAATTCGTATTCTACGGGTCAAAATATATAAAGAAAACTTGGGTAAGTCCATCTGAAAAAAGGAGGCCGTTGTACCGCTACTGGCAACAGGAATGTGATCGGAAAAAAAATCAAAATTTTTGTTGGGTGGTAAAAAAGCTTTTGTATGATCAGGGTCTAAATCTTTGGGTTGAGATTGAGCGGGAGATTGATGTCTGTTGATGCTACTATTGATTTGATTTTGACGGTAATCATTTTGGATGAGCTCTTGTTTTAACTTTCGGATGACCAAGCGGGGGAACTTGTGACCCCAGCGTAGGTTTTTCTTTAATAAATTCAGAAGTATTTTTAATTTTTAACTCATTATTTTTTTATTTGACTTTAATATCATTCTAGATATCCTCATATTTTGAAATAAAAAAAAATCTCTATATTTTACGAATAAAAAATATATTCTGAAGTTGATGTTTAGTAAAATACCGTGTATTATGTGTAATTCCAAGTAGTTTTACGCTAATGACGTCTACTTTGCAAAGTAACAAGACACTTACTCAACATAAACACTACACGTTACACTAATACTCATGTTGTGACTTGCTGAATGACATAAAGCCCATGCCTTAAAAAAATTAAAAAAAAATTTTTTTTTGTTAATTGGCATTTTTGACATTTTTGACCTGGGGTCATTTTCCCCCCCTTGGTCATCCGTGTAACAAAAAAGGTTGGTCATCGTAAAGTTAAAGAAGAGAGTTCAGCATCTACTTTCGTAATGGCAGAGGCGTATAAATCCAGAAACAAGGGTGTTAATGACTGAATTAATTTGAGAAGGTGGATGATGGGGCGTAGCATACAAGTAGCGATTGGTATGGGTGGATTTTCGGTAAACACATTGATGAAAATCTGGGACAATTTTTTTATGATAACTTTAAGAAACTTTTTAGATGAATGAATCAATTTTCGTCGACGTCGTAAACTGGATACTAGGATTTATATCATCCAGATGGCTTTGAAAAGACGCCAAAGCATCCCTATCGTGGGCTAAATTACAAAATTATACAACATTTACATATTTCTGATAAAAGCCGAGCATTAATAATTTTTTTTCTTCTGTATAATTTATTTATACATTTAATCTAAAGGGTTTTTGCTAATGGTACAATCGGCAAAAACAGAACGAGTAATTGACCACTTGTAAGATATTAAGTAGAAGTATTGGTAAAAAGGAACGAGGTGCATAAGATTCAGTTTCTGATAGAGAAACAAAAATGTTGTTGGTACGATCGGATGGTAACTCTGAAGTAACGATTTGCAGCTTTAACTTCGAGTCCTTGTGATGCAACTAAACGTTCTTGAACAATAATAATCGTTATATGGGTATTGTTGACTCATATGACAACGGCATTGCAAATTATAGGTCAAGAGTTTTACGAAAAAAAAAATATTGGTGCTAATATTTGTGAATTACTTGGATAGCATTATTGTTAATTGCTAGAAAATTGACCACGAAGTCAACAAATCTTGAATGTAGCAATTATCATTAAAATCATATATTGCCTATTTTTTGATCAAAACTAGAGCCACAAACAAAACTAGAACCACAAAAACATGTAAAGAATATAAATATCGCGGATCTATAATATCTAAAGAAGGCACTACCAGAAGAGACATCGAAAACATAACGCAGCAGGGCAAAAAAGCGGTAAAAATTCTAAGCTCTCTACTATGGTCTAAAGAAATAAGACAGAAAACGAAATTGACAATCTACCGGACCTTCGTAGAACCTATTATGACTTATGTAGCAGAAATTTGGGATACCACGAAAAAAGATAGAAAAAGAATAGAAGTAGTAGAAATGGATTATCTAAGGAGAGAGTGTGGTATATCCAAAAATTCAAATCAGGAATGAATATATTAGAAGGAAGACAAATTGCCTAG
The DNA here is from genome assembly GCF_917563875.1 of Diabrotica virgifera virgifera. Taxonomy (NCBI): domain Eukaryota; kingdom Metazoa; phylum Arthropoda; class Insecta; order Coleoptera; family Chrysomelidae; genus Diabrotica; species Diabrotica virgifera. The sequence goes on from NC_065443.1 coordinate 269,611,099, forward strand.
CAGGATATAGCAAGCTATTGTTTGAATTAAGGTTTTATAGATTCACCTGTTTGTATTTTGGTAGTCACATTTAGACTAAAATATATGGGAGAGGGCAAAGTAAGCTCTGTTTGGCTGCGTTATTCTCTTCCGTATTTCTCCACCTTCTGATCCGTCGGCATGTATTTTTCTACTCCCAAGTATATAAACTTTCCAGCCGTTTCAATGTCATCTTGATGTATAATGTTTTGTGTGACTATAATATTTCTTCTCCTCTGTGTCATTATTTTTTGTTCTATGTAAATTTCCAGACCTAGCCTTTTTGTTTGCGTTTTTAACTCTGCGTATGTTTCCTGTGCTCCTGTTCATGTTCTACTCATAATATTAATATACTCGTAATCGGCATAAGCGGCCAGTTAAACCGTTCGGTTGGTCAGTAGGTTTCCTCGTTATCAACATAATAATATAATCCACATATGCGTTTAGTATAATATTTTTTTCATTAAATATAATGTTTTAATGTTTTATAATGTTTTCTTGCTTCATACTATATCATAAATATTCGACAAAGTTTATGTTATAGTAGTTATAAAAATAAGCCACCTAAGCTTTTTAACGGTGCGAAGGTCAATGACCACCCCTTATTTTTTTCTGTTGAGACAATATTTATATTACGACCACGGTATAGGTATTTTGTCTAATAGTTTCGTATTCCAAAGCCGCGAATTGTCTCATGATTTATATCTGAAGTAGGATGTTCACATGAATATTTTTAAGTTTCTCACAGACGTATCTTCTTCTTTAGGTGCCGTGTCTGTATTCAGACGTTGGCCTGGCTGTCATCATGTTTACAATTTCCTGAAATCTCTCTCTATCTGCTGTTGCGCGAAATAATTCTTCTGCTATAATTCTTCTGCTGTGCAGCCACACCATTGTCTAATATTACGCAGCCATGAAAATTTCTTTCGACCAATCCATCTCTTTCCCTCCACTTTTCCTTGTATTATAAGGCGAAGCAGATGGTATTTAGGTCCTCTAATTATATGGGCGAAGTATTCTGTTTTTTCCTCTTTATGATGCTTATGAGCAGACGTTCCGAATTCATCATTTGAAGAACATCTTCATTGGAAGTGTGCGAAACCCACGATATCTTTAGGATTCGTCGATAGCACCACAATTCGAATGCTTCTATTTTGTTTAGCATTGTGGTTTTTAACGTCCATGTCTCACAACCATACAATAGGATAGACCACACGTAACATTTCAGCACCTTCTTTCGAATATTCATCGACAGGTTTCTATTATATAAAACTGGTTTCCAGGTCATAAAAGTCTTCCGTGATATTTCGATCCTAGTTATTATCTCTTCATCAGAGTCACAATTTACATTTAACCAGCTGCCAAGGTACTTGAAATGATTTACCCGTTCTAACTCCTCTCCATCAAGAGGAAGCTGACCTTGATCTATATTAAGCTTTCCAACTGCCATCCACTTTGTTTTTTAAATGTTGATTTTAAGGCCCCTCCGATAGCTTGCTTCACTGACTAGATTTAGTAGTGTCTGAAGATCTTGTAAATTTTCAGCAAGAATGGCTGTATCGTCAGCGTATCTAATATTGTTGATTACTTCTCCGCCTAGCCTTACTCCCTCTTGTCTGTCATCCAAAGCCTCCCTAAAGATTTCTTCAGAGTACAGATTAAAAAGGGTGGGTGATAAAACACAACCTTGTCGTACTCCACGTTTTATGTGCACACTGCTCCATAGTGCATAAATTGCATATGTATATAACAGCGGTAATTATAACAGCGATTATAATTAATTAAGCTGGCAAAATTGTAAATTAACGTCAAGAGCTACTATAGAATTTCTAGCTAAAGGTATTAAAATATTCCATGTAGCGACATTTGGTGTTGAGTTTAAATGCTCATTAAAATATCTAGACTTTCCTTAATGCAGCTTGTAGTTGTTGTTTAAATCAATATACGAAGTTATACCATAATTATTTTAAAGCAATTTAATCACCAATACATAAAAATTAAACACAGCAATAAAATCTTGAAATAAAATATTGAAACTGCTTGTTTTAACCCTCAAGAGAGTAGGCGCAAAATCATGGTCCAATGCTATTTAAATGCATTCATTTTAAGCGAATCCTAATAAATATTTTTGAAAAATTTAGACGCAGAAAGAAATATTACATTATTACCAAGGGCCGAAAATCTCTAAATCTCTTGAATCAACAAAAAGTTTGCTAGCTCATTTGAAAGGTCATTCAATTATTTATTAAGTAATATAGGCATCGACGTATGGGCCTAATAATATTATAGTCCATTGAAATGTTACATTTTTTAGGCCATAGCTTGCATTTGTTAGAGGAGTCAATTTTATTTTTTTAATGTGTAGTGGGGCTTAGTAGAAGCTTAAGTTCAAGTTTTTGGGGTCGCCACAATTGTCCCCCTGCCGCCATCTTGGAAAAGGGGTGCAAAGGGGTTTCGCGCTATATCTCGTAAACTGCCAACCATACGGAAAATCTACTAAAACATAAAATGTAGCAAATTAATTTTATTTCTATTACTTTTTATCGTCAAGTGACCAACAAAAAAGATATAAACACAAATAAGTGAAATTTTTTATGGAGGTTCTAACTCTTTTTCAGTTCATTTTACAATAAAATAACATTATAGCAATTTTGTAGAGGGTTTTTCAGCGAACAATTTCCACTATAAAGTTGTTTAATTTTATTTAATTATCTAGGCTTTACAGCGCTCCAAACTTGAGCAGATAGCTTGAATGCTCATAGGGACACAATAAAAACAAAATATTAGGCTTGCTTTTCTATTTATATATTTTTTATTCATACAATTTATTACGATTTTAACATCCTTATGCTTTTATTAAACTATTTTTGACCTTTCTCTCCACTAAAACTTAGAACCCTAAGCAAGACAAAAGGCCAAGTAATTTTTTGAGGACAAATTCGCCGGTTCAGAAGAAGAATGACAAAATTGCAAAATGCCAAATTCTTCAGAAGAGAAAGAAAACGATTTTTAAATATTTAAAATATAGATTAAATGAAGAGTAATCGTCCAGGAGCATCGTTATGGCGTTTTTTTAACAACGAAGGCTTTTATTTTCATCGATATTGGTTCGAATTTCATTACCTTAATTTAATCCACCCATTTTCAACCCTATCTACAGTTGCGGCATTATGCATCTGAAACAAGGTCTAACATAGCGCGTGTTTCACTAACGACTCAACTACCCTATGATATTGGGTCAGCACATTGTTATAGTCTTGTCGTTTTTGTATCATCTGCACATAGTAATTTAGAAGTTCATTACGCAATAAACAAGAATTGACAAAATTTGTAGTTACCTCGTTCTGCTCCGTACCGGACTGAGCATCTGAATGAGATTACTGTTATTATTATAATTTATCCTAGGTGGCACAGCAGTCGGTTCCCCTCTCTTCTTAACTTATTATTTTTTCCACCTAGGCTGGAAAAAGCATGCAAAATTTTGGATAGGAATCTAAACTTCCAAGCCTTCAGTACCTCCCGAGCTTATTAAATTTATTTATCTTTTGCAGATGCAATGGAAACTGCAAGTGCGTGTGGTTGCCAAAAAGCAGACCACAAATATTAAGCAGTATGCCTCCATTGTGGTGGTGAATGCTGCATCAACATGGTGGACATATCAACATTAATTATTGACGAAATTAAATTTCAAGATAAATTACCGACAATGCCGCCAACGCTAACTCTCATTATACCACAAAAATAATTCACCCCGGATACTGATTCAGATCTTGACTCGCAGCATGGACCATAGAAAAAATAATAACTATGATAGATCTTGTCAACATATAATAATAAATACTATTATTTTTTCTAAAAATTGTCTGTGGAGTAGGCTTATTGGGGATACCACACAAAAAACGCGCCTCCAGACTCTGCCTCATAGATGGCGGGAAAAAGGGTCAAAAATGGCTTAACAATAGCATAAGAATCTTAAAATTATAATAAATATGTATATAAATAAAAAAGTAAGCCTAACGTTTTGTTTTTATTGTATTCCTATGAGAATTCGAGAATCTGGTCAAGTTTGGAGCGCTGTAAAACCTATATAAACAAATAAAATGAAACAAATTTTTAGCGGAAATTGTTCGCTAAAAAGTCCTCTACAAGATTGCTGTGATGTTATTTTGTTGTGAAATAAACGAAAAAAAAAGTTATAACCTCCAAAAGGAAACTAAATACAAAATTTTTTGTTATTTTTGTTTATAACTTTTTTGTTTATCACTTGACGATAAAAAGTAATGGAAATTGAATTGTAGAAAATTTAATTTGCTACATTTTATGGGTAATTCAATTTTCAGTACGGTAACTAGATACAGCGCGAACCCCCTTTGCACCTCTTTTTCAAAGATGTCGGCCGGGGGAAAAGGGTGGCCACCCAAAAACTTAAACTTAAGCTTTTACTAAGCCCCCCTACACATTAAAAAAATAAAATTGTATAGTATGTACGTATTATCTTTAACACAAAATGCGTTTTTCTGTTGTCATAAAGAGAAAAATATGTTTATTTAACAAGTTAACCGCCCACGTTCCTCTTGCTAGTAATTGAACTGACGACGACAATTTTTTTGAACATTCTGAATTATTTCTGGAGTATATAATTACGAATTTCCAGTCTAATTCTATTTTTAAAATCTTGTGAATTTTGTCTTAGATCAATCAAACTTGTGATAAGCAACCACATAAGAAAATATCAAGTGATATAAGATCTGGAGATTTTGCAGGCCATTTTGTTGTTCCTTGTCTACCAGTCCACCTACCAGTAAAACGTCTCTTTAAAAAATCACGAACTGAAAGCGCAAAATTCGGATGTGCACCATCTTGCTGAAACAATATGTTTTTATCTGGCAACTTACGGTCATTTGCATTCAGAAAAATGTCAATAAGGGGGGTATAAGTTCTTATTGTGATTACTGCTCCATAGTGCATAAATTGCATATTAATATGACAGCGGTAATTAGAACGTCAATTATAATAAATTAAGCTGTCAAAATTGTAAATTAACGTCAAGAGCTGCTCTATAATTTCTAGATGAAAGTACATAATATTAAACTACACCATGTAGCGACATTTGGTGCTGATTTTAAATGCTTATTTAAATATATAGGCTTTCCTTTCCAGCTTTTAGTTGTTGCTTAAGGGGAACGGAGCAAAATCCAAAATTTTGACGCATGTTAAAATTTTCAATGTGTCTTAGATGTATTTATTTTTTTTGAATCCTGATAAAATTAATAAATATTTTTGAAAAATTTGAACGCTGAATGAAAAACCACATTCTTGCTCAGGGCCCAAACTCCCTGAAAACTTCTATAATTTTTATTTTATTAAGTAACAGGGGTGAATATAAAAGAGAAATTTTAGTGTGATTTTTAATTGCAAATATTTTATTCCAAATAAAATTTTTATTTATTCTAAGGGACTTTATGCCCTCGGTAATGACGTAATCTTTAATTTTTCGTTTGGATTTTTCAAAAATATTTATTAGTTTTCTCCGGAATCGAAAAATATGAATGACTTTAAAACACATTAAAAAGTTTGACAATTTGACAAGCGAAATTTTGCGTCTTTCCCCTTTATTTTAAAAAAATTTAATCACCAATACATAAAAATTAAAAAATCCTCCTTTGTTTGCAATATGTTTGCAATATGAAAAACTGTTGTAAAAGTTGTATCAGACTTGAAGTATCAGTTTTTCGTTAACAATTTAAGAAGGTTTTAAAGGAAAATAAGGTTTTTTGTAGTCAATAGTACCAGCCTTGACCCTTATATAAGCGTTAATATGTTGATCAAGCTCGCAGTCAAATTGTCAATCATTTTGTTGCAGCAGGTTGTTCCACTCTTCAAGAGCAGCTTATGGTAGACATGCATTTCATTTTGTACCATTGTCATTACGCGAAAAACAGTGAAGTATCAGTTGTATCAGATGAGAAGTATAAGTTTTTCGTTAAAAATTTAAGAAGATTTTAAATCAAACATAAGGTTTTTTTTGTAGTCAATAGTACCAGACTTGACCCTTATTTAAGCTTTAATATGTTGAGCAAGCTCGCAATTAAATTGTCTATCATTTTGTTGCAGTAGGTTGTTCCATTCTTCAAGAACAGCTTGTGGTAGACACTCGTTCCATTTTTGTACCATTGTCATTAAGCGAAAAACTGTGAAGTATCAGTTGTATCAGATGTGAAGTATCAGTTTTACGTTAACAAATTTAGAAGATTTTAAATTAAAAATAAGTTTTTTGTAGCCAATATTTTCTACCAGCCAATAGTATCAGTTGTATCAGATGTGAAGTATCAGTTTTAGCTAAAATTTAAGAAGGTTTTAAATAAAAACTAAGGATTTTGGAGTCAATAGTACCAGGCTTGACCCTTATTTAATCTTTAATATGTTGATCAGGCTCGCAATCAAATTGTCCATCATTTTGTTGCAGTAGTTTTTTCCACTCTTTAAGAGCAGCTTATGGTAGACACTCATTTTTTATACCATTGTCATTAAGCGAAAAACAGTGAAGTATCAGTTTTTCGTTAACAATTTAAGAAGATTTTAAATTAAACATAATGTTTTCTTGTAGTCAATAGTACCAGACTTGACCCTTATTTAAGATCTAATATGTTGAGCAAGATCGCAATCAAATTGTCTATCATTTTGTTGCAGTAGGTTGTTCCATTCTTCAAGAACAGCTAGTAGTATACATTCATTTCATTTTTGTACCATTGTCATTAAGCGAAAAACTGTGAAGTATAAGTTGTATCAGATGTGAAGTATCAATTTTTCGTTAACAATTTAAGAAGATTTTAAATATAAAATAAGGTTTTTCGAAGTCAATAGTACCAGCATTGACCCTTATTTAAGCTTTAATATGTTGAGCAAGCTCGCAATCAAATTGTCTATCATTTTGTTGCAGTAGGTTGTTCCATTCTTCAAGAGCAGCTTGTGGTAGACATTCATTTCATTTTTGTACCATTGTCATTGAGCGAAAAACTGTAAAGTATCAGTTGTATCAGATGTGAAATATCAGTTTTTCCTTAACAATTTAAGAATATTTTAAATAAAAAATAAGTTTTTTTTTGTAGGCAAGAGTACCAGAATTGACCCTTATTTAATCTCTAATATGTTGAGCAAGCTCGCAATCACATTATCCATCATTTTATTGCAGAAGGTTGTTCATTTTTCAAAAGCAGCTTGTGGTAGACATTCATTTCATTTTTGTACCATTGTCATTGAGCGAAAAACTGTGAAGTATCAGTTGGATAAGATGTGAAGTATCAGTTTTTCGTTAACAACTTAAGAAGATTTTAAATAAAAAATAAGGTTTCTTTGTAGTCAGTAGTACCAGCCGTATTTAGGCTTTAATATATTGAGCAATCTCGCAATCAAATTATCAATCATTTTATTGCAGTAGGTTGTTCCATTCTTCAAGAGCAGCTTGTGATATACATTCATTTCATTTTTGTACCATTCTCATTGAGCGAAAAACTGTAAAGTATCAGTTGTATCAGATGTAATGTATCAGATTTCCGTTAACAAATTTAGATGATTTTAAATAAAAAGTAAGTTTTTTGTAGTCAATATTTTCCACCAGCCAATAGTATCAGTTGTATCAGATGTGAAGTATCAGTTTTCGTTAAAAATTTAAGAAGGTTTTAAAGAAAAAACAGGTTTTTTTGTAGTCAATAGTACCAGCCTTGACCCTTATTATTTTAAGCTTTAATATGTTGATCAAGCTCGCAATCAAATTGTCAATCATTTTGTTGCAGTAGGTTGTTCCATTCTTCAAGAACAGCTTGTGGTAGACATTCATTCCATTTTTGTACCATTAGCATTAAGCAAAAAACTGTAAAGTATCAGTTGTATCAGATGTGAAGTATCAGTTTTACGTTAACAAATTTAGAAGATTTTAAATAAAAAATAAGTTTTTTGTAGTTAATATTTTCTACCAGCCAATAGAATCAGTTGTGTCAGATGTGAAGTATCAGTTCTTAGTTAACAATTTAAGAAGATTTTAAATAAAAAATTAGGTTTTTTGGAGTCAATACTACCAGGCTTGACCCTTATTTAATCTTTAATATGTTAATCAAGCGCGCAATCAAATTGTCAATCATTTTGTTGCCGTAGGTTGTTCCACTCTTCAAGAGCAGCTTATAGTAGACATTCATTTCATTTTTGTACCATTGTCATTAAGCGAAAAACAGTGAAGTATCAGTTGTGTCAGATGAGAAGTATCAGTTTTTCGTTAACAATTTAAGAAGATTTGAAATTATACATAAGTTTTCTTTGTAGTCAGTAGTACCAGACTTGACCCTTATTTAAGCTCTAATATGTTGAGCAAGCTCGCAATCAAATTGTCTATCATTTTGTTGCAGTAGGTTGTTCCATTCTTCAAGAACAGCTTGTGGTAGACATTTATTTCATTTTTGTACCATTGTCATTAAGCGAAAAACTGTGACGTATCAGTTGTATCAGATGTGAAGTACTTTTCTCGCTAAAAATTTAAGAAGATTTTAAATAAAAAATAAGGTTTTTTTGTAGTCAATAGTACCAGCCTTGACTCTTATTTAAGCTTTAATATGTTGAGCAAGCTCGCAATCAAATTGTCAATCATTTTGTTGCAGGTTGTTCCACTCTTCAAGAGCAGCTTTTGGTAGACATTCATTTCATTTTTGTACCATTGTCATTAAGCGAAAAACTGTGAAGTATCAGTTGTAAAAGATGTAAAGTATCAGTTTTTCGTTAACAATTTAAGAAGATTTTAAGTCAAACATAAGATTTTTCTGTAGTTAATAGTACCAGACTTGACCCTTATTTAAGCTTTAATATGTTGAGCAAGCTCGCATCAAATTGTCTATCATTTTGTTGCAGTAAGTTGTTCCATTCTTCAAGAACAGCTTGTGGTAGACATTCATTTCATTTGTGTACCATTGTCATTAAGCCAAAACTGTGAAATATCAGTTGTATTAGATGTGAAGTATCAGTTTTTTGTTAACAATTTAAGAAGAGTTTAAATAAAAAATAAGTTTTTTGTAGTCAATAATACCTACCAGCCAATAGTATCAGTTGTATCAGACGTGAAGTATCAGTTTCTAGTTAATAATTTAAAAAGATTTTAAATGTAAAATAAGGTTTTTCGTAGTCAATAGTACCAGCATTGACCCTTATTTATGCTTTAATATGTTGAGCAAGCTCGCAATCAAATTGTCTATCATTTTGTTGCAGTAGGTTGTTCCATTCTTTTAGAGCAGCTTGTGGTAGACATTCATTTCATTTTTGTACCATTGGCATTGAGCGAAAAACTGTGAAGTATAAGTTGTAACAGATGTGAAGTGTCACTTTTTAGTTAACAATTTAAAAAGATTAAAAAAAATATGTTTTTTTTTGTAGTCAATAGTACCAGTCTTGACCCTCATTTAGGCTTTAATATGTTGAGCAAACTCGCAATGAAATTGTCAATCATTTTGTTGCAGTGTTGCAGTAGGTTGTTCCATTCTTCAAGAGCAGCTTGTGATTTACATTCGTTTCATTTTTGTACCATTGTCATTGAGCGAAAACTGTAAAATATCAGTTGTATCAGATGTGAAGTATCAGCTTTTCGTTAACAATTTAAGAAGATTTTAAAAAAAGAGTAAGGTTTTTTTTGTAGACGATAGTACCAGAATTGACCCTTATTTAAGCTTTAATATGTTGAGCAAGCTCGCAATCACATTATCGATCATTTTATTGCAGAAGGTTGTTTCATTTTTCGAGAGCAGCTTGTGGTAGACATTCGTTTCATTTTTGTACCATTGTCATTGAGCGAAAACTGTAAAGTATCAGTTGTATCAGATGTGATGTATCAGTTTTTCGTTAAAAATTTAAGAAGATTTTAAATAAAAAATAAGTTTTTTTGTAGGCAGTAGTACCAGCCTTGCCCCTTATTTAAGCTTTAATATGTTGAGCAAGGTCGCAATCAAATTGTCAATCATTTGGTTGCAGTATTTTGTTCCACTCTTCAGGAGCAGCTTGTGGTAGACATTCATTTAATTTTTGTACCATTGACATAAAACGAAAAAGTGTGAAGTATCAGTTGTATCAGATGTGAAGTATCAGTTTTTCGTTAACAATTTAAGAAGATTTTAAATAAAAAATAAGGTTTTTTTTGTAGTCAATAGTACCAGCCTTGACCCTTATTTAAGCTTTAATATGTTGAGCAAGCTCGCAATCAAATTGTCTATCATTTTGTTGCAGTAGGTTGTTCCATTCTTCAAGAGCAGTTTGTGGTCGACATTCATTTTATTTTTGTACAATTGTCATTGAGCGAAAAACTGTGAAGTATCAGTATTTATTGGTTATCTGATTCTGTACAAATCCTAGCTTCACCTGAAAATGGCACTTTTTTCCAATTTTCTAACATACCAGTTTTAGTGGTGAAGTCACCCATTTAGACGATCAAATTAATTATCGATCATAAATTATTTCAAACTAGAATTGTGACTTCATTTTCCAAAGAAAACAATAAATTACATAATAATTATGCCACAAGAAAATAGCTTCACAACAATATATTTATAGTAAAGTACCTGCTATTTATTTTTAATTTAAGTTATGAGAATGGCCTAATTGTCTGCTATTAGAAAAAGTTTAATGAACGTTAGCATCCATCAAATAATGTATATTTAAAACGTAATTAATACTAATTTTAATTAAAAATTAAGTCGTTTAACTTTATGAATTTGAACAAATATTTACTACCAAAAAGGCAAAAAGGGAGACGAAAAACGTCTAAGAAAGATTCTAATTCAAATAACAAGTCTTCTGGAAAATATGTTTATTAAATGAACGCTCAAATTTCCCAAAGGATGTTGACCTGCTTTAATTTATTTTATAAATACTTTCAAAACTTGCTTTAGAATGAAAAATTAAAATTTGTTGTTTTTACTAAGCAAACAGTTTTTAACGCGGGAGAAAGAAACCGTTGATTGTATTATGTTAATGCTAGAGGTTTGTTTGATTTTCAAAATATCTAAAAATAAAACATTGAAAACGTTTATTTTCAATATTTACACGAAACATATTACAAACTAATATTTATATTTGCGAGCCATAAACCATGGGGGATGGGTGGTATACTGTGCTAGATAGAGTCTGCATATAGACTAATAGCCGGGTAGAAAAAATTTGCTAGTTATATTAGAAACTTTAACAGTCCATAACTTAAATAGTATAACTTAAAAGAAAACGCATAAGTACTATTCCTAAGAAAATAGTCAATTTTCAGTGGCGCATGGGTCGAAAATCAAATTTTCCACTTAAGGGCTGAATAAATAAATTAGAGCGTACCACCGTTAATTTAAGCAAAATGCCCCCACTCCCAAAATCTTCTTCTTCTTCTCATTGTCCTTATGTCCTGCAAGATGGTCGGACTTTGATGTCACCTATCCATCCTTTACCCATTTCGTCCACGCCTTCCGGTCTCCTGCCATTTCCTTCATCTGTTGCACTGTTTTCCCTCTATTTGTCCCGATTTCCGCGATTTGCTCCATCCACCCCTTTCAAGGTCTGCCCCTTCTTCTTTTCCCATGTCTTTTGGCATATGTCACCTTCTTTATTAGTCTGTTCTCGTTCATCCTAGTTATATGTCCAAACCAATTCAGTTTTCTTTTTTCAATTTTTTTTTCTATTGGTTCCTGGCTTAGCACGTTTCTGATGTTTTCGTTCCTTTCTCTGTCCATCTTCGTCTTTCCAGCTATTTTTCTAAGCTGCTTCATTTCTGCTGCATTTATGGTACTTCCATGTCTTTTATTTGTGACCCATGTCTTGCTTGCATATAGAACAGTTGGTACTGTGATTGTATTATATAAATGTATTTTTGTTTTCTGGCTGATTTACCTTTTTCCCAGTATCGTATTATTAATCGCATAATATATTTTCGTAGATTTCTTTGTCCAATTTTCAATTTCTAGGTCTAGCTTTCCGTCATTTGATATTATCGTGCCCAGGTACTAGTAGCCCCTCACCCTCTCCAATTCTTGTCCTCTACAAAACACTTGTGTTTCGCCTACTATCTCCTGCTCCTGCTGACCTATTTTCATCGTCTTGCATTTGCTGATGTTTATTTTTAATTTCATTGTCTCTATTTCCTCAGTCCATACATCAATTAGTCGTTGCAGCTTTCTCGGGTTGTTTGCTACGAGAACGACGTCGTCCGCTATCTATCATAACTGGTGTTAGGTGTGTGTAGCCTATTATTGTTTTTAACTGATTTGTCCTTATTTTTACATTTTTAAATAATTGATCCATAATTATGATGAATAGACGTCGGCTTAGGCTATCTCGCTGTTTTATCCCCTTGTTTATCCTAAATTCTAGTGATCTGCTACCCTCCATTTGTACTTTTCCCACGACTCTACTGTACGTACTTTTAATTATCTCTAATAATTTCCTCGGTATTCCCAGCTCCTCCATAATATTCCACAATACTTTCCGGTCTACTGAGTCGAACGCTGCTTTAAGATCTATGAAGGTTAAAGATATGTTTGTTCCCCGATTATTATTTTTTTATATTATATTTCGTAGTATGCTTATGTTGTCAACTGTTTGTCTTTTGGCTCTGAATATTGTTTGTTCGTCTTCAAGTTTTTCTTCTCCCTCTGTTCTTAATCTTCTTTTTATTATTCTCGTTAAGAGCTTGAAAACTACTGATGAGAGGCATATATCTCTATAGTTTCCACAGTTGGAATCTTCTCCTTTCTTGTGAATTGGGATCAGTAAGTTTTCTTCCCACACTCTCGGCATTTTGTTTGTTCTCCATGCTTCTCTCATTATTTCCAGCAACCACTTCTTTCCTTCTTTCCCTATCCATTTTATCATTTCGGGATCAATTTTATCTGCTCCGCTCGTTTTTCCTCTTTTTATTCTACTTACCGCTTCTTCCAATTCTTCTGTACTTATTTCTTCCATTTGGTTTTCGTCCGCTGCTGTCTGTTCTATGGTTCCCTCTGTCTCTATTTCTTCACTTTCCTCGCCCATATATTTCTTTTCATAATATTCTCTCCATACCTCTATTATATCTGTTGTATTTGTCTTTAGTTTGATATGTTTTTCTTTTACTCCTCTGAGTTATTTTATTTTCTTTCCTCTTAGACTCCTTATTTTATTCCAGAAGCATCTGTTGTTGTCTCTGTAATTTTGGTTTAGTGATTCACCGAACTTCGTGCAACTCTCTTTTTTTCCCTTTCGTATTAATTTTCTCACTATGTCTCTGTGTTTTTGGTATTGTTTTTTATCTTGTTCCTCTCTTGTGCTATTGGATTTTTTCCAAGCCTTTTTCTTTTTTCTCACTTCTTCTTGTATATCTGCATTCCACCATTCCGTCTTTTTCTTTAATTTTTCGACTGTTAGATTGCCGCATATCTCTTCTGCCTTATTTATTATTACTTCTTTAAATTTGTCCCATTTTTCCTCCATATCCATTTCTATTTTCTTTCTCTGCTCCATTTTGAACTCCTTATCAGTTTCTTCTTAATATCTCCTTTTCTTTTGTCGATTTATGTAATAAATATTATTAGAAGATAAGCCTCGGCGCAATTTTAGTCAATCCCTCCATTTCCCCTCTCCCCATCGCAAAACTCATTTTTCTTTTTTACTCTTTAAATGTATAAGTTTATATAGGTCAATTTTAAAGCGTATAAATTTTTGTTGAGCATTACTTGAAGGTTGTTTTTTTCTATTTTGCGTATTTTATCAAACACTATATTTCTAAATTTTTTCCGATTTTTCCGTAGGTTTCACCCCCTTCTAAAATTCGAAAACCTGCCATTTTATGGGGTTTTTGGCGATTTTTCCATTCAATTGGCTTCAAAATAGATCAAATCAAGGTTTTTTATAGGTTATATATCAATCGAAGTAACTGTGTCCATTAGAACAATCAAAAATTGGAGAAACACGTTCATACCTCCAAAAACCCACAAAAATACAATTTTTCGGATGTTCGGCGAACCTTACGGAAGAATTATATTATTTTATATTATAGACTGTGTAAATTGATACTCTGTCAAGTCTATTATGAAATAATTTTCATCCGTTAAAGAAATTAGTAAAGGTAAAAATAAATAAGGGTAGAGTGACGGTAACACCATTTTAACTTTTTCTAATATACATCCAAATAACATTTACTTATTATTATTATATTTGTTTTATCTCTTTTATTGCGAAAACTGAAAAAAGAAAAAAAAATTAACAAAAAACAAAGCAAAAAACAACCTCTAAACTCGCCAATATTTTGCTGCCAGTCCTAAGCCTGGATAAAGGGTGAAGGGAGGTTGATGTTATCCTTGCTCAGATTACAGTCCTGTTTGAGCACTCTGTATTATGTACCTAATGCTTTTCGGTCTCATGCTTTTCGGTTTCCTGCTGTTCAGTCTAGTGAGGTTTCGGTAAAGTGCTTTTTGGTCTAATGAGTTCGGTCTACTGCTTTCGGTCGGTCTTATGATTTCGGCCTCTTTACAGTAAATCCAAATTAACGTCTAAAGATTTGACGCCAAGGACTGAACTACATAAAAGCGTTTAAAAAAACATCAAAATCGTAATACTACTTTAAAAATAAAAAAAAAATTAAAATCTAAAACTCTAAAAATCATATTTTTTGCGTTTAACTCGATACAAGTCTGTTCCATTTTAATGTTTTTTTCTTAGATTTTTACAGTATATTATTGTGTTTCAAATTATCAATCAAAGATAGAATAAAAAATTTATTTTTTATATAACACGAGCACATAAATTTGATCCACCCTGTATATTGATTTGTAAATATTTATTAGAAGTTAGCGAGCAGGTAAGTGGGTTTCTCCTTTAATGAGTTTTTTGATGAAGATTTAAAGACTTTTGTGAATAATTAAAGTGAAAGGAAGATTTATTTAGGATCATAATGTAAAAAGATTGTTTATTACGGGGAAAGTAGAATTTACAGGTAGAGGTAATTATTAGTTTCTAGAAAAATAGTTTAAAAGAAAGTTTGGAATTTTAATCTCTTTTTGTTTAACCCCGAGTAAATGTTGTAGAATTCCCCGAAAGTAATTATTATGATGGTAGGAATATTTTTGAAAGAATGACTGTTTGTTTTCGAATGAAAAGAGAGGAAGGTGGAAAGATAAATATTTCTGATTGGCTAGACAATTTGGAAGGGGGAAAGAGAAGCTTGAAAGTTGAGACAGTATGAAAAAGAAAAGATTATTATGTGATTGGCATTGCTGAAGAGCAGTCAACGTTTTCGTGGATAGTTAGAAAGCAAGTACCAGTGGTTGTTTGATAGTGGAGAATAGAGCTGAAAAGTGGAACAAGAGACAGATCAAATTGAGACGAAACACCTCTTTGATTCTGTATTATTGTGAGAAGGAGAGGAGAGAATTTTTGGAGTTGTTTTTTGTTGGAGAATTGGTGCTGGTGTGCTGCTAGATTGAAACTTGAGAACGGAGAGGGCTTTGATGTGTAGCCTAACATAGTCAACAAGGGAGAGCTGTTTTGGGTCAAGAGAAGCCGTCAGAGTGAGTGAAGCAAAAGGTCAGTCAATTTATGTGAGAGATATTTTTATGTTCGGAAACTAAAATTTTGAGTAAAAGCATATGAATTAAGATTCCAATATTTCAAAACTTAAATAGGAAATATAAGTAATTTTGAGAATACCTAAATTTGTTTGTTTAGCTTGTTTTATCAAAGTCATCGGGAACAAACCGAAAAATTGTTATTTGAACTAGAATAAACTTAAGTGGTAAAAATGTCATTCGGACAGCTGTGTCCACAGGTTTTAATTTGATCGATTTTTAGAGTATTGATTTTGATAATAAAAGACAATTATTCTGTATGCTTATTTTATATTTCTATTTAATTCCTTTTCCTAATATTTTTTCCCGATTAGAGCCAACTAAGAGATACTGAAACCACGAGAGAAGATAAGTATAACATAAGATAATTTAGATATTTTTTTTTGTATTATAAAAAGGCACCCTGA
Source organism: Diabrotica virgifera virgifera (assembly GCF_917563875.1). Taxonomy (NCBI): domain Eukaryota; kingdom Metazoa; phylum Arthropoda; class Insecta; order Coleoptera; family Chrysomelidae; genus Diabrotica; species Diabrotica virgifera. The sequence goes on from NC_065443.1 coordinate 269,627,132, forward strand.
GATTTTTTCTTAATTTTTTTTTTGATTTATGACAACTGGATAATTGATTAAATAATTAATTGGAGTAATCAAATAAAGACTAATTGATATAAAAGTAATAAAAATAAAGCATAACAATATATTTCTCAACTTTCTGAAAACAATGAGACTTTTTTTTAATTTGAGTTTTATTCTAATAAAAAATATGAATTTTTTAGAGTAACAGGTGCAGATTCCTGAATGGCAAACATTAGTCGCAAACGTTGAGTGACGAAATTTGAAATTTGGCTTTATAATCACATTTATTTTAAAATATAGACTACAAAGATATTCTCTGGAAAGTTTTAGTTCAAAATATTTTATAGGAATGGTGGCTTTGATTTTCCTAACCAAGATATCGACCAACGCAACGACGTAATTCAGTCCGATTTTAAATTTCTACTACTATTAACCCCCTTTAAATGTATTAATAACAAAATTTTGGGCAACGTTCCATGCAACGTTAGGCCTGTTTTTCATCAACCCGACTGGACTACCTGGTAGGTATATACTTACTCCAGGGAAATAAGGCAAAAATATACCATTTTCGGGACACTTGAGCAACCAGGTTGAAAATGGGTTTTTTTGGTACTATATACCTAATACATTATACATACAAAAATGCCCGTCACAGTTCGGACGAGAAATTTAGTTATTAACAAATAAGTGTCAATAATGGCAGTTTTTTCGTTTAACGACGTTCTACACCTTCGTTGCGGGGTATGCCTCTCAGAGGAAAGGGGGGGGGGTAACTTATATGCAAGCGAAAGTTGCTAACAATGCATTTATAGCAGAATACTCAAATCATATGTTTTAGTATTGAATACTTTATAAAAATAAATTATAATAAATTACGGAAATTACGGAATTAATTATAATAAATAAATTAAAAATAAATGGTACGGTAAACAATCCTCATTTTTTAATATGTTATTCCTTACAAAAAAACCTTTCATTTAAGCACAAATAATTAAAAATCGTAAATTTGGGTCAAAAGTTATTAACTTTTTAAGAATTCCCATAAGAGCCCATGCTGAAACTTAACTTTGACCCTTAATAGTAATTAAACGGCACGGTAAAACAATTTTTAAAAAATCAAGTCTTAGTTTTTTTACGTAAACTATAACATACTAAAATTTCATGCAAATCCTTAATTCTTTGCCGAAGGTGTAGAACGTCGTTAAATCGCTACGGGTAAAAATAGGGTAAATAAATATCTTACTCATACTGTTATTCTTTTAGTAGATGAGCCAAGGTTTAAAATGACCGTTTTTGAATTTCGGTTCGATCATTTGTTGCTTCAGAAATTGCAAAATAAAACTAAAATTTCAAAAATAAAAAAATTGCTATAACTTTTGTGAAAATGACCTTAAGACTTTCATATTGCACAAACAGTTGAGACAAACAGTCCATATAATGCACAAAGGATTTTTAGACGATTCGTCAATTAGTTTAAATTTTATTTAATTTGTTTATCCCAATGAACCTTTTGTTCGCAATATTGTTGTTCAGAAAATAGTAACGTAATAGCAATTATGTGAAAACCATATGAAAGAAGAAAAGTTGTGTTTTCAAAGTATTTTAAAAAAATCATTAAAAACTCATTTTTGTCATTCCGAAAACATTTTAATTAAGTAGGGTCATTTTTAGTTCATAAACAATTTGAATAACTTTGTTAATATTCTCTGTAGATTAAAACTACTTTGGGATTTGAAAAGCTATTATTTTTATACGAATTTTCAAAAAACACTTTCTGCCTAGGTTAATTACAGTAAAAGTTAGCCACTTTTTTTATTTAATTGACAGTTACTTTGTTTATAACAATTAAGCAACCCAACTAGCGCCATTTCGAAGTTGAAGGTATATAGTTTACGTGTAAAAGTTTGAGTAAACTTTAAACTTCAACAGAGTTGTTAATAAAGCTTTAAAAATAACGTGCTAACGAAATCGATTTGTGATCGGTGGAAATGAATTATTAAAATCCGTGCACTCAAAAAATGAAACTGATTTTTCAAACATATGCTGCGATTAATATCTCCAGAGCTTGTTGATGGGTTTTGATCATAGTTTTTTAAATTGTATGTACTCGTAGTCTTGTAGAGTACGTTATGTACGTAAATCCCTCCTAACATTTCAAAATGTTAGGGGGAGTTCCCCTTATCACTCAGGGATATGAAAAATAGATTACGACCGATTCTAAGACCTACCGAATATACATATATAGTTTCAAAAAAATCGGTCAAGCTGTCTCGGAGGAGTATGACAACTAACACTGTGACAGGAGAATTTTATAGATGTAGGTAAATATATAGATGGGTATTAACAAATAGGGGTTGGTGATGGAAAAGTGTAAATTAAGGGTTGTATGTATTTTTTAATCCTACATCATATAAAATTGAGATAGACAATTTTGTCCAAAAAAATTTAAAAAAATGTCAGGGGGGCAACTCCCCTTACAACTTATGGGTATGAAAAATAGATTAAAACCTATTCTCAGGTAAAATTTCGTAAAAATCGGCCAAGCCGTTTCGGAGTAGTATGGTAACTAACACTGTTACAGGAGAATTTTATGTATATTGAAGTAACTGTGAATTAAATTATAAAAGTGGATAACTTTCGCCGTAATTAACATATGCGAAAAGTTTTTTTTTAAATTTGTGTAAAAATACCAGCTTTTGAAATTCCAAGGTAAATTTACTCTACAGTCAATATTAACAAAGCTATTCCAATTGTTTTCAAGCCAAAAATGACTCTACTTTAGTAAAATATTTTCGTAGTGACAAAAATTACTTTTTAATGATTTTCTTCAATAATTTGAAAACAAGACTATTGTTCTTTCATGCGGTTTTCACAGAATTTCTATATAATTATTATTTTCTGAACAATAACATTACAAAAAAAGGTTTTTTGGGATAAACAAATTGAATAAAATTTAAATCAACTGACGAATCATCTTAAATTTTTTTTTGCAGGATATGGACTCTTTGGCTCAACTTTTTGTGAAATATAAAAGTCGTAAGGTCACTTTCGCGAAAGTTATAGCAAATTTTTTATTTTCGAAATTTTAGTTTTATTTTGCAATTTTCGAAGCAACAAATGATCGGACCAAAATTTAAAAACTGCCGTTTTAGACAGTGGCTCATGTACTAATAGAAGAATACTATAAATAAGATATTTAATTATCCTATTTTTACCTGTAGCTGCTTAAACGAAAAAACTGACATTTTTGACCCTTATTTGTTAATAACTAAAATTCTCGTCCGAACTGTGACGGGCATTTTTGTATGTGTAATGCATTAGGTATATAGTACCCAAAAAACCCATTTGCAACCTGGCTGCTCAAATGTCCCGACAAAAACCTTATTTCCCTGGAGTAACTTGTTTTAGATTTATCTGAATATTATGCTGTTATAAAAACTACGGATAAGTTATCGAATAGCTTTTAAGGCGGAAACAAATTCCGCGAGATCTTATTCATTCGACAATTCGCTACGAATAAAATGTTTCTGCATCGATTTTAGTGTCAACAGCTGCTACCTCGCCGCATTCCTGTTTCTTGGTTTTTCTCTCTTTGAGGTGTGGGTTCTCGCTAACCGATTTAACTAATGTAGATTTAATGCTCCTCGGAACTCTCAAAGGACTGGAAGAGTTGATGATAGGTATCGATCTGTTTCGCTTGGATGATTAATGGACTTGAATAATGTGCATTATGCTTAAAAATTCAGTGTATATTAAAATACCTGCAGAAGCTTTTGAATTAATTAGGCCAGGGATCTTCTCCTTTTCTCCAATTTTAAATAATTATCTGCTTGGGTCCGTAAGATAACAAAGTTGTTCCAGGGAATGATTACTTTTGTACATTTTCATATATAGGCGAAGCAACGAAGCACTAAAAGGCCCAAAACCTAAGAATATTTTGCAGTAAGATGTATCGTCATATACCTTTTTTGATTCGATTCGAAAAATTGTCAAGTTGATCTCCGGCAAAAATTTTAGTGCATGAGAAAATGCATTTTCGAAGTGCATCTCAAAGAGATGGAAAATGAAAAATTTAGAACTCAGGAGATACTGACGGAAATCAGTTAAATTTTTATATTTGGTGGTTTTGGAGTAGGCTGGTGCGAAAAAAGTCAGGTTGATAATTCCGTGTCGCTATAGTCTGAAAAAGTTGCGATTGGTAATTACATTAAAGACAAAACAAAAATTATTCAAATCGGACTTTATCTTCCGATTCCGCAACGGACCTAAAGATTATGAAAAAAATTAAATTTTACCTTTTTTCAAAAATTTTTATTTATCTTCCGTGTACGTTTTATTTACCGCTATAGTAAAATTTATTTAGAGTTTGCATGTTTGAGTAATAAAAAAAATAGTTTTACGCATTTAGCGAATATCTTCCAATCCCGCAAGGTCAATTAAAATCTATAAAAATTTGAAATTTTTGATGATTTTCATAAATTAAAAAACATTTAGTTATCTCATGTTTCTCATGAGAAGCTTCTACATTGTAGAGCTCGTCGCTTGTTCAGATATTTTTTTGACTATATTTAAACAACCCAGAACTCAAAACGAGGTCGTGGTTGCACTTCTAGCTCCACAAGCACCCTTCCCTCCAACCAACCAATGACCGTCTGTTTTTTACATTATTTACATATATGTACATTTCTTTTTCATCTGTTTGTGTCTAACTCTTAAACGCCAACTTTGTATTGTGATTTCTTGGTAAAATCTGCCAGCATGGACCTTCATTTAAGTGTTGTCCTGATGAATCCATGTCTTGATTGGGGTCCACATACATTAGCATTAGAAGATGCTTCCGTGACCAACTTTAGGCGCCGCTCGTCAGCTTGCGTGTGGCAGAGATAGTTTTGTACATTCCAGTCTGGCATGTCGCCCGATGTAATGCAAGAAGCTATATCTTCATTTGAAACGCTTCGAGGAAGTGGTGGAGAAGATAGTTTTCCAACATTCCAGTCTATTATTTTAGTTTAGCGCTTCAAAATTTCAAGCACTAGGTAGAAAGGAAACACATTAGAGAGCTAGGGCTAAGGAGAGTGTTAAAAGCCAGACAGACTAAAACCAAGGGAAAAACTAGTAAAAATTTCATCCCTCCTACTTTAAATTTTTAAGCACAGGACTATACTGAAATAATAGACTGGAATGTTACAAAACTATCTTCTCCACCAGTTCTTCGAAGAGTTTTAAATGAAGATATAAGTTCCTGCATTACATCAGGCGACATGCTAGACAGGAATGTAGAAAACTATCCCTGTCATACGTAAGCTGGCGAGCGGTGCCTAAAGTTGGTCACGGAAACATCGTCCAATGTCTAATGTATGTGGGCCCCAATAAAGAGATGGATTTATCAGGGCAACACTTAAATCAATGTCCATGCTGCCAGATTTTACCACCAAATCACAATACAAAGTTGGTGTTTAAAAGCTGGACACAAATCGATAAAAAAGAAATATACATATGTAAATAATGTAAAAAACACACACTCATTGGTTGGTTGGAGAGAAGGATGTGGGTGGAGCTAGAAGTGCAATCACCTCCATGTTGTGAGTTCTGGGTTGTTTAAATATTGTCATATAATATCTAAACAAGCGAAGAGCTTCACAATGTAACAGAAAAATGAGATAACTAAATACTTTTTAATTTATCAAAATCATCAAAAATTTCAAATTTTTATAGATTTTGATTGACCTCGCGGGATCGGAAGATATTCGTTAAATGCGTAAAACTATTTTTTTATCACTCAACCATGCAAACTGCAAATAAATTTTACTATAGCGACAAATACAATGCACATGGAGAATAAATAAAAAAAATTGAAAAAAAGGTTAAATTTCATTTTTTTCATAATTTTTAGGCTCGTTGCGGGATCGGAAGATAAAGTCCGATTTGAATTTTTTTTATTTTCTTGTACTTACCAATCGCAACTTTTCCGCACTATAGCGACACGGAATTATCAACTTGACTTTTTTCGCACCACCCTATTTTGGAGTAACTGAAAACGAATTCCATGACGGCGATAGTCTGCGAGGTACCTGGTGCCCAGAGTGGAACTCGTCGCCTGGGATTATCGAATAATTCGCGAAATGAAGATTGGTAAAAAAAACTGAAAAAAACGTGTTTAATATTTTTCAAGAACCTATCGAATAACATCAAACACGACCCTCCACTACACCCCCTGGAGGTTTGGTGGGGGTAACTTTAAAATCTTAAAAATGAATCCCCATGTTTTATTGCAGATTTGGATTCCTCATGAAAAAATAGATAACATTTATTCGAAATATTTTTGAGAATTGTTGATAGATGGCGCTAATAAATAGTGTTTTTCCAATTAGAGCGCCATCTATTCATAATTCAAAAAAATGTCTCGAATAAAATTTACTTATTTTTACGTGGAATATCCAAATCTACAATAAAAATGTGGGCTCCTGTTTAAGATTTTAAAGTTACCCCCCACCCCACCTCCAGGGGGTGAAGTGGAGGGTCGTGTTTTATGTTATTTGATAGGTTCCTGAAAAATATTAAACGTGTATTTTTTGGTTTTTTATTTGGAAGTGTATCTTTCGAGACATTAGACCGTTTCTATAATTTCCTATGGTATCACGGAAACATTGTTTTTCCCAATTAAAGCGCCATCTATCCACAATTTGAAAAAATGTCTCGATCAAAACTTGCTTATTTTTACGTAAGCAATCCAAATCTGCAGTAATCAATGGGGTTTCCATTTAAGATTTTCAAGTTACCCCCACCTCACCTTCCATATTGAACACATATTTTTCAAAAATGAATAACCATTTTTAATTTCGTTGCAAAACGAAAATACCGCCGAACCATATTCTAGTCCAATCAGAGAGTGCAGCAAGCACCTCTACCGGTTTCGAAACTTATTAGTCTCTCATCAGGAGGCGCATATGCTGCTCTCCCTGATCCAATCAAAACAAACACCAGCGTGCAGTTCCGGATTGCAACGAACGAAATGGCATAGATGCCCTAGCAGCAACTGCTACAACAAGACTAAGTTTTCACTCTAATGGCATATAAAACAACATAATGCTATTCTACACCCCACCAGAATGAAAACAATGAGAACCTTCTCTGGTTACACCTCCGAGGCTTCTACAATATGCAAGCCATACGGATGCTGAGACTAAGGAAGATGAGGGAATTCTACAATTTACAATTTACGCCCCATCTGCTCAGCGCGGATATGTGCCTCTTGATGAGAGACTAATAAATTTCGAAACCGGTAGAGGTGCTTGCTGCACTCTCTGATTGGACTAGAATATGGTTCGGCTGTATTTTAGTTTTGCAAAGAAATTGAAAATGGTTATTCATTTTTGATTTACATTTACTCTGATTGGAGTACGAAGGGAACCATTCTCGTTGGAACTTTACCGCGCTGAGAAGATGGGACGTGAATTGTAAATTGTGGAATTCCCTCATCTTCCTTAGTCTCAGCATCCGTATGGCTTGCATATTTTAGAAGCCTCGGAGGTGTAACCAGAGAAGGTTCCCATTGTTATCATTCTGGTGGGGTGTAGAATAGCATTATGTTGTTTTGTATGCCATTAGAGTGAAAACTTAGTCTTGTTGTAGCAGTTGCCGCTAGGGAATCTATGCCATTTCGTTCGTTGCAATCCGAGACTGCACGCTGGGGTTTGTTTTGGTTGGATCAGGGAAAGCAGCATATGTGCCTCCTGATGAGAAACTAATAAGTTTCGAAACCGGTAGAGGTGCTTGCTGCACTCTCTGATTGGACTAGGTTCGGCTGTATTCGGGATATGATTCGGCTGTATTTTCATTTTGCAATGAAATTGAAAATGGTTATTCATTTTTGATTTAAATTTACTCTGATTGGAGTACGAAGGGAACCATTCTAGTTGGAACTTTACCGCGCTGAGTAGATTGGACGTGAATTGTAAATTGTAGAATTCCCTCATCTTCCTTAGTCTCAGCATCCGTATGGCTTGCATATTGTAGAAGCCTCGGAGGTGTAACCAGAGAAGGTTCCCATTGTTTTCATTCTGGTGGGGTGTAGAATAGCATTATGTTGTTTTATATGCCATTAGAGTTAAAACTTAGTCTTCTTACGTATTTTTCCGTTTTTCGATCCAATCTTCATTTCGCGAATTATTCGATCGTCCCAGGCAACGAGTTCCATCCCGGGCACAAGGTACCTCGGAGACCATCGCCGTCATGAAATTCGTGTTCAGTGACCTCAAAAACCTCCCAGTATAAAAATTTAACTTATTTCCGTCAATATTTCCTGAGTTCTAAATTTTTCATTTCCTATCTCTTCGAGATGCACTTTGAAAATGCATTTTCTCATGCACAAAAATGTTTGCCGGGGATCAGTTTAGTTCACAAAATTGCCTGACACTCTATCGAATCGAATGCAAAACGTTGCACGACGATTCATCTTACTGAACAAAATTACTAGGTTTAATGCTTCGTTGCTTCGTCTAAGAATACTGAATTTGTGATGTTATATTAATTTAGATTAGATTTTGTTATGTCATAGGTTCATTCAGGCGCAACGCATTTTGACCTATACTGCCGCACAACGGAAAAACACCGTATGTTACCATTTTTCCAAAAATGAGTTTTTGGCACTTTCAGTTAAAAACGACCGTTGTCTTCTCATTATTTTCAAAAAAACAACATTTTTTCAGAAAAATTTACAAAAAATGAATGTGTGTGTACTTTGTACGCACGTAAGAAGTTATACTTCTACTACATATTATGTGATTTTTAAGACAATACCAAAAATTTTAAAAAATAAAAGAATAAAACGCACAAAAACACATTGAAAAATGCCACAAAGAAAAAATGATTTCTGAACGATAATAATTGTTGGCAAAAATTTTAAATACGCATTTTCTGAAAAAAAAATTATATAACAAATATACTTACCATCATAAAATGCATAAAAAAATAAAAACTTGCATCGGGAATCGAACCCGTGAATTTCTGGGCGCTTTGATTCGTAATCGAAGCCTAGACTCACTCGTCAAATTCCACATTATTTGTCATGTGGAAAAATAGGGTAACTGAACGTTTTACTGTTTGACAGTTGTTTTGAATATAATTAAATTATGTAGTTTAAATTTTGTGGAAGAAAATATTAAAATATAACAAAACAGCAAGAAAACAATATATTAGATGAAGATTGGTAGAACTTTTGCTGGTAATCAAATTAAGTATGTAAATCAAAGCATTACATACCTACTAGATAAATAAATCTACGCCAAAAAATCATAATTTAAAAATAAAAATCGGACCTAATTTGGGATTTCTCTCTAAAATCCCCATTCTTGAGAAAATAAATGTACAGTAGAGCGTCGATTATCCGAGCAAGCGTTAGTAATTGACGCTTAAAATATCTTCAATTTTCTTCAATATTTTATCCAAAAATAATTATGTTGTTGCAAAGACTGCACTTTTTTGTTTAGTTGCTAGTTATCATTATCAAGATATAAATAAATATGTAGGTATATAAATATGGCATTTATTCACTTGTGGATAAATATGTATGACTATAAATATGTATCAATATATTGTAGTTCGATTATCCGAACCAATCGGTTTTCCGACAACCTATGTCCCCCAATTAGTTCGGATAATCGACGCTCTACTGTATTTCAACCTAATCCAAATGTATAATTACAATATGATTATAATTAAAACTACTTACCAAATTAGAATGAGTTGTTTTCCTTGTCCAAAATAGTCCAAAATAGTCCAAAAATATAGGTATATGAAAACTATTTAAAAAGGCAGTATAACTATTAACTAACTTTTGTTTGTTGTTTTTTTTCACACAAATTTTAAAACGCAACAATCATAAATAATCTACCTACAGCTGTGCCACAGCCGCCATATTGAATAATTTTTGACCTGTCATTTGAACATCCAATCAGAACAAAGTTATAATGCGCATGCGCCGGGATCATAGTTTTTAACATATAAAAATTCACCCTCATATCGCCGGTAAAGAAGTATAACTTCAAAAAAACTTGAATGAAATTTGCGGAATTGTACGCATTGATGAAAAACAGGTAAATTACATCGCATAAACACCGTAACTATTAAAATATACCTCATTTGCCAAGTTTTTAAAAAGTTTATGCCTAGTAAAAGTCAATTAATATTAGGCCCGCCCAATTGTCCTTCACATTACATTTCGAACATTTGTACTAATGGTAGTGGCATTTTCTGGCCGCTGATCACAGTTTAAAGAAGAAGAATAAGAAAAAAGAAGATATTAGGCTTCTTGACACGTGACGTGCGCACATCACTGTTTTTTTCTGTGCGCGGCTGATCACACGCGTGTTCAAAATAATTTAATGAAAAATGTTAAAAAGCGTTTAAAATTCCAAACAGGTCATCAAAGAGTGATTGTTTATCCCGAAAGCGGCGGAAATATGAAGAGTTGCAACAGAAATTGGTAAAGTTGAGAGAGGAAATGGATGAAAAGGACTCAGGTATTTATATGATATTTATTTTGATTTTCTTATGGTAGTTAAATTAAATTTAGCGTGAATAAATAGAGCAATATTTATTAATTATTTACAAAGTGAACATGGAGTCTTTTATTTTGTTGTTATTAATATATTTTTCTGTTGCCATAGTACCTGCTTTTTTGCCATCTTCCTGTTCGAATATAAAACTCCTGTTCGAATATAAAACAGGCACTATGTTGCCGAACTGCACTGGTTTTCCTATTAATGTTTATTTCGTAGAAAATGGGTTAACATAAATGACATGCAAAAACGTCACATTTTGCAACGAAAAATTATATTGTTTGTCTCAATAAGGGTGCCTTAAGGAAGCCCAAAATAATACAGACTAAATAATTAAGGATATAACAATAAATCAGAGGGTACTTTTAAAATGCCCAGAAAATCTTTATGATTATTTGAACTGCTTCTATTATTTCTCAGAGGCAATTTATAGTAGCCCAGAAGTATAGGGAATATAATTTTATTTAACTAATTTTACACATTTTACTTTGAATTTACATCACAAGAATAGCAACTTACTTACACAAAATTTGTTTTTGGCTTGTCTCCAAACAATAATACTATGGGAGCGGGTATTTTTTAATAGCCCAGAAAATCTTTATGATTTATTTGAGATGCTCCTATTTCTCAGAGGTATTTTATAATAGCCCAGAAATTTAAAATAGATTAAATAATATTTATTTAAATATTTTTTTGTACATTTTACCTTGATTTCACTTTTCAAGCGTAGCAAGTTTACTTACACTAAATTTTTGTTTGGTTTTGTCAAAATATTACAAATAATATTACAGAAACCATTGTGGAGGTGCATAGCCCGTCAGTTTCACTAAATAATGCAGAAAATGAGATCCAATGCAATTTGAGCATAATTGAAGATTTTGCAACAACCAGCTACCAGCAACCTGCTACAACCAGTAGTACTTATTGAGGAGTCGCAACAGTAGAGAGAAGATTTTTTCATTGGAGAGGTACCTACACAGAAAGAATCTATTTCTCTAAATATGAATAACTTTGGGGAAGACCCATTAAAAACTAACCTTAATGCTTCTGAAATGTTGCCAGATGTAGCAAAAAGGCTTAGACAAATGTATTGTGGGTAAACCTACAGAAAAATTCTTAACTGCTACAAACTGCGAAAGACTTTGCCCACCTCAGTTGAATTCTGAGATTTTATCTGCCATAAAACATAAAAATAAAGTTAGGGAAGATAAATACTTGCAAACTATGCAAACAATTTTAGCTGCAAGTATTATGTCCCTTTATAAAGAGGTCGTATTAGGATTAAACGAAAAAAGGAATATCGAAACAATTGCCAATTCCATAAACTTCAATATAGAAGTGTATTATAAGATGTCCTTGCAGAGAAGATTTTTTGCTCAGTTCTTCATTAAATTTAAAATTTAAAAAATTATTAGACGAGCAACCTATAGATAAATATTTATTTGGGGAGAATTTGATTGAAATGTTGAAAGAAAGCAAAGATACAAGATCAGCACCTTTTCAAGTCAGCTCTATAATGAAGCCCCAAAAAGCCATTTTTTATCCGAAGACCGCGCCACAACGCCAAGCTGTTTTTTCCACTCAACATCCAACAAGAGTTCTTCCAGAATCTAACAACTTCAATCAGCAGAGCTTAAACTTCAATCCAGCCTCGAACAGACCAATATTTCGACAAAACCAGTACCCAAATCATCCTCAACCAACATCGAGATACAAACAGTCGAGCAGACAACAGCACCAAAACCCAACCAGACCAACCAGGAGGTCATAATAAATGTGGCTAATTATTTTAAAAACCGGAAAAAGATTACCTCAGACAACAAAGTTTTAAGTTGGGTCCAAGGTTTTAATATTTTATTTAAAACAACACCGTCTCAAGAGAGAGCACCAAAAGTTTTTCATAGACCCAAATGAGTCGTATGATTTAGCTATAAAGCAATTACTTGATCAGGCAGCTATTTCTCCTTCTTCAAATACAAGAAAGCAATTCCTTTCTTCATATTTTCTAGTGCCCAAAAATAACGGAAGTCATAGATTTGTTTTAAATTTAAAACAGTTAGATTGCTTTATAGAAGCCCCACATTTTAAGTTCGAAGGCTATAAGTCAGTTCTCAAGCTCATTTTCAAGGGTTGTAATATGGCAAAAGTAGATTTACAAGATGCCTATTTTGCTATTCCTCTTCATGAAAATTAAAAAAAAATATTTAAAATTTGAGTACAAAAATATTCTATATCATTTCAACAGCTTACCATTTGGTTTGAATATCTCGCCTTTTATATTTACGAAAACCTTAAAACCAGCCTTAAACAATCTAAGAACAAGAGGCTTTACTTCTGTCATTTTTTTAGATGGCAATTTACAGATTTCAAAATCATATTTAGAAATATAGTAATGAAACACAGACTTACTCACAATCATTTAATTATACTTTGACGACCGGTTTCGATCTCTACAATATACAGATCATCTTCAGGTCGGCGTTACAAGTAGTTAAATGCTACAATAAGAGAAAACTTGTGTTAGACCAGTGTCTGATTGAAGAGATGTTAATAGAAAGCCAAATTTAAAAAAATTTTTATAAAATTTTTTGACATAAAGGTTTGCAACTGTTGACATTTCAGAATATTGGTATATACAAAGTCAAACCTATGAGTAAAAATGCTCATAGTCATGTATGTGCAAATGGGTGCATACAGTTTGAATTTGTTGAAATTAAAATTTTTAACCATTAAAAAACAAAATAAACATAAACTGACTTAAATATGCTTCCAAATTCAAAGTAGTAATAATAAAAGAGATAGTAGTATTGTTCTAATCTACTTACATGCCGTTACAAGGATTGCGTTGCAACTTAGTTGTTGTCATATTAGTACGTCCAAATTATGCTAATTGGTTTGTTGGGATAGTGATAGGGTAAACAGACATGTTACGTAGGTTAAAACACAGTAAGATTTCGAATTTGGAATGGATCCTGAAGGAAGATGCGTATGTGAAACGGGTGATGTTTTGTTAGAATGGAGAAAGACAATGCTCCAGGAGTTGCGTATTACGTATTGGAGCATTGTCTTTCTCCATTCTAACAAAACATCACCCGTTTCACATACGCATCTTCCTTCAGGATCCATTCCAAATTCGAAATCTTACTGTGTTTTAACCTACGTAACATGTCTGTTTACCCTATCACTATCCCAACAAACCAATTAGCATAATTTGGACGTACTAATATGACAACAACTAAGTTGCAACGCAATCCTTGTAACGGCATGTAAGTAGATTAGAACAATACTACTATCTCTTTTATTATTACTACTTTGAATTTGGAAGCATATTTAAGTCAGTTTATGTTTATTTTGTTTTTTAATGGTTAAAAATTTTAATTTCAACAAATTCAAACTGTATGCACCCATTTGCACATACATGACTATGAGCATTTTTACTCATAGGTTTGACTTTGTATATACCAATATTCTGAAATGTCAACAGTTGCAAACCTTTATGTCAAAAAATTTTATAAAAATTTTTTTAAATTTGGCTTTCTATTAACATCTCTTCAATCAGACACTGGTCTAACACAAGTTTTCTCTTATTGTAGCATTTAACTACTTGTAACGCCGACCTGAAGATGATCTGTATATTGTAGAGATCGAAACCGGTCGTCAAAGTATAATTAAATGATTGTGAGTAAGTCTGTGTTTCATTACTATATTTAATATGGACTCACATATGCAACCCATTCAATATTTTTCATATTTAGAATTTAAAAAAAATATTGTTGAAACTTGTTCTATGTTTTTCCGCCTGGGATTTGCTATAAATAAAGAAAAAAAAGTATAATTTCACCCACACAAATTATAACTTTTTTTGGTTTTACATTTGATTCTAATAAAGTGGTATATTTTTCATCTGCTGACAAAAAAGAAAAAATAATTAATAATATTCAGACCATCAAAAATAAAAGTACATATATGATAAGATCATTTGCAGCTTTAATCGGTCAGTTGGTAGCAGTTTGTCCTTCAGTTAAATATGGAAAATTATACTTAAAAAATTTAGAAAAAGAAAAGTGGCTTGCTCTTTCTAAAACTAATAGTTTTACCAAAAAAAATGACCATACCTAAATACTTGTAAAACGATTTCAATTGGTGGTTACATAACATACCAATTAGTGAACAAAATATAAAAGAATCTAATTGTGTACTTGAAATATTTTGTGATGCATCTCTTTTAGCATGGGGAGCATGCTGTAATGATAATAAACCTCATGGTTTTTGGAGTTATGAACAGCGAGAACTACATATAAATGTACTTCAGTTATTGGCAGCATATAATGACTTGAAATACTTTTCCAAGGAATATAGGAATTGTAATATTTTGCTAAGAATAGATAACACAACAGCTGTATCTTGTATTAACAAGATGGGGAGTGTGCAATACTCTAATCTTAACATCACTTGCAGAGAAATTTGGCAATACTGTGAAAATAGAAATTTAAAAATATTTGAATCTTATATCAGTACAAAAGAAAATATTATTGCTGATTCAGAGTCAAGATATTTGAAAATAGGAACAGAGTATTCTTTAAGTGATAATTGTGTTAATATAATTTTTAAGCAGCTTCATATTCCAGAAATCGATTTGTTTGTCACATATCTTAACAAAAAATGTGCAAGGTATGTATCTTGGAAACCTGACCCCGAATCGGAGAAAGTTGATGCCTTCACTCTAAATTGGCATGGATTAAAATTTTATGCTTTTCTACTCCACCTCTTGCTATTATTCCAAGAGTTTTAGAAAAAATCATATGTGACAAAGCAGTAGGAATTGTGGCAGTAGCAGAATGGCCAAATCAGCCTTGGTAACCAACGTTTAATAAACTGATATCAGGCAAAAAGATAATTTTAGGACCTGATAAAAACTTAATTTTGAACCCTTTTAGGCTTCCATATCCGGGACACCAACATTTTACCCTGACTATCGCATGTTTGTCAGGCAATCTTTTTTAAGAAAAGATATTCCTGAGCATTCTATCGCAATTATGATTGCATCTATTACAACAAAAACACTAAATTTATATGATACAGTTTTCAAGAGATGGTGGAGGTATAGTATAGAAAAAATATGGACCCTTTTGCTTATGAATTATCAAATAATATTAATTTTATTAAATATATCGTAGATCAGGATTATACATATAGCTCTATAAACATTCAATAGATATACCAGAAAATCATAAAAACATGTTTAAAAAATTTTACAAAGGTATATATAATCTCAAACCTTCATTGCCAAATATCAATTTACTTGGGACCTTCAACCAGTATTATTTTATTTAGAAACATTATTTCCTCTCACAGGTCTTCCCTTGAAAGAACTTACTTACAAACTTGTAATGTTGATTGCTCTGACTACAGCTCACAGGTTGCAAACCCTATCCCTAATAAAAATTCAAAATATTTTCATGGATCCAAATAAATTTGCGATTTTGATACCAGATAGGATAAAGACTTCTTCGAAAAATAAAAATCAACCTATTTTAAGATTTCTCTATTTTAAAGAAAAACCACAGTTGTGTGTAGCATCGACTTTATGTCACTATTTAGAGATTTCTAAAAAAATATTCGTCCTCAATCAGAGGACAAATTGTTTATAACAATAAAAAAACCATATAAAGCAGCATCTACGCAGACTTTGAGTAGATGGCTAAAAGATGTTTTAAAATTATGTAACATAGACACCAATATTTTTAAAAGGTATAGTGTTAGACAAGCATCTACGTCAGCAGGAGCTAGGGCTGGATTAAATATAGAAACTATTAGAGAGACGGCGGGATGGACAGAAAATTCTCAAGTATTTAATATTTTTTATAATAAACTTCTAGCAAAAGATTACGGATTCTTTGCAAAAACTATATTGTCTGTTTAGTCCATGTATGCTTCTGCGTTTGTTTATTGTTTGTTATACGTTTGTAATTATATATTTATGTTATTATTATTACATAAGAACATTAATTTTCTTATTATTTACAAACGTTACTCTTAATTGTTCTAATATATTCCCTCTTTTTTTTTTGTAAAGTTCCTAATAAAAAAAAAATGTAAAGTATCGATTTTTGGATTGCAATGTAGCTTTGTTAATTTATCGCACAATATTGCTTAATCTTTCAACAGCCTACCATTAGTACAAATGTTCGAAATGTAATGTGAAGGACAATTAATTGATTGGTTGACTTACCTGTTAAGGAAGGACAATCATAATTGTCCTATCTTACATTTCGAACATTTGTACGCTCCCTCCTTTTGATTCTTTCGAACCCACCCGTTTTTGTGAGATCAAAATAAAAAAAACAGTGATGTGCGCACGTCACGTGTCAAGAAGCCTAATATCTTCTTTTTTCTTATTCTTCTTCTTTAAACTGTGATCAGCGGCCAGAAAATGCCACTACCATTAGTACAAATGTTCGAAATGTAAGATAGGACAATTATGATTGTCCTTCCTTAACAGGTAAGTCAACCAATCAATTAATTTTGTCACCGTACGTTATTACTTACGGCGTTTTTGCCTAGTAACTAATGTGTGAAAAAATCGATCCCGCGCATTTTCGCTGACGTATGTCTCAACATAAAGTAATAAGGTGTTCTTGCTCAGTAATCTTTCATTTGTTATCCGTGGCGTTTGAAATGTGAAACAACAAGACGTGAGATTCTTTGTTTTTATGTATTCTGTTATTCTGTTCTCTTGAGTTTAATATCATTTATTAGTTGGATTTCTAGTGCTTTTTTCTTGAATCGCGATGGAGTCGAGGGGTAAACGCATGGTTCTTCAGGTTTTGAATGACTCAAGAATGATTTTGAATACCAACATAGAAAAAGATTCCTCTCTAATAATACATAATGAAAATAATGTACATGATAAGATTGGAAATGGTGTGTGGTTACAACTTTATACCTACTTTCGTTTTGGTCTTTTTAACTAACCAACCAAACTATCAGAAACTAAACTAAACTTTATTTTAGATAATATTATAATGGAAAACGGAAATCCCAGTCAATAAAACAACAAGTCAGACGATATGAAGTCAAGGGAGATCAGAGAAGGTATTTTTGTATTTTGATCCCGGCGCAGTCGCATTACAACTTTGTTCTGATTGGATGTTCAAATGACATGATAAAAATGATCCAATATGGGAGCTGTGCTAACCACAGCTGGCAAACTTACCAACAAAACTATCACAAACTAAACTAAACTCTATTTTAGATAATATTATAATGGAAAACGGAAATCCCAGTCAAGAAAACAACAAGTCAGACGATGTGAAGTCAAGGGAGATCAGAGAAGGTATTTTTGTATTTTCTATAACCTAAACAACTAACTTTTAAAGCCTGTGGCCTGTGCTTGTTTTAGATGTTATTATATTAGAAAGTGAAAATCCTAGATAAGAAAACGGGTCAGCCGGTAGGCCATCAAAGGAGATTAACGAAGGTATTTTTGCATTTCCTACATTTTCAACAATTACCTTTAGAAACCTTTCCGTGTTTTAGATTTTATGATAGAAAATAAAAGTCCCTATCAAGAAAACAACAAGTCAGACGAAATCAACATGCCAAAGAAAATTAGCGAAAGTATTTTTGTGTTTTCTACAACTAAAAAATAATAAGTTAACAAATTTTTTTTTAGAAAATCTGATGGAACTCAAAAAAGCAGAGAACAAGTTTTTTGTGTCGAAAGAGAATAAAAAGTCACGAGGTAAAGCCTGCTTGTAATTGCCAAAAAAAATGTGGAGAACAGTTCAGGGAAGAAGGGCGCTTTGAATTTAATAAGAAATATTGGAGAAAAACGTTTTTGGAGCAAAAGCAATTCATTAATCATTTTGTTGAGACGTCCGACATTAAAATCAGACGCTTCAACGTAGATACTTCTAAGAAAAACTCATCAAAAATTATTATCTTAAAAAAGAAGATGGAGTACGTACCAAAGTTTGTAAGTTCTTTCTTTTAATGACGTTAGGATATTCAGGTAACAATGATTCCATATTGAGAAATATAACCAGCCCGCCTAAGGATAGACGTGGCCCCTATCCAAGGAAGAAAATTGACCGGGAAAAAATTAAGAATCTTATCAATAAATTCTCTCCATGCGTTTCGCATTACAGACGAGAGCATGCACCCCATAAATTATATCTACCAAGTGATATTAGCATAGTTAGCATGTACTCTGATTTTCAAGAATGTCATCCTGAATTGGAAATTTCTTACAGTTATATAGAAGCGTTGTCAAAGACATGAACATCTCCTTCGTCAAGTTAGGGCATGAAGAATGCGAAAAATCTGAGGGGTTTTTGTTATACGATGAAGGTCATACCAAAGTTAATGCCAACCAAAATACTGAATGTATTAATTGCTGCCAGTGGTTGCATCACATTAAAAAGGCAGCATTATCCAGAGAAGAATACAAAGCTGACAAAAAGAAAATTAACGAAAATACTTTGTATTATCGACGGATATGCAAAAAGTAATTATGATACCAGGAATCAATATGTTCAAGCAAGTAGTTTTTACTCCTAGAATTATAGCTTTTAATAAATCATTTGTACCTTTGGGTTCCTTTTCACAAAAAAATAAGGCTGTAGCTATTATATGGCATTAAGCCATATCGGGCCGAAAAAAGGAGGACCTGCTAAGCTTTTGTGACCGGTTTTGCCAGGGATAAAAAAAACATATGCTTATGGGCTGATAATTGCAGTGGCCAGAACAAAAAATTGGTCTCTTTTAAGCTTCTTAATCTATGTACCTAATTAATCCTGATCATATTGCGGCAGAAAAAATTACAATAAAATATTTATAAACGGGACATACCTTTATATCGGCTGATAGTTTCTATCATTTGGACGAAAAATGTATGTAAGAAAATCCAAAATTTTATGATTTTCAAGACTTTGCGCATGTTATTGCGCAAAACAGTTGCATTTTCAAAACACTTACACAAAAAACAACATAACAAAAGAACTTTTTTAGATTTTAAGAATTGGCCCAGCCTTACCACTAACTATCAAGTACAAAAGTTAAATAAAAATCGCCCATTTTTAAAGAACATTGTCCTTTTGGAAGCAAGGCGAGGCTTTAACAATTTATCTTATAAGACTTCTTTCGACGAGAAAGACTATCAGGAATTAATCTTACTCTCAAAAAAGAAGATGGTATTCAAAGAACCTGAGAGTTATAAAAGCGATCGCGGTATATCTTCTGAGAGAAAATACAAAATTCTCAGTAACCTTTCCTCCATAATATTATAAAACATAAATTTTTATTTTGGCAAAACCTACATGAAAGCGATGCATCAAATTTTATTAGTACCTACCATCGAAGATGATTGAATAACTATAGAGTATTGATTGTATAATTTTTATTAAAGATCCATCCGTATACCATACGAGTAAACCTTCTTCCAATTTCGGTTAAACTTCTCTATCCATTTTATTGTTTTTTATGACCACTTCAAAGGGTATTTTGAAGTAGAATTAGACTAGCATTTTCTTTTCGACCTGCCCTTAGAAACCAATGGAATTTGCTCCAAGATTTTTAGGTAACCCACTAAATCTCCAGGTTTTATTAATTTTATCTGTCGCAGTTTTAAGGCAGTACTTACTGCCTCCCTGCTTATGCAGAACTACAAGGGAGGAAGGTTCAGCATCTCATCTAGGGATACAGCGGGCCGTGATTACATAACCACTGTGATCCACAGGAAATTCAGCTTGGCATTAGCTATTGTTTGTTGTGTTTTTAGTCGCCATAAAATACCTGCAGAAGCTTTTGAATAATTAGGCCGACGATCTTCTGTATTTCTCCAATTATAAATAATTAATTATCTGGCTGGGTCTATAAGATAACAAAGTTTTTCCAGGGAGTGATTTCTTTTGTACATTTTTATATTATACTGAATTTGTGATGTAAGATTAAATTAGATTAGATTATGCTGAAGAGGTTATATCGAGGGTATACGAGCAGATTGCACTAAGTCAAAAATCACTGTTTTGAGAAAATCAAGTTTTAATAAAATTTTTAAATATAAATCAAAATTACACAAAAAGTATTACTTTAAGTTTAATTCTATTACCTGTATAGAAATAGTAAGGGTATTTTAAAGAGTGTGATATATTACAACAGTTATTGTTTTTGGTTAATTAGTAATTAGAGGAGTATCGATTTAGCATTCGAAGCGAACAGTTCGTTTTTGCGTGTGTGATCGGTGAAAATTAGTTTTGGTGAGTCGGTAATTAATAAAATGGAAGTCAATACCATTGGCAAAGGACATCCACCCGATCGGGGAGGGACGATAAATATTAATAATATGGAACTGGATCAGGAGGAAAAACAAACACAAATAAGTCAAAATGCAAGTTCACAGGTACAAAAGGTAGCAAAAACACAATCAAATAACTTTTTTCCAGTTTATCAGGTAAGCGATAACAATAATTCTAATGAAAACCAGTTGTTAATTAAACCTATTAAAAATAAATATACACAAGGAGACCAAGGACCGTATTTTGCCTATTTACAAAACCGAAACGGGCACATTGGCCGTCTACATCGAATCGCCACCGCGCGTCTTGTGCTTTCTGCAGAACCTACGGTAAGAGATAATATAGTTCACATCAGCGTTATTGGTAGAAATAAAGTTAGAATTGAATGTAATTCATATAAAAGCGCAAATATTTTAATTGATAGTAAAAATTTATTAGAAAAAGATTATGACATATACATTCCTAATTTTATGGTACAAAAAAGTGGAGTAATTAAAGGGGTCGATAAAGGTATCTCAGAAAACGAATTAAAGGACATTATTGTTTGTAAATATGGTAATTTTAAGGTATTAAGTGTAAAAAGAATGAAAAGAAAATCAAACAACGAGCTGATAGAGACGGGTACGATAGTGGTGACTTTTAGAGGACAAATGATACCAAAAGAAGTTATCATTGAGAGAATGATATATCAAGTCGAAACCTATATACCGAGAGTAATACAATGCCTAAATTGTTTAAGGTATGGCCACGTCACGGGTCAATGTAGAGGGAAAAAAAGATGCGGACAATGTGGACAGGAGCATGAATCTGAAGCATGTGAGTTAACAGAGCCTACTTGTTTATTCTGTTTTGGAAAACACTCAGCACTGGACCGAGCAAAATGTCCTGAGTTTGAGAAACAAAAGGCTATCAAATATCTTATGGTAAACGAAAATATGGCATTTGAAGAAGCAAAATTAAAATATAGTAATAGTTATACCTCAGCCTTAAAAACATCAAATGCAGGAAATAGATATACAATAACAACAAAAAGAAAATGGAGCGAAGCCACTCAAAATAAATCGGTTTACCCATATTCGGAAGAACATGAAAATATTTTAAACAATCCTAGCACCTCTGCGTACCCGCCTCTACCAATTCCTAAGAATATTCCAATGTATCACAAACAGGTAACACAAAATAACCAAACAACAAACAAAAACCTTAGTGAAAATATATTAACAATATTTAAAAATATATTAGGTAAAAAACTTTTGCCGACAGAAAATAAACAAATTATGGAAGAATTTAAAGATAGTCTAGAAAAAACTTTAAATGGATCTAACAAGTAAAAAAATCTTACAGTGGAATTCACGATCGATAATACACAATAAGGGACATTTCGAAAAATATATATTTGAAAATAAATTTTTGGCTATATTATTGAGTGAAACTTGGTTGAAACCAAACACAAACATAAATTTTTCTCGATATAATATATTTCGCGAAGATAGACCGCAAGGTTTTGGAGGGGTCGCAATATTATTAAATAAAAACATAAATTTTCAGAATAACTTACATTTTTATAAAATAAATAATGTAATGTGTGTTGCAGTACAAGTCATTTTAAATCAAAATATTTTAAATCTATATTCTCTATATGCAAAACCTAAACTAGGTATATCGAAAAATGAGTGGGTCAGGTTCTTTAATAGTTTAAACAAACCATTTTTAGTGGGGGGAGACTTCAATTGCCATAATAAAATATGGGGATGTGATGAAACTGATCGCGAAGGGATAAATCTTTTTGAAGCTATGGAAGAATGTGGACTTAATTTCTTAAATGACGGTTCGGAAACATTAATTCGGAGGTCAATGAATAAAAATAAGTCAGCTATAGATCTAACAATTTGCTCAAGAGATATCTATTATAAATGCTCTTGGCACACAGAAAATATGAGTCTGGGTTCAGACCACTATCCAGTAGTTATCGAATTTGCACATGATAGTAATGTAAATACCTGTTTTGATAATAATGATATAATTAGAAATAGAATTAAATGGGATATTAAAAAAGCGGATTGGACAGTTTTCTCTTACTTGTTAAGCAATAAACAAAAAGACAATATAGGACAAAATACAGAACAAGAATATCAAATGTTTTATGATTCTATAAATGATGCTAGTAAAATTAGCATTCCAGAGAAGAGAAAAGTGACCAATGCAAAATTTAATAAACCATGGTGGAATAATGAATGTAGGGAGGCTATTAGACTACAAAAGGAGGCCTTTTTACAATTTAAAAGAATATCTAATCACGAAAATTACTTAAAATATCAGCAAGCAGAAGCATATAAAAAAAGAATTATTTTAAATAGTAAAAGAGCCTCATGGAAAAATGTATGTAATAGTTTGAACAAAAATACACCGATAGGTAAAATATGGAGTGAGATTAGAAAATTAAAAAACGCCTATAATCCACCTAAAAATCCAATAGTTGAAAATGAATGGATCGAACTATTCTTTAACAAAATTGCCAGACCTTGGGTCCTAGAGGAAGAAATTACATGTACAACGAACAGTACAATCACTGAAGACAGTAAATTTCTAACAGAATTATTTAATTTGGAAGAGCTTAAAAATTGTTTAAAAAACAATAACAACTCAGCTCCAGGAAAGGACAGTATTCACTATAGTATGCTATATAATTTGCCTATCCAAAGAAAAATACAACTACTAAATATAATAAACCGCATATGGACAAGCATGGAAGTTCCAAACTCATGGAAAGAATATATTATAGTCCCAATTCTCAAGCAATACAAACCCGCAAATTGTCCTGATTCATACAGAGGCATTTCGCTATCGTCATGTATCTTGAAAACATTGGAGAGAATGATTAAACAAAGATTAGAATTTTGGCTGGAGAAAAATTCTCGACTCTCTTCAACACAATTTGGATTCCGAAAATCATGTTCAACAATGGAAAACTTATCACACTTGGTACTAGATGTTTACAACTCATTTTCTACTAATAAGTCAGTTGTAGCTACATTTATAGACGTCGAAAATGCATATGACAATGTTAATCTGGTAAGCCTGTATCACCAAATGAAGAAAATGGGAATCCCAGATATACTATGCTGGAGAATTTATAAACTTTACAGTAATAGAATCTTGTATATCCAAATTGGGAATAAACTATTAGGTCCCAGAATATCAAACATTGGGATACCTCAAGGAAGTATTCTAAGCCCAATATTATATGCTATTTATACTTCGGATATAGGTAAAAGCATATCAAATAGTACCCAAGGTAAAATATTACAGTTTGCAGATGACATATGTATTTACGTAGACCAAAACGAGATAGAAAAGGGCTGCAAAATAATAAATGAAGTATACAGTTGTTTACTTGAAGACTTGTATCACTTAAATTTAACAATATCTTTAAATAAAACACAAATTGGCATATTCTCCAGAAAGCAAAAACTTCCCGAACTAGTAAAAATACAAAACGTCCAGTTCAAAGTTCAACCTAAAATTAAGTATTTGGGGATGATATTAGATAGAAAACTGAGCTGGAAAGACCATATTGAATACATTGTGACAAGAGCTGAAAAAGGTTATAATGCATTACGAGCAGTAAGTCACATAACTTGGGGAGCAGATGCCAATATTTCATTAATAATGTACAGATCATACATAAGATCTATTTTAGATTATGGATGCATATTTTATAATCAGGCAGCCAAAACTCATCTTAAAAAAGTAGACGTGTTATCAAATAAATGCCTTCGATTATCTATCGGAGCTCTCATAAGCACCCCATTGTCAAATTTAAGTATAGAGTGTAATGAACCACCACTATACCTGAGAAGAAAAACTCTATGCGAAAAGTTTATACTTAAAAGTATTGCTAAAGAGAGTTTAATAGGGGATAAGTGTCAAAAACTTTTTATACATGACCTAACGAGTGAATACTGGAAGAAAAAACCTTCTTTACTACTTGCTGAAACATATAACAACTTGCGCCAATTTAAAAATAAATTATACACATCAAAAATATCACCCACATTTCAAATATATCTAAATAGCACTCCTAATATACAGCCAATTTACATGAAAGATTATTCGAACTTTCCAGCGAATTTAAGGAACTCTATGTTTAATGCAGATATAGAAACACTATGCCCACAGTATTACCAAATTTATACAGATGCCTCAAAGATTAACTCTAAAGTTGCTGCTGCCATATGGGACCCTAAAACACAGTACAAAGAAGGAATAGGACTGGATGAAGATACCACGGTATTTACAGGCGAACTAATAGCAATATTGAAAGCAATGCAATACATAGCCACGATCAACAATAACAACAATAGATTCGTAATACTGTCAGATAGCAAAAGTGTTCTAAGTAAATTGGAAAAGTGGACAGGACATAACAATCATATCGTTATAGAAATAATAAGAAACTTTATTGAACTCAAAGCCAAAGGCAAAGAAATATCTTTCTGCTGGATAAAAGCTCATTGCAATTTAAAACACAATGAAATTGTAGACAAACTAGCAAAGAGTGCTACAGAACTAGAAACTAATTGTGAATATAAGCTAACACTAAATGACGCATATGCTTATATTAATAACAACAAAATGAATAACTGGAAAGAATGGTATACCAACTCCAAAAAGGGACTGTATTATAAAAGTATTCAAACAGATATTCCATCTAAAGGCTGGTTTAGTGATTATCAAGGCAACAAGGTCCTCATATCATATATATGTAGACTTAGGTTTGGTCACTCCTTAGTTCCAGAACATAAATACAAAATAGGATTGTCTGACACAAACTGTTGTGAATGTGGAGAATTAGGATCCGCAGAACATATGATATTAGATTGCAAACTAAAAGAAAAAGAAGTAGAACATTTTATAAATCAAATTCATACTAAACAACACATAAGAAAACCTTTTAGTTTACAAACACTGATTGCTACAAAAGATAAAAGTATCTACGAGATCCTAATTAAACACATTAATAATATAAAACTAAAATTGTGAAATTATATATATAAGTTACCTTTGTTTACCCCATTTGTTGACCCTCCTTTCCGTGGTCTGGTCTTGTTTGATTTTGCTCTGAAAGACCCCTGAGCACTTATGTATCCCAGTTAATAATCCTTAGGTTAGGAAAAAAAAGAAAAAAAAACACATAATAAATAAATAAAAAAATAAAAAATATATATAAATAAATAAAAAAAAATTAAAATAAAAAAAAAAAGAAAAAAAAAATAATAATAAAAAAAAATATGTGTGTATATATATATATAAAATAAAAAAAATTAAAGAAGCTATCATTAAAATAATAAGTACTTATATTTGTAAATCATTATTATCAAATAGGTCATTCATATTCAAAAATATAATGAGAGTATAACAGATATCTCATAAGATTTTAGTTAGTAAACAAATTTGGTTCGGCTAATGGATTAAGTCCACAGTCAAGAAATCCGATAGCACACACACACACACAATTAGTAATTATTTTTTTAATAAATAATGAACTGACTTAGTTTATTCTGCTTGTTCATAATGTTACTATTTTACACAAGTAGACACACAACTAATCCCATTTTAATGTTAATTTTAGTTGTACCAATTTGACCATTATAATGTTTTATCCTATAATCTTAGACAACTAGAATTTCGGCATTAAAAAAATCCTGTTAAAAAATAAAAATAAAAATGAACAATAGAATTTTCAGAAATTTAATTATTCGATACAAAGAAAATACAAAAAGCCAATAGATGATTATGTAGTCTTCTTTATCTAGATCAGGGTATTTGGGATTTTTAAATACTGCACATAGAAACTTGTAACTTTTTGAATTGTGTTCAAGATGATGTTAGAAAAAGAATCTGCAATAGAAAAATGGATGGAAATGCATACTTGCATTTTAAAAGTGCAAAGCATGCATCTAAAGGTGCATAAACATATCCAAATAAGTGTATTGAGGGCAAGATTTTGTCACCCCATGGTTTTTTGGTCGCTGATGCTATCAGAACCGACTACCGGAGCACATGGCGCCCTGGTTCACTGCTAAGGTACATGATCTGGAGTTTCGTGGGTTCTCGGCAAATTGATGCAAACAGATTACTCGAGAGTTTTTGGGACCGACATCAGAACTGACCCCCGATGCACAAACATCCTCCAAACTCTATAAGGTAACATGAATTAGCAGTTATCTTGGGCACCAGGTGGTCCGGGTTCGTTTCTGATGGCGTATTCGTATTAGGTGACCCCAAAAATTGCCTAGTAATATATTTGGATGCATTAAGTGCCCAAATCCCTCGAAACTTCGAAGATGGCGTGACCCTAGGCACCAGGTGTCCGTTCTGAAGGTGTATTCGTCATCGGCACACCCAAAGGCTCCCTGAGTAATCTGTTTACATCAATTTAATGCCGAAAACCCTCTAAACTCTAGAAGATTATGTGCCTTAGCAGTGACACTGTGCCCTAAGTATCCCAAGGGTCGGTGCTGATGGCGAATTCGTATTCAGCGACCCCAAAAGCCCCCGAGTGACAAAATCTGGCTCTTAATTATCTTGACATGTCTATGCACTTTTGGATATATTTTATGAAGTTTAAAATGCAATTATATATTTCCACCCATTTTTCTATTGTAGACTTTCCCGACATCATCCTGAACACAATGCAAAAAGTTGCAAGTCTCTAGATGCTGTATTTAAAATGTATTTACTCCGGTGATTTTAGTGGTAAATGATCTAATATGAATTATAGACATCAGGTTCCGGCAAAACATTGACAATGTTTTCATCAAACGGTAAATCTTCGTACCACCTGTGAAATACTTCTGGTTTCTGGTATTACCTTCTTCTCGAAGAACTGCATTAACTCATTCGTTTTGGCACAACTAATTTTAATCGGCGTAGAGTACAATTTTGGAAAATTTTCAATGTTCAAAAATAGTTGATTAGCACGGCTTGATCTACGAGTTGTCACATTTATGGCCCTTTAATTAGGTAAAAGCTCTTTTTCATACATTAACCTTTTGATTTAAACCTAACGATAGGTATATAGAGTGTAAAACCAGAATGTTCTTAGTCAAGGTTAATGCAGTGTTGTATTTTCGGTTTTAGCAAAAATAGTACAAGCAGACTGCATTAAGAGTACGTAATGCATTCTGCTAGTAAATGAAACAGTCAAACTGACTTAGTATTAAATTTTTATCTGTTATTATAATAAGTACGACTTAGTGTGTATTTGCATTATATAGAGCATACCTTTTCATACACAACTGCATTAATGGTTGAATAACTAAAAAAAATTGACTTAGTGCGTTCTGCTGTTATACCCTCGATATATAGAAATATTTTGTACACACCTTAATCTAGTTTAAGTCTAGGATGCCAATACTTCTGATGAAGTTGGTTAGCATCCTATGTGAATTTCTTCCTATATCAGACGATGTTAAGAATGATTTCTAAAAATTTTAGTCGTTTACAGAATAGGACTATGCAGGTCACGCTATTTTTTTCCTTATCAAAAAAGCGACAGTTCTTACTCTTTGATTTGCCCATTTTTGAAGTTATACTTCTTTACGCGCGATATGAGGGTGAATTTTAATAGGATTATAACCTTTGATCCCGGCGCAGTCGCATTACAACTTTGTTCTGATTGAATGTTCAAATGACTGACAAAAATTATCCAATATGGCAGCTGTGGCGCAGCTGTGGGACTGTGGTTTGGTTATGTATGGTGGTTGCGTTTTAAAGTTTGTAGGAAGAGAAACAACAAACAAAAAGTTAGTTAATGGTTATACTGCCTTTTTAAATAGTTTTCATATTATATTTTTGGACTTATTAACATAGAAAATTACTGATAAAAACCTATTAGCTCGAGGGTAGTGATGAGCGAGACTGGTCTTGTTCTTGCGGTCTTGGTCTTGTTCTTGCAGCAAGACCTAGACCAAGACCAAGACCGCCTTTTGGTTGCAAGACCAAGACCAAGGCCAAGCTGGCAAGAACAAGACCAAGACCAAGGCCGAACCTTGCAAGACCACGCAAGACCCAGACCAACCTGCAAGACTCTTGCACTTTTTTGAGAAAGATTGGTTTTTATTATTTAACTTTATTTTTTTAGTTCCATAATATATACTGACATTGTAAGGAACCTTAAACAATATCGAATTTTTAAGATACATAATATTTTGGTTATATTTTTAAGTCGTTTTAATTAAGTCAAACGGTTTGCATTTTCTCAACCTTCAAAGTATCCAGTAGGCAAGTTTTCAAACGGCGACAGTTCAAGGACAATTTAAATTACTTGTAAGACAAAAAAATGTAATTATAGATAGGGTAATCCATTAAAAAATGCAATTAAAAACGGTTTTTATGTACCAGTAGTTTTCGATTTTTTTTTTTCTAATAAATATACTGACACTTATTTCAATAATTCTTTTCGCATAATCGAGGAAAAATGTAGGTCGTTAAATTTAAAATGAATACAAAAAATTACATTACATTATGCTGTGGTAAGGGTAGATAATTAAACACTCGAGTAATAATTCAAAAATACTTATTTTTAAAGCTATACTTCTTTAGGCGCCATTGGGATTGAATTTGTATTATTATGCGCGCATGTGCACACAGAGAGTATGGCGTTACTTGCTAAATATCAGTGCAGAAAAAGGTGTGAAAAGAATATATCAGTGTTTATAGCAAATACATTTATTATAATTTTTGTGTCTTTGGATTTGTCTTCCTCGGGAGTATGATAACTATTATTAAAAATTAAAACATTTTTATATTTATACTTGACTTTGTCTGTTTGTTACCGTGAATGGTCATTATGTCCGAGCAACTATATAAACAGAGTCATCGTGGCGTTATTAGTAGAGCATTCGACTACAGATCGATAGGTCTTGGGTTCAAATCCGGACCAATCCTATTCTTTTTTTTTATTTTTGGAAAATGGTAAGCGTCAAAGTTAGGTTAATATTTAAATAAAATAAAATTAAACTGTTTAAAGTATATTTATTTCGTTGAAATCATATAATAGAAATAAAACATTATACGTGCGTACAAATTACACACACATTCTATTTTAATTTTTTTTTTAAATTTCAATCCACTTTTTACTAAATTAATTATGGATTATTTATTTCACAGATTTTTCGCCGAACGGTAAACTCTTTTTACTCAATTAAAACCAATTCCTTTTTGTTCAGTTGGTTACATCTAATTAATTCAGCAATCCTTTTTACCCCGTGTTCACTATCTCAAACGTGTTTTATTTCACTTATTTTTCACGTATTTGCTGTGTGCACACGTGAAAACAATTAGTTAAAAAGAGGCCTTTAGGAAAAATGTCACCGAATTTAAATTTTCTGTGAAAGTTTGATCTATATACGGGGGTCGTCATAAGTTAGGCAACGCTCTCGAAAAATCGGTATAAATCCGGCAACGCTCATAAGTTTGGCAAAGCTGTCAAAAAAGATTAAAACGAAGCATGCTCGTGCCTCAGATGGTTATGTTGGTGTCATGGTAGCACGGACAGTAGAACCACTCTCCGAAAAATTGGAAGTAAAATCTGTAGTCGCGCATGGCGACCGCGCAATATTGGCAGTCGCTTTTGCCCCACTCTCGCATTGCTATTCGCAGAGAAACGTAAGGCTTTTAACAGGGAAAACCCGCATCCACCACTGGTGAATTACCAATCGTGTACTGCCGGTATTACTTCCTGAGATCAAAGCGCCGACAGAAGAGTGATTTTACTGTGGAACCTCTATATACTGTGGTAGCACGTGGGCGTTTAGCTACGTAGAATGTATGCGGGAGTAACCTTATTGTTCATTTTTGAGAACGGATAGGCAGACGAGGAATCGTCGAGTGTCCCGCACCGTCATGTTACCTGACCCTCTGATTTTTTCCTGTGGAGCCTTATCAAAACTGCGTTTTTGCAAGAGAACTACTCACCCTTATCGACCTCCTAACTGCAATTGAATTGACCTTTTGATGCCACTCAAAAATTAAAACAACAAATTTTTTTGTAAAAAGAGTGAAAATCAGCATATTTATTATTGTTAAACGAAAAATAAGAATAAAACAACAAAAATCTCGACACCGTTACCTCAATGAATATCTAAAGAAAATGCATACAAAATTCCAGGTGGGTCGGTCAACTAGTTCTTAATTATAATGTCTACAGCCTTTAAAAAAGCGGTTTTGAGGAAAACGTGTTTAAAGTATTGTCAACTTTTATTTTCAATTTCTTTTTTGCCTGTCAAATCATAAAGTGATGCACACCGGAATATGTTTTTAATCTCGAATTAATTTACAAAAGGGAACGAGAACAGCTGTTGACCGTTTCTCACTACGCTCAAGAGCGCTGGCGCAAACTTGCTGCAAAGCGAGTCGAAGGTAGAGAGTTAGGGAGATAGTGTTGAATATTAACTTCCGTTAACCACATATAAAGCATATTTTTCTTTCAATATTTCTTTTTGATTTACAACTAAACGTACCGAGCTGTGTTGTCTGATTGTTTTGGTTACTCGGTTTGGTTATTTTCAATCCTTCTCTTAAGGTGCCCTCTTCTCAATGGCGTTTACTTACTTACTCCGTGGCGTTAAAACCCTTCGTAGGGTTTAGCCGACTCTACAACATGTCTCCAATGTTCTCTGTCTTAAGCAACCTCCATCCAATTCTTCACACCGATAAGTGTTTGGCTACTACAAATTGTAAACTCTTCTCTGTCTTCAGCTGGTTTTATTAGCTGTTCAAACTTTAGTCCTGTCCATTTTCGTATATTTCTTAGCCGCGAGAGTATTTTCCTTCTAGCCCTCTCTTTTATTCGATTTTTAGTGTCATTATTAGTTAGGCATATAGGAACTTAGTATTTCTCACTACGTGGCCTTTGTATGCTGTTTTTCTAACTTACACTGTGTTGAAATTTCTTATTTCTTGCTTATTCTATGCAGCATATTTTCGTTTCAGTTATGTAATGTCCATAGAATTTTCCGGATCCTCCGGTAGATCCTCATCTCAAAGGCCTCTAATTTATTTACGATTGATATTTTAAGGATGTACGTCTCCACTGCATAGAGAAGGGTGGACCAGATTTATTTTCAATGAAAAGATTTATCCTTTGCAAAAATATGATTAAATAAAATTGTGTTTTGACGAGGAAAGTTTTGGGGTAGTTCTGATTTCTTTCACTATATATGGATTTTGGGCTGCTGAATCCGAATATGAGGTTTGCGGACAAAATTTCTTGCCGGAATATTGAAAAAATCGCGAAAAAAACGAAAAATTTCAGCTTTTCTCCGCTTTTTTGCTCAAATCTCGAAAAGTAATAACTTTTAGTAAATGGCCTGTTAACAGAAATTAAAGTACTTAAAATTATCTACAAACGTCACTATTTACTTTTGTTTCAGACGAACCGTCGTGTCTAAAGTGCAAGTTGAAAATTTCCAATTTTTAACGGTCTCGGCAAAACCCATCTTTTACATTCCAAAACTTTATTTTTTATTAGAATGATGTCATTTGATAAATTCCTCCTAGTTTTCTGTACAAATAATAAATGTTAGTTCATAGGTATGGTATGTCTCTTGTGACAGCTTCCATGAGTCCATTCCATCCTAAGAGGCCGGGAATATCTCTGCTTTTCCCTTAGAGCCACAGAATATCAGGCACAGATGGAGTCACAGTTTCAGTTGGTGTGAACATTTTCTTCGGATCTGTTATCTTGATTTCTGATAAACCTTGAGGATTTGTCCTTTTAAAATGAATTAGTTGAACAGCTCCCTGACTTCCATAAACTTCAGGCGCGGGTCTCTTTTTTATCCGAGGAATGGATTGCTTAGGAGCTACTGCATGTTTTGGTGCAGTACAAGAAATGCCACATATGACGTGAAAAGTGTGGTATTCGTCGATTGTATGTACGATAAAATCAGCGTTATCGTACACCTGCTGTGTAAAACACGGCAGGTCAATTTTCTGCGGATCGCCTGCGAATGCTGACACTTCCAGGCGAACAGCTTCTGTATAAGATAAACAAAACCCCAACGAGGAAACTACATTGACCTATTTTCTTGAGCCGTACTTTTTGTAGAGAAAACGGCCCTGCAAGAATGGTGAGACCAACTATCTGGGCCTTAGTGCCGCTATAAGACTTTGAGCAAGCGCGTTGCTTATCTGGAAGTTCAGCAATCGCAGGCGATCCGCAGAAAATTGACCAGCCGTGCTTTACACAACAGGTGTACGAAAACTCTGATTTTAACCCTTTCTATGCCAGGCCTTAATTTACATGTTGGTCTCTCAAGCCCAAAGGTTTTTTCATGCTTAGAGTCCCATTGCCTTATATATACGTAGCATATAAATAAATAAATAAATAAATAAATAAATAACCGAAACATGTTTTTTAATGAGTTTTTTAAACGTTTTCTTTTCAAAAGTACTCATAAGAGAGCAAAACCAACTTGATAAAATGTAACTAACTTAAAAAAAATAATGTAACGTAAATTAACATTAAAAGTTTTTTTTGTGTGCTACTCCTCAAAACATGAAACTACGCAAAGGCCGACTTCGCATCTTGCGCACATGTATCTCGATTCGCTTCTTTTTTTCTGGTCTTTTCTGTGGCTACAAATGCTTCACCTTCTAGCAGCTACTTATAAGCGTTGCCACCAGTGCTACAATATAGCATATGTCTAAAATATGTGAACACATATATACGGCAATGGGTCCGCATGTCCTGTCTTAGGTGCCAACATTTTGAGGCTTTGGGAACAATAATCAAACATTTTCGGACATATTTCTACGGCATTGGTACACCAATGAGACTAAAATTTTATAAGCAACTCATATTTTCGGCTTTGGTAAACTGAGACCATAACACCTTGAACGTATATATACGGCGGCAGGGAATATAGACCCACTTTTTCAAAAACAAATATATATGCAGCATGCAGAGTTGGGACAGAAAGGGTTAACGTACATATAATCGACGGGTACCACACTTTTTACGTCATGGGTGGCATTTCTTGTATTGCACCAAAACATGCAATAGCTCCTAACCAATCCATTCCTCGGCTAAAAACTAAACCCGCACCTGAAGTTTATGGAAGTCAGAGAGCTGTTCAACTAATACATCTTGAAGGACAAAACCTCAAGGTTTATCAGAACTCAAGATCCGAAAAAATTCTCACACCAACTGAAACTGTGAGTCCCTCTGTGCCTGATCTTC
The DNA here is from genome assembly GCF_917563875.1 of Diabrotica virgifera virgifera. Classification (NCBI taxonomy): domain Eukaryota; kingdom Metazoa; phylum Arthropoda; class Insecta; order Coleoptera; family Chrysomelidae; genus Diabrotica; species Diabrotica virgifera. The sequence goes on from NC_065443.1 coordinate 269,661,235, forward strand.
TGTGGCTCTAAGGGAAAAGCAGAGACATTCTCGGTATTTTAGGATGGAATGGATTCATAGAAGCTGTGAGAAAAGCCATACCATATTCATATTATGAACTAACATTTATTATTTGTACAGAAAACTAGAAGAAATTTATCAAATGACAGCATTCTAATAAAAACTAATGTTTTGGAATGTAAAAAGTGGGTTTTGTCGAGACCGTTAAAAATTGGCAATTTTCAACTTGCACTTTAGACCGAACCGTTCGTCTGAAAAAAAAAGTAAATAGTATTATTTTTAGATAATTTTATGTACTTTAATTTTTATTCACAGACCATTTACTAAAAGTTAATAGTTTTCGAGGTTTGAGCAAAAAATCGAAAAAAAGCTGAAATTTTTCGATTTTTCGCGATTTTTTCGATGTTCCAGCAAGAAATTTTGTCTGCAAACCTCATATTCGGATTCAGCAGCCGAAAATCCATGTATAATGAAATAAATCAGAACTCCCCCAAAACTTTCCCACTAGGGAGCTCGTAGAGTACAAATTCACTGAATCAATAACCAGTTTTTTTTTCACATCCAATAACTATTGCTTCCCAGGTAAGTTTGGTTGTGAATAAATTTTGCTTTTATAGTAGAGGATCCGATATAAGGTCGATTTGCACCGATGTGTTTAATGGATAAAAATTATTGGATATGTAATTTAGCATGTCAACAATTACAAAAAACAAGGGTTGCCCGATCTAATCTTGTTCTAACTATAAATAATTAATAATTAAAAAATGACATTGTTTATATAAATTTAAAAATAATTTTTTCGATCCGGGCAGATATTATTTCAGATTTTTTGGATCATTCTAAACAAAAAAGGTCTTTTGTAATTTTTCTCTAAAGTTGATCGTTTTCGAGTTATAAACAATTTAAAACTGAAAAAAGAACGAAAGATGACGATTTTCAAGGCTCAAAAACAAAAGTAAAAAATATCATTATTGTAATCAACAAGTACCTAAGTTCAAGCTCAAAACTTTTTCTATCAGGTTTTGATAAGAATTTTAGCCACGTTTTATTCTAAAACATATTTTTTTAATTGTTAATTAGGAATGTTTCTTATGGGGAGACAGGTATTAACAACTAAGAAACAATGTTTCAGAATGAAATAAGTCCAAATGACGTACCAAGAACTGACAGAATAAGGTTTGAACTTGAATTTAAGTACTTTGTAATTTCATAAATTATATGTTATACTTATGTTTTTGAGCCTTGAAAATCGTCATCTTTCGTTCTTTTTTCAGTTTTAAATTGTTTATAACTAGAAAACCATCAACTTTAGAGAAAAATTACAAAAGACCTTTTTTGTTTAGAATGACCTAAAAATCTAAAATAATATCTCCTCGGGTCGAAAAATTTTTTTTAATTAATAAAAAAAATGTAATTTTTTAATTATTAATTAATTATAGTTAGAACAAGATTATATCGGACAACCCTTGTTTTTTGTAATTGTTAACATGCTAAATTACATATCCAATAATTTTTATCCATTAAACAGATCGGTGCAAATCGACCTTATATCGTATCTTAGACTATTAGTATTACAATATATCTCTTTTTGCTCTAAATACGTAAATAACTATTACATTATAGGCCTGGGTCCCGCATAAAAAAAAGTTTATTGGGTGTCATTCTGATAAGTTTTTGGAACGGAATTTGACATTTCCAAATCCAAAATGGCGGCCAGCATGGCCGACCGCCCACCCGACACATTTTCCTACCAATCTAAAAACTTGTTTAAGATAAATTTAATTTGAAAAAATATTTATATAGCCTAAAGATGAGCCTATAACAAGAATATTATCGTTTTTCAGAAAAAGTTATGGGTTGCCTATATTTAAGGAGTCAAAATTTGACATAAGTTTGAACTAGATTTTCTCAAAAATGGCTCCAAAAAAATTTGTTTATTTTTTGATATATGTTTGATATCTTATCGTTAAATTGAATAACATTAGTCATATTTCTTATCTCCTCATAGGAGAGGAGTTATAAATTTTTTATAAAAAAATATTCGAGTGCCCTTAACTTCTTCTGTAATAGAAACTGAAATTTGAAATTTAGCAGACATGTAGAGTATTTTATTATCTATTAGGTCAATAAATTTTACCTACAATATGGCTTCCGGTTGAACCGGAAATGAAAAAAAATCTTAATTTTTTAGATACGCCCTGTATAATTTTACATATTTTCAAGGAATGTAAAATTACCTTTCCAATGACATAAAACTCGTTGCTGTAGCTCAAAAACTCGAAAAGTTACAGAAAACAGAAATTTTGCTAGAATCTTGTGTGTGTCCCCTCTCACGCGATCAGAGCAGAGCATTATTATAGGGCAGTCAATGAGGGTATTTGGCAGTGGCGTGCGGTGACTTTTTTAAAAGGGAAAGCTATTCAATAAGGATATAAAAATATTTTCGTAAAAGTCGAGGGTCGAGCCACTTCCCACCTGATAACACTCTGATGCGCAGGGGCTCTCTATCAGCAAAGTACTTAATTATGTGAGACGTCCTGCGTACATGGACTCACACACTAAATCCGTGACGCGTGAATGCGTGAGGCACTCTATTCCCGCTATTTCTAGTGACTAGTGACCTATCATTGATCTGTATTGCTAGCTCGGGCCTTGAGTCCTCGCGCCGGGCTTGGTTTTCTAAAGAAGAATCCTATTAAAAAAAAATTATACTCCGAGGCATTTTCCACAACACACAACTTTCACTAAAATGACACTTATTTATACTCGAGGTCTATTCTCCTATCAACTTCTGATAATTGTTGAATGCAGTCTTTTTCAATGGATAATAGGGCTAACTTTCAATGTCTGTCTTCGCTTGTTGAATTTCTTTTAAACTCTTAATTTGAAACTCTTAATGCATCTTTACTGCAAAACTTCGTTCAACTGATACACTTGTGGCTGGGATAGTTGGTAGTACTAATTCACACAACTTGACCACTTCACACAGTGACTTGTTTAAACCAGTAGTTATAAAGAAATCCCAGATTTCTGGGTATTTCTTTATCATTAATGTCAGTTGTTTCATAAATGACACTTAACTGAGAATGTAAAGCTGGGATATCAAAAAATTTTCATTATTAAATCGTAATGAAATAAATTCCTCTGTGGGAAATTTTGATGAATTATAATTAGAAATATTAAGATTATATATATAATTCTACAAATTTTAAATCGTTAAAATTTTGAAAGCTAGAATTCATTTGTTGTAGAATATTATCAGAAGGTCTCTTTGTTTCCTATGTTTTCTCTGTCTCTCTGTCTCCGAAATTATCAATCTTCATTATTTTTCTTTCATGTTCAAACCCCATGTTCAGTTTTATCCCAAATATTTTTAAACTGCTCTCGTTTTTTTAATTATCGTATTAATAAAGTCATCAATTTGTCTTAATACAAAATGCAATACCATTTAATTTCTGTAAAATGTCAAATAAAAGATCAGTAAAAGGAAAAATCTCTGCAAAAAATTTAAATCGAAATATTCTTTAAGCGAATGTATGTAATACCTAAGCACCCCTTAGCAGCAGTAACAGTCGGAGCATCTCACTTTCGCGAAAGCGATAGGATAAGCGCTTCCATGGTACCAAAATTCGCGCGACTAGTGGGTGCGGTCATTGAACCTTGACCACTTTTTAAACGGGACAACTGTACGACAAGCGGCGATTTTGTCAATAGTGGACCAAATAGTTGAATTGTGTGCATATTGAGTTCGTTCGTACGCGATTAATTTTTAATATTTTTCAATGCCTATTTCCTAGGTAATATGTAGATTACTTGGATTTGGGAAAATTTTTTATTTAAAAAATAAGAAAATCTACGGTTTCGTTTTGTTAATGCCATATCTGTCTTATTTTGTTAATGCCATACTCTGCATAGAGTACAAAGACTCGTTTCATATGGGCTCTCTGAACCGCAAAGTGGAATGTTTTCCTGGCGGTGCCTTTTGGTATGTTATACGTGGGTTAAGCAGAAAGCTTGAATTGAGTCGAAATTCATTTCGAAAATTTTTTATTATTAAATATTAATTAATAATATATTTTCTTATATCGACGTATAAATAGGGAAGCGGCGCTTCCATGGACCGCACGCCTCTGGTATTTGGCTCCGAATTCCATCCTACTACATCGATGTTCTTGATATTTTCACAGTAAGTAGGGAATAGCTCAAGAAACAAAATCTACCCTATATAATATGGCGCTTTTATCTTGGGGCAATTCCCACCCCTTAAAGGGGGTGGAAAATTTGTTGGTCAAAATAAGCATGGAGGTGGCTAGAGAACCTATTTTTAAGCAAAAACTGATCTAAACTTTTTTTTGAGAACTCAATATTTTTGAGTTATGCGTAGTTGAAAATTGGCCATTTTCATTTAAAAATGACACGTTTTCGGACGGTTTTTTGTGAATACCTTAAAAACTATGCATCAAACTAAAAACAGTATATAAATTTTTTTAGATTATAAATAATAAAGAGATTCGTTCCTTCGTAAATTTTCTATTTATAATACAGAAAGAGATATGGTAGGTAAAAAGAGTTTGTTTTTTTGTTGCATGCCCAAAGTACTCATGCTTTTGTAGTGTTTGAAAAGGCATTTAAAACGAGCACCGTTAAAATGTCGGTTACGCTCAAACTAAGCGAGATATGGTGCAAAAGAATATATTATGACTAGGGAGCGGATTTATATGCGAACAATTTTGATGAAATATGCGCATATATATGCAGTAAAAAAATACGAAATATGCGCAAGATATGCACAAAAATTCAAAAAATGCGCATATTGAGAAACCACAAATTATCTGTTCTATTCTATTCTAGGGGGTTCTTTTAAAGGGGGGGGGCGGCAATCTTATTTATTATCTTTCATATAAAATCATTATTTTTTATATATGCAATTTATTCACATTTTTTTCAAAAACTGATACCAATAGTTACCTATTTAAAATAAAACAACAATATCACTATTATATCTTCGATTATAATTCACTACAATGTGTTTTTCCAAATTTTTTACGAGGAAACATTTTCTTTGATGAGATAAAATATTTTTATAACTAGAAAAACTCCTTCCAACATCAACAGAAGTAGTTAGGGCGTATTTAAAATAACCTGTTAAAGCCGAAAATTCTGCACCAAAATAAATTGCAAAATTTCCATTAAAAATTTCGCATATTATTTCCTCTAAAGTGTTAAAGGCGTTTAAAGACGGGATCTGATCTAAAGCATGAATATTTCAATTTCCGTTAGAAAATCGTAAAATTATGGTTAAAGGTGTAAATTCTCTTAACAATAGGGGATTTAAAAGAATCACCAGAATTATAGAATTGGGATACAAATTGTACTAAATATAATAAAAGTAAATAAAATTCGTATTTCCCGGTAAACCATCCTTCATCATTTTAACATCCTACAATCATTTTATAACGGCGTACTATAAGCACTATAAGTACTTTGTGTAAAGATCGGGTATTTTCTAAGAAAAAATAAAAAGGCAGTGATCCGTCTCTCTTCAGGTAGTTCTCTAATTAATAGATAGGACAGCCTGTGCGGGGAAATGTGTCGAATTAAAAAATTTAATTTTTTTTGGACTTAAATGTTTTTAGATAGGCACAAAATATGCATGTTTCTTTAAAAATATGCAAACTTTAGTAAAGTTCTCAAATATGCGAAATATGCATGCAATATGCATTTAGCATAAAATCCGCTCCCTAATTATGACTAATGTACTTTAAGGAAAAATGAGAAGTACATACATTTAACCCATCATATATCAATACCTCTTAATATAGTGTTATTTCTACTTTCAAACAGTTGGACGGGTGAAAAAAATAAGATCAAATTATACAGCGCATTTTTAACTTTTGTTAAAATTCTTCCTTTTGCTCCATGCAGTTCGAAAATAAAAATGTTCTATCCCCGAGAAGTGGTGGGAACCGCCCCCATGATAAAAGCGCCATAGTATAATTATAGTATATAGGATAGACTTTCAATTAGGAGATTGGGCTTTGGGCTACTCCCAAAATTTCATTAAAATCCCTGCAGTAAAATGCAAATATTGTAAACTAATATTTTCTCAGAAAAATGAACTAATTTGAAATGAAAGTATGACTAATATTCTATTGATTTAGGTATGCAATAATCTATAGTGTGTCCCCGAACATTCTCTCAAATACAGGAATTAATGATGCGTAGAACCATAAAATATTTTTAAGTATACAAGGTGTTTCTAAAATATCAAAATAACGAGTAACTTTGTTATTTTTATAGAATGCCAGTATCTAGTACGATATCGATAATAGATCGTTACGATAAAGTTCTCGGGCGGCCCTTCCGTCCAGCGTTTTTTCATGAGAGTTTAATGAAATGGTATCAAATGAATTGGAAGTTCTATCCGACAAAATACATGGGACGTTTTGGTAGTCTGACATTCGAAACCGGTAACCTGTTCCACAGTTAAAATTTCCTCTGTTCCAATGTTCCCATACATCAAAGTTTGTCCGACTAGACACCGTTAAGCTATTAACAAATTTTAAGTTTGCTATTAATAAACTTTTTTGGTACGCGGGATCCAGGCCTATTATATCATATTGAATTAAATACAAATTTACTAACATTGAAATCTAGACAGACTTGTCTGCAAACGTTTTATTATCTAATATTTAAATCATTTTTTATAACGAGTAGCAAGCCTATGTCAAGTTGTCACTCAAAGTCACCATATTTCTCTAAATAAAACCACACCATCTGTTTCAAATGTCAAGATAAAATAAAACGATATTTCGCTCGGAATTTCATTCCCTTTGTAAATCATTTGTTGAATACCTGACAAAAAATGTTTCCGGTTAAAAGCATTATATCATAATAAAATAGCGATTAGTTAACTTCCAGTAACCAAATAATAAAAATTTCCGGAAGATGAAAAAGAAAAAGTGAAAAGTCCCGGAGGTAATGCGGAGGCGCATTAAATTAATTGAGCTCGTTTTATGATTAAGGAAACATTAAATATGATTATCTTGAAGAAAATCCCTTAACCGTAATGAAAATTAGCATTTGTAGCACCCATTCAACAATAAGGAGCGCGGGAACGACAGTGTATCAATATTGACGATGAATAAAATGTAATAACGTATTTTAAAATATTATAATATAAAGTATGGATAATGAAGTCTTTAAAACACGCGCGATTTTTCGCAAGTGATAAAACAAGTATTTTAAAGACAAGTTATCCACTAATATTTTACGCAATTTTTTTATTGGTACACTTTGAAATCATGTAGGTATTTTTACTACAAAAAATTGAAATAAGAGGTATTAATGTAAAATGGTTCAATTTGTGATGTACATCAGTATCCCTTTCGTTGTTATGGAAATGAGAAAAACAAAAATTAATTTTCAATCGGTCACATAATATTAAATGGTATTACTATTATACAGTGCTAGTCAAAAGTCCGTACCCCCCTCGTATCTTTTGAACGGTTATACCTATAATAGTGAAATTTGGAGGGAGGAAATAAACGGACGTAAGCTTCTTAACTAGTCATGACAGGTGACGTAATAGTGACAGATGACTTTACAGCGCCACTGTGACCGATAATTTTAAATGGGATCTTATGGTAAGTGATACCTCGTTTGAAAGGTATTGAAAATACCTATTCAGCCATACTAATTTTGTTTGAGTTTAAGCTAATTTTGATGTACAAATGAAATAAATATAAAATTGTAGTTTCGCATTTAATTAATAAAAATTCAAAATTCCGCCTATGATTACTTGTCAAACAGGTTGACGTTGACGTAAAAACTACTAGAGAATTAAAAAACGTCAACTTTTTTGACAAAAAATCCATAGGCGGACATTTGAATTTTTATTAATTAAATTCGAAACTACAATATTATATTTATTTAATTTATTCACCAAAATCAAAATCAACTTAAACCCAAAAAAAATAGTATGACTGAATAGGTATTTTAAATACCTTTCAAACGAGGTATCACTTGCCATAAGGTCCCATTTAAAATTATCGGTCACAGTGGCTCTGTAACGTCATCTGTCACTATTAAGTCACCTGTCATAACTAGTTAAGAAGCTTAAGTCCGTTTATTTCCTCCCTCCAAATTTCACTATTATAGGTATAACCGTTCAAAAGATACGAGGGGGGGTACGGACTTTTGACTAGCACTGTATATTATACAGTGCGTCAATAAAGTAACGCATAAATTCATTATCTCGTAAACCGGCGATAACAAGGAAAAATCCCGAAACAGGTCGATTTTTATTTTTAAATTCCGATTTTTTGGCATATAAATCATACGAGTGACGTCATCCATCTGGGAATGATGACGTAATCGATAATTTTTTTAAGTGAGAATAGGGGTCACGTGATACCTCATTTGAAAGGGTATTCAATTCTTTATTCACTAATATACACATTAACATATTTATTTATACAAGGTGTTCAAAAAAATTTTTTTTTATTAAAATAATTGAGACAAAAAGAAGAATGTATGTAATTTATTTAATTCAAAATACGTTTTACTGTTGTCAGAAAACAGGAAAAAAATGTTTATTTGACAAATAAATATTGTTTTTCGCTTAAATTCAACGTTAAAGCTGCCACCCACCTATCTCTTGGCAGTTTGAACATTTCGTTTAAACGAAAATCAATGTTTGTTTGTCAAATAAAATTTTTTCTCTTTACTGACAGTAGTAAAATGCATTTTGATTTAAAATAAATTACATATATTCTTCTTTTTTTCTCACTTATTTTAATTAAAAAAATGTTTTTTGAACACCCTGTATAAATAATTATGTTAATGTTTATATTATTGGATAGAGAATTAAATACCCTTTCAAATGAGCTATCACATGACCCCTGTTCCTATTTAAAAAAATCATCGATTACGTTCATCGATTAAAAATAAAAATCGACCTGTTTCGGGATTTTTCCTTAAAGTTGCCGGTTTACGAAATAACGAATATATGCGTTACTTTATGGACGCACTGTATAAATAAGTATTAATAATATTACATATTATATAAATATATACATATAAATTGCTAATACATACCGCAACAATTGGAAGATGCTTACAAAAAAGAATACAAGTTTATTAAATGGATAGAAGAGTAAAATAATAACAGATACAAATGAACGAGTTGTGTTTGCTTACCTTCAAAAAATATTTGAAAAGTACAAACTGTCGACAATTTGGGCTATCCATTCGAAATTTCAATGTTGCAAATATTATTTGGAGTGCCACTAATAGAAGTACAACCTCATTGGCTTCAAAGAATGTCGGTAGTATTAATTTGAACATCATTTCTTCTGATTTTAAAAACGGAATTTTTGTCCTGTTTTGGGGAGGCATTATTCAAATATTGTCCTGTTTTGGGAAGGCCTTGTATCGGCGAAAACACTCTTAAAGTCTGTCCAGCCAACTTTAACACAGTTCTTGAAGCAAAAGATATCACTGTGCTGAAGTGACCTTCTTGCTTACCCGACTTTGACTCTACAGAACATTTGTAGGATATGATTAGAAGTGAAGAAGAATTAGAACACTGACTAGTAAAAGAACATTAATACATAAAAATATTTTAAGAACTATTCGTTTTGCATTAAAATTTTAATGTGTGGTTTCAAGAATTTATACAAGAATTTATAGTTTTTTTTTAATTTTCATCTGTTGGCGATTACATGGCTTTATAATAAAATATTGTTTGACTTTTCCTTTGACTATTTGTTAATTATCCATCCAAAGGTAATTGTTATTCAATTTTTTATTAGCATTTTTTTTACCACAACGGACCCTTGCTCATACATTTTACAGTACATAGAGTGTACATTGTACATCATCCCAAACCTGTGTAATGAAACTTTAAACAAGGTTCATCAAGCGATATGAAAAAAAAGAATGTGTGTGTACTTTGTACGCACGTAAGAAGTTATACTTCTATTACATATTATGTGATTTTAACGAAATTGATATAATGTACTTTAAACAGTTTATTTATATTTTATTTAAATATTAAACTAATTTTAATACCTACTACTTTCCAAAAATTTTTATTAAGACAATACCAAAAATTTAAAAAAATAAAAGAATAAAACGCACACAAACACATTGAAAAATGCCACAAAGAAAAAATGATTTCTGAACGATAATAATTGTTGGCAAAAATTTTAAATACGTATTTTCTGAAAAAAAAAATATATAACAAATATACTTAAACAATCATAAAATGCATAAAAAAATAAAAACTTGCATCGGGATTTGAACCCGCGAATTTGGGGACGCTTTGATTCGTAATCGAAGCCTAGACTCACTCATCCAATTACACATTATTTGTCATGTGGAAAAATAGGGCAACTGAACGTTTTACTGTTTGGACAGTTATTCTGAATTTAATAAAATTATGTAGTTTGATTTTTGTGGAAGAAAATATTAAAATATAACAAAACAGTAAGAAAACAATATATTAGATGAAGATTGGTATAACTTTTGTTGGTAATCAAATTAAGCATGTAAATCAAAGCATTACATACCTACTAGATAAATAAATCTACGCCAAAAAATCATAATTTAAAAATAAAAATCGGACCTAATTTCGGATTTCTCTCTAAAATCCCCATTCTTGAGAAAATAAATTTATTCCAACCTAATCCAAATGTATAATTACAATATGATTATAATAAAAACTACTTACCAAATTAGAATGAGTTTTCCTTGTCAAAAATAGTCCAAAAGTCCAAAAATATATATGAAAACTATTTAAAAAGGCAGTATAACTATTAACTAATTTTGTTTGTTGTTTCTTTTCCCACAAATTTCAAAACGCAACAACCATAAATAATCAAACCACAGCTGTGCCACAGCCGACATATTGAATAATTTTTGACATGTCATTTGAACATCCAATCAGAACAAAGTTATAATGCGACTGCGCCCAGATTGAAGATTTTAATCATATTAAAATTCACCCTAATATCGCGTCTAAAGAAGTATAACTTCAAAAATGTACTAGGACGTTCTAACGTGATGGCATTATTCTGCACGACAATAATTCTCGGCCTTAGGTTGTCAAAGTAGTGAAACAAAATGTATAACGAAAGAAATGAAAGATATAATTAAGTAGCATGTACCTTATAGTCCCAATTTATCTCCATGTAATTTTCACAATTTTGGGCTACTGAAATAACTTTAAAAGTAATAATTTTCAGTCGGATGAAAAAGTACAAAACTCTGTAACAGAATTCTTAGCCACAAGAATTGTTTAAGGATAGGTATAGATCAGTTTGTGAAATAATGAGATATGTGCCTTAATTGCAGAGGTAATTATTTTTGCAGATATATTATTTACCAGTAAAGGTTTTCCGGTCCAAATATACTTTTCAATTCAACAAGATATAGAGGGTGTCCCGAAAAGATTGGTTAAATTATACCACAGATTCTGGGGTCAAAATGGTTTGATTGAACCCAATTTAGTACAAATGTGCACATAAAAAAAGTTACAGCCCTTTGAAGTTACAACATGAAAATATTTTTTTTCCAATATATCGAAAACTATTAGAGATTATTTATTCAAAGTGGACATGTGGCATTCTTATGGCAGGAACATCTTAAAAGATATTTAGTGAAATTTGTGCATCCCATAAAATTTTTATGGTGTTTTGTTCCCTTAAACCCCCCAAAGTTTTGTGTACGTACCAATTAAATTATTGTTGTGGTACCATTAGTTAGATACAATGTTTTTAAAACTTTTGAGTCTCTTAGGACTTTTTCGATAAACTAGTGTTTATCGAGATATTTTGGATATTTTTCGAATCCACCACATATTATTTGTATGATAATATGGTTAAGTAGGTACGATTATAAAGACCTGGTAGATTTATTTATAATTTGCATTTTAGGTACCTATATGTATTTTGAAACATACTAAAAAAGAAGTAACATCTCGATAAAAGGTGGCTTGTCGAAAAATACTAAGAAGCAATAAAGTTTAAAAATCACTGTGTTTAACTAATGGTACCACAATAATAGTTTAATTGGAACGTACACAAACATTTGGAGGGTTTAAACGAACAAAACCTCAATAAAATTTTTATGTAAACATATTAAAAAACAAGCTGTATCTCGATAAAAACTGACTTATAAGAGAAAAAAAAAATTAAAAACATTGTATTTAACTAACAGTATCAGAATAATAATTTAATTGGTACGTACCTAAAAGTTTGGGGAGTTTAAGGGAACGCAACCCCATAATCTTTTTATGGGGTGCACAAATTTCACTAACACTTGTTTTTAAGACATACCTGCCACAAGAATACCACATGTCTATTTTCAATAAAAAATCTCTAATAGTTTTTGACTGGAAAAAATTGATTTTCATTTTGTAAATTCCAAAGAACTGTAACTTTTTTTGTGTGCACTATTATATTATAGGTAAGTAAGGTTCAATCAACCTATTTTTGACCAAAATCTGTGGTATAATTTATGATCAATATTTTCGGGACACCCTGTATATTTTTTATTTTTATACACGATAGAGACAGAAAACTGTTACTAGTAAATGGCGTCTCAAACTGCAAAAGCCATTCAATCGGACCGATAGTAATGAATTGTGAAAAATCTGGCAGCTTCGAAACGTACATGTATTCAAAAATCTTTAGTGTATTCAAACAAAATCAAGCTGTCGTAAACATTCAACAAAAGGTTGGCCCTTTCTAAGCGCTCTCGTAAATCTTTCATCGTGTTGGTCAGTTTTCAATTTCAGCAGAGTATTTTAACGACTTTCGCTCCATAGAACCCATTTAATAGCTTACTGGTGAAAATTTATGAAAAATAAAACGATATAAACACGAATCCTCAGATAAAAAAACTCATAAAAATCAAGAAGTGTCCTTCACTTGGTTATATATTATGTGAGATGCTGAAAGCTACTTCATTTTCATTATTTTGGGAATAGGGTGCCTTATATTTAACACCATATATTTCTTAAACTATCTTGAGTGGGAGCTGCGTGAAATTGAATATACAGTATTAGTCTGGGCAGATTTTATCGGAGATTAGGTCATTTTTGGGAGAAGATATTTACCAATTTTATTGCTGGAATCGAATCTTAGGATTGTATATATTAATAATATAGGTATGCAAAGTCCGCAGATAGTGTGCTACTTTTTTTATACATAAAATGGCGACCGAAAATCGTGTTTTTTTTCTTCAATTTTTGCTCTATAACTCCAAAGATTTTAACTTTACACCAAAAACACCCAAATAAAAATTCACCGTAATTAAATCCTGGATAAAAACATGTGCTTCCCGATTTACTTCGACGATTATTTCATTCATATGAGATTCTGACTAAGAGAAAGCTACAGAAATAAAAATTAAAGTGATAGTTTTTGATAATATCCCGTCGTCAACTACATATGTATATTAGGTCAGATGCCCTTCGTTGCTACGAAAAAATACATTCAGTGACATTAATGACACTTAATGTTTTAAAAGTTATAAAAGTGATGACTTTCAACCGTCAAATATTTATAACAACTGTGTGTTTAATTGTACTAATTTGTACTTACCTACATAAATAAATTACAATAAAATTTTGGTTTTAAACAGTTTTATTCATGAAATAATCGTAGCAAATTGCACTCGATCTCTAAAATTATTATCTGTTTTTTCTGTATTATTATTTAATGACCATTGATGCGTATTTTATTTGTATCCCTGTGTTTATCGTCCCAAGGATATTTGCTCATCTGCGATCTGTTAAAGTTTCTGTTTTAATATGGGATTTACATTCGTTTATTCCAACACTTAGCAGCCGTGAAACTTCCATCAGACAAAAAATGTTGCATTCGCAACGTATTTTGTAAATGCAGTTCTTTGATCTCTCTTGGTTTGGTTTTTAAAAGAGCAGATCTCAGTATGTTATATATATAGCGGCTAAACACCCCTTTAGGGGTTACGCCGCTTACGTTCTCTAGATCTATGGTTTGAGGTAGATCAGTCCTCATGTTCGCTATTTAATTTCCTCGGTTATTTTTCTCCACTCTTTACTGTCTCTGGTTTTTTCTTTCCAATGTCGTATGCCCGCCTTGTTGAGATCATTTACTACTTCTTTTAACCATGTAGATCTTGGTCTTCCACTTCTTCTTTTGCCAGCTGGTATCCATTCCAATGTTGAGAATATCGTCGTAGTTGATCCGGATCTCCATTATGTGTCCTAGCCATTTTGCTCTTTGTTGTTTTATTTTACACACTATATCCTCCTTAATTTCGTCCAGTATCTCAAGGCTCGTTCTTTGTCTAAATTCATTGTCACTTATTTTTATTGGTCCTAATATTGCTCTTAGTATTTTTCTTTCTTGTATTCTAAGGTTTTCCTCTTGTTTTTTTTTGTCACGCTAAGAGTTTCTGCTGCATACATCATCGTCGGTCGAATTATTGTTTTGTATACTTTTATTTTTGATTTGTTACTCAATAACTTATTTTTAAGTAATTTTTTATTTGCATGGAAGCTCTTATTTGCTGTAATAATCCTTTCTTTGATTTCGGTTTCTCTTTCTCCATTGTTTGTTATTAATGTTCCCAAATATTTAAAATTTTCGACTTCTTCAGAATTGTATTCTCCTACTCTAACCTTTCTCTTTTCAAAGTTTTTGTCATATCTCATTATTTTGGTTTTGTCTTACTTTATTTTTAATCCCATTACTTTTTCTTTTGTTACCATTTCGTTTAACATTCGTTCCATTGTTTTTCTATTTTTTGTTATTAGCACAATATCATCAGCGTATGCTATTATTTGTCCTTCTCTCGTTCGGAGGGTCCCTTTGTTGATCTTCCTGACGATGTATTCTAGGGCAAGATTAAACAGAGTTGCTGATAGCGAATCTCCTTGTCTCACACCTTTATTGATGATAAATTCTTCTGTGTCGCCTACTTGAGTTTTTATACTAACTAGAGTTCTACTCATTGTCATTTGTATTAATCTTCTTAATTTATTTTGTATTCCCATTTCTTTTAGAGCTACCATTAATTTTGATCTTTATATTGTATCAAATGCTTGCTGAAAATCTATAAAAAGCAGTTCAATTTCTATTATATATCCATGAACTTTTTCCATAATTTATTTAACCGTATGTATGGCATCTGTTTTAGACTTTCCCTTAACAAATCCGCATTGATCGTGTCCTATGATATTCGTGGTAGCTTCGGTCAATCTCCGTTGTATTAAGGCGGACATGATTTTATATGCTGTGTTTAATAGCGTCAGTCATCTAGTTATTACATATCTGTTGATCTCCTTTTTTATGAATTGTGATAATTTGTCCTTTGTACCATTCTACCGGCATGTTTTCTTCGTTCCATATGTCTTTTATTAAATTGTATTATTTATCTTTTAATTCTTCATTATCATATTTTATAAGCTCCATATTGATACAGTCCGATCCTGAGGCTTTACCATTACGGCTTCTATTAATAATTTCCTCAACTTCCTCTTTTTTTGGTATTTCTACCTGGTTTCCTAACATCATTGTCTCTTCTTCTATGTTTTCATTTAGGTCTTGATCTTCTTGTTCTGTTAATAATTCTTTAAAATATTTAGTCCAAATTTCTTTATACTCTTCATCGTTTTCTGATACTTTTCCATTTTTATCTTTTATGCCTTTTATATTTCCTTTAAAAGTTTTGTTCTGCTCACTAATTTTCTTATAGAATTCTTTTGTGTTTCTGTTCTTACTTTCTTTTTCTATTTCTTTTATCTTATCATCCAACCAGCCACGTTTAATTTTTCTTATTTTTTTCTTACATTCATGTCTTATTCTATTGTATTCTTTCCTATAATCCTGTCTATTTGTTCTTATCCACATTTGTCTCATTTCTACCTTCTTTTTTAAGCATATTATGGCATTCTTCGTTATACCATTCTTGTATTTTTCTCAGTGTGTTGGTTGTTTTAAATATTTTGTGATGTTTCCTTAAAGCCGCTTTTAACCCTTTCAGTCCTGAAAATTTTTCTGTTGGTTTTTATTCAATTGGACACCTAATTAATACTGAAAATATTTTTTATAAAACTTTTGCCCCCCCCCCACTTTTAATTTGACAAATTAGTGGCAACTGCCACCAAGAGGTTATTACGGCGTAAATAAATAAAATCATTTATAATTTTTAACTACAGAAAAAGCATGTATAAGAATATATTATGTTTTATTGGCTAACATGATAATTTTTGAAACAATTTCTAGCCTTTATAATATTCCTGATTCACCACAAAAATTAAAGACTTTTATACCCGAAGGATTTGGCTTGGCTCTAAGATACTGTTTTAGAGAAAAAGATCCCTTGAATGTTATAATTGTCTCATCTCTGCAGTTATTTTTTTCAAGCATTAATTTTTCGCAACATTTTTCAAAGTTGGTAATTATTTTGCTTACTTTCCAAAGATTATCGTTTGTATTCTTGTCTGTGTTGACATCTGAGATAAGTAAATGATTACGTAAACTTTTAAACCGGTTTCGGGACATACCAATATCGTTAACCAAACGGAATTGTGTACGGGAAGCCCAATAAAGGATTAGTCTCGGAAAATTCATAATTCCCATTACAATATGCAGGGCAAGCGGCTCTTCTGAACCTATCACTTTCATCATAACTAAAATTATTTTTCACTTGATCGATCGAAGGTACCATTTGGAGGTACAACTTTACCATTCTTCCAAATATTTTTTTGGTTTTTTCCCATTTTTAGTCTTTTGAGGAATTTCTTCTTTTCCAATGCTACTACATCCTCATCTGATGTTGATAGATGAGCCCCCTCATAATCTGGATCTCCATTATCTTCTATATCAGAACAGTTGTCATTCAGGACAGCCAATGCTTCCTCGGCTTGGGTAATGGTCGCATCAAACTTCAGTTTTCCCTTTCCCGTAAGATACAATTGTAGGAATCTCATCTGAAAAGAAGTTATTGTTAAAAATCTTGTCCTAAATTTAATTTGCATTTAATTCTATTAGAATTATTCTAATCTATTTAATCAACTTATGTAATTGTTAACACCTATAGGATCATAGCAAAAATTAGCAAATGCAGTTACAATTACAATGTATTCTTACATGAATTTTCGTAATGTTAGTTAGTAAATACCAACAGCTATATGAAGCTTTTAATAAAAAAACAACTACTTACCAAGAAAAAAAGGATCTCGTTCACCCGCCACTACTTCAAGTATACATAAGTACACAACCTGTTTATATTCTAAATGCCGTTAATACACATAAATCATGTTAATATGAAATGTAGCCGCCCTCTATTAGATTTACATTAAAACTAAATAAGTCGTATCGCAGATATCTGTACGGAATTATAGGTTTCGCAATTGCCACCATCAGGGCCAAAAGGGTTAAAGTAATCCACCATTTTATCATTAGAAACACATTTTGAGAATTTATTAGATGAAAAATGTGCTAGAAAAGGTACGATATACAGTAAAACCTGCCAATAACGGTCACTAAAAATGACAGAACTATTGGCCGATATAAAGAGGTGGCCGTTAATACCAGGTTTTGTAGTCCACAAATTTTGGTTTGGGGAACTTTGAAACTGGCCGGCTAGTTCAGGTGGCCGGTTTTGACAGGTGGCCGTTAACACAGGTTTTACTGTACATACGTAGTCTAGAAGATGTGGCCAGAGTTCCCCTACAGAAAGAAATTACATCTCAAGCTTAATACCGTGGCGTATTAGTTTTCCCTAAATACTTATCGATTATTACGTACTACAATGTATAAGTTAAGCGACTCTAGAAGCTTTGGGAGAACAAATACAAGATCAAAGGAATAAGAAAATGGGACCTTGCATAAATATAGTTAATGACAAAAGTCACAAAAGATCGAGGAACAACACAATATACTGTAACGATGTCAAAAAGCAGTGTTGAAGACAAAAAATTAAATATGGGACAATGAATGTAGATAAATGACAAGAACGGATAGAAACTCAAAACTTCATATCAGCCTAATACCACTAAAAGATTGGAAATATTATTTCACAATTTCTTATCAAAGCCCAGTCTTTCCAGTCACAGGCATCTAATACAAAAGAAAACGCAATAACTATAACACTGAAGTAACGAAATTCCTAGTAACACTTAGAAATGGACAAGCCCCTGAACCTATAGGTCTTGCCATTGAACTTTCAGTTGACTGTAGAAGTACTTGAAAGTATGGTCAGACAAAGTAGGGTGCGTAAAAAAGTTGGCTTTGTTTTAGTCAGATTGTTAATATATTAGGCAAAATGTCAACTTAACGTTTGCTTCAATTAAAAAGGTTATACTCATTTCAGGAAATAGTTCTGATGATGATTTCAAACTTATTTGTTCGAAATCGTTCTGTGATGTAGCTCTTTAAAAGACTTTTAAATAAAATATAGGTTTGCTTCCAATAAAAAGTTATACTCATTTCAGGAAATAGTACTGATGATGATTTCGAACTTATTAGTTCTAACTCGTTTTCTGATGTAGCTCTTAAAAGGACTTTTAAACAAAATATACATTTTATAAAGAATTTAACTATTTTCTTATGATTAGTGGCATACAGTTACAGGAATCTATTTTCCTTGTGGATTTTACAAAAAAATATTTAGCCCTTTTTTCACTACATGAACAAAAGTAAAAATTTCGAGGTAAATGTTTTTATTTGTAACGTCTCAATTTCATATTTTATATTTTAATTAAATAATTCACTTTCCTTGTATACACCGCCATATTTCACAGATTATAATTAATCACGATATTTTTAAAGTTTAATTATCCGGAAGCAGGATAAAGGATACATAGATAGTATATGACAGAAATCAATAATAGGGTGGTATAATCATTTTAGGAACAAGTTGGTTAATGTAGAGAGACTGATGTGTAAGATTTACTCTCAAAATTAAGTTACATGGCGGGGAGTAAAAGTAGACTATCAAGAATTTTACGATGAAGTTGATCTAATTAGGAAAGAGGTTTATGGCCTTTTTTTGAGTAAGTACGATACATATTCTATGCTACAGAACAACTTTGTAAATATGTTCATGACTAAATATTCTGTGTGCAATACTGTTAAACTGTTGTTATAAATATACTCTATTTCACTTATCAAAAAGACAATTACCCAATAAATTTTATACATTAATCTCTTGGGGTTGTTTGTGTTTCATATCTAGTTGTATTTATACTAAAATCACAATGAAGATGCACTAGAAATAAACAAAACAAAATACGTTGAATGTTACAAGCAGGGCTGCTTTATCCATTAGGCAATATAGGCAATTGCCTAGGGCGGCAAATTATGAGAGGGCGGCAAATTATGAGAGAGCGGCAAAAATACTGTACAAAAAAATATTTGTATATAAAAATTTAAATCGAATAACATTTAAGTACATAGTACATCCATCAGTGGAATATAAGTGGGCATTCATTTCTAGAAAACAAATTGCATTTTCTTAACACTATTCATTAAAAAAGGACAGAAGTCGTAAATTTAGGGATTATTGGGCCGTCGGTCGTCGGTAGCACCGCAAAGGCGCTGGTGCACTGTTCTATAATTTTTTTTTAAACTGAATCCTTTTGGGTTATTCGTGGTTGAAAATTTGCCATTTTTATTGAAAAATGTCGCCTTTTCGGACGATTTTTTGCGAATATGTACCTTAAAAATTATGCATCTAACGAAAAAAACTATGTATCTAACGAAAAAAACTATATACATAATTTTTGTAGCTTATGAAAAATCAAAGAGATTCGTTCCTTCATAAGTCTTCTAGTGATAACATAAAAAGAGATATAGTAGGTGAAAAGAATTTTTTTTGTGCATGCTCAAATGGGTGTGCTGAACTTAATAACAGAGAAATGGTCAATTTTAAGAGTATAATGCTATCAATATCTTTTGTAAGTACCTGAAAAGACCTTTAACCCCTTCCGCTCCAGGCCACTTTTTGAGATAGGGAGCTGTATACCAGCAAAAGTTTTTTAATGAAAATACATTTTACGATAGTTATGATGTATAATAGAAGAGATATTCACCTATGGGGGCCAAAAAAATGTTTGAAGCAATTTGAATTTATATGACAATTTATAGTGTTTACCAGAATATCCACATAAGGATATTTGGGTGTAATAGTATATCCACCCTTGGATATCGATTGTACTACCAAAATATCCACATATGGAAACCATTAAAATGTATCTATTTATTAGTCTATTATTTAATTTATAAAGTCACGCTAAATAAAAATAAAACATACATAAAAAGACAGTGAACAATGAACAAACGTCGACCTTGAGCTGTTTACATTATTCTGGGAATTGTGTAAAAAAAATGGCTAACCATGATATCGCCGTATGGATATCCATGTCCTACCGTGATCCAAATTAATCTACAGAGCACTACACCACTTGTACAGAGTGCCGTAATATCCTTATATGAATATCCGTATGTGGATATCGTGGTAAAGTTCGCCATACCTAAAAATATCCATACGTGGATACGATGGAGCGGAACAGGTTAAAACGATCGCACTGTTAAATTTCGATTACATTCAAACTAAGCGAGATATGGTGCAACAAAAAAGGATGACTAATTTATTTTAAGATAAAATGCGTAGTAAGTATATTTTAACCCCTCATCCACCAGATTTAAATGCATTATTTTGCTTCTACAATACCTTTTACTATAGTGTTATTTCTATGTTCAACAAGTTGAACGGGATTAAAATGTATGGTTTTTGAAAAAAAAAAGATCAAATTAGAGAGCATTTTTATTTTTTTTAATCTTCCTTTTTCTCCATGTAACTCAAAAATGATAATGATATACAGTAATAAAAGAAGAATAATATTGTTATCTAAAAGAAAACCTACATTTTTGTAATTTATTTTTTTACGTATCTCTTATCACTTTCGAATTGCATGGGGAAGATTTTTAAGAAAATTTAAAAATGCGCTATATAATTTAATCTTAATCTTTTCAAAATCCATTCATTTTAAACCCGTCCAACTTTTTGAATAGGTATAGAAATAACACTATAGTAGAAGGTATTATACAAGAAAAACGATGCATTTAAATTCTGGTGGATAAGGGTTTAAATATACTTCTCATTTTTCCTTAAAATATATTAGTTATAAGCTTCTTTGCGCCATATCTCGCTTAGTTTGAATGTAACCGACATTTAGCATGCAGTTTTCGTTTTAAAGGTCTTTTCAAGCACTACAAAAAGTATTGGTAGCATTATACCCCTAAAATCGACATTTCTCCTGTTATTTTAAGTTAAATACACCGATTTGAACATGCACCAAAAAAAAAATCTTTTTCCACCTACCACTTCTTTTTTTATTAAAACTAGAAGATTTATGAAAAAATGAATCTTTCTGATTTTTCATAAACTACAAAAATGTTTTATATACTTTTTTTCGTTAGATGCACAATTTTTATGGTATATATTCCCAAAAAACAGTCTCCATTTTTAACCACGACTAACTCAAAAAGTATTGAGTTTTCAAAAATATGTATAAAACAGTTATTGCTTAGAATTAGGTTCTCTGGCCACTCCCGGTGTTAGTTTGATAAAAAAAATTCCACCCCCGAGAACGGGTGGGAACCACCCCTAAATTAAACGCATCATAGCGTAGGCTTTGTTTCTTGAGCTGTTCCCTACTTACAGTGAAAATATATATAAATTGATGCAGTAGGATGGAATTCGGAGCTAAATACCCTCACTGACTGCACTAATAGATACCTACATCATTCATACATGAATGCATTCACTTAAAGGTTCATTTGGATACCACAATAAAGTCACCAATAATTGACATATCTAAGTATTTAAAGAAGAGTAGATTGAGAGATATTTTCCCTAATTTTGATATTGCTTTGCGCATTTATTTGTGCCTCCCAGTTGCCAACCAACGTGTCCGCTGAAAGGTCATTTTCGAAAATGTCAAGAATTTAAAATAGTCATGAAAATAATTTCCGATCAAGTATGGCGCAGGAACTTCTTAACAATTTGTCGATTATGTCCATAAAAGTGACGTAACAAAGGCGATAAATTATGACGACATTATAGATGATTTTTCCAAAGAAAAATCAAGAAAGAAATCTGATGTGATTGAACTGGAATGACAATTTTTATGTATTCTTATTTAAATAAAAAAATCTGCTAGCAATCTTTTTTTCGCAAAAATGGTACAAGCTTGAAGGGCGGCTACTAGAGAATTGCCTAGGGCGTCAACTGACCTAAACGCGGCCCTGGTTACAAGGAGCACTCCCAAATTATGATTTACAATGTATATACATTGTAAATCTCAAATCATGATTTACAAAGTCTATACATTATAAATCATGATTCTGGGGTGCTCCTTATTCAAAACACTTTTAAAGTGTCTTGGTTTGTTTATTTCTAACTTCAAAAAATATTTTTTTTTTGATATTGGGTTTTTTATTTCCCATTGGCTCCGACTAATATATAGGTCCTAAAATCCCAATAGAGATGGGATTTCATGACCTATATATTTGTAGGAGCCAATAGGAAATAAAAATCCCAAATATCAAAAACATTATTTGACATATGAAAAAAAAAAAGAAATATGCATCATACACAAAGCAAAAATTCACACTAAGTAAAATCATGCCTTGTCAAATACAAAAAAAGTGCATTGCTAATAATTATCTGATCTAAACAATAACTATTTAATGGTAGTATTATTGAATATAATTTAAAAAATAATAATACATTCTCAAATGTGCACAATAAACCATCATCAAAATAAAACTGGCTTTCTTGTGTTTTGGAAGTCTAATCGAAAATTTGAAACATTCATCCGAAATTCATTCGAAACAAAAAAGGTCTTTTCTAATTTTTTCTTGTAAGTTCATCATCTTCGAGTTACAAACAATGTATAACTAAAAAAGCAAAAATAACGCTTTGAAGGGCTCAAAAATATAAACATAATTTTTTTTAAAGTACTAAGTAGTGAAATTCAAGTTCAAATGTTATTCTATCAGTTCTTGATAAGTATTTTTAGTGCAGTCACTGAAGGTGGATATGAGCTATTACCTCCGATTTCGTTGAACCTCTATCGATTTGCATGAAAATTGGTGAGTGGTTAGAGGATGTCTCAAGGAACAACGGTGACATGGGGCCAACTTGCGCTTTTACCCTGGGGTGGATGCCACCCCTTCTCGGGGGTGAAAATTATTTTATTAAAATTAACCCCATGATTCGATAGAGGGACTAGCTCTAAGCAAAATTTGTAATATAAAGTTATTGAAATAAATTAAAACTTTTTGAGTTATTAAAGTTTAAATTTTAATTTTTCGTGAGAAAAATGCATATTTTTAACGGATTTTTTATGAATAACACAAAAATTATAAGTTTTTACAAAAAAGTTATTATTACCAAAATTAAAGCTAATAAAAAATTAAATAAATTCCTTACCTTTTACCTTACTTTACCTTAACCTTTTAATGTTATAGTGTGTTAACTTAAAGTGAGTTATAGATACCTAATTGAATGTATATTTCTTTCGGCGACTAACCAAATCTAAGTATTCAAGCTTAAATAACGGGAAAATGATGCATTTTATAACATAAACTTATTAAACATTTGTCAAAGTATTTTGAAAATATCCCCCGAACAAGTTGATAGCATTTAAATTTCTGCTCCAAAAATTTTTCAAAAGTAATCTTTTCAAAAATTTTCCAAAAAAAGTTTTAGTTTTTTTTAAATAACTCCGTTAATATTGAGATATCAGATTCACCTAAAAAGCATTTGAAAGCTAAAACTAAGAGCTTTTAAACTACGTTGAATTTAATCTTTTTAACCCCTTACTTTTTTTAAAATAAAAGGTTAAATGGCCCCGGTTACATGTTTCTCGCAGCAAAATCTAAGCTTTAAACGTTTCTATCTCGGTTATTTTGTACCCTACAAAAATAGTAAGAAAGGTAAAAGATTTGATACAGAACAAACTAAAATTTGGTTTTTATAATTTTTTTCTTATATTAAGTATTCTTGGAGTTATTAAGAAAAGAAAATAAAAATTAGGGTAATTTGAAAAATTCTGATTTTTTTAAATTATACCTGTTTTTAAAAATATGTATTCTAAACCGGTCAAAATTGTTAAAATCATTACTCATGCTAATATAAAGAAATTTTTGTAAGGATTTCTATAAATTTTAACATATGTGGAAATAGCGTATGTTTTATTTTTCACTTTTTCCAAAAAATTCGAAAGGGTTCTCTTATATTCATCATAACTTGTTTAATTTTGATGCTATTAACTTCTTCTGGACCTCATTTGATAGGTATTCTGAAGTACTTTGACAAAGTGCTTAGTAGGTTTATTTTATAAAATGCATCGTTTTCCCGTTACTTAAGCTTTAATACTTAGATTCGCGGACTCTTCGAAAAAAATATATCTTCAATTACCCACACACTTGTAGTTCTTTAACCCTTAAACGCCTAAGGGTGGGTAAAAAATGTCCACCTAATGCATATTCCTTTGTAACATATTTATTAGGTGTTCCAAGATTTTTCAAAAACTATTTATTGTTAAAAAGACAGCCCTTTATCGAATGTTAATTGGGTTCTTCCTATATTTTTGAAAATAAAAGAAGCATCTTGAGTTAAATATGGGTGGGCATAAAAAATAAACTCTTGGTAAAACTTGTTACTAAAGGTTTCTATATAATTTCTCGTTGGTAGGAAGATAATCCATATAATTATCGACGTATAATTACATAATCTACATAATTATCCGCCAATGAGGAGGTTGAAAGGAAGAATTTGGAGAAAATCGACAAATTTGAATAACTGGCATTTACTGGTATGTTAATTTTGATGTACATTGTAATTTTGTTGTAAGGTTTGTAAATTGTTTATATTTATATTTTAGAAGATGCTGTGCTTATTAAGCATAAGAATCTTAAGTTTAATCCATTTCCAACGACTCTCAATAAATATATTAGCTACTTATTTTCGAGGTGGACATTTTTTACCCACCCTTGGGCTTACATGGAACCTAAATAAGGTTGGGCGTTTAAGGGTTAAACGAGAGTGTATTCAATTTTTTATTATCTTTAATTTTGGTAACAACTTTTTTGTAAAAGCTTATGGATTTTGAGTTATACGTGAAAAGCAGGTTTAAAACATGCATTTCTTTACGATAAAATATTTGATCTTTAATAACTCAAAAAGTATTGATTTATATTAATAACCTATTATAACAAATTTTGCTTAGAAATCGTCGCTCTATTGATTTATGGTAATACATTTAGTGAAAGAATTTTCATCCCCGAGAGTGGTGTGGCATTAACCTCCAGGGTAAAAGCGCAAAGTCATCGGGAAGTCATTTTTTGTCGAGACCTTTGTTAGCAGGTTTTTTTGCAGGATTCCATATAAACATAAGACTAAATTAAACATGCCCAAAGAAAACAGTTTTAGATCCTTCCTGTGAAATGATCTTACTTTTCCTATATGATGGTGTATTTAAAACCGTAGGTACATGTATATTAGACAATGTATTCAAAAATTTTTCGTTATACTCGTACATTACAAACATTTCTGTGTCGTTTAGTCTGAGGTTTATCTACAAAGCACCGAATCAGAAACGTCTCACAAAACAACCGCAAACACACTAAATTTCCAAAGACGTCCAAAATGCCTTTCTTTTTAGACATGATTAACTTAGACATCTCAAAATTAGACATCTATTAACAAAAACTTGGATTTTATTTACATTTCCGTCAGTTATTGCCCATGTTTCACTCCCATAAAGTAGCACAGTTTTCACGTTACTATTAAATAGCCTTATTTTAGTATTTTGGCTGATCTGTGTTGATCTCCATATATTTGCGAGGGTTCCAAAGGCTTGTTGTGCTTTTCGTATTCTCTGTTTAATATCTGCTTGATCTCCACCTTTTGCACTGATTATACTGCCTAGGTAGCAAAATTCTTGAACCTGTTTTATTTCTTGTTGGTTGATGTACAGTTTGTCACAGTTAGTTACTCCTATTCTCATCTCTACTGTCTTGTTCGTGTTGATTTTAAGACCCACTTCTGCCGATTTCACCTCTAGCTTCCTTAACATGTTCTTCATATCATCTATTGTGTTCGCTACGAAACAGATATCATCTGCGTATTCCATATATGATTAAGACATATATTGAAGAGCAAAGGTGACAGTATGCAACCTTGTTTTAAACCTACTTCAATTGGTATTTTATCTGTCATTTGCCCTTTATGCAATACCTGACATGTTGTTTGCTGATACATCTTTTGATTATTCCAATGATCTTTGGAGGTAATCTACTTAGTCTTAAGATTCTCCACAGGGCTGTATGTTTTATGCTGTCGAAGGCTTTAGCAAAGTCTATAAACGCCATTATCAAGGCTGCGTTCTTCTCTATAGTTTCGTCTATGATGATTCTTGCCGTCGAGATTTGGTCTATACAGGTTCTTCCCTTTCTGAAACCCCCTTGTTCTTTTCTGAGAGTTTTGTCTATTATATTGTTGATTCTTTGATGAACAATAAATGCTAATATTTTATTTATGGAACATAACAGCGTTATTCCTCTCCAGTTTTCGCATAGCCGTACGTCCCCTTTTTTTGGAAGCTTGACTATAATTCCATTATTCCATTCCTTAGGTAGGATTTCTTCAGTCCATACATCTGCTAATAATGGTGCTATTAGGTCCACGGTTCTCTCAGTGTCCGCTTTCCACAGTTTTGCTGGGATATCGTCCATTCCCGCTGCTTTGTTGTTCCTCAGGTGCCGGATTGCTTCAGCTATTTCTTTTTTCGTTGGAATTTCCTCGTTTATCCTTAGATAATTTTCATTTGGCTCTACGTCGTTACCCTCTTGGAACGGCGGCTCATTTTCTTCTTCTGTCATAAGCTCGCTATAGTACTCATGCCATCTTCGTGTTTGCTCTTCAGTTGTTGTAAGCAGTTGTCCTTGTTTGTCTTTTAGTGGTTTGTCACTGTTGAAGTTCTTGTTTTCAAGACGTTTAGTGGTTCTTTGGAATACTCTGTGGAATGTTGTAGCTTTTATGAAATACTGAAATTAAAACCCAACTGTAGCTTCAGGTTTTCTTAACATTCTGTTTTTAGATTCATTCGCTCATGTTGGATAATAAAAAAGTTAGGCACTTTAACAACTACCCCTGTTTTTCGTCAATATAGGCTGTTTTTAAATAAGTACGGCAAACTTTAAGGGGTAATTCTGCATGATAAAATAATGACAGTTTGCTTCATAAACGCATGCCCGCAAATGCTTTGTTTCCGAAATAGGGGGTGTTGGGTGTTGAAATTGTTCTTACAAACTGACGATTTATATATTACTCTAAAACGGTTTGTGTTATACAAATGAAATTTGGTAGATTTTAAGAGGCAGTTATTGCGCATTTTCTGGCATACAGCTTTTTTATTATCCAACATAAGCGAATAAAACAAATAACATAATGCTAAGAAAACCTAAGGCTATAGTTGGGTTTTAATGTCGTTTAAAGTTTTTCATCAATACAGGGGGTTTTTAAATAAGTACGGCAAACTTTAAGGGGTAATTCTGCATGATAAAATAATGACAGTTTGCTTTATAAACGTATGCCCGCAAATGCTTCGTTTGAGAGTTAGGGGGTGTTGAAATTGTTCTTACAAACTGACGATTTATTTATTGCTGTAAAACGGTTTGTGATATGCAAATGAAATTGGGTAGATTTTAAGAGGTAGTTATTCCGCATTTTTTGGCATACAATTAAGAATTTTATATTCACCATTGGCGTGCATACGGGATATATCTAAAATGTTTATACCCATATGCACGCCAATGGTGAATGTAAAATTCTTAATTGTATGCCAAAAAATGCGCAATAACTACGTCTTAAAATCTACCAAATTTCATTTGCATATCACAAACCGTTTTAGAGCAATAAATAAATCGTCAATTTGTAAGAAAAATTTCAACACCCCCTATCTCAGAAACGAAGCATTTACGGGCATACGTTTATAAAGCAAAATGTCATTATTTTATCATGCAGAATTACCCCTTAAAATTTGCCGTACTTATTTAAAAACACCCTGTATTGACGAAAAACAGGGGTAGTTGTTAAAGTGTCGTAACTTTTTTATTATCCAACATAAGCGAATAAGTCAAAAAACAGAATGTTAAGAAAACCTGAGGCTATAGTTTAGTTTTAATTTCAGTATTTTATAAAAGCTAGAACATTCCACAGGATGTTCCAAAATTTAAGCAAAAAAAAACAGAGTTTGATTCGTACACCCTGTATACAATGACAATGTACCTGTCTAGCAACAATATAGTATAAGAGCTGTGAGACATTTTTGAGTAGGTATTTTAGGCAACCTGAAAATTTTTCAGGTCACTCTTCTATGATAGCCTAATACAAAAATGCCGGTCTGGCTGGAGGGTAGCGGTTATTTTCCCCAAAAATCACCCCCAAAGTTAAAAAAGGGTAAAAATTGTTATTACAAAAAATATCATTGATCAGACTTGAAAGTAAATTTAAGTATTCAAATATAAAGAGAATAAACAGGCCAGGCGATTTGAGGGCGATTTTAACTCTGCAAGATAGTTGCATGGGCGCCCCAGGATTATTTTCAGGGGGTGCATCTGAACTTCAGAAGATTTCATCTGAATCTGTACATACTATTAACGAGTATACAATATACAACTATATACGCATAGCTATGTACATTCCTTCCGGACAGGGAGGTGCAATTGTTATTTTGACAGGGTATTTTTTAATTTTAAAAATAAATATTCTACGAAAGACAGGTTTTTTTTTTGGTGACATTTTCCAATTGCCATGTGATCAAACAAATTACGCGTGCATATAAATGAAAACCGCTATAAGTAAGCAGCAGTGTGAGAAAGAGCGTATACCGATAGCTATTTGCGTCCTCTGTTGTAGTTGAGTGAGTCCGTTCGCTCGAGAAAATCACGTGACCTGGCGATATCCATGTTGTTGTGCCTCGAAACGTTAGAGTAATTATTATATATTATAATTTTTTAAGTAATTTTTTCTTAATTAAAGTAAAATAATACGTACTATACAATAGATTTTGCAAATATGATAGAAAATGACAAATTTATTATTATAAATATATAATATAGGTAGAAAATATAAAACTATAAACTAAATTAATTCGGTGTCCGAATCTTGTACTGCTTCTTCAAACTCCTTATCTGAGCTTAAATGTTCATTATGTTCTTCTTCGTTAGACTCCCCTCGAGACTCAGATTCCTCTTCTACATGATCTGTAAATAGTTGTAATATGTGTTTAGAATTAATTAAAAATTAATCAGTGATTAATTAATTGAGTTATAATTGAGCTACGTATTCTCTGTCCTTTTATACTGTTAAGTGTTTCTTT
The DNA here is from genome assembly GCF_917563875.1 of Diabrotica virgifera virgifera. Lineage (NCBI taxonomy): Eukaryota > Metazoa > Arthropoda > Insecta > Coleoptera > Chrysomelidae > Diabrotica > Diabrotica virgifera. The sequence continues at coordinate 269,690,690 of NC_065443.1, forward strand.
CCTTCATAGTGTTGAGTATTTCTTTTGCCTTTTTCATCTTTATTAATGTTTCCGTGTTTGTTATGTGTGTCCATGATATATTTAATATTATTCGATAACTCCACATCTCAACAACGGCAAGTCTTTCTTCAGATGCGCCCGTGATTGTCCAGGCTTCGACTCCGTATAAGAGGACGGAGAATACGTAGCAACTCAATTAGTTAATCACTAATTAATTTTTAACTATTTCTAAATACATATTACAACTATTTACAGATCATGTAGAAGAGGAATCTGAGTCTCGAGGGGAGTCTGACGAGGAAGAAGAGAATGAATATTTAAGCTCAGCTGAGGAGTTTGAAGAAGAAGTACAAGATTCGGACACAGAATTAATTTAGTTTATAGTTTTATACTTTTCTACCTATATATTTATAATAATAAACTTGTCTTTTTCTATCATATTTGCAAAATCTATTGTATAGTACGTATTATTTTTCTTTAATTAAGAAAAAGTTACTTAAAAAACCATAATATATTACAATAAATACTCAAACGTTTCGAGGAACAACAACATGGATATCGCCAGGTCACGTGATTTTTTTTTCGAGCGAACGGACTCTCTCAGCTACAACAGAGGACGCAAACAGCAATCGGTATACGCTCTTTCTCACACTGCTGCTTACCTATAGCGCATTTCATTTATATGCACGCGTAATTTGTTTGATCACCTGGCAGTTGAAAAATTTCACCAAAAAAAACTGTCTTTTTTAGAATGTTTATTTTTAATATTAAAAAATACCCTGTCAAAATAACAATTGCACCTCCCTGTCCGGAAGGAATGTACATAGTTATGCATGTATAGTTGTGTATTTTAAATTCGTTAATAGTATGTACAGATTCAGATGAAATCTTCTGAAGTTCAGATGCATCCCCTGAAAATAATTCTGGGGCGCCCATGCCAGTATCTTTCAGAGTTAAAATCGCCCTCAAATCGCCTGGTGTGTTTATTTTCTTTATATTTGAATATTTAAATTTACTTTAAAGTCACGTCAATGATATTTTTTGTAATAACAATTTTTACCCTTTTGTTTAAATTTGGGGGGATTTTTGGGGAAAATAACCGCTGCCCTCCAGCCAGACCGGCATTTTTTATTAGGCTATCATGGAAGAGTCACCCGAAAAATTTTCAGGTTGCCTAAAATACCTACTCAAAAATGTCTCACAGCTCTTGGACCAATATAATTACAGCGATATTGTTAAAGGATAAGGCTATAAGATAAGAATTACTTAAATCGGACATCAGGTTTAGGAAATACAATACATTAAAAATTACCCATTTTTTGGGGTGGCGGTTTTTTGTGCCGGTGAGTGTATCAACCACAAAGTATTTTGTATATCCCACAAAATGGAAACATCAAGAACAGACACCGATAAATCTAATTACAGTTTCAAACGATGTATAAACTTTTAAATCTGTTTTCCATTATATGTATGCATCATAGAAGGGAATGAGCCTGAGGCTTAAATGTGAACAATTAACTTCAAACAAAGAGAATAGCTTTAGCAAAAAGTGAGCGTGAATTATGAATATACCTGCTATCAATTTCATTTAATTAATAGATGTTTTGTATCTCTCCGGAATTATGTTAAAGTAGTGAATAATGTCTTAAATATGCGTCAGAAAACTTTAAATATGGTTGTATTATTAGTATTCGGAAGTCTATACTTAATTTTCTACCATCTCAGGGTGCGCTTTCATCGGTTTTTCGTATTACAATAAACCTTTTTCTCGTCTATATTTTCTCATTCGTAAGGATGAAGTGGCGTCACGTAATTGGTTTGACTATTTCTGTCCAGTTATTGCTTTGCTCTGCGTGTTGTTTTGCTTCAGATAATGAGTAATCAATCAAGTCCTTTACTTGGTATGATTATCTTACTAGAGATCTTCTTTTGAATTGTTTGCTCGCTACGTTTCCTTCAACCACCATTCGTTCCAATCCTCTTCTCTTCTTCTAGTTATATGTCTAAAATATCTCAGTATATTTTGGTTGATAGTAATAGCAAGCCTAGTTTTTATGTTAAATTCTTAGTATTGAGTTATTTGTGCGATTTGCGGGCCATGGTATGAGCAATATTTTACAATAGACCCACATTTCAAATGCTATTATATGCTTCGAATCGGCTCTTTTGATGATCCTTGTTTCTAAAGCGTAGGTGGCGAAAGGAAATATTGTAACGTTACAAAGGTCACATCTTTGATATTTTATTTTTAAATAATTATTTTACTTTATTTTCTTTAATATTTCAATAATAATTGTCTTCTATTTGTTTTACCTGTTTCCTTCGTTAAAAACTCGTTGGCGACCTCTTTTATTATCCTCTATTATTATCGTCTTTTATTATCTTATATTTAATATATTTCTTTTCATCTAAAATCTAAATCATCATACTGAACGTACCCCGTATACTCTTACTCAGTAAGTATCTGTCTTAATACGGAACATGCCTGCTACGACCTACGTCGCACTGTCATGAAAGTGATACTTCATCCGTACCCGCTGACACAAAATGAAAATGGAAGGGAAAATTAATATTTTTAAAGATATGAGCCCATAAGGCCCCATCTATTTCCAGACTTAATATTATCTTGGGGCCAGAATACGTATTATCATATTTTAATTACATTTCTACATCTAGCAGTTTTTCTAATATTTTTTATATCTAACCTAACCTCCCATCTAAAAGCATGGTTTCTGATATTTAATTTTAAATATATCTTTTTAATTTACATATCGATGGTTAAGAGTGCAGATATAGTATGTCCAAATACCTTAATTGTTGAGGAGAACGTTTTGAAGTTTTCGCGTTACTTTTTGTTTGATACTGCTGATATACCGATATATCATAATGTTTGGATAATAAGTTCGGGTATCATTATTAGCTTAATGTAAATATTTTTTAAAATATTATGTATTATTGAGTTAATAATTTTTTTTTGAAAATGTGTATGGACATACAACATAAGGGTTGTTACCGCATGTTACTGCATATCCGGATAAATAATATTTACAGCCATGATAAGTTTGATCGCGAGAGCACTAATATTGTATGTCCCAAAACACACTATGTTTGTGCACTTCCAAACGGACATAAAATATCTGTGCAAGTCGGTTTTTAGTACAAATGGGAAGCACTATATTTTCGCAAGGCCGTTTAACCCATTTACAATCATTCTGGACTTACAATAATTATGCAGAACATTCATATGACCCTACTGAATATTTTTATAATGTTATCTTAAAATCAGCAAAAGTGGACATACTATATATGTGCTCTTAACCATCGATATATGCACATTTATTAATCAAATTTTAACTTCTTCTTTAAGTACCGTGCCCAAATTTTTAGGCGTGGGTAGCTTCCATAACAATTTGCCGATATCGTTCTCGATCTTGTGCGGCATGTAACAATTGATCTGCTGATAAGCCAGTCCATTGGCGAAGGTTTCGGAGCCATGAATATTTCTTTCGACCAATTCCTCTTTTTCCGTCGATCTTTCCATTGAGTATTAACTGCAGCATCCTGTATCTGCTACCTCTCATTATATGCCCCAGATATTCAAGTTTTCTCTTTTTTATCATCTTCATTAAGTCACCTTCGCCTTGACCTACTCTGTTTAAGACTTCTCTGTTTGAAATGCGTTTTAACTAGTAATATTTAATCTTAATTCCATTTAATTATTCGTTTGCCAATAACTACTTTTTACGATTGTTTGGCCAAGGCTTATTTTTGGTTTTCTTCTTGATAATTGATATGTGTCTTTATCTTATAATTTTTGGAAATAAAAATCACCTTTTCTCCCTTTGGGAGTCACCAGCTTCCATCACCGGTGATGCAACTTTAAGGCGAAGAATGAGACCATGACATCCAGACTACAGCACCCTACATCTTCAGCTGCAGGGGCCTAGGGCCGAACATCTGCCCAGGTCTGCAAGAAGTCTACAGCAGTACCATTCGACATCAAGAAGTTACCATTGAACCGATACCAAAAGCCATAAGTATTATTATTTTTATTATTTTATTATTAAAGAAAAAGGAGCCGAGGTCTAGGACCTATATAGCTCCATTTGACTAAAAAGAACTATGCAAAAAGGAACCTAAACTTAAGACTACATACGACTTATAAATTAATTTAATTTAAGAAACGAAAAATTATTGTTCCCGTGATACAGAACTAAAAGAGTCATATTTATTTTTGAAGCCATTTAGAGATACAGCCCCGACGACCTCGTGTGGAAGTGAGTTCCAGGTATAAAATATTCTATTTGATATAGAGTTCTCACGACATTTACTATGGAACTGTTATATGGCTAATTTGTATGGATGACCCCGCAATCTAAGGTCGTTGCTCAAAGGGAAAAGATGTGAGAGATCTCTCCCAAACTTTCCCTGTAACGCTCTATAAGCAATTATTTAATCCCTACGAAGTCCTCGGTCCATAAATGTAGGATAATTTAAGTAGGTTAACCGTTCTTCGTAGGAAGGACGACGACGGCCATAAGAAATTCTTGTTGCCCATCTTTGCACAGATTCAAGTCGATCAGAATCCCTTTGCCAGTCGACATTCCACACGGGTCCGGCAAACTCTAAAATAGGTCTTACATATACACTAAAGAGAGCAACAAAATTTTTTGGCGATATCTTAGAGAAAGTCTTAGATAATAAGTAAACTGATGTTCTAGCTTTATTGCATACCGACTGGATATGTTCAGACCAAGATACTGTTTCCGTCACAAGTACACATAAGTCTTTTTGCTGCGAAACAGTTTTTAGAGAAACATTTGAAAGTACATATCGATTCCTTGGATTGTTTTTACCTAAATGTAGAACTGCACACTTGGCTGTGTTCAATGGCAAGCACCAATCGTCTACCCACTTATCAACCTCTTGAAGGTCGGTCTGTAATTGATTGTAACCATAAAAAGGGATTTGCATATAACTCTGTGTCATCAGCGAAAAGCTACATGTTACTTTTAAGGTGAATTGGCAGATCAGCAACGTACACTAGGAACAAAATCGGCCCCATCACTGAAACCTGCGGAACGCCACTGTATACACTAAACATTGAGGAATAACAGTCACCAACGCGTACGCAAAATTTACGGTTTATTAAAAATCCTTTAATCCACTCAAGCAAGTTTCCTCTAATACCGTTATGTTCAAGCTTAAATAGTAGTCTCTTGTGAGGAACTCGATCAAAAGCCTTAGCAAAGTCTAAATATATAATATCAACAGGTTGATTACTGTCCAAACAAAGAGACCAGTCATTAACACATGTTAACACATTAGTAACTACCGATCTTCCAGGTACAAAACCGTGCTGGGAAATAGGAATTCTATTATTGTTTAAGGGAAAGTTCATAACCGATTCGCGAATAACTGATTCCATCAATTTAGCTGCAATGGATGTTAGACTAATTGGTCTATAATTGTCAGGATCTAACTTGTCACCTTTTTTATAAATTGGAGTAACACTAGAGATTTTCCAGCCATCAGGTAAAGTGTGTGACAAAAATGAGGTTTTCATTATAAAACTTAACGGATGGATAATCGAGTTTGCACACTTCTTAAATAAAATTGCGGCGAAACCGTCTAATCTGGGAGCGGAAAAGGATTTTAAACACAAAATTTTTTATTTAAGAATCTCTGGATCAAAGCCTATGTCACTAATATCGTAGTTATTTCTTGTAGAAACAACACGTAAAGTATTCGGAAGAGCCTCCTCGATTGCAAACACTTCTTGAAATTTTTTGGCAAAAATAGTAGCAACTTCCATTTTCACTGAGGTTGGTTCGCCTGTTTCGGTTTTTAAAATAGGTAACGAAACTTTAGATAAAATAGAATTTCTGACATATTTATAAAGAGGTTTTTTGTTTTTATTTGAGGACAGTTGGTTTTCAAAATTGTGTTTGGATTTAAAAATAGTTGATGTTAAGTTATTAGAAAAAGTTCGATGATTGAGGTAGTCAGCATTCGTTTTACTTCGTAAATATTTTTTCCATAATGACTTTTTAAATTTTATCATTTCAAATATGTCTGAACTTATCCATGGCTTATTAGGATTACATCTACGTTGCACATGAGAGTTCGTGCGCATGGATTCATTCAGAAAATTTTCAAAAATTTCCCACTGTTTGCTAACATCCCTACCATTCAACATATCTGTCCAATTTACAGTAGATACATCTAAGTTTACACGATGATAGTTTATTCTTTTATATGTCATTAGCATATTATTTTGTAATATTTCCGACTTGATGATATGTATGGAAGTTGAAATAACTGCGTGGTCCGACTTTCCAATTGGAGATATAACCGAAATATTAGTTAAAAGATTAACATCAGAGGTTAAAGTAAGATCTGGCTGAGAAGGTTGTTGATTCAGACGAAAACGAGTCGGTTCATTGATTATTTGCTCTAATCCAGAATTTTCTAAGAAATTAATAAGAAGCTGAGATTGAGTATCATGAGGGTGATTGATCAGCGGCCAAGAAATATTGCTTAGATTGAAATCACCAAAAACAATTAAGGTTTTATGTTTGGCTATGAGCGTTTCCAAATGACTGTATAATTCTTGATCACTTTGAACGGAACTCTAACCAGGTCTATATATACAAGCTATAGCAAAATTTATTTTTAACTTTTTAGAAGAAAAATTAAGCATCAACCCTTCATAATGGTGATCAGAGAAGTTTTCACAAACAATGTTAAATAGGCAGAAGTCAGATTCCTTTGCATATATGCAACATCCGCCTCCTATTCTCCCTATGCGGTCTCCTCTAAAAATTTTATACCCAGGTATATTTACCATAGAGTCCAAAATATTTTTGTGCAACCAAGATTCGGATACTAAGAACAGTGAAGGTTTTTCGCATTGCATAAAAGTAATGGTATCTAAAAATTTCACTTGCAGAGAACAAAGATTAGTCTACATAATACGCCATTGATGAAAGCTCGAACTCAGTTTTTTGGTGAAAGATCAATTATACAGGGAATATCTTTCTGATACTTGATTGTGACGTTTTTTTCTCCATTCTCGATACGTTGATTTAATTCAAGACGCAGGTCTTTTAAGTATTGTTCTTGCATTGGAGTTTTATCGTCATCAATCTTTATGTTTTTGTATTGCGTGTTCAGTAGTTTCCTTTTGTTTTTTAAAATAATTTTAGCGACGTGTGCATTCGTAAAAATAACTTTTAATGGACGTGGAAATTTACGATTACTATCTGGTTTACCTAATCTAAAGACAGATGTTGGTGCAATTTCGGAAAGATCTGTATTAATAGAATTCAAAATAGCGTTAACGGCATTAATATCGTTGTCAGAATCTGGAACATTTCTTATAATGATGTTAATAGACCGATTGATCCGATCCATTGTTTCAGAAATATCTGCCTTTGTATTTACCGACTCTGTCTTAAGAATATGTTGACTAGAGAGTTTTGATTCAAGCATGTCGACTTTATTTTGCAGAGACTGAATAACATCTTTCAAAAAACTAAGGTCGGCAAGGCGATCAACGCATATATTGCAAAATATTTTAATATTCCTATAATCTACAAATTGTTTGTTTTTGGCAAGAATTTGAATATACAGTGGAACCCCGTTAACTCGGATTAATCGGGACCGCGGCCGATCAGGGTTATCGAAAATCCGGGTTAGCCGGAGAAAATGGTAAAAATTAATAAAATATGGTATGCTTACAGATAAACTCCGTTATAATTGTCACACAGACACTGGTAAACCACGTTCGCGTTCTGCACAAAACTACACATACAAAGGTTCGTCGAGAGTCTCATTTTTAGCTTTATTAGCTTTGCACCGATTGTCCAAACTGTTTTTTGTTATCATTTTGAAACAAAGTTCTTCGATTTTAGTTCTATTTTTCTTCCAATCCGATACTGTAGATATACCGACACCCTATGATGCTGCAAGATTCGCCTTTATCAATTCTACTTAATGCTTCTAGTTTCTTTTCCATTGTCACTACAACACTTTTACGTTTTGTTGCCCTTACGCAAACACAAAATCTGAATAGATTTACGAACGATTACAGAACGGAAGCGAACAATATGACTTTACTACACACAATACCGTCTCTGATGTTATGTTATTTAATAACAGTGGTGACTAAGACAATTGTTAAAAAAAGAATTTTAGTAGTTTTTTAGTCTTTTCTAAACAATGCTAAGACAGTTTCAAATAAATAAAGGATACTACAGGTGCCTGTTATTTTCGATAACACGACAATGAATGTGGAGTCATTTTTACTACGGTGTGTGTAGTTCAAATTACACAAATACCCATTATCTCTCAAATATTATATTACATACATTTTTATTGTTGAAATGTTTGTCTGATAAAAATCGGTCCGGGTTAACCGGAGTTCCGGGTTATCGGGGGCCGACTTCTCGGGGTTCCACTGTATTTGTTAATTCATTTACTAAGTCATATTTTTATTATATCTTTATCGAAAAATAAACATGATTAGTTAAAAATACTGTTTTGTTAGCTTCCATTCCGAATTTTCATAGTTCATTTCTAAGATTAGGACAAGACGAACACACACCTTGAGAGACTGAGCTAAGCTAAGGGTGTAGCGATGGCTATCTTGGATGATTGAGGTTATATTTTTAAAAATTATTTCAATTGGCTGGGGTAGTCCATCGCTAACTTCGTTTCAATATAAAAACTAGAACAAGGCGTAATTTTTTTGTTTTATGTAATGTCAGTGTTCGTCACTCTTTTTCTTTGTGAGTTTGATTATTGCCGATGCGGTAATTGTAATGCGTTGACAGATTTAGTCTCCTCAACCTCCACTGTTAGTGATGACGGGGCCTAAGTAATTAAATTGTATGACCACTTGGTAACATGTCATTCGTCTTATCTCTGCTTTGTTGTTTCTGTTTCTAGCGATGATCATTACTTTGGTTCTTTCTATATGTATTTTCAAACCATACTCCGTACTCCTCGTGCCTAGCTTATGCCTGTTTCTACTTGCTACGTTCTACCAATCTCCCTTTTACCACTGATTTTCTACTTCTGTCCAAAAATAAACTGTCCTTACCACTCTGTCTTTTTCTGAAATTATCACATGACTTGCCATCATATTCAGCTATTTTTTAAAGATCTGACGATGTTGTCAGCAGCATACAGTCACCAACTCAGCATTACAGCGACTTTACCGGTTTTCTATCAATCCATTTGTGATTCTAAGAGGCCAAAAGACATTCTGAGAACCTTCCTTTAGATGCCAGCAACTTATTTATTACCCGCTAGTGTATAATCTGCGTGTTACTTCCATAATATAACAACTAGGTGAATAATTGACATGTACAGTCTTAATTTAAATGACTTATTTAGCAGCTTAGATTTTAATAACGGTCATAGGAAGTATAATGCTCTATTTGTCGTAGCTGTCCTTGATGAGACCTCTTCTTCTATATGGCTGCCATCTGCGATTACCGTCCCCAGATATTTAAACTGTTTTACCAGTTTGAAGTTATGAGCGTTAATAGTTATGTTCTGCCTGGCCTTGGATTTTTGATTATAGGCATGGTCTTTTCTTAATTTATTCGAAGACCCAGACTTTTTTTTCCTCCCTGAGTTGTGATAAGACTTCCCTCACGTCTCTTGTAGAATCAGCGATTACATCTAGATCATCAGCAAATGCCAACAACAATTCTAATCCTCAATTTGCAAAGCCCTTCTGAGCTCAGACTATATTTTACTTATTGCATATTCTAAGGCTAAATTGAATAGCAACGGTAATAAAAGGTCTCCTTGTTTAATTTCTGATGTTATACTAAATGCCATCGATGTTCTGTTTTCTATCTTTACCTGTGTATATTAGTCTGTCATGAGAGTTAACTCCAATAATTTTGTTTGTATTTCCATTCCTCGCATTGCTATCCATCATAGTCTGCTTCTTTTTATCGAATCATAATATGCTTGCTGGAAATCTACGAAAATTTGGTGTACATCTTTGTCGAATTCCAAGTTTTCCTAATAGTAGAGGAGCAAAGTATGCTAAATGTGCAGTCACTCGAGCGGTATGGGGACCTATTGAGTTGTGAAGAATAGGTCCTAAAACCAAAAAAAGTTAAGTAAAGTGTTCCATTTTAGTGGGCGCTTGCCATTTTTTAATTTAATTTTCCATTTCGAACAATCGTTTTTTCCGATTATAACGCCATCTATCCATAATTAAAAAAAATGTTTCAAATGAAAGTTACTTATGTTTATGTAAGGAATCCAAATTTGTAATAAAAAATGGGGCTCCTATTTAAGATTTTAAAGTAACCCCCCATCCCACCTTCGTAGGGAGTCATGTTTGGTGCCATTCGATAGATTTTTCAAAAATATTGAATAAGTGTATTTTACAATTTTTCGATCTGATGTTCATTTCGCGAAATATCGCGGGATTCGTATTTAAAATATTAAATTTACCCCCCACCCCTCTTTGTGGGAAGCCGTGTTTGGTATCATTCGATATATTTTTAAGAAATATTAAGCATATATGTTTTAGTTTTTCTATCTGTCATTATTTTCGCGAAATATTCGCTTTTTTCTTGTGAAATTTTGGGACTCACCCATTTCCTAGCGCCCGGCTTAAATCGTCAGATTTTTTAATTATACACTCTTTTGAATGTACTACTTAACTTACCTCATCCTAATCTGACAATTTCGAGTTTTTCTAAGGACAGATTTTGTTTCGAGCCCCCCTTAATGAACTATCCTGTGTTAAGAGTAAATATATGGTAGAGGTACATCTGGGCTCCCCTACCATAGAGTAGGGCTCCCCTACCATAATATTTGATGCATTTTTGACTTTACAGCAAGAAAGCCGCATTGAGGGTTTCCTAGAATATCTTCCGAATACGCAGTAAGCATGTTAATCCAGATAGTGGATATAACTTAAATAAACATTACATCGATTCCCAATTCCTCTTTTAACCTCATAACAATGTGATTCAAGCCTCTGTAACCCTCCGTTCAGAGTTTTTACTTTGAAAGGCATAATACGTCATATTTTATGAGTGATATTTCCAAAAGACAGAAAGTTAGCAGAATTTAACACCGAAACGTAAAGTAAGCAGTGTATTTTCCAAGTTTACGACGCCATAAAAAGTTTATTGCCTCTCAACGGATGTAGTTGGAAGTTTGTTGGTAACATAAGGTTTGTCAGACGCAGAAAAAAACGCTGGACGGAAGGGCCACCCGAGAACTTTATCGTACCGATCTATTATCGTTATCGTCCTAGATACGGGCATTCTATAAAAATTACAAAGTTACTCGTTATTTTGATATTTTAGAAACACCTTGTATACTTGAAAATATTTTATGGTTTTACGCATCATTAATTTCTGCATTTGAGAGAATGTTCGGCGACACACGATAGATTATTGCATAAATCAATAGAATATTAGTCATAATTTCATTTCAAATTAGTTCATTTTTCTGAGAAATTAATAGTTTACAATATTTGCATTTTACTGCATGGATTTTAATGAAATTTTGGGAGTAGCCCAAAGCCCAATCTCCTAATTCAAAGTCTATCGCCTATCCTATATACTATAATATAGTATGGCGCTTTTATCATGGGGGCGGTTCCCACCACTTCTCGGGGATAGAACATTTCTTTTTCGAACTGCATGGAGCAAAAGGAAGAATTTTAAGAAAATTTAAAAATGCGGTCTATAATTTGATCTTATTTTTTTCACCCGTCCAACTTTTTGAAAGTAGAAATAACACTATATTAAGAGGTATTACAAAAGAAAACAATGCATTTAAATTCTGGTGGATGATGGGTTAAATGTATGTACTTCTCATTTTTCCTTAAAGTACATTAGTCATATATTCTTTTGCACCATATCTCGCTTAGTTTGAATGTAACCGACATTTTAACGGTGCTCGTTTTAAATGCCTTTTCAAACACTACAAAAGCATGAGTACTTTGAGCATGCACGAAAAAACAAACTCTTTTTACCTAGGTACCATATTTCTTTTTGTATTATAAATAGAAAATTTACGAAGGAACGAATCTGTTATTTATAATCTAAAAAATTTTTATAGTTTTTAGTTTGATGCATGGTTTTTAAGGTATTCGCAAAAAACCGTCCGAAAACGTGTCATTTTTAAATGAAAATGGCCAATTTTCAACTAGGCATAACTCAAAAAGTATTGAGTTCTCAAAAAAAAGTATAGATCAGTTTTTGCTTAAAAATAGGTTCTCTAGCCACTTCCATGCTTATTTTGGCCAACAAATTTTCCACCCCCTTGAAGGGGTGGGAATTGCCCCAAGATAAAAGCGCCATATTATATAGGGTAGATTTTGTTTCTTGAGCTATTCCCTACTTACTGTGAAAATATCAAGTATATCGATGTAGTAGGATGGAATTCGGAGCCAAATACCCTCATTGACTGCCCTATAATAATGCTCTGCTATGATCGCGTGAGAGGGGACACACACAAGATTCTAGCAAAATTTCTATTTTCTGTAACTTCTCAAGTTTTTGAGTCACAGCAACGAGTTTTATGTCATTAGAAAGGTAATTTTACAGTATTTCAAAATATGCAAAAATACACAGAGCGTATCTAATAAATAAAGATTTTTTTTCATTTCTGGTTCAACCGGAAGCCATATTTTGGGTAAAATTTATTGTGCTAATAGATAATAAAGTACTCTATATGTCTGCCAAATTTAAAATTTTAGTTTCTATTACAGAGGAAGTTACGAGCAATCGAATATTTCTTAATTAAAATTCATAACTCCCCTCCTATGAGGAGTTAAGGAATCTGACTAATGCTATTCAATTTACCGATAGGATATCAAAAATATATCAAAAAATAAACAAATTCCTTGAAGCCATTTTTGAGAAAATCTAGTTCAAATTTATGTCAAATTTTGGCCCCTTAAATATGGGCAACCCATAACTTTTTCTGAGAAACAATAATATTCTTCTTATAGCCCCATCTATAGGCTATATAAATGTTTTTTCAAATTAAATTTATCTTAAACAAGTTTTTCGATTGGTAGGAAAATGTATCGGGTGGGCGATCGGCCATGCTGGCCGCCATTTTGGATTTGGAAATGTCAAATTCCGTATTTCTATTCACCTATCGATAAGCTAACTTTAAGTTAAATTTCATTCGTTTCGGTCAAAATTTGCAAAAATGGGCCCCAAATAACCCCCTATTTCGGCCCCCCTTTGAGAGGTTTTTTTCAAAAACTTAGTTTCTCGACAAAATTCTCTTAAACTTACTCATACCGAATTTCATCAAAATCAGTCCAGTAGTTTTTGCTGGGCGGTGGCGACATACGTACGTACGTACGTACATACGTACGTACATACGTACGTGCATACGTACGTACATACGTACGTACATACGTACGTACATACTTCCGACATGTTTTTTTATTTGCTTTTTAGACTCAGGGGACTCAAAACGTCGAAAAAAAGTGAAATCTGAAAATTTTTTTTGCACGATCCTATAAATACTCATACTACGTATGTAGTACGATAAAGTAAAATGGCGATATAGTGTACATCATTTGTACATTTACCTTAATTTTTTTAAAGCTAATAACAGATTCGTTTATACATCTGGAATAAAAAGATTTATTTATTAATCAATTTAGCAATTTCATATTTCTGTAACATTTCAACTTTCTCGTAAAATCCCATATGCCGACATATTTTGCCGACATGTACTGCCTAAGCTCCAGGTCTCCCTCCAGATTTTCTTTGGTCTTCCTCTCCTACTCCTTCCACGGACCCGTAGTTCAGCAGTTCTTCATATTGGGTGATTAACGTCTCGACGTTGAAAATGACCAAACCATCTTAACATAATATGCTCTCTCATTTTGGTATCAATCGGTACCAACACTGACTTTCCCTAATATACTCATTACCAATTATATCCTTTTTTTTTTGCTCCACTTGTGAATCTAAACATTCTCATTTCAGCCATATAAATTTGGTGGTCTTCTTTCTTTTTAACTGTCCAACATTCAGTTCCGTACATCTTAGCCGACGTTATGACTGTTTTATAGAGTTTTCCCTTCATTGGAATTTTTCTGTCACTCTTTTAATAATAATAAATTTTAGTATAAATAGTCCAGTCGGGTTAGACGGACAAAAGACTTAACATTGCAGGGGGAGCGATACCAAATTTTATTATTCTAACCTTTAGCGGGGAGTCAATAAGAATGTAAATTTAAAATTGCAACTGAATTCCGCCACGGCGTTGACCGTTATTTTGAATTTTACGGAAGAAATTTTAACGACTGAAATTATTGCAAATCCGATTTCCTGCAAATTAATTTTTACAAATTTTGTCGCGTAGGCGTAAACTTTAGGGCAAATTCTTTTTAAACGCATTCATTTTTTTCAAATTCTAAAAAAACTAATAAAATAATTTTGCAAAATTTAAACCCAGAATATTACCGAGGACCGAAAGTCCCTTAGAAAAAAAAGTTTCCCCTGAATGAGATATTTGAAATTAGAAATCATACTCAATTTTCTTTTTTTTACACTGTATCTTATTAAAATAAACATTATAGAAAATTTCAGGGGCTTTCGACACTCGGTAAAAATAATAAAAATCTGTTATTCTGCGTTTAAATTTTTTCAAAAATACTTATTAGTTTTTCCAGTATTTGATTAAAGTGGGGCGTACCGAGCTGCAGCTGGGGCTGGGATCCCCTCTAGGCGAGCCTCATGAGCTAATCGATAAAGCTATCGACAGCAAGAGGGACTTCGACCTGATTGACCTGATTGCTTTTGTCACCAAGACAATCAAGCACAAAGAGGAAAAAGAGAGGCGTCTGCAAGCGGGATGACCAATCGTCATTATTTATTTTTTTATTAATTTTTTTAAGGTGTTTGTGTCATGCAAGGCAGTCAGCGGTGAGGACCCTTTACATCCAATCTACGCTGACTGCCCTTATTTTATATTATTTATTATGTTTTATCGATCTATTTATTTACCTATCAATTTTATTTATATAATATTTTACCGTTTTTATTCTAATCTTATTTAACTGTGGTGCATGTCTCAAGAGGCATTCAGTAGGGGACTTTTACCTTCTACTCAGGCTGAGTGCCTCTTGTGTTTCTCGTTTTGTTTCTGTTTTGATTTATGTTTTCCTTGTTCTACCCGTGTTCGTCCTGGGGCAGCTGGCGGGGGAGGACCTTTTACATCCAACCTACGCCAACTGCCTCCTTGTTTTAAGTCTGAGATTTTTAACCTTCCGCCGGTAACGTGAATTCTTGTAACATAGTTGGTAACGTCGGTCTACGACACCGACTTTTTTAATAATGAATATCTTAGGTTATGATTTTGTGTTAATATTTTGATGTGACTAAATGTTTAATATAACTATATTTAAATAACAATATAGTAAAAAATTATCAATATTTATTTATATTCGGGAAAAAAATGCACATTAAAAAAAAGTGGCTTCTTTTAGATACTAACAAAATTGACACACAATTTACAAAAACATGTCAAGTTTTTGAACACAAAATAACAAACATATCGGCAAGGGTTGAAATGTCACAAAAAAAATAAAATTATTCAACGAATGTCCAACACAAACTGAAATTATTGTCCGTTTGTTTCCTCATTTTTTTATACACTCCACTGCACCGCACTCTACGGTTCTGGATCGGAATTAGCAACAATTTCGTCAAAAAGTTGTTGCAACCTGATTTGTACTCTTTCATAATCAATATTCATATACAACTCCTAAAATTGACATCTATTATTTAAACTGACTATGGACCAAAAACGACAAAAACTTACCGTTAATTATAACATAAATGGTAACCTCGGTCTCTCACACCGTCAGGTCAAATAACATATGAACTATCCACACTTGGCCACAGATTTTTCAAGACTAAATAGTGTGATGAGAATTTGAAAGCTACTTGGCCGCGGGGACAAAAAAAATGCGCATTTGAGTTTTACCGCGAAAAATCCGCTACGTCGGTGTCAGGGACCGTACGTTACCACTCGAAGGTTAATGAATGTGTGTATTGAATGAATGAATTGATGAAAGTAAGAATGTTTGGCGTTGCTCGTAATTACCAACTGGTTCTGTTTTGCTAGTTCCATCGTGAGGGGGGCATCCCGGTTGCCCTACCCGCGGGAGGGTTGCGCTGGACGGTCGCTTCACCGGCCGGTCTGGCGTGAGGCTCTTGCGGGGAGGAGGCTAGGAGGCCGCCAAACTCATGGAATGCACGCGAAGAGTTCCGGAGGGGAGTTAAGAGTAAGGTCGGCGGGTCAGATATGCACGCTAAGTGCGGTTCCAGCAAAGAGGGGGTGAGTTTAGTTAGTAGGCGGCCTCGGCCCGCGGTGAAGCGTGCCGGACTGAATCCGACACACCTGGACACCTTCCCAGAGGGTCTTTTGAAGATTCTCACCTCCCAAAAAAAGTATTTGATAAAAGTGAATGCATTTAAAAAGCATTAGCATTAAATTTTGCGCTTACGCAAAGTGTATGAATTACATAAGGGACTGTGAGTGATTTTGGGTGCCTTTCAGATAAGCCCAATATCAAGTACAGTTATATTAAAAAAAAAAGGGTACAAGTATTAGAAAGGGAAGTTAACGTCATCCTATTTGTGTACAACCGGCTGGGATTTTTGGAGGTTATCAAATGTCATAAGTGATCAAAAATGCAACTCACAGACGTCAAAGATGTTTAATTTGATAGAAGGTTTAACGTTACGTACAATAAAAAATTAATATGCCTCGTCATTTAAGTGAGATTGAAAAGGCTCAAATAATTACGAAAATGGAAGAAGGATGGTCAATTCGTGCGCTAGCAAATTTCTATAATAGAAATTTGAAAACAATCTTCAGAATTAAGCAACGATGGGTCCAACAACAATCATTAAAAAGAAAAGTTGGTTCAGGGCGTTCCAAAGTATCCACTCCTCAACAAGATGCTGTTTTAGTTCAATTCTTAAGAGATAATCCATTTGCGACGTCGAAGGATTCAAGGATTCATACGGGATTTCCTGGTGCTCAACCTACTGTAAGCAGAAGGATCAATGAATCTGAATTAAAAAACCGACCAGCTGCTAAAAAACCATTAGTAACTGTTGAACATCGGCAAGCAAGTGTAATATTTGCACTAAACTATATTTACCGCAACCCACAATTTTGGAACAACGTCATTTTTACTGATGAAAAGACTTTCCAGTCGACCTATAACGGTCAAATCCGTGTTTATCGTCCAGCCAATACTAGGTTTGAAGAACGATATATTCACTCTCATAATAAATCTGGACGTTTTTCTGTAAATGTATGGGGTTGGATTAGTATACATGGACCTGGTGTTTGTTGGCGATTAGAGGGAAGATTTACTGCCGACAATTACATTAACTTGATCCAAATATGATATCTAATATAATTCAAAGTATGCCAAATAGACTAAATAAAATTATAGAAGCAGACGGTTCTATCACCAAATACTAAATTCTATTTGTAACAGTCATTAAAATTATTCTTTATATAATTTTTGAATAAATGGTTTCGTCTAATTAATGCTCAACGCCAATGATTTATATTTTTAATAACCTGTGACATTTGATAACCTCCAAAAATCCCAGCCGGTTTTACACAAATAGGATGACGTTAACTTCTCTTTCTAATACTTCTACCCTTTTTTTTAATATAACTGTACCTACCTATGTAGCGAGTCAGGGCAAGCCCCCCAGAATTTAGAAGAGTTTTGTAGCTGATTCTTGTAAGTATTCATTACAAAATCCACGAGGAAAATAAAATTCCTTTAGCTGGCTGTATACCATAAATCACAAAAATACAAAATTTATTGGAAAAAGTATATTTAAAATACCCTAAATAAGGGTTACATTAAAACAGAAGGTTTTCGGATTAAGAAATCTATCATCAGTGTTCCTAAAAACCAAAAAAATAACATTAGTCAGCCTCAGCCACCAAAATAGTTTTTACCCAGAATAATTTGATGGCTCGGACATGCTATTTTTTTGGCACCTTAGTAACACTGATGATGGGTTTATTAATCCGAAAACGTTCTGTTTTAATGTAACCCTTATTTAGAGATTTTTGATATGCCTTTTACATAAATCTCGTATTTTTTATTCAATTTTTCTTCCCAATAATATTGCTCTATGTGATCTTAACAGATGAGCCCAAAAGGTAACTAGTACCACCAAATAAAAATCCAATTTTTAAAAACAAACTTTATTAGATATTTTGTACAAAGTACATACATCACAGATTTCACAATTATAACATTATAACAATATTTTAAATATCTGAATGTCAGACGAAAAAATTAACTGTAATACTGACATATTAATAACGTGTAAATAAATAAACATTTTAGACCGTAGAAAAAATATTGTTTACAACCTAATGTTTGTAGTATTCTTATTTGGTTTTTAATAATTACACATGATATAAAATGTTTTAATATTTATGGGTTTGAGTATTTTAGTCATATTTGTTTTAATTTTAGTTTAAAAATTCGAAGGGAATTGTTTTTCAACCTCATTGAACTCCAGACGCCGATTGCAATATAACGACGATTCTAAAAGCAAAACACTGAAAACTTTCGTTTTAAATAATTTCACAAAATTTATTATAAGTTAATGCTACTACAGCTGTTTGGGCATAGTGTCTTTTTCAAGTAATGTATTTTACCATCTGTCTGCACTTTAAAGTCTGTAACTGAATAGATTGTGGAGTGTGGATCTGTTTGTCTCAAATTGGTCATTTATAAGTAGTTATATCTGTAATTTTTTATTCATCAATTTCCATATATTCTAATAAAAATAGCATAAGGCTTTTATTTTAAATATGAAGAATTTGAAACTGAAATATGCAGTGTTAATGTAGAATCTGTTTTTATATGTATTATTGAAAACCATTTTGTGTTGTGCTACTCATTCGTCAAAGCTTCTGCCAATTTTCAGATATAAGTTTTTGGACGCTTATCAGATGTCAGAGTACTCTCACTACTCTGTAATAATTGCTTTTTTTATGTTATTGTTCTTATTGCATGTATTTGAGTCTTTGTTTATTCTAAACACTGGTAAAGACGCTTGCTTAACCCGGCATTGGTCGCTATATGAGATTTTCTCTCACGGTTTCAGAATATTGCACATAACTTTTTACCTGGTAAATTACACATGCTGTAGTTCCTTCTAGTCTCCTAATTATCCTTTCTCTACAATCGAATATAACTGTCTGCTCAGATGGTGGTTCAGTTTACTTAGCATGGTCCAACTGTTAAGTCAGTGAGCTTCACATGAGATATTCTCTCATCGCCTGACCACTGTCATTATTCTATATTGTAGCATTATTTGATTTTGTATTTGCAATATGAATCGTGCATATATAATTTTTGAACTTGCCCTGTTGCAGTACAATAAAGGTACAAGTACAAATTTGAAATTTAGATATAACTATTGAAATATTAAAATTAATTTTATTTCTACATTTTTAGATTAAAATGTACAAGCGGATCGAGAGGCATATTGTGTAAAACTAATAATAGCTTTATTAAGTTTAAAATCGATTTTTAAAATTTTATTTGTGGCAAAAAGGCAAAAGTTGGATATGTGTGACAAAACCTCACGCGCGATCACCGACGTAAAAGCCAACCTAGCGACGCGACCAATGCCAGGTTAATAAAGTTCAATTTATTTTATAAAAAAATAACAAAATTTTAAACCAAAAACTGCATAATAAAGCCATGATATTAGTCTTCCCACCACCACAGAAAAAACCCAGTAGTTTCAAAACCAACAACAACTCAAATAAATATATTAAGAACAATAAGAGCCAAAAGAAAAAGTAATTACAGAGTGGTGTATAAAAACTGAGATGTGGCGAGTGAAAAAAACATCGATTAAACTTGCAGAACCTTTGACAGGCAGGTAGCAGAACACAAAAGGGCCTTCAATAATAGAAAAAAGAGCCACTTACGCACTTCACCCTTAAGAAGATTGTAACCATTATTTTCAGGAACAGTTTCAAACTCTTCATATTGAGAATACAGGTATTAAGCTAATAACTAAAAAAATACAGATATAATTCTGATAGCCCAGTAAATGAACGGAAAATTCGGCGATACCGTGTAATTTTCAGGGGCAACTCCGAATTGCATGAAAATTTGGATTTAGGTTCAAAGTTCTCTTCAAAGTTGAAATTGTGCCGTTGGTTGCTTTTACTTGGGGGGTGACAGTCACCCCTTCTCGGGGGTGAAAAAACATACGTTCAAGGTAAGACCAAAAATCGATAAATTGTCTGATTTTAAGCAACTTTTGTTCTATAGAGTTTTTTAAGTAAGTCAATACTTTTCGAGTTATTTGCCATTGAAAATGTTGATTTTTCGACAAAAAAACTACGTTTTCAGACGGGTTTTCGCAAATAACTCAAAAAGTAAATATTTTGTCGAAAAAAATATCCTCAGCAAAAGTGTAGCTTATAAAAAACCCAAAAAAGTGATGTATCATTAAAGTTTATCAATCAAATAAAAACAAAGTTGTAGCTCATGAAAAATACGTTCTTATTCGTCTAATTCCAAATCGAATATTTCAAGGTAAAATCACCGAAATATTAAGCACTTTTCGAGAAAAACCCATTTAAACTTTTTTAAAGTGTTTATAAAAAGCTTTGTTTTCATTGTTAATAAAAGTTTTAGCATTAAAAATAAGCGAGTTACGCTCAAAATAAAGTTGGCCCTCTTTTTTTTGTAAAAAATCATAAAAATCTTGCCGTGTTTAGCTCCCCAAATGAAATTATTCGCTACCGCTTTACAAACAATTTACTTACCTATCTATTTTTTATATGATCTATCCGTCTCACCGGTTTAAAGTGTTTATTTTTGAAAGAGTTATAATTGACAAAGCTTGAATGGGTCACTAATCACGAGTGTATGCAAATTTTGAACAGCCATATCTTAACCAATTTTTGTCTTACGGAGAAACAAAATGAAACTAGCATATTTATAATAGCAAAATCTACATTTTTTTACTCTTTAAGATTTTTCTTATCACTAATACTTTTTAAGTTATTTTGAAAAACTGAAATTTTTCAAACATTTTTAGAAATTTTTTTTTGCTATAAAACCAAATGTTTGCAAAAATAAGCACTTTAAACCAATCAAACTTACAGATCATATAAACAGTACACATACAGTTAAAATAGATGGTAAATCCAAACGATTAATTTCATTTAGGGTGCTAAATAAAGGGTGGTTTTCACGATTTTTTTACCAAAAAAAGGTGCCAACTTTTTTTTCAGTGTAACTCGTTTATTTTTGATGCTGTAAACTTTTGTAAAAAAACAAATAATAAGGTTTTTTCGATACTTTAAAAATGTTAATAAGGTTTTCCCGAAAAACGCTTCTTTATTCGGTGATTTCGCGTTGAATTATTCGATTTGGAATTAGACGAATAAGAACGTATTTTTCATGAGCTACAACTTTGCTGCTACTCAATTTGTAGACTTTGCTGGTACACCATGTTTTTCGTTTTTTTATAGGCTACACTTTTGCTAAAAATATTTTTTTCGATAAAATATTTACTTTTTGAGTTATTTGGGAAAAACGGTCTGAAAACGAAGTTTTTTTGTCGAAAAATCAACATTTTAAATCGCGAATAACTCGAAAAGTATTGACTTACGTAAAAAACTTTATAGAACAAAAGGTGCTTAAAATAAGTCAATTTATACATTTCCGGCCTTATTTTAAACACGCGTTTTTCATCCCCCGAGAAGGGGTAAATGTCTCCCCCCAAGTAAAAGCAACCAACGGCACAAATTCAACTTTAAAGTGGAGGGTAAGTAGAACCTAAATCAAAATTTTCATGCAATTCGGAGTTGACCTTGGAAATTACACTGCAAAATGGTCATTTATTGGGCTATGAATGATTAAAGTTGAGACAAACAGTTCTCGACTGCTCAACCTATAAGCATTCGTAAGCGCTTGTTCACAATGGACGTAACCATAAGATGAACGTAAACCGTTATCATTTCGTAAACCGTAATTTGTACATAATTTTATGCAGCGTTCACAATAGACTTAAATTTTACGTAAAGACAGCCTGTCTTTACGTAAAATTTAAGTCTATTGTGAACGCTGCATAAAATTATGTACAAATTACGGTTTACGAAATGATAACGGTTTACGTTCATCTTATGGTTACGTCCATTGTGAACAAGCGCTTAGAGACTTGAAATTGAAGATACATAGTAAAATACACAACTCGAGAAAGGTACTCTGCTGAAACAGCTGTAATGACATGAACTTAAAATAAATTTTTTAAAAGTATTGAAGACAAAAAAGTTTTCAGTGGTTTGTTGTTAGATAAAATGAAATTCTGTCAGGTAATGGTCAAAACTGACAAAAAGGATGATTATACAGTGCGCTGGAATAAGTGTTTCCCCCCTTATTAACTTATTTATTTTTAGCACATAAGCAAAATGCTCGGACAGGTCGATTTTTAAAATAATCATAGTATATTATAGCATCAATGTTTCGAACTTTACGCGTTACGCCACCCTCTTTAGGTGGCAGGGATAACTTTTATTTTTTTAAATGGGAAAGTACATCATGTGATACCTCATTTAGAAGCTTTTGATATACTGATTAAAAAAATGTATTATTACTTTGATCCTATTTGAGAGCGTATTCGCAAAATTTTTGTCGAATTATTTTTAAATGCATTAACTTTTTTGGAATCCTGAGAAAACTCAGAAGTATTTTTAAAAAATTAAACACAGAATGAAATACTACCGTATTACCGAGGGTAGAGAGCCACTAAGAACTTTTATAACGTTTTTTTAATAAGTCACAAGGATGAAAAAAAGAGAAAATTTAGTCTGATTTTTAATTTCAAATATATCACTCAAAAGAAACTTTTTGTTTGGTCTATGGGACTTTTAGCCCTCCATAATAATGCATTATTTCATTCTGCGTTTAAATTTCTTAAAAATACCTATCAGTTTTCTCAGAATTCCAAAAAAAATTAATGCGTTTAAAAAGAATTCCTCCGAAATTTTGCGACTACGCTCTAAATAGGAATAAAGAATTATACATTTTTCTAATCAGCATTTCAAAGGCTTTTAAATGGGATATCACATGATGTACTTTGCCATTTAAAAAAGTCAAAGGTATGCCTGTCACCTGAAGAGGGATCGCGTAAAGTCCGAAAGATTAATGCTACAATATACTATGATTATTTTAAAAATCTACCTGTCCGAGCGTTTCGCTTATGTGCTAAAAACAAATAAGTTAATAAGGGGGTAACACTTATTCCAGCGCACGTATTATTCCATGCACATATTTCGTGTGTCAGTGCCATTAATCACAAGTACATAGACCAGGTTGGATCTGTTTTGGGGTGGATGTAAGAGGTGGGATTCCAAAGTCGAAGCTGCAAATAAATGTAATTTCAAACTTAAATTGTGGCTTAATTCCCAAATAAAATAGTAACTAATTGTTTACCCCTTCTCAGATATCTATATCTGAAATATTAATAAAAAAATCACAAAATGATTAAAACACATAAACACACATCAATAACAAATATCTTGGAATATTGGATTTAATTTATAAAATGTAAAAATAATAATTATTATTTATTTCATACAGAAGGTGTCTTGTCCTTTCGAGGGAAAGTCAGTTAGTATCTTATTGAAGTTTTCACATAAATTAACTTTTCTGCAAAAATAAGAATGCCACCTTTCACATACAAATGTAGTCGTTTTTTCATTTATTCGTCCTGGTCTGGACCTACACCATTTTATATAAATTTAATACAAAAATAATAAAATATATTTTGCGAGCCATCTTGGAACAGTGCAGACCTAGTAAACACTTTGCGCCTATGTAAAGCCTTAATAACTGACTTAAGTTAGCAAAAAAGTACAGCCATAATACTATCTTGAACCACCGTAGGAAAAAATATAGAATACTTTAATAAAATATATGTAAGGGCTATAATAAACTATGCTAAGACAATATAACTTTCGAAACACGGCATATAATAAGATTGACGAATAACCGACAGCAAATAACAGGTTCCGTCTCGACAGCTCGTTACGTATGGAGACATCTGAAAGGATGACTCATCAGACGAGCAAGGAAGAGATTTCTCGAGAAAGATCGCCTACGCATTACTAAAGTTGGGCGGTTCCGTTTTTCTGGAACGTTCAAGAACATGCCTTGTATTTTTGTATTCAATATAAATAGGGATGGAATTTTTAGGAGTGGTTAGTCTGTAAAAATATATTCGTCTGTAACTTGCTTAAATAAATTCGTATGAACGAACCGATAGTATTATTTTATTATATTTTATTATATTATATTATATATTAATTGCTACATTAGTAAAGAATTATTACAGTGAATACAGAAACTATGAAATAAAAAGAGAGAAACTCAACTTATTACCTACAAAAGTGGACAACATCAATCCCAAATAGACTACTTCATGATAAGGAAAGAAGACATACGTGAATGCAAGGACTGCAAGGTAATAGATAGTGAGAAAGTTAGCCAACAACATAAGCTGCTTGTTCTGGACATCGAAGTAAAAAGCGAAACGAAACAAAAATATCGAAGAGGACCACAAAAAATCAAGTGGTGGATGCTAAAAGAGCAGAAGTAAGGTCTATTCAGGGAAAGAATAGTAGAAAAAATATGTTGGAACATGAAAGGAAGTCCTAACACAATTTGGAGAAAAACGACCAACAATTTGATTAGAGAGATGGCTATTGAAATATTTGGGAAAACGTCAGGAAAGAAGTTTGAGGATAAAGAGACTTGGTGGTGGTCAAATGAAGTACAAGGAAAAATAAAAGAAAAGGGAAAATTATATAAAAAGTGGCAGGAAACCAGATCGGACATAGATCTTCAAAACTATATGGTCGCCAAAAAGGAAACAAAAGTAGCAGTAGCAAAAGCTAAAGCAGAAGCGTATTCAAACCTATACGATCAACTTGATACCAGGGAAGGCGAAGCAAAGATATATAAAATAGCCAAACAGAGAGCAAAGAAAGCAAGAGATTTTAATCAGATTAGATGTATCTGAGATGAAAATAATAAAATACTAATTCACGAAAAGGATATCCAAAAGAGATGGAGAAAGTATTTTCACAGTTTATTAAATGAAGAATTTGACAGACAGCCTGTGGAGTTAACGGAGACAGTAACAGCAATGGCTATCAGAATAACAAACGAGGAAGTGGCTCAAGCGCTTCAAAAAATAAAGAAAGGAAAAGCAGTCGTACCAGATGATATTCCTGGGGAAGTAAATCTATCTACAAAAACAAGGGAGACATACAGCAATGCCCAAACTACAGGGCTATAAAACTACTTAGCCACACCATGAAAGTATGGGAGAGAGTAATCGATAGACGGATACGTGAAGAAACCGAAATATCCGATAATGAAATTGGCTTTATACAGGGCAGATCAACAGCAGATGCAATTTTCATTGTAAGACAACTGATGGAAAAATACAGGAATAAAGAGACCAACGCTCATACGGTATTCACTGATCTTGAAAAAGCATATGATAGAGTTCCTCGAGAGATTCTGTGGTGGGCACTCAATAAGAAAGGAGTCCCTGGCGAATATGTAAAAATTATGTAAAAAAAAACGACTAGTGTTAGGACAGGTGTGGGAGAGACTGATAAAGTTCATGTGAAAGTAGGATTGCACCAAGGATCGGTGCTTAGTCCTTATTTATTCTCATTAGTTTTGGACCAGATAACAGTGAAAATACAGGGTATAATTTCGTGGTGCCTAATGTATGCTGATGGTGTAGTGTTAATAGGAAATAGTGGAAGAGACTTAGAACAAGAATTGGAACAGTGGAGACAAGCTCTGGAGGAAAAAAGATTTAAAACTTAGTAGGACAAAAACAGAGTATTTGGAATGTTAATTTAAAGATGGACTACAAATAACATGGTATCTTTGGACGGTGAAATGATTGTGAAAAGCAATAATTTTAAGTACCTAGGATCGGTATTCCAGAGTAATGGAGAAATAGATGGAGATGCACGCAGTAGAATTAGGGCTGGATGGATGAAGTGGAAAGAAGCGAGTGGTGTGTTGTGTGACAGAAAAATTCCAATAAAACTGAAGGGAAAATTCTATAAAACAGCCATAAGACCGGCTATGATGCAGGGAACTGAATGTTGAGCAGTGAAAAAGAAAGAGGAACAACGAATGCATGTGGCGGAAATGAGAATGCTTAGATGGATGAGTGGAGTGACAAAGAAGGATAAAATTAGAAGTGAGTATACTAGGGGAAGTCTAGGTGTGGCACCAATTGATGCAAAAATGAGAGAGCATGGGTTAAGATCGTTTGGTCATGTTCAACGTCGAGATGTTAATCACCCAATACGAAGAATAGCTGAAGTGCAGATTCCTGGAAGGAGTGGGAGAAGTAGACCAAAGAAGACCTGGAGGGAGACGATAGGGCAGGACATGTTGGTAATGGGGATTAACATTGATATGACCCAAGATAGAATTGTGTGGAGAAATGCAATTAGGGAAGCCGACACCGCATAGGGATATTAAAGAGAATGATGATGACAGAAACTATGAATAATATTAGTACAAACAAGCTTTAATTTGGTTGGTAACTTAATATAATACAGGTATCCTTTCTCCCAGAGTCCAGATCTTTTTCTTAGCAGACACATATTAATTCGCTCGCCGATTGAGTCCAGCAAGCGTTCAAGGTAACTAACTTTAACAAGTTATACCGAATAACATAAAATTTTACCCATAACACAATAAACGTATGAAATGAAAGACGTAGTATTTACCTTGAATATTAATCTAGCTGAATCGCTCCCACTAAGGGTAGTTTAGGGGTGAAAAATTATAAGGGTAGTAATAAATTCGTAAAAACCTAACAAAATACTGTGTCAGCTCCGACTTTTATACCGTCATCGCCTATATAATTTGTTTGACTATCATATATTTATTTTTCTTAACGTTAAGCTTTAATCCCTGTTGATGACAGCTTTGTTCTATTTTGTTCATTAGTTATAAGTTAAAGTCATTAAGGCTAATTCTGGATATGCCTTGATCCACGCAGACAAATTCGCTTCTTTTGAAATTTTAACTACACTAGATAAAACTTTTTATCATTCTGTACCCTACAAAATCCAAAAATAACTGCTCAAGTACAATATAATATAGTATTATATAGTAATGTAGTGTATATTATAAACTACATTGAAATCCATAGTTAAGTTAATAAAAGGTCAATAAGAGGCCCCAATAGGCTAATTTTGGGAATTTTTACTTTTTATTTTCAGGTACCTATTTAGAAATTGTTAAGGAATTACGATAAGAATAATATTATTTTGGAAATATCAGATTCGAAAGGTATTTGAGCCATGAATCAACAAATAAATTCGTATTGAAAACCTATTATAATGCACTTTATTTTTAAAACCAATATATGCAAAAGTCAAAAGAAAATACACAAATATGCATATGCATATGCACTCTTGCATATTTGCCTGAATATTTAATTTAAATAGTAAACGCGATAGTATACTACTTTGGCTTACTTTAATTTTTATATTTATTTTACCCAACATTAGTTCAGTTTCGTTATACTCTTTTCTATTTAGAATTGTTTTGCGTGTAGTATATTCTGCCTTATTATTTAGTTGATTACCTTGTATTCGTTTTTCTCGTTTTATTTTTGACTTTTCCTCTTTGGTCCATGAGTCTCAGTATTTCTTCTGTCATTCACCCCTGTTTTCTTCTTGTTTTAATGCACCTAATTTTGTTTTTTGAACGGTCCTTATTATATCTTTAAATAAAGTCTCAGTTTTTCTCAGTAACTACTTTGTTTTTTATAAAAAGGAAAGAATCCCTCTCATTGGCTGTATACCATAAAAAAAATTATTAAAAAAGTAAAAATCTTCCTTTGTAAATGGTATAATAATTTATTTAAATTGTTTTTTAAAAATGATCCAACTTAGACTTAAAGTGGGTACATCACTGGTACGATATAAACAAACATTTTCGGACTAATCAGTCCATCATCAGGTTAAAGTCTTACAGATCCAAATTAGTTGTAACTAGCTACTGAGGTAGGTGGGATGACCTTACCAGTATAAAAAATAAGCCATTTCGGCTACATCGAGAGTGACAATAAGTCGATGTTACAAGATTTAAATAACTATCTTGATCACTCTAAGATCACTTTCGATGTAGCCGAAATGGCTTATTTTTTATACTGGTAAGTTCATTCTACCTACCACAGTAGCTAGTTTCAACTACTTTGGATCTGGAATTTTAACCTGATGATGGACTGATTAGTCCGAAAACGTTTGTTTATATCGTACCAGTGATGTACCCACAGAAAATTTTTAAATAAATTTTACAGGGTGGTGAATTGGAAAACGGGCCATAGGAAACTCAATGTAAAATTCTAAACTGTTGAATTCCTGCTTTCCTAATTACTCTACATCAAAAGACATCAGAAACTATTTGTAGAGGATTGAAATCTTTATTGAAAACAATTGTTAAAATTGTTCTACGAATTTAAGACATTCCAAAATTTTGTAAAATATAATAAATTTTATCAAAGTATTTGCCAAATTTAGTCCACACACAGTGCAAGAATGTGTATAAGGTTGCCTTCGGTGACAATAAAATGATTACAATATTTTGAACTGCCAGTATTTTTATTTTATCGTTTTTATTGTTTAAGAAAACAATAAAGTCGCAAACATATCCTGAGTTGAGAAAAAAGTAGTAATAATAAAGATGTTTTTGTACTCTATGTCATATTATGTATAAGTTTTTAGTTTGTGAAAACTGTCACTACAGATAGCATTGCGTGAAGGGTTTAAAGCGTGCGTGAAGTAACAATGTATTTTAAATGGAATTTACTTTTTCGCACACTTCTAATGGGTTTTTTGGCACACTTTCATATAATCAAATATCCTTAACTTTCGCGTTGTCATGGTGATGACAATATGAGCAATGACTTACAACAAAATTTTTGACAGTTTTGTGGTTTAAAATTAGTTAGAATTTTTAAATGTCAAAGTTCTAAAAATTGTAGAATAGAAATGAATTGCAGTGACGAAGAGTTGCAGTTTTTTTATTTGTTTATCGTAGATAAAATAATGAATGAAACTGTGCGTGAAGTACTTTTTGCGAACTTACGCGATGTATAGCACTCGCTCCGTTGTCGCTCGTGCTCTAAAAATCGCGTGCGTTCGCAAAAAGCATACTTCACGAACTGTTTCATAAATAACTATTATTCAGTCAATAGTTTGCGTACTGTCAGAAATAGTAACGTGTGGCGTTACTTTTACGCACTTACTTAGGTATGGCAAATGTATTCTATTTTTCAAAATTTTGGACTCTGTTTAAATCGTAGAATAATTTTAACTTTTGTTTGTAATAGATTTTAATCCTCTACAAATATTTTCTCATGACTTTTGATGTAAAATAGTTAGAGAAGCAGAAATTCAACAATTATAGAATTTTACATTGAGTTTTCAATTCACCACCCGGTATACCATCTACAAAAGGAAGATTTTTTACTTTTTTAGTAATACTTTCTTTTTGCTTGATGTCAACTTTAATTATTGAACTAATATGTTAGATATGTCTTGTTTTATGATTTTATTTGACATCTTTTCAATGTTAGTCTTCTTTTTTCTACGAAACTATTGTCATCTGATATTACACCTGCACTTAAATATATTTTGACTGCTAATACTGAATACAAGCCCCTACTAAATAATATGTATAAGTCAAATAAATAAATACCCTTTTTTGCAATCTAAATATATTTCAACCGGTTCTGCACTTTCGATTTCTCTGCCAATGCTAATATTACATTGTGTTTGTATGAATTTTACTAAAATGTGCTTGACATTTTATCGATCGTTCAAGATACTTTAAAATATTTACATATTTCATCCCCAATGCCAATTTTTCATTTTTTTACAATTTTTTTCTATGCTCTTGGCAGACATTTTATGTTCGTTCAAAGATGTATTAGGTCTGGATCCCGCGTACCAAAAAGTTTATTAATAGCAAGCTGGCAATTTTTTAATAGTTTAACGGTGTCTAGTCGAACAAACTACGATGTATGGGAACACTGGAACAGGGGAAGTTTTAATTGTGGAATTTGATTTTAATTGTGGAACGTGTCATCCCGACAAGTTTATGACTGCGAAAACTAGCAGGTTGTTTTTAAGTTTATTCAATTGCAAACTTTGTATAATATATGAAAAAATATTTGTCCGACAAACATGTTGGGCGTTTTAATAAGTCCGACACGTAGAACATGTCAAATGACAGGAATTACGTTGGTGATAAATAGCAGTCTGGTTTTTGCATAAGGGTTTAATGAAAGGGTAACAAATCAATTGGAAGTTCTGTCCGACAAAATACATGGGAAGTTTTCGTAGTCTGGCGTTCGAAACCTGTAACCTGTCCCACAATTAAAACTTCCCCTGTTTCAGTGTTCCCATACATCAAAGTTTGTCCCACTAGACACCGCTAAGCTATTAACAAATTTTCAGCGTACTATTAATAAACTTTTTTTCTGTTCGCGGGATCCAAGCCTATATGCTTTTTATGACAATTTAAAAACTTAATAGATTCCTTACAGACTTACACGGATTCGGATATTAAATTTATGACTTTTTAACTCAGTATATGCGTAAAAGTAACATATCCAAGGGGTAGATTCTTCAGAAACGTTCATATTTCTCTATTGATAAGCCGCTGGTCTATAATAATTGGCACAAAGGCTAACTGATGGAGATAATTTGTACTAAAGCTATTTATACCAGTCATGTCATTTAAACAATTAGTGTAGGGGTGTAAAGACATTATTCTTAAAGCAGATGACTTATGGGAGTCAAGAGTCATACTATAATAACTCCAGTAAGTAACAAAGAGGGTCGGTTTGAGGATAAACTATGAAATAAATCAAAATTATGACAAATCTCGTCCCCAGCAATCAGTAGAAATCAAGAAATCGCTTTTACATAAGTTATAATATGAATGTGCGCTTTATTTATAAATAAAATATGAATGTATATTTTCATGGGTCATGAGATACACGAAAAAGATTCCCGTGAGACAACCACAGCTCTGAGCGGCTAAGAAGAAATGTTTTCATCCGCTCAAAAAAAAATACCTTAATTAGAATGTTCTAAGAGCTATTATATTATAACGGGGCCTAAAATCCCCACAAAAATATTAAATTAACATCTTCGTTACGCTTTAGATATACAGTACAACCGGTCACATCCAAACTTGTCACATCCGGACCTCTCCATATCCGGACGGTTCTACTGTCCGCATCTACCGGGATCTACTGAGAAAGGCAGTCCTGCTGTTGGACAACGCACCCTCTCATTCCGACTCAAAAGACCTAAAAGATAGCGAAATAAAGTGTCTATTTTTGCCCCCAAATATGACATCACTCTGTCAGCTTATGGTTCAAGGTGTTATAGAATCTATAAAACGTGTCTATCGACAAAAGTTATTGACGGCGTTGATTGCTGGAATGGATAAAGGAGAAAACGTTACAGAGACTGTAAATGAAGTGGTCTTAATTTCGTTGACTGCTGGAATGGATGAAGGAGAAAACGTTACAGAGACTCTAAAAGAAGTGGTTTTGTAATCCTGATTTTTGCATATCCGGACCGGCCGGTCGCCACATTGATCCGGATGTGGCAGTTTTTACTGTAATTATAAAATTATCCCATCAAACAAAAATATATCTACCACCCTTTTATAAACAAAGACAACTGTAGCAGATAACGGTACTTCAAAAATATTTTAAGTAATCCTGATATAATAGCAGATATATGGTGTTTATTTTGAAGCAGGGTTATCATGCGGAATATTGATTCGCAGAACGGAATAAAAAATATATTCTTGAAATATGAATTATCTTTTGCTTCCTTACTTTTTTTCACCACTCATTTCGGTCCGTCGTGTGTTCTCCATCTAAACTTTTCTCTTTCAAGCCTTCTGCCACACAGTCTTTCCATCTTCTCGGTTTTTCTCCACCTCTCTTCCATCAAATTTTAACAGCTATATGCTTCTTCCCACATAGTTTTCATTTCTGGGTCTAACGTGACCAATCCATTGAAGTTTTTTTTGTTGATTACTTTTTGAGTTTCTAGTAACTCCGACTCTTTTCCTTATCAAGTGGTTTTTGCACCCTCCGTAACATTTTCAATACAGCTACCTCCATTTTATTTTCCTGAATGTTCTTTTTAGGCCACAGTTCACCACCTTACACCAACTCAGATCTCACTACCCTCTTGCATATCTTTTTTATTTCAGCCCTTTTTAGATTTTTCGATCACAGAATACCTCCGCTCATTCTTCTTCTTAAAGTGCCCTCTCCTCGATGGAGGTTGGGTCTACAATTGCAAATTCTTTTTTGTCTTCAGCTGCTCTTATTAGACCAGAAGACCACAACGGTATCCACGGCGGAGAAGAACATCTTCAGTACGGTGTGTATGGCGGAAGTGGCTACCCCCGATTTTAGGGTTCGTGTAAAATCAAATGTAGCGTCTGATCCAGACATGATACAGGTCCGCAGCTGTGTCATTAGTGGCCCGTGGCTGTGGAATAAAATTCCTGACAGGTGCGGTTCCACAAAGTCAACAATCTGATTTTGATTTAACCGGCTGTGATACTGCGAACACTCACCAACCCGTCCGGCAAGCGTGGTGTTTTAATGCCAATCCTCAAAACAAAACATGTTAAACTTAAAACAAACTGGAATGGTTCCTCAGGTGGGTAGTACAAGCAACTCAGACTCCCACACCGGAAAAACGGTCAGCCTCTCGGATTCTGGGAGAGGCACAAGCTCAACAAAAGGCGCCAAAATAGATACAACCAAACAAAAAAAGTTACTACTAGCCACATACAACATTCAATCAATGGCTAAAGATGAAAAAGTACACGAATTAGAAGAAGAACTATCCAAGATAAAGTGGGATATTGTAGGACAGTCAGAAGTGAAAAGAAGAGGCAAACAATGCATGCAGCTAAACTCTGGAAATAGCCTGTACTATACAGGGAAAATAGACGAAATATATATGGTGGTGTAGGATTTCTTATCAAAAAGTATCTCACACCATACATTTCAACATATAAAAGCGTTTCTTATAGAGTAGCTTATATTATAGTAGACCTAGATAATAAAACTAAGATAAAGGTAATACAAGTGCATGCTCCCACATCACATCAGGAAGAGGAAGTTGAAATGTTCTATGAAGATCTGATTACAGTATTAGATGAAAATGATACAAAATATACCAAAACTATGGGAGATTTCAACGCAAAATTATGTAGGTAAAAAAGAAAAAAATACTGAAACTAAAATAGGGATCCATGGTTATGGCAGACGAAATGCAAGAAGAGAAAAATTATATAACTTCTTAGAACAACAAAATATATATGCCATGAACACATATTTCAAAAAACAAGCAAACCGAAAATGGACGTGTATATCTCCCGATAAAAAGACAAAAAACGAGATCGATTACCTCTTATGTGGGAACAAAAACATTTTTCAAGAAATAACTGCTATCAATCAATTCACAACAGGCAGCGATCATCGTCTTTTAAGAGCAAGGCTTGTTTTTAAACAGACCAAAACCCGTAGAAACAGGCCACATAATTATAATCAGATAGATCATACTAAAAATGAGTACAGAGAAGTCTTAAGAGAAGAATTTGTAGGATATTATCAACAAGAAAATACCGACATGAACACAATTAATAAAGAAATGTAACGAAAGCTCTTGAAAGCAGGTCTGACTGTGGCAAAGAAAACGAAAAGTAAAGAAGACAAAATAAGCGTTGGAACAAAACGGTTCATTGAAAAGAGACGCCTATTTCTAAGCGAAGGAAACACCAAAACACCGACGGTTTCAAAGAATTGAATAAACAAATAAAGAAGGGAGTAAAGGAAAACATAAGGATCTAGAATGAAAACAAGGTAGAAAAAATTATAGAAAAGAATCGAGGCCTAAAATGCTTAAGACCAAACATAGGAAAGCCTCTAATTATCTCATTATAATATAAAGATGAAAAAGAAACAAGAGAAAGGAACAAAATCCTAAAAGTTACACAAACATTTTACCGTGATTTATATTCCTCAAACAAAGACCCAGATAACACAGCAAAGGAAAATCTTAAGAAAAAGATAATAAATGTGAACTCAGAAATACTCCCTAATATAGAATCCTTCGAAATAAAACAACCTACGGCACAACTAAAGAGAAAGGCTCCGGGCCCAGATGGAATACTTGCCGAAATGTGAAAGGAGGGGAGTGAAATTATTCTCGAAAAATTGAAAAATCTTTTCAACGAATGCCTTAACAAAGGAGAAGTCCCAGATGATTGGAAAGAAAGCTTGACAGTAGTTCTCTTCAAAAAAGGAGACAGGGGAGATATGAAGAACTATAGGCCAATTTCCCTGTTGTCCCAAATGTACAAACTGTTTATGAGAGTAATAACTACTAGGCTATCGTCGAAGCTTGATAGCTATCAACCGGTAGAGCAGGCAGGATTCCGAAAGGGTTAGAGTACAGCGGATCATCTTCTTACAGTCAGAACGCTAATAGAGAAAGCCAATGAATATCACTTAAACTTATACATTGGCTTCGTTGATTATGAAAAGGCATTCGACTCCATAGAACTTTGGGCAATAGAGAGAGCTGTGAACAACTGCAGGATAGATTCTCGATAAAGAATGCTCATACATAATATTTATAAGAAAGCTACAATGAAAATACAAATAGATGAGAAAACCAAAGCTATACCAATCAACAGAGGAGTTCGCCAGGGAGACGTTATTTCACCGAAGCTGTTCACACTGGGACTTGAAGACGTGTTCAAAGACATTAACTGGGTAGATAAAGGAATAAATGTTAATGAAAGAAAACTGAGTCATTTAAGTTATGCTGACGACATTGTAATATTCGCTACAAGTTTCGAAGAATTACAGACCATGATGACGCAACTATTTCAAGCTTCGGAAAAAGTAGGTCTTAAGATAAACTTGGAAAAAACAAAAGTAATGACGAATACACCGAACATTACAAAAATAAGGTTGAATGACATAGATTTAGAAACAGTAAGCGAATACATCTCCCTGGGACAGATAATGAAAGTTAACAAAGAAAATCAAACTGCCGAAATTACTAGAAGAATAAGGTTAGCGTGGGCAGGATTTGGAAAACTGAGTTGGATCTTGAAAAACACTAAAATACAACAATATTTGAGAACCAGAGTTTATGATCAGTGTATCTTCCCTATACTTACGTATGGTTCACAGACGTGGACACTCACCAAGGCCAATATGGATAAAATAGTAAAGGCACAGAGAGCGATGGAAAGATCAATGCTCGGGGTGAGGCTCATAGACAAAAAAAAACAATACATGGATTAGAAGCAAAACCAAAGTAAAAGACGCAAGAGAACATGCTGCGAATTTAAAATGGAGCTTCGCAGGGCACAATGCCCGACTGAAGCATAAAAGATGGAATCACGAAATACAACAATGGAGACCGTGGTTAGAAAGAAGAAGTAAAGGAAGGCCACAAATGAGATGGGCCGATGACATAAAGAAGTTTGGAGGACACAACTGGAAACAGGTGGCGCAAAATAGACAACATTGGATTGAATTGGGGGAGGCCTATGTGCAAAGTTGGATTACTGAAGTCTGAAGAAGAAGAGGAAGCTCTTATTAGCTTTTTATAAATTAGTCCTGTCCATTGTCGGATGTTTTTTAGCCGCTATAGTGTTTTCCTTCCTAGTCCTCTCCTTCCCTCGATCTTTCCTTTCACTATTCGTTGAGCATTTTGTTACTTAGTGTTTCTCAGTATATGGCCTAGGTTTGATGTGTTTCTAACTTTCACTGTGCTGAAATGTGCTCGTTTTTTGCCTATTCTATGCAGCGCTTCTTTGTTTGAGGTATGCAATGTCCATGAAATGTGGATCTGCGGGATCCTCCGGCAGAGCCACATTTCAAAGGCCTCCAATTTATTTAAGGTGGCCGTTTTTAGGGTCCACTTTTCAACTGCATAAAAAAGAGTCGTCCAGACGTAGCATTTTGATAATTCTCATTCACTTCCAGTTAAACCAACCAGCCTGTTTTTCTTGGGCAACTTCACTATCTATTATTTAAATGGGTTCCATGACATCTAGTAACGCAACAGTTCGTAACCTGACATATGGTAACGGACAGTTCATAACAGCGACAGTTCGTAACGGCGACACATGGTAACGACGACAGTTCGTAACTGTACAAATTCGTAACGGACAATTCGTAACGTCCAAATTGAATCATTTTGTTTATTTATGTTAACGTGGAAACTAACTGTTACCTCTTATCAATTATATCCGCTGTTTGAATACCCCAACGCTATAACCAATCACAAGATTTATTATAATATCAGGTAATTATATTCTTTCCTTTACAAAATGTTTACTTAGGAGGTTAAGAATGTCTAAAAACGGTTATCGGCTAAAATATTTCACGAATTACTTCATTATTCCTTTATCTAGGTATGCACAGTAGAACCTGTCACATCCGGCTCAATGTGCGACAGACCGATCCGGATATGAAAAATCCGGATATCTACCAGATATATGAAAATACCCGGCTATGTCCACTTTTTTTTAGAGTCTCTGTAACGTTTTCTCCTTCATCCACTCCAGCAATCAACGCCGTCATTAACTTTCGTCGATAGAACGCTTTATAGATTCTATAACAGCTTGGTCCCTAGGCTGACAGAGGGATGTAACATTTGGGGGCAAAATAGACACTTTATTTCCTAGCTATTAGTTCTTTTATTCTGGGTCTGGATGAGAGGGTGCGTTTTCTAACAACAGATCTGGACGGTAGAACCGTACGGATATGGGGAGGTCCGGATATGATAGGTCCGGATATGATAGGTCCGGATATCACAGGTCCGGATGAGGTCCTGATGTGACAGATTGTACTGTATTTCAATAGAGACGGACCAAAAACCAAAAACTTTTTTTTTCTCGCCGTATTTCTTATCAACTGTTTTAAAGCAATTGTTGGTAGGCGATAGCCCGAAAAAATCCAATATAGACAAAGGATATGTAAGCGTCTGTAAAAGTTTGAATTCTCAGACTCTTTATGTCACTCTGGGACTCTGACTTTCCAAGCGAAATTTCCAAAGAATAAACCAAAATCGATGAAGAGGTAAAATACCAAATAATTAAAGCTAGTAGAACGGCCGGATGCCTAAACAACACAATTTGGAAAAACAAACACTTAAGAGTGGAAACAAAGGCCCGAATATACAGGGAGAGGCAGATAAAGGGCCTATTAGAAATATCTCGAGAACTAAAGGCAACAGACTTATGAAAATGGGCATGAAGTGGTTTTGAAGAGTGATCTATTTAATGAAAATATTTTCATCTATTTGCTACTTCCGGTTATACCGGTAGTTGCTTATAACTTCGTTTTTTTAAATGGGACACCCTGTATATTTTTACATTTTTGGATTCTACTCGAAGTTTTATTTCTTAAAATATAAGGTTTTGTATTGTTATACAGGGTAGTTTAAAAGATAATTACGTTTTTTTTATTAATTTCGTAGCAATTTTCACACCCTGTAGAATTAGAGTAGTTTGACACCAAAAACTTTATTTATGTTCAAATAATTTTTAATATAGTCTGCTATTGTCAGAAATTATTAGTAGAGCTAATTGTTGAATTTCAGTATACAGGGTTGGTCGAAACTCGGAATGAGTATTTTCTGAGTTTTCTTAAATGGAACACCCTGTATTTTAGTATTGTAATGAAATAATAGTTATGTTACTTTTTTATTTATTAAGCATTCCCTATACCTAACTGCTTTAATTTGTGCTTAATTGTTAATCGCACCAACAGTCTTAACTACGTAAGTATTTTGATAGCTCAACCATTATTGGGAATTTTAACGATCAGTCTAGATTAATATGTATTTATTTCCGAAAAATTATTGGTGACTAAATATTTTCAAGGCCAACCTAATAAAATTTCACGTATTTTTTGTTGCAATTAATGTTTGGCTTGAATCACCAATAGCTCACAAATTAAAGCAGTTAGGTATAGGGAATGCTTATAAAATAAAAAAGTACCATTAAATATCATTTTATTACAATACTAAATTACAGGGTGTTTTATTCAAGAAAACTCAGAAAATATTCATTCCGTGTTTTGACCAACCCTGTATACTAAAATTCAATATATAGCTATATTAATAATGTTTAACAATAGTAGACTATATTAAAAATCATCTGAATGTAAATAGAGTTTTTGATGTCAAAGTTCTATAATTCTACAGGGTGTGAAAATTGCTACGAAATTAATAAAAACACGTAATTATCTTTTAAACTACCCTGTATAATAATATAAAACCTCATATATTAAGAAGGGATACATCGAGTAAAATCTAAAAATGTAAAAATATACAGGGTGTCCCACTTAAAAAAACGAAGTTATAAGCAACTTCCGGTATAACCGGAAGTAGAATATAGATGAAAATATTTTCATTAAATAGGTCACTCTTCGAAACCCCTTCATTCCAATTTTCATGATTCTGTCGCCTTTAGTTCTCGAGATATTTCTAATAGGCCCTTTATCTGCCTCACCCTATATAACTAAGTTATTAGGCCAGTTATGACTTACGCGGCCGAAACAAGACCAGAAAAAAGCAAAACACAAAGATATCTGGAGACCAACGAAATAAAGATCTTAAGAAGGATTGCTGGAAAAAGACTACAGGACAGGGTAAGCAGTGAGGAAATCAGACGCATATGTGGGGTAGAGAATATAAATACCTGGGTAAAGAACAGAAAAGAAGAGTGGAATCAACACATAAGCAGGATATCTGAATCAAGGATAATCAGGATAGCCAGGGACAAGTCACCGTTAGACAGAAGAAGTATAGGACTCCCAGGGAAAATATGAGATGACAATATAAGGACAGAATGAAAGGCTCCATTGACGAAAAACAGGCAGTACTGCCTATATAAAAAAAAGAAGAAGAAGAAGACTAGCCAAGCCAAAGAAATAGAAATATAAGTTGAACGACGGAACACACCCTGTATGATTTTAATTAAGGCCATCGGTACATTATTCGCAAATACTTTACGGCTATCCCTACTTTTTCTGTCTTTACACGGCAAATAACGTGTAGTAAAATTCACACTGGTATGGATATGTAAACATTACTAGAATGTCATTCTACTTGACCATGTCATCATTAACTGCTTCAAGAGATGGCTTTTGAATGTTCTTGGATAACTGTTATTTGTATAATTGCAAATTATTAATTCAGTTAATAAATGTGATAATTTTTTCACTAACTATGTATTTGGTGATTGTAATAATTTATATGTACAACAAAAACTAATACTCAATCGAGAAAAGAGGAACAGTTTTAAAGTGATTTTTTAATAATGTATTGTTACTATGAAACGCTTACAGATTTGAACATCTTTAACAACAAAATACTTGGATCACAGAATATATTATCCTGATGTATTCTCTGCTTGCATCTTCCACAAATAATACACAATAAATAACTTTTTATTCAGTTCACCTCTTAAATCAATTACTTATCAAATACACTATATTTATATCAATATTATTTACTCAACAACTCAAAATATTCCCGATGCCATGTCAAATATTTAAAATTGTCACTGATTGTCACTGTGTTACTGACAATATGCTGACAATATTCTATTCGACTGAGTGCGTTTTAAGACAAAAATAGATTTGGAAATTATTACCACGGACATTGTGTTCATTTTTTTCGAATCCTTAGAAAGCCAATAAATATTTTTGAAACATTTAAACGCACAATGAAAGACTAAGTTATTACCGAGGGCAGAAAGTCCCTTCGAATAAATAAAAAGTTTATTTTGAATGAGATATTTGAAATTAAATATCTCACTAAATTTTCTGTTAGTTTTTCACCCCTGTTACTTATTAAAATAAACATGATAAAAGTTCTCAGGGACTTTAAGCCCTCGCTAATAACGTAATCTTTCATTCTGCGTTTAAATTTTTCAAACATACTTATTAGTTTTCTCAGGATTCGAAAAAAAAACAAATCGCCATTTGAATAGCATTGCAGCCGAAAATACGTACCCATCCCCTTAAGGGATATATAACAAAAGAGTCAAATTGGTAACGAAAATTTTTTGGACGTGTTATAAGCTTCTAAATACGCGACAAATAAAATGGTATAGCTTTATGCATACGGCTATATGATTTCCATAACTGCACTGTTCCATTAAAACTATACAGAGAGCACGTAAAGGTTGGAATAAATTAATTTTCTCGAGAATGGACAATTTTGGAAAAAAATCCCGAAAGAGGTCAATTTTTATTTTTAAATTACGACTTTTTATCATATATATCATACTAGTGACGTCACCCATCTGGGCGTGATGACGTCATCGATTATTTTTTTAAATGGGAATAGGGGTCGTGTGATAGCTCATTTGAAAGGTAATTTAATTCTCTATGCAGTAATATAAACATTTACATAATTATTTATATAGGGTGTCCAAAAGAAATTGTTTTGAATTAAATTTATTGACATAAAAAGAAGGATGAATGTAATTTATTTAGTACAAAATACATTTTACTGTTCTCAGAAAACAGAAAAATGTTTATTTGGAAAATAATCATTCCTTTTCGCTTAAATCAAATGTTCAGACTGTTAAGAGGAAGGTGGGTGGCGACTTTAATATTGAGTTTATGCAAAAAACAATATTTATTTGTCAAATAAACATTATTTCCTGTTTTTTCTGACAGCAGTAAAATGTATTTTAAGTTAAATATATTACACAAATTCTTCTTTTTGTCAATAAATTTAATTCAAAAAAAATTTTTTTGGACACCCTGTATAAATAATTAGTTAATGTTTATATTACTGAATAGAGAATTGAATTACTTTGCAAATAAGCTATCACACGACCCCTATTCTCATTTAAAAAAATTATAGATGACGTCATCACGTACAGATGGGTGACGTCACTAGTATGATACATATGTCAAAAAGTCG
Source organism: Diabrotica virgifera virgifera (assembly GCF_917563875.1). Lineage (NCBI taxonomy): Eukaryota > Metazoa > Arthropoda > Insecta > Coleoptera > Chrysomelidae > Diabrotica > Diabrotica virgifera. The sequence continues at coordinate 269,731,871 of NC_065443.1, forward strand.
CAATTTGAAAATAAAAATTGACCTGTTTTGGGATTTTTTATCAAAATCGTCCATTGTCGATAAAATCAATTTATTCCAACCTTTACGTGCTCACTGTAAAATTTTACTCTGTTTACGTAAGGTGTTAGATGTTCCAATCTATTCCTGTATCTTAATAAAAATCACCGTCATTTAACAATTTAATGCTTGCACAAGCCTTACATATTTCTATTAAAGTTCCCACAGTTGCCATATCCGCGATGATGGTAATGGACTTTGACTTGGTGTATATTGACAACTAAGTTGGTCTTAAAGGTCAGATCAGGCTCAGATAACTTGAAGTCGTCGCACATGAAGCCTAAGGGATTCGTTAAAGGCTCGCTGTAAAAAGACATGGGCTGGCTTCGACTGGAACCGCTACTGTTGGCGAAACTTACTCGAGCAGCACTGGGTGGGCAGTCTGCGGAGTGGGATCTTTCTTCCTGTAACAAATGAAAGTTTGGATAAATACACAAAATATGATTGTAAATAAAATAGTTAAAACTAATGCTGTCAAAATGGCCGCAAAAGAATTTTCATTGCAATTGTTTATGACTTAAAATGACTTTAATTATAGAGCAGGTGCGCGGTCGTAAAATTTACGACAAAAACACATTATTGGAACCCCCACTCATATCATAAGGGTTAGCGAGTCGAGTTTCTAGGTTTGTGAGATTCAGTGTATTCCTAATAGACCGATCAAATAAAATTACAATACAGGTGAATAAATGAATAAATTTTTTATTTAATTTTAGGTCTAAACAAAAGATAGTTTCAAGAAAGTATATGATTCATATGAGGGGATCATTGCTTAAATAAATAAAGATGCGGTAATTAGTGTTTTTATTAAGGATTTTACAATTTTTTTCTGCAAGGATGAAGAAACAGTCTTTTATATGACACTTACTAAATTAAATTTGACCCATAATTTATTTAAATAATTGTAAATCAAAATTGAAAAACAAATTTCCAAAAAATATTATTTGCAATATAAATAGGCTTTATAAAATATTTTGTTTTACAAAAAAAGTTGCGGTATAATATCATTATAAATTGACAAAAAATTGTTCGATAAATATTGAGTAGTTTATGAGATATATAATTTGTTTATAAAAAATTACCATTTTTTCAATTGCAAAAACGTGATTGTTGCCGATAGAGTATACAAGTTTTTAAGGTCTCATTTGTTTTGCTTTTATGTATATTTTCGACAAATGTATTGACAAATCACAATTTCAATTAGAGACCCTTCCAAAATAACGTTTGAAAATTGGTATAATTTGTTTAAAACTTATTTTTTTAATGACATGGCCGGGATAAAAATCTCGAAATTATTTTTCGATATTCGTATTCTTGGTAATTTTTGACATATCCACAAAATATTAAAAATTTTCTAGAAGTATTTTTGGCCGAGATAGCTTTTCTAAGTTTAAAAATTCATAATTTGTTTATTTATCAATATTAACATTTTAAAGTTTGTGAGTACATCTATCAACCCTACTACTTAACAATGTCATTTATACAGATAATCAAAATTGTAGAATATTTTGAAAAATGATGATTTTCGTAGCACCTTAAATGAAAACTTTTTGTCTGAAAATTGGCGGAGGAGTTGTTTCCAATAATATCTGTTAATAATGGGCCAATATCAATGTTTTCTTTTAATTTGGGGTAGCATATACAAATTGTAGCATCTGCATGGCCCTTTTTGCCATAAATAATCAATAATTAGTTATAAACAATTTTTTTTATCTAGTATTGTGATAAACAAAAGTTGGCAACAAAGATAATCACAAAAGAGTATTAAAACAAATTTTTATTTTAAAAATTTGAGAAAATAGTAAATTTTTCTTAAAGAATCATAAAAACTTTTTTCTTTGTGCAAAAATCATTGGCAAAATCTCGCTAAGATAATGTGAATACAAAATATAATATATAAAAAAATGGATGACAACCTCTATATAAATATATGTATATCAGTGAATAAAAATTAACAAATATATACACAATTTTTAGTGTATTACCTGTTAAAAAGATTATAAAATTAAATGTAAAATACAGTGAGCACGTAAAGGTTGGAATTAATTCATTTTGTCGATAATGGACAATTTTGGCAAAAAACCCGAAACAATTCAATTTTTATTTTTAAATTACTACTTTTTGGCATATATATCATACTAGTGACGTCACCCATCTAAGCGTGATGACGTCATCGATGATTTTTTTTAAATGAGAATGGAGGTCGTGTGACAGCTTAACAGCGTGACAGAGATTTAAAAGTTAATTCAATCCTCTATTCAGTAGTATAAACATTAATAAGTATTTATAAGGGTTTCCAAAAAAAATTTGCATTAAATTTATTGACATAAAAAAAGAATGTATGGAATTTATTTAATTCAAAATACCTTTTACTGCTCTCAGAAAACAAAAAAAAAATGTTTATTTGAAAATAATCATCGCTTTTCGCTTAAATTAAATGTTCAAACTGTCAAGAGGCAGATGGGTGGCTGCATTAATGTTGAGTTTAAACAAAGAACAATATTTATTTGTTAAATAAATATTTCTTTCTGTTTTCTGAGAGCAGTAAAATATATTTTGAATTAAATAAATTACATACATTCCTCTATTTATGTCAGTAAATTTAATTAATTTTTTTTTTGTAAACCCTGTATAAATAATTATGTTAATATTTATATTACTGCATAGATAATTGTATTACTTTTCAAATGATCTATCACACAACATCTATTCTCATTTAAAAATATCATCGATGCCGTCATCAGGGACAGATGGGTGACGTCACTAGTATGATACATATGACAAAAGTCGTAATTTAAAAATAACAATTTACCTGTTTCCGGATTTTTTCCAAAATCGTCCATGCTCGAGAAACTGAATTTATTCCAACCTTTACGTGCTCACTGTATATTTTAATATTGTACAAAGCAAAGAGATTTTAACAAATTTTTAATGTTAATTCAGTATTATTTTGTTAATTTTTTTTATAAAAATCTTTTGTGTCAATTTTTATTTATCAAATCTAGAGAAAAATATTTGAAAAAACAATGTTTATAACAAATTGACGAATATTTATTGCTAAAGGTGTCATTTAGATGTTACTGTTTTTGTAAGCTACCATAAAATAAAAAAATCATTGCAATTGGTCCATTATTAACGAAGATATTGCAAAGTACTACTGCACCACTCTTCATGCAAAAAGTTTTCAGTTAAGGTCGCTACGAAAATCATTATTTTTTTTAATATTCTAAAATTTTAGCTCTATATATAAATGACATTGTTAAGTAGTAGGGTTGATAGATGTACTCACGAACTTTAAAATGGTAATGTTGATAAATAAACAAATTATGAATTTTTAAACTTGAAAAAGCTATCTCGGCAAAAAATGAATCCAAAAATGTTTTTTCTTTTGTAAGTGTGTCAAAAACTACCAGGAACACGAATATTGAAAAAGAAAATTCAAAATTTTTAATCCCGGTGATGTTCTTCAAAAAAAAAAATTTTAAACAAATTACACCAATTTTCACACGCCATTTTGAAGGGGTGTTTAATTAAAATTTTAATTTATCAACACATTTATCGAAAATAAATATTAAAGCAAAAAAATGAGACCTTAAAAACGTGGATACTCTATCGGCAACAACCGCGTTTTTTCAATTGAAAAAATTGTAATTTTTTATAAACAAATTAAATCTCTCATAAACTACTCAATATTTGTCAACCAATTATTTTGTCAATTTATAATGATATTATAGCGCAACTTTTTCTGCAAAACAAAATATTTTATAGTACTTATATACAAGGTGTCCCAAAAGTAGTGGAACGGTCGAATATTTCGCGAACTAAACATCGGATCGAAAAACTGAAAAACACGTGTTCAATCATTTTCAAAAATCTATCTAATGACACCAAACACTAACCCCCACTACACCCCCTGGAGGTGGGGTGGAGGGTAACTTTAAAATCTCAAATGGAAACCCCTAGTTTTTCTTGCAGATTTGGATTCGTTACGTAAAAGTAAGCAACTTTTATTCAAGACATTTTTTCGAACTGTGGATAGATGGCGCTATAATTGAGAAAAACGGTTTATCCTGATACCATAGGTAAATTATAGAAACGGTCTAATATCTCGAGAAATACACTTCCAAATGGGAAAACAAAAAAAAGGTTTTTAATACTTTTCGAAAACAACTGAACATGACCCTCCAACCCAACCCCTGGAGGTGGGGTGGGGGTAACTTTATTATCTTAATTTTTTTTTAGTACAGATTCAAATTCGTCATGAAAAATTAAGCAACATTTATTCGAGACATTGTTTAGAATTGTTGATAGATGGCGCTGTAATTGGAAAAATACGATTTATTAGCGCCATCTATCAGAAATTTTAAAAAATGTTTCGAATAAATGTTGCTTAATTTTTCCTGACGAATTCGAATCTGCAGTAAACAGTGGGGTTGCTATTTAAGATTTTAAATTTACCCCCACCCCGTCTCCAGGGGGTGGGTTGGAGGGTCATTTTTGGTGTTTATCGATAGGTTTTTGAAAAATATTAAAAACCTGTTTTTTGGTTTCTCATTTGGAAGTGTATTTCTCGAGGTATTAGAGCGTTTCTATAATTTACCTATGGTATCAGGATAAATCGTTTTTCCCAATTATAGCGCCATCTATCCACAGTCCGAAAAAATATCTTGAATAAAAGTTGCTTACTTTTACGTAACGAATCCAAATCTGCAAGAAAGACTAGGGGTTTCCATAAGAGATTTTAAAGTTAACCCCCCCACCTCCAGGGGGTGTAGTGGGGGTTGGTATTTGGTGTCATTGGATAGATTTTTGAAAATTATTGAACAAGTATTTTTCAGTTTTTCGATCCGATGTTTAGTTCGCGAAATATTCGACCGTTCCACTACTTTTGGGACACCCTATATAATGCAAATAATATTTTTTTGGAAATTTGTCTTTCAATTTTGATTTCAAATTATTTAAATAAATTACGGGTCGAATTAAATTAAGTAACTCTCATATAAAAGACTGTTTCTTCATCTTCGCAGAAAAAAATTGTAAAATCCTTGTAAAAAATTGTAAAAAACAAGAATGGCCGCAGCAGTTAAAAAAGTAAATTTTCTGCAAAAATTACCAATTTTTAAACGCTTTTATTTAGTTCAATAGTTTGCATCAAATCTTTAGACGTTAATTTGACTGCCTTTTCTCCAATGAAAATGAATGAAAATTTGCAGACATATTCATTCGCGGGAACAATACACGAATAGTCAATTAAAAAAAACTTTTTGATGTTTATTAATTGTTTAAATAAAAAAACGATTTTAATGGAAAATGCTTAAATTCTCTTGTTTTTTACAATATAAAAACTTGAAACTTTTACGGGTTGTAGCTAATGATATGAACTATACATAATTTCACATTTGACGTTAATTGTTTACGTTTTGCTTCATAACTAAACAATAAAGTTTCAAATGTTTTGCCGATTCTGACTACTTTTTATGTTAGTACGTCATATGTTTTATACATATTTTAATAAACATGACGATATATTTTAATGTTTGAAAAGTGTAAGACTAAAAAGTAAAAAATAAAAAAATATGAAAAAAAATTTTTTAAGAAACGCTTTTCTTTAGATACGAGTGACTAAAATTAAAAATATTATAGAAAGATCAACTAAAAAGCCAGAAATAAAAAAAATTTAAAAAATCTAATACATTCGTTAAAGAAAAGCGTGGGGCGAAAACCGTTTATTCGATGAAGACGCGCCACGCTTTTCTCTGACGAATGTGTTAGATTTTTTCAATTTTTTTTATTTTTTGCTTTTTAGTTGATCTTTCTATAATATTTTTAATTTTAGTCACTCGTAACTAAAGAAAAGCGTTTCTTAAAAAAATTTTTTTCATATTTTTTTATTAATTATTTAAACGATGATCCCCTCATATGAATCATATACTTTCTTGAAAATATCTTTTGTCTTGACCTAATCTTTAATAAAAAAATTATTCCAACCTGTACGGAATTAAATTTTGATTTTATTTTATTGGGCTATAAGCTAACAGCATATCGGGTGTACGCACACGTGTTTGATATTGACAAATTTCCGTGTTTTAACATCTATCAAACGGATAACGTCACTAGTAGGATATATGCCAAGAAATCATAAATGAAAAATAAAAATCGACCTGTTTCGGGATGTATTTCCAAAATCGCTCATTCGTGAAATAATGAATTTATTCCATTTGGCGTTGACACACTGTATACTGTATATTGTAAAATCGGGCCTTATGAAATTTTGCTTTGTGTAGTCGTTAAATATTAGTTTCGCTGTTAATTAATCAGTGCACATGGCATAAAGCATCAATCAGAGCACTAGACAGCACAATTAGCATCATCAATCACAACAATTATTATTGTAACAATGTTTGTCTCTATAGGTGATATATAATTAGATTCTCAGTAAATATTAGCGATTAGCTAGAGCGCTTTGAATTTATTTTAGAGATTTTGTGTTTTGAATTTATAATAACAAATGCATATATTTTTAGGTACCTAATAAAAATATTTCAATGCGGTTTTTATTTTGAAGATTTCTATGCTAAAAACCAGTTATTAGAGATTACTCATAGTAAAAAATATTAAAAAAGATATACACTCCCCGGCACAAAATTCCGCCACTAAATATTGTTGACTAAGTTTGACAATTTATAACTTTTTTATTTGTATTACGATTTTCAAGACTTTTTCAAGATTTTCCAGATTTTTGCATCAGTTTGTAAGTAATCTTTTTCTCATGAGAAACTTTTAGTGCGTCACAGTTTTTCAATTTCTTTCTAACGCATTAAATTATATGTGACAAAAAACAAGACATTATGATGATTACAGACATTTATAACATTTATTCTAGTTATAGATAAATGGCGCTATAATCGAAAACAAATATATTTACGAATTATATAATATATTTACGAATATAATCTGTACAATTTATAAGACTATACAAATCAAAGAAAATACCATTTTATAAATGCAATAAACACAATTGATTTGTTTTTATGCCAAATTGCAAATAAAATGTGACAACTGTCAGATTTAACTAAAATGTCATATTAGAATAAATGTTATAAATGTGTATTATCACGGACTTATCTTTTCTATCATTTGTGATGCACTGAAAAATGCTCATGAAAAGGAATATACATGTATTGACTTCGTTTTTTATTATTCCGGTAACAAAAATTTTTTCTTAGATGTCACTATACGGGGGTGAATGAAAGCGTTGTATTTTCTCCCAACTTTAAAAAAATGTGTGGAAAAATTAAAGGGCTGGTTTTGTTTCATAGTCCTTTCGTATTATCTTGGAGGTATCTTGAAGATTTTGTTTTTTGAATTATCGTTGTATGACAAAGATAGCGAATGTTCGATTTGCAAAACACGGACATTTTTTTCAGTTTTTTTTCGAATCTTGAAAAAACTCATAAATATTTTTGAAAAATTGAAACGCAGAATGAAAGACTACATTACTACCGAAGACAGAAAGTTCCTTATAATAAATTAAAAATTTCTTTTGAATGAGATATTGGAATTTAAAAATTTTCCCTTTTTTTTTCACTCATGTAACTTATTAAAATAAACACTATAGAAGCTTTTAGGGACTTTCGGCCCTCGGTAATAACGTAGTCTTTCATTATGCGTTTAAATGTTTCAAAAATGTTTATTAGTTTTCTCAGGAACCGAAAAAAAGGATGAATTTAAAACGCACGGGAGCCGAAATTTTGTGCCTATCCCCTTAAGAAGTCGCGTGGTGACATTTGTCGCTAACTTAAGTTCAAATGAGTGTATGTTTAAAAAAAATATTTGAATAACCATTCATCCAATTATTCCTCTAGTGATCTTTTAGAAATGATTTGCAAGTATCTAAATTTGTTGTTTTTAATCTTTATCAATTTAACTAGGTAATATTAATATTTGCTGCAATTTTTTTTATTTATTTACAACTTTTTATAATCATTTATTTGTAATTTGTTGTACCATTTGTAATTTTTTTCCAATTTTTTGTTGTGGTTTATTATAACAACCATACCTAATATAAATAATTTTTTATTTTTAATTATTAGCTTTAGTTTTTTGTTTAAGTTTGTTTTATTTTTTATTAAGCATTTTCATTTTGTTTGACCATTTGCATTACTGTATGTACTGAAAAATAATAAAAGAAATGGAATAAATAAAGAAAGTGAAAGAAATAAATAATTATTAAAAATATATAAACAATACCTCTATATTAGACTAATAGTATAATACCTTTAAGTAGTCGAGTGACTACATAAAGGGTAATTGAAATAAAAAGCGACGTTACCTTTTTATGAAAACTCTGCAATAGTGGCACATATTCTTATGAAATCAAATTAAACTATCCAAAATAACAAAAAAATTTTGTGCTACGCCAATGACCCTTTGAGCGCGTCCCTATTTTTCCAGCGAGATAATAATTCAAGCAAAATTTATTATTTAAACATTATTTACAGACACAATTTATTTTAAAAAAATATGAATCCCTTATTTCGAGAATTTTAAAATAGCATATTTTAAAATTTGTACCAATAGCCATAAATGTCGAGCCACTTAATGTAAATAACTAAATAAAATTTTAAAACTCGATTTTCTCTAAAATGTTCAATTTGGAATTATTATGCTAATATTATTTGTACATAAACTTGGCGAATCACTTCGAATTTGCCGTTTTTTGCTAATTAGTTGTGAAAAAATTAATTTTGACTCTTTATTATTTTTGTAATATCCGGTGTTTCGCTTACTTCATAATATGAACGTAGCGAATCACAACAGCGAATAATATTTTTATGTCAAATTTAATTCGAATAGGTGCTGATGTGCTGAATTTGTCGCTTATTTGCCGCTAATTTATTGTGGAAAAATTAATTTTGTCGCTTTATTTTTTTTAATATTAGGTGTTTCGCTAACTTCATAGAGGGTGGGGAATTAGTGCGAAGAAGTCCAATTACTCGTTTATCGTAAGAGATACGAAAAAAGTTATTTAAAGGAATCTAAAAATATTATTTATACACTTTGAGCCAGAATTAACTGGTCACCTTAAAAATGGGTCATTTTTGATGTCTCCTAAACCTGTTGTCCGATTCAACTGATTTTTTTAATGTGTTATAGCCTTATTTCTTGAAAATGTCGTTATAATAATATTCTTGCCAAGCAGGCAAATTTTTATTGTATACCGGGTGTACGAATCAAACTGTGTTTTTTTCTTAAAGTTTGCATCACCCTGTGGAATATTCTAGCATTTGTAGAATACTGAAATTAAAACCTAACTATAGCCTCATGCTTTCCAAACATTTTGTTTTTCGACTGATTCGCTTATGTTGGATAATAAAAAAGTTAGATGCTTTAACAACTAGACATGTTTTTTATCAATACAGGCGGTTTTTAAAAATTTTTGGCAAAGTTTAAGGGGTAATTCTGCATGAAAAATAATGACGGTTTGCTTTATTAACTTATGTCCGCAAATGCTTCGTTTAGGCCGAGATAGGGAGTGTTGAGATTTTTCTGACAAACTGACGATATATTGATTGCTTTAAAACCTGTTGAGATATGCAAATGCAATTTGGTGGGTTTTATGACGTAGTCATTGCATATTTTTTGACATACAATTAAGAATTTAATATTCACCATTGACCCTCATACGGGTAATATGAGCCATCATGTAATGTGTAGTTATATAGTCAATTCATAATTAACAGTTAATAAAATTTTAAATTTAAAGGAACCCGCAGAAACCTTATGGGAAATGGCTCTCTGTCAAATGCTCTGAAACTTTGGGTTGTGGTAGTCCTTGATATGTAGAACAAAAGACTCAATGGGCGCGTAGTTCCGAAAAATCATGGTTTTAAGATATAAGCCTCTGAAGTTATAGGTACAGTGAGGACGTTTGAGTTGGAATAAATTAATTTTCTCGAGAATGGGAGACTCTGCAGATAATTTACGAATCAAGTCGATTTTTATTTTTAAATTATAATTTCTATCAATGGACGATTTTTTTAAATAAGAATATGGGTCGTGGGATAGCTCATTTGAAAGGCTTATTTAATTCTCTATTGACTAACATAAACATTAACATAATTATTTATACAGAGTGTAATTTTTTTTAAATTAAAATAATTGAGATAAAAATAAGAATGTATATAGCTTATTTAATTCGAAATACATTTCACTGTTGTCTGAAAACAGGAAAAAATGTTTATTTGGTAAATAAATATTGTTTTTCGCTTAAACTTAATATTAAAGCTGCCACCCTAATGCCTCTTAGTAGTTTGAACATTTAATTTAAGCGAAAAGCATTGTTTATTTTTCAAATTAACATTTTTTTCTATTTTATGACAGCAGTAAAATTTATTTCGAATTAAATAAATAATATACATTCTTTTTTTGTCTAAATTAATTTAATTCAAAAAAATTTTTGGGCACCCTGTATAAATAATTATTATAGTGATTCTTCTTCTTCTTCTTCTTATGCAATCCACTAATGGATGTTCGCGATCACGTTTGACCATTTTTCTCTATCCCTTGCACTATGTATTAGGTCTCCTATGTTTTTTAGTCCTGTCCATTGTTTGACATTACGGAGCCATGACATTTTCTTCGTGCCCACTCCCTTCTTCCTTCGATCTTTCTTTCAATTAAGGTTTGCGGAAACTGATATCTTTCATTTCTAATTAAGTGTCCCAGGTATGCCGTTTTTCTCTGTTTAATTGTGCACATCAGTTGTCGTTCTGTACCAATTCTTCTCAGGATTTCTTCCTTTGTTATTCTTGCGGTCCAGGGAACTTTAAGGATTCGTCGATAGATCCACATCTCAAATGCCTCTAGCTTATTCATTGTGTTTATTTTTAAAGTCCATCCTTCCATGCCATATAGGAGCACCGACCATATATAGCATTTTGTGAATCTTAATCTTAGGTTTAGGTCAAAGTCAGAGTTCGTAAAGACGTTTCTGAATTTCATGAATGCACTTCTGGCTCTTTCTATCCGACATTTAATTTCCATATCCGACATCCAGTCTTCACATAGCCAGGTTCCCAGGTACATAAACTTTCTTACGCGCTCTACATCTTGGTTGTTATATGCTAGTCTTGCATTTTGATGTTGACATAATTGACGGCTGATTATCAGGAACTTCGTGTTTTTATGTTGATGCTAAGTCCCATGTTCTCGCTATGCTCTCCAATTTTATTAAGAAGGTTTTGGAGGTCTTCTATATCGTCTGCTATTAAGACCGAATCATCCGCATATCGTATATTATTGACCCAGGTACCATTCACTTTGATGCCGCTTTCGCATTCCTCAAGAGCTTCCTGGAAGATACTTTCTGAATATAGATTGAACAGTAGTGGAGAGAGAATGCATCCCTGTCTTACACCTCTGAGAATTTTTTGAGCTTGCGTTGTTATACACCTTGACGACAGCTGTTTGATTCCAGTAAAGAGCCTCTATGCAACGAATGTCTTTTTGATCTATGTCGAGTTGTTTTAGTATATGTACGAGTTTATGATATTGTACTCGATCGAAGGCTTTTTCATAATCTATAAAGCAATTATAGTGATTATGTTAGTAAATAGAGAATTGTATAAACCTTCAAATGAGCCATCACAGGGCTTATATCTTAAAACCATGATTCTTTGGAGCTACGCGCCCCTTGAGTCTTTTGTTCTACACATCAAGGACTACCAGAATCCAAAGTTTTAGATCATTTGGCAGAGAGCCAATTTAGAGCATTTCCCATAAGGTATCTTAGGGGTCCTTGGGCACAAAAAAAATTTTCTTTTTCTTTTTAATTACAATAGATTTTAGACAATTGCAGATATAAAAAATTTATCGTATAATTATTTTGATCATAATAATTTTGATAAAAACTTTTGAAATCGACTACCGTCTTCCTGTACTGCCACGGTCACCGACACTTCAAGTACTTCATTATGAACTTTTGACACTTTGTCATACATTTGTGGTCCTAAATGGTTGCTTATATGTTCTCGGAGGTTATCCACTAACATCGGCGTTAAGCCATTTTAATTTTACTACTGTAGAATGCAGATTGAATTTTAAATATAACCATTGTTTGGTTCTGGCGCTAGTTAGCAAGTATACGAATAAGTAATCATAACCACATTTTTAACATTAAAAATTTCAATCATCTATTTCAATTTTATTAGTGGGATTACTTATCCTATTTTAGGTTCACTGATAATGGACTGATAGGTCCGAAAACGTTTGTTTTGAAAATATTTTATGCAATCTATTGGGATTTTTTAGCATTCTATTAAATTATACCTACTACTTAAAAGTTTTTTTACTTCAATTCTCCAGTTTTTTATAATAAAACGGTTTTAATGGACTGGACACTTAGATTATGAGAACGGTTTTACTAATATGCATATCCTCAGTGACACTAAGGATTAGATACATTTTATTAATTTACAACAGTTTTTGTTCGATCAGATTTATCATAATCTAAGTGTCCAGTCCGTTGAAACCGTTCTAGTAAACTTTCAAAAGTTTCTCTGCTTTGCTGTCGTCTTTCAGGGAATTGCTGATAATAAATTCTTATTGCTAGTAGCACATTTTTGTTATACAGTTCTAGCACAAAAACATATTAATCAGATAATGAAATGATGATAATAGATGAACGTGGGTCATCTTGCCGTACTCATTTATTTGTTAGATGTTGGGATGATTCTTACCCTGGGGTAAAAAGTTAGAGACGATAGTAAAATGATCCAAAATACCGGTAAAATATACCCCTTTTAACCAAAATTCGTTTCGTTTTCATCTGGTCACCGATTATATTAATTTGTAGGTATTTACAGCTTTTAAGGATTACATGATATAATTACCTGATTACATTATTACATAAACAAAATGTACCTACCGATTTTATTTTGTGTAAATATTGTAAATATGTGTAAATATTGTGTATGGATTAATTTTAAACATGAATGCACTTAAATTCGGCTTTTAAACAGTAATCTCAAAATGAAATAACAAGCCCACGCGAAAGAGTTATTATTAGAAAGATTACTTAACCTAATTAACGTCCCACTGAATTTTGTGGAAAAGTAATTGTTGTTTTAGAGCATTCGTCTATACTAATTACAAAATAATATGGTTCTGTCATAAAGTCAGCCAAAAATACCTAAAGGATTTTATTAATAGCTGCTTAGAACACTTACAGGGTCGTATACGAGTAATAAGAAATTGATTACTAACCCACAAGAGACAATTAGGATGAAGGTCCGATCTAAGACTCGCTTTCAAGGTTTAAATTATTGTTAACTTACTATGATTAACTAAATTGCTCGTCAAAAGTTAGGGATATCGAAAATTCTACTGAATTTTCATAGTAGATTTTTTCAACGAATTCCGCTAATTTCTTTTTATTATTTTAGATTTTTCTTTAGTATTTACACAGTTATGGAAAGGTTTACTGAAATTGTTTTTTTGTACTTATACCGGGTGGAAGAAAAGAAATGTTTTTCTTATGTTAAGTTTGAGACGCCCTGTAGAGAGGACGAGGTACAAATGTGAGCATACATCGAAATCGTATTGTAGCCCTATGTTTTGTGAACATTTTATTTTTTCAATGTCTCTGATATCTTTAGAAACAAAAAAATGTAATTTAACATGTGTTTTAACCGAAACAAAAGTTTGAGACACCCTGTAGGGAGAAAAAGGCACAAAGGTCAGTCCTCGACATTATGTTGTAGTCTCATATTTTGTGAATATTTTATTTTTTAAATTTCTCTAATATCTTTAATAACAAAGAAACTAGACGGTATTAATCTTTAATATGTGTTTTAACTGACGGCATGCATCATATCACACATGTGAAACATAAAAACACATACTAAAGAGTAATACCGTCTAGTTTCTTTGTTATTAAAGATATCAGAGAAATTAAAAAAATAAAATATTCACAAAATACGAGACTACAACATAGTATCGAGGTATACTCAACTTTGTGCATTTTTTCCCTACAAAATGTCTCAAACTTTTGTTTCGGTTAAGACACATGTTAAATTACAAAACCGTCTGTTTTTTTTTGTTTCTAAAGATATCAGGGACATTCAAATAACAACGTGTTCACAAAACATAAGACTACAATACGATTCTGATGTATACTCATATTTGTACCTCGTTCTCCCTACAGGGTGTCTCAAACTTAACATAAGAAAAACATTTTCTTCCACCCGGTATAAGTACAAAAAATAAGTTTGAGTAAACCTTTTCACAATTGTGTAACTACTAAAGAAATATCCAAAATAAAAAAATAGCGGAATCCGTCTGTTCGCGAAAAAATCAACTATGAAAATCAGGATAATTTTCTATATCCCTAACTTTTGACGAGCAGTTTATTTAGATGGGAAATAAGTCGCAATTGAATTGAAAAAATAATTTTATTAACGTTTCGAAGCCCAAATCGGGTTTCGTTGTCAAAATAAACAATACAACTAAAATAAACAAAAATGTTGGTGCTAAGTAAAAAAAATTCTTCTCATTTATTTAATCTGACTCATTTATATTGGCAATTCAGACGTATATTATACATTTTAAAGTAGAAGACTTTAAAATGATATCGCCAATATTTATGAGTTGCGTTCCTGAGAAGACTTTACTAAAAGATAGTTCATTCAATTACATGAAATCAATCCCAACTCAAGAATATCCGTCACAAAAAAATCATAGCATGTGATCTGTCTTTAAAAAGACAACCAAATACAACGATGACAGTAAAATTCTCGTGTTAGAGATTCCATAGTCTTACATTTAATTTACTTTCAAAAAACTAATAGGTACCAAATTTTGACTTCAATATTTTTAAATTCAGAGGTTTAAAATTGTCAGAGGTCAAAAGAAGAGGAGAAATGTGCATAGACCTAGAATCAGGAAATCGCCTCTATTACAAAGGAAAGGAGGACGAAACATATGGAGGAATAGGATTTCTGATCAAAGAGAAAATTAAACAAAACGTAATCGAGTATAAGAGCATATCAGATAGAGTAGGATATATCATACTAGAAATTAACAGGAAGACAAGAATGAAACTAATACAAGTATATGCTCCAACAACAACACATGATGAGGAAGAAATTGATAACTTTTATGATGACATCACCACAGCAATGGAAAACAAAAATATAAAAACAACAATCGTTATGGGAGATTTTAACGCAAAAATCGGAAAGAAAATGGAAGACTCAGAAAACTAAGTAGGAAACTACGGACTTGGATCAAGGAATATTAGGGGCGAAAGACTACTAGAATATTTGGAACAACAAAACCTTCATGCAATAAATACATACTTTAATAAGAAGCCAAACCGAAAATGGACATGGGTCTCCCCAAATGGGGTGACAAAAAATGAAATAGACTACTTCCTCTGCCAAAATAAACAAATCTTCGAAGACGTAACTGCACTTAATAAATTCTCAACTGGCAGCGACCACCGCATACTACGAGCCAAAATAGAAATAAGCAAACTAGCGACGCAGAAATCTAGAAGAAAACCAACGGCTATTGACCATAGCAGAATCAGACAAAACGCAGAAGAATATAGACAGACTTTAAGGGAAAACTATAATTAACAAGTAGCAAAGGAAGAGTCAGAAATTAATAAGATCAATGAAGAAATGAAAGAAAAACTCTTGGAAGCGGGAATGAAAACTGCCAAAAAACTAACAACAAAAGAAAATAGATTAAGTAGCGGGACAGTTAAATTAATGGAAAGTAGACGAAAACTAATAAGCGAAAACAAAAGAAACACAGTAGAATACGTAGAACTAAACAAAATTATTAGAAGAAAAAGCAGAGAGGATCTAAGAAAACACACTGAAAATGAAATCGAGAAAATAATTGAGAGAAATAAGGGCCTAAAATGCTTACGACCAAATTTAGGGAAACCACTACTCATTTCAATAAAGGATGAAACAGGACGGGAAGAGAGGAGAAAAGATAAGATATCAGAAGAAGTAGAAAGGTTTTATAAAGAACTATACACCTCAAAGAAAGACGCAAACTTCAACACTCAGGAATATATCAAGAAAACAATCACGAATGTAAACTCAGAAGCACTACCAAAAATAAAAAATTATGAAATAGAAGCAGCACTATCACAATTAAAGAACAACAAAGCACCAGGACCAGATGGAATCCTTGCTGAAATGTTGAAAGAAGGGAAAGAAGAAATCTTACAAACATTAAGAAATCTGTTTAATCAGTGTCTACATAAAGGAGAAATACCCGACGAATGGAACGAAAGTCTTACAATCCTGCTATTTAAGAAAGGCGACAGAAAGGACATAAAAAATTACAGACCCATCTCACTGCTGTCGCAAACGTATAAACTATTCATGAGGATTATCGACAACAGACTAACACACAAATTGGACTCGTATCAACCCGTAGAGCAGGCAGGATTCCGAAAGGGATATAGCACCACTGACCATCTTCTAACAATTAGGACACTAATGGAAAAAGCTAACGAATACCATATAGATCTGCACTTAGCGTTCGTTGACTACGAAAAAGCATTTGATAGCGTGGAAATGTGGGCAATAGAAAAAGCTATAAACAACTGTCGAATAGATTGCAGATACAGAATGCTAATACATAATATATATAAGAAAGCAACAGTGACAGTACAGTTGGAAGAAACCACAAAACCCATACCAATTAACAGAGGAGTGCGACAGGGAGATGTTATTTCTCCTAAATTATTTACATTAGCACTGGAAGATGTTTTCAAAACAATGGAATGGACAAACATGGGAATAAACATAAATGGAAAGAAACTAAACCACCTAAGATATGCAGACGATGTAATAGTCATAGCATCAAGTTTTGAAGAACTACAAACCATGCTAACCGAACTAGCAAATGAATCCGTACAAATAGGTCTAAAAATGAATTTTGCCAAAACAAAAACAATGACAAACACACAAGACAATAGAAACGTAATACTAAACGGCACCACAATAGAAGCGGTTAATGATTATATATATTTGGGACAGATTATAAAAATAAATAAGGAAAACCAAACAGCGGAGGTAAAAAGAAGGATCAGATTAGCCTGGGCAGGATTTGAAAAATTAAAATGGGTCCTAAAGAATAAAAAAATAAAACAATACTTAAAAACAAGAGTGTTTGACCAGTGGTTACTCCCAATTCTCACATACGCATGCCAAACATGGACCTTGACCAAGACAAACATGGATAAAATAATAAAGACACAAAGAGCCATGGAGAGAGCAATGTTAGGAGTAAAATTGACAGACAAAAAGCAAAACAACTGGGTCAGAAATAGAACAAAAGTCAAAGACGCAGGTCAACATATAACCAGGCTAAAATGGAGCTTCGCAGGTCATAACGCTAGACAAACGGACAATAGGTGGAATAGCACGATACAACAATGGAGACCATGGACAGGAAAGAGAGCAAGAGGACGACCCCAGATGAGATGGGGAGACGACATTAAAAAGATAGGAGGAACGCACTGGAAACAGAAAGCACTAAACAGAAGCTAATGGAGGAAACTGGGGGAAGCCTATGTTCAGAATTAGACGAATTAAAGGGCAAAAGAAGAAAGAAGAAGATTTTTAAATTATAAGTAATAATAATAATACATAGATATACAATAAGTAATACTAAAATATAAAATTTGTACTAACTCGATATGTTATTGACTTACTAATCGTAGTATTTTCTTTCTATTGACTTCCTCTTTCAGCATGGGTAACGATATCCTACTGCATTCTACCGAGGAATTTGCGACACAATTGGTTTCATTTAGCATAATTAGAGCCACTTCTTTGATTTTTCTCTTTGTAATATCTGATTCTTCCAGGACTATACTTGAATCTGTCCACTGAGCTCTATGTTCATTATCCCATGCGTGTCGACATATTTGAGAACTATCAAATTCTCTATTTTTAATATAGGACTGATGTTCCCTTTTCTCACGTTTAATGGTCTTGATGTTCACCCTAATAAAATTGTTCGCATTCACAAGGTATATGAACATGAACAATTCTTTGTTCTTTCCTGTTCATTGTTAGGTTTAGTTTTAGATAGAATAGATCTCAATGTGTTTGTTGTTTTGAATGTTGTTGAAATGTTGAATTTATTTCCTATTTTTTAAGTTTCTCGGATAGTCCTTTTATAATATATGGTATTGATATTTTCCTCGTATTATTTCTTGTGAATGTTGTAGGATCCCATTCTAAGTTGTTCTGTTCCATTCGATCCAATCTTGACAATTCCTTATTTATAAACGATAAACGATAATCATTTTTTATTAAAACAGATGTTAACAATTGTTTTTCTTCTAAAAATGAATTTTCGTTAGAACAAGTCATTTTGGCTCTATCATATAAGGATTTAATGATTCCCTTTTTAACGTTGATATTTTGATTTGATTTGTAATTGGGATATCTGTTGGTGTGTGTTGGTTTTCTATACACTTGTGTCTCATATCCAGTATCCTTCGTTGAGACTAAAACATCGAGGAAAGGAAATTGTTATTGTATTCCTTTTCCATTGTAAATTTTATTGTCTCTTCTTGATCGTTTATAATATTCAGGAATGTGTCCAACAATTCTGATCTATGAGACCATATTGAAAACACATCGTCTACATATCTCTACCATACTATGGATTTTAAATTTTGTTTACAAATGATATTAGTTTCGAAATCCTCCATAAATATATTATCCAATAATGGAGATAAAGAAGAGTCCATTGCTAGACCAAAATTTTGTTTATAGAATTCATTATTTAGTTTAAAATGGGTATTACTAGTACATACTGTCAATGACTCCATTACAGCTGATACATTTAGTCTTGTCCTGGTGGTCAGTGTATTATCATTCTCTAATTTCGTTTTGATTATGTTTAAAGTTTTATCTAATGGCACATTTAGAACTTACTAAAATATTATTTGGAATAAATTCAATAGTTGATAGTTTGTTTAAAAAATGTTTTCTATTTTTTATAAATGTGTCATCATCATTAGCAAATGGTTTTATTGTACTGCATATTATAACTGATGGTCAGTGATGGTACTACAAATGGGTCTAAGTGGTATGTTCGCTTTATGAATTTTCGGCACTCCATAAAAATGTGGTGTCTTACTGTAGTGAGGTGTCATTAATTTTCTTTGATAGTATGTTAGATCCTTTTTCAATTTGAATAAAGTTCTATATATTTTGTTTTCCAGTGTCTTCGTTGGATCCTTCTTTAATTTAGTATAAGGTCCATGTGTAATTAGATTTGTAATTTTTTCATCATATTGTATTTTATTCGTTATTACATTTGCATTGCCTTTATCCGCTGGTAGGATTGTTATGGAGTCATCATTTCTTAAAGTTCTTAAATCTTTTATCTCCTCATTGACTTTTAGTAAAGTCGTCTCAGGAAAGCAACTCATAAATTTTGGCGATATCATTTTAAAGTTTTCTACTTTAAAATGTGTAATATACGTCTGAATTTCCAATATAAATGAGTCAGATTAAATAAATTATTACAAGAATTTTTTTTACTTAGCAACAACATTTTTGTTTATTTTAGTATTATTTTGTATTTTTACAACGAAACCCGATTTGGGCTTCGAAACATTAATAAAATTATTTTTTCAATTTAATTGTGGCTTATTTCTCATCTAAATAATAGTTAATCATAAAAATGCCACAAGGAAATAGCTTCAGAACAACGTTAACTTACTAATGAATAAAGAAACTGCAATTGAATTTATAAAATAACACTGTTGCATAAAACTTATCTTAATATTTTATTTTTTTTTCTCCGCTCCCTTATAAATACTCTTTCAGGTGTCACATATAGGTTTAGATATGCTATATATTCACCATATCTTTCATTATTTTCTATCTTGTGCTATTATTTTCATTTCATTCATGTACTTTTTGGGCGCAATGGGAGTGAATGTAAATGCGCGAATTCATCAAAAATTGTTGGTGCTACGCGCAGATACGTTATACGTTTTTTCTGATTGGGTATTCCAATTATATGACAAAATTTATTCAATATGGCGGCTGTGGTTAAAGAATGTGTTGTTGTCATTTTTATTATTATGGTTATGTTTGTTAAGTTGTGTATTAAAAGTAGTGCGAACAGAGAAAAAAGTGAGTTTATAGTTGTATTGATTTTTAAATAGTTTTTGACTTATTAATATAAAAAAAAAGAATGTGCGTGTACTTTGTACCCACGTGAGAAGTTATACTTCTATTAAATTTGTATAGAAAATCTGAAGTTTTTTAGATTTTCTACGATTCCTCAAGGGAAAAGGAATTGCTGGGAGGCTCCAGTTTGTCAAAAAATGACGGACTAACATTATTTTTCGAGAATTTACCATTTATAATGAAAATCGAAAGGATCAACAAAAATTACTGTATACATTTTTTGTCGAAAAACGACCTTTTTTTAGGTTTATACGATTCCTCGCGAGAAAAGTAATTGCGGGGACACTCCAGTTAATAAGAAATGTACTTATTAAGTACAGTAGGAAAAATGAAAGAATACCCATGAACGAACATATAAAACACGCTGTATTTTCCTGTCACCGTGTCATACAAAAAATTGGCCAGCGCAAGTACATGTAATAATTATTATTACATGTACTTGCGCTGAACAATTTTCTTTGTGACAGTGTGACAGGAAAATACAGCGTGTTTTATATGTTCGCTCATGGGTATTCTTTCATTTTTCCGACTGTACATATTAAGTACTTATTAGTTAGGATAATATTTAAATAAAAATACAATTAAAATATTTAAAATATATTTATTTAGTTGAAATCATAATAATAGAAATATAACTTCTTACGTGCGTATAAATAAAGTACACACACTCTTTTCTTTTCTCTCTTTTTTGTGATATTTCTTGTTTCTTGAATTTTTCTCGTTAGTTGTCTACTGGGTTCCAGGGTTCTATTTTCATCAGATGTCTATATAGACCAGTAAGGATTTGTGAAAAAACGTCTATTTTTGGATGTGAGAGGTGACATTCGGATTTTTGCAGATAAAGCTAGGTGACACCTTCAGTAATAATAATTGACTTATGCTCCTGCTCAAATATGCCCGGAACATTAATAAAAAAATTAAAATATTTAAAAATTTCGAAAAACGTGTCGATTTTTTTCTGTTTTCTTTGCTTACAACTTTAAAACGATTCGTTTTGGAACAAAGTCGTAGAGAAATAAAATAAAGATAATTAAATTTTGTATGATATACAACTAGTCAGATATGTCTTAACGTATTACCTTTTCTGCAATATAGCAATAAATACAAAATAAGGGGGCAAAATACGCCTGTTGTTATTCAATGTTTTTAACCACTTTGGTGGCACTTAGAACCTTAGTAATTCATTTAGGAAATTCTTTGTAACATACTTAAACCGTGTACCAAATTTCATTAAAATCGACCTAATATATTTTGCATAATAAATTTGCAATCTAAATGTTTTTTAAAAAAGTTCAAATTTTTTAAAATCTTTCTGAACAAAAAGTAGACCATTTAGAAGTTGGCTAATTTTTTTGCATATAAAGAGGTGCTCTACCTATCTAATACACTTTACAGAATTAAAATCGGATTATTAAAGGGTCCTCAGCAATGTTTTAAACTTATAAACAATTTTTTGGCTTATAAACAAATAGCTTTGTTTAATAATAAAAAAAATCATTTTTAGCAATGCAAATAATTAAAACCGGTATAATTTGACTTAAACTTTCAAATGCTGTCAGCAGAATTGCTATTTTATTTTTTAATCAAAAGTTATTCGTGTTCAAAAATTTAAATTTTTCGATTTTTTTAAAGTTCCACTGCGTTTATCTCGAAAACTATGCATCTTACGAAAAAACTTGTAAGAACACTTTTTGCTTAGAATTACCCAAGAAATACAAAAAAATGTTTTATTTTGCGAAAAATCGATGTTATGTAATTGCTCAAGTTCTTTGTTTATAACAATCTTATCGATATCCGGATAAACTGTTACCCAAAAAAATCGTGTTCTACGGGTCAGAAAATACATAAAAATCTTGGGTAAGTCCATCTAAATAAAGGAGCGCGTAGCACCCCCTCCTGGCCACAGCACTAATTTGTTTATAAGCCAAAAAATTGTTTATAACTTTAAAACATTGCTGAGGCTGCTTAAATAATCCGATTCCAATTCTGTGAAGTGCATTAGACAGGTGGAGTGCTTCTTTATATGTAAAAAAATTGACAACTCTTTGTTTGTTCTAGTTTTTGTTGTGCAAGATTTTAAAAAATTTTAATTTTGTAAACAAGTTTGAATGCAAAATTATGTATATAACAGCCCTACAGGCATTAGAGGCCCTTGGCTTTGATTGGAAAATTGTTATTCAAAATCTAGTAAGTCAATTTTAATGAAATTTGGTGTACGGTTTTAGCACATTACAAAAATTTTCTATGCGAATTAGGAAGATTCCAAGTGTAACCTAAGTGATGGAAAATCATTGAAAAATGACAGGCTTGTTCTGCCCCCTTATTTTATATTTATTGCTATTTTGCAGCAAGGGTGATAAATTAAGACATTTTTAACGAATCGCATCTGATAGAAAATTTAATTATCTTTGTTTTATTCCTATACGACTTTGTTCCAAAATGAATCGTTTTAAAGTTATAAACAAAAAAATTAGAAAAAAATCGATGTTATTCGAAATTTTTAAATATTTGAATTTTTTATTAATGTTCCGAGCATATTTGAGAAGGAGCATAAATCAATTATTATTAACGAAGTTATCACCTAACTTTATCCGCAAAAATCTGAATGCCACCTCTCACATCCACCTAAAAACAGATCCTTACTGGTCTAATACCAGTTTAATAGGGAAATTGCATAAAATTTTAGATTCGAAAAAAATGGTATATATCATAACAGAACATAATTTAGAACCTGTATCAAAGATAAAAAAGTTTTGTTTGCCTTTCGTTTGGCCCCTAAAGACGACTAAAAATTTAACTTATACCAGCCACCCCAAAACGCGTCGCGACGTCACGGGGTTGTATGTTTACATTCTACACTAATTGTATATATAATTTTAAATTAGACATTTTAAACGTCAGTTAATGTGACATTAAAAGTGTTTTTGATCGTTTGAACTATTCATAGAAAATTTGTACTTTTATAAAATGGTTTTATTTTCAATAGTAAGCCTTCTTTCCTTTCCTTCAAAAACTATATCAAACTCCAATCTCAACAAACTGGTATATATTATTTACAACGACATACGCTAAATGTCATTCGAATATAAATATTTTTCCTTTATTCCCAGACGACGAGCTGGGCAAATACCCAAGTAGGTGGAGGCCAATAAACTAAAGAAGACGAAGAAGAAGAATATACGTAAATATAACCATAAACGGAACCACATAGTTAAACTGTGTGACGTCACGGATCGTTTGAACTATTTTAAAATAAAGAAGACTTTAAATTTGTACTTCTGTATTATTATGTAATAAAAAAAATGTGTTCCCTATTGTCTCTTTATCATTTTGATCATAATTGGTGCCTGTTTACATAGAGTCCAACATTGCTCTAAGATCTATGAATACAAGAATAAGTCCCGAGTCAATATTTCTTCCTATTATATTTCTATATATATAAAAACCAAATACGGTCTGTTAAAATGCTATATATTCACAGTTCTGCTCTACGGAATGGAAGCGTGGACACTAACTGTGGCATCTATGAATCTGCTCGAAGCTTTCGAAATGTGGTGTTATAGGCGCATCTTACGTATATACTGGGTTGACCGAAGTCCTGCGTAGAATGGGGAAAGAGTGTGAAATTCTCATAACCATCAAAACAAAAAAATTAGAATATCTAAGACATGTAATGAGAAATCAAGGACGTTACGGCCTTCTCCAACTGATTCTCCAAGGGAAGGTAAATGGTAAAAGAGGACCGGGAAGAAGACGCATTTCCTGGCTTCAAAATTTACGAAAGTTGTATAACACGACTACCACTGAACTGTTCCGCGCTGCTCAAGATAGCCATGATGATCGCCAATATCCGGAACGGATAGGCACTTTAAGAAGTAGATTATATTTCTAATGATGTAAATATTATCGTTTGCCTATTTTTTAGGTCTGAACGCTGCTCGTTCTTATACCAGTTCTTTATTTACATACTTCTTGTCTTAGTCTCTTTTCTACTATTTTTGTGTATATTTTAAAACATACAGATGTTGACATCGTATTGCTCTATAATTTTCGCAGTTTACGTGTTTTTTCTTCTTTTTTTGTATATTGGTACTATAAGGTTATTTTGCCAGTCTTTTGGGATTTGTTGCTTTTTCCATGCTTCCTTGTATATTTTCTATAGTCAAGTCACGGATACATTTCTTCTCTCAAGCATTTTACCATTTACGACTCTATGTCGTCAGGATATGTAATTATGTTTTGTGGACTTTAAAAAGGCATTTGGTAAAGTTCAACATAAAAAGCTTGTAGATATATTAAAAAGCAAAAATATTGACGAATACCTTTTAAACTGGTTAATGGATGGTTCTGAAATTTTGAAGGTTTATTAAGTTCCCCAATACCTACTTTGGGTGAAATACCAAAGTTTTATGTTAATTTTAGTAATAGTTACTAACAAATAATGATTTTTCTTATTTTGTGGTTTGCGAAGCATCAAATTGACTTTTTAAACTTAAACACCACCATTTCGAATATTTCAAGGTTTTAAAATAGTTATTTATGAAACAGTTCGTGAAGGATGCTTCTTGCGAACGCACGCGATATTTAGAGCACAAGCGACAGCGGAACGAGTGCTATAATATCGCGTAAGTTCGCAAAAAGTACTTCACGCACAGTTTCATAAAATATTTTATCTACTCTATCATAAACAAATAAAAAAAATGTAACTTTTCGTCACTGGAATTCATTTCTATTCTACAATTTTTAGAACTTTGATATTTAAAAATTCTAACTTCTTTCAAACCACAAAACTGTCAAAACTTTTGTGGTAATTTATTGCTCATTCTGTCATCACCATGACAACGCGAAAGTTAACGATAATTTGATTATATGAAAGTATGTTAAAAACAGTGCGAAAAAGTAAGTCCCATTTAAAATACATTGTTACTTCACGCACACTTTAAACACTTCACGCACTGCTATCTATAATGACAGTTTTCACAAGCTAAAAACTGACACATAATATGACATTGAGTAGATAAAATCAATTTTTTTAGTAATCAATCAAAATGTAATAGGTCTGGATCCCGCGTATGAAAAAAAAGTTGATTAATAGCAAGCTGAAAATTTGTTAATAGCTTAAGGGTGTCTAGTCGGATAAACTTTGATATATGGGAACACTGGAACAGGGGGAGTTTTAATTGTGGAACAGGTTAAAAATTTGGAACGGTCACACCACAAAAACGGCACATTTATTTTGTCCGACAGAACAGACTTAAACTCTCCGAACAGAGATTAAACTCTCATGCAAAAATCAGACTGCTATTTATCACCTGTCACTTGTCCTGTCCTGTCCTGTCCTGTCCTGTCATTTGACATATTCTACATGTTCCACTCATTAAAACGCCCATTTGGTGATAAATAGCAGTCTGATTTTTGCATGAGACTTTAATCTCTGTTTGGAGAGTTTAAGTCTGTTCTGTCGGACAAAATAAATGTGCCGTTTTCGTGGTCTGACCGTTCCAAATATTTAACCTGTTCCACAATTAAAACTGCCCCTGTTCCAGTGTTCCCATATATCAAAGTTTGTCCGACTAGACACCCTAAAGCTATTAACAAATTTTAAGCTTGCTATTAATCAACTTTTTTTCATACGTGGGATCCAGACCTATAATTTTATGTCTGTTATTATTTAACTTTAAAAATCTGAAGAGGTTAAAAAAATATAAAGAATTTTTTTTGTATTCAATTTTTAATAAATAAAGCTCTTGACAGGACTAGGTAGGTTTTATTCCTGTAAGTAAATAATATATAGGGTGTCCCAAAAGTAGAGGAACGGTCGAATATTTCGCGAAGTGAACATGGGATCCAAAAACTGAAATATACGTGTTCAATAATTTTCAAAAATCTATCGAATGACATCAAACACCACCCCCCACTCCACCCCCTGGAGGTGGGTAACTTTAAGATCGTAAATGGAAACCCCAGTTTTTATTACAGATTTGGATTCTCTACGTAAAAGCGAGTAACTTTTATATGAGACATTTTTTCGAATTGTGGATAGATGGCGCTATAATCATAAAAAACCTTTTATTGTGATACTATAGGTAAATTATAGAAACGCTCTAATATCTCGAGAAATGCACTTCCAAATGAAAAACCAAAAATCACTTTTTTAATATTTTTCAAAAACCTATCGAATAACATCAAACATGGCTTTCCAGCCCACCCCCTGGGGTAGGGTGGGGGTAATTTTAAAATCTTAAATAAGAACCCTCATTTTTTATTGCCGACTTGAATTGCTTACAAAAAAATAAGAAACATTTATTCGCAATATTTTTAAAAATTGTGGATAGATGGCGCTGTAATAGGAAACATACGATTTATTAGCGCCATCTCTCAACAATTCTAAAAAATGCTTCGAATATATGTTACTTATTTGTTCATGAGGAATCCAAATCTGCAATAAAAAATGGGGGTTCCTATTTAAGATTTTAAAGTTACCCCCCACCCAACTTTCAGGGGGTGGGGTGGAAAGTCATGTTTGTTGTTATTCGATAGCTTTTTGAAAAATATTAAACATGTGTTTTTTGGTTTTTCATTTAGAAATGTATTTCTCGAGATATTAGACCGTTTCTATAATTTACCTATAGTATCACAATAAATCGTTTTTTCTGATTATAGCGCCATCTATCCACAATTCGAAAAAATGTCTCATATAAAAATTGCTCGTTTTTACGTAGGGAATCCAAATCTGCAATAAAAACTGGGGTTTCCATTTACGATTTTAAAATTACCCCCCACCCCACCTCCAGGGGTGGAGTGGGGGTGGTGTTTGGTGTCATTCGATAGATTTTTAAAAATTATTGAAAATGTATTTTTCATTTTTTATATCCGATGTTCATTTCGCGAAATATTCGACCGTTCCTCTACTTTTGGGACACGCTGTATAATAATTAAAGAGTTGTCACATACCTGTATTATATAAATTTAAACTCCCAAAATGGCTTTTTTTTGTTTATTTCCCTGGAGTATATTGAATTTGTGAAATAATGCTGTTGCATAACTGTTTTTAAAACGAGGAATTTATTGTTTTTTATTTCCATTTGTCTTCGTTTCTTCCAGCACACAGCACACAGCTAAGTTGCAAGTAGGAGTATCAAACAAAAACATAATTTGTAGTCGAAACAAGGTTTCTTAGTGCTTGTCTACAAAACAAATGCTTGTGTATGTATTGTCACAATATACGGAGTTGACTATTGGCAGCTCGAAATGTTGCGCTGTAACAACAACTTTATCAGAAGAAGTTTTAAGCTAATAAACTTAACAATATCATTATAACGTTGCAATGTTACACAGGGTTGGGATGAAGTTAATATCTGTGAAACGAAAAATATTACATTCATGAAACTTAAATACACATAATGCATCTGCTGCTTCATTTTTCGTTATTATCTACTGGTTTTACCGAAAATATTCCTTACTTATTTCATTTAAGTAGGACACACCCTATTTAAAGAGTTTGTTTCCAAAATATTTAAATTCATGAAATGCTAAAACTCAGAAATCATACCTACTTAGATTTTTATTTGAATTAAGAAAGAAGCCTAATTGTTTTACAAATTATATTGTCAATCTTTATACACATGTATAAATGTATAATGTACAAAAATCTAAGCTTTTGGAAGTGCTAAAATTAAAGTTAGTGCTGCAGATCCGTGCAAATATTATAAGAATTGTGCATTTAATGATAGAATAATATAAGTTGGACCACATATACTACACATATATAAGTTCAAAATAAGATATTAGGCCGTCTCAGATTTTACCTTTTACAAAAATGGTGGGCATTCAAAATGGCGACGATACATATGTGACTAATAGCACGATAACTTTTAAACGAAAATATCTATTTCAACCAAATTTGGCATATAGGTTCTTTTTTTGATATTTATATAAGATCGAGTTCTTGAACACAGATAATCCGTTTACCAGAAGTTGTGTTTATTCTGATTTTTTATGTAAAAATATTATGTTATTTTTTTTTCAATTCATTCACCCTGTATATGTTAGTTTTTCAAAAAGATAATACCGGCATTGAAAAAGAGTCTAAAAATATTTTTTAGGACATATTTTGAATTTTTTAGTTATATTAATTACCATTTCATAAATGCATAACGTATCTTCACATTGAGGTACATATGGTACCTATATACTGGCAATTACCAGAGAACGGCAGTTCTCGCCAGTGGCGCACACCCACACCACACACCCTCCTACACGCGACACAATATATACACGAAATTTTCGATTTGCTAAATCTGACCGATTTGAAAATTGGGCCAACTCCCATCTTAAAGTTCAGGAAAAGACTCACCCATTCCTATGTCAACCATCCATTATGGTCCAAGGGTGTGGATTTTACGGCCCTCCTATTTGGGGTGTGTTTTTCAATTTCGTCCCCAAAACTCCCAAAAACATTGAAAATTTATTTGAGACCTTTTCGGCTTCTAATAGTACTGATCATTACCTTTCCAACACATGTCTAATTTTGAAAATCGGTTATATCGTTCAAAAGCTACTGAGCCCAGAAATATGACTCAATTTCTATTTAAAAAAGGGAAAATGTTTGTGGATATGTCTGTATGTATGTATGTATGTGACTGGAAAAGTTAAACGGATCTGAATTTTTTTCTGTGTTTGAAGAGTGCGTCAGGGCCGGTTCAGAGCCCGTGTAGTTTGTGACTTTTGACCACCCATAATAGGACTTGGTATGTACAAAACGGCATATTTTTTGGGGGAACATATCTTCGGTTCAAGAAGAGACAGGAGAACAGCAAAAACAGCAAATACACCAAATCAGTAGTGTTGAGTTAAACTTTTAAATTGTGTGTAAAACGTCACGATCAGACATACACAAAGCTCAGTATATCCAAAAAACTGAAAAACTAAAATTTGAAAATTTTGGTTTTTTGACAATTACTCAAAAGTTTAACATAGGAATTCAGACAGTAACTGAGCGTTTGGAGAAGGACTCTACAAGAATCTAACGGTGTATACCTTATATCCGTTAAAATTCGAATGTTTAAGTTATAGGCCTCATAACTATGATCAAATCTATCATCTATTGAGAAAAAAACGGGTTTTCAAGCTCAATAA
This sequence comes from Diabrotica virgifera virgifera, assembly GCF_917563875.1. Classification (NCBI taxonomy): domain Eukaryota; kingdom Metazoa; phylum Arthropoda; class Insecta; order Coleoptera; family Chrysomelidae; genus Diabrotica; species Diabrotica virgifera. The sequence goes on from NC_065443.1 coordinate 269,761,315, forward strand.
TTCCTATTTGTCCATACGTTTCAAACTCATGTTTAGTGATCAAAATCGGTCAAGCCATTTAGAAGGTATTAAGCTACAAAAGTATAATCCAATTAACGATTATTCCAGAAATGGTTTATGTAGTTGTAGTGGTTACCGATAAATTTGATCTGGCAACTGACAATCCGAGTTTATTTACAGGCCATCCCAATATTTTTTTTCAATCTATTTCGAATAGAAAAAAAATCTGGTGTACATTCGATGAACACTAGATAATTTGGGAGGTAATGCGACAAAGGCGACAATTTATAAAGCTTAACGTGTAATCGAGACACACTGCATTCAACTTCATACATTTAAATAATTGATGGGATTCGACCGTTACTTGATGGAAGTTCATTTTATCTAACAATAAAACACTGAAAACGTTTGTTTTCTATAGTCCCACAAAATTTATTACAACTATGTGACTACAGCTGTTTCGGCAGAGTGCCTTTCTCAAGTGATATATAGTTTACAATGTGTTTGCCTTTTTAAGTCTTTAACTGAAGAGGTTGAGGAGTGGGGAGCTGTTTGTCTCGAGTTGGTCATTCAGAATGATATCTGTATTTTTCAGTTTATTAATTTCCATAGATTCTAAAAAAGATAGCTTAAGGCCTTTATTTTGGATATGCAGAATTTTAAACTTTTCATTGAAAGAATGATTATGATCTAGAAGGTGAAGTGCGTATGTAGAAGTGTCTGTTTTTCTATTGTTGAAAGCCCTGTTGTGTTCTGCTATCCGTTTGTCAAAAGTTCTGCCAGTTTGACCGATGTACGTTTTCGGACAGTCACCACAAGGCACTCTGCCAAAACAGCTGTAATCGCATAGTTGTAATAAATTTTGTGGAAGTATAGAAAACAAACGTTTTCAGTGTTTTATTGTTGATACATTTAATTTATAAATAACTGTGAAAAACTCCTGAAAAAGTAAACGCGCCACAAAAGAGTTTCAAAATTCAAACTGTATCAAAGTTACTCTTTTGTGGCGCGTTTTAATTCAAATTGATCAAATATTATGGAACAATCTTTTAAAATATTACTAAAATTTTGTTTTGCATCAAAAGGCAAAACAAAAGCTTGTAGATTTGCTACACTGTAACTTTGTTTTTTTAAACGGGACACCCCATATATTTTATAATTTTTGGATTCTCCTCGATTTCTTCTTTCTTAAAACATCAGGTTTTTTAATATTATACAGGGTAGGTTAAAAGATAATTTACGTTTTCTTGTTAATTTCCTAGCAATATTCACACCTTGTAGAATAGTGTAGAATTGTAGTATTGTGACATAATAAACCCGATTTATGTCTACTACTGTTAAAAAATATTGGTATAGGTAAATTTTTTATTTAGTATACAGGGTTGGTCGAAACATGGAATGAGTATTTTCTGCATTTTCTTAAATGGAACACTCTGTATTTTAGTATTGTAATGAAATGCTATTTTATGGAACTTTTTAATTTCTTAAGCATTCCCTATACTTAACTGCTTTAATTTGTGAGTTATTGGTTATTCAATAGGGTTGTTCTGAAGCTATTTCCTTGTGGCATTTTTATGATTAATTATTTATATGGGAAATAAGCCACAATTAAAATGAAAAAAATAATTTTATTAACGCTTCGACGCCCAAATCGGGTGCCATTGTCAAAATACAAAATACTACTAATGGAAAACAAAAATGTTGTTGCTTAGTAAAAAAAATTCTTCTAATAATTTATTTAATTTGACTCATTTATATCGGCAATTCAGATACATATAATACATTTTAAAGTAGAAGACTTTAAAATGATATTGCCAATATTTATGAGTTGCGTTCCTGGGACGACTTTACTGAAAGATAGTTCATTCGATTACATGAAATCAACCCCAACTCAAGAATATCCGTCACAAAAAAAATCATAGCATGTGATCTGTCTTTAAAAAGACAACCACATGCAACGGTGACATTAAAATTCTAGTGTTAGAGATCTCATAGTAAATCACGAGGGAAAACCAGGAAAAACCTCGTGATACTATCCCGACATCGTAAGTATTTGGTCTTACATTTAAATTACTCTCAAAATTAATAGCAAATTCTGACTTTACTATAATTTTGTTTAAATTATAAATAATATCAATAATATATAGATATATAAAGTAATACTGAAATATAAAATATGTACTAACTCGACTATTGACTTATTAATTGTGGTATTTTCTTTCTATTGACTTCCTCTTTCAGTATGGGTATCCACATCCTACTGCATTTCACCGAGGAATTTGCGACACAATTGGTTTCGTTTAGCATAATTAGAGCCGCTTCTTTGATTTTTCTCTTTTTACTATCTGTTTCTTTCAGGACTATACTTGAATCTCTCCACTGAACTCTATGTTCATTATCCCATGCGTGTTGACATATTTGAGATCTATCAAACTCTCTATTTTTAATATAAGATTGATGTTCACTTATTCTAACGTTTAATGGTCTTGATGTTTCACCTATATAAATCTGTTGGCATTCACAAGGTATTTTATAAATACAATTCTTTGTCCTTTCTTGTTCATTGTTAGGTTTAGTCTTAGATAGAATAGATCTCAATGTGTTGTTTGTTTTGAATGTTGTTGAAATGTTGAATTTATTTCCTATTGTTTTAAGTTTCTCGGATAGTCCTTTTATGTATGGTATTGATATTTTCCTCGTATTATTTCTTGTGAATGTTGTAGGATCCCGTTCTATGTTGTTCTGTTCCATTCGATCCAATTTTGACAATTCCTTATTTATAAACGATAAAGGATAATCATTTTTTAATAAAACAGATGTTAAGAATTGTTTTTCTTCTTAAAATGAATTTTCGTTAGAACAAGTAATTTTGGCTCTATCATATAAGGATTTTATGATTCCCTTTTTAACGCTGATGTTGTGATTTGATTTGTAATTGAGATATCTGTTGGTATGTGTTGGTTTTCTATACACTTGAGTCTCATATCCAGTATCCTTCTTTGAGACTAAAACATCGAGGAAAGGCAGGGTGTTATTATATTCATTTTCCATTGTAAATTTTATTGTCTCTTCTTTATCGTTTATAATATTCAGGAATGTATCCAACAATTCTGATCTATGAGGCCATATTGAAAACACATCATCTACATATCTCCACCATACAGTGGGCTTTAAATTTTGTTTAGAAATGATATTAGTTTCGAAATCCTCCATAAATATATTAGCCAATAATGGAGATAAAGAGGAGCCCATTGCTAGACCAAAATTTTGTTTATAAAATTCATTATTTAGTTGAAAATAGGTATTATTAGTACATAATGTCAATAACTCCATTATAGCTGATATATTTAGTTTTGTCCTATTTGTCAATGTATCATCATTCTCTAATTTCGTTTTGATTATGTTTAAAGTTTTATCTAATGGCACATTTGTAAATAAACTGTTTATGTCAAAACTTACTAAAGTATTATTTGGATTAAACTCAATAGTTGATAATTTGTTTAAAAAATGTTTTTTATTTTTTATAAATGTGTCATCATTATTAGCAAATGGTTTTATAATGTTTAATAAAAATTTTGATAGTTCACTACAAGGAGAACTGATGGTACTACAAATGGGTCTAAGTGGTATGTTCGCTTTATGAATTTTCGGCACTCCATAAAAATGTGGTGACTTACTGTAATGAGGTGTCATTAATTTTTTTTTTGATAGTATGTTAGATCATTTTTAAATTTGAATAAAGTTCTATAGATTTTGTTTTCCAGTGTTTTCGTTGGATCCTTCGTTAATTTGGTATAAGGTCCATTTGTAATTAGATCTGTAATTTTGTCCTCATATTGTATTTTATTCATTATTACAGTTGCATTGCCTTTATCCGCTGGTAGGATTGTTATGGAGTTATCATTTCTTAAAGTTTTTAAAGCTTTCATTTCCTCTTTGCTGATGTTCTGTTCAATTTGATTAGACTTTTCCAATTCAAGTTTACATAGTACCCTATATTGTTCTTTTTCGTGAGTTGGTAGACACTGGGATATTTTCTCCACTGAGCTGATTATGTCTAATTTTGGAATAGATGGATGAGTAACAGCATAGTTTAAACCTTTTGACAATACCAAATTTTCCGTTGCATTTAAATGTCTATTTGATAGATTGACAACTGTCGCTAATATGTCACTATTTCTATTTAGGTTATCAAAAGTATGTAGACTATTTTGTTCTAAAAGATTATTAAATTTATTTAAATGTATATTTCTTTGTTTCTGATAGGAATTTTCATAAATTATTTGTAAACTAAAAATAATTCGATCAAAATCAAAATTTGATATCATTCCGAAAAGCAAATCTTCAATACTTACGATATCTTGTTCGATAAAAAATAAATTTGACCTGTGAAATTGCAACCTTTCCCGGATCATCGACAAACTGGCTCTATGTAGAATATTTTGGAGTCTTCTGCTTGAATATGCTGGCCGTAACCTCAAGCCCTTTGGTATTATGTGGTTATTTCTACATCTTCTTAAAAATTTTATTGAATTTTGACAATGTGCCAGTTTCTCGTAGAAGGTTTCCAATTTCCTAAAATTTTGACACACGATAGGCCCATACCGGTTTCTTAATGTTGTTCTGAAGCTATTTCCTTGTGGCATTTTTATGATTAATTATTTATATGGGAAATAAGCCACAATTAAAATGAAAAAAATAATTTTATTAACGTTTCGACGCCCAAATCGGGTGCCGTTGTCAAAATACAAAATACTACTAATGGAAAACAAAAATGTTGTTGCTTAGTAAAAAAAATTCTTCTAATAATTTATTTAATTTGACTCATTTATATCGGCAATTCAGATACATATGATACATTTTAAAGTAGAAGACTTTAAAATGATATTGCCAATATTTATGAGTTGCGTTCCTGGGACGACTTTACTGAAAGATAGTTCATTCGATTACATGAAATCAACCCCTACTCAAGAATATCCGTCACAAAAAAAATCATAGCATGTGATCTGTCTTTAAAAAGACAACCACATGCAACGGTGACATTAAAATTCTAGTGTTAGAGATCTCATAGTAAATCACGAGGGAAAACCAGGAAAAACCTCGTGATACTATCCCGACATCGTAAGTATTTGGTCTTACATTTAAATTACTCTCAAAATTAATAGCAAATTCTGACTTTACTATAATTTTGTTTAAATTATAAATAATATCAATAATATATAGATATATAAAGTAATACTGAAATATAAAATATATACTAACTCGACTATTGACTTATTAATTGTGGTATTTTCTTTCTATTGACTTCCTCTTTCAGTATGGGTATCCACATCCTACTGCATTCCACCGAGGAATTTGCGACACAATTGGTTTCGTTTAGCATAATTAGAGCCGCTTCTTTGATTTTTCTCTTTTTACTATCTGTTTCTTTCAGGACTATACTTGAATCTCTCCACTGAAACTATACTTGATTTGGGCGTCGAAACGTTAATAAAATTATTTTTTTCATTTTAATTGTGGCTTATTTCCCATATAAATAATTAATCATTCAATAGGGTGGTGCAAAAACAAAAAAAGAATTATTCAAATCGGATTTTATCTTCCGATCCCGCAACAGGCCTAAAGATTATGAAAAAAATGAAATTTTACCTTTTTTCCAAAATTTTTTATTTATCCTTCGTGTAAGTTTTTTATCGCTATAGTAAAATTTATTTACAGTTTGCATGGTAGAGTAATAAAAAATAGATTTACGCATTTAACGAATATCTTCCGATTCCGCAAGGTCAATCAAAATCTATAAAAATATATGTATAAAAAATTGAAATTTTTGATGATCTTAATAAATTAAAAAATATATAGTTATCTTATTTTTCTGTTACATTGTGAAGCTCTTCGCTTGTTTAGATATTGTATGAAAATATTTAAACAACCCGGAACTCAAAACGAGGGGGTGGTTGCAGTTCTAGCTACACACGCACCCCTCTCTCCAACCAACCAACCAATGAGTGTGTGTTTTTTACATTATTTACATATGTACATTTCTTTTTCATCTGTTTGTGTCCAGCTCTTAAACATCAACTTTTTATTGTGATTTCTTGGTAAAATCTGGCAGCATGGACCTTGATTTAAATGTTTTCCTGATGAATTCATCTGTTCATTGGGGCCCACATACATTCGCATTAGACGATACTTCCTTGGGCAACTTTAGGCGCCGCTCGTCAGCTTGCATGTGGCAGCAACAGTTTTGTACATTCCAGTCTGGCATGTCTCCCGATGTAATGCAAGAAGTTATATCTTCATTTGAAACTCGTCGAAGAACTGGTGGAGAAGATAGTTTTGTAACATTCCAGTCTATTATTTCAGTGTAGTGCTTGAAAATTTAAAGTAGCAGGGATGACATTTCTAATACTTTTGTCCTTGGCTTTAGTCTGTCCGGCTTTTAACACTCTCCTTGGCCCTAGCTCTCTAATGTGTTTCCTTTCTCTCTACTACTTGAAATTTTGAAGGACAGGACTAAACTAAAATAATAGATTGGAATGTTGCAAAACTATCTTCTCCACCACTTCCTCGAAGAGTTCCAAATGAAGATACAACTCCTTGTATTACATAGGGCGACATGCCACAAGCCAGCTGATGAGCGGTGTCTAAAGTTGGCCACGGAAGCATCGTCTAATGCTAATGTATGTAGGCCTCAATCAAGAGATGGATTCATCAGGAAAACACTTAAATCAAGGTCCATGCTGCCAGATTTTATCAAGAAATCACAATGCAATGTTGGTGTTTGAGACCTAGACACAAACAGATAAAAAAGAAATGTACATATGTAAATAATGTAAAAAAAACACACACTCATTGGTTGGTTAAAAAGAAGGGTGCGTGTGGAGCTAGAAGTGCAACCACCCCCTCGTTTTGAGATCTGGGTTGTTTAAATATTGTCATAAATATAATATCTAAACAAGCGAAGATCTTCACAATGTAAAAAAAATTAGATTACTAAATGTTTTTAAATTTTTCAAAATTATCAAAATTTCAAATCTTTTCAGATTTTAATTGACCTTGCGGGATCGGAAAATATCCGTTAAATGCGTAAAACAATTTTTTTAGTACTCAACCATGCAAAGTGTAAATAAATTTTACTATGGCGATAAATAAAACGTACTCGAAGGTTAAATAAAAATTTTTGAAAAAAGGTAAAATTCCATTTTTTTTTTTCTTAATCTTTAGGTCCGTTGCGGGATCGGAAGGTAAAGTCCGATTTGAATAATTCTTTTTTTGTTTTTCTTGTAATTACCAATCGCAACTTTTCCGCACTATAGCGATACGGAATTATTAACTTGACTTTTTCGCACCACCCTATTATTCAAGCCAATCATTAATTGCAACACAAAATACGTGAAATTGCGAGGTTTTGTCCTGTTTTAAGCTTCATTTGTTAGACTAAATAAAAATGTGATTTTAATCAACTACTTTATAAACGTAGTGATTCTGCAGTGGGATCAGAAATTTGTTGTGACCGTTTATAAAAAATTAATTAAAAATATTTTTAAATCAAACATTTTGAAATAAAAGATATTTCTAAATCAACAGATTTATATCCAAATACGGTTTATTCTTATTCGAAATATAGCACCTATATTTGTACAAATATATACTATATTTGTACAAATCTGGTGACTGCCTCTAGCAGTAAACTATGAGAACAAACGGTTTTATATATTCTTAGAAAATCCTTGGTTTATAAAATGTAGGTATACTTCATTTAGTTTGAATGAAAAAGTTTTAACGTAAGATCTGCGAAATTACCTTTTCAAGTAAGATAATTTAAATCTTACTAGAGGGAATGCTTAGACCTGCACTATTAGCAGTTTTGAAACTTTCAAGATTTGTTTCTGGTGCAGGATAAGTTTAAAATTAGTTAAATAGTTAATCAAGTTTAGTCAACTGTATTAGTCTGTCGGATTCTTTGAATCAAGATAGAAACTGTTGGAGAAGTAGGTTTCTTCAGGCAAATTCAAGTCCGTCTTAATTTAACGCATACGTGTCGAGAAAGAGAGAAAGAAAATCGAAACATGTATTTGTAAAAAAGAGTAAAATAGTAAAACAGAAAGAGGAGTACAAAGAATTGAGGTCAACTAATTTAAAATTACTTATTTATTTCAAAAATCAGTCATCAAATAAGTCACATTCAGAGGGAAGTACATAAAAAAACGTTTCCAAAAAATATATGAAGGGAGGTGGCTATTTTGAATGTATTATATAGCTGAGTGTATAAAACTTTAATGTATAAACAGATAAAAAATTATGTTATCACTAGAATAGTTTTTGTAACAAAACACTCCTATAAATATGGATACATTATGAAAATTTATCGGTAACTACACTGTTTTATTAAGCCAAAATAACCACGTTTCAAGTTGGCTAGATTAACTTCTACTCTTATCTTTTTCTTCGTGTAGTGGTTACCCGTTATTGCTGTTGGCGACCATCATGACAATCGCTATGAGAAGATTTGTGGTTGTTACTATTATCCATGACAATGCTATGAGAAGATTTGTGGTTGTTACTATTATCCATCCAGGAAATCCTTCCTGGTCATCGTTTTCCTTCTATTTCTCCCTGTAAATATCAAGCAACACTGTCCTATTCAAGCAATAAAAACTACAGGTGGAAAACACCTACCGGTTATGACCTGATACCGCATGATTTTTACTCCGCATTAATCGGTTTTTCCGATTATTTTTTGATCCCAGTTGTGACAGATTTCTTTTTATTGTAAGAACCGGTGAAAAACTGGATAAGTTTCCTGTGAAAAAAATAAATTCATAGATAAAATGTGGAAATTTTTCGCCACCGTGCGAGCAAAGGAAAAAATTTGACCGAAACAGGATAAAGGAGAAGGGAGAAAGGAGCAAGGAGAAAGACCAAAATGGAGAAATCTGACCGAAACAGATTTGACAATACTGAAAAATAATTTCTACTTTTAAGTGATGAGGTGCTCGAATACCACGAATCGATTAGTATTGGATTCTTGATAGTTCTCTAGATGTTTCGAGAACTTAAACTGAAGTATTCGAATACTAGCTGAGGGAGCGGTCGCTATTTTATTACGGTACTCAGTCCCGATATGCGAATTTCAGCAGCTAATTTTAAATGACTCAAGTACTTGAGTCATATTTGTCAGGTACATGCTATTTTATTAAATATCAAGATGCAACTTCCAAACTCTATTCTATCAAAGCTGGCGTACCACAGGTTAGCGTGCTGGCACCTATCTTGTATCTCTTGTTTACCGCAGATATACCTCCAACTATTCAGGAACCACTAGAAGAGAGACCACCTACAGAAGAAATGATGCTAGGAACATTTGTCGACGATACTGCAATTCTATCCTCACATACTGACCCTATTCATTAGGGTGGCTCGAAAAATAATAATGTTTCATTTTTTAATCGCAATACCGCGGAAAACTTGCCTTTGGGGTATATAAGTAAAATGCAAAGTAAAATAAACCCCAGCTAGCGCATCACACTTAAAATTTAGTTTTTGAAGTTATACTTCTTTACCGGCGATATGAGGGTGAATTTTTATACGTTAACATATGATCCCGGCGCATGCGCATTATAACTTTGTTCTGATTGGATGTTCAAATGATATGTCAAAAATTATTCAATATGGCGGCTGTGGCACAGCTGTAGTTAGATTATTTATGGTTGTTGCGTTTTAAAATTTGTGTGAAAAGAAACAACAAACAAAAGTTAATTAATAGTTATACTGCCTTTTTAAATAGTTTTCATATACCTATATTTTTGGACTATTTTGGACAAGGAAAACTCATTCTAATTTGGTAAGTAGTTTTTATTATAATCATATTGTAACTATACATTTGGATTTGGTTGAAATACAGTAGAGCGTCGATTATCCGAACTAATTGGGGGACATAGGTGTTCGGAAAACCGGTTTGTTCGGATAATTGGACTACAATATATTGATACATATTTATAGTCATACATATTTATCCACAAGTGAATAAAAGCCATATTTATATACCTACATATTTATTTATATCTTGATAATGACAACTAGCAACTAAACAAAAAAGTGCAGTCTTTGCAACAACATAATTATTTTTGGATACAATATTGAAGAAAATTGAAGATATTTTAAGCGTCAATTACTAACACTTGCTCGGTATTCGAGTGCGGGACGCGGGAGTCGATAGTTCGAATAAGCGGTCGTTCGGTTGATCGACGTTCGGATAATCGACGCTCTACTGTACATTTATTTTCTCAAGAATGGGGATTTTAGAGAGAAATCCCAAATTAGGTCCGATTTTTATTTTTAAATTATGATTTTTGGCGTAGATTTATTTATCTAGTAGGTATGTAATGCTTTGATTTACATACTTAATTTGATTACCAACAAAAGTTCTACCAATCTTCATCTAATATATTGTTTTCTTACTGTTTTGTTATATTTTTATATTTTCTTCCACAAAATTAAAACTACATAATTATTTAATTATATTCAAAAAAACTGTCAAACAGTAAATCGTTCAGTTACCCTATTTTCCCACATGACAAATAATGTGGAATTGGACGAGTGAGTCTAGGCTTCGATTACGAATCAAAGCGCCACGAAATTCACGGGTTCGATTCCCGATGCAAGTTTTTATTTTTTTATTTTTTTATGCATTTTATGACTGTAAGTATTTTTGTTATATACTTTTTTTTTTCAGAAAATGCGTATTTAAAATTTTTGGCAACAATTATTATCGTTCAGAAATCATTTTTTCTTTGTGGCATTTTTCAATGTGTGCGTTTTATTCTTTTATTTTTTTAAATTTTTGGTATTGTCTTAAGAATCACATAATAGGTAGTAGAAGTATAACTTCTTACGTGCGTACAAAGTACACACACATTCTTTTTTCAGAAATCCAGTCCTTTTCCAATTATTTTTGCAATCTGTAGCCAATAATATTTGAACCTGCTATAGTGAAAACTGTTTAGTTAATAGTTTAAAAAATAGGAAATAAATTTGAAACAGACAATGTCTTTTAATTTGCGGTAGCGCAAAATAAAAAATTGGTAAAATTCACATATTAGCACCTTAAAAGAAGGTGTGGTCTAGTATGTTGTGTTGGGTGTTATTAGCACAATCCATTTTTTGTTAGTTTACTTTACACTTCATTTAATTGGAATATAATTTTTATAGTGTGTTTTAAATTTGTAAAGGATATAAATAAAACAACTTATAATTTTAATAACATGTTTAATTGAAACAAAAAAGAAACCAAATTATAGCCAAACAATTTCAACCAATTTAATGAAATTTTGACTTTAAAACGAGTCTTTTACTCACTATTTCTGAGTGGGTACTTTGAAGCTGCTCTTACTGTCAAACTTTGGCGTCGAAGCTCTGGAGGCTACGGCAGATCTTATGAAACCATCTCATTACTTAGCACGGACGAATTTTTAGATGCTTCTGTCACTAACTTGACGCAGCTTTCCACGGCTTGGGTATGACATGGAAATTTTCCAAAGTTCCAATCCTCAGGTGTTTCACCAGCAGTGATTTTAGCCCAAACTTTATCATCAGAGATTTTCCGTGATGCATTTTGCATGAAAGGTGATTTTTGGAGGTTGAAGAACCCTAATTGTTTCTGTTTCTGTAGCTAACATCCTTGCTTTGATTATTCTTCGGAATCCTAATCCTCTTATGTGTTTCCTTTCATCCCCTTTCATCCTCAGTAGCAAATTTTCTGGGTGGGAAAAAATGCATTTCTTTCGACTACAGGAACAACTACTTTAATCAAATTCTCTGGTAGAAATCTGGTTGATTTGATAGCTTCAAAAACGTATTCAGGTCCATCTGTTATGTATTTGCTGTACTTTATTTTGAACCATACAGGCATGTATGATTTAAAAATGAAGGATACTAACAATTTATATTCAACTGAAGACGTTTTCACACTTAAATACAGTCTCAAAATTCTGTTAGCTGTAATCAACCATCGAGAGTGGGAAAGTGGACCCGGTTCTCGAACAGGGAAGTCCACAGGGCAGTTGCCTGTCTTTATCGCACAACTTATGTCTAGAACATACTATTCATCTTTACTCAAAAGATAGCGATTAACTAGTCCTCTTAGTAGTGAGGAACGAGATGGTTTCATAAGATCTGCCTTAGCATCCAGAACTTCGATGCCAAAGTTTGACACCAAGAGCAGCTTCAACGTACCCACAGAAATAATGAGTAAAGGAGTCTTCCTAGAGTCAAAATTTCGTTTAGTTTGTTGACATTGTTTGGCTACAATTTGTTTTTTTTTTTGTTTCAATTAAACATATTATTAAAATTATAAGTTGTTTTATTTATATCCTTTTTAACTTTAAACGCACTATAATAATTCTATTCCAATTAAATGGGGTGTAAAGTAAAAGAACATGGATTGTGCTATTAAGGCCCAACACAACATACTATACCACACCTTCTTTTAAGATGTTAATATGTGAATTTTAACAATTTTTTAGTATTTTGCGCTACCGCAAATTAAAAGATATTGTCTGTTTAAAATTTATTTTCTATTTTTTAAACAATTAACTAAACAGTTCTCACTATAGCACGTTTAAATATTATTGGCTAAAGATTATAAAAATAATTGAAAAATGTCTTGATTTCTGAAAAATACTAAATTTTAAGTATGATGCGCTAGCCGGGGCAGCGTTACCACATTTAGTAGATTTCTAATTTTTTGGTATATTTTTGACATTTATATAGGAATTCTAGTAGGCCATATTTTTTAGTAGATTTTTGGTAGATTTCAACATTTTTTTATGAATAAAATAAAATTTGCTTTTTTAGTATTTATCACATTTTTAAATTAATTTTAAAGCTTTCGCTTTCTTGTTAAAAAAAAATTCATTAAATTTGATATTTGATGATTGCATCTTAGATTATATACGATGCAGAGTATTTTATAAAGAATAACTTTTTTTTTCGTCAAACTGATAATAAAAAAGTTATCAATATGTTCCAAGTAACGCAGACATACTGTATAAGATCTAAAAAAAAAATTTTTGCTGAACATTTATTATTGTTGATGTTTATTATTAAATGTATTTTAGGTAAGTTTTACAGAAAAAAGTTTTGATCACTTTATATAAACATTTTTTTAGCTGGTAATTTTCGGTTTTTGTATAACATTTTTGTCATCTTTCTTAATTTTCCCAAAAAGAAATTGTCTATTTCATTTCTAAAGTAAAATAATTTAGTATATTTTAAAGACTACATCCTAAGCTTTAAAAAAGTACTAGGTATGTAATAGATCTGTTCAAACTTGAGTAATACCGTCTTAAAATGGTGATAATTCTATAAAACTACGAAGATTTCAAAAATTACATTTTTTAAGACGTCATATCATTTGAATTACATTTTTGAGATCCTTTTTGAATGAAACACCATTTAGTACGATGCTTGAGAGGTCAGTTGTGCAAAATTGAGGGTTTTATAAGAAAAATTGTATTAGTTACACATTTTTAAATCATTTTTAAACAACATTCATGTAAGGCTCATTTTCCGCCCCCACCGTACTTATGCCATACATTTTATTTCTTTTTATTACAACCATAAGATAGCTTAATTATTCTTCTTTTAGATTCAATTTGTAAAATTTCATTTGATCCATTAGTGAAAGAATTACATTAAAATAACTCAACCGTGCACTTCGCCGTACGCTAGTTTACAGTGCGCCAATGTTTGTGAGAAAGGTGAATTTAGCGTTATAAATAATAAATTATAGAAGATACAGATTTAATTTTAGAAAATTTTTTATATAAGTTTTTTTTTGTAAAATTTTCTGAATTATTCAATGGTTAAGTCAGTTTTGTTCTAAAGTATATATTTTCGGAGTTATTTAAAAAAATATCAAACTTCGTAGTTCATTTGTTTAATAAAAAATGAAGCACCCACTTCTCGAGTAGAACTTTTTGATACGTTGTTTATTAAACATTTCTTAATGAAATGACAAAAAGTTCTATCTTGTTTGATTTTTTCCGAAGTGAAAATCTATATGCACTCCCCTAATACACATCGACGCCGTTTATATATCGATTGAGTATCGATATCGATAATATTGATATCGATTAGAATGGAGTAATATATGTAAAGTACAATGTAAATGTGGCATTGTAACATATTCGGTATTGGCCATTGATTAAAAAAACCGACCACCTGTTTTTGGAAAAACCGGTTTCTTATAGGTTATAACCACCAGATTAAACCGTAAGTAAAAAAAGGTATAACCGAAAATAGGTGTTTTGTCAACAAACGCCATCCCTAATAAAACTATAATAATTGAGAAAAGTAGATAAAGAATATAATATGCTCCTGCATTTGAATTTTGTAGATTACCGCAAGTAATAAATGTAAAAAAGTGATATTGGGCCAAATGGAGCATAAACACATCTATCCGCTGGTAGCATTAACTATGACTATACGTCACGTGGTACACTCTGACATCGCGGAGGACGATCTTTTGCATATGCTTTATTTATGTGTTATTTACAAAAGCTAATTTTGTGGTAATGATCAATACATTTTAGAAATTTTTTATAAATACCCTATATGGTAGAAAATATCTGATATAATATATAAATATAGTTTAAATATAGAAAAATACTAAGAGATTTTAAGGCTGACAGCCAAAGTGTAACTATCATATTGTAATTTGTATACAAAAGTTGAAAAGCCAGGATTTTCCCAGGCCCAAGCGTTTTTAATACTTATAAAGTTGAAATTTTGCTTCCTCTGCTGCTTTTTCTTCTTCTTATTGTAGTGCTTATTTGTTTCGGATGTTGGCGACGATCATGGAAATCTGTGCACACTGCTGCTCTAAAAAGACTTGTAGGGTTGAACAGTTGTGTTGAACCATGTGCGTAGTTTCTTCAGCCAGGAAATATTTCGCATTCCTGGTCCTCGTTTTCCCTTCACTTTTCCTTGCTTTTTCTGCTTAAGTATAATGTTTATAAGATAATACCATCATAATTCAGTCCTAAATTTATATGAAATATAGTTTTTTAGCGATATTCATCAAGCAAAAATCAGGAAATTTTGAGAACCATTGTATTTTGTATAATAAAAATGGTAATGTGCTTTGCCATGGACTATAAGTACTATAGTGAAAGAGAAATAGGTAGATTCTTTGTGTTTCCAAAGGATATGGTTAAATAGAAGATGGGGATCTCTTTACTAAGGTAAGAAACTCTAGTGAAGAAAAAGAACTGAATTTATCGCCTGTCGGGGACGGCTTACAAATTATGCCACCATGTCAACTGTTATGGTTACAAATTATGCACTCTCGGCGTATCAAATCCACTCCATGTCAACCCTACCAGCGGATAAACCTTCTATACACACACCTCCATCATATTATTGATGTTAGATCTGGTTGGTACAACATATTCGTTTGGAATGCTTCTATGAATATATTGCGAATAACAGAGGTTAAATATAGTCCAAAACTCGACTAAAATGTTGTTTGTAGAAATTAATGTTTAACTGAAAATAAGTTTTGCCGGTAAATCAATTAAATTATAAAAAATACTAGATTTGTTTTAAAAGGTATATTTTAAAATACTCTAAATAAGGGTCACAAGACAAAACATTTTCTGATTAAGAAATCCATCATCAGTGTTCTAAAAGCCAAAAATGGCATGCCTGAGCCACCAAAATGTGTTAACTAAAAACTTTTTAAATGTAAAAGATATATAAATATGTTACATATTTTTATAAAATGTAAATGATGTTCTAGATATGCCTGGATGTTACCCAGGGCAACACAGGTCTCTTCCCACGTGGTTGGATTTTTTTTGGAGAAAACCTCACATATTGGATTTCAGTGGTCCTGTGTTGCCCTGGGTAACATCCAGGCATACCTAGAACATCATTAACATTTTATATAAATATGTAACATAACATAATCTTTTACATTTAAAGGGTTTTTACCCAACACATTTTGGTGGCTAAGGCATGAGCCAATTTTTGGATTTTACAACACTGATGAAGGATTTCTTAATCCAAAAACGTTTTGTCTTGTGACCCTTATTTAGGGTAGTTTAAAATTTACCTTTTACAACAAATCTAGTATTTTTGTGATTTATGGTATACAGCCAGCTACAAAAAGTTTATTTTGCTGGTGGATTTTAATTAAATTTTAGTTCAATTAAAAAAAAACAAAATAACATTTATTCATTTTATACTCAACAACAAGATTGTTAACGAAGTTGGCAGTTTCCTGAAAAAGATATCTTAAAAAACTGTGTGAAAATATTTTAACTACCTACTAAAGCAAACAACTCACAAATTCTACGTCGAGCTATTTTTTATTGACTCAATAAGGAGGAACCAAAGTTTCTATCGTAGAATTTGAGATCCACTTTAAAAAGGCATAAATATATGAGACGACATAATGCCCTTATGTGATTCGGAAACTTTTGGGTTTTATTTTATTATAAAACAAAAAGTTCAGGGAATAAGTATCTAATTCTGGGGAATCACATTATTATCCAATATAGAAGATTATATTCAATTTATGATAGCCATTACAGTTCAGAAAAATAATCTACATATAAGTTGAAATGAAAATGTAAGAAAAACTTAGTATGAGAAGTACAAAGTACATAAAGTATGAATTAAAGATGTAATTTTTGACCTAAGGTATAATAAAACTGTAAGATAATTAAAGGCAGTCGTAGTTAATTTTTTACATGTTAAATAAATCGAGATCAGCAAATATACCGGCTGACCGATAAGTACCTACTTAGGCTATAAAAGAAAACTAAAAATTAGCTTTTTTAAATGTTAAAGAGAATTTAGCTTTTTTACGTAACCCAATGATGTTCCAACTTCTTTAACTCGTCTGAAAATTACGTGTTCTCAAGGTTTGTAAAGTAAGCTTCCGTAAAAGCGGTGACCTCTGCATTTTACTCAAATTTCTGCCCGGCTAGTGATTCTTTAAATTTTAGAAGCGAAAAAAAATCGCACGAGGCCAAATCCGGAGGATACTGTGGATGGCACAGCAGTTCTTAGCCACACTAGGTAATTTTGGAAGTGGCGATGGCGTAGATGTGAGCCAGTGCGTTGTCATGGTGAAGAGCATTTTTTCGCCAAATGAGGCCTTTTTGCAATTCAACGTCGAATGGACGCAATATTTCTGTACAATAGAAGCTTGTGCCCCTTTTACCCTTTTCCAAATAGTCGATGTTGATCACACCTGATTAATCAAGGAAACAGTAGCCATAACTTTTTCGGCGGATAGAACAGTTTCGTCTTCTTCGAAGCACGTTCTCCTGATAAAATCCACTGTCTCGACTCTTTCTTGGTCTCTGATGTGTACCAGAAGATCTTTTTTTGTTAATGGTTATAAATCAAGGTAGAAACTACTCCGGATTAAGCTTAAACAGTATCCGACACTCTCAATGTGGTTAAAATTTTTCTCGCGAAGTATAAAAATTAAGATATAGAAATAGTATACGACCAGCAGTGTTGACATGGGGATCGGAGACATGGACCATCTCCAAGGCAGATGAAAATCTTCTGCTTATATTTGAACGAAGGTTCCTGAGAGGAATATTCGATGGCATCTGTGAAAATGGTATTTGGAGGAGGAGGTACAACTACGAGGTATATTACAGATATAAACATATATTTGGTGGTAAAGACGTGGTATCTGTTATAAGAATAGGAAGACTAAGATGGGCAGGACATCTAGCAAGATCACAGCATAACAACCCTCCTAGAAGAATCCTTATGCCACAACCTGTGGGAAGTAGAAATAGGGGTAGGCCAAAACTTAGATGGAAGGATGGTGTAGATGAGAATGGGAGAAAAATAGGCGTAGCAAACTGGCAACGGTTGGCAATGGATAGGACCGACTGGCGTAATAGACTTGAGAAGGTCGAGGCTCTTTCATAGAGCTGTAGCACCATTGATGATGAATACGACCAGCAGCCACGTATGAAAGTGAAACATGAACGCTAACAAAAAAAAAAGTAAACAAATTGCTGGTGTATTCTTTGAGTAATATATGGCATAGATAGCCTAGAAAAAGATGGAAATATTTGGTCAGAGAAGATCTGGATAAAATGGGAGTTGTACAGATACAAAAATGAGTTACAGTCATAGTAAGAGAAAAAGTTTAGGCCTAGAAAAAGTTGGAAAGATTCAGTCAGACAGAATATGGAGAAAATAGAAGTGATACAATGGGAAATAGTGGAACAGGATCGACAAAAGTGAAAGGCCATAGTAAACGCGACGCAACAAACCCTCACAAATAGTTGTAATGCCATTAATATTATGAGAACGCATTTAGTACTAGGACTTGCTATTAAACCAGGAGGAATAAACTAAAAATACAGATTCACACCCTTGAAAATTGCTAGAAAAATCACCAAATATATCTTCTTTTTTGGTTGAATATATCGGCCTGGGACGATAATCGATACATATTATATTATACTAATAAGTCGCTAAAAAGTTCAAAAAACAACTGATTTATATAACCTAATTAACCTATGAAATGCCAGTAGTGTCGAAATTTCATAATAGTGGAGTAAACTTGCCTGAGTTGCACCAATTACAAACAAGCATTACGGCGCGGTAAATTTGAATTACTCCTCTTAGTTTAAAAACAGCCCTGACAATAGTTCACAACAAATAAATTTATTTTTAATTAGGTAATTTCTTCTACCATTTATTTATCCTTACATAATTGAATTGCATTGCATATAACTTACTGCCTATTAATGATTTGTATTTTTTGAGTAAAACTTTAGTATCTCCTCACCATACATTGCTGGAGATAACTTTCATTAAATCAATACTTCGTCGGCTTGTTAATTTGTAAGTTTGCTATATGTATTTGCCAGTTTAGTTTGAAATTGAATTTTAGACCCAAGAATCTAGATCTGAGTGTGATAGGTTCTGAATATTGAATGTCGTTATGAGAGGGATAGTTTTGCTACATTTGAAAACTATATATTATGTAAAAAAACCAATACAGAAGTAAAAACTTCGAGATGTATTCTGGTATAAAATCGTTTATTTAAAACTATAAAATGTCATCGATTGCAGAACGTTTTCGTTCTAAACAGAACATCTTCAGTGCCTAGAATGAAGTATTTCCACGTTAGTTTAAAGCAAAAGGTTAAAAATGTGACTGTTAAACTGAAAAATGTGGGAATACTTACATCCTGCCGAGTATTTTGAAACTAGCACACTGTAAATAGTGTTAACATCATCATATATGGTTTACATAATGTAATATGTTAAAATGTTATGACTACAAGTCGATGTTAATAGATAAAGTGGAACACATGCTAAAAGGGTGCCATGGTTCCCTGCTCGAACATGCTAGGTACTTGCCAATTCAATGGGCACAGACCAACTGAGAAATTATGAAGTGGATATACAATTTGGCAAGGGTGACATGACATGACAAGATAAAGCCAATTTTTGGTTAAAGTTTCATTTGATTTTGGATTTTTTAATAAAATGCGAAGGTTTGTCTGCAAAAATAATTTAAATTATTTGAATAATAAAATCTACTGTAAAGTTTAAATTAGCAACTCTCTATTCCCGAATAACTTATAGATTCATTAAATTTAATGCAGATATATTACATGGTTTAAGTTGTGACGTCATCGGATGTGAAATGACGAGATGAAAGTTGAGTTTTGTTGAAACAAGGAAATACACTACATAATAAAAGATAATTAGACTTGCGTGGAGAAACAAAGCTAAACAAACCGAAAAAACCAGAATTTAAGAGTATTTTTATGTGATGAAATGTTGGTTGCCTAACAAGGCAAGCAGGCAACAGGTTGAAGGTAAACGGTAGAATATTGCGAGAAAACAGTATATATACAAAAGGTGGCTATTTATTGTGTTAAATTTATTATTATACTATTGTAATGAATAATTATGTCTGTTAATAGTTGGAAAATAGTTGTTAACAAAATTAAATAACTAAAGATTACTGTTAGTGTGGTAGATATATGTGTGAAGGATATGATTGTATATAGTATTGTGAAATGAATAAAAGTATGTAATAATATAATAAAATTAAACTATGTGACATAAAGTCTAATTCATCTTTATGTAGTTTTGAAAGGACTGAATGAATTGGAAGTAATGTATCTTGATAGTCTACCAACGTAGAATAGTGAATAAAATAATTAGAATGAGAGCTACCAATATAGGTCAAATTGTGGGTTGGTGTCAGTATGTAAAGAAGAATCTAAATTGAATGAGTATATGAAAGAGAAAAGTATGAGATTGATTTCTATTGGTGATAGTGGAGTGAACAGACTGAACTAAATGAAATATATTTAAGTGCAGAACTTTATGAACGTATGTGATTGCAACTGAAATCAAACAAATGAAAAATGTGAAAAAATTATTTTAAATTGGGATAAATGGATATTGTCATGTCACCCTTGTCAAATTGTATATCCACTTCATAATTTCTCAGTTGGTCTGTGCCCATTGAATTGGCAAGTACCTAGCATCTTCGAGCAGGGAACCATGGCACCCTTTTAGCATGTGTTCCACTTTATCTATTAACATCGACTTGTAGTCATAACATTTTAACATATTACATTATGTAAACCATATATGATGATGTTAACACTATTTACAGTGCGCTAGTTTCAAAATACTCGGCAGGATGTAAGTATTCCCACATTTTTCATTTTAACAGTCACATTTTTAACCTTTTGCTTTAAACTAACGTGGAAATACTTCATTCTAGGCACTGAAGATGTTCTGTTTAGAACGAAAACGTTCTGCAATCGATGACATTTTATAGTTTTAAATAAACGATTTTATACCAGAATACATCTCGAAGCTTTTACTTCTGTATTGTTTTTTTAAACTATGGTATACAGCCAACTATCTTTCCTAAAAAATAAAGTTAATAATAATAGTTTCCCGTTTTATACCGCTGACGAGGCTTTGAGATTATAGCAGGGTAGTCTGCTGTATCTAGGACCTACGGTATACAAGGAAGGTAACAGGGCCAGTACTACGCTTCAACCGCCTATTATTACTCCCGGTTTTACCCAAGGTACTCATTTTATTCGGGCTGAGTCGACCTGGGGCCTATAGACATTTTAAAAATATCTAGTTGTTCTTGCCGGCGCTGGGATTTGAACACCGGCCTACCAGCACTTGAGCCAAGCATACTACCGCCTGAGCTACGCCGCTCCTTAAAAAGAATAAAGTTCACTTGTCAAAATATACCCCAATGACAATTAACTATCAGTTGAGAAAGTATACTAGGGATTGGAAAAAGCTACCAGTTATAACCTAAAACCAGTTTTTTTACTCCACAATAATCGTTATTTCTGGCTGTTCTTTTGGCCCGGTTATAACCGGTTTTTTATTTTTAAAATAATAACCGTTGAAAAACCTGATAAGCAACCTCCAAAAAATAATGAATTTAAAGAAAAAATGGGGAAGCTTTTTTAAATATTATGGGGTTGATATATATTAATCCACCCGCATATATTTACACAGAAACGTCTATAAGCTGATATAAAAACATATATTAGCTAGACATCTAGTACCTACATAAATATATTATTTATGTTTAGCTAAACCCTTAGCTCAAACCTATGTTTAGCTGGACGATAAACATGGATTTGAGTAAAATAAATCGACTGTTTTTTTTATCGGTGTGACAAAATTGTGGATTAGGCCGGGCCGAAAAATTTTTTTTCTACTTTTTCTATACGGCTAGTTGCCAAAAGTTGTGACTAGTATTTATATAATCCTATACCAAATTTGGGCAGGTTTAAAAAATAATTAAGCCCGGCCCTTAAAATTTTTTTGGGTCAAATTTTTTTTTAAATTCTTGTACAAGGCTAGTGACTAAAAGTTTGAACTACAATTTATATAATCCTATATCAAATTTGGGCCGGTTTAAAAAGTAATTGTTAAAAAAAATGCTAGGGCTGTTAAAAAAGCTTCTGTTGTCATATTCTATTGTTAAGCAAAAGAAAGATAATACAGTCGACAGAAAAAAATACTGAAGCTTTTAAATGCCATTTTAGAAGGTCTAAACTAAATTTTCAAAAATAACACAACGCTGGTTATCGACAAAATAATATTCGGAGAGGAGTTAAGGAGAACAGGCGGCAACTCCAGAGCGAGAATAAAAATTTAAACAAGTCAATTAAAGGGCTATACTGTGATGAAAGAAAATATCAAACCATGGTCTTCGGAAACGCGAGACGAATTATGAAAACTGAAGACCATATAGCTATAATCGAAGGACCCGGTGATTTATATTTTGGGTACTTAGCTCTTAGCCAGTCTCGTGTCATAGATATTGTCGAAGGAATATCTATTATTAGTTACAAAGCCATAATATAGATCTAAGCAGTTTAAGTGTTATGGGATGTGATGGTACAAATGTCAATACGGCTGGAAGGTGGAATCTTTGGAATTATAGAAAGGCGAGTGCATAAACCATTACAGCGGAATGTATGCCCGTTGCACGCTACTGAACTTGCCTTGTGATATTTGCTGCAAAAACTAGATGCCCACACAAAAGGTCCCTATTCATATTCTGAGCTGATTGGATCCCCTCTTCCCAATTGCGAAAAAATGCCTGTTATTAAATTTAAACCCATAGAAGCTATCCTGCCTCTTGTAAACGAAAATGATCTAAGTCCAGAACAACAGTGTTTATTCAAACTATATAATTATATAGTTTTCTCCAATTATAATAATAATAATAATTTGAGATGGAATAATATTCCATCTCAACATATTACGAGAACATATTATGTTCTCAAAGTTTGGCAGAGAGAAGTCCAGAGAAGATGGCACAAACACGTTGGTTCATGACAGCGAACCGCATTCTTAGGCAGGCTGCACATCAAAGAAACATGAAACGTAAATTACGTTTCATGGAAATAAACCACTGCTAAACAAATATATATCCGGCCATTTATGAAACTCTCCGAAAATAAAAATGTGTCATGAGCATGAATCACACTCGTTTCATTGGTAGGCGGACTTTGAGATTTGTTTAGCAGTGTTTTCTTTCCATGAATCATGTTTTTCGTTTCATATTTCATGTTTTTCGTTTCATGTTTCTTTGGTGTGCGGCTTGGCTTAGAGTTTATGTACCTACAACTGATCCTTGTGAAAGCTTTAAGATTTTAGCCGAGTTCGTATTACAAGACAAGTATATTCTCGTATGAGGTTTGAGATAAAAACTCAGCCAGGCATCTATGGAAATGAATACAGGCCTCGAGAGATTTTACGAGTAATGTCTCATCAATTATCAATAAAGTTATTTAAGACAATGCTTAATTTGCACACCCGGAAGTCATTCAAATTTGTATGTTAACAGATTTACGTTAACGTATTAGAGATGTTGCTGTCAGAAATTTTTTTTTAAATATAGGAAGGCTGGTATAATAATTGCGTTCTCATAGTATCCCAAATCCCTAAATCAATTTCGATGCAGAAGATTACATACATCTCATAGTGGGCGGGTGGAACTCGCCATGCAGTTACCTCATCGTGATGAGTTCTGGGTTAAATAAATAATAATATACAAAATAATGTTAAATATGTCCATAATAGTTCAATGTAACAACCTTTCGTGCCGAATATTGATTCAAGCAAAGAGCTGCATAATTCACAGCGCAAAAAGAGTAAATAAATATGAATTGTTTACCCCTCTTTTATATTTTTAGTCCTGGGGGCTGGTTAAATTGTTTTAAATCATGATGAATATTTCCTAACGAGATAGTAGCATCGATATTAATATTTTGGACACTAGCCCGCTCCAAAAATAAAGCAAAGACAAAACAATTTTTTCTAGGCCCCCGGGGGCCTGGCCAAAAATATTTTAATTCGAGCTATGTTTGGTACACAGTATTAGGACTACCATACAAAACTTTTTTTTACTAGCCCGTTTAAAATTTCCCAAAAAAATTTTTTTTGTCCTTTTTCGGCCCGGCCTATTGTGGATTACTGTAAAAATAGAGCACACATCTTATGATAATTAGCAAGAAAACTATATCAACCAAACCCCAGTATCTACAGTTACCTTAGCACCATAAAGAATGAAAAATAGACCAACAACCAGGATATCTCAAGAGTGCTCATCGGAAAAGCTAGATCTACCTTCAACCGGATGAGGGCCTCCTTCAAGAGCAACAACCTCGCTCTTGGTATAAAAGTAAGAATGCGGTGATGCTGCGTCTTTTCTGAACTTTTTTGGTATTGAATTGCGGATTTCGAACAAACAATATTTATGCAAAATATTGAAAGCATTTGAGATTTTGCTATATTGGGAAATACTGGGGAAGATCTAGTGGATTAACGAGTCAGAAATGAGAAGGTCCTCAGAAGAATGATGAATAACCGAGACCACCATCAAATCTCGAAAGCTACAATATTTCGGACATAATATGAGAACTGAATTCAGATATCCCTACTACACGCCATTCTAAACCGTTTATATTTTATATCGAGTAATTATATATCTGGGAATCGATATATTCTTTCAATAGTATCGAAATCAATAATAGTGATATCGATCGATTCGAATGGAATATCGCAAATTAAAATGCAATGTAAATGTAAGATTGTAACCTAATGGGTATTATTTATTTATTAAAAAAACCGAACACCGGTTTTTGGAATATGCGGTTTTTTTACCGGTTATAACCGGTAGGTTAAACCGTAAGTAGAGAAAACCAGTATAACCGAATATCGGTGTTTGTCAAAACCGCCATCCCTATTTGTAAGAACCCCCACCATTTTTTAGTATGCTTAGCAAAGTAAAATATGGTGGAGATTCTTACAAAGTAGTTTATAAGCTGAATTACAAAAATTTGAGTACTGGTAACTCAAAAATAATAAAATAGTGTTTTCACTTGAAGCTAGAACAACTGAAAAAACTGCTGCCATACTAATAGCGAATGAATACACTAGACTGCTTTTAACTATAAGAATCTAAAGAGTGACATGCGGTACGTGATACCTAGTGTTGCCCAAAATCTGTCTTGGTCTTGCAGTCTTGGTCTTGTTCTTGCGTTTTCGCAAGACCAAGACCAAGACCAAGACCGCCTAATTTTAGCAAGACCAAGACCAAGACTTACCGTGCAAGACTTGAGCAAGAACAAGACTAAGCCTGCGAGACTCTGCGTCTTGCAGTTAGAACTGAGGGTCGTTTTAGGGAGTATATATAAGTTTGGCTATATTCTTAGATACTCTATGAGAAACAAAAAAAAAATAACAAAAATTTTGAAAATTGAACTTATGCGCATTACGAACAATACCATAAACATACATAGCGAATCAAAATATTCATTAAAAGAACACTCGACACATTTGACATGTACTGAGAGGTCATTGTCATTATTATAATGTAAAAATAAAATTTTTTAGTTATACATTCTTTCTCAGGCAGTGGCGTAGCTAGCCCCACAGGGGCCCCTTATCAAAGATTTTCGCGGAGCTCTTTTCAAGAACTGATATAAGGTAGTGCTAGGAAATGTTCAATGGAACAACGTACTTATCTGAATGTGTACTCTTTTGTATGGTGTCGAAGGTTAGACTTTAGCGGATACCCTTCTCAAAAAGCTGGAAGCCTTTGAAACCTTGGTGTATCGGAGGATCCTACGAATAAGTTGGGTGGATAGAGTTCGTAACGAAGTTGTTATACATCGGAGGGGAAAAATTACGGGAAGTCATCAGAGCAGTAAAAACTCGCAAACTTGAATATTTCTTTGGCCATGTTATGAGGTGCTATGTGCTATCCGTATTATACTACGGGATGGAAGCGTGGACACTGAAGAAAATTGACGTGAGAAGACCGGAGACATTCGAGATATGGATGTACCGAAGAGTGCTGAAGATCTCATGGGTAAATAGAATAACCGACGTAGAGGTAATCAGACAGACGTATGCATAAGGAAAGAGAAGTAATTCTAACAATTAAGAGAAGAAAACTGAGATATATGGGACACGTGATGGGAGGAGATAAATATCTAATACTCCAGTTCATTATGTAAGGAAAATCCAGGAAAAAGATTTATAGCAAGCTGATAGCTGATTTAACTCATGACTGAAGAATCTTAGGGCATGGTTGGATGTAGTAACAACGAATTATTTAGAGCCGCACTCTCAAAAGTAAACAGTGCTTTGATGATTGCCAACCTTCGAAGCGGAGAGGGCACCTAGAGAAGAATGCGCCCCCAGAGAGTTATAATATACTCCATTTAATAATAAAAGGCAAAGGATACGGAAGAAATGGGCCAGGTCGAAGAAAAACGTCATAGCTTAGAAACCTCAGAGAGTGGTTTGAGAAACTCCAGCTTCCATTTTCCGAGCTGCCGCCAACAAAATTACTATAGCCAATTTTAATAGCCAACACTCGATAATCGACCACGGCAGATGAAGAAGAAGACATGTGTGAATAATTTTATTCCACTTTAAAATTCCTGAAATTCAAATACTCGTCAGTACGAACTAACCAGCATCTGAAAGAATTACTAAGAAGTGCTGTCACCATTTATTCATTAAGATTTAAAGAATTATCAAAAGAAATAAAAAAGCTCTGTAAAAATTTTTTCAACACCTCTTTTTTGCATAACTTCTTAATACGCATTTAATGACGGCTTCTAAAAAAATTTAAATTTCTATCAAATAATATCAAGGATCTTGGCCACCCCTGCTACAGACGACAATTCGATAAGAATTATTGTTTCATTAGCAGATAGAGATCTAGTACCTACTTACCATTGCAATCTAAATCACTTTGAGAATCTGGTTGATGGAAAAATGAAGAAATTTTTTGTATCTTCTTCAGAACTTCTTCCTTTTTTTGTTTCATTTTTCTTTTCATCGCTCCACTCAGCTACTCTCTTTTTATTTCACTCATTTTTTTCACTTCACAATATTTTCAGAATATAAAATTTAAGCTTTCTGAATCGACTGCACAAATTGAACCTAATAAACCTAATAAACTCTAATAAACCAAACTCAAAAAATAGATTTGAAAACAGATTCAGTTTTTTCAACAACACTTGTTCTTGTTATATTATATAATAGGGTGGAGCGAAATTTTTTTTTTCGTAATTCCCTAAAGCCTATGTGTGGAAAAGTTGCCTTTTACTACCAGTATTCACCAAAAAAAATCTCAGGTCAATCAACTTAAAACTTCTACTACCCAAACCGCTTTGAAAATTGGAATTTTCCCTATATTTAAAAATATATATATAGAATATCTTATTATTGCCACTAATATCTTATGAATAATTATTACTACATAATTACGTCAAGAAGGTATTACAAAACATTCCTAGAACCAAATAGCAACTCAATATAATGACCTTGAAACAATACTACATGCTCTTTGACACCGCATTGCGCCGGCTTAGCGCCAACGAGGCTAACAGGATTCCACGAACTCCGTCGCAATAAATCGGTTGTGGTCGTAGACCTACGTATCGTCTGCCCCCGCTGATTTATGTTGTTGAAATATTTTAGTTGTTTGGCAGCATTAGAGCAGTTAACGTATGTAAAAAATGTCTTTTACGCGACGTGATTCATTGTGCCCTGTGTTTGGTGTACCAAAACCATTTAAGAACAATGTGTTGCCGACCTACGTGGATATTATTAAATGTTACTTATATCGTCGACAAGAAATTGTTGTACAACAAAGTAAACAAAGACCTAGTTTCGCTGATGATGTCTGTTCCCGTTTAATAAAAGACTTGAAAAACTTGTGGCAGAAAAGTTCCATTTGTGTTGTATCAGACCAACAAATATTACATAAAATTCGAGAATACCACGGTAAATATCGTAACATAATGAAACGGCTAAAAAAGGACGGTAAACTTAATAATTCAAAACAGGTTGTTTTATTTAGAGAATTGGCCGAAAAGAAACTCTTTGATATATCTTTATGCAAATGTAAAGACTTTTTAAGAACATGAATTTCTAACCGACCAAAGAACTTCGTATAAAATGGTAATCGGTAGAGTTGATAAAAAAACTACAAAAGTACTCGAAAAGAGATGGAAGCGTAAAAGTAAAACCGAGGAAAGGAGAATCAGGCATGATGAATATGATGATCAATACAAAGAATCTTTAATTGGCAGAGCATACCAGTCAGTGTCATCTAATCTAGAAGAAGAGACTTCAAACAAGAGTTCATCAGAAGAAAATGTCATTAAATAAGAAGACAGGGTCGATACTCCTTCAACTCCTCAGATGAAAATAAAACTACCAAGTATAGCACAGGCATGTGACAGAACGGGTGTTTCTGATAGGACAGCAGCAATTATTCTTGTTAGTGCAGCGTTAGAAGATATAGGAATAATTACTACAGAAGATTCATCAAAAATTGTCGACCGCAGCAAAATTCGTAGAGAAAGGGCAAAAGCTCGATTTGAGCTCAAGAGAAAAGATAAAGAAGACGGTTCTGAATTGGTATATGGAATATATTTTGATGGAAGAAAAGACCAAACGTTAGTTCAAACTAGTGAAGAAGGAAGTTTGTCCAAGAAAACGAAGATTGAGGAGCATATAGTCCTAGCTTCAGAACCAGGATCCAAATATATTGGTCATTTGACTCCTGCATCTGGCAATTCGCAAAGTATAAAGAAGAGCATTCTAGAATTTTTGGAGCATAATTTTGACGTTTCAAATTTGCAGGCTATAGGTTCTGATGGTACAGCAGTAAATACTGGTAATAAGAATGGAATTATTAGACAGCTTGAGCTTTCGCTGAACGGTGAACAGCCGTTCGCTGTTCAGCCGAAAACAGTGAGAGAATTAGGCCTTAGAAGATTATTGAAGTGTAGGAAAACAGCAAACCAACAAGAAATACGGGAATTCAAATTGTCATCTTTAAATTTTTATGCTGAAGGCTACATCGATATGATTGACTGGCAGTCGACAACAATAACAGAACCTCCCCTGACAAAATGTATTTCCAATGAAGAACTAGAAGAAATGATTTTAGATGTTCCAGCTGAAATTGAAATTCTAAAATATCCATGCTACACGCAAGCAGTGGAAAGGTGCATCAAATTAGTAACAGAAGCGTCAGTTGCTGTATGTGGAAATACAGCAAGGGATCGATATTAAGGGCACGAATTGCTTCTAGAGCTAGTTTGCCAGTATTTGAGACAAAAAGTCAATATCTTCAAGTTTTTAATGAACACTAATCACAAAAGTACAAAAAAGGGGTGGGAGGGCGGTGGAACTCGATATGCAGCTACCTCCACGCAGTGAGTTCTGGGTTATTTTCATCAAAAATTACGAATTTTTTATGGAAATAAGCGAAGAGCTGCATCACGGTTTTAAAAAATATTTATCTTTAATTTTTTACATTTCACGGTCAAATGGGCAGTAGAAGATGGCAATATTTTAAGCCACTTTTTTTTTCCAAGATAGACCATTATATTAGGCAACTTTTCCACATATAGGTCAATTGATTTAAGGATATTTTTTTTTCGAGCCAGTTTTCACTCCACCCTATTATATAAGCCAAGGGTGACTGCACAATGAAAAAATGCGCTATACAATAAATAGATTAAGTACACGAAAATATACCCAAAACAATATACACACTTTTCCAAATCGTCAAAGATTAAGCGATAACAAAAATTGCAATTTGGCCATTTTACAATGTGTCACCGCCAACAATGAATGAACAATGAAAAGTAACTTGAAACCAAAAACAAAGCTACTTTGTTGTTATGGAATACGGCGGCAAATATTATAGATAAAGAATCCACTACACGAAAAGGTCGACATCCAAACAATACACTGTTTCAAAGCGTTTTATTAGGGAAACTGTAGAATATTTTGTTCAATTTTTTAAATGGAAGTTTTGTTTCGACATGCAGCGCCGGGGCCCCGTATAATTGATACGGAGCGGCGGCGGTAGCTACGCCTTTGCTCAGCAGCCGACTTCTTTGCTCTGAAATTATTAATTGTCCTGGTTTTGAGAATAGTCGTCTTCTAATCATATTCATATAACACAACATTCCTGCGTTGCGACGCCTACAGTAATATCGAATATCGTATCCAAACTTTTTAAAAATATGTCACCTTAGCACTTATATTTCTCCAAGAAATTAACGCACCACCCATCTTTATTTATACGTCCATGGCACCATACCACCTTAAAAACGGGGAATTTTTAATGTCTCAAATTTCCTAAACCTGTTGTTATTTAAATTTAAATAATTTTTTTAATATTTGGTCTTATTCTATTCTTTATAAATATCGCAGTAATAATATATATTTTTGGTAGACAGGTCAATTATTGTCAGTGTATACCGGGTTTACCAATCAAACTGTGTTTCTTCTAACTTTATAAATGCTTTGTTTACCAAATATGGAGGGGTTGAAATTTTTCTTACAAACTGACGATTTATTTATTGTTCTAAAATCGGTTGAGATATGAAAATGACATTTTGTGGGTTTTAAGAGGTAGTTTTAACTTTAGTTAGTTAGAACATAGACAGCGATCGTGGGTTCAAACCCCACCCGATGTCAGTTGTTTAGATATTTATTAATTTGGCTAGCCTTTACTATGGCTATAATATTTTGGCTAGTCTTTACTATGGCTATGATATTCAAGCTTAAAATGTACCTCTCTGTTACGTTGTTATAAGATATGCAATAGGCTAATGGGCAACTGCGAGACTTGCAAGACTCTTGCTGCAAGACCAAGACCAAGACCAAGACCGGGAGCGCAATACCAAGACCAAGACCAAGACCAGGTGTACTGGCGCAAGACCAAGACCAAGACTGTCTAAGTCTCGTCTTGGTCTTGCACTTGGGCAACACTAGTGATACCTCAAGATAACTTTACTTGTTCACCGTAGCTCAAAGAATAAACCATACTAAAACTGCAGCAGTTGACATCAGGTACAAATACATACCACTTGAAGGTACACAGATGGTGTTTTAGATCTCTTTTATAAAACAAGTTTTACAACTAAATTTATTTTCGGCAAGGTTAGCGGTTAAGGGTTAAATCAAAATAATGACTCCGAGTTCCACAATGTTTTGTCTGAATATATCGTTCACTTGGAAGAAGAGGGTTATAACTAAGAATTTTCACTTTTTCAGTAGAGTGGTTTTAAGATTCATATTAGTTTATTTCATTTATTTTGTGCAGTGTTTATTGATATTGAAGGATTTAATGATTGAGTATGATAGATTTCTGATCTTTTTATCGCTCTGACGAGAGTTTTATTTTTTAAGATTTCAGGTTTAGAAAAAAAATTAGATATAACCTTCTTGAATAAAGAAATATTATTTTTTTAATACACTATGTTTGCTTATAAAGTTACATTTTAGGAATTATATTAATAAAGTATTATTAAAAATGCCATTATAACAATTATGATTTAATAAAACTTATTAATAAAACATTTAAAAAAACTAATTAAATAGTTCGTACAACACAAAATGAAACATAAAGCAATAATAGTACCTAATAATTGATTTTTTTACAAATTTTTGTGAAAGCTTAAATTAGTACTCAGGAAAACATTGCGTTTCTTTATTAAAGACAACAATAATTTGTTGTTAAATTAAATTAATCCTCAAATGATACTACATAGTCCTGTCGCCAGGGGGGGTACAACGGCCTTCTTAATTCAGATGGACTTACCCAAGTTTTTTTTATGTATTTTGGCCCGTAGAACACGAATTTTTTGGGTAACAGTTGATCCGGATGTCGATAAGATTGTTATAAACAAAGAAGTTGAGGAATTACATAACAGCGATTTCTCGCAAAAAAAACAATTTTTTGTATTTTTTGGGTCATTCTAACTAAAAAATGTTCCTGCAAGTTTTTTCGTAGGATGCATAGTTTTCGAGATAAACGCGGTTGAACTTACAAAAAATCGAAAAATTGCAATTTTTGAACCCGAATAACCTTTGAATAAAAAATAAAATAGCAATTCTGCTTACCGCCTTTAAAAGTTTAAGTCAAATTTTATCTGTTTTGAATATTTGCATTGCTAAAAATTTATTTTTTGATTGTTAAAAAAAGCTATAAACACATGTGTTTCCCGTGCCTAATACATGCGTTTTAATACATGCTACGTAGAAATAGCCCCGCTTGCACTTTTATCTCCTCTACCTACTCATTCGATTTTAAATGAGAAATCATTGAAAACATCACTCAAGCACTAGGTGTTTATAGCTTTGTTTTAACAATAAAATAATAAACTTTTAGCAATACAAATAATTAAAACCGATATAATTTGACTTGAACTTTCAAATGCGGTAAGCAGAATTGCTATTTTATTTTCTAATCAAAAGTTATTCGGGTTCAAAAATTGCAATTTTTCGATTTTTTGAAAGTTCAACCGCATTTATCTCGAAAACTATGCATCCCACGAAAAAATTTGTAGGAACATTTTTTGGTTAGAATGGCCCAAAAAATACAAAAAAATGTTTTCTTTTGCAAGAGATCGCTGTTATGTGATTCCTCAAATTCTTGGTTTATAACAATCTTATCGACATCCGGATCAACTGTTACCCAAAAAATTCGTGTTCTACAGGTCAAAATACATAAAAAAAACTTGGGTAAGTCCATCTGAATACAGGAGGCCGTTGTACCCCCCCTGGCGACAGGACTAACAATTTAATTTAAAATAATTTACCCAATGCAAAAAAAGATAATTCACATACCTATAAAAAAATAACTATGAAGAATACGGTTACACTCCACAAAACCACTTTTTACGCACATTATATTGCTTCTTTTTTATAATAAATTATCAAAAAAAAGTTACAACTAAGAAAGTATCCTTCTTTCAGAACATACTGTTAACTTTTAGTGTTGTAACTTTTAAGAAAAATGGTTATATCTTTACTTATAACTCTATATCTCAAAAATAAATCACCCTTTTAATTAAATTAACTTATTTTTGTCTAGTATATTCCAAGATATAACTGTTTTCGTTAAAGCAAATATAATGTTCTGTAAAGAAAATTAGTGAAAAACGAAAGAGTTACATCTGCCATCTCTCGGATATCACTGTACTTACACATACACATGTAACTATTTTTTCCATAGTAGAAGTCATTATTTGAAAGGTATTGATGCAATAAAACAAAACTTTAGCATTTTAATATGTAACCCTCTTCTTTCAAATGAACGATATGCTTTTAACGTCTTACTACACCAATTCGTGTAGCTTTTATTCTTTTCCAATTCCAATCTTTTCGAAATATATATGGATCGAACTTAAAATTATTGTAAGACAAAAAAATTTCTTATCGATACTTTTTACACATTATTAGAAATATGAACTATAATTGGCAGATATTCCTGTGGTTTAAAAAGTAATGACAAAAAAAATTTTCATCCTAAAATAATTTAAATTCAATGTACAGGATGATTGATGAGTGTGATAAAGCCCAGCAGATCCGCTATTCGCGGTGTGCAAGTACTTGGAAGGGAATTGAGAAACGATCGTGCGCGAATAGCGGAGAAATATTGCAACTTTCTTAAATACTTCATATTGTCAATTGAAATTGTGAAATTGACGTACATTTCATATCTTCTGCCACTGAAGAAGAAAAATTATATGTTGCTCCACAATATTGATATGATATGCAATTATTATATGAATGTTAATTTAATTAATCGTATTTTGCTTGCAGTACTGCATTTTAATAACTAATTTTATTTACTACATACAATTGTTTACGTTTTAATAACATAACCTAAATCTTATTTTTTCTTCTTATTATTTTTTTGACTATGGCCTTAACAATTATCCTGTAACCAGGACTAATATAATTGGCCAATATAATTAAAAGTGCGAATAAAGTTGCAGAGCGTAGAAATAGGTGTCGTTTTGCCGAACTTGCACGGTCCCAATAGTAATAGATAGCAATAAAAGTTAATAACAAAAATTGGAGACAACTTTCAACTTCACATTACGAAATCAGTTAGAATGTTACAGGGTGTTTGATAACATAGTGGCAGATCAAACTTATGTTTTTCTTAAATGGATCACCCTATATTTTATTTTATATTTGAAATCCTCTTAAATTCCTTATTACAAAAATGTAAAGGTTATGTTATTTAGGGCTTTTACAAAGTTATAACCAATTTTTTATGAAAATCGTAACAAGTTCAGCTCCCTGTATAAATAAAAATAAGCATAACAGCAATAGTTTCTTGGTGCCATATTTTTTTGGTGATTGTGAAAATTTTTTAGAATTATTGATATTGCTAATTTTTCTTATATCGAATACAGGATGAGTCAAAACGCAAGTACATTCTTTTCTCAGAAATTTTAAAAAGAACACCCTGTATCATCGAAAAGTATCATTACCGTACTTTAATTTTTGTATAATATTCCCTATGCCTAAATTTGTTAGTTTTCGAGATATTTTCATTTTTCAGAGCAAGTTATTAATTAGGGTGTTCTATTTAAAATTACTGAGAGAATAATGTACTTGCTTGTTGACTCACCCATTATTCGATATCAAGAATATTAGCAATATAAACCATTATTATAAATTTTGACGATCAACAAAAAAATATGGCAACATTGGCAACTCTGTAAATACCCTGTATAACATATAAAACTGTGGCACTCATATGGCAACTCTGTAAATACCCTGTATAACATATAAAAACCTTTATGTTTTTGTGATAAGGAAGTTAAGAAGATAGATTTCGAATATAAAATAAAATACGGGGTATTTCATTAAAAAAAAAACAAAACTTTGGTCTGCTACTATGTTATCGAATACCCTGTAACATTCTAACTAATTGTGTAATGTGAAGCTCAAAGTTGGCTACAATTTTTTTTATTAACTTTTATTGCTATCTATTACAATAGCGGATCTACTAAGCTTTATCACACTAATCAATCACCATCAATCACCCCGATTTTGTATCTACCTGTACAGGTGTGCTGCGCAATAATTAGCGCAACCTGTATCAGCAGCCAGATTGCCAGTACGGTGTTTGAGGAAAGCATAGGGAACAATATTATGAAAGAATCAGCGGTCTTAAAATACTTTCTCGTAAACGTTGCTACTCTTAGACCATAAATCTTTTCATTAATTCAACTCAAATTCTGTAGCAGACGTGGAATGATAACGGCAATTTTGTAATGTCATTTTATCAGGAATATCAGATAAAATAAATTAGTCAGGCACATGATATCGCTAGTAAGGAACCAACTATTGCGTTTGAATGATCGTAAAGATTTATTTCAATTTGACTGTTCTTTTAGAAAGAGATAGTGTCTTGTATCTATTCACTAAGATGAATGAAACTAATATTATTTAGGATGTGATTTTTTTTGTATTATTTAGTGACATTAACTAGATGTAGGTTTTAGTTCTGGAAGATCATGCACCGACGCTATATCTATACTGAGGCAAGTACAAGAGAAATCGTTAGAATAAAACAAACCGGCATACTTATGTTTCGTTGACCTTAAGGAAGAATTTGACAGGATCAAATTAAAGGACGTTATCCATTTGTCATTCTATTCTTAAGAGAGGTACCTCTGGGAATAATATTAAAACGTTCGAAAACATCTACCAGAAAAAAACAATAACAGTAAAAGTAGAAGATGAATTAACTGACACAACTAAAGCTGGCAATTGCTTTTTTTTCCCTTTTTGTTCAACCTAATCACGGATGAAATCTTAAAAAAGTGAGAACTAAAGACGGATACAAAGTGGGAGAGAAACAGCTTAAATAATCTGCTGGGGAGACGATTATTTGAGACATTTTTTCGAATTATGGATAGATGACGCTATAATCTAAAAAAAACGATTGTTGGAAATGGAAAACTAAATTAAAAATGGAAAGTCCCCACTAAAATGGAAAACTGATTTGGTTTTAGGACCTACTCTTCACAACCCATGAGTTACTGCACATTTAGCATACTTTGCTCCCCTACCATTATGATTTCACTGCATGTATCAAATATTTATCAAATATTTGATATTTATCAGATATTTATCAAATAACTTTATTGATTCAGTGAATTTGTACTCTACGAGGTCTCTAGTGGGAATGTTTTGGGGTAGTTCTGATTTATTTCATTATATATGGATTTTGGGCTGCTGAATCCGAATATAAGGTTTGCTGACAAAATTTCTTGCCGGACATTGAAAAAATCGCGAGAAAATCGAAAAATTTCAGCTTTTTCCGCTTTTTTGCTCAAATCTCGAAAACTATTAACTTTTAGTAAATGGTCTGTTAACAGAAATTAACGTACTTAAAATTATCTACAAACATCATTATTTACTTTTTTTTCAGACGAACCGTTCGGCCTAAAGTGCAAGTTGAAAATTACCACTTTTAAACGGTCTCGGCAAAACCCACTTTTTACATTCCAAAACTTTAGTTTTTATTAGAATACTGTCATTTGATAAATTTCTCCTAGTTTTCTGTAAAAATAATAAATGTTAGTTCATAATATGAATATGGTATGTCTCTTCCCACAGCTTCCATGAATCCATTCCATCCTAAAATACCGAGAATATCTCTGCTTTTCCCTTAGAGCCACCGAAGATCAGACACAGATGGAGTCAGAGTTTCAGTTGATGTGAACATTCCCTTCGGATCTTGATTTCCGATAAACCTTGAGGTTTTGTCCTTTCAAAATGTATTAGTTGAACAGCTCTTTGACTTCCATAAACCTCAGGTGCGGGATTAGTTTTTAGCCGAGGAATGGATTGGTTAGGGGCTACTGCATGTTTTGGTGCAATACAAGAAATGCCACCCATGACGTAAAAAGTGTGGTATCCGTCGATTGTATGTACGTTAACCCTTTCTGTCCCAATGCTGAATATATAAGTTTTTGAAAAAGTGGGTCTGTATTTCCAGCCGCCGTATATATACGTTCAATGTGTAATGGTCTCAATTTACCAAAGCCGAAAGGCTTACCCACCAACAAAAACTTAACATGATAACTACACTGATTGAAAAACTAACAAACGAATTAGATACCGATTAAAGTAAATAAAAAAATAAGATATCGGAAAAGAAAAATATTACAGAACATAGAGAATTACTAAGAGGAGTGGAAAAGAACAAAAAGAAGATGAAAACGAAGAAAGAAAGAAGCCAAAATCAAGACAAAACTCTTTTCAGTTACCAAAGAAAGAGTTAATACTCGGAAGGAAAAGAGAAAATCTTAAAGTTTTGTAAGGCAGTTATTAATTTTTAGACACACTCATTTCAATAATCAATAAAAATACAAAATAAATAAAGAAAAGAAGATGTGAGATTAAGAGGAATATCTGGATGACTGATGGTTTAGTAAAATCGACTAATAAAAAAAATAACTATAATATACAAAATTTATAAACGATATACAAAATTTCTGAACAAGCCAGATGACCTAACATTAAAAAAGAATGCGTTATGTATTTGTAATATTTGATATTTTCAATAATGTAATCCCTGAGTACAACCTCTGGTTCATCAGAGAATTTTTTCTTGTTTGTTTATTTACTAACTATTTATTTGTTATATGTCAGCCATAATGAGAAGTAAA
This sequence comes from Diabrotica virgifera virgifera, assembly GCF_917563875.1. NCBI lineage: Eukaryota > Metazoa > Arthropoda > Insecta > Coleoptera > Chrysomelidae > Diabrotica > Diabrotica virgifera. Next base: position 269,798,913 of record NC_065443.1, read on the forward strand.
TAAACATTGTTATTATGCTATACTGTAGCACTGGTGGCAACGCTTATAGGTAGCTGCTAGAAGGTGAACCGTTTGTAGCCACAGAAAAGACCAAAAAAAAAGAAGCGAATCGAGATACACGTGTGCAAGATGCGGAGTCGGCCTTTGCGTAGTGTCATGTTTTGAGAAGTAACACACAAAAGAAAACTTTTAATGTTAATTTACATTACATTATTTTTTTAAGTTATTTACATTTTTTCAAGTTGGTTTGCTCTCTGATGAGTACCTTTGAAAGGAAAACTTTTAATTTTGTTAAAAAAACTCATTAAAAACATGTTTTGGTCATTTATTTGTTTATTTATATGCGACGTATATATAAGGCAATGGGACTCTAAGCAAAAAAAACCTTTGGGATTGAGGGACCAACATGCAAATTAAGGCCTGGCATAGAAAGAGTTAAAATCAGCGTTTTCGTACACCTGTTATGTAAAGCACGGCTTGTCAATTTTCTGCGGATCGCCTGCGATTGCTGACACTTCCAGATAAGCAACGCGCTTGCTCAAAGCCTTGTAGCGGCATAAGGCCCAGATAATTGGTCTCACCATTCCTTGCAGGGTTGGCTGTTTTCTCTACAAAAAGTACGGCTCACGAAAATAGGTTGATGTAGTTTCCTCTTTGGGGTTTTGTTCATCCTATACAGAAGCTGTTCGCCTGGAAGTGTCAGCATTCACAGGCGATCCGCAGAAAATTGACTTGCCGTGATTTACACAGCAGGTGTACGATAACGCTGATTTTAACGTACATAAAATCGACAAATAACACACTTTTCACGTCATATGCGACATTTCTTTTATTGCACCAAAACATGCAGTAGCTCCTAAGCAATCCATTTCTCGGATAAAAAAGAAACCCGCGCCTGAGGTTTATGGAAGTCAGGGAGCTATTCAACTAATTCATTTTAAAAGGACAAAACCACAAGTTTTATCAAAAATCAAGATAACAGATCGGAAGGAAATGTTCACACCAGCTGAAACTGTGACTCCATCTGTGCCTGATCTTCTGTGGCTCTACGGGAAAAGCAGAGATATTCCCGGCCTCTTAGGACGGAATAGACTTATGGAAGCTGTCATAATAGACATACCATACCTATGAACTAAAATTAATTATTTGTACAGAAAACTAGGAGAGATTTATCAAATGACAGCATTCTAATAAAAAATAAAGTTTTGGAATGTAAAAAGTGGGTTTTGCCGAGACCGTTAAAAATTGGCAATTTTCAACTTGTACTTTAGACCGAACGGTTGGTCTGAAAAAAAGAGTAGATAGTGATATTTGTAGATAATTTTAAGTACTTTAATTTCTGTTACTTTCTTTAAATGTACCATTTATTAAAAGTTAATAGCTTTCGAGATTTGAGCAAAAAAAGCGGAAAAAAGCTAAAATTTTTCGCTTTTTCGCGATTTTTTCAATGTTCCGGCAAGTAATTTTGTCTGCAAACGTGATATTCGGATTCAGCAGCCCAAAATCCATATAACAAAAGAAATCAGAACTACCCCAAAACTTTCCTGTCAAAACACAATTTTATTGAATCATATTACGATACAGATTTTTAGGCGAAATTTAGACATGCCATTATTAACATTTTATTTGACTATATTTTTTCATATGATTGTATATTAACTTCATAATTGGTCATTATAAATTGCAAATAAATCGCTAACGTAATTGATTTAAATTACTAATCTAATATCATTCGAATTTGATGAAATCGAATATGGGAGTTAATTAATAGTAGGGGAGCCCAAGCGGGGATTTTTGCAGTTACTCGAGCGCGTCAGATTATCATATGGGGAGAAACCTGGTACCCTGTAGATGAACCTTCACCATACATTGGCTCTTCACACAGGGGAGTTCGTTAAGGGGGGCCCGAAAAATAAAATCTATCCTTAAAAAAACTCGAAATTGTCAGATTAAGATAAGGTAAGTTAAGTACATGCCAAATAGTGTATATTTCAAAAATCTGACGATTTGAGCCGAGCGTAAGGAAATGGGCGAGTCCCAAAATTTCACAAGAAAAAAGCGAATATTTCGCGAAATGAATGACAGATCGAAAAACTAAAAAATATGTGCTCAATATTTTTAAAAAATCTTTCGAATGATACCAAACACGATTTGCCACGGAGAGGGGTGGGGGGTAAATTTAATATTTTAAATACGAATCCCACGATATTTCGCGAAATGAACATCAGATCAAAAAACTGTAAAATATATTTATTCAATATTTTTGAAAAATCTATCGAATGGCAGTAAACACGACCCCCACGGAGGTGGGGGGGGGGGTTACTTTAAAATCTTAAATGGGAACCCTCATTTTTTATTGCAGATTTGGATTCCTTACGAAAAAATAAGTAAATTTTATTTGAAGTGTTTTTTCGAATTATGGACAGACGGCGTTATAATCGGAAAAAACCATTGTTGGAAATGGAAAATTAAATTAAAAAATGGCAAGCGCCCACTAAAATGGAAAATTTTACTTAACTTTTTTTGGTTTTAGGACCTACCCTTCACAACCCAATAGGTCCCCAAAGCGCTCGAGTGACTGCACATTTAGCATACTTTGCTCCCCTGCCATAAGGAGCAATCCTGATTATTAAACGCCTGATAGGTATTGTGAAGGTGTTTATGCAATTTAATATCCGCTGCCAAATAAATTCGTCTGTTTAGTAAACTCAACAATATTAAAATATGTATTAATATTATTTTATTCTAAGCTATTTAGTCACTATTTATTTTACGTGTATAACCCTTTATACAGTGCATTCATAAAATGTGGAAACGGTCTATTATCTCATGACTTAATTATTTTCAGAGTTAAAGCTCTGACAGGTCGATTTTTATTTTAAAATTTTGATTTTTTGACGTATATCCCATAATCGTGACATCGATTTCGGCGTGATGACGTCATCGATGATTTTTTAAATGAGAATAGGGGTCGTGTGGTAGCTCATTTGAAAAATGATTCAATTATCTATTCAGTAATATAAACATTCACATCATTATTTATACCGGGTGGCCAAAAGAATAATTTTTGAAACTGTCCTTCCGTCCTTTTCCTAGACAAGAGAAGGTAAATACGTGGCCAGTGTCCTTTATTTGCTTTCTTCTATATTCGTAGTCTCTGTGCTTATATATTGTAAAAGCCAGAGATACGGGATGCAACCAGAACTCAATTTATTAACGAAAAGTCTTGGATTTAAAATATTGTTTATTATTTTTATTTCAATTATTTTAATTGTTTAAATGTAGTAAACTTTGTATCTAGGGGTTGTCCTCTTCCTCGTATTACGAGAGATGTCGCTGTTTTTGCGTCTTAAAGGTGAAATCATTGCATCGCGATCTTTTCCCTTAAATATACAGGGTGTTGATATTTGGTTTAGAGATGTGACTGCATAGCTCCAATGAAGACGCATAGATGCAGAAATAGCCAATCTGGAGATGGTGGACCAACTCTGGATCAAATAAAACAAAAACTGCCTTTACCTTTTACCTTTACCACCTTCATAAGTTTTGAATTAAATTATTTATTGCCGCAAAAAGAATATACGTAATTTATTTAACTCAAAATACATTTTACTGCTGTCAAAAAAGATAAAAAAATGTTTATTTGACAAATAAACATTGCTTTTCGCTTAAATTCAATTTTCAAACTGTCAAGAGGCGGGTGTGTGGCTGTTTGACATTTAGTTTAAGAGAAAAGCAATGTTTATTTATGAAATAAACATTTTTTTTATTATATGTGGCATCAGTCAAATGTATTTTAAGTTAAATAAATTATGTACATACATTTTTCTTTTTGCGTCAATTATTTTAATTTAAAAATTATATTTTGGTCACCCGGTATAAATAATGATGTTGATGTTTATATTACTGAATAGGGAATTTTCAAATGAGCTACCACACGACCCCTATTCCCATTTAAAAAATTATCGAATACGTCATTACGCCCAAGTCGAAGACGTAACTATTATGTACTATGGGTCAAAAAATCATAATTTAAAAATAAAAATCGACCTGTCAGAGCTTTAACTCTGAAAATATTTAAGACATGAGATAATAGACCGTTTCCACACTTTACGAATGCACTGTATAAGGGAGTAGGCGCAACGTCTAGGTTCAATGCTATTTAAATGATTTCATTTTTTTTCGGATCCTGAAAAAATTAATAAATATCTTTGAAAAATTTAAACACAGCATGAAATAATATATTATTACCGAGGGTCGAAAGTCTCTGAAAACGTCTATAATATCCTTTTTAATAAGCTACAGAGTTAAAAAAGAATTTAGTGTGATTTTTAATTTCAAATATTTGATTTAAAAGAAACTTTTTTTTTTATTCTAAGGGAAGTTCGGCCCTCGGTAATAATGTAGTCTTTCATTCTGCGTTTAAATTTTTTTAAAAGATGTACTTACAAGATATTTTCTAAACAATCAAAAATATTTTTTAACTTTAAATTTTCATATTGACCTAATAGAATACTTATATTATATGTTATAAGCAAGGCTTCACAAATAGTACGTTCTTTAACGGTAAAATATTTCAAAATCTCTAAATTTTAAAGAACCGCTTAGATTGACATGAAATTTGGTATACACATTACACATAGCTAATAAGTCAAAAAAAGTGATATTGTGCCATTATGTGCTTTTGCCCTGGGGTGAGTTTCACCCCTTCTCGGGGGTGAAAAAATATATGTCCAAAATAAGTTCGGAATTCGATAAACTGACTAATTCTAAGCAACTTTTGTTCTATAGTACAGAGTTTCTTCAATAAGTCAATACTTTTTGAGTTATTTGCGAGTGAATAAGTTAATTTTTCAACAAAATAACCACGTTTTTAGACGGTTTTTCGCAAATAACTCAAAGAGTAGTTATTTGGTCGAAAAAGATATTCTTAATAAAAATGTAACATAAAAAAGTGAAAAAAATGGTGAATATACGAATTCTGTATACCCAGTACTAGCAAAGTTGTAGCTAATGAAAAGTAGGTTCTTATTCGTCAAATTCCAAATCAAATAATTCATCGAGAAATAACCAAAAAACCGAACACTTTTGGGGAACACTCATCACAACTTTTTAAAGTGTTTATAAAAAGGTTTATTGTTGTTTTTTTAAAACACTTTTAACATTAAAAGTAAGTGAGTTGCGCTCAAAATATTGTTGGTCCCTTTTATTTTTTAGTAAAAAGAATCGCGAAAAGCACCCCCTAATTAGCATTTAAAATAAAATTAATAGTTACCGTTTCACAAGTTACTTTGCTTATTTATTCTTTATACGATCTGTAAGTTTCATCTTTTCAAAGTGCTTATTTTTGAATGGCTGTAGTTAAAATGGATTGAACGAGTTACTCATCCCAAGTGTATGCAAACTTTGAACAGACATAACATAACCAATTTTTGTCTAACAGGAAAACAAAAAGTCCAAAATATCCAGAAATGCAAAACGTTCATTTCATTACTCTTTGAGATTTTTGGTATTACTGATAATTTTTAAGTTATTTTGAAAAAAAGGATTTTTTTTTTAATTTTCAATTTTTTTCAGAAATAAGCACGTTGAATCAATGAAATTTACAGATCATATAAACACAATATAAATAAAACAACTTGTGAAGCGGTAACGATTAATTTTATTTAAGGTGTTAATTCCCGATTTTTTTTGCCAAATCAAAAGGGATTAACAGTATTTTGACCGTAACTTACGCACGCTTGATACTAGAATCTTTTTTTATAAAAATAGAAATAAATCTTTTTACTCTTTAAAAAGGTTGTGATGAGTTTTTTCCAAAAAGTGCTTCATTGGTTATTTCACGTTGAAATATATTTACTTGAAATTTGGCGAATATGAACCCATTTTTCTTTAGCTATAACTCTGCTTCTACTAGGTCAAGAGACTTCATGTATACACCAGTTTTTCCACTTTTTTCCAAGATATATTTTTGCGAAGAACAGTTTTTTCGATAAAATACTTACTTTTTTAATTATTTGCGAAAAATTGTCTAAAAACGTGTTTGTCTTATTAAAAAATGAACATATTCACTCGCAAATAATTCGAGAAATATTGACTTAGTGAAAAAAACTGTATAGAATAAAAGTTGATTAGAATTAGTCAGTTTATAGAATTCCGCAATTATTTTGGACATATTTTTTCACCCACGAGAAGGCGTGAAAGTCACACCCAGGGCAAAAGCACTCATCGGCACAATATCACATTTTTTCTCTGACATGTTGGCTATGCGTATGCCAAATTTCATGTCAATCCAAACGGTTCTTTAAAATTTACAGCAAAAACCGTCAACTAATGTACTAAAATATTCTGGAAAGCTTTTATAAAACAAAACTAAGTAATTTCTTATTTTGAAAAATACTCAAATTAGGCCAGGGTAATAAGACAAAAATATACCCTGTTCGTGACACTCGAGCAGCCAGGGTACTGAAGCGTTTTTTCGACAAGTAATATCTATAGGAACAAATTGTAACTATTTCCTGCGTAGGATCTGGCGGCCATTTTTATTTATAAACAATTAACTGTCAAAAAATGGCATTTTTCCCTTTTTTTTTCAAATCAATGGAAAACAGTAAAACCTATGATTTTTTTAGTACAAATTTCTTTGAGATTATGGAAAAAGCTTTAAAATGACATATTACAAAGTTTGATATACTCATTTATTGTTAATATAATTGCGAAAAAAGGTCGGAATTGCAAAAAAAAATATTTTCGCAATAACTGCTGTAAAAGTTAGTGTACAGGTTTGAATTTTTTGTCAAATGAGGGTTCTTTGGTGCTTAACATGTGATAAAAATTTCAAAGCGCTTCATTCAATTGTTTAAATTTTATTCGAATTGTTTATCTCAGTGAGCATTTTTTTTTGCACTAACATAAGTCAGAAAAAAATGACGTTAGAACCATTCCACAGATGTAAAATGGAAGAACATGAACTATATTTTCAACTTGGTTTAAAAAAAGCGAATAAAACATGCATTTATTAGTAATAAATAATTGTGCAAAAGTATCGTAAATCTTTCCTTATAAACTTTTTGAATAACTTTTTCCAAAAAAATAACTTTTTTACCCTGTTTTAAGTGCACAACTACCAAATAATGTTATTTATATAATAATTGATAAAAAATTGTAATAAATATATATAATTTCTTATATAACAAAATAAAAACTTTATAAGGAAAGATCTACGATACTTTTGCATAATTATTTATTACTAATAAAGGCATTTTTTATTCGCTTTTTTTAAACCAAGTTGAAAATATAGCTGATGCTCTTTCATTTGACACCTGTGGAATGGTTCTAACGTCATTTTTTTCTGACTTATGTTATTGTAAAAAAAATGCTCTCTGGGATAAACAATTTGAATAAAATTTAAACAATTGAATGAATCGCTTTGAAATTTTTATCACATATTAAGCACCAAAGAACCCTTATATGACAAAAATTTCAAAGCTGTACACTAATTTTTACAATAGATATTGCGAAATTCATTTTTTTTGCAATTCCGACCTTTTTTCGCAATTATAGTAACAATAAATGAGTATATCAAACTTTGTAATATGTCATTTTAAAGCTTTTTCATAAATAAGTAATATGTCATTTTTTTTATGTTGCTTTGTTGTAGTCCGTTGATTTTTGATAATTGTTTTTGGCTTTCGGAATCTCTAGCCCAGCAGTGAACGAGTGGTCTGAAAATCTCACCAGTGGACGGGTGGGGTCTATCAGGGCCCAAATTTAAATGCCGGCAAATTTCAGACAACATTCACATATGGTTTTTGTTTAATTATTCAAAAGCTATTAATATAAAGCGTTGAATTTTCTGCTTTGTCTAACCTTTATTAGCATACAAATTTCTAAGCTACACAAATTGGTTTAGAACAAAAAATAGAAAAATTCTCTGCACAAAATGCAAAAGTTTGAATTTTACCCTAAATTTTTCTCTGTGCACTCAGAGCAACATGCTACAATATGCTCCATACAAAACAAGGACAGACAGAATGTTCAAAATAACGCGTTTTTCGTCTTTTACAGCATTTGTAATTTCCTCTTTTATTGCTGACAACTTCTAATGGGCCAGATATATTTGATAGTCGCGACGATGACTGTCGTACCAATCGAGGCAAATGAAGGTCAAAGCTCCCCTTCACAGATTTTCTGGTCATATTTTATTCCTAAATCTTTTATATGTAGTATATTTTAGGTCAAAATCCGAAAAAACTGCATTACAAGTATACGAATCTCAACTTGTTATTATTTCTTATATTATTTAAACATCTCAAAACCGAACAATTTTGTTTAAAAATATCGCCATTAGTCGGAGTGAGCAATTATTGAAACGCAATGAAAAGATCATTTGTATAATATAACTAACCGTGACCCGTCAAAATGGCCCGGCCAAAACAGCCCCGTCAAAAAAGACCCGTCAAAACAGCACGAATATAAAATAGCCGCGACAAAATAGCCCGTAAACAAAATAGCCCCGACACAATAGATCGTACACAAAATAGCCGCGGTCAAGACAGCCCCGGCTAAAACAGCCCCGGCGAAAACACCCCCAATTAAAAGTTTCTCCTTTAACGGAGTACCATTTATTTTAAATAACAATTCTAATTGGGAAATAAACCTCAATTCAACTTAAAAGAAAAATTATTTTATTAACGTTTCGACTAATTCGGACGTCGTTGTCAAAATAACAAAATAATAAATTAAACAAAAATGTTGTTGCTTAGTAAAAAAAATTCTTCTAATAATTTAAGTTAATCTGACTCATTCACGTCGGCAATTCAGACATTTATTTTGCATTTTAAAGTAGAAGACTTTAAAATGATATTGCCAATATTTATGAGTTGCGTTCCTGGGACGACTTTATTGAAAGATAGTTCATTCGATTACATGAAATCAACTTTAACTTAAGAACATCCGTTACAAAAAAATCATAGCCTGTGATCCGTCTTTAAAAAGACAACAACACGCAATGGTGACAGTAAAATTCTCGTGTTAGTGAATCACGAGAAAAAACCAGGAATTTTTTTTCCTGGTTTTTCCTAACAGCAAGACATAGGCTTCGAGTTCTCTGAAAAGACAATTTTTCTTTAATGTGGTTAAGATAAACATCTGAATAGATGATAATTACCATTTCCGAAAAAATATATTTAAAAGGGATTATTTTTCATGATGAATTCTGAAGAGAGCCTTTTTGTCGGGACTATTTTGTCGGGGCTATTTTGTCTGCAGGCTATTTTGTCGGAGCTGTTTTGTGTGCGGGATATTATGTCGGGGCTATTTGGTCGGAGATTTTTCGACGGGGCTATTTTGACGGGGTACCATAATGAACATTTAAAATACAATCATTTTTCATTCTTGCATGGACTGTTAGACCATACCCGTCCACTCATGGGCTAGAATTGGTTGAATTAGTAAAAAATTTTCAATTTGGTGAATCGTCAACAGCAAGTTCGTCCTTAAAATTTAATTTAATGTGTCGGCATAAATCTGATAGCCTAATAAATACCAATTTTTTTTTTCAAATCCAGAACATTTAGTCCGGGAGGTAACGTCAAATTTCACGTGGCCAAAATTTGAGTATTTTGGCGTGGCTGTTTTTTATATAGACAATAGTTGTTCCAAACCTTATTAACAAATGTGTCAGCTGGCCCAAAATCGGGACATAAAATGAAAAAATACCAGGAAAATTAATATTAAAAATAATTACGTTTTATAAAAAATAACTTTTAATACTACCACGTTTTAATTATTTATAAGACACAATATAAAAAGGTATTATAAAAACAATTATTCTCCAAATAAAAATGACAATTTTAAAAACAAAAAGAGTTTCGACGCCAGGTAGACTAACCACTAGACCATAATTTATGTATGTAATGCACAGAGATAAATATTTGACATATAAGTTGTAGGGTTTTTCTCCATCTACTATAGTATTAGTTTTTTTTTTTTCTTAAAAGCCTCGGAGTCGTGCCAGCTGACAGATATTTTCGTTATCGCACGAGTATTATCTACCAAAATGAATTCATAGAATCCTTGCCAAAATCACCGTAGAAATTACACAATTACAAAATTACAAAATAGGGAACTTGCACATTTTTTTTTATTAGATAATAATGTTCAGTTTTGTTTAAAAATGAGATTTCCAAAATTTCACTCTTCAAAAACTCGTAATAACTTAGAAATATGTATTTAAAGTCTTCTGCGGTATAAAATAGTTCAAACGGCCCGTGACGTCACATAGTTTTGCATTAGTTTTGATTATAGTTATATGTCGCTGTGTCTAGGTACACGCTAACGTGTACGCAAATAAAAAAGTTAGGTAGAGGCGAATTAAACTTCATCAAGCCAGTGACGTCATTATTTAGCTTGCGCAGTGACTATACATTTTGGTACATGCTATTTTGATATGTTTAGTGTTTGTTTGATAGAAAAATATTTGTTAAGGGAAGGGAAGCAGCACTATTCAGATGTTTTAAACTTAATTGTAATAAACCAATGTCTATATATAAAACTATATATTTAGGTTAGCAAAATAATTTAATGTATTTAGTTGGCATGACATGTAGGTAAAAACTATTGTTAAAATAATTTTTATACGTAAGTGAATTATTATAATCAACTATTCTAAATGCAAAATAAGCCACAATTTAAATAAAAAAATTATTTTATTAACGTTTCGACGTCCAAATCGGATGTCATTGTCAAAATACAAAAATTAGTCAGATTAAATAAAGTATTAGAAAAAATTTTTTACTAACCAACAACATTTTTGTTTAATTTAATAATATTTTGTATTTTGACAACGACATCCGGTTTAGACGGCGAAACGTTAATAAAATCAATTTTTTAGTTAAATTGTGGCTTAGTTCTCATTTAAAATAGTTGATTACAAAAATGCCACAAGGATAATAGCTTCAGAACAAGTTAATTATTATTGTGAAAGCTTTAGGTCTTCCTTTTATTTTAATCTTGGACGGTAATACTATTTCATTTATAACTAAAAAATATATATTAATTTATAGTCTCTTATCTTTTTCGTACTGTTTTAAAATGTTCTTAAACTCGTTAAAAGAACTAAATAATTGTCCACACTCCATAGTTAATTTAAAAACAAACACTAAACAAATAAAAAATAAGAAATCACTGACACTCTAACTTTTTATTTGCGTACACGTTAGCGTATACCTAGACACAACCTTATATTTAGGTATATTATTCTTCTCCTTCTTTAGTTTATTGGCCTCCACCTACTTGGGTATTTGGCCAGCTAATCGTCGTGGAATAAGTCAAACATATTTATATTCTAATGATATTGATCGTATGTCATTGTAATAATATATACCAGTTTGTTAAAATTGGAGTTTTATACGGTTTTTGAAGGAAAGGAACGAAGGTTTACTATTGAAAATAAAACCATTTTGTAAAAGTACACATTTTCTATGAATAGTTCAAATGATCAAAAACACTTGTAACGTCACATAAATATATTTTCTACTGACGTTTATAAGGTCTCATTTAAAATTCTGTTTACTTTATTGGAAAAATGTAAATGTACAACCCAGTGACGTCACGACGCGTTTTGGGCCACCTGTTTTAATTTGAATTTTTAATCGTCTTTAGAGGCCAAACGAAAGACAAACAAAACTTTTTTATCTTTGATACATGTTTTAAATTATGTTCTGTTGTGATTTATAACATTTTTTTCGAATTTAAAAATTTATGCAAGTTCCCTATTAAGTGACCTTACCTCCCAGACTGCATAATTGTAAAAACCTGCTGTTACTTTTGCGTTGAACTTGTTTTTATAGTACATGTTTTAGCCATTTACTCGAATATGAACTTTAGTTGCATTATAAGTTATAAAATTCTGTACTTTTTGACACGAGAGCGACAAGCAAACTATTAAAAGCAAGATTAAATTTTTAATTACTTTGTTTGATAATAAATTGTGACAAAGTTAATTTGGAACGCTGTTCTAAAAAACTTACTATATTATAGTCTAGTATATTAAATACAGTCGATAGCAGGTGCTGTATTTAAAAATCGATTTATTACGGTGCTTTTAGTGCTAAATGCCCTGGTCTAATTTAGGAGTTTAAAAGGAGGACAAACCTTTGTTGGGACTCCTTCTAAACTCCTAAGTTATACCAGGGCACTTAGCACTAAAAGCACCGTAATGAATCGATTTTTAAATACAGCTTCTGTCGACTTGCAACTTTTTGAATTGTGTTCATGATGAAGTCAAGAAAAAGTCTACTATACAGGGTGTCCCGAAAAGATTGGTCATAAATTATACCACAGGGAGTAAATTGTATCACAGATTCTGGGGTCAAAAATAGGTTGATTGAACCTCACCTATATACAATAGTGCACACAAAAAAAGTTAAGAGTCTTTGAATTTTTAAAATGAAAATCGATTTTTTTTTCATATATCGAAAACTCTTGGAGATTTTTTGTTGAAAAATTTAATGGCAGCAACATCGTAAAACAAAATTAAAGTGAAATTTGTGCACCCCAAAAAAATTTATGGGGGTTTTGTTCCTTACACCCCCCAAACTGTTGTGTACGTTAGATTATTGTTGTGGCACCGTTAGTTAAACAAAATGTTTTTAAAACTTTTTTGGCTCTTAGTACTTTTTTGTTAAGCCAGTGTTTATCGAGATACTTTGAATATTTGTCGAATCCACCACATATTTGTGTATGGTTGAGTATGATTATAGACACTGTTAATAATCTGAAAAGTTATTTATAACTTACTTTTAGGTATATTTTGAAAAAGAAGACACATCTCGATAAAATGTGACTATCAAAAAAAGACTAAGAGGCAAAAAAGTTTTAAAAACACTGTGTTTAACTAATGGTACTACAATAATAGTTTAGTTGGAACGTACACAAAATTTGGGGGGTTTAAAAAACAAAACCACCATAAAATTTTGATGTAAATATATTAAACAAAAAGCCGCATCTCGATAAAAAAGACTTATCGAAAAAATACTTGGAGGCAAAAAAGATTTAAAAACTAATGGTACCACAATAATGAATTAATTGGAAGGTACACAATAGTTTTGGGGGGGGTGGGTTTAAGGCAACAAAATCCCCATAAAATTCTATAGGGTGGACAAATTTTACTACAATTTTGTTTCAAGATGTTCCTGCCATAAGAATGATCCATGTCCATTTTCAATAAAATATCTCTCTAATAGTTTTCGATATATTGAAAAAAAATCGATTTTCATTTTGTAACTTCAAAGGGCTGTAACTTTTTTTATGAGAACATTTGAACTAAGATAAATAGGTTCAACCGAACTATTTTTGACCCCAGAATATGTGGTATAATTTATGACCAATCTTTTCGGGACACCCTGTATGAAAATGGATATAAAAGCAAAATTTTTGCTTTACAAAAAAGTGCATAAATTGCACCCAAAATTGCATATAGACAAGGCGAAAACGGCGGGTCCGTTGGGGAAAATATTCCCATGAGACTTTTTTGCATAATCACATTCGTGAGACATCCCAGAATAAGGTTCAAGAAGTGGCCCACGTGAAAAGTGGTTCAATTTTTTTAACAATTTTTTTTAATCAAATTGCAAAAATCAATATTTTTGGCTCGGAAAATTTTAGCTTTTTGGACCATTCTGAACAAAAAAGGTCTCTTATAATTTTTCTCTAAAGTTGATATTTTTCGAGTTAAAAGCAATTTAAAATTTGAAAAACGCGAAAATTACCCTTTTTAAGACTTAATAACTCGGTTAAAATTATTATTATTGAAAGTTAGAAAGTGACTAAATCCAAAGTTAAAGCATCCGCTACATGGTCCTGAAGAAATCTGTGTTATAAATTTATTATTAAGCTGTTATTTTAATTAATAACAATGGGCGGTTAGATCGTATTGACACGGCTGTAAATATGTGAGTGCAAGTAAGATGCACAAATGGGACTGCCGGAATGGCATCTCTCTCGCACTCAGCATTTACGGCCGCCTAAGGCATGCATGGCGCTCATTATTATTACTTAAAAATAACCCCTTAGTAATAAAATAATGACAAAAATTTCTTCAGGATCTTGTAGGGGGGGCATTAAACTTTGATTTAGTCACTTTCTGACTTTCATAGTAATAACTTTTAACCGAGTTATTAAGCGTTGAAAATCGCCATTTTTCGTTTCTTTCAATTTTAAATTGCTTATAACTCAAAAACGATCAACTTTAGGGAAAAATTATAAGAAACCTTTTTATCCAGAATGGTCCAAAAAACCTAAAAAAAATTGCCCAGGAAAAAAATATAGATTTTTGCAATTTGATTAAAAAAAAATGTTAAAAAAAAATTGGAACCACTTTTCACGTGGGCGACTTCTTGAATTCTGGGATGTCTCACGTGTGTGATTATGCAAAAAAATCTTACGGGAATATTTTTCCCAACGAACCCGCCGTTTTCGCCTTGTCTAATAGACATATCAAAATAAGTAAATTAAGGGCCAAATTTTGTTACTCGGGGGCTTTTGGGGTCGCTGAATACAACTACGCCATCAGAACTGATCCGCGTAGAACCTGGTGCCAGGGCCTAGAGGTTAGAAGTTCATCGGCACTAAACTGATGCAAACAGATTACTTGGAGGTTTTTGGAGTCGTTGAATACGAATACCAAGCACTAAATAGAGGATTCTTTAATAATAAAGAAATATCAACAAAGACCAAGATGACAATATACAAAACAATATATAGACCTACGGTGACATATGGGACAAAAAACTGGATCTTAAACAAAATATATCAGAGTAAAATTCAGGCAGCAGAGATGAAATACCTTAGAAAAACGATCGGAGTAAGAAAAACAGATAGAGTAAGAAATGAGAAAATAAGAGAAAGACTCAAGATCAAACCGATACTCGACACAATTAAGGAGAAAAGATTGACATGGTTCGGCCATCTGATCCGGATGGACAATAACAGACAAGTGAAAAGAGTGTGGAAAGCAAAACCAATAAGGAAGAACAGAAGAGGACGACCCATTAAGGAATGGTATAGTGACATCTCTCAGATACTACAAAGTAAGGAGAAAACTTGGTAAGAAGCAACACAAATGGCAGCCAATAGGAAGGAATGGAGAAAGTTTATTAAGAGCTAGACGCAACTCCGGATACCTAATTAACATTGAATGAATGGCCCAACACCGAAAGGTGTCAATGGGTCTACTGATTAAGTAAGTAAGTGAATAAGAATACGCCATCAAATCGGACCCCAGAGCACATAGTGGCTTGTGTCACTGCTTAGAAACGTTATATTCTGGAGTTTAGAGAGTTTTCGGCATTAAATTTATGCAATTAGATTACTCGGGGAGCTTTTGGGGATCCTGAAAATGAATATGCCATCAAAGCGACAGCCAGAGCATCTGGTGTCTAGAATTAAATCATCTAGGGTTTCGAGTGATTTCGACACTAAATTGATGGAAAAAGATTACACTATGAGTTTATAGAGCTGCTGAATAAGAATGCACCATCATAACTGACTCTTGGAGAACCCGGTTCTCAAGCTCACCTAAATAACGTCATCTTCTGAAGTTTCGAAGGATTTCGGCGTTGAATGCATGCAAATAGATTACAGCGCATTTTTGGGGCCGCTTAATTCGAATACGCCATCAAAAGTGACCCCTGGACCACCTGGTGCCCAATGTCACTGCTAAGATATGTTATCCTCTGGAGTTTGAATGATTTTAATGCCGACAACCATCGAAACTCCAGATGACGTGCCTTAGCACTGAACATGGACACCAGGTGCTTTGGTGGTCGTTTCCGATAGCGTATTCGTCTTCAGAGACCACAAAGACACCTGAGTAATAACATCTGGCCCTTAATACAACTATTTTGACATATTTATGCACTTTTGGATGCATTTTATATCGTAGATTTTTTTCTTGATCATCCTTCAAATAATCCAAAAGTTTCAAATTTCTAGGTGCTGTATTTAAAAAACTATTTATTTTGTGCCAAATGCCCTGGTCTAAATCTATAAATATGAAGTTTTTGTCTTTCTCGCTGCTTTGGTAAAATTTTAGAACGTAAAAATTTCATAATTTAAAAATTGGTCACATGGCATTGCATTGGCGGACCCTACTTAGTTAACCCCACATAAGCGCTTCAAATTAGTTCTTGATACTAAAATTTCACGGGCTTAGACACGGATAATAAAAAAGTTGTAAAAAGTTATTTGGAGGAGTTTTTCAGTTTTTACTTTGTAAATGTAGCAATGCTTTAAGTTCAGTAAATAGCATCGTTTTATGTGTTTAAAAATAGGATTGTCAATAAAGTACCAAAAAGGACCCATTAAGGCCATAGTACATGACATTTCAACATATTTATGAAGTTAAAATAAACAAATTAAAATAAAATTGTCTCTATATAAATACAACTTAATAATATTTAATTTATTTATTTTGATTTTTTTTCGGCCACACTAACGTCAGAACGTGTATGTATCGATCTGTAAATTGGTGCCGAAATTTGTAATTATTACTGTAAATACTAGTTACTAAAATTAGTTTTTGCTCAAATAGTGACTAATAACAATTGTGTTACGTGTTAATCATCAAGAACAAGCTGTAACTTCGGTCAGTAAGAGATTTTTTACTTAATAATCTTCCAACTTAAGCACATTCAGTGTCAAACTGTCCAAACTGTTCAGTAACAAAAATTGCTTTTCACTGTTGCTATCCCGTCCCAACAGACGCCAACGGTTAGGCAACCAGTATTCCAGTGACGTATCGGTTATCACTTATTTCCAGACATCCAAAGCGTTAATATAAACAAATTCAAGTTACTTTTGACTACATGAGTAACAATTTAAATCAATGTTCCCCCACTGTTAGCAACACCACGTCTGGACCCAATTCTTCGATTAATCTTACTAGTCCATATGCAACTGCTACTATGACTAAACAACATCCGAAGTATCCCAAGAAGACCGAAGCAATTTTAATTCATGCAGAACCAAATTTAATGCTACTCGACTATATTAAGGCCATAGGTAATATTGTTAATCCGAAAAACATCTGCTTCACCTCAATAATTTCCAATAACCGAATCTGTATCTACCTCAGAAATTCTGAACTCGTCGATCAAATTATAACTGAACATCCTACAATTAAAATAAATACAGTTGAACTACCAGTACGGAGACTAGTAACCCCAGCTATTATCTCCAGCGTTTGTCCATCAATCCCACACGACATAGACCCTACATAGACACGACATAAAAGCTGGAATCCACGGTGATGAATTTACTCATATTATGAGTTTCAGAAGATAAGTATATGTTACTCCATCCACAGAAACCTTTGAGCTCCAAACTTCACTAATAATCCCTTTTGACAACAGCTCTCACAGAATATTTCTCTCTACGTATAAAATGGTTTGTTTTCTATGCAAACAACAAGGTCACACAGCAAATAATTGTCAAAATCTTCCTATAAATCCTTCACTAAATGAACAATCGTTCCCTACTGAACCCATTCCCACTTTCCCAATATAAAATTATGACACACTTTCAAACCCAACAAATAATCTATATCTTAGTCAACACATAAATGCAGTCGATGTTCCCATTACTTCCATAACCACAAATAATGATTTTCTTCCCCCATGCACCAGTCAGAAACGAAGTGGTTCTGACATCAGTGATACAAGCTTTTTAGAAACACAAACTTCTAAAAATACACCCACTAAAATCAATGAAATGCCCACACCAGATGTAATTGTTCCCACTAAGCATAAAGCCAAAAGATCTAAGAATGACTCCCCCGATAAGTCTAAATTAACTAATTCCGCAATTCACACTATCCAAAATCTTTTTCAAGAAAATCCACACTCATTTTCCCTTCCTGTTGAATATTTCCTAGCCTTCCTTGAAAATACATTCGACAGTGATAATCCCTTGCACGAAGCACAGGAGTTCACTCAAAATGTCTAGGTACTCCTTGACGATATGTCAAAAATGTACCCCTCACTTGAAGACAGAACAGCGAAAAATAGATTCACAAGAGTCTATAAGAAAATTAAAAAACAGTTAAATATAGACAACACAGAAATAGAAAGTACAGCATCTCAATCAACCAATAATGATAACGATTATCTCTCAGACTCTTCCTTGACTACCTAAAGCCATTACTTTCACGCTAGTTCGGTGGAATTGCGATGGGTTTTACCCTCGCTTAGAACGCATACAACAGCTAATCAACAGTACAGAAGCCGATATCATTTGCTTTCAAGAAACTAATTTTAAATACTCTCATAAACTATCAACTTCATAACCTAATTAGTTTCTTAAAAGACAGTCAATTATTTAACACAATATTATGATCTTTTGTCTTTATAATCTCTACCTGTTATTCAAAATTCAATGATTAAAAATTAATCATTATATGTAATTAATAATTGTTGTAATAATTAGTTGTACGTCTCTATAGTATCCAATGATTGTATATCCAATTTTTATTTCTTCATAATTTTTACGTAATGTTATTTAAGATTTAGAAATTAACTGTTATAACAATTAGTTTTAAGTCCTTATTATAATTTATTATTGTATAACCAATATTGTTTGTGTCAATGGCCATTGCTGCCGAGACACATAAATTTAAATAAAAAAAATTATTTATTTAGGATTTAGGGAAACATCAAAATTTTTTATGTAGAAAATCAAATTAGCCCTTTAGACCCGCTGCTGGTACTCTTGTGTGATGTGCTTGGTGGATTTGAACCTATAATAATATGGACGGATTGCACCTAGTCAAAATATACGCACATCCACAATGTAAAGTTGTGATACGGTTAAGGTCTGACCAGGTCTTCCGAGGTAAGTCAAATCCAGGGCATTCCTCTGTGATGCAAAGTATAATTGTTGTATTTTGTTCAGTTCATTTGATGATCATATTGAGTCTGAGGGCTTCAGCCATTTATATGGCTTCTGTAGAGAATTTTCTGGAAAGCAGTCGACTTTTGGTTGCACCTTCTCTATAGATATTTTATACGGTTTAGTAAAAAGGTTGAGTCAGCGAATGTGTGGTAGTGGAATGTCGTATAGCACGGGTAGCCAGTGGGTTAGTGTGGATTTGATTACTCCAGCAATCATTTTTATCACGCCCAGATGGATGATGTTACTAGTATGATATATATGCCAAAAAATCGTAAATTAAAAATAAAAATTAACCTGCTTCCGGATTTACTTTTAAAATCACCCAGTCATGAAAAAATGAATTTATTCCAACTTTTATGTGCTCATTGTATATAAATTAAGACAACAGATAAATACATATGTACGCACACATACTGGCAGTAATAAACGCTCTTATGTCTGCAAACACATGCAAATGTATGCAGTCTGTGATTATGCAATGTTAACGTGTTGTAATTACAGGCCGCTACAATAGGTTTCTTCTCTAGTCTTCAATAACATGATTTATTGCTCAAATTATGATAATGGCGATTTGATTGGATAGACGGAAAATGTTGTGTATCTAGGTTTCATCTCTTTTTATTTCACAATGTCTTATGTTTTTTATCTTTTACGTTATTTTGCCGGTTATTAGCGCGCTTATACCTATACATAAAATTATTTTATTCGACTTATATTATAAATAATAACAGTACTCGTGCGACCCATTCCAACATTATGTCGCCATAGCATTTACGTTAACAAAATACTAACTACAATAATTCTGCTTCACCAGGGTTCTGTTTATACAGGGTGTCCCGAAAAAATTGGTCATAAATTATACCACAGATTTTGGCGTCAAAAATAGGTTGATTGAACCTCACTTACCCATATACAATAGTGCACACAAAAAAAGTTATAGCCCTTTGAAATTACAAAATAAAAATTAATTTTTTTTCATATATCGAAAACTCCTAGAGATTTTTTATTAAAAATGGACATGTGTAACTCTTATGGCAGCAACATCTTAAAAAAAAAATTAAGTGAAATTTGTGCAGCCCATAAAAATTTTATGGGGGTTTGGTTCCTTTAAACCCCCCCAAACTTTTGTGTACGTTCCAATTAAATTATTATTGTGGCACCATTAGTTAAACACAATATTTTTAAAACTTTTTTGCCTCTCAGTATTTTTCGATAAGCCAGTCTTTATCGAGATATTTTGAATCATTTTCGAATCCACCACATATTAAGTATGATTATAGAGACCTGTTAATAATCTGAAAATTTATTTATAATTTACATTTTTAGACATATTTTTAAAAAGAAGCCACATCTCGATAAAAGGTGACTTGTCAAAAAAAGACTAAGTGGCAAAAAAGTGTTAAAAATACTGTGTTTAACTAATGGTACCACAATAATAGCTTAATTGGAACGTACACAAACATTTGGGTGCTTTAAAGGAACAAAACCCCCATAAAATTTTTATGCAAATATATTAAAAAAGAAGCCACATCTCGATAACAACTGGCTTATAGAAAAAATACTAAGAGACAAAAAAGTTTTAGAAACGTTGTGTTTAACTAATGGTACCACAATAATGAATTAATTGGAACGTACACAAAAGTTTGGGGGGGTTTAAGAAACAAAACCCCCATAAAATTTTTATGGGCTGGACAAACTTCGCTATAATTTTGTTTTAAGATGCTCCTGCCATAAGAATGATACATGTCCATTTTCAATAAAAAATCTCTAATAGTTTTCGATATATTGAAAAAAATCGATTTTTATTTTGTAAATTCAAAGGGCTGTAACTTTTTTTATGAGCACATTTGTACTAAGGTAAGTTAGCTTCAATCGAACTATTTTTAACCCCAGAATGTGTGGTATAATTTATGACCAATCTTTTCGGTACACCCTGTATACTACTCTAAACAAAAACAAGCATGACATTCCAATGTTACTGAATACGAGAGTTTATAATTAACTTTGAGTTAGGTTAATACTCTTTTTATTCGGAATCAAGTGTAAAACATATTTTCAAAAACCTCAAAAAGATTGGACAATAATTCCCTGATTTTTCGTAAGAGCAATGGTCTACAAGAAAATTGAAATTTTGGGTTAGCTTATTATCTACCTATATTTGGTAAATAAAAACTCTACAGAGTTCATCAGTCGTTTATGTCGAGGAAAAGAATGTAAATTAAAATTTTAGTTAAAATTTAAACAGCCATTAAATAAAAAATGGAAATATTTGTCTTTATCTGCCGAAATATTTGTCATGTGAATTTACTGCTCCTCTGACTTTTAATAGTCTATTACAAAGTCAATCTACACCTCGTTTAATTCTTCCCTTCCCTAATTAATGTTCCAAAGATAAATATGAATAACCTTGCCGATTAAAACAAACAGTAACTTTGGGAACATTGCAGTTCATAGACCCCACGGCTTCAAATATTTGTCTTTCTCTTTTACTTACGACCGATATAATCTAGTTACTCGCAAGAACAAAACGTTAGCCTGGAAAAAAATAATTCCCTTTAGAATCCTGTTATAATAATTGGGAAATTCATGTATGCTTTTCTCATTTTTTTATTATTCCAAACACCTTCTTTCCATCCGCCTTCTTCCCATCCATTTTAAAAATTCATAGTACACACTACACAAGCAATGTTTTTTAAAATTCGCACTACTGGGAAAAAGTCAGTGTCGGATTCTAAACAAAACTTTCATACAAAAAGTTTGTAAAAAAGTTTGTTTTTATAAATTGTAGTGGAGTCAAGATATAACGAAAATAGTCTTAAAACCAGTGAACCCTCCGAGTAACGGTCTTCGTGTAAGGCTAGAAATTTGTATGGTGATAATTCAAAGCACACCAAGGCTAAAAACCATGACCTGGCAGGCATCAGCCCTACACGTGTATCTACCAGGTGAATCGAAAAGTGCATAGTTTAGGGGGTAAAATAAAGTTTCTCCTGTAAAGTTTAAATTTAAGTATGTGTTTGAGTAGGTCAATTAGAAACAAGCTGAAAATGCGGGCATTATCATAACGAAAACTGTGTTTATTTACGTATTTTAATTCATAATATTTATGGAAAATTGCTATTATGAAAAGTAGTTTAGAATTATTAATTATGTTTTAATGTGCAATTATATCATCATAATTTAAATGTTATGAACTATAAAGGTAGTTTACTCTTGATCGAAATTCATATTTTTTATATACGTCGTATAAAATTAATAAAATTTTATATATGACGGTTGCATCATAAATCTTGGAATATGAAGAGCTTTTTATGAAGAATAACTTTTCTTCGGCAAATTAAAAATAAAAGAGTTATAAATGAAAATGTTGTTGGTATCCATAATTTGAGAAAAATCTTCAATTTTTTTTTTCGTTAGAAGGATGTAATGGCACATATCAGACCATAATTTTTTATACCAAACAATATTATTTCATATACTGTCGGTTTGCTAAAACTCAGACACAACTGGCTAGTGATTTTAGTAAATAATTTTGCCAATTTGGCAAAAAAAAAAATGATTACTAATTAGTTAATAATTGCTAAGTAATTAGTAATTTTGCCAATTTTGGCAAAACTCGCAAAAAACAAAAAAATTACCTAATAAAATCACTAGCCAGTTGTGTCGAGTTTAGCGAACCGACCATATTTTAATTTCACAGCAAATGGAACAGTCCATTTATCATAAAGGGGAGGCCGTATAGTCGTATAAATCTTTTTAAAGCTGTTGATAAATTATTGCTTTTAGAATATACTCAAATTGTATTTTTGAACATCTTATTTATTTTATATAATAATTAAATTCACTAACAAATGTCATTGATGATTTATTAATACTTAATTTAAAATTTAGTTTGACATTCACGAAATGTCAAACTCAAATGTAAATAACCTATGCTTTGCTTAACAAATCGAAATTAAAAAATTTGCCTACTTAATAGCAACGATTTCAGCTGGACGTGTAGTGTGACGGCAGAAAATAAAACGATTGTGACGTCACATTTTACACTTTGATGTCGATTATCTCGAAAACGGTTAGAAATATCGAAATGCCGTTTTCAGATTTGGATTCAGAAGAAAAAACTACATAAGAATCCATCGATAAATCTGATCTGTGTATTGCAGGAGCGGCAACGCAATAACACACACACTTTTGAATTTATAAAAGAAATGTTTTCGTTGAAAATGTGTACAATAACAGGCGATTCTGAACAGCATATGACCTTGCCAGGCGAGGGGAAAAATTAGCGTTTTTTCTAAAATTACTTTTTTTTGTATCGAACAAAGTTTTTTTTAGATTTTTTGAATCATTCCAAACGGAACAGGTCTTTAGTGACTTTTCTATTAGGTTAACAGTTTTTGACATGTAAGTGATTAAAAATTTAAAAATTGCGAAATCGGCCATTTTTGACCCTGAATGGGACATTTAACTCAAAATTTCAATGTTGCCAAGGTAGGTAGATATTCTCGAAATACCGATTGATTAAATCCCGAAGAGTTTTTTCCAATACAATATCGAAAACCCCTTTGCTTTTAATTGCTAATCAAGCGGGTGCGACACTGTATATAAGAGTTTTGTTTGAGTGTAGTTTGAGTTTGCATAAATTCATTATCTCGAGAATAAGAAAATTTGAAAAGAAATCCTCAGACAAGTCGATTTTTATTTTTAAATTAGGACTTTTGCGATATATATAATACTAGTGACCTCATCCATCTGGGGGTGATGACGTAATCGATGTTTTTTTTTAAATGAGAGTAGGGGTGTGTGATAGCTCATTTGAAAGTTTATTTAATTCTCTATTCACTAATGTAAACATTAAAATAATTATTTATACAGGGCGTAAAATTTTTTTTTAAATTAATTTACATAAAAAGAAGAAAAATTTTTTTCACACCCTGTATAACTAATTAAATTAACGTTTATATTACTGAATAGAGAATAAGATAACGTTTTAAATGTGCTATCACGCGACCCCTACTCTGATTAAAAAAATCATCGATTACATCATCACGCCCAGATGGATAACGTCACTAGTATTATATCTATTCCAAAAAATCCAAATTTAAAAATTAAAATCGACGGGTCTGAGGATTTCTCTTCAAAGCCCATTCTCGAGATAATGAATTTATGCAAACTCAAACGTCCTCACTTATACTACAGTGTCGCGCCAGCTTGATTACCAATTAAAACACAAAGATGTTTTCGATATGATATTGCAAAAAACTCTTAGGGAATTCATCAATGAAGGGCTTAATGTGAAACAATGACAAGCCACACATGAGTTCAAAAAGAGTTAGTGTTATTCTTGGTTAAAGTAATAGTATAACAAGCCATTAACAAATTATCTCAGCCCTTAGTTAATAGATGGCAAGATAAATCTATGGTCACATTATTTCATAGGCCTAGTTTGTTCTAGTATCTCCTCGACATAATGACAAGCCACATCGAAATGGCGTACATGCGCGGAGGCCTTTCGAATAATTATTGAGTTCTGACGATTCTAGAAAGAAAAATAGCAAAGTTGACTTGACATTCGATGACAGTGACCTTGACCCTGACTATGTACAATCTAGAAGTGACACAAGTAGTGAAAATCCAGCGATATGTAATTTTTTCCTAAATGTGGCTTGTCACATTATTACCATTCAAGATTAATGTAGTGGCTTATTATATTATTGTATTTGGTTGTAGGATAATGAACAAAGTCCGTCAATAAAAACCAAACACACCCGTCAAAAATTCCAACAAGTTGATGGAGACAAAGAAATAAACACTGTTTAACACCTATAGGGTTGAAACCGACCCGAACTCAGTCAATAATTGAAAATTCTGAATCTACAATCTCTAAAATTTGGGTATTTATTATTAATGAAATAATGTAACAAGCCACATTTTTTTAAATAAAGGCTGTTTTTTCTCGAGTTTTCAAGTAATTTGATTAATATTGTTGTCAACTATAGTCCCATAGGGCATGATGCATCGAAGTATCTAAACTAAAACATTAAAAGTTGTTACTCGATTTTTTAATATTATTTTTATCATTCAAAATCAAATATCTCACTTTTACCTTTTTGAGGCTTGACATTGTTTCACATTAAGCCCTTCAATCGATGTTTAAAGAATATCTACCTACCTTGGCAACATTGAAATTTTCAGTTAAATGTCCGATTCATGATTAAAAATGGCTGATTTCGCAGATTTTAAATTTCATTTAAGAGAAAAGTCATTAAAGACCTGTTTTTTTGGGAAAGATTCAAAAATCCTAAAAGAACTTGCAAAACGATGCAAAAAAAATTAGGAAAAATCCCTAATCTTTCCCCTCGCTTCGCAAGGTCTTATGCTGCCCCGAATCGCCTGTCATTGTACACATTTCTTCTAAATGACTTACTAAAACACATACTTAAATTTAAACTTTAAAGTACAAAGTTTATTTTACCCCCTAAACTATGCTCTTTTTGATTCACCTGGTAGATACACGTGCAGGGCTGATGCCTGCCAAGTCATGGTTTTTAGTTTTGGTGTGCTATGAATTATCACTAGGTATACAAATTTCTAGCCTTTCAGGAAGATTGTTACTCGGAGGGTTCACTAGCTCTTAGACTAAAACATGCACTGTTTCGGAATAATTCAAACAAATATTTTTCTTAAAGTTTTTTGTTAGTTTATACCTGTGCATGCTAGTAAAAAGTTCTACTCACAGATTTTGCCGCTAATTGTTTATTAATGTTTAAAAACAATAACAATTGCTTTGTATAAATAATTTTAAAAATATCGTTGAATTCATCATTTTCTTTTGATCAAATATGTTTATATTTTGTTTTTCATTATACCGAATCCGAATATGGCATTACAATTTGAAAACTCTTATACAGAAGCTCCGATACAGTGTTTCTGCGTAGCTAGAAACCATATGGGAACCTTATTTATTATCAATTTTACGAAAAAAAGTTATTCTCCATAAAATACTCTGCATAGTATGTACTAGAAAATCTAAAACTCAACCATCAGATATCAAAGGATCCCGCAGACACCTTATGGGAAATGACTCGCTGACAAATGCTCTGAAACTTTGGATTCTGGTAGTCCTTGATTTATAGAACACAAGACTCAATGGGCCCATAGCTAAAAAAAAATCATGGTTTTAAGATATATAAACCTCTGAGGTTATACAGTGAGGAGGCCGCTTGAGTTGGAATAAATTCATTATCTCGAGGTTTTTTCCTGTTTTCAAAAAACAATAAAATGTATTTCGAATTAAACAAAATATATAAATTCTTTTTTTTTTCTCAAGTAATTTAATACAAAAAATTTTTTTGGGCATCCTGTATAAATAATTATATTAATTAAAATAAAAATGTATACAATAAAATGTATATAAAACAAAAATGTTTTATTCGGTTGAAATGCGAAGGCAAAACAATCTTACTTTTCAATTAGAATACGGAGTGCAGTCCAGTCCCTTCAATCGCGATTTTCGGCTCTTATTGGAGCCTTCATCGGAAGGAACGTAGGCACTGTTCTCCATATTTTAACTGATTCGCATCGAGAGGTTTTCCCACCCATTGCAACTGAAGTGATGATAGTAGGTGGCTAGCGCCATCTGGCATTGAAAGACGAAGTAGTTTTCAATCCTAATAGTAAATTATTAATATTGAAAATATTACTAAAATTTTTTTAAATTGAAAACTTATTGGTACACTTTCCTGGTGACACCTCCAAGACTTCTACAATTTGCAAGTCAAATGGATGCTGCAGTGAAGACGAGAGGGAAGGAATTCTACACTATGCAATTCACATCCCCCGTCTGCAGCTGGTAAAGTTCCAACGGAAAAATGCACCTAGTTACTCTACGGAGTAATTCGACTATAAAATAAAAATGTATACCATTTTTATTCCTTCTCTCTCGTCTTCACTGCAGCATCCATTTGACTTGCAAATTGTAGAAGTCTTGGAGGTGTCACCAGGAAAGTGTACCAATAAGTTTTCAATTTAAAAATCTTTTAGTAATATTTTTAATATTTTTAATACTAATAATTTACTATTAGGATTGAAAACTACTTCGTCTTTCAATGCCAGATGGCGCTAGCCACCTACTACCATCAGTTCAGTTGCAATGGGTGGAAAAACCTCTCGATGCGAATCACTTAAAATATGGACAACAGTGCCTACGTTCCTTCCCATGAAGGCTCCAATAAGAGCCGAAAATCGCGATTCAACGGACTGGACTGCACTCCGTATTCTAATTAAAAATTAAGATTTTTTTGCCTTCGCATTGCAACTGAATAAAATGGTATACATTTTTATTTTATAGTCGTATTACTCCGTAGAGTAACTAGGTGCATTTTTCTGTTGGAACTTTACCAGCTGCAGACGGGGGATGTGAATTGCATAGTGTAGAATTCCTTCCCTCTCGTCTTCACTGCAGCATCCATTTAACTTGCAAATTGTAGAAGTCGTGGAGGTGTCACCAGGAAAGTGTACCAATCAGTTTTCAATTTAAAAATCTTTTAGTAATATTTTTAAAATTTTCAATATTAATAATTTACTATTAGAATTGAAAACTACTTCGTCTGAATTATATTAATGTTTATATTAGTGAAAAGAGAATTAAATAACTTTTCGAATGAGATAACACACAGCATATATTCTCATTTAAAAAAATAATCCATTGCGTCATCACACCCAGATGGATGACGTCACTAGAATATTCCAAACAATTATATTTTAAAAACAAAAATCGACCTATTCCGGATTTATCTCCAGAGTCGCCTATTTTCGAGAATAGTACATTATATACCGCGGGACTGAAGTAGTACATTTAATCCTGAAGGTAAAGTTTATGGCCCGACCGCAGGGAGGGCCATAATTTACCTGAAGGATTAAATGTACTTCAGTCGCAAGGTATATACGATACTTTTCGTACTTCCGGTATGATTTTATTAATTATTTCAATAATTTCAATCAGTTTTTTCTCTCTTCAACTCATTTAATAAACTGTCTTTAAAATAAGTTACCATAGTAACATTGCGTTGTGACAGTTATAATTTAGAAACATTGTCATTACTAGTGTCATTGTAAAGAAACATTGTTATTGATAATTATTGGTATCATGAGTGAAGAAGGTGTATCTGATATTGATAAAAGAGCAGCCGAAGTAGGTGAAGAATTGTTACCACCGAAATCTAGAAAACTATACGAGCAGCAGTACGATGCTTTTAAAAAGTGGTGCCGCTTAAAAAATGTGAGACAACCTACTGAAAATGCGCTGTTAGTCTACTTCGATGATAAATCAAAAGCGGTTTGTGCCTCAACTCTCTGGGCACATTACTCAATGCTGAAATCGGTTATTAACATTAGAGAAGATATTGATATAAGTAAATTTCCAAAATTATTAGCTTTTTTGAAGAGAAGAAATGAGGGATTTAAGCCAAAGAAGTCAAGAATTCTCACGTCTGAGCAGGTAGATCAGTTCTTACGGGAGGCTCCGGATGATAAATATTTAATGCTTAAGGTAAATTTGGAAATTTGTTTATATTCAGAAATTTTAAGAAATCAATTTTTTTGTAGGTTGCACTTATTTTGGGCGTTGCGGGAGCTTGTCGTGGAAAAGAGTTGGTTGATTTAGAAATCGACGATGTGAGAGATTTGGGCGATTCCTTCCTAATTGCGATTAGAAACACCAAAAATAAAATTGACCGAAATTTTGTGATCAAAAATTCAGAAAACAGTGCCATCAGTTTTGTGGCGATATTTCGGAAATATGTGGCATTGCGAAAGACAGGGACAACTCATTCAAAATTTTTTGTTCAATACATCAACAAAGAATGTACTACGCGAGTAGTAGGAAAAAACATGTTTGGTACAATTCCACGGCAAATAGCAGCTTTCTTGAAATTAGAAAATGCGACGTCTTATACGGGACATTGTTTTAGACGCACATCTGCGTCTTTGTTAGCTGATTCGGGAGCAACAATAGACGTGCTGAAGAGACATGGAGGATGGAAATCCTCCAACGTGGCCGAGGGATATATTGAATCGTCTATTAAAAATAAACAAAAAATTTCAGATAAAATATTTGGTCAAGTCGCCGATTCGTCCACTATAGTTATGCCACAGTCCTCATTCTCGCTTCCTGTTTCCGCAGGATCTTCGAAACAAACACCAGTTCAATATGAAAAGGACCTATCTGTTACTCGTCAGTTACCTGCTGCATTAACCCAGGAAAGACTGGTCAATATGACGAACTGTCACAATATTAATTTGAATATTAACGTTAATTACCATTCTAATTAATTATATTTTTCAATAAAATATCCCTTAAATTCGTTTGTTTGTGATTTAATCGTTCCGGGAGTTTCGTCAATATTTAATCCCGGAGGGATTAAATGTGACACTTTAGTACCTGTCACAAGGGAGTGAAGTTGTCACTTTAGGCCCGGAAGTACGAAAAATAAATTTATTCCATCTCAAACGTCCTCCTCACTGTATAACCTCAGAGGCTTATATTTTAAAACCATTATCTTTTGGAGCTAAGGGATCATTTAGTCTTTTGTTCTGCACATCAAGGACTACCAGAACCTAAAATTTCAGAGCATTTTACAAAGAGTCATTTCCTATAAGATTTCTGCGGGGTCCTTTTCAATTTTATACAAGGTTGCTCAAAAATATGAATTTCGTTAAAGAGTAAAGTACCTTTGTATTCCAGAATAATAAAAATTGTTAATATAAAATGTTGTTTAAAATTAAAAACGATATTTTAATGTACAATTACATCCTTCTAATTAAAAAAAATTGATATCTCTTGATGGAATCTTATATAGCAATTTTGCTTAAAATATAAAAATTAATTTTGTATTGTTAAACAAAGCCATAAACAAATAGTGTTTGAACGTTTTGGCGCGTGCCCAATGCATGCGTTTTAATGCATGCTACGTAGAAATTGTCGGTTGGCAGGCTCTTTCATTTTCACATCACTTCAGCAATGAGAGCACATCACTTCAGCACAATGTGTTTATAGCTTTGTTTAACAATAAATAAATAATTTTTAGCAATGCAAATAATCAAAATCGGTATAATTTGACTTGAAATTTCAAATGCTGTAAGCGGAATTGCTATTTTATCTTTTAATCAAAAGTTTTTTGGGCTCAAAAATTCCAATTTTTCGTTTTTTTTAAGTTCAACTACGTTTATTCCCCCCCTCCCCCCAGCGATAATACTAATATGGCTGTATATTCGAATATACTAGATGGATTTTATTTTACAAACGCTCGTTTGAAAGGTATTAGAAACCCTTTCATTTGTCGTCTCCTACATTTTTTCCTCGTTTAGTTAAATAAATATTTGACAATTAGTTAAAAATCATAAAATTTTGTCGTCCCAAAATCCTAAAAATCATATTCTTTTCAGTCCTTTTAACATATAAAATACAACGTATCTTGTGCGTGTGCACTTTTGCAAGTTATTTTATTAAAAAGTTGACATTAGAAAAAGGAAATTGAGGTCTTTTGCCCTAAAATCGGTCCACTGAGCTAAGAGGTACGTATTGCTCTTCAAATATACGGTAAAGGTAAAAGGGGCTATTTGTGACCTTTTCTAGGGGTATATCTCAGGCCCAGATTCCCCATTAACCATACGCTACTAAAAATAACATACATATAGGTACTAAAATTCAGTAGCAATCTACGGACCCTCTCCCTCTACATATTAAAGTGATCGAAAATTACAAATATTGCTCGTATCTAGGTAGGTATATATTTTATAAAAGGCTAAAACCTAAAACGATTTTTTTATAAACTTCTAAAAATGTAATTTCATGTAGGCAG
The DNA here is from genome assembly GCF_917563875.1 of Diabrotica virgifera virgifera. Classification (NCBI taxonomy): domain Eukaryota; kingdom Metazoa; phylum Arthropoda; class Insecta; order Coleoptera; family Chrysomelidae; genus Diabrotica; species Diabrotica virgifera. The sequence continues at coordinate 269,829,725 of NC_065443.1, forward strand.
CTTAAATTGTTTTTAGTTCAATTTTTTGAATTAATTTAATATTTGAAATAATTATATAATGTAAATATCATTATAGTCCAAGTAATGAAGCTTAAAATAGGACAAAACTTCGCAATTTTTACAGAATGGATCGATTTGCTTGAAAATTTGAGAATTAATAGTGGATACTCCAAGGATCAAAATCTATAAAATGATGCTGAAAGGCGTTTTTACCATGGGGGTGGTTGCCACCCCATCTCGGGGGTGGAAATTTTTATTATATTTTGACCGCAAGAGTTTGTGAAAACATTCATTATAAGCAAAAAACGTTCTATACATTTTTTTGATAAAATTAATAGTTTCCGATTTATTCGCTATCGAAAGTGTTAGTTTTATATCGAAAAAATCAATATTTTTAATCAGTTTTTTGCTAATAACTCAAACAGTTTTCGTTTTATCAAAACAACTTTACTTAACGCAAATGTACCTTTTGAAAAAATAAACAAAACCGATTTTATTTATTTTCTTTAAGACCAATAGTAATCGAGCTATACTTTATTATATTATGTTGGCTCTTCTTCGTCACATGCTAAATAGTGTAGTTTCAAAGTCAAAGGACGGGAGAACTATGCATTTTTCGAGGATAAATTGTTGAAACTAATTTAAAGTATTTAAAAATATGTATCTCCAGAAATAAAAACAAAATCTCTAGCTAAAAAAATTAAGTGACGTCTAATAAAAAGGATGTCAGTCCCTATTTTTTCAGCAAAAAAATGATCGTAAACAACCCCCTAATCACCACCCTAATTAAAATTTGTCATTCACCTAATTTGATTGTCTTGATTTAGGTATTGTTAATAGGTTCTAGAAGTTTGATCGGCTTAGAATTATTAGTTTTTGAAAAAATTGAGTTAAAAGCGAATAACGAGATTTTGTATTTTGTTAAAAAATGCCTTTTTCTTCAGAATAGAAAGATTAGCATCAGAGGTATGAAATAGTATATTACTTTATGAGGCGGAGAAGCATGACTTTTCTTGACGTAATAGAGGGCAAGTCAAGAAAAGTCGCTTCTTTGCCGAATAAAGTATACTATTTTTTCTTCAAACGTAGCAATTTTCAACCATAAATAGTACAATTCATACGCCATTTTTACTCGTAAATTAACTGTGACAACTATCAAAGTCGTCTAGATGTTAGAAATTAAAATAATTAAGTCGTCGGTGGGATAAACCCTCATGATTCGCCAACATCGGTAATGATTGCTGAAAGTTGTGCTCGACCATCAGTATCATCAACAATTACCAATGCGTATCAAGAGTCGGGAACATTTTTACACGGTTTCAATTTTGAAAATGCCTCATTAACTAATTGTACTTCTAATATTACTATTGGGACCGTGCAAGTTCGGCAAAGCGACCCCTATTTCTATGCTCTGTACGTTTATTCCCACTTTTAATTATATTGGCCAATTATATTAGTCCTGGTTATTGGATAATTGTCAAGGCCATAGTCCAAAAAAAATAATAACAAGAAAAAATAAGATGCAGGTTATGTTATGCAAACGTAAACAATTGTATGTAGTAAATAAAATTAGTTATTAAAATGCAGTACTGCAAGCAAAATACAATTAATTAAATTTACCTTTATATAATAATTGCATATCATATCGATACAGTGGAGCAATATATAATTTTTCTGGTTCAATGACAGAAGGTATGAAATATACGTCAATTTGACAATTTCAATTGACAATATGAATTATTTAAGATAGTTGCAATATTTCTCCGCGACTCGCGCACGGTCGTTTCTCGTTTCCCTTCCAAGTACTTGCACACCGCGAATAAATAAAAATGATGTTTAATTGTTGTTAATGACATTTGTATTGTTGCTTTGTGACATGTTTCATATTGTTGCCATGACAACATTTTTCCCTCCGCCGTAAAGAAATGGGAAAAAAAACTGCTGCCGGCGGAGACATCAAACTTTGACAGGATCAAGTTAGATAAATAATGTCATCATTATTTGACGTTTGAAGAAAAAAATATTTAAATATAAAATTGTAGCTTATTTAATTTCCAAGAATTTGAATGGCAAAAATTTTTTTACGGCAAAAATTGAGTGAGCTATTGACAATTAAGACTTGTAATAACATGCAAGAACCACCTTTACCAACTCTTTCAAAGTTACCTCTTTTTGTGATTGAGGATTTTAAAAAGATTTAATATTTATAGGCTTATAGATCTTGTAATAACTTACAAAATTATTTTTCACCAAACTTTCTAAATAAAAAAAATAAACATTTACAGACAAAAATTCAATATATTTTTTTGAAAAAAAAAAAACAGGAGAAATCCAATTGGAAGCATAATAATATAAGTTGGCGGTGTTTTTATTCAGTGGCCTTATTCGTTCTTCTTTGTTTATGTATTATTAATATATTTTATAAATTTGACTGGCTTAGAATGATTAGTTTTTAAAAAACTGAAGTTCAAAGCAAATAACGAATCAAAAATGAATAACCATTTTCAATTTCTTTTTTCAAATAACGAATGTTTGCAATTTGGTAAAAAATGCCATTTTCTTCAGAATAGAACGATTAGCATCAGAGATACGAAAAAATTTTTAAATATGAAATTGTAGGTACTTTAATTCCCAAGAACGTGGTTTAATACAATTTGTTCTACGGCAAAAATTGAGTGAATCGTAAACGGGTATACCATAGAAAAACATTGATTTTTTAGATATAAAACTAACATATTCGATACCGAATAAATCAAAACTATTAATTTTATCAAGAAAATTTCTAGAATATTTTTTGCTTAGAATGAATGTTTTTATTAAGTTTTGCGGTCAAAATATATTAAAAAAAATTCCACCACCGAGATGGGATGGCAACCACCCCCTTGGTAAAAGCACCTGTCGGCATCATATAGATTTTGATCCATGGACTACCCACTACTTATTCTCAAATTTTCAAGCAAATTGATTCATTCTGTAAAAATTGCGAGGTGAATAGCTTCGGTTCCTGGACTATTAACATTTTATTCAAATATAGCAATGTTATTTTCGTACCTCAAGGCAATTAAGTACATAGGGCATGTCCAAGAGGAAGGAACCTAAAATTTGCTATTGCACTTACTGAACATATTGCAATGTGTTGCACTACCACACCTACGAGTTAATTAAATCCGTTTTCCAATGTTTCCGTGTTCCAACGGGACAGTGCATATATCCATGTAGCAAAGCTACTACAACCTTTTACAAGGAAATAACGTTAGTCTGCTTATAGACATGATAATTAAAGATATACTATGTGGGTTGGATGAAGGTGTTTGAAAATCGTATGTAATTTAGGTTTAACAAAATTACTTTTGTACAGACTGTAGTTATAGAAATACAATACAAACTGCAAAAAATGAAAAATCACTTAGCACCGATGAAGTAAGTGCTGAAATACTAAAGTTTTTGGGAGAAAATGAAATTAAAGCACTGTGTGGTCTCTAACAGAATTGATGACACCTGAATGTAACTATGTATATGATTGGTTAAAGTCAACAATTGTGATAATACCATAGAAACATCATGCAGAAACATCTGGTGATTATCGAAAAATAAGTCTGATTTGTCAACTTTTAGAGATCTTCGTAGGAACAATACGTAGCAGAATATACACGATATTAGAGGAGACAATTAACAATAATCAATACGGATTTAGGAGTATCAGTATCCAAGGGCTATTACAGACATTCCGAGATACAAATTAAAACGTATACATCTGTGCAATCGATTTTAAAAAGGCTTTTGACAAGGTCTTACACTACAAAATACTGGAAATAATGAAAACAGCTAAAGAATTAAATCAGATAACCCAATTGAATACTCCACGAAATAAGGATACAGAAAGAAATCCAGAAATCAAATAGATTACCAACCTCGTCAAATATACCTTAAGACTTGACGATGTAGTTATCTGCCTAAATTCGATATGTACAAATTTACAGAGAATTAGCTTAGTTATGTAGGTATCTGTAAATGAATTTCTTAAATGGATGCGAATTTCGAAAATGTCGTAACTGTTATATGAAAAGACAAAATATGTATGTGTAAAATGTGTTCTGAAGAAAACAAACCGAATATATTGTACCTACAACAATAAGGGCCGGTTGTTCGGACGGTAATCAAAAATGGAATTAAATGATCATTACCAAATATTTAATTACGGTCACCAAATGTCAATATCAAATTTAATTGGGTTGCTGAAAACATAATTGATTACAATTATGAGATTAATTGATTAGTTAATCAATTATGTTAATAATTGTTATATTAATTAGTAATTAGTAATAAATAATCAAAAAATTAGGTTAGTTATCATAATGATAATTAATATAATTGATTACAATCAACTGATTGGCGTACGAACAAGGGATTTTGTTATTTGATGGTTGTTAAGGGGACTTGATTATAGTCAACTTCTTGATTAGCGTTCGAACAACCGGCCCTAAAGTTATCGTTTATAGGCATTATACATTTTTTCTACGGCCGTGCTAACACATCTAATTTTCCGCAA